>NC_090934.1:537888778-540388778 GCF_040938575.1 Ambystoma mexicanum
GTCGTGTATCCCCTGGAAGGTGGCAATTCCACAATGAAGTCTGTAGCGATGAATTCCCATGGTCTTGTTGGTAGAGTAGGTTGTAGTAGGAGACCTGCTGGTCTCTTGTTATCGTGTTTGTTCTGACTACAAATAGAACAGGCGTGGATGTACAGTGTACGTCTGTCTTCATTCTAGGCCACCAAAATTGTCTTTGTATAAGATGGAGGGTGTTGGTGATGCCACGATGTCCAGAATGAAGGGTATTGTGGCAGAGGTTGATTATCCTTTGTTGTAATTTCTGTGTGGGGATGACTAGAGCATTATCCTTGAACAAGTATCCATCCTTGATTCTTAGATTCCATTGATTCTTCCTTGAAATATCGTTCCAGAGCTCAGAGCATCGGGTTTGTATCCGAATTTCTTCAAGGGGACTGACTGCTTGAGCTACAAAAATCGTGTGGGGAAACATCTTGGGATAGGTCCAGTCTTCAATTGTTTCGTAGTCAGGACGTCGGGATAAGGCATCAGCAATTATGTTCTGTGATCCGTGGACATGATGGATGTGGAACTGGTACTGGGCATAGAAGAAGGCCCAACGGGCCTGACGACTGTTCCTACACTCCAAGGATTGTAGAATTTGAAGATTCCGATGGTCCGTGCGGACCTGGACTGGATGTCTCACTCCCAGGAGTAGGTGCCGCCATTCGGTGAAGGCTTGATGGATGGCTAACAGTTCCTTTTCCAGAACAGAGTAATGTGTCTCACTGGGAGTCAGAGTTCTTGGGGTGTTCAATCTTGTCCTCGAACTCTTGCTTCAGCACTGCTCCTATGGCGTAGTTAGAGGCATCCGTCTCCACTATGAATGGTCGATTTATGTTGGGTTGGGCTAGGATGGGGGCTTGAGTAAACTCTGTCTTTAAACATTGGAATGCCTTGTCTTGAGGTGTAGACCAGAGAAAGGGAGTGTCTTTCTTCAAGAGTGCAACGATATGCTGAACAATCTCAGAAAAGGTGGGTATGAACTTCCGGTAGAAATTGGCTAGCCCCAGGAAGGATTGAACTTGTTTCACAGAAGTGGGAGCCGGCCAGGATAATATGGCTTTTACCTTTGACTGATCCATACCAATTCCTTCTGGACTAAGGACAAATCTTAGGTAATGAACAGAGGTCACATTAAACAGGCATTTCTCGGGTTTGGCTAGGAGTCTATGTTCACGTAGTCGTTGTAAGACAGTCTTAACATGTTCTTCATGCCTTAGAAGGTCCTTGGAATAGATCTGGATATCGTCCAGGTAGACGATGACGAAGATGAACAGCATATCGGAGAACACCCTATCCATGAAACATTGAAAGACGGCTGGGGCATTAGCAAGTCCAAAGGGCATTGCCAGATATTCTAAGTGTCCAAAGGGTGTTCGAAAGGCTGTTTTCCATTCGTCTCCTTCCCTGATATGGATCAGATGATAGGCACCTCTGAGATCCAGTTTCGTGAAGATTACAGCTCCTCTCACCACTTCCAGGATATCCGAGATCAAGGGTAAAGGGTAGCGGTCCTTGCGATAATCGAGGCAAGGTCTAAGTTCCTTAGTGTCCTTCTTGGGAACGAAAAACAGTGAGGCTCCAGCTGGGGATTTTGATGGTCTTATGGTGCCATTTTCAAGGTTGGTATCCAAGTATTCTCGTAGGGCTCTCTTTTCAGGTTTGGATAGGATGAACATCCTCCCAAAGGGAATCACCGCTGAGGGTTCTGTGTCTATGGCACAGTCTTCAAGTCTGTGAGGGGGTAGAGCCTGGACTATGGCAGTTGAGAACACACCAGCATAACTCTGATAGGCCTTTGGAACCGATACGATATTGGAAACCATGAGTGGAACTTGCTGATCTATTGATGGTTCTTTGGAAGGTGTCATGGATGATTCCAGGAATAGACAGTGAGACATACAAAACTCAGATCCAAGAAATAAGGATCCTGCTGCCCAATTGATATAAGGATCATGCTTCTGTAACCAGGGCATACCCAGTACCATGGGATAATGAGCAGACTTAATGATGTCAAATCTGATCAGCTCTTGGTGATGGTTTATTGAAAGTTGGATCTCTTTAGTCTGCAGGCTTATAGGCCCTGAAGTGAGGGGTCTTCCATCGATCGCTTCCACCGGTTGCATGGTACTTCGTGTCTCGTATGGAATGTGGTGACACGTAACCCAATCTTGATCAATTAATACTACCATAGCTCTACAGTCAACCAAGGCCAAAATGGAGTAGGTCTTATTCTTGGATGGCGATAGAAGGGCCTGTACAATAACTAGGCTGTTTTGTCCAGGAGAGTTGAAGGATGGAATAGATGTGGAGCAAACATCTCTCTCCCGAAGCCTTGCTCCATCTAGGATCGGGAACTGGCATTTCCTGAATGCCGAGGAGGGGCTAGAGAGCATTCTCTAACCAGGTGTTTATCGGAGGCACAGTACATGCATAACCCTGTATGAATCCTTCTCATCCTTTCTTGTGGGGATATAGGTCCACGGAAGGCTCCTATCTGCATAGGTTCTGGTTCAGCAGCTGACCCTGTATTTGTGTCAGTCTTGGAGGTGATCTCGGAGGATGCCTTCGGGGGGGTTACTTGGATTTCCTTTTTTCTGCCTTTCTTTCCTGGATACGAAAATCTATTTGCATGGCAAGGGCCAAAAGAGCCTGGAACAAGCTTGGGCGAGCCACTCTGGCCAACTCATCTTTGATCTCCTCATTCAGACCCCTTCTGAAAAGTGTAAATCTTTCTTCAGGAGACCAGTCAGCTTCTTTGGTCAATTGCTTGAATCGGGTTACATACGTAAGCATATCCTGCGATCCTTGTTGAAAGTCTAGCAGGCGCTCCTGGGCACTATAGACCTGCTCAGGGCAGTCAAACATGTTTTTAAGGGCTTGTATGAAACCGTCATAGTCATCCAGGAGGGCATCACCAGAATTGATTAAGAGCGTAGCCCAGGTTAGGGCATTTCCGGAAAGGTGTGAAATCATGAAGCCAACCTTAGCCCTAGGGGTTGAAAAGTAGTAGGGCTTAAAAGTAAAGTGAACCAAACAAGAATCAAGGTATCCATGAAGGGTTTTTGCCGACCCATCGTATTTGTCAACAATGCCGCCCAGCAATACGCTTTCCTTTGTGGCAGAATCACAGGATAGAACTAATTGTTGGAGAGCGGCGTTTTCCGCCTTTAAATTTTGTACCTCGGTCGTTAGTTCTTGCATGCCACGCATGAGATCCTGAACAGCCGCTTCCATGTCGGCTTCGAATTCAGTCGTTTGGCATCTCAAACTGTCACGGAATTCCCCCTTTCTCACCTGGGAGCGATCCTTGCAGGATTTCTTGGGCGGTGTCTTCTTATGCACGGACCTGGTCTTGTATAAGCCCGCACAAGCCTCTTCTGGCTCCAGCATGCGTTCAGAGCTCCAGGATTCCGACACTACGGGATCCAGGAACAAAGAAGGTAAGCACACAGCATATGAGTCCGGGAAACAAGGAGGAAGGAAGAGGGTAATGGGAATGGAATTAGGAGGTCCAGGAACAAGGACAACAGTGTAGCGAACTACAGAGCACACGTCTAGTCGCTGCTTGCAGTAGCATTGAGACGCGCGGGCCCGGGGGGGAACGGCCTGTTTGTAAATACGCTACGTCTGACGTAAGGACAAGGAATATGTTGCACGTTAGACGGCCATGTTGGGAGTATCAAGGAGTGCAAGCCCCGTTGTGACAAGGACCATGAGGTCCAAAAGGGGCGTGTTCTGTGGATCATGACACCTTGTTCAACATCAAGGTTACGTTTTAGGATTACCATGCAGTTTAGACACAGAGTTAATACTTTTTCTAATCCAGCTGTGTTGCAGATACATTTTAAGTTATTTAGCAATGCTGTTGCTTGTAGACACAAAGAGATTGTCATGCTGTGTGCTTCTAGTTTGTCTGTGGAGCTGATATGCACTATGGGTTGCATTTCATTTTTCAAAATTGTATCATTGAATTGACTACAGCTTGAAAGGGTGGGCATTAAGGGCATGAATTTTATATTTTGTTGAGTTAATGGTTCCATGACATCAGGGGCGGATATAGTTCATGGATTAGTCTAGTTTTTAAGATGGATTTTGCATCTTTAGTAAGCAGACCAGTTCTAATGCTTTTTAAAATGTTACCATAGATGAGATCTGCAGACTGACACATGTTTTGAGTTAGTTCTCTGTAGTGAAAATATTGCTGCCAAGTGTGTTACAGCATTGTTTGTATCCTAATGTTTTAAAAATAGGTTGACCTTTTACAATTGTTAACTGTAGGAGGTCTCTGAAAACAATTATGTGTTTTTCTCCAAACAGTTCTTCATAGTCGGTTTTTTACAACTTCTTGCATTCTGAGATGAATTAAAGCTAATATGAGGTTGGAAACCATGCTTACTTCATCTATCAGGAGCACTTTCATTTGTTTTAGAATTCTGCATACTTCAGTAGCAGCTTCTACTGAAAATGTCTAGTATTCTAATTCATTTTGGTGTCCTACTGGGAGGAGCAGTAGTCGGTGTAAAGTTAGACCTACTATCTTGTAGGCAGCTAAACCTGTGGTGGCTCTTACAACTGCTGAAAGGTTGTTGTTTGTTAAGTCTTGTAGAAATGTGCAGATTATTTTAATTAAGAATGTTGTACCAGAACCAGCTTCACCACTTACATATAGGAGCAAAGGTTATCATTTTTACAGCTGCGAGTTTTGTTTCATGTTTAAGAACATATTTAATTTCTTGTGTGACTTCTAGATAAATGTTGAGTTGTTCATCATTTAGCTGTGATTTGAGCACTGATGAGTCTTCTTTAGATTGTTTAGATTGATACATGGTATTTTCTACCTCAGTTATGGCTACCTCTGCTTCATTTAAAATGAGTGGTTCTTCAAGTGGTTCTTGGCTTCCTGTAAGGGAAGGTTGACTGCCCACAGGAGTGTCTTTATCTAGTATAACTTCAATGTTTTCCTCTTGTTGGTGTTCATTGTCCAACATTTGTTTGCATTGTTTGAAATTGACATTTGTTATACTGCTTTAATTTGCTTTGAACACAGATCCAAATGAATCATGGTCAGCTAATAATTCTTCGTCTTTTCTCCAAGGTTTAAAAAGTTGTTGTAGGGCAATGTAATAAAGTTCTCTATGTTGCAGAGATTTAAACGATAACTTGATATGATTAATTAGGCTGGGTTTTGTATGTTTTATTAGGCTTCTTTCACAAGTTGAGACTGAATATTTGCCAGTTGTCTCATCTGGTGTGATATTGTGTTTGCAGAAGTCATTTTGGGCTATGTTGTACAACACATGTTTTCCAAACTAGTACTTCTGCTTGGGTAACATGTGTCAATTAAATTGTTTTGTAAAATGTACTGGCTGTTAGGATCATTTGTGGCTATTGTTTCTATCTCTTGGTAGGATTTTAGTACTCTTTTTCGGGATGAAGGTGTACCAAGGTTTAGCCAGACAATGTGCTCAGATTTGCCATATAAGACTGTACCTGTTAAACATTTCTGCAGATTCGTAGCACCCACATTCTCTGTGGGAGAGCATTTTTATACCGAAGCTGTACAATTTTTGTGACAGTGTTTTGTTAGATAATAGGTCTTTTAGCTCTGTCTTCTCAGCTTTGGTGACATATCCTGCAACTGCAGTGGAATTCGCTGCAATTTATTGTATGTCTATATGTGCATTCCACAAGAGGGCAATGATTGCATTGTAATCATTGATTTCCTTGGATGCTTCGTCCCTTTTGATGTTGTTTGTGTTTTTAGTGGATTTTCCTTTTACACTGTGTCTAACAGAAGACATTAAGCTATTTACCTGTCCTGCTGTGCAAACTGGTCTAGGGAAACCAAAGCGACATTTGGTATATTATTTACCTTTGTTTTTACATCGTCGTCGGCAGTGTATGCCACACAGTATTTGCCAGACTTATGTTTTTGGAAGCGTAGGATTTGTGATTTGTGTACGTGGGTTACTATGTGTGGTTTCTGAAGGGATGTTACGGTAATATATTTTTGAACAAATTGTAAAGCAGTGGCATCACTGTCATGGCCAAATGTGGGAGCATCATGTGGTGCTCCTCTGGATTGATATTCTTTTCTCCAAAAGAAGCGTTCCACTTCTCCGAGTGGAGGGGTATTTGTATTGCAGTTGAAGTGCAGCATGGCAATGAAACAATGGCGAAAGTACCTTGATACATTAACAGGGTCAAGAGAACAGTTCTCCTGGTATTTGTATATCTATTGCCTCTTTATTTTGGTTAGCAGTGCATAAGACGTTGTGCAAGTCATCCCATGCATATTCTGCACAACTTAAAGTAACAAACCATGTGAGTGGGACTAAGCTCCTTAGCATAAAACGTACATCAGAGTGACGTCGGAACCAGTATTCTTTTGTACCATGCATGTTTGCCAAGAGATTTGTGATAATTGACTGCACAACTTTATCTTTGTCTTTTATCTTTTGAAACAGTTGGGTAGCAGATATGTTTGAAAAATTACATAACATAGAGTTGCTAGTTCACTTTCAAACAGGATGTGGACAATGTATTCTACATTTTGGGCCTCATTACAACCCAGGCGTCAAGGGGTTAACGGCGCCGTAAAAGGTGTCGGCGCCATTAAACCCTTAACGCCTGATTACGAGGTCCCTTTGCGGGTTGCACTTTAATGCCTGCTTTTAGCAGGCGTTAAAAAACCAACCCGCAAAGGGACCTAGGAGCTAATTACGGCACCGTAATTTACGGTGCCATAATTAGCACCTTCCCCATTCCCATTGAGCCCTATGGGCCAAAAATGGGAATGGGGAAGGGCCATGGCGGCATGGGGAATTACCGCCCCGCCAACCTCGGAATGGGGTGGTAATTCCCCATTCCGCCATGGCGGAGTCGGTAAGTTACCGGCATGGACCATGGTGCTATTAGCACCATGGTCCAACGCCTGGGTCGTAATGAGGCCCTTTGTCTAAATCTGGGGTCTTCAGAATACATTCATAAAGAGCAATATTCTGATGCACTAATTTGTATAGATCTTTCATCATACCTTCCTTCTTTACCTCTAGGAAAGAGTAGAGGAAAAGAAAAGTGCTTTTACACTTTTCTCCCATTTGCTCATTTGGGGAGCCTTTGGCTTGATGCATTTGATATGTTTCTAATGCATTTTCTATGGTGTCTTTGGAGTGTAGTGGGTGAATTGTATACTGGTCTTAAATGTTAGCTACAGTAACAGGATCTACATATTCAAATTGGCTAATTTCTGGTGAATCATTTGAATTATTTGTCCGGTTTCTTTTAAGTTTTCCTCTATGCTTATATCTTTGTCATATTCATTGTTTTATTTAAGGTATTTCAGGGCTTGCCTAACTTTGTTTAAGTTGACTAGTGGTTGCCACATTCTTTTGTCTTTTGTTGGTACACCATTAACTAGTACAATTAATGATTGATCTATTGGGCATTGTACTGCTAGAGTTTCACAATTTTATTTAAGTTCTAATGGCAAATATATTACTGAGCCACAAATGCCTTTTAATAACTCAGATGGAGACAGTTTGGCCGTTTTCGGTTGAAGGCGTATTATAGCTTGAAATGGGTGTACTGTTTGGATTACAATGCTCTCATACAAGTTAAGTTGTTGGAGAGCTTTTACAAGAGGGGAGTTATTAGTAATAGCACATGATGGCATTCGGTTATTGTCCAGCTTTGTATGGCAGTATGTGCAACCTATTGAGGGGTCCGTTATTTTGTATTTATTTTCTTCTGTTAGATATAAAGCAAATTGGAACCATTGGGATTCCTCCTTGTCTTCTATTTTGTAGGCCATATCTACAATTTTGGTGCTCTTTTTATAAAAAGTTCTGTGACAACAGACACATACTTTGGGCCTCATTACGACCCTTGCGGAAATGGAAAAATGATGGCGGAAATGCAATACCGCCATCGAACACCGCTCGTTGCGATCATGACCCGTCACCGTAAAGTACGATGCCATTAGCGACACCGCAGTGAACGGCAACGCTAACTGCACCAAGTACGCGCACGCGCGCCTTGCAAAACCGGAATCACCGCCATGGCGCAACGGTACGCGAATTCTGACCCTAGCGGACATGTACTGAACGCCATCAAGCACGTCGTAAAGTACCATTCCGCCATGGCGAGAAATACGGCAACGCGAACCAACCGTAAATGGCCCACTGAGTGCCTGTACTCCACTCCCTGGCCTCATTGCACAACTCCTGGCAGGCGCAATGTACTCACACTATGCAACCAGTGAAATCCACAATTCACCCATGCATGCCAACGTAGAAAAGCATGCAGGGGCTCAAAGCGCCCCGTGAGTGGGCATCCATGTACGGCATGTCACCATAGCCGTACTGACGCAGCACAGGCATGTGAAGGTACAATACATCAAAATGAAAATCAAGAACACATGACACAAAACAACAGTAGTCCCCCATCGCTTGCCACCAGCGCAAGGCAACATCCAAAACAGCATCCTGAGGGGGATTGCACCAGCCCTGTACTCATGCCAGTAAACAAACCAACCATCAGCAGAAGCATGTACCACACAAGTCGGCAGAGTGACTGAGCAGCCAGGCTCATCCCAAGAGGGGCCGATGGGAGCTGCAGGGCACAGATGGCATCAATACAGAAGCTATTCCAATGGACATGACCCCAGTCCCCCTCCAACAAACGCACGCAAACACAGTCACCTGTGACCAGCCACATTCTGAACAACCCATCATTCCACCAATCGACCTGGCTGACAGGCACCAGTCGGCCAAAAGCCAATCCCCCGCCCCTGAACAGCACATCATGTAAACAGTCACAATGGCAGCCCCTATCCGTGACCATACTGTGCTACGTAGGCAAACGCGGCCAGTACTGTACCACACAACTCAACTCAGAAGGCGGAACACAATGCAGATCATCACGCAATACATACCGCCACAAAGCGAAAATCGCCATATCACCTGCAAAGAACAACGCAACACGACAAATATCGGAATACAATTTAAATGCACATCCAAATGACAAAGGCCCCACAGCAATTTGCAAAATACCACCAAAACAACCATTATCACCGAGGGCTGCATCTGCAATAATTGACCGGCTTCCACTTGTGTGACGCCCTGTACCATCATGGCACACAGGGCCTACATCAACGTTCCAAAAGGCAACATGGAAGCGGCAAGAACCGCAGGTCCGTCCCATGAGGCAGGCACTAGTCGAGCTGAAAGGCCGAAATGTTGCACCTAGCCACCAGTACAGCGTAAGGGCATGTGGCCCATTGGCGATCGTCCCATATGATCGAAATGGTGCTCCACTGATTCACCCGAAGCTGCAGGAGTCGAGAGTAAAAACCATCTGGAGGAGTGGCGTAGAGATGGCATCTGCAATAGGGCAGGAGATACCTGTCACCCAAAAGAAACACAAATCAACCGATTGCATTACGGGACTCATGATGCATTACAATCTTCATTCAACACACCAAATCCACACCCATATGCATGCTAGCCCACTCCAAAGGAATATACACACCCCTAAATCAGTATCGAATCATAACGAAACCAATCGAGCTAAATACACCATTGTCAACGTCGGTTACTGTGCATGCGTCCGTCAAGATAGAACCCATGACATGGGATTAGTAACGTGCCTAGACACAAGTGTATGAAGGCGCGTCGAGACAGGGAGGATCCGACAAGGGCAGATAGACGTATGTCCCACTATGGCAGCCTTGCATCACATAACGCAGGGGAAGGGGAGTGAATCAAAAAACCCATGTACATGGCAGACCCTAAACGGAATCATCAGTCCATGCATCCACACATCATTCCCTCATCCCGCAATGAAAACGCATGAATATTCACTCACATAATATGTGAAACTTCCATCGCGTCTGTGCGTAATGCAGTCCGCAAAAACCACTGTGCCCCTGGCCGGATCTGTAGTGTTGTGAAGCAAGATGGATTTGGGAACGTCCTGCCTTATCGTCCACTACGCTATTGCGCATCCCATTCAATTCATATCATTCATTGCCTGCTCGTTATGGGCCATGTCCCAAGGACATTCTACAATAGAACGTTACATTTCCAGCCAGACCTGTGGGCGTATCCTCGCCGCTACTTCAAAACCCAAAATGCTGGCCTTCGAATTCCTCACTTGCAACATTACGTCGAAAAGGCTTCTGTGAACGCTTGCATTCACAATTACATCAATGTAGTGCGGCTGTGTGTCATGATGCTAACTGGCTGCAATCACAAATGGCACGCCACGCCCGTCGGTGAAGTACGTTACTGTGCTGCATGAGGGTCGGCCATCGATCGAGCCCTACATACCACTGACTCTTCACAGGTATGTAAGCGGCTGCAATCATAGCATGTGTAACAATGGGAGCATAGCATGAAGATCAGTCAAAGTACATCACACTGCCATCGGGATTTGATACATGATTCAAATCCCAAGATGCCATGCGGCCAAATGCAGCCTTACGTGCGGGACGTGCTCGGCCAGAAGGGATTGCATCTGCCACAGATTCATTCAATCAGCACAGGTGGAGGCCATACAGGCCGACAGCACATATATTGCAGACCCAAACCCCTCCCACAACCACTCCCACTCCAAAATGCTACCGGCAGGACTAGCGATGTTGGGCCTGGGGTACCAGATAGCACTGCAAGTGCTACAACTACAAGAAGACGACGAACAACAACAGGTACAACAACCGGGCGCACAGGGGAGACGGAGGAGAAGGAGGAGGAGGAGGGCAAGGCAGGGTCAGCAAGGCCCACAAGCACTGCCACTACCACCACGCAGGCGGCCCGCAATCCCACGCCTCCGAGCCGATCCGTTCAACCTCACTGCTGAGCAGATCCACACCCTCTACCGTTTGGACCGGGACACCATAATCGCCATTGTGGACATGACACATGCTGACCTCGTGAGCATGATAGATAGCCCAACCGCCATCCCACCCCTACTGAAGGTGGTGTCTGCACTCCACTTCCTGGCCACAGGCACCTACCAGCACACAGTGGGACAGTTGCATGGCATTTCACAGCCACTGTTCTCACGGACACTCTTCCAAGTGCACGATGCCCTCCTGAAGCACGCCGACGACCACATCACACTACCACGCACGTACCAGGAGATTACCAACGCTAAAGTGGGATTCCATGCACTTGGCGGCATCCCGGGTTGCATTGGTGCCATCGACTGCACCCATGTTGAATTGGTTGTCCCACATGCCATGGAGGTCCAGTACCGCAACCGGAAACAATTTCATTCAATCAATGTGCAAATGGTGTGTGACTCCAACAAGATATTTACGCATTGTTGTGCCAGATTTCCAGGATCTACCCATGATTCTATGGTCCTGAGGAACACAAGAATACCACGCTACATGGAGCGACACGCAGGGCACAGATCCTGGCTACTCGGTGAGTCTCATTCCATGCATGACATCGTGGCCCATTTGATGCGTCAATGACCTTGCAGGGGGGGGGGGGGGCTACTTAGCACTATCATTCCACTGACACCCTTTATTCGTCTCATACAGGTGATGCCGGGTATCCACTGAAGAGATGGCTCCTTACACCAATCCGGAACCCACAGAACGAGCATGAGGAGGACTACAACCATGCCCACTCACGTACCCGTGTGGTCATTGAACAGGCATTCGGCCTACTGAAGGCTCGTTTCCGCAGCCTCAGCAGGTCTGGCGGGGCACTCATGTACAGCCATGAGAAGGTTTCTAAGATGGTCATGGCATGTGTCATGCTGCACAACATGTGCATACGTAGGAATGTGCCCATGCCCCCTGACGCTGTACTGCATGCACCTGAAGATGATGATGATGATGAGGGTGGGGATGTGGAGGCACCTCAAGGAGTCCATGAGGCACAGGATGTACGTGCAATCCGACAGAGCATCATAGATGCATGCTTCTAGCAACCACGCATGGTGCCTATTACACGGAAAGGGGACCTGTGGCACTGTGTGTGTGTAGTACAGGCACATTGTGGACTGTACGCCTATGAAGGCCTCGTACGCAAATATCAATGTCCACACATGTCATTGGATGATAATGAGGTGCTGTATTGTTAATGTGATTTGATTTATACACCCTATGGACCCGCCACCCAGTGAAGCCCAACACACCCCCTCCACCCTACTACCTCCCCCCCCAACACCAGTGTCCAAATATGCATGCTGTCCGTGGGTAGACGCTATTGCAAGCCCCCTCTACGGGTATCAGGGGCACCCCTGCCCGTGGAGCGCAGGTTCCTGCCAGATCTGCGTTGGGGGCTGCCCTGGACGGAACTTGCCACGGATGATGTCTCTGCCTGCTCGCGTCCATGCATGTCTCTGAGGGTTTGTGAGAGCTCCGAGAGCACACGGCGCACAGCAGCAAGTTCAGCACAAACGTCTTTGGACGTCGCATGCAGTTCCCCCCTCAGGCTCTCGGTGCTTTTCTCCATTTGTGCTCTCAGGCTCTCGGTGCTTCTCTCCATTTCTCCCCTGAGGCTCTCACTACTTTTCTCTATTTGTGCCCTGAGTGTCTCGGTGGATGTTTCCATGGCTGCCCTGGAACCCCCGCATTCATTTGCATGGTCCTTGAGTAGCGTGGACGCTTCCTGCTGTTGCTCGATCAGCAGGTCGAGGGACTGTTGCCTCTGCTGGGCCATGGACATTTGCGGTGGTGTGACAGGGGGGCTGCTCAACACATGTTGCCTTGGCACAGGACTTGTGGGGGTTGGCCAGTCGTCGTCTTCAGGGTGCCCCTGCGTGGTTTCGTCATGGTGTAGGGGATGGAACATGCAGGGGGATTGGGAAAGGTCATGGATGGTACCTACGTCGCCAGCACTGTTTTCCGTGTCGGAGCATGCTGGCATGACAGCTGTGTCACCTATGGTGCTGCTACCACCAGAGGCAGTGCCATCAGATACGTTCTTTGGGGGGACCTGTGGTGCTGGGGTTGTGGACTTGCTGGCTGCTGGGGTGCCTGTTGCAGTCCCCTCCAGTGTGCTGCCACTTGATTCCTGCTGCTGCCGTGTCTTGATCCTTGCACCTGAGGTGGAGGCTCTTGGGACGTTGGTCCTGGCCCTCTTTGCAGGCGTGCTGGTAGGGGTGTCCTGCAGCTCGTCGTTGGTATCGGACCCTGTGGTGGAGTAAAGAGGGGCGAGCGTTAGTTATGGGTCTGTCGGATTTGGAATGGCAACGTATCAAATGCATTGGGGTGGTACATGAGGCTGATTTGGGACTGGGCCTTGGAGGTGGTCTCATTTTCGTGTGGATTGAGGATGCATTCATTTGGCTGCCTGCAGTTAGGGGGTGCATGCTGCACATGTAGGGGTTGTTTATGGCTTCTTGATTGATTTGTTTGTTCATTCTGACTTTTAGAGGGCGCTGTCAGGGCAAAGTATGTATTGCACTATGGGGTCACATGGTACTGCACATGTTCGTGGTTTGTGGATTTCGCATTGTTTCTCTTGGCCAACCTACCTGATTCTCCGGATGTCGGCACTCCTTTCTCCATCCCTCCGACTCCCTCTATGCTCTCCATTCCTATGGTGGAGGCGCAGATTTCCTCCCAGGGGGTCAACTTGATGGGCGACTCTGAACCCCCCCCGGTAGCTGTGGCGATGTTCCTGTTCGCAGAAAGTATGCTGCGTACGCGGATCCGCAGGTCGTCCCACCGCTTGCGACATTGCTGTGGCGTGCGGGGTGTTGTCCCCACCGCACTTACGCGCTGTGCCACCAGGGCCCATATGGCCTTCTTGTTGGCAAGGGCCGTCCTGGTCATTTGACTGGAGAAGACGACGGCGGCATTTTCCTGGAGGGTCTCGGTGAGCACGGTCAGTTCCTCTCGGGAGAAGTGTACCTGCCGCTTGCGGTCACACGCTTTCTTGGCTACCTTTCCCATATTTATTTTTTTAACTGGGGTTGCTAACGGGTTGGGATGTGTGTCAGGGTCGGATTTTTTATGGTTGTGTTGGGATTCGGATTTTATAGTTGTGCGGCGTGCTGTTTCCCGTTCCGGCCACATGCTTTTACTTCCGTTTCCGTATATTTACGGTGGCCGTAATTTGCGGTGCACGCTCGTTACGGTGACCGCTCATTACGGTGACCGCTAAGATGGGTGGCGGTATTGCACCTGGTGCAGCGTACGGCGGCGGTAAGGGCCGTTTTGGGGTCATTTCCGCCATCGCAGCCTTTCGGATTCCGCCATGGCGTAATGCTCGTGCCCGATGGGTCGTGATTGGCCGCACTTTGCTCCTTCGTGCAATGGCGGAAACGCTATTTACGCTGTTGCGGTCCGGTCAGTCACTTTCCGCCAGGGTCGTAATGAGGCCCTTTGTGTGGTATTTCAGCAGATGCTTTTGAAACTTAGCTATTTCTTTTTTGTATCTGTTTGTAAGGTGGGTGGTGTTTGTGAAGTTTTTCGCTAATTTTTTCAAAAGTTACTGAATTTTTGTAAGTCAACTTTGGATGTGTTCTATTTTTTGAAGGAGTTCTTTGGCAGTGCAATGTAGGAGAATGCTATTTTAAATTTGCAGTTCTAGAGCAGGACTTTTTGCATGGTATAGTCTATGCACAGGATTTCATATAGTGAAATGGTGAGTTGCTAGCATTTTGATGTGATGGAAAGTGCTTGCAGAGGAGGTCCCAAATAAAGCCTGCACTCTAGTCGCCCATTTTGAAGTACCAGGAACGTTCACACCGAGATATGTGACGTATGATGAGCAAATAAACCAGCAGAGAGCCGCATTAGGGCTCTACCCAGTACCCATCAGAAGAACAACACCTATCAAAGTATCAATAACCAGACAACCATGGACAGTAAGGTATCCATTGAGAAAACCCTACCAGCAAATAAAACAAAATGAAGATAGCCTAAACACTGTCCCGGAAGAAACTCAAAGGGCCTTAATTGAAGACGAATGGTGATGGCTCGAGGGCCTGGACAGACTCACAAATGGAAGAAATGACAACCAAAAAATGACACACAGAGATGAAATGCCATGAATAAGGATATCATGAACCTATAAGAAGAGAACGATGTTGAAATATAAAGAAGCTTAAGCTGTAAGCAGGATGAAGATATTCAACCAGTTAACGCCTGTACATATGCTTGAAATCGCAAGAAAGCTAAGGAAACAGTGCGGCTTGCTAAGCTTAGTGGAAGATAGACTGCGGCTAGCGCCACCTATACATATCTACCTCAACGAAGCACACTATACAAGTGCGGGTCCACTTTACACAAAGCAGAATTAACTCAGGTTACTAGAAGTCAAACAGGACAGGATTCATATTCCAGCTAAAACGAGAAGAGATGGCTGAATCGAAGCTCAGCAGAGGCAACGTGAGACAGGAAGAGCCAAGGTCAGACCAAGAGAAGGAACGAACAGTAGCCTTGCGGAATCAAAACTTAAGAACAGAACAGCTTATCTCAGGAAGGCCGAGATAAGGAGGCATAGGCAGGTGGCAAGCCGAATAAGAATTAAATGCACAAATTGAAGAAAACTAGGCAGATTCACAGTGTGAGCCGCACGTGACCACCCGAGCAAGAAGAAGCATGGATTCACGCCTACGCCTGGCTGTCGCCCAGACAGAGATATCATATTTTTTTCTGACAAGAAGATACAATTTTGAGGCCAACCACAGCCAACTAATTGACACATAGCCACTAAAGTAATGATTGATTAAAGGGAGGCCGGGTGAATCTTGGGGCATCATGCACCTGGCTGACCATTCTGCATGCTTCTAAGTAAAGTGGAGATTTATGCATGGGGTTGAAGCCAACCCAATCACAATGGACCAAATAATCTAGGGTCCTATAGATAGTAGAACCAATGGGACGTCGAACTCTTAGTGACGTCTACAAGAGTAATGTTAGAAGGAAGGGCTTAGACGCCCACCTGATAGTGTTTATCCAATTGTCATGATGCCTACCCCCGGAGCACCAGGCCAGGCCCAGCACCCCCGGGAGCAGGCATCACACACCCGGGTAAAAGCCCAGCGGCCCTTTATAGGGGCTCTTTGGACTCTGTCCTGGCGCCGTTGGCACCAGGCTCATGTTGGGCATCAGTCCTGGCGCCATAGGCGCCAGGCTCATAAGGGGAAGTGTTTGGTGCACTTACCTGAAGCAGACCATGCTGCACACTCACCTGATGCAGACCATGCTGCATGAAGAACCAAGCCAAATGAGGCTTGGGAGGGACTATTTTTCTGAAGGAACTATTTTGTTACTTGGGTGGGGCTGTGGAAGAATACTCACCTGGAACTTCTTCCAAAGCTATTTAAGCCACGCCCGGACAGCCACACGTGCTTCGCGTTGTTCTGCATCCCAGCAGCTGAACGCTCACCGTGTCTGCTCCTGCACCTGGACTCCAGCCACGCCCGCCTCAAACCTGGAACACCTGTAAGGGAATAAGAGAAGAGAAAGGTGAAAACCAAGAACTTATTCAACCTTCTTACCTGCATCCGGAATCTTCACACCAGCATTCCTGAAGGAAGACTTCCATTTAAAAGCACTGCGTTGCTCGCTGCAGCGCCGCGCTTCACTCACCTGTTCCCGAGACGCCGCCCGGCTCCATCGCGGCTCTCAGCACCGGTCGCCACATCTCTGCACCTAGGGGAGAGAAGAAGAGACAAAAGGTGAGCAAGGGAACACAAGAGGAAAGCCGAATTTTCAGCCATATTACTTACCGGCTTTTCTTGGTGAACCATTCCACATCTCGGGTCGGCGCCGCATCTTTGGCAGGTACCGCACCTCGGCCCCTATGGGGAAAGGACAAAAGACATTACTGGGGAATTATAAAGACATTTAGAGGGGTCGCCCTCATCACTAACTCACCTGATTTTACCACCGGCAATTTAACCCTTCAACGCATCGCCTTTGTTCTGCACCTGAAATAAAGGACAGAAAAGACAACATAAAAGGAGGCTCACACTTGAACTTTTGCATCTTCATACTTACGGCGTATCGCTCAGAAAAGTCAAGTGGATGTGCCAGCGCCATTCTGAAAACCAGTGAAGTAACTGGATGAACGCGCGCCCCTGCACCAGAAGCAGGATGGAGAGTTCATCCTTCCAAACCATAAGGTGAGCTTAAACCGGGGGTTTTGGAGGAATCAGAGAAGAACGAAGGGGGAGAGGGGGGAGCAAGCACACTATAAGGCAGACAGTTAATCCCCTTTCTCATCTGCAGAAGGATATTCCTACGGGCCAGACAAGCAAGATTTGGGGGTCCTGTTCAATCGGTGGTCCGAATTCTGCGCATCACGCTTGAAGAGGCCACAGCAACCCAGACCAGACCAGCGCCTCCGTGGGAGCCAGGTGAGCGTTACACCAATCCCCTCCCTCCGTTACCATATACAGATATAGTACCTGTAGTAAAGTTACCTTTTCCTAACCAATAGAATTGCATGTTAACTTTTGAGCGTTACACGTCAATGATGATGACTTTTGGGTATAAATGTTACTGTTTGTATAAAGTTTGCGGGAGTTGAAGCGAGACCTACTATCGCATCATTGTTGATTTCCATGTTTCCCCGTTTTTTGTACTTGTCATTAAAAGGACTCCCCTTTGCCAAACCATTGAGTTGTCCTTATCGATTGGTGTTGGAGTAATATACCTGCACCCCCATCCATCTCAAAGGTGCAGCTATCTCGTCTTAAAGTACTGCGGAGAAAACCCTGACTCTATGGGCCGGCCGGGGATCTCCCCAGTACACTTGGTAGCAGAGGATGGTTATCGACTATCGATTATTTGACTGAAGTAAGACACCTTTTGACCGTCGACATAAAGTAACTCTAGGCCTTTGGCAATATCGCAAGTCCTTTGCCATTCGGCTGAGTAGACCGTGAAGCTCCCCGTAGACAATGGTAGCATAAGCAAGAAATCTGCAGAAAGGGCCTGAAGGGACCCGTTTTCCCACACTTCCCTTCCCATTCCTACGGGCAGCTGAGCGAGCGAAAAACCGAAGGAGGCGGTAACAAAGGCGGTGATCCCGAGGGTCCAGAGATGAACAATGCGAACGGTGAGTGAAGAAAATATTGAATGCTTTGGCAAATAGTGCATGTCTTAGAACAAGTAAAGCGAAAAGGTAACGGAGGGAGGAGTGAAAACAAAATACAGTTAGAAGTAGAGAAGACTGTAAATATATATATATATATATATATATGGGGATAATGACTCGAGAGTAATAAAGGGTAAATGAGAGATTACCGGAGTAGACACCCGAGAAGAGAGAGATTACCGGGGTAGACACCCGAGAAGAGAGAGGTTACCATGGCAGACACCTGAGAAGTGAGAGGATTCGCCTTATTCCTGAGCTTTAATATAGCGGCTAGAAGAAACATGTACCCAAAGTCCCACATTATGGGGAATGAATAGGCTACCACAACATTTAAAGATGCCGTGAAAGGGGTACATTTACACTCCATGAAGGGGTAATGATTAGAGACAGAAATATTTGTGTCCAGCTGTTGTCTGTCTAGTCTGTTAAGTGTCTGTTTTATATATTTCTTTGTTGTGACGTCATATGTATTGAACATTTTTAAGAGAACTGTTTTAAAATCCTTGCGATTTGATAGCTGAGATAAAATCACACACAAATTGTTGGGTTTTGAGTAGATTAGATTTTATAAAATTTTGAGAAAATTTGGATTGGAGCTTGCAGTGGTTAGTGCTCGCTCATATTGTCAGAAGTTGTATAAACCACATGAAAACATTAACAAGTGTTGTGTAAGAGGAAAGGAAACAGATTTAAGCATGGAGGACATGACTCCATTAGCACACTTATGCAAGCAATTGCCAAAACACGCACCCAAGCTAAAACAAATATAGTACCGAGTGGGTTAAAGGTACCACCCACAAGATGTTTATGCCATGGCCACAAAATGGGTCTTTATCCAAAGCCGTCTTACAGCATATGATGACATATTTACATGCCACATATACAGGAAAGCGTTAAGGAAAAACGCCTTACTGTTCTCGAGTTGTGGAAAATGCACGAACAGGTAAAGGAGGAAGAGCCGCCAACAGATTGGATACTTAATATATGCACAGAGGGGGGTGAGATGTCTACCGCGCCACCTGCCCCGCCCGAAGTGAAAGTCGAAGAAAGTAAGGACGAGGGATTATACCCGCTGAGAGAACTTAAAGCAGCCACGGGGTACAGCAACCCCCTCATCTGAGTCACCGATACATAGTAGTAACGAGAATCATGGGAGAGATAAGGACAAAAATATTGCCTCTGCAGTCCCAAGGGACAAGGGGAGACGCGATTATGAAAGAAAAGATCAGGCACAGACAAGTGCATCTCTCGACAAGGAGAGAGAAGGGAAACGATGGAGAGGGAACGAAGACAGAACTGATGTGATAGCATTCACAAAAGACGAATGGATGGGAGGACACATTTTATTGAAACTCGATGGGAAAGGCATTGATGACGCGAGACAAAAGGAGAGGTTAGATGAGACACAGAGGAAGGGGAAAGAAAAGGAGTTAAGAGATGAAAGGATAAGAAGGAAAGACAGACAAAGGCGAGAACAGCTATATCGCGAGGAGCAAGAAAAACAGCTCAATCGCAACCCAAGAGTGGCCTACGATCAAGACAGACAGAAACAGCAAAGGTTAGACGAAGAGCAAAGGATACGTGAGAGAAGAATAAGGAGACGAGGAGATGAGGAAATTCGAAAGGCAAATGAACGTAAAAATGAAAGGAGAAAGGAGGAAGATAGGGTCAGAGAAGAGGCAAGGAAGCGCAAAGAATTTGATGACGATGTAGAACATAAGCGAAGACAGAGAGCGCGCGATCTTGAATTTCTGGGGAGAGAGGTTAAAAAACCCACTCCAGTAGTAGATTGGGAAGACATCGAAGAATTATTTTTCTGCGTACGATTAAGTACCAGGCACGTCTAGGGCAAACATTGATGATGACTTCGACACCCGAAGCATCAGCGAGACGATCGATAGAATAGATGATGAAATGGGGCTAGAACAAATACCCCAAGGAGAGGGGGAAGATGAGCGCCTGGAAAGCACTCCGTTGTATGACACTGAGGAGCTCACTCAAAGTAATGGGAATAGGGAACTATCCCTGGATAGATTAGAAATAAGCAGGAACAAGGAGGATACGAGAAGTTGAGTGAATTGGGGACAGACAATGTCCGACTCCGAAAGGGAAGAGCGCAAAGAAAATGAAGAAGGGAAGCGAAGTGAAAGGTGCCTCCAAAGGGAACAGGAAATAAGATGGTCAGACGCTAGTGAGTCTGCACCAAGAGCGTCAGAGTCCGCCACGCAGTCTGACCCATATGAAGAAGTATCTCACGGTCAGAGGGGGGTGTCTTCGCCACCTTATGCAGATAGACTAAGGACATTGCCAGGTAGACGGTGATGCAGGAATATTACCCCTGCAATAGACAGAAAAACAATGAGAGACGAGAAAGAGGGCTACGCATTCCAATTTCCGCTACTAGAGAAGGGGGGAGTAAGACCACAATATATTCCATGGCCACACATGGATCGAGAAAATTTGAAAAACAAGCTTCCAATGCTGACATCGGGAGTCAGAAAATGGATACATGAGTTAGAAAAAATGACAGGAGGCAACACGCTAGCTATAGGGGACATCAAAGGTCTCCTGATCGCCATACTTGGTGAGGCGATGTGTGGGCATGAGCAGGCTACCCTGGTGTAACCACAATTAACACCTCAAATAACGGAACTCCATTTAACAATTGTAGAGCAGCAGTATGGAAAGCGCTATGAGTACTTTACCCAGATACTTCCGATATGGGAGCTATAATGACTCGAAAAATGAAGGAGTCGGAAGATCCGTTGATTTATATACAGAATTTCCAAGACGCGTGGATGCTCGTAACGCATGAATCTTGGACGAAATCTATACCTGTGTTTTACCATATATTGTGCCAAGGGTTGCCAGAGCCGGTGCAGAAACAACTCAAGAAATTGGTGGGAATCAAAGCCAAACCTAGGGCAGAAATACAGCTGACCATTGCACATTATTGTAGACTGTTGCAAGAAAAGAATTGCAAAAAAGAAGCGACTCGTAAGGGTGAGGAAGCGAAGTTAGTGCAAAGGAAATTGTCAAAGTATGCTCTTGAGGGAGCCATGACAACTAGCACAGCCGAGTCAGGCATGCAGCAGGTGGCTAATCCACAGCAAAATAATCAGGGCAATACGGGATTCTATCCCAGGGGAAGAGGATTTAGGGGAAGAGGATGGCAGAGCAATAAGGGAGGTTTCCAAAATACTCAAGGAGGCTTTCAAAATATGCAAAATGGTAACCAAAATATGTCAAATGGAAAAATGATCTGACCAAGGGCAGTTTGTTGGCTGTGTGGAATGACAGGACATTTGGCGCGCACATGCTGAAGTCAAGGCATGATGCCGAACGGCCAAGGAACAGGAGCGGGCATAACAAATCCACCTTCAGGCTTGTAGCAGGGTGGTGCACAAAATCACACGGTGGAACAACAAGCACAAGGAGCGCAACAAGGGGTGCAACCACAAAGCATGGGGAATTTTCAAGAAGGACAATCCCAACAGGCACTGCTGCAACTATCACAGACAATGAACTCTGGAATGGGAGGTAACAATGGAAATGGGGAAATCCACCGGCACACGGTGGGCCGAATTTATATATAAATTAGGACAGCTCACTGGGAACCCTGATGTGTTCTATCCTATCAGTGACACCCGACCCTCATAGGGAACGTAGGGTGGATGTCGTTATAGGGGTAAAGAATATTCCTTCCTAGTTGACACGGGTGCAACACACTCGTGCATACGTGAAGGCAAGTTTTCCTTGTCCGTCGAGGCCATAGATACTCAGAGTTTTACAGGAGCTCATAGTCGAGTTCCCTTTATGGACGCACTCCCAATCTCCATAGGAGAGTGCGAAATGAATGTGCCTTTATTATATTCACGTCAGACCCCAGTAAACACTTTGGGTCGAGACTTAATGACAAAGTTGAACATGACAATTTTGTTCACGGAGGAGGGCATAGTATGCTCCACTCCAGGAATGCACTATTCAAATGTATGTGAAATGGTTAGAGCATACTCAGGACACATAGCCATGAGGGCCATACCATTTGAGCCAGAAATCTTCGCATATGGCATGCGAGTGCTTATGGCGGGATTGCCAGGCCTTGCAGACAGGATCATGAGAACCCCTGATGAGTTTTTATTCAGACCAAGAATACCTATGCCTGAGGAGGAGGGACAAGTATTTCCCTTGATGATACAGTGCGAGGGAAAGTGGTCTTGGTTGATGGTTACGATGATGAAGGCAGACAATGGTGCGCAAAAATTGCTATTGAAGAAGGATATCGAGTGACTGACGTCACCGATAACGATCTGTTTGAAGAACAAGCAGACACGGGAGAGACAATGGTGGAAGTAAGTCTCACCTTTTGGGTAAAGATGATTAAAAGCGAAGTACTTCAGAGAATGATGTTGGCACTAAACCGTCCTGAATATTTTGATGACGATATAGCTAAAGTGCCTGTCTCAGTGTGGACTACTGCAACCTACGACGTGGGTCTCTTGAAGGGGGTTGGAGAAGTAAGGATTAAACTGAAACCAGGAGCAATTCTAGCAAGAACCCAAAATACCCCATGTCCAGAGAGGCAGATGAAGGGATTTATAAGACAATTTCTGCCATGATGGACCAGGGCATCTTAGTGACGTCAGAGTCACCATGTAATACGTCAGTGTATCCTGTCAAAAAATAAAAGGGAGGTTCATGGCGTTTAATTCAGGATTTACGCCCAATAAATGATATTGTTGAGGCCGAGTTCCCCTTACTCCCTAACCCCGCTACAATATTATGCAATATACCCATTGAGGCAAATTATTTCACAGTGATTGACTTGAAAAATGCATTTTTCTCAATCCTGTTGCACCGTGACTCACAAGATCTGACATCAATTACGTTCAGACAAATGCGTCTGAAAGGCACGAGGCTGCCACAGGGGTACTGTGAGTCCCCTTCTATTTTCAACAGAGTCCTGTAGATGGAATTAAACAATATTGCATTAAAAAGTGTCGTCCTGCAGTATGTGGATGACATTCTTATCTGCAGCACAACAGAAGAGCAATGCGGGCACGATTCTATTCAACTATTGATTATACTGGCTGAGAAAGGATATAAGGTTGACAAGGAAAAATTACAATATTGTCAGCAGGAAATGCTGTACATAGGCCAGCTGATCTCACATTAAGGGAGGAAAGTGACCCCAGAAAGGGCTGAAGTCATATTGAACATGGCTAAGCTGCACACGATAAAGCAGATGCAGAGCTTTTTAGGCCTATGCAACTATGTCAGGGCATGGGTCTTCGACTACAGCTCTTACAGTAAGCCTTTACTTCAGGCCCTAAAGAAAGCCCAAGTGACAAAAGAAAAGATTGAATGGTCTGGCGCCATGGAGAAAGGGTTTGCCGAACTCAAAAGAGCTATTTGCACAGCTCCAGTTCTAGGGATCCCCAATTATGCAGATGAATTTTACTTGTTTTCACAGACAAATGGCAGCGTCATGACAGCAGTGCTCGCTCAAAGAACCTCATTGGGGTACAAGCCCCTGGCATATTACAGTGGGAATCTGGACCCAGTAATGAAAGGCCACTTCCCTTGCGAACAAAGTTTAGCTGCCGCAGTGCCATAGAGAAATCGACAACCATTGTAATGGGATGCTCAATGACATTGTACGTCGAGCACTCATTATTTGCCATTCTAGATAAACCAAAAGGCACACTGACATCTCAAAGAGCTTCTGCTTATGAAGTGATCATATCGAATCCTTCAATTGAAATAGTCCAATGTAAGGTAGTAAACCGAGCTACGTTTATAGCCGAGCCAGTCACTGAAGGAGAACCGATACATGACTGTGCAAATTACGAAGAATTCTATGATGAAATCCCCAGGGTGAAAGAAAATGCCTTGGCAGGAGGAGAGATTGTCTTTATTGACGGGTCTTCTAGAATTCACCAAAGTGATGGGCAAAGATACACAGGCGTCGCTGTGGTGAAACACATAGCAAATGGAGAATTTCGAGTACTTGTTAGTGCACGAATACCATCTCAGTACTCAGCACAGGCTGCAGAATTATTGGCATTGCTACTCGCTATTGAGAATCACGCAGACCAGGAAGTAACGGTGTACAGTGACTCCGCCTATGTGACGTCAACAGTGCACGCAGGCCTAGTGCGCTGGAAAAGGAGGGGCTACCTGCGAGCAGACAGCACGCAAGTGCAGCACACAGCCTTATTGGACAGGCTGATTAAGGCACTATAGCTCCCAGTGGGCACAGCGGTCGTGAAATGCGCCGCCCACACCAAGGGGACAGATTTTGTCTCACGCGGAAACCAAGCAGCAGACAGAAGCCAAGCGTATGGCATCCAAAATTGACACGATTATGGAAGTGGTAGTCGCCTGCATCAATGAAAGAATGATGGTTGCACGAACAACATCCGAAGCCTATAACAATCTTGGGCAAACACAGATAATGGAGCTCCAAGGGGAGGCACCACAGGAAGAGAAGAACTTGTAGAAACGTTGAGGGTGTTCTTTAAACCCCTCTGACAGCTTGTGGCGACAAGAGAGCACTGGTAAACCAGTAATGCCTGTAGCCCTACTGAAAATAGCACTGGAGCAGTTACATTACCCGGCGCATATGACAAAAGAGAATATAGCAGCAACGCTCGCGGAAGACTGGTTCATACCGAATTTAGCTGAGCATGTTGCATTCTTTATGGTGAATTGCATAATCTGCCAGCAATTCACAGCTGGGCACACATTAAAAGTTATGAGAGGAGTCATCCCCAGGCCAAATGGGCCTTTTCAGCACTTACATGTCGATTACGTCAACATGATTCAAGTATGCAACTGTACAGATACTTAATTGTTGTGGTGTGTCAATTCTCTAGATGGATAGAGGCAGGTCCATGTACACACCAAAATGCTACCTGTGCGGCAACATTTATAGTGAGGGAAGTGTTCCCAAGGTGGGGGTTATGTGAAGTCATGAGATCAGATAATGGGTCCCACTTTGTTAATACAGTATTTTAACAGATTAACTTGCTGCTTGGTATAAAGCACAAGTTCTCGTCAGCTTATCATCCACAAGATAATGGAATCTGTGAGAAGCTCAAAGGCTTGTTGAAGGAGAGAATAGCCAAGTTGAAGCTTACTCTAAAGAGGGGATGGTGGCACTGCCTTCCACTGGCAATCTATGCACTTCAGAACCAACTAGGCTCCGACCATCATCTTACACCACACGCGATAGCCACAGGAAGAAGAATGAGAACTCCCCTAACACCCCGAGATAGAGCTAGATGTGATTCCCAGTCAACAGGAGAGGTTTTAGGGTCTGAAAGCAAAACTATCTGAACTGCATGACATCTTGCCTTACTGTAATTTCAGACCAGCTGCAGCGACGACGAAAAGGGTGCAGCGCAGCACAGAACACAGAAGTAGACACTGCAACAGACCCAGTTCAAGGTCTACGTGTTCCACTCGTCTTCCCTGGAGACACCGTCTTTGTGAAAAACCATACAAGGAAAAGGTGGGACAAGCCAAGATTCAACGGCCCTTTTATCGTAGAGGACTGCACTCCGTCCGCTGTGAAGCTACAGGGCAGGAGAGCATGGATTTTTCTCGGTGATATCAAACCCTACATTGGAGAAGGCCCCCTGCCTGCACCCCAATGAGAGGAATCGACGAGCGACGCGGAAGAACCACAGCATGTGCAGACAAGATCCATGACGAGGAAGAAGGACGCATGACCAGCAATACAAAGACAAGGACATTTTTGCAAGTTGTGGCTTAACTTCCTCTAAGCAAAAAAGGGGATAAGGACATAGAAACAGACACTCTGCGCATCCTAGTTTCAGGGTGAAGAAGAAAATTACGCATATAAACCACAACATAATCTGTTCATTTGAACTTTGGACTGAAGCGCACTTAAGCCTTGATGAGAAAAAGACTATGACAAATTTTGACTGAGGATATTTACATTGGAAACAAACACAGTATCCTGATTCATTCATTACCGAGACCTTATTTGGAATCACTTATGGTGTCCCACAGTAGAGGCATCCCAAAGGACCTAGTCACCTATTTCGACTTAGTACTAAAGTCATACACGTCACTGGTAAGGAGGCTCACCAGTGTCACAGACTTTTTACAAGATCCTGAGAACAAAAAGACAATAAGACAACTCCTCACTGTCATTGCCGAACAACTCACCCTACTCCCTGAGTACAGTGAGACAGAATCAAATGGGCCCAACGCAGGTGGAAATAAATGAGCTTGTCAACACACTGTTGTTTCGCATAATCGAAGACTGTCCAACTCTTATTGGAAGAACGACAGACACATCACATTTCTTCGAGACCCAGCAAACACTGAACATTTAAGCCATCTTTTAGATAAGATCGCCACCTTAGTCGCACTCCACGCTACCGGACAGTGCGGACATTGTTTACATCAAGGGAAAAACATACAATCCTGAACCCAACAAGACAGGACAGATGTCCCTGTCACCAGAAGACAGGAGATTGGCGCATAATGTCCTTTTTCGCCTAGTCACTGACTTTCCAGAGTTAGTGGGGAGACCTATCGAGGTTGACGTCCTCACCTTCATCAGAAATACAGCTAATGTCGCACAGATGGGAATGCTCCTGCATGGAATCATACTCCAAGTGGAACTTTCCAACCATCAGAGAGATTATCTGAGGAGATTCTGAGAAAGCTTTCCACCGAGGGACAGATCGAGGGAGCAGAGTCAAGAACTTCACCTGTTATATTGGTTGTTATTCTTTCCTATTTACTCACATTTGAACAGCATATAATATGTCCTCAGGACTGAAGCAGATTCGACGGGTGGACAGGGAGCTTACCTACTTTGAATATGCACAGTAAAGGAACTCACTGAAGCGTTATGTTATTTGATTTTTTTCCCATAGTCTAGCAAAGGAACTGTATCCTGAAATAAGAGACAATTGTCACTCACAAGAGGGGGGACACTTGAGGAGTACCTGACACACCTAAACACAGAAGTTGAAAGACGATATTGGGTGAAGGAATAATAACATTGACATTTGGCAAATAATTGAGATGGGGGCCCAGAACAGCAACCTGGTCCTCCCACAAGCAGAGAGGTACTCTCGCTTCTCTGGAAGAAAATGCTGTCACCTGACCTATAAGGGCATAATGTACCTATGCATTATATTAATTATTATTTTATTGTCATTAACGATCAGAACTGCTTTCTTTATTGGTGCACGAAGCGTTCCAATTTCAGTGAACCCACCTGATGATACACGCATGAAACCAACGAAAGCACCCAGACCTTATATAGTCATTCCAGTCCCTAGAAAATATGATGGTAGAGTAAATGAACTTGAAATGAACGTGATTAATACTGATACACACACTTATGGTAACGAATGAGCAGGAAAGCCGGAGACAGGGTCGGCATGAAATGAATGAAGAAAAAACACTGACAACCACACGTACACACACACTGAATGCACACGAAATAGGCCTAGTATCAATGACCGCAGAACCACAAATGAAAGCAGCAGAGAAGATAAGACTGCCTGCCATAAAACCATTCACAGAAGATAGTGCAAGAAAACAAGAAGAATTAAGAGAAAGACCAACAGAAGCAGTCATATCAGAAACTCTTGAGAAAACAAAAGCCAACTCGGAAGAACTCTGCACGGACACAAATGATAGTAGACTTATTATTTCTGCACATAGCCAGAGCGAGGAAATTACAAGAGGAAATGAAGAACAAAACATCAGATACTGTATCGACAAGCACACATGTTCTAACACAAGGGACAAGCACCAGGTCTACAATACAGCCATATACCGGACCGGTGTCAGGCTGGTTGGCATGGGCATTTGCACGCAGCAGGGAAAAGATGCATGAGGACCAGGAAAGAGCTGCCAGACTCCCATCCACTCAAATGGCGCATATGAAGAGACCTGCACCATGGACCAAGATGCCTGAGGATCCTCCAGCAAAAAAAAGCCATACAGAGGCATTCAGAGATGTAGTTATAGCGAACTACAGGAAAACATTAAGAATCAATAGAAGCATGCATGAGGATGACAATGAACTAAACGACTACCTGGACAGTACAGCACATCTGGGAAACAACATTTGGTATGAGCACATGAAAGAAGTTGGAAGACAAAATTCAGAAGGAGAATGCTTTGTTTGTGCACTTCTACCGTACAGCATGGGGAAGTCCAAGATCTTTGTGGCTGTAGAAATCGATGTCCCGACAGCACACTGTCTCTCACACATAGCAATGTGCAATACCAGAGGCCAGTCCATGGGAAGTGATGCCTCATTGATATGGGCAACTGAGACAGCTTATCCCGATGAAGATGATTATGTTCAGGACATTAAGACGAGAAATAGAGCTCATACTAGGAATCATCTGATTAGGTACGAGAAACCTGAAGTTAAAGGAGCAGAAATAATATGGGGAGTAAACCCGAGACTGAATGTCCAAGGAAAATCTCCAGAAGAAGCTCAAATCTGGAAAAATAGAGGCCAGATGCAGATTTGGAGAACAGTGATTTCACCAAACGGTTGGGAGGAAGGAGTAGTAATCTGCCGAGCATGGATGGTCCTCAGAGCCTGCAAGGAAGCCATCGAAAACTCACAAAGACTGTACAAGCCATTATGGCCAAAACTTGCAAAGCTGCTGACATGGGTCGAATACAGAGGAGGACCGTTGCAGATAGGGCTGCTCGAAAACCCAAAATTGTGCTTCAGGAACAATGGCACGAGGAAGATGGGAGATAATCAGAACTGCAGGCACATTTTTGAGGCTCCAGGAATGACTCATGGGACTGCAGTAATTATGGATCATTATTGGGCATGCGGATCTAAAGCATACATCAGACTGCCGAAGAACTGGGGAGGCATATGCACGATAGTGAATGTCCACCTTCCAGCACTAGTAATCACCTGATGAAGAAGAGATCTGTGGAACTGATAACCCAAATGAAGAGAGAGAATTACTTCTCTGCCAAATCAGAAGAAGCATCTCATGCAATCCCATATGAACACATGCTGTTCAGCCTCACCTCATCAGTGTTCAGAACTATCTTCGTGCCAAGAATCCAAGTTGGAGTAAAGACTAAATGGTTGCAGATAACCAGATGGGAATTATTGCAGACCATCAACACAACCATGAAAGGAATTTATGCAATTAAGGAAGAGTTAAGAGCCATTTGACTGATGACTCTCCAGAACAGATATGTACTTGACATGATCACAGCTATGGATGGAGGTGTTTGTGCAAAAATTGGAGAATCATGTTTCACATTTATATCATCCCACGACGAGGAAAATGGAACTCTAACAGAAGCCATAGGTATGCTGAGAAAGCTACAGAGTCAGATGATCAATGAAACCGGCGAAGTTTACAATGAAATCTGGTTTGGATCACTATTCTCGCGGGTTCCACAATGGATGGCAGACACATTCAAGTTTCTGGGAGCCCTGTTAGTGATGATATTACTAGGATTTTGTGTCACGATAATAATTTCACAATACCAGAAAACTGCGAAGAAAACCATAGGGATGAAAATCATGATTGATGTCAACCCAGGATGGAAGCCCAGAGATCTGACTGATGAAGAAATAAGAGACTTCAAGGCTAGCAAGCACGCATCAGAAGGTACACAGTTTCTTTATCCCAGAAAACGCAGAAATTATGAAGGAAAATGGATTTACTGCAGCCCAAATGGACAATGTCAGCTGATGAAATGGAACAAAGACGAACATGTAAGGACAGCAGGAAGCCTGAGAGGTGTGATAAAAATATGTACTCCAAAGAAACACTTCTTCAAACCATCATGTACAAACCCAGAAGATAAAGAAGAAATAAATACAGAAGAACCAAGTAAGATGAATCCAAAAGAGGAAGTGTAAGTGGTAGATGAATCGACCAGAGGGGGGAGTGTAGAGGAGGTCCCAAATAAAGGCTGCACTCCAGTCGCCCATTTTGAAGTACCAGGAACATTCACACCGAGATATGTGATATATGATGAGCAAATAAACCAGCAGAGAGCCGCAGTAGGGCTCTGCCCAGTACGCATCAGAAGAACAACACCTACCAAAGTACCAATAACCAGACAAACATGGACAGTAAGGTATCCATTGAGAAAACCGTACAAGCAAATAAGATGAAATGAAGATAGCCTAAACACTGTCCCGGAAGAAACTCAAAGGGCCTTAATTGAAGACGAATGGTGATGGCACGAGGGCCTGGACAGACTCACAGATGGAAGAAATAACCACCAAAAAATGGCACGCAGAGACAAAATGCCATGAATAAAGATATCATGAACCTAGAAGAAGAGAACGATGTTGAAATATAAAGAAGCTTAAGCTGTAAGCAGGATGAAGATATTCAACCAGTTAATGCCTGTACATATGCTTGAAACTGCAAGAAAGCTAAGGAAACAGTGTGGCTTGCTAAGCTTAGTAGAAGATAGACTGCGGCAAGGGCCACCTATGCATATCTACTTCAACGAAGCACACTATACAAGTGCGAGTCCACTTTACACAAAGCAGAATTAACTCAGGTTACTAGAGGTCAAACAGGAGAGAATTCATATTCCAGCTAAAACGAGAAGAGATGGCTGAATCGAAACTCAGCAGAGGCAATGTGAGACAGGAAGAGCCAAGGTCAGACCAAGAGAAGGAATGAACAGTAGCCTCGTGGAATCGAAACTTAAGAACAGAACAGCCTATATCAGGAAGGCCGAGATAAGGAGGCATAGGCAGGTGGCAAGCCGAATAAGAATTAAATGCACAAATTGAAGGAAACTAGGCAGATTCACAGTGTGAGCCACACGTGACCACACAAGCAGGAAGAAGCATGGATTCACGCCTACGCCTGGCTGTCACCCAGACGGAGATATCATAATTTTTTCTGACAAGAAGATACAATTTCGAGGCCAACCACAGCCAACTAATTGACACAAAGTAAAGTAATGATTGATTAAAGGGAGGCCGGGTGAATCTTGGGGCATCATGCACCTGGCTGACCATTCTGCATGCTTCTAAGTAAAGTGGAGATTTATGCATGGGGTTCAAGCCAACCCAATCACAATGGACCAAATAATACAGGGTCCTATAGATAGTAGAACCAATGGGACGTCGAACTCTTCGTGACGTCTACAAGAGTAATGTTAGAAGGAAGGGCTTAGACGGCCACCTGATAGTGTTTATCCAATCCCCTACTCCGTTACCATATACAGATATAGTACCTATAGTAAAGTTACCTTTTCCTAACCAATAGAATTGCATGTTAACTTTTGAGTGTTACACGTGAATGATGACGAGTTTTGGGTATAAATGTTACTGTTTGTATGAAGTTCACGGGAGTTGAAGCGAGACGGACTATCGCATCATTGTTGATTTCCATGTTTCCTCATTTTTTGTACTTGTCATTAAACTGACTCCCCTTTGCCAAACCAGTGAGATGTCCTTATTGATTGGTGTTGGAGTAATATACCTGCACCCCCATCCATCTCAAAGGTGCAGCTATCTCGTCTTAAAGTACTGCGGAGCAAACCCCGACTCTATGGGCCGGCCGGGGGTCTCCCCAGTACATGCTTTTTCAAGCAGTTCTTGAAATGCAGGCTAATGGATGTCCTCTGAGTCCTGTGTGGATGTGCACTGGGCAGGAGTCCATAGTTTGTAAAGTTGTTATCCTACTTTTGTCTTTTAGTTTCACATAGTGATTCAGGAATTGTCGTAAAGATTTGAAGGATTGTTGTCGTACATTACTTGTTGAGCTGCACATCCATTTGTACACTGGACGGTTTGTTTGGGCAAAAGGAAAATTGGGTTGAAAGTTTGTTGGGGAAGTTTTGTTTATAAGGGTTTCTTTTGCCATAATGGTGTCTCATACCATTTCATAGCCTCTGCATTATTGTATATGGCAATTGGGGTTTTTTGTTCTTGTTTATAAGCATCTTCATTGAAATATGGTTCTGTGCTGCTTGTCTGAATCCATTCACTGTCACAGAAATTTGAAAAGGTATCTATGTTGACATTGCGTATGTTTAAAAGTACTTTTTGTAATTTATTGATTACTTTAGTTAGTGGCTTCATTCTATTTATTATTAATATGAACAACTTTATCTTTAGCAGAAATGCGCTTTCAATTAGAGCTTTGAGGATTTGTTTTCTGCTGTAGTTTTTAAGGGTAGATTGTGACTTTTTAGCTGTCTTTAGAAGATTGTTAGAAACTCTACTTTTTGTAGAATTAATTTTTTGGAATGCTTTACCGTTGCTGCGTTAACATTGGTAGCTATAATGTTAGGTTCATTACTCGCTCTTCTTTTGTTTGTAAATTTTTTAAAACTTTTTTTGCAATAGGGGCCTTAGTTGTTTTAGTGGTGGCTGGTTTACTTTTGTTAAGTGAGGTTAGTAACTGCTTTGTTTTAATGTTTTCTATACATTATTTTAGAGGAGGATGACTATATGGCTTGTTTTTATTTTCATCTGCTCCATATTTTCTTTGTTTTCTACAGAGTTGCTGTTTAGTAGGCATTGTGGTTTGCCTGTTGGCAGAGATGTCTTTATGGGAGGGCAAAAGGGGCACTTGCCCCGGTCCCACACCTTAGAGGGGGCCCCACAGGGTTGCCGGTGCTAAAGAAGTCAGTTTCCATTGTTCATTAACTTAAATAGCATATGTCAGTATATTTTATGGTATGCTGCTGAGGCTCTAAATCTATTGCCTCCCTGTTGATAAATACATTCTGCTCTGATCAATTAATCCTGTAATGCTTTCTTTGATCCCTGTGGTATACATAGTTTGGGCGCTCACTATGGCTCATTTTGATTTCTTTGCGCCAGAATATCAAACTATGGGTCTGATTGTGACACGGGGGGCACAACCAGGTATTCTGGATTCCTTCATTCAGTTGGTTTGGTGGAGGGGGGCCCAAAGAGGTCTGGTCCCTTCGCCCCAAAAGTGCTTAAGATGGCCCTGCCTGTTGGGAAACAAATACATTTTGTGTTTGGGAAAGTTGTGGAATGTTTATATATGTATTATGCATGGGTGTGTGTGTGATTGTGCAGTGGGATGATAGGTGTGGTTGGGAAGGTTATAAGAGTAAGAAGCTGTACAGGTGTGATAGGTTTGGATTTGTGAGTAAGGGAGTAGTGGTGTGATAGAATAAGTAGTAACATTATGATGTTTTGAGGAAAACCGTAGTTATAATGGTGTGATTTACTGCATAGGTGTGAGCATTGTGTGGGTGTATTGGAAAAGGGTTGAAGAAGTGTGTCTGTGTGTGCTAATGGGTGGTAGTGATTTGGAATGCAATGAGTTTGAAAGTTGTTGCCTTGGAATTATGACCTTATATGCATAGGTATATATTATATTAAGGAAGTAAATTGTGGTATAGAAGTTGTTGAGGGATAGATGTGTTGTTAGGTAGCAAGGAATGGGTGGTGTTTTGAATAAATAACAGTGTTTAGATGGGAATCGTAAGAGTGTGAATGTTGCAATATAATGAGTAAGAGTGAAATACAATGTTGGTGAGTAGAATTGAATATTCTAGGCTAATATATAGTGAAAGTACATTGTTACAATAATAGTGATGTAAATGCTATACTAATGTACTTTGTAGGATGTGAAGAGTGTTCTTTTTATTCGGTAGCTGTTTTCTTCAATCTTCTTTTTTCCTGTAATTGTAAAAGAAAGTTAGTGGGTATATGTGGTAATGGCAAAGTACTTTTAGTAAGAGAGTTTGCTATTCATTAAGGTAGTAGAAGTTGTTGGGAACAAGAGTTAATGAAGGTAGGCTATGGGTGGTGTGCTAAAGTATGTTAAGTATTTTGTTAGAAAAATAGGACTATGGCTCTCATTATGAATGAGCTGGTCTGTAATTAAAGATACCTCTAAAATGTCACTGTCAGCTTTTCTGGACCAGGGGCACTGTACTCCCAGCAGCTCTTACCTGCTGGGAGTTGAGGCCACTACTGTCAGGCTTTATACTGAAGCATCAGCATTTTTACTAATGGTGCTGGTGCTTCATGGTTCCCATTCCCATGGAGTCCTATAGGACTGTATAGGAATTGGAATTTAGTGCACTGACGCTGATTGTGATATTTCGGTAGCATCGGGATGTCAGGTTGTGGTAACAGTGATACAGGGTTGATGGGAACACGCCGGCTACTTGTTTGGGACATTATAAGGTACAGGGCAAAAATGGGTGTGTAAAAAAGATGCATGTCTATGTTATTTTTGTGCTGGTGATTTTAATAGGAGAAGTGCTGTGTTTGTGGTGCAATGTATTTGTAATGTGTTGCAGTGTTTTTAAAGTATAGGGAAACTGTGGCCTAGTGGTAATGCAATGCCAGATTGTAGTTGGAGCAGTGTTTTGTGTTTTATAGTAGTGGTTGGAAAAGAGCAATAGTTTATATGTAAAGAGAAGTGTTGTATATATATATACTTTGGGCCCATTAATGCAGTTGTGTTGCACAGTACAATGTGAATTTGCACTGCTGAAAAGTGAGTTTGCAATGCCAATAGAAACCCTGATTCATGGAACTGTGCAAAGTGTAATTTTGCAGTGGAAAGTCAGTGCAAAGCCATTTTTGCATTATAAAGTGACTTTGCATTGGCTTTCTACTTAAAAAAAACACTTTGCACAGTACCATGAATCAGAGTTTGTGTTGGCAGTGCAAAGTCACTTTTTACCAGTGGAAAGTCACTTTGCACTGTGCAAATTATTTGATGAATCAGGCCGTTTGGCAGTATACACATATGTGAGAGCGGGTGGAGAATGGTGGCACTATAAGGGATGTAGGCCCTCATTACGACCCTTGCGGAAAGTGACTGACCGGACCGCCACAGCGTAAATAGCGTTTCCGCCATTGCACGATGGAGCAAAGTGCGGCTCATTCCGACCCATCGGGCACGAGCACCACGCCATGGCGGAAGTGCAAAGTCCGCGATGGCGGAAATGACCCCAAAACGGCCCACACCGCCGCCGTACGGCGCCCTAGGTGCAATACCGCCACCCATCATAGCGGACACCGCAGTGAGCGCCAACCGGAAAGTACGGCGACCGTAAATATACGGAAACGGAAGTAAAAACATGGGCCCGGAACGGGAAACAACACCCCGTACACCTATAAAACCACAAAATACACACAACCACTAAAAACACCACCCTGAGACACATCCCAACCCGTCATCCACCCTAGTGAAACCAAGAAAAATGGGAAAAGTAGCGAAGAAAGCGTGCGACCGCAAGCGGCAGGTCCACTTCTCCCATGAGGAACTCACCGTACTCACAGAGACCCTCCAGGAGAATGCCGCCGCCGTCTTCTCCACGCAAATGACCAGGACGGCACTTGCGAACAAGAAGGCCATATGGGCCCTGGTGGCACAGCGGGTAAGTGCGGTGGGGACCGCACCCCGCAACCCACAGCAATGCAGGAAGCGGTGGGACGACCTGCGGATACGCGTCCGTAGCATACTTTCTGCCAACCGCAACATTGCCACAGCCACCGGGGGAGGGTCGGAATCACCCATCAAGTTGACCCCCTGGGAAGAAATCTGTGCCTCCACCATTGGAATGGAGAGCATAGAGGGAGTCGGAGGGATGGAGAAAGGAGTGCAGACATCCGGAGAATCAGGTAGGTGGCCCAAATAAAACCATGCCAAATCCACAATGTCCAATCATGTGACTCACATGTGTCCACATAGCGCAACAGCAACACATGGCCAGGAGAACGTCCACACACATTGGCCTGATAGCGCACTTTAAAACTCACAATAAATACATAAATAAGTAAAAACCCCAAAAACACCCACTACACGTGCAGCAGGCACACCCTAACTGCAGGCTGCCAAACAACTGCACCCTCACTCCACACACAAATGAAAGCACCTCCAAGGCCCCGACCCAAATCACCCTCAGGTACCACCCCAATGCATGTGATACATTGCCATTCCAATTCCTACAGACCCATTAATAACGCTCGCCCTCCTTTACTCCACCACAGGGTCCGATCCAAACGACGAGCTCCAGGACACCCCTACCAGCACACCTGCAAAGAGGGCCAAGACCGACGGCCAAAGACCCTCCACCTCAGCTGCACGCATCAAGACACGGCAGCAGCACATATCAAGTGGCAGCACACAGGAGGGAACATCAACAGGCACCCCAGCAGCCAGCATGCCCACAACAGCACCACCACAGGTCCCCCCAATGGATGCCACAGAAGGTACTGCCTCTGGTGGCAGCAGCACCATAGGTGACACCCCATTAATGGCAGCATGCTCCGACACAGAAGACGGGGATGTCGAAGTCAGATCCATCCATGACCTGTCCCAATCCCCCTGTCTGTTCCATCCCGTACACCATGAGGATACCACGCAGGGGCACCCACAAGACGACGACTGGCCATTCCCCACAAGCCCTGTGGCAGGGCAACATGAGGCGAACAGCCCCTCTGTGACACCACCGCAAATGGCCATGGCCCAGCACAGGCAACAGTCCCTCGACCAGTTAATCGTGCAACAGCAGCAACTGGCCACGCTCCTCAAGGACCATGCCGATGGATGTGGGGGCACTAAGGCAGACATAGAAACATCAACTGAGACACTTAGGGCACAAATGGAGAGTAGCACCGAGAGCCTGAGAGTCCAAATGGAGAGTAGCACCGAGAGCCTGAGAGTCCAAATGGAGAGTAGCACCGAGAGCCTGAGAGTCCAAATGGAGAGAAGCACCGAGAGCCTGAGGGGGGAACTGCATGCGACGTCCAAAGACGTATGTGCCGAACTTGCCGCAGTGCGCCGTGTGCTCACTGAGCTCTCACAAACCCTTAGGGACATGCATGGACGTGAGCAGGCAGAGACATCATCCGTTGCAAGTTCCGTCCAGGGCAGCCCCCAACGTAGATCTGGGAGGAACCTGCGCTCCACAGGCAGGGGTGCCCCTGATACCCGCAGAGGGGGCTTGCAATAGCGACTGCCCACTGACAATGAGCATCTTTGGACACTGGTGTTCGGGGGGGAGGTGGGAGGGTGGAGGGGGTGTGTTGGGCTCACTTGGGTGGCGGGTCGATAGGGTGTTCCACATGATATCACATATGCCATAAACAATGCACGATCAAACAATGAGATGTGTGGACAATGATCTTTGTGTACTAGGCCATCATAGGCGTACAGTCCATATTGTGCATGTACCAGACACACACAGTGCCACGAGTCCCGTGTCCATGTATCAGCCACCAGGCGTGAGTGCTAGAAGCATGCATCTATGAGATGCTGACGAATTTCACGGCCCTCCTGTGCCTCGCAGACTCCTTGAGGTGCTGCCACATCCCCACCCTCATCATGACCATCTTCAGGTGCTTGCAGTTCTGCGTCAGGGGGCATGGGCACATTTCTACGTACGCACATGTTGTGGAGCATGACACATGCCATCACCATCTTTGCAACCTTCTCATGGCGGTACAGGAGTGCCCCGCTAGACCTGCTGAGGCACCGGAAACGAGTCTTCAGTAGGCCGAATGCCTGTTCAATGACTACACGGGTACGTGAGTGGGCATGGTTGTAGTCCTCCTCATGCTGGTCCCGTGGGTTCCGGACTGGTGTGAGGAGCCATCTCTTCAGTGGATATCCGGCATCACCTGTATGTGGACGATAAACGAATTATGTGGAATGCCATTGCTACGTACGCACCCCCCCCCCTTCCTGCCAGGTCATTGCCGCATCACATACCCCACATCATCATGCATGAAATGAGACTCACCGAGTAGCCAGGATCTGTTCCCTGCGTGTCGCTCCATGTAGCGTGGTATTGTAGAGTTCCTCAAGACCATAGAATCATGGGTTGATCCAGGGAATCGGGCACAACAATGTGTAATGATCCTGTTGGAGTCACACACCATTTGTACATTCAGTGAATGAAATTGTTTTCGGTTGCGGTACTGGGCCTCCATGGCATGTGGGACGACCAATTCCACATGGGTGCAGTCGATGGCACCAATGCAACCCGGTATGCCGCCAAGTGCATGGAATCCCACTTTTGTGTTGGTAATTTCCTGCTCCGAGCGTGGTAGAGAGATGTAGTCGTCTGCGTGCTGCAGGAGGGCATCGAGCACTTGCAATAGTGTCCGTGAGAACAGTGGCTGAGAAATGCCATGCAACTGTCCGAATGTGTGCTGGTAGGTGCCTGTGGCCAGGAAGTGGAGTACAGACACCACCTTCAGTAGAGGTGGGATGGCGGTTGGGCTATCTATCATGCTGACAAGGTCAGCCTGTGTCATGTCCACAATGGCGGCTATGGTGTCCCGGTCCAAACGGTAGAGGGTGTGGATCTGCTCATCAGTGAGGTTGAACGGATGTGCTCGGAGGCGTGGGATTGCGGGCTGCCTGCGTGGTGGTAGTGGCTGTGCTGGCAGCCCTTGCTGGCCCTGCCTTGCCCTCCTCCTCCTCCTGCGTCTCCTCCGTGCGGCCGGTTGTAGTTGGTGTTCGTCTTCTTCTTGGAGTTGGAGTACTTGCAGTGCTATCAGGTCCCCCAGGGCCAACATCGCGAGTCCTGCCGGTAGCATTTCGGAGTGGTTGCGGGAGGAGACTGGGCGTGCAATTTATGTGTTTTCAGGCTGTATGGCCTCCACCTGTGGTGATTCATTCCACCTGTGCAAGCTGCTCTCCCCTTTGGGCGAGCACGTCCCGCACACAACGCTGCAATTCGAGGAATGGCATCTTGCTATTACAATCATGTATTAGTACCCGATGGCCGTGTAACATTGGTTGATATGTTCATTCGGCTATGGTCCCATTGTTTCACATGCATTCTTTGCAGTCGCGAACAGACTTGTGAAGGGTCAGTGGAACGTAGTACTCGAGTAACGGTGGACCCTCATGCATCACTGTACCGAGGTTCACCGACGGGCGGGGCCTCCCATTTGTGAGTGAAGGCAGTTGCCATTTTCACACACAGCCGCACTAGATGGATTAATTTGTGATTTCAAGCGGCCACAGATGCCTTTTCGACGTGATGTTGCAAATGAGGAATTCGAAGGGCGGCGCTTTCGGTCTTCAGCTAGCGGCGAGGAGATGCCCACAGGTCTGACTGCAAATATAACGTTCTATTGTTCAGTGTCCTTGGGACAGGGGCCATGGCGAGGATGCAATGATTGATATGAATAGTTTGGGATGCGCAATAGCGAAGTGGATGATGAGGCCGGACGTTCCCAAATACATGTTACTTCACAACACTGGAATTACGGGCTGGGGCACAGTGGATTTTGCAGGCTGCATAACGCACAGACTCAATGGAATTCTCACATGTTATGTGAGTATGGAAACAGGCGTTATCATTACGGGATGAGGGAATGATGAATGGATGCATGGGCAGATGATTTGATACGGTGTTTGCCATGTACAGGGCTTCTTGGAATCTGTCCGCCTCCCCTGCGCTATGTGATGCAGGGCTGCCATAGTGGGACCATCGTCTATCTGGCCTTGTTGAGCCCTCCCTGTCTCGACGCGCCTTCAGACACTTGTGTCCATGCACGTTACCAATCCCATCTGATGGATTCTGTTTTCACAGACGCATGCACAGGTACACTCGTTTGTGATGGTGTTTTCACCTCGATATGGATAGTTATGAGTCGCAAGTGGTTTTGGGGTGGTGATGATCCTTTGGAGTGGGCTAGCATGCATATGGCTGTGGATCTAGTGTGATCATTGAAGTGAGTTGTTCGAATGTAGTTCTGATGGCCATTCTTTTCTTTTTCTTTTCTTTTGGTTGACAGGTATCTCCTCCCCTTTTGCCACTGCCATCTGTATGCCACTCCTGCAGATGGGTTTTACTCCCGACACCTGCTGCTTCGTGTTAATCAGTGGAGCAGCATTACGATCTTATGGGACGATCGCCAATGGGCCACATGCCCTTACGCAGTACTAGTGGCTCGGAGCAACATTTCGGCCTTTCAGCTGGACTAGTGCCTCCCTATTGGGACGGCCCTGCGGTTCTAGGCGCTTCCATGTTGCCTTTTCGTACGAGAATGTAGCCCCTGTGTACCATGAAGGAACAGGGCGTCACACAAGAAGTAGCTGGTCATTTATTGCGGATGCAGCCCACAATGGTGAAATGTGTTTTGGAGTTCATGGCCTAATGGCTGTATGGGCTTGGTGAATTTGTTGTGCATTAAATTTCTATTCTGATATGGGCCGTGTAGCGTTCTTCTTTGCAAGTGATGTGGCATATTCCTATTTGGGGTGCGATGTATTGTGAGGAGATCTGCATTGGGTTCCAGCTTCGGAGTATAGTTGCGTGGTACTGTGCTGGGCGCGTTTGCCTACGAAGCCCAGTGAGGTCAGGGGTGAGGGCTGCCAATATGACTGTTTGGATGATGTCATGCTCAGGGGCGGGGGATTAGGTTTTGTGTAACAGATGCCGGTCAGCCAGGTGGATTGGTGGAATGATGTGATTATCGGAATATTGCTGGTCACAGGTGCCTGTGTTTGCGTGCGTTTCTTGGTGGGAGACTGGGGTCATGTCCATTGGTATAGCTTCTGTATTCGTGCCATCTGTGCCCTGCAGCTCCCATTGGCCCCTCTTGTGATTCTTTTGTTCGTTGGCATGCATGGGTGACTTGTACATTTCACTGGTTGCATTGTGACTTCGTTGCACCTACGGGGAGTTGTACTATGTGGCCAGGGAGCGGTGTACAGGCACTCAGTGGGGCCGTTTACGGTTGATTCGCGATGCCGTACTTCTCACCATGGCGGAATGCTACTTTCTGCCGTGCTTGATGGCGTTAAGTACATGTCCGCCAGGGTCGGAATTCGCGTACCCTTGCGCCATGGTGCTAATTACGGTTTGGCATGGCGCGCGCGCGCGTACTTGGTGCAGTTAGCGTTGGCGTTCACTACGGTGTCGCTAATGGCATCGTACTTTACGGTGACGGGTCATAGTCACACCGAGCGCTATTCGATGGCGGTATTGCCTTTCCGCCATCGTTTTTCGATTTCCGCCAGGGTCGTAATGAGGGCCGTAATGAGAAAGGTTGGAATGTTTGATGTTCATATGGAATGAGAAACGGAAAATGGTGTGCATTTGAAAGTGTTCATTGTTAGGAGGATTTTGCTGAAAGTAAAAAAAGCATATGTGCATTTACAGCAGCACTGTGTCTAAGCATTTTGTAAAAGTAAGTAAAAGCTGATGTGAAAGATTTGTGGAACATTTTTAAGTGGCACTTAGTATTTGGAACTTTAATATGTTGGTAGTGCATGTAAGTAACTGATGTTGATATTGATATTTTATTTGTTTCGCGCTCGTAAACAAGTGTTTCAGAGTGCGACGAGGCAAGGCAGGGGAACAAGGGAGAAACAAAAACAATGATGTTACTAGGCCCAGTGACATTGAGAACGCGCAAGTGAATGGGAGAGGGAAAGAGGAGAGTGCATGGGAGAGGGGGAGAAGTGGAAAGTGCTGAGCAAAGGAATAAAAATAAATAAACAAAAAAATATATATAATAAATAAGAAAATAAATCATTTTAAAAAACAACAAACAGTGGTAGTGTAGCCAGCAAGTGGCAAGTGCTAGGTTTAAGGCAAAAGACAAGGTGTATCTGTTAAGTGCAGAAAGAAAAAAGGGGGACCGGGGGGACTGTAGGGTTACAGATACAGACCACAGTGTAAGGAATTGCCAGGAGGCAGTGCGGGTGGGTGGTAGGATGGGCAGGTCCCTGAGCCTGAAAGTCAGAGGTTGACCAGGTGCACGATGCTGAGACAGAATAGATCAGCAGGGGAGAGGAGGAGCAAAGGCAGAAGCAAAGAGGAAGGTCTTGAGGTGCTTCCGGAACCTGAGATGGTTCTCCTCAAGTTTCAGAGTAGCAGGGAGGCTGTTCCAGTGGGAGGCCCCAGCCGAAGACAGAGATCTACCCCCAGCTTGTTTCTTTGAAAAATGACTGAACCTGAAAGAGTTGATGTGGAGGAGCGAAGAGCTCGGGAGTCAAGGTATTTACGGATGGACAGCTGAAGGTATTTTGGACCCAGGTCAGAAAGCCTTGTGGACAATGCAAAGGGTCTTGAATTGTATCCTTGCAGCCACTGGGAGCCAATCGAGAGATTTCATGGCTGGAGAGATACTATCCCAGGGCTTGAGGCCAAGGACAAGTCACGCAGTCCTGTTCTGGAAAAGTTGCAGGGGGCGGAGAGTAGAAGCAGGTAGATTTAGAAAGAGGCTGTTGCAATAATACAACCTAGAGAGAACCAGGGCTCGAGAGACAGTGAGCTTCTGGGGGAAGGAGAGGAAAGGCAGAATACCTTTGAGGAGGTGCAGTAGGAAGTTTGACTTTTTAGAAACGTCAAAGGTGTGGGCAGAGAAGGAAAGCGTGGTTCTTAGCCTTGCAGATGGGGGTAGGAGGAGGGCCAAGGGAGGCCGACCAGAAAGTGACAGGAAAGGAGGGTGAAGGTGTGCCGATGAGGAGGATCTCTGTCTTGCTGGCATTCAGGCAGAGAGCGTTGGCGGCACACCAATCCTGAATACACCAATCCTGAATGGCAGATAGGCAATCAGAGATGAGAGAAGGAGAAAAGGTGGCAGAGGAAATCCTGAAAATGACTTGAGTATCATCAGCACAGCACTGAAAATTGGAGCAGAAGAAGGCAATGCGGTGGGCGAGAGTTGCCAGGTATTGGTTGAAAAGCCAGGGGGAGAGGTAAGACCCCTGAAGAACACCGCAAGTAGAAAGGGAGATAGAGGAAAGGAAAGACCCAAGTTGGACCTGGGAGGGTCGATCAGAGAGGAAAGAAGTCAGCCAGGCCAGAGCCTGATCAGTGATACCCAGGTTGTCACGGAGACAGTTCAGCAGGATGGTATGGTTGACCGTGTCGAAGGCAGAAGAGAGATCGAGTAAAATGAGTACAAAGGGGATGTTAGGGTCAAGGTTGGAGAGCAGATCTTCACGGATGTTCAGGAGAGCAGTTTCCCTGCTTCTGGCAGTTCTAAAGCCAGACTGATGGTCGTGGAGACAACCAACAGAATCAGAGTGAAGGTTAAGCTGCGAGATGGCCACCTTTTCTAGGAGTTTGCCCAGAAAAGGAGTGATGGAGATTGAGCGTTAGTTAGCCGGGCAAGAAGGGACAGCAGTGAGTTTCTTGAGAAGTGGGTGCACAAGAGAGTGTTTCAGAGGGGAGGGGAAGGTTCCTGAGGGGAAGGAGAGGTTACAGAAGTCAGCTAGGGCAGGAGCAAGGATGTCAATGTGGTCCTTGATGGTTTTGGAAGAACAGGGAGGAATTTGTTTTGACAACACTTTTATAGATCGGACTTGTCTAGATACCTTGTCAGGGGAGACAAGAGGAAAGGACGAGAAAGAGGGTGGGGGGTGGCTGTAGGAGGGCCAGAGTTCACAGAAGGAGAGGGGAGAAGACGGTGAGGGGACGAGAGGGAGGACAGGATATCCTGTTTTTTTTAGATGAAGTGGGAGGCAAGGGCCGTGCAAAGGGCCCGGTAGGCGACAGGAGAGGTAGAGACTGCAGCAGGTTTGGCCAGCTCCTTGCAGATTTTATTCTTAGTGTGGACAGAGAGTCGGTATTGCCTTTGGAGCAGGCGACAGGACAGTTTGTCAGAGGATGAGCAAGAAGTCCTCCATTTCCTCTCAGCAACCCTACACTTACGTTTAAGTGTAGCTAGGACAGAGTCATACTAAGAATTTCACTTGGCTTTGGGCTTCAAGCGGATCCTCATGACAGGGCCCAGAGCATCAAGAAAAATAGAAGAGTAGAGCATAGACAGGGCTGTGTCAGGGTGTGAGTCAGCCAGAGGCGGAGGGGGGGGGGGAGAGAAGGTGGCAGCTAAAGCCTCAACTGAGACACGCTTCATAGGCCGGATGTCTGAGAAGGTAGATGGCAGTATTGGGGTAGGCTTGGCCTGGGGGGAAGAGAGGGAGAGATGAGAGGAGAGGAGGGAGTGATCGCTCCAGGAAAGAGGAGTGGTGAGAGGGATGGAGAGGGGGAGGTTAGAGGAGATCAAGATATCAAGTGTGTGTCCTGCAGAGTGAGTCGGGCCAGAGGGGAGGATAGAAAGGTAGAGGGAATCACAGAGGTCATGGAAAAGTACAGAGGAGGAACAAGGAGAGTCTAGATGGATATTGAGGTCACTACGAAGGAGAAGTTGAGTGGTTGAGGCCAGGAGGGAGGAGGAGAGGTCTGTCCACTCAGAGAGAACTGAGGTGAACTGACCAGGAGGCCGGTAGATGGTAGCCACGGTAAGAGAGTGGCTAGGAGAGAGAGAGTGCCTGCAGACAAGGCATTCGAAAGGGGAGTATGTCTGCGTGGGAATGATAGAGGCAGGAATCCACTCAGGAAAGATCAGGGCTACACCCTGTCCAGCCCAGGGGGATCTGGGTGTGGAGAGGATCTTGTAGCCATTAGGGAGGAGAGTGTCAAAGCTCATGACAGAGCTGGCCGTGAACCATGTCTCGGTAAGACCGAGGACATCGAGGTCAAGTTCAACCAGGAGGTGGCAGATGTCAGAGGAGTGTTTGACAGCAGAGCGAGAGTTGAGAGTGGCAAGATGAAGAAGGTTTCCAGCCTTGAAGGCCTTCCGGGGAGGGGTACAAATCAGAGGTATGCCCTGCGGAGGTGTGCTCTCATATATGGCATTTGATAGAGTGGTTAAAAAGAGCGTTTGCTTATTGAGAAGATTATTACAGGGTAAGGGGCAGCAACCCTGTATATATATATATATATATATATATGTTTGTAAAAGTGTTGACAAAAAATACTTTAAAAATTATAAGCCTACCTGTGTTATGTCTTCTTAGATGTAGATGTTGTTGAATCTGCAAGTAGAAATCTTGAAAAATGTCACAGTAGTTTTTGATGCAGGTGGCTGTGATTAACAGAAGATATGTTAATCACATACTCTCAGCGTTCAAGTGTACATCTGAAGTGCTGAACTGAGATGACAGGGTTAGGTGTAGAGTTTTTGGATGTGATTGGTGGATGGATGTGTGACTGTTTGAAAGTAGCCAATGAGGGAGTGTTACAAACATGAAAGTAGAAAGGGTAGAATGGTTGCCCTGTGCGAAGGCGACCGCGGACAACGCGTTAGTCCGCTGACCCCGCACGTGCCATCTGGGTGCTTTGAGGATGACTGGGATGCAAATGGGACTGTGGAGACCACGGACAGTCACAGACGTCCACGGACATTGGGGGATCAGCCAATCAGGTTTCTTGGCTGTGGTGTACAGGAAGACATGGTAGCAGGAGTTCTGTTTGTTAAGTGCACTGAAGATGGGTATGGCTATGTCTTTGAGGAAGCAGAGTGCATGGATTTTGTGAGACTCTTAGATCCATTGGCTGAAAGTGTATTCAGAGCACTGTGGATTGTCTAAGAATCTTGGATTAGAACAATGACAAGTTTCATGGTATGGAGTTTGTGTAATGAAGTGGGCCGAATTGCTCCCTTTTTGTGAGGGTATGGTTAATTAGAAGCATCCAGACATCACTGTTGTTCACTGTGGAGGCAATAGTTTGGGCTATGTCCCCGGAATTCCAAACAGTTTGCCATAAAGGATACATTTGGAAAGTTGATGGAACTGTTTCCACATTTCAACATTTCTTTTTCACGGATCACTCAGAGAGAAATTTGGAAGCGTTCAAATTTATTTTGCCCACAAATTGAGCAAGAAAAGGCTCAATGTTAACAAAGCTGCATGTCCTTTTTTGCGGGATGTTGGCTTGACATTTTTTGATAATATAAATATCAAATTTGATAGTGTGAACATTTTTCGTAGAGATGGAGTGCATCTGACTGATGTTGGCAATCAGATTTTTCTAGAAAATATTCAAAATGCATTGAAGCAGTTTCTGTGAAAACAATAAATATGGATTCACGTCTTTTTTATTAGTTGAAGCAAACAAAAAGCACTTTTTGTGAAAGTTAGAAAAAATAAAGTTCAGTAGAACATTTGTCAGTTTAGTATATAAAACTAAATAATACAAAACAATATAAAAGCCAGAAAGAGAAAAAAGTTTCTTTTAAGCGCCACCATTTTTGAACCAAACACAAGTTAGTTGATTTTAATTCCCCCACCGCACCCCTGGAATTTTCCAGATGTCCACAGACTATCGCACTGTCCGCAAACTATGCAGGCTGCAAAAGGTGCTGTGATTTTTTTAATAAACTTCTATTTGTTAACTGTGAAAGGTGGCTCCTAGACAAACCTTTTTTTACATTGTATTTCCACTATAAATGACTTGTATATTATTATGTGATAATTTTTTTTTTTAAAGCCCAATTAATAGTCCGCGGACTACAAGACTGTTCGGGGTGTCTGTCTTCAAAAAAGGGCATTTTGCGGGCAGCCTGTCATGTCCGGACATGATGCATAATTAGTCCACGGACAGTGTGCCCGTTTGCGGACACTCATGCACATGTGCCCGGTATCTCCCGCCCGTTGGGTGTCCACAGACACCCACCGTCGCCAAGGATGTTGTGGGACATCATCATGTGACTGCACCCATGCAGCGTGATGGCGTGACCATGGATGGTGTCTGTCACCACAAACGGTTTGAAACTGCATTTTCAGACAATCTAGGGTGTTTCAAGTTGAAGGTTTACCCTTACAGAGCTCCTAGACCCATTCTTAGCTGATCTGTCAAATTTGTACAACTTTCCAAGGCCTATTTTCAACTCGGTTGTCCACGGACAGTCACACGGTCCGCGGACAGTCACACGGTCCGTGGACGGTTCCTCTGAATGGACCCACCCATTACTTTTAGGCATTCTCAATCTGACTATCCATTAGAAATGTAAATGATCACTGTCTCACTTGCATGTGTACCCCAATCAGATTCACAAAATGTCCAGGAAAAGACGGTTTGATGAAACTTCTCTCCCTCCCCTGATCATGACTACCTAGAAATTTCAAATTCTCCCATTTATATTTCCCATTCCTATACCCCAACCCATTTAACCCATAGGGCTGAATGGGGATGGGGAGGTCAGATGCACCGGCACATACAGAGTTGTGCCGGTGCATCCGACGTGCTCTGCTCATGGGTGCCGTTACACCCGCCCGGAAAAACTGGCAGGTGAAACGGCACCCGCGAGCAGAGCACGTAGTATGGCGGTCCGGAAACTACGGTACCGGCATGCTTACCGGTACCGTAGTTCCCGGACTGCCATGCTTATAATGAGGCCCAATTATATTGGAGTGCTGTTGTTTATACAGGAACCTAATAATACATCCACATAGGCAACGGCTGCAGGATGCACCATAGAAGTACAGCATTTTTAATTTGGTAATATTGGCCAGTAAAATAATAACTGCAACCCTGTCAGCATTTTGACTTATGTTAATTGTGAAATAAATAGCGAACAATTCAAGACTTACTGCAACATGTGTTAGTACAAACAATACATATGAAGAGCCACAATGCATAGACATTAGAGGCACATACAGGGAAATTCCAGTAAGGAAAAAAGAATCAACGTGACCAGAAAATGACAATAACATTAGAGTTCATCATCATGTATACAAATCAATTGTTTGTTTGAGGCCTGCTTATTACCCCCTGTATGTGCACCATGAGTTGAGGCCAAACCCTAAGGAAAGAACCTTAACAACATAGGACAAGATTAACGTCTAGATATATAGACCTTTTGAATTTTAAAATTCTCGCTGTCAGTAAACACAAACAACTGGCCTACATATGTCAGTGAACAAAAACAAGTGGCCCAGATATGTGATGTCATCAGTGATGTCATCAATTACATTTGTGATGTCATCAGTGATGTCTTGGCTGTTGGTTTCAGCAGTACACTGTGGTGGCGCATGTTATGGTTGCTTAGCTTAACATAACTGCGAATTGATGGGGTTCTTCGGTTGTACTTGTAACCATAATGCCCCTTTAACAAAGTTTTTTCACTGAATTTCATAGGTCTTTTTTAGTGCAACTTAACCATAATGTCCCTTTAGCAATGTTTTTTCACTGAATAAGATTTAACTATTCATTGAAAAGCATTAAGCTGTCAGCAAATAGTCTATTAAAAATAATTGTAAGAGACCCATGCTATAATTTACTGGGGTTGTTGCACGAATGGTTGTCAAATATCGCTTACTCTTGCTTTAGTGGGTTTTTAGTGGAAATATTTAAGAAGGAACTTAAATGAAACTGTTCATAACAATTGGAAATATGTAATGATGTAATAATGGCCTGTTTGTATGGGTTTAATGTATACATTGTATGCATTCTAATGTGGTGTTAAGGTCTTATTTAAAGCATAAAACTCCCTACTCCGACTCCATCAAACAGTCACTCAAAGGCGGGCTCTTCCAGTTGTGGACTGCCCACGAATACTTGTTGAGGAAGTGCCAGCAACAGGGGCCCGGTGCTGGCTACAGTTTCCAGTGTCACTGGCATCGATTAGGTAGGATGGACTTGTGCAGGGGTTTTGGTACGTCATGCCCAATGTTTCTTTTCTTTGTCTATTTGGGGGAATCTAAGAACACACATAAAGAAAGGGACCCAATATTTCTACAAAACACACAAGAGTCCAAAAAAATAGATAACAAATAAAATCAAACAGCAAGAATTCTACAAAACACCTCAAAATCCTCTCCTGGTCTAATGCTCGAAAACCCTCCAAACACCCCTCATGTGTGAGCAAGCCTGTCCTGTGAAACCTTTACAGCACAGAAAAGTACAAATGAACAGGAAGTTAGCTGTGCCGCATATAGCAGGTTGAACCTTCATTAGGAAATTCTAGGGCTATTATTGACTGAACAAACTCGCACAAACTTGATGAATCTGCCTGAGTGTTCAGATTGCCTGGACGAACCGGACGGGTGAACAGATTTCACATGAGATTTGAGGTTCATGATTGGACGATAACTCATTGTGCAAGACCAGGAAAGACCTCGGGTCTGTGAGTACCAAAAACCTGTCCCTTTGCAGTGTCATGGTTTCTGATCGAAAATACAACATAGAATATAGGCTCATTATGCCATTGTTAATTAGGAAAACAGCCATTACTTCTTTTAAGTACACATCAAATCTGCTACAATTGGGTATAATACAATCTAATCTTTCTACAAAATGTAAGTGCAATCAAGCAAGTTATATTTGATTAAAACAGATAATACAAGCAGTAGCCGTCTTCACTATATTCCTTACACTGTCACATTAAAACCCGTGTCACTGTACTCGTTGACTGTTGTGTTCTACACAAGTATAAACAAGTTAAAAAGTGTTTCCTGGAAAGTAGGAAGTGTAGCTAATGTTTTCTGACAGGTCAGGCTCCATTAATATATTTCTATGAGTATATGAATTAAACATTATTTTCATTACCTCCCATACTGCCTAGAGAAGGAGGTGTTCCTTCCAGATATACAACCCCTTTTGAGACCTTAAATAAAATCAGGATTACCCCTGCCCATAACCTTTGGGAAATAACTGCTTTCCTCCCCTGGAAGAACTCATGTATTTTCCAGTGATTCTAAGCCATTGGCATGGCAGTTGCTGATGTTGACAGGCACTTTGTGATCCTGTTCAGCGCTGTTGTGGGCACCAGCAAGTGACGCACATCATCTCAGCATATATTACAATGGTGCAGGCTCTCTCTGTTCTGGGGATATCTTCTCTTTCATGTTGGAGCTGGTGTTGCTATCTCAGCATGCAATGGTGCCGGCCAGAGCCGGACTGGGAACCAAAAGAGGCCCTGGAATATCTTTCAAAGTGGCCCCATAGTTCACTGAACGAGCGTGCACATGACGGGATCTCAACCCTCCTTCTATGAGGGGATTTGAGTTTCCCCCAAGAAAATGTTGACTAGAATTAGTCGAAATGAGTGCATTTGAAGCATGTTTTAAACATATATGGATTGAAAAGTCATGTCTTAAATAAATTCATGATCTTTGAAAGTAGATGATAGAGGGACCAGGGACATTCCACATTTTGCAGATGAGAAAAATTAATTAATCTAGTTTAAAGGTACCCAGACAACATGCATCCCTAATCCATTTCATCCTATTCTCATGCTAGAAAGGGGATACAGATAAAAGGCACTATTAAATGAGCACTGGCAATGCCAACAGTGTTGGCTTTTGTGTAGGCATGGTGGGAGAGGAATTTGTCAGGCACTGCTGTAGTCGTACTAACTGGATTGTAGCAGGTGGAAAGTGGTGAGTGTACCTGGGCATATAACAGCAGTGCCTGGTGAATGCCTAATATTGATGCACAAGCTCAAACAGTTGGCTTTGTCAATGCTTGTTTTGAACAGGACTTCAGTGAAGGACATGTAAAGTGCTTATAAATCGATTGGCTGAAGGCAGACCTGGTTGACATTTTTATTACACCGGTAGTGCTTTTGCAGTTCCAATTAAGTCATTAACTCTCAGAAGATTGCTTTGAGAAAACACTGGCAGGCACTTTGAGCACACAGTTTGATGGTAAGGCTTGATACAACTAGCTCAAAGATCACAGGAGGATGTGTTTTGGTTGGAGAGGGGCTGAAAGCAGGTGGAAATGGCCGTAGGGCTTATCATAGCCATGGACAGTCAATAGCTAAATAAATAACTAAACACCTACAAGCTTTGTGTCCCACCTCTTGCTATTTCTTCCTAGCTATACTCTAATGCAATAGTTTCAGCTTCTATGTGGCACTTTAGCCAATTCCAGTGGTCGAAGTGAGCGGGAGCCGTTGGGAGAAGTGCTCCTCTACTTTTTTAAATTAAGTTTTCCTGTTCTTATACTTTTATTTTAGAAAGAAACCGTTCTGGAAGTTTCGGGCCGCCAAATTTCAAACCTTGTGAAGCTTTCTGCATATTGCTGTGGTTATGCCCAATACGTAGATACCAAGTCACTGCACAAGGACCTTCAACCGCACACTAAGAATCCGAAAGAAAGCCCATGTGAGCCAGTGTAGAGGTGACAGTTGACAACAGCTAATCTTGATTTATTCTTCCTCCTCTCCCGTGCAATCGCGCCTACCGATGGCTAATGCATCATCGTGCCATAAATGTGCTTAAAGCATACCATGTACGCATTGCAGTGGCAAATTATTTCACAGAGATGTGCTTTTTCTGGAAACTTTTAAAAAGCAAAGTTGGGAGGGGAACAACAAGAGAGATCCATATTACGAACCATGTTTCCGTGTTTAAATCAAATCCCATATCAATGCATCGGAAGTCGTCCTCCGCATGCACGTGCAGTGTGCATGTTATGTTTCCTGCAGTGCCCACAATGTTCATCCAAATCTCAGTGCCAAGCACGTTGCTACCCCCTTATTAGCGTTCGCCCATCTGTATCGCTCTTCTGTTTTCTAGCTAGGTTTGCGCTATACTAACGTATGCTACATACGCACATACTTATAGCGCTTCCCAGTGCAGCGGCGCCTAACTCCTCACTTGACCTTATGATTATGAACCATTTCAGACCCCAATGCCAGTCACATTTATATACTGTCGGGATGGAAAGGAACAAGGACGAATTTCTCATTACGTGCCTGCAGTCGCTCTCTTAAACAGCATTTTGCAGCGCTGTGATAGACTTAAGTTGGTACTCATGCCGCCTTACCTTTCTGTGAAAGGAACGAGACCTGCTGCCCTGAGCCAGTGCCAAACAGTCAATGCAGATGGTGCAGGCCCACAGCCTGCCTCATCGTCGAGTCACCAAAACTGTAACTGGCATGCGTTGGGCCGCACATGCGCATGCGAGCAGCACACTAGGAACGTGCAGTTTCAGTGATGTGCCTAAACGATGACTCCCATAATTTCAGACGCACAAGCCACGGGCAGAAAGGTCATCCAGGCAGCACGCCGCGCAAACTCCACCCAGCTCAGCCTGGCTGGATGCATGGGATTATGTCATGATTTCCCTTTGATTATGTATCCCTCCACCAAGAAAAGAGGCCCTACACCTCGAGGCCTACCGGGGAAACTCCCGGTGTCCCGGTGGGCCAGTCCAGGCCTGGTGCCGGCTCTCTCAGCTCTGGGGATATCTTCTCTTTCATGTTGGAGCTGGTGTTGCTATCTCAGCATATATTACAATGGTGCAGGCTCTCTCAGCTCTGGGGATATCTGCTCTTTCATGTTGGAGCTCGTGTTGCTATCTCAGCATATATTACAATGGTGCAGGCTCTCTCAGCTCTGGGGATATCTGCTCTTTCAGGTTGGAGCTCGTGTTGCTATCTCAGCATATATTACAATGGTGCAGGCTCTCTCAGCTCTGGGGATATCTGCTCTTTCACGTTGGAGCTCGTGTTGCTATCTCTGCATATATTACAATGGTGCAGGCTCTCTCAGCTCTGGGGATATCTTCTCTTTCACGTTGGAGCTCGTGTTGCTATCTCAGCATATATAACAATGGTGCAGGCTCTCTCAGCTCTGGGGATATCTGCTCTTTCATGTTGGAGCTCGTGTTGCTATCTCAGCATACTATGGTGCAGGCTCTTTCAGCTCTGGGGATATCTTCTCTTTCATGTTGGAGCTGGTGTTGCTATCTCAGCATATATTACAATGGTGCAGGCTCTCTCAGCTCTGGGCATATCTGCTCTTTCATGTTGGAGCTCGTATTGCTATCTCAGCATATAATACAATGGTGCAGGCTCTCTCAGCTCTGGGGATACCTGCTCTTTCAGGTTGGAGCTCGTGTTGCTATCTCAGCATATATTACAATGGTGCAGGCTCTCTCAGCTCTGGGGATATCTGCTCTTTCACGTTGGAGCTCGTGTTGCTATCTCTGCATATATTACAATGGTGCAGGCTCTCTCAGCTCTGGGGATATCTTCTCTTTCATGTTGGAGCTGGTGTTGCTGTCCTTATATAAGTGAGATATGATTAATGTGGAGCGCTGTTGTAGGTGTTGGTGATAGCGCTTCCCAGGCAGTTCTGCCTCCATTTACTGCTACTTGCTACTGGTGGCTTGGTAGACATCACCACAGGCATGTTACAGGGGAGAAATGTTATTGATTGCGTTCAGCTATTAAATGGCCTCCTTTCTTGTGATGAGATAATATCACTGCTGCTTCTCCTTCTGCTTCTGTGCTGTTATGGAGATCAGTCAATGCTCAGATAAAAGAAAACATGTGCTTCCCACAAGGTCCAGTTCTTTCTTTACTGAAAGAAGACAAAAACGCCACAACCAGAGGTCCCATCACAAGAGTCATCGTTAGTTTTCTGAAGCCCACACTGCAAAGTTAGTTGAGGAAACCCACCATCCTTCTGTTCAGCAAAGGCAAGATCTGTCCCAGGAATGACTGGACTCTTCCTCTTGGAGTTTTGTGATGTCCAGGCCTCAGAAGTTGAACATATCTCTCGGATCACAGAGGACTTATTTGGGGGAGTATGTGAAGAAGCAGGATTTGAAACTGGTCCTTGAGTGCATTGCATGCACTGTCATTTTCCATTGCCAACTCCTTCCCCACCATTGGAGAAGACATTTGTTCAGAAAATGCAAAGAAGCTTCCACTGTGGCATTTCTTTTTATGAAGATCTTGAAAACCTTTTCCTCAATGAATGGACGGAATCCACGTGATTACTGCAACCCCCAGAAATTCGACGGCCGAAAATGCAGACTTTTTTCTTTTTCTTTTTTCAACCCCCTTTACACCACATACATATGCGGGGGGAGACCCCCCACTGCCCCCACCATACTTATATTATATGTAATACCCCCCCACACATATAAATGTGGTGTAATGGGGGTCGGAAAAAAAAGAAAGTCGGAATTTTTTTCCGCAGTTGGAATTCTGGATGCAACATTTTGTTATATTTCCAATGGACACTGAAAAACCTTTATTTCCAGATATATGTAATGAGTGTTTCTCCTGTGCGGATTTGGATGTAAATATCTGGGGAATGTTAAGGGAGATCCCCAGGTAAGAATCCTTATTGATAAGACCAGTTCTCTGTGGAAGATGTTATCACAGCAGGTTCTGTGTATTATAAAACAGTAAAGTGCACAGAAAATAATGTGTTTGGATTAATACTTTCATTGTTCATGTTCAAACCTATGTGACCTTTTCATGTGCATTCCATGCTAGTCGATTTCCTGGCACTGTATGACCCCTGCCAAGAAGGATCAGATATGTCAGCTTTGTTAAATGTTAAATACCAACCTGTGTATTTCTTGTCAGCACCGAATTACAACAATATGAGGGGACCCAGATTTGGAAGCACTTTGACTATAGTTGCACGCTGTTATATATGGCTCTGCCACTGGAAGGCTGAAGCAGCAGGCAAAGCATGCTTGACTAAGCTGCTGTTTCTGGCCCAAGTCTTTGTGGGCCTCAATTAGTTTCTTTACTTGACAAGTCCTTCAAAGATCAGAAAGATGCCTTTTAGTGTAGAGGCTGAGGAATTTATTTTACTTCTTGAACTTTCTTCCACAGTTTGTCCTTGTCTGCTCTTACCACAGGAGATAGGAAGCTCTTTCAACAAGGAGTTAGAGGCTTCCAGGCAAGGGGAAGCCTTCCATTCCACCCGCCACCTTCCCCTTCTGAAGATCAGAAAGGGTGATCAGTGTGATGAGATGCAGAAACTCCCCATCATTTTTCATGAGTTAATCTGGCCGCTACACAATGTTCCTCCCAGAGGGTGAATGAAGTTGGATTTGTTGGGCTCAACCTGCTCTCAGAAACACAGTATTCCCATATCCCCTTTGAGGATGACACTTCCTCATAACAGGTCAGAAGACTACAAGTCTCAACACACCCCAGGTTGGTTAGACTTGAGACTATCGAGCAGTAGTGAATTATAAATATTCTGTAAATCCCACCCAGGAAGGGTAATTAAAACCCAGACCTTGAAGTAACTTGAATCGCGGAACCAAAACAGTCCACGAACTGTCAACCAACTTACGTCACAGAAAAGAGGTGATCCGCGAGCATTTCGCAAACACTGAATGCAGATGACAGACAAAGCACGACCACAAATAAGATTTCCTACATTTGCATTAGAAGCAAAGACACAGACCCTCATCATGAGTTGGGCAGTAATACGTCAGTAATTCCGCCATGGCGGAATTACCGTTACCGCTGTGGTTTTCCAGCAGAATTGCCACTGTATTACAACTTGTCGGGAGCGTGATTGCATCATTGGCAGTAACGGTAATCCCATCCAGTGGAATTACCACCGTAAATGCGTTTTGAACGGTAGTCTGCTTGGAATCAGAGGAATTACCATTACCGCCAGCACAATCTGTGTTAATTCAGATGGCAGAATTACAGCCAGCGGAATTACCACCAGCAGAATTATTGCTGGTGGAAATAGTGTTATCATGGAACGGGAAGCACAGCGGCAGCAATCTTTAAAAATCAAATCCACTCTTAATCCCCCATTTCCAGTTGCCATCTGAACCCAGAAGGAAGATTGAACATGTCACAGGACAAAAGCAAAGGGAAGGTGCCAGATATGAGGCTTTGCAAGCATAAATTCAGCAAGGCAGTACTGCAGGTCCTCACCAATGAGGTAGTGGCCCATGCTGAAGGACCTTATGGCTATAGGCACAGGAAGACATCTTGGCAGAGGATGACTGCCGTCTGGCCCAGTATCTGAGATAAGGTCACCACATTGGTCACAGTCCCAAAGGAGAGCAAGGGCTGCTTTAAGAGCTGGAATGACCTTAGGCCAGGGTCGAAGACACCTCTCAAAACACTGGTGAGAGACATCTGCCACAGGAGGATGCTCTGTGGACCCTGTTGTCCTGATCCCGTGGGACGAGAAGGCAAGCAGCATCCTCCATATGGAGGGGATCAAGGGTGTTGGGAGTGCTGAGGCTGGAGCCAGCAGGCAAGGCGAAGCTGGAGAGTATGAATGTCCCCCCTCCCATGGCAATGCACTGGCCAAATGACCATCCCATGCATGTGTCCCTCAGCATAGATGGGCCCAATGGACAGTGGAATGTGCAACCACATTCCAATGCATACAAAGGCAATGCCACCACATGCGTATGCAAGGGAAAGTGGGTGACATGAACTGTAGAAGAAATTTGCATGTGAGCCCATGCAACCATGAACAGCACCCATGTGTGCTGAGAAAGGCCAAGTGCTAAAGTGAACCCCCAGTGCAACCGCATGTAAAGGCCAGATCAGCAGCCCAACAGGCAAGGAACCCATGCATATGGGTGTACACCCTCAGCAGACACTTCCCCCCACCTTGCATTAGCCATATGCATTGGCCTGCAATCAACCCTGGACATCAGACCACATGTGTGTATGAGGACCTTCGACCATGTAGCATGAGTGACTTGCAAGCCCACGTACGTACAAGTATGCATGATGACTTGCAACATGCCATAGTTAACCCAACAGGTTCACAGTCGACTTAGGATAAGGATGCAGGCCAATCTATGTCCGATTGAAGGGCCACCGGTGCAATCACAACAACTTCCATCCCTGCGCCCCCCAGCAATGGCAAAATCAGGAGAAAGGGAAGGAGCAAGGCATCAAGGCCAAGACCCGGCAGTGCCATGCCAGCTGCAAGGAGCGGAGACACTGCCACAGTCCACACCAGTGAGCTAAGTGGCCCACCCAGAAGCATTGCACATGTTACTGCCAGCACTGAACCTGATGGCAACACTATACACAGAGAAACAGAACTATGTATCATTACATAGTAGGCCCAAATGCACTCTTTGGGGGACCGTAGTTCCAATTATGATTAGGTAAAGGTAAGAGCAAAATACCTCACTCACAGTGAGGAAAATCCTTCATGGTAGTAATAATGTAGTTTCAATTGTAAACAGGATTAAATTTCAAAATACATTTCTCTAGAACCATTCAAAAACAATTCAAAAACAAATCACTGTCAGCATTACAGTGTTGACAGCAGTGTTTATTGTTGATCAAACAAAGTTTAAAATGTCCATAACCCCAACTGAAGCATCCAATGAAGTCAATGACAATAAAGTAGGCATACATTATCCACCATATACAGAGTTGTCACAATATTCCTTGTACGTATACAGTGTTTTCATGAATTTCTTCATTCGTGATAGGACACAATCTGGAAAACAATACCATCAAAAGATATGCAGGTTCAGGTGTGTCTAGGTATTCACCCATCAGTTTTCCACATTATCTCATACAGTCAACATATCTTGTAGCTCCAAAATTGTGGTGTTATCTTTCACCAATGCCGTTTGGATCCTAGATCCATCCTCAGGGAGTAAGCTACTTGTTCCTGGTCATCATGCATTCCATTGAAGTGGCCCTCTACAATTCATTACACAGAACAAACTTCAGAACCCAGTCCTCAGAGCGAGTCAAGTGGGGATACTGGGCCAAGTCGAGGTGCGGTCTCAAGGTGCACTTTGCCCAGGTTTTCTCAAGATGATTGCGTTCTTCAACTGCTCCGTTTATCACAATTGTGCTGATTACATTTTGAAACTTGTGAGGATCATTTCCAGATTGCCTGAAAGGACAGAAAAAGGCAGGCGGAAGCCATTAATTAGCGAACACTATACACACACATGCAGGTGCAGCACCCTGGAAGCTGCAATTGCCACTTCACAGCCGGCCCCTGTGCTTGTGCCAGAGGAGCCAGATGCTGTGACAGGCGCACATCAACCTGCATCCGCACCCACCCATCGTCCCCATGACACCCCCTCGTCACCTGAGCAAGATGGCCAGGCACATATACAGCGTGACCTTGAATCAGAGGGTGACACTGATGCCAGTGGACCACACGTTTGAGATCAGGGGGTCCCCCTGCCCCAGCCCTCCCATAGCCCACAGCCCATTGCACAGCATTTCATCAAAGGTTTATGGAGGAATCTGGACCCGATGAAGCTGCGGCAGAACAACCTGGAGACAATTGAGGATACCCAAGTGCAGCATCTGCAGGGAATCCATGACTCTGTGCAGGGGGCCTCAGAGAGGATTGCAAGGTCCTTGGACTGGGAGAGACAACAGTCGGTGGCAACTGCCGCCCTGACTGTTGTGGGCAGAGGGTGAGAGAGCTGACGGAGGGCATATCAGTATTTGCTGAGTCAATGCAGGCCCACATGCTCCTGACCCTCCAGCACATCCAAGGGCCAGAGTCTGACCTGTCAACCTCTGTGACCCTCACAGAGGGATCATCAGCTGGCACCCCACACCGCGGCTCCTAGGGAAATGTGGCCCACGCACACCCAGAACAGCCTGGCAAGGGCAAGAGGCCAAGGAAATGTTTGTTACCACATTACAATTTTTCACCGGGCTTGGGGGTGATGAGTGGGTATGTGTGTTGGGGATGGATGTTTTTGTCACTGCACTATTAAGTACTTGTCCAATTGAAGCAATGCTAGGGCAATCATTTTCGTGTGAATGTGATATATTTAAGATATGGTTGTATACAAATGTGAGCAGCAGGTGATTATCTATGCATTCTGAAATAATAGTCAACTCATTCTTGCTGCACCAGACGACCATCCCTTCCCTCCTCCCAATCACTGTGTGGCAGCAATGTACCTTCAGGTATTGAGTCGTTGTCTTCTGGGTGTGGCATGTCCTCATCAGGGGGTAGGGGACATTCAGCCTGAGGCAATGTTGTGCAGCATGGCACAGGCAAGACTTATTTGTCCAATCTTCTCAGGCCTGTACATCAAGACTCTTCTGGTCCTATGAAGACACCAGAAATGTCTCTTCAGTAGGCTAAAGGTCTGCTCTATGCAAAGCCTGGTCCTGATGTGTGCCTCATTGTAGGCCACCTCCTGTGGCGCAGGTGTATTGCACACAGGTGTCATTAGCCATGATAGCTGGGGGTACCCAGAGTTCCCTGTAAGGACAAAGGTCACAGATGTCAGTCACAGTGCATTGCGGATGCACTACCTTTTCCAAAGGCATATTGATGGACACTCTTTGCATGCATTTTCCATGTATTGTCATGGTTGTCCATCCCATTTATTGAATGCAGAGCCATTCACTATGTGGGAACATATGCATTGTGTTACACCATGCTCACAGCTCACATCCAGCAGTCATTACTCTCATGGTCTGTGATTGGCATTGCAGAGTGCATGTTGCCTGTGTTGGGCCTGTACATTGCTATCATGCATGTGCCCTGTTGGGGGCGATTTGTTGTTCTTGTGCATGTATGCGGTGTCTGTGTTCCATCCATTATGGCTTCATGTACATGGTTACCAGATTACATGGCATTACTTTCTGCCAGTGTTGCATTGTCTTTGTGCAGTGTTGAGCTGTGACATTCAATGTGTCGGTATGTGTTCCCTTGCATTGTGGTTCCTGCAGTCCTCTGTGTGTGTATTGCTTTATTGTTGTGACAATCTGCATCACAGACATGCTACTGCATTTTCCTGCATGTCCTATCCTGTGGGTTGGTGGCTGTCATGTCCTGGGTGAGAGGGAATTTCCTGCATTTCTAGGGCCTTGATAAGGCATACATTTATAATTTGTGTCAATGTCACCACCCCCACACCCTTTTCACATTGCATTTCACTGGTGCTGCGAGATCAGTTTGTGTGATGGCACTTGCACTCACCCAGTATCCATGTTCGTGAGCCCCTGTGGCTCTTGTGAGGGCATCATGAAGCAAGACACAGACAACAGACTTAAAGTTTAAACAAAAGATATATATTAACTTAAATGTCAGGATGGTTGAAGGCCAAACTTTCACTATGCTAAGGTGGGACTTCCCTGGCTTAACAAAACCGAGGAACGCCTGAGTCAAAAAGTTCAACTTAATATTTATTTGAATTTGTATAGCGCACATCGGCCCTGGGGCATAGTGGCACTGTTACAGAATGCTTAATTTGTACAGGCTTACAAGGCAGAACAACACGGCAGAGAAAACAATATGTGGAAGATGTGCGTGTTCGTTGGTTACAGGGAACAGCATATTCCATTTGCCGAGAGATTACACAATTAGTTAAACAGTTTGGTTTTCAACGTTTTCTGAAAAATGTGTAGGATTTCTCATTCCTGAGTGTAGTGGGAAGTGCATTTCAGTTTTTGGGGGCAAGGTGTTGAAAGCTGGAGCCTCCTGCTTTAGTTCGTTTGAAAGAGGGGACGTAGATCTGATTGGATAGATGCGCTCTTGGGGGTCTGGATGTATGGTTGAGGGTAATCCTCTCTGATAGGTAAGGAGGGGCATTCAGTGACAGGCATTTGTGGGTAATTGCCACAGTTTTACAGAGAATGGGTTCTTTGACTGGCAGCCAATGTGCGTCCTTCCTTGCCTGGGAGATGTGTTCCCTTTTAGCAATGCTTAATACTGCTGTGAGGGCATTGTTTTCTATGAGTTGGAGCTTGTTGAGGGTTTTGGCAGAGGTGATTAGGCAGAGGGTGTTTCAGTAGTCAAGCTTAGTGCCGACTGTGGCCCTGGCAATTGATAGGTAGTTTTTGGTGGACAGGAATGGCTTGACAGCATTGATAATCTTAGTGGTGAGGGCAGCAGAGGAGGCTATGGCATTGACCTGGCGTGTCATAGAGGGGGAGGAGTCGAGGTACACTCCTAAGGTTTTGACTGCGGATTAGGCAGTGATGGTTGTATTGTCAATATTGAAAGTGCTGTATTGGGGGGAGATATTATTGAGGGTTTCTTTAGTGACTACTACAAGGATCTCTGTTTTGTCTCCATTGAGACAGAAGCCATTGGCTGCCATCCATGTTTGGATGGCTGTGTAGATCTTGGTTAAAGCTGCAGCGTCTTGATCATGGATGCCGGTTAAGGGGAGTAAGACTTGTGTGTTGTCAGCATAGTTAGTGTAAGTTATGGCATGCCGATCCAAGTCGTTGAAGAGAGGGAGGGTGAAAATGTGTACAGCGTGGGAGCAGTACATGAACCCTGGGGGACTCCACAGTGAAAGGTGGTGGGAGAGGTACATGCAGAGTCAGAGAATACTCTCATGAGTCTTCCTTTGAGGAAGGATGCAATCCAGGCTGAGGCTTGTGGGGAGAAGTGGGCATCGTTTATTTGTTGCTTGCCGAGAATATCATGGTTGACGAGGTCAAAGGCAGACGACAGATCTAATAGTAGGAGAAGTGCCGATTTGCCTTTGTCCATGATATCGCTCAGCTGGATTTTGAGATCCAATAGGGCAGATTCTGTCCCATGGCCTGGGCGGAAACCAGATTGCCTTTTGCCTAAGATTTTGTTTTCTTCTAGCAATTGCTGGATTTGAGTTCATGCCACTTTATCCAAAATTCTGAGCAAGAATGGGACGGTGGTAATGGGCCTGTATTTGTTTGCTATTTCTGGGTCTAGTGAGGTTTTCTTAGGAGTGGGCAAACCCACGCTTCTTTCAAGCTTTCAGGAACTGTATTGGTTTTGAAGGAGGCATTGATGAAGGTTTTAAAAAAGGGGGCAGGGTTTTTGGGCAGTCTTTGATTAGTTTAGCTGGGCGGGCATCCCCTTTCAGTTGGAGGGCTTGATTTTGTTGACAATATCTATAACTTCAGACTCAGTAACTTCCCTAAAAGAGAATGGTTTTATTAGGATGGTGGTGACTTTGATTTCCGGGGGGGATTCTGGAGTGATGAGATTGGAAAGGTTTTTGTGATGATCGTGAATTTTCTTTTGTAGGAGCTCAATTTTATTAAGCAATGCTGTCTGTATGCTGGTACACCAAGCCTTTCCTTTGATGATCTCTTGTGATTTGTTGGCTGGAGTGGATAGCTCTTTGAAGATGGCAAAGAGTTCCGTAGACTCAGAGGTGGCATTAGTAATTCTGTCATTATAGGAAGAGGAATTGGCTGTCATTATGGCTTTCTTATATTGAGAGGCCAGAGACTACGTACGTGGGTAGCGTGGATTCCTGTGGCGATCCTAGCCATTTGTTCAAGGCTTTATGTTTTTGGGTTCGTAGTTCTTTTAGTTATACGGAGAACCAGGTATTAGAGTGTTTTTTTTTTTGCTTTTTTGCTTTGAAGTGGAGCTATGGTGTCGATAGCTATTTTCAGTGATGTATTATAAATGTCCGCAAGCACCGTGGGGTCTGCGGAGGTCGGGAGGTTGAGCACTAGGGAGTCTAGAAGAGGGAGGATTCTTTCATTGGTAAGGTTTCAAGCGCTTCTAGCTAGCGCGGGTTGGATGGGGCTGAGGTTTTTTGGCGAGTTGACACTGGTTAGAATGACAAAGTGTATACCATGATGGTCAGACTAAGGGGTTGAGGTGTGGGAGCTGATGTCTATATCACAGTTGTGATCTGGCACCCAGTCAAGGGTGCACCCTTTGCAGTGGGTGTGGGTGGGTGTGAGGATTTGTTTTTGGAAGCCGAGCTCCTGTAGCACTTGTGTCAGGGCTTTGGATGTGGGTTGGGACATGCCATGCAGCATGCCCACAGTGTGCTGGTAGGTGCCAGTTGCAGGGAAATGACTTCAGCTGCAGGGATAAGGCAATTCTTATTTTAATCCCGCTCTGTATGTCGTCATTGATCAGGGAGAGTAGCTCTACAATGGTCTCCCTGTTTAGCCGGTACAAGGTTATCAGCTGGATACCAGTCCAGTGTGAGGGCCTTGCCCAGGGAATGTGCCCTCGCCTTACAAGTCGTCTACTCCTCCTCTCTGGGCCCTGTGCTGCTGTTCCTGCCTCTGCAGCACAATGTGGAGCAGGAGGAGCTGCAAGTCCCAGTTAGCAATAGCTAGTGGCAGCATGGTGTTGGAAAATGTGTTTGGGTGAGGTGTAGGCCTTTTATAGTCTTTCAGAGTGGATTGGGTGCTCCAGTGACTTGTTTTCCATCACCTGTATGCATTTACCTCCACCAATTAGGTCTGTTCGATTTGGTCACAGGTTGGCGGTGATTCCGCTGGGGCAAGTTCCACCGGCAGTAATTCTGCTGGGGCTGATTCCACTGGTGGAATTAGCACCAATTCCTTTTTTCAGCTGTGTGGTAAATGTGGAGGTAATTCCACTACTGCCACTTTTACCGTATACTGCCAAACTCTTAATGAGTCCCACAGTCCTGGCTGCTGGCAGTCAGGTAGGAACGCAGACACAAGTTAGAGGAGAAAGCAGACAGTCTCAGGACATGAATACGCATCTAAATGAGGCACTGGCACTTACAAGATGACAGAGATGGCTGGTCCTATACTTGAAGCCTCGGAGAAGGACCTGAGGACAAATATCAATCAATTAATCATGGACAATACCAATAACTAAAATGGGATTTTAAGGGAAGGAACAATCCCGCGTTGGTTTAGAAACTGAGCAGCTCATAGCTATAAAAGAATCTGGAGACAGCCACAGAATGATGAAGACTGGGCGGAAGCAGATGTGTTACTCACCACTCCCTGGCTGCTGTTCACAGTATAGCTGATAATATGGCAGATAGATACCAGGGACCAAGCCAGAAGGGCAAGTGGTACTGTTACCAACATCACGTAACTATAAAATGCACACCAGTTACATCTGCATTTGATGCAGAAACAGCCGAAAGTGATTTTTTCATTTTCTTTTCTTATGTGTTGTTCTTCAACCAACGCTTGTAATTATGAGTGTCTTATGTGTTTTTATGTGATTAATATGTTTGTGATATATGCATTCAAATATGTTTTTTGATATCATCCCTTTGGTAGAACACGTAACTTGATGATACTTAAAATCATTTGCTGAGTAGCTTACCTACACCCGATGTGTGGCTGAGGTGGGTAGCTGGTGGTGTATTTGCTGCTTTTTCATGTTCATTCCTCAAACACCACAGCCCCCTTAAAAGAAAGAGGAACCCCCCCTTTGCTCGAATCGAATTTTGTTAAGCATGTCTCAGGAACTGCAGTTATCAGTATTGTATCCTGGAAAGACTGCCTCAAATTCTACTACAAGATCACCCGTAGCAGATTCTTCATCTCAGCTATGTCCATTGATGGCTTCAAGTTCAGGCAAACAAGGTGAGGCTTGTCTTTACGCGAGCTTCTTTCTTCGTCATCTATTACATCATTGGTCTTCTAGCTCCAGAAAATTGTAGTTCATCAAGTGAGTAACTTGCCTAATGGTTGGATTTCAACAACCTGAGGGCTGGATGGATCGAGCCCCTGTATATCCGATTGTCATCACTGTGGCTGCCAGCTGGAATGGGTGTGGGTGAATATTGGAAGCATACTTGTAGATGGCTATGGTCACCCAGTGAGGCGGCACAGTACTACAGCTGCCCACTGTCCTGAAAGTAGAACAGGCTTTTAAACCCAGGACGGAGTGCTGAAGGTTTCTGATCCAAACCAGCAATCAGGTGATGAAAGCCTACTAGAACAGATAAGGGAAAAGATGTTCTGCTCTGCTGAGACACTTACATTCAGCGTGGGCAATTTAGCAGAACCGCAGCTCTTCTTCCTATGAGCAGCTTTCTTCATAGGCTCAGAAAATGTGTTGGTGGATTGCATAGGCCATGTTTTGCCCTCCTCCATAAAACATCCTTGATCCCAAATATTTTCACCTTCTGATGAGTCTCTCTTGGCTGGGCCATTTTGATGGAGTCCAGTTCCCGTCTGATTTGGTAATGGTGTCTTCTTCCCTGTCCCCAGTCTTTTTGGTAGATGCTCTATGCTGCTTGGCCACAGGCCATCCAGTATGCCTTCCTGTCGATTGCTCTTCTGTCTCTGGACTTGCAAAAGGTACAACAGTAGAAGAGCAAGTTGCAGTTGATAGTCCTATTTCGGATTAGTTTTCCATGGCTTCCCTTTCTTCAAGAGGCAGCCTCATACCTGCGTCTGCAGTGTCCTCAGTCTAGACCTCCTGTCACTTTTCCCATTCTTCCATGAGCAATGATTGGGCATCTTTAGTGGATGGGTTGGAAATTGAATCAAGGGGTTTCATTCACCTGGGTATGCCCAAAGAAGGTGAATGGATAGTCAAGTGCATCTGTCCTTCTGCTTCACTCGCTCCTTATGTTCAGTGTTGGGGTTCCTCCTTAAAATGGTGTATAGTCAAAAATTATAATCCTTGTTCAGTGAAAGTTACTTTTTAAAGGTGGCAATCACTCCTGACAGTCAAATGGGCAAATTGGAGATCCATGCAGAAATAGTTGTCTTAAAACCTAGTCCTCCTTTCTTTCTTACAGTTTTTAGCACTCTGCCCAATAAATTAGCATGTTATGCTTCCAGTATGCCATGCCATTCCACTCCTAAATTGCATCTTGAGCTCATTTCAACTGCAAAAACAGGACATCAACTTTCAACAAGGTGGATGCCCAGCTTCTGGCAGTAAGTATAAAGCTCTGCGATGGGGAAACAGCCATCTTCCTCAACCATCACTTAAAGGATTTCAACATGATTGTAGAAGCCTATCACCAGGGATAAGTTGTGCCTGCAGAATCCACCCAGGGGAATGGCGGATAATGGGCAGAGTTCCAAAGAGTTGCAATGATGGGCATTTGTAATGCAGAAAAATGGGCTTCCTCCCATACTTTCATGTGTTTCTACAAGTTGCCAATAGGACGTTCTTTATCTGCAACTTTGAGGGACCCACATCCTTAGCACAATCTCTTAGTGTTTTTTTTAAAAAGGATCAAGGCCAATATATGTACTACTCTCCTTATCCTCAATCTGTAAAGACTGTGAATAGAGGTGGGGGAGCCAAAGAAATCAGGGGTAGAGGCGAGCCAGAGACAAGTCATAGGGCTTGTCTTGGCTTTAAGAGCCAAATGCGAGCAGAGCTGGCAAAAGATGGATATCTTGCTGTCTACCTCCCAATGCTCAAACACAAAGCCATAGCTGTCATCAGTTCTCCTCAACCTCTACAAAAAAACTCAATACCTACCATCCTCCTCCTGCCCCCACAACACAAACCTGAATCTGATCTTCTGCCTACCTGCCCCATACAGGAAACCCATACCTTGCATCCTAATTTGTTAGATATGGCAGAGTGACATTAAGTCATTTGTTTAGGATCACATACTTTGTGTAAAATGGGATTCCAGTTCCTGGGGAGTTGATTACCAGTGACTATGGTAGAGCCTGGGAAACCCTCCTGGGGGATAACGCCCAAATGTAATCCTGTGGGCTTGTTGCAGAGGAATCCGGAGTGCAGACTGAAGGACATTTTTATTTATTTTATTGTGCATTTGTAAGGCGCTTATACATCAAGATACATTGTGTTTCAAAGCGCCCAATGTGTAACAATAAGGGGTATACTGCCAGCAGACCCAATACTGACAAAGAGAACTGGAATGGTGGTGCCCCGGTTGTTAAATCAGGTAGAAACTACCTGCAAAGAAATGGAGTATGTAAACGAAAGGGCTATAAACGAAAGTCGTAACTCATGACTTTCAAACACGGAGACCAGTGGTGGCTCGGGTGCCATAATAGGCAAATAACGGGAGGGAGACTGGCTTGCTGATGAGGCCAAATTAATGTTTGGAAGTAGCAGAAATTCCAGCAAGACGTTGGATGATCAGGAGAGTAGAAAGGAAGCTTCGGGTGTTTCCGCGAGAGAGCATGTCTCTCTGGTACAATGGTGCAGGAGCGTGGCACGGGAAAGGGCTGCCGTGGGCCAGCTGGAGTGACAACAGAGTTCACTGCCCAAAAGTACATTGTCGGTAAGGAGCAAAACTAGCGCTTATCGGCTTGGGGGGTCCAGTGGGGAACGAGTTGGGCACATCGGCTACAGGATCCAGAAGGTGATAAACGAGTTGCGCAAGCTAATCTGATGAAGGAAGTCTGACGTCCCTCGCCGAGCAACAAAGAGAAAGTTTACATGGGCCCCCCAGTGGTGGACGGGCCAGGGGCATAAGATGGGAGGTAAGGTTTGCAGGGGAAGCGGACATGGGCAGCACCTACCAGGTGCCTGCCCATTAGCACCCTGGTGTGCAGGGTGGGCCACTAGGCCCCAAGAACAAAAAGGACCCAGACTTCTGGGCGCCCTAGCCAGTGAGACGGTGACAGGGATGGGTGACAACCACCTGTCAAACAGGTAGTCCCTGCCCCTGACACCCACATCAAAGGCCCCCTCCCATCCGGATGGACAAGGGGGTGGGGGGACAAAGGGCCTTTGATGCTTCAAAGGGAGCTACCTGCCCTCAGGCAATCTTGGCATATATCTGAGGAGGGCAAGGTAGCCCCCTCAGCATTTCCTTTCCTACAGCACTGAATGCGTAGTGTGCACCACAGATCCCTGCTCCAGAGAAGAAAATAATCAAAGTCATCCCTCCCACTAAGTAGTACTGGCCGGTAAAGCACCTACATTAAACAGATACTAGGAAAAGATGACTGCGTAGGTATAAAAAGAGAAGTAGAGCAGTCACCAATCCAAGATCTAAACAAAATCACACTAATAGTGAAGGAAAGAAAATAACAAACGCCTCGCTAAAGGCAGCTAAATAATCAAATCGCACCTCACAAAGGGCTGAACAAAAGGTGAGTATTTGAAACAAGAAGCTCAATTATCACTCATTAATAACGAAAATGATTAAAATACCCGAAAAAGGCAAACGCCTCACAAAGCAGAGAAATATAAAACCGAACAAGCTGGCCAGAAGAAGAAACCCAGTTGCTTAGCAGCTACTATCTTCTAAACGCCTCACAAGAAGTAAACAAATAATAAAATCATGGTATAAAGGAAGGAAACAGTTGGAGGAGCATAGAAAAATAATAACGCCTCTCAAGGGGCCAAGCATAAATGGAATTATGTACTACAAGAAAGGCTAACAATGCCCCACCAAGGAGAAAATCCATTAAAAAAGTGCGGAAAAAGGCAAACGCCTCACAAAGAAGAAAAAGTTAAAACAATCTGGGCCAAAGAGGGGGCTAATTTCAAAGAGAAGAACGTATTAGAAGAAAGGCTAATAATGCCCCAACATGGAGGAAAATTCATAAGAGACCGGGATAAAGGCAAACGCCTCACAAAAGGAGAAAGACCGTGGCTAATCAAATGCTACATAAAAAGATGTAGAAAAGCAAAAGAAGATAAACAGGACACGGCTCACATGCCGGGTCTGCACAAGTCGCAAGCTTTTAGTATGAGGGGCGGCAGAGATCAACCTCGAGTTGGCCCTATGTGGGAGTAGGGTCCCCACTCACCTGATCCCTTGTCCCCAAAATGTGTTTTGGTTGTACATAAAATGTGTTTTGTTGGTTGGTTTTCTTTACACATAGCTCATGATACAATAAAGCTTGTGGGCAAAAAATGTTCCACCCTATTAGGTGTCTGGTCTCATCATTATGGTGTTGTCATTAATGTCAGCTGTCACACCCTGCACCTTACCCCCGCACTAAATCACTTCCAGGCTTATATAGGAAAGAAAGGCAAGGCAAATAGGTAGGCACGAAGGAGGAAAGGGATATAACAGAGAATGACACAGGATAGCCAGGGAAGAGGTGAATACTCACAGAACAGTCAAGTAAAGTAAGAAGCAACGCACAGCGTTGAGTTGAAGGAAGCTATTTATGCAATAAGTTGGCAACCTCTGGCCTGTGTAGAAAATGTCAGTGGCCATTTGGAGATACACTAGTCTGCAGCAGTTGGTTATGTAAGGAAATCATGGTGGCGACAGCAAAGACAGACACAAGTAATCACACTGTTCAAGGGTGTTTATTAAATTGTATGGGTAGGTTGGAAAAACGCCTCATTTAAACCTAAATCTAAGATGAGAGCAAGATGAGAGCAAGCTACGACCATCAAACAATAATAAGGCAGTCCTAGTGGTGTCTGGTCAAATAAAAGGACCTAAACTAAGAAAAAACAATTGCAAATCATTACAACTAAATACCAAAAAGAGTTTGGGATGGTCTTTACAAGAAAGAAACAAGTGTTCGCAAATGATCAGTCAGGATGTGGTAGCCGTGGTCTCCCTTCCCCACGTTTTGAGCACGGGACAAGGCAGGACTCCGGAGCACAACACACTCTTGAGCTTTCCCAGCACAAGATTACAGTTCCATTCTCAGGTATCAGGATCTTCGGTGGTTGGGTTTCTTTTCAACAAAAAGTCTCTTGCCTCCGAGGAGCTGATGAGTTCAAATTCATAAAACAAAAAGTTCCTTTTGGCACGTACAGTGGGTGATAGCTTTTCCCCCCTGCATCCCCCGCTTCTGGGCTCAGATCACTTTCGAAAAGCCACCTGCCTCTATCGGGTTCACTACGGCTTTTGTTCACAAGATGTCTCCCCTTTCGTTATGTTGGTTAATGGTTTTCACATTTGGGTCCCCCTCTTCTGGGCCCAGACCTCTCTCGAATGCTTGCCTACTTCAACCGGGTTCACTATGTCTTTCATTCACAATGTTCCTTGGGGCATCATGCTTCACCCCTGTTCACTGGCATCCCTCTGTCGGGATCAGGTTTGCCAGCCTCTCAATTTCTTAAACATTCGTACTATGCAGGATTCACTTCCCTTGGTTTTTCAATGGGTTTTCGGTCTTTCGACTATACAGAGGATTTTGCCAGACCCCTGTATGACCACTTTGCCCTTCTCTTGCGGCTTTCCCAAGGCCTTCTGGTATGGGTAGTTTCAACAATGGAGGGGATTAACCATAGTCTCCCGAAGTAGCCCACATGTGGGGCTGGTCCCCTCTGCAGCTTGTTTTCCTCTTTAGTTCACAGTTCTTTGATTTTGCCTCAATTTTCCATTTGTACCTTTCGTTCAACACAGTTCGGTTTCTTATCGGTTTTCCCCTCGACTCACCGGCTGTGATGAACCGCTTGGCTTATCTTTGTCTTGAGTCTTAGACAGTACCACGGTAGCAGGCGCTTCTCCCTTTCCTGATTATCAGTGTAGGAGGGCTTTGTGTACTTTTGACATCTGCTGCAACACATGACGGCTATTTTTTGCGGCCTTACGATTCCTTTCATGGAGTCTTCCTGGGTCTGGATCGGAAAGGGCAAGGTCGCTTCTCTCCTAGTTGCCCTTCCAGTTCTCGCTGCCTTTCTCCTCCTCTTGAATTGCGGTACTGGGATCGCTCTCTCATCGTGCGGTCTGCCTTGCTCATAGCGTGCTCATGTGCTCCATCTTTTATCCCTGCGGGGAAGGGAAAGGGCCATCAGGTGTGTGTGATTCTGGTCAGTTGCCTGACTTTGCCTGAACCTAGTGTTGGGGCATATCAGGTAAACAGCTCTGGTGTTAGTCCATTGTCTTTCGTGATATGTGAAAGTGTTAGTGTTGGAAAAGGTGGGGTAGTGTTTCTGAGTATCCTACGTGGTAGGATGGGGACAAGGTGCTGGAAGAAGGGGGATAATGCATCTCACCTGTTGGTGTCCCACTTCCACTCCCCATGAACCCCTCATCCAGGCGTTCCTTCCTCACTGGTCCACTCCCAGGAATGGATCCAATAGCAATGGCCGTGTCCTGATCACCTGGATTACAGATCCCCAGGGACTAGTCAGGAAGACACCTTTAGGTTTCTCACATACCCTTCCTCCATGCGATGTAGCCACATTTCTTTCACAGGAGAACCGGGAAAGAAAATCTACATTTCCCTGGTCTTTTCCTTTTCGGTGTTCCACAATGAAACAGTAGGGTTCTAGGTCTAGAAACCACTGCATGACCCGATGGTTGGAGTCTTTGAATTTGCTAATCTAAACTAGGGGTGAGTTATCTGTAACAAGTGTGAATTTTTATCCTAGCAGGTAGTATCTAAGATGGTTAATGGCCTACTTGATGGCCAGTGCTTCATGTGCCAACACTGAATAATTATTTTCACGTGGGAACAGCTTGCGACTAGTGAATAATATGGAGTGTTCCAATCCATCGCAAACCTGGGACAGGACAGCTCCTAACCCTGTAAGGGAGGCATCTGTCCGCAATATGAACTCTTTAGAGAGAAGTCGACTACCTTCAGGATTGGGATCTGGCACAGAGTCTGTTTCAAGGTGTTATAACATATCTCACCCTCGTCATTCCAATGAAGTTTTTTGGGGAGTTCGGCACCGTTAAGTCTTTCTGTCAGCCCAGCTGTTTTGTCTGAAAGGTTGGGGTTAAACCTACGGTAATATCCTATTAACCCGAGAAAAACTCTAAGATTTCTTTTGGTCTTGGTGGTTGCTGTATCTAAGACGGCTTTTACCTTCTCATGGTGGGGGCTGTACATTCCCATTTCCTACAAAGAAGTCAAGGTATATTACAGCTGACTGGGCCAATCTGCACTTAGCTGGATTAGCAGTTCAGTCAGTGTTTCTGAAGACTTTCCTGGTGGTATAAAGATGGAAGAGATGGTACGCCGAAGTCTTACTATAAATTACGATTTCGTCAATATAAGCTCCACAGAAATCAAAATAGGGTTGTAGGATTTGATCCATGAGGCGCTGGAAAGTGGCTGGCGAGCCGTGTAAGCCAAAAAGAAGGACTTTAAATTGGAACAGTCCTGGAGGCGTGGAAACGCTGTCTTTTCCTTATCTGACCCATTTACAGGAACTTGCCAGTATCCTTTGGTTAAGTCTAGGGTAGATAGAAAGGTGGCTGCTCCGAGTTTATAAATTAGGTCATCGATGCGTGGCAAGGGATAGGCATCAAAGTCTGAAATGGCATTAACTTGATGGAAGTTCATGCAGACTCTTCAGGAATGGTCAGGGTTAGTGACCAACACGATAGGAGAGGACCATGGGCTCGAAGAGGGCTCAATAATATTGGCTTTCAACATTTAGGTGTTCTAATATAGCGGTATGTGCCTTTTACTCTTCCTGGTTTTTCTGAGAAAACATCGGTAAACAAGACCATTACATCTTTTAGATCTTCTTGTTGTTAGATAGCTCAGGAGGAGTTTACTCAAAGAGGTGAGTCTATTATGTTAAGGAGCAGCCACTATAAAGCCTCTCTGCTGAATACCCTGCATCTTTTTAAAACCATAGTGCTACTTAAATGCTGCTAATTATTTCTAAAATTGTGTGCATATTAATGATTTTATTGTTAACTAATTGCTGATTTTACTGCTAACGTGGGGATCTTGATTATCTAGGATGCCGCATTCACGGTCAGTCCTCTTTCTTTGTCTGCGAGGGGGCGGTCTTCGCCTCTCCTCCCTCTCTACTCCAGCATTTATGTGCCGCATTGTCCGTCGTGCTAGTCGAGAGGTGAGGCTGTTCTGTTAAGGAGCAGCCACTATAAAGCCACTCTGCTGAATACCCTGCATATTTTTTAAATGGTAGTGCTACTTAAATGCTGCTAATGTTTTCTTGAATTGTGTGCATATTACCGATTTTATTGTTAACTAATTGCTGATTTTTCTGCTAACGTGGGGATCTTGATTATCTAGGACGCCGCACTCGCGGGCTGTCCTCTTTCTTTGTCTGCGAGGGGGCGGTCTTCGCCTCTCCTCCCTCACTACTCCGGCATTTATGTGCCGCACGGTTTGCCTGTGCAACGGACGGGCGCAGCGGGTGCGCCGTCAGCACGCCGAAGGCTTGCTTAAGGCAAGCCCATCTGTACCCATCCGTGCGACGGACGTGGATGGAGGCCTTACTCTTTACTCCAGGGAAAGGCTGTTATTACTGGCTCCCCGGTGCATGCTGCTTCCCTACGGATGGGCAGATGATTCTGCTAAACCTATACCATCCTGCGAGCAACGACTGCCCCTGGTAGATTCCGGTACCTAGATGCTTTCTCTACTTCTGCTGAACACTCGATCTTTGCCGGTACATGCAGCAGAAATCAATTTTCTGCTATCCGATCACCATCCCACCTTGTTGTTCCTCACTGAGACCTAGCTCCAGGAAAGCTTGGCTTAGGCTATTCCTGATGGATACAAGGTTGTTCTTTTGGACAGGCCTGCTCCACAGCATGAAGGTGGGGTAGCTGCTATTTTTAAAATTGAATTTGTTGTGACTCAAGTGTGTTGCCCTCATTCTCTGCCTGTGGAGGCGTTTGTTGCTGAGGTGTGTGATTTCCCCCACTTTTTCCTGTCATTTTCTGATTGTATATCGCCCCCCAGGGACCAATACTACTTTACTTGTACCTTTAGCTGACCTGAGAACAGATCTTCATGTTAAATACACACATTTGATTGTGTTGGGTGACCTGAATTTGAAATTTAACCTGCCTAGGGCTTCGGCCCTTGATGTATTTTTTGCCAGTTTGTCCGACCTTGAACTCTATCAACATGCTAGTAAAACTCTACTTGAATTTCTATCTACAGAACCCGTATTTTGGACAGATCACTACTTGGTGACCTGTTCACTTCTACATGTGTGAGGACAGCCTAAGATTCGTCCGGCTAAAGTCTGGCAACGTACCTGGCGCTCGGCCAACCTACTAAGCCTCACATCCTCCGTTAAAGCGAAAAGTATGGCTGGTACAGTTCCTTGTCTGTCGCTCCTCTCTGCTGCTCTTCAGGCAGCAGCCGACGAAGTAGCCCCACTTTGGCTCATTCATCCTTGTAGGCTTCCCTCAGAGCCTTGGTTTTTGGAGCATTTGAGGTCTGCTCGATTGAAACTTAGGCAAGCAGAACGGAAATGGCGTTTAGACTATGACCCGGCTATTAAAATCCATTATACGGTTTGCTCTCTGTCCTATTCAACCGCTATTTCAGCAGCTAAAAAATCTTACTTTTGGCCAGAAAATGTAAACTTCTTGTGTCAGCCTAAGACACTGTTTGCAGTTGTCACATCGCTTTCCTCGTCAAAAAATGTACACTTGTGTTAAACCAACTCAAGTGTTATGTGATTCTCTTTCTCAGTTTTTCATCAGGAAGATTGAGATTATTCGTGCTAATGTATTAGCTAGCTCTTTGCCAACTGTAACAACACATATCTCTGGTAATGTCCCTTCTGATCTTGTTATGGACACTGTGCGATCAGGCTGGTCCTCCTTCCCTCTTTTCTCCGAGGAGTCAGTATTGAAGGCTATCCAGCAGATTAAAACCTGCGCTCTTTCTGATGTGGTGCAGCTCAGAGTTTTGAAGGAGATCTCGTCTGACCTGCCAGGGGCAATCATGGAGGCCGTAAATACCTCCTGCCAATTGGGGTACATTCCACCTGAGTTTAAGGCCGTGACGGTAATCCACCTTTAAAAAAAACACTTGCTGGACCCCTCCTCACCTTCTAACTTCCGCCCTATTTCACTTCTTCCTGCCCTTATGAAGCTCTTTGAATCACTGGTCTCTCCCCTTCTGTCTTCTTTTCTTGAGTCATCCGATCATCTTGACTCAGCTCAGTCAGGCTTTCGGCCTGGCAGTGGCACTGAAAGCGTCCTTGTTTCTTTCCAGGGCGACATGGCCAGGCTGGTGGATGTGGGGGGAGTCGGAGCCCTGATTTTATTGGATCTATCAGCAGCCTTTGACACGGTGGACCATCCACCCTGCTCTCCCGCCTGGCCCAGATTGGTATATCTGGTCAAGTATTAGCCTGGTTTTCTTCCTTCTTGGCTGACGGATCTCAATCTCCTCCGCTTTCTCCTTTCTCCTCTAAACCCTGTCACCTTAGCTGTGGTGTGCCTCAGGGTTCTGCTTTGTCTCCCATTCTCTTCAACATTTACATCTGGGCACTAGTGTGCCTCATCCGCTGCTTCGGCGTCAGGCGCTATTCTTATGCCGACGACACCCAGATCCCAATCCGTTTAGCTCTTGATCAGCCTGAGGTGTTGTGCCTTCATCGGTGCCTGAGAGCCGTGGGGGTGTGGATGGGCCTTATCTGGCTGAAGTTGAATGGGGACAAAACCGAGGTGCTGCTGGTGGGCATCCCCCCGACCCCTCACGTTGGATTGCCTCTTTCTGGCCTGTTTCTCTGGGTTCTCTCCCTGTTCCCACGGTGAAGGTAAAAAACGTAGGGGTGCTTATGACTGCCACCTTGTGCACAGATGCCCAGGTATCAGCTGTATGCCAGACCGGGTTTCTCCATTTCAAAATCTTAAAAAAAGGTGCTTAATTTGATACCACCAGCCTTGCACCCACAGGTTGTGGTTGCGATAGTGTTAAGCCAGGTGTATTACTGTAACTCCCTCTATCTGGTACAGCCTAAGGGCTTGGTCCGCCAGCTTCAACATCTTCAGAATTTTGAAGCACGTATGGCTACAGGTTCTCCTTATGGGGCCTACATTTCCCTCATGCTGCGCCGGGTACATCGGCTCCCGGTTGCCCAGTGTATTGAATTCAAGGCACTGTGTATTGTACTCCGGGCTCTGCATTAACAAAGGGGCAGAGTATCTTCGCGCTAAATTTGTGCGTTTTGTTTGAAAGCGCACTCTGCGATCAGCTATAGCCGACCTGCTATGTGTGCCATCCTTTCGTCATGCCCGGATCGGGGGACGCATAACATAACATAACATATCTCTTCAGGAACCAGAAAGGCTAGTACTTTGGCATGGGTGGCTCACAGGTTCTCTTTCCACTCTTTCAAAAGATTTATGTGATACAAATGGACCTTATGTTTTCTGTCCGGTTGGGCTACTTTATAAGTACAGGTTCCCATTCATTCTATTATCTCATAAGGTCTGTGCCACTTGGAGACCAGTTTGTTTTCTGAGGCCGGTAAGAGGACTAGTACTTTTTGTCCTATGGAGAATGATCTTAAATTCACTTTTTTGTCATAAGTGGATTTTTGTTGGCTCTGGGCCTTTTCTGTATGAGTACAAACTAACTCTCAAACCAATTTAATATGTTCTCGCATTCTGGTGGTGGTTTGCGAGATGGGAATGAGGGCCTCCTCTCATTCTTCCCAGGTTTCCCAGAGCATGTCCAGGACATCTCTGGGCTCTTTACCATGGAGCAGTTCAAAGGGAAAGAAACCTGTGGAAGTCTGGGGGATTTTCCTCACTGCAAATAGTGCCCTGGGGGTAATTCGGTCTCAGTCCTTTCCGTCCTTGTCTTCCAATTTTCGTAAAATTAGTTTTAGGGTTTTATTGAATCTTTCTACCAAGCCATCAGTTTTGGGATGGTACACAGAAGTTTGCAAGGTGGTAATGTGGAGTAGCTCTTTCACTTCGGTCATTAGCTTACTTATAAAGTTCAAACCCTCGTCTGTTAGTATTTCCTAGGGAAAGCCGACCATGGAGAAATACAGTAGAAGATGTTTAAGGATCTGCTGTGTGGTATTATATTGCGTTGGGCAGGGCTCAGGATATCAGGTTGCATAATTCACAATCACAAGGACATTTTATTGCCTAATTTGGATGTCTCTAGAGGTCCAGTTATGTCCATACCGATTCTTGAAAAGGGGACTTGTATGATCGGCAACGGGTTCAGAGGGCAGGTAATGGGATGTGCGTGCTGGTCTTTTGACATATTTTGCACGCCTGGATGAAGGTTGTTATATCGGCGTGGATACCTGGCCAGTAAAACTTCCCACCAATATGCGCTTGGGATTTAGATATTTTCCTAAATGCCCCCCGGTAATATGGGAATGCGCAATCTCCAGTACAACTTTTCAGTGGCTATTGGGTATTACCAACTGTGTTTTTACTAAACCTTCCGTAGATGTCTTTCTTCTATAAAACAATCCTTGTTTTAAGAAGAAAAAGGGACTTCCCTTCTCTAAGCCTTCTCCCTCTGGAATTACTTGTAGAAAAGCTTGAGCGAGAGCTGGATCATTTCGCTGGGTGAAGGCTAGGTCAGGATGGATGGTGGGATCTTTTCCCTTCCGTCCTTTGATGTTAAGAGATTTATCAGCTTCCCCAAAGCCTAAGTTACCTCTTTGTATTTTATCTGGTTCACTTTCTTTAAACTGAGGAAAAAGAGCTCTTTCCAAAATTCCCTGGGCAATTTGATCTCCCTGACGTACCTCAAAAGGGATCTCACCATGACTCTGTAAAAGAACCTTCACATCTCCCCGGAAGTCAGGATCAATAATGCCTGCTATGTCGTCCATCCCGAACTCCCATGCTAGGCCAGATTCCGGGGCCAATCGTATGTAGCAACCAGGAGGGGGTATCAAAACTAAGTCTGTAGTAATCATTCCTTTTTTCCCAGGGGGATAATAGCTTCCCTACTGCTACAGATATCAACCACTATTGATTCCTTGGTGGCGGTGGAAGGGCTAGAGGCTCTCTGACTAAGTGTTTGAAATTGTAGGGTTTCCCAATTAGTTTCAATTGAGTCACGTCCCGCAGCTAACACCATATGTAAGGAACTCATGGTGGCAACTGTAAAGACAGACAAAAGTGATCACGGTTCAAGGGTGTTTATTAAACTGTATAGGTAGGTTGGAAAAACGCCTAATCAAAACCTAAATCTAAGATGGGAGCAAGCTATGACCATCAAACAATAATAAGGCAGTCCTAGTGGCGTCTGGTGAAACAAAAGGGCCTCAACAAAAAGAAATCTATTGCCAATCCTTACAACTAAATACCAAAAAGAGTGTTGGATGGTATTCACAAGAAAGAAAGAAGTGTTCACAAATGATAAGTCAAGATGTCATAGCCGTGGTCTCCCTTCCCCACGTTTTGAGCACGGGACAAGGTGGGACTCCGGAACACAGCACACTCTCGAGCTTTCCCAGCACAAGACTACCGTTACATTCTTAGGTATCAGGATCTTCTGTGCCTACGTTTCTTTTCTACAAAAGGTCTCTTGCCTCCGAGGATCTGATGAGTTCAAATTAATAAAACAAAACGTTCCTTTCTGTACGTACGGTGGGTTATGGCTTTTTACCCCCAACTCTGATCAGGAACTATTTCATTTCTTGTAAACATGTTTTTTGTTTTATCACAACACCTTCAATTGTAACCATAATCTATGCTTGTCCTGTATTTGTATTTTATCAATATTCAATGAGTTCACCTTCTCATCTACATATGTTGTAACTTAGGAAACTATGGAACTCACAATACAATCTCACCTTTTGCACAGTATAGTGTCTATTTGCCCACAGTAAGGACAGAGTGCAATTGCAATTGGCAGAATTAGAACCCACATTAGCAGTAAGCAGAACATAACTCCATTCATATTACAAACATATATCATTTACATTTATAGACACCGTTAATTGAAATAGCAGACCAGCTAAATAATATTCCATTTATACCATTAATAAAAATCGCCCTCATAAAGGGGAACCAGATTCCATAATGATTCAACCTGAATCACGCTACCAGTCCCAAAATGGCTGCTGCACAGATGCGTATGACGTCATTGCATCATTTTAACATTTTAAGACGATGACGTCATTGCACATTATATAAAGCGCCCGTTTTATAAGCTAAATCAATGGCAATCGGACCATCTACATGTTCCCCAGCAGACCCATTCTCCTAAACAGGTAAGCATTCACAACAAGGTTTTGGGCACAATCTTTTCCTTTTATTTTGGGGCAACTTGTATGTATCAATAAGAATGTCCACTACTACTATCGAATTTGGATTTTTTTAAGGATTATCTCGAGCTATTTCTTTACCTTATAGACACACAGAGTCTCACTACCAGGAATTTAGAAATGGAGACCAAGAGCTAAGCCTTATTTTCCTTTGACTGAATTCCGTCAGTTCATTATACATTTTTAGACGTTAGCAACAAGTGAGTATAACCTTTCACTATTTAACCCACAGTCATTTGAGTTTGTATATGGTCTACAATTGTTTGGTCTGTTTTTTATTGTAGGTTGTAATTCACGCATACTAATGCAAGGGGCTATTTGAATTGTTATCCAATATAAGAAGCTTTATCAAGAGTTTATCAAGACTTTTTATCATCAAATTTGATCATTATTGACAATATATTCTCTGACTCTGAGGAATACTATTGACAACTTACCTCCTGAGGAACCGCTTGCAACAAAGATCAGGGAAACACGTGTCGAGGGTACACGCAACATTCCTCAGCAACTCAGTGCAAGGTACATGCAACAAACCTTTAGAGACTCTGAGAAACTAAATCAGATTTTGAAACCACAATATCAATGGCAAACAGTGAATGTCAACTAGATTGTCTAACAACAAGGTACATGCTATAATTTTTCGTTAAATCTGGTGGAATCGAAATGATCTGGAATTATGAATTATAAATATTGACAACCAGTGATTCTGAACTAGATTGTCAAAAGAAACTTTCGTTAGACCAATGTATCTTACCTGAATTCTTAATATCATAATTTCTCTTTCATTTTTTGGACACAAAAACTAAAAATAAACACTAACGAAGAAACACAATAAAGTATTCTATTGCATTCTTTAAGCAAAAGCGCAAACAAGGACTTTGTATTTTTTCCAAGTATTAAGACTCAGGCCAGTCTCTGAGATAGCCCAGGTTGCAGCCTTTTCTTTCTTGTTCTCAGTAACTTTGGAATAAAATATAGTCAGGATTGCGCCAATACTGTTCAAAAGGCTGGTAAGACTTTGCAACATCCCGCAGCTGACACCATATGTAAGGAACTCATGGTGGCAACTGTAAAGACAGACACAAGTCACAGTTCAAGGGTGTTTATTAAACTGTATAGGTAGGTTGGAAAAACGGCCAATCAAAACCTAAATCTAAGATGCGAGCAAGCTACGACCATCAAACAATAATAAGGCAGTCCTAGTGGCGTCTGGTCAAATAAAAAGGCCTCAATAAAAAGTAATCTATTGCCAATACTTACAAATAAATACCAAAAAGAGTTTGGGATGGTATTCAGAAGAAAGAAAGAAGTGTTCACAAATGATAAGTCAAGATGTCGTAGCCGTGGTCTCCCTTCCCCACGTTTTGAGCACGGGACAAGGTCGGACTCCGGAGAACAGCATACTCTCGAGATTTCGCAGAACAAGACTACCTGTTACGCTCACCTGACTCCACGGAGGCGCAGGCCTGGTTTGGAGTGCTGTTGCCTCTTCTATGGTGAAGCGCAGGACTCGGAAGATGGACAGGACCGGACCCTCAAATCTGGCTTGTCTGACTCGCAGAAATATCCTTCTGTGTGTGAAAAGGGAGTATTAACAATCTGCGGGATAATGTGTAAGCCTCCCACTCCCTTCTCACCCTTCACGAAACCCTTCTGCGATTCCCTGTGAAGTCTCACCTTAGGGTCTGAAAGGACGAGCTCTCCATCCTGCTTCTGATGCAGGGGCGCGTTGTAATCCAGTTACTTCACTGGATCATGGATTGTAGAGAGTTCAAGTTTGCTTGACCTTCCCGGTAAAGTACTGTGAGAATTCTGTTTATAAGTATGAACCCGAAATAATAATTGCCCGTTGTCTCTATTTCAGGGGCAGAACAAAGATTCCGAGATGAGCAATGGAACCGATGAAAGAAACTCAGGTGAGTTGTTTGATGAGAGGTTCCTTTAGTGTCCTTGCATTAATGCACTAATGCTTGTGTCTTTTTTCCCCATAGGGGCCGGGGTTCGGAAATGCCGGAGATATGGCACCGACCCGAAGTGAAAGGTGAAGTTCCAGTAGATATCAGGTAAGTCTTTAATGAGCTTTCAGGTAATGTCTTAGCATTCGCTCACTAGCGCTGATGTCTCTTTTTCACAACACCTTCAATTGTAACCATAATCTATGCTTGTCCTGTATTTGTATTTTATCAATATTCAATGAGTTCAGCTTCTCATCTACATATGTTGTAACTTAGGAAACTATGGAACTCACAATACAATCTCACCTTTTGCACAGTATAGTGTCTATTTGCCCACAGTAAGGACAGAGTGCAATTGCAATTGGCAGAATTAGAACCCACATTAGCAGTAAGCAGAACATAACTCCATTCATATTACAAACATATATCATTTAGATTTATAGACACCGTTAATTGAAAATAGCAGACCAGCTAAATAATATTCCATTTATACCATTAATAAAAATCGCCCTCATAAAGGGGAACCAGATTCCATAATGATTCAACCTGAATCGCGCTACCAGTCCCAAAATGGCTGCTGCACAGATGTGTATGACGTCATTGCATCATTTTAACATTTTAAGACGATGACGTCATTGCACATTATATAAAGCGCCCGTTTTATAAGCTAAATCCATGGCAATCGGACCATCTACATGTTCCCCAGCAGACCCATTCTCCTAAACAGGTAAGCATTCACAACAAGGTTTTGGGCACAATCTTTTCCTTTTATTTTGGGGCAACTTGTATGTATCAATAAGAATGTCCACTACTACTATCGAATTTGGATTTTTTTAAGGATTATCTCGAGCTATTTCTTTACCTTATAGACACACAGAGTCTCACTACCAGGAATTTAGAAATGGAGACCAAGAGCTAAGCCTTATTTTCCTTTGACTGAACTCCGTCAGTTCATTATACATTTTTAGACGTTAGCAACAAGTGAGTATAACCTTTCACTATTTAACCCACAGTCATTTGAGTTTGTATATGGTCTACAATTGTATGGTCTGTTTTTTATTGTAGGTTGTAATTCACGCATACTAATGCAAGGGGCTATTTGAATTGTTATCCAATATAAGAAGCTTTATCAAGAATTTATCAAGACTTTTTATCATCAAATTTGATCATTATTGACAATATATTCTCTGACTCTGAGGAATACTATTGACAACTTACCTCCTGAGGAACCGCTTGCAACAAAGATCAGGGAAACACGTGTCGAGGGTACACGCAACATTCCTCAGCAACTCAGTGCAAGGTACATGCAACAAACCTTTAGAGACTCTGAGAAACTAAATCAGATTTTGAAACCACAATATCAATGGCAAACAGTGAATGTCAACTAGATTGTCTAACAACAAGGTACATGCTATAATTTTTCGTTAAATCTGGTGGAATCGAAATGATCTGGAATTATGAATTATAAATATTGACAACCAGTGATTCTGAACTAGATTGTCAAAAGAAACTTTCGTTAGACCAATGTATCTTACCTGAATTCTTAATATCATAATTTCTCTTTCATTTTTTGGACACAAAAACTAAAAATAAACAATAGCGAAGAAACACAATAAAGTATTCTATTGCATTCTTTAAGCAAAAGCGCAAACAAGGACTTTGTATTTTTTCCAAGTATTAAGACTCAGGCCAGTCTCTGAGATAGCCCAGGTTGCAGCCTTTTCTTTCTTGTTCTCAGTAACTTTGGAATAAAATACAGTCAGGATTGCGCCAATACTGTTCAAAAGGCTGGTAAGACTTTGCAACATCCCGCAGCTGACACCATATGTAAGGAACTCATGGTGGCAACTGTAAAGACAGACACAAGTCACAGTTCAAGGGTGTTTATTAAACTGTATAGGTAGGTTGGAAAAACAGCCAATCAAAACCTAAATCTAAGATGCGAGCAAGCTACGACCATCAAACAATAAAAAGGCAGTCCTAGTGGCGTCTGGTCACATAAAAAGGCCTCAATAAAAAGTAATCTATTGCCAATACTTACAAATAAATACCAAAAAGAGTTTGGGATGGTATTCAGAAGAAAGAAAGAAGTGTTCACAAATGATAAGTCAAGATGTCGTAGCCGTGGTCTCCCTTCCCCACGTTTTGAGCACGGGACAAGGTCGGACTCCGGAGAACAGCATACTCTCGAGATTTCGCAGAACAAGACTACCTGTTACGCTCACCTGACTCCACGGAAGCGCAGGCCTGGTTTGGAGTGCTGTTGCCTCTTCTATGGTGAAGCGCAGGACTCGGAAGATGGACAGGACCGGACCCTCAAATCTGGCTTGTCTGACTCGCAGAAATATCCTTCTGTGTGTGAAAAGGGAGTATTAACAATCTGCGGGATAATGTGTAAGCCTCCCACTCCCTTCTCACCCTTCACGAAACCCTTCTGCGATTCCCCGTGAAGTCTCACCTTAGGGTCTGAAAGGACGAGCTCTCCATCCTGCTTCTGATGCAGGGGCGCGTTGTAATCCAGTTACTTCACTGGATCATGGATTGTAGAGAGTTCAAGTTTGCTTGACCTTCCCGGTAAAGTACTGTGAGAATTCTGTTTATAAGTATGAGCCCGAAATAATAATTGCCCGTTGTCTCTATTTTAGGGGCAGAACAAAGATTCCGAGATGAGCAATGGAACCGATGAAAGAAACTCAGGTGAGTTGTTTGATGAGAGGTTCCTTTAGTGTCCTTGCATTAATGCACTAATGCTTGTGTCTTTTTCCCCCATAGGGGCCGGGGTTCGGAAATGCCGGAGATATGGCACCGACCCGAAGTGAAAGGTGAAGTTCCAGTAGATGTCAGGTAAGTCTTTAATGAGCGTTCAGGTAATGTCTTAGCATTCGCTCACTAGCGCTGATGTCTCTTTTTCTCCTTAGGGGCCGGGGTCCGGAAATGCCAGGATGCGGCACCGACCCGAAATGAAGTGGGAATGACCCAACAGGTAAGTCTTATGATGGCAAATTAAGGTTTTCTTATTCTCTTCCCTAGCTCACCTTTGTTCTTGTCTTTTTCTCCCTAGGTGCTGAAATGTGGTTGCGGATCCAGATGGTCGCTGATGAACATGGAGGCGCCTAGTAAAGGTGAGTGGAATGCGGCGCTGCAGCGATCGATGCGATGTGCTTTTAAAATGAATGTCTTCCTTTTCAGGATCGTCGGCGAAATGTCTCCGGAATGCGGTTTTAGCAGGTAAGGACTCTTCTTTCTCCTATTCTCTTCTCTTCTCCCTTTGCAGGTGTTCCAGGATGCTGGCGGGCGTGGCAGAAGTCAGGATGCAGAAGCAGGCACGGTGAGCGTCCAGCTGCTAGATGCAGAACAACGCGAAGCGTGAGTTGCTGCTTGGGTGTGGCTTAAATAGCCTTCAAAGCAGTTCCAGGTATGTATCCTTCCTCTCAGGTATGTTTTCTTCCTCCGGCCACACCCGTGTGGTTAAGTAGTCCCCAAAGAGAAAGTAGTCCCATTCAGGCCTCTAGATGGCCCGGATGTTGCAGCATGGTCTGCATCAGGTAAGTTTACACCAAGCACCTTTAAATACAAAGTCATCTTTTATGAGCCTGGCGCCTATGGCGCCAGGACTGTTGTCCAATATGAGCCTGGCGCTAAAGGCGCCAGGACTGAGTCCAAAGGACCCCTACTTGGGGCTTCTGAGACTTCCCTCAGGGACATGATGTCTGCCTCTGGGGTAGCTGGGCCTGGTCTGGCTCCTTGGAGGTAGGCATCATGACACTACCGTTCTGTTCTTGGGTATCAGGATCTTCTGTGCTTAGGTTTCTTTTCTACAAAAGGTCTCTTGCCTCGGATGATCTGATGAGTTAAAATTAATAAAACAAAACGTTCCTTTCTGTACGTACGTGGGTGATGGTTTTTTACCCCTGGATCCCCCTCATCTGGACTCAGATCCCTCTCAAATAGATGGCTCCCTCTGTCAGGTTCACTACGGCTTTTGTTCACAAGATTTCAACTCTTTCATTACGTTGGTTAATGGTTTTCACATCTGGGTCCCACTCTTCCAGGCTCAGACCCCTCTCGAATGCTTGCCTCCCTCCGTCAAGTTCACTATGGCTTTCATTCACAATGTTCCTCGGGGCATCATGCTTTGCCCCATTCTACCGGCATCCATCTGTCAGGTTCACGTTTGCCAGCCTCTCAATTTCTTAATCTTTCTTACTATGCAGGATTCACTTCCCTTGGTTTTTCAATGGGTTGTCGGTCAAAGACTTTCAACTGTACAGAGGATTTTGCCAGACCCCTGTATGACCACTTTGACCTTCTCTTGTGCTTTCCCAAGGCTTTCTGGTATGGGTAGTTTCAACAATGGGGGGATTAATCAGAGTCTCTCGTTTGGGCACCCATGTGGTGCTGGTCCCCTCTGGGGATGGTTTTCCCCTTACGCGTTAACAGTTCTTTGATTTTCCCTCAATTTGCCATTTGTACTTTTCATTCAACACAGTTCAGTTTCTTATTGGTTCTCTCCCCGACTCACTGGCTGTGATGAACCGCTTGGCTTTTCTTTGTCTGGGGTCAAGGACGGTACTACAGTAGCAAGAGTCTCTCCCTGTCCTGATTATCAGTTTAGGAGGGCTTTGTGTACCGTTGATATCTGCTGCAACACACATCGGCTATTGTTCATGGCTTTACGATTCCTTTCATGGAGGCCTCATGGGTCTGGATCAGAAAGGGCAAGGTTGCTTCTCCCCTTGTCACCCTTTTGGTTCTTACCGCCTTTCTCCTCCTCTTAAATTGCTGTACTGGCATAGCTGTCTCGTTGTGCGGTCTGCCTTGCTCGTAGTGTGCTCTCATGCTCCACCTTTTATCCCTGTAGAGAAGGGAAAGAGCAGTCAGGTGTGTGTGATTCTGGTCAATTGCCTGACTTTGCCTGACCCTTGTGTTGGGACATTACAGGTAAATGGCTCTGGTGTTAGTAGGTTGTCTTTTGTGATATGCGAAAGGGTACATGGTAGGATGGGGAAAAGGTGTTGGAAGAAGGGGGATACCGTGTCCCACCCATCGGTGTCCCACTTCCACTCCCTGAGGACCCCCCATCACCTGATCCTCCCTCACTTGTCCACCCCCAGGAACTGGATCCAATAGCGATGGCTGTGTCCTGGCCACCTGGATGACAGATCCCTGGGGACTAGTCAGGGAGACACCTTCAGGTTTCTCACAGTTAGCTCCAATGGCACGATTCGGTGCCATCTTGGAAGAGGGACATATATGTCCTGTGCTTCTTTTTCTCCACAGGGAGCAAGTGGAATAGCAATGCATGACACATTGTAGTTGAATAGATGATGTATAAGTGCAGCTTTTTGTGTAGTGCACATTTGACAAAATCATTTTTCAGTGATCCCAATTTTGGCAGCCAAAGGGAATTTGAGCCATTTAAGGAGAATGTTATTTACCCTGGATTGCATAAATTGGTGAAGTGTAGAGTGTGACGCCAGTTGTTCTGGTTACACAGATTGCAATTTCAGGCCATACAAGCTCCCATTGCATCTTTAGTTTTTCAACAACATGGAATTTCTGGCCAGAGATAAACAAAGTACCCTGTGCAAGTAAATGATTGCACACAGTTATTTTATTTGTCACTGGGGGGCAATGTCACTTTAAGTTGCTCTGGAAATTTAACAGAGGTTGAGGTGATGCTTGGCTTCAGTTGGGCTCTTCTTTACAAAGGCACTTGTGCCGAGGCAGAGGCATGTATTGTCACTGTGATGAGAATTGAGGATGGGGGTCATGGAGGACTATATTTGGAATCTGCATTGCTCCTAAATTCTTTCAGACTCGTCATAGTCCTGACATCCCCCTTTCCCTCCATCAATGTTGTTAAACAACTTTACTCAGCTGAAAAATATATAGATGTTCGTGCTTGATATTCTGTTAAAAACGTGTTGATAATTCAGTGATTGTTCATTTTTTAGGTCAAGAAGCCGTCATCCTGTCTGCCACTCTCTGGCACCTTGCCAGGAAATAAATGGAGCCTAGGCTACATCTAATTTATTAACATGAAACTAATTACCATAGAAATGTATGCAATTATTAGGGAAGGGAGGAGCTTGAATGGATGTACAATATTAATATCAAGTGCTGCTGCAAGTCTCAGTACAGAGTTGTGGTGGTAATATTTTTAAGTTGAGGGATTTAATATTTAATATTTGCCTCGAATATGCGTGTGCGACCAAGCACAGCAATGGAGCCCAAACCAATGAGAGAGATTTTTCAGGGGGGGGGGGTCCACCCCCAAGAATTTTAATTAAATAATCGGTTAAAGTGGTACATTTTCTGGCACACTTTCTGTCAAAAAATGGATAAAAAGACAAACAATTTTAAATCGGTTTTGTATGGTAGCACATGAAAAAATGCAATAGATGCAAGTCAACAACAGTGCACAGGAGTATTTTCCAACACATGATTGTAATGCTTTTCCCAACACGATATGACAGTATAAAACAGTATGTACAACAACATTGTCCACGCAGAATGCCTCATGTAGAATACACCAATATATACCCTTATTACTAAATAAGAACTTACTGCTTTTGGCTTTGCCAGTAAAACATGCCAGGCCACAGTAAGACTACATGTACAGACTGGCTGCACTAATCTAGGCCTGTCTAGCCATGTAATAACATGTATCATGTTCGCTTTACCCTTGATGTCCAGTAACAAAATGCCATGAACCAGTAGAAATGTATGGCCAGACTGGCACCATCAATGGAGGTCAGTTTAGCCCTGTAATAACACATGTTTGCTTTACCCTTGATTCCCAGCCTAAATGCGATGCCTGTGAGGATTTGCCACCTGGGGCCTCATTACGATTACGGCGGTAGGGGTTTAACGGCACATGTAAGGATGCCGGTGCCGTTAACCCCCTACCGCTGCATTCCGAGGTCCCTTAGCGGCTCCAACTAAGGCCGGCTGGTTTTACCAGCCGCCCTTAGCGGGAGCCGCTAAGGGACCAGGGAGCTAATAATGGGCCTGATATTTGCGGGTCCGTTATTAGCTCCTTCCCCATTCCCATTGAGCCCTATGGGGGCTCGAATGGGAATGGGGAATGGTTTTCAGAATGGGGACTTACCGGGTCCTCCAAGGTTGAAATGACCCGGTAAGTCCCCATTCCGACTACCCAGACATGGGTTTGGAGGCAGCCATGGTGCTAATAGCACCATGGCTGCCTCCAAACTCGTAATGAGGCCCCTGGTAAGGATAAAGAAGCTCTGGATTTATTTGATTTGTAGTCATCTATAAAATGATGCGGGCAAGTTAATCTCAGAAAAGGTGGCCTGCCAATCAGACCCACTCTCATAAACTCCATGCCAAATACATAGAATATACATGAGTCCTAATGCATCAATATCCCGACCTGCAGCTCATGATCTATAGTGGCACAGATCAGGATCAGAGGTCACTGGAGCCCTGTTTGACAACTGCTGTGACAGCCAAGCCACAGTAGCCCAGAGGCTGCATTTTAATCTGCACATCTGTCCCAAAACCACATAATTATGAGAGTTACTAACCCGGTGGAATTGTAAACTTTGTAATATAAGCCATACCTGAATTTAGGGTATGGTTGCTAGCATTCCTCAAAATTATTAACATTGTCATACATGTGTTAGCACTGTGAGCCCAGGCCAGCTGCATCCAGGCTGTGTGTATTCACCCTAAATGGGCTGTCTCTGCTGCACCCAGCAGGGCTGGAGCCCCGGGGAATGACTCTCATTGATCCTTTGTGAGGTTGAATAACACTTCTCAGCAGGAACTAAAGGGAATACCCTGCACAAAAGGACTAGTCTCACACCAGGGTGTTGCATACCAAAGGGCCTTTGATGCTGTGGGCAAGAAAAGGGGATAGGGTTTGTGTAGCCAGAGGAATCTGATCGCAAGTGGGGTAGAGTTCCACCATCTTGTTCATCTCTATGTCTCTCTTTCCTTCTTGCTTCCTCCACTTTCTCCACAAGAACACTTGCCTCAAGGACCAGGATTGAACCCCTTAAATTAGGATTGCTTTTGTCCAATACCCTATGGACTTTTGCCTATAAAAGATCGGGTGTCCCACTAGCCACTACTCATCCTTGCACTCCTGTGGGGCAGCCGTCATTTCTCACACAAAAGTATGCTTTATTAAAGCCCTGTTCATGTTTGCTTTACCCTTAATGCTCAGTATAAATCCTGAGCAGAGTAGAGGCTGACCCTTGAGTGTCTCAGTATAAATATCATGCGACAGTAAAAAAGTATAGCTAAACTGGCTGCACCCACGTATGCCAGTCTAGCTACGTAATAGCTCTCATCGCTTGTTTTACCCTTGTTGCCTAGTAATAATACTCTGACACAGGAAGAAAGCATAGATAGACTGGCTGCATCCATGAAAGCCACTCTACCTATGTAATAACCTTCATCATTTTTGCTTTATTATTGATTCCTGTGTAAATACCATGCACAAAAAGAAAGCATAGTTAGACTCCCTGCACCAAAGTATGCCAGTCATGCTATGCAATAGCGCTCATGTTTGGTTTACCCTTGATGCCCAGTATAAATATCATCCCATGGTATGAAAGCATAGCTAGACTTGCCGCACCAAAGTATGCTAGTCTAGCTACGTAATAGCACTCATCATGTTTGCTTTACCTTTGATGCCCAGTATAAATGTCATGAAACAGTAAGAAAGGATAGCTAGATTGGTTGCATGTAAGTATGCCAGTCCAGCTACATAATACCCATCATCATGTTTGCTTTACCCTTGATGCCTAGTAAACAATACCATGCCACAGTAAGAAAGTAGCTTGACAGACTGCACCCAAGCATGCCAGCCTAGCTACATAATAGCACTCATCATGTTTGCTTTGCACTTGATGCCCAGTATAAATAACATGCTGGTCGCCAATAGGCCCTCCTCTGTAATTATAAAGTAGGCCCTCCTCTATCATTACTGCCTTCACTCCCCCTCTATACATGCATGCACACAACAAAGCACATGCTCTCATTCGCACGCATACACTCTCTCATTCACCCGCTCATTCATACAGCACTCAGACAATTCCTTGCATGCATGCATGCATTAAAACAAAAATACACACATTCAAAAGTGAACACATTCACACATAGCTCCAAAAAAACCACTTGCATGTACACATACATACAATCACATTACACAACACACACACATATTTTCACTTACCTCTTCCTTGCACCTTCTGCACGCACATTCTATGAGCCCCGACCCAGAGGCCTGATCGAACATAATGGCAACTACTTGGGAATGTTACCACGTTTACTAAAAGGGGAGAAGAGGACTCCTCTCCCCCAGTCAGCATGGCCTATGCTAGCAGCGCAATGATGAGAGGCAGTGGGGCTAGATCTCCTATGCCCCACTGACCTCTAATTATTGCATGCTATGCCTCTTGCAGAGCCTGAATTGCTCTGCATTGAAAAAACAAAAAAAATGCAGTGGATGCACCCCTGCTCATAGGCAGGCGGCACAATCCCCCTGCAGTAATAGACTGTGTTGCCTGCCACTCAAGCAAAGAGTCAGTGCCACCCCGACCATGCAATCTAGCCGTCAATGGTCCAGAGACTTGGGACTGCTTCAACACTTTACAAAATTGTATCTGAACATAAACATCTGAGCTTCTCATTATCAACATAACAATCAAATGAAGAAAACGGAATGTAGCAGACCTGACTCTTCCAAATGATATTTCAGTTACTGCTACTGGTAACTGTGGACGTTCCACCTGTTTGAGTTATGGTTCGTCCTCATTCTGATGTCCCATAGGACGTCAGTGGCGAATGGAGGAAACACCTTGGTAGGTAATTTCACTGGAAGTAATTCCTCCATTTTGTGGAGGTAATATCTCCATGCATAAGCTGAAGGTATTACCTCCTTTTAGGGTTGCAACTGATAACAGGAATACAAAAGAAAAGGTAATTCCTTTTCCACCATTTCTTTCAGTTACCTCCAAACTTCAATGAGGCCCAAAGGGGGTCATTACACTTTTGCCGGTATCCCACTTGTAATTCCAGCAGGAAACCAGCCAACGTTATTACCGTTCCTGGAGCCTAATATCCCAGAATTACCGGGATATTACAGGCGGCGCCAATACCAGCAAATCCCCATTCCTTGGAGTCCCATTGGACTACATGGAGGGGATTGCTGGTATTACTGCCACCAGTAACACTGGTGATGGTAATACCAGCTGTTTTTTGCTGATCGGGTGCTGATTTCAGGCAACCCCCAGCGGCAAAATTGTACTCTGCCAGTCCAGAAAAGTGCTGCTACACTGAAATACCAGCACTTTTTTCCCAGACCGGCAGAATTCCTAATGACCTTTTAGAGGTTTTGGTGTTTTTCATGCTTTCTCAAAGATTTAGTGCAAGATTCTATCTATCCACAATGTGTTTTAACACTTTCACTTAATTTCCCAGAATGCACCTTCAGAGCTCATTTTACCTCACGATGGACCTGTGCAGTGCAGTACATTTTGACAGTAATCCTACCTCTGCCACATTGTTCTTAGTAACGGAATTACCACCAAGTTTATCGCATTGCCAAACTTCAGAGTTGGAGTTGAAGTGGGCGATTTATTTGGCTGGAGTAAATCCTCCACTTTACATAAAAAAATCGGGTGACTGAATGTGGTGGAATTACCACTCACCGTAAACCTGAAAAAAAATCCCATGAAGTACTGTGGACTCAAAAAATCGGGAATAACACCACCTTTCCACCTGCTGTAAATCCACGGGACTGAGTGGCAATAATGGTAAACGAGTTTGGCGGTAATTCTAAACAAATACCACCAAATTCTGCAAAATTCATAATGTGTCCCAATGTCTTTTAGATGCTTTGATACCTTCAATGTGTTGCCTAGGATGCAGCATCAGGCTCCACTCACCCAGGGTGTCCCCCCCCCCTCTTTAATTGCTCCTCATGTTTCTTCCTGTGCTGTCTCATGTTTTCCCCTGCATCACCAACCTCACAGCATCTCGCTTCATGCAGCACACAATTCCACTCTCCAGACATCTGTCACATCTTTTCCCCTCTCACCGGACTTCTCAAGGTGTTCATGGACGAGTCTCCAACATACCTTGGCCATGCTCTCTGTTGGGCTCTAAGTCACTTTCCCTACACAACCTCCAGGCCTAGGTTCCACTTCAACAATGTGAGCTCACCACTTTAGTTCTCCACTTGAAACCAGCCCCAGCAAAGACAGAGTACCTCACTGCACTCTCTGGTCCAGTTCTCTCCTTTGCTCCTGCAAATCCTGCTTCCGGTCACCTCTGGCCTAGGACAATAGGGCAATGCCCAAAGCGCTGGCACAACATTTTAGTTTGGCCCAGTTTGTTTTACCAAAGAGGGCCAGTTTTAGCTACTGCACTTGTTTTAGAAAATGCTACTAACCAAATATACTTTAAAATGCACTATTTGCATTACATTTGACCAAGAACTCCCCCTTGAGTACCTCCTTCAGGAAAAATTGTTAATTCTAATTTGTTATCAAGGGTCACTTTTTCATTGGTGCCCAGGACAAATTTACATCCCAGTCCGACCCTGTTCCCCACAATTTGTTCGCTGTGGCCCTTCCTCTCCTTTTACCTCTCCAGACTTTACCCCGTTGGTGGGAGTCTCACAACCTTTCCATATTGGCTCCATTGGTTTACTGGTCTCTCTTGTGTCTGTGTTACCTCATTCTTTGTCTCCAACCTCTAATTGCATGGTCCCGGGAAGAATGTTTTAAAAGTTCCTGCTGCCATCTTGAACCACATTACCACTATGCTCTGGAAAGGTGTCCGGTCAAAGATTTGAATCCAAAAGGATCGAATGCCATAGGATCGAGTCAATTTGACCTAAAACAAAAGGGTCGAATTTTTTTTTTAAATATATATTTTTTTGGGGTTTCCGTTTTGGAAAAAAAAGTGTTTTTTACCACAAAAAAGGAGGATTGGGGGGGGGGGACAAATCGACCCTTTTGTTTTAGGTCCTTTTGATACGACCCTTTTGTCATTCGATCCTTTGCATTTGAATATTTGGCCTATAACCCTCGCGGAGTTCGGGCAGAGTTCAGTCTGCGGCAGTCCCTGGTGGAGTGTGGTGTGAGGAGCTGCAGCGACTGGGTCTTTGCTGGAGTCAATCTATCCCTTTAAGGAAAAGACAAGCCCAACTGACTATAAAAGCCTATCTGGAGCACGGAGCGCGCGCGGAGTTCGGGCAGAGTTCAGTCTGCGGCAGTCCGCGGCTGGACAGAGGCTGGCTGAGGCAGGTGGCTCGGCTGACGGCCACGAGAAGGTAAGTGAAGCTAATTCACTAAACCCTTCTTTGTTTCCTTTGATGGCGGAAACCGGCCCCCTGACGCGTGCAATGGTTAGGCAAACGCTCCTTCCCAGAGCGAGGTCCGAACACATAGCCGCCGCTGCATCTATTCCCGAGGCAGCTGCCGAGAGCAATATCCATAGCGATAAAGACGCGCCTAGCCTTGCACCTTTGGATCCGGTGGAAATTGCCGGAAACATCAGCCAGTGCATTTCACCACCACCCGTGACTCCACTAGCCGGATACGACTGGGGTAATCAGTGTGGGCTGCGCAGTAAGAGTCAAACGTTATCCGTAGAAGCCTCGTGCATTGAAAACGTGTTAACGGTGCCCATTCCTTCCGTGCAAGTTCCATCACACGTTCCTTGCAGTAGCGCGCCTGCTCCATCTGAACCACCTGTGTTCGCTCGCCCTAAAGTGATTTACTCCCCTTCGAGAGGCTCTATGGTGGACCATGGTGAATGCAGACCACTGAGTGTATCAGATGCAGGAACTTCGAGTCTGCAGCCCAGCCGGGTACATGACGAGTGCCTCAGGAACCGCGTCTCTGAGGTACCAAGCAGCCACAAGACAGGCTGCTCGTTAGTCAACCTCGCCCGCGCAGAACCTACCGCGGCAATCAACGCCCCTCAGTTGGCGACGGAAACAAACATTGTGATGTTGCAATCACCCTTTGATGTTACTGACTCTGAATTGATGGAACTTGAAGTACCATTGGAACAAATTGAGTCTAAAGGGCTCAGATTTCTGTATCCAGCCGGCAAACCCGACGACTTACACACAATGGCAGAGTTATCCAGTGAGGCAAATGATGATGACAATCTGATGGTGTGCCATCAACCAAATGCCGCGGTATTACATCAGCCGCTCCTTATGCGAGAATCTGAAGCAAATAATCTGATATGGAGTAGCACGTCCCAAACACGCTTGCGAATCAGAGTGCACCAAAAACGTGTCCATCAAATAGCGGACACAGAGCTCCTGACCCCAGCAGCCCAAACTGCCAACAATCGAGGCCCAGCAAATCGGGTCAATTGCTGGACCTCGCTGGACGTGAAGCAAGACTAGCGGAACGCTTGAGGGCTGACTTTGAGAAAATGAAGCAATGTATGTCGGCCAGCCTTGTAAGATCTAATTCCGACCTGCCCGACAAGTCGGCCTTAAACTCAGATTCGATAGACCTGAGTAGGACAAGTATGGAACAGGATCAGGACCATCAAAGATCATGTCTCGAGTCGATCAAAGCGATGCCAAAGTCCTTTGTTGAAGCAAATTTCCCACGTAGCGGCCCCCTATCGACAGTGGCAGATGGCAGGTCACACTGGCCAGCGAAACCGTCCAAAGACAACTTGAGGCCATTGTCGACTCACTCAACTCCATTGCATCAGACATCATTATCTGATACGACAAGTAAGAAGTCTGCTTCTATGCGACTGGGCGCAATATCAAATAAGACTATGGAAATCCAAAACCAACAGAATGATATGGATACAACAAAAGATATGGCGGCAGCCTACAAGTCCAATCTATCAGCAGCAGCGGCCTTACAAATACACAACAATGTGTTAGCCGCAACATCGGTCGCCCTCATTCCTTTCACTAAACTATACGAAAATATACACGAAGCCATCCAATCGAATGGAGGTATGCTTCTGCACATCATGGAATCACTAGCCAAACAGGATCAAACTATTGCCCAGCTTCAAAACAAACTTGACATCGACAAACTTGCATTGCAGTCAATGCAAACGCAACTACATGAAATCAGGTGCAAGGATACGTCAGATGCTAAAGAGTTAGCGGTAGCAGCTACGGCATGTTTAAAGCAAACCATCTCCTTGCAACAGCAGTGCAGGCAGGGCGGTAGCCCTAGTGGCCGTCCACTGGTGGGAAAGGAACCAGTGGTGGTGACTGTGAGCGAGATGGCTATGATAGGGCCCGCTGCCCCCGCACCTGTTACTCAGGCAAATGAGGCTGGTGTAGGCCGTTCCCTGCCAGTTGTTCCAGTCCTGCCGATAGCCGAGACTGTTGATGACCCGGTTGGAGGGTTATCGACGAATGTAGTTGAGAAGCCGTCGACATCTTCGAGTGTGACAGAGCGTCCTCCTTCTGATAATGAACTAAAAAGTCTTGATCCATCCGCATGCTCCAGCAAAAGAGTAACTTTCGGCATTTTTGACGGGCCTGCACTATATTTAAACAAGGACAAAGGTATCCCGTCAAACGGACAAAAAACCCGCTTGACAACGAACCACCCGAAAAAACAGACTGAAAAGCGAAAGCACTGTGTGGCTCGTCCTCAAACCAGCAATTCAAAGAAATTTATACGCAACCTGTCGACTCCACCAAAGCTGATTTTTTTTTCGAGAACTACAAATGGAATCTCATCACAGACTGCCAAAGGCGCAAAAAGGACAGACAAGGCCGTGCCTGTAGCTATAGAAGCAAAGGCAAACCCTAACAAACGGCAAAGACTTGATTCCGACGATTTGGCAATCACAGCAGGATCCATATCAATCGACCTATGTGATCTATCCACGTATTCATATGATGACGACTCAGAGCGAGCCCAGAAAAGTGCCTTGAATAGCACCATGAGTAGCTCTGTTTCAAACGTGTATAGTTCCGATGTGGACTTGCCGTCAACAAATCCATGGGTCGTAAAGAAGAATACAGCTACAAATGAGTCGGCCCGGTCAACTAAGAAAAGCCAACTGTCCACCCTTAGTCACAAGATACAGGACACCAAGCTCCCTCAGAAATCCATGAAGGGTGAAAGGCCCAGTGCGGTACATCAGGGCCTCTTAAATAAAACAAGGAGTTTAAATCCAAAATTAACAGCTGGTCAGCGAGCAAAAGAAAAATCAAAAGCCAGCACAGAACCCAAAGAGAATCGAATGGATAAAAATGTAAAAATTGCTATCGCCAATATCCTTAATGACGATTCTGAGGTAAATTTGAACAGAAGAAATGTTATGCGCCTCTTACATTCGGTCCCTGCCCTAAGAACAGTGTCCACTGACGACATAGCGATCATTGAATACATGTCGGAAGACCATGAGGACCGAGTTTATTTACATATAAAGGCCAGCGCTGTCCGAAAAGTCATCTTGGCAGCTAAAGACGATCTACTGCAGCTTGGCTTCGACGTTAGCGAACCAAAGCCCAAATCTGATTGGGGTGTCAGTACAAACGAGGGAGAGTCCAGCCGTAGGCATGAACAAAGATCGCTCATATTTGAAGGAAAAAAATCCGAGCTAAGAAACAACTCGAAAACAGCTTCTAATTCAAATCACTATGGTAGTCAAATTAGGCATAACGTGTCAAATCACTAGCTACCGGATATTAAAGAACAAACAGTGTCCTCCCTGATTTCATGGAACACGAGAGGATTTCGACATCTGTTTGACGAATTTCCAATTGAATTAGAAAATAATCTGATAATTTGCCTTCAAGAAACATGGCTGAGGACCCCCCCGGTGAAAGATGGCTATGTGACCCTGCTAAATCCAGCGGGCAAGAATGTACTTGGACGACCATTTTCAGGGCTAATAACCATGATTAAAATTGGTCGCAATTGGGAAGTGAAAAAAAGCGATAATCCTAATTTGTTTATCCAATGTACACTAATCGAACATAATGATCGCAGCCCACGGCAACAGCAGAACATTCTAATAGTTAATGTATACTGGAACCCGGTGATGATTAAAACTAAAAACTTCCTAACGGCAATAACTGCAATCCTGGACAAAAATCTGCAGGAAATAAGCAACCTCATGGTCATCATATGCGGTGACATGAATTTGTCATGGTTTGATTCGAATGGTGGCCGGCTGAATTGCAAGAGTACGCAATGCCATTAAAATCAAACTAGGCGATCTCAATGGGATAACATCATGGAGATTTATGATTGCGACATGCTAAATGGACAAGTGTCGGGCGACATACCACAAAAGAATACGTGGCATAATTTGGGTCTTGCAAAAACATTAGACTATATCTGGGTGTCCAAACACTCATGGGACTTAATCAGAGATATGCACGTATCATCAACAAAAAACAGCGATCACGAGATAATAGTGATGAATATGAACATAACCTTTGTAGATACGAGACAGCAATTAACATCTACCCTTGAAGTAAACAATGGGAAAAATAGGTTACGAATATCTTCCCGTCAGATTGCTATTATTACGAATGAATTGGATGAAGCAAAGAACTTGATGAGTAGTAACATAGACTATGTGTCTCTTCTACCCTGCCGTCAAGATAGTGCGTTATGGAAGACAAACTCTGTTAAAACGCATACTCATGAATGGAGTACAAAGCTAAATAATGAAAAAAAGAAGGTAAAGAGCGAAATCTGCCAGTTGAAATCACACGGCGGTCCGAACATGAGTAACTTGATACAAAAACGACGACAAGCATACCGCAACTGGGTTAAAGCTTTCAAGTACCAGCGGGACCAAGAACGCGGTGAAGTAATGTTGAGCCTGTTGAAATCGCATAAATGTAGAGACACTTGGCAGATACTTAACAACTGTACAACTAATCAAGCCATCAGGATGGCAAATGTGGTGACCGAAGCCGCTTGGAACAAACACTTCAACCAAGTCTTCTTAGGAGACGCTAAAATTGAACCAAATCACCTTGTCTTAACAGCTGCAAAGTGGGACTGCTGTGAATCCGCCGATGACATAGCCACTGCAATTGTGAAGTTGAAAAATGTGCGTGCTGCAGGTCCGGATGGCATCACAAATGTAATGCTCAAAGAAAACAAGCTGGCATGGTCCAAACTTATTGAGATACTATTTGCTAACATTGCAATGATGAGAACAATTCCTGCTAATTGGACAACAGCAATAATTGTCCCAATCTTTAAGAAGGGCGATCGGGCAAATCCAGCCAACTACCGCCCCATCGCCCTACTGGACACAATTGGCAAGGTGTTTGCAAATTTTCTACAAAAGAAATTAACAAAGTGAAAACGGAATCACAGACCACAGACAAACAGGCTTCACGAAAGGTGTTGGAACCGAATTGAACCTAACATTGCTTAACATCCTAAAACTAAATGCTCTGGCAAGACACACAAACTTATTTTTTGCATTCATAGACCTTCATCAGGCATTTGATTCTATTGATCGCGAATTACTGTGGGTGAAACTATACAACTGGAACTGTCCCCACGACATCTTGCTTCCAATCATAGCACTACATACGGCAACAACAATTCAAATAAGGCTGAACGAAGCAGGTCAGTTATCGTACAGAATGAAAACCAAAAGAGGTGTCAAGCAGGGTTGCCCGATTGCTGCTTGCTTATTCAAGCTTTTCATTGCCGACATGCCTGCCACCCTAGGCGATGTTCGATGCTTTCCACCTAAAATAAATGGGACCCAAATAAATTGCTTGACATATGCAGACGATCTTGTTTTGGTCGATACTACGCAGATCGGATTGCAACGACTCCTTCAAAAGTTACAACAGTATATGTCGACCAATAACTTGAAAATAAACACTTCAAAAACAAAGATCATGAGAGTTGGGTCTTATAAAGGAGAGAAGAAACATCCATTTAGCTGGAGAGTGGGAACATATCCAATTGAAGAAGTCACAGAAATCAGATATCTGGGCATCATGGTTAATACCTCGCTATGTGAGAAGAGCTGGGTCTGTGATGTGGGGCTCCGTATAAAGATTCTGGCAGCACAAGGCTTGCGAATTCATAACCTTTATGGAAAATTTTCTTTGACGCCGATTCGTTTGTTTTACTTGCAAAAAGTTATTCCTTCAATAACTTACGGAGCCGAAGCAGGATGGAACCTCGACTATAAAATCTGGGCTAAAATGGAGGGTTACTTTTGGAAACGAGTATTAAGGTTACCAAACTGCCTTTCAATTACTGTCATAAGACAAGAACTAGCCCTGGATGATCTTTATACAACGATGTTATGGAAATCACTGGCACTATTGCGTAAGACGCTAATACCAAATAAAGAACCCGCATATGAAATCCTAGCAATCAAAGAGATGAAACTTGCCGGAGATGCATATACAAAATGGTCCAAGAAGGGACATGACATTATGATAGCTGCCAACATATCTGAAGAAATGCTGCTAAAGTGGCCACAAGTCGCTAAAAGAAAACTAAAAGAATGGTCATGGGCAGGTAATATGGCAAGACTGGAAAGTCAGTCATCTGCACCCAAACTCGGGCCGACTGCTAATAAAATGAACAAGATGCCAAGGTACCTGTTACAGTTCCCCTCGAGGCATCACCGTGATTGGTTTCTGAGAATGAGAATGAATGCGATAAGAACTAAGGAAATCTTACTAATAAGAAAAGATGCAGAGACCAAAGACAATCGGTGCAGATTCTGCCAGGAGGACATCGAGACAGTAAAACATTTGGTAGTCGCCTGCCCTAAACTCCGATCCTTAAGATCTGTACATCTGATCAAATACGCCCCGAGAAACGAGAACATGGAGGACTGGTGGTATCGAATACTGAGTGGGAGTTCCATTCATCTAATATGCTCAGTGATAAATTTTATCGATGCCATGCAATTATAAAGATTATGTGAAGGGAGGGGTGGCTATCCTGAGGTTGTAATGGAGTTGCTAAGTACAAGACGACGTGTTAAAACAAAAAGTTTAATAATAAACTAAGTTAAAAAAAAAAAATAAAAAATAACCCTCTGGAAATACTCGGTCCGAGGTAAGGGCTCCTTTTTTCCCAGGCTTATCCAACTGAAATGCCTGCGCTCTCAACCCCACTAGGGTCTGCGTGCAAGAAACTCAACCCCCTTACCCCCAGGTGTTTAATTTGTGGGGGGTGTGTATGCAGGGTCAAGGCATGGCAACAGAGCAGAGGACAGCTGAGCCTGGAGTGACAGGAGCCGCGTCCAGCTCACTCCAACTACAGGCTTATATCAGGTTTCTGGTCCAGCTTTAGAGAGAGCTGATTGGCTGGCTCCTCTGTGCCAGGTGATAATTATAGTGAAATCACAAATGTTCGTTTTATCACTGTTGTGTACTGAAGACACTGAATTGCTAATATGTGACGTAGAAAGCCGAGTGTCATCAATGACATTTCCACGTCATTGTTTCCTCTCTGGAAGTGTTTGTGTTAATATATAATGATTTGGTACTTTATTCAAAGAAGATGGTTACATTAATTTGATGCTATGCAATGTAATTTAAGGTCAAAGTTTAGGCATTTTACTCGTTTTAAAATTGTAACTAAGAATTCCACTTCTAATTATGCCCTGGCGCCTCACACAATTGGGTCAGTGGGAACACGATCTGCAACATCAGCTTTTTTCGTACTCCTTGCACTATTTAAACATAAATCACTATCCAAACAAAAACTTTCCAAAAGTCTACAATCATTCAAAGTAAAGCAGCTCGGATTAGTCTGGTTCAATCAAGAGCGCACATGACGCCTGAAATCAAGAGTCTTGATGCACACACAGTCCAATCGACAGCTCTTTGGAAATTCTGTTCAACAAAGAAAAAGAATACTGGATCAAAGTTTTGCAAATGGTAGTGTCAGTGATCAAATTCCACTCTTCACGTGGATTAGCTTTTCCTGGTGATACAGAACTCCTTGATTCTCAACATAATGGCAACTACTTGGGAATGTTACAGTTAATCGCGGAGTACGACCCTTTTCTAAGTTCTCATTTTGCAAAATATGGTACTGAAGGTCGAGGAAAACCCTCCTACTTGTCTTCCACAATTTGCAAAGAAACAACAGAAATAATGGGAAATAAGGTTCTGAAAGTTATTGTAAAGGAAATCCAGGAAGACCAGTACTTTTCTCTGAGCGTTGATTCAACACCAGACATATCTCACATTGACCATCTGACTGTAGTGCTTAGATATGTTGGAGTGTCAGATGTTGAAGTGGTAGAACATTTTCTCACATTCATCCCCATAGCAAGCCACACTGGAGAAGCGCTTGCCACCACTGTTTTGACCTTCTTAAACAAATGCGGCATTGAAATCAAAAACCTGAGAGGACAGTCTTATGACAATGCAGCAAACATATCAGGGTGATATAAGGGTGCTACAATGGTCTTCAAGCGCATTCTGCCAAGATCAATCATCTTGCACACTTCATTCCGTGCACAGCACACTCGCTCAATTTGGTTGGAGTATATGTTGTGTAAAACCTTCTTTGGAGCATCATTCTGCAGGGGTTGTGCAGACAATGTACAATGTTTTCTCAGCATAAACCCACCTCTGGGCGGATATGCTCGAATGTCTTGAGTACAAAAATTGTGAATGTCAGCAAAGCTCTGCACTGATTTAAAAAAAAGTGACTGGCACAAGGTGGTGTGCAAGGGCTGATGCGACCAAGGTGTTATGCCACGGCCACAGCAGCTTTCAGAAGGTTTTGCAGGTCATTGCTGAAGATATGAATCAGAAGCCTGAGACAATTCACGAGGCCACATGTCGGCTAAATGATCTATCAAAGAAGGAAAATGTCATCATGGCAGGCTTCTGGGCTGTAATCCTAGACAGGATCGACAGAGTCAGCAAATCCCTACAAAAGGAAACCATAGAGTTTCAAACGGCCGTCGATCAATGCTCGATTTTTAATATCATAAAGAGAAATGTTTGATGACTATGAGAGGAAGGCAAATGAGAAAATTGATGTGCAATATACACTGATGCAAGCAGGCATGTGTGCCTAAGAAAATGACATCACAACAATGGTGATGTGGAAGAGAAAAGTTAAACATTGAAACTTACCTACCAATATTGATTAACTTATGTCCAGAGCTTTCCTGTCGTGCGTAAGCATATAACAAAGTGCATTCTCTATTTGGGTTCCTTGTTGAGTTCCCATCTATGACAGATGCTGGATTTAAAGACGCTGGCCAAAGATTTAGAGAGAATTATCCTGAGGACATCGATTTGGGGCTTGCAGATGAAATTGTTAATCTCAAGCATTTCATATCACGCATAGAAGATTCTGATTAAACAATGCCAGCATCGCATTCGTACAAACTCTTTCTTGAAAATATGGTCATTGTCCAATCAATGATCCCAAATGATTGGGATAGCGTTAAGAATTTATAGGTGTCTCATGTTCACAAACGCTACTGGTGAACTAACCTTTTTGAATTTCCGACTACTGAAACATTATCATCGATCTTCAATGACACAAGAACGACTGAACTCACTTGCCATTATGGCCAGTGAATACGTTGTCTTGCAAAAGGTAAACTTCCAGGATATCCTGAAAGATTTCACCACAAACAAATTGACAAAAGTGAACATTGTAAGTTTTGTTGGTTTATTAAAAACATTTTTTAAATAACAAATAATTGTTAATGTAACTAATGTTTAGTTTTGCGAAAGACAATTGCAATACAATTGATTTATTAAAATATTTGGTTGGTAAAATTTAAACCGTATTAGGATCTAATTTGTGGGGGGGGGGCCTGAAATGTCGACTGCCTAGGGGCCTCCACAGGGTTTAATCCGGCACTGGTCTTGACTGGTTATCAGTAAAACCGGGGGTTAGACGATTCTGCTTAATGCATAAATCACTACATGACAGGGGTGGGGCATCCATAAGCAGTAACTGACAGGCCTTCCAACATTTTCTTTCAAACCAATGAGCAAAATCCCCAATTACAATCTTGGTGGATCCCACTTAGAGGTCACTGTGAATAGTAACACCGGATAAACAATTCTTCAGGGTCATATATCACCTTGGGAAGCATGTAGGAGGGCGGCATACATACCATATGACACAACACAATGTATTCCAGCATAACACCATACAGTACATGCACCGTGCTTCAACAACTTTGACTGCATATTTGTGCTATTAGCTCACACCTTCTCCACATTTGCGTGGATTATTCCAGAATTTTAGAATGACTCTTGCATTCTTGCGATCAAGATCTTGTGTTACCTCCACGCCCCTCTTCCTCATCCCAGCACTCACCTTTCATGCCCCATCCCCGTTCCAGATAACCTTCTTCACTTTCTTTTTCATATGAAGTATACTACCTTCCACTTACCCACAATCCTCAGTTTCTTTTATTTCCTATCCTCCGGCCAGGACTGTTTCGGGTGCAGGTCACCTGGATGCTGAGGTTGCTGCCCCCCGATTGGATCCCTTGCTCGAGGGCTTGGGGGGGGGGGGTCGGTTGAGCATGGAGCCTGACCGAGGCTCCTTGCGTGGCGCTATGGCTCTGCCATGAGCAGAGCAGTTTGGCAGCTTGGATGTCCGCCCCGTGTCATCGGTCCAGGGGCATGTCAGTAAGTGCCCCATTTCTTGATGCTTGCAGTGCTTGTGTCTGTTATGCCTCTTGCTGCTGACTCATCGCTCCTTGCTGTGTCAGGCGAGCAGTAAGTATGTGCTGCCCTTTCTTGTCTAATGGAATGCTTGCGCCCCGTGTCTTGTGGGGGCTGGGGCTGGCATTTATGTGCAGGAATTCAATTGGCGCCTCTCAGCCCACCTTTGGGTGTGCAACGATAGTGGCTGTCACCTTGTGATGGCTTGGCTGCAGGCTAGTGCTTTGCCTGCTATTCGCGCTCCCTCCATTAAAGCCTCCCAGTGTTTTTGTTTCTGGCTTTTCCCTGTCATGCTGGTTGTTGGCCCTGGTGCTTCCTGTGCTTAGCTTCTGTGCCCATGGGGAAGCATGGTGAGAAACGCAGACACCTGGAGTCCTGCTTTTCTGACCTGGACCTGCCTGATCGTGGGCATACTGAGGGACGGAGGTCTCTGCGTTTCTCCCAAGATGATGTGGCTTGTCCTCCTGAACTAGGCCATGCATCAGCATGGTGGGGAGAGGAAGTGCAGAAAGGTTTCTTCTTTCTCTTCGGCTTCATCTTGTTCCGGTTCTGAGGCCTCCTCTTCGGTTGCTCTTTTTTCTGATGCTGATGCTTATGCCGAAGGGAAGTACCTGGACTGGGATGGCAGTACAAACATACGCCCAACATGGGGTTATCCCTGATTGCTGACATTCGCAAGAAGATCCTCCGGGAGTGGAAGGATCCTGAGACGATTGTGCTGCCCAGGTTTATGGGGAAGCTCTATCATATGAAGGGTGATGACACTTTGCTTTCGGATTACGTGGAGGTGGATGACATTCTCACCAGTCTGGTGGGTCAGTCTTGCATGTCGGCTGAGGAGGTGGCGGTCCATGACATGATGCATCAGAAGGTCAATTCGGTGCTCAGGAAGGTGCATTCTAGGGCGAATCTGGCCCTCGGGCAAATATCTGCAGCCCCTACACGGCTGAGACAGTGCTGGGTTTTTTTTGGGAGCTGTGTCGGGCTATGGAGGCTGCCTCTGACTGCGCTCCCCTCCTTTCTGATATGCAGCGGCAGGTGGAGTTGTTGTCAGACTTGTCTTATGATGGTGTGCGGGGCTCGGCCATGGCTATGGGTCCCAGTGTTTCTGTTCTGAGGCATGTTCATCTTCGGGACTGGAAGACTGAGGGTTCACAGAAGTTGGCAGCCCTTAAGCTTCCCTTTGAGGGGGCTAAATTCTTTGGTGATTCCCTGGAGGATGCAGGCAAACTGTGGCGAAGGCCTCTTTCCACTTATGCTCTAAAGAAATCTTCTGCCATACCAGGGCTGCCTATTCAGGGTCTAGAACTTCAGGAGGCCTAGGGGTGGACAGGCTCCTCCTCACTACCCTCAGCCTTTGGGACTGGTGCAGAAGTCCTGATGGTTCTTGCATGCCGGTGGGCAGTCGTCTCTGTCTGTTTTCTCCAGTGTGGGCCAGTGGTGCTCCGACTCCTGGATTCTCTGCACGATCAGGGACGGTTATCGTGTGGACATTCTGACTCCCCCAGTGCAGCCCCTCTTGGTCTGGACTTTTCTTCTTCTTCGCACTCAGACCAAGAGTTCGGTAATGGCTGCAGCCCTGTTGGAGTTGTTGCTGAAGAGAGCGATTTTGCCAATACCTTGGGCCCAGCGGGATCAGGGGTTTTACTCCAGTGTTTTTCTGGTTTCAAAACCTTCTGGGAAGTCACAACTCATCCTCAATCTCAAACTCCTGAACTGTTTTGTACGGAAGGAGAGGTTCAAGATGGAGACCCTGCAGAACATTCTCTCATTGGTCCAGAAGGGGGATTGGCTGGCATCCCGGACCTTCAGGATGCTTATTACCATATGGCGCTGCTCCCCTCTAAGCACAAGTTCTTCCGGCTTTCAGAGGGACATCAGCATTTTCAGTTCCAGGTCCTCAATTTGGGTTGCATTCGGCCTCCTGGGTGTTCACGAAATTGGTGGCTGCCCGGTTTGCTCATCTTCACCTGCAGGGGGTTCAACTCTTCTCCTATCTGGATGACTGGCTAGTCAAGGCTGAGCAGCGGGGACCGTGCTGGCGCATCTTTGTCTTGTCTGCCAGGCCTTGCAGGAATGGGGGTTTCTGATAAACTGACCAAAATCCCACCTGTGCCCACCTCAGGATCTGGTTTTCGTTGGGAACAGTTTTTTCACCAGGGTGGGGAGGGTATTCTTGCCCCTGGTGAGGATCCAAAGGCTTCAATCTGTTCTCTATATGGTTCTCTGGTGGCTGTTGGCTCCCGCTCACCAGTCGCTTCCTCTGCAGGGGCACATGCCTGTTTCTGGTCCCCTGGGCCCGCCTTCAACTGCGTACCCTGGTCTCCTGCCTTCTGGCCCATTGGCCCCCGGCTTCTGTGGCCTACAACACCCCTGTCCGGTCTCTTGATCTCTGAAGGTGGATATGTTGTGGTGGCTGTGGGTCCAGAATCTCTGGGCGGGGGTGGCCCTGGTTCATCCTGTGCAGACCACTTTTACTACCAATGCCAGCAGGAGGGGATGGGGGCCACTCTGGGTGCCCATTCAGCTCAGGGTTGTGGGCTCCGGGGAGTTCCTTCGGTCATCCAACTGCAAGGAGTTGTGTGCCATTCACTGAGCCCTGTTGTTTTTCAAGGAGGACCTGGTTGGCTGGGCGGTGGTGGTTCGGATGGACAATACAACTGCTTTGGCTTATGTCAATCGGCAGGGGGGTAGGGTCGCTCCCTGAATGCCTTGGCCTCTTGGATTGCTTCCTGGGGGGAGGTGCATCTGGTGTCTCTAGAGGTCATGTATATCAGGGGGTGAACAGCGTTTGGGCAGATCCTCTCAGCATGTGTTTCCCCTCATCCCTGGATCCGGTCCTGTTGGACTGGGTCTCTGCAGGGGTCTGCCACAGGTTCAGGTGTCCATCTCGGGATATCTTCACCTCACAGGCCTTGGCAAAGGCCCCCATCTTCTGCTCCCGGTTTGAAGCTTTGGGGGTTTGGGGGGTGAATCCCCTAAATCTGGTGTGGCCGCTGCATCTGCTCTATGCCTTGCCTCCTCTTCCTCTTCTTTCTGGGATGGTGCAGCGTATTCAGGGTTGCAGAGCATCGGTTGTCTCAGTGGCTCCTTTCTGGCATCGTCAGGGTTGATTCCTTTCCCTTCTTTTTGCACCTGACTCGAGAGCCGTGGATGATTATGAAATGTCTTTGCCCTCTGCAGGCCGGTCTAGGGTGTGAGGTCCGTTAATTCAATGGACAGTTTGGACCTTGCACAGTCTTGGTTAACTTCTCAGGGTTATTATGGTCCTGTGGTAGATTCTATCCTCCGGGCTCAGGGATCTTCTACCTTAAAGACCTATGACTATCACTGGGGGCTTTTCCTGGATTGGTGTGGGTGGTTCTGGGGTCCTCCCCCTTCAGTGTGAGTTGCCTTCTGTTATCCAGCTCCTCCAGTAGGGATTTGACAAGGGGCTCACGGTTTCCACTCTTCGCTCCCAGTGGGCATCCATTAAGTTCCTCAAGGGGGACTCGGAGGACTGCATGGTGGGGGATACTTCAGTGGGTGAGCTCCTTAGGGGTCTGTCTGCTTCTCATTCCTGTGCCTATAAGGGTCTCCCTCTGTGGGATCTTCATTTGTTTTTTTTGCGTTAACTCCAGGGTCCACCCTTTGAGCCCCTTCCGGTCATCGACATCAGGCTCCTCACTCTCAAAGATGGCCTTCCTTATTGCTATCATGTTAGACTGGCGTCTGGGGGAGGTGGGGTACTTGCTGATTCCATTGTTTTGTGTTATGACCCCAGGTTTCTCCCAAAGGTGGCTTCTTGTTTTCACACGTCCCAGGAGCTGGTTCTCCCAGCTTTTTTCCAGAATCCCCAGTCTCCTGAAAAGCTGGCTTGGCACACCATTGATGTTCGGCGAGCTGTTCTGGAATACCTTTCTTGGATGGAGCTGTTCCGTCGTTTTGATAGCCTGCTTGTTACGTTTGGGGTTGCTGGGGTGGGGCGGAAGGCCGCAGTGGTGTCCATCAGCCGTTGGATCCGGAATGTCATCTTCATGGCTTATGTCTCGGCTGGTTTGCCTGTGCCTGCCCATGTCCAGGGTCGTTCCTCTAGGGGCATGGCGGCTTCCTGGACGAATGCCCAAGGGGTGTTGCTGCAGGAGATTTGTAGGGCTGCTACCTGGGCTGACTAGAGCACGTTTATCAACCATTACCAGCTGAATGTTTCTCACCCCCGGAATGGTTCATTTGGGATTGGGGTTTTGTCTGTCGGCATGTGATTCTCTGGGGGAATAAAGTGGTGTTTTCATTGGGACCTCCCCCCGTTGGATGTGCTTTTGTATACTTTAAAGGTAAGTACTGGGACAAGGAAGAGGGACGTGGAGGTAATGCTCTGATTACTTACTGGTAATCTTCATTACTCCTAGCCCTACTCTTCCTCATCACAGTACTGATGACCCTCCTCTCCCTCCCCCTGGGGAGGGTCCCATGCTACGGCTTGGTTATTAGGAACTGAGGATTGTGGGTAAGTGGGAGGTATTATATTTCATACAAAAAAGAAAGTGAAGAAGGTTTCCTGGAGCGGAGGCAGGGCCTCAGATGTAAGTTATGTGACGAGGAAGAGTAGAACTAGGAGTAATGAAGATTACCAGTAAGTAATCAGAGCAATGTCAGGCACCTTGACTCTTGTTTCGAGAAGTGTTTCTCAAATGGCACCAGGTGGGCTCTTTTTTGAGTTACCACCATGGCCCGATTTGTTTGAGTGACCTCTCACATCAAAAACGTATTGTTAATGTTAATGTTAAAGGTATTTTTATAATGCACAGTAGCCAACGGAGTGGTCTGCAGGTGCTCTGGTGGATCTGAAAAGGAGGGTGTGAAGAAAGGGGGTGGGTTAACAGGGTGTAGTGGGAACAGGAAAGTGAGAGATGTGGCAGCTTCAATTCGGTTTGCAACGTTCACTGAACTTAAGTGCGGTTTTTGGGTCGGTGCAACTTCTCATGTGCTGTTGTGAGGGGTTACGCGTTGTTTGTCTGTTGTTGCAGTGTGGCGAAGTATGCGCATATTGCTGCGCGGAGACGTGGTTGTGTGAGTTTCTGTATGGAAAGTGTATGCGGAAAGTTGATGTTTTAGAGTTGGTTTAGCAGGTTTTCCTTACTTCTTTTTCTTTGCATTTCTGTGCTTAACATGTATGATTATCCTGTGTGTTTGATGTGGTAGATGGTCTGCTTAGTTGGCGGGTATACTGAGGAGTGGTCGTTTTCCTCTCTGTTACTCTAGTGGTATGTCTACCTGGCTAATGTTGGTGTGTTTCCCAACCTGGGTTGGCGATGATTGTGATAGATGGTTCTGGTCACTCCTTGCCCGTCCCCTAGGGGGACCTACCTCCGTAGGTTTCCTTTGTGCATATGGTTTGTTGGGGTTTCCTCCCCCCGCCATCCGGTTTGGTAAGATTAAGTTGGGGTCATAGGTTACTCCTTAAGGTTCTTGTTTCCTGTTGGGTGCATGCTTCCTAGTCGTTTCCTTATGGTTCTGGAGCAAAAGGCCAGGTTTTGAGTAGTTTTCTGAATTCCAAATGATCGTTGTGTTGCATAGCGATTATGATTTGATTATGCAAAGTAGTGATGGTTGACAAAATGACATACAACCCCCACCCACACAGGATCTTGTTGGTCTTTAGACTGCAAGTCTACGACAGGTGCTGGCAATAATTAATGGGTGATCTCTATTTCTCTGTAGAAATACTTCAACGAATAGTCAGATTGTGCAATGAAAGATGAGATCTTTATGTAGAAATACATACAATGACACCCAGAGGATGCAGCATATTTTCATGTCTGCAGCCCCGATGTGCCCTGCACCAGCCTCCCCACCTGCCTTGCCAGCCAGCTATCTGCTGGCACAGGAGCCAATCGCTTTATATTTACAGCTAACCCCATGCTCTTCACTCTAAAAAGGGTTGACACACTAAGAAGCACACTTATTGGATTAGGCCATCCAGCTGGGATATTATTAGAAACTGTTAAAACCGTAACTGTTCTACTCACAGTAGGAAAGCTGGCAGCGTTTCTCAGAAGTCTTTGCACAAGGCAAGGCAGACAGACAAACAAGCACACTCATAGGTTCTTGGAGGATAAAGTTAGCAAGGGATATAAGGAATTCCTGGAAGGAACTGAAAGTCACAGTCAGAACATCTTGCACCAAATATTCAGCGTGTCATGGGAGAACAAATAATACAAGTCGTGCCTGCCCTTTCCACTACCATACCATCCAGCATGTGTGATATGTATCAGTGGACAGAAGAAAGCATTGACAAAACCAATGTGGCTGGCTGCCTGTGAATCAGCGTACAGAACAAGCATTGTTATGTTATGGTATGATGATTTATACCACACACCAGTGCCGTTTGCAGGCGCTGACGTGGCTCTGTAAGAAATGTGGGTGGGTTGGTTAGTGAGGTAAGAGGGATAGGACAGAAGTTGTGCTCCTGTTGTTGATTGCTGAACCAGGAGAAACTAGTGTCTGTGCGTGTCAGTTTTCTGGGTGTGCTTTGTTGTGCGCACTGAGCTTGTTGTGTCTGGAGGCGTAGCGTCCAGCTTGTTTTGGTGACAGTGGTGGAAGAGGGCAAGAGCGGTTGGGAGCCATGCGCCTCTACTTTTTTAAATAAAGTTTTAATGTTCCTATATTTTTATTTTAAAAAGAAGCGTTCTGGAATGGCTTAGTTTTAAGACAAAAGTGTAGGAAGAAGTGGAAGCACTGCACTGAACGTTCCCTTAAAGAGCAGGTGTGTTTTTTGGGGGTTTGAACTACGTGTGGGAGGGGCGCAGTGATGGGGTTTGTGGGGAGCTGGGGCAGACACGCTGAGAACATAGTTTCACTACTTCTTTTCATACACTTAGACCACTGCTTGGTGAGCTGAATAGCCAGGTTTTCAGGCGCTTTCTGAAAGTTAGGTAGTCTTCCGTCATTCTTATTTCCTTCGGTACTAAGTTCCACAGTTTGGCTATCAAATCGGAGAAGGCGGTTGCTCTAAATTTCCTTTTCCTTTCCTGTTTCATTTCTATTTGGACGTCGTTGCTCGATATTAGGTTTCTTCCTAGTTGGTAGCGGTTGATTTTAGCTTGGAGAAAATTTGACTCCTTGTCCATGTAGTGATTTGTGGGCGATGCAGAGGGCTTTAAAATGACTGCATTTTTTTTACTGGTAGCCAGTGTAGACTTCTCAGGGCTGGTCTGATGTGGTTTCTTCTATTTAGTCTGAGGAGTAGTGTTGCTGCAGTATTTTGCATGTGTCGTAGTTTTTTTGTGAGGTGTTCTGGCATTCCAAGGTAAAGGCTGTTTGCGTAGTCTAGTCTCAATGGTACCAAGGAGATGATTGTGAGGGTTCTATGTGGGAAGTTAAAGTAGGGTAGTATCCCTCTTATTAGACGCAGGAGGTAGAAGCATTTTTTCTGCTTTTGTGTTTTGACTTGTGGTTCTAGCCATGAGGATTCCCAGTTTTTTTTATCACTGACAATGTCTCTGGTTGTGTTTCCATAAATGGTGGCCAGGTCAGGTGTTGTTTTGTGTTCTGGAGGGGAGGTAATTTTTTTTTGTGTTTTGGTCTTGGGCGGAGGTTATCCTGAAGATGAGTTGGGTATCGTCTGCGTTTTTGTAGGCAGTCAGTCCAGGGGTTCTAATGAGTTTTATTGTGGGGGAAATGTAGATATTGAAGAGGAGCCGGGAAAGGCTAAATCTTTGTGGCACCCCAAAGGTGATGTATTTAATGTTATATGTATATGGCAGTAGATGTGTTCTTTCTGTTCAGTTACTGAGGAAAGATTTCAGCGATTGTATGTCATGATGCCCGCTCCCGGGGAGCCGGTTCAAGCCCTGCGTCCCCAAAAGCGGACATCCAGTCCCCAAGGAAGGACCCAGCAACCCCATATAGGGGCCCTTTGGACAGTGTCCTGGCACCTATGGCGCCAGGCTCATAAAAGACATCAGTCCTGGCGCCATAGGCGCCAGGCTCATTATGGAAGTGCTTGGGTGCACTTACCTGATGCAGACCATGCTGCAGGATCCCGGCCTCCTTGAGGCCTGAAAGGAACTACTTTACCTGTGGGACTAATTTACCATCCGGGCGTGGTCGGGGAAGGATACATACCTGATTGGAGGAAGGATACATACCTGGAACTTCTTCCAAGGCTATTTAAACCCCACCCGAACAGCCACACGTGCTTCGCGTTGTTCTGCATCTAGCAGCTGGACGCTCACTGTGTCTGCTCCTGCATCCTGACTTCTGCCACGCCTGCCAGCATCCTGGATCACCTGCAAAGGAAGAGAAGAAGAGAAAAGAAGAAGGAAATGTCCTTACCTGCTAAATCCGCATCCCGGAGACATCTCGCCGACAATCCTGAAAAGGAAGACTTTTATTTAAAAGCTCAGCGCGTCGATCGCTGCAGCGCCGCATTCCACTCACCTTTACAGGGCGCCTCCATGTTCAGCAGCGATCATCCGGATTCGCAGTCACGCCCCAGCGCCTACGGAGAGAAAGACCAGAACAAAAGGTGAGAGAGAGAAGGGAATAAGGAAAGCTAAATCTCCATGATAAGACTTACCTGTTGATTCATTCCCTCTTCATTTCGGGTCCGCGCCGCATCCTGGCATTTCCGGGCCCCGGCCCCTAAGGGGAAAAAGAGACATCAGCGTTAATGAGCGAATGAAAAGACATTACCAAAAAACGCTCATTAAAGACTTACCTGATTTCTACAAGGATTTCACCTCTCATCTCGGGTCGGTGCCCGTTCCCCGGCATTCCGTACCCCGGCCCCTATGGGGAAAAAGACACTAGCATTAGTACATTAATGCATGGACACAAGGGGAACCTCTTATCAAAAAACTTACCTGGAAGCCAAGCAAGTTTGGTTCTCACCAATCCGAAAATCCAGCGAAGTAACTGGATACCAACGCGCCCCTGCATCAGAAGCAGGATGGAGAGCTCGTCCTTCCAGACCCTAAGGTGAGACGCTACGAGGAATCACAGAAGGGTTTCGAGGAGGGTGAGAGGGGAAAGTGGGAGGCTGATAGCTTTACCCCGCAGATAGTTAATCCCCTATTTTCGCCTACAGAAGGAGACTTCTGCGAGCCAGACAAGCCAGATTTGGGGGCCCGGTCCAGTCCGTCTTCCGAACCCTGCGCATCACCTTGGAAGAGGTCACCGCAGCGCGAACCAGTCCAGCGCCTCCGTGGGAGTCAGGTGAGTGTTACATTGTAGTGCAGAGTTTTTTATGCCACATTCCTCCAGTCTCTGTATTAGTGATTGTATCGAAGGTGGCTAATATTACTAGTAGTATGAGGGCTGAATGGATGCTGTTGTCTGCATTTATTTTTAGCTTGTCTCATATGGAGGGAAGTGCTGATTCAGGTCCTCTGATGGATCTGAAGCTGACTTGGGAGTGGTTGAGTAGTCTGTTGCTTTCTACATGATTGAGCAGTACTTGTTAGATGTGGGTCTCAAGGATTTCCACTGGGTAAGGTACATTCAATGTAGGTCTGTAGTTGGTAGGGTCTTCCACATTTCCTGTTTTGTTTTTAGGAGGGGCTTAATGTATGCTGATTTGAACATTTTAGGTACTATTCCCTTGTTTAGGGATAGGTTAATTAATAGTCAGAAGTATGAGGCTGGCCTTCTGTGGGTGAGGAACTTTTTGAAGATGTCTGGTGGCGAGCATGGGTCGCTAGGAGATCCGGCGAGGCTGGTGTCATTTATTAGTCTGTGGGACGTTTCTTCACTTATAGGTTCAAAATGATGCAGTGTTGTGGCGGTTGGTGGCATGCTGGTTTCTGCCGGTTCTGGGGCATGTTTCTATTAGGACAGCTAATATCGATGATCTGTTATATTGCTTCTATTTTTGTTCTTAAATGGTTTGTGATGTTGTTACAAAGGGATTGTGATGGTTGGTAAAATGCATTTGATGCACGAGGTTGGGTTTTTAGGTTCCTTGATGATTTGAATAATTCTTTTTGGGCGTTTGTTGCCGATTGGATTATCGTAGTGTAATATGCTATTTTTTGCTTTCAGGACTCCTAATTTGTACATTCTGATTTTTCGTCAGTATTTCTTTTTGTCGGATTGGTTGTAGTGATTTCTCCATTGTTTCCCCAGTTTGCAGGTCTTTTTTGAGTTCCCTCAATTCCTCTGTCAACCATCTTTATTTATTTATTTGTTTATTTATTTTGCTATTTGTATAGAGCACCTAACCCGTAGGCATCTTGCTGCAATTAACTTTGGGATGGGTTTGAAGAGTTTTACAGGTGCGAATTGGTCTAGGGTGTCTGTGATCCAGATGTTAAGTTTCTCTTCCGCTGAGTCTGGAGTCATTCTATTTAGCTGGGAGGTGTTTGGCTTGGTTGATTTCAGTAGCTCCAATAGCATTTCCAGGTCAAGACTCTTCCAGTTTCTTTTGTTGGTCGCAGAGAGTTTTATGTTTGTAGGCATCATGCGGTTTGGAATTTTGACAGTTAATGGGATCATATGGTGAAGTAGCAGTGAGATTAACGATGCTGACCAACTTCTTCAAGTTCATGAAGGGATCAGGAGTGCCGAAGGGAAATGCATGAGTCGACCTTGGTCCCCTATACCCTGGAGGGCTGTTCATACCACTTTATGGTATGACGGTGAGTGCCGCCCTGCTAAAAGGGCGTTTGATCGAACAGGCTAAGGGCAGGGGGAGCAGGGCCCATCGGCCCTGGTCACTGCAAGGGCCCTATAAAGCAACCTCCTGAAGGTTAATAAGGCGGAGTACTCGGATCAACTCTGGGACAATCTTCTTTGGGTCTCTAAGTCTGGCAACTGTAGATGTTTCTGGCACCTTCTTGAAGCAGGGAAGAGCAGAAGTCAGAATCTAGCAATGGGAAGTATCCCAGAGGCTGCCTGGGTTGATCACTTTGGCAGCCTCTACAAGGCAGCAAGCCAAGCCCCTCAGTTGGACCCTGCCGCAGTCTCTGGAGGATCTGGGGTGGGGTAAACTGCCCCTCTCGTGCTGACCATACATGACATTGAGGTTGCCCTATTATCGCAGAAGCAGGGGAAAGCCTTGGGTCCGGATATGGTCCCGGCAGAGTGGTACAGGCGGGAGGTGGCCATATGAATTCCGTATTTGCACAAGTTCTTTAATGCTTTGCTGTCAGCCAACAGGGGACCCTACTCATGGATTCATGCAACTTTGGTCCCCATTTTCAAGAAGGGGATGGGCGATGTCCAGCTAACTACTGACACCTCTCCCTCCTGGCTCCAGTGGGCATAGTGTTTGCCAAGGTGATCTTTGGGCATTTAATGGCATGGAGCGTGGAGGCGGGGGATTCGGATCATCTGCAGGCCAGCTTCCTGCACGGTATCAGCATGGTAGATCAAGTACTGAGGTTCCATCTGATTTTGGACAAGTACGTGGCAATGAACATATATGCAGTTTTTGTGTATTTGAAGACCGCGTTGACAGTATACCCAGAGCGAAACTGTGGAATGCGCTGATTAACAAGGGTCTTCTATCTGTATTCTAAGAGGCATACAGTCACTTTATAATAATGATGGGGCAATAACTAGGTACTCACCAGTCGGCCAGACATCTTCAAGAATTAAAATAGAGGTGGGCGTCAGACAGGGCTGTGCCATTGAGCCCATCCTGCTTTGCCTCTTTAGTAATGTGGTTATTGATCGCCTGGTGGGCAAACGGAAGAATGCCCCATTGCTTGGATGCAAACCAATACCTATTCTCCTATTTGCGGATGACGCGGTTCTGCTCTCACTCACTTGTAGGGGTCTTCAAATACAACTGGCAACCTTTGAAAGTTTTTGCGAGGAAAATGGGCTCGCAATAAATATACAGAAAACAGTCAATTGTGTTCAGTAAAAAGGGGACCAGGAAAATCCTTGGGCTCAAAGTCTGTCTGAGAGGTGGCATTATCGAGGAGGTAACACGCTATGACTAGCTGGGACTCTGAGTGATGCCCAACTGTGCCTGGAGTAACCAGGTAAGGCAGGCAGAGCTAAAACTGACTCAGAAATGTGGTGGGACTGTACTCAGATTTATGCAGGCCCATGGGGCAGGGCCAGCTAGTGTTATTCTACAGATGTATATGTGCCAGGTACAGCAGGCTGCCCTTTATGGGGTCCATCTCTGGGGCATGTGTAATCTAGGCATGCACCAGGTGGCAGAGTTGACATTTTTTAAGTCCATATTAGGGCAGCCGGCCAATGCGCCCAATATCTCGGTTTTGTGGGAATTGGACTTACAGGGCATTGGCTTTGTCTGTCGAACAAGGCCAGTATCCCTCTTGGCTGGAGTATGGTCAAATGGTGATCTGTACTACTATAGAAGGGCTATTAGGGATGTTTTGACTCACATGGGAGGTCACACTTTATGCTCAGCTAGTTTTGCCCCTTATCTATCCAGGAAAATTGCCCCTGCCTTTGAAAGTTATCTGGATAGTATGCAGGGGAAGTTTATGAAGGCTCTATACATGAAATTGTGTAGAGGTCCATTACCCTTGGGCTGTCTGAAGTACATCTGGAACCCACGTAATCTAGTAGTTTGTCCTTTTTGTCCCAAGGAAGAAGAGGGCACTGTGCACTTTACGCTGTTCTCTCCAGCCTATGCCAACATCAGGAGAAACTGGCTGTTACCATTTTTTAAACAATTGCATGTGAGAACGGTTAAATTGGCCTTGTGTCTTTGTTTGGTGGGAGAACGTGAACTATCACATTATTGTATTGGGACTTTTTTGTTGCAGGCTTGGAAAAAGAGATCTGCATTTTTAGCTTTACCAGTGAGAGATCCATTGGTACTGTATCCTTAATATGGCCTTTTTATATTTTAATGTTTAAAACATTTTAAATTGTACTGTTTCTTGTGTATACAAACAAATGATATCTCTGTTATGTCAATGATGTTGTAATTTTTGTATGTGACCTTTATGATCCATTTGGGTCAAAAATAAAGGAAATAATCAAAACACAAAATTGGTGGCCCTTATCGTTTTGTCTCCTGCAGTTCGTCAAGGCCTGGAACACAAAATGCCATAGGCAACAGAGCTGTTGTATGCGTCAACACTCACTCATTATATGGCATCCACCAAACATATCCAATCTTGCATACAGTGATTTATTTTTAAATGTTTTTATTGGCATTTAAGGTCATACATAAAGCAGTTAGGCATAGGTTATGGCTCGTAATATTGATTGCGTGACACATTCGCCAATTGAACAACAAATGACAACAAAACAACAATAACAACAACTTAGACTGTCCTCTCTCCTGCTGTTATAGTGCGGTCCACTCGGCACGTGTTGACTCAGTATTGGGGCTGTCGTTCTCCGTGCCAGTCTTCGGGGGGTGGCGCCAGGGCGTGCGCAGGTTTGGTGGTCTCATCAGGATAGCTAAATTGCAGTTCATGCCTTAACGCTCTGCTGAGGGGGGTTTGAAATTCGTCGAGAAGATCATGTCTCTCATGAGGGCCTTCCAGGACTCTAAAGTGTCACTCACATCTTCTCTGCCTCTGCTGTTCCCCTCCTCCCAGGCTCTGGTTTCTGTGGCAGTCCATCTCTCCATTTCCTTGATCCAGGGTCCAAATCGCGGGCCTGCAGGCGACTTCCAGGCCATCGCTATTGTTCTCTTCGCGAGTATGCACGCCATGTCCATAAGTTTGACTAGATGCCTGATTTTACTGAGTCTCGGGTAGGTGCCCAAGAGACATTCCTTGGGGGTCCATTCGTACCTTTCCAGTCCAGCTTTCCTGCAGGTCTGTTCGGCAGCTAGCCAGAGCTTCTGTGATCTGGGACAGGTCCAGAACATGTGAATCATGTCGGCGTGTTCAGAGGAGCACCATGGGCACGTCAAGGGAATGCTGCCGTTGAAGGTGGATATTCTGTGCGGTGTCATATAGGTCCTGTGGAGGACGTTCAGCTGAATCATCCTGAACCTGGCGTTCCGTGAAACCTCCTTTGGTTGCAGCAGGGCCCATGCCCATTCGCCCTCTGTGATTTCGGTCCCAATGTCAGCTTCCCACTTCTCTTTCAGGTGCGCACTTCTGGGGTTAGATCGGGCGTTTATTTGGGCATATAGTCTCGATGTCGGCTTCCAGTCGTCACGCAGGTTGTACATTTCCTGTACAAGAGGGTGTGTCTCCGGCTCCTCGGGCCATGTGTTCCATTTTGCCTTGGCTACATGTCTCACCCTCTGGTACCATAGGAACTGGCCTGGTGAGAGCCCGTCTCTTGATTGAAGCGAGTCAAAGTTTCTGAATGATCCCTCGTCGAACAGGTCTCCCCATGTGTAGAGACTGGAGGTCTCCCAGCTTCTCATCATTGTTAGTTCAAGGGGGGTCTTGCAAACATCAGCCAGAATGGGGATTTCTGGCATGTAGGGGTGCTGAAGGCCAAGCAGTGATTTAACCTTGTTCCAGACCTGTCTCCCCAGCGTCACTACATGGGTGGGTCGGGGGGTCCCACCAGTGAACTATTACCTCCTTGGGGTGCATTGGCGTGATCAGCCGGTGCAGGTCGCCAGTCTCAGCCGAGGGTTCATCCGAAAGCCACTTGGTGACATGTGTTAGTTGTGCCGACAGATAGTATCTCTGGAATTCGGGCAGTTGGATGCCGCCCTCAGCATGGGGAAGCGTGAGGATGTGCAGGGCGAGTTTGTGTCTCTTCTGGCCCCATAGGAAGTCTCGAAGCAGGGATTCCAGTTTCCTGAAGAAGGGAGGGGGGATATAGTACGCAATGTTGGTGAAGTAATAGAGGAACCTTGGCAATATTATCATTTTGGATATTGCGGCTCTGCCCATCACCGAAAGGGGAAGTTTCGACCAGAATCTGATGGACCTGCGTACCCCGCACATTGCAGTTTCAGTATTGCGCTCGTGAGTGGAAAGTGGGGAGTGTTCGATGGTGAGGCCCAGGTATCGAAAGGCCTCCACCTGCCATTGAATCCCAATCTCGGGCAAATCCTCGATGTCTTTCCCTCTGAGTCTTGCAAGGGGAAAGGAACTTGATTTCTGTCTACTAAACTTTATCCCAGAGTATTTGGCGAAGTTGTCGAGGATGTCCGGCGCGGTGGGTGTGTTCTCTCTGGGGTTCCGTAGATATAGAAGGACATTGTCGGCGTACAAGGAGATGATGTTATCTATTCCGCTGATGTTGATGCCAGAGTCGAATAGCTGCCTCCTGAAATAAATTGCCACTGGTTCCAGGCCCAGGATGTATAGCATCGGCGATAGTGGGCACCCTTGCCTGGACACCATACTTCCAGTCTTCACCCTCGCCACCGGGTTGTTATAGAGGACCTCTACCCACCGGATGAATTGTTCTCCGAGTCAAAACTCCCTCAGGGTAGCAACGAGCCATTCCCAAAATATTGAATCAAAAGCCTTTATGGCATCTAGTGAGAGCACAGCTAGATCTTCCTGGCGCTCCGCTGTTTGTGCCATAACGTGTTGTAGCCTTCTTAGGTTGGCAGTGGTGTTGCGTCCTGGGACGAAGCCGTTCTGGTCCTCGTGTATCAGGGATCCTATTACCTTCGAGAGCCTGTTGGCTAGTATAGTTGGGTCTTGTTTGTGGAGAGGGACCGGATCGCCTCCGATATGTCCGCCAGTGTGATGGCTTCTCCCAGCGCATCTCGTTGTTCTTGGCTTAATCTGGGTAGCTCGATCTCATCCAGGGTATCTCTGATATCCGCTTCAGGGATTCGCTCGTTGTGAGCATAAAGTTTGGCGTAGAAGTTTGAGAAGACATCGTTAATTGCTTGTTGTGATCTTTGCGTTATACCATCCTCATCTTTGATCTCTCTGAGGGGCTGTCGCGGGTTCTCCTTCCTGCATAAACAGGCAAGTATCCTGCCTGGCTTATCTGCTTCCTTGTGTGCCTTGAGAGTCCGTGCAGAGAAGTCGAACTTGGATAGTCTTTCCCATGCAGTCCTGGAGTCCTCTCTAATCTCCTTCAGCCTGGCCTCACTCGCAATGGTCGGGGGTAGAGTTCCCTCTAGGTGCCTAATCTCTTCTTCCTTGTGCTCCAACTCGCTTCTCAGTTGCCTCCTGATCCCGCCAGCTTCAGCTATTATCACGCCCCTCGTTACCTCCTTCATAGCTTCCCACAGCGTGCTCCATTTCTCGACTGATCCCGTGTTGATTTCTATGTACTCTTCCAGTTTTTCTCCCAGGGTCTCCTTAAATGCGGAGTCCGTCAGGGTTTCCGTTGGCATACGCCACATCGGGATGGGGGGCCTATGGCCCTTCAGGCAGAGCTGCATCAACAGGGGGGAATGATCTGAAATCGACCTGCCCTGATAGGACGCCGACTCAACTTGGGGGATTAGTTCACTGGCTATGAAGAAGTGGTCAATCCTGGTGTGCAGGCCGTGAGGTGTGGAGTAGAAAGAGTAAGCCCTGTCAGTGGGGTGTAGGTCTCGCCAAATATCGACCAAATGCAGATCTCCCACCGCGTTGCATAGGGCACAGGAGGCAGGGTTATTGAGGGTGCATGGGGTTGCAGTCCTGTCTAGCTCCTCATTCATCACGCAATTAAAGTCCCCCCCCCACAGGAAAGCGGCCTCCCTGTGGTGTGTGATTCTGGCATACAGCTGCTTGAGATGAGCAGGTATGCCATGTTGGGGGAAATATGAATGCACGATACATAATCAAAAGTTCTCCAGCATAACCCAGACTATGACATACCTGCCCTCTTTGTCGGCCTCCACCCCCATCTGGCGAAATGGTATGTCCGGGCTAACCCATGTGTATACGCCTCTAGCGTACTTCGAGTAGGAGGCACCATTGCCTTGGCCGCCCCAGTAGCCCACTAGTTTGTCGGTGACATCAGTTGTGAGGTGTGTTTCCTGCAGGAGTGCAATGGATACCCGCTTCCTTCTCAAGTATGAATGTATACGGTTCCTACGCAGATAGGATCCCATCCCTCTAACATTCCACGTGATTATCTTGAGTCGTGTTGCCATCGTTCAGCTTTGATTGTTGGTGTGGAAGGCTTCTCGCCCGTCTTGTAACTTGATCGTGCGTTACCCGGTGTTTTGTCCCGATGCAACTGTATGGAGTGGTAGGCTCCAGCCTCTGGCCAGTGGTCCGCTATAGTCTGATTAGTGGTCTTCATGAGGAGGGCAGTCTTGACATTAACAACAACAACTACTAAACTGGAACTGGTGCGCCCAGCTACTGCATCATTCTTGCGGTGCTCGGGTGCTCTCGGGCCGTCGGAACCCGTCCGGGTGTCAGGCTCGAGCATGGTCGGTCAGGCAACTGGCCTGACCTGATCTATACGTGGGGGTCGGGTCCTGTGCCTGGTGTGAGGGCCAAGCGAGGGCCGCATCAAAGTTGGCTATAAGTAGTGTATGTTACTTTCTTGGTTGCTTGAGGTTGCAGGGAAGCTACTTTCATGTTACTTATGTGCTGCGGGTTGGTTTCATTTTCAGCTGTCCTTGGGGTGGGCCTCAGTTCCTTCAGAGAGGTTGTTGTCGTCCATCCACATGTTAGCGGCCGCAGGGGACTCCAGGAAGATTGCACGGCCCTTGTAGATGGCTTTAAGCCTCGATGGATAGAGCAGCATGTATTTTAAGTTTAGTTGCCTGAGGCAAGCCTTAACGGGCACAAACGAGTTCCTTTCCCTCTGTACCTTTGGGGTGTAATCCGGGTAAATGGTTATTTTGGCATTGCCGCGTTCAATGGCACCCATCCCCCTGGAGTACCGTAGGATGGTTTCCTGATCTTGGAAATTGAGCACTTTTGCAATTATCGGGCGAGGATGCGAGCCCGGAGGGGGCCTTTTCTGGAGGGACCTATGTGCTCTCTCCACGGCAAATCCTTGTGTGAGTTTTCCCGCTCCTATCTCCTGTTGCAGCAGGGATTCAATGTACGCTGTTGGGTTAGGACCCTCGTCGCCCTCCGGGATGCCCAATATTCTGATGTTGCCCCGTCTGGCCCGTCCCTCCGCCTCCTCGGCCCTCGCTTCAAGAATGGCGACTTTTCTCTCAAGGTCCACAACTTTAGCTTTCAGTTCGACATTGCCTTCTGCCGTTTCCTTTATGGTTGTTTCATTGTTGGTCACTCTCTCCGTTAGTTTCCTGGCATCGTGGCGCACCAGCTGGATGTCAGATCGGAACTCGTCTATGTTTGAGTCTATATGTGTGTGGAGTGACGCTATGGCTTCTAGCACTTGAGATTGGTTCGCTGTGGAGTCCGGTTCTTTTGCTTGTGGGGGATCTGGGTGGCGGAGGACGGAACGGTGGAGTTCTTAGCCTTAGTCGTGACATAAGTGTCCATTGTTGCAGGCCTAGTCTTGTTTCTGGAGCCCATGTTGAAGTCTCCACCCCAGCCCTGAACGTTGGTCTCGGTAGCGGGTTCCCACAATGCTTCTGGTGTTGCCCCAGCGCTGCAGCCCGGTTCTGGGGATGACCAAGCTAGGGAAGCTGGGGTTTATAGTGCTCAACGTGAGCCGGGGAGGAAGCACTCCCGGCACTCGTTCGTGGCGGGTCAGGGTGCAGCGAAGGGTTGTGGCTGCCACGGACTGCACACCCCCCAGCCCATCCGGCTGTAAGGTCCGCGGTGCGTCTCCCCATGGGGTTCCGGGGTGTGGTATTTGGGCAAGGCGGGTCGAGGGGGGGAAGAGTCTCAGTGTCCGGGGTAGCCCGCTGGGGTGTGCTGGTGTTGCGCAATGCGCGTGTTGCGCTGGGCACCCCCTCAATGCCACATCCCGGTCCAGATATCGTTCATGCTAGTGGGCGCCTTGTTGGGTGCTGGTGGGGCAGGGGACCAGGGTGCACTTCCTCTGGTTACGCTCCCCCCGGGTCTCCTCACCTCAGGCTTGCTGGGTCGCCACTCGGGGCCTGCCGCTGCGATGCGCTCTCGTCTCGTGGGTCCTCCCCGAGGCCCCACGGCCCCTCCGCTGATGCAGACTCCTTCGGGGTCGGGCTGGGACAGCCGGATTCGTGGCTGCTGTCTGGCGTGTTGTCAGCGGCTCATCCGGCTCACGTGTTGGTAGGGTGTCGTCGCGCAGGCACCTGCCATTGGGCCCGAGCAGCCCGTTGGTCACCGACCCCTCCGGAGGGGGGTTCACGGGCTCCTCCGTTCTTCCCTTGCCGGCCGCTATGGAGGTATGGGAGCAGAGGCCGCCTCCTCTCGGGTCGCCGTGGCTTCACGTGGCGGTCGCCATCTTGGGCCCAGGCAGTTGCGGGAGGCAGGGGAAGTGCGGGCGGGCGTATAAGCGGTTCACCGCTCCGATTACGCCAGCGATTCAACACACCTTGTGGCAGGTCGGTTCCCACACCTACACAGCGGCTTATAGTGTCAGAAGGTGTCTGCTTCGCACCAATACAGGATCGTGATGCGACGTCTCGGCCGGAGCTCAGCACATCAGCATCCATCCGCCATCAGCTCCAGGCCACGCCCCCTCTTGCATACAGTGATAACTAGTGTTGAGTTAAAAATAAACTTCAATGTGAATGTGAAAGGATTTGCCTCCAAGATGGAAGCTCCTGATCTTGATCTTACTCCTCCTCAGAAACGTATTGCATCTGTCTAAGGAAACTTTGTTCAGAGTATCAGCACTACTAGAGTGGGCTTTTCGATCTCCAGACCCTGCTAATGTCACAATGTCTCTCATCTAGCAGGGATCGTAGATGAAGTAGGGAAAACCAGGAGGAAATGAGATACTCCAGGCGGAAAAGCTGTGAAGTCTCTTCAAATTCAAGTGATAGTCCACTCCACGTCCTTATGATTTTTTATTTTTTGTATTTCTAACGTTCCCACGACAGACTTAACTGCCGTTGGAATTGTCAATATTGAAGTAGGGATACATAAAATCACTCGACAATATTTTGTTACTTTGTCACTTTGTGTTGTCAGACATTTAGATGATTATTGAAACACAAAAGTTTTCAGATCTTTCCTAAACTGAGCAAGTGTCTGGGATTCCCAGATTTATTGTGGTATACTGTTCCATAACTTGGGTTCAAAGACTCCAAATTTCCTGTCCCCTCTGGTAACAAATGTTGACCAGGGATTACTTAGCCATAGTTGATGGTTTGAACTGAGAGTCCTCATTGGATTAGAGGGTAACGTTTTGTAGCTTAGATAATCCGGGGACAATCCTTTTAGGCACTCAAAAATCACACAAGCAACCTTAAATGTAATACGGTCCTCAACCATTAACCAGTGAAGTGACCTCCGTAAGGGAGAAACATGAACCGTTTTCCTCAGACTGCCAAACAATCTAACTGCTGCATTTTGGACCTATGGCTTTTGCCACATCCAAGGGAAAGATGGAATGCCTCTCGAACTACACCCTATCTCTCTTGACCTCCCCTAAATCTCTGACCGCATCTCCATTTCTTTTTGAGTCATCCCCACCCCCAAACAGGCAATACTGAGGGTGTCCAGCTCCTGTGGCTGAACATGTACCCACCAGCTCAGAAAATGATCTCCGACTATGTTGCCCTACTGATTGTAAAGACAACCAGTACAATGGATTAGTCATTAAAAACTCTCATGCTCAGAACAGTACTTATGCTCCTGCAAGACTTAATTGGAAGATGTGCGTCCAACACCATACAATTTCACAGTTTTCAAGCCAGGCCATATGTTGCTATGTGAATGTTACATTATAGCAGCGTCCTTTCTGAAGTAATGTCCCAAAACATACGTAGCTGACATTGAAAAATCTATTCAGTATATTGTAGACTGTTTCTTGGCCTGCCTGAAATTTGATATTTGTGCATGTTCATAATTTATGTGCATTAGGCTCAGACACAGTACAACCGATGTATGTATGATCTTAAACGAAGGTGTGTTATGTTCAACTCAACATCCCAGTCTGTACTCTGCAGGTGCTCTCTCAAACACATTAATGGACCAACCTTACAATATTCACCAATAAACATTAAGCATAAAAATATTAAAAAAATAAAGGAAATAAAGATAACGATATGGTGATTGCTTCACGTGATTGGTACCAGTGGGGTAGTGATCGAGAGTCCACCTCTGCAGAATATTGCATCCAAGGTGTGTCCAGCACTGTGGGTGGGACAGTTTACCATTTGTTTGAAGTGGAGGCGGTCCAGTAGGGTGCTGAAGGAGTTTGCTGTGGTTTCATTTTCTCTTTCGAACCAGATGTTGAAGACCCCCAAAACAATTGTGTTGTCATGATAAGTGGAGAGGTTAGCAATGGTGCCAATAAGATTTGTGTCAAAGTTGGGGTTTGATGGATGGCGATCTGTAGGTCAGGAGGAACAGTAGGCTGGATTGGTCGCTGAGCTTGATGTTGATTAGGAGTGATTTGCAATCTTCTATTTCAGTTGAAGGGCGTGGAGTAGATGTGGTGTTTGTGTGCTAGTGCGATGCCTCCTTCTCTTTGGCTTTCTCTGTTAGAATGCATTAGTTTGAATTTGTCAGGTATGACTTTGTGGGTGATTTGTTTGTAATTGTTCGATAGCCATTTTTCTGTGAGGAAGAGCTCATCAAGGCCGCCTTCGCTTAGGAGGTCGTATATTTCTGTTTTGTGCTTAGCCATGAGTCTTACGTTGATTGGACTGCAGTGCAGAGTGTGTGTTTGTCCTTGTTCTTTGTTGTTTATAATTTCTTGCGTCTTGGTTGTTACTGTACATAAGGGGAGCGCCGGTGAGAAGCACACAGGGTTCTGGCACGCTACGGGGGACTGGCTTCTGATTTGCTACAAGCAAACCTGCCAAGATTTGTGACACGGTTACGCCTGCTTTGGTCTAAGATGGTTAGACTAGAATATTCACAACATAAGCATGTACACATAGTGTGATTATAAATAGTGAAACACTGTATACAAATAGGAGTCTGGGTCTGCAGTAACACATTTGTTTGTTGTGTGTTTTATTTTCTGACATTATGAAACCCCTAAAGAAGATGAACACAGCCATTTATTATGTCGTCGAAACTAGTATTATTTGACGTGGCTAAGGAAGGAGTGGGCCTATTCAACACTAGTTGAGAATGGCATATGTTCAAACATATATATAAACAAATAGAATGTGTATGGCATGTGTAAAGACACATGTACAAAAAAAGAGAATATTTGTGAGACAGTGTGCCCCATATGGTTCCCTGTTTGACAGTTTTTGAAGACCCAGTTAACCAACAGTTTTCACATATGTCTGTCAAATTGGCAGTTTACCATTGAAGCATGTGCAAATGGAATGCACCCGATGGCCCTGATGGTGTGGCTATACATATAGGGGAGAGACATGGCTCACGAGGAGTCACAGTATGAATCTATAGCAGAATGCATGAGGTATGGTTGGAAGTGAAAGTTGGGTGATGCAATGTTTTTGATTCGCACATGAAGAACACTTAAGGCCTGATTCACAGAGCTTTTTTCAATGGGATTGCACCATTATAAAGGGCTTCTGTGAATCAGGCCCTTAGTGTCAACAAATGTATGTGTATGTGTAAAAATTGGCAAATATATATTGTATAAATATCTGTTTATTTATAATAAATCTGGTGTTTGCAGCAGAACTAGACTCATTTCATGTGTTTAGAAAAGGGATTAATTCCATGTAAGCAATGAACCTGACTCCAAGGCATGACAACAAGGCAGAGTGTAATCAAATATACTCAAGGCTTTAAGTAGGCCGGGGCTAGCTGGGGCTGCGCTCTGGCAGCCTCTGATACATTGTTGTAAGATGTGATGCTGCTGGAGCTCCCTAATGTCCACTGGCAGCCCCAGCCGATGAGGGCGCTAGAGGACAATGTATTTTCATCTAAAGCCTGAAGCTCTCACTCATGTGCGAGAGCTTCAAGCTTTAGAAAAAAAAGGCCTTTTCTTCGATAATGGTGCTGCTAGCACTTGCCAGGGATCTCTTTAAGCAAGAGATGCGTTGAGGCATATATAAACCCAGGACTAGACGTTTCAGAAATGCCAAGTTAAACCCCGGACATGACTAGCGCCCCAAACTAGAATGGGGCCTTTTGGCATGTATGTAATCCTGTGTAGGATGTACCTGGATACTGTTATAATGCCAACTTGACATCCATACATACATCAGAGTCACTTGTCATTAGGTGTCATATTCCATGCATGGAAGCATTTCTAAAGCCTATATTGTGTCTGAGCTAAATGTCCCATAAACACTGGGTCCGGTTTAGTACATCAACATCCAATGTTGGTGCCCCCATGGTTGAGCAGCCATGTTTACTTTCATTGTTCCCATACTCCCAAGCACCAGTGCATGTCACGCACTGCATCATGCTTTGTGTGCTGTAAACGTTCTTCAATTCAATCCCCATATAGTGTTAGAGGTTTAATATCGATATAGTCCTCGATTAGGGTCCTTCCTGCTTACTCCATGCTGTGGTGGGTTTTCTCACCGGGTACTTGGAGTGTTTCCTGTCATTGATCCTTGAGGCAGAACGTAGTTTTACCAGTCCCACACTTGTGACAGGAGTGCCTAGCACTGGTCTGGCATCAAACCTGTGGGAGTTTTCGCTATACCCTCCTGCGCTTGCCAGTGTATCGAAGTGTCTTTGGTGTGTTCGTTAACCTGGGGCACTGCTTCCTGCACACGTGATCTGCAAAGTGCTTGGCTTGTGGCCACTATTTATAGTAAAACAGCTATAATGTATACATGTTCAAGAAGGATGTTATTGCCAAACACCCCACAGCTTTCAGACCTCCACACATAGAGCTACAGGTTTCTCCAACTGCTGTAGTCAAAGACTACACATCCTACTCATCCATGACATAAATGTTTAAGGGGTTTTCTCTCTCATGCACCTCCAAGCCCCTACTGGTCCCCGTGATGTGCCCATTATATTTGTTGGCACCAGGACTCTTGGCCAGTTCTTCCTGGGTGCTTGCTTCTTCTTGCTGGGCTGCGCGGGCGTCTCCGGCTTCTGCTGCTCTCGCTCCCTGCACGTTCTTCCTGGTCTCTTCACCGACGGTGTAGGCATTGTTACTTGACCTTAGCAAACGGAGTGATCGTGGAGGTGCAAGCACTGGGTATTTGTCAAAACAACTCAAGTGTAGTAGGTGCATTCATAACCTGTTTTCACAATCCTTATTAGTTAATTCAGGTGCTCCTCTGTATGTATCGGCTACAAGACTAGTGTTAAAGTACAGAATGAAAGGTCCACCCACTGATGGGGGACAACAATAGGGCACACTTTAGACTGATCACAGTCAGTAAATAAATCTAGTTTCCAGTAGTCTGATGTGCAAAGCACAATCAAGTGTATAATTTAATCACAAAATTAAATCAAAAAAATGTGTGCTCGATGATAAGGTACATTTGTGATGTGTACAAATCATATATACATGTCATTTACATATTTACCAAATGTATGAATCCTGCCTTTCTTGCCCTCCTACAAACTAAACTAAGCCCTTGTGTATTTTCTACCCCTAGGTAGCGCGGATGGTCCATTATCTAGGGTGGGAGTATAGGTAAACAAGCTTTCTCTATCACTTGTCTCACACAATTATAAAGATTGTGTTTAGAGGCACATGTCAAACTGACTGCAACATGTGTCGTCTGCTTTACAAGTGAAATACTTTCAATTTTATTCGTTTTCTATGCAAAGCAGATATATGAGAAGTCTGCTAAAATTGTTACCAATCTCTGTGTGTTTGCTACGAAATCACAGCAACGAAGGACCAAGATGCCTCTGTGTTTTACCACACACACTATACCAGAATCTTAAAAGTTTAGACTCTTTTTATAGTGTGGAATATATTTTTCCATCCACTTTTGTTGTTCATAAGAGGATACATCTGCGAGCTTTTACCATGTTACTGGTTATTCTCTTTCTCCCAGGTCGTATTGAGCCCTGCCAGGTCAGATTGAGCCTATTGGCAACAGCGAGTAAGGAGATCCCGCACTACCCTACACCGCAAGGTTTTCTGGAACGCACAAGTCAAGTCGTCCGTTCAGCCGCAAGTAACAAGCAACCTCTAGTTGTCCTGTCCAGATTGGACCGACATATTGGGGATGGAAAAAAATGAGGATGGGGTACCTTAATAACCACAAAAGTAGATGCTGCAAGCAACGGTGAAACAGCACACTACACAGAGCTGTATATTTGGAATATGAATGTTAGAATATTATATGAGAGGCTAAAACGCGTATTAACTATTCATTTATTCCAGAAACCACAAACTATTCTGTACCTGATGAAGGGCTAAGCCCGAAATACATTGTACAACAACACTGTACTCCATCCTCACAAAATGGTGTTGAGACTCATTCATAAAGAATGACCCACATGTATTTAGGTTGAAATTGTAAAATAATAATTATTATTTTGTCTTGTTTATCCAAAACTACATTACTGCTACACAATATTTATATTTGTTTTCATTGAAATGTGACATATATATGATGTGTACACATCTTGAATGTACCTCTGATGAAATTATTATTGAGTACAAATGTTTTTGATTTGAATTTGTAATTAAATTATACACTTGATTGTGCTTTGCACATCAGACTACTGGAAACTAGATTTATTTACTGACTTTGGTCAGTCTGAAGTGTGCCCTGTTGTTGTCCTCCATCAGTGGGTGGATCTTACATTCTCACTTCTCAGCCCACCTCCCAGTGGATGCACCACCGTCTTCCAGGCTCCAGCCACGTCCTTGACCAGCTCCACAGTACCAGGCAAAGAAACCCCCGTCATCAGCCTCTTGCCTTTGGGAGTGGTCTGCTCTTGGCTTTGCCACCGCTTCCTCAGCAACTCCTTTGAACTTCCCAGGCTGGACTGTCATTCGTGCTCATATGCCATTCCCTTTGCTATTTTTTATATGTTTCTCAGAACGACTCCCCTGTGATCGTCTACACCATTCCTGTATCTTCTCTGTGCCATTCGTCATGGCTCCTGCGGGCCACCTCATCTCAGTTCTGGACTTGTTGGTAATCTTCATGCTTTGGGTGAGTATTTTCATGCCTGCACTGGAGTTAGTCATACTATTTGTATTGTTACCAATCGTCTTCGTCTCAGTAGTAGTAACTGGTATTACTTTACAATAACAAATAGAAGTGTTATCAAGGGTGCTAGTTGGTGGGAAAAGTGGTAATGGCTTGAAAGGGTTAGGTTTGGGATGTTGTGCTGACTTTTACCCAGGTGGTTGTCCTTATTCCCAGGAGGGGAGTCCCTCTCCATGAGGTTCTCCCACATTAAATCACAGGTAGGGGGAATATTGGGCAGCGGCCTCCCCTCCCTACCCTCATGGGAAAGGTCTCCCCCCTGGAGAAAAGTGACAATGCCTAGGGAATCGTCACAGGGTGAAAGAGCCTTGGCACTAAGCAGGGAGACTCGCAGGCAACATACCTGGAATACAAAGTGCAAACTAAAGCTAGCTAAAATGGAGTAGTAAGAAATGGAATTGCAAGGAACAACTAGGGATTATTGAATTGTTGAGGTGTAAAAATTGCTTCAAATTGTGGACTGTGGTAAAGAGGATAGTAGACATCTGAGGCATTTCACAGCGAACTGTGATTGCGTGTGCCCGGTCCCATGAACGAAACCTGGTCAGAGAGCATTCCACGTGATCACAAATGAAAGAATTCAGAGGAATTATAGTTTAGCACATAGCAGACTTACTTTGATTTAAACAATTATGATTTATTCATAACTTGGTGTAATCTAGTCAGGTTCACTGTCCGTGGGTGTTCTGCCAATGTCTGTCATTTCAACGAAGTACCCTTAAAATCATTGATGATGACAATCCTTGCTTCCCTGTCCTCTTTGACCTCTCAACAGAATTTGACACAGTAAACTGCCAGATGCTCACTGACCATCTACATCACTGAGCATCGTAATCGTCCTCAGGTAGTTCAAATCCTGCCTTGCTAATCACCTCCAGTTCATACAATTCCTCCAAATCACCAACTCTACCCATCACCTGTGAAGACCAGCAAGAATCCATCCTCTCCCCTGTATTCTTCAATATTTACCTGGAACCACTCAAAATCCTTGTGGCTCCACACAACATCCAGATCCACCAATATGCAAATGGCATGGAGCTATTCCTCAGGATATCCTCCATAAAAGACATCCAGAGGTTCAAAGACTGCTTTACTATGATCCAGTCCTGGATGTCTAATGATGACCTGAAGCTCCACTCCCCCAAAACTAAATTCCTACTGCTGACCAACAACATAAACAACCGGACATACAGACCTGGCCCTCTACTATGAACCTGAAGTGTCTCACACCCCAGCTGGCTACCTGTGCCAAGTCCTTTGGGTTTGGCATCGAGAGACACCTCTCCTTCCAACAGCACATAGCAAGGAAGACACAAATGGTTTTCTACCAACTTTCTCTCCTGTGGAAAATCAAGCCCTTAATTGCAGAAAATATAACCTGTTACCCCTAAAATGTGACCTGCTGTTAGAGTGGCTTCTAAACTCTGATCTAATGGGCAGAGGTGTAGGAGGCCACCCTAGTTTAGTGGAACAGGGGAACCTTTTGGACAAACCAGACCAATCTAAGGTAGCTTGGCAGGATTTCAAGACTAAGTCTCAGAAAGGGTGAGAGTGATCTAAAGCCCACAATGAGCACATACAGTAAATCTCCACAGATTACCCTTAGGCAGATGTATATCAAAAATAAATGTATTATAGGCCTTTATAACAAAAACACGAATAAAGCACAGTTACCAAGAAAACAATTACCACACACACTTATTCACTATGTAACATATATACAATAATGTGATTAGCCTAAGGCTGATGATGGGGGGGAGATAACCACAACCTGCAACAGAAAGGGGTTAGTTCTGCACATATATCAGTTTAGACAGTTCTTCCTCAATAATCCCTAATTTATGTAGTCCAGCCCTACGAAGTGGCGATCCTAGCGCTCAAAGTACAGTTGTGCGTTAACAACGTGCGGTCGTGCGTAAAACGAAAAGTGGGTTTTCTTCAGGGGGCTGTAGCTGCTCAGTAAGGGTCTTGAGGCGATGAAGAGGAGGGTCTACCCTTGCGGATAGAGCATCTTTTGGAGTTTGGGAATAGCTGGGGAACGCAGGCTATCCCGCCAAGAAGAGTATCTTTTGAGGGATATTCATGCATAAAATAATAATAATAATTTTGCATTTATATAGCGGTATGTGAGCGCTGCTTATTATCACCCACAGTGTGTGGTGCTCATTTATCGACCTCGGAAAGATGAAAGGTTGAGTTTGGCCCTGCCGGGATTCGAACCTGCGTTAGCAAGCTCTGCATGGATGTCAAAGCGAGTGCTCTACTCGCTGTGCCACTTGATCGGGTGAGATGGATGTCCCAGGGGGCCACCGGTAAATTAGAAAAGTACTCACTGACCCTCGAAACAGTCTGGACCAAACTTTGCCATTCTAGCCCACGTTGCTTGTAGGTGTTAACCCTGCAGTTTCAGGACGCTCCAGATCTCAGTGGCTGTGGGACAGGATGATTGTCTGTGGCAGGACAGTAGTCTTTACCTAGCTCTTGAAGAAAGGAGAAGGATAATTGCAGTGCAGCACAACTCAGGACATGATAGGTAAGAACTGCAGGCACTTTCAGGGATAGTCACTACTGCAGGTCGACACAGGGACTGCAAATTCTCGCGGCGTGGCGCACTCTCATAAATCATGACCCAGAGGAGCTGGGACAATAGGTTTTGGCAGGAGAGGGTCCAGTACCACAAGCTAGCGATTCCCAAAGTCTTGAGTCTGAACTCAGGCTGGCAGCATTCCTGTGCAATGCCCTGGGTTCTAGCTGGTCAGTTTACTGCATGGCCCAGGAACAAGGATAAGGAAGGTTTGGAAATTACATGATGACTTTCTGAGGAGAGGTGTCCAAGGTCAATTAGTGGGACACAAAATACCATTCTCACACCTTGTAAGCATGCATCATGGCCAAGCTCATGTAAGAAGAGAGGGGATGGTCTCTTTGTGAGGGTAAGTAGGAGATCCTGAGAGTTGTTGTTCCCACTACTCCAAAGGGACAAAGCGCCCCTGCAGGCCTTCTTGGTCCGATGAAGAAACAGGGGTCTGACGGGACAACAGCAGGGTCAGGGTGCTAAACTTTCAAAACACGTCACCAGCAGTTCCTCAATTATGCTTTCTTGCTGAGGATACTTGGCTCCTTATGAGTTTTGGTGTGAACCTCAGAAGATTGACCTGGAATGGATTCAGAGCCCCTTCTCTTATCCAAGATTCGGTTCACGCTCAAATCTTAGATAGCCAATGAAAGATTTGCTCTCTTGCATGCACGCCAGACGTGGGCCAATCGTGGCCTGCGGTGGTCCCAGTCATTCAGGCCTACCAGACATACTATCACCAGTAGTGTGGATTGGGACCAGACAGTCCCAACCCTTTTCATGGGCACTAGCACATGCAACATGCAGGAGCCCGCGAAAGATGCAGTTTTCGTGGGAGGCTGCATGCCCAAATAAGGAATACCCGGGTCTCTCGACCTGGGCAAGGCAAAGGGACAGAATGGGCAAAGGACAGAACAAAAGACTTTGTGGCATGGCCATTTTTGGCACTGGTCACAGTCTCGGGCCAAATGCGGTAAACATGGTATCGTTCATAAAAATGAAGTAAAAATACTTTAAAAGTAAACTGCTGCCACCAGTTGGCCCTTGGCACACTTGTATAAAAAACAAAAAATCCTTAAAAGGTAGCTAGGGCCATAAAACAAAAGGACCCCTATGCGCAGTACTGTAAGGTACTTGGTACATAGATAACAAGTTACCAAGAAAAGGCAACATAGTCGAAGACTAAGGGAAACATAGTTTCCCAGTATTGACAGCCTGACGGACATGTCAGTTTCCCCATAACAAATGAGCACAAGCCCAGAGGAGTGCAGCAGAAGGCTGTGCTCCACTGGAAAAAGTCAGGTTAGGTACTCCAAACAAAAGCAACAAGTTTGGGGGGTTCACAAATGGAGGGAAAATTGCACCTATGGGAAATCTTTCCTATCACCTGCATTCTCCAGCACGATTTATGAAAGGACTTCACAAATTCGACGACACTGTTCAACCCTCATCGAACTTTACTGGCTCTAGCTGTAAGCCCATATCATCTTCATATCCCGCTGCATCATCTACAAGGCTACCGCCCTGAAGTCCCTAAGTTACCTCACTGAGAAACTCAGTATCTCCAGAGGCCTATGATCCACAAGAAGTAGGCACATGTGCAGACTTGAATTCCACCAGTGCATGAAGAAGAGAACCAGAAGACAAGCCTTCTCTCGGAAGGAATTGCACTGGCTGCCTATATCAGCTAGGATTTCGTTCAAACTATTGACTCTCTGACATAAGTGCATTTATGAATCCGCACCTAGTTATCGGAAGGAAAAAGTCTCCATATATAAGTCGACTAGAGACCTTCGATCCACTTCTGCTCATCTTTTGAAAGTGGTTAGGGTCAAGAGAGTATGGGGAAATGGACGTTCCTTTCCAGTTTTAGTGGCATATGCATGGAATGAACTGCCCCAAATACTAAGAGAAGAAACAAATCACTCAGCTTTTAGAAAATCCTTGAAAAGAACACTAATTATGTAAACATCGGTCATAATTCCTGTTCTCCTTTTGTCTGTAAGCAAGAGCCTGGATGCCTTAGGGCTTTGGCGCTATATAAGTACTATAACTTAACATAACCTAACATTCTCTGTCTATGGCCCGAGACTCTGGAACCTCCTCCCCGTCAACACAGACTTGCACTCTTGCCTTTACATTTCAGGAAGGAGCTCAATACCCTCCTCTTCAAGGAATGGCTCTTTCCTAACACCTAGATCCAAACACTCTCCACTCCCCACTATACCTTAGACTGGGTGATCTGCTCCCCACTGTTTCCACCCCTGATTGCTCGTACATCCCTTGTTGCAAATTGTCCACCTCCCCCCTCGCCCATTGCTAACTCCCCACTCCCTTGTTCCTCTGCTTCCCTCACCAAGTCCTTCCCCCTAAGATCTGTAAAGCTCTCATTTATGGACTATTTTCATTCTGATTGTCTAGTAGTTATCATAGTTGTAGCAGTAGTAGTAAAAAACATTTATTGAGAGCAACACATCACCAGGATATGTAGTTTCTAGACATTATTCAATACATATGCCCACATCATAACAGTACAGTAGACAAACAGGATACATTTCATACACGCAAAAACAGAGAAAAACAACAACTACTTTCATACATCATGAATGTGTACATCAAATATACATCAATCCACGCTGATGAAATTAAAAAAAGGTATTGATTTAGACGACGCTTAAAATAAATGCTAGGAAAAGCAATCCCTGAAAAATGTAATCAGGTCTTTCCATATGTGGTAATCTAGAACTTGAAAGTACTTACCTTCAAAACAACATCTCTGAAATGTACTGACAGAGAGAAGTGTCAGATAAGTAGATTTAAGAGTCTGAATGGGAACATACTGTTGTATAAGAGGTAACAGATATTCAGGAGCAGAGCCAATAAGAATCATCCCAGTAAGGAGCATTGTTTGTACCTGAATTTGACTCTCAATCAGAAGCCAACCTTGCCTGGGAAATAGGATTACATTTGTTCACATACATGTTCACCCTGCTCGCTCGATTTTGTAGAACCTGGAGTTTAAGAAGACATTTTTTGGAGATTCCTAAATACAATGACATACAATATTGAACTCTGGATAAGACCACACATTTTACCAAGGTTCTAAGAGGCTGCTCATCCAACATCCTACTAACTCTTCATAGATAAGATAGGTGGAAATTGGAAGACTTTATTACCCCCTCCACCTGGTTGGAGAAATATAAATGACTATCAAAACGGACACATAAATACCTTACAGTCTCCATAACTAATGGAGTTGAGCCCAAAGATGTAGTCCACTGAAAAGGAAAAGGCAGGTAGTGCACTTGCATCCAGCAATGGATAGTACCCTCCTCATAGTCCCCAAGAAGGATCACCAGAATCTGTGTGTCATCTGTGTAAATCTGTAACCTCAAACCATAACTGGCCACCACATGTCCCAGAGTACTCGTGATTATTAAAAAGTAAGACAGAAATCAAGAATTCCTGGGGAACACCACAAGTAATCATACTGCTAACTAAAATTACCCAGGAGCACCCGCTGGTTCTATACTTAAAAAAAGATATAATACAAGCCAAAGGTAGTTTTCTTATCAAGTATGTTTTACTCATATATCTTTGTAGTTTTTTTAAAACAATTTTTTGTTTTTCATTGCATTTTTCTTTTTTGTCAAGACTGTTGGTTTATTTTTACTGCCTTGACAAAGCACTAAGAGTGAATCATGTGCTATTTGTCGGAACTCCCTGTATTAATGTTAAGTTTGTTTGTCAGAGTTACAATAAAACTGAACTTGGAGCAGATATAATGCAGACACCTTCATTAATCAGTAACTCCTCGAATGTTAACATTTAATAAGTTTATAGCAGGTTGCTAATGTTTTTTCAATCCATGAATAGACAGACAGAGGGTGAAATGTCCATAAGCAGCCACAGCACTTTCTATAATATTGTACCACTTGTGATGAATCCAATGATGTCATCACTCCTTTCTCAGAGGTGACCGCTCCCCATGTGGCCAGGGGACGGCTGCCGCTATCTGATCGTGACCCTGGAGTTGGCTATATGAGGGAGGATCACGTGGGGGGAGACAGCCTCTGGGATAATGTCCTTCTAATGGCAACTGTATGTCAGTCAACATTTTCTGACTTTCCCTCTAAAAGTAAGGAAAATACCTTCTTAGCTTCAAACTACAAGTAATCTGCAACTGAATTACCTTTAAAGAACAATTACCCAGACTTTCAAGTCTTTGCCTCTAAGTATTCAAGAATGGACTTCCATTCCAATAATTCCCAAAGAACTGTGACAAAGAAGATGAACGAAGGAATGCAGATCAAGGAACACAGGCTTTGCTCTAGTCGTTGTGAGTGGATACCTGTGCCCGGGAGATTTAAACCAGCGGTGCAGCTGACAAGAGAAAACTGCTGGAGAGAGAAAGCTTCCTCTCCCAGAATTAGCTGAGAGACTACAAAGGGAGCAGTGGAGCAGCCCGGCTTCAGAAACGAAAACAGGGCAGCTGACCGCAGGAAGAAACACACTGCAGGAATGCCAGGAGCCAACAGACGGTTTGCTGGCATTTGCAGGAGTTTGGAGGCAGAGGAGATGCCGAACAAACACTGCCAGCTTACCGTGAGAGAAGGAGAATACGCCAGCCAAAGCCGGTGAGTCCACTTAGGGAAGCAAGGATGCCGGGGTGTTGTAGTTGCCATGCCAAAACCGAGTGAATCTTAATGAAGTATATGAAAGAGAGAGTGAAGACATATTTCTTCAAAAGAGGGAACAGAAGGAAAATACAAAGCTTTCAAGATTATGAATATATGCGATATATATGTAAAAGAAGCCCTATCAGGATAAAATATCTGGCAAGTGACCTATTACAAAAGCAGAAACAAGAGACTTTTCACTTTTGAGAGGTACGCAGCGCTCACCTGAGACAAGCCCTAGCAGGAGAGTATACCAGACAATTGCAAATGAGTGCATCCAAGAAAATCCTGGGAGAAGAGTATACCAGGCAGCTGAAAGGAAGTGCATCCAAGGAAACCCTGGTAGGAAGAGTACACCAGGCGAGGACAGGTTGAATATTGTACAGGGAAAACATGAAGCAAAGAGGTCCTGAGAAAAGTAAATCAGGGTTAGTGAGAATGCTGTTCTGATCACAAGTGGAGGAGTGGAAACCTGGCAGGAGAGTGCACCAGGCATCCCGAACAAGACAAAGACAGAGTGCCAAGTTGTTTTGTACATGTGATAAAGGGAAACCCAAGGAACTGACATTGTTGCATAAGCAACCAAGGGAAGAGAAATCCCGGGGAAGGTAACCACCCTCCGGAACAAGGAAATCTATCCTGTTGAACTTTTATGTTTGAGTTAAGTATTTTCTTTTTTTGAAAATGTGTTAACCACTCAAGGCCAAAGACATTACTATTTTCACTTTAGAGTTTAGTTTATTAGAGTGTGAGGGACAGAATACTACGTTGGACATGGGACAGTTTTGTTCTGGACATTCTGTCTTTGACAGACCCTTAGTTTTGGTTTTAGGTAGGCAAACACCTCTTAGAGCAGGGACAGAGAGACATGTTTCCACCCTCTCTTATTTTAATAAAGGTGTTTACCCAACACTATGAATTCCTTGTGTCTGAGTCTCATTCCTGGCTCCTCACACTATTCATTTAATAGACTGCCTTAGCGCAGGTGGCATAATCACCCGTTATTCTTTTCACTATATCAGATTAAGCCTAATACTGGAAGAACATTAAGGCAGTGCGCAGGACACTTTAATAATACTGCACCGTGGACTGGTCCGAGATGAGAACCAGAATGGCGTATGTGGATGGAGCCGGCTGGCACTTATGATGAAAAGAGTTCAGGAAGAGGAGATACACATGTAACTATGATAAATGAATGGCAATGGGAGTCTAACATAAAGGCTTAAAGGAATAACTGAAGCTGAGATACAAAAGATCAGAGCATAGTTTGAGAAACCCTGGGGTATTCTCATATGTAGACCCGAGAATCCTCTATTCAGGTGGCATGGGGGGGTCATCGTTATTGGATCCCAACCATGGGGGTGGATGAGCGAGGGAGGATCACCTGGGTAGGCGAGCCGGGGTTGTTCTCATGGGAATGCCCCAGGTGTAGTACAGTATTCCAACGGGATGGCAGGCGAGGAGGAGGAAGTCCCAGAGGCTTTTGTGGGTATTGAGGTATAAGGATCCTTAATCCAAGAAGGAGGTGGAAGTGTTGCAGTAGAACAAAGCTGACAAGGAGGAGGGTCAGACAAGACAGACCAAAGGTTTCACCCATAACACCTATTTGTCTTCTCCTGGCTTAGACCAGAAAAAATGGAAATCACCCCAGGCATATACAGACAGGACCATGAGACTACCCGCTTTGCACTATCAATCACCTTATAATGATTTGGCCCCTAAATATCAAATTCTATTTTTTCCTGTCTCCCCTTCCCCATTTCCAACAAGTACTGGGACAAGGAAGAGTCGACCGAGAATAATGAAGATTACCCATAACAACAACATAGGGCTACAAAGTGAGGCCTACCATCTAACACCTTGGAGTTGTCCCACTAATAGAGTCAGGCAAGGTCAGGCACTTTTCCCCAACTTTGTACACCTGACTCCCATTAACTCTCACCTATAATATATAAAGGGTGATTCTGCCAGGATCATTGAGCGAGCTGGGGTTGCTGGATGGAACCAGGAGGCAGAGGAGCAGAAAGCAGCAAGGAGAGGAGCCCGGATGAACTGGTGGAGTGCGGGAGGAAGCCGGAGCGGGACGGAAGGCAGCCTATCAGCCTTGGTTAGGCCAGTACTCGTTCCCCTGGGATGTATATAGGTCCCAGTGGTGAGACCCTGACCTTGAACCAAACCCATGTGATCTTTCTTCCCCTGCTCGCCAGCCCCGCGCTACTGTGGATGAGATTCGCGAAGCAGAGAGAGAAACTCAGTAGCGTGCGGGTGGCCGGAGCTGGAGCGCTGTGAGAGGAAGAGCCCAGAGAAGCAAAACCAGGAAGAAAGAAAAGCACAGCAAAAAAAGTTGACGGCAAGGCAAAGCAAGCAAAAGCTGGAAAGTGGCAAGAGAAAGAAAGCAGAATGTAAGAAAAGGTGCCCTAGAAGCACGGATGAAAAGAAAGACAGAGCAAGTGTGCTGGTGGCCAGAAAGCAGCTAGGAGGGGGTGCGAGTGACCCGATAAAGAAGGAGAGGGGCACAAGTGACCCGAAACAGAGAGAGAGAGAGACAGTACAGAGACAGTGAAAGGAAAATGGACAATCATGAGAGGGTGAGAGCAACCAGAAAGTGATAAAGGGGTACAAGCGACCAAAAGGAAACACAGAGGGTGCCAGGGAGCACAGTGAGGAAAAGAAGGTGCAGGAGAGCACGCTGAAGAGAAGTGTGCAAGAGCCATTGAAAGGTGAAAAGCAGGTGCAAGGGTGCATGACAGGAAAAGAAGGTGTGCAGGGCACATAACAAGGTAGAAAAGGACAGAGTGAAAGTGTCAAGCCCTGGGGATCCCTCCTGTAATTCCTCCTCACCTCTGTCTTCCACATAGTTGTCCTGGGCTTCTGACTCCTTCTTCCGATGAGATTTCAGGGGTTCCTTAGGCTTCTTCTCCTTCATTTGATGCAGGTAGGGGCGAGCTCCCTTGGAGGCCACCTTGGCCTGCTGAATTCCACAAGTCTAGGGGAACTCTGAGGAGCAAGCCCCTAGATTCAGGGAAAAAGCTCCTTGGCACCAAAAAACCCTGGATGTCTTGTGGTTCAAAGACAAAGTACTTAGCTGGAAGGATTCGTCCAACTGGGATAGTCTCTTTTCCCTTGGAGTACGGATTCAAGGTGGAGCAGGATCTCCTTCCCTGTCAGAATGACAGACTTCACTAGTAAGGATCCCAAGTAAAGCTGCTTCTTCCAAAGGCTGTGTATCGGAAGAAACTCAGGCTCCTTGAGACAGATGCTGGGGATCGAGAGCAGGTACTGCAGGGTGAGGCGCAGACTTCACTGAAGGGTGTTGTGAGTAGGTACTGCAAGGTGAGGCGCAGAGGACCACCTTCACAGAAGGATGCAGGCATAAGCAAATGCGAAAGGACAGGGGAGCAGAAAGCACAAGAACTGTGAGCGCTGAACAGAGAGGAAAAACGTAGGATAGCGAAGCTGGGAGACTGCAAACCGGCTAGAAGACCAAAAGGTAATAAGAGTGAAATACCAAACAGATCATGGTAATACAAACAAGAACCGGAGACCCTGAGAGAGGGATAGCGGGCAGAGTTAAGGATAGTCAGAAACCCTATAAATAAGATACGGGTGAAAACTCGAGCAAAAGGAACAAGGAAAACAGGACAGAGGAAGAAAAACAGAGAAAGCCGCTGAGACATGGACGAGTAACTACAGAACTAGAACAAGCAGAACTAGAACGAGCATTGCAAGTGCAAGGACAAGCAAAAGAGGGGCTCCGGCAGGGAACCAGAGTGGAGAAGGTAGACAACTAGGTAGGAACAGAACGCTGGAACTCCAAGTAACTGCAGAGTACGAGCAGGCAAATTCCCCAAAAGACGGATACAGGGTGGGGAGCCTAGGTCCCCGCCCACCAATATAGATGTAGCGGCCATGTTGGGGGAAGGCTAGACCGCAAGGATAGATAAAACAGACGACATCACTACTGGAACTTCCGCTGATGCCAGCGCTTCCACTGGCAGTGCATAACAGTAAGCCCCCTTCTTATCGGTCTTCCCCCCGGCTTCCCCGGTATAGTTTATGAAAACGCTGAACAAGTCTGTGTGCATGGATATGGCTTTGGGGTTCCCAGGTCCTCTCAGCACTTGAATACCCTTTACAGTTTACCAGATATTGCAAGATCCCTCTCCTGTACCTGGAATCAACCAAATGTGCAACTTCGTATTCTTCTGATTCTTGGAGTGCTGTGGTCTTGTGTCTTCTGAACGTCCATTTGTAAGGGTCCTTCACGTGTTCCTTTAGGAGAGAGGAGTGAAACACAGGGTTTACCCTTCTCAAACTGTGTGCCAGTCGCAGCTTAAATGCCGCCGGGTTGACCCTGGACAGGATCCAGAACAGACCTATGTATTAGCGGGGGGGAGAATTTACCACAATGAGCCCAACAGGGTAGATATTTGGTGGATAACCAAACCAGAGTTCCTGGATTCCATTCAGGGTTCGGTCTTCTCTTGAGGTCCGCTATCTTTTTGTACCCCTTGCGGCTGTCTTCCAAAGCACGTAGAGCTTCCTTGTGCACCTGTTTCACATCTGACAAGAGGCCGTCAACTGCAGGAGATTTCGAGGATGAGAAGCCCCTCCAAGGTATATGTTGGGGATGGTATCCATACGTGCACCAGAAAGGCTGCATGTTGATCGCTCAATGTTGGGTGTTGTTATAGGCAAATTCTGCCATCGGTATGTAATCTGCCCAGTCATTCTGTTCCTGGTTACAGAAGCATCTTAGATATTGCTCTAGGTGAGCGTTAAGACGCTGTGTTTGGCCATTGGATTGTGGGTGATACCCCAAAGACAATGCTTTATGCAACCCCAATTGCTCACATAAGGAGGTCCAGAACTTGGAGGTAAACTGGGGCCCGCGGTCTGACACCAGTATCGGGGAAGGCCATGCAATCTCACTATGTCCCTTAGAAATATCTTCACTTTCTCCAGAGTAGAAGGAATCCCAGGAAAACAGAGAAGTGTGCCATCTTACTGTAAATATCTAAAGTAACCATAATGGCAGTCTTGTTCCTGGATCAATAATAAAGTCTGTAGAGACATGCTCCCACGGTCTAGATGGTAGGGTGTCTTGCTGTAGAAGGCCTAAAGGCTTGCGTCGTGAAACCTTGTTGGACGCACAGGTAGGGCAGGATGACACATAGGCCTTGACATCTTGACTGCGAGTCGGCCACCAAAAGACGAGATCCAGGATACCCTTTTGTCCTTTATGACCCGCCATGGGGAGGTTGTGACACCAATTTAAGACTCAGGATTGCAAAGCCTTGGCAGTACTTGATTGTGGAAAAGTAAATCCTCCTTTTTGCTCAGGTCATGTCGTGGGAGACTTATTGTTTTGCTGGCCTTGGTTTTGTCTTGTACCTCCTGTAGGAAAGGGTTAATCATAGCCAGGAATCTCTTGCCTGGTAGTAGTCTTTTGTTGCCCAGATAACCACCCGTGTCCTCACCCAAACTGCATAACAACACGTCAGCCAAGGGATTCTCAGAACCGGGTATGTAGGTGATGGCAAAGTCAAAATGAGAAAAAAAGAAAGCCCATCTGGCATGTCGAATTCCTACATTCCATCTGCTGGAGTACCTTTAGGTTGCGATGGTCTGTCCGGATGATGAATTGATGCAAAGCTCCCTGAAGTAAATGCCTCCACTCTTTGCAGGCCTGTCGTATCACCAGAAGTTCCTTCTCCAGTATTGAATAATTTCTTTCACTGGAGGTAAGAGTTCTGGAGAAGTAGGCGACAGGATGTTCGAGGTTATCCTTGGTCTTCTCTAGGAGTGCTGCTCCTAAAGCCCATCCTGAAGCATCTGCTTCAACTATAAATGGTTGTGTTGATCAGGTTGAATGAGTATTGGAGCCACGGTAAACAAAGTCTTGAGCTTCCGGAACTCTGCTTGTGCTTCAAGGTTCCACTCAAACTTCACTCCCTTTTTGAGCAGGAGGTTATCGGCAAGATCATGTCCAAAAAGTTAGGGATGAAGCGACAATAAATGTTTTCCAGTCCCAAGAACTTCTGCACCTCCTTTACTGTTGTGGGGTCAGTCCAACACAGGATCGCCTTCACCTTTTCAGGATCCATCTTCACCCCTTCGGATGAAAGAATGAAACCCAAGTAGGAGACCAACGTGGTCTCAAACAAGCATTTCTCCGGTTTGGCCTACAAGCGATTGTCTATAAGTCGACGGAGCACATCCATAATATGTTTGCGATGTTCCGTTAAAGTGGGTGAGAACACAAGTATGTCGTCCAGGTACACGACTACCGATACATACAAGAGATCTGAAAAAATCTTGTCTATGAATCTCTGGAATACCGCTGGGGCATTAACAAGGCCAAAGGGCATGACCTGATATTCAAACAGCCCCAGCGGAGTCCGGAAGGCCGTCTTCCACTCATCACCCCATCTGAACCTTAGCAGGTGATATGCCCCTCTGAGGTCTAGTTTAGTAAACTACTTGGAACCCTGGATAGCTTCAAGGATATCCCTTATTAGGGGCATGGGATACCTGTCTTGGATGGTGATCTGGTTGAGACCCCGATAATCTATGCAGGGGCGTAGCTCAGAGGAATCCTTCTTTGGGATAAAGAAAAGTGATGCACCTCCGGAGGACTTGGATTCCCTGATGAGTCCGTTTTGAAGGTTGGCTTCAAGGTACTCCTTCAGAGCTCTTCTTTCAGATAGGGAGAGAGGATACATCCTACCAAAAAGCACCGGGGCGTTGGTTTTAAGGTCTATACCACAATCCTCTGGTCTGTGGGGTGGAAGGAGTCTAGGTAGTCTATCCTCAAAGACCTCTGAGAAGGCATGATAATGCATAGGAACCGAGGACACCATGGATTGGGGAAGCAACACAGGTTTGCCAAGCTGGGCTTCAGATCTCGAAACCTCCAGACATCGTTGAAGGCAATAGGTGGAAGCAAACCTTAGGATGTTGGCTTTCCAGTCGATCTGCGGGTTGTGGCAGCGCAACCAAGGGATCCCCAGTATGACAGGGAAGTCGGCCGCTCTAATAACATCAAAGACAAGAGTCTCTGTATGTTACCCCATAAACACCTGTACAGGTCGTGTTTCCATCCCTATGGGTCCAGAAGACGGGGGTGTGCCGTCCGCTCCTTCTACTGGTATGAGTCTCTTCTTTTCTTGCAGTCGTATGTAGTTCTCTTCAGTCCATGAGACATCAACGAAATTCCCTGCTGCTCCATAATCCAACATGGGTAGGACTTTCAGGGTAGGACCGGGAGGGATCGAGAAAGAAATCTGGAAAACCATAAGTCGACTGTCCTCTTCTTCCTCTATTGGTTGGGCATTGTTGCAGGGTTTTGAACAGCTCTCCCCATTAACTCCCCTGAGTAGGAATGGGGTGGTGCGTTTCCCTGGCACCTAGGAGGCACTTCTGGGCAGTTACACAGTATATGTTTGGACGATCTGCAATACATACAGAGACCCATCTCACTGCGTCTCTTACATCATCTGGGGTCAGCGGTCCTTGGGCGGTGCCTATCTGCATGGGTTCGTCAGAGGGCCCTTTTTCTTTAGAAACGTAAGGTAAGATAGGCAAAGCAGGGTAACTGCGGTTTCTTCTCTTCTGACGCTATTCTGTCAGCCGGAATTCTGTTTGTAGTGCCAATGTCACCAACTCCTGGAATGTGGCCGGTCGAGCAATGGGAGCAAGCTCGTCCTTTATTTCTTCGTGACGCGCTCTTCTCAATAAGCTCTGCTGAGCCGAATCGGGCCAACCCGCATTGACAGACAGGGTCAGAAATTGGGATACAAAAGACTGTACATCCTAGGTGCCTTGTCCGATGTCAAGCATAGCCTCATACAATGAGTATTGGACTTCTGGTCGATCAAACCTGGCCTTGAAGTGCTGGATAAACTGAGCAAAATCGTTCAATGTGGGGTCAGAGTTGGTGACCAGGAGGGTAGCCCAGGCCAAAGCATTACCAACCAGGTTGGAGATCAACAACCCCACTCTGGACCGGTCAGTATCATAGGCTTGAGGTCGGAAAGTGTAATAAACTGAACAGGCATCTAGGAATTCCCTAACTGCTTAGGGTTCCCATCATATTTTCCAAACGGGAAAGGCAGCGGAGGGAGATTGCTTCTGTTGTCGTCCCAAGCAGCCACTTGTTGACAGAGGGCGATGTTCCCTGAGCGAAGTGTCTCTACCTCCACTGTCAATCCCTGGATGGCATTGACTAGTTCCTGATACTGCTCCAAAGAGGCCATGGGTTCGGTGTAGCGTTGTACACTGTCAAACCCTGGGGATCCCTCCCTTAATTCCTCCTCACCTGTGTCTTCCACAGAGCTGTCCTGGGCTTCTGACTCCTTCTTCCGATGAGATTTCCAGGGTTCCTTTAGCTTCTTCTCCTTCTTTTGACGCAGGTAGGGGCGAGCTTCCTCTGAGGCCGCATTGGCCTGCTGAGTTCCACAACTCTAGTTGAACTCCGAGGAGCAAGCTCCTAGATTCAGTGAAAAAGCCTCCTTGGCACAAAAAACCCTGAATGTCTTGTGGTTCAAAGACAAAGTACTTAGTTGGAAGGATTTGTCTAACTGGGACAGTCTCTTTCCCCTTGGAGTATGGATTCAAGGTGGACCTGGATATCCTTCCCCATCGGAACGACAGACTTTGCTAGTAAGGATCCCAAGGAAAGCCGCTTCTTCCAAAGGCTGTGTATGGGAAGATATTCAGGTTCCTTGAGACAGGTGCTGGGTACCGAGAGCAGATACTGCAAGGTGAGGCGCAGAGGGCTGCCTTCGCAGAAGGGTGTTGTGGGTAGGTACTGGAAGGTGAGGCGCAGAGGACCGCCTTCATGGAAGGATGCAGGCATAAGCAAATACAAAAGGACAGGGGAGCACAAAGCACAAGATGTGCGAGCGCTGAACGGAGAGGAAGAAGGTAGGATAGACTAAGATACCAGAAGGTAAGTACGCTGAAAAAAGAGTTACCCAGGCGGGAGCAAAGCTGGAAGACTGCAAACTGGTTAGAACACCAAAAGGTAATAAGAGTGAAATACCGAACAGATCACGGTAATAGATACAAGAACCCGAGATCCCGAGAGAGGGATAGCGGGCAGAGTTAAGGATAGTCAGAAACCATATGAATAAGATACGGGTGAAAACTCAAGCAAAAGAAACATGGAAAACAGGACAGAGGAAGAAAAACAGAGAAAGCCGCAGAAACGTGGACGAGTAACAACAGAACTAGAACGAGTGAGGCAAGCGCAAGGACAGGCAAAAGAGGGGCTCTGGCAGGGAACCAGAGTGGAGAAGGTAGACAACTGGGTAGGAACAGAATGCTAGAACTCCAAGTAGCTGCAGAGTACGAGCAGGCGAATTCCCCAAAAGACGGATACAACGCGGGGAGCCTAGGTCCCTGCCGACCAATATAGATGCGGCGGCCATGTTGGGGGAAGGCTAGACCACAAGGATAGATAGAACAGAGACACAGCTCTACTGAAACTTCCACTGATGCCAGCTCATCCACTGGCGGTGCATAACAGAAAGAGGCACAGAAGAGGAAAAGGTTTTGGAGAATAAAGAGAGGGGAATGAGGTCAGAGTGGTCGTGCCTGGGAGGAGCAAAGAGCCCAGTGTTCTCGAAAGTCGCTGATACTACCCCCATGAAAGAGCTGTACAGTGAAAGGTACATCCTTACGAGAGGAACTTTTTTTGTTTGTTTGAGACAAGAGGGGCCTAGGCTTGGGGAAGGGAACCCTAAGAGGCCCACCAGAGGCATTGGGGAACTTTGTAAGAAAGGGTCTACGCTTGGGGAAGGGAACCCTAGGAGGCCTAAATGGAACTGTGAATCCTCAGTTGAATTGTAAAGTAATAAACTTTTGACCAAGAGCTTCCTTAGCTTGGGGGAAGTCAACCCTAGGAGACCCACTAACGACATTGCAGAACTTTGTGAAGAGAGGCCTTGACTTGGGGAAGGGAATCCTGAGAGGCCTAACAGGACCAGTGTCCTTTGTTTGGAACTGGAAAGATCGAAGCTTGGGGAAGGGAACGCCAAGAGACCCAGAGACCCTTTGAACTTTATTGGTTTGCTGCAAGAGCCCAACATGGAAGATTATAAGGGTGACCCTTATGAGTTGAGCTATTTTGAACTGGCAGAATTACACCTATTGGTAAGACTACTTGAAACCAGCTGTGGTTTACGTTTTCTTTTGAATCCCCATATTTCATTTAAGAAGATACCCTATCACATTTGGTTTAAGAGTTAGGACAAGAATAGGTTTGGACAGAGACAAACTTTGGTTTTGGACTTATGGATATCGACGGCCCTTAGAAACATCAGTTGAGGGAACAACTCCTTTATAGCTAGGGGCAGATATGCATTACACCAACCCCACAAAGTTTAATAATAAAGGTTTTCAAACTGTTACTTTTGAGTGTGTGTCTCTCTTGATACCATGCCTGACTCACAATAGGCAGATGCTCAAAGAACTGGTTAAAGGAGTAATAATAAATGAAGAACATACACAACAAACCACATCAAAGTATTTATAGTTGGTTTGCTGCTTTCATGCAGCCACACCTTGAAACTCTAGGAAGATCCCCATATCTGTTTGCAGCCCTGAATATAGGATTTAATGGTCACTTTTTGAGAGGCATAACAGTGCGTCTACTCACTGGGTCCATTGGTTAAAGATAAGTAGTGCTCTTAAATAGGCACAAGCCATAAGAGAGTACAAATTAAAAAAGCCTCATGAAACAGGATATAGTTCATAGGGGATCTATAAAAAGGGTTCCAAAGGAAAGCTGGATTGGAACTTGGAGTCAGTGACTGGGTGAAAAGGAAACTTAATATGGGGCTGGAGATACAGGAAAGCGGAATGAAAAGGGTTCAAGAAGGAAATTACTGGAACTGAAGAAAAAAGCATAGACAGCTGTGCATTAAAGACAGCTGTGCATTAAAAACAAATGGCACCCTTTTACAACTTACATTTGTCTGTACGCTTGGGCTTCAATTCTTATACATACATTGAATTCATCCTGACATGTGGTCTCTTGTCAACTAATCTGACATTACAATTAGCCAGGCCTCTCCTGAAAGAAACTCTTCACACAGTCAAATACTTAAAGTCTGCATGAAATGATAGGAATTGGCAGCACTATCCTGGAAAGAATCAAGGAGGCAAGACTGAAGTCAATAACACATCCCTGCCAACTTAACTACAAAGAACATTTGCCATGGTGACCGAGCATTCACAGGGACCATGAAAGTCCAGCCCTAAACTAACAGTATAGGATGCCAGATTGTCTGTTACTGGGCATAAAAACGAGTGACTGCCATGTAATGTTGTGCAAAGTAGAAGTGAGGAAAGAAAATGCCTTTGTAATGTTTACATAGTGATTCACATTTTCACGAATAACTTCTGAATGCAAGGCCTTAGTAAGCTAATTTGTTCTTTAAATGTTCATCTTGAAAGACCCTATCGGATATTTTTGAGAAGTTATCTTCATTATGTAAATTAGACGAATGTGGATATTATTGCACAAAAACAGTGTGCACCAGTGATTTATATATCCAAGAGTCTGTGCTAGAGAACCCATTATTCTGAGATGGAAAACAATTTGTGTATAAAAGAGGCAGAGCGAAAAAGAAAAAAATCTATAACTCATTGATCAAAATTTGTATCAAGATAAAAATTGCATTATTTGATGGGTCAGAGTGAGAGCAATCTGATGAACCAGTTAGTAACATGATTACATGTGTAGAATATTCTCTGTTAGAAAGGGGTACATGTTTCATGCATAAATCTCAGAAAAGACATCACATCAAATGGGAGGGAAACTGGGTTTAGAAGTTAGTCCCATCAAATCGCTGCTTCATTAATATGCCCGATGTCCCTGGAGGGGTTGATTCAGTGTGATGTAATTTTTGGCACACTGTCCAATTACATGCATTGACCAAGTAGATTAGACAAATGATACACATCTTTGAGAGATGTGCTGTCTGACCTATAAAAGTTCAAACCCATAGATTCTAGGGGCACACATTTGCTCATTCACTCACAGATTGATGCAGAGAAAGAGAGAAAGGAGAATTGCTATCAATAGAAAGATAATGGAAAATATTGCCTTCCTTTTTGGACCCATTTTAGGGATTATAATCAGAACACTAAAAGAGAGACTTACCTGGAATAAAAGACCCAGGCCCCTTCAATCGAATAGACAGCAGATAGGTCCCAATACAGAAAGAGAGGCTTTGGAGGGAAGCTGGACCCCTCTTGCTGACTGATGTCTACCTGTTCCTAGAGGGGAAGCACTGAACTTGGAGGCAGTGACTGGGACAAAGGGCAACTTAATATGGGGCTGAAGAGATGGGAAAGACGAATGAAAAGGGTACAAGAAGGAAATGACAGAAGAAACCGGAAACAAGCTTAGATAGCATGCAGTGCTCTCTCTTCCCCTTGACAGAACACTAATGAGCTGGGGGCCATACACTAGAATAGGTACTAAAGCAAGACATCCAACTAGAACGTGATAGCAAACTATCACAGCTCAAGTATTTAAAACATCCAAGAGAAAACTGAATTCTGAAGCAATAAGAAGGAAGTGAAAACATCAAAATGGTTCTGGATGAAAGGCAGAGGGGCGGGGAGGCCAGACCCATACAGAATAACCTGCTATCAGGGCTTCACCAAGGAATCGCACCAAAAAGCAATACATAGATAACTTGTAAACAAGTTTCAACCTGGAAAAAGCAACAGCAAACAGAGGATTTGCAAGCAAGTGTCAGGCTGGAAGCAGAGAGTCGATACTAAGGTCAGAACGGGGAAATGAAAGCATAGAAGTAAGCAGAGGTCATGAGTGCAAGCTTCCTGATGGGAAGGGAACCAAAGAACTTAGTATATGTGGGCAAGCTTCAGTCTGGAAGCAGGGAGCCTAAAAGTAAGGACACATCCTGGACATTAAAGCAAAGATGTATGCAGAGATCTTGAGAGACAGAATCTTGCTGGAAAGGGAATCAAAGAACTGAGTGCCTGTGGGAAAGCTTCCGTCTGGAAACAAATGGTCCACAATGACGGCTTAAGGATGCAAAGATGTGTGGTGCAGTTTCCCTCCTAATTATGCACAGCTTAAGGACGGAAAGATGTGGGGAGCAGTTTCCCTCCTGACTATGCACAAACTGGAACACAACAACCAACTGCCAAAATGTCGGAAACTGTAAATAGGTTTAATTCAAAGTAACATTAGTTCAGGAACAACGGAAGTTGCTACAGCACATGTAGTTGATCGAGATGCAAGCATTTAGAACCTCAAGAATATGTCATTTTATGGTATGAGGAAAATAACACTGCAATGTCTGAAACAGATTATAAACTGGAGTGTGGTTCTGTAATTCATCAGGAAGTCACATTGAGGATTTCCAGGAGTCGTGGGAGGCACAGGGCAGCAATGGGCTGAAGCCAGATGCATGCGCAATCCTGGAAAGTGCAAAGGGAACAAGATTGAGGAATAAAATAATTTCAGAATTCACCCTGGAACTTTGTATATCAATTCCAGAATACTTCAACAATTCAGGAGAGGTTTGTGGAAGGACCCTGCAAGGCGCTCTGGGTTACAATTGGCAGCCGAAACATAACATTTTGGGAGCCACACCGAGGCATAACAAGAAAAGACAAAATTCTTACAAGAGCTATATTCACATTTCCGTTGGAATTAGGTAGACAGAAACTTCTTCAAACCTAGCCACTGGTAACAAACAACATAGGCTCAATCGAATATTTAGTTTGGGCTATTAGGTGGCACTCCAGCACCACCTATGAGATGAAACGATTATATTGGAGCACAGGTAGGAGAGCGTGGGCATATGAAGAGGGACACACAGCTTGTGGGTGCTGTTTGGTTATTTACACAACAATTGATGGCCCATGGCCAGGCTAATCCATATGGCCATGCCCACCAACTACCTTCCCCTCCCTGCCCTAAGCACATCCTCCTGGGATCTCTTTGATCTCTCTGTCAAGCAATACTCGGTCAAACAATAACATCAAACTTAAGCCACCAGTGTTTGTTCTTAGCAGTCTGTTGAGAGTTAATGGTGTAATTGCAGAAGCTGGAAAGGGCTACTGCTGTAATAAAAATGTCTTAACTATGAGTGCCTTCAGGCACTTGATTTATATTTCTTCCACGGACTGAAATCCTGTTAAACACAAGCAACTACAAAGCCACAAGTTTTGGCTTGAGGAATTAGATAAGCATTTGCCAGGTACTGGCATCGTGTGCTCAGGTAATCACTCAATTTTCCAACTGTTGCGATCTTATGTCTAGGGTAGTACTATATTTCAGTGCCTACCAAATGCCTATCCCATGCCCATCCAATAGGCCAAACTGTTGGCTTTGGCAATGCTCGTTTAAATGAGTCCTACTAAGACTCCTCAAAGATTGCAAGAGCTCTTTAAATGAAACCCCTTGACTGAAAACATGGTGTCCCGATAACATGTAGACATCTAGTCACCCTATAGTAGAAGGCAGCAGCCATCTATAATAAATTCCAGAAGTGGTTCTCAAAATGCTGAACACAACACTCTGGGAAACAGATTCTATCGTAGCATAATACATCGGCCATATAGTCCGCTTCGCCCAGTTTACTCCTAAGCCCTAACATGTTCCAGGAATGGATCCTAAAATGATCTTTCCCATCAAAGCCCCAGAAATCGTGAACTATGCACATCTACTTCAGATGAAGGGTCCTTAACTCTAGCTGGTATTGGGCAATGGCAGACACTTATAACCGATGCCCCACAGAGTCTGTAGTCAATAAGAGAGGGAGGGTCAGTGATGCGGGAGTTGGGGGGAAGATCTGAAGTCATACCAGTTATTACAGATGCGTAGTTTAGAGGGGTGGGATCCACCAAAGAGCGGTGTCATGCAGCGTGATTATGTGAATACAGGGAAATGTACGGGCCTCGAACACCCTAATGGCCACCCCCCCCAACGTGTACCTTCACCCAGGGTGTGGAAGTCGACATTAGGCTCAGAAAATGAGATTTGCCTAGGGCTCTTTGATAGTATAGCTATTCTCATATTAAAGAGGCCATATTTAAAGGATTCATGGAACTCATAAAGCGAACAGTTCTATGGTATTTGTTTTACAATTTCATTATTATTTATCCATATTTATTTTTTGGTCACTTTATTTATATTCATCCACAATTGTTTTTTTATTCTGTAAAAAAGAACGAGTCAACTAGTATTTTTCCACACATACCAAAATGAAAAATCTAGTGCTTGGATGCCTATAATGAGACACTAGTACAGCTTGGTTCTTGCACATCTACCCTGAATCCATGTTTACCTTATAAACAATTGCTGCTGACCAGTGCAACATCTCTGCAGCCATTGAAACATCTTGAAAGGGAAATGAAATCATTGTTAAAGCCTCTCCGTTGTGTTGATTTGCACAGCCATTGGCCTGCAAGGCATGATTGACAGCATGGAGACTGAAGCAAGAGAGTCCCATTTCCACTTTCTTTCATGTTCTCCAAATAAATACTGAAAGAGTCATTTCCGCCTGTATTTGTGTGTAAAAATCCATAAAAGTGGACAACAGAGACCCATACTTATGAACAACCTTCATGAGTGTTCTTCTATAGGAGTCCTGAAGACCTTGAAATATACTGTATAGATTGTTGAAAAACAAACCTGGCTGGGTAGTTTGATGAAAAGGGTGCCCTTTCTGGGCACCACCAACTTACATCACAACTGCAGTTACTAAAAGAGATGAGGCATGGGAAAATGGTATCAGATGGCAAGACCCCATCCATCCACACTTGGGTTATAGGCCTTTCTGTATCGATGGATGTTTGGGCAACTTGGGCTCTGTTGGTCTATTACTCCTGGTTAGTTTGTGCGTGCGTAAAGGAGATCTGATAGAGGTAGGAAAAATTCAAAGGGGCTTCTGAATCCATCTCCCTCCTAGAACCCACTAGTGCCTTGATGTATTGAAGCAACTATTACTTTACTTTGAAGGAGCCCCTTGATTGTTAGAGTAAAAGAAGTCAGCAATGCAAGTTAAAGGCTCATCTCTTGAAATGTGTCCACTGTTTCAGTCATCGTGTCAGATTCTGCTTCCTCTGTCCCCTATCCTCTGATATTGAGAATGTATTTTCACCATTACTCTTTCTGATTTTTCTATCTTACAAATGAGTTGTAGAAAGTTACTAGGATTGAGAGAGGCTTTATCGCCTAGCATATTAGCTAGACAGAGCAGTGGCGGCTGGCAAACCTTTTAATTGGAGGGTCGCAAACAATTCCCATAAATATTCATGAGTGACTAAGCATAGCGAGGGATACAAAACCAACCAAAGAGGGTTTGGGGGTGTTTCCCCCCAAGACAAGTTTTAAAATAATGGATTCAAATGGTGCATTCTAGAGCACACTTTCCGAGAATAACTGGGTAAAAGCCACAGTTTGCAATCGGTTTTCTAGAGTAATGCATGAAAATGTCTAATATATGCCAAGTAACCAACAGTGCACAGGTGCATTTTCCAATGGATTTCATGAGGTCTTTGCTCACAATATATGCCAGTAAAAAAACATTTTCTTGCTGGCTTTGCCCAACATGTGCATACTGGCTGCACCGATACATGCCAGTATTCCCATATAAGACCATACTCCTGTTGTCTTTGCCCATAATGCCAGTAATGATACTATAAGTAAACATGTCCATGCTGGCTCTGCTCCTGTTGTCTTTGCCAGTAAAAAATGCCATGCCACTAAAATAAAACCTATCTAGACTGGCTGCACCAATGTACACCAATATGGCCACTGTAAGAACACTCATTGAGTTGGCGTCACCCTTGATTTCAGTGAAAAATCTATGCCACTGTAAGAAAACATGTCCATACTTCCTGCACCACTGTAACCACCTACCCCCATGTAAGAACTCTTGTCATGCTGGTTTTGCCTGTTATAGAAGTAAAAAAAATGCTATACCACAGTGAGAAAACCTATCCATACTGACTAAACCAATGTAGGCATGTATGGCCATGTAAAAACACCCATTATGTTTGCTTACTCTTGATTTACAGTAAAACATGCCATGCCACAATCAAACATGTCCAGACTGGCTGCACCCATGTAAGCTTGTAGCACCAAGTAAGAACACTCTTCATGTTGGATTACCCTTAATTCCAGTAAAAAATGCCATGCCAGGATAAGGAAACATATCCATTTTGGCTGCAGCGATGTATGCCATTATAGCCACACAAGAACACTCGTCATGTTGCGTTAGCCTTGAAGCCAGTAAAATATGCCACATCCCAGTAAGAAAACATGTTAACACTTGTTGCAGCAATGTTGGCCAATATGGCCACTTAAGAGCACTCAGAATGTTGGCTTTCCCAATAATGATTATGTCAGTAAAACATGCCAAAACATTAATTCTGCCTCCCCCAATGAAGTACCATCCCCAAACCAAACACCCCCCTCATAAAAACACTCATCCACCTATATGACCAATTACACATGCAGTCAGGCACACATACAACTCCACTCTCAATCAATCATTCACATGTGCACCCAAAACATTGCATTCTCATTCATATGTGCACATATTCACACCCATATACACCATTCACACTGCACTCTCATTCATACGCACACTTACATAGACACCCCTATGAATACACACTTACAAATTCTTGCATGCATGCATGCATACACACATACAAAATAAAAACATGCTTTTTATTTTTACCCGCTCTACTCCATTTCCGGACTAGAGGTTGCCCCTTAGCTGCTCTCCAGTGCTTTGGCCCCACACACCACACAGACAGGGATCCTAAATGAAACCATTTTTTTTTTTAAAAAAAAACATTAAAAAACGATTTAGAAAGACTGCTTTGTGACCGCCAAGAGCGGACTTTCTACTAAATCGAACTGTCAGCCCCTGAGATGCACACGAGTGCACGCAGGGGCTGACAGGCATGCCAGGCACCAGAAGCGCCAGGAGAACGGTTACGTTTATGGGTGCATGTGTGTTTGTGTGTGTGTTCGTGTTTGAGTGTGTGCGTTATGGTGGGGGGGAGTCTTGGGAGGGGAGGCGGCAGGGCCTCAGGGATGGGGGTTCAAGGTGTGAAACCCCCCGATTTCGAGCAAATGCTGCAAGAGAGGGTGGGGAGTGGGGGCTGCGGGGTGAAGAAATGTCCTTTTTTTGATTTTTGTAGGCCGCCTAAAATCGGATGAAAAAAATAAGTATTTTTCTTAGGCGACCTACAAAAATCTAGAACAAGACATAGAACCCAGACAGGAACCAAGAACAGGCGCAGTCCCTGCAGGGCTCATGACAAGGGCAGTGGATTCAGAATCTTAATGTGTGGGTTGGCAAAGAAGCACCCGTTACGCACATTTGGGCCTGCATTGCCCAACCTTCTTACCCAATGAGCCATGCAAGGCTGTGAAAGCAAAACAACCCAGCCTGCCTTGCATTGCCTATTGGGCATGAGCACTGGGAAACTGACAATCGAAAGGAAAACTTTCTCACTCAAAAAACTCACACAACCATTCTTCTCGCACAACAAGTCCCACGCACTTCACAACACTGCAACAACACATAAGCCGCACCAACAGCACACCGGACTGACACCGATCCAATGCTCGCATCAAAACTCAGCACCAGGTGTATACCAAGTTGAAGCTGCCAACAGAACACCACTCCTCTCACTATCCTACTCCCTCTTCACCTTACTAAGCCATCCCACCTTGTCGTTTACAGATCCGCCAGAGCGCATGGGGACCATGGTGACGGTGCGCGGTATAAATACCTTTAACATTTAACATTTCGATGCTTTGAGTGGCTCCTCCATAATGTGTGGCAGCAGCCCGTTGCCCAATATGGACGAACTGTTCCTGATACAGGGTACTTCAAGTGGGCCAAAAGGCCCCAAAACTGAGGCAAGTTCTCTTCAAGGGGCAACATATCCAGAGTAACTATCCTAGTTGTTGGCTGATTCAGCTATGGGAGGTTCTGATATAATGTTATTGGGATCCTACATTTTATGGGAGTTCTCAAGATTGTCATTAGTTGCAGCAAACCCCTTAATGGCAAAGTCCTAAAAAGGGGGCAGAGATCGAGCCCCCCGTCCTCACTCCACCCCGCAGTCCGTGCAGCACTGCCTGTGTTCTACATGCTCATGCCAGCGCCCAAATCTCCCCATGTTAACAGATGTCTGTGTCCTCTCTTCACTCGCCCTCATCTGGCCTTGTGTTAGCTCATCGCAAAAAAAGGTGAGCGCTAAGACTTGTTGATGTGTAACAGATGCGTCTGACCGGGGCTGAGCCAAAAAATGACGTTATTTCTCATGGTGCATGAACACCCATTCAGAACACACACGCGTTGCTATTAAGAAGGGATTAACACCTGCATTAGTGGAAACAAGATTGTTATACATTGAAGGAAGGAATTTAAAATTACTTTTAGCTTTTGTCAACTAGCACACCTGTTTAAATATTAGAATTTGGGGCTATTGTGAGTAAAATTGAAACGCTACAGTAACGCACTATAGTCTACTTGAAAGAAAATGAGGGAGCTGATAAAAAATAAACAAGCATTGCAAAGGCCAACAGTTTTGAGTTTTGTGTAGGCCTGGTATAAGCATTTGGCAAGTGCTGCCTTATTGGTACTACCTGTCATCAGATGGCAATAGCGGGGCATATAATGTCAGTGGCTTGCAAATGTTTATCTAATACCTGTATATAAGCCAAAACTGTTGGCTTTGCCGATGCTTTTTTTTTTTTAAAGGACTTCAGTGCAAGGAATATATGCGAGTAGGAACATATTGCTTTAAAGTCAAGAGACTAAAGGCAAAGTTGGTTGAACATTTTCATCACAATAGGATCTAATTTAAAGCAGCAAGTATGCCATTAACTCCCAAAGGATTGCTAAGAAATAATATTGGCGGCCACTATTGGGCCTCATTACAAGTACAGCGGTGCGGGTAAAAACGGCAGTAAAGTGGAGGTAGTTCTTTTACTGCCACTTTACCGCTGCATTACTACACCAATGTACTACGAGTTGGCAGGTAGGGAGGAAGATTTTCCTTCAGCAAAAAGTTGGAGGTAAATCTTCCCCCTTACCACCAAAAATCATCGGATTTACAGCCGGGTAAATTGTCAGGCGCTAAATCTGCCAAAAATCCCCATGGAATCTTATGGACTCCAAAAATGGGGCATTACCACCATGTGTATTTCGATGGTAACTCCTTGGGACCAAGTGGAGATAACAGTAATTGGTCCCGTGGTCCTATCAGTAATTTGAAAGATTTACTGTAGAATTTCCACTAAAGTCTTAGGTGTTATAGCCTGACAGAGCTAGCTCAAAGAGATCTGGGGGGGGGGGGGTGTTTGGGCGGGAGAAGCAGGTTCTGGGTGGGAAAGAATTTAAGGATTAGCACAGGCAGTCAATGGGTGGGTAACTAAGTAAGCATTGCCCACGGGCTGCTTGTCCCTCACATCCTCCCTGCCACCCTCCTAGCTGTACTCCATTGGAATGGTTTTGGCTTATAGTGGCACTAAAGTGCCACCTTTGTGACAAGGCCATTAACTTGGCCTTGTCAAAAGGGGATAAGCCGGATGGGTGGGTGGCATAGAGAAAACTCTGGAGTTGGCCCTAAATCTAAGGGGAAGACCTATTGGAACACCACAATGCCTGCCACCCACTTCCAACATGGTGCCAGTATGCTATCCTGTAGACCACTGCAACTCAGCGCAAGCCTTACCTCCACTAGCTGATACATGGAAGTGTCTTTATATTGCTTTTAGAAACACTGCATTGAAGCCTCAATGCAGGGGTGTTGCTAGGTCTGGAAAAGATCCGCAGGAGCTATGCTGATGTCGAAACTGTCGGTACTGGGGTTTAACTAGCCCTTTGGTTGAAGCTCCTGAGATTCTATCCGGGGTTACAACTAAAAGACCAGGGTCTATAGCCCCCTTAACCCCCCCTAGCAACGCCTCTGCCTCAATGTAAGAACAGTTGTCCTGAGAAGAGAACCGCTTTACCATTAGACCAGTACCATGATTGTCTGTGCGGAGAGAGCGAGCTGCCCAAAAGAAACCAAGATACCCCTGTGTGGCAGACGCACACCAGGCAAGGAGGATGCCTGGGAAGCCTGCCTTCCTCAGCAGTTGGCAACAGACCTCACACATCTGCCGAACAAATCTGGCAAGCCCGCAAATATAGCAAGCCCGCAAATCTGGCAAGCTCGCAAATATTGCAAGCCCGCAAATCCGGCAAGCCCGCACAACAGCCATGGAAAGCCCTAGACCAAAGTGAAAGAAAGGGGAGGCATTCAAATCTTTCCCTAGACAACTTACCATGTGGAAACCTGAGCCAGGAACCCCGAAAATGCATACTTGTTTTCCCGGGCCACCATCTGCATTGTACAGTGGACTTGCATGGAGAAAATGTGTGGGGTTTAGCCACAAGCGTCTTGGATGGGGAATATAGGGCCAGATTGGCTTGGAAGAGCTGACCAACGCTGGCAGACCGAGTGGGATATACGCAAGGAACAGGGAGAAGGAAGTGTCCGTTTTTCTGGTGAGGTCAGAGGTTGAGGGTGACCAAGAGACCAGCATGGGAAAGACGGAGCAGCAGAGTTGGGATGAGATCTTTGGAGAAAGCAAGGTATTAGCGCTGGTGAAAGGGTGCACATGTAAATGTACAGTTGGATGGTTGTGTGTGAGTGTATGTTGAATGGTGTGAATGCTTGTGTGTAATGCCTGGATTAGTTATTGTTAAGCTTTATTACTTCTAGCCCTACACTTACTCATCCCAGTACTTGTGTATGAGGCACTTTGGACATGGAAGTAATGTCTGCCTTATCTACCTTTACTCTTCATTACTCCCAGTCCTGCTCTTCCTCGTCCCAGTAGTTACCTACGAGGCACGGTGCCTCATACGTGAGCACTGGGACAAGGAAGAGGGACGTGGAGGTAATTCTGGGTGTGTTAGTCTAGTTTGCCCCAGTTGGTGCAACACGTCATTTGTTGCTAAGATAGGGGGGAGCTCAGCATGGCTCACAGGGTGGGCCCACATTTTGTGCTATGCCACTTGGTACTGGTTAGGGAGTAAAAGTGGTTCTACAATGTGAGTGTGCATGGCAAGTGGGTAGAGAATGTAGTGTAAGGAGTGATTGTAAATCAAATGTTAACCAGTGAAAGGAGGGTGGGTGAGTAGCGGTTTGGATTGAGTAGTAGTGGTTTGGATGGAGGAGTAGTGCTGTGGAGGAGGGATTAGTGGTGTGGAGAAGAGAGGTGTGGTGTGGAGGAAGGAGTGGTGGTGTGGAGGTGGGAGTAGTGATGTGGAGGAGGAATAGTGGTGGGGAGCAGTAGTGGTGTACATGAGAGAGTAGCAGTGTGTATGAGGAGTGGTGGAGGAAGTGCAAGTGCCATCAAAGAGCAGGTGCCCGAGGTAGGAGGACTGCACCATCAGAAGGGACAAAAGCTTATTGGGAGGAGCAAGAATCTGGTGGTCCAAGTAGTGATTCGAACTTGCTACTTCTGATAATGAAAAGAATCTAGATTGACACTATTAGTTGATTAGACACTGCAGTTGCTATTTAATTTGTGTGCAGTGAATGTCGTGGTACATAAACATATTAGGTCATAGGATATTCAACTTCAAACGTATACATGATATAGTCCATGGGTGTGTAAAATCAAATAAACAATATTTGAAATTCAATTTCAAAAATTGCATTCTCTAAATCTCCTATATTGGAGGAGATGAGACATCACTGTTTGCAAGTGTTCGGGGCACAAAAAGGACATATAATGTGAAAATAATCAAGGTTGCAAGCCAACAAAACAAAACAAGTCAACACAACAGCGTTTCAGCCTTTTTTGCTAAACTTATATAGGGGTTGTTAGGTAGTCCTTCATCAGGACGGGTGAATTCTTGTGTGGGAGAGATCCTATGAACTCGTAATCAAAAGGCACAATGGCGTACATCATCAAAGTGTCCATGTAAACTGACGGTAATGGGTAGGTGGTGATAAGTACCAAATGAGTCCATTCAGACTGCCTGTGTGTCACCCGTCCTGATGAAGACCTACCTATATATAGCAGATGGGGGAAGACAGAGACTCGCTGAACTGGGGATGGGGGTATGTTGGAGGTGGGAAAGGGATAAACCACCACAAAGTGAGGCATGAGTGTTGTATGTATTGTGTCTCCTTGCTCTGGCCCTGTGTGGATGCTTGCTTGATGGAATTCCTGATGTAATGCCTGAAGGTTAGCTGTGGAATGTTGTTGTGTGAGTGCCCCTGTGTGTTTCATGAAAGTCTGTGAGAGTGGAAGCTGGTGGATGTCTTCCTATGTATCCTTCTTGAACCTTCTACATACTTACCCAATAACTTACCCCTTGTGTCACCTTGTAACCTGGAATCTAGTAAAGACGCATGTTCCCTACCTGTGGCTCTGGAGTACTTCTTTCAGCACAAGAGTACATCTTAACAATGGGTTTGGGACATGAGCCACACCAATGCAAACACAACATTTATTTTATTTATTTTTATTGTATTTTATTGAGCATTTGTTAGGCGCCCAAACAACCGAATTGTGTTTCAAAGCGCCAAAGCATTGTGAATCCTGCCAGGAGAAAACTGGAATGGTAATGGCTGTCACACTAAAGACATGGAATGCCCTTATCCAGCCTATATTGGACTCCATTCCTACAGGGAATCCAGTGTGAGCTCTAAGGAAGGGTATACATAGGCAAAATGGCAGTTGTCATCGTGAAACATGGACAAGAAGGACTACAAAAAAAACTGAAAGGTGAGGGGCTCTAAAACATTCTTCAGGGAGCACGTGACTACCTTAACAATTAAAAGGCCACACTGCAATCCAGACAAATAAAAAGTATATACCTACCACCAGCCTGTACCACTGACACGCCTTCTACACGAGGAAACTCACAGAGGGATGCAATGGAGTACATTAGGAGGGCCCCTGCCCTAATAACGTTATGGGCTGAAATAGCAGAACATTCAAAAGTCAGCGGTAGTCTTCAATGAGACTTTGAAAAACGTTGCGATGTCTAGAAACAAAGGTAGGACAGCAAAAAGCCCGGGGGGCTTCCTCAGGGAGCAAAATGAAAGCTATAGGGCATTTCTGATCTTACTGATCTGCTGTGGTAATTATACAGCAAAACCACACCCCATTGGTGAACCTTGATATATTGTCAACTAAAAAAGGTTTGAAAGGTTTTTGTCTCATCGTATACATGTATGTTACATTATTATGTGTTTATGTAGGTGCTTTATGTAGCACAAACCTAGTATACAGTGGCAGAACGCTTTAAAAAGTGTCAGAGTGATTTATTAAGTTTCGTCATACATGGAGCAGCTCATCCATAATCCACGGATGGTGGTGCTCAGCCATCGATTCATCCATTATGGAGCAGCAGGCACAGCAAACCCACAAATAAAAGTAAACGCAGAGAAGTGCACAAGAGCATCATCTGTCCCTATAAGAACTCTACACTGCCAAACGTGTCCAATGGGCCATGCGACTCCAGCAAAGCATGTGCTGCTTCCTTTCAGCATGACACATTGAAGTGTTGGGGTGTCAGGTTTTCAGAGTTCCATGCATGTGTAATGTCTGCTTTCCTCGGGTTCAGAACATTTAGGCTTCCTATGTTTTCTTTCATGGGATCCGTAGCTAGGGGCCAGGATACAGGCTACCAGGTCTGGACTGTTGAGTGAAGCGAGTGTGTGAAATGGTGTATGTGTGCGGGTCTGTTTGTGCATGTGTGTATATCAGCAAGTGTACCCAGAGCAAGGCAAACACTCCTTTGCATCACTTTCAGCACAGCCATCATGAAAATGTGTAATACATTGAGGGCATAGGCATATTGAAACTGAAGTAAGCAGCATACACGAACTGATGAGTTGCATAAAATTGAGTTTATTGTAGTATGAGGAGACCCGGCGCCCTGCACTGCAGCTCTCCCTCACCACCGTCCCTCTCTCGTCTCAACCGCTTCTCTGGAACCCTCACCACGTATACAAACAATACATTCTACCTTCCCCATGCAGGCAGGGCACCTGATATCCTAGCAACCAGAATGCAGGACAGAATATGAAAAACATAAAGATACAATTCTTAAAATACCACAGAAATCATGTTTTACCAGGAAATCCTAGCATATTTTACAAGCACATTCATAATGAAAATGTGCTTTACAGTGGCACTGCTGGTATGCATTATGGTCACAGGCATCATGAAAACACATTTGGCAGTGACAATGCTAGCTTATATTGTGCGCACAGACATCATAAAAATAAAATACATTGAGCAGGGGGGTACTAGCACTTTTCAAACCATGCCTATTGTTCACAATTCATTCAAGGCTGAGTGAGCGGCACGCGCATCAGTAGGGGGTGACGATGCTCTTATGTACCAAGAAATGACATCTACACTCAAATGGTACTGAAGCACAATCGTGCTATGCCAGTCTGATGACTATTCTTGGCATCAATATAGGTAGCCATTAATTCATTTCACTTTGGAAAAATGTGTTAAAAAACTCAGTGTCCAATTTAATTATCCCAAATGTGTATTCAGTCAACAGAAGTTAAGTGTCCACTTTAATGATCCCAAATGTGTTTCAGTCAACAGAAGTTAAATCAACATTGTCACAGTCAACACGTCTCAAAACTTCATAAAAAAGTCCATTCCTGCAGTCACTATCTAGCATGGGTCCTAAAAAGGGTAGGGGTACTCATTAACATATGGAATGAGATGTGATGTCACCAGAAATTAGCATGTCAAGGGGAAATATGCACATGTCATTCTATTGGCTTTGCATAACCATACAAAGTGCCCATGTGCAAACATGGGGATCCGAGGAGATTGTATGTCAACGTTCCTTCCTCAATATTCAAAAATAAACACTTATTAGGTTAAAAATGGTCATGCGAATATACACATATTTCAATACAACTCTTCAAATAACATCAAAAATATGTACGATTCTATAAGTGAACATGACTGACCCGTCCACCAGATCAACACAACTCAACATTATAATGCACCACCCTAACACATAGAGTCCAGTAAAGGTAATTGTCTATACTACACAAAGAGAACAAAATAATGTGAGACACTACTTAACACAGCTAACATTTAGACGAGTGCATGCCATATAAAAAATGATTACATGTCAATGTAATACTGACACACTTTTGTTTTCACATGTGCCTCCTAATTATTAACATCTTGAATAGGTAAACAATGTGCCTATATCACACACTGATTTTCACCACTCCTCAAGTTCTTTTTTCTGCAAACTCCAGTTTCGGCTGATGGGGCTTATATAGTTTCTTTGCCCAGCCTTCCTCAGGGCACGGTTTAATGCGTCAGGGTAGATGGTGTGAAAAGTGCATGTATCTACAAGACATGATGTACATGCATTTGTTTTGAAATTGAAAATCATATCCAATTATACTAAAAAATGACTAGTTTAATTTTACAGATGCCATGAAACAATGAAACACACCTGTTGATCTTGTAAGCGACTTATGTCAAGCCTTGACGTTCAGATAGGATCACAGACTCACAGCGCCTCACTCCCAGAAACCCGGCCATGCTGAGAAAGAAAACTGTATCTCTATCAGAATGGGCCGTAATTTAACACTTGGAACTAATTAGAATTGGTATTAATATGTATAATACTCCTTCTAGCCTTTAAACTATGTGGAACACTTTAGCCAAAGTTGCCCATGGGAAGCCAGTTTCCATTCTCTCACACGGTTTACCTCGCATCTAGGAACAAAACATTTGACTCTGTAATGAGATGGAAAAAACGTGTGTTTGTATTGTCATGGTAATCCATCTAGTGGTTGCTAATCTGTACTCGTGAAGTGTACTAAAGCAAAGGCTGCGCCGCTATAATACACTCACCCGAACTTGCCTAGATGACTCTTTAGCAGTTCATTCTCTGATGCTGCTAGGAAACCGAGTGACGTACTGGCACGTGTTAGATATGGCACGCCTGTATGATCGCACTGCTAAGGGCTATAATGATGCATGAATCTAAACAGAAACAGCTATGGCTGCCATCTTCAAACTGCTCAAGTCCAAGAAAACTAAAACATAACCCGTGAACAGAATATTCAAACGTGTTTGTAATATAAGCATCGTGTTTTCAACCCGAAATATAACATAGACGCAAGGAAAGGCATCCCTGCCCGCCATCTTAAACCTGCCTGTATCGGCCAATTCCAAATGGACAGTTGTAATATCCATGCAATAATGGGTAGTGTGTTGCCTGCTGCAAATGAAATGGCTAAATGGGCAGAAATGATGAAAGCCATGATGCCTGTGTGGTGATTTTAGCCCGAATTCGCAAGCGAGCGCAGAGCACGAACCCGACACCTCTACGGGAGGGGCTTCTTTTGTCGTGTGTCTAAGTCTTAAAAATACAGTTGCAAACCCCAGCGATTATTTAGGCTCATATTATTTTGCTTTCTCGTATTTTTATTCTTGCATTCAGACTGGGGACGATACAGCTACGATACAGCTACTACTTGATTTGCTTAACAAGTAAGGATATCTACATTTAACAAGTTGGCGTATTATGTGTTGTGCGTCAGGTTCGATACAAGCAGGTATTATTTTAACCCTTGAAAGACAAATCTTGACATATTGGAACCAACTTGAGCTGAAGAGATGGTTAAACCACCATCTGAAAGGCATCAAATCCCACCTCAACTAAAATGTGTGACCATGGTCACATCATTTTCTCTCACAATGGAGGTAGAGGCCAGAGAGGGCTTATGGCCAATGTTCCTATGCATCAGTCTGGAGTCCAGCAAATGCCAACTCTCCCCCTTCAGGAAGTCTGCCTATCACAAAAGAACAGGTACCTCACAGAAATGTAATGAGCTACTTGGCTACCCACATTCTGCACTCTGCAAAGTTGATACGTGAACTTGCACAGATTTCCACATCCAAATTTGCTAGCGTATGCAGCCAACAGGTGTGAAGCAAGTGGCTGTGTTTGAACAATGGCACAGGGCGGGATCTTGGAGAGATGACAGCAGTCCTGTCATCTTGTGTGTATGCAGTGCCATTGTAAACAAACCCCACAGGTTTCAGTGTCACTGGAGTCAACACTTTGCAGCAAGAAAAGGGAAATATGCATGCACAGCTATTTAGATGCTGTGGTTTTCATTCTTAATTAACATAGCAAAAGGTTGAGGTATCTACTGTACACGCAGACTGCCCTTCCCCCAGTTCCTCGTGACTTTACGCCTCAGGATTGCAAACAGGTTTTTTCTTAGCAAGAGTTTCTTCATTGATGTAATGTGTCCATCTTGGGAACAGAGCTGCTAAATTGAGCAGAAATAATTTAAAAAAAAAAACTAACACTGGTGTGTCCTTCAAGCCAATGACGAAGAGTGGCAGGTGGGGGTAGCATTTTGCGCATTTTTAGTGGTATTTGTTTCAGAAGTTTTGATGCATATTTAAAAATGGGAAATGTGTCCTCTTGTTCAGAGCAGAATTGCCTAGCATTTTAGTGCGGGAGTAGCCTTCTGGGTGGGACCAGACTGGTATGCAAATGAACATTCCTGCTCGGGGAGGCGTGAGGTGGGTTAAAACGTGTTTGCAGAACCCCCCCCCCCCCCAGTGAAGAACAACCCCTAGAGCAAAACATTAGGAGGAATTGAGGGATATCAACTTTAGAACCTGTGCGCCCTATTTTGTCCGTAGGTTTGTTATGGTGTCGCATGTGTGTGAAAAGAAAACAGAGAAAACCAGTTCCTCTACTCCATGCAATATATCTCAGATTGAAGCTTTCACACAAACTTATGCGCCACTTGGTATATACAAGAATACTCAGAAAATGGTTGAAAAGCGTATTTAGAGTTTTAATTGTGTGTAAGAGCAGATTGTTTGAACCCTGTTCCCTTTTGAAATGTATTATATTTAAAAATTGTAATGTTTGCGTTCTTGATTAGCGCAAAAAATGCCCTAAAAGCTGCATGGTCTCATCTGTAAGGATGTCAAGACTGGCAGGAGTGCCCCTTGCCCACCCAGCTAATTGCAGGGCACAGCAGAAGCTTGGTTGGCAGGGGCAGCGGCAACTTAGCAACAATGAATAATGAATGAGTAACGAGGGCATGAGATGCTGGTCTATTACGGACGGGTTGGTTCCTAGTGGCAATACTGGACCATGCAACCAAACCAGGCTTCCTATACCCATCATTTTGGATTTGCATTTATTTTATTTGTATAGCGCAAACCAGGCCCGGAGGCTACCATTGAACAGCTCAGCACAGGCAGAGGATTGCACAGTGGCTGGAAGATGCAAGCAGGTGCGAAAAACAGAACCAGCAGCTTTCTTTGTTCCCCATCAAAAAGTACTTGCTTTGTGATGTCTTTTAACTGTAATGCTCACAGGCATATTTTCATGCGTCTGTACATAAGTACATTTGTTGCTGGAACGCATTTATCTGCCCTGGTTCCTAGTCATTGCATCGAATTCCTACCATCGACATATCATTCCATCGAAAAAAATGCATCAAATGCATTTTTTAAACCTTTTTTTAATGGGCGGTGTCCCCTCAACCCCCTTTTTAACCTTTAAAACCATTATAATTAAACCAAAGACTTTACCTTTTAAAAAAAATGCATTCGATGGTTTTTTTCAATGCAATTTTTTCGATGGTTAGGCATTCGGTGGTACTGCATTTGATTCAATGACCCGATACCCTCTGCCCTCTATCATGGAACTTTAACATTGAGGGCTCGTTCTTGCGCTTCTGTTGCTATAATTCTTAGAGCCCTTACTGGAGATGGGCCTGTTCAAGAGCAACAGCATATGCCGGCTAACTCACTGACCCCCTAGCATGCCTCACTGCTGCTGTGTGGAGTGTGCCTCACTACAGTGCCTCTTCATTCGGTCAGCCCTGTGCTCTGCTCATGAATTCGGACACAGACACTCAACGACAAGATTGTTCATTGGCTTAACCGCACAATGTGCTCGCAGTGCAGGAGCCTTTCCAACCAGTTGTGGACTATCCCACAGCCTAGCAGAGATTTTGGCATACATTAAGTATTCTGCATTCTCCCAACAAAGATTAGTGCAGGCCCTCCCTTTTAATCCTAATGCTGGCTGCCTACAATAAACCAGAATACACTGTAACTGCACTCATGTCAGTACAAGACTATCCTGCAGGCACTGCTCAGCGGGCAGAACGCTAGACTGGTCAATATTACAGCCCTCTGATTTTCTACCTTGGTTTTAAGTTTTACTGTACAGTGATGCTGTGGTCTGCATAAAGATGCATTCCTTCATAAAGTAAAAACATAATATTTGCTTTCATACTTAGGGTCTTTGGTGATGGTGATATCTGTATTGTACAGTATTTAGGATCATTCCACACATCCACACCCTCCTACGCACACAAACCGAAAGCCTTGAGTGCTCAACCACAGTGCAACCACACGTTTCGCCAGACAGGTGAGGCTGAGAAGAGTATAGATGAGAGCCCCCCTGTAGTGCCTGTGTGCTGCGTCATTTTCCTCATGCTCGGAATCCCTGAGGTGCTACACACTTGAACACTTTGCAGAATGCCATGGAGGCGCTTCTACACTGGGGTGGATTGCACAGCACCTCCAAAGTCTGTATAGGCTAACATTATTTCTCTGCCTCACAAAAATAACGATTCCGTATGGTCTCAACTCCTTTGTGGGTTACTTACACATTTAAACCATAACTAGCACGGCATGGAATTCACGAAGTTCAGCAGAGTCAGCGTTGAATCTCTCTCTCCTTTCATCATAGCCCGGCGTGGACTTCACAGGACTTCACGAAGCTCAGCAAAATCAGCATTGAGTCTCTCCCTCCTCTCATCATAGCCCGGCTTGGACTTCACGAACCTCAGCAGAGGCAGCATTGAGCCTCTCCCTCCTCTCATCATAGCCTGGCGTGGAATTCACGAAGTTCAGCAGAGTCAGCATTGAGTCTCTCCCTCCTCTCATCATATCCCGGCGTGGACTTCACGAACCTCAGCAGAGGCAGCATTGAGCCTCTTCCTCCTCTCATCATAGCCTGGCGTGGACTTCACGAAGCTCAGCAGAGGCAGCATTGAGCCTCTCCTTCCTCTCATCATAGCCGGGTGTGGACTTCACAAAGCTCAGCAGAGTCAGCATTGAGCCTCTCCCTCATCTCATCATAGGCCGGCTTGGACATCACGAAGCTCAGCAGAGTCAGCATTGATCCTCTCCCTCCTCTCATCATAGCCCAGCGCGGACTTCATGAAGCTCAGCAGAGGCAGCATTGAGCCTCTCCCTCCTCTCATCATAGCCCGCCGCGGACTTCACAAAGCTCAGCAGAGGCAGCATTGAGCCTCTCCCTCCTCTAATCATAGCCCGGCGTGGACTTCACAAAGCTCACCAGAGTCAGCATTGAGCCTCTCCCTCCTCTCATCATAGCCCACCGTGGACTTCACGAAGCTCAGCAGAGTCAGCATTGAGCCTCTCCCTCCTCTCATCAGAGTCAGCATTGAGCCTCTCCCTCCTCTTATGAGAGCCAGGCGTGGACTTCACGAAGCTCAGCAGCGTCAGCATTGAGTCTCTCCCTCCTCTCCTCATAGCCCGCCATGAACCTACCAAGCTCAGCAGAGTCAGCATTGAGCCTCTCCCTCCTAGCCCAGCATGGAATTCACGAAGCTCTGCAGAGTCAGCACTGAGTCTCTCCCTCCTCTCATCATAGCCCGGCATGGACTTCACGAAGCTCAGCAGAGTCAGCATTGAGTCTCTCCCTCCTCTCATCATAGCCCGGCATGGACTTCACAAAGCTCAGCAGAGTCAGCATTGAGTCTCTCCCTCGTTTCATCATAGCCCGGCATGGACTTCATGAAGCTCAGCAGAGTCAGCAATGAGTCTCTCTCTCCTCTCATCATAGCCCGGCAAGACCTTCACGAAGCTCAGCAGAGTCAGTGTTGAGTTTCTCCCTCCTTAAATCATAGCCCTTCATGGACTTCACGAAGCACAGCAGAGTCAGCATTGAGCCTCTGCCTCCTCTCATCATAGCCCAGCGTGGCCTTCACGAAGCTCATCAGAGTCAGCATTGAGCCTCTCCCTCCTCTCATCAGAGTCAGCATTGAGCCTCTCCCTCCTCTCATGATAGCCAGGCATGGACTTCACGAAGCTCAGCAGCGCCAGCATTGAGCCTCTCCCTCCTTTCATCAGAGTCAGCATTGAGCCTCTCCCTCCTCTCATGATAGCCAGGCATGGACTTCACGAAGCTCAGCAGCGCCAGCATTGAGTCTCTCCCTCCTCTCCTCATATCCCGGCATGAACCTACCAAGCTCAGCAGACTCGGCATTGCGCCTCTCCCTCCTAGCCCAGCATGGAATTAACGAAGCTCTGCAGAGTCAGCATTGAGTCTCTCCCTCCTCTCATCATAGCCCGGCAAGGACTTCACGAAAATCAGCAGAGTCAGCATTGAGTCTCTCCCTCCTCTTATCATAGCCCGGCATGGACTACACGAAGCTCAGCAGTCAGCAATGAGTCTCTCTCTCCTCTCATCATAGCCCGGCGTGGACTTCACGAAGCTCAGAAGGGTCAGCGTTGAGTCTCTTCCTCCTTTAATCATAGCCCGGCATGGACTTCACGAAGCTCAGCAGAGTCAGCATTGAGCCTCTCCCTCCTCTCATCATAGCCCGGCATGGACTTCACAAAGCTCAGCAAAATCAGCATTGAGTATCTCCCTCGTCTCATCATAGCCCAGGAGGGTCATGAGTGGAGCACTTCTCAGCATCTCTCATTTTCTCTTTGTGACTTACTCTCTCTATATTTGTCTCCCCGTCTTTGCCTCTTCTCTCCAGCTAACTCTTCTCCCACCCTTTCTTTAAACTTAATTTACTCAACTCTGTTTTGCAAATCCTTTTTTCCATTCTCTCTCTATATTCGATCACCACATCTTCTCAGTCATCGCCTTTTGATCTCACTACCTTTGCAGTCTTCTACCTCCTCTCTCCCTCACCCCTTTACTTATTTACTCCCTCTCTATTCTTTCACCCATCTCACTCATTGCTTTTTTACATCATCCTCTCCATCTCTCACCCACGCTTCGGTTTTTCTATAGTCTCCCTTCCTGTAATCTTATTCCCCATCTCTCCCTAAGGTATTTATTCCCTCTGACATCTTTTACACTTCCCTCTAGTCTCTCCTCCCCAGTGTCATGTCTTCCTCTCTCCAACTCCCAGATGTGACACTTTTCTTTTTCTCTGCCTTTTCACCTTCCTCATTCCCTCGCACCTGCTCTCCTTATATGCCCGCCGCGAGACAAGAATCATAGCTGCTGACTGCCTTGTGCAGGAGCAGAGAGCAGCAAACGCCATGGTTCAGAGATGTTGGGTGCTAAACCTTGAGCTGCAGTCTCTCCATTTGCTGTCAAGGTGACACCGGCCTGCCATTTTTCGCCCATCCGTCCTAAACAACTTTCCCCCAGGACGAATGGCATTTGCCTTTCATAGAATCAAGACACACACAAAAACAAGAGAGGACATTTTCTTCCAATAGCGTTTTCAGAATAATAAAAGGTTTGCATGTTTTAAACTCCAAGAATCAATACCAATATTTTCCCTGGAATATGCAGTTCGGAAATATGACATTTCAACTTTAGTTGTCCGTGTGTTTCATCAGGTTAACTGGTGCAGCAGTCAAGTGTCTGGCCTGCCAACTTCCCGACCGCGTTCGAGTCCTCAGGTCGGAATGAATTCAGAATAGACAACCAATGTCTTTCATTTTACCCACGGCCACTTAAATAAATGGGATGACTGTGTCCACCCTCTGAAAAAAGTTCGTGGACCCTATCCATCAGTGTGCACCCTCGACTTGAGCCCTGCTATCTAGTTTAGATGGTACATCCAGTGGTACTGGGACTGGTAGAGAACAAGGGAGTGCTGCTAAAGCTGAGCTCAAGGCAGCATCTGATTTGAATTGGCAGAGGACAAATGTGACTGGCCCAGTTGTACTAGAGACATTCAGGTTTAGTCACAGGAGAAGGTGTAAGCAATAGAAAAAAGCAAGAAGGTTCAGCTGTGATTGGTGACAAGCCAAGGTAGAAATGGTGGTGAGGAAAAGGCCAAGGGCACTCATTTCACACCAGTGCCCACTATGGATCCTGCAGACCATTGTAAAAGAAAGATGCAACCATCTCTGATGCACTATATTGATGGTGGTAATGGTGCTGTTGTTAGCGCAGAGATGTGAGTGCAAGTAAAACTGAGGACCATTTTGTTGCCAAAGAAAACAAAGTAAGTAAGAGTATGGCAAGAAGTCTAAGTGTGACTGGAAGAACAGTGAAGCAACAGACAGCATTGTAGCACCCCCAAGGGCCCAGCCTTCCTCTATGTCCACTTCTAAATCATCCAGCATCACCACCAACATAGGACGTTCTGTCACTGATTTTGGCAATGTGAAAAAGTCCACATGAAGGGCCTGGAGCTGGAGGTGAATGCCTCGGAACACAGGATTGGGCGGAGCAGTAAATGTGGCAGTAAAAGCGTTACCGCCACATTTTTATGCTCTGCCTAACTCGTGATATGAGGGTATTGGGACAGGGGGTGGGAGGGAGAGCTATCCTCGGGAATCTTTTCAGAATAGTGGGATAAATTGCTGCATTTTAGAGCATACTTTAAAAAAGAAATTGGGTAAAAAGCCAAACAGTTTGCAGTTGGCGCTCGGGGCCCCAGGGGGCAGGCATGGTCTTTTTCTACTGGACATCTATGATAGATGTCCAGTAAAAAGATACCATCCCTGTCCCCTGGGCCCCACAGCGCCTAACACTCACACACAATCAAAGTGATTATGTGTGTATGCAAGGCTCTGGGGGGCCAAGGGGGCAGGCATGGCATTTTTTACTGGCGATCTATGATAGATGTCCAGTAAAAATATACCATTCCTGTCTCCTGGACCTCACAGTGCCTAACACTGACACACAATCAAAGTGATTATGTCTGTATGCAAGGCGCTGGGGGGCTCAGGGAGAAAGTATGGTCTTTTTTACTGAACATCGATGAGAATTCCTGTCTCCTTGGCTCCACAGCGCCTCAGAGGGAGAGCAGATTTTGGCAGGGGGGTTGTGCAATAAAGGTACACACACACACACACACACACACACACACACACACACACACACACACACACACACACACACACACACACACACGCCTAGCCATGGCCATCTCCCAGACTATAAATTCCAAAGCCTCAGGCGATCACAAAGTGGTGTGTGTTGTGTGCAGATATGGAATTCATGTGAAGCATGCATGAGTAAACGTCCTCAAATATAGCTATACATCTTTGGATTTGCACTACACGTACTCTGGGCAATAATGAGGTTTGCCAATGTAGTTATCTGTGTTTTTTTATGTTCTGCTGAATGTACTAAATCAAATAAAAATCTTTGCAGTTTGGGGTTATGCTTCTCAGTTCTTCTGTACAATTGCATTGTTGTGAAAGTCTTCACAATCATACGTGTGTGCAATGATGTTTAGCCCCAAAGGGAATTGGTGGAACATGTCATATGGTACATAAATGGCACGGGTAAAGAAATTCACCACCAGCATGGGAGGAAAAAAGGCACACATTACAAATTTGCACAACTGCAAAGTCAAATCTTCAAAGAAATTATGCCAGTGGAAAAAAACTTGAGATACCCCTATGAAAATATGCTACTGTAATGAAATTTAATGTAATGCAATTGAAAATGCTATTGCAAAGTCCACCTCTGCTCTTATAGTGATCGTGATTTGAGTGGGAAAGGGCAAAATGAGAGTGAGGCATGTGAAGATACAGTTGCACAAGCTGAGGTGTTCATGTGTGCCTATCAAAGCTACCCAAGTCCTGATGCCTGCTATGATTCTATATGACCTCTGGTGGTGACACTTGGGAATATGTTTTATCTGGAGGAGAAAACTCACAGTCTATTAAATGATAAAGCTGGGATACTGGCAGAGCCAGTGGTGTACAGAGGGGACGCAGGTGTGCGGCGGAGCTAAAGATGGAGAGGGACGTGCAATGAGCTCTGAGCAGCCCCACCAAGGTTAATGTCAAATGGGACCTGGTGGTTGGCATATAACTGCTGTTTGTTGAAGGAGTCAGGTTCTTTTGTGTTGTTATGCATTAGGAGTGGGTCATATTACTTTTCTCTGTATCATTTTATAACAATTATAGGACAGTGTTAGTGGCTTTATCTGATTTGGGAAAAAAGGGTTGGAAGGCTGAACGAGTCCAATCTCGATGGTGACCTTGATTTAATTGTTTTGCTCAGAAATATTGCTCATGTTGAGGGGGCTGTCCCGAGTGATGTACATATCTATTTTGGCCTGGTTTAGCCTGGTTGCTCTTATTGACCTTTGGTTCCAAGTTTCAGATGGCTATTATGAGCTGGCGTGGTGGTCAGTCATAATGTAGAATGCAATAATGTATTTTTTAGAATGTTTTCGAAAAAAAAATATATATATATATATAATTAAAATGTGTTGAGTATGAGGGGTGAGAGGGTGGTGGGGGGTGGGGAGGTGGCCGGGGGGTGTTGGGTGAGGAGGATTAGGGGGGGATCCCCCCTAGTAAATTATACTCTTCTTGTTTATTTATTTATTGATAGTGCTAATTGACATTATTTTTTCAACATTTATTTTTCTAAAAATTGACTCTTTTCATTATATGTATAGGTTTTCGACATTATTGTTTTCTACATTTTTTTTTCTACATTTTTGTAAGTCGACTTTTGTTTTTTCTACATTATGACTATAAACCAGCTGGCGTGGATTGTGGGCATACGAATCATGAAAACGTGTTTCTCAGGCAGTGGCATACATTGTTGCACAGGCATCATGAAAAGGAGTTTTACAGGCAAGTGCTGGCATATGATGTTGGCACAGGCATCATGAAAATGTGCCTTATAGGGTCAATGCTGCATATATTGTGTACACAGCATCACAACAACGCACTTTACAGTACAAATGCTGGAAAATGTGGTATCCACAAGCATCTTGAAAACATTGAACATTAGCAATTGGGGACACAGGGAACCTGAAAATATGTTTTACAAGGCACTGCTGGCATATTGTATTTTGTAGGTGTAGGAGAGAGCATACAAACCTGCACAAGGTGGCAGTGTATTGTTAGACCTCTGCATTGATTCTGGCTGCATCCTTCTTCTAGTTACATTTCTCCTCTCCAAGAACACTACCACTTTGTGGACTGTAAACCTGAGGTGTTCTTGAAGTAGTTTGATGGCAAATCAGAGGCCAGTGCCATTGTGAGCGCTTGTGGAGTTTCTTTCCAGTGAGCCACCAGTGCTGAATCCTGTGCAAACTAATGGTGGGTGATTTTGCAGCCTAGATGGAAACTGTCTCACCTCCTCTTTGTGCTAGAGGTTGCTAACACAGCTTATCCTGACTGGCAGGGGTGAGTGACCCACTGGATGAAGTGAAGTGACAACTCCCTAGTGATATGGCTGTGCTTGTGGGTATCCAAAACCCAAGGTGGGAGCCCCTACTTCATGGACACCTAGGGGTAGAACAATTATATATTAAACAGGAATAATGCCCAATGGATTCGAAGAGATAACTAGGGGAAGAGACAGAGGCTGCAATCCCAATCAAACAAAACAGTACAAAAATATTTTGTTAAAACATTGTTGCTACTTCCCTTTCATTCATTCATACTTAATTCATACCGCTCACTTCTATCATTCTAAGACAATTCATCAATAGAAGCCAATTTTATATATATAAACACAAGGCTTCTATTCCAATTCTTTTAGTTTCCAATGTTCTTGCTAATGGTGATATGTGCACTAGTACTATGCTATTTGTGTTCATTTGACTACTTTCTTCTCTATGTGCAAACACAATGATGTTCAGATCAATGTTGTATCGTGGAATATGCATGGCCTAAACCACCCCATCATAACCTGAATAGTGATAGTATAAATAGAACAACATAAGATTCATTTTGCCCTTTTGCAGGCGACGCACCTGGTCAAGTCTGTTAACACATGATTTGCAAACAGATGGGGCAGTTGTTGGTATTTTTCCTGTTTTGACACTCATGCCAATATACTCTCCATATTGACCCATAAGTCTTTGGAGTTTAAAATCCACAAACCCTCCAGGACCAGGAAGGGTGCTGCTTGTGTCTCGGCAGTGGGACATCACAATGTTACCTATTTTAATGTTCATGCTCCCAAAGTGGTCTCACCCAACATTTATGACCGGGTGTTACATAGTTTTCTAGACTCTCTTGACTATGTGATTATTTGGGTGGGAACTTCAATACTTTTCTAGATGCAGGCTTGGACATATCCAGTACCACAGTATGAAATCTTTCCCGGGTGGCCAGGGCTGTTCTGCTGATTATAGAGTTTGTGGTTGTCTGCAAACTGAGGCATGGGGCCTCCATACCGGGCTCCATTACCGGGTTCCTGCAATGGGGACTTACCGGGTCATTCCGACATAGGAGGACCCGGTAAATCCTCCTTGCAGGAACCATTCCCCATTCCCATTTGAGCCCCCATAGGGCTCAATGGGAATGGGGAGGGAGGTAACAACGGGCACATTACAAGTGTCCCGTTGTTACCTCCCTCTTCCCCTCGCGGGACCCTGAAAAGACGTCTGGTTTTACCAGGCATCGGATCCAGGTCCCGCAAAAGGAAACTCGTAATTGTTGCTCCCATAATGAAGGGGGCCGGTCCCGTACCGCCCTCCTTCATTCCGGGAGCGCCAGGGCCGTAATGAGGCCCATGGTCTTTCTAGGGAATTCACTTTCTACTCTTCTCCTCACTGCCTCCCAGAATGATTTTTTCATGGTCTCCCAACTGCAGGCCTCACTGGGCTGCAGACTGTAGTATACTACCCCAAATGTTCGCTGATCATACTGGGGTATTTCTTGCCATACAAGTTTCCACTTTTTGGGGCGGGAATAGAGACTGGGGGAATAAGACTGATTTGATATTGGACCCGTCCTTCCCTTCATTCAGAGTTACTTAGTGACATTTGTGATTTTTTGGTAAATAATGTCGGGTCCATTGCCTTGATCCTCCTTGTTTGGGAAGCTCTTAAATGGATTATAAGGGTGTTTGCTTTTCAGAAGTGGCTCAGGTTCAGTTGAGTATCATATCAGATTTCTCAAGGCTTGAAGGACTGTTGAAAGACCCCAAGCTCTCTTACAAGCAGAAAGAAAGGAGGACGGGCTGGCAGAGGCCCAGTCTGTGCTGTTGCTGATCACAAGGTGAGGTTTTTGGGTAGACTTATAGTTGCATGCAATGTGGGCACTTGCATCTTGAAAGAGCAATGCGACCATATAGTGCGAACACAGTCCTCATGAAAATAAGTTACAGTGGCAATGCTGGCATTTATTGTGGGCATGTGCATCATGAAAATGTGTTGTAAAATGCTCCTGTGCACTGTTGGTTGCCTAGAATCTATTTGATTTTATAATGTGGTCCACTAAAAAAGCGATCATAAATGAATAACCATTCCAACTTATGGTTTTAAACATTTTCTCAAGCGGAGATCCGGATGGAACTCCCTAATGAATGGTTGGGCTCGCTCACAGCACTCTCTCGTTCAAGCAAATTTGGAGAAGCCATGCCACTCCGCTTTCTAAATTCAACCGCAGTCACTTGACTGGCACCCTAGAAACCTCTGACAATTTCAAAAAAATGCATTCAGGCACAAACACACCGCAATTTCTGTAGATCAACACTTTCCTACAAAGGTTAAAAGGGTTGTGTTCAACTTTGCACTTGGCTACTACTTGTAGTTAAAGAAGAAAGCACACTAATGTCAATTCTTAGTGACCTGAATTGTTTTTCTTGTTTAAATTCTCAAAGGTTACAGTGCTTCTTTTATACATAATTGACGATCCACATAGTGGTTCTTGCAAAAAATGAGTAGTCGTTACAAGCCCGCGTCACATGTTTCACTGTGCAACTGCTCAGTCGGGAGGAAAGACCTGTACCCCAAAAGGTTCGGCTTTCGGCAGGTTTGCTTCCAAACATCTCTGCCTTCATTAGGGCCGAAGAACACAGTTTCAGGTAAGGCAAAGCTCTGTCAAAACAGGAAACTCATAAAGCCAAATGTACATGCAAACATTTCTGCATGTTGGCGCACAATGTATGTGCCTGTGAAACAAGTGAACCAACCTATGCCTGCTGCTCCTAGTTAGGCTGTCAGATCCCGTCCACACTGGGATGTTGGAAGCCATGACCAGAATGCATTAATTACTGGGCCTCATTACAGGTCGGGCGGTCCGGAAATATCAGTGGCGGTAAACCCGCCGCCACTGGTAATACCAGACCGCCCGATCCTGAGTCCTGCAGGCGGGAGATGGCGGCAAGCTGGAGGTAAATCCAACACTGTATCCCCAAAATCTGCAGATTTACTGAACAGTAAATCCACCTGCGCTAAATCCAGCAAACATCCCAATGGAGTCCTGCAGACTCCAAAAATGGGAAATTACCACCACTTGGAATCCCATGGTGAAGCCATGGGACCAAGTACTGGTTACAGGAAACGATTCTGGTGGCAATTCGGCAGCAACTCTGCTGAATTACTGCCAAAGTCGTAATGAGGCCCAATTATTTAATGAGCTCTAAAATTCAAAATGTTACACTCATTTTCAAAAAGTTATCCTTGTGAAGAACCCATGCTGCTGCGCAAAATCTATTTGAAATCCCATCAAGTTTGTGGCTAGTGTTATTCAGCCAGTTCTTTTTTGATTGCTGCATTTTGCTGATTTTTTCACAATGGTGTTTTGGGAGACAGCCCTAAAACTCTCTCTAAAGTGGTGCCAGAACCCATCATGTTAAACTGGTCTGATACTTGAATACATTATGTTCCTTGGCTGATGTGCTTTTAATTTATTTCACCACCTATTTCTTAGATTAGAGGCTTGGGGTACAACTCCACAGTGACCTCTAGGTTTTAAAAAATCCTTTCACGCCTCTACAAATTTGCTGGTCGAATCCATGATCATACACCCTGTTTTCACACTACTCCTAACATTATGAAACCAATATTTGTTGGGATTTGCACTATCCTTAAATCTGAGGATTTCACTTTTTTTCTAGGTGGTGGAGGGGCTGTAGCCAATGGTAGAGGCTACTTTGGTCAAACACCAATTCAAACATTGTGCTACCCAGCCCAGAAACAGTTTTTAAGTAATCTTGGCCTAGAGGTTATTTATTGAAATAATTACACTATGCTACATTCCACTAAGTTCCAGTATCTTAGGGGCAGTACACGATAGGCTTTCTCCCATAATTGTTTATGAAGGCTTGGCCCAGTAAATAGCCAACATATATTACTAAGACTTCGAGCACTTTACGTAGAGTTAATACCAAGATCAATACTTGGTTTGATTTGAATTGCAAAATGTGTAAGGAGTGTTTATTTGCATTAAAAGTGGCCTCAGATAGAGAAGGGTGGTATTTTATGGTCTCTAGCAATAGCTATAAGTCATTTATTAAATGCAAAAAGAAGGATGAGGATAGGAAACTTCCATGACTTTTGGCAAACAAGAACTCACTGGGAATGTTTGGAACACGCTGCTTCTTTTAACATCCAATGGGCAATTTGGTGAAACCATTTGGAAGCCATGTTGGATAAGATAAATATTACCCCCAACCCATTATTGCTGTTTAGAGATTCTTTTTGCATTGCACAGGCAGAAGGAGGGAAGGGCCAGGCCAAGATACAACTCCTATTGATGTGTACAAATGTGAGTGGCAAATGTACAACATAGATTTGAGTAGACCGCTCCAACTATCACCCAGATTTTCTTAATGACCCAACAGCCATATTTTATGGTAAGATTCTTTTGTCCAGAAGAGAACCTTGCGCAAAGGTGGCTGGAATTCATTTGAATCTCTATGTGTGTTTTCGTAGGGGGTGAGTATTTTGGACCAGACTTTACGTTTGTTCTTACTGTTCCAAAGAAATGTGATCATGCAGAATCAACCACTTTATCTAATGTTGGCCGTCTTCGGGACATCTCTTGTTCCTGTCCCAAGGGATACACCTTGGTCGAAACTGGAAGATTTAGTGTATCCCAATAATTTGTTTTTAGTACCATGAGGTTTATATACTGTAAATATTGTCCCTAAGAGATATGTTAGAGATAATGGGGAAATGGCTCGTTTCCCTGTCAGCTTGAAAGTTCTTCTCCTCCTGTTATTTTCTTTTGATATCAATAATATGGCATTGGATATCCCAAAATGTAAAGCGGGTGCTCCTGTTCTCGGCGGAGAGAAAACAGGAATACTGCTCTTCGCCGATTCAGTGGTTTTAATTTCTAAAACCCCATGTAGTGCACAGAAGCAGCCTGTTCTCTTTAAGGATGTATGTATGTTGAACGGTCTACAGATAAATACATAAACAATTAAAGATATGGTGAAACATCCCCAGAAAACTTTGAAGCTAAAACTGATTAACTTGGTGTCTGTCTTCATCAAAGAGTGACATTGGCACAAGTCAAAAAGAGTGTCTTAATCTTATCCAAATGGGGAGGGAAACCCATAGTTTTGCTAAGCATTTTAGAGGTCAAGGAATGGGGCCAGGTCTTGAGTTATACAGCGAGCAGTCCCTTCCAACAGCCATCTGTGGACCAGAACTCTTGGGTTTCCATTAACATCAAGGTTCCGGTACTGAGAGAAAACATGATATTTCAATCCTTTTTAGCCTTGCCATAGACAATGCCCAACAATGCCAAAATCCGGGCCGTCTATGCTACCAACTGGTAAATCGGCTTAACATTTGGACTTCACCTCCACTGTTAGTACATAAAAAAGCACTTTTGGCTTCCAAGGTTCCTTTTACTTGCCCTGGTTCGGATACATCAAGCAGATGGTGTATAGCCTAAACTTCAAACACTATTGTGCCCATCCGGGACGGTCACAAACTGAATAGCAAAAAAGATTTTTGAAGGGTTTTTGGTTATGGATTACTGACCTACTTTTGTCTGATTGCAAACTATATAATTTGCTGTCTGATTAGCTACAGATCAAAGGTATGGTGGCATGTGAGAGCTGTTTAGATAGCACTGAACCTTTTTTTGTGCTAAATCTGTGTTCATTAAAAATCACCTGGGAATCCTATCTCTAACTTTGACCAGAGCACAGCACACTGGAAAAAACCTACCAACAATAGCTGAGGGCATTGCCTGACAGATACAAAAGATATAATTCATTTCCATTGAAGATCGTCAGCGTATCTTAACATGAGAAACATGTGTGTGGGCTGTTGGACCTTTTGTTAGAAGTTCAGTGCAGGAGCCTTCTTTTTTTCTGGCACACTATCAAGCACAAAGTGCTGTTTATTGCTGCGCCCAATTATCGTCTCGGAGCTGAGCACACCAGATCAAGAACTTAACTGACATGAATCTTATGATTACCAAAGTCTGGAGGTCCAATGTGGATCCCTTTTCGGACCTTGTGTATCACGTATATTTTTAGCTTCATGTTTTATTGAGTCTTTCTGTAATACTTTTTAGGGTGTTTAATATTGTGTCATTATTTATATATAATCATTTTTATTGCATTTTAACAATGTACTGTTTAATGTATGTTATCCAAATAAAGGTTGCTTTGGTATTGAAACCGAACTGAAGGATGTGACTATCATCCAACTAAATGGTACTCATTGCATTCACTGTGTAAAAATTGGAAGCAGAGTTGGCCTGACCAGAATACAAACATATGGATGTATGTGACACACATATAATAATAATAATTTAGCATTTATATAGCGCTATGAACCCTCAGGTATCTGTGCGCTGCCTTTTATTACCCACAGTGCGTAGTACTCATTTACCGTCCACGGAAGGATGAAAGGCTGAGTTCGGCCCTGCCTGGATTCAAACCTGCTTCAGCAGGCTCTCCACAGATGTCAAATCAAGTGCTCTACTCAATAGACCGGCATGTCTCCAGGGATCTTCATATAGATAACCCACCCAATTGCTAGGATTAAAAATGTTCTCCTCTAACAAACAACATTGATCTATATGCAAACTTACCGGTAACTTCGACGTCCAAGCCAAACCAGTGGCCACGTTTTTATTTTCAAATCATTCTTTCATTCACAATCTTGTTATTTTACTAAAGAAATATACTGAAATAGTGCTCTAAAATGATGTTCTGTAAGTCCTGGCATTTTAGTGTATGCCATTTTGCATTCCAATGCACATTATACCTGCACGAGTACCACAATGCAATGTGATGTTAGCCTGAACACCAGCTATTGTTGAAGATTTGACACGTTCGTGTGACAACCTGATTACTTGGTAAACTGTCATTTAGGTCTGAAGTATTAGTAACACTTAGACACACCCCAAAAGAGCCTTTGTGATGAAGCCTTCTGCTTGTAGTTACTGTCTCACAAAGGAATGCACATTATTTGTATGTGTAATGTGCATACAATTTGCACATCAAACAATCAACATTAACACTTAGCAGGAGAAAGGGGCCACTCCTAAATTATTTGTCTACTGCAACGGTTAATAAAAAAGCCACCCATTTTAGGTGCATTTCTAGCATCAAAGAGACAGTGTGACAAACAAAATGTGTGGCCCAAGAGACCCACTGGAGAGGTGACAGGGTCATTGTGTGCCACCGGCAGTGCACTCATGACTCTTCCCTCTGAGGCATCATCTGGACCAAAGGGTCCCAGGCTGCTCCAAAAAGTCCCAGTTCCTTTTACTCCAGAGCCTTTAAGGTAAAGAGGCTGGAGGGGAGCCTGCCCATTGTGCCCCTAACCTTGGTCACAATGCCACTTCTTACAACTGACACACATCTTTATAGATTTGCACTTTATCATTAAATCCAAGAAGGCATAAACGTGTGTTTTTCAATGAGCTATACACAATCACATTTTGTAAAAGGATGGCAGATCGGCATCCTCGTCTGTCAAGCAGTACCCCAAATTAAAGCCATGACAGGCTTGAAAGCGTCAACTCAGCGCCTAAGCCATCACGTCGCTCCTCACGCCACCTGACTCGCTAGACGCCTTCTGCCCCTCTCCTCCCCCGTCACCCGGTACAGCTGTACCCCTTCTCTGTGCCTCTCTGTATCCTACCCCTGTTGTATTATCTGTTCTGTTGTTACACTGAAAAGCGCTCTTTTATGCATCTGTACTAATGTGCACCTCTGTAAAGCACTCCATTGCTTCTCGAAATGATTTCCGCGCTCATTAAATACGATAATAATAATAAAAAAAATGTAACAAAAAATAATAATAATAACTCTACTGGGAGAGGACCACCCAGAAAGTAAATGGTAGACATAATGCAATTGGCACGCTGCACATACTCTATATTTTGGGGAGCTCTGTTTGCCCTGAGCAAATTTTACAATGTTTTTTTTGCCCACTTTCTTTGTGCTAAAAATGCCATTCCATTAAAGAACACCAATAAGAGATGAAGACAAATCCCTGGTGTTATAGTTTCATACAAAGCTAAATATTTGCTCAGAAATATTTTTACCAAAGGGTCCAGATTCTCAAAAATGAGCGCAAATGAAAAAAGCTCAGAGGATGTGCTATGCTATTTTCATTAGCGCTTATTGCTGAAATGCGCAGGTCACCTTATTCTCAAAGGTGGCATGTGCATTTTAGGAGGGGTTGACAGTGAGCCAAAGATGCGCTGTCCAGGCCCCTTGCATAAATTAGTGTCGGAACCACGCTCCCAACACTAAGGCATGACAGGCTCCCAGCAACGTGCATTTCACCAAAATGGGGGTTGAAGGGCCTGTCCCGGTGAAATGCTGTAGTAAAAAAAGCATTTCCATCCCTGTTTGGGGGATGGAAATGCAATTGTGACAGCCTTGTTTTCAACCATGTCTGGCGCACTTAAAATGAAATCATGTCACGCTCAAAAAGGACCCAGTCATAATTTTCACTTTCCCCGTTTGTGATTTTGGGATGTGCTTTTCAATGCCCAGTAAAGCCCCCAATATGCACAAATGTGCAAAGGGGTGATAAAGGACATGTAAATGAGTGCATCTAAGAGGCGCTCATTCAGGTGCCCTTTGAGAATGGGTCTGCTCCTTTGGGCTAAACTGCACAAAAACCCAGACTCGCTTGTAGTGGAAAAGGTCACTTCAATGTGACGGGCCACAGCTTACAAATAACCGCTGACCTGGCTCCTTGGCCTTACAGACTAAAGATCAATAACAATCACCAAAACAACTAATTAATTAAACAATCAATTCCTGCCCCTTATTCCCTCCCCTCCCCCTCAATTCCCCTCAACCTTCATTCCCCTTTTCTCTCCCATCTTCTCCCCGAGGCCATGCCCCTACTTTTTCCATACCGTTTCCCCTTTTTTGTACCCCCCAGGCTAGCATGTCCATGCAAACAGCCCTACCCCCTTCTTTATCATGCTTCTGCCCCTTTTTGCTTCCCCCAACCATCCTCCAAAGGGCCATGTCCCCGGCAAACTCCCACCCATTATAGACCTCCCCCACCAAGCTCTCCTCAACACCAAACTCCTTTCGTCCGACTCTTGGCCTCACAGCCCAGATGACCTGCCAAATCAGCAACAACTTTAACCATTAAACATATCAAGGAACCCCCTAATGCCCGGTCTGTCTCACCAACGCCGCCATCCCCTCATGTATCAGGTTGTCCTCTCATCCCATTATTGCCCTCCCCAGACCAAAGAAACCTAATCCCCCATCCAGGGCACTTGCAGAAGAGAAACCAAACTAAAGGGTGGGAGGGAGGGGAACGCAAATAAAGCCATAAACCATTGCTTGCTCCCGAACCCTCCCTGCCCCCTTTTCAACCCGGCAAAGGGGCGCTCTCCCCACAAGCCAGCACCCAAAATACCTTGGGAGTTTGGGGGGAGAATTCATACACGCACACCCCTGGTTTTGTTTTGGGCTAAACTGCACAAAACCCCAGATTTGCTTGTAGTGGAAAAGATCGCTTTAACGTGACAGGCCACAGCTTACAAATAAATGCAAATAAATGGCACCTTGGCCATATAGACTACAGATCAATAACAGTCCCCAAACCAATGAATTCATGAAACAATGCATCAATTCCTGCCCCTTATTCTCTCCCCTCCCACTCAATTCCTCTCAACATTCATTCCTTTTTGTCCCCCATCTTCTCCCTGAGGTCGCGCCCCTCCTTTTTTTATACCTTTTCCCCTTTTTGGACCCCCAGGGCTAGCCTGTACATGCAAACAGAGTTACCCCACTCCTCTACCACGCTAATACCCCTTTTTGCTTAATCCAACCATCCTCCAAAGGGCCATGTCCACAGCACCAGAAAAACACTCCCCAGAGGTGTTCTTTCTGCCCCCCCTTTTTACCTTCACATCTTTATGACACCTTGCACTGCTAACCTCAAGACCAACAGATAGTACTGATTCCCCATAACTGACAAATCAACTCCATCCTCCCTGAATATTAATCGAAATCCTCATACTTGATGTCTGGATGTGCCCGCGTCTGCACCCGCCAGGACCTGCATAACTTCAACATCTCCCTACTAATCTTTTTCCTTGTCCTCCCCATCCCCCCTCCTTCACAGCTCCCCTCTATACCCTCCTTGGTATCCACTCAGTCCAGAACAAAAGAACCGCTGGCCAAATCTCCCTGAACCAACTTTGGTCCCTCTTCATTTTCCTTAACAGTGCCACACCTGTCTCTTTAACCATATCGTTCTCCCTGGCATGTAACACAGCAGCTCATGGAGCACCCTCATACCGGCCAGCATAGGCAACAATTGGTCCCACCTGAGCCCCCAACCCCAGACGGTCTCAACAAAGTCAACTCATAGCTACACCCCAACTGGGTACCAAAAATCCTTTTTGCTGCAGCTTTCCCCGCCCATTTCACTGTTGAGTGTCTGCATATCCATATATGAGGCACCTCACTGCTCCTTCGAGCCGTATCTGGAAAAAATGACCAAAAAAAGACCATGAGCCTTCCCTCTGAAAATACCCCACCCACCTCCTACTCCCTAAGAGCTCCCCTCGCCCAGATCTCTGATGTACCCTTTATATCTTGCTGATCTCCAGTGCCCCAGACTCTTCGTGTCTTCATCAGAGGAAGCCTGCTAGCCTATGCTGCTCCCTTCTGATACCGCCCCCATATTGAAAGAATGAGTCCCAAACTCCTCAGCCTTCTCACCCAAAGCTAGCATAGCCCTCCACATTATCCCCAAGTCCTGCGCAGCACTCATCCCTTCCCTGTTCTCATGCTGGAAAACCAAACCCTCCCTCCCCATACATCTCTGCAGCCATACTATACCCACTCTCACTAGGCACAACTCCATACTTCCTCTATCCAAATGCACCTAAACCCCTTCCCCAAATGATCCATCTTAGATTTACAAATGTTCATATCAATGCTGTTTTCTGACAGACAAATATCCCTCCGCATCAGACCATCATTTCCCCCCCACCTTCAGCACCAACTCCGACACCCAAAATGCCCCAAAAAACAACCACATAAAACATGCCGTGAACATGCCTCTTTCCCATGGCAACCAACATCTGCCCTCAAAAACCTTGCGCAACCTACCCAACAGCCCGCTGACACTGGCCACCTTCCCTTTTTCCCTTGCCTAGCCTTCCAATATTCGACATGCCATTTCCCCTGCTAGGCTGAAAGCCCCATAACCACTTGGCATAAAACGTGAGGCCTGCCAGCTTCTCTCCTATCGTTGACCTGGACCAACCTTTCCCTAAACAACCCAGTATAAAGTTGATCCTCCCTCTTTCTCTCCTGCGCATCACCTCGCCCTTTCCAACTCCACTCTGCCCCTCTCAAAAACTACAGCCGTGCTCTCCCGTAGGTTGCCTGCAATGTTGTGGTCAGTGAACCCTCCACTAAATGCAGTGCTCTCAATTACCTAGATGCCATAGCTCCTCCGGGATCCGATGCTATTCCACCTCTGCTTCTGGTGCCAACCCATGGAATCTCTGCCACTGAAAATGAGAAAATGCATCAGCAATGCTGTTATCTTTTCCTGGTACGTGAATCGCCTTACACACCACATTCCACTTCAGGCACCTCAACATGAATTCCCTCAGGAGACTGGAGACCCTCTGATCCCTTCCAGATTGCCTGTTAACAATGCTAACCACAGCCTCGTTATCCACATTGAAATTCACCTTGTTATTCTGCAACTATCTGCCCCACAATTCCAAAGCCACTAGCAACAGGAAGAATTAAAGCTATGCTCTTACCCCATTTCTTCCATCACTCAGGCCACTTCTCAGCGCACCTTCTGCCTCTCTAGAACACACCAAAGCCTTCAGCCCCCTCCACATCAGACAAAACATGCCCCTCCCAAGCAGTCAAGTCCACCCGCAACCACATAGTCATGCCATTAAATTCCTCCGGAAATCTCAACCATACCCTGCAATCTTCCCTGATAGCCCCAGACGCCTCGCCCCCATCATAGAAAGGGCCATATGCCTACAGAAAGTGTGAGCCAGAGACACAACCCGACAAGCAAAATCGAAATGCCCCACCAGTCTCTGCATGTCCACCAGCAAAATCTTACGTGCCGCCACCGCCCTCTCCAGCAAGTGTACCAGCTTGATCACCTTGTCGTCCGGCAAGCATGAGGTCATAGCCATTGAATACAATTTCATACCTAGGAAAATCTGAACCACTGCCGGGCCCTCTGATTTATCCTATGCTAATGGAACTCCCAACTTGAGCATCAATGCCTGGAAAGCTTTCAGCATTTGCTGGCACTCGTCTTCTTTTCTCGCCCCACTGATGAACAAGGAATCATCCAGTTAGTGCAACACTCCACCAAACCCCGACCTGTAAGTGAAAACCCACTGCAAAAAGAAACTAAAATGTTCAAATAATGCACACGACACTGCACAGCCCATCAGTACTGCTTTGTCCATGTAAATTTGATCCTCAAATTGCATCCTCAACAACCAAAAACCCTCCGGATGCGCCCACAGCAAACGAAAAGTCGACTTGATGTAACACTTGGCCATAAAGGCACCACACCCCTTTTCTCTCATCAACCCAACCGCCTGATCCACACTCACTTAGGACACTCTGCACTCCTCAGGGGCAATGCAATCATTCACAGACATGCCCTCTGGCCCACGATAAGAGACAAATCAACCTAACCTCACCGGCCACTTTCTTAGGTACAACCCCTAAGGGGGACACCACCAGATCACCTGGCAAATCAGCAAATGGTCCAACCACCATTCCCTTGACCACCTCCTTCTGCATCTTCGCCCTTACCACATCCGGTTTTTCACATGCCAACTTCAGGTTCTCCTCTCACCGCCACACCCTCGAACCCTGGTACCCCAATTTAAGACCCCCCCGTAACCTGCACCCTAACTCCTGGCCTCCTCCCTGTCCAGGTAGAAATACAGCCATTCCACCAGCACGTCTAGCTTAATTGGAGTATAGGCCTTTCCCCACAACCCCTTGACCTACATCCCAGCCACGCCCTCTCCGACCAAGAGGCAAAACATTGTGTGACAGGGTGCTGTCCTGTGCACCTATTAGACTCATATCTAAATTTGAATACTGGCCTAGTTCACCCATCCAGGGCGTAGCGACCAAGAAAGGGCTGGTAAGGCACAGGTAAACCACTCACCATGTGGACCGTGGGCACCATCCACTGCAACCACAGGTCCATATCAGTCTCCCCCCAGACTGCCAGCTGGTCCTCCCCCATTCTCACTCTAAACTCCTCATCGTACCTCACCCAGTCAAATCCTCCAAAACTAGTAAACGCTTTTCTCATAACATCCATGTAATTAAACAACACTGCACACCTCTCAGGGTAATTCACATAGTAGACGTTGGCGTATATAAAAAATGTCCAGTTTTCAATGGTAACAGGCACCCGCAGCCTTGCCACCAGCTCCTGCTCCTCTTCCTTCGACCCCTCTTTAGCTCTCACTTCCCTGAGTAAAAGCTTGAAAACATCTGCAAACCCCTGGCCCACATTTTTTCCTTTGTAGCCACCATCAAGTGTGCACCCAACGGCTTCATAATATCCATATAGGGTAGCTTCTGTGACTTCTCTGCACTCTCTCCCACACCCAGTGTCTGCACTTCCGCCATCGCTTGCCCTCGGACTGAAGTTACACCCCTTCCGCCCTCACCAGGGCCCCCGCCATCACACCCCGATGCTTCCCCCACCTCTGGTGCTCCCCAAACTCCTCCTTCTGTGCCTCCTACCTTCCCCCAACCTTACCCATGCAACGGACCATTCTCTGCCCTGCTCACCCCTTGTCGCCTTGTCCTCGCTACTCAGCCGCACCATCCTGGCCTCCACACCACTACTCCTCTTTCCTTTCCTCCAAGGACTCCTACTGCAGGAACAAAAAACATCAGCAGCATCTCCTGCCCGTCTTTCCTGCACTCTCCCTATGCCTGCATTATCCCCACCATTGACCCCCCAACCTACCGCCCGTCCCCCCTTCCCCTTCAACCTACTCCCCTGACCCCTTTCCTCCCGCAACAACCAGTCCTCCTCTCCCCCCTCCTCCTCCACAGCCATGTATCAGTCATGTTCCGTAAGGCCGGACAGATCCTCCTCGGGCCAGCATGGGACATCCTGTCGTCTTCTCGGAGGTGCCGCACCAACCCTTTTCTGCTTCTCTCCTCTTCTCGTGTGAGGTGTTCCACCCTCTGCCCTGCACTCCACAGGGCTAGGGCTGTAGTGCACCCTCTAGGCTGCCCACATCCTCTCGCCAGAGGGACCGCTCTGAATCTCCAAGCCCTCCCCAGTAATGTACTGAAGAGAAACCCACTGCAGTGAGACCTCCCCCACCCCCACCTACACAGGCCCCCAACAAAGAACTCCTATCCCACTCTGCTCCCTAAAGTATATTTATACATTCCTTCTTGCCTTTATTTTTTTTTAATCTTATTTTATCCCCTCTCTGTGTCCACCCAAGCTTCCCCCACAGCACCCCCCACGACCCAGCTCAGCCCTGTCCCACAAACTGGGCCTGGCACCCTACACTTTAGGAGCCCAATTCGGGATTGCAATACCAAATTTCCCCTTTTATTTATGTATCTATTTCATTTTCTCTTTTTTTCTACAAAACCCCCCACCCCACACCGCTGCTTCTGCAGATCTTCCTTATGAACATGGCAGAGTGTAAAAGCATGGCGGGTGGGCCACACACCACACTGCCCCCTGGTGGCCCGTTATGCACGTCACACTCACCTAGACCTGCACACCGGAGCAGCAGAACACGCTCCCCAGCCCTGGCCCACACACGGAAACTCCGGCCCCAAAAGCACCCCACTGTGCACAAACGGGCACATGGCTGTCTGGAGCACACCTACTCTCCAAACACCTGCAACACCAGCCTGCCACAGAGTGCATGCCTGCCCGTCCTGAGCAGGGCTCACAGCGCAGGAGAGTGTTCAAGGCCTCCTTCCTTCCCCACAGCCCACCACTGTAACCGCACGGCCAGCACCACGAGGATCCGGCCCAAACCAGGTAGCTGAGCTGTGACAGTAGTTATTTCTTTACACAACCACTAAAATAGAATTTCTACTTTTTTTATATGCCCGCCCCTTAACACGAGCAGCAACCCCACAAACCATGCCTGACGTGGCCCTGTTCTGCCCCACACCACCTGGCCCGATATAGTAGGGAAGGAACTGTTTAGCGCCCAAAATACCATGGGGTAATGCATACGCTTACCCCCACTCCCGCCCCCCGCACCCGAGGCCCACCTTTTATGGCATAAGTGATGAGATGCGCTATGGGTGCCTCCAATCCTTTTTAGGTCACTATGGCATTCAGTTGTCTGATGTCTAAATCTCCCATTCTATTTCTATGCCTTATAATATCTATCCCTTCTGTCTAGGCGTCTGTAGTTGTAGATTGCCCTGGCAGTCTCCTCTGAAGACACGCGTTCTCCATGGCAGATGTGTTACACGCTTTGGCAGCCACCTCCTTGCCCTGATTCACCTTTCTGAGCTCTTGTTGACACTGGCAGGTGTGTTAGCGCTCAGTCATGCACTGGGTGTGTAAGAGTAGACCTGTCAGAAGTTGGGCGGAAGGCACATGCCGCCGCTAGCCAGTTCAGATACAGAACTCTGCTTAGGGGGTGTGGAGCACGGTAACACGGGACTGGATGTAATTGGATGTTCCTGAAATTTCTCTTTGGCTTGAATGTAACTTGAAATACTGGAACTTACAGTCTGTCGGCTGATGAGACCACACCACCTCTGCACGAGGGATTGTTGTGACAGCACAATGCTCATGGTACTAGATGGCCCAAGAGGAGAGGCCTGGGTATTCTGAATTGTTGATGTACGCATTGTTTATAAAAGGCACACCATATTTGGGAATTAAAAGTAACTTCCTCCTTTTGACAAAGTCAAACAAGCATCGGCAAAGCCCACAGTTTTAGCTTTTGTGTAGGCATGAGATTTGCATTTGCAGGGCCCTTGCACATTGATACTGTTGTGGACTGCCCAGATCCAGAGGGTGTGGCATGTGAGATTCTCAGGAAAAAAGCAAGACTTTCCTGCAGACTTCCCAGCCAGGAGAACCAGCACCTGGTCTGTCCAGGCAGTCTACTAAAAAGGAGGAGGAGGCATGCCGTTCGGCACTGACCAAAGGGCTGCACAGACCTGCCTACATTTTAAAAAAAAACAGCGATCCACGGCAACCGATGCCCCGCACACATCAACGCAAGACGCCACCCACTTGTCCCGCCCACATGGTTAAAAAAAAGGCAAACATCACGGTGTGATGCCAGATAAGGGAAGGTATTCGCTCGTTATGCTGTTTGTACGTCCACATCACCATTTAATTGGCCACTAGCAGGACGTTTGTAGCTGATATCATGAAGATTTGGGAGGGGTTGCTGGCACCTATAGAAATCTCGGAGACTCCACGCTCTTCCACTGAGACCCAGAGAAGAGCCTAGAAACCCAGAGTCTCCGGGCTAAACTCAGGGTCTAGGTAGGTCTGGGGCTGCAAAGGGAAACACAAACTCGTCAGAGACAGTGGTCAAAGTGTACGAAAAGTAGTAGTGGAACTATGTTCCCTGCTGGCTGCACCCACTCCCCACAAACCCCACCACCACATCCCCTCCCACACACAATACCCCCGCCCCCCAAACACTTGCACCTGCTGTTTAAGGGAACGTTCAGTGCAGTGCACTGAAAGTGCAAGTTTCAACTTCTTCCTACACTTTTATTTGAAAACGAAACCCGTTCCGGAACGGTTTCTTTTTCAAATAAAAGTATGAGAGCAGTAAAAGGTAATTTTAAAAAGTAGAGGAGCACCGCTCCCGACCGCTCCCGCTCACTTCGACCACTGGCCGTGTCACAAAACCTCCCCTCCCTCGACCACTGGCCGTGTCACAAAACCTCCCCTCCCTCGTTAGAGAGAGCATGTCACAAAACCTCCCCTCCTTCTCTAGTGATGAGCACCCTCTTTCCTGGATTGATTGGGAGTTCCAAAGTGGGTGTTCTTCAAGGAATGGAAAACACAAGACCATAGCTCAGGCAACTGCCCGACGTACCCTGGGGTCCTAAAAGTCCGCAAAGTGTCTAACCCGATGGGAATAGGGCAAAGCTAAGTCAGAAAATGATCCCTGCAGAGACACCAATTTCCAGTGAGTGGCTGAGGAAAAAATGGAAATACCCCAAAATGTAGAAAAAAAAAGCAAAGGGTAAAAAATCGCGAATTCGGCATGGTAAAAAAACAAACATCGAAAAATTTCGAACAAGGGGAGCACAATTTGCAGAGGTGTCCCCTGCTCCCCTTGTTCGAAATTATGGGATTTCCACTACATGGAAAGCAGGGAACAATAAAGAAAAAAAAAGAAAAAAGAAAAGAAAGGGACCCTTAGGCATCAATTCGCACCCATAATTTGGAGATGAATTGACCTTGCAGGGAGAAGTCGGACCCAGGGAGCCGAAGGCAGGTAAGTGCAGGTAGGTTGAGGCCATTTTAAAGGGTATAGTGGTAGTGGTTAGAGGGCATCCGAAATTTCCAATTTTCGAAAATTTCGGCTGTGCATAATTCTGCGGCAGTAAAATACACCACGAAAGGATCAATCACAACCGAATCCTGAACCAGTCAGTGTATAACAAACACAGATCCAAAACACAAGTCCCAGAAATATGTCCAAAATCCAATCTGACGGAAAAACCACCATCGAAATAAGCAGGAAAACAGGAAACATAGTCTGGGTCAAATAGCCAAGAAAATACAAAACACAGGTAAGAGAAGGGAGTGAAGCAGGAATAACACCAAGAAACAACAAACCAGAATGCTACTCAGAAAGAAACACGTTGAGAAGTGCTACGCGGCCTCTGACAGGCACTGATTGTTTTATTGGGTTTTTGTCACATGTGATGGACGTCTGCTCGATAGATCCATCTCTCAATGACTTAATGACACCAGAGTGAACAAGGCAGAAAGGTAAACTTAGTCCTCTGTTCTCGGGCAACACCATTTCTTGCTTGATACTCTGCCGCATTGCATAACAGGTACTACCCAGTCATAAGATGGCAACAGCTGGCAAATGGTGTGAGTACCTAGGCAAATTCATTTCCTGAGTCTATACAAGAGCCACATCTGTTGACTTTGCCAATGCTTGTTTTAACAGGACTTCACTTCAAGCAATAGACATGAAGACACATGTATTGCTTCAAAGTTAAGTGGCAAAAGGAAAACTTGGTTCAGACATTGTTATTGCAATAGAAGCTGATTTACAGGCCATTACTAGACTTAACACAAATAACAATGGCAGAAAATCCTGTACTTTGATGTCCCTGAATGATAGAGCTAGCTCAACTCGATCCAAGGAGGTTGTGTTTTGGGTGTGGAGGGACTGGTGAGAATGGTCATAGGGATGAGCGTGGCCATGGGATGTCAATGGGTGGGTAAACGGCAAACAACACCCACAGGCTGTGTGACACTCCTCACATTCTATTCAGTGGTGTCTCTAGAAATCAATGAGAAGGGTGGAAGTTGGTCTGCATCAAGTCAATATGCACCATACAAAGTAACTTACGTTCAACAGTTGCTATAAGGCCCTCAAAAAATGTTCAAAGGCATTTGCTCTTAAATGTGTCTGTGCTTTTTTTTCATGGAGCGCAGATTTTGTCACTGTACATTGCTGAAGATTCAAATCAATTCATGAAAAAATACATAACAACATGCATTAGCTCTATGCAATCCTCCTCCTCACTATTTCGCTCCAGGTGACTTCAAGCTCCAAGCTTCCTGAAATACACTTCAGCCACATTGCACATTACAACTCAAACATGATAGGTCAGTGGGTTTCCTTAAAGTGCACACACACAGCTATGAAGCAGTCTTTGGTTATTCAAATAATGCAAAACAATGTTTCATCAAACCTGCAGCAATTATTACAAGGTTTATTTATTTAATGAGAATTTGTTAGGCGCCTATACATGAAAATGGTGTTTCCAGCCACCACGAGGCAAAGTGGGGAGGGAGCAAGGGGAGTAAATTACAGTGCAAACAGCAGTAAACAATGATGGTCCTACAAGGCTTTGTGTCATTCGGACGTGCAAGTGCAGTGAAAAGAAGTGCAGGAATGGAAGGGCGGTGCAAAGTAAGGCAAGTGCTGTTGGGAGCCCGAGAGGGAAGTGCCAAGGGGTGCCAGGGTGGGAGACCACTGGCTAAGTGCTAGGGCGGAGGAATCCCAGGGGTGGGATGCACAGCCACCAGGCATGGGCCCGCAAGTGCAGTGCTGAAGGGGGGAGGGTGCTGGTGTCGACTAGGTAGAAGGCCTGGCAACCTGTGAGATTACTGAGGGACCAGGCTGCCAGCCCCAGTGGCAGTGGGAGGATTAGCAGGGAAGGGAAAGATGGAAAGAGGTAGAGAAAAGCAGAGTTTTGAGGGGGTTACAGAACTTAAGGAGGTCCGGCACAAGTCTGAGAGGGGCAGGGAGGCTGTTCCAAAGACAGGCACCAGCCAAAGAGAGAGACCTTCCCCCCACCCTCTGTTTGGAGAAGCGCTTGACAAGCAGAGAGTTGGAGTTAGAGGAGCAGTGGGCTCTAGCAGGGAAGTATTTAGGGAGAGAAGGTTGGAGATAGCCTGGTCCCAGGCCCCAGAAAGCCTTGTGGATGATGCATAGGGTCTTGAATATGATCCTTGCAACCACTGGGAGCCAGTGAAGAGATTTTAGGGATGGAGAGATATGGTCCCTGAGCTCGAGGCCAAGGATAATTCTTGCAGCCCTATTCTGGAATAGCTGAAGGGGGGCATAGGGAGGAAAGGGGCAGGGGAAGGAAGAGGCTATTGCAGTATTCTAGCCTAGAGAGGACATTGCGGTTCTGGGGGAAGGTGACGAAGGGGAGAATGCCTCTAAGGAGGTGAAGCTGGGAGTGGGCCATCTTGCCAAGGTCCAAGATTTGAGGGGTGAAGGAGAGAGAGTGGTCAAAGATGACCCCAAGGTTTTTGGCCTCACGGGATGGTAAGGGTAGAGGGCCCAAAGAGGGCAGCCAGAGGGTAGGAGGGAAACAGGGTTCAGATGTCCCAATAAGAAGGATCTCTGTCTTGCTGACATTGAGACAGAGATCATTAGCCACACACCATGCCTGGATGACAGTCAGACTATCGGCGATGAGAGCGGAGGAGGAGGTAGTAGAGGGAAGTTTGAAGGAAAGCTGTGTGTCATCAGCATAATGCTGGAAATGAGAGAAGGAGATGAGGTGAGCCAGAGGGGTGAGATAGATATTGAAGAGCCACAGCGATATGATAGAGCCCTGGGGGACGCCACATGTGGAGAGTGAGGTGGTGGAGGAGAAAGGGCCCAGTTGCAACTGGGAAGGGCGGTTAGTGAGGTAATAAGTCAGCCTGTCCATCCGGTGCCCGGTTTGTGATACCAAGGGCATCACAGAGCCATTTTATGACAATAGTGTGGTTGACCATGTCAAAGGTGGAAGAGAGATCAAGGAGAATGAGAACAGCAGGAGAGTTAGAGTCAAGATCACAAGCATGTCTTCACGGGTGTTCAGCAGAGCAGTTTCCATGCCTCTGGATACCCGGAATTCAGATTGATGGTCGTGGAGGCAACCAACAAGTTCAGTATGAAGGATCAGTTATCAATAATATCAAGGACGTTTATCAATAATATAACGTTTTTCTCTAGTGCCTCATAGTGAATACCTCTCTTCTAAGTGCTGTAATACTTATTTCTTTACTACCCAATGTAATGATAATGGGTGTCATTGTAAGTTTACCGGTATCCTGGAGGTAAATCCAGCAGGATAATGCCAAACGGTATTAGCGTTTCTGCCACCTGATATCCTGGTATTACCTTGATATTACAGGTTGCGGGAATACCGTGAATTCCTAATTCCATGGAGTCCTATAGGACTCTATCGGGGGATGTGGTTCTTTGTGGTTTGCAGCATTGACATCAGGGTATATGTTTTATCCGGTGGGGAAAACCACAATCTATCAGATGACAGCACTGGGACACTGGTAGAATCACTGGGGGAGGATGGGGTGTGCTCTGTGACAAAGCTAAAGCTACAGCAGACCGTTCCTCTGTTTGGGGGTGCTGCTCTAAAGCTGTTGAATATGTGTTATGGTTTGTGTGTGTAGTGTAAGAGTGTTTGTAGATTGAATTGTGAGCCAGTTAGTTGTGAAAGGGGAATGTGGTCTGGGACAATTTAGGAGTTGTGGTATTTGAATTTTAGGGCTAGACTGAAGCGTAGGTGTCCAAGTTCTGTTGTTATACATCATCTTGAGATGGCTTTACTGTTATGGGTTCCATTTCAAGATCTTTATGTTGTATTTGCATTCATTGAGCAACCTGAGAGTCATCTGTCACAGAAAAGAACTACATAGGAGTCAATACTGAAAAACAACAGAGGCGGTTCTTGAACGGGGCGCCTTTACAATGGGGTAATGAAGTGGGACAAAAAATGGGGATAAAGCAAGGACAGCAGGGACAGTCATACATGTGGTATACAATATGTCAGAGTGACTGCGTATGAAGTAGTGAACATATTTACAGCAGTGAGAAGGTAGTGTGGCTTGGTCATAGGTGGGATGGGTCAGTTAGTGGTCTGTATTTGGGGGGTTGGTGGCACTTTGCTGGCAAACAAGAGGAGTTTGAGTCTGATCTTGAATACGTCCTCTGTTGGGCTATATTTGATGTCAAGGGGAAGGACATTGCAGTAGAGATGGGCTAGTAGTGATAATGAGCGAAAGTGGGAGGAGGCGCAGGGGCAGAGAGGTCGAGGAGAGAGCAGGAATGTGCCAGCGGGATACAGCGAGAAATGTAGTTAGCTCGATATCAGGGGCAAGACTGTGGGTAGCTATGAAGATGAGGAGAAGGAATTTGTATAGAGAACAGTTTTGCATGGATAACCATCAGTAACGGGGACAATGTGGTAAGAAGGTGTGGGTGGGTCTCAGCACGTTGAAGAGGGTGCGAGCGGGGACAATGTGGTAAGGTGTGGGTGGGTCTCAGCAAGTTGTGAGTGATAAAGTTAAGAACTGTGTTAAGAGGAGAGAAGGAGTAGAGTGGGAGGCCAAGGAGTAGACTAGAGCAGTAGTCCAACTGGTAGGTTCAAGGCTAAAGAGGAGGGTTTGGACTGAAAGTGGGTGAGGTAGGGGCAGATTTTGCTTATATCTGTTGAGTAAGTTTATCCTGGGGGCCTCAGCAGTAGGCATTATGAATAGTTAGAGTCATAGATTACTGTTAAATAGGACCCCTGAAGTTGTGAAAGTGGGTCATGGAGTGAGGAGGTTCAGTGGAAAGGCGATAGGGTGACAGAAGTGGGTTGGCATTGGAAGCAAAGGGATGAATAGTGTCTATGTTGGAGGAGTCAGGTATTAGGCAGCACAGGGCTATCCAGTGGAGGGTGGTTGTGAGGCAGCTGATGACACCATTCAAAATAATAGTGGAGTAACAGTGGTGAATGATGGAAAGGAAAACATGATTTGGGCATTGTGAAGGCATCATGAAGCAGACATAGACAACACAAATAATGTTTGGGCTATACATTTTTATTTAAAAGAAAAGAAGGTTGTAAAAAGGCCTAACTTGCCCTATGCTAATGTGGGAATTCCCAAAATAAATAAAGCTAAGGATAGTCTGTGTCAGGAAGTCCAAATCAAATGTCTGTCTGTGTCTTAAACCTATACTTGCCCTCACATCTATTTGTATACAATGTGTAGGGATGTCAGTTTCAAAGTGATAAGTGTTCAAATAAAGGTTCAGAGCTTCGTCCAGCTTCTTTTTAAAGGATTTCCCTTTCCCAGGGTTCAAATAGCTCACAATGCAAAAAGGGTACCCTTCCCACGCTTTCAAGTCTTTCAACAGTTTCCGACACAATTCCTTGGGATACTTCCCAGCTCTTCTGGCTTTGGTATCTTTCACGTATTTCATAGAGTTCAATTCCTTAATTTCATATCAGACAAGATGTCCTTTAGAATCGATCACAAGCTTCTTTGTGGTGCTTTAATCGGCTTTTCCATAAATGGGAGTACTCGGTCTAGGCGCAGTTGTTGGACCACACGGTCCACCTATGACAGGTCTCGCAACCGACACACCTTATTTGCACCATCTTCATTTACACGCTGCCACTGTGTCATCTCTACAGTGGTGCTTGGTTTATTTTCATTTCACATCCTCATGATGCTTTACCATTGCTTCTTTTGCCACCATTTACTTGTTGCAATTTCACATACTCTCATGGCTCTTGCCAATGCTTGTTCTCTCAAGCTACACAGTTCCTTTGTATACTTATCACACTTGCAAAAGCTTGTTCTCTCAAGCTACACAGTTCCTTTATATTGTGCGATTCCACAAAACTACTTTCATTCATAACAGTATTCAATCATAATTGCTTTCATTCACTTCGATATTAAAAATGCTTGCTTTCATTTAGATCAGAATCAATTAGCTTTCTTATAAGTCTTACTTGTTTGCCTACCGTCCCAGTGTCCCCCTTCCTAGGCTGACTCACCAGTCGGTGCTTCTGGTGTTTCAGGGAGGCTTTCGGCTGCCACAAGCTCTGTCTCTCTCACGCAATGCCTCGCTCCATCTCCACAGAGACTCCGTATCACGCCACATGCTTCCATTTTCCTTTAGCCTTGCTTCCTGCTGCATAAACTCTGCATCGTTCTGGGTTGCTGGAGCACTTCGTCTGCCACCCCGTCTTCCTGGAGAGGTCTGCACTCATCCAGTAGTCCATTGACCTGCTTCCACAGTTGACTCCATTCTCACTGTTCTTTCTGCTTTTAAACTTCCTGCCAGGTTGATTGGTCTGAAAAGGACTAGACTGCTCCTTGCTGACTTGGAATCTCTGCATTGCTCTTGGTTGCCTCCTCCTCATTCCAGTACATAACTGGTGCCTGTGTGTGTGAAAGTCAACAAAGAGAGAATGTATGGCTTGGGTGTGTCTCTTTCTCCCCCCTGTACCTGACTCGTGTTTACTGGGAGATGATCTACTGGAAACATAGGGAAGGGAGTGGTAAGAGCTTACAATGCCTGGGGGATGTCAGACTCATTATAAAAGGGAAATGGGGGATACTGTGTCTCACCTAAGGGTGTTTCATCCCCACTCCCCATGCCCCCTCCACCGGGTGATCCTCCATCACATATCCACCCCCAGTTTCAGGATCTGATAGCGACAGTCTTTCCCAGGCCACCTGAGGGGAGGATATATTGGAGAAAGTTGTCAGATTCCTCACCTAGAGAGTGGCTTTATAGAGTAAAGATGATTGCGCCAAGTACTGAGGCTGGGGGCATGAGGTGCTAGAGTTCTGGGAAATCAGGAAGATGTGATCAGACAGATATGAGGTCACACAGTTATGTACAGGGCCTCGTTACCAAGCTACAAAACCATTATATTAAAAAAAGACAGTCACAAGGGGAGTATAGAAGAGAGTTTAGAGGGCTGACCAGTGGTTAGAGAGCTGGATACATGGGCGAGAGCTTTTTCAGTGGAGGGTCTGCATTGGAGATCTTATTGGCGGTGTTGCTGAGGCTAACCCGAATGGCTCATCTCTCTGTTTTGTTATGTTTGCAAGATTAGTTCTCTGGTCAGTCTTTGGGTCCCTGGTCATGATGGCCATTATGTTATTAAAATACGAGTGGTCTGTCCCTTGGGAGTTGCGTGGCTGTGGTGGTCCATTTGAGCAGCTGTGGTGGGTCTTGGAGTCGCAGCCCGGGGTGTTTAGAGACAGAAGGTTCTGAGGGGGCCGTGCCAGCTTGTATTTTGTTGTCTAGAGATGAACCAGAGTTTGAAGTCTTTTGAAGGCAGAGTGTGGAGTCACCAGGGCATTGAGTTCTATAGCTTGATTGATAGTTGATGCAAGCACAAGTTGGCCCTTCCAAAATTCAGATGTGTCATTGCCGGTTGCACACAGAAATCCAGTGCTTAATTAGACAGAAATTACATAGCAACATTTATGTTTGGGATGGAGAAATGTGACCACACTTGTGCTCAGCAAGCCCTAGACTGGTTTTTGATTGAACAAGGATCATCTTGACTAACTCACATGGAATACTGGGCTCAGGGCCCAAAATACCTATGGAAACTTGCACCCACTTCACAATCTGACATTGACCTTGGAAGAAAAACATTTAACATTTGAAAGGCATCGATTTGTCTGTAGCTGGGTTAGCTGCATGGACACATTTTTGTCTATCATTAAAATGACAGCAGAAGAGAGGGTGCTGATTGAGGGCAGTCGGGAAAGGGGATGAGGGTGAACGAGAGGGAAAGAAGGGCAAAGCGTATTTGTAGCTCACAATTTCTTTCTGTATTCTTTCCGGATGAGTGAAACTCACACTTCTACTCCCATACACTCAGGTCCAGTGCTGGCCGTGTGCCTTGGCCCTCCGCCCCGGCACTCATGGTGGGACCCCGCGCAGAGTCTGTCTGGTCTGACTCCTGGTCTCCCTCCCTCTGTTGCAGGCTGCGGCATGGTCCGTGTTTGTCCCGTGCCATGAGTGTTCAGGCACACACATGGGCATCCCATGCTACAGCAGAGAGAGAAGATAAAAAAAAGAAAAATGATGTGCAACACTGCATGGGGGGAGTCGGAGAGGGTGGGTGGGAGTGGGCCATGGCCCATGAGGGATAGGGCGGGCACTGGGCAGGTAGCGCTGGCGGGACTGTACAAAGTAACAGTTTTCCGGCGCCCCGCCATGAATTCACACTGACGTCACCAATGACTGGAAAGCCTCAGCAAGATAAGAACTCTCGGATGCAGCCAGTTACTTCTCACCTTGCCAGCCAGCAGACGTAGTAGGTGGTGCCGTAGTGGAGATGCAGTGACTTCAGTGCCTGGACAGCTGGACTCTGGTAAGGAGGCCCTCTGGACTCGGCAGGGTGTTGTTGTGGCCTGGTCCTTCCTTGGATGTGCACGTCAGCAGGCAGTCGCAGTTAAGGTACCCCTGCAACCCACCCCTATCCCAAATTTTGTGAATGGCAAGTCCCGTTGGTGTTTGTGTGAGTGTGTGGTAAGAGGTATGACTGTAAGCATCCCGGCTCCCTTGCTTAGTGTATTTCTTTTTCTTCTTTTTTTAAATGTTTTATTTATTTTATTACCAACACACCAAACATTACAACTTGAGGACATTTGCATTCAAGTCTGCTACATTATGTTCATACATCAAACATTGCGGTCCTCCCCCCCACCCCTTTAACTCGAGCCCCTATTTCCGTGCCGCCCGCCAACGTATCTCATTTTACTCACTCGTCTCCTTCGTATTATCCTCACTGAGGCCCGCCTGGGGGGTATCTGCCATTGTGGTCACCAGTTGCCTCCATTCTGTCAGGGGTCCCACTTCTTCCTCCCCTCCTCTGCTGATTGCTTCATACCAAACTGTCGTTTCTGCGTTTGCCCATTTCAGGAGGTCCGCCCACCACGCCCCTATTCTGGGTCGCTGGGCAGCCTTCCAGCACATTGCAATTCTTCGTTTGGCCAGGATATAGGCCAGGTCTTTCATTTTACTAATGTGCTTCAGGTTGCGCGGTCTGGCAAACACCGCCAGCATACATGCCACACTGACTCCACCTCCAATCCAATCCCCTTCTCTGCTAAGCGTAGCTTAATCTCTGTGCAGAATCTACCCACCTCCGGGCAAGCTCAGAACATATGTATCAGCCCAGCCTCCGCCTCCCCACACCGTGGGCACTTTTGTACCGCTGGGTTCCCAAACCTGGCGATCCTACTGGGGGTCATATATGCCCTATGGGTGACATATAGCTGTATCTGCTGGAGCCTTGCGTTGCGGGACACCTTCTTGTGGTACCTTTGAACTCTGTCCCATTGTCCGTCTAGCAAGGGATCTCCCACTTCCTCCTCCTAATCACGCCTCAGTTGCAGCACCTCCTTACCCACCCTGGTCATATACGAATATGTGAGATATTTCATGCCCAACCTCCGAAATATCTTACATTGTCTCAATAACCGTATCTGGTTGCACGGTTAGCACTTCTGCAGGCCATCTGTCCTGCACCCGTTTGATGACTCTTGTATAAGTAATATGTTGGCCTATGTGCACCCCGGTATCTTCCATCAACTTTCTGAAGTCTAGTGCCTCACCCTCTTGCCATACATCCCCAAGTGTCACAAGCCCCATTGGTTCCCAATATTTACGGATCGCTATTGTCAATTGCAGGTCCTCCCCGCATACCGCTACCAACGGCACCTGCGGGGAGCATGGGGTTGGAATTCCCACCACCTGACACGTTCTGTTCCAAATTTCCCCACCCAGTGTCAAGAGTCTTGCCCTCCCTGCACCTTAGATTTTGGCAGCCACACCACCTCCCTCAAGTAGTAAGGGGCGGAGTCCTTGTACAAAAGCCTGGTTTCAGCGGTCTCCTCTTCGGACAACCATCTAGCCACATACTGAAGCTGCCCTGCCAGATAGTATAGCTCAAAATTCGGTAGGTTTTTGCCCCCTTTGTCAGTCGGGTTTTGCAACCTCCATAAGGCTACCCTATTTCTAGTGTTGTGCCAGAAAAAGCCTCTGCATAAGCTGTGGAGTTTCCCAAAGAACCGTTTAGGGAGCATATATGGAATATTCATGAAGAAATGCAGTAGTCTCGGCAGGACCACCATCTTGATCAGCGCCGCCCTACCCATCATGGCTAGGGGCAGCCGAGACCAAAACCCCATGCTGTTCTTAATGCCTGCCACTGCCCGCTCCGTGTTGTGTTTGTGTTCATCCTCGGCCGAGGTATTGAAAGGTCCTAGTCTGCCAGGGTATCAGCAGGACCGGTAAGTGTTTTGGTGGGGTCTTTCTGTATCTCCCCAAGGGGAACATATTCGATTTCCCTGGGTTCACCGCTATACCCGAGTGGGTGGCACAATGTTACATCACCTCCAAGACATATTGCAAGTTTTCCTCTGGGAAGCACAGGTATAGCAAGATATCGTCCGCATATAGTGATATAAGGTGCGTCCCTCCCTTTGTGGGGATACCGTTCTCCCCATACTGTTGTCTGAGGCAGATAGCCAGCGGCTCCAGAGCAAGGATATACAACATGGGCGACCAGGGGCAGCCCTGTCTCGTGCCCCTACTGAGCTGCCATTTGTCCAGGATTATGGCGCTGGTTTTAACCCTAGTGATTGGGGAGCTATAAATCATTCTGACCCACCTCAGGTACCCCAGCCCCATGCCATATTCCCTCAGCGCCGCCAGCAACCACGGCCACCTCACCGAGTCGAACGCCTTAATGGCATCCAACGAGACTATCGCCATTTCGCCCGGGTCCCTTTCTGTCTGCTCAATTATGTGGTGGTGCCTCCTGTGATTGTCTGTTATATTCCTGCCTGGGAGATACCCTGTTTGATCGGGGTGGATCAGTTTCCCCATGACACGTTTAAGCCTGTTTGCCAATGCAGCCGTAAGGATCTTGCTGTCTTGGTTAAGCATGGACATGGGTCGGTAGGATCCGCAGTCCGAGATTGGCTTACCTGGTTTTAAGAGCGGGATAATCACTGCCTCCCTGAGGGACTCCGGCAGCCTCCCTTGTTCTAACGCCTTGCTTAACATGGCGAACAGTGGGGGGAGCACCTTCTGCTTGTACGGCTTGTACGTCTTGTAAAAATTACTCAGGAGACCATCTGACCCCATCGTCTCTAGTTCTTCAGGAGTGATTGGGGCATTTAGGTCCCGCTCCTGGTCACTAAGCTTAGGCAGTCCTATGCCCTCCAAAGTTTCCTGGGTCTCCTGCCCCGTCTCCTCCCTCGTATCCTCATATAGGCGCCTGTAGAATCTAAGAAACCCCTCATTGACTCCTTCTTGGGTATCCCAGTTCTGGACATCTTCATCCTTTATCTCCCTGATTACTGAGTGTGGTGTTTCATTCTTGTATAGCCACGCCAGCAGCCTGCTCGGTTTATCTCCCCCTGCATCTTGCCCTTCTAAGTGTCTTTTGTAGTTTAACTTACAGAGCCTGTCCCAGTGCCCACTGGTAGCCTGCTGGAGTAGGTTTGTGTTATGAAACCAGTCAAGGAAACAGGTAAGACTTTAGATTAAGGATTTATTTAGTTAAACAAGTAAAAAGACCCCCTTAACATCAGAGGCCTCCCATGTAAACAAGGGACAACTATAACTGACAAATATAGAATCCTAAAGGCTGAACAAGCAACTACATATTCTATGACCTCATGAGACCCTTGAGGCTGCAACAATTCCACGCTCCCATACCTCCTAGCATTGCATGGCACAGTCTCCATAATGATAACACATAACAAACTTCATAACACATCTCCCTCTTTTTCTTAAAACTCCTTCACACCCAATTATATTTCTCACACATGAAACCTTTTTACTGTAGCAATGCGGTCTTTATTCCAAACCTGACCACCAGCTACACGCACTGCACCCTTCAACACAGCAACGACCCTAACTGGGTCAGAATATAACAAGTCACCCTTCTTTCTCACCACTCCTTTCTTAATCCTTACCCAGTCACCTCACTCCACACACAATTCCTTTCCTCCTCTTCTCTTGTTTTCACGCATGACCCATTCACTCTTCTTCTTCTTGAGAGACATTCTCACTTCATCATTGACCACATCAGATTCCCTGCTTCTGCCCAACCATGGTGGACATGCCATAGAATAAGGTTTTCGACCTCTCATGAGTTCAAACGGACACAAACCGGTGGTAGCATGAGGTGCCATACGCAACGCCCACATCCTATTTTGAATAGTCGCCAATTTATCAAATCCACACTCTTCCCACATGCGAATGCTCTCCATCACACATCTGTTCAACCTCTCAACTACTCCATTGTTTTCAGGATGATAAAGGGCTGCCCTCTTATGACTCACACCACATTTTTCTAAATACTTGGGAAAACATCCACCGGTGAATTGCGTGCCATTGTCTGTAAGGACACTTCCTGGGAGACCCTCACTCGCAAAAATCTCTTGCAATACCTAAACCATACTTTCTCCCGATATTTCTCTCACAACTTTGAAATCTACCCACCTAGAGAACAAATCGACAACTAGAACTACAAACCTTCCCCGACCATATGCTAAATCGACTGGTCCCAGTATGTCCATGGCTAAATCACTCCAAATCCTGGACGGAACACCAACATCAATTAAAGGTTGCTTCTTAGCCTCTACTCCCTTCCCGCTTCTCATGCAAAATTGGCACTCACTCAAACGGACTTCAACTTCCTTATCAAATCCTGGCCACCAGTAATCTGTTCTCAATACCCCTTTTGTCTTTGCAATACCAATATGTCCACAATGCGCTAGATCAATAATCTTTCCTCAAATGCCCACTGGAGGCACTGCCCTCTCCCATCTGAATAATATCTCATCAGCAACTGACAGTTCATCTTTCACCTCCCAAAAAGGTTTTTCTTCCTCTAATAACATCGATGTATTCAGCCAAACTGTGAAGACAACATACGAGATCTCCTTACTCAATACCTCATCCTTCCTTATCTCATCCAACCACTCTTGCTTGGATACAATGCCTTCCATGCTCACAAACACCATCTCCATGTTATCCTCTTCAATCCTGTCCTGAGAATGAACCTTTACCCTTGACAAATTGTCCGCCAGAGTGTTCTTTTTCCCAGGAATCACTTCCATAACAAATTTGTGGGCTTGCATCCTAGTGACCCACACAGCCACTCTGCACGAAATCTTGTCCAGACCTTTCGTCTCAAAAATTACTTTCAAAGGTTTGTGATCTGTCCGGATCACAAATTCCACACCCCAGACAAAATTTTTAAATCTCTCTACCGCCCAATAAAATGCGAGGGCTTCCTTTCCAAGAACTGAATAACGTACTTCTGCACCTTTCAGACCGTGTGACGCATGTGCTATTATAACTTCCGATCTATCAACTTGTTTCTGTGCCATAACAGCTCTCAGGCCGCCCTCACTAGCATCCACCGTAATGATAGTCAATTTTCTTGTATCAAAACATCCCAAAGGTTTAGCCATATCTATTTCCTCTTTGATTCTAGAAAACTCTACATCACATTCACGACTCCATATAAAATCCGCACCTTTCCTTAATATTTTCCTCATCTCCAGAACTTTAGTTGCATAGTTCTCTACAAATTTTTGATAAAACTCTGTCATACCTAAAAATTAACAAAGTTCACTTTTGGTCGTGGGCTTCTCAATTTTCTTTATGCTGTTAATAATACTTTCCTTGGGTTTCACCCCCTCAGATGACACCTCGTGACCCAGGTAGTCCACCTTAGATGCAGCAAATGTACACTTCTCTTCCCTTAGAGTAATTCCTCTCTCTTCAAAGATTTTCAACACAGCATTTAAACTCCTGTCATACTCATCCAACGTCTCACCACATATTAGCAAATCGTCTTGGAAGCAAAACACTCCCTTTACACACCCAAACAGCCGATCCATAATTTTTTGAAATACCAATGAGGCTGACGCCAAACCGAAAGGCATTCTTCTGAATTGAAACACACCCTCATGAGTTATGAAAGCCGTAACCTTTCTACATTCTTCCGTCAACTCGACCTGGTGATATGCAGACGCCATATCAAGCTTTGAAAATATCTTCCTCTGGCCCACCATAGTTAATATCTCACCCGTGTTTGGCAAAGGATACCTGTCAACCATCACACACTTGTTGAGCTCGCGCATGTCTATGCACAACCTCAGATCACCAGAAGCTTTTTTTACTACCACGACCGGTGACACTCACTCGACACCTCCTGCTCTCTCAATCACACCCATTTGTAGTAATTTCTTTAGTTCATTTTTCACACCTTCTCTTAAAGAGAAAGGTACAGGCCTAAGTTTCGCAACAACTGGCAAACTACCCCTTTTTAGAACAATCTGGTGTTGAAATCCTTTCACTTTCCCCAAACTTTTCTCAAAGACTCCATTATGCTCTGTCACATACTTGCGTGAATTAGTGCACGGCAACGACACCTGGAGCACTTGCTCAGGATGATTAGGATCTAATCGGGTAGCCAGACTCTTCGGTTCTCTCCACCCCAGCAATGATTGCCCTTTCTTAGTGACATATACTTCACCTTTACACCTCCTTCCTTTGAACTCGAATTCACTCCACAAATACCCCAGTAATTCAATCCTGTCCTGATTGTACCCTCCAGGATTGATATCTGGCTCTGTTAATCGACTTACCACCCCACTCATCTCCTTCTCAAACACACTTCTGGACACTAACGTAATCTTTGAGCCAGAATCAGCCATCATGGAAACTTCATGACCATTCACATTCACAACCGCATACGGTCGCTCACAGTCGTCTCCATTTTCACCATCCATCACAACATTTATAGTATTAACGATGACATTCTGCATTGGAAGTATCGCTTCCTCTTCTGACGATCTTCCATCCTCTTCTTCATTGACGTAAAGGACCTTCCTTTGCCTGGACTGTCCAAATTGGTAGTTCTTACAGCAGTTCGCAAAATGACTTTTCCTTTTGCACTTTACACATGTCGCTTTGCGACCTGGACACACAATGGAAGAAGCAAAATGTGTGCTACTCGCACATCGAAAACACAGTCTGTCCTCTCTTCTTTCTGTTCTCTGCACTGGTTCCTGGTTTTTCTTCTCTTCCCGGACAACTCTATTCGACTGCTTGGTTTTCCCCCTTCTTTTGCTTTTGTTATCTGCCACAATTAATACTTCACTTTTGACTTCCTTTAGATCATTTGTTTCGTTCTTTGACAACTTTGCGACACATGCTAAAGAGTGTTCCACGCATTTTGCAAGATCTAAGACTTCATCTAGATTGGGGTCATCCCTTAGCCACAATTCTTCACGTATCTTATTTGATCTACAATGAGTCATGAACTGGTCACGGATATGTTCATCGAAAGTTCCTTGAAACTTGCAAGTTAATGCTAAATGTCGCAGCGCCGTTCCATATTCTTCAACCGACTCACCCTGAGCTTGCATTCTCATGCGGAAATTATATCGTTCCAATATCGTGCTGGTTTTGGGGTTGAAATGCTTGTCCAGCTTGATCAGAGCTACATCAAATTCATTTACAGCATCACCATCACTGCCATCTCCCATTGGCTGGGGAAGTGTCTCATATATTCTCTGACCTTTGTACCCCAGGAAATGTAGTAGCAAAGCCAACTTCCTTTCACCTGAGTATGATGTTACCCCAGCTGCCTTCATATAATGTAAAAATCCTTTACGCCATTGAGCCCACCGTATTTTGGCTGGACCTGGCATTGGCATGAATATTGGAGGACCTGCTATTCCAGGTAGACCCGCCATGCTCCTGGGTTGGAATACTGCTTTCACAAACAAAATTTGCTACTGCTTTCACAATCCTTGTACAATTTCCGGGTGGAATACCAGATTTTCACTCCCTTTTTTTTGGCTATGCACAGTCTTTGCGAAATTCCTTCCCAAAACAATGCCTCTCTCAAAGTTAGTGTTAGTGGTGGAGTGAGGCTGACTGCACTGGATGCAAAGTAATGCTCCTGTTTGCCACTGGTGGCTTGCACCTTCACCAATCACTACTTTTGCATGAAACCTCTAATATGCTTCTTCTCCCCTTTCCCCGCGCTCCCGTGCTCTCAGCTTAAATATTTTCCTTCAAACCATCCAGGCTTGCCATCTGCAAGAGAATTCCTGGTCAGTTGCTTGCTCAGCTTCACACGAACTAGCTGGATGCAATACAGAACGGCTGTAATTCAGTGCGCTTTTGGTTGCACTATGTTACAATGCGCTTCATTTACCGGTAGTACGGTAATCTTCCTCCTTGCTTTGCACACTGGCTCCTCCTCTTTCCGGAACACTGATAGGCTTTAGGTGCTTGATAGAGGACGAATCGGAAAGCTGGCGTAGCTAATGGTGCAGGTGCCCAAACCAGACTTTCCTTAAGACTTCCCACAACAGCGCCATATCGTGTGCTCTATTTACAGTCAGAGAACACAACCGTGGCAAGCTTTTCCGAGGCCGAGGAGTTCGTGGAGCGTTGCAGCGCACACTTACTTGGCATATGGAACAACCGTCCTTCAGAAGCGGGATGGCCGCTGCAACGCCTGAGGTTGACGGAGCGGCCAATCAATCCTTATCACGGGGAAGCACAGGGGCACGGGGGTCTTCAGACTGTCGATCGCCGCTACCACGCCAGTGGAAAGCAGAGCGGCGATGCAGGATGCTGCTGGGGGTCTTCACTCTTCCTGTCTCCATCCCATCCTCGTCGCCATTGTTATGAAGCCAGTCAAGGACACAGGTAAGACTTTAGATTAAGGATTTATTTAGTTAAACAAGTAAAAAGACCCCCATAACATCAGAGACCTCCCATGTAAACAAGGGACAACTATAACTGACAAATATAGAATCCTAAAGGCAGAACAAGCAACTACATATTCTATGACCTCATGAGAACCTTGAGGCTGCAACAATTCCACGCTCCCATACCTCCAAGCATTGCATGGCACAGTCTCCATAATGATAACACATAACAAACTTCATAACAGTTTGCCTATGCCGTATCTTCCTGTGAGGTACTCCCCTTCTGTATTAATTCTTCCAGCTCCCTCTCTGTCTCCCGTAACTCCCGCTCTATGCCCCCTTGGAGCCCTCTGGACTTAGATATGGCCGCGCCCCGTATTACCACTTTGAACGCCTCCCATAGGGTCCCATCCGACTGCACACTACCAGTGCTAATGTCAAAATACTCGGTAATAGCCTCCCTTAGATCCTCTCGGAACCCAGAGTCCTGCAAAGCCTCAGCTCTGAGTTTCCACGTCAGGATTCTCACCCTGGGGGGCTGATGCCTCCACTCCGCCACCAAGGACGAGTGGTCCGAAAGAACTGTGGCCTTGTATTCCGAACCTGTCATTTCCCCAGCTATCCCCGAGGTCACAAACATATAGTCCAGTCTAGTGTATAGGTTGTGGGGGGCCGAGTAATGTGAGTACTGCCTGTCCTCCAGATGCAGAAATCTCCATATGTCTTTTAGCTAAAAGCCCGCAGGAGGGCCAATAGTGCCTTCGCTGCTGGGGTGGGTCTCTCTAGTTTCTTATCAGACCTGTCCATCCTGGGGTCTAATGTACAATTGAAGTCGCCTCCCCAGATGGTAGCGCTGCCCATTAGGGGGCTAATTTTATCATATAGGGCCCTGTAGTAGGCCACTGTATCTTGGTTGGGAGGATATGTGTTTACCATGCTCACCTCCCTGTTCTCCAGCATCCCCTGCACCATTAGCATTCTTCAATCTGGGTCTGGTGTGGATTGAAGCAGTTGGAATGGTACATGAAGTGCTTGCCACGTGACCACTCCCCTCACATATGCTGAGTATGTGGCTCCCGTGGTGGTCCCCCTCCACTTTCTCTTGACTAACTCTAGTTTGTCCCTGGTAAGGTGGGTCTCCTGTAGTAATGCTATATCCACTTTCAGCCTTCTCAGGTACATCATCACTTTATTCCTTTTCAGTTAACTGTTGAGACCTCTTACATTCCAAGTTACAATTCTGAGACTATCCGTAGCCATGCGAGGTATGTACCACCTCCCACCGTTGCAGTCCCGGTCAGCATGAAATTGGGGTCGTACCCCTCCCTCTCCCAACTTAACCTCCCCAACTAGCCCACCCACCTCCCCCAACTCAACTGTTCCCCACTGCACACTTCCCCTTTCCTCCCACCCCCAACCATGCCCCAACTAATGCCCAGCTCCATCCCTGGACCTCAGGCTCCACCGCGTTTGGTCCCGCCTCGAGGTGCCGAGGTCAGGAACCTGGCAGGGTGTCACCAATATTTTGGTGACCTAACTAACATCCTAACTATTGGGGTTAAGAGTGCTTCCTACTTGTCTCCTGTTAATTACCATGATACGTTGTGCATCCACCATATCACAATAGAATTTGTCACCCTGAGAATCAGCACATCTCTACACTGTATTATAATTCAAGACCCAGAGTCACAATGTGTACAGCTCCTCGGTCCCAGGATCGGGCATCATTTGTCCGTGTCATCCTTCTTTCGGCCGTCCGCTCCCTCTGGGCAATTTTGGCCGTCCAACCAATCTGTCGCGTCCTCCGGACTCTCGAAAAACAGAACTTTGGATTTGTGGATCACTTTCAGCTTAGCTGAGTACATCAGCATGTATCGCATCCCCACCTCTCGCAATCTCCTCTTCACTGTCCCATAGTTCAGCCTCCGCCTCTGCACTTGAAGTGTGTAGTCAGGATATGCTGAAATGGTCACAGAAGCCCTTTGTATGGTGCCCCCATTCCGGAAATATTCCAGTATCTTCTCTCTGTTCCGGTAGTTCAGTATCTTGGTGATGATTGGCCTTGGGGTTTCTAGGGGGGGGTCTCCTCTTGAAATCTCTGTGTGCTCTCTCCACCGCGAAGCCTTGCGTGAAGACCCCAACTCCTATTTCCTGCAACAGCATATTTTCAACATAGTCCGTCGGGTTAGGGCCTTCTTCCCCCTCCGAAGGCCCACTATGCGCACGTTGTTCCTTCGGGCGCGCCCTTCGGCCTCCTCTGCCCTGTTCTCCAGGTTGGCCACCTGCTGCTCAGGATATGGATCTCCGAGGCGTGAGAGGCCCTGGCTGTCGTGTTTATGGTCACTTCTTTCTCCAGCTCGGCTGTGCGGTCCACCATTTTCCGCACGTCCAATCTGAGCAAGTTGACCTCCTCCTGTACTGCGCCAATTTTGAGCTCCAGCGCTGCTTTTAGTTCGGCAGTGGCTGCCTCTAGCTTGCTTTCCGACGTGGCCTTGAGGTCTGCAATTGCTTCTAGGATCTGCCGGTCAACTTGTGTCGGAGTGGTGTCCTCTGGTGGCATCATGTCCTTTGGTCTCGCCCCCTTCGCCTGTTGCGGGGTCTTGGCGAAGTCTTCCATTGTGGGCTGCTTCCACCGGATTTGGGGAGTTTGGATGTCATCCTGCATCTGGCATCCCCCCAGTTTAAGGCGAGGTTTGCTGGCCCCTAGCCACGTTGTCATAGACCCGGAAGGCTCCACAGTCTTCCTAACCAACCACTGGGCTAGCCATACGGTGGGGGCCCTCTGTTGGCCTCGGCTGCCTTTCAGTCTCAAGCAGGTGCTGCAGCCTTATTTACAGCTGCTTTCGGGCCCCTTGGGGGTGTCCTGTATCTATTGCGTCGGATCCACAGAGTGCTTGTGCGCCGCCGGGTCTGTGGAGCGCACGTGCACTCCCGTTTCCGTGGGCCCCCTGTGTCCTATGCGCCGGGTGCACGGCGATGAAGGGCAGGGCTCACCTCCCCCTCAGCTGAGGCGGTCGCTCCTCCGCATTCCGCAGCAACACAACTTGGGCACTTCACGTTGCCACTTGGGCCGCTTTCCTGGCTGACAAAGGATGCTTCCCCTTCAGGCGCACAACAAGCCCTCCTCCTCAGTCTCCCGTTCCTTTGTTCGGCTAGCTCGCACAGCCGCCATCTTTAATTCTGAGCGCCGTCCTCCACCGCCAGTACAATTTCCACAGTAGCCGCTCCAATACTTGATGAATTTTGAGCGGAGTTCCATCATTCGATGCAGCTAGTGTTCCCACCGGCTCCGGTCTATCTCAGGTAGCGAATGTTCAGGGTTAAGGTACCCATACACCCAAGGATCATTACGGATCGGCAGGAGACAGTCAGAAGAGTGTCTTACACTATGGCTGCTTAGCCACGCCCCTTCCTTGCTTAGTGTATGTGTGTTTTAAATCCCCACTATTTCTGTTCATGCATTTTTATTCCATTCAATCCGCACTCTACTTGTGTTCTGCATATGTTTAATGATCAGGTGAAGTTTCCTCCCCAAATGATTGGGGGGATGGGTAAAAAGGGAAACCACTGCATTATGTGTAGGGTTAGAGTTCAGTGGCAGAATTCTTATTTGTGACGTGTGGGGTAAATAGCATTTCGACAGAGGGGTGCATATGGCTCTCATGACAAAATGTCTTTCTCATTAAGCACATTGGGGCACATGGAAACAAATATATGTTGCTTATGTGCGTGACAGGGTGGGCATGCTTTGGTGTGGTGACCTAAGGGGTCCAACCATGTCATGTGAAAGTGGAGCTACACCATGGGGGCGTATTGCATTTGTGAGGTGATGCCCTACCGCTAGGAGGGCCAAAGAGTGCATGCTGGTGTGTGTGGTGACCTACGGGTTCCAACAACGTTTTGTACAGTATGAACTCTACCGAGGGCTGTATTGTTTTTGTGATGTGTTTTAGTGGTAACTGGACAAGTGGGCCGCCTACTACTATCGGTTTTGACCAGCTGGTGTTATATAGGGGTATTACAAATGAGTATGAGTTGTGGATAGCTCCCACGTTGTGGCCATATCACACCAACTTTTTTGACATAGGGTAATGTCAGGGGAGAAAATAACAGCCTCCTTTGCAAACGTGGCCTGTTTTTCCAGACCCTTGTAGATTCAGGGTACCCCACTCACTGAATCTCTATATTGGCAGAGAGGGAACCAGTGGTAAGCTTGTTAATGGGGCTGGGCTGTATGTAGGTGGTTTTGTTGTGCCTGTGCTTAGTATGTGATTGTGGTGTGTTTCATTTCCTAATATGTTTTTTTGGGGTTAGAATAAATATACTATTTTTGCATTATTGGGTACGTCACTGTGTGGACGCATTGTGGACCCCACTCTCCCGAGAATAGCCAAAACTGCTCTCCACGTTTACCTTGATTGGGCTTTGGCTAACCTCTCAAAGTTCCCCAGTTCACTATTACTAAGGTGGCCTCCTAAAATCTGTCCACCAGGCTAGATTCTAGAAATCCATTTTAACAGGTCTTTTGGTGGAATTTCCAAAAACGGTAAACCCAATGATGTTTAACCTTAAAGTGGAGGATTTACCTCCAGCATGATGGAATCTAAATGCAAAGTATGTTACTCTATGAAAGGCCCAATACTGGAGGAAGACTACGTTGTCAAGAGTTACTGTCTGCTGTCAATCCATATAAGAGCACCTCATCTCCCTTAGGTTTGTTAGTGCTATAGTATTTCTTCCAACTCTCAACTGGTGAATCTGAAGAAAAACCTATCGGATGGAACTTACACACCCAAGACTGACTTGTTAGTCCCAGGCTTCCTTGGCAGTGCCTGGGCTCTAGGATTTATAGGCAACATCCATTTATGTTTTTTACTTCTGTACATGTTTAAAATTCCTGGAATTTCCCAGTCTGGGGCAATATTCAAAATATGAAGAACCATGTGTGCATGCTAGTAACCCTCACTCCCAGTGATGTCACTTCCCGTGATGTCACTCCATGGGATGTCACTTCCTGTGACATCACTTCCTGCAATGTCACCCCATGCAAATTAAGGGGCCCTGCACTTAATTTGCTGCACTTGGTCCCACAAATCCTAGGACCGGCCATGCATACACTCATGCTTTCTCTGTTGCACTAACCTCATTTTGGAAGGAGAACACTTGCAATAATACTGATTACAGAAACTTTGCACCCGTGCAAGTGCAAAGTTGCACGGTATTAGCACTAGGGCAAAGTTTGCCCTATTTTTTAAAACACTGGGACATATTAGAAAACGATTGCACCATGACAAGTGCAATTTGGCATGATATAGGCATCAGGGCAAAAATTGCTCTTGGGTGAGAAAGATAGATTGTCATGGCATTATTGCAACAGGGCAAAGTTTGCCCTAGTGCTAATACGGAATGGTATTAGCATTAGGGAAAACTTTGCCCTGCTGAAAAAACGCATCCAAAATGAATCTTTCTTGCACTACATCAATTTTTTCCCAGGTGCTTATACAATGCCAACGTGCACTTGTCATGTTCAATAATTTTCTAATATGTCCTAGTGTTTTTACAAATAGGGCAAACTTTGCCCTAGTGCTAATACCGTGCAATTTTGCCCTTGCACCGGTGCAAAGTTTCTGTAATCTGGCCCCTAGTGCTGCACCTAATTCTTCTTTAGTTGGTCATGCCCTCCCAAACTATCACACCCCTTTAAATACTTTAATATTATGCACTGTGACAGCTCAACCTTAAATAATATGTAGTCAGCGACAATGTTTAACAGAAGAGACTCCACCTATAGCTCAACTTCAAATGATATGTATTCAAATACGGTGCAGAATCTCTAAACTTTATTGGCCCCAGGCATAGGTGGGGAGATGCAATAGCGCATCTCATCATATGCACCACAAAATATGGCACCCTATTCACGAAGAGAATCTGATTGTCCATGTCTATTCAGATGCCTTTCCCCACCCTCTTTGCCCATTTGCGATAATAAGTGGGCATTCCAGTGCATTTCAGCGCCCGTCCTGAATACGGAAATTAGATGCACTTTGAAATGCGCCGAAAACAAAATCGTTCCCCTGCGTCTGTTTGTAACAGGTGCAGGGGAACGTACAATGCCTCGCAGGGTGATTCCTGAACCTGTCATGCATTTTATTTAAGTGGAGCAGCATCACTGATGTCCCACTTATATGTCTATCCCTCAAACAGGGATATTGTTTCAAACATGTCTTGGGCATTTCACAGTGACAATACCTGTGAATTAGGCACCCAGCATGCATGCAGATGCTGTGAGCCTGTAAGACACTAGTGTCGGAGGAGTGCTCCCAGCACTATCCTATGCTAGGGGGCTGGCTAGAGCGTATTTTGTACTGGTGCACTTGTGCACAGCCCACAAGAAATGCACAGGTCAACTTTGTGAATAAAATGACCTGTCCATTTCTCTAAGTGGCGCAAGGAAAACAAGCAGGTGCTCTGCACTCATTTTTTACTTGCGCTGCTTTTTTGAGAATGTTCCCCAGTCTGTTTAGCAGATGGTGTATCAGTGCAGCTGAATGTCAACATATTGGGAGCATTTCATTTTATTTCAAGGGTTTGAAAAGCCAAGAACATCTTTGAGACAATCCTAGGATCAAATCATCAAAAGACAGGGCACAACAATTGAGGGGTATTTCTACGGGCAACCCCACAACAATCTAATCAAAGATAACAGGAAATTCATGGTTTGCTTTAAGTTCGAGAAAAGTGTTTTACTTGGAATTGTCTCCTTTGTTGTTTCATATTGAATTGTGAGCAGCACTTTTAGCAAAATGTCTACCACAGCATTTGGAGCACCGCTTCACACCTTCGATGACCTCCACTACAATGCCTGTGAGGCCCATGTATTCCGTGGTGCTTGCTTCAGCACACGAGAAAGGACAGGTTAAGCAAACAAAGCGTCTTTGACAACGTGTTTGCCGGCCAGTCACGTGCATCTTTTATGATTAATGCATAGTGTCCTTTGCCAGAGAGGGGGTAGAGCACAAATAGGCTGGGCAGAATACCAATGATGGGGGAGGGGGCAGAGCACCAGTTAGGAAGCGGAATTGCTCCGGATTTGCCCCCATGGATGCCTATGATCCTATCTCACTCCTATCTGTAATTCTAGGCCAATAGATTTGGTTTTACAGGTGCTGCTTTCGCACCACTTAATAACCAAAACTAAAATGGTATTACTATTTTTCAGAATTAAGAGCAGTTAGTGAGTTGGGAAAGGATGGAGATTCTTGATCAAACAGCGGGAGCATTAACAAGGTTCCTGGTATTTAATGAGGGCCATAAGACATATGCGTACAAATGAATAAATATCATAATTTGTAGAGGAAATCGTTGAAGCCCAGACAGTCAAAAACGATTTGTTTTATTAAATGTGTATTAGAAAAGAGTCCAACCACGAGACAAGAAAAATTAACTGGTAATGGTTCCAATAAGATATAAACAATGCCCTCCAGCAGAGAAAGGCCTGTTATAGAGGAGAGCTAGTGTGACATTCCACAAAATTAAGGAATTTCTTTGATTCTTATTGGTCTTGAGGGTCACTGGGAAAGTCAAAATCACCAACATTTTTTAAAAAATAGTTCGATTTTCAGGTGAAACTCATCAAACAATTAGTAAACTCTTGAGAAAATGCAGGGTCTTTACCCCGGAGGCCAATAACAAAGAATTATTTTAAAAGTTGAATTCGGAAAAGAAGCAGAGCTGGGAGACTGTATCCCAGTGGAGAGCAGCAAAATTAAAAAGATACAGCGCGTTTTTAATGGTAATAGCCACCAACCCACCATGGCAATCTTTATGACTGAAATGCTGCATAACAGAGGCGATGCTAGGGGCGGGGGTGCTGGGAGGGCTATAGCCCTGGTCTTTTGGTTGTAGCCCTGGATAGAAGCTTAGGCGCTACAACCAAAAGGCGTCACTGAGAGTCGCCAAATGCGCCCAGATGCACCACACAGGACACCCTGATTTTTCAATTAAGAAATACTAAAAACTCTCTACAATCATTGGAAAATTGATACATCCGGAATACTACTTAAAATTGTATTCTGTAAAACACTTACTTGGGCACAAAACACATTGTGCTGCCAATTAACGTCCAAACTGAGCTAATTTAGGACAGTTCAAACATACCTGTCCCTTTAACAAGCTACCAATTATCTTTGAAAAAGCCCCTATGGTCAAAACACATGTGGGCTTAGTCATGATACTCCATGATTTTGTTTGGGAACACTGGAAAACTGTAATGACACTTGAATATTAAATTCTAAATAAGAACATTGGGCTCAGCGCAGTATGACTGGTGTTCACACTAGATGCAAAAACACAGGGGAGAAAATGTAAAGCGGAAACAGATTAATTTGCTTTTCCTACCGTTATAGTAGACCGTTTGTAACACAAAAGAACGGTTCACGGAACAAGTCTTTTAACATAGAATAGAATTCTCATTCGTGCAAATGAACCAATACAACATGCAAGCTGCCCCTAAAGGAAGCACACCCTGACCCTGTCAGGGGATGCGCTCCCTAGGTGGCTGGTGGTGTGCCGCCTATCTAATAGGGATAGCAAGAGAAAAATGGTCTCTCATCTCCATTTCTTATACTCATTGAATCGTACTTGCAATAAAAATCCAAAATGGATAAAAAAAACTGGGACGCGATTCCTTATTAGATCATGTCTCGTGTGCGTTTCTAGGAGGGATCTTGCTAGGGGATTTCTCTAGATTTTATTCACCCTCTGAGCTGGAGGCTCCCAACGGCATCAATTGGTACTCTTGGATACTAAAATATCCCTCTACCTAGGGACAACCTAAAAGGAATACTCACACAAGGTGAGTGTATGTAATTTATTTGGCTGTATCCTAGATCTAATCTATAGATATCATCATAATATGTAGGGTCGACCGGTTTCAATGACAATTGTGGGTCATATCATCTTCTTCAGGACCGATTACTTCTGGGTAATGGCATAACTCCAGCATGAGTCCACATTTCAGACTAAGCTGTCATCTCTGTCCCGTATAGGGAGACATAATGGGAAAACCGCGGGTTAATCCCAAATGCTTAACTCTGTTGACATATCCAAAGTTAACAGGGTTATCAGCCTTGTTGTGTGTCATGCAATTGTATGCTTGTGTCTCGTGGACAGGACCGTATGGCACCTATTTTATTGTGGAGGCCCATAGTTGAAAAGTAGGGAAGGGAGTGTGGTTCTGTGGGGTGGGGGTGGAAAAGGGAAAAAACCAACCTTCTGTTTCGTGCATACACTAGAACAGTCTTTATTCTCTGTGCTCATTACACATCTTAGTGCCAGTGAGGGATTTCTTAATGCCAGTGAGGGATTTCCATAGGATTGTTGTTAAAACACCTACCTCTACCAGCTGATGGTTAATGCTTGGTAGCTGGCGGGTGCTGGTTATCAAGGCAGCACGTTCAATGTGAGCTGTGCCTCTTGCACGGCAGTTCTCATGGTCTGTAATGACAGGATTGACTCCAGTCATACAATCATCTGCATAACCTGTGCGCACTAGTTGCTCACTTCATATCCAGTTACCTATGATTTTGGGTACAGCGTTTGCTAACCCCATTTCTGGCTTATTTCTCCCACCAGCTTACCTGTATCGGGATCCGCACCGTACCGTATGGCTCACTTAGCTGCTTGTGACTGGCAGAAACGGTAATGTCTGGCTCAGCGCAAATCTTAGAAGTTCTGTGTTCGTCATTGGTGGCGTGGTTTCGTCCGCCCTATTTGCTTTAATGCCGCTATGGCAGACATGTTGGAAAGGTGCTTGCAGCGCTGTTATGTTTCGAATTGCATTCTACTCTGATATTCATCCACTCAAAATAATTGTGTGTGTTATTTGAGCCTGATGCTCATCGCCATGTAGAAAGTTATAAAGTACCAGTTTGCAAAGCCACACAGTTGAAAAGTGTTACTTGTAACTCGACTCGATTTTGACAGTTGAAACGGATCGTATGCCGGCTGTTTCTAAAGTGGCGAAGTTGCAACAGCCATTCGGCATTGACCTCTTTGTATTGGCAATTGCATGTAAGTTGCTGGATACTTAACACAAAGGTACTGTCTAGCACTTTATATCCTGTTGTAATCCCTACAGGGACGTACTTCTAAAATAACACATTTCACACTGTGCAGGTGCACAGTGTGGGCTGCGAAGCATGTGGCTAATGCCAGCTATCAAATTCATGCACTGAAGAGTGGTTGTTAATCAGGGGGACAGCAGCTTGCCCTAGACCTATCCTGATTAAGTGTACCGCTTAATACGTATGGGCTGGAAGTTGTTCAAATTGGCATGACCGCTAGGTCATACCATTGGAGGGTGAATAAAATCTAGAGAAATCCCTTAGCAGGATCCCTCCTAGAAACGCACACGAGACATGATCTAATAAGAAGTCGTGTCTCTGTTTTTGTGTGGTCCATTTTGGATTTTTATTGTAAGTATGATTCAATGACAATGAGTGTGAGAAATGGATATGAGAGGCCATTTTTCTCTTGCTATCCCTATTAGATAGGCGGTGCACCACCGGCCACCTAGGGAGAGGATCCCCTGACAGAGTCAGGGTGTGCTTCCTATAGGGACAGCTTGTATGTTGTATTGGTTCGTTTGTACGAATGAGAATGTAATTCTATGTTAAAAGAGTTGGTGTTCACACTAACCATGCACTCAACAAATAATAGTAAACCCTTGAGAAAATGTGGGGTCTTTACTGGGAGGACAGTAACAAAGAATTATCTTAAAGCTCGAATTCGGAAAAGAAGCAGAGCTGGGAGACGGTATCCCATTGGAAAGCGGCAGAATTAAAAAGAGACTGTGTGTTTTTAAAGGTAATAGCCACAACCCCACAATGGCAATCTCCATGACTAAAATGCTGCATAACATGGCTAGCCAGGACTAAGGTCAAACAAAAGAAGTGTTGTGCACAGAGAAAGTGTCTGTGATAAAAAAGAATGTTCAAAACAGAGTGAACCGTTAGGTTATGTAGGGAGTAGTGTTATGCACCGCAGACCTGGACGGCTTAAATTAAGACATAATTAAGGGAAGGAAGAGATTGAGGCAATGTGAGCTGTAATCGCTTAATAGAGGGTTTAGCACAGTGATGCACCTGCAAAGCAATCCCACAATCATTAATGACTGAGGGTGTTTCCACAGGGAGATACCCGGTAGAAACATTGAAAGCCAAAAGTTCTTCTTTTGTATAAAACACATTAGGATTCAATAGATCAAAAATGTAAACTATGAAACACACAAGAGGGTAGACTTTTATTAAAGAGCAACACTTTGCAAAAAACAGAAGTCGGGGAAAGAAACATACAACGCTTCAAAAATATCGGATGAGGTAGAATGGCACCAAGGAACAGCATTTGTATTTGTATTTTATTTGTATTTTATTTATTTATATTGCGCGCCTGGCCCAGAGGCATCTGGGCGCATTACTTAAAGGTTACAGGTTGCAGAGTATGCAGATCACAACCCGACATTGCATAATACAGTCTACATACTAGATATGTACACAGTAATTGCAGGGGGGAAAGACAAATCAAAAACAGTACATTTACATTGTATTATACAAGATATATATATAATAGTTTACAAAATGAAGGTCTGGTCAGCATAGTCGGTCCAACCGGCATGTCAAGGAGTCAGCAAGCAGTGCTAGTTATAGTAGACAGTGGGACAGATGTGGGATTTACAAATCCTGCTCATAGAGCCAAGATTTGGCTTTACTTTTGAATGAATGATAAGAAGGTTCAGATCTGAGTACATTGGGAAATTAATTCCACAATTTAGTTGCGAGGACTGGAAAGCTAGACCCCCCCTGCTTTCTGAAGCTTGAACCTTTGCAGTGAAAGAGAGTGTGCTTGGGCTGATCTCAGGGGGCGGATGGAGGTATGAGGTGTGAAGCGGTTTGCAAGGTATTCAGGGGCCTAGCATTTACACATGAGTTCTAGAGTTTTGAGGGAGATTCTTTGGGAGACCAGAAGCCAGTGTAGACTGCGTCTGATGTCGGAGATATGCTGTTTCCTAGGAATATTTAAGGCTGCCCTAATGGCATTATTCAGGGTTACCTGTAACTTGTTGAGGTTCCTTTGACTAGTCCCTAAGTATAGGGCATTACAATAGTCAATTTTTGACATGATGAGGTTTCTAGCAGAGATGATGCAGTTAGAGGAAGTGAGGAATGGTCGACATGCTGTAATAAGTTTGCATGTGTAGGCTGATGCAGAAACAACAGCGTTGGTTTGTCTTGTGAGGGACAGGGTGGAATCCAGATAAATGCCCAGAGTTTTCGTGTCATTGGATACCCTGATGGTATTGCCCTCAATAACAAATGATTTGAAGGCTGGATCCAGTCTATTGAGTCTGTAATGGGATCCGAGGATGAGTAGCTCTGTCTTCTCGTCATGAAGACAGAGCCCGTGTTGAGCCATCCAAGCCTGGATGCCTGATAGACATCGTTTAAGGTTTTGGAGTTTTGGAATCTACCGAGTGGTCACCTATGATAGGAATGAATATTTGGGTGTCATCTGCGTAGTTAGTATAGGTGACACCCAAATAGTCAGGACCCCGCACAAGACTGGCAAAGGTTCAGCAGAGGCTGATAGGGAGAAGACCCTCATGGATCTATTTGCCACAAAGTATCTGATCCAAGAGGTGGTTTCTTCGGAGAAGTGGGCAGCAATTTTGAGGAGAATTTGATGGTTGACCAGATGAAATGCTGCCGATAAGTCAAGCAAGAGTAAAAGGGCCAACTTGCCATTATCTTTTAAGTCTTCGATTTAAGTTTTTAAATCGATGAGGGCAGTTTCTGTTCCGTGCCTGAGTCGGAAACCAGATTGCTTAAGGCCGAGGAGTTTATTGGAGTCTAGATGTTCCTGGATTTCTATATAGGCAGCTCGGTCCAGGATTTTCAGCAGAAAAGGTACGGTGGTAATAGGCCTGTAGTTAGAGGGGTTGCTTGGTTTTTTGATTAGGGGAATAACCCACGCATCCTTTAGGTTATCGGGGACAGTACCTGAGTTGAAAGAGGCGTTTATAAGGGCGGTGATGAAAGGTGTTAATTCATGGGCAGCCTCCTTAATGACAGGGGCTGGGCACGAGTCACCCTGGCAATTAGAGGGTTTAAGTTTACTGATGATGTTTTCCACCTCCGTGATGGAGAGAGGTGAAAAGCTAAATGGTTTAAAGGAGTGTGCGAACGGGATGGTTTTGTTGTGGGAGTGTTTTGCTTCCAGTCAGTAAGTAGACTGCATTTTTAGCATTGATTTTAGTTTGTAGAGTTGAGATTTTGTCAAGGAGTGCTTTTTGGATTTTAGAACACCATGTCCTGTCATTGTTACAGTTGTCGGGGGGCTACTGGTGTTTCTAGTTCTTTAAGTATCTTAAAGAGCTCTTTGGTATTGGATTCTGCCTGCAGGATGCGCTTGTTATAAGTGTCTTTTTTGGCTACGAGTATCGTTTCTTTGTATTTGAGGGAGGCTGTGATAAGGGAGTTTATGTTTGCATCAGAGGGGAGACTTTTCCAACGGGCCTTGGGCGTTTCTCTTTTTCTTGAGTAATGCTCTCAGGTGTGGTGTAAACCACGAGTTGAGGTGTGCGCGAGGTTTAGGTTTCCGCAGTTTCATTGGGGCGATAATGTTAATGGCTTTCAGAATGGTTTGATTGAAGGTGTCGACTAAGACTGTAGGGTCTGTGCATGACACTGAAGCGTCGTTTAGATGGGAAGGATTAGGGGAAGCAATTTCTCTTTTGTTATGTCCCTCTTATTTCTAGTGCAAATAGGTGGTGCAATCTTCTGTTTAGGGCATTGGTTATTGGCTTGGATGTTGAATATTATCTTATGATGATCTGACCAAACGCAGGGTGTGTTCGACCCAATGTTAATGCTACAGTTCAAATCAGCCAGCCAATCAAGGGTTCTTCCTTTGATGTGAGTGGGTCCTTGGATGTGATGGGCAAATCCCAGATCTGTTAGTGTGCTGGCAAGGTCAAGAGCTTTGAGGAAAACCAAGATTGAGATCCCCTAGTAGGATAATTTTGTTTTTAAACTTTATTTTTGGTTTTTAAACAAACAAAGTAAACAAGTACAAACCGTGTGCCTCATGATAACCCCCATCCCCTCTCCACATCCCAGTGTTCCTCACAGGAGTACTGCACAGTCGTGTGAGATTATACAAAGTTTGCCTCTGGGTCACCACCTGAGAGGCGTGCAAAGTCAGAGCTTCCTTGTTTATTGCGGAGGGCTGTGTGGAGAGTCATTGTCTGGTGTGGATAGAAGGTAGGCGATGTAGGGGCCCCATATATCAGGAGGCCTTGCGTGTAGAGGCAGTGTTTTGATGAAGTCCTTTTCGGTGTCCTGGCAGAAGGTTATGTCCTGTAACCACGCCTGCAGTGAGGGAGGATGCCCTCACCGCTAAGCCATGGCGATTCTTCTGCACGCCGGACCAAGCGTAGTCCGGTCAGTTTCCTCATGGAGCTCGGCAAGTACTTGGTGAGGCCTAGCAGCACGACCGTGGGATTGTGTTTGATCCGTTCGCCCACTATTAAGGCCGTCCGTTCAAGTACTCCGCGCCAGAAGCGGTTTATGAAAGGGCATTCCCAGGCTAGGTGTATGAAGTCCGCTGTCGGGGCCTTGCAGCAGTCGCATTTTGGAGATATTGTTGGTCTTTGTTTATGGAGTCTTGCTGGGGTGTGATACACCTGGTGTAGATAGTTGAAATGGATCAGTTTATATCGTGAGTTTGGTGCCACTTTCTGGGTTTGTCCGATGATAAAGGACCAGTCGTCGCCTGGAATCTGGGCTCCCAGGTACCTTTCCCATCTCGTTCTTGAGGCTGTTAGCTGGGCGGTGGTATCTGCCAGAATTTATTTGTAGATCGTGGAGACCAGTTTGCCTTCCCCTTGGGATTGGATCACCCCGTGAAGTAATTGCCATGTGGGGGGGTTTCTTGCGGGAAAGTGGGAAAAAGTGACTGCAGTGCATGGCGAAGTCGAAAGTAGGTGAACGTATTTAGCGCAGAGTTGGCACCGCGATCCCTTGCTAGTTGAGGTGTTAAGAAGGTTCCATCCAGGAATAGATCACCCAGGGTGTCGATCTCTGCTTTCCTGGCCCATTGGAGGTACACATTTTCTGTAGTTAGTGGGATTCCAGGTATGGTATTCTCGCTGGGATAAGGGGCGAGAACCTGACTGTGGTTTTATACTTCTGTGATATTTTCTTCCATATTGCGTAAGTAGAGAGCGCTACGTTCAGAGTTGCGTGTGGAACCTGCACGGTACCTATGATGGTCGCTCTCAGCAAGTTGGATGACATCAAGGCTCGTTCGATTTGGACGTGAGGTCTTATGAAATGCATGGAATGCGTGGAGTACCAGTGGCCAGGAAATTGGGCCTGTGCGGCCCAGTAGTAGCGCTCCAAGTCAGGAAAAGGCTTGCCCCCTTTTGCAACCGGCTGAATGAGTGTTCTATATGCCACCCTTGCGGGCCTACCTGCCCAGATAAGCTCGATAATGAGGCTGCGTAGCTGTAGAAGGAATCTTTGTGGCAACAGCATGGGGATGTTCACAAATAAATAAAGGAGTTTGGGCAGAATCACCATTTTTACTATGGAAACACGGCCCCATACCGTCAGTGGGAGGCGTTTCCACCGAGTTATTTTATCTCACAGTGTTTCCACAGTCTTCCCATAGTTGTCACGGAAGAGGTCCTGATGGTTTGTGGACATCAGTATTCCTAGGTATCTGGCTTGTGAGTGTTTCCACCTAAATCCGTAGTAGTCTGCAAATTCTCTGGTTTCGGGGGTTAGGGGGAAAACCACGGATTTAAAGTGGTTGATTTTCAGGCCTGAGAGTGTCCCGAATTTGACCACTTCCCGCATGACTGAATTTAGATTCTCTGCGGGATTGCGGATGAAGAGAGCTACGTCATCTGCATAAAGGGAAATGATAAGCTTATGGGGAACCAAGGAGAGGCCTCTCTCCAACTAACCTGCTCGGAGGCCCGCGGCCAAGGGCTCCATAACCAGTGCAAACAACAGTGCTGACAGAGGACACCCCTGCCTGGTCCCCCTCTGTAGTTTTATGCTTGCAGATTTTGTTTTCCCTAGGACGACATTTGACGTGGGGTGGTTATAGAGGAGCGAGATCAGGTTTAGAAAGTGTTCACCCAACCCCATCCGCTTCAGGACTGCGAAAAGATGAGGCCACTCGACGGAGTCAATGGCCTTCTCTGCGTTGAGTAGGATGGCAACTGCTTGGGAGGCTGGATCGAGTGCTTCAATGACACTGAGCAGTCGTCTAATCCCAAACATTGCATTGCGACCTGGAATGAAGCCTGCTTGATCGGCCAGTACTAATCCCAGCATCAAAGGGAGCAGTCTGGAGGTTAGGATCTTTGCGAGGATCTTGTTGTCCACATTGAGCAATGAGATTGGTCTGTACGAGGCACTCTCTTCCAGGGGTTTTCCTGTTTTGTGAAGGAGGATTACGTTTGCATCGCAAAGTGTTGGGGCTAGGCGACCCTTTACCAGTGCTTCATTGTACACCTGGAGGAGGATTGGTGCCAGTAGTGGGGCGAACGCCTTGTAAAATTCTCCTATTAACCCATCTGGGCCTGGAGCTTCGGTGCCTGGGAGTTCTTTTATCTCTTGCAGTATCTCTTCCAATGTTATTGGTTTGCTCAGGGGTTCTCGCAGCTCATCATTGATCCAGTAAAGGTCTATGTCGTCTAAGTAATGCAGGAGGGATTCCGGGTCATTGGTGTGTTTTGCACTGTAGAAGTCTTGGTAAGAGGCACGGAAGGCCTCCGCTATATCCTCCTCTGCATGAACCAGGGTTCCATGACGGTTGCAGACACAAACAGTCTGTGTGGGTTTTCTGTCCAGCGGCAGTAGACACGCGAGGAGGGTCCCTGGTTTTTGCCCTTCCCCGTATTGGTAGATGTAGTGGCCTTGAGTTAGAAATTTAATTTCTCGGTCAGCGGCAGACCTGAATTTATCTAGTTCCTCTTTGAGGGCTGCAAGGGAACGAGGATAGTTTGAGGCTGTGCATGTGCGCTCGAGTGACTTCAGCTGTTTCTCGCTGGTGGCGAGCTCCCTTCTGATCAGTTTCAGAATGCCGTTCTCTTTGGCAATGCTTGACCCCCTGACGTTGCACTTAAGTGATTCCCAAAGGGTTCCTGCAGATGTTACTGAGTCCTGGTTAATCTCCAGGAAAGAAACAATCTCAGCACGGAGCTCCGCTGCGAATACTTCGCCCTGTAGAGCTCCAGATTTAAATCTCCAATGGGGTCTGCCCTTCTTGTTGTCTACGAGGGTGCAATTGAGGATGACAGGAGCATGATCGGGAAGTGTCCCTGGGAGAATTTGGCAGGGCCCCTCACTGAAAACTCCCATTTCTTTACACCACAGGTAATCTAGCCGTGGACTTGTGTTGTGAACCCAGGAGTGGAAGGTATAGTCTTGTGTATCCCAGTGATTATGTATCCCCACGTCAACTAGGTCATAGGCTCTGCAGATTTCGTTTACCTAAAGGCTCCCTTTGGAGGGGGTGGTGGTGGATCCATGTGATCTGTCTTTTTTGGGGTCTAGGGTCGTGTTCAGATCTCTGCCCCATACAATGGTCGCTGGTTGCATTCCTTCCAGGTGTGTCATTACCCAGTTAAAATTGTTTGTCCCGTCTGTGTTTGGGCCATAGGAGTTCACCAGGACAATTTCATTTCCTTCTAGTATCCCCCGTACCAGGAGCACTCTGCCTTCTTTGTCACTATCAGATGATAGAAGCCTGAATTTTGATCCCTTGATAATTAGAACGGCCACCCCTCTGGCGTACGAGGAGTAAGAGGAGAAATATCTGTGGCAAGCCCAGTCGCACGCCCAGCAGTTCTCAGTGACTTGAAGAAGATGTGTCTCCTGAATTAGGCCGATGTCGATGTTGTGCCTCTGAAGGTACTAGGATACTTTCCGCGTATTAGTCAGGTTGTTGCCTCCCCGAATGTTCCAGGTTACTAGCCTGAATGAAGTGGATTGTGAATATGTTTGTGGCAGATAGAGGTATCTCTCATGATGGTTGTGACGATCGTACGAATGCTCACATGTTGACTGTGTAAGCTTGTTCACTGGGTTCGCTGGTGGTGGTCAGAGTCTCGCAATGATTGCGGGGTCAGTCGTTGGTGGGGTGGATCACACCCGGCGCATCTCTTTAGCAATGCCTGTGTCTGGAGTTACGCCCCACTTCTCGTCCGGCACGTCGCCAGATGCCTTCCCGGCTCTCCCCTGCACGGGCAAACCCCAACCCGCCCATCAAATGTGCCCCCCGCCTGAAACTTTTAACAAATAAACCATGCTGAGCATGGGGCGCTAGTGCCCATCCAAGTTCAGTAGCTCCTCCTAAGTGCACGTGTGCCAGGGTGGGAGTTAGCATGCGATTGGATCCAAAGAGACCGTCGGACCTGCTGCGATGTCATGGTGGATCCCCTCTGGCTCGGTCTCTCCTGGGTGGTCTCGGATTAATGCTCGGGGTCTGCAGCCCAGATCATCTAGGAAGGTATTTGCCTCCTCCGGCGTATTAAAGAATTGGATTTTCCCAGCGTGTTGGATCCTCAGCTTTGCCAGGAACAACATTGAGTATTGCATTTGGTTGTCTTGAAGTCAGCATTTTACCCCGGTGAAGGACCTCCCCAACGCCTGGACCTCTGGTGAAAAGTCTGGCAAGATTTGGATGTTGTCACCATCAAATTGTAATTTGTCCTTGTCTCGGGCAAGGCGTATGATTGTGTCATGATCCTTGAAATTGAGTAGCCTAGTGATGATAGGTAGTGGCGCGGTTCCTGGGATAGGACAGTTAGAAGGCACCCTGTGGGCTCTTTCTACGACAAACATTCAAGACAGTGCGGGTGCGCCAAAAATTTATTTGCACATATTTTCAAAGAACTCTTCAATTTTTTGCGGGATTTGCCAATCCCTCACCCCTACTAGCATGATGTTGTTGCGGTGGGAGCGCCCCTCAAGGTCCTCGTTCGTGGCAGTGACCGCTTTCATCTGGCTCTCCAGAGTTGTTACCCTGGTCATCAGCGATGTGGCACTGTCATCGAGGTCGGAGACCCGTTGTTCCACTGAATCAAGCCTATCGCTGTGTTTGTCCAGACGATGTTGTAGCTGGTCGACCTTTGACAAGAGTGTATCGAGTTTGGAGTCTAAGTTGCCTATACTGGCCTTTAATTCCAGGAGAATCGCTCAGATGTCGACGGCCGAGGCTTGGGGTGGGTCCTCCTCGCACTCCATCGCTGGCGACGGGGATCCTGATTGGGTATGTGGTCTGGGAGTCTTAGCTATAGTGCCCGATTCAAATTCAGTTTCCTTTGAGACTTGTCAGATTTGCCCATGCTGTGTTGTTTGATGGTTGATGGGAAGATATGGTATGCCGGGGCTTTGAAGGTCTGGGCGTTGGGAGGAGAAAGCAAGTTCTCAGTGTGGAAAGGGTGTTAGTTGCCCGTTGTAGACGTGCGGGGGGGGTGTGCCCGTGATCTAATGTCGCTGTGAAGGCGCTTGGCTTCCCTCGGTCTGTGAGAGTTGAGTCTTGTGGGGAGTGCTTTGGGGCTCAGCTTTTGGATTACGGGAGGGGGCTTGGACATGGGCTCTGTGTGTCAGCCCGGTTGCAGTTGGTCAGACGTGGGGATGATGAGTGCGAGCCTTTGCCGTTCACTTACACTGGGTGTTGGAGCCTATCAGCAAATGGTGTTCTGTGTGGGGATTGTATGAGTGAGTGCCAGCTGGTGGGTTTGGTCTCACAGGGAAGAACAGCTGGATGGGTCCAGAGCCATTGGTGAGCGGGGTGCTCCGGTCCGTTGGAGCACTTTTGGTGGGGTGTTAGCTGGTAGATTGTTGCAATTGTTGTGGCCGGCAAGAGAGTGCACTTTCTGATAGGGTTGTGGTACGTAACTGCTAGCTGTTTAATGATGTGCCCCTGTTGCTCGGATTTGTGCCCCTGTTGCTCGGTGCAGTAAAGACATTGCGTATGAGGCCGGGATTCAACCTTGAAGTGCCCCAAAGGGCGGGAACGGTCTTGGCGTGGCAAAAGAGAGATCAGGGGTTATGTGGGGGTGCCTTATCGAGGAGTCCAGGGTCCCCGTGTGGATATGGATGTTGTTGCCTACACAAGACTGGTTGTTAGGAGGTGTTGAGAGCCTCTGGAAGGGGCACCGCACCAGGGAGGACGGTGCATGGAATGGCACCTGTCGTGACACGGGATGATTACAGGTTTCACTGCTAGGAGAATGTCTGTTCCGGGCCATCTGATAGTATCCCCCCAGTCTGGCTGTCTCCTCGGCATGGAGGTGTTCCGCTATTGTGGTCTCCTCAGTTCTAGATGGTATGGTTGCTGTGCCCGGGGTTCGGGACCAGAGCTAAGGGCGCACTGGGGTGTAGAGATAGACTCGGGGGGGGGTAAGGTGGGCCTGAGGGCTGCTCCAGACCGGTGGACAGTGCTGTCCAGAACTCTTATATGGTGGCAGGTGCTGGCGGTTTCACAGGGGTGGTCCCCTGGCTGTGGTGGGGGGCTCCTCGTAGGCTGTTCCTTGCAGGAGCCGTGGTGCGAGGCGGTGCGAGGAGGCCGCTGGTGAGATGTGGGGTGGTCTGTGGCCTATAGTCCTGCTACCGGGGGAGCTGCGGACTGATAAACGCCCTTATTGGGGAGCGGTGCTGGGGGGTGTTGCTGAAGGGGTCGCCAGCAGAGGAGGGGCAGGGGGGTGCCGGGTGCAGTGCTTAGTGTGGGGTCAGCAGAGAGAGGGACCTGGGGGGTCCGAGGACGAGTTGGAGACAAGCTTAATCACCCACCCGGTCTAGAGCGTGCCGCCAACCTCCTGACGCCCCCGATGACGGGCGGATAATTTCGGGCCCGGTCACTGGGCTTCTGGCTAGGGCTGTCTGAGCCAGATAGGTTCTTTGATGCACTGTCCCACGTTGCCAAGAGCCGTGCAGATGTTCGTGTCACTGGAAAGGTCTCTGAGGGCACGTCGCTGGACGCTGAGGAGACAGCGCATCCAGTGCAGCACGAGGCAGTGAACCGCAGCAACTGGTCGGCCGGGAAGATCACTGCCACTGTGAGGGTGTCGCTCCAGTTACACCAGAGCTGGCAGGAGTAGTGGGTAAATTCGCCACAAAGGAGATCTCCGATGGTCTATTCCAGTGTTCAATGGTCCATGGGGGGGTGCTGCCAATGGCCTCTTCTTGGAGTATAGTCCCCGCTGGTGAGTGTTGACCCGTCGGCCTCAGCTGGACAACCAGAACTCTGCTTGGGGGCCACCAGAGACCCTGTCCCACAATGTAGTGATCTGCCGGGCAGTCGGCGTCTGGTTTTTGGGCTGTGAAGTGTGAGTCAGAGAGTTATTGCTGTTGATTCAGCCGTCGTTGTGGAGAGACTCAGGTGCGCTGGCAAGATACTGAGTCACCGCCCCCGGAGATTCGGATCTCTTCTGATTGTGCATATGGGGGCTCCCTGCCGTCACCGGTGCACGTGTGTAGACTTGTGGCTGACACCCGGATTCAGGTTAGGGAGGAGGAGTTCACCGGTCCATGAGAGGTGCCGACCATGCGGGGGGCCCAGCACTGGGCCACGGTGCTATCCGCTACCGTAGTCTTGTGATGTGAATCGGTGGAGCGCTGGGCTGTTTTGTGCCCCCACACCAGCTTTCATAGAGGGGGTGTCTATTCTGTGCGGCCACCGGTCGAGACCGTCTTCGGCCACCTGCACAGGGCCGGCTGTTGGTGCGACACTGGCTGCTGGGCCCTCTCCTTCACCTGATGACGCTGCAGTCGGTTCTCTGCTAGCGGGTCACTCAGCAGCTATGTGGGCGCCGTTGTGCAGGCATCAGGGCTCTGGAAGATTGATTTTATGTGTGGTGATCGACTTTTCCCACCTCAGGCGAACATTTTTCCAGGATCTTGAGGAGCTCTGTCAGAGCTCACGGGGGAGCGGCCATCTTGGAAGGACTCTCTAGCACCCTCAAGTTCCCTAGTAGGATAATTTGTGAATTGGGCTTAGTGTTTGCTGCAAAGAGGAATGTAATGTCATCCACAAAGGCGGAGATAGGCCCTGGAGGCCTATAGATACGGTGTGAAGTGGCGGTTTGGTTTGGTGATATCGGCAGTTTGACCGATAGTAACTCAGCAGAAGGGATCTGCTGGTTGGGGATGAGTTTAAGATCAAGGGAACTTCTGAAGATGAAGGCGACACCCCCACCTTTGGATTGGTTGGCGTTACGGTCGCATCTGATGATGGATTAGCCATTGGGGATAGCCAGAGAGAGGATAGGTCCTGCTGCTGTGTGTAACCAAGTTTCCGTGATGGCTAGGAAAGCAAGGTTGTTAGTTACGATGAAGTCTGCAATATCAAGCCCACAAGCAAGGAGGAATCTTGCATTGACAAGGGCCCCTTTAATCAAGGCATCTTTGGCCATAGTGGAGTTACTATTATTCAGATTCAGGGCATCTTTAGGATTGGCGTTGATGATGGCTAAAGACTCAGGTTTCATTGTGAGGTTGTCATGAGGAGCGTGTGTGTTTGTAATGTGTAATGTGTAAGATGGTGTGAGCGTTGAGCTAAATGACGAAATCTGGAACCTAATCTAAAGTTCCTAAGATGTAGAGCGCATGTTTGGCTGGGGGTAGCTTTAGTTGCAAAATGTTCCAACCATAAGGCAGGGGAGTTCAAATATGGGTTGGGGGTGACATAGTGTCAGAGGGCATAGTGTTGATAGTGCGAGGGGGGTATGCAGATAGGAGTGTGGGCGAACGGGTGCTCAATAGCGGTGGCGGATTAGTGCTAGAGGTGCGTGGTGAGCATGACATGGTGTGCATTTTCTTCAGCGTGAAGGGGGTCTGGAGAGGGGTGCTAGGATTACAGTTGGACCTAGCTAGGGATAGTATTGTCTGGAGCAGCAGAAGTGTGCAACATAACAGGTAATGCTGGTAAATAGTGAAGTAAAAGCTTAGTCTGTGGGCAAAGCCCTAGAACAAGCGGCATGTCTGTTCAGATGAAATACGAGAAGGCCATTATGCAGCAGCGTTGTATGCATCAATATGAATACATGCGAAAGTGTCAATCCATTTAGTAGTAATGTCAGCAATTTTGGTTTCAATAGCATGTGCAACATTAAATGGATACCAATGAGAATTACTAACAAGCGTTGACCAGGTATGGCTAGACAAAGACAGCACAGGCAGCTTCATAATAAAAAAAGTAAAAAAATAAAGTGGGTCATGAGTGTGGACATATATTTACTAGGGAGCCGCAAGAGGAACTAAGTAACGAAAGTCTGGCCAAGTGCCAGGCTAAATGGATATAGATAGAGTCATTGCAATTGAATTATCATTTTAACTAGTATAAATACAATTAGGTGACCAATGTGCAAGTATAGTCCGGTACAAGGCGATAAGCGGCCTTCAGAGCGCGAAACGAGGGTTGTGCACATAGTGACAAGCATGAGGACAATAAGTTGCAATTATGTTTACCCAGTGCTAGTACAGTTGTGCAATAAATGGTCATTACAAATGAGCATTACAGAGCGCGAATCGTAGCTGCCGCTAAAAGTGGATATAACGGGGACTTTAGAAAGGAACAATGTGGTCATCACAAGGTGCAGAAACTGATCGGTCTGCATAGAACAATAACTCACAAAGTAGAGGATTATCTAACCGAACACACATTAATGGTAGGTGGTAAGCAATTAAAATGTTTTGTTATACTAGATAGTTCACAGACAGTAATGCATAAAAACGGACGATGGTGCTCCGGTGGTAACTGTTGTATGTCAACGGAAGCTATCGTGCCCGGATGTGCCGACTAGCGCCCATTTGCATTTGCAGTTGAGATCACAGTGGTACTAGTATTGTCCTAGATTGAAGGCTTGCAGAGATGACAACGGTGCTATATGGACACTGTATTAATGCACAATATGTGGATGGGCAGAGTATCTTCCGTAGTGATGAACGTAGTAACGGTTACTGCCGTTTGATTTGGCCGTGTTTCTAGGTGGCTCGAATAGTTCAGCTGGGTGAAATTGTCACGCACGCAGCCGCGGCCGCTGGCGGTAGTGGAGACGCTGGCGCTGGGGCGGCCATTGATATGGCTGCTATGCAGCTGCACGTTCTCCAGCCGCGGTCTAGCTGCTGCCGCGGCCGCTGGCGGTGGTGGAGACGCTGGCGCTGGAGCGGCCATTGTTTTGGCCGCTACGCAGCTGCACGTTCTCCAGCCGCGGTCTAGCTTTCCGCCGTCGGATCAGCGGCGCACTTCATTACGAGCGCCAACCCGGAAGCCCGCGCGTTGCAACCTATTCGCGTTAGGCTTCCGGGTTGGTACGCTCTAGTGCCTTTCTCCGTGTTCTGTTCCTCTCTCGTTTCTTTCTCCTGAGTACGTTCTGCATTGCCCTTTCGTCCTCTCCCTTACCTCTCAGGCTCCCCTTTTCTTCAGCAGTCCTTCTGTCTTGGCTACCATATTGGCTTCAGCAGTTCTCCTTTTCTCTTCTGTCTGTTGGGTTCCATCACCCCCATCCTACCTTCGTTCTGGAAGGAAGTGTGTGGGAACCCGTCAAATCATTTCTGACCTGGCATCCTGTTATCCAATCCAATCGGAAGGGGTTTTTTGTGCCTTGTGGCTTTTTCCCCTTCATTGGTCTGCCCCGGTTCGGGGGCCCCCCTAGGCCCCGAGTCAGAGGGGCAGGGTGGCCTCCTCTCGAGTCAGACCCCATCTGCATTCCCGAGAAGAGGCCCTGAGAAGAAGGAGATTTGGACTCCAAACAGAAGAAGAGACAGCAGGTGAGCAGGAGGGCATAAGGGTCACTGTGGATAGTGGTGAGGAGTCGAGTAAACCAGGGAGCCATTGTGACAGTTTGCAACGCCAAGAAAGAAGTATGGCCTCCCCCGAGCAAATACAAGATTTAGTAGCCGCGGTTCAGGCCATGAATATGGAACTACAGAATGTAAAGGCAGACAATGCAGTTCTGAGGCAGATGATCTCTAATTGAGAAGCTAGAGATTCCGACTTACCGCCTATGACCTTGTCCACAGGCAAATATGACGGCACCCCAAAGCGCTTAAAAGAATTTTTGGAAGCATGTTCCGTTTACTTTGCATTCAGACCACTGATGTTCTCTAACGATCAAGCTAAGGTGGGGTACATGATATCTAATATGATGGGAAATGCCTTGGCTTGGGCCACCCCATTTGTGACCAACAATAACCCTATTATCAGAGATTATGGGGGTTTTCTGACCTTATTGCGCCAGCAGTTCGAACAACCGGAGATAACACATGTGGCTGCAGAGGAACTTTTGGATGTGCAACAGGGTTCCAAGGACCTGCTGACATACATCTCCACCTTTAAACGGTTGGCCTCTGAGGCAGGTTGGCCAGAAAGGGCCCAGTATACAATTTTCCGTCGAGGATTGAAGGAGGAGATAAAGGATGAGCTGGCCCGAATAGCCCGTCCTACTACCCTGTTGGACTTATTCTCCATAGTAACACAGATTGACTACCGCCTTAGCGAACGCAAGGCAGAAAAGAAGAAACAAAGGGTGTCGGTCACCCCTCTACCTAGTGCCTACCCTATGCCCTCACTGTCTCACTCCAGTAACAAGGAGGAACCCATGCAAGTTGGGTCCGCACGGTCCCCGTTGACCCCCGAAGAAAGAAGACGCCGGAGGGAAGCGGGCCTCTGCATGTATTGTGGATCCGGTTCCCACTTACTGCGAAGTTGTACTGAAGTCCCACCAAGACGCTCGGGAAACGATCGACCTCGGAACTGAAGGGGACGAGTAACCGAGGTTCGACCACAAGTCCCTATGTTACGGTGACCGTAGCGTCGCATTCAACCACCATGGACTCTCGCCTTATGGCTGTTCCCATCCGGTTGGAAACCCCGACAAAAGTCTTCACCACTATGGCGCTTTTGGATTGTGGCGCCGCAGGAGTATTTATGGACACTGAGTGGGCTCACAAACATGGTCTCCCACTGCAGAAACTGGAAGAAGTCCAGAAGGTAGAAGGAGTTGATGGCTCTCCTCTGTCATCGGGGCCCATCACCCATTCCACTATTTTTTTGAAGGCGTGCATTCTCCAACATTCAGAACAGATACAATTCGACTTAATTCGAGCAGCCCATTTTCCGGTTATCCTTGGAATCCCTTGGTTAAGGAAGCATAACCCGCTAATCGACTGGGCTCAGAACACCCTGGCTTTTACATCCTCGTATTGTAAACAAAACTGTTTACTCCATACCTCAGAAGAATTTGTACAAGTCCTAATCCCCCAACAAGAAGGAGTACATGAAGTTTGTAAGATTCCCTCAGAATTGGTTAAGTTCAAAGAAGTCTTCAAAGACAATCCGGTCTTGGATCTCCCTCCACACCGTCCGGAAGACTGCGCCATCGAGCTGGTACCAGATGCCCTGGTTCCGTTTAGTCGCATGTTTTCGTTATCTCTATTGGAGAAGAAGGCGCTTCGGATTTACTTGGACTCTCATCTGACCAATGGCCTTATTCGACCCTCCAAATCACCGGCTGGAGCATCTTTATTTTTCATACCTAAAAAGGATTCCTCGGAATTAAGGCCATGTATCGACTATCGGGGTCTAAATAAGGTCACAGTACGTGACCGTTATCCAATGCCTTTGATAGCAGACATACTGGAAGCTGTACAGGGTTCAACCGTCTTCTCAAAATTAGATCTCCGGAGTGCCTACCACCTTCTCCGGATTAGAGATGGAGATGAATGGAAGACAGCCTTTCGGACACCTTTTGGCCTTTTTGAATATCGAGTAATGCCATTCGGCTTGGTTAACGCTCCGGCAATATTCCAACGTTTCATGGATCGCTTGTTTTCTGACCTGTTATTCATCAATGTCATAGTCTACCTCGATGACATCTTGGTTTTTTCAGAATCCTCCTCAGCACATGCGTCGCATCTTCAGACAGTGTTTCACCGACTACAATCCCAACACCTATTAGTCAAACCCGAGAAGTGCTTTTTTTACGTATCTTCTGTTCCTTATTTGGGTTATATCTTATCCCATGAAGGCATAACCATGGATCCCAGGAAGGTGTCTGCCATCTTGGACTGGCCCGCACCCATGTCTTTGAAGGATGTCCAACGGTTCTTGGGACTAGCCAACTTCTATAGAAAGTTTATTGAACATTTTTCGCAGATAGTGCTGCCCATTACTTCACTACTTAAGAAGGAGGCTAAGCCGTTTCTATGGTCGGAAACGGCCAATCAAGCCTTTATTGGTTTAAAGAGGAGATTCTGTTCCGCACCCATACTATCCCAACCTGATCAGAATCAGCCCTTTATAGTAGAGGCTGATGCTTCCGCAAGCGCATTAGGAGCAGCACTTCTTCAACTCAAAGATGGACTGGAACATCCTATCGCATACCTTTCTAAGACTCTATCCACCAGTCAACAAAATTATTCAGTCATTGAAAAGGAACTTCTAGCGCTCAAGGTGGCATGTGAAGAGTGGAGACACCTGCTACAAGGCGGTTCACATCCATTCACTTTACGTACAGATCATAAGAACCTAAAGATCCTTCGAAATATGGAATGCGTCAACTCCAGGCAGGTTCGTTCGGCTCATTTCTTCAGCCAATATGACTTTTCTATAACCTATATTCCAGGCACTCAAAACAGCTTGGCTGACGCCCTGTCAAGATGTCAGACTTCCGAAAATCACTCTTCTTCATTTAGTCACATGATGTTTCCCCAAAACCGAATAGTGGGGATAATCTCGTCATTCCTTCAAGAAGTTAAGACAGCAACCCAACCAAATTTAGCAACCACTGTGCCGGGTGGCTTACAACCTCAACTTCGCTGGTCTGAAGGCCTTTTACTGGTGGGGCAGCGTTTGTACATTCCCTCTAGACCCCTACAACTGAAAGTTCTGGAATGGAGTCACAACCATGTTACCGCCGGACATAGGGGTGTCAAGGGTACTGTGGAGTTGATCTCTCGCTCTTTCTTCTGGCCTTCTCTTTCTCACAATGTAATGCAACACTGTAAGTCGTGTATGGTGTGCGCCCAAAATAAGAACTCCACTCACAAGCCCTATGGGTTGTTGATGCAACCGGAATTGCCAAGCCAGCCATGGTCCCAAATATCCACAGACTTTATAGTAGACCTGCCCCGATCCCAGGGGCTGACATGTCTTATGGTTACCATTGATTCATTTACCAAGCTGGCCCATTTCTCAGCGCTGAAAGGAGTTCCATCCGCTACAGAAATGGCTGAAGTATTCCTTAGGGACATATTCAGGCTCCACGGGCTGCCTGATAAGATTATCTCGGACCGGGGCTCTCAATATACCTCTCGATTTTGGGGCGCACTATGTCAACGGTTAGGTATAGAGAGGGCCTTGTCATCCGGTTTCCATCCTCAGACTAATGGCCAGACAGAACGCCTTAATGCCTCCCTGGAACAATACCTCCGATGTTATGTCAACAAGTATCAGGACAATTGGGTGAGTCTTCTGCCCACCGCCGAATTCGCATATAACAACGCTGTTCACTCGGCGACGGGACTCAGCCCTTTCTTTTGTTCTTATGGTTTCCACCCTCGAGGTATACTACCAATTTTCTCTTCACCCTCTAATATACCCACCATCGAATCCACATTAGATCAAATAACCTCAGCCCACACTACCGCTCAACAAAGTCTGATATCTACCAGACGCCGGTATAAGGAGGTGGCTGATAGAAGACGTTTATCCGGTCCTGATTGGAGGGAGGGAGAGCGGGTCTGGTTGTCCACCAGATATTTGCCGAGATGGGTACACCCAACCAAACTAACCCCCCGGTTTATCGGACCTTTCAAAATAATCAAGAAGATTAACCCAGTGGCTTATAGATTACAACTTCCCAAGTCCATGTCTCGAATACACCCAGTCTTTCACTCCTCCCTCTTCCGGCTAGTCGATTCAAGCACTCCTGTTAGAAAGGCTACCGGAACAGCGAGTTATCCCCAGGCTATACCCGAAGAATATGAGGTATCTGCCATATTAGATTCCAGATATCGTAGAGGCAGATTGGAATACCTTGTGTCATGGAAGAACTATCCCAGTTCGGAGGATTCGTGGGAACCCAGGTCATATGTACATGCTCCTAGACTGTTAAGATGTTTTCACCGAACACATCCGGGGAAACCCGGAGGGGTAGGATCTGGAGGGGGGCATACTGTCACGCACGGCAGCCGGGGCCGCTGGCGGTTGTGGAGACGCTGGCGCTGGGGCTGCCATTGATATGGCCGCTACGCAGCTGCACGTTCTCCAGCCGCGGTCTAGCTGCTGCCGCGGCCGCTGGCGGTGGTGGAGACGCTGGCGCTGGAGCGGCCATTGTTTTGGCCGCTACGCAGCTGCACGTTCTCCAGCCGCGGTCTAGCTTTCCGCCGTCGGATCAGCGGCGCACTTCATTACGAGCGCCATCCCGGAAGCCCGCGCGTTGCAACCTATTCGCATTAGGCTTCCGGGTTGGTACGCTCTAGTGCCTTTCTCCGTGTTCTGTTCCTCTCTCGTTTCTTTCTCCTGAGTACGTTCTGCATTGCCCTTTCGTCCTCTCCCTTACCTCTCAGGCTCCCCTTTTCTTCAGCAGTCCTTCTGTCTTGGCTACCATATTGGCTTCAGAAGTTCTCCTTTTCTCTTCTGTCTGTTGGGTTCCATCACCCCCATCCTACCTTCGTTCTGGAAGGAAGTTCGTTCCGTGTGGGAATCCGTCAAATCATTTCTGACCTGGCATCCTGTTATCCAATCCAATCGGAAGGGGTTTTTTGTGCCTTGTGGCTTTTTCCCCTTCATTGGTCTGCCCCGGTTCGGGGGCCCCCCTAGGCCCCGAGTCAGAGGGGCAGGGTGGCTTCCTCTCGAGTCAGACCCCATCTGCATTCCCGAGAAGAGGCCCTGAGAAGAAGGAGATTTGGACTCCAAACAGAAGAAGAGACAGCAGGTGAGCAGGAGGGCATAAGGGTCACTGTGGATAGTGGTGAGGAGTCGAGTAAACCAGGGAGCCATTGTGACAGAAATAGGAATCAATTGTCTTACCAGTTTATGGAAGCGGGTCTGGGAGAGGACAGGTAGCGTGGCAGGCCCCTTGTTCCCCACAAGCCGTGACAGGCAAGTAAAGGCGCTGGGTCTTAGACAACGGGCCTTCGAAACCAAGGCCGGCTCACGCCTTCCGGTTCTGGCGTTCTGAAGAAGAAGATAGCGCTAGCCAATGGGGGCTACTGGAGGTTGCCTAGCAACCAGTAAACAGAATCCGGCCCGCCATTTTGCAGACGGCGGGGCCTCGTGGGCTGTAATGAGAACAAGTAACTAAATACTGGGAAAATGCTCAGAAAGAGTGTACAAACGAGATATTGCCCCACGCAGTAGCTCCCCACACAGGCACATCGTACCCTGAAGCAATAGGGTGCAGTGGATGACTCAGGCTGCAAGGTGATGATGCCGCACTCCTCCTGGAGTCGACTGTGGCGTGGAGAAGAGGACTCCTGCCCTTCCTCAGCTGCTACCGTGGTGGTGGCAAAGTGAACAGCACAACGCGCTGAATCTTGAGCAACCTCGAACAGGCTCAAACAGACTTTGCTAGAATATGCCTATATCCTTTCATTGTAGCCATCACAGCCTTTCCCTAAATATTCTCATCTGTGAAACCTAGCAACTCCTAAGATTCCATACAATTAACTGAACTCACAGAACAAAGTCCCGTAAAATGATGAACTCCTCGTTGGAACAAAGCACATGCCCCAAATCCCCCCAAAATGGCAAAGTGCCAACCATTCTGAAAAAAACACACTCCCAGCCTCATTGGCAAAAGCAAATTCCATCCCATAATGGTATTACTTAGTTCATACTAGGCTGACTATAGAGGGTGCATAACAAATTGCATTGTCTTCTCAGCTGCAGTATTTGGTGTTGTCATTGCTTGACTTAGTGGCAGTCATTTTATTGCTGGGGATGATGGGTGGGAGGCTTATTCGGGCCTGTCAGAATTTGATTCTGTGTCCTACAGATTTAACACATAGCTACACCTAATAAATCATGTGCACTGACACCTTATGCACACCCACCACAGCTTGCAAGTAGTCAACAACAAGCAGCCTAATTAATTTCAAGTCATCCTTCGAGGCAGTTGTATTCTGCTGTTTATGGTACTATCTTTCCAGAAGAAAATATCAACTTGACCCAACACCTCCATATGGTGCCTCAGGATGTTGCTTTCTGGCAATTTTGTCCCACACTCTACTCGCAAGGCTGGGCACATTCTAGAGATTGTCTTCTGTGCAGCATTTTGCATGCAACTTGAATTTCAATCTCAACCCTGGACAGACCACTACCACGCGCTGGTCTCACTTCATCCATGAGAGTAAGGGCACAGTGGCAGAGCTCTGCCATGGTCTGTGGCTGCATCAAAGGTAGAAAAGAGGGCAGTCAGAGCACAGAAGTTTAGTGAAACCAGGAAGTGGAAGGGGTGGATGGTAAGGCATCTGATACAGGAGGAGAAGTTGAGGCCATCAAGGAAGATATGCTGGACTAATGACATGCTGCAGAAATGTGATCACAGTGGAGCAATAACATGACTTTGTTGCTGGTAGAGAGCAGGGCCTCGGACAGACTTTAAAGTGCTGCCCTCTGAGGGAGGGCTGCTCGGTAACTTGCCTGGGGATGATCAAGGGATGTTTCCTTTACTTTGTTTCTTAATCTCCCTGCTGTCTCTCTCTGTTGCCACCCTATTGTGCCTGGGTATGATGGTGCATATGGAGTTTAGGTAGTAATGACGTAGGCTATGTGGGGGCTGCTTTTAAAGAGTTTTGCCCAGTAGACCTAGCGACCATTTAAACATTTTTGGTATGGAGTTGAGTTTTGGTGACTGAGTTATGGTGTAATTACCATGGTCTATTATTTTGTGAAAGCATAAACCTCACCAATTGTCCTGCTTTGACTAATAAACAGGTCATAAAAAAATAGAATATATCACACTTCGGTCCCACAACTCAGACCCATTCTAAGGGTGTCACACACCACTTTCCATAACAAATTGAGCGCAATCCGTGTCCCCAGAGACAATCATGTCTAGGCACTCTTCACTGAACTACTACCAAATTGTTAGATGTAAGAACACAGCTAAAAGTTTTGAACTATTCCTGTAAAAGAGGAAACAGACATCTAATTCCAAAGCAACGTAGCTTTGTGTGGTTCTGGCTAACTTAATGGCGGCTCCCTGCAGCTTAGTAGGCCAATGGTGTACTTGCACGATCAACAACACAATTGGGCTCATTCTTTTAAGAAATGCTAAATACATGCAGGGGATCCCAAATCCCAAATGATAGCACTTACGTGTTGTGGCATTGCCTGCATGCAATTTTCTACTTGTGTAAAACGTTGTGCAAAAGTAAACTGTAAAAATAGGCAAAATCGCCTTTACTTACCCATTTTGTAAAATATGCAAATGCTGTCAGCAAAAAATGCTTTGCAGGCGGCATTTATAATGCAGTTCGACTGCAGTTGCATTCATTTGTTTTACGCCTTCATGAAAATCTCATGCAGGCAAAAAACGAAGAGGTTTTACAAGCAGATTGGTAAGTACAGTTAGTAAAGGGATTTCGTTTCCCATCTCCCACTCCACTTGCAGTAAGTCCCGGAGTGGTAAAGTAGCGTTAAAAACTGGTATAGTACCTTTAGGCCTCATTTCTACATTTATTTTATTGTCGTACTGGGCGAAAATTACTCACAGTGTGCGCACCGAGAAATGCCAAACAGAGGCATTCCCCCACGTGCATCAATCAAGCTGCAGTGTTAGAGCTCTCAGAAATTCCCTGAATGAGAACTCTTACAAAACATGGTGCACCTTGAAAAACACTGCAAACAGCATTTTGGTTTCTTTGACACAAAACTATTGAACATACAAACACCAGCACAAGCAACCTGAGCTGTCCTCTCCGCGTAAACTCTCATCCGCCCAGAAACACTGGCTTCCTCCCTGATCAGCAACACGCCAGTTCTAATAATATAAAGGTTTATGGTGAATTCCTCCCGTGTCTAAGTGCGGGAATAATGGGTGTTAATAGTACTCAGTTGATCAGCCTTAGAAGGATGAAGGGCTTTGTCTATTCTGTGAGCTGGCCATAGTAATTCCTTAAAACCTCAAATAATAATTAGTTAGCCGCTGAACACACCCCTCTGCAATGGATGGGAGGACGGTCCCTGATGTGTTTAATGACAATACAACTAGCCCTCTTTTGAAGAAGCCTATCTTCTTGGTTGCCTCCTGCAAGCGTTGGACATGGGCATGTCCTTCGCCTACCTCAGAATAGGGACTAATGGGGTTCCCTATCAGTGGATTTCACAAAGAAAGACTCTGTTGCCAAAGTAACATAGTCACAAACTGTAGTTGGCATATCGACAACAATTAACTGGACCCACTATCCATTTCATGATCTAGCACATAGAGGCGATAAACACAAGGCTTGAACCTGTGTTTAAAACGGTCTTCAAAGGGAGAGTCACGACTTGGCTGGTGAAAACTTTCCACACTTGAATCAGAAGGGCCAGTGTCTCAGCTAGACATCAGACCGCACTCATAATGGGGATAGTTCTGCTTCTGTAAATAGATACTTAACCAGGGCTCCCAAAGACACAGCCCCTCCTCCAACTTCAATGGACTTGAAAATTGGGTCGAGTGGGATATGAAGGTGTATTTAAGCGCGTTATAAATACGCGACTAAGACAAAAAAAAACTATTAATCAACTTAAAAACAAACAATTCCTGTAACAGCCTCTCGATGCCTGCTGGCTGTGTGAGCGCTTTAAAGATGCAAATAAATAAATAAATAAAAGCTAGGCCTAATGCTTTCAGTCCTTCTTTTCCTACTCTGGCCCATTTTCAATTCCCTTGAAGGAGGAGAAGGGGCACCCAGTGGCATTAAGGTATCTGCCGTGCTTTCCTCCTCTATCTTCATTGGGCTTTTCATTCTATGCCTGAATCAGATTTTTAAGCAGGCATAAAATCAACAGATTCCTTTGGAATCCGCCTCACTTTAACACCTATTAATTTCAGGTGGATTCCATGGGAATCTATTGGTAAATTTCATCTGCAAAGCGTAATTTGCAAGCAGCCCTTACCCTTTTACACGAGAGCGGTTTTTGTTTGGTTTTACTCCTTCCTTTTGCATTCCCTCTCGCAAATGTTTGCATTTGCAGGCAGCGGACCAAACAACACATAAGTGCTAATGTTGGTGGTCCCTGCATGCAATTGCTACATTTGTGATAAAATGACCCACCTTGGTTTGTTTACAAAATTTCATGGTGACCATCTCAGGAATCAAGGTCATCTTGTCCGGATGACCTTTGGGCCATCCTAAGGGCTCTTAGCAAAATATCCTTTTCTTGTAAAGGGGTAAACTTCCTCAAAGTGGATCAATGTTTATGTTCCACAGCCAGCGCACTGTTAGTGGAATATCTGTTTGATTGGTGTGTGTTATTTGCCACTAAACAAGGAGGCAGATCGTTCAATCTCCAAGGCCGCCAGCTCTGGGAGACAAATGCAGAGAGCAACCAAGCCCCTTACGCTTAAGAGAGTTCCAGAACAAGCCTTCTAATCCAATCTCACACTCAATAATATAATCCACCAATTTTAAGGTATCAGGCCCTGTCACCTGAGTATACACCGTTCCTTTCCCAGTCTGCACAATGTATTGCCCATGGCTGGATGGTTCTATGTCATAACCTTGACTGTTGAAGGCCAAACCGAAAAAAAATGCTTTTTAGGCCGATTTTGTGCAGCCTTCAACGAGTGGGATTGTGTAGATTTTAGGGGATTCACCACTCCTTCTTAAACTGCTCATTAGACCATAACAGCTGTTGCTCTAGTTCTGATATCTGAAAGCACCGGCACTCTTTCTCTCCAAATAATTCATATTTTCAGCATCCTTAGCAGTTCTGACAGGCCAGCAGCATTTTACATTGTAAAGAGTACATTAAAGCTCTGTACTGTCACAATAGGGAGAAACCCAAACTTTCTCCCACGAGATAGACACCCTCATCCAGACGGTCAACATACCTTCTGGAAAGGCCATCTGCATTATCGTGACGCTTCCCTGGTCTATGCTCAATGGTGAAGCCTAGCCCTTGCAGGCTAACCTGAGCAGTTTCGGGTTTTCACCCTTCATCTGCGTAAGCCACTTCAGGGGCTTATGATCGGTTTGGACCTTGAAGGTAGACCCGGTAAGGTAGAGTCCAAAACGCCTAAGGCTCTAAACTATACTAAAACATTCCTGTTCAACAATAGCCCACCTAAGTTCCCTACCCTTAAGTTGTCTACTGTTGAATATGATCGGATGTTCTCTTCCTTTGTCATCTAACTGGGACAAGACAGCTCCGATTTCGGTGTCGCAGGTGTCAGTTTGAACGATAAAGGGTTTGCTGTAATCAGGTGCACACAACACAGGTGCCCTACATAGACTTTCTTTCAAGCCATTAAAGCCCCTCTGACAGCCTTCAGTCCAATTAACCTTCTTAGGCTGTTTGGGCGAAGTCAGCGCTGTCAGGGGTGCAGCTATGGTTCCATAGTCTGCCATGAAATTGCGATAATACCCAGTGAGGCCCAAAACGGCTCTCACCTGGATTTGAGTAGTGGGAGTCTCCCAGTCATGTACATCCTGTACTTTACTGGGGAGAGGTTGGGCTTGACCCCCTCCTACCTCATGACCAAGATACGTGACTATACCCTGAGCAATCTGGCACTTGGTGGCCTTGATAGTGAGGTTAGCCCTTTTCAAGGCCTGCAACACCCTATTCAGATGAGTTAAATGCTCTTCCCAGGTGGAACTGTAGACGGCAATGTCATCTAAGTAGGCCACACAAAAGGCCTCCAGCCCACTGACCAATCTCTGAAAGGTGGCAGGGGCATTCTTCAACCCAAAAGGCATGACCCTAAACTGGTAGAGTCCCTCAGGTGTTGAGAATGCCGTCTTTTCCTTGGCATGGTCCGTCAGAGCTATTTGCCAATAGTCTGAGGTAAGGTCAAAGGTGCTTACAAATTTGGCAGCACCTATGCTGTCCACGAGCTCATCAGCCCTGGGCAATGGGTGCGCGTCAGTTTTGGTGACGGCATTGACTCCTTGGTAGTCCACACAGAACCGCCAATCCTTGGTACCTGCCTGGGAACTTCCCTTGGGGACAAGGACTACAGGACTGGACCAGGGACTGGTTGAGGGTTCAATAACACCCAGATCCAACATCTTGGCTACCTCAGCCTGGATGTGGTTCTTAACGGTATATGACATACGGTAGCACCTGCTTTTGGCAGGCACACTGTCACCAGTGTCAATCTCGTGCCTACACCACAGTGTAAGGCCTGGTGTCAGTGAGAACAGAGAGGCATAATGCCGGAGCAAAGTCCTGCAGGCCTTTGTTGCTCTGTCGTCAGATCGGGAGAGAGATGCACCCCCTCCAATGAGCCATCCTGAGGGTTGCTATGTAGCAAATCAGGAAGGAGCTCACTCTCATCCTCTTCTTGCTCTGAAGCTAGCAAGAGACATGAGACTTTGGCTCACCTGTGGAAAGGCTTGAGCCCATTAACATGGAATACCTGAGGGGCTACCTCCGAGGCTCCCATGCCAACCAGATAATTGACCTCGCCCATCTTGGAGATTATCCTGAAGGGTCCAGTCCATTTATCTGCCAAAGCCCGAGGCTTGGTAGGCTCCATCACGAGAACCTCATGTGCCAGAGTCCAATCCACTTGCAATGCTTTAAGGTCATGACAGTACTTATTCATTTCCTGGCTGGCCTTGAGATTCGCTGTTGCTTGACCCATCATTTGTGTCATCCTCTGTCTGAAGCCTAATGCATAGTACCCCACTTGATTGGCGGGACCTGGAGGGGTGGCCTCCAAACCGTCTCGGATCAAGGCAAGGGGCCCCCTCACGGGATGCCCAAAGAGTAACCCAAAGGTGCTGAAACCAACACACTCTTGAGGTACCTCTCTGTAAGCAAACAGCAGGCATGCAGGACAAGATCCCACTGCTTCCTTAGGGTCTCTTCCAAAGCACCTAGCATGCCCTTGAGAGTTTTGTTAAATCTCTCAATCAGACCGTTGGTCTCAGGTGGTAAGAGGTGGAGAACTTGTAGGTTACCCCGCACTCTTTCCACATGGTTTTCATGTAACTCAATATGAAGTTGTATCCTCGGTCAGAGACAACCTCCTTAGGGATTCCAACATGGGTGAAAATGCCCAGGAGGGCCCGGGCAATCACCTTAATAGTCCGAAGGGGTATAGCCTCAGGGTACCTGGTGGCATGATCGACCAAGACCAGGATGAACCGATGTCCACCTAATGTGGGAGGGTCAAGGGGACCGCCAATGTTGATGCCCACCCTCTCAAACGGTGTGCCAACCACTGGCAACAGCTGCAGTGGGGCAATGACACTGCCTCCAGTCTTGCCAGACAACTGACAAGTTGGGCAGGTCCTGCAGTGGGACTCCACTTCAACTCCCATCCGAGGCCAGTAGAAATAGGCAGAGAGTCTCTGCTTGGATCCAGAATGTCCTAGGCACTTCTCCTTGTGACTGGGACAGGGCCTGTTTCCTCAGACCCTCGAGAGAGTGGCACTCTCTCTGTCCCTTACAGAAGTCCGCACAGGAGGGTCCCCTTTCAGCTAACAAGCAGTGAAGGTCGGGATGATCTCCGGGTTGAGAGCCTCTCCCATAGGAAAGTCTTCTGGCTCTTCTCCCACAGGAGTTGAGATGGGATTCACCACTGGACCCAGCCTGTCCGGAGCATGGATCCCAATGGGTGCTGTCGGAAAAGCAGGAAGAGCAGGGGCGCCCTCCACAGAGGTGGCCTTCTTACTCTTCCGTTTCCTTCGTGCCTTGGGTTTCCCCCTCGGCAAGGATACCGGGCTCGCAGCCGGATCCGGTGTGTCCTATGATCTGGTGACCGCCACACCAGCACATCAGCCATGGGTAGACCATCCGTGATCATCCCCAACTTGACCAAATCGTTTCCTAACAAAATGTTCGCAGGCACGTTGTCCTGAACCAGGACCGGAAGCTTTGCCTACTTGTCTCCAATCGTAATGTTGACTAAGGCTACAGGCGATAATTTGGGAGGCCCACCAGCTAACCTGGTGGTTCTCAGAGGAGCACCTACATAGTGCTCTGGCCTGAGCATGGTCCTGTCCACCACCGTCATGCTTGCCCCAGTGTCTCTCAAACCAGTAGAAAGCTGGCCATTCAGGAGGATACTTTTAAAAAACCTACGAGTGTTCTGTGGGATAGTCGCCAGTACTTCTGCGTACTGGTCCCATGCCCCAAGGGACACTAAGGAAATCTCTACGGGAGCCCTGAAGGTGATCGCAGTAGAGGAGGGGAGGACAGTGGCCTCCACCTCCGGTACAGAGCAGGGATAGGTCAGGCTGACAGCCTGGACTCCAAGTGCCTTACCCTTACACTTGGGGTCACCCCTTTGGTGATCCAGAGCCCCACAATCCCAACATGTGCCAGGAGTGCGGGGTACGGTACTGGAGCCACTGGGACCCTGCTTTGCAGCAGGCGGACTACTACTCTTACTCCCACCCACAACAGATTTATCCCCACTAGGTTTTTGGGTCTTCGGAGAAGATGGTTTTGGTTTACCCGACTGTGACTGCTTTTGGGACTCCTGAGCTTTCTGAGAGGCCCCCTTTTCTTTGTCCTTGTCCTTCCCACTGGAGTCCTTAGGGGACAACCGGTGGGAGACCCACTTGTCAGCCAACCTAGCCAGCTTAAAGGGGTCTAAACTTTTCTGGTCAGCAACATACTGATGCAGCTCTGGTTAACAGACTTCCGAAAAATGCTCAAAAAACAAAAGGTGGGACAATTCAACAAACGTTTTCACTTTGTAACCATCAATCCACCCCATCATGTTCATGTGCGCAGCACTCACCCAGTCAATCCAAGATACATTCTCTCGTTTCTTTAAATCCTAGAACCGTTTAAGGTATTGGGTAGGCATCGTGCCAAACTTGGCAATTAAAGCAGACTTCATGCACTCATACTGACCCCTTTCTTCCACACTCAGTTTCAGAATAGAGTCATATCCAGTTTGAGGCCCTCTGCTTAACAAACACTTAGCCCAATCTCTCTTATCAACATTGTGAATTGCACAAGCCATTTCAAACGCTTCAATCCATTGGAGGATATCAGAACCCTCTGTATACACACCGACCAAATCTTTCATAAACTTGGTTGCTGGAGACCTGACGCTCTGAACTGGTTTAGCTGAAGTCTCCACTCGAGCTTTCTCTAACTGGATTCGCTGACATTCAGTGTCCGTGTCTTTGAGTTCAAGATCCCTATTCTTGAGTTCCACTTGCTGTGCCAACTCCTCTTTCTTAAGCTCAGCATCTATTTCAAACGTGCGATATTCAAAGGCCAATTTCATCCTTAATAACTGAAGCTCCAAGGAATTTCTGGGGTTTGGAACAGAGGCAGCAGGAATGGTGGCATTCCCAGAATCAGATTTGGTGACAACCCTCGGGGTAGAGTCCTCATTGGTTGCATCCCCCCCTTCAAGAGTTTCATAATCGATCTGGTAGTCCACCAGGGCAGCTATCAGCTCAGCCCTAGATTTATCCACAAAGTCTAACTCCCTGACTTCACAAGCACTCTGGAGAGCCTCTAAGCTCATCCGAATGAAGTTACCATTCACAATAGATTCCATTGCTTGTAATGCTGTTATCTTGTACATAACTAAACCTTAATTTAACAAAGTACAGATATCCTTCGTAAGTGGCACGGTTATACACTGATTCTTAAAACCAGAAGCATCCCACCGCTGCCAGCAGTGTAAAGGACCAGAGGCGGTGTCTGTACTTCCGCTCTCTATATGGTAGAGGAGAGGCACAGAGGACCCCAGCGAAGATTCTCTATTATTGGTACGTGGTCGAGCAATCAAAGCCTAGCTTCTCAGGAAGTGATGCGGGCTGGTTCAGCGTAGTTCCCAAGCACCCACAAAGGAATGTCCGCACACTGTATCAGTTAAAACACAGTCTTTATATAATTAATATTCAAGGTTATATACAATATCACGATAACACACTTTGTACTCGGATATCTATAATGGCAAATATATACAGTTCTACGTGGTACCACAATTACTATTAGATCTCTTTAAAGTGCATCAACTGTACGGTTAAAATGGCACACAAATGAAGTCGTCAAGGAATCCAACAGTAGAGAGAAGAGGAAAGCAGTTGATAAGAACAATTGGCAGAGTACTGGCCCTGGTACCGAGACACAGTTCTATGTGGAGATACCCCCACCTGGGCAACCTGTAGAATAAAGATACGAGCCCAGTCCATATATTGTTCACACAAGACTTCCCAATAGTTCTGCAACCCCAAAGTACCTGGCGTTGTAGCGTTCCTCATCAGGGAATCAACGGCCCTTCTTGAGTGCCCTCCCTTTAAGGCAGGAGTCACGGGTCATCGAACGTCCGACGGAGAACAGGGTGAGCTACGACAGTGAAGTGGCAGCTTCTTTCCTACCGGTGCTCGTTGACAGGGAAGCGTAAATGTCCTGCAAGGAAGAGGCGTGCGGGGCACCTCGGTGTCAATAGTTCTGGACCGCAACGAGTTTGAAGAACTGTGACCCAGCAAGGGCGTTGAGTCATCGGCGTCTCTGTGGTCCTCGGGTGGCTGGAAACCCAAAGATAGATGCTCCTCGGCGTGTCGAGGGTCAGGCCTTCTCCAGCGGGATAAGGAGGCGGCGATGCGGATGAGAGCGTCCTGGGATTCGAAAGTTCTTAGGCAAACGGGAGCATGGCGGCTCCGGTCGGCGACGGCGGTCGTTGACAGTGGCGGACAACAGTCCGGGCGCTTCTCCTTGGGATTCCGCGGCAGTCCCCATCTCGGGTCGGCAGCCTGTCGAAGGTCTGTCTACCAGGGAGCTTTGGCAAAGATCAGCTGGTGCACGATGGACCCTCGTAGCTCGGGAAGAAGGCGCCTTACCAGGTCCTCTCTGGGTCAGTCCTTGGAGACACAGCAGCTTTCAGATTGTGAAGGAGAGCAACAGCAATTCTTCTTGTCCAGCAGGGCTTCAAGGTCAAGCTTCACTCCAGTTACTCGTTGTAGTGGACTTCTGCTTCTGAACACGATTTCTAGCAATGAGAGGTCCCCAGATATACTGTTGATCTCCCATTCATTCCGCTGGGTCATACTCAAGCATACAATCACGACTAATGGCATTCATGCAGGCAGGCAGCCAATCAGGCACACAGTGCATTCAGGCCATTCACTTCTCTCCATGCACTCCATACTGCATTCATACCGGTTTCGGGCAGGGCTGCCTCAGTCATTCTGTCAAACACCAGATACTAGACGCTCACAACATAGAATGCGTATTCGTCACACACTCCATTCACCCAGGTCCCATCCACAGTACCCACAACATACGGTCGTTGGGAAGGCTCCAGCCAGTCTGGTCAGCACTTTCCCACACTACCATATATGGAACTTCCACCCAACAGTCAATCAGGGGGAAGGGACAGAGTCAGGGCTTCCCGGGACTTCGGGAAGATCAAGGTAACAGGCGATGGAAGGCAAGAGGCCATGGGGGCCATCTTGTCTCCATCAGGAATCTACCGATTCCAATGACAGGGCCTGGGCATCCCAAAATGGAGGACGCTCAGAGCACCAGTCAATTCAGCACGGAGCTGCCACCAACCCGTACCCTGCTCTGTGGGTCACACACAGGTGCCCAAAAACATACACTAGGGGCATAGGGTTGTACCCCTACCCATGGGTGCCATAAGGGTATCCCATGGGTCTGTTCACCAAAACCAAAGGAGAGAGCTGAACGGCCAGGAGTCCCACATGAACCCCTGCGTGGAAAACCCGACAGAACACACGATAAAAAAACAGTAAAGGACAAGGATACGGAGGCCCTTTCCCTCGATGTATTTCCAGCATCACAGGGACCATGGAAGTTTTTGGCCTGCGTGGCGGCCAGACTGGATGGGCCCATCATCGTTCAGGGTCCGGGCAGCGTACATGGTGCTGCCCGGCAGAAACAAACAACCCAGCCCAAGCCATAGGTGGTGAGCGACACAGACAAGGCTGCCTGGCTATGTACTTAGTCGGCCCGCCTCTTGGCCAGCGAGGCGGGCCGATTCTAAGAAGTCCTCCCAGGCTGCGTAAGTCAGGCGCAGCCGGGGAGGTAAATAGTGGAGAAGTTTGATCCACCCAGGAGGGTGGAGCATTGAATTATAGTCCTGGACTGGCTCACCTGCCAGGCTGGGTGAAGAGGAGGAAAATTCAGGCTGGTGCCTGTGTCCGTTGGTAATCTAAGGGTGCATCTCCTGTTATCAGCAGTTTTATTTTGAGGTGCAGTGCCCCTCCCTACCTGGCAGGCCTGGAAGCTTGGGGGGAGTGGGGGCTCCAATGGAGACTATCCCTGGATCAGGGTGAGGGAGGAGCACACCTTTGCTTGGACCAGGGCCGGAAAACAGGGACTACACTTTTCCATTACACCAAGCCAAGTGGACTTCTTTTACCCTCAATTCTATTGCTTTCATCTCCACTCACAATTCAGCTTTGCCAAAGTCCCTCACTCAAAACTGCAGGTCTTGAACACAAAACAGTTAATATTAACATCTAGATTTCTGGTCTGTGTCACTTCTGGGCAGCCTCCTGAGATACGCCATAGTCCCCAAATTGTACCATCAAATGGCCACGTAGCTCTACATTCTCAAGGGTTGATTTGAAAGCCATAAAAACCTCAGAAGAAGATGCCTAGCCTGACATAATATCTATATCTTCAGCTTTGCTGACATCCATATCTCTGGCGATAATTGTGCCGCAGGAAGCACGTCATTCCTTCAATTGCCATCCTTAGATTGCCCCAAAAGGAAAGCCACAAACCCGTTCTTCCCTGGCATTGCCCTTATAGCTTCTAATCTACCAGACTCAAAATATTTACCTATTTTCGAAAGTTCTCCTCTTCTGCAGAGACCACTTGCAACGAGCAGCTTACCCTCTGACTATTTATCCCTCTACAAACAATAAACATTGATGGGCCCTGCCTACCGAAATCAAGTAAAATGGTGTGCTCCTGGATCCTTGCTGCTAAAATTAAATTACATTATTTGTTTGGTTTGAAAAGTACTATATATTTCCTCATGGCTAAACATATTTTAAGCTATAGAGAGATATAGCATGCACTTGTGTATCTCAAAATATAGTAATCACTTAAAATAATGTACAGAACATAACCAAGACTGCTGTAATGACATAAATCAGGTCTCACTGAAATATTAGCGCAACTGAGTTCCTCTGTCCTGCTGAGGATCACTGTAGGAATCACCTTGTGTTGGGCCAATGGTAAGTTCATCATGGCTGCCGCAACACAGATTAAATCAAGTTTGATCCACTGTGAGCTTCCTGCAAATCACTTCTCAAATTTGGGGCCTTTGTCTACAAACCTTTCTGGTTCTCCAATAAACTCCAGGATTCAGAAGAGGAAGGAGGCCCTGGGTTTCAGCAATAGCTTGCACAGAGTTTCAATGGGAGAAGATATCACACCTGAATTTGAAAATGGAAAAGACTAATGATACAATACTATAGAAATCTATGTATTTAACCACAACACTCGAACGGATTCTTTAAAAATTGGCAGTGGCCGTTCGCCAGAAGTTTTTCACGTAGATTATAGTAAACAAGGGTGGCTACCTAAATGTACACATTTTATTTCCAAACATAGGACATTACTCAGTCAGCCACAAGCCAATTTTATTATTATTTTCTTACTTCAAATATCCTTGTAATTAGATGCGGCTGTTTTGAAATGTCTTGCCTCATTGTTACAATTAACACAATTAAATAGTCATGCTCCAACTTGTCCAAACATACAGCCTGATTAGAAAAAATGCATTATTCACGGATTGCCGTTTCTTGCTATAATCAAATTTAAAGGTTTATGGAACTGCAGCAGCATTATTAAATTGTATTTGCACTTACGCATTGTAAATATCGCCAAATATTATTGAGTGCATTAGCAATTAAATCACAGAGTGTTTTTTTTATTCATTAGGTTTGCAGGTGGCGGCATCTGCAAACACCTCCTAAAAAGCCCAGCACCGGCTCTTTGATGCCCACCTCAGGGCTCACATTCCCAAATAACGCCTTCCAAGAAGTGGTCACAGCTCATTTCTCCCCCAGCCTTGAGCTGAGCAGAGTGATTTGCCAACACACTGCCCCTCAACCTCAAGCATCGGAACCACATACGTGCATGTTAGGGAAGCGCTGCTCGAGCAAACTTTTAGGATAGGTTGGGTGGGGGCGTTTACTTGTCTACAAAATAAATTAGCTGTACTCACTGGGTGATTTGAACTGTCTGGCCCACACAGTGACCTGTGGAGGTAGTCTTCTGACCATTTCAATCAGACTGAGGCTGGGCTAACGGTTTCCCTCTGTCTCACACATTTCTTAGGCCATCTTTCTCATGAGTGCCCACACATACTCCATCTTATTGTGCATGGGAGACCCTCCTTCCTAACCCTTCTTCTCCAGGTAAAGGGGGCTCTAGAAAGGCCGTCTGCAGAGGATCTCAAAATGGCCTGAACTACACTCCCCTTTGAGGCCTTTCCCTATACACAAAACAAACCCAAAGCACAGAAGAAAGAAATCCCACTTCATTCTCGAAGGTAGCCTTAAAGCTTCCAGTATGCCCATTTGTCTAAGGTAGGTGCGCTACAGATAACTTGTATGCCGATCCCACATCATTTCCATTTACTTCAAAATAAAGTTGGAGCCTGGTAGGGACTGTACTACATAAGGGCTCCAGCATGGGTGGAAAAATAGATCAGGGAGTGTGGAAATACTGAAGCGGTCACTCTCCTAAGGGGTGATGCCTTGGGAAACCTGATGGTATAGGTCATCATAACAAAGATATTTTTCAAGTAGTATGTGGGCCAAAGGGCTCGGCAATGTCTATCTGTATCTGCTGAACTGGCACATCCAGCAGTGGAAGTGGAGCCAGGCAGTGTTTGTTTTACTACTCCACTGACCACTCCTTTGGCATGTCAGGCAGATCTTAGAGTATGCATGCCCATGTGAGGTAACCAAAGAAGGAGGGACAGCCTCTACACTGGCTTTGTTATCTCAAGTCAAGCCATGGGCACCACTTAACCTGTAGCCCCTGGGCACAGTCAGCAGCATGCTTGCCCTGGGCCCAGGATCCTTGGACTAGCTACACAGAACCCATCTTTCCAGAAGTCTCATAACTTCCCGGAGGTGAAACCTTCTTTCAGAGCGTGGCACAATCTTTGCATTTCCTTAACCGTTGCATATCTTGAATCACTAGCTGCAAACCTCCCTAAATACAGTCTTAGGGGGCTGCCAGGCTACAGCTGTTCCGTCCTATCCTAGGCTACCAGGCTACCGGTTCTGATCATTTGTGGTTGTGGGATTCTCCTCTTTATGATGAGCAGAAAGCACCAGGTGGACTTTAAGAGTCCCTCTCTGAAAAATGTGAGTAATGTCTTGGGCCATTTCACAAAACCCCATCCGTGAACTTTGCTAAGCCAATGAGCAGTTTTGTTTTCAGTAACACGCCTCTTTTCCTAACTTAGGAAAGTCAAGAGATCTTTCTTGCAAAACAGCAATGATACTAAAAACATTTTTTAAGAATAAGCCATGCAGTATATATCCTCCCCCCTGTTACTAGGTGGATAACTCAAAGGCACAGCGGGTCAAGCACTGAGTGCACCCTAGTGCTCCATCAGACGGATGTGGTCATGCTTATGTTATCCCACTGTCAGCTGGCATTAGACTTTCCTTTTGGGGTAAACTAGATAAAGACATCAAGCTTTGTCACAACCCAAGTTGCGATGATTCTCAAAACGCTGCCACCAGACAAGATTACCCAAAGAGTGTAGATGTGGGTGGGGGGATTTACCCATGCGGGAGCACTGTGGTAGGGGTTCATACCTCAGAACACCAGGAACTTTAGGGAACCTTCTGGGTCTCATATCTTGGATTGCACCAAGCACCAATCCCAGTTCCAGGATTGCTCAAGGCTTCTACAGATTACAACATGGGTCTTCCATGTGGTTGGCGAGGAAAGAGGACAACTATTAAATAAGTGTCCATTGATGACAATTGACATTTTGAGATGTCAAAACATGGTGCAGAGGTTAACAGTATTGAATGCCACAGGCTGATCATGCAGGCACCGGATTGGCAATCAGCAATTTGAAATACTTGGTGTACACAGGTGCCCAGTTGGAAACCCAAAAAGTGTTTGGTGGCAATAGGCGTATGTCCTTTCATAAACACACAGAAGTTGATGGGTTCTTTGTATGAAAGAGTCATGACCTTACCATGGGGGAACATGGTGGACCCCAGTCTCAGAGTTCCCCTCATGTGCCACGCCTGTTATTAATGGTGCCACCCTATGTTGCAAAATACCTCCCAGTATATTTTCTGGAAAGTGTTCTCTCTCATTTCAGAGCTCCAAATCCCACAGTGCATCTGGGAGCAACTGGGAAAACCTGGGTCGGGGCCAGGAGAATGGAATGATAATGATTTGTTATTGATATAGCGCTTTTGCCAAAGCACTGTACATAGAACATTTTTTAAACATTTATCACTCATCCGAAGTTGGTACTTATTCATCGACCTCGGAAGGATTGAAGACTGAGTTTGCTTGCTGGGATTCGAGCCTGCGACCTATAGATCACAAACAGATCACAGTAGCGAGTTATCTTACTGGCCCCAAGGACTGCCAGGAGGTGAACTTCGAATTTCCCTACCAAACAGAAATGAGACACCTAACACACATCCTGGCAACCGCAGACAGACACCAGGCAAATGGGGGTCAAGCAGAAAATGAATTGGGAGGGAGTAGGGACTGCGTGGGGATAGGGAAGACACACAAACCCTCGCCAAACTGAAATGAAAACAAAACTCACCAGCAACTCAGGAAAGCAGCAGGGAGAATGAGCAGCCCGAGCCCCAGGCTGCTTCCATACCAGGGGCTGTTTCCAAAAGGAATGGGAGAGGGGTTAAAGGTTTTTCTAAAGCCTCTTCCATGTGTGACACTGTCGGTGGGGAAAATACAGGGACAGACTCGTTCTTAGAGTCAGGTAAGCACTGTGGCCAAAAGAAGGGATAAGGGGAGGCAGAACCATCTGAACCACAGTCTAATTGGAGATAGAAGGACCGGCAGAGTGTGTGTATTTCGGGTGGGAGTTGTGAAGGTGGAGGCAGACCAACAAACCATGCGAGGAAGGACAGTGCAGAGGAGCATGGAGGCAGATTACCTGGGCAGTATGCAAGGTGAGGTATTTGTGAGGGAGAGTGGTGCCAGTTTGTGAGAGTAAAGCAGTGAATGAGAGAGTGTTTGTGGTGAGAGTAATAGTGAGGGATGAGTGGGATACAGAAGTATGGGGGTGGGGGTAGAAGGTAGAGAGGGTGTGGGTGTTGGGAGGGAGTAAAGATAGTAGCCAGGGCAGTAGGAGTGTGGTGCTTTGAGTAGGATGCATGTGAGAATCGAAAGGGTGTGTGAGAATTGTGAGAGTGAATATATTGGGAGAGTAGGAAGTGCACTATATCCCTGCAAGGGTGAGCAGGGCACCATATACCTGAGTCTGGGGTGAGAAGAGGTATGTAGTCAATAGTGCATAGAGGGGAATGTGGTAGTAGTACAGAGAGGGAAGAGTAGTAGTAATGCAGAGAGAGTAGTAGTATGGAGAGGGAAAAATAAAAGGGGTTCAGAGAAGGGAGCATATTCATGGGTATAATCGTATGGTAGTGGTAAACACTAGAGAGAGTGAATGAGAGAGAGAACATTGGAAGGATAGAAAAGGAAGTGCCAGGGAGTATGAGGAGAGAGACTGAGTGGAGAAGGAGGGAGGAGAGTAGAAAGAGATAAGGGAGAGTGATAGAGAGACATAGGGAGAGGAGCATCTGAGTGGGGAAGGATGTGTACCAGTGGGGGCTGAGTGTCTGGATGGCACAGACCCTTATTTTGTAACATCATTTGGGGAATTTACAGCAGCAACGACCTAGATTATTCCCGGGGGAGTTTAAACAGAAAAGGAATTTACTTTTAGGCCATCACATCCAGATAGAAAACTCCTTAGAATGTAGGGGTTACTGATCTATAGATACCATCCTGAGGTTGCAGGGTGGCTGGGCTAGGAAGGATGGGAAAGGGCCTTAGCAAGGCTCCCCCTCTTTCAACCCGGTATGTTACATTGAATAATCTACCTATTCAACATTCTGACTATCAGAACATTAAGCAATCTGCAAATTCTCACCTTCAGTAGTTTTCGGGAAAATCCAAAAATAAAAACCAAAACCCTTAAATGTACCTGGAGTCTCTCTACGTTATTAAGGCCATCTTTGGCAATATGAGAAATCTATCCCTGACCAACTTGGTCGAAGCTGAGAAGCATGGCTTATGCTAAGTGCTACAAATCAATGAGACCTCAAAATCCACTGTCTGCAATCTAAGGCTTTCAGCAGGAATTGTCCCCTCCTAACTTCTGCTGTGTAGGATGCAACTTTTCCTTCTCTTAGTGGCCACTCCATGATTTAGTTGAAGACAACTTGCCAGGTAATACATTAAAAACATTTAGCAGGTCCAAAGACATGCTTCTTAAATCATGTTAGGCCCAAAGCAGTCCAATCACAACTGCTCAAAAACAATATTAGATAATGAGGAATGAAAACAGCGAATTAAAGATGCTTTGCATTACACATAAAGACTTCTTCAGCCCAGCACCTCAACAAATCATCTTACTATGCCTGATCTACCAGTTGACCAGTAGTCCAAGACCTGTGACCTAAAAACTGCTGGCTCTCTCTGTGAGCAGCAACAGAAACATTTTGAAGTTATCTGCACAAAATCCCTATGCAGGGTGCACACAAGCATGTTTTAATGATCTGCATAAAACCTCTATACAGTGTGCAGCGCCCTGCCCTTTTTTGGCCCCCTATGAAACAGAAAATATACCCTGCCCTTCCTCTTACAATTCTGGGCAGATCACTGTTTTGGGTGCATATGTCTCCACGTAGAAAGCCCTAACTCTTTTCCACAATAACACTACCTTGGACCCGCCCAAATGAAGTTCAGGAAGGGATGGAAGGGTTATCTGTTGAACCCATTCTATGACCCTATGCCTGTGATGAATCTGACAATGTCATCACTGCTTTCCCAGAGGTAACCTCTACCCATGCGGCAAGGGGATGGCAGCTGCTATCTGATCCGGACCCTGCAGGCGGCTATACGAGGGCGGACCACATGGGGAGGCAACCCTCAAGGAGATGACACAGCATCGTCAGGTGAGAGCATATATCCCCCTTTCCCTTTAAGGGAAGACCCCTCCATATCTCAAGCCTTACGGCTTACTGTGATTGTTCTCTTCAAACCTCCACCAAATCTACTAATGACATTTTCCAATACTCCATGAGTAAGCTACCAAGAACTGCCTATATCCCATATGCATAGGTATACTGGGTCTGGGACACTGAACGGAGTAATGAAGATCAATGAGTCCGAGAAGCACATCACACACTCGAGTGTTTGCAAACCTGTGATAGGTGCGGGGGCATTTAAAAATCCCAACCAGCATGGAAAGCAGAGACGCTGCCTGGGAAAGCTTTGTCCACATGGACAACTAAGCCACAAAGCAGACTGTGGAGCCAGCCAGCTCAGGGGGGCGATGAAGGAAGAAAGACTGCAGATGCTGGTTCGCTGTATCAGAGCAGCAACAGAAAGAAGAGGGAAGTCTCCCTGATGGCTGTTGGAGCTGAGCAGCAGTAGTGAAGTCACAGAAAACATGGAGAAGGGCTCCACAGCAAGGCAGGAGCCATAAGGGACATGGGAGCAGCTGAACGAAGCCAAGAAACCTGTAAAAGGAAAGTGGGACCCTGTAGCGCTGCAATTGTTTACCACTGCGAGCTGGAGAACGTCAAGGGAAGCCGGTGAGCCCCGAGAAGGTAAACTGGGACACTCGGGCACTCCAGAAATGTTATCAAGGAAAGATAAGAGCTAGCTAATTGAATAAAAGGGAATTTGAGGCACGATGTCTTTGGAATCATAACAATGAATGCAAGAAATATAAAACAGGTTGAACGCAAGGCAAAATCAAGTTTGTTAGTGTGTAAAGTGATTCACATGAGAAAAGCCCTGGCAGGAGAGTATACTAGGCAAAGTCAAGTTTGCAAGTGTGTAACATGAATCATATGAGAAAAAATGTGGCAGGAGATTATACCAGGCAAAGACAAGTTTGCAGTTGTGTAAAGAAGCCACATGAGAAAGTCCTGGCAAGGGAATACACCAGGCAAAGCCAAGTCTAAGTTGTTTTATTGACCAGAGAACATCCCCCAAGGAAGACTCATACCCGTCGGAATGTCTAAGTGTATTAAAGAGACCTGGGGAAGCGAGACAGCTCCCCAGAAGTGAACTGCGATGCCAAGAGGAAGGAGATATCCTCTTGTGCTATAAATAACTTTGGTTGTTTAATTGATTTATTGTGCTTGTGAAGAGAAACCTGGAACTGTGAACTTGTTTGTTGGAGTTACATTTTTCGTTTGATCTTGAACATTTGTGCACTTTCAAGCCCAAAGACATCCTTATCACATTAGAGTTATGATGTAATTTGCCTCTTGCAAGTTGTGCCTGGGATAGTGATGTACAAGGAGCAGGAACCAGGCTGACCCAGGTAAGTAAAAACAGGAACATGCTTTATTGTCTCTTGGTTACATAGTGCAGTAAGAAAGTAGGAGAGAAGATCTACATGCCTCCACCCTGGATCCCTGCCCAGCTCCAAGTCCCAACCAGGGTTGGATTGGCCCCTCGGCCTTTCGGCCCGTGGCCGGGCCAAAATCGTCCCTGGGGAGTGGGGAACGGTTTCTGGCCATGCCTGGGCCAGTTTGGAAGAAAAGAAAATAGCAAAACAAAATATTTTATTTTTTCACATTTTTTTTTTCTTTCAAAAAGCCTTTCATCCTTCTTAGGTCGACAAATGAGTACCAAAAGCAGGTTGGGTGATATTGTATGCATATTTGTTCCATAAAAAAGAGCTTAACCGTAAGTGGTATACCATAACATATCATTTGGCCTTGGACGTCTGCTTCTGTTTGGATTCACAGTAATTTTCTTAGGAACAATGCTATTTGATGCCACTTCCTGTTTTATCAAGGGGTGAAAGGTCATGTTTCATTGCTTCCCGGGATGTCACTTTGGGGTGGGGTTAACTGACATCACTTCTGGGGGTCAAGGGTCGTGAGGCAAGGGGTGGGCCACTTTTTTGAGACGAGGGCTGGGCCACTTTTGTTTGGGTGACCAGGCCTATTTCTTGTCCCAGTCCGACCCTGGTCCCAACCGTCAGTTCCGGAACTCTCAAGCCTCCCACACTCCAAACTCCACATGAACATTCCAAGAGGCCCTGCACTCACACAGACAGTCACACTCAACATCCAGGTTACTACAAGTTACTTGTGGAGTGTGCGGCCTAGGATTTGGACGCAGGACATTTTGTTTTGGACATCTTGACACTTGACAGACCCTTTGTTTTTGTTTGAGGTAGGGAAATACCTCTAAGGATTGGGACAGCTAGGCATTTTCCAATTACTTTTTATTTTTTAATAAAGATTTATAGCCAAAACTATGAGCTCTCTGTGTCTGCGCCTCATTCCTGGCTCCTCACACTCTATTCTCGATTCTCTAACCCACAATCTAAAGCAACCTGTTGGTGGTATAATTGCTCTATGAATTAAAATAAATCTTACAATAATTAGTACCCTCAGGAGAGGCACCATCCATTCAGATGTCCAGAAACAAAGTCTGAATCAGGTAATGAAGGCCCCCGCTCCATCCCGGCTACCACTGTGTGTCCAGAAGGTCTGTCATTTTTCTGGCCAGTGCTATGGGCCCACTCACCTCCCACACTGACTCTGCCACCTAATTGCATTTTTAGCGGTGGAAGGGCTTACACGGCCTGTCACAGCTCTACCTCCTTGTGAAGAGCTTGATTGCTGTGACTGGTGGTGTAAGCTATATCCCCTGGTCAATAACACTACAATAAAGGTTACCTTGTTTTGTAAATGACTAATGAAACATGCATCTCGTGTTCATAAGTAAACATAGATCATTTTAAAAAGCTTGCTGGAAAGTAAAACAACACAGTATCTTGAGTATAAAATAGTTGGTTTATTGTGGTGCCTCCTTCACTCAACTCTCATCCTCCATATAAAATCAGGTAGACCTGGTTGCTCAAAGATGCATTTGACCTGCTGACCTCACTCAACGCTCACCCTCCAACTAAAATCAGGTTGACCTGGTTGCTCAAAGATAGAGTTGACCTGCTCTGACTTAACATGGAATCATTGAAATGACTGAAATCATTAACACCTTAAGTACTAGGGGTGCCTGTCTTTGGCCTTATTTACAAAGGCTAGTCCCTCATTCATCCAATAGTTGGTAATATTCCGCATCATTTACCCTCAGTTCCTGTCTGTGCAACTTTTTCCTGTAGCTTAAAAAACAGAGCCAATTACACAGCCAACATTGTTTCAACTTGTCAGTTTATCTTCTAGCAATACTAACACATCCACACTTGGGGTAAATTAATGGTAAATGTTTCCACCATGCGTATAAGTAGGTTGGTAATCATGTCCATAAACCCTGCTGATCAAAAAATCTATATTTAAATACAGGTTCTAATGTTCGGTAGCCTCTCTCTTCCTGAAGCAGCTTCTTTCCCTTGCCATATCTGTACCTTCATGCCTTGACGAGGCTCACTCATGTTTTTCTTTGATACTCCCACTCCTTATGGACTGAACTATGCCGTTTTGAAAGCGAGAAACTAAACCTGTAACTTTATTACGTCTATTATGTCTGCAAGATCTCCTGTTGCTCTTTTTGTAAAATCAAACTTCATTTTTTTCTGGCTAATACAGTATTTCACCGTCTTTCAGCCTGTGATTTATAACAAGACCTCCCATAAAATTAACTCTAAACTTAATGAAATTCACTTTTAGGATAAAGATACGTTCCTGATTGGATATAGTTATTTTCTGGAAGCAAATTCCTACTTGCAACTCAGTTCGCTGTTTTGGAACTTGATACCCTACGTCACTTTTTAACAGTCCAGTACAATTTTCAGTTCTTTTCATGCAAACACAGCCCGTATAGGTGAACACCAATTTCCATTAATGGCAAGCTTTCAAGCATCTCTATGTTTATATCAAGTGATAGCTCTCTGTACATGTTTCTAACTTATATAAAAGTTTCAGTGTTAGGTCTCTGGATCTCTTCTGTTCACAACTCCAAGTGTAGCCCCTATCAGCTGTTCGATGTCTTTGTCACTTGCCAGATCTGGGCTTGTCCATTCGGCTGTTTTTTAGCCACCTACAAAACATCATTAACACATAATTGTCCCAGAATATTTGTAGTTAACACAATGACAGGAAATACAATTAGGTGTTTGGTGTTCTCGCATGATTTAGTTAATAATAAAGAACATCCTGAAATGACAACATTAATAATCCCCATGCTACATCATTGTTTGTTATTTCAATGTGTTTCCTACAACAAGGTATGTTACTCCAGCCTGCTATATTGAAGTAACTGAAATTATGCATCACAATCACATGAAAATTCTAAAGGTTGTTTCAACCCACAGCATGCATACAATCCCTGCAGCAGTTCTGCAATGTAGTACATCACAACATGTGAGAAATACATCCATCGCTCTGCTCGCACTACGTAACAGTCAGGTCAGCATATATAAAGACCAAAAGCAGCTGCCTTTCGTTACTGAAACATTGACATTTTCTTATCAGGGTGTAACCACTGCTGGAGAGGGATTAAATAATGAATTCTCTTTCCGCCTGCCCCAGTGGTAAAATAGCCAACTGTTTGGCACCCTTTACTGCTCGACACTCGTGCTTCAATAGAGTTCCCGGTAGAAATGTTTGGTCCAGAGAGGAGACGGATCAGGTGCTGCTGACCCCGGCTCCTGTTCCCCGCAAGGAGGGAAGCTTGGACTCCTGGTGGTTTGGGGATGGCTGTGGTGCCCTTGTCGCCTCCCGATACCACAGTGAGTGTTGTAAAGTACTGGCGGAGGTCCCCTTGAATGTGGCCTGAGTGGACCTGAGTGCTGTAGGCAGGTCTAAATCTGGCCAGTGTTCTCCCTGCCCCCAGTCATTCTGTAATTATACATAGCATTACAGCACCAGCAGGGTTAGGTACTACTCAGGGGAGCTGAAATGTGGGCTTCAACTGCAGAGGTTGTCTACTGGTCGTTGGAAACATCACTCTGCTCCGATTCATAATGTGTGAAGGGCAGAGTGCATAGTGAGGTGACAACCATGGTAGCTGCCCAACAGTACCACCCTGCCAGGTGCTGTCATGTTGACGTTGCCTTGGGAGCGGGAGGTGGGCTTTGGGGAAAGGTGAACTGACGCAGGGACGGGAAGTGACAGGGAGGGAGCGGGTTAAGGGGCAGAACGAAGTTGTAGTAAATAAAGAAGCACATATCCCATGATAGCTGCGTCCGTGTTTCTGTGCTGCGATGCCCGCCCTCCTGGGCTCACCCGTGCTCTTACATTGGAGATGAGGAGGGAGGCCTGGAATGCGCGACCGCTCTTGTGGATAGAGAGCGGCAGCTCGCTGCACACGAGGGCGAGGAGCGGTCAACCCCAAGGACGGGGGGGGACAGTTAGTAGGGTGGGCGGTACGCCAGCCCACAACATCCAGCCTGGGCTGTGGCGGTGATTGCTGCACGGCGGGGAGGAGCCACGGAGAGCAACGGGGAAGCAGCGAGAAGGCTGCAGCTGCACCCGGCCTGCGGCGGTAATTTGAAAGTACAGCACGTGTTTTTCAACGGAGCGGGGAGCTCCAGCTCGCAGTAAGTGCTGTACAAGCCCCACCCAACCTCCCCCACAGACTCAGCTGAGGGTGCTTGTGCCACCCCTGGCGGCCATCAGACCTCTGCAAAAACAGGCTCGACCAGGGCCTAAAGAAAGGTGGGCATTGAGGCAGAGGGCCTCACCCCAGGGACCACCCCCATCTGATGGTGCTCGTGCCATATTTGGCGGCCATCAAAGAGTGAGGGAGCATTGCCAAGAAGCCAGGAAGGAAATTAAGGAGCACCCTGGGCGAAAACTCACTCCCATATAGGGGAAATGTCAGGGCAAGATGACAATCAAGGGGCACAAGCTCAAGGGAATGGGCCCCCAGCTCCAGGTCCACAGGCACCAGATCCATTGCCATACCCATCTACCAGATACGCTGGCTGCTCAAAGGCCAGATGCGTTCGTTGTCACCGACACCAGCAACATGGGTCCCAGATGGACCAAGTGGATTAGAGACTTTGACCTTACATGGGAGCCACTGGGCCGATCGCTGATGCCAGACAAGTATGCCTGTTGAAGCTAGCGGTTGGGTCCACCACACGCGACATCATTGATGAAATGCCCCATGACTCCATAGACTCCTTCCAAGACCTTAAAGATGCGCTGGCAGCGTATTTCGCTCCACACACCAACGTGGATTACGAAAGACATTTATTTCACAGCACCAAACAAATTAAGGGCGAGACGATGGACGCCTATGTAATGCGGCTACGCACCAAGCTAAAACACTGTGACTTCGCCAACTATTCAAACACTGAGGCCCTGAGATCCCAGATCATATCAGGATGCGAGTCGCAGGCGTTCCGAAGGAAACTACTCCAAAAATCCTGCACACTGGAGGAGATATTGGTGCTCGCAAGAGTCGAGAGGGCCATAGACTCCCAGGTAGAGAGCTTCGGAAGTACAAATCCAGGGGAGAACCAGCATAGGCTCCAGCTAGAGAGGAAGACAGAAGAGCTCTTCTGCTACAAGTGTGGGTTTGAATACCCCCACGAGGGGACGTGCCCAGCCTTTGGACAACGCTATGCATCCTGTGGTGTGGAAGGGCATTTCTAGGCAGTATGCAGACTGTTCAGGGACAGAGGAAGGGATTGACCCAAAGACAACCCATCTAGGTCCAAGGTGCGAAGCATGGGGCCATCAAACCCCATCCTGACCACAAGCACCCAAAACCTGCCCACGCAGCCAGACCCTGATCCACGAGAAAGAGACTCGGGCGAGGACAAGCGAATGAGAGAGAGAAGAGAAAGAAGAAGGTACGTGATTCGTACAAGGCCAGAGCGCAGATCCAGACGCCATGTGCGCTACCTAGTAGAGCAGTCCCCCGCTTATCGGGGAGTGACCAGAAGAAGAGGGCATACGTGTACGCCGTAGGCAACCCCACGGCCACAACGCATAGCCCCACATTCATTATCAAACTCAATGAGTAACCGACTGAATTTCTCATTGACACGGGAGCCACGGTGAATGTGGTCAGCAAAAACATATACAACAAACTACCTCAGAAGCCAAAGCTACACCCCGCAACAGTAGATATCTATGCCTATGGGGCCAAAGCACCTCTTAAGTGTCTGGGACAATTCATCGGTCTCTGTTGTTACAAAGGACATGAAATGAAAATACCTATACATGTTCTGGCCACTGAGACAGACAGCGGCTGTGTTTTGACCTTTAAATCCGCTGCCGACATGGGACTCATTCACATCTTGTTTAATATAGTGGTTCACAAATACATTGACCCAGTCGAAATGGTCAACAACTTGTATCCCTGGATATTCAAAGGCATTTGAAAGTTAAAAAATAGACAAATGAATCTCCACGTGGACGACTCAATACGCCCGGTAGCTCAACCCTACCGAGGAATCCCAGTCAATATCCAAAAGAAAGCAGAGGATGAGCTCCACAAACTGCTGGAACATGATATCATTGAGCATGCCACGGGCACTACCACCTGGGTGTCTCCAATAGTCCCCGTGCCCAAAAAGGGATCAAAGGCCATACGACTGTGCGTGGACATGAGGCGTCCAAATCAAACCATCAGGTGGGAGAGAAACGCGGCGCCCACGTCATGGATATGATCCACTTACTGAATGGAGACAAGGTATTCTCCAAGCTCGACCTACAGAAAGGATATCATCAACTAGTTTTGAGCCCTGACAGTAGAAACATTGCTGCGTTTGACACCCACGTAGGCTTCATCATATATAAGAGGTTGAGCTTTGGGGTGTCCTCGGCCATGAAAATATTTCAGGCCGAGGTACACAATGTCATTAAACACATCCCAAACTGTCTCAACTATAGTGACGACATACTAGTATTCGGCACAGACGTAAATAAGCTCAACGAGACATTGATGAAAGTGGGCAAAGCCCTAAATGACGCAAACCTCACCTTGAACCGAGACAAATGCGAGTTTCGCAAAAGCACACTCTAATACTTCGGACACGTATTCTCGGAGACGGCATGACACCAGACCCGGAGAAGGTGGCAGCGCTAAATGAAACCTCTGCCCCGGCAAATGTTTCAGAACTGCGCTCCTTCCTTGGCCTGGCCAGTTATTTCAACCGTTACATCAAAGACTTTGCGTCAGTCAGCGAGCCGCTGAGACAATTGACGCATAAAGATGTGGCGTTCCAATGGACCGACAGCTGCCAGAGGGCGTTTGAGATCATCAGAGAAAGGGTAGTGAAAGTAGAAAACATGGCCTACTACGACCCAGGCAGGAAAACTGAACTGACTGTGGATGCAAGTCCCGTAGGCTTGGGAGCCATACTAGCCCAAGTGGACCCGAGAGAACCCTCTCAAACGCACATCGTTGCATATGCCAGCAGGAGCCGCTCCACCACTGAGCAGGCATATTGTCAAGCAGAGAAGGAAGGTCTCGCAGTCGTATGGGCATGCAAGCATTTTCATCTGTTTCTATCCGGGAAACCGTTATGAGTTATCACAGATCATCAAGCCCTGCTAATCTTGTATGGAAATCCACAGGCAGAAATGCCACCACGCATTGCTCGATGGGGGCTAAGACTACAAGACTATGCATTCGAAATAGTCCACCGGCCAGGGAAAGGTGAAAACCCGCAGACTTTCTATCCAGAAGGCCCCGGGAGGGGTGCACGCTGGAACCCTCCCTGGCAGACAGGTAACTCAGATACCTTATACACCAGGCCACCCCGGAGGGAGTCAATACTGAGACATTAGCGAGGGGAAACTAAAAATGACCCAGCCTGCCGAATCATATGCGAGGGACTCAAGTCTGGACTGTTGCGGCAGGCAAAAGAGGGAGAGCGGCAGGGGATGTGGTACAGGTGGAGGTGGAGTGCCTGATACAAGTGAAGGATGAGCTAGGACTATCTGAGGACCATCTCCTGCTGAAAGACTGCAAACTAGTAATCCCGTCAGCCCTGAGAACAAAGATCATCGAGTTGGCCCATGAAAATCACCGGGGAATGGTGTCCACCAAGCGCATGCTCCGCCAGAAAGTTTGGTTCCCCAACATGGACTCCATGGTGGAGGCTGCATTAAAAGCTTGTCCCACGTGCAGACTTGTCAACCCGAATCGACACCCAGAACCACTGATCATGTCTGACCTCCCACAGGGAATATGGGTCGCTGTGGCGGCTAATTTCTTTGGGCCCATTGAAGGAGGGAAATACGTCCTCGCAGTGATGGATAAATATTCACGATATCCAGAAATTCAATTGATATTGTCAACGGCAGCTCACCACGTCATCCCTGCCTTGGACCACAGCTTCTCGGCATACAGAGTTCCCAAGGTGCTCAAGACAGACAATGGGCCCCCTTTTAGCGGGCATCAGTTCACCCAGTTCGCAGAATACCTAGTGTTTCCCCACAGGAAGATAACTCTTCTCTGGACCCCAGCAAATGTCATGATCGAACGCTTCATGGCTAATCTAAAAAGAGCCCTGCAAATTGACAAGTTAACCGGCCAGCTGTATGAACAAGTGCTGAATCAGCTCCTGAGAAACTATCGGGGAACACCCCATAGAACCACGGGGAGGATGCCTGCAGAGCTGATGTTTGGGTGCAACACCCAAACGAGAATTCTGTAAGCCAGCCAGATCAGCCTTCCACCTGCAGCTAGACCAGGAGGTCCGGGAGCAGGATGAGGCCGAGAAGGCTCGCATGAAAGCATACGCAGAAACCCGCTGCAGGGCACAAGTGCCCCAGATGGATGTGGGAGATGTGGTCACAGTAAAACAGCCTCTAACGCACAAACTCACGTCTCCATTTCGAGAGGATCCCCTACTCGTCACGCAGAAGAAAAGGTCTGCGGTAACTGTAAACACTGGAGGGGGGTGTCTGTACTTCTGCTCTCTATATGGTAGAGGAGAGGCACAGAGGACCCCAGCCAAGATTCTCTATGCAGTAGCTATGGTCGAACAATCAAGGCCTAGCTTCTCAGGAGGTGATGCAGGCTGGTTCTTAAGTACAGTGTAGTCCCCAAGCCCCCACAAAGGAATGTCCACACACTGTATTACTGAAAACACAGTCTTTATATAATTAATATTCAAAGGTATGTACACTATCACAATAACGCACTTTGTACTCAGAAATCAACAAAGGTAAATATATACAATTCTAAAGTGGTACCACCAATATTATTAGATCTCATTGAAGTGCATCAACTATACAGTCAGAATGTCACACAGATCAATAACAAGGAAACCAGCAATAGAGATAGGAAGGAAAGCAAGATGGTTGACACAATTGGCAGAATACTGGCCCCGTTACCTAGACACAGTTCTGTGTGAAGATTCCCCCACCTGGGCAACCTGTAAAATAAAGATATATAGCACAAACCCAGTCCATATATTGCTCAATAGTCTTACTCTCTCCTATAATGTTTTTACCCCCCCAATGTACCTGGTGGAGTAAAGTTCTTTGAAGATGCGTTGACGGATCCTTCTTGAGTGACTCCCTTTAAAGCAGGAGTCACGGATGGTCGAGAGGCATCGAAGAAGCTGAACTGTCCGTCAATGAGATGTTCGAGGGCGCCAAGACCACGGCACCGATCCAGGCGGTGCTCGTCGGCGACGTCCTGCAACGGTGTGCGGGGCACCTCTGCGATTGATAGTTCAGGACCGCAAAGAGTTTCTGAAGAACTGTGGCCCAGCAAGGGCATCGAGTCGTTGAAGTCTTTGTGGCCTTCAGGTGGCGGGAAACACACCGGCGGATTCTCCTCGGCGCATTGGCGGCCTTGACTTTCTCCGGCAGGACAAAGCGGTCGACGTTGCGGACAAGGGAGTCCTTCGATTCAAATGTTCTTAGGCAAAGGAGCGGGTGGCTCCGGTCGTCGGCGGCATGGTGTCAAGCGGTCCCCTCTTTTGGGGCAACACGACTTCGACGGGCCTCCAGCGGTTACACAAACCTGCAAATCCTGGTCGACGGCAATTGACTTCGACAGCAGCGAAGTCCTGGTGCTTCACTTCGTTCTCCTCAGTGGTCCCGTCTCGGGTCGGCAGCCTTTCGAGGGTCTGACTTCCAGGGAGCTTCGGCAAAGGTTAGTGGTGCTCAATGGTCCCTCAGAGCACGGGAAGAGGGCGCCTTACCAGGTCCTCTCTCGGATCAGTCTTGGACGAATTCGGCAGCTTTCAGATCAGGTTGAAGCAAATGCAACAGCAAGTCTTGTTCTTTCAGCTGGGCGTCGAGGATCAGCAGTTCCAGTTACTCTTCAAGTGTAGACACAGCTTCTGAACAATTTCCAGTGGTGAGAGGTCCCCAGATATACTAACCTGTCTCTCATCGACACTGCTGGGTCACTCTCAGCATCCAATCATACAGAAGGGCATTCATGCACTCAAACAGCCAATCAGGCATACAGTGCATTCAGGCCATCCTCCTCCCTCTCAGACACTCACAACAAGGAATGTGGATTGGGACAAGTACCCAGCCATTCAACACTACACACTGCATTCAGGCCAGTTTCGGGCAGGGCTGTCTCAGTCTTTGTCACTCATACCAGAAACCAGACAGCCACAACAAGAAGTGCATATTGGTCACACACTCCATTCACCCAGGTCCCACCCACAGGGTGTACCCACAACATACAGTCACTGGGAAGGCTCCAGCCAGCCTGGACCGGACTTCACAACAACACCATATATGGAACTTCCACCCAACAGCCAGTCAGGGGGAAGGGACAGAGTCAGGGCTTCCCAGGACTTTGGGAAAACAAGGTAACAGGCAATAGAAAGCAAGAGGCCACAGGGGCCATCTTGTTTTCCATCAGGAATCAACTGATTTCAATGGCAGGGCCTGGCTATCCCAAAATGGAGGATACTCAGAGCACCTGTCAATTTCAGCATGGAGCTGCCACCAGCCCATACCCTGCTCTGCGGGCCACCCATAGGTGCCCAAAAACATACACTAGGGGCACAGGGTTGTACCCTCACCCATGGGTGCCGTAAGGGTATCCCATGGGTCTGTTCACCAAACCAAAAGAGAGAGCTGCACCGCCAGGAGTCCCACATGAACTCCTGCGCAGAAAACACGACAGAACACACGATAAAAAGGCAGTAAAGGACAAGGATACGGAGGCCCTGTCCCTCTGATGCATTTCCAGCATCACAGTAACTGCACAAGGTCCAGAGGGGTCTGTCACACGAAATTCCTCACACTTCAAGGGAATCCCAGCTCTGGGATCGAGGCGTCTGGGTGGATGGGTACAAGCGCCCCTAAATTATGAATCGGATGACCCGTATCACAGAGACCAATGGGACACTGAGGACTCTGACCAAGACTCTCAGAAAGAGAGTGAGGGTGGTGTGCAGTCTCCGGTGACCGTCAGTGCACGCCCGCAGAGAGCACAGAACAAGCCTCGCAGATGGATCGAGGAAATGGACTAGTGCGGTCCACCAGACCGACACCCAATATGAAGAGTCTGGTAACTGTTTAAAATGGCGGGATGTCATGTTGACGTTGCCTTGGGAGCGGGAGACGGGCGTTGGGGGAAGGGGAACTGACACAGGGATGGGAAGTGACGGGGAGGGGGTGGGTTAAGGGGCAGAACAATGTTGTAGTGAATAAAGAAGCACGTATCCCATGATAGCTGCGTCCGTGTTTCTGTGCTGTGACATCCGCGCTCCTGGGCTCACCCACGCTCTTACAGGTGCTGACGACATTGCCACACAGGGGAATGTGCAAGCCCTTTACTTAACGAGGGCTGCCATGTTTTAGGACCAAACCATTTTGTATCTATGTTCATGTGTAATTGCTTATTTTGTGCACACCATTAATGAGGTGCTCTTAGTCACTCAGACAAAAAATAAGAGGGATTTAAAAAACAAAGCGTTAGAAATCAGAAAAAGGAGGAAAGGCAGGAAGGAGAAGCAGAAGGCAGCAAAAAAGGAGCAGCGAGGAAAGACAAGTAAGGAAGCAGAAACAGTTATAACGGCAGACGTCATGGGAGAAACCAACTCGTTGAGTGGGGTCTCAGTTGAAATGGAAGTTTTCTGAATTGTAGCAAAGATGCAGTTTAACACAAGGAGAAGTACAATGGCTATTATGAGGATTACTGTAATAGGCAGAATGATTTTAGGGAGAGTGGTTTAAATGTGACATTGTCACCAGGTATATTGTCACTGAAAGTATTCCTCTGAATATCAGATACAAAATTAGTATTGACGGTGTGGCATTCTGTGTTACTGTACAACATTATGAAAAAAGTCAGGGTTGAGTTGAGCACTAAAATAATAAATCAGGTTTGGGCTGGACACTTCATCAGGGAAATCCACAAATGCCTTCTAACAAGCAAGGTTTGCTTGTCAAGGTCTGGGATTTGTTGTCAGGTGCTTATTACTACATGAGTACAGTTACGTGGCAGTATGAAAATGAATGCCAAATGTCACAAATCCAGTCACTCTCGCTGCATCCTTCTTTCTCGCCGTCTGCCTTACATCGTTCCACTCACCATAACAACATATGCATACAGTATAGTGCTGGTCCTTCTTGCGCAGGCATTTTTGTGTACATTTTTATGTCCTCATGCGAGAAGACGATGACCATGCAGAAGGCCATTGCCAGCCTGTGCCATTAAATTACTTAAAATTATCTTTCAAATATGACAACATCAATGCAGATTCATTTACTGCTCTCGTCATGATGTTAGATGCAAAGTGAGAGCATGAAATCATGGGTGTTAGAATTCTCTAGTGCCCCATCATGCACACCCTCTAGCCCTGTTACCCACTCCACCACTCCCTATCGCTCCATCCTGTCCTGCTCTACTGTCATGCCGCCGGTTCCTGGCTGCCACTTTGAGGCTAGGGAACGCTTGGCACTGGCGGCGCCATTAGGATGTCCCAGGTTTCTCTTCCTACTTCCTGGTTTTCCGCTCTATTCCTTTGTTCTGTCGCTCTGTTTTTTCCTATGTAAGCTCCGCCCCCTTCCGGGTTCGGTGTGTTGCAACTCTGTCAGTTTTTGCCTTGTTGCTTGCTCCTTTGCTCTCGCTTTGCTTCTCACCTGTTTGCGTACCCCCCTTTCCTCGTTTCTTCTCCCCTGGTTTCCCTTCTCCCTCCTTTTTCCCTCCGCGGCGATCCCTCGCCGCCGTGCTTACCTTCTCTCGCTGACTCTCGCTGCAGTTTTGTTTTCCTGCGTTTGCTTCCTCGCCAGCTGCTGGATTTCTCTCACCTAACGCAAACGCTCTTACCTGCTGGAGCCGGATCTGTTGCTCCTTGCCTCACGGAACACCCTTCCAGCTGTTCAGCTTCGGACTGTTGTTCGTACCAGTTCTGGGCTATCAAGAATCCACCGATACAACCTCCCGGACCAGCCAAATCGTTGCATCAGTCTACCGACGCAAAAAGGGTCTTTTGAGCCTCTGCTTTTTCCCTCTTCCCACTGGTCCCTGCTTGGCAGGGAATCAGGGTGGCTTCTCACTGCGGACGACCGTATCTCTTCTCAAGAAAAAAGTCAAAGAAGAAGTCTACCCAGCAAGTCACCTCTTCTGAGGATTCAGGTGAGGAGGAAGGGGAGGTGGATGTTGAATCACTGACAATCTTCACATTGCTACTGAGCCTGATAGTTTGCAACGCCAGCAGTCAAGAGCTATGGCTACTCCTGAACAGGTGCAAGAGCTTCTCGCAGCCATGCAGAATCTAACGCAGGAGTTACAGGCTGTCAAGACAGAAAACACTGCCCTCAGACAGAGGATAGACCGTTTCGCACAGTCCCGAAGTGGCCTTCCTCCTATGCCTTTATCATGTGGAAAATACGATGGCTCACCCAACAAATTGAAAGAGTTCATGGATGCTTGTGTGATATATTTCACGTTCAGACCCCAGACTTACGCCGCACACCAAGCCCGCATAGGGTTTCTAATATCGAATTTAACCGGGAATGCTCTGCCATGGGCTGCTCCTCTGGTGACCAGTGCCAGTACCTTATTACAAGATTATGCTAGGTTCACAGCTCAGTGCAAACTGGCGGTCGAACGACAAGATACCACTCTGGTAGCCAGTGAACAACTGCTGGATATTCGCCAGGGTAATATGGACCTCTTGTCATATATTTCCCGCTTTAAGCGGGTGGCCGCCGATGCTGGTTGGCAGGAGAACGCCCAGTATACCATTTTTCGCAGAGGCCTGAGAGAAGACTTCAAAGATGAATTAGCCAGGGTTAACCGTCCTACCACACTAACTGAACTCTGGGCCACGGTCATTCAGCTGGACTTCTGTCTTTCAGAAAGAAGGTCGGAACGTCGGAGACAGCGTGGGTTCCCAGGACTGGCAGACCAAGCCCGCCTTTACCCGCTCCTATGTGTACTAGTAATGATGAACCCATGCAGATCGGGACCACCCGAGGACCACTCACCGCTGAAGAACGAAAAAGACGCAAAGACCAAAACCTGTGCATGTACTGTGGATCTAACGCGCGCAGATTGAGGGACTGCCCAGACGTGCCACCCCGAAGGTCAGGAAACGCCATACCTTGGAACTAGTGGGGACAAGTTACTGAGGGGAATTTTTTGGTCCCTATGTTTCTCTGTCCATTACACCAGCAGTCAACCCCACTGAAGAAAATCGTCTCATGGTTTTTGCAGTTCAGTTGTCTCTCTCTCAACAAACCTTTGAAGTCCTAGCGCTGCTGGATTGTGGGGCGGCAGGATGTTTTATGGATGTTGTCTGGGCTGACAAAACCGGAATCAGTCGTTTGGAGAAGGAGGAAGACCAAAAGGTGGAGGGTGTGGATAGCACGCCTTTGAGTTCTGGATTCATCACTCACGCCACCTCTCCCATGGTAATGAAGGTGCTTCATCATACTGAGACCATTCAATTTGACCTTATCAGAGCGGCACACTTCCCCATAATTCTGGGGGTTTCCTGGCTGTGGAAACATAATCCGACTATAGATTGGACCAAGAACCAACTCTTTTTCGTCCAGGTTTTGTAAGCAGTCCTGCTCTGTGCAAACACTGTCCGTTACAGTAAATACTCTTCCGGATCCTCACACCATACCGGAGGTTTTAACGGTGAATAGCATACCCAAGGAGTACCTACAGTATCAAGAAGTCTTCCAAGATGGTGGTCCTCAAGAACTACCACCTCATCGCCCAGAGGGCTGCCGCATCACCCTTCCACTCAATTCTGTGGTTCCCCTTGGACGCATGTTCTCCCTTTCTCTCAAGGAAAAAGAAGTCCTTAAGGAGTACCTCGACTTAAACTTACACCATGGACGTATTCAGCATTCCCACTCTCCTGCTGGGGCATCTCTGTTTTTTGTCCCTAAGAAGGGATCAAGTGAATTACGGCCATGCATTGACTACTGGGGCCTGAACCAAGTAACGATAAGAGACCGTTATCCTATGCCACTCATAAGGGACATTTTGGAGGCTGTCCAGGGTGCCCAGATCTTTTCTAAGATCGACCTCCGCAGAGCCTATCATCTTCTGCGCATCCACTCCAGAGATGAGTGGAAGACGGCATTCCCTACTCCTTTCGGACATTACGAGTACTGTGTCATGCCATTCGGCCTGGTCAATGCGCCATCCATCTTTCAGCGCTTCATGGACCGTACCTTCTCTGATCTCCTATTTCACTCGATGACATCCTGATATTTTCTAAGGACACCCAGACCCCTAACACTCATCTTCACCAGGTGCTTAGAAGGTTACAAGACAATCACCTCAAAGCTAATCCAGAAAAGTGTGTTTTTGGGGTACCCCAGGTATCGTACCTTGGTTTCATACTTTCCTCAGAGGGTATTCGTATGGATCCAGCCAAGAATGAAGCCATTCTGCTTTGGCCTCCTCCTGTTTCGGTCAAGGAGGTCCAGAAGTTCCTCGGACTGGCAAATTTCTATAGCAAATGTATTCAAGGGTTCTCAGACATTGTACTTCCCATTACCAGATTACTGGAAAAATCTTCGAACCCTTTTACTTGGACTCCAGAGGCTAGTCAAGCCTTTCAGCTATTGAGAGAGAACTTCTGTTCTGCTCCCGTCCTCTGTCAACCCGACCAAGGATTAAGGTTCATAGTGGAAACTGATGCCTCTTCAGCTGCTTTGGGGGAAGTCCTCCTGCAGGAACATGCTGGTCTAGAATACCCTGTGGCTTATCTTTCCAAGACCTTAAACGACAGTCAGACTCATTAATCGGCCATTGAAAAGGAGTTATTGGCAATGAAGACCGCCTGCGAAGAATGGTGTCACCTCTTACAGGGGGCTAATCATCCTTTCGAGATCAGAACTGATCATAAGAACCTTAAAGTCCTACAAAACATGGAATGTGTCAACTCGCGTCAGGCCCGATGAGCCCACTTCTTTACGCAATTCGACATTCTTTTGACCTACCTGCCAGGTTCCAAGAATGTTTTAGCTGATGCCCTTTCCAGGAGACCTTATCCCGGAAAGACTTCAGAGGAACTCCCTAGTTTACTGTTTCCTGAAGTCAAGATCATCTGTTCCGTTGACACGTTTTTGGAAAAAATATGCAAAGCCACGCGGTCTGCTGGTATTCCTCTCACTACTCTACACTCTGAAAACATTCTCATCCAGGATGGTTTGGGTTTTAAGCAACAATGCCTGTTCTTGCCCGACTCACAGACTCGGCGTATTGCACTTAAATGGTGTCATGATGACCCAGTGGCAGGTCATAGAGGGGTTAAGAACACTCTGGAACTCTTACGGCGACGATTCTGGTGGCCCAACATGTCCTAAGAAGTCAACTCTTACGTCCGTTCCTGTCTGGTGTGCTGCCGGTCTAAGAATTCCACTCAAAAATCCATTGGTTTTCTACAACAAGGAGAGGTACCTAGAAGACCCTGGAGTCTGATCTCGACAGATTTTATTGTTGATCTGCCACCTTCAGATGGATGCTCCTGCATTATGGTAACGGTTGACTGTTTTTCCAAAATGGCCCATTTCATGCCTTTGGCTGGACTACCCACCACAGCCGAGATGGCGGCAGTGTTCGCCCGAGAGATATTTCGATTGCACGGTACTCCGGATAAGATCATCTCGGACAGGGGTCCTCAATATACCTCACACTTTTGGAAGGAACTCTGTGAAAGGTTGGGCATAGACCGTGCCTTGTCATCCGGTTTCCATCCCCAAACCAATGGGCAAACGGAGAGGACCAATGCCACGCTTGAGCAGTATCTACGTTGTTTCACTAATAGTCAACAGGTCAATTGGGTGGGACTTCTCCCCACGGCAGAGTTTGCCTACAATAACTCCGTACACAGTGCCGCTGGTCTTAGCCCTTTCCACTGTTCCTATGGGTATCATCCCAGCTTTACTCCTTCTCTATCTTTTTCCCCTTCTACTGTTCCGTCTGTGGATTCTCTTCTTGCAAATTTGTCAGAAGCCCATAGGACTGCCATGGATAGTCTAGGGGCTAGCAGCCAGTGCTTTTGTTCTCAGAGTAATCCCAAACGCCTACCCTCTCCCACCTGGTAAAAAGGTACTAAAGTGTGGTTATCCACGAAGTATCAGCCGTGCTGGCTGCCTCCCTCTAAATTGTCACCCCGGTTCTTGGGGTCTTTTCCCATTCTTCGCAGGATCAATCCTGTTGCCTTTCGTCTTTCATTGCCCAATCACATGCACCACCTTCACGCTATATTTCATTCTTCTCTTTTGAGGGAGTACAAGGTAGATCCCTTTCATTGCCCCTTACCTCCTGATCCGGTCCCTGTTAAGGTCCCTCCAGATGAGTACGAGGTGGCCTCTGTTTTGAACTCCCGTTTTCGGGGAGGTCGCCTGGAATATCTCATCCATTGGAAAGGGTACCCCCACTCTGAGGACTCCTGGGAGCCGGTCTCGCATGTGCATGCACCGACCTTGGTTCGGAGGTTTCACCGTCTCTTCCCGGGCAAGCCGGGGGGGGTCTCCGTAGGGAGCGGGCATACTGTCATGCCGCTGGTTCCTGGCTGCCGCTGGAGGCTATGAAACGCTTGTCGCTGGCGGCGCCATTAGGATGTCCCAGGTTTCTCTTCCTACTTCCTGGTTTTCCGCTCTAGTCTTTTGTTCTGTCGCTCTGTTTTTTCCTATGTAAGCTCTGCCCCCTTCTGGGTTTGGCGCATTGCAACTTTGCCAGTTTCTGCCTTGTTGCTTGCTCCTTTGCTCTCGCTTTGCTTCTCACCTGTTTTCGTACCCCCCTTTCCTCGTTTCTTCTCCCCTGGTTTCCCTTCTCCCTCCTTTTTCCCTCCGCGGCGATCCCTCGCCGCCGTGCTTACCTTCTCTCGCTGACCCCCGCTGCAGTTTTGTTTTCCTGCGTTTGCTTCCTCGCCAGCTGCTGGATTTCTCTCACCTAACGCGAACGCTCTTACCTGCTGGAGCCGGATCTGTTGCTCCTTGCCTCACTGAACACCCTTCCAGCTGTTCAGCTTTGGACTGTTGTTTCTTACCAGCTCTGGGCTATCAAGAATCCACCGATACAACCTCCCGGACCAGCCAAGTTGTCGCATCAGTCTACCGACGCAAAGAGGGTTTTTTGAGCCGCTGCTTTTTCCCTCTTCCCACTGGTCCCTGCGGGAAGGAAGCCTACTGCTTCCCTGCTTGGCAGGGAATCAGGGTGGCTTCTCACCACGGACGACCGTATCTCTTCTCAAGAAAAAAAGTCAAAGAAGTCGTCTACCCAGCAAGTCACCTCTTCTGAGGATTCAGGTGAGGAGGAAGGGGAGGTGGATGTTGAAATCACTGACAATCCTCACATTACTACTGAGCCTGATAGCTCCTCTCTTTCACCCTCTCACGTGACCAATCTGATTGTTACACACAGCATCGCAATCCGGGGTGTCAGCAGTGGCATGACAGCATGGTGCATCCAATCTGTGATTGCGCTCATTGCTGTTTGGGGTCATTGCACATCCAGTATGTGATTGAGATCCAGGTGGCACAGGGTGTCAGGGGCATGTTGGCAATGCTGCACCTACCACATGTGAGGGGTCAGAAATGAGAGGCAGACACAATTTGGTAATTTTCTCATTTTTAGACATTTTATTAAACAGAAAAGTTTTGGAATAACACCTATCTCTGTCCTAAGGAGAGGTACCATACCTAGGAAACTAAATCTAAAGATCAGTCTGTGTCAAGTCATTAAACATACAAACTATTCTTGTGGCCAAACACTACAATCTGGGTCTCACACTAAAAATTAGCTAGGTGCAAAGAAATGTCTCTGATTTTACGGTTGGCAAAAAGTGTTTATAATCAAAGAAAATAGATAAATCCAACAGAAAAGTATTTTCCGAGGAGAAACCCTTGGATCTAGAGGGTGGTTCCCTCCCCCTGGATATATAGGTAGGATGGCAAAAGTGTCTCTTTCAAACAACAGTTTATTTGGTTCTTTTAAGTTTGTTTGAGAAGGTTCTTATGAAGACAATATATTCCATATCATTCAACTCTTCCTTGGTTTCTTTATACCATATTCAGAAAAGATCTTATTCATATGATGAATTTTACAATAGGTTTCCTTTTTACAAATTTGGTGGATCTACACTCCCCTGCTAGGAATCCTCTTGTGAAGTCTTCAGATTTCTCCTTGTACTCCCCTGCTAGGTATTTTGTCACAATATCACAAAGTCTTTGTTCAACTTCAAAACTTCAGGTGCTTGATGCGAATACCCACCAAGACCTCCTGTAGGTGTTTCCCAATTTCCCTAGTATACTTCTCTGCCAGGTGTTTTGCAATATAGGTACATTTCCTTCTATAACTTTAGTGGACTTTCTGCTATACTATATACTATACTCCTACCAGGAATCCTTTGATGGGTTCTTCAGATCCCCTGGTATACTCTCCTGCTAGGTATCTTGCCACAAAGGACCTCATTATGAATGTGGTGTTTCCGGACTGCCGCACTACGAGTTTTCCTGCAGGTGCCGTTGCGCCTGCAGGTCTGACACTGCCAGGCGCATCGGCCCCTGCAGGCAGACTTGTCACGGAAGCACCGGCACCGTCAGTGAAGGGCACAGTGCTTCCGAGTACCCATTCCCATGGAGTTCTATGGGACTCCACGGGAATGGGGACTTACAAAATCTGCTGCCTGACTTCCCGGTGCCACCGGGACAGGCAGCGGATTCAGTGTTACGGGGTTACCGCCAACCTTGTAATGAGGCCCAATGTCTTATAGCTTTATATGCTTTTGGTGGATTGCCTGTTATACACCCCTTCCAGGAATCCTTTTTTGGGGTCCTACAGATCCCCTGGTGTATATCCCTGCCAGGTATCTCCAGCCCCAAAATGTCAACTGTCTGGTCTACTCCTCTCACCAGGGCTTCTTATAAACCTCACTGTCCATTAACATGCCACATTTGCATCCCTTTACTCTATTTCTATTTGTTTGCTTAAGGTAATACTTGTTCCAACTTTCCCGACATTAACATCTCACACATAGGGACATGTTGAGGTTTTGTCATTGGGCCTCATTACGAGTTTGGAGGTAGCCATGCCATTTTTACTGGCATGGCTACCCCCAAACTCGGGTCCGGGGGGTCCCGAAAAAATTGGAATTACCGGGCCATTCCGACCTTTGCGGGCACGGTAATTCCCATTCGCGGGACCCGAACCCGGTACGTCCCCTTTCCCATTTGAGCCCCCATAGGGCTCAATGGGAATGTGGAAGATGGTAACAATGGTCCTTTTAATAACGGGAACGTTGCTACCATCCTGTTCTGCTAGCGGGTGCCGCTCTGCACGTCTGGTCTGACCAGGCGTCTGGACGGCACCCGCGAACAAGCTCGTAATGTTGTGGTGAGGTAACATTGGTGCCGGAAGCACTATCGGCGCTGTTTTTGCCTTACCGCAACACTTATAATGAGGCTCATTTTCTTTTTCTTATTAGTATTTGTTTGCTTAGGATAACACATGCTCCGACTTTCCCCATATTGACATCTCATGCATAGGGACTTGTTCAAGTTTTGTCGTTTTCTTTCTGTTATTGGTGTTCCAAAAGTCTTAATTCATTCATTTACATGCCTGTCGGTACACTCTGGGGTCCGCAATGGCTCTGGGCAGACCTTCCGGTGAATTGTAGCATCCCCAACCTGGAGTGTGTCTCCTCTATGAAGCTCCCACTGTGGGATGGCAACCTTCACTTTGCAGACCCTCTTCCAGTGTTCTTTTCAGCTGCGTGCTCACTCGCCAGCTTCTCAACCTGAGCTGGACTGGAGAATGCTGCTTTCTAGCATGACCGTATCTGTACGGGCTCTGCTGCTTCTCCAGGTGCTCTGACGGTCCTCCAAAGGCGCCTACAGCGTCTCTCCTTCCTTCGTGCAAAGCCGGCATGTGACTCTTGCGTTTACAAGCTGCAGCATGGATGGGCCTGTTCTCTCGACTTTCTCCGGCACGGTCCTCTCCCGTTCTGCCTGCAATTCGAGTGCGGATGCTATTTTTAAATGTCTCACGCATTTGTGATTCAACAAAACAACTAGTCTGCATATTCAGATTTGGGTTTCTTTCAATCTGCATCAACTCCCTCCTCCTCTTCCATGTCTCAGTACCTTAGGCATTATGGGAGTTGCCATCCATAGAGATTATGGGATTTCTAGAATAATGTTGTTTAGAAGTCTTACTTAGAAAAACATCAGAAACAGGAGATATTATAGGTGTGTTATGTGTGTTGGGGGTATGAATGGAACTCTGCATAAACTGATTTAAAGGAAGGAGTTTCTGGGTTCTAGAGTAATGAGGATTTGTGGGATGACAACAAGACATCAAGAACTTGGGGTTTATAAGATCCTCTACAGTCGGGGGGAGGGCGGGAAAATGCCACGTCTCTTCCAATGGAGTCACCACCTCCCCCTGTTAGTCGTCTCCTCCCATATGATCCTCCCTCACATTACCACGGGAGGAGGTAGTCACGGGAGAGGGGATCAGTGATGACTCCACAGGATTAATCACACACAGGATTCCTGGCTAATGAGTTGTGCTTGTCCTCAGTGGTCCCACACCTGGAGACCTCTGCATTCCTATAGTTTCATTACTGTGGTTTGCCAAACTGAGAGATCAACATACACTCTGATCCCTCTGGAACAGCATCCCTGCCTCTCTCCGTCTTGTGGCAGGGCTCCTTCAGTTTCAGAAACTCCTCAAGACCTTCCTCTTCTCTTCTTCTTTCTCTCTGCCTCTCACATGCTAACCTCCTTTCCTTTCTCTCCTGCTTCTTTCCACATTCTCTCCCTAGCGCTGTTTAGTTTTGCTTACTGGTTACCTGGTGCACCTCCAGGGTCCCACAGGTCCCAGGCACCCCTGCCAGTCTTTGCACTTGCCTCCGGGCCTTTGCACTATGCTCAGCATGACTGCGCTTGCAGTATACGTTCTATGAGTGGGGTATCTCTCTGCACTTGACCCTGAGGGGTAACCCACAATGGCAATCTCTCTGCACTTAACCCAGGGCCCTGCTGACTGGGCATACCTGCTCCCTCCTCCCCGTCCCTTGCACTCCCATCTGCACACTTGCATGAACTGTATGTACTAGGCTTAGTAAGACTTTTTTCTGTTCCCCATTTGTCTCCCGTCCCTAGCTTGGTTGCGCCTGAAACACCTCATGGACTTGCACTAGGAGAAATGCTGTTAGGCCTAGTGCGCTAGTTCTTTTTCTGTTCGATCATTTGGAAAATTTCAAGGCCTAAGTTTGACTACTGTATTCCCTTGCTCCCTTCTCATCTTCAAGCGCTTTGAAGTATTCCACTTGTGTATGAGCGCTGTACAAATAAATAATTACAATTATTACAATTACAACCCAAGACTCAAGAATTATAGTTCAAACAGAGAACAGGGAAGAGCACAGGGAACATCAGGATACTGCGCTGAACTTGGCTAACTAGTAAGGATACATAAAGCAGCCAGTTGCAGGATTCTCTTTTGGGCAGTGCTCATGTGCCCCGACATGAGCACTGCCCAAAAGAACGACAACTATGACATCGTTGGTTGACCATGTAGAAAAGAAAGACCTTGTTGGAAGGCCATTTTGAAACCATAACTCATCAGTTGTCATTCATGGTTCATTTGTCAATTGGAGCAACTTCAATATCTTTGGGGGAAGGAGTGGGTGGAAGTGCGGGAAATAATGTTAGCAATGTTAATGATGGCTTTCATGGGACACCAAGTGTAGAGCGCAGTGGCAAAGTCTCCCATGCCCCGTTAAAGGGCCATTATTAAGTCGCTGGCGGGGAAGCAGCTTAATTGTAGGTTGAAGGTGCGGCTATGCTATAAGAACAGCCAGAGACAGAGAAGGGAGGGAGTTCAAAGTCTTTGGTGCCTGGCAAGCAATCACCAGGTATCAGTCACTATCATCAAAAAAACATCTGACAGGCTGCCTTTACTGAACAGCGACTTGACGGAAACAGAGAATGGTTGAATACGCACATGCTTGCGTTGACCCAGGAAGCAGCTGCAGCAGGGGTGGGCCAACAAGGTAGGGGTTGGAGCATGGTCAGGGGTTGGGAAAAAGGAGGTAGAGGGCGAGGCAAGGGGAGATAGGGAAGAGAAGTGGAGTAACAGGGCCCAGCACGAGACAGGATGCTTGAAGCGTATCCCCAACATGAGACAGGGTTTTTCCAGGATGTCCGTCCACATCACGGTAGGGGGCAGGTGTAGAGCGATCCCAGACAAAGGGGGTAATTCATAGAATTAAGCGCACAAGTGGCGCACGCGGCTGGCGCACAGTGTGCGCGTGCGATAGTCTGCGCCAGCCGCATGCGCCAAAATCCATTTCAGCGCACAGTGTATTCATGGATTTTAGCCACCAAAAGCAGCCGTGCGCAGTGTGGCGCAGCGACCCTGCAGCACTGCCAGTATCGCCACCAAGAACACCCCTCGCGCAAGGAAAAGCCATCAAAATCCCCAATCCAGCGCAAAAAGGGCTGCGCTAACCCTGGACCAGTATACAGGGCCGCCACACAGCACACGGCAAGCGGGGAATGTGTATTACTGGGGTTCGCGGGAAGTTTCACCCGCAATTTCAGCAGGGTACGTGTATTCCTGGGGTGCGGGGAAGTCTAACACGCGATTTCAGCAGGGTACATGTATTTCTGGGGTGCGGGGAAGTTTAACACGTGATTTCAGCAGGGTACGTGTATTTCTGGGGTGCGCGGGAAGTTCCACACGCAATTTCAGCAGGGTACGTGTATTTCTGGGGTGCGGGCAAGTTTAACACGCGATTTCAGCAGGGTACGTGTATTCCTGGGATGCGGGGAAGTTTAACACACGATTTCAGAAGGGTACGTGTGTTTCTGGGGTGCGGGGAAGTTTTACACGCGATTTCAGCAGGGTACGTGTATTACTGGGGTGCGGGCAAGTTTAACACGTGATTTCAGCAGGGTACGTGTATTTCTGGGGTGCGGGGAAGTTTAACATGCGATTTCAGCAGGGTACGTGTATTTCTGGGGTGCGTGGGAAGTTCCACATGCGATTTCAGCAGGGTACATGTATTTCTGGGGTGCGGGGAAGTTTAACACGTGATTTCAGCAGGGTACGTGTATTACTGGGGTGCGCAGGAAGTTCCACACGCGATAGGCCCTGTGCGAGTGGGGTAGGTGTATTTCGGGGGTGCAGGGGATTCCTACACGTGAATTGGCAGTGTGGGTCCTCCCAGGTGTTCCCTCTACACCCTCCACGGCCCCTGCAGGCAGACCACACCACAGGGGACTACCCTGCACCCCTGGGCATGTCCTGCAGGCAGCCCATCCACCATGGGCATGCCCCCCCCAGCCAAGCCACATGTCACCTTGCACTAGTGATCACCAACGCATTACCCCCTTGCACCCCCACCCCCCAGCTGTGCAGGGCACCTGCCTGCAGGCCCCCACTCATGTCCCCAAGCACCCCCCACCCCCCAGCAGTCCAGCAGACAGGAGCACCTGCCTGCAGGCCCCCACTCATGTCCCCTTGCACCCCACCCCCCAGCAGTGTGGGGCACCTGTCAGCAGGCCCCCACTCATGTCCCACTCATGTCCCCCTGCACCCCCACCCCCCAGCAGTGCAGGGCACCTGCCAGCAGGCCCTCACTCATGTCCCCTTGCACACCCACCCCCCAGCAGTGTGGGGCACCTGCCAACAGGCCCCCATTCATGTCCCCTTGCACCCCCAGCACTGAGGGGCACCTGCCAGCAGGCCCCCACTCATGTCCCCTTGCACCCCCACGCCCCAGCACTGAGGGGCACCTGCCATCAGGCCCCCACTCATGTCCCCTTGCACACCCACCCCCCAGCAGTGCGGGGCACCTGCCAGCAGGCACCCACTCATGTCCCACTAATGTCCCCTTGCACCCCCACCCCCCAGCAGTGCGGGGCACCTGCCAACAGGCCCCGACACATGTCCCCTGCACCCACACCCCCAGCAGTGCGGGGCACCTGCCAGCAGGCCCTGACACATGTCCACCAGCCAACACGTCATCACAATCTAGATCCCTGGCCCTCCACATACCAAAGACCCACCCAAGTATTGCATCCATCCACATAGAAATGCCAATTACATGACACAACCCCAATGGCAAGTATGTAAATGAAGACATGTCCCTCACACACACACAATGGGTGCAAGTGAATCTCAAAACCCATATCATGACATGCATGAAACCAATGAGATAATACCACACATCGAAGTGTGAAGAAAAAATGTATTAAAAGCAACATGAATGGAATTAAAATCAAACAAACGACAATGGAAATTAAAAAAGAAAAGCTGTCTGTAAAATAATGAAAAACAACAAATCATAATCCAAAGGAAAGGTGTCCAAAGTCACAGTTCCAAAAATGAAATCCAAGGGAAAAACAAAAGTGAAAACCATTGCTCCATGGGGAAATCCAAACAAAAAAGTAGAATCCAACAGTTAACTATATACAGATGAACAATCCAGGGTCCATGATCCCAGCTGAAGAAATGAAATCTATCTAAAACTCCTACCTAATAAAAAAACTATATACAAAAATGCGGTCCATTGTCCAAAAGGTCCAAAATAAAGAAAAAACCAAAGGAAACCTAATACTAACCAAATAACTATTTACAAGGGCAGCGGGCAAGTCCAACGGCTCACATGTTGATGTTCTGGGCCAGGGCATCATCGAACTCCTGCTCGATCTCCCGGAGGCGGTCCTCTTCCATGGCCCCGAGGGTTCGCAGGGACAATGACATCTGGAACTCCAGGTCCCTGCGAAAGGCCTCGAGGCACTCGGCCCGCCTCAGGGCCCTACGCATGGAGTTCTCCGCCCTGACTATCGTGAGCCGTGCCTCTTCCGCACGCTGCCGCTCCGCATCTATCGCATGGCCCAACCGCTGCCACGCGGAAGACACTTTCCGTCCAGGGTCCTCCTGCCCTCCGGCCGATGCCTGCCCCTCCAATGTTGATGGCCCCGAGCCATCATTGCTCCCACCTACAGCCTGCTCCTGCTGCTGCTGCTGTCCATGTGCCCTGTCCGATGGTGCCTGCACATCCTCCATCTGCTGGTCTCCAGTTGTGGTGTCCACCCCTGCTGGCCCGCCAACTCCCGACTGTGGCAGGGATGGGATCTCCACCAAGCTGGCTGTGTTGGTCAGGCCAGGTCCACAGGGGGCCCTGGTGGAATCTGGGCCGGAAGACGATGTGGAGAACGACCGGTGCATAGCCCCCACAGAGGAGGAGAGGTCCGCCAGAGTGCGCGTCACATGTAGGAACCCTCCGACCAGGGCCCCTCCCAGCAGTGCCACGTCACGACGCTGCTCTTCGTGATGGCGTGCGTTCTCCGCCCAGGAAGAATGCACGTCATCACGAATGACACGCGTGCGCAACACGACACCCACCAGGACGGATCCCATACGGTCGCGGGACCCCTCGTCCGCAGGTAGTGGAGAGGCAGGTGATATGGCACTCTCCCCTACCTGCGGACGGGCCTGGGACGGGGCCTCCCTGCTAGTGCATGATGGTGCAGTCACAGGGTCAAGGACAGCGACATGCACAGGCCCCTCTGCGGTGACCTGTGCTGCCTCCTGACCCGGGCCCTGGACTGCACCACTTGCACCAGTGGTACTACCCCCACCAGGCTCCATGTGCGGCTCAGTAGCGGGCTCCTCCTCCTCTGTGGAAACCACCAACCTGGATGTCTCCACACCGTCTTCCGCCATTGGAAGCCCCTGTGGGGGCTCACCCGGCCCTTCCGCCACAGCCGCTGAGGCAGACGCAGCACCAGCCCCCTCGCTCCTGGATGATGGTAATTCCTGGGAGGGTGGCTGGGCCTTGCGTCGCCGCCCAGTGGAGGCATCCCCGCCACTTGGCTCCACAGTGCCGTCTCCGCCCTCTTCTTCACTTGACGCTGCGTAGAGGGAGACATAGAACACAAGCATCAGGGTACAGTACAAAATACCCTAGACAGGAAGCAATAACACATGAGTGGCACTGTCAAATGTCACTTCCATCCTGTCATTCCACAACACATGGGTGAATGCACACAACACACATGCAGAAACAGTCCGGGCGCCTGCAATCAACATCAACATCCATGTAGAAGCGCCCCTGTAAACCAAGATGTTGCCTTCAAAGTCACATGCATCCATGGCGTTTCAAAGTCACACACACACTTCTCAGGCACACACACACACATGTGCACCATACATGTACATAACATCAGCACCCATTCCTCACCCCCCTCCATGTCCAGGAACAGAGACAGCCATGCATTCATGTGTGCATTCCACATAGAGCTCCCCATGTTGCTTTAAAACACATGCACCAACCATGTTGCTCACACATAACTGGTCTCACATGCATGACCATGATGTCCCGCACACACACATCCATACATGGCCTATGTCACACATACAGGCAAGCATCAGACTACCAGCACACTGCAACATGCCCTTTCTCACACAGCAATGCTTGGCCACTCACCGCTCAACTCCAGACGGGTCTGCCTCCGAAGGATCTGGCCGTGGAGCGCTGGGCCTACGCGTTCCAGGACCCTCATCTGGATGGCACTCAGGCATGCCCGGCCCCCCTCCGCGAGGCGCCGGGCCTTGTGGAGGGTCCTGGACCTGAAGTCCTCCCAGCACTTCTTGACGTGCTTGATGTCGTGGGTTGCCACCCCCTCCGCATTGATGGCAACCACTACGTCGTCCCAGATCCTCTCCCGTCCTTCCTTGTTGGCGCGTGATGTTCCGAAGGGGGCATCATAATGCCCCAGGACATGCTCCACCAGGACACCAACTTTGGTGGCACTGAAGCTGGTGGCTCTCTGCCTCTCTGGCTGGGGGTTGCCAGTGGTGCCAGATGGTGTAGTGCCCGACATGGCAACCCCAGAGGCAGGAGTGGGTGGGCAACTGGGTCCTGGGGCTGGGCTGTGGAGCGATGGAATCCCAGTCGGGAGTCTTCTGTTCCAGCAGGGGTGGACACAGCAACTGGACCCCTGCAGATTGCTGACGTGAAGGCACCAAATAGCAGGGCACGTGGGCAGCAGGCAGACAGGCAGCAGCAGATGGCTGGTGGGAGCGTGCTCGGGGCTCTGGGGGGCAGGAAAATGGCCTTCTGGGCAGGAGCGTGGTCTTCAATGTGTGTACGCGTGGCCAGCTTGATATGGAGTGATTTGGCACGTGAAAAATGTGTATGTCAGCGTGTGATTCGAGGAAAGGCCCCTGGCGCGTAAGCGCGTCAGCAGTCATACGTGCTTTCATTGGACCAAAGGCCCTTCAAGCGTAAGCGCCTCTGTGACGTGACGCGCGCAGGCGTTTCCCTCATGACGTTAGCATAGTGGTTCAGCGGGCGTGAAAAAACTGCACGTCCGCGTGTGAATGCGTGTAATCCGAGGAAAGGGCCCATGTGCATAAGTGACGTGACGCACGTGGGCGTTTCCCTCAGCACGGGTTAAAGGTGAGAGGGGGCAGCAGTTCGCTGTACATGCCTTTCGTGGAGACCGACGTGTGTTGCTGCTTCCTGTTGTTTCGCGCGCCATCACAACTTCACAGCTATCAAGGACGTATCTCTTCTTTTGGCGGGGGTATTGGCTACGCGTGTTTTTCTGCATCGCGTTAGTCAGACGGTGAGTCGCACACGCTATTTTTCCCACTGCGGGTACCCCTGTGTATCGCACCCATTTTCGAGGTCATAGTAGCCTGCGTGTCCCACGCGTACGCGTTATTCGTGTTACTGGGTGCCACTGCGTACTGCGGGAGGTTGATTCCACGCACGTAGGCTGCAGGGTTGCGTGCATGGTTTTACTGCAGTTTTGGGGTGCCTGAGCGTTGCGTGACCCGTCACTACATCACCGGGGTCACATACAGCCTTGCAGGTGCAGGGGGGCTGTTAACATCTTGCTTCCCACCCCCTTCACCCTAATTGCCCAGGTCAATTGTGGTGTACACCTCCCAATGGCACTACTCCATCTGTGCCAGCACTACTACATCTGTGCCATGGTTGGGAGGCCAGCAAAGGTGAGGGGCGCTTCAGCTGGGCGTACTCCTGTTGGCGGGCGTGGTCGGGGACGTGGCCGTGGTGACCAGGGAGTAGGGGGACTCTAGGGTGTCCAGGGCGGCCACAGAGGGGGAAGAGGCAGGGGTACGCCACTTGAGCACAATGTTGTGCCATGTGTTGGTGCAGTCATGCCACCACCCCCTGTGGTTCCGGGAGATGCAGCTTCTGCATATGGCACTGGCGTCCGTGTGACCCGGCAGTCCGTTCCATCGACTGCCATGGGCCCAAGGGTAGTGGTAGCTGCAGGTGCAGCTGTGGACACTGCCACCCAGGCTCAGGGTCTGCCAGCACAGGCTGCGTTGGCACTTGAGGAGCCCTTGGAAGATTTCCAACAGGCCAGGAGGGAAACCGTAGGGGCATGCAGTGCTGCTCTGACCAAGACACGTGTCCCTGGGGCAGTTATGTCATCTGCTGTTCCCCCGAACAGCTCGGTGTTGGCAAGTGCAGGGGCAGATGAACCCAACAACACCCCGGTTGTGAGTCTGCCAACCAGGACCATTGCGGTCAATGACCCTGCCACAGCGGATTTTGCTTCGCAGGGTCCATTAGAGGGCACCCAGCTGCCACTGACACAGGTCAGGCCTTTGGTCATCCCTCCACCTGCCACTCCCTTGGCTCAATCCACCGAACCCACTGGCCATACTGGTCAGGGCGGCATTAGCCAGCCAGGGTCTGCGCCACAGTCCAAGAGGAGGAAGGTTGCACCTGCAGCACAGGCTGGGACCCCACACACAGTCACAACCTCCTGCACGTCGAGGAAGAAGCCTTTCTGCAAGCAGGAACTGGACTTCCTCGTGGACTACGTGCGGGGCCACAGCCGTGACGTCCTCCTTTCCAGGATGAGCCAGACTCGGACGACCATCTATCTCCCACATAGGTCGGGCTGTGCAGGCGTTGAGCCCATGAAGGTTATTTTTTTGGCTCAGCATCATCGCATGTGGGTGTTGAGCAGCACCCTGTACCTCCCCCCTCCTGGGTGCCTTCCCCCACTGGGTCTTATGTGGCCATTTTTGATTTTTGTTTTAGTTTAGTTAGTTGAGTTTCTGTTTGATAGTTAGTTTAATTAGGTAATGTAGGTTTTTCATAGTTAGTGTAATTAGTTAATATAGTTTAAAATTGCTTGTCTATTGTGCTTTCATGTGACGGTGCGGTGCTTTGTGGCTTTCGAAAGCATCCACTGTCTGTTCCAGCTGGGCCCTTCAGGCTTGTCTTGTGTAAGTGTTTGCTGCTTGGGGTCCTTGACTCACATATGCCACTCCTGCTTCCTTTATCCATGGGCTCGCAAGGATGGTCCGGTGTAACAGCCTATTACACAAGGGCTTTGGACTGTCATATCTGTGGCATGTCTGGTGCTGTGTAACTTGTGTTAACACCCCTAGTGGGGATGATTGCAGTGTTATTGACCACTGTTCTGTTTTTGCTAGATGGGGTGTTTCATGATTAATGTGTACATTCATTTCTATGCATTGTGTAGTATGTTTCTTATCTTTACTGTACACGTGCTTGTTGCAATTCATGCCGTAGATAGTGTGTTCCACACTTTGGAAGTGAAAGACGGACTGATGGTGTGATTTCTGATGTACGTCTCTGACATGGTCCAGTAATGAGATGCCTGAAGAGACACACAGATGACTCTAAAGCATTAATCATGTGTTTCATGCCCTTTCTGCAGGGGGATGAGCCTCCAGACCACCTTTGCCAGCAGACATGGCCCATTAGACGTCTGGATTCTGGACATGTTTGTTGGTGCCCACATGCACATGTGTGAGCAAGCAGAGGCACAGGGATTGCAGACATACATCCTAGAACTGCTGACGCATTTCAAGGGATTCCAGGCAAGGTGAGCAGCACAGGGGGGCCAAAACACAGCAAAGCTTCCACCAGGCCAGTTGCACATGCAGGCTTAGTAGCAGCACTGACGGTGAGCTTGGACGAATATTGGTGTTGAAGCGCACAATACAGCTCAGATGTGTTGGTGGACTGATGGCTAGTTGATTGTAAGGTTGTCTGGGGCACCTGCAGGGGCAGTGGCACATAGCCTTCGGTCCCTTCGGTCCACCATGGGCCATTGAGGCACTTGTATCCCCCATGTAGCCTTCCGAGACATGGAAAGGAGCAGGTCACAGGGACATACAGCAAGGGACAGACTATTTTTTTTCGGTCATGGTGGGACATGGTTTCTGAAGTCATACCTTGCTATATGCGTCTGTCTGCTTACCCAGGGAACATTGCATGTTGTGTGAATCGTGACACATTGGTGTTCCATTTGCCACGCACCCACCGGCGCCTGACTTGCTGCATTGACTGTGTATGAACCATCACAGGGGGAATGTTATGTATGGGTACGAAGCATCCACACCAGATTGTCTGTTTGTAGAGTAGTTTGTTGCTATGGGGCATAGTTGGTGGTGTGTTTGTGTGTTATGGGCACGCACAGATTATTAACTGTGGCTCTTTTTGCAGCATTGAAGTGCTCCTATAACCGGACCTGAGAGTGCGCAGGCAGGAGGCCAGCACTCAAAACCAGAGCTGAGTGTCTTGTTGTTTTTCTTTCAAACTGCTCTACATAGGCTTGCTCGGGGGTGCACTGATGCATGGATGAATGTGTAATTCAATTTGGTATGTTTTTTTTTTCCCTAATCACCCCGAGTCCTATCCAATTCTAAACGCTGTACCCTCTACCCAGTGTTCCTGCTTCCCGTACCTATCCAACCAACGTTACCTAACCCTCTTTCCCCGCTGGGGTTGCGGATGCCTGTGTAAGCCCCAAGCTTGCAGGTGCCAAAACCCTAGAGGGGGTGGTTGGTTCGTGCCACTCCTGCGCCTGGACTCCGGAAGGCCCTGACAATGATGTACAAGTTTGTTATGATTGTGTATGTGTTAATGCAAGTACTACATTTTAGTGCATTCCCTACTTTTACGTGTCATTCCTACTCCCCTCTCCTGCCCCTCATTCCAGTTGTCCAGTATGCCAACGCCTGTCCCGACTGCATATCCCTGACCCTCCTTCCCCACCAGGGTCTCAGAGGCCTGTGTGAGTTTGACCTTGCAGGCACCCAGGCCACGGTGGGGGTGGTTGGTTCGTGCCACTCCTGCGCCTGTACACGGGAGCTGTGACAGTACACATCCGTTCGTGGTGCATCATTCTATGTTATGTACCACACAGTGTTCACATCCTGTTGTGACATTGTTTTACTGTGCTACCTTGGTTGTTACATCATTGTGGTAGTACTTGGCATTTGCGAGGTACTGCTACTTCAAGTCATCTGGTTCGTTTTTAAGCCTTGGATTTTGTCTTTGCAAATGAAGGTGGACTCTGAGGGTGCAGGCAACTTTTTACACACAAGGTGGGAGATGGTGACGAAGGGGAAGGGTGATCCTGTGGCCAGGTGAAATTGAGGGTTGAAGGCTCCATGACCCAGGTGCAGTTGTTCAGTGGGTCATGGTCATTTGTGAGGGAGGGGCGTGTTTTGTTGTTGATAGTTGCCTTGCCTTGCAGTGTGATGGGAACCCTGACATTGTAATTGTGGTATCCTATGTACATGATGTGTTCTGCTGATCAATGCATGTTCATGTGTTGTGTTTACCTTTCAGGTGTGAGGGGATAGTTGTGGTTTGACATGCTGGGGTGTACACATGGTGAATGTTCACATGTGATGTGTAGAGGACACTGATGGTCACTTGATTGCACATGCATATGTTGAGTGCATGTCCTTACTGACCCGCACACTCGCACTATGATGCACTACATGTACAACCACCGTTCGATATCCACGTGTACACTCTGTTTGCCTTCTGCTGCCCACTGTGTCCCTGCAGCACATGTTCTGTGACCAATTATGGATCCTGTACATGCCTAATATCCTTTTTGATGTGGTTTGTCGCTTAGATGTGATGCTCAGGGTGTGCATCACACACAATGGCTGTTCACTGTGCTGTGCGCTGAGCAGTGTGTTGCAGGAGTTGGACACAGCACACAGAAGCTGCAGTGTTGATTTTGCAATGCACAATGTGCATGTAGACAGGAATTAATTGTTATGTTGCGGCTACTACTTTTGTGATGCATTTGGGACTGACTTATTTTGGGTGGGAGGTTGTTGGTCAGTCATTTCATCTGGTTCCATGTCAGGCATCATTGTCTGATGCCAATTTACATTTTTCACATGGCAATGTGTACCTTATTGGTACTGTGTTGGTGTATGGCTATTGCTTGCCATGTCATGTTGTGGTTTGGGAGGGTTTGAGTGACATAACAGTGATGGTCATGGCCTGTTTTGCAGGTGTGTGTGATTCACACCTTGCATGTCAGGGTCAGCCGCTTCTCGAAGCAACGAGCTAGGGTTAGATCTATCAACGCAGCAGTGGCCTCCCTCTGGAACAGCCTTCCTGCCTCCCTGAAACTTGAGAGAACCATCTCCGGTTCAGGAAGCACCTCAACACCTTCCTCTTTGCTTCTGCTTTCTCTCTCCCTCTCCCTTGCTAATTTCTTCACTGAAACTGCACTGAATCTGCAACTGGGCCACTCTCACCGACCTCGGTCCCTGGCCCAGCCACTCTCCACTTGCACTGCCTCCCTGGCAACCCCTGCACTGCGGGACTGTCTCTGTATCCCTACAGCCCCACCTTCCCAGCACTTGTCTGCACTTACCTTTGCACTTGCCACCAGCTGGCCTATTTATTTATTTTTTATTCTGCTTACCCTGTACTGCACTCCCCCCCTCCCCTTCCCCTTGCACTGTTCCCTTCCCCCTACCCCTGCACTTGCGCGATCTAAATGACACCTGGCCTAGTAGGATCGCTGTCTGTCTTCCCTTGTTCCCCCCTCCCTGCCTCGTCGCGCCTTGAAACACTTGTGTATAGGCGCGTTACAAATGCCATATCATATCATATCATATATCATATGTGTGCCTTTTGGTCACACAGGATAGCTTGTGTTTAAGTAGCTAGGGATGCACACAATGTGGCACTTCCATGGCAACAATCTCAGGGTGGTAAGGTTGTGACAGTTGACTGTCTCTTTGTCATCATCGATTGCCACCTGGTATGTGCCAGGCCTGTGTGCACTCCGCAGGGGTGGGAGTTTAGGTGAAAAATGTGGCCACAAGCTGGGTCCGGCCTTCCTCGCACACGTGCCCTATCCCCTCCCATGGGCAGCGCCTGTGGTTGGGGATGTGGGGGCACCACCATGTCCACCGGTACGCCCTGCCGTGGTGCAACATTGTGCAGGACACATGCTGGCACAATGATCCTGCACACTACTGGGGGTGCATAGAGTAGCTGCCCGCCAGAGCGGTCAAGGGAGCGGAAGCGTGACTTGAGCACTCCGAATGTGCGCTCCACTATGGCCCTGGTTGCAATATGGGCCGCGTTGTATCTTACCTGGGGTGGTGTGGTGGGGTTCTGGATTGGCGTCATCATGTGGTTGCTCAGAGGGTAGGCACTGTCCCCTGGGGAGGTGAAAATGGTTGTGATTATTGGGGTTTGTGTATTTGTGTGTGTGTGTGTGACATGCATGCATGTGCAAGGGCATTTGTACTCACCTAGGAGCCATGTGTCGCCATGCTGCCCAGCTTCCAGGGCCCGGCTCAGGGCGGACATTCTGTATATGAAACTGTCATGGGTGGAGCCAGGGTAGTTTGCATAGACAGAGGTGATGATTCCCTTTGCATCGCATACCACCTGTACGTTGATGGAATGCCAGTGCTTGCGGTTTCGGTAGATGTGCTCAGTGGCCCTAGGTGGACGTAGGGCCACATGGGTGCAATCTATGGCACTGAGCACTTTGGGGAAGTGTGCCACCCTGTAAAAATCCAGGACAACGGCCTGCCTTCTGCGGGTGTTCTGGGCATGTATGTGTGCCTGCGGACTGAGGGGCGCGCTGTCATGATTGCCAAGACCTGGTGTAGGCAGCGTGACTGCGTGGCCTATGAGACCCCCCCACTATGGCAGTGGTCCGCTGAAATGACCCAGTGGCCAAAAAATGCAGGACATTGAGCACCTTCTCCAAGGGGCTCAATGCTTGGGAGCAAAGGGTGGGGGATGTAAGGTCATCTTCCCACTCCCTGACCAGGTCTAGGATGATATGGGGTGGAAACCTATACCTGCCGTAGACCTGGTCGTCAGGCATCCCAAAAAGGCTTGTCCGTGGTGAGAAAATGTGTGCCCTGGCTATTCTCCTCCTCCTGCGGTGTCCCACGATCAGTGCTGCGACAAATGGGGCATTCATCGTAGCTGTATATACGTGTTTGTTGTTTGCGCGCACTTTTATACTGTGCGCGGGGACGCTTCCGCCTGCCTTTGTGTGGCGGACGCGTTAACGCCTGTGCACGTCTTTTGCCGTGCGCGGGTTTCCCGTATTCGAATCCATGAATACTGGTTGTTCGCATGCGTGTGGGCGTTCCGTGTAGTTCCCTGCAGTACTTCCCCAGTTACGCCTTCTTTTTCACGCGTTGTTCCCCATTCCGCGTGTTACGCCCACTGTTCCGCCCACTATTGTTGTGTGCGCCGCGCTATGTGCGCTTTTGCTGTGCACGTAGCGCACGCCGTTTGATGACGTGTGTGCCCGTGTGCGACATGCATGAATTTGGCGCACGACCAGCGGGAAACTAGCGCAGCGCCTTCTTTGTATCGCACGCGTGCGCGTGCGCTTGATTTCTCACGCTTGCGCCACCTTGCGCCTGCTTGCGCTGGGATTTTCGGCGCACGTTTGTTCCATGAATCGACCCTAAAGTGTTCTCTCCCAGTGCCAAAGCCAGAGCCAGGAAAACGGGATCTGGCCAAAATGCCTGCTGGAAACAAGAGACAACAAATGTGTGTGCGGCCTCCTCAGCCATGGGTTGATAATGTTCAAGAATGATGTTTAGAGAAAATGGGGAGTGTGCACTATACTGTACAATGCGAAGAAGCGCTGGAAAGTGATTGTTGCTTTTTAGCTGAGCGTATTTTCAGTTTGTAGCTATGTAGATTGTGACGCACAGGGATGGGTTGAAACACATTTATGCTTCTACAGGCTTAATCGTCACAGTGCTAGTTGTGAAGCGGCTAGAGCATGGACCACTGTGGAAACAAACTGGGTTCAATGTCCATGAACGCCTTCTGGAATGGCCTTTTTTCAAATATATTTTAGTGCTTTCGTTTTGATGTTCCAAAGCCGTTATCATACAACAATGAATAAGAAAATATTGAAGTCTATACTAAAAACACACGAAAGAAGCAGTGGCAAAGTAAAGCCAGAACGTACAAAGACAATACATGGTAAATGCTGGAGCTGTAAAATGCATGAATGATTGAATACATTAAAAGTAGTGATGATGCGCAGCTAGAATCCTGGGATTGAGGGGGTCCCCCCATTAATCAGGTGTTCACCCAATGTGTGAAGTTCACTCTCTATTATGATAAACAACATAAGCGTTTCACCCCCACCAACATCAAGCTCTCCTCCCACTCAGTGTGCCTGCAGCTAGGGCCAGCCATGAAGGAGTGGTTGCGCCCAAGGAGTGGTGATAGCATCTCAAAAGGCTGTGCGCGATCCATATCGTAGATAGATTTGGCCGGAAACAGCACAGAAATTTGTGGGTGATGCAGCAAATTTGGGTGATAAAAATGTGATACGTTCAGAACGTGCTCATAGGTAGCGCATGGGGTCGGTTTTTTAAAATCCCCACCTACAAAGTCTCTGCAGCTGTTCCTAGAAGCCACATTGTGAGGATAAATCCAAATTGATTTTGACACAGCTCAAGTAGCTTAGAGGGGATAAACCGATGTCCACAAGGCCTATGCTTGGAAGGTGGTATTAGCCCTGTACCTTCTGTTGTGCTTTTGTCGTAAACAATCAACAGGGCTCCAATGGTTCTTAAAAGCCGTAGGCAATGCAGAAATAGCGCCGGATTTCTCCGGAACTGGAATCCAGCAAAAACGGTCTCCCCATTTCTGGGGAAACAAAAGCCCATGCCTGACCTACAATACAGAGAGCAATGCTCCAGTTTATCTATTTTTTCATTTGTATTTAAACGGATAAAACAAACAGGGTGGCATAGGAGCCTCGCTCAGAGTGGGGTGTGTGCTTCAATTTGACCCATCCTGACTAGAAGAAGAAAAGTACCAGCATGCAAAGTAATGTGACACAAAAACATCTCCTGGGCTTTGCAATTGTACTTTCAAGACACACAATAAGAACAAGCAGGATCTGGTCACTTGCATGTAGTCAGTGTGTTACACAGTATACATCACCAATTCCCAATCACCTAACATTGGGTAATTTCCATAGACAATAATCACCCCCATTTCCTCACTCACTGATATGTCTGCAGCCATCCACCATTAATAGCTTCCTGTTTTAACTCCTCTATGAAGCACAAAGAGACATGCTAGGAAGAGATTGGACATACCCCACTGCTAGAACCAATGCAGCCCTGTTGCTGCCTTTCCGCTTGAAATGCAAAAAGAAAAAAATACAAAAAAGCATCTTCCATTCTCATCTCAGAGGTTAGACTCCAAGCCCTGGGGAGGCTAGGAATAGCTGCTCCTACAATTTCGAAGCATTGGCATGCAGGACAATGAGCTGTTTCATTCACCCAAATAAACGGCCCTCACATTTTAGCACTGGAATTTCAGCGCACCTTTGTTTGGTGGCCCAGACACAGGCTTTCTGTTTTGACAGAATGGTGATCCGTGGGGACATTTTTTGCCCAGTCCAGAGGCGTTGCTAGTGGGGAAGGGGGCTATAGCCCCTGGTCTTTTGGTTGTAGCCGCGGATAGAATCTCAGGAGCTACAGCCAAAAGGCTAGCTAACCCCAGACCCAACAGTTCCGACATCAGCGTAGCCTCGGGTCTTTTCCACACTTAGCAACACCCCTGCCCATTCCCATTTAACTCTCGCCCAATTGCTGATGTTTTCAGAGACAGAAACCTAAAGGACCTGACACGGGCTTGAAAACCAGGACTGAAGGGAAAATCATTCTGTTTTGTGGCAGCCTCGTCACTTTTTAATAAACACAGGCTTCCTGCACAAAGGCAAGGCCGATTTGAATGAGCGTGGACGCCCTTTTTCAAGGCTGCATACCCTGGCCAATCATAGGAGGGTTTCATGCGCGAAGCTGAACTGTAGGGCATAACCGGATGTGTCTGCTTCACCTCTGAACATTCATATAGAACCTATTCAGTGCTTCCTGTGGTCGACGGTGGAGCTGGTTGTGTGCTGTAAAATATACCATTTCAACCCATTAATTCTTGGAAGATTGCATCGAAACGCACACACAATCCTTCCCTTATTAACACATGTGCACACCCTTATTCAAACTCTCCATGCACACGAACATGCACAGGCAATGAAATTGATGTTTTCCCTAATACTTGCCTTGGCTTGGCTGCGGCAGTGATCCTTCAACCTCTCCTTGAACTTGCTCCAGACACTGACAGCAGCATGCACGCCAGGAGGGATGAAACTGACTTCATGTTTCCATCTCCCTGCTCAGGAATGGGAAACGCGCTGGTGTCAGCACTCTGACCCTGCCCACGACCTCAGGCTGGCAGCAGTGGGCCCTCCATAATCCTCAATAGGGCATATTTCCAAGCAGACAGCAAGGGAAAGAGAGTTGTGCTGGCACTGTAGGGCTCACAAATGCCTTCACATGGTCGTGCATCAGTCAGGGCATGGGCAACTGGTGCCCCTGGCCCGGTCACAATTCTATGCAGAGCATTAGGGATCTGAGCCTTTGCATTTGCAAAGACTGCAAGCAATGTTATAGTATTTGCAAATGCACAAACTCCATTGGTAATATGGAGTGAGTGAAAGACTTGCATCGTAAAGCAAATTAAAATAAATATGCTGCCATTATTTCAAGTCTCTTTTTGAATGAGCATCCCCCAAGCACCACTTAGAAGTGTCCTACCAGTACATTGATGGGACATCTAAAGTGTGAAGTGGACAGGGTAGATGAAAGGGCCTGCAACCTGTGGCTCTCTAGATGTTTTGAACCATGACTACCATGATCCCTCACTTTTGACTATACTGGTTTGGGCTCATGGGAGTTGTAGTCCAAAACATTGGGAAGTCAAATGTTTTAGACGCCTGAGGTAGATGGTAGAATCAGGAGTTTGAGGAGCTGGGAGAGAGGGAGACAAGAGACAGGGAACATCAGCCTTGTGAAGGAGATCAGAGTGAAATGTGGAAGAGGCGTGAATAACGATTTTGAGGGGATCATTTGGCAAATAATGTATTGCCATTTCGCTTTTGCAGAGCTGAGGAATGGAGTATTTTACATCCTCATTTCTCAATGTAATTGAAGCTGGGGTGCAAGGCAAGTTGAATGGAACTAGAGATTCTTCCATAGTTGAGAAAAGTTAGTCTTAAATTGAAAGTTGCCATCAGGGCTTCCAAAGGCACATTTAGGAGTTTTGACATTCCTCCTGAGAGTAGAAATGCTCAGTCATTAAATCTTCTCACCATGGCCATGAAAGAAACACTCATCTTTCCATACTGTTCTCTGCAATGCAGGAGTCTTTTAAATACTTTCCCCTCCCTTAACTTCACCATCTCTCCTGGGTATTGAAATGTTATGGGAAGATAAATGATGGTGTTTGAGTTTTTGCTGCAAAAATAAACAGGCAACCTATTCCACAGAAGGTTCTCTAACTATCACCAAAGAGCTATATATTAACACATATGGGTGAGTGAGTAAAACAACAATTTTAGTGCTTCAATTTAATCGCCACAGTTCGCTAAACTATCTCTGGCCCTCATTAGTGCTTGTTACTTGTGTCTGAGTGTGGTCATTAATGGTGTCCCAATCGGCGTGATTCAAGCCTTTAATTCACGTCTTGGCAGTGTATTTGTCCTAATGTCAGACATGTCGCAGGTTTATTTTGTCCGAAATCGGGGAATCGCGAAAGTCAGATGATCACTTTCGCGAAGCTCAGCCAGAGGCTGTACTCCTGCGGGTGGCTCGATTACCCTATATTCTTTTTTTATTAAAGCTATAGAAAAACCACATGAGTCGAATATCTCTGTTTAGACAGCACTGTCACACACTGCATTTAAATAATGCATTAGTGATTGGAGAACACATTATAATGACGCACAATACAGATGGGCAGAATAACGTTTTTAAAAAACTCCCTAAATGCACCCAGTGACAATGACTTTTAGATGTAGTCTGTTTGCAACAATTGATAGATGAGTGATGGACCTGCTTGGTATCGTTGGGGCATACAGTATGTGAATATAAGATTTAATTGCTGCAAGTTTAGTGGAGGGATTGCTCGTCTCTTTTGCTATCCCTTTTAGATAGGCAGTGCACCACCTGTTCCTAGGGATATTATTTTCCCATATAGACAGCCCAGTTCTTCATTGACGGCAAGAGATGGTTTAGCGATTAAACCGAAGCATGAAAATGGTGCTGTTCTCGGGCTAATCTGCTCTTCAGGCTACCTGTTTAGAGTTCACAAAGAATGCTATGGGTCTTTGCCTTTTGGGGAGCTCTGTAGCATGAAAGTCGACAGATCTGGGTGGACATGAGAAGAGCGTGCCTCAGATGGGAAGTCACTTTTGTGTGTCACTCCCTGTCTGTCTCTATCCTTGAGCCAAGTTTTGTATGGCACTTCCATCATTGTAAAGATATGTTCTGAGGATTTTTCTATGAGTTCACGTGGGAGGGTTGCAGTGGGCGAGTAGGCTCCCTTATTTTGTTGAGCGCCTGATTTGTTCCTAATTCTAGTCCAAGAATGATATCATATGATATGATATGGCATTTATAACGCACCTATGCACAATTGTTTCAAGGTGCGATGAGGCAAGGGAGGGGAACAAAAGGGGGGAAAGGACTACGATCCTACTAGGCCAGGTGTCATTCAGATCGCGCAAGTGCGTAGGAAGGGGGCAGGGACAGTGCAGTTCAAGGGAAAGATGATAACAATAAATAAGTAAACGGCCAGCATGTGGCAAGTGCATGGGTAAGTGTGGGCATCAGGAGTCAAGGGCTGGTAGGGGGACTGTAGGGATACAGAAACAGTCGCCAAGTGCAGGGGTTTCCAGGTGGGCAGTGCAGGTGTGTGAGGAGGAGGAAGACAGAACGAAGGAGCAAAACCATGCCGGAAAGAAAGAAAAACACGCGAGCAATATCTGTCGGCTGCAGAAAGGTACGGAGACACTCGGAGGGACATACACGTGCGAGGAGGGCACACGGTTCAGCCGGAGGTAAGAAACACGGCGGATTACAGTCAGAGGGAGCAGAGACTGCACATAACACATATAAAACCACTTGAAAACGAGGAACTGTGAGTACAGGAAACGATATGGAGGGATATTAGCACAGAAGGCGGAGAGGGCCTAAAACATTAATGAAACCACTTGAAAGCGAGGAACACTGTCACAAAGCACAGTTTAACCACAACTATGACAAGGCCATTGGAACACGTGGAACACTGCCACACAGGGCAGTTATTGGACATACCCATAATAAACTCTAGAAAGGGAGGACAGCAGTTGCAAAGAGGTTCAACTAGTCAAGGACACCAGAAAGAGGAAAAATCAAGGGTGGAACACCAAATCAAGAGGTACACACCACAAGATTGAAGAACACACACAGCAGGAGTGTACCACAGGCACACAAAGCACTACACCTGTGACAAAGCAAGGGCGACCCGCCATCAGCCACGGCCAATAATCAGCAACTAAATAACTCAGCAGACACAAGCCAAACCCGAAATGTCGCAATCTGAGAACGCCGCAGTAGACACTACTGCACCACCCACACCTGGTATAACTCCTACCAACCCAATATCATTCCTACATCGCCTAACCCCTTTCCCTCTGGAGCCTCAAGAAAACCAAGGACAGAGGTGTCAGGAATGGATGGACAAATTCAAAGAATTTATGAGAGCTGTAGGAAATCAAGATACACCAAACAAGCTGGACATCTTTACCAACCTTGTCGGAAAGGATATCAAAAGCGTCATAAAAACCATCCTGCCCACCGAGAGAACGACATACCAAAGACTCTTTGACGCCATCAACAGCCGCCTAGTTGTTGTTCCAAATAGGGACTATGAACGTTACACTTTCAACCAATGCACGCAGATGCCTCATAAAACGATTGGCCAGTTTATACTACGCCTCCAGAGGAAAATAACATATTGCGATTTTGCGAACTTCAATGACGATGAAGCTATCCATCTGAGAGTCATCGAAGGATGCTTATCCTCACAATTCCGGAAACACCTACTAAAGAAGCCCCTACGCCTGCACGAGATAGCGGAACTGGCTAGAGTATACAAGCGTGTGGATGTCCAAGCTGCCAACATCGAGAACCCGAAAAAGTCAGATACAATAGCGGCCATCGTCACCAACCAGCAGGGACAAGGACGCCAACCTGGCAACACATACCGACAAGACTCCTGGAACCCAACACGGCAAACCCAACCAGAGAGACAATGTTACTACTGTGGGTTTGAATTTCCCCACAAGGGTCAGTGCCGGCAATTGGCCAAATGTGTATGAGGTGCGGCCAAGAAAATCACTTCCAGAGCATGTGTCGAGAGAAGACGCCACAACTACCAGCATACCGGGCACCGAACCAGCCAACACAGATCAGACGATATGAACCACCAAGACCTTTCAACCCGTGACCATACCTCGAGAGGGAAAACACCAGAAACAACAGCCCCAGGAACCCCACCGATCCTGGGTTCATCAGAGCCGTAGGGAACCTACAGGTGGAACCAACCAACGAAGTCTACAACAGCCAAGAGCAAATCTACCACATGCAGACCAGCCATGACGAAGACCTAAGAAGGGAATTCAACAACCGAGATCCATATGAAAACCCTCCTGTCGAAGAACAGCCGATATGCAGAATATGACGATACAGCAGGGAATACGTCTGGCTCATCTCTTACACATCTGACGACAGCACGGCGCCCGAGTGACAATCCACCTAGGAGGGATCAACACACAATTCCTTGTTGACACAGGCGCCACAGTCAACATCATGCACCAGCAAACATACGAAAGTCTGACCGAGAAATATCTCCTACAGCCATCGCAAGCCCACATCTTTCAATGGGGTGCAACCTTATCCTTAACATCCAAAGGTCAATTCCTGTGTGATCTAGTACACAGAGGAAAGAGAGTTCCGAGAGCAATCCACATAATCCACAGCTCAGCAACAGGGAGATGCCTCCTAAGCCACAAAACAGCCATTGCGCTACATCTAATAGACATCCACTAAGACCAGTCAGAGACAATCCAAGGGTTCCCGCCCAACGCCCAGTCCATACAGGCCATCATCCAAAGGCCACTTGACATCGAAGCATTGCGAGCCATGTTCCCCAACCTGTTCAAAGGAGTTGGCATGCTGAAATACAACGTAATCAAAATGCACATTAATCCCTCAGTGTGACCAGTAACACAACACCCCAGAAGAATTGGATTTCACCTGCAAGCAAAGGTGACACACGAGCTGCAACTGCTACTCGACAACGACATCATAGAGAGAGCAGAAGGGCCCACCCCATGGGTGTCCCCACTAGTAGTCGTCCCCAAAGCGGATGGACGCCTCCGCCTATGTGTTGACATGAGGATCCCCAACACAGCTATTCAACGGGAAAGACACCCGGGACCAAACATAGAAGACATGCTGGTGAGACTCAATCAAGCCACCTGATTCTCAAAGCTGGACTTGAATGAAGGCTACCACTAGCTGGTCATCGATACCGAGTCAAGACCAATAACAACCTTCACGACGCACAAAGGACTATTTCGCTACAAGAGGCTGAACCTCTGCATATCATCAGCGGCCGGAATTTTCCAAGAAACAATTTGCAGATTGATCAGTCCAGTGACCAATGCATTCAACTACAGCAACAACATCCTGGTTTTCAGAAGGAACCAGGATCAACATGATGACGCCCTGCACCAGGTCTGCCACATCCTCCAAGAAGCCGGCCTCACACTCAACAACCTGAAGTGCAAAGTCAACACACACAGCCTGTGGTCTTTGGCCACATCTTTTCGGACCAAGGCATCAAAGCTGATCCGGACAAAATCAGTGACATAGTGAACCTGACAAGCCTGAAAGATGTGACCGAATTACGCTCATTCCTGGGCATAGCAGGGTATTGTGCATGATATCTTCCCCATTACACTCACCAGTCCCCTACGACAACTGCTGAAGAAGGACCAACCTTTCATCTGGGCGGAACAGTGCCAACAAGCATTCTCCACAATCAAACGAGAACTAGCAACCAACCGCCAGCTGGCATATTTCAACCCATGATGGGACACAGAAATAACCGTGGACGCCAGCCTAGTAGGACTCGGGGCAATATTAGCCCAAACCAACCCACAACAAGACACTGAAACCCACGTAATTGCATACGCCAACCATGTGCTGAATGCCACCGAGCAAGCCTACTCGCAAGCAGAATGTGAGAGCCTGGCGGCTGTCTGGGCGTGTGAAAAATATCACCATTTTATCATCGGAAGGACCTTTACACTGATCACAGACCACCAGGCCCTACTGGTCCTTTTTGGAAACCCCAAGATGCCGCCACGCATTGAACGGTGGGGCATCCACCTCCAGGAGTACGACAACACCATCGTCCACAAACCTGGAGGGGAAGCCAACCCTGCTGATCACCTGTCAAGACATCCGGACAAGCCCCCAGACACCGGAATACAGGGTGAAGCAGAGGGATACATTGCATACCTGTCACTGAAGCCCTTCCCCCAGCAATCACAGCAAAACTATTTGAAGAAAGAAGCAGAGTGGACCCCACGATCAGGGCAGCCATCCAACTCATGAACACGAACAGGTGGCGACAGGCAGCCATGGTGAACTAGCCACGACAAACCAATGAACGCTACTCAAAGGAAACCAACTGGTGGCCCCAAGAGCCTCAGGAAACCCTTTGTCTTGATTGCACACGAAGGACACTGCGGCATGGCCAACACGAAAAAGATCCTACGCAATCAGGTCTGGTTCCCACACATGGACACCATAGTTGAAGATATATTGAGGCACTGCGGCCCATGCCCAGTAAATGCAGACAGCTCACCTCCATGCCCATTACAGACAGTCCTCCTCCCAGAAGGACCCTGGCAACCTGTAGCACTCGACTTTTACAGCCCACTGGAAGAAGGAGGTCCCCTCCTAGTGGGGATCGATGAATACTCCCGATTCCCACTAGTGAAACACGTGCAGTCCACAGCCTTCCACCACATTGTAGCCATAGTAGATGAACTGTTCAGCGAATGGGGTATCCCGAACACAGTGAAAACCGATAATGGGCCCCCATTCCAGGGTCAAGAGTTTAGGAGGTTTGCAGCACACCTTGGATTCCACTACCAAAGAATCACACCACTATGGCCACAAGCCAATAGCATGGTGGAGCGCTTCATGGCAAGCATCAAGCGCACATGCCAAAAGGCTGCAAGGGACCAGACCTCCATGCCACAAGCCATCTCACAAATGCTGAGAAGCTATCAACACACACCTCACAAGGCGATGGGCCGGACCCCGGCAGAACTGATGATCAAATACAAACCACAAACCCGACTACCACAACTGGAAGACAACACCCCGGCAGAGGATGACGAAATAAGAAGACGAGAAGCCGAGAAAAGACAAAAATCCTAGGAGTGGGCTGACAAGAAACAGAGAGCCAGGGAACCACAAATTCCAGTAGGTGAGACCGTATTGGTCCGGTAGACCCAATCCAGGAAAACTGACTCTAGATACCGACCCGAGCCCCTGGTGGTGACCGAAGTCAAGGGACCAATGATCACCGCCATAGGACACCAAGGCAAAATAACAGCGAGGGAAAGTCAGTAACTGTAAGGGAATAAAGAGTTCAAGACATACTCTGTGTCCTGTGTCATATATTGAGGGCCTTGTTAGATCATAACAAGAGATTTTAAAGTATTGAGGCCCCAGGCCCCAGAGGGCTTTGTGAACAATGCAGAGGGTTTTGAACTTAATCCTCGCAGCCACTGGGAGCCAGTGCAGAGATTTCAGTCCTGAAGAGATACGATCCAAGGGCTTGAGACCAAGGACAAGTCTTGTAATCCTGTACTGGATAAATTGCAGAGGGCACAGAGTATAAGCAGGCAGATTTAGATAGAGGCTGTTACAAAAGTCCAGCCTAGGGAGAGCCAGGGCTCTGGAAACAGTGAGCTTCTGGGGGAAGGAGAGGAAAGGAAGAATACCTCTGAGGAGGTGCTGCTGGTAGTGTGACTTCTTAGAAACGTCAGAGATGTGAGGAGAGAAGGAGAGTGTTGAGTCGAAGATGACCCCAAGGTTTTTATCCTTGCAGGTGGGAGTAGGAAGAGGGCTAAGAGAAGCCGGCCAGAGAGCTACACGGAAGGAGGGAGTGGGTGTGCCGATGAGGATAATCTCAGTCTTACTGGCATTAAGGCAGAGGTCATTGGCGGCACACCACTCCTGGATAGCAGACAGACAGTCAGAGATGAGGGAAGGAGAGGAGGAGGCCGAGGGTAGCCTGAAAATGAGCTGGGTGTCATCCGCATAGCACTGAAAGTTGGGGCAGAGAGCGGCGATGCAGTGGGAAAGGAGTGTCAGGTATTGGTTGAACAGCCAGGGAGAGAGGTTAAACCTCTGGGGGACACCACAGGTAGAGTAAAAGATAGCAGAGAGGAAGGACTCAAGTTGGAAATGGGAGGGTCGGTCGAAGAGGAAAGAAGTCAGCCACACTAGACCCTGACAGGTGATACCCAAGTTATCACAGAGACGGTTGAGCAGGATGGCATGATTGACAGTGTCAAAGGCAGAAGAGAGATCAAGCAAGATGAGGACGCAAGGGGTGTTAGAGTCAAGGTTGGAGAGCAGGTCTTCACGAATGGGAAAGCGATTGATGGAAAGAGTTTGGGCACAGGTCCTAGTTCTTGAGGAACCCTGAGTTTCTTCTTCCTCGTGCTTACACTTCTCTTCCTCGCTTTCCAATTATTTTTTAAGACGGTGGTGTAAAATATAGGGCTCCTCGGGGGGAGGGACTTCTTCATGTGCCAATCCTGTTTGCAGCATACATTTCCATGAATTGGAATTTATGTGGGAGACAATTCGTCTTGGTCAATCCTTTCTGTAGGGGTAGCATTTTGGTGCAGGTGCGTTGGACTTGCTATCAGGACCAGACACATGGCATTTCTAAAATAATGTGTTGTGAATTCTTATAAGTGGGTATGCAGACAGTCAGTAGAGTTAAAGAATATATATTTTATTAAGATATGTCAAGTGTGTGGAATTCTAACATCAGTCTTCTGTTTAGCCACAATTCTTATATATTCACTTAAGAATAAAATAGTGATAGACTTTAAGTCACAGGATGTTTTTATCGGACTGAAAGTACAGCATTTCCTCTGCTAGGAGGAACCTGGCCTTCAAGTCTCAGGATGTTGTGCTTTGCAAGTTGAAATGACTACATGGCTTTTGATCAAATGGAATTGGGAACCTTGCCGCCAAGCACCAGGACTCAGTGTTTTATTTCACTTTGAAGAGTTTTGCAGACTCTTCATCAAATGGGATTAGGGACTTTTCCTCCAAGTTCCGGGGTTTAATGGTCTGCATTGCAGTCGTGGTTTGGTAGCGGGCTAGAGGGGATCACTGAGGGACGCAGCATATAAGCTTTGCTAGGCCATTCTGAGCTGCACCCATTTAAAAAAGGACTCAGAGTAGAAGGTAATCATTTTTGTCTGGCTAGGTTACTTTCTATCCAAACCCAAAGAGACTTAAAAACTATGAAAATGGTCCACAGGGCGAAATTACTTTAAGAGTAGTGCAAAGTAAATATGGTATTGGGCATGGGATTGGACTCTGCTTTATTAACTGACAGTACGTACAGCTGTTTGCATTTGCAGACTCTGGCTTTGGCACGAAGACCCTACAGTGTGTTCTCTTTGGATACAATGCAATGGCATCATACAGATATGAACTAACCAGCCACTGTTTTGAATCAGTCAATGTCCTGTGCCAAATGAGATATGATGTGACAACTAAAAGGGAACTCAAATAAAATCTGTTATCTTTTGGTGAAATACATATCACTATTCGGCTGACAAACACTGCCACATAAATAGGTGGATCTTAGCATAAACCCACCAATTTATAATGGCAATTGTAGTAATGGTTATGCTCTTTTTGATGTTTGTATTCATGTTTTAATCCATGAACCACTGTGATTTACCTGATTGGTTGGTAATTCTAGTAATGATTAGATATGAATGTCCCAGCGATCAATTTGCAATTATTTCACAGATCCCAGTTTTGTCAAAGTTTTTCAGCATGTTTTAACCTCTATGAAGTAAAAGATTGAGCTGAATATAGTCACTGTTGCATTCCACTCCTGTTTCTTTATGTGTTTCTGTTTCTGGCTCCTCATGACTATGTGGGGTCTTCTACCTTTGGCCTTTTCCCACAGTTGGATTCCTATTAATTTGCTGTTTGCAGAGTGGGCAGTGTGGCTAGGGATCAGCAAGTTGCATCTCTTAAAATGGACTACAAATTCCATGAGCCCTTCCCATTAACCATGCTGGATAGGACTGATGGGAGTTGAAGTTCCGAAGATCTGGAGAGCCAAATATTCCAGATCTGTGGGGACAGCAGAGTTATATATTTCAGCACTAACAAGGAGAAGGGGCCTACCTAGTGTTCAGCCCTTGAAATCCCACTTCCAAGTAACAATCAGAGCAGCTCAGAAGGAGGCCAGGGAGAGTTACACTGCAGCGTGAAAGGGGAAGCAGTGAGGGAAAGGGAAGCCCTATGAAGTGGATGACAAAACTGTACATGTATACACACAATGCATCAGAGTAATATAATACATGAATACTTCCATCTAGGCGTGGAGGATTGCCATCTGGAGAGGGTGTAGAAGCCCAGGAAATTTTGATTTTTACTAAACTAATAAAATTATGCGGGTAATTCCGTCTCAAGAAGGGTAATCTGCTAATCAGATTCCCCTTTCATAAGATTCATGCCAAAAGCATAGTGTTCACCTGTGCCCTGCTGGATCAGTTTCCTGATCTGCAGCACCTGCTCTCCAGTGACACTGAGCATGTTCAGGGGTCACATATGCCCATTGCAGCATTTAAAATATGTACCCATGGTACAAAAACTCTATAACGATCAGAATCCTATCATGGTGACTGCAAAACTTTAAATATAAACCATTTCAAGTTTGAGGAATGGTGGCTAGCATCTCTCAAAATTATCCTGGCCACATCAATTTGAGATGACACATGTGTCAGCCCTGTGAACCCAGCTCACCTGTGAAAGGATTATGTCTATTCCCACACAGCCAGGCTGTCCAAGCAAGACTATAGCCCTGGAAGTTGCCTCTATTCGTTTCTTTGTGAGAGCAGGTACCACCCTCCCCAAAGAAGCAGACACTTCACAGGAAGCTGTCCAGAGAAATCATTCACAAAAGGAGTAGTCTCTGTATACTATAAAGGCCGTAGATTCTATTGAAAAGGGGAGGGAGCTTTTTCAGTTATGAGAAGGTTCCACCATCTTGTTTCTCCCTGCCTCTACCTTTCGTTCCTGTCCCCTTCACTTCCTATAACATAAAGCACGTTGGGTGTGGTGTCAGATGACAATGTCCACTTGTCTTAAAAACAGGACTTGAACCCCTGAAGCAGGCTAGTTGTATTCCAAACAGCCATGGATTTTGGGCTTTAGAAGAAGGAGACATCCACTCCTTCTTTGATTCACTCTTGAGCCCTGAGGAAGAATTCATTGGAAGTCTGCTGGGACAGTTGAACTTTCCAAAGTCCTCCTGAGGTGAAGACTGAGTGTCCAAGGCAGAGACAAATGGCGAGGTCTGTCCCCTAACCATCTCCAGGTCAAATTGGAGGTCAAATGCTGCTGGGACAAGCCCTACTGATCTGCCATTCACAATGGTACCCAGGACCTCACTGTGTTGTAGGACGCCTACAATTGTGTGCCAGCATCGCCCATGTTTGGGAGCCCGAAAACAAGGACTAACCTTATCCCTGAGTCCCTGGATTGGGGCTCAAAGCAACAGACTCAAGACAACAAGGAACCTTGCATTTTCTAACCTGTCCATCGCCACTCTGCTGTAGCTCAGCTTGATGCTGACTCAGCTGAAACTACTATCACTTTATTGCATCTGCCATCTTTGAACCACTTCTCCCCCACCCCAAGAATCTTTGCTGCTAATCCTCATTACGATCGAAACAACCCTGTTGGATCTTCGAGCACCATCCATCGGACGCTGCATCGAACCGCTTAAACCGGACTACACAACGAGTCTCCAGCATCTTCACTGTCAAATTAAACATTGAACCGACCTTGGTGGCCCTCACGATCTCTAGCACCTTGAGCGTTTTATTGAACTGATCCCTTAGAATAGCCCATACAGTGACCAGCCTCTTCACAGTCAAACTGATCCTGATGGCCCTCACGAACTGCTCTTCTTAAAGCATCACCTTCGACTGCACAGACTCCTGTTCAACCCCTGCTCCCCATCTAGAATAACACGAATGCTGTATTGAACTGCACGGACAACACCAAGAAGCCTGGTTTTGCACAGTTGAACCATCAAAAACCACAGAAAGGTTTTTTTGTCTTCTAACTGCCCCCTTGGTCCACCTTTGGGCCCTAGCGACCGATTGTGGTTTTTACTTGCCATCTGCCTTGATTTGTTACTCAGAGTTCTCTATCTTTGCTTATTCTGTGTTCTTTTCTCAGGGGTGGGTTTTGCGAACTGTTATTCTATGTTGTTATTTTTGCAAATGCTGTATTTAATTGAAGCATATATATTTTCATAGAACCTTGAATGGACATTCCTTTTATTTTGGATTTTTGCACTGTTGCTGTTTGTGTTGTTACTGAATCACATTCAAGCCCCTCTTGAGAGGGTTCCATGTAATAATGTCCCCTTAATAATAGTGCCGTGCAAACAATTCACCGAAATATTGCTGTTTTTTGTGTGGACATTACTTTTACATGGAACATGCGGGGGACACCACTGCAACCCCAACCCTGCAGCCCTCGCTCCTCCTGTCCCTATATATATGGTCACCTATATCATGTCTCCACAACCTTTTTTCGGTGACATTATATACAGTGACCATATATATAGGGATATTATTTCCTGATACCATTGAGAGTATAGTTTTCCCTCGGCCACATTAGCACAAAAGGCAAATGGGGGCTATCTCTTAATTGTGTCTGTTTTACCGTTCTGATTGGGATCACTCTTGTTTTGAAGGAGTTTGAGGGCTGAGTAGGCACTTTAGACTCTACCCATCCTCGTGCTCCATCGGAGCAGAAGTCATTTTGTCGCAATAGGTGAGAAGATCAAGTCATAAAACCATGTCACAAAGTTTGCATGAAAATTGAGATCACTCAATTGATGGGTTCATCTGTATTAAATGATACATCAAAAACCATGACTGATGGAAAACACTCCCTGTCTTGTAAAGGGTAAAAATGAACAGTTGCCATACTAAGAGACTATCATTGATACTGAGGACGAAAAAAGGACTGCACAGTGTAACATGGCGTTCAGCAGTAATGAATGACAGCCATTTGAAATTACAGATGAAAAAAAAGTCTTTCACAGTTGTGCCTTCTGTAATGAAGTTACTCCATGAAATATCTCCAAAAAATGTATTCCAAGTATAAGGTAAATAAGATTTACATGTTCCCAGTTGCTCAAGCATATGAGACCTCTTTTAAGGAGCAGGTGACTCGTGGCTGTATGTGAGATCCAAAACTAATCAATCTAGCCTGATTCACGTGTTTGCATTATAGTGTGCGAGCGCCAATCCGCGAGGATTCGTTCACTTCATATGCTGTGCTTGACTACTAGCCAGAGCATACTTCTCACTTCGGCCGCTGAGCAGCAGGCCCCAATACTTGATCCTTTTCTAATACAATATTCCCTGTGACAGTGCAGAGATGTTGTGCACTGTTGCTATGTTGGAAACCAAGATATTTGTGAACTCTTCCCTTTGAATTGGTCCCACATTCCTGACCATGCCTTCAGCATGTATGTGGGTGCCTTTGCATGCATTTCATGTGGTCCACCTCCCTCCTCTGCTCTCTGTTTAGGAACTTCCTGATTCCACGTCATTCTATGTGTTCTTTTCTTAAAAGCAGGTCACAATCGTGAATGCCTCAGAACCTCAAACAGAATGAGGGTGGTTGCAAAATGTAGTGCAAGTCGCTATACGGCCACTCTCTCACTCAACTCTCACAGCCTATGGTTCAATTGAGGTGCTCTGTGCCGCCATTACATTTCCAATGCCAAAGCAAATTCTTCCTGGGTCTGATCCCTTTATCGCACAAGAGCTTGTCCATCTCATAAAAAACCAATAGGAGAAGTAACTGGACACCATTATCACTTATGACTTATTGTTAAAACATTCACCCCAGAACACACTTAACAGGAATTTGAGCATATTGCTAGTGGTGACATCAGTGGTGATTAGTACTCTCGGAAACGCTGACCGATAATGTACAAAATCCTTGCAACTCTGATGGTTATCGGCCCTAACCTAGCCAACCCACACACTCCCAAAGTGAAACTATGCCTTCTACGGGGAACCAGAAGGAGTGTGATTAGTCTTGAGAACTTTATTGCCTTGTCTTCCAGCCCCTCATTTACCAGTCATTCACTCCTGTTCCTCATTCATTCCAAGCCACGAGAGGTAAAAATTCAAGACTCCTTTAGTATTGATCACCTCAAAATAACCTGAACTAAAATAAGAAGGTAACACAATGTTTCCCCTAGCACCGATTGTAGGTATAAACATGGCCCCAATATGCAGCATTTCTCCTCCAAATACAAATTAAAATTGCTTACTTTTTGATAACATTTCCCCTGTGCTCCCTCTAGTTTCCACTCTCTCTCTATCTCCTCGCTCCCCTACTCTGTAATGTTCTTCCTCTCCCTCCCTATACTAATCCAACTCTACCACTATTTAAATCCAATCTCCAATGCTCTCCTTTACGAAAAAGCTGTTCCTAGCACTCTGCACTACTCATCACCCTGTTTTCCTCTCTTCCTACCCTTCGTGAACAACCCTACAGCACTTTTTCATCACCTCTCCATCCAGGGATGTCATTTCACCAAAATGCCAGGGGTAGCAGAAGTGGCATCACACGACCCTTGACCCCTGATGACATCACAGGAAGTGATGTAATTTAACCCCACCCAAAGTGATATCGCAGGAAACGATGGAACACAACCTTTCACCCGTTGACAAAACAGGAAGTGGCATCACATAGCATTGTACACTACGAAAAATATGGTTACGATATCACTATAATGTGATGTACATTTTATACCTGAATGGATCGCCATATGTATATGTATCGTTAAGATCAGTGTGTATAGACCCACATTACCAAATTACTGTGATTGCAAGCAGACATCCATGACCAAATGATAATGATGTGTTATTATATAGCACTTACGCTTAAGCGCTTTACATAGAAGACATATACACCCACTATCACCCAACCTGTGTTGGTACCCATTTATCGACCTCAGAAGGGTGAAAGGCTGAGTTGAGGCGTTTGAGAACAGACTAAATCAGTGAATCACCCACTGAAGTGTGCCTGAAATAAACCTTTAATGAGTCTAGCAATTATTGTATAGAATTCCAGAAAGACACATTTTTTGGCATTCCTATTCTTTCTTATTTAGGTTCAGTGCTGAAAGTGTTAGACTTGTGGCCCTCATGTTCTTATTTTTCTTCTTTTTTTAAGGGAAAGCTAGCCACTCAGAATTAAAGAGCCACAGCCCAGGAGCTTGCATTGCAAAAAAAATAAATAATAAAACGTATTTTTTTTATTGAGGTCGCAAGGGAGACCAGAGAGGTTGCAAGGGAGACCTCAGAGGTCGCACTTGCGACCTCTGGCGACCCCCAAATGACGTCCCTGTCTCCATCCTTAATTCAGCACTTTCTCCACCATCCCGTTGCTATGTCATTCTGTCCTGTCCTCATCCCTGGTTGATGTTTCCACCTTCCCCAGTAACATCTGTTCTTCAAGACACATTCTCCCACCCCATTGTAAAGGACCGATGTCCGCCGCTCTGTCATCAATGGTAAATTCTGTATACGTTATTTTGCTAAAAAGGCATTGCTTTTTCTGTGACTTTTATGAATAAATACATTTCCACATTTCATTGCGCTCTATCACACTTCCCCTGAATTGAAAGTAAAGTTGATCCTCCTCCACATCCTAAGCCCATTCTTCCTGCTGGCTAACACTCTTCTGAAATCTGAAATACCCACTCCCCTCCGTCCCACTTCCTCTGTTTCTCCATCAATAATGTATTCTTCCGCTTCCACTACAGGCTACTCAAATATTGCATCTGCCACAATATTCTCCTTCCCAGACGCATGTTCTATGGGATAATCAAAACCTGCATACTCACTACCCACTAAGCAATGATCCTCTCCTTTTTGCCCCCGCCCTCCCAGATCAAACCATACCTCTTCTCCTCCCCCCAACCCCCACCTATCTGCTGGACCAGAGCTTTGTGCTCCGGTCCCAGCACTCCTTCGTCTCCCGGCCACCGCCATAGAAATGCAAAAGACTTAGTCCCTTTTCCCTATGACGGCAGCCATCTTTTTTTTCTTTTTCTCAGGAGATTGGCGTTGCTTACACATCCAATCTCTGAGAAAAATAAAGAAACCATTCACACCCTGGATAAACCCCATGGTGCAAATGACTTTCACCCCCACTGTGGGGGGCGGATATGGCCTTTAATGGCCCACTGCCTTCAACCGAGGCCCTTGCTTCTCTCAGGCCTTCCTAGGCTCAGGCTGGCAGGCTGTTAAAGGCCACGTCCATCCCCAACAGCGCGGGATGAAAGCCATATCCCACCGCGGCTGCAGAGACTTTTCTTTGTGGTCCACGAATAGTTAGGCCAACAAAAAATCTCCCATCCATATGTGCGGTCAATAAGCAACTGCTGCCGCGTCTGTTCCTATGGCAACATTGGGCTCTAAATCAATTTGCGTTCACTGTTTAACGGAACTTTGCAATCAAAGAGGCTTCTGATCCTGAGGTACATGCTGTATACTTTGGTATTTTGCGAATAAGGTTTATTCGTATAATTTCGCTTGCAGTAGAGGTACCCACAGCAACTCTCTTCCTTACTTGCATCCCAACATTCTACATGACATCCAATGACATTAGACAGTGACATCACCACACATCAATATTCCACAATTAGGTAGGAAAAGAAAAAGCAAAGTAGATCACATCACAGTCCCCTTTCTTCATTTGATAGCGAAACAGAATAATGGGAAATACACCAAGTCGCAGTGCATATATCAATGCACTCAACATAGGCGCTACTAACAGAGTTCAAGGCAGGCAATCATCCTGCCACCATATGGGGAACAACGGCAGCAGATGTCCTATAGAATGGCACCGAAATGGGGAACTACCATAACCGGTGCCACAACCATAACAGGTGCCAGTGGCTTCAATGCCCACTTGCAACCCGCAGACAATAACAAGCTGCTGAATGCACTTATAAGTAGTTAAGCCAGAGAAACAGGAAACCACCTTCAAAGTCACCTGTACAGGAACACATTGAAAAGGAAAAGAATAGCAAAGAAACAATGCAACACAAAACACATAACATCACGAACACAGAAACATGACGGTGTAACCAACGGGTGCTCAAAACAGCCACCAATACAAGGCTGGACCATGCCACCTAACCTCAAAGACTTCACACTGAGCGCCTAACCACAAGGTCTGGCATTGGCCAGTTTAACCACTTTCCCAATGCACTCGGGAAGGAGAGCCACACCTCAAGATGCACGTGGAACACACAGAACGTAAGCATGCAGCTGGAACTAACTGGTGCTCAAGAGCAGGCACCTGCAGAGGGCTAAATACACAGCACCTAACCTCCAAGGCTGGACGTCACTGCCTAAGGTCGAAGCCCCCAAGTCTAAACGCCAACGTGCATTCACGTAACACTAGGTGAAAGGAAAGGAGATCAGGCATAGACAGGAAGAGACATAAAGAATCACAGCAAATCCCATCACCCGAGAACATATTACACACATGATTGCAGCAGCCATCAAAGAAGAAGGGAAAACAGAGAACACCCACTGACTTCCGGGTGCCCCATCAACCTGCTGCATAATCTCCTAATTATAGTTTCTCGTAGACACCCAATGAGGGCCAGACACAAATACACAAATGTCTCTGCAGCTGCAGGTCACAGTGGAAACCAAGTAGATCCAATATGCCGCGGTAGGTTTATGACAAGCCAACATACAGCCTACAGACAAACAAGGATGTGCAGTTAAAGGTAGTTTAAAATGGCTTCCAGTGCTTAAAAACACACCCTATGGCTGCTGGAATTCATTTGATTCCAGCAAACCTTTAGAGAGGTGCATGGCTCTCTGCATCTGCTATGTGACCACATCACATTGCATTTGCTGGCGTGTCTGTGACCGGGACCTGCACAGTACACGTGTTCCCTATACTTTTCAGCACGGAGCCTTGGAAAGTGAGGTCTATTTAGCGGAGCATATTTTCTGGCGGAGAAAACCACCATCATTTTGCATAGCAGGAAAAATAATAAAACATTTTTTTTGTTTGTTTTTTTTTTGCATTTTTAAAGCGCTCACACAGCCTACGGGCATCGAGGCGCTGTTACAGGAATTGTTTGTTTTACTTCCGTAGTTGTTTGTCTTAGTTGCGTATTTATAACGCGCATAAATACCCAGAGGTTTCTAAGCGCTGCCGCTGAGCTATCCTCCAAAAACTCAGACTTACGCAAACTCTCAGATGGCATTCAGTCACAGTGCTATACATTTTTTTTAGTGTTGCACTACTCAGTATATTGAGCTGGAAGGAAGAGTCGGTCCTGCGGGATTAATAGCTTGGCCGGCAGGATGCACACGGATTTCCTTGGCAGATGTGAAGCCACCCCAGCAGCTGGGGCTGGCCTGCAGTGCTGAGTGTGCTGAATCTTGATCAGGTCCTGTGAAGGGCGATGGGCTACCCTCCCGTGGCATCATATAGCTCGTTTGAGTTACACACGCGGGGACTGATTTTGATGTTGATCGTTTTACGCAGTTTTACAAACATATCGATGATGGTTTAGCTACGGTTTCGCAGTTCATGTTGATTTTCCAGCTCTTTCTGTGATTACAGTTGCATTTCCAGCTGTTTGGAGCATGAATATGTTATAGTCATTGATCATTATAAAATTGACTTAAGAAATTAACTTTGATTTCAGTTTGCAAAAAAATGTACTTAGTCCAAGCCGATAGTGGTGTTGCAAAAACTCAATTATTAAACATTACTTTAAATGCTGCGTTTGTAACAACAGCCTTGTGTGTGTGTGTGGGAGGGCGGAAGGGACCATGAGGATCGAAAAAAACCAGTTATTCCCCAAATCAGCTTCTGAACAACAACTTAAATGGCAGCATTAAAATAAGGTAAATCTAGTTCTGGTAAAATACTACTTCAGCCAGACAAGCCTTGACCAAGTAGGTATATACATGAAGCAGAATGAACTGACGATTAATATACAAAAGACGAAGATCGTGTCATTGACGAAGGTTCTGGCTCAACAATCTAAAACCTTTGCATGGTTCTTTAAAATAAAAAAACTGCTGCAAGTAAATTCTATGAAATATCTTGGTATTTGGATCAACCAGTCAATAACAGAAACCGACTGGATAGTCCATCTCAAATCAAAAACTCATTCTCTGGCCAGACAGGGTGCTTTCATGCATCAGAAATATGGCAGATTCCCCTTGAAACCTGTAATAACCTTTTACAGGCAGAACGTGGTAGCCATTCTATCATACGGAAGTGAGACAATGGTGAAAGTTGACCATTCCATTTGGCAAAAGTTAGAAGCCATTTCATTTTCTGGAGGAAAGTTCTGTCACTTCCACCTTCCTATCGTATGCCACAGATTTGATATGAACTAGCAACACAATCTCTTCAGTCAATAATTACTTGGAAGCAATTTGACCTATATTGGAAAATCTTGTCTGAACAACAAATTCCAGCGATTGACATATTGCAGCATAAAGTTCCCTCCAGTAATGATACAGTTTTGAATGACTGGAAAAGTGACATGGTCTAGGACCTCTGCGAGGGCGAAGTTTCATCTTAAAACACCCTGGATTGTCTAAAAATGCACTTTTAAACTGTCCAGGGGTAAGGACAGTGTCCGCGGACACTCCCAGCGTGCAGCGTGGGTGCAGTCAATATGGTGACATCCCCGGATATCTGCAGATAGGGCGGCTGTCCGCAGGACACTTATTGTGCGGGATGCGGTGTGCGCATGTGCCCAGGGTCGGCATGGGACCCCCGGACTAATTAAAAGTGTGACACGTGCAGCGGACAGTTCCGGACAGGCATGGTGTGCGGGGGCACAGCGAGATCAGATGCACATGCTCCCAGGTGTCGGCAGGACAGGAGTGGGCCCCCAAACTAATTAAAAGTGTGTCACGACATTACGGACAACTCTGGACTGGCGCAGTGTTTGTAGGGCACAGTGGATCGGATGCAGTTGCACCCACATTTCCGCAGGACAGCGGTGTGATCCCCGAACCAATTAAAAGTGTGTCACAGGGGATGAGATGCGCATGTGTCCAGGTGACCGCAGGACAGGGTCGGGGCCCCCAAACTATTTAAAGGTGCGTCATGACTTTGCAGATATGCCCGGACAGGCGCACTGTTTGGGGGCACCTCCATTCGGGTTTCGGACAGCCCGGACAGTCGCGCTGTCCACAGATTCCAAACAGGGCTTTAAAAAAAAGCACACACACACCAACAGTACATACATAGATATTTATTAACACACATAAATACACTCAATTAGAAAAGGGAAGGGGTAGCAGAATGGGAAACATGTATGGGGGAATTGGGGTTTTCTACAGATTGTTCATGACGGGAGGAAGGGATTGAGGTCTCATCGTAGCGTCGTTGATTGAAGGAATTTGGTGGGGATGATTGGCTGGGACAGGGGCAAGGGGCACATGTACAAGTGGGGCAGTGGTATTGAATATTGTGTGTAATATGACTTTTGAAGCCCGCGGGACAAGGGTGGGGGATGTTGGATCCCGCTCCTCTCTTCAATTCAAATTGGCCCAGGAGGGCTTCCATACTTACCACGTACTTTGGGCATGCCCCTTCACCTTCTTTTGCTCCCACACCAGTCCGCAAGGGTGAAGCCCGCCGGGACAAAGGCACAGGGTGTTGGGTCCCACTCCTCTCTTCAATTCGAATTGGCCCAGGAGGGCTTCCATACTTACCACGTACTTTTGGCATGCCCCTTCACCTTCTTTTGCTCCCACACCAGTCCGCAAGGGTGAAGCCCGCCGGGACAAAGGCACAGGGTGTTGGGTCCCACTCCCGCTCCTCTCTTCAATTCGAATTGGCCCAGAAGGGCTTCCATACTTACCACAGAATTTGGCCACGCCCCCTTCACTTTCTTTTGCTCCCACGCCGGCCTGTCAGGGTGAAGCCCGCGGGACAAGGCCCCGGGTTGTTGTCATCCCACGAGGGTGTTCGTGACTCCGCAGGGTGTCTCCTGAACTGCTAGGCTGGTCAATCCTTAACCTACCCCAAGCAAGGTGAGGAGGAACACTAAATGAGGTTTGATTGGGGGGAGTTCTATGGACAATGGAGGTGGGTAAATGCCCCAACAGGCTGCTGTAACTTCTGGAAATAGGGAAAATAGGGACCCTCAAGCAGCAAACCCACTACAACAATGGAGCCCCCACTTTCTTCACCCTTTTCCCCACTCTTCTTGGCAAAATCTGTCCTCTTGTCCGGCCTACAAAACATCCAAGAGCTCGAACCCAAATCCAAATGCAAGACCCTGGCGGAGAGACATAAAGGGTGGGGGAACTCACTGGGCCCTGTAAAGAACCCTACTGACCCAGGACAAGAGGTTGAACTACTGGGTAAAGAAACGTGCCACTCCCCGGGGGGTTGCCTTGCTCCATCAGAAAATATGCCAATAGCTCCAGATACATGCCACCATGGAATCCATGGAATTCCGTTCAACAACCAGCTGGAGACTCCCTGTCTGGGAGGGGGGCCCTGCTCGAATCTCACAAAGACTCTTACCCCCTGCCATGAAGAGGTCTTCCCTTTGTATGGACAATGGAGCAGACAAAGGCAACGGTCACAACAGAACTGTACCCCCACCCCCAACTCCTCTGTGCTAGCCGGTATTCCCGGCTTCCTAGCCCCCCTCATTCATACTGAATTGCCCACCCTGCACTCGCCTTTTGACTCCCTATGTCGGGGCCTAGCAAACTCCTTGGCAACAGCCCATCGGAATTCTCAACCTCAGACTTTCGTTGGTAGCACCCTGCTACCAGGCTCCACTGTAGGGTACACTGGTTTGGACCCCACTCCTGCTTTAAGTACAGTCTCCCTTGCTGAAATTCCTGCGTATACCAAGACTCTGAGCCCCACGAACAAGGACGCAGTGACCTGTGCCACCATCTTTAAGCTCGCCTCTAGTACCCTGGGCACTTCAGGCTCCTTCAGCAGTGCCTGGAGCGAGTATCTTTCTTCCATAAAGACTGTGCCCAGTTCTTCCTTTTTGCACTTAACCCAATTTAGTGCTACCAACTCCATTGACACCATGGTTGCCCATGGCACCAACTCGACCCCTTTCAGGCCAACGGAGGACGTTTGCCCTTTAAGGGATGCAGGTGCTTGTTGAGCTGATAGTCATCAGGAAAATGCTCATGGCCCTAATAGAAAACCAGTGGAAGGGAGGTGTAATGCCTCTGAGGGAGCCTCTGATTGCCTATCAGGGGGACAAGGGCCCTGCCAACCTACTCCAGGAACACGCTATGGCCTTGGATCGTGTGTACCCAGTAACCACTAAAGAACACGCTGCCTCTTGGAGAAGGGTACCGAGAATAACACCTCACCTAAATGCCCCTCGAGAGCCCAGTACCTCGCCCCATGAGCACCGCAGAGAACCCAGAACCTCGCATCAAGTGCTTTTTAGAGGGCCTTATCCCTGCAGTACATGACCCACATGGCAGGGGGAGTCTGATTGAGCACCACGGCAAGGGTGGGTCTTGGCCTTGCATAGTGTATCTCCACGGGGTACCAAAACTGGCAGAGAGCAAGAAAGAACCAAGGTATGCTCTACTGAACAAATGCCTGCACTTGCTGTGGTCCGCAAAAGGATGTACTTTTGTATCTAGAGAATCCTTGGAGGAATGCTCTAGAAATAGAAATGTTGGCTCAAGTCCCTATGCCTCTGTGAAACTGAGTTTCTGGAACTGGAGACTGGCTAAAGGGGTTTGGGGAAGATCTGGGTGGCATGGGCATCCTGACAGGGGTGGGATCTCAATGAGCCAGTACCTTCAGCAAGACCATGCTGGTCATCCTGTATCAGTCGAACCCACCCCTTCTTTCACACCCCTAACCGGTGCGAACTTTGTCCCCATAGGGCGATGAAAACTGGGATGATAATTTGGACGTTGGGGCTGTCTGTGGCCATCTTCTTGCTCATTTAGTGGTAATTCGGAGCCACTTTCTTCATTTGCACTATGTACTGTTAAACAGAAAACCATGTTTTAGTGACATGTGAAACGATTTACATTAATTTTTCCTCTTTAAAAATTGTATTCTGTACCATTAGTTATTTCCTTCACTGATTTCGTCATGGGGGACATTTTCTTCTAACCGCTCCAGGGTGATTGCCATTTCTGTATAAAGAAAGTAATAGTGCTATTTCTTACAAGTCATCTAGCTACAACAAACTCTAATTCTGCAGGAAGAAATATAGTGTACTTACTACTTTTTGTAAGGGTTTCTTCTGAGAAACTTGGAGTGCTTCTGAGAGTTTCTTCTGAGTGTGTACACAAGGTTGCACTGAGGTAATATTGTTAGATGCACAGTGCACTTTTGTGCTTGGTGCATTCCATTATGTTGCGCAACCTAAGAAATTGTACTTCTGGTTTCATAAGTACAGAATTTGTATACATATTTAATTTTTGAATGTGCTACATATATCTGTTGTACTTGAAAGTACATGTCTTTGTTCGCTGCAGGATATAATAATGTAAGGTAACCCCTGTGCTTTTGGACAGTGTGAATGCTACCCGAGGTCCATGAACTGTGCGACTGTCTGCGGACTCTGTTGCTATCATGTTGAGGTCTAGGGGGTCAGTATCATGTAGAAAAATTAAGGGTATCCTGGTAAAAACCCATGAAATTCAGTGAAACAACTTTGTTAAAGGGACGTTATGGTTAAGTTGCACTAATAAAAAACCTATCAAATTCAGCTGAAAAACTGTGTTAAATGGATATTATGGTTACAAGTAAAATCGAAAAAAAAAACAAATTCACCAGTTATGGTAAGCTACTCAGCCATAACTCGTGCCACCACCGTGCACTGCTAAGACTAACACCCAGGACATCAAAGATGACATCACAAATGTCATTGATGACATCACTGATGACATCACATGTGAAATACATTTTGAGGAAAAGTCCCTACAAGGGGTTGTGATTATAATGTTGGTAAAAAGATGTCAGGGCGATCAGGAGCTACTTAATCTATTAAAGAATGTACTCATCTAAAAAACATTGTATTGGAGTGTTGTTGTTAATATAGGATCCTAATCATACATACACATAGGCAATGGCTACAGCATGCAACATAGAAGTACAATATTTATGATCTTGTAATTTTGGATAGTAAAATAATGAATGCTACCTTATCAGAGTTTTGATTAATTTTAAACATGTAATAACTAGCTAACAATTCAAGACTTACTACACACTTGTGCTAGTACAAACAATACATATGAGGACCCACAATGCATACAAATCAGAGGCACAAACAGGGAAACTAAAGTAAGGAAGAAAGAAACAGCATCACCAGAAAATATTAATAACATGAAAGTTTATTTTTATGTATACAAATTAATTGTGTTTTTGAGGTCTAGTTATGGCCCTATATATGTGCACCATGAACAGAGACCAAACCCTAAGGAAAGCACTTTAAGAACATACAACAAGGTTAACATCTAGATATATAGCACCTTTTGAAATGTAATATTCTGACTGGTAGTGAACAAAAGCACCTGGCTTAGATATGTCAGTTAACAAAAACAAGTGGCCTAGATATGTGATGTCATCAGTGATGCCATCAATGAGATTTGTGATGTCATCTTTGATGTCCTGGGTATTAATCTTAGCAGTACACGGTGGTGACACGAGTTATGGTTGCTTAGTTTACCATAACTGGTGAATTTCTGGTGTTTTTTGATTTACCATAATATCCCTTTAACAAAGTTTTCCACTGAATCTGATAGGTTTTTATTAGTGCAACTTAACCATAACAACATTTTTTCACTGAATATATATTACACGGCCTGCAGTAGCGGCAGTGTAGCTATGGTTAAGTTGCTCAACCCATGCTTATAACTTCAACCCCCCCCCAGATGAATACTCAAAAAATGTTGCAAATAAATTATATGGCCCGTCAGATTGATTGTGCGAAGTTTGGTGTGGTTTTGTGCAGGGGGAAAAGTTATAGGGGGGTGCGAAAAGTTGTGGGTTTTCCCATGGACGCAATAGAAAAAAGATTTTGCTCATGCCAACAGCCCAAACCGCTGGACGGACTATCACCAAATTTGCAGCAAGAGCGGCAGCTTGGTCCCAAAAGTGTCTGTGTGCAAATTTGGTGCAAATACGTCCAGTATTTCTTTTTAAAATGACCAAAAAGTCGTCTTCCATGTTGGATTCGCGGAAAGCCGCCGGTGTTAGCAAACATTGCAGTAAAAACATGCAAAAAAACACAGAATTGCACTTGTCAAACTAATTGAACAATCTCTGAGGAGGTGAGGGGTGATGAGGATGGGATGGGATATGTCCATAAGAAGCCAAAATATTTTGTTGCTTTTTCAACTCTAATGCCCACAATAAGTCCAGGAGTCCGGGGCAGTCCTGTGATGTTCACGAACATCCGAGATGTTCGGGGACATCTATGCCTAGTTCTGTATTACAGGATTGGTGAAAAGCAGTTTTTGGATGACTTATACCTTTGGCGTCACTCAATGAAACTGCTTGAAATATTGGAATGCCATTCTAGACCTGACTCTGAATGGTTCTGCAAACGGTGGTGCTGTTTTGTCAAGAGGGAACAAAATAAGAGGGGGGTTCGACAGTATTTTAAAGGCTTATAAATGTGGTGCCATTTGACGAATCTACACAAACGTTTGTAAAATGATTTGAGACCTAGATATGAACGTTTTTGCAAAGTTTGGTGGGACTTTGTCAAAAGTGGGCAAAAGTAGAGGGTGGTCTCAACATTTTTAGATGGCTTATAACTTTGTTGCCATTTGACAAATGTGTAATAATGTTTTCAGAAAGATTATTGACCCAACCTTGAATGTTTGTGCAAAGTCCGAATGCATTTTGTCAAGTGGGGGCTAAGTTATATGACTATTTTATGTACATACATTTTGACACTTTTCAAAAAATAAAACATGCACGTATTTGCAGCAAACTCCTGTAAGGAGCATTGGCAAGCACCTGAAAGCATGGTTTGCAAATGTGTCAGTGTTCTATTTTTTGAAAAGTGTCATAATGTAGGTACAAAAAATAGTGATATATCTTTGGTGACTAAGGTATAGCCTGTGGCCATGGGACAATCTGGCTATTGGTTATGAACACAAGGGACCAGCAACGGGGTAAAAGTGGGCATTTCTACCAATAACCGGCTATTTGGTAAAGTGTTTCGAAGTTGGGATAGGTTTGAATGGGAAAAAAAATCTGCTCATGGGTACAGGTTGAAGTGCTGGATGGGATGACAGCAAACATGAACGAGAAGGGTCAGCAAGAACTTGAAAGCATTGTTTTGCAAATATGTCATGTGTTTTACTTTTTGGAAAGTGTGAAAATGTAAGTACACAAAACAGTCTTATAACATTGGTGTCTGGGCAATGGGCCTAGCCGTCAACAAGGAGAAATGTGTATTGTACACTGATTATTGGGGCATGGACTCTGCGCGAGCTGTGGCGTAGATGAAATATTTCACGCCACGCGTATTCATGGATTTAAAGATGCATTACAACTCATCGCGCAAGAAATAAGCTGCACGAGGAACGCCCACAACACTCCCCCAAGCACAGCAAAAAGCAAGTAAAAGGACTAACATGGCGCAAGACTCTGTGCCACCCCTGACCCACCATCCAGTACCCTTGTGAGAAGGCACGCCTCACCTCGCAAGGCCAGGCTGCACCCCAACAAAATCGCACGTCTCACCTCGCAAGCCCAGGCTGCACCTCAGTAATATAGCGTACTCACCTCGCAAGCCCAGGCCGCATCCCAGAGAAAATATGTGCCCTCCCTCGCAAAGTCAGGCTGCACCCCAGCAAAATTGCGTGCCTCACCTCGCAAGGCCAGGCTGCACCTCAGCAAAATCACCCACCCAACTCACAAGACCAGGCCGCCCCCCAGAGAAAACGCATGACCTCCCTCACAAGCCCAGACCACATCCCAGAGAAAATGCAGGCCCTCCCTCGCAAGGCCAGGCAGCCCCCTCCAGACTGTACACCCCTTCCAGACTGCCCCACCTCCCCGGTAACCCACTCCAGACCGGACACCCCCCAGGCATCCCACTGAAGACTGGACACCCCCTGCATACCTGACACCCCCAGGCATTCCACTCAGGACTGGACACCCCCTCCAGACTGGACACCCCCAAGCATCCCACTCCAGACTGAACACCTCCTCCAGACTGGACACCCCCCTCCCAGGCAGCCCCCTCCATACAAGACACCCCCCAGGCATTCTACTCCAGACTGCCCAACCCCTATGTATCTCCCTCCAGGCGGAACACCCCCCCACACATCCCCCTCCAGACTGGAGAGCCCACCAGGGATCCCATTCCAGACTGGACACCCCCCCACAGGCATCCCATTCAAGACTGGACACCCCTTCCAGACTGGACAACCCCCCAGGCAGCCCCCTCCAGACTGGAACCCCCCAGGCATCCCACTGAAGACTGGACACCGCCTCCAGACTGGACAACCCCCAGGCAGCCCCCTCCAGACTGGACAGACCCCCAGGCATCCCACTGAAGACTGGACACCCCCTCCAGACTGCACATCCCCCCATGCATCCCCCTCCAGACTGGACAACCTCCCAGGCATCCTGCTCCAGACTGGACAACCCCCCCACAGCCACCTCCAGACTGTACAGCTCTCCAGACATCCCACTCCAGACTGGACCCCCCCGGGCATCCCATTCAGGACTGGACACCCCCTCCAGATTGGACCCCCCCAGGCATCTCCCTCCAGACTGGACACCCCCACAGGAATCCCCTTCCAGACTGGACATCCCACAGGCATCCCACTCCAGACTGGGCACCCCAGACACTCCCTGCATACCTGACTCCCCCCAGGCATTCCGCTCAAGACTGGACACCCCCTCCAGACTGGACACCCCCAAGCATCCCACTCCAGACTGGACACCTCCTCCAGACTGGACACCCCCCCAGGCATCCCACTCCAGACTGGACATCCCCCCGAGGCAGCCCCCACCAGACTGGACATCCCCCCGAGGCAGCCCCCACCAGACTGGACACCCCCCACACATCCCCGCCCAGACAGGATTGCCCCCCAGGCATCCCACTCCAGACTGGACACCCCCCCCCCCCCCAGGCATCCCATTGAAGACTTGGCATCCCTTCCAGACATGACACCCCCCCAGGCAGTCCCCTCCAGACTGGATCCCCCAGGCATCCCACTCAAGACTGGACACCCCAAGGCAGCCCCCTCCAGACTGGACAACCCCAGGCATCCCCCTCCACACTGGACACACCCCCAGGCATCCCACTGAAGACTGGACACCCCCTCCAGACTGGACACCCCCCCAGGCATCCTGTTTCAGTCTGGACACCCCCTCAAGACTGGCCACCCCCCGCCCCCAGGCAGCCCCTTCCAGACTGCACACCCCCCACACAGCCACCTCCAGACTGGACAGCCCTCCAGACATCCCATTCCAGACTAGACCCCCCCCAGGCATCCCATTCAGGACTAGACACCCCTTTCAGACTGGACACCCCCCAGGCATCCCCCTCCAGACTGGACATCCCCCTGGCATCGAACCCATGACTGGAACCCCCTCCAGACTGGTCACCCTCCAGGCATCCCACTCCAGACTAGACACCCCGCAGGCATCCCACTCCAGACTAGACACCCCCCAGGAATCCCACTCAAGACTGGACACCCCCTCGAGACTGGACACCCCCCCAGGCAGCCCCCTCTAGACTGGACACCCCAGGTATCCCACTCAAGACTGGACACCCCCTCCAGACTGCACCCCCCCAGGCAGCCCCCTCCAGACTGGACACCCCCATGCAGCCCCCTCTAGACTGGACACCCCAGGTATCCCACTCTAGACTGGACACCCCCTCCAGACTGTACACCCCCCAGGCATCCCACTCCAGACTTGACCCCCCCAGGCATCTCCCTCCAGACTGGACACCCCCCAGGCATCCTGCTCCAGACTGGACACCCCCTTCAGACTGTACGCCCCTCAGGCTGCCCCCTTCAGACTGTACCCCCACCCCTAGGCATCCCTCTCAAGACTGGACACCCCTTCCAGACTGGACACCCCCCAGGCAGCCCCCTCCAGAATGGACACCCCCCAGGCATCCCACTCCAGACTGGACACCCCCCCCCCCAGGCAGACCCCACCAGACTGCACCCCCCAGGCCTCCCCCTCCACACTGGACATCCCCCAGGCATCCCACTCAAGACTGGACAATCCCTCCAGACTGGACACCACCCAGGCAGCCCCCTCCAGACTGGACACCCCCCAGCCATATCCCCTCCAGACTGGACAACCCCCATGCAGCCCCCTCCAGACTGGACACCCCCCAGCCATATCCCACTCCAGACTGGACAACCCCCATGCAGCCCCCGTCATACCGCACCCCCCCAGGCAGCCCCCTCCAGACTGCACACCCCCTCTGGCATACCAATCCAGACTGAACACCCCCCGGCAAGTCCCCTCCCCCTACACCCCCCCAGGCATCCCCCTCCACACTGGACACACCCCCAGGCATCCAACTCCAGATTGGTTGCCCCCAGGCATCCCACGCCAGACTGGACACCCCCTCCAGACTGAACACCCCCCCCCCAGGCATCCCACTGCAGACTGGATACCCACCCAGGCATCCCACTCAAGGCTGGACACCCCCCAGGCATCCCCTCCCAGACTGAACCCCCCCAGGCAGCCCCCTCCAGACTGGACACCGCCTTCATACTGGACACCCCCCCAGGCATCCCACTCTAGACTGGACACCCCCCAGGCATCCCACTCCAGACTGAACACCCCCCAGACATCCCCTCCCAGACTAAAGCCCCCCAGGCAGCCCCCTCCAGACTGGATACTCCCTCCAGACTGAAGCCCCCCAGGCATCCCACTCCAGACTGGACACCCCTCAGGCAGCCCCCTCCAGATTGCACCCCCCCTCCCCGGCATCCCTCTCCAGACTGGATACCCTCCAGGCCTCCTCCAGACTGGACACCCCCAGGAATCCCCTCCAGACTGGACAGCCCCCCTCCCCACCTGGCATCCCACTCCAGACTAGAACCCCCCCACACATCCCCCTCCAGACTGGAGAGCCCACCAGGGATCCCATTCCAGACTGGACACCCCCCCACAGGCATCCCATTCAATACTGGACACCCCTTCCAGACTGGACACCCCCCCCAGGCAGCCCCCTCCAGACTGGAACCCCCCAGGCATCCCACTGAAGACTGGACACTGGCTCCAGACTGGACAACCCCCAGGCAGCCCCCTCCACACTGGACAGACCCCAGGCATCCAACTGAAGACTGGACACCCCCTCCAGACTGCACATCCCCCCATGCATCCCTCTCCAGACTGGACAACCTCCCAGGCATCCTGCTCCAGACTGGACACCCCCCACCACAGCCACCTCCAGACTGTACAGCTCTCCAGACATCCCACTCCAGACTGGACCCCCCCTGGGCATCCCATTCAGGACTGGACACCCCTTCCACACTGGACGCCCCCAGGCATCTCCCTCCAGACTGGACACCCCCACAGGAATCCCCTTCCAGACTGGACATCCCCCAGGCATCCCACTCCAGACTGGGCACCCCCCAGACACCCCCCTGCATACCTGACTCCCCCCAGGCATCCCACTCCAGACTGGACATCCCCCCGAGGCAGCCCCCACCAGACTGCACAACCCCTAGGCATCTCCCTCCAGACTGGACACCCCCCACACATCCCCGCCCAGACGGGATTGCCCCCCAGGCATCCCACTCCAGACTGGACACCCCCCCCAGGCATCCCATTGAAGACTTGGCATCCCTTCCAGACGTGACACCCCCCCAGGCAGTCCCCTCCAGACTGGATCCCCCAGGCATCCCACTCAAGAATGGACACCCCCAGGCAGCCCCTCCAGACTGGACAACCCCAGGCATCCCCCCCACACTGGACACACCCCCAGGCATCCCACTGCAGACTGGACACCCCCTCCAAACTGCACATCCCCCCATGCATCCCCCTCCAGACTGGACACCCCCCAGGCATCCTGTTTCAGTCTGGACACCCCCTCAAGACTGGCCACCCCCCCAGGCAGCCCCTTCCAGACTGCACACCCCCACACAGCCACCTCCAGACTGGACAGCCCTCCAGACATCCCGTTCCAGACTAGACCCCCCCCAGGCATCCCATTCAGGACTAGACACCCCTTCCAGACTGGACACCCCCCATGCATCCCCCTCCAGACTGGACATCCCCCTGGCATCGAACCCAAGACTGGAACCCCCTCCAGACTGGTCACCCTCCAGGCATCCCACTCCAGACTAGACACCCCCAGGCATCCCACTCCAGACTAGACACCCCCCAGGAATCCCACTAAAGACTGGACACCCCCTCGAGACTGGACACCCCCCCAGGCAGCCCCCTCTAGACTGGACATGCCCCATTGCATCTCAATCAAGACCGGACCCCCCCGGGCAGCACCCTCCAGAATGAGCCCCCCCAGGCCTCCCCTCCACACTGGACACACCCCCAGGCATGCCACTGAAGACTGGACCCCCCCAGGCATTCCCTCCCAGACTGCACCCCCCTCAGGAAGCCCCCTCCAGACTGGACACCCCCCAGGCAGCCCCCTGTAGACTGGACACCCCAGGTATCCCACTCAAGACTGGACACCCCCTCCAGACTGTACACCCCCCAGGCATCCCACTCCAAACTTGACCCCCCCAGGCATCTCCCTCCAGACTGGACACCCCCCATGTAGCCCCCTCTAGACTGGACACCCCAGGTATCCCACTCAAGACTGGACACCCTCTCCAGACTGTACACCCCCCAGGCATCCCACTACAGACTTGACCCCCCCAGGCATCTCCCTCCAGACTGGACACCCCCCAGGCATCCTGCTCCAGACTGGACACCCTCTCCAGACTGTACGCCCCTCAGGCTGCCCCCTTCAGACTGTACCCCCGCCCCCAGGCATCCCACTCAAGACTGGACACCCCTTCCAGACTGGACACCCCCAAGGCAGCCCCCTCCAGAATGGACACCCCCCTGGCATCCCACTCCAGACTGGACACCCCCCCCCAGACAGACCCCACCAGACTGCACCCCCAGGCCTCCCCCTCCACACTGGACATCCCCCAGGCATCCCACTCAAGACTGGACAATCCCTCCAGACTGGACACCACCGAGGCAGCCCCCTCCAGACTGGACACCGCCTTCATACTGGACACCCCCCCAGGCATCCCACTCTAGACTGGACACCCCCCAGGCATACCACTCCAGACTGAACACCCCCGAGACATCCCCTCCCAGACTAAAGCCCCCCAGGCAGCCCCCTCCAGACTGGATACTCCCTCCAGACTGAAGCCCCCCAGGCATCCCACTCCAGACTGGACACCCCTCAGGCAGCCCCCTCCAGATTGCACCCCCGCCCCCCCGGCATCCCTCTCCAGACTGGATACCCTCCAGGCCTCCTCCAGACTGGACACCCCCAGGAATCCCCTCCAGACTGGACAGCCCCCCTCCCCACCAGGCATCCCACTCCAGACTAGAACCCCCCCACACATCCCCTTCCAGACTGGAGAGCCCACCAGGGATCCCATTCCAGACTGGACACCCCCCCACAGGCATCCCATTCAAGACTGGACACCCCTTCCAGACTGGACACCCCCCCAGGCAGCCCCCTCCAGACTGGAACCCCCCAGGCATCCCACTGAAGACTGGACACTGGCTCCAGACTGGACAACCCCCAGGCAGCCCCCTCCACACTGGACAGACCCCCAGGCATCCAACTGAAGACTGGACACCCCCTCCAGACTGCACATCCCCCCATGCATCCCCCTCCAGACTGGACAACCTCCCAGGCATCCTGCTCCAGACTGGACACCCCCCACCACAGCCACCTCCAGACTGTACAGCTCTCCAGACATCCCACTCCAGACTGGACCCCCCCTGGGCATCCCATTCAGGACTGGACACCCCTTCCACACTGGACGCCCCAGGTATCTCCCTCCAGACTGGACACCCCCACAGGAATCCCCTTCCAGACTGGACATCCCCCAGGCATCCCACTCCAGACTGGGCACCCCCCAGACACCCTCCTGCATACCTGACTCCCCCCAGGCATCCCACTCCAGACTGGACATCCCCCCGAGGCAGCCCACACCAGACTGCACAACCCCTAGGCATCTCCCTCCAGACTGGACACCCCCCACACATCCCCGCCCAGACGGGATTGCCCCCCAGGCATCCCACTCCAGACTGGACACCCCCCCAGGCATCCCATTGAAGACTTGGCATCCCTTCCAGACTTGACACCCCCCCAGGCAGTCCCCTCCAGACTGGATCCCCCAGGCATCCCACTCAAGACTGGACACCCCCAGGCAGCCCCTCCAGACTGGACAACCCCAGGCACCCCCGACCCCCCCCACACTGGACACACCCCCAGGCATCCCACTGCAGACTGGACACCCCCTCCAGACTGCACATCCCCCCATGCATCCCCCTACAGACTGGACACCCCCCAGGCATCCTGTTTCAGTCTGGACACCCCCTCAAGACTGGCCACCCCGCCAGGCAGCCCCTTCCAGACTGCACACCCCCCACACAGCCACCTCCAGACTGGACAGCCCTCCAGACATCCCGTTCCAGACTAGACCCCCCCCCAGGCATCCCATTCAGGACTAGACACCCCTTCCAGACTGGACACCCCCCAGGCATCCCCCTCCAGACTGGACATCCCCCTGGCATCGAACCCAAGACTGGAACCCCCTCCAGACTGGTCACCCTCCAGGCATCCCACTCCAGACTAGACACCCCCCAGGCATCCCACTCCAGACTAGACACCCCCCAGGAATCCCACTAAAGACTGGACACCCCCTCGAGACTGGACACCCCCCCAGGCAGCCCCCTCTAGACTGGACACGCCCCATTGCATCTCAATCAAGACCGGACCCCCCCCCCCGGGCAGCACCCTCCAGAATGAGCCCCCCCAGGCCTCCCCCTCCACACTGGACACACCCCCAGGCATGCCACTGAAGACTGGACCCCCCCAGGCATTCCCTCCCAGACTGCACCCCCCCTCAGGAAGCCCCCTCCAGGCTGGACACCCCCCAGGCAGCCCCCTCTAGACTGGACACCCCAGGTATCCCACTCAAGACTGGACACCCCCTCCAGACTGTACACCCCCCAGGCATCCCACTCCAGACTTGACCCCCCCCAGGCATCTCCCTCCAGACTGAACACCCCCCATGTAGCCCCCTCTAGACTGGACACCCCAGGTATCCCACTCAAGACTGGACACCCTCTCCAGACTGTACACCCCCCAGGCATCCCACTACAGACTTGACCCCCCCAGGCATCTCCCTCCAGACTGGACACCCCCCAGGCATCCTGCTCCAGACTGGACACCCTCTCCAGACTGTACGCCCCTCAGGCTGCCCCCTTCAGACTGTACCCCCGCCCCCAGGCATCCCACTCAAGACTGGACACCCCTTCCAGACTGGACACCCCCAAGGCAGCCCCCTCCAGAATGGACACCCCCCAGGCATCCCACTCCAGACTGGACACCCCCCCCCCAGGCAGACCCCACCAGACTGCACCCCCAGGCCTCCCCCTCCACACTGGACATCCCCCAGGCATCCCACTCAAGACTGGACAATCCCTCCAGACTGGACACCACCCAGGCAGCCCCCTCCAGACTGGACACCCCCCAGCCATATCCCACTCCAGACTGGACAACCCCCATGCAGCCCCCTCCATACCGCACCCCCCCAAGCAGCCACCTCCAGACTGGACACCCCCTCTGGCATACCAATCCAGACTGAACACCCCCCGGCAAGTCCCCTCCCCCTACACCCTCCCAGGCATCCCCCTCCACACTGGACACACCCCCAGGCATCCCACTCCAGATAGGATGCCCCCAGGCATCCCACGCCAGACTGGACACCACCTCCAGACTGAACACCCCACCCCCCCCCCCCAGGCATCCCACTCCAGACTGGATACCCACGCAGGCATCCCACTCAAGGCTGGACACCCCCCAGGCATCCCCTCCCAGACTGAACCCCCCAGGCAGCCCCCTCCAGACTGGACACCGCCTTCATACTGGACACCCCCCCAGGCATCCCACTCTAGACTGGACACCCCCCTGGCATCCCAATCCAGACTGAACACCCCCCAGACATCCCCTCCCAGACTGAAGCCCCCCAGGCAGCCCCCTCCAGACTGGATACTCCCCCCAGACTGAAGCCCCCCAGGCATCCCACTCCAGACTGGACACCCCTCAGGCAGCCCCCTCCACATTGCACCCCCCCGGCATCCCCCTCCAGACTGGATACCCCCCAGGCCTCCTCCAGACTGGACATCCCCAGGAAGCCCCTCCAGACTGGACAGCCCCCCCTCTCCACCAGGCATCCCAATCCAGACTAGAACCCTCCTAGGCAGCCCCCTCCACACTGGACACCGCCCCAGGCATCCCATTCAAGACTGGACACCCCCTCCAGATTGGTCACCCCTCCAGGCATCCCACTCAGGATTGAAGGATTGGACAACCCCCGTGCAGCCCCCGCCATACTGCACTCCCCCCCAGGCAGCCCCCTCCAGACTGGACACTCCCTCAGGCATACCAATCCAGAATGGACACCCCCTCCAGACTGAACACCCCTCCAAGCAGCCGCTTCAGACTGGACCCGCCCCACCGCCTCCGAGTCATCCAACTCCAGACTGGATACCCACCCAGGCATCCCACTCAAGAATGGACATCCCCTCCAGACTGAACCCCCCGCCTCAGGCATCCCACTCCAGACTGGACACCCCCCAGCCATCCCCTCCCAGACTGAACCCCCCCAGGCAGCCCCCTCCAGACTGGACACCGCCTTCATACTGGACACCCCCCCAGGCATCCCACTCTAGACTGGACACCCCCCTGGCATCCCAATCCAGACTGAACACCCCCCAGACATCCCCTCCCAGACTGAAGCCCCCCAGGCAGCCCCCTCCAGACTGGATACTCCCCCCAGACTGAAGCCCCCCAGGCATCCCACTCCAGACTGGACACCCCTCAGGCAGCCCCCTCCACATTGCACCCCCCCCCCCGGCATCCCCCTCCAGACTGGATACCCCCCAGGCCTCCTCCAGACTGGACACCCCCAGGAAGCCCCTCCAGACTGGACAGCCCCCCCTCTCCACCAGGCATCCCACTCCAGACTAGAACCCTCCTAGGCAGCCCCCTCCACACTGGACACCGCCCCAGGCATCCCATTCAAGACTGGACACCCCCTCCAGATTGGTCACCCCTCCAGGCATCCCACTCAGGATTGGAGGATTGGACAACCCCCATGCAGCCCCCTCCATACTGCACTCCCCCCCAGGCAGCCCCCTCCAGACTGGACACTCCCTCAGGCATACCAATCCAGAATGGACACCCCCTCCAGACTGAACACCCCTCCAAGCAGCCGCTTCAGACTGGACCCGCCCCACCGCCTCCGAGTCATCCAACTCCAGACTGGATACCCACCCAGGCATCCCACTCAAGACTGGACATCCCCTCCAGACTGAACCCCCCGCCTCAGGCATCCCACTCCAGACTGGACACCCCCCAGCCATCCCCTCCCAGACTGAACCCCCCCAGGCATCCCACTCCAGACTGGACACCCCCAGGCATTCCACTGAAGACTGGACACCCCCTCCAGACTGAACCCCCCGCCTCAGGCATCCCACTCCAGACTGGACACCCCCCAGCCATCCCCTCCAGATTGCACCCCCCCCAGGCATCTCTCTCCAGACTGGACACACCCCCAGGCATCCCCCTCCAGACTGGACACCCCCCAGGAAGTCCCCTCCACACTGGACAGCCCCCCCACCCCACCAGGCATCCCACACCAGACTGGAACCCCCCCCCAGGCAGCCACCTCCAGACTCGACACCCCCCTAGGAACCCCACTCAAGACTGGACACCCCCTCCAGATTGGTCACCCCTCAAGGCATCGCACTCAGGACTGGAAACCGCCCCAGGCATCCCACTCAAGATTGGACACCCCCTCCAAACTGGACACCCCCCAGGCATCCCACTCCAACTGGACGCCGTTTTAGGCAGTCCCCTCCAGGCTGCACACACCCCCAGGTATACCCCTCCACACTGGACACCCCCCAAGCATGCCACTAAAGACTGGACACCCCCTCCAGACTGCACATTCACCCAGGCATCCCCCACCAGACTGGACACCCCTCCAGGCATCCCGCTCCAGACTGGTCCGCCCTCCAGACTAGACACCGCCCCCATGCAGCCCCCTTCAGACTTGACACCCCCTCAGGCAGCCCCCTTCAGACTGGATACCCCCCAGGCATCCCACTCCAGACTGGACACCCCCTCCAGACTGGACACCACCCCCCCCCCAGGTATCACACTCCAGACTGGACATCCCTCCCAGGCGCAACCACTCCTAGACTTCAAACCCCCCGCCCACCCCAGGCAGCCCCCTCCAGACTGGTGACCCCCCAGGCATCCAAAACCAGACTGGATACCCCCCAGGCATCCCACTCAAGACTGGATACCCCCTCAAGACTGGACACCACCCCAGGCAGTCCCATCAGACTGGACACCCCCCCAGGCAGCCCCCTCTGGACCGGACACCCCCTAGGCATCCCACTCCAGACTGGACACCCCCCTCCAGACTGCACACCCCCCAGGCAGCCCCCTCCAGACTGGACCCCCATGCAGTCCCCTGACAGTCTTCCACAATAGCTGTGCAATGCATGTCTGCAGTTTACCTGAACCTCTGTGGTCTGCCAGCTACATGAAGTGTAACACCAATAGGTCAGCTGCAAACATGATCAACTAGAAGCACAGGAGATCCATACAGGGCTGGAGCATCTGCTCAAACACCCCTCAAGACTTCAAACAGCCCACCCCATACACATGTGACAAGTGCATTCAATGGCAAGTGGCATGTGCATGTTGGTCATGGCTCATTGCCAAGGCATAAAAGCACACTAACTGATTGTGTGCCCATGACAGAAGTAAACATACTAATAAAAATGAAAAATACACGAACAATACAGTATCAGTGACCTGGGTGGAAGGGGCGTCAAATTATCCGTCAGGGAACAATAACATGACAGGGCCATGCATGGGTGACGGGAAGGCAGTCAGAGAATGCATGTGTCACATAGACCAGAGAATTGTGATGCCACTCCAAAGAGCAAACATGGCTCACTACTGCATTACAGTGTCCAAGGTGGAGCAACACATGAGAGAAGGCAGTGTGTGACTGCACATGCCGGTGGGCGTGTCTGCATGACATGGGTTTAACACAGCAATGACAAACAAAAGTGCCATTAACGGGACCATGGAACACCTCCACAGTGAGCCCACCTACATCCACCCCAACCACACTGATGGCAAACACACAGTGATGCTGCAGAGCTAAAAGCAAATGAAAACATTCAGTGCAGACACAGTTGTCTGATGGACCCACCCCCACATGTCAGGCACATGTGGATCCTTCCAGCCACAACCATCACAGCAACAACAACACACATGCATGCACGCACCCCACAAGACACATGACTTGCTATAGCGAGATGCACTGGCTGAAAAGTGAAGTATCATAGATGCACACACACAAATGAACTACATGAAGCGTGTAATGTAACCAAATCAAATATTTTTGCATAGAAATATTTACAATAAAAACAGTGAAGGAAGTTGAAAGCAGCCCAAGAGAAAAAAGAAAAGAAATAAAAATCCTACGCCTAACTAACTATATACATGAAAAACTGGGCAGGAAATTCTGGCAAGTCCGGGGGAGAATAATGATTAAAAAAAGAAACCTGCATCTAAATAACTATTTACATAGGCAGCGGGCTAGTCCTCCTTCCAGATCTTAATCAGCCTTTCCCCCAGGGCTGGGTCCCACACCATGTCTCTCCCCCACTCAGACGGGCCTCCATTCTTGCCGGGAGGGCTTGCAGGTCCTCCAGCATCCGTGTCTCTATCACCTCCGCCTCCCTGCAAGTTGCCTCCAGGATGGCAGCCCACCTCCTTGCATGACGCAGTGCAATCCCAGCCCTGGCCATCACCACTCCTGCATCCTGTTCCCGCTGGGTCTCTGTCACGATCTGCCTGTCATATGAACACGGAAGACAATGTGTGCCTGAAGCATGCCCCCTGCCTCCCTCTTGCCACCTGCATCCGTTGGGTGGTCTGCGCTGTGAAAAATGGCCTCCTCCTTATTTCCTGATGTTGCTCCTGTGCCAATTGCCTGCTACGTAGGTACACCCACCGAGCTGATGATGATACCCGGGGGCATACGGCACTTGCACTGCTCATGGGTGCTTGCTGTCCCTTCATTGCCTGGGACTCTGTCGGTGCCTGGGTAGGCATGGTGGCCACCTCAGCTGCTGTGCCTTGGACTTCCAACGTGGGCACTGATGTGATCTCCACCAGATGGGGTGTTGGTAGTGGGACTGGTGTACAGGGGCCCCTGCTGCAACCTGGGCCGGAAGGTACACTGGAGGACAACTGGGGCACAGAGGAGAAAGTTGATGAGGTGGTCGCATCAGGAAACATCCCACGGAGTACAACATGGAACAGGCATGTTGCGAGCCATGACACAAGGTTGTATAGCTCACTGTAATGATGTGCAAGTAGACTACGAGTATCCTGCAGATCATCACAAATGACACCTGTCTGCCTCATCAATCCGGCCAGCAGGGGTAGCACATAATCCCAAATGAACACATCACATGGTAATGGGGTGTCGGTCTGGGTGGACACACTAGCCGACAATGCAAGATGGGTCTTGGTGGAGGCATCCCGGCACATGCACACTGCTGCAGTCGATGGCCCAGGGACCAGATTTTGCACAGGCACCTCCACGGTGGCATGCACAGCCTCATTCCCCTGGGCCAGGACTGCAGTACGCATGCCCACGTCAACACCTCCCCCTGACCCCCTGGGATGTGCTTCAGCGGCCACCTCCTCCACATCCTCCTCCACCAACCTGGATGACTCTGGGGTGTCTTCAGCCATGGATGGCCCCTGTGGGGCATCATCTGGCCCCACCGCTGCTGACGTGTCCACTCCCACATTCTCCTTCTTTGACTTAACCCCAGTAGCCATACCCGATGTCACTGGTGCTGCCACAGCCCCATCGCTCCCCGAAGATGAGCTGTCACTGGTGGAGGCATCCCTGCATCCCTGCTTCACAGCACTGCTTCCACCCTCTTCATCAGATGCAACTGTAAAAAAGGAGACACTGCACCAAAGCCAGCGTGGCATCATCAACATTCACATAAACATGATTTGTCAAGGGGACAACCATAAACCTTCACACCCACACACAAGGACATGCAATCCACATCCATGCAGACACCTGCCTGGCCTTCGCTCCACACGATCACATCCAACTACATGAAACTGTCACAACCAATCGATTGTGTATACCATACACACATGCATCAATTGCACATACACATGAGTATCATGCATGCACATGACGTGACAACACAACCTCAACTGGCACACTTGCCACCCTGGAACATTGCACACACAAGTAACATTGCATGTGCACGGCTTGCAAGACAGCACTACAACGCACAATGCAAGTAAGAGCACATTTGAATTCAAGACATGTCTCAATGCACACATGGAGAGCGATGTCACTGAGGGTGGCCCGTGGGTCTTGAGTTTTTTGCTGCATGGATGTGTTAGCTGCACTCTGTTTCATTTTGTTCATTGTCTGCAGATTCTTCAATTAGGGAATTATGGCTATTTCATGGGATGAAATGTGACTGTCGACTGCATGCCAATGGGACAGGTGAGATGTGCATTTATCTTGATCGTTATGGAATGGCTACTTTAGTTTCTGCATGTCTGGATGTGGCAATTCTGGTGTGTCGCCCTCTTTGTCACAATTGTAAATGACCTCTTGTAAAATGTTAATTGTTTATTAGGGATGGGGTTTTTTGTGGTCATATTGCCTAATTGAATAACCTGTTGATTGAGGCTGCACTGCTTATCTACACCCCAAAATAGGGACATGTTTGTGCACATCATTCACATTCTAGGACATGTGTGCAGCAATATGTCATTGTTCTTGTTGTATTTTGTGTCCATGTTCATTTTTGGGCCATGTATGGCTTGCAGCTCAGACATGATGTTTATATATTCATCACTGCTTACATAATTGACAGCTATGTTAGTTAGTGTTATGGGATGTTTTTGATGCCAAAGGGGTGATTTCATTAAATGGTTTGCATGATAGTAGTGGTGTCCTCCCTCTTAAATGTGTTTCTTTTGGAAACACAAAATGACATGTCTTTGAGTTCTAAGGGATGCACACACGTTTGCACTTCCAAAGGCACTTTCTCAGGGCGGTTTTGTGGGCACAGTGGATTGGCCTATTGTCATCATTAAGTGGCACCTGGGATTTGGCAGGATCGTGTGCACTCCACAGGGGAAGGATTTTGTGTGAAATAAGATTTCACAAGCTGGGTACGTGCAGCCTCTCCACATGCCCATTTCCCAGCCATACACAAGCGGTGTGCCTGTGGGTGTGGATGGGGTGCCACCATCATGTCCACCGGGATGCCACGCAGTGTTGAAACATTGTGCATGATACATGCTTCCACAATGATCCTGCAGACTTCTGGTGGTGCATATAGCAACACATCACCAGAGTGGTCATGGGAGTGGAAACGTGACTTGATCACTCCGAATGTGCGCTCCACTATGTCCCGAGTTGCAATATGGGCAGTGTTGTACCTTACCACGGCAGGTGTGTTGCGGTTGCATTTGGGCATCATCATGTATGTGCTCAGAGGGTAGGCATGTCCCCGGTAGAGGTTGGAATGGTTGTCATTGTCATTTGTTGACAGTGTCTATTGGTCTGTGTGCAACATGCATGCATGTGCACTCCTTTAATCACTCGCTCAGTGACCGGGTTCTCTGAACTGAAGCTGCCAACAGCACATCAAAGCACTCTTGCCCTTCTCCCTCTCAGACCCCACTAACAAACCCTCAACCCCCACCCATTGCAGATCCATCAGAGCACCAAAAGTGGCGACAGTGAGCGGTACAAGACTGATTAACATAACATAACATAAAATAACATTCAAGTACTGGGTCACCCCTTATTTCCGGTTCCTACAGTGTGCTGGCTTCCTCTGTGTAGTGCCTTTTTTGATGTTGTACGCTGCCTTGCCTTTATAGCAATGCCTACGCTTTCAGCTTCATAATAAGACACACATTATCCTAAAAGAGACACCCCTAGCTCCCAGGTGCAAAGAAGCTCCAGTACCTATCCACAGGCCTCAGGCAAGTCCAGGGATTAGGTGCTCACAGCCTTTCTCAATAGCCCTCGCCTCACACAAGACCTTTAAGTTGGGGTTTCCGGGCACCTAGTCCCCTTTTCACCTGTGTAACCTGTAATTTCATCGGCACCCTCTGCCTCAGGTGCTATGGCTTACTTAGAGCCCACACCAAAGGGCTCTATTGTGCAGTAGCACCATCTGCTCATGTTATTATTCTCAAATCAAAAGCATATCACCTAGAACACAACAGAGCCATACAGTGAGTGCTCTCACACTATCAGAGATGGAGCAGAGTGAACAAAAGTAAAGTCACACCCGGTGCGTCCTTTGATGGAGCTTGTCCAGGTCACTTTTGCTCGTGTGCACACATATCAAGCTTGGAGTGGGGCTTTACAGGAGGTTAGAGCGGCCTCCACTACCAGGTTGCTGATCGGCTGGAGACAGTGGGTCTCATTATACGTCAGTTTTACCAGACGTGCAGAGCGGGTCCTATGAGGGGAAGAGGGAGCAAACAACGGGCCGCTCATAATCAGCCCGTTGTTTGCTCCCTGTGCCATTCACATTCAGCCCTATGGGGGCTGAAATGGGAATGGGGAAGGTCCGGGCCCGGGTTCCGGAAGGGAGGAATTACCCGACCCTCCGAACTCGGAATGGCCCGGTAATTCCCGATTCTGGGAACCCGGACCCGATTTTGGCGTTAGCCATGCCTCCAATAGCGGCATGGCTACCGCCAAAGTCGTAATGACTGCCAGTGAGAAGAACAAAGAAGAGGAGTGGAAGTCAGGATTCTATTGGTGATTAGAGCCAGCCGTCCACACTTTATGATTGTCTAAAGAGAAGAACTCATGCTCTACAGGTGTGCTGTCTAAAAACAGGAACAGCACAAAATTAATAATAATGTCTGCATTTGTTAGCAGATTCGCTTGCTGTCTTTTCCATTGGCATCAAACTGTGTCACTGCAGACTCCTTCACTAGGTGCAGAAAAAGCCCTCTGTCTAAATCGGACACTTCATCTCAATCCTGGTGAGGAGTGAGCACCCCAGCACAGGAAATCTGCATGCTCAATAGTTATGTGTGCATATTTGTTTTAAACAAATTATTGGTTCACTAATATATATCCAGGAGGGACAACTGCCCCAGGCAAATGTGGCTTCGCAGCTCGCATTCATGGGCGTAGCTTGTGGAGGGGTGTCACACCGCTTCATTTGTAGATCTCAGTCTGGTGTCTGACACTTAGCCGAGTATGGGAGCTATTGTTCAGCTGAGTGTGAGCTGATTCATGGCTCATCTGTGGTGTGTCCAGTTTAAAGATTCTTCTTCCTGTGTTCTTTTGTCTGTCAAAGGCTGCCCCTCTTTCAGCAATGGGAAATGACTGTAAAACAAGGTTATCTTAAGTGACCCTTTTACACGTTAAATAACAAATCCTCCCGGAAAGGGAAAATTGGCACTGTGCAATGGGCCATCTGCATTTTAAAACAAGAGTCATATCAAAAGTCTGCATTTGATTAATTTGCCTTTCTGAATATAAAATACAAATAATTGTATTCACAATCTGTGCAATATTAAGCCAAAAGCCTTCTTCAAATCATGATAAAAGCAAGTGAGTTTGTTTTGATGATGCCACGCTATATAGTTTACAGAAACCTCAAGTTGCTGAAGCTATGTATGGGTAGCAAATCCAGGCCTGCCTCCTTTCCATAACATCTGGACGGAGGAATGGTACAAAAGTAGCTGCCAAGTACCCACGTTTTACTTTTGAGCCACTAGTACTTTGCATTGGGAGATTCCCCCGAATGCAAATTGCTGTTGACAGAAAAGGCCAGGTATAGAGTTTACACAGGACCACTCAGTAATTCTAAACGCCTTATTGGAATTTAGCTCCCTCTCTGTAGATCTTCAGGCCGTTACATGTCAGGCAAGATAGATATCCTGCCAGTCCTGGCAACAATAACCATACCATTCTGCAAGTCTGCTCCTTGTAGTCCTGCATTTCTAACGGGAAATTAAACGTCAGTATTGTATACAAAAGCAAAATGGCAAGGGAAACCAGATTAAAAAATAAACTGGACAGGCCACAAACATAGAAGTAGGACTAACGTAAATACAAATATAAATATAGTCATTCTTCTATGTCGCTGTCCTGTTACAGGGGGGTGCTCAAAGGCACACCACTGCCATTGGAGGAGAGTGGCCAGGGAGGGGAAGGGGGAGGAAATGGGGGCGTGAAACGCTTTTCACGCCCCCATTCGCATAGGAAGAATTGCGCCGGGACCCGATTTCAAAATCGGGTCCCGGCAAAAACCGGGACCGTAGCCACCCGCAAAATTAAAAAACTCCCGGGACCCAGGACAGAGGGCGATTTCCCTGGACTGTCCTGGGAAAACTGGGACGTCTGGTCACCCTAAAAATGGCACGAGCCAAAACACCAACAGCGGCAAAGCAGCCCTCTTTCTGCATATTTATGAGATATGGGTTTAATGAAGTAGTTATATTAGATGGCAAAAATGAGTAGTTGTCTGTCAAAACTATAGATTTACTGACCATCACAAAGGTTCACATGGAGCCAATTACTTTGCATGAGGGATACAATTCAGTGGCTCCGCAACCCAAGGTGTGTCGCTTCCCCACGTTGCTCTTTGACCTTGACTCTGATATGCTCTGGCAGGAGTACATCACCCAGTAGACCATAATCTTGATTTAATTATATTTGTATGAAGGTTGGCATCCAGTTGATGGAGGTTTATGGAAAGTGAGCCTTCTGAAGGTACACAGTGGCAAAAACTTTACCCTTCATAATAATCGCCTTTGTTTCCACATGCCAATATTCCCGGACTCGATGTAGATTCTTGTATTAACTTTGGCTGATGAAATCCCATGTTGGCCATACCAAGGTCAAAACTTGACATGGAGACCCCACAGAACTGTACAGTGGCCAGTCAACCCACTGAGCTATGTTACCATCATTGGCCTGCATGTTAGGGTATATCCTCATATATGTGTAGATGTAAACACACCACACTAATAAATCACTAAATCATACTTAGAAGTAGGTGTTTTATTACCAAGTTTGTCAACTTCTCAAATAGTTGCTCATGGTAAATTAGAGGCACTCACTGATGTCAGCATAGCCACAAAGTTGTTTGCCTTCCTTGTATTTGAATTTGTATTAAAGAAAACAACGCAATTTCCTTTTTAAATGTCATGCTTTACTAGAGAGCAAGCAACCGTCCGACTGAGGACCAGATATACACCCCGGCACAAAGCCATTAAGAAGCACTACTCAGTGCACCTACTAATCTTTGGCGAGATGCCAATCAACACTATATTCAGGAAATATATCACATTTGCCTCGATAAAGGCCTTTAAAGGTCAAAACACGTGTCGGCAACCATGGTGATAATAAAAGACCTAATGGCACTAATTTACAACGAGTGGACTATATTTTCGTCATCGTTACAGGACTCCACAGAATATAGGAAATCCTCCTAATAATGGAATTTATGTGTCAAGCACCAGCATTGTAGGAATCTAACACACACCCACTCTTTACTGGATTGCCTTGTAATTATTTTGGAACCGCACACTCTGCTTTTGCCCTTTCAGAGAGAATGGTACTTGCTTTGCCTCAGTCATTTCTATTAGGATTGTGAATATATTATTAGGCTGATTTACCATGTGAAGCTATGCTGCATTATATGTTGGTGCTCAGATAAAGATAGAGTATGTACATCTTCAGGTTACTGCCGAAATTGCAAAATGTGAAACCAAGAAACATGGGATCAGGTTACGGCTTACCCACTTGACCACCCCGGGCAAACACTATATGGGCCTCATTACGAGTCAGCCGTTGCGGAAAGAACGGTGGTGGTAAATCTGCCACCACCGTTCTTTCTGGAGCAGCTGATTAAGAGTCCTGCAGGTGGGAGGTGTCACTCCCGCCAGGTCTGATATGGCGGATTTAACACCACCCGCCTGCAGGCGGACATGGAAACCCCGGCACCTTACGGCATGGTACCGGTATTTCCACTTCCCCATTCCCATGGAGTCCTATAGGACTCCATGGGAATGGGGATTTACCTAATTCCGCCTCTGGAATTACCGGATCACCGGGGTTGTAATGCCCTGGTGATTCCAGCTATCACGGAGGCGGAATGGTAATACGAGTCCGGCAGTAACCTGCCAGAATTTCCTGCATCATTACCGCCGGACTCGTAATGAGGCCCTATGTCTTAGTTCCCTTAGCTGCCAAAATTGGAGTCCCTTATAAGTGATTTTCTTATATATGCATTATTGACAAAGACTCACTCATGCATAGCTTAATAGACTACATTGTTGTTCCCTATATTATGCTACTGACCCGTTATGTAGTGCATACAAGAGAATGAATTTTCTCTTAGCTCCCCTCATGGAATGTCGCTAGACGTGGCTCTCTCTCCACATAAGGACATGACTTAAATAATGATACAATGGTTGGTGGGTGGGGAGAGTCTTGGAAGGTCCCATTCCAAATTTTGTGCAAGAAATGAAAGGGTGTGATTATGTCTCAGGGTGTTAGAACCGACCACGTGACCCCTGAATGTTCACAGGTCGCGCCTTTAAAAATCTGGAAGCCCACGAATTTCTGCCACTCATAGAGGGACCGACCACCACAAAATTCCCTTCTAACCACCCTTCTCTTCTCCACCTTTACTTGTATTCTCTGCACAGGGCTGCCAGTGCCCCTCAATGTCTTTCTACCAACTCGAAGCGACACTTGTTCACTGGTCTCTCCCCTCATTTGCTTTCCTCTCTCTGTTACTATCCACCAGCACAGCCTGTCTGCTCATTCACGGTGAGTAGTCCCTCTCCTAAGAGATTCCCCCCACCCTCACCAGAGTTTCCCTCTTTCCATCTGTTGCTCATAGTGCTTCTCTTTTGATTACAGCAGCTCAACACATTGAAGGCACAAATGTGTAACAGTACCTCAGCATGTTGAGAGACTGTAGCTGAGACCTGCGCATAAGCCGCATCACAATGCACCTTTGTGAATCCTTGTGAAACCGATTTGGCCCCTTTCCTTTTTTCAGAAGCAGTGAATCATATTTGTTTTAGTGGTGACGCGTAAATAACAATTCCTTCTATATTTTCAGGTTGATTTATCATGTGAGTTGGTACAATCTGAAGTTCTGGTTTAGCCTGTGGAGGGCTTTGCCTGTTGGTTCTATAACCGGAAGGCGACACAGGAGAGGTTGTGCTATACTCTGCTTTTGAAATCATTTGATTATGTGTTTGGGTGTCTGGAGATCATGGAAGTGGCAGCAGAGCCCAGTATAAATCCCAGTAACAAGACACTCAATACCTCCTTTTCAACACGTTTGGAGAGGTTTCAGCTGTTGCCTTATGGTAATTATGGTAAGTATGATTGCATTTTCTGTTGCCTGAGTCTTGTTCGTGTTTTCCTTCAGGGCTCCTCGTACAGTTCCGACCTCATTAGCGCCATGATGCCTAGATGGTGAAGGTGTGCTCTACAAATGCAATTAACATAACATGGTAATCAGTGAAACTAGTCAGCGGGTTGCCATTTGTGCCCTGATGTTTAGAACTGTTTCCGGTCCCAGCGTTCCTCAGCAAATGTTTGGTTATAAATGTAGCACCTATCTTGAAGTATTTATATTAATGCGTCAGTGCTCTAGTTTTCCTTAGAGGGTACACTATGTCAGACTTTGGAGTTCCCAGATGGAACGCCATGCAATGTTACAATTGGCGGGTGCTATTCTGGGGTTAAGGCTCTGGAAGTTGGTTATATAGTGTGCTAGTCCAGCTGCCTCTCTCAAGGATTCACACCCCAGTGGGCCACATGTGCAGACACTTCTCCTTCAAACAGCACACAGCTAGGAAGACACAAAAGGCTTGGTACCAACTTTCTCTTCTGTGGAAAATCAAGCCTCTCATCCCAGAAAACAACTTCAGATCTGCTGTCCGATCCTTGGTCCTCTCCCACCTGGATAGTGGCAATGACCTCTTGGAAGGCATTCCGGTGACTACCCTGGCTCCCATGAGATGTGTACTGCATGCCGCAACACGAATCATCAATGGACTTCAATGGACTCTGAAATTTGACCACATCAAAACAACCCTCCTCGAACTGCACTCACTCCCGCGGCAAGCCCGTATAATCTTCAAATCCTGCTGCGTCATCTACACAGCTCTCACCCTGAAATCCTCAAGCTGCCTCACTGAGAAACTCATCATCTCCAGAGGCCTATGATTCAACAGAAGAAAGCATATGTGCAGACTTGAATTCTGCCGGTGCCGGTGCAGGAAGGGAAAACTAGTAGACAGGCCATCTCTGTCTACACCCCAAGTCTCTGGAACCTCCTCCCATCAACATCTGACTCACTCCCTTTTACAGTTCAGGAAGAAGCTCAAACCCCCCTCTTCAAGGAAAGGCTCCTCCATAGAACCTAGGTCCATACACCATCCACTCCTCACCATACCTGAGAGTGGGTGATCTGATCCCCACTGTTTCCTCCCCTGGTTACTTGCAGGCCCCATTGCTGACAATTGCCCTCCGTCCCCCTGTTGTTAGATTCCAACTGCCAAGGTTCCCTGCTCCCTAATCTTGTTCTTCACCCCATGATTGTAAAGTGTTCCATTGCTTCCCGAAGCTAGGTCTGCACTCAATAAATACACCAATAATGATAATAATAATAATTAATGTGATTTTACAGGCACTCCCCTTACACACAGCCTAACAATTTTCCCTCGCTAGTAGATTTGGGGGTAAACATATATTTATTATGCCAATAAGGATCTGAATTGTGATGAGTTACAGTGAAAACGTTATTTATGAGCTAATGTTACATTTACTGTATTTATTGATGAATTAAACCACCAACTTCTTATTCCAAGGCTGGCATGTTATTAATAATTGGGGTAACCTACCAGCCTCAGTACGGAATAACCTAGGTACTTATGGTAGGTTGGGGGAAGCTTATTGTGTACCTATCTGGGTTTGTTTAGCAGTTCCTATCCCCACTGTCATTTTGCACTACTCTGGTTGTCTAGGACCTTAGGCAGTATGGGTACCCCTCTCCTCCTAACATGTCAGGCTAGGGAGATGAGCCCTTCAGTTCATGAAAGCCTGTAATTTAACTTGCCCGGTCTGATTTTCACTACATTAGGTAAAAAAGGGGGTTACATAATCACTGATCATTTTCAAGTCCACGAACTAGCTGAAGCATCTTGAAACTTTAATCAGTGAATTTGATCCTCTAGATCAGTGATCTTCAAACTTTTTATGCTAAGCGCTGCCTTGGAAAAACAGAAATTGGTTAACCTTCCCACCCCGGACCACCCCTCCTTGTGTCAGTGTTATTTTTTTTTTATACGCATAGACATTGGCTGCTGAGTGCATGGTGCCATAATATTGAAAGGATCTTTGGTTGAGGTTACATTCCAAGACAATCACTTCCAATCCAAACATGGAAACACTGCAAGAAGCAGAAAAATCTCCAGCAGAGCTTCTATTTTCTCAAAGTACATTCATAGTCGTGTATTCAGTGAAAAGCTATTTTATTTTGCAGAGCGGATAGTTTTAATGGGAAGGGTGTGCCTGTCTCTCGAATCCCCAAAAGTGCATTTCATTGGGGGCAGGGGCCATCTGCATGGGGCCAGCTGCCCCTAAAAGTGCATTATTAATATAACATTAAGGGAGTGTGCAGAGTGTTATTGGTGTTGCTGGGTAACTCTGCTCTTTTGTGTTGGAGTCTTTCTATCATGTTCATTCACAAGGTGGAGGGTCAGCTGATTCATAGAGGGCTCCAAGGAGCGGAGCGATGGGGGTGCGCAGAGTGTTACCAGTGTTGGTGGGGGTGACGGGGACATCATGTTGTAAGCATTATTTTCATATTCCTCACAAAACACTCAAAGACTTGCACACCGGAGCACATTATTAGTGAAGGAGCAAACGACTTTCGATCCTAATTGTCCTTACGTGAGCTCTACAAAGACTAGTCTCTCCTTCTCCTCATGGATGCCCGGGAAAACAATAAGCCAAGCCGCAAGGAAATGCTTGCAAAAACCTTTCAATAAAATGCCTATCACAAGATTGCGGGCAGCCATATCCAAACCTTCAGTTACAATGGGTACAGAAGGAGGGACTAAACCAGGAGCCCTGGTTGCTAGCGCAAATAGAGCAACAATCCAAGTTTTTTTTCACTGCAAAGCTGGGCAAAGTGCAAAGGCTCTAGTGCCCGAAGAGGCAGAGTCAGAGGACCAAGCCGCCCTTAGTAATCATGATCATACATGTACGGATTATGGCAGCATCGATAATAATTCTCTGCTACATCTATGTTACACCCTTCATGAGACCCTAAAGCCAGGGTTTCTGCAGGCGCAAACTTTGTCCGGGACAACAAACGCACTTACTGAACTTCAAGTACTTCCAACTCACCCTCTCCCCACCACATCATCTTCAGATCAATCACCAGTGGTAACCCAGTTGCCTAGACTATCCATAACCCCCTGACTTGTATAGTCCTACTGGTGGTTCTGAAATTTGCTATGTAACAAAAACGTCCATCTACAATTCTGCTACACATAGTGATATTGAGAAAGTCGACAGCAACGACCCCATGCAGTTCATTATTAAATTCTTACTAAAACTGTGTGGCACCATCCTGAACCTACAGAGTGCGGTCATCCAATCATTGGCTGACCAATTTAAAATTAAATACATTGGGGGTGCCCAAACTGATTTAGACTTGGAGGAGTCCAATACCAAGGCTCCTAAGGCCGTCATCAACGAGAAACTCATAGTTAAACCAACAGGATTGGCAAAAAAGAACTGCACAATAGAGCAAACAAACCAACTGGATGAATGTAACTCAGTGGAGGATGCAACAATCTTTTTAACCCGCAAGCAGAGAAGAATGGCAAAACTCAAGTTGCAGGCGCAAATGAAACATACAAAACAACACAAAAGAACGACCCAGGTGCATGCTAACAGGCTTAAGACAGAGAGAACCATTGAATTCCACTATAAACTCCAAACCCTGTCTTGAAACACGAGAAATGAGGAAGGAGGTGTCAGCCCATAAGCGAAGGTCGCAACAGGAATTTGGGACTCTAACCAGCTGGTTACTAAAAGATAAAAACACTGCCTTTATTGAAGAAATTCTGCCTGATGATATTGGATCGACATACAAGTCTTTGCCAGGTACTGCGAGCAAGAGTTCTGGTGCTGTAGTCGCTGGGGCTAAGGTGCATGGGGGTGTAGCCCAGGCACAGAGTATTCCTAATTGTAAGGCAACAGAACCTACAGGTCCAAAAGAAAAATTCCCAGTTGACCCAAAAAAGATTATAATTGTGACGGCTACCTATGGTAAAACAAAAATATGGATCAACCGTAGGGAGCTGATCCACATTTTACACAGAATACCCAATCTATGAGTGCTGAACTCAACTGATTTTGAATTTTTTGAACCTTTGATAGAATCCAGTGGTAACAGATTGTATATTCACTTTACATTACCCGAAGTAGCTCAATTAATAAGCTCACAAGAAAAAACATTACAAGGCTTGGACTACACCCTAGACAAGGACACATCTAATGACGTACTAACTGGGGGTTGTGTGAAATGTCAAGAGGGCCTTGGTAGACATACGCAAGCAAGGTTAGTTGATAAACTCGTTTCTCAGACAATTAACAATGAAAACGAATTGGGACGGGCCTAGTTGATGGGTCTCCTGCGTATGCAGAGATTTGAGCCCAAGTGAAACACTAGCATTGCATGCTGGAACACCAGGGGGCATATGCACCTGCTGGGGCACACTGAGACCACGAAAATGTTAACACAATTCAACGTCATTATGCTACAGGAGACATGGCTGACCACTTCAATAGCGATAGTTGGGTTCCATATACATGATGTGCCAGCAATAAAGGGACCTTATATGGTGGCCTTATAATTGGCATGTGTAACACCATTAAACCCAAAACTATACCTCTGTCAAATATGACTGGAAACGTGAAAGCAGTAGAAGTTCAAATGGGGAATCCTAATGTTAAGGATACATTGCTCATTATCAATGAATATGCCTTTCCCCCACTTGGCTCTGTTGAGACGATCTACGAAGCCATAGAGGAAATTCTCTCCAAGTGGGAGTAGGGGGAGCACGGAGCAGTTCTACTTGGGGGTGATTTGAATGTGAAAGCAAACCCCTGAATTCTCACACAAGAGAGAATACAACCCGCTAGGCAAGAAAGGCCCAAGTCGATCTTGCAAGGATAACAAAGTTAATCTCATGCGCAGATGAGAGCAACAGCAAAGAACTCAGCTGCCAAGAACATTCTGTCAAAGAGAAGTACAAGCAGAACATTTTAAAGCAAAACATTGACATAAGTGATGCAATACATACAGTGACAACCCACACGGCTGATTGGATGGACCCTATACAGGTGCTGCCTTTATTCATATGGGATGGTAGTTTATTGGTCCCAGCCCAGTCTGTCCATCTTCCATCATGTACGCGCTCCACGACTCATCTTCTTCTCACGTCGAAGGTCATACAACAAATGATGTATACTCCTAGTATACAGCTTGTTTATCACTCACACCGTGCCCTTGGCAGACCTTAAGACGAACACACAAGAGATTCCTGGGCACTCTAACCTTCACACACACATTTCACTTACTCCCTCCACGCTATCCGGCTCCAAGGTCTTCGCCCTCATTTTGAATTATAATGGATCCCTCCCAGCACCTTTCAATACAAATCACTTCAACGACATACCCTGTCCATCCTCTTTGAACATTTCAGCACCTGTTACTTTGGGGTTGGTGGTCAAAGGGCACCTGGTGTTATGGAATTCGGGGATCTTAGGGTTCAGTCAGTTAAATGGGCTATAACACCTGGTCACTCTGGAATGGACGGGTCATGCTTTGGCCAAATTGAGATAACATGCACACTAGGCGCCGGCCTCTGATCGCGGCCTTGTAGGGCACATTCCTTTTGGATGAAAGACACATATTCGCAGCAATTTCAAGAACAATGAATAAACCGGGTGGCGGATGGGGGTGCGAACTTGCTCATTGGAGCTGGGGCATGACTGGAGATTTCTGTTGCCTCATGGATTTGGGCCTAGTGCATTCAATCACACCTTTACCGCGCAAGCCTTCTCTTCTACCTATGATTAGTAATGTCTACACAAAAATAGCGATGCCGCCTGCACCTTGGGCCACACCATATGACTACACTATAATTGATTGTGTTAACATGGGGTCATGCTGGATGGGAAAGCGCCCCTTTCCCTGTCCCCCTCCCCCGGCTCATCACAGTGCCTCAAATTCGTCTCGTCGTACTTTAAAGTTCCTGGAGGGTGCGGGGCTGCCACTTCCCAACAAATACTAGATGTCTTGATGATACTGAGGGTGCCATGTATAAGAATGTTGAAAGTAGAAGTGTAATGCTGCAGATTCAGGGGAACGTGAAGGGAAGGTGATGGTTGCCATTTTTTGAACGCATGGGAGATGTACATAATTAACGATAGAGCTAAAGGAGATGTTCCGGGACATTTCACCTGGAGTGATGGACTGTCCAGGGCCACTCTTGACTATTTCTTTGGTAGTAATGTGGTCCTGGAGCGGATCCAGGAGTTCAGGGTGAACCCCGGGGTAAGTAGATACCATGCAGTTTTATCATTGCAAATTGACACTCAATACTGTGTGTCCTGTGTCAGAATGAATGGGGGTTTGGTCAGTAATCACGCAGAAAATCGAATTTCCTGGTCAACACCGAATCTCCAAAGAGCTTTGCATGCAGTAACCAGAGTCCTCCATAGTGATATGGCTACTCTGGGGGAATTAACCGCAAACGAATTCGAAGCATGTCTAAAGAGTTTGGCATGGGAGCCATCAAGGGTAATCGAACGATCGCCACAGAGAAAGGTCACACAAAGAGTTTTGACATAGTCATCTGAGATGCTAAGCATGTATTAAGAAGGGCAGTTAGAGCTATTAAATGCTCCAAGGCAGATAAGACTGACAAATTCAGTTTGGTAAGAAAAGAAAAAAACAAATATCGAAACTTGCTCAAGCAATGGGGTTTGTCAATAAAGAGCGCTCAATGGCAGCAAATGTTGGGGTCCTTGAAGTCTAGGAATTCACATACCATCTGACAAATTCTTTCGCAAGCAAGGGGCACAGAACAAAAGCATACTATAAATCTGATAGGAGGTGTTGTCTCAGAGCAACACTTGGGAACTAGAGACGACAGGACTGATTCAAACATCCTGGTCGATCCCGACTCGGCAAGTGAATGGCCAGTGAGGATTACACACGAGCTAATGGTAGAGGCCATCATGGAATTGAAAGGTTTCGAAGCACCGGGGCTCAATGGGTTGTCAAACTTGGTTATCAGGAACTCTCCTGATATCTGGGCATCCATTCTCATGGTATTGTTTAAAAAATCTGCATTACACATCAGATACCAGTCTCCTGCTAGGAGTCTGTGTTGGTCGCAATTTATAAGAAAGGGGACAGAAAAGTCGCAGACAATGACAGGCTGCTGTCAATGTTAGATGTCATGGGTAAGTTGCATTGTACCTTTTTGCTGGGAGAACTGCAGAGGTGGGTTATGAGATTGGGGATGCTTGATAGGTATCAGAGGGAATTTCGTCCTGGCTCTGCAACCACCCACAACATTAGACTACTCAACACATTGTTAAAAAGAACTGCGAGCAAAGGACGTCCCTCGCTATACGTAGCATTTGTACACTTCAAGGCCACTTTCGATCGGGTGGATCGAGAAAGGCTGTGGCTAAAGCCGTGGGTGACCAGAATGGTTGGTATTTGCAATTAAACTCCTTCATAATAACACCTATGTAAGAATACGCCTGGACAATGAGGGGAGTATGTCCCGGTCGATATGAGTAGGCAGGGGAGTCAAGCAAGGTTGTGTTTTGGCTCCCCTACTGTTTAATCTGTACCTCACGGACCTGCCCGCTCGTCTCCTGGCGAGTTCTAACTTTCCTCTAAAAATTGGGATGCAAAGTATCAGAAGCATGTTGTACGCTGTTGATTTGGTGCTGTCTGACAACACATTCAGTGGGATGAACAACATGTTAAATGAACTCTACAAGTATGTGCATGGAAATGGCCTTGCGGTGAACCTCTCCAAGACCAAATGCATGTTGGTAGCAAACAAAAAAGTATATAAAACAGCTATGAAAATAAAGTTGGGGGAGATTGAAAACAATGAAAGCACGTCAGCTGATGCTGCTCCTCCGAAAATGTGTTAATAATACTGCGGGACATACTATACAAGGTATTCTGGTTCTTTACAAGCAATGCTACTGTCCCATGATCCTGTATGGGTTAGATGCAATAAAAACGAGGGACCTTGGCTGGCTGGATCGTTTGGAGGGGAGGTTCTGGCGCACAGAATTAAACTTAGCAGCCTCTATGCGCATGGAATATTTATGGCTGGAACTTGGGATTGTATCATTAAGCACATTATTGCTTAAAATGAGAGGATCCTTATATATAAAGTCCAAAATCTCACTCATGTGCCCACTATTGGAGGACTTGGGTAAGAGCTGTGGGCAGGAAGTAAGAAACAGTGTGAAGAACTTCAAAAAATGTTATTTGGAATTCTTCACCGTAACCTGGACGCCCCGGCCTCAGACTTGGTTTAATTTCGATCTGGTTAAGACTTCTCTATCTAAAAAGACCAACACCTGGGACTGGGTTAAAATTACACTCACTTGACAGGCCTCAGCAACTACGGCGCGGTTGCACACGTAACTCACTGTTACCTTAAACCCCAGCCGTATCTTCTTTTAAGTCCAAGCCCTGCGGTGTTGCACTTCATGTTGAGATTATAAATCAATTCTCAACCACTGCCAACAATTAATGACCCATAACTGAGAATCCCGAAAGAATTGAGACTATGCCGGGTATGTAAATTCTCCAAGCATGTAATGAAAGAATGCCGTGCATTAGGTACACAATATATATATATGTACCTGCTAGGCACCAGGTTGCACAATTATCATTTCCTACCCCCTCCAGCACTATCTCTACCTTTCATCCCATAACAGACTCTGAGATGGCTCTCCTCCTAGCCAAAGCTTACCCTACTGCAGCCCCCACTGACCCCACGCCCTCTTCACTTATCCCCAAATTCTTCCCACCTCTGGTAACATTTCTCACCTCCTTTTTTAACATTTGTCTCACCACCTCTACCTTTCCTACTGCCTTTAAACATGCAATTATCATACCTATCCTACAGAAACCTACAGCTAACCCCCTTCGTGCTTCTAATTTCTGTCCTATATCCCTCTGACCTTTTCTATCCAAACTCCTTGAGCACCTTGTTTATTCACATATCTGATCATTCGTGTTTAGCCTATCTCTCCTTCATCCGACTCAGTCTGGTTTCAGCCCCCACTACCCACTATTCAACTGAAACAGCCCTTACCTACGTACTTAATTCTCTTCTCACTGCTCACTATTCCAAACACTCATCTATTCTTATTTTACTTGATCTGTCTGCCACCTTTGACACTGTAGATCATTCTTTGCTCCTGGACTCTCTCTCCCCCCTTGGCCTGCGCGGGTCTGTTCTATCATGGTTTTCATCTGACCTATCCAACCATACCTTTGCTGTCTCTTGGGGCGGCAACACTTCTCCTCACGTTCCTCTGGTCCATGGCGTTCCTCAAGGTTCATTCCTTTGTCCCTTTCTATTTTCCTTATATACTTCCTTTCTTGCCCCCATTATCTCATGCTTTGGAGTGTCACACCACTTCGACGCTGACGACAACCAGCTCTATCTATCCTTCTCATCCTTCTCCTCAGACATTCATCAGACTCTCTCATCTTGCCTCACCACCATCAAGTCTTGGATGACCTCTCACTTCCTCACTCTCAAGGCCAAAAAAACAGAGGTCCTATTCTTTCCCGCTAACACTCTCATCTCGCAATCGCCTCCCTCTTCCATCTCTTTTCCTCCCTCCTGTCTCTCAATCTCTCCCTCCGCCCGCAATCTTGGCATTTACTTTGATTCTAATCTCTCCTTTGACCACCACATCTCCCATACATCCCGCGCCTGTCGATTTCATCTCTACAACATTCTCAAAGGCTGCCCTTTTCTCACTTTCCACGCTACAAAACTCCTCATCTCCTCACTGTCTTCTCCCGACTATTCTATTGGTCTGTTCTGTTCTTTGGTCTTCCCTACTCACGCCTTGCTCCTCTTAAATCTATCTATCATTCTTCAATTCGCTCACTCTGTCTTCTCTCCTACCATGACCCGATTTCTCCTTCCCTGGCCTCTCTTGGCTGGTTGCCCTTCTATTCTCAACTTAATTACAACTTTCTCTGTCTTGTGTTCAAATGTCTCTATGGCCTTGCTCCTGACTACCTTGCATCTCTCCTGTCTTTTTACTCTCCATATCGCTCCCTCCGCTCTACTAATCTTTTTAGACACAATGTCCCATGTCCCCCTTGTCCCCAATCCTGTTTTCGCTTGTTCCGGCTCCTAGCCCGTCTTCACTGGAACATGCTTACCCTGTCTCTTTGCTCCATTACTTTCCTCTGTTCCGTTCCCCTCTAAAAACCCACCTGCTACAGTCCTCCAATTGATTTAATCTGCTTATGAACACTGATTCACGTACTCTTATGAACGCTAATTGATTGTTACTGTTTATGAACACTGATTGACTGATTACTCCCAGGAATGCTAAATGATTGTTACTATTTATGAACACAGTTTGAATGTTACTGTACGCTGATTTGCATTCTGATTCATTATATTGTCGATTGTCCTAGGTAAAGCGCTTTGGACACAATTATGAATCTATTAAATCAGACTCCTTTTGGGATTACTGCCTAAACTCAGAGTCCAACCAAATGCATATTGCACTTTATTTAGTTTGGGGAATAGTGGAAAAGCGTATGGGAATGTGCTATTTTAGAAATGTGTGACAGATATAGTAGACACACTTGGGATAATTATGAATGGAAAATTCTTGATTTTGAGTAAGCATGAACTCTAATATTCAACTGATAAGGATGTAATAATTCCTTAGTGTAGTATTTACTGTTGTAATTATTAGATGAATTGTATAGTTTTAGTGAGAATGTACTAATTTCTTTTTTATTGGGAAATATGTGAATTATGAAATTGTATTTTGCTCTTTTAATATTTTGTTAAAGTTCTTGTTGAACTATACACAAGTATGGATAAATAAATTAATGCAATATATATATAACATTGGGGCGGGGGTCATCAGCATTGGCTACCGGACCCGGAAAGTGCACTATTAAAATAACATTGGGGTCAGAGGCCATCAACGTGAGCCACCTGCCCCCAAATGTGCATTATTAAAATAACATTGGGCGTAGAAACAATGAGCATGGTCCACCTGTCCCGAAAAGTGCACTTTTAAAATAACACTGGGGGCTGGAGCCACCAGCATGTGCCACTTGCCCCCGAAAGTGCATTATTAAAATAAAATTGGAGGCGGGGGCCATCAGCAATGGCCACCTGCCATCAGCATGGGTCACCTGCCCCCAAAAGTACACTATTAAAACAACATTGGGCCATCAGCATGGGTCACCTATGCCCAAACGTGGATTAATAAAAGAGCATTGGGGGCAGGGGCCATCAGCATGTCCCACCTGTCCCCAAGGTGCATTATTGATATGACATGCGGGCTAGGGGTGATCAGCAGAGGCCACCTGACCCCAAAAGTGCATTTCATTGGGGGAATGGGCCATTGCCATGGGCCACCAGAACCCAAAAATGCACTTTTAAAATATCTTCGGGCAGGGGCTCTCAGGTGGGGCTACTTGCCCCCAATAGTTGGATTGGCTTGGCAGTGCTGTGAAGGGGAATGTAGAGGCCTTGTTTAAGCCAGACCCCTAACACCTGTGCTATCGAGGGAGAGCACAGGTGTTAGGGGTCTAGCTTTTCTGAAGTCGAGGCTGCTTCATGCCTCTTCACTACTAGCCATCGTCTTTCCCCGATCCTGCTGCTCAGGGCATGAGACCCCGCCCCCGACTCCTGACACCCATGTGCGGAATATTAGGGGTCTGTAAAGGGGGCTGAATGCCCCCAATTGTGGGATTGGGTGCCTCTGGTGAGGGGGGAGGGGGGGGCAAAGGATTCTACTTCCATAAAAAAAAGCCAGACCCCTAAAACCTGTCTCGAAACACGTGTCTGGGGTTGCTGATGGTAGCCTTGTTCAGAGAAGAATTGCCTAGCATTTTGGTACTGGAGTGGCAGAGTGGGTGGGACTAGACTGCTATGCAAATTGATATTTCTCCTCTGTAAAGGGTGCAGTCAGCTAAAACGTGGTTGCAGACCCTCTTGAGTGGATGAAATTCTATAGAACAGGGTATTTGGCAATGTTCGTTCTTAGTACAGGTGCGCCAACGCTCTTATTTACTTTCTAAAGCAGACACAAGCTAAAAGGCTGTCTTTGTATATATGGGATCGAATCAAGAACAACTCAAGTAATGTATAAATCAAACGCTATACAGGATAACACTTTGACATTATAAAAAGCACAACAGGATTTATTACAACTGAAAAAGGACAGGATTGATGTTGACGAAGCCTAACTTAATATACCAAATTTCAAATGTACCGTGTAGACTCGCAACACGTGTTGGCATTGAGTGATATTGGCTAACACATTGAGTGATATAGACCGATCCTGAACATGGACGTCATTTGGGGGTCACCAGGGACCCCTGAGATCTCCCTTGCTACTCCTGTGGTCTCCCTTGCTACCCCTGTGGTCTCCCTCGCTACCCCTAAAAAAAGAAGAAAAAAACGTTTTTTGTTTTTTTTAAATGGGCGCTCCCGGTCTGTGGCCTGTGCTATATGGCTCTTTGTTTCTGGTGTGGTTTGCTTTCGTGTTCAGGCCTCTTAAAAAAGGCCTGAACACGAAAGCAAGAACAATGGGTTCCACAAGTTTAACCCTTTGAGCAGGGACCCTAAATAAGAAAGAATAGGAATAACAAATAATTTTTCTTTCTGGAATTCCATACAACAATTGATAGACTCTTTAAATGTTTATTTCAGACACACTTCAGGGGGTGAGTCAATGATTTAATTCTGTTCTTAAACACCTCAAATTAACAGGGCAGAAAAAAAACATACAAAAAAACATTTAGAGTATAATGAGCATCCATTTCGAACTATGTATTTTGCTTTTCGCAAGTTGTAGTTATAGCATTTCTTTTGTGCCTTTGCCTCTGTTACGTTCATCACAAGACATTCCATCTCGGTGTCCTGGGTCTCTTGACAAAATCCTTGTGCCTAAAACTTCTGTACAGCATAGAAATGTTTGACAATAGCACATAAAGGGGCCCTTGATTTCAATGTGCCACAATTAATGCTTTGTTGTAATCAGGGCCAGCCTTAGCGGCAGCAGCGCCCTGCATGAATTGGCGCCCACCCCCTCCGTACTCCCTGCGTGAGGGATGGGGGTGGCAGGAGCGCCACATTTTTTTCTACCTCCCCGCTCCGGTGCCTTGGAGGGAGTTAATCACTGGAATAGGACGCTCATGCTACCATCTACCGGCCTCCTGGTCAAATCACCTCATTTCTCTCTGAGTGGGCAGACCTCTCCTCCTCCCTCCTGGCCTCTACCACTCAACTCCTCCTCCACGGTGACCTAAATATACATTTAGACTCCTTGCTCCTCCTCTGTACTCTTCCGTGACCTCTGCGACTCCCTCTCCCTGTCCATTCTCCCCTCTGGCCCGACTCACTCTGCAGGGCACACACTCAATGTCTTGATCTCCTCTGACCTCCCCCTCTCCATCCCTCTGACCTCTCCTCTCTCCTGGAGCGATCACTCCCTCCTCTTATCTCATCTCTCCCTCTCTTCCCCCCAAGCCAAGCCTACCCCAACACTGCCACCTACCTTCTCGGGCATCCGGCCCATGAAGTGTGTGTCAGTTGAGGCTTTTGCCGCCACTTTCTCCCCCCCCTCCACCTTTGGCTGTCTCTCATTCTGATACAGCCTTGTCTCTGCTCTACTCTTCAATTTCTGATACGCTTTATGATCTTGCCCCTGTCATGAGGATCTGTTTGAAGTCCAAAGCCAAGTGCAATTCCTGGTATGACTCTGACCTAGCTACACTTAAACGTAAGTGTAGGGCAGCTGAGAGGAAATGGAGGACTTCCTGGTCATCCTCTGACAAACTGGCCTGTCGCCTGCTACAAAGGCAATACTGACTCTCTGTCCTCACCAAGAAGAGAGTCCACATTCAAGCTTGTGTCTCTGCGGCATCTAACAACTCGGCCGAACTCTTTAAAATCTGCAAGGAGCTGGCCAACCCTGCTGCAGTCTCTACCCCTCCTGCTGCCTCCCAGGCTCGTTGCAATGCCCTTGCCTCTCACTTCATTTAAAAAACCCAGGAAATCCTGTCCACCCTCTCCACCCACACTCCTCCTCTTCCCTCTCCATCTGTGCTTGCTGACCCTCCTTTAGTCACCCTCCCACCATCCTTCTCGTCCTTTCCTCTTTTCACCGCTGACGAGGTTGCTAGACAAGTCCGATCTATGAAAGCCTCTTCAAAACAGGTTCATCCCTGTTCCTCTAAAACCATCAAGGACCACATTGACACCCTCGCTCCGGCCCTTGCTGATTTTTGCAATCACTCCTTTGCCTGTGGATCCTTCCCTTCCCCTCTGAAGCACTCCTTTGTGCATCCTCTTCTCAAGAAACCCACAGCTGATCCTTCTTGTCCAGCTAACTATCGCCCAATTTCCATTACTCCGTTTCTTGGCAAACTCCTGGAAAAGTTGGCCATCTCTCAGCTTAACCTTCATTCCAATTCTGCTGGCTGTCTCCATGAACACCAGTTTGGCTTCAGAGCTGCCAGAAGCACAGAAACTGCTCTCCTAAACATCCGTGAAGATCTGCGCACCAAACTTGACTCTAACATTCCCTCTGTCCTCATCCTCCTCGATCTCTCTTCTGCCTTTGACACGGTCAACCATACCATCCTGCTCAACCATCTCCCTGAAAACCTGGGTATTACTGATCAGGCTCTGGCCTGGCTGACCTCTTTCCTCTCAGATCTACCCTCCCAGGTCCAACTTGGGTCCTTCCTTTCATCTATCTACCTGTGGTGTTCCCCAGGGGTCTAACCTCTCACCCTGGCTTTTTAACCAATACCTGCCAACTCTTCCCCAATGCATTGACATTTTCTGCTCAAATTTCCAGTGCTACGCTGACGACACTCAACTCATTTTCAGGCTGCCCTCTGCCACCTCCTCTCCCTCTCGCATCTCTGATTGCCTAACTGCCATTCAAGATTGGTGTGCACCAATGATCTTTGTCTGAATGCCAGCAAGATGGAGATCCTCCTCATCGGCACACCTTCACCATCCTTTCCCCTCACTCTCTGGCCGGCCTCCCTTGGCCCTCCTCCTAACCCCACCTGCGAGGCTAAGAACCTTGGGGTCATCTTTGACTCCACCCTTTCCTTCTCCGCCCACATCTCTGAGGTCTCTAAAAAGTCAAATTTCCGACTGCACCTCCTCAGAGGTACTCTGCCTTTCCTCTCCTTCCCCCAGAAGCTCATGGTATCTGAAGCCCTGGTTCTCTTTAGCTTGGACTATTGTAACAGCCTCTTTCTAAATCTACCTGCCTCTACTCTCCGCCCTCTGCAACTAATCCAGAACAGGACTGCGAGTCCTTGGCCTTAAGCCCTGGGATCGTATCTCTCCAGCTCTGAAATCTCTCCACTATCTCCCAGTGGATGCAAGGATTAAATTCAAAACCCTCTGCATTGGCTTCAGCTATCCCTCCGCAAATACCTACCCTCTCGAGCTCTTTGCTCCTCTACCTCCAAATCACTCAGGGTCAGTCGTTTTTCTAAGAAACGAGCTGGGGCTAGATCTCTGTCTTCGGCTGGGGCCTCCCTCTGGAACAGCCTCCCTGCCACTCTAAAACCTGAGGAGAACCATCTCCGGTTCCGGAAGCACCTCAAAACCTTCCTCTTTTCTTCTGCCTTCGCTCCCCCTCTCCCCTGCTGGTCTGTTCTCTCTTGGCACCGTGCACCTGGCCACCCTCTGTCTTTTTGGCCCAGGTACCTGCTCATCCTGCCACCCTGCTCCACTGCCTCCGGGCCACCCCTTGCACTGGGGTCTGTATCTGTACCCATACAGCCCCCCTTTTCTTCCTGCACTTATCAGACCTACCCTGTCTGCTGCCTTAAACCTAGCACTTGCAAATTGCTGGCTGCATTATCACTGTTTGTTGCCTTTATTATTTATTTATTGTTATGTATCTGTTTCTCCTCTGCTTTGCACTTTCCACCTCTCCCCCCTTCCATGCATTTTCCCCTCCCCCTTCTCCCATGCACTTGCGCGTTCTCATTGTCACTGGGCCTAGTAAGATCGCTGTTTTATTCTCCCCTGTTCCCCTCCCTTGCCTTGCTCCCGCGTCAGAGTGGGGAGGTAATCATCTCAATAAGGTGCTGATGCAGAGCATCAGCCCCCTATCATTATTAAATGCGCCCGCCGCTTCGGGTGCATTGAATAACAAAAGGGCGCCTGCCGCGCCTTCTCCCACTACGCCAGCTCATGGGAGCCCTTTATAGACTTCCCCGAGCTGGCATGGCATGGCGGTCAACCGGCCCACCCTGCCCTAAGGCTGGCCCTGGTCGTAATGTGTCTATCTTTCCTATCTTTCTGGCATGCTGTTCAGGATGTTTGCTTAAATGTATGAGGTAACAAGTGCCCAGAATATGGGATGCCATGTGAGTGAGTTGCTTTCCCTGTGCTACTCTAAATTCTTTAATACAGAGTTATGAACCATCCCAATAGTATGTATTTTGCCAACCTCTGAAGCCTGAAAAGTAGAACCACGCAGGCTTGACATGTGGCCAGCTTTGTACCAGACCTGCAGACGAATTGACCTGCCGTTAAATATCAGGTACCAGTTTAATGGTATCCACTACAGAGTGTAATTTGATTTCTGACTTTGAGAACATTCAGGCATGTAATTGCTCATTTTACTTTAGCTGGTAAGATAGCTCAGTGGGTTTAGTGCTTGCTGCTGTGATGGGTGTGTGATTTGCAGGTTCGAATCCTGGCAAGGCCAACTCAGCCTTTCATCCTTCTGAGGTCGATAAATGAGTACCAACACAGGGTGGGTGATATTGTATGTATATTTGTTTTATATAAAGCGCTTAAGTGTAATCATTTACCCTTAGAGGTCTGCTTGCATTCACAGTATAATTGGTAATATGTGCCTAAACACACTGACATTAACGGCACATATGGTGATCCATTCTTGTATGAAATGTATATGACATTACAGTGATAGTGTAACCTTATGTTTCGTGGTGTACTTAGGAACAATGCTATGTGATTCAACTTCCTCTCTTGTCAAGGGGTGAAAGGTCATGTTCCATTGCTTCCTGTGATGTCACTTTGGTGCGGGGTCAAATGACATCACTTCCTGCGATGTCATCAGATTTCAAGGGTTCCATCGCTCCCCATGATGTCACTTTGGCGTAGGGTCAAATGACATCACTTCCTGGGTTTCAAAATCAAGGCTTTTGATTAGTTATACATTTAAATACATGATTTCCCCTGTTCTCACATATTCCATGTGAGGTCCCCATGACCTTAAATAGCACGGTCATAAAGAGTGCAGGAATCAGGGTTGCCTCCCATAATTTAAAATGGGACCCCAGGAATGCATTATTAAGTGCCACTAGCTTCGGCAGGCAGACAATTATTGTTAAAAACTGAGGCATGGGACACCTGTACTTTAATTCCATAAATCATTTAAAGAAGAACCAATACCAAAACATACTTTTCTAAGGCTCCTCAACTGATAATGAGATCCTATAGAAACACTGACACCTGCAACTTTGTTAAATGTCTTTCAATAAGGCTCTGATTTAAGACACTTTACCACTCATTCAAGTGACATTATTTATGAATTGAGGTTTTTAGCTGGCACATTATTGATTATGCAATTCTTAAGAATGTTATTGATTGGTTTTTGAATGCATCATTGTAAAGGAACTTTGAATGTAATATATTTTATGTACTGATTGATGATGTGTATTTGAGGTGCCTAAGGCTTGTAATAAACTAAAGACACAATCAAAAAATAAAATCAAAACAGTGAAAACTAACTGAAGCTAAAAAATCACCTCTTGATGGGCACAGCTTACTTATCTGGTGAGTTTCGCTTAGAGCGCCATGTTGGCTCAGTATTTTGCAGCTTGAAAGGCATCAGGAGGTTCAGAACCACATAAGGTAGCTCACCACAACACCACACCAGACCCCAACCTTAAACCCCATCCCAGTGCTCTGCCAATAAAGAAGTCAAACCTTGTCAAAGCATTGACAACTGGCACCAGAGCTCCCCAGGGCCTGTTCCCGAGGTCTTATCCCCGTTCAAAGGCTTCCCATATGCCATACTATACAGAATAAAGACATTCTGTCTTTGAATGTTTAGGGGGCCACCCTCCTGAAAGGGAAGGAATCACACAGAACTGTACAAGGGAAAAAAGTCTTAGTCCTAGCAGATTATCTGTGCTCTTCTTGCCAAAGACCTCTGGACCCCAGAGGTGCTTGTCATCAACTCCCCTCAGAGAGTTCTCTTCGGCAGCAACTTTCACCCTCTACGAGTCCTGTGAAAAATCTCCGTTCCAATTGGCTTGCAAAGATGTCCATCTACATGGGTCTTCCTCTGTGAGGAATGGCCTGGAGCAGTCATGGCAGCTGGACAATAAGAGGGCTCTAAATGTCACATAAACAAGGAAGGAGAGGAACCTAATCCCCTGCTTAGCAAGCAGAAAACACAAAGCACAAACAGATAAACAGATGCTAACTACTCATTATATTTATTTTATTTTATTTTAATGTATGTCGTCCGTTGGCCCCGCGCAGAAGGTCTTAGAGCACCTTCAAAGATCAAAAATCCAAAAAAGAGTAGGTGAAAAAGACTTTACAAAATGTTTGGGCTAGAACAAGAAGATGAGGATAGTCAGGGGATGGCAGGGGAGATGGTGTGGCAGAAAAAGGTGTGGGGAAAGAGGTATGATGTGAGGTTTTTGGGAAAGTGATGATGCAGGGTGTGGTGTGGCTGTGGAGTGCTTGGGCTCTTCGGCTCTGGGCATTGGGTGAATGCTTGTTGCTGTGTGCATGTAAGTTTGCAATGTGGCGTGGGTAGGAAATGCTGGTTAGATTGCCTGGTGCTGCCTGCGATGGTTTTCAGTTTGTTGTGAAGCTAAGATGGGATTTTGATGTGGATTGCTTTGTACATAATGGAGAGTCCTTTCAAGGCACCTCTGTGGGGTACAGGGAGCCAGGGGAGCTGGGTGAGAGCTGGGGTGATGTGTGAGTGTTTGGGTGGGTGAAGTATGACTCTTGCTTCTGTATTCTGTATGGCTTGTGGGGTGGGGCAAGGGTGATGCTGGGAAGTCCAGTGAGTGCTTACATATTCTAACCCTAAATTAAGCATGGGGTTAGAGTTAGGTCTAGACTATGTATTTCTCGATGGAAACCATCCAAAGCATAATTCCTCTGATACCTTCAAGAGAATTCTCATCCCATCTTGATTAGATGCCTAGTCCATATTTCTGGCAGGCATTCTCATCATCAGATTCTCCATCTTGCAGTGGGGGAGCCACGTTTCCAATGTGTAGCAAAGTGTCTTCACAAAGATCTTGGAGGTAGTAGTCTTTTCCCTGCACAAAGGGGGTGGCTGTGTTCACATATCTGGGTGACTGGCTGGTTCAGTTTCCAACCAAAGAGTGAATGCAGAAGCACATGGGTCAAGTCTGAGCAACCCAGCTGAAGCATGGGTCCTGATAATTCCTATAAGATGCACCTCTCTCCACCTGTGGATCTCCAGGTATTTGGGGTGAGATTCTGTTCATCAGGACGCAGTGTATCGCACAAAGGACCATGCATTCAGAATGAGCTAGTGAATATCATTATTGCTACAGTGTCAATAAGTAACTGTATGGATGTGGCTTGGTTTACCCCAAAATACAGAGAAAAAAAGTCTGACTGCACATTTAGTGCGCATTCTGCCTGGTAGAAAAGCTTGATGCTCATAATATCGAAAAAGATGAGCCGGGGATGCGGGGATGTCTCTGCTCCCCTGGTTCGGTATTATCAGCTGCAAGGGTTGTGGGGGTGTCCCACACATACATGAAATGCCCCGTGGCGGGCAAACAACCAAAATCCCAAAAGCTTGAATTGCAAAATGCAATCAAGTGGGCATTGCAATTTTGTAATTCAAGCTTTTGGTATTCGGTTTTATAACGTAGATCCATTTGGCTCTCTGCTCAAGGTCAAATGGCATCATGTGTTTCTCTCGCTATCCAGATCAGACTTGCTCCCAGGCCCCTTCTCTCTGATCTACGTGCAATTTGGTCTACAGAATCCCAGGCTTTCGCCAACATTTTTTGTCCCAGTATTAAATCAAGAGGAATAGTCAATGGTGTCTCCCTTCATTGTACCTTCATAGGGGCTTTCTGTGCTGTCCACCATAGCCAATAACAGTTTTCACAGCTGGCTGGGTCGTGGACCGGCAACAGGATCGCTATAAATCCAAAGCAGATGTTCAAAATGAGAGCAAAGAAAGTCATCAATTTGAAGGGAATTGATGGCGTGTTTTGTGCCCTAGAGGCTTTCCTCCCATAGATCTAGGTGTGTTTAGTGAGAATTTGGTAAAATGTCTATGGCAACTGCTAGGGTGGGGACATATCTAGTATTTGCTGCGGGGCGGCGGCCAGGGACATCATCCTCTGGCTCTCCAGACATGTGGAAGGGATAGTGTTCTAGATAACAGGGTAAGCAGGACTTCTGAAAACTCTTAAAAGAGCTTTCTTTGGGGGAAAGTTTTTCAGTTCTGTGTGAAATTACCTTTTTTTAAAGGTCTCAAGAGAAAAATACCAATTTACTTGGATTTTCTTTTGATTGGAAAACCGTCATTGTAAAGTTATTTTTCCCTTTTTTTGCGATCATGGAGCGGTCTTTCTAAAGCAACCTTTTAGTGAAAAGATCTTTATAAAAAGATGTTTTCAGTTGGAGCGGGTTTTTCATCAGATATTGGTGATTCGTTGCAGTCTCGATGGCGAGTTCTAGTAGTATCTTACTTAGATGTTGTCTAGTTGTCTGCAAATTAGGATATCCTGGTATTGAGACTGCCCAATACTGGCGGGTTAAATTAATGAAAAGCTGCATCCCAATTCGCGCCAACAGAAAGAAATAATTCTTACCAGATTACAGTTGTTTTGGTTTGAATGGTAGAATTTTATGTGAGGTAAAAATGAAAATTGTGTGTTAAATTGCTGAAAGTCCTTGATGCGTGTTTTCCCACTTAGCACATAGTGGTTCATCAGGAGGAATAGTCAAAGTAATCATACATTTATAACTAAAAAGAAAAAGAGAGAAATGGCAGATTCCCATTTGTAAACATTTCAGAAAATAATAATTTTGAAGTTATATCATTTAGAGGTCATGTGTAAATTCTAAAACATTACTCACTTTATTTTGAAATTTCAAGAAGGTTAATTCCCCCGCTTGATTTTGTAGACTTGTGTTGCATTGAGAGTTATTCAGATTCTTATTATGGCCCACATTTGTCCTATAGATTAAAGGACACGTGTTATTACTCAGAGCATCTTGCTGTGGGGACAATCGAGATTGAATGGTGCTTAAATTAGAACAAAACAAAGTTGTGAGGGAAAAGCAAAGAAATAGATGTCGAGGTGTTAGGGGCTTAACTGCTTACCATGATTGTAAAGGGCTTGGATACGCTGGTCCCGTTCTTGCTTTTGTGTTGTTTTTGCTGCGGGAATCAAAATGGCCGCCTATTTAGAGTAAAAGCATGATGAGGTCATTGTGCATTTACACGTGATCGCTTCATCACACAAAATGGGGATGTCGGCCATCTTGCTTTGGGCTTAGCGGGTGGCAATTATTGGATGCAAATTTATGCTAAAAATAAACGTGATGTCAATTTTCAAAGTACTTAGAATTGCTATTAAGATTTAAATGACACTCGGAAATCATAAGGACTAGTGTCAGTATTCTCATGGTACTGGGATTTACTTTTGTAATATAATTGTCACTCGATCAAGTTTCAATTCTAAATCTGATATTCTATATGCATCAGTTTTAGGATACAACAGTAACTAAATGCAGGATGGTTGTCTAATGCTCCCATATTGGGGAAACAGTTATAAAGCGTTGACAGATTGTAAACATTGAGAAAAAGATAAAGAAAATTAAAACTTTTTCAAAGAACAGGACCAAATAGGTTCACAGGCTCATCTCCGAATCACAGTTGAGGACTGAATTACATGTGTCCATGATGTTAATCCAAAATGCCTCTCTGCGTCTGAGAAGCAGTTGCATGTCACCTCCTCTTGGTGGCATTGATATTTTGTCAATACCAAAAAATTTGATTCACGCAACATTATCCTGACTGTGTTCCATCAGGAAGTGATAGGTCAAGGGGTATTTCAAATCAGCATTCTTAATGGCTCTCAAATGTTACAGAATTCTAGTTTTTAGGAGCCTTTCGTGCTCCCTATAAATATCTTGGCACATATGCATTTGATGCCATAAACAACAAAATTAGTGTTGCAAATCATAAATTGCTAAATCTTGCGTGTGGTTCCATCTGGGAGCAATATTGATTTCTTGCCATTTTCTGATTGAGTACATATGCTACATTTTCTGCATTTGTAATTGCCATGCAAACTTTGTTGCTTCCATATTTCTTGTAGGCTGGTTGAATGTTTCTCGGAATTAAAATGAGAAGGACTGATTATGTTCTTAATGTTTTTCGCTCTATGAAAGGTAATTGACGGTTTAGGTGGTCAATATGTGGCCATAGGTCTGGATCAAGTTGCAAAATGGCTGAATGTTTGGTAAGGAGTATTTTTCACTTTGTGTGCATTGGAGCTATACATCGTGATACATCTTGTTTTATTGGCTGTTGTCTCCAAAGGGTTGTTGGTCTTGATAGACAGTAGTTCAGCTCTACTTCTTGATTTAGTTTAGCCCAGTGCTTTTTGGAGATTTTTCCTGTCATAGCCCCTTGCTATGGTTTTTTGAATGATTGTGTGTGTGTGTTTCTCGAATTCTACATTTTGGGTACAGTTTCTTTTGATTCGTAAAGGTTCCCCATGAGGGATGTTCCTGATGATTTGGTATGGATGATTACTGGCAGCATGAAGTATGCTATTGCAGGCTGTAGGTTTAATATAAAGTGTTGTCTGAATAGTCTGGTTTTCCACGTGTATATCAAGGTCCAAAAAGGCAAGCCTTGTAGTACTTTTTATTCATTGTCAATTGTAGGTTGCAGGAACACTGAGTTCCAGATTTAGATGGTTCATAAAGCACCAGACAAGTGAGGACAATTTGCCAGCTGGGGAACTGTGACTCCACCTACAGGACACGACCATCAATCATCTTGTGAAGTTCAAGGCCCGAACCTAAACAATGCAGAGTTTTCATAGTTTACACAGAGAGAGACTACAAAGACCGGAATCCTTCATTCTTGCTCTGTAAAATATCTACTCGGAGTGTTGTCTGGAGTTGATTCCAGAATGCTTCCAGGGACATTATACACGAGCGCCACAGGATGTGTACCGTCTGGGAGCTTAATGTGCTCTACAGGGCCTCAGAGGGCACACAATGGAGGTAGGATGACAGGATCAGAGGCATTGTTATTGAATACCAGAAACCTGACCAGGATTTGTTAACAGCTTTATGTTTCCGATATAACATTTGGAACCCACTCCCTCCCTGTAAACATCTGCCGCGTAGAGGACCACCTCCTCTGCAGGAAAGCCCTCAATACATGGCTCTTCCCCGCGCAGAGTTCATCTGGTTGCTTTGCCCAACCTGCACACAATTTGACATATGCTCCAGCACTCATTGCTATCTTCCTCCCCTAAGTCAACTCCATTCATTAGCAACCTAATCCCTCCCACCGCCTGCTTATATAACCACCCGAACAGCTCTGCTGTGACAAGAGCGGCACATGTCTGTGAATGATATCGGGCTCTCTTAAACATCAGTTTTCTAGCGTTCTCAGACCCACCCAATCCACAAGCAGGTGGAGACTTGTCACTCCCCACTCCGCTCCTTAGGAGCTCTGCTTCTCAGAGCCCCACCTGCTGCATAGCCTTCTTCAACCCACCAGTCCTAGGGGCTCCTCAACCAGTGACAAGGGTTGAACTCAACCCCTACCCTCGACTTCAAACCTATCCCCCTTTCGTACCCTATTCCATCACCTCTATAATAGAAAAGCCATGCAGCACGGTAGGTCTAGATCTCCTTTTAAGAAGCCCAGCAACATCCTATCAATCGGAGGGCTAAATGCCAGACAAGAAATAGTCTCAACCTTCAATATGTCATCCCAGATCAGAGCCACTCATCCTCCTACCAGCTGGTTCACACATCTTAACTCTAAAATTAGGAACGCTTACCCTTCCACCTGTAGCCCTCACTGGCTCCAGTGGCAATAAACGAAGTGAGGCAGCAACTAATTCCTATAGCCGGTCAATAATCACTCTTCTCATTCGGGACCGTTATGCGGGGCACCATTAAAGACTTTGATCAACGAACTCTGACCTGGGAATGTGCAATCAAATCTGCTACCATGGAAGATCTGTAGCTCCAATGGAGTACCGCTCAGGCACATCGCAACCAATTGACTGAACTCTCAAGGACAACCCCTAGCCCAAAGTTAGTCTCATTCCTCCCTCCACTGACGACTCAATTAACCCAGCCGAGGACCGACATTGAGAAAGACACTTGGGCCTCATTACGAGGCTGGCGGTAGCCACGCCTGTAACAAATGCACGGCTGCCGCTGGACCCGTGATTTTACCAGCACCCAGTGAATGGGCAATTACCAGGTCATGCCGAGTTTGACGGACCCAGTAATTGCCTATTTGCGGGTGCCGGTAATACGGGACTCCCCATTCCCATTCAGCCCCATAGGGCTGAATGGGAATGGGGAATGTGGTAGCAACAGTACCGTTAATAACGGTACCAGTGCTACAGTCCTGTTCTGCTCGCGGGTGCCGGTACAGCCACCAGGTCAGACCTGGTGGCTGCAAAGGCACCCGCGATCAGAACTCCTAGTATGGCGGTACGGTAGCAACGGTGCCGGTAGTGACACCGGCCGCGTTGTTGCCTTACCGCCATACTTGTAATGAGGCCCACTGTCAATCACACTGACAAGGTAGGATTTGATAGCTCAATGTTATCCGCAGTTTGAGTGCCCCGCTTGTGCTCAGGAATCCATGCGTCCTAGATTAAATATCAGTATGGATGGAATCATCACACACCAATATTCAGATTGAACTGGATATCTTAGAAGCCTCTAGACTCCTATCGCAAGATACACTGCAAATCACTTAGGCCCCTAACCTGTTCCTGTGACCCAGCCTCTCAGGTGCCTGACTTCTAGCTCACACTCTCTACCCCTTGAACCACCACCTCAACCATTCTATCATCCAACACCTATCACTGGTGAAACATTCCTCCATCCGAACGAGATAGGACTCAACCGATATATTCAATTGGCCCATATTCAGGTTAATTACCTGACAATTTCAAATGACCTTTATTTATTATTCTGGACAATGGAGCATAATACTAGAAAATGATTATTTGCATGCAGCCACCGTCCTGCTCACTGTGCTTGTTTTCCACAAACATTGCATAACAGACCCTAGAACTAGAATGAGTTGGTCCAGGGGCGATCCCCCGACATAAAGTATCTCTTTCCAGCCAGCACTGCGCCCCATAGAATATGGTTGAGTCCGCAATCCACTATTTACTGTACTACTGCATACGCTATATCAACTACTAATAGCAATGCGATTCTCCAATGCTTCACATCTCTTCAGACTACTATCTGCCCAAGGGCCATTGAAACCACAGCGCTTTGAAGCCATAACACATGGCAGCAGGCGCCATACAAATGCCACATAACATAACATATGATGATGTAGTGACGCATAGGAGGGAAAGAATGGAAATCAAATGATTACTGAAAGTCTTGACATGTTTTCCATGTGATAAAGTAAATGTTGGGTTATTTAATGAGCCCGGCCCTTCACTCAGTGTTGGCATCCATGTACGCATAGGGCATGTATTGGATGATTCCTCTTCTTGCGGTAAGCTAAAGAAACTTTTTGGGAGGTGTTGCGATCCCAGTTCTAACAGCACAGAACATAGATTGTGTTTATTCCACTTGATGAAAGGGACAGGCACACCTCGTGGAGTGACTGTTGCGCCGGGTGAGCTGCTGAGCGGGTGCTGTCTCTCTGAATGATTGGGAGAAACATGCAGGAAAATAGTTGTGGAGGCCAAGGCCGTAGAACTGACTGATCTGGAGACTAATCTAAGGTTGTAGCATGAGTAAACGTTATGGCACAGGGCTTCTGGAACCGGTTTTCAGACTGACTCCATGTACTCAAGGGTTTTGGCATGCTGCAACAGGCCATGCATCGCAACTGCCACATAAGGCTCTGGACTCCCACTGAACCTTACCAAGTGAGAGCCAGTGCTCATAGACAGACCCTGGTCCTTTGGCAGAAACATCAGGATGGAAGGGACTAGAGGGGCCTATGAAACCCTGCTGGCAGAACGCGACTTAAGTGCACCGAGGGGCTACATTTAGGTAGCCTGTGTGTAGCTCATGGGCTCAATGCTAGTTTACGAGTTCTGCAAGGAGGCGTGCAAGTAGTCCTAGAACAGGGTGTAATAGTTTGCTGAAACATGCACAGTCCCACACTAGGGGACTCCGCAAGGGCATCGCGGCACCTTGGGTGCTAGACGGTGTCTTAGATGCTAATCCTAGGTACTACTTTGAAAGCACGGGTAGTAGCAGAGATCCTGACACAAGGTGTGGGCAAGAGATCTGATTGGGTAAAGGTAAGCAGCTGGTGTCTAAGACCATTCAGAAAGTGTAACCAAATAAACATAATATCATTATTACCATTCAAGTAGTGAATGTGATAGAAGTGAACAGGACACATACTGAAGGAAAAAAGTTAAAGACAAATTGGTTCATCCCAACACGTGTTAGACAGACTTTGTTATTTCCGTACCTTTGGAAACGGCACACATCAGTCATCCTTTTCTAGTGCTTTCCCATGTTTACCCTAAGGAGAAACACTAGCTATTGGTAAAGGCTAAGCGCTGGTCAGTTGTAAACAGTGTCATGTTGTCTCATGTGGTGGGGGCATCAAGGCCGTTTTAAGGAATTTTGGGGCTCGGGCACAGATGCCATTTACCCTCCCTGAACCAAAGAAATGAAGAGATTCAGAATCTCGGCTTGTGCATCCTCCCAATGCGACCAAACCCCATAGTCTGACATGCTTCCCCTCAGCAATCAAACTATGCATAAATGCTCCCTTCCAGTCCCCTTACCCTCTTCAGACTTGTTGGAATCAGAATAATAAACAATTGGCATTTCAAGGGCAACAACAGCTGCCGCCAACGAGGGGACTTGGGTACTAGCACTGGTACAGAACACATTTTAACAATAGAAGTCATGAAAAAGGTGTCGTACCCTGGACACGGATCAGTAGCCATATCAAAAATGTACACATACCCCAGATAGACATGTTAGCGCTCAAACAGAATGTAAATGTGCTAAGCATGGAGACAGATTGGAAGCCACAAGAAAGGTACACATGCCACTGCATAGGGAGGATAGCTCAGGGGCAATATGCTCGCATTGGAAGCAAGGCAACACGGAGATCCAAAGGTTTGATCCCCGGGTCCATGCTTAGAAGCCTCTGGATATTACGCATGTTATAAATAACCTATCATAATAGTGAACATAAATTAGAAGCTGATAGAAAGGTGCATTATGCTAACCTAAAATCACATTTGAATACAGCTATGTTTTTCACGCCGTATTGCGATTAGTTAGTGAAGAAACAAATGACATTGTGGTATGCAATATGTCAATGTCACCATTATTATAGACAAAGCAACAATATAGGTAGTTAAGCAATGGAAGAGACTTTTTTGAAGAGCATACCCTGAGAACTAAATCGCTCGGGCTGACAATGTTGACATTCATAGAGTGTGGCAATTTACGACAGGTTAGGCACCCCTAGATTGCATGAGTAGCTCAGGATCACACACAGTTTTCAAGCGGTAAAACTGGGATTTGAGTCAATCTGCAATTTCTTCACTTGACACAATGTTTCCCAGTTTGTATGATAGAGCAATGTGCAATTATTTGTTAATGTTTGACTTTCATGACCTCAAATAATATCCTGTTTTGTATAACTTACTTGGAAAGTGCACAAATCAAATAATCACCCAACTTGACAATATTTAAAAACAAAACCTTATTAAAGCATGTTAGACAAAAGGAGAATGATTCTAGCTTTATTTTCTCCTTCATTAAGGCAAGTATACAAGTACCAGATTATTAATTGATGTCTACTTACAATCTGGGTATTTCTTTTGTATTTTAAAGATTTAAATACACCCAGCAAAGAGACATATGTGCTGTTATTTATGATGTTCTGAAGTACCTTTATAATTGCATTAAAAAGTAAACAATTTATTGTGCAACATAAGCACACCTGAAAATATTCTCACCAGAGGCCTGCAACGTTGGGTCGGATCTGCTTTGTTTACGACCCCTTCACTCAAATGGCCACATAAAAAGGAAGATCAGGCAAAGGGCTAAACAATACCACCAGCATGTGAGAAGGCAACTCTACTCACAGAAGGCAGCAGAATACAATACAGTTGAGATAAAATGATTTGTCCATGATCACTATATCGCCCGCTGACAAGGGCAGGATATGAACCTCAACACTCTGGTTCCAGCCTTGAACTTGACTACCTAATCACCTCTCCCGACTAACACTTTATGCTCTTTATTGGGGTTGTTGCCAGTTATTACAACCCTTGTTTGGAGGGACCAAGCTCTAGACTTGCTTCATACTGACACAATGTTACTTTTTACAGCTAAGCTAGCACTATCTGCCGCAGTTACATTGTTGTGTAGCACAGTTGGTGTTACTATAACAAATGTACATATAAATGCAAGTTCATCAATCACAGACATAGGAAAGGCTGAGTCTGTTGGAATTTAGTATTGCGACCTGGCATATGAACACACATCTTGAATGTGGGCTTACCACGCTGAGAAACCTTCTAAAATATCGTGGCACTCAAAGGTATTAATGTGCATTTAAACGTTCAGGATTTCACATGCACACTATATTCCCCGCAGGAGGGTTACAATGGTACAGGAGTTGTGATATGGTGAATGCACAACCTGGGGCAGAAACGTAAAAATGAGTGCAAATGAAAAAAGTGCAGAATTTGTCTTCATTGGAGAAAGGCGCAGATCACCTTATTCTGAAAGGTGAGTTGCGCATTTCAGGACTGGTTGCACACACAAAGATGTGCTAGAAGAACACTTAAATACAGTGGTGTGAAAAGCCTGCATTACACATTAATGTATTACAGGCTTCCAGCAACCATCTGGGTGCTTGAAGCGTATTTCAGAGTGACAGGCTCTTGAGGGGCCTGCCACTGTGAAATACGGTAAAAATAGAAATGCATTTCTAGCCTTGTTTGAAGGATACAAAAGGAAGTTAGAGAACCGGAGTTAACTCTGCTGCCCTCCCACTCCAAAGAAAAGGCAGGGAAGGTACAGAAATGAACGTATCTCCACTAGGCCTTCCCCTCTGTCTAGTCCAAACAGGTACTGGGGAAGGTCTTTCAGTTTTGTGCTGGTCAAAGCGCATCCTGTTTGTGGATTCAGGATATGCACTAAAATGCACGAAAAGCCCCCTTCTTTGCTCCAATGAGAAATGGAGTGAAAAGGGCATCTGCATGTGCACACATTCAGAGGCCCTTTGTGGATTTGGGTTCACTTTTTTGGGTGCAAGTGATGAGATGCGCCAACTCATTTCACCACTTGCGCCAAACAAAGGTTTGAGAATCTGGGCTCAGCAGGCTCTGCATAGATGTCAAAGCGAGCGCTCTTCTCAGTGTGCTATCAGATTGGCTAATTTACAGGATTAATTAATCTGAACAGAATGTGCCTATGAACAGCATCTGGGCAGCAGGTTTAGAGCTTCAGCAGCACAACGTAAGACATCCTGGCATGTGTTGTAAACAATGGGCACTGACCTCTTTGAATACGGCAACCATGTGGGGGATCCCCTGCAAGGTGGGGATCCGTGCACAAGCCACTCCCCCCACCTCTAAATACGTCTCTGGGGGGCAGAGGGAAAGGGGACATCATTATGTGAAGTAATCAAGGGACTGAGGCCACACCTGCGGTAGCCCTAGACCCTTGTTTAGCTGGCAGGTTGCTGAGCATTCTAGGTCCATTAGGGGGTGGACTGCCTTGTGCGTTACGTCATCCTGTCGCCCCTATCTTGCTCGGGGGCTCAGAGTTGTGATCCTGTAAAGGAACAAGGACTGATGAGCTGGTTTGTAAGACTGGAGCGGACGCATGAGGGCCTTCCACCAAGCATGCGATCAGGTGCCAACCCCGGGAGACAAAGGGGTTGAGGAGGCCAATCTGCTCCCCCTAGTTCCACAAAATGGCGGAGTCAGGCAGGGGCGGACTGGTCATTAAACAGGTTGGAAGTTTTCCCAGTGTGCCAGCAACAGCAAAGGCTCCAGGGCTGGTCTCTTGGTGGTTTAGGGCTGCCTGTCTGCATGTGATCACCACCCCATCTCCTTCCCTTTCAAGCCAAGGGCTGTGGCGACAGAGAAAAAACAGTGAAGAATACACATTAACATAACTAAAGGGGCTGCCAGGCTTTCTGTAGCACTTTCCCACTGCAGCAAATGTCTACAGAGGACTGACTGGTCACTAGTCAACCACACCTAAGCAGCTCATGTTCTCCTGCAGGATAAATAGCTCACTGTGTTAGGTGCCTGTTGCTGAGATTTGTGTTTACTTTGCAGATTCCATGAAGTCCTGGAAGAGCGAGGTCTGTTTTTTTCCTGAGGTTGAGAACATGAGTACCATTAAAATGGCTAATATTAACACCAGTGCTTTGAAGCAGGATGAAAGCACTATATGAAACAATCTTTATGAGATATATCTATTGTTACCATGGCCCTTGCACACTGCTGTCTGGTTCAGAGCAAAGTGTTTAAGAGAGAACCTCAGTCCATGTTCTGCTGACACAGCCTTTCTAGCAATGGCTGTAGTGGGTGCCCAGTGCAGATGCGTTCACGGTGGTGTGTATGGAGGGGAGCAGTATACAAGCTTGGAATCGTCCTGGAGTCCCTTACTGCCCGGGCTGATGGTGGCCTCCCAGTTGACCCATAAGTACAGGAGGATGGGAGTTGACGTGGCACACGTGGCCTGTTATTCTTCTTTGCTTTGGAGGGCTTTGTACCATTTCAGCTTTGGTACTCCTCAAAAATGAAGTAATTTGGGGTGTAGTGACTGGTAATCACCATTCTCATGAAAGGGCAATTCACGTTCATGACATAGAAGCCCTGCAAAGTAAGGACTGAGTTGAGGAGGAGCAGAACTTGGAGTAATGAACCTTACCAGCATGGCTCAAATCGAGGCTACACGCGGGTGCACGGAGTCCCCCCACTTTTTCAGAGGGCACCTTGGCGTGCTAATTTCTGGTGATGCCACCTTCAATTGGTATGTTAATGAATCCCCCCACTTTTCTTTGCAGGACTTGACCCCTGCTTACCAGTAAGTAGGCCAGTTATTAATTAGCAAATTCCTCCATTGAGGAGCCAACATGAGTGTTGTCATACCTAGCGATACAGTCGCATATTGGGCAGTCGGGACATGTTTCTTACGGTGACATTACCGGGCACATCCAGCAGGACAATGTCTTCTTAAGCCTGCAGAATACTGGCATATATTGTGAGTACAGGCATCAAGAAAATACTTCGGAAAATGTTCCTTTGAAGGGTTGGTCACGTAGCAGCAATTGGATTTTTTGAAAGTGGTAGTTGCCCAATTAAACTGAATGTAACTTGTAAGGCTTTTTACCCAATCTTTCACAAACGTGTGCTGTTTAATCTCTTATTTCATACAATGTCTCCAGAAACAACCCCCACGCCCCACCGCACAACCCCCACAGCCCCCCCACCTGAGCCCCACTTAGACTGGGGCACCCTCGCTATGCTAGGTTGCTTGCGCACAAACCTTGAAAATATTTATTCCCCTGCAATGAAAACATTCGACAGCAGCCACTGGCCTCCACCACCACTGAGATGTAATGTTAGTGGGGTTTGGCACTGCTTGGTCTTGAACTCAACTTCCGGACTCTACGTGCCGCGCTGTGAGATGGGGCAGGAAGACATGTCACTGGCGAATGCTAATAAATGAATGTTTTCTACTCTAACACTGCAGTGTCATGGATGGGGGAAAGGGGAAGGAACACCCACTTCCCTAGCATTCGTTTTCAGGTCTGTACAGTAAGTGTTTACGCGGCTCAGCTGCTTCCTTTTTGCTTCAAATTTCTTGGCTCTGGGTTCGCGTTGGCAGAAGCGTCTTGCCCTTGCCCAGCTTTGGAGTTTAGTAAGGGGTTCGTTCTCAGAGAACCAGCGCGACAGGCTCGCTCTCCATAACGGACCCAGACCAACTAGCTTTGAAGAGTCACCAACCTGCACGTACCCATCTCCCTAAAGGCCAATTCACATCTGCCACAGCCGAGGTTCCGGGTGGGATGCAATGTGCATGCTTTGGAGTCCCTAAGTTCGAACCTCAAGCACTTCAACGTATTTGCTGATCATTTCCATTCACAGTCCCCTTGCGCCACCTATTGTACACTGGGCGAAGTGCACTCTAATTTTTGCAAAACCTTTTTTTTGCAGACGCCCTTACTACCCCTTTCTCGCTGCTTTCCATGGGAGGCGGGCTCGCGCTCTCCCACCCTTTGACTCGTGGAGGACATCCTACCTCACGGAGCGTGCCCGCCAAGCGTTCCATGGTCTGTGTGTGTATCCATTTGAATTGCACTACTTTGCACCTGAAAACATAACACATCATGGTATGTTTATAATGCTATATTACACAGCCACCGTAGTGGCTGTGTAGTTATGGTTAAATTGCTGTTTCCATAGGAAGAGCATTTTTTGGGCGGCTTATAACTTCGCCCCCCCTGGATGAATCCTCACCAAACTTTGGGAAAAAAAGTATATGGGCCACTCTGATTTTTTTTGCAAAGTTTGGTGATGTTTGGTCCAGAGGGGGAAAATGTATAGGGGGGTCCCAAAAGGTCTTTTTTACCTATAGACTGAATAGGGGATAAACTTTGCGCATGCCTACAGGCCAAACAGTTGGACGGATTTTCATCAAATTTGTGGCAGGGGCTTGGTCCCGAAAGCGTGCTTTTGTAAATTTGGTGACAATCCGTCCAGTAGTTTTCTTTAAAACGACCAAAAAGTAAGTCTAAAAAAAATAGTGATATCTATGTCTGCATTTCCCTGTTTGCTCTGCTAAGGGGCTGATGTCATGACCGCGGACACGCGACGTCTCCGCTGATTGGCTGCAGTGAGCCGTGTTCTGCGTCAGATTGTTTGGATGCGCCTGACATTTTGGAGCCGCCGACAGCGCGGCGGTGACCAGCGGCGAAATGCTATTTCGGAAACGGTGTTGGTGTGTCAGAGTGCTTGGGGAGCTTCAGAGAGTAAGAGATGGGTGAAATACTGTATTTGTTTAGGCGGTGGGTGGTATCAAACATCAACCAGTGGTTGTGGGGAAGGCCTAGAGCCTTGGGTGCTGCACCGAAAACCAAATTTATACGTAGTGAAGTTACAAGCCACAATCGGTGCGATATGGTGTGGTGGTTCTGGGCAGGAGCTAGAGTCTTGGGTGCATGGCCGAAAGGCCCTGGCCACAACCAATGCAGCATATCACAGCTATAGATACACCCGTAGTATCGAACATCACTGAGGTGGTTGTGGGGAGGGCCTGTAGTCTTGGGTGCATGGGCGAAGGCCATACACCCAAGACCCCATTTATAAGTAGTGTACTTACAAGCCACAATGGGTGTGATGTGCTGTGGTCGTTGTGGCCAGGACGTAGAGGAAGGCCATGCACCCAAGACTGAAGTCATAAGCAGTGAAGTTATAAGTCAGCATGGGTGTGCTGTGGTGCGGTGATTGTGTGCACGACCTACAGTTTTAGGTGCATGGCTGCAGACCATGCACCCAAGAGTAATCTTATAAGTAGTGAAATTATAAGCACCATGGTTTTGATATGCTGCAATGGTTGTGGGTAGTGGGGAGTGTGTAGAGTCTTGGGTGCATGCACCCAAGAACACATTTATAAGCACTGGAGTTATAAGCCACTGCACACCCATACATTGAAAGATCTATAGACATACACCTAAGACTCTAGGCCCTGGCCAAAACCACTGCATCATATCACAGCTATTGATACACCGTAGTATCGAACATCACTCAGGTGGTTGTGAGGAGGGCCTGCAGTCTTGGGTGCACGAAAGGCCATGCACCCAAGACCACATTTATAAATAGTGTAGTTACAAGCCACAATGGGCGTGATATGGTGTGGTCGTTGTGGCCAGTACGTAGAGTCTTGATATGCTGCGATGGTTGAGGGTAGGACCTATAGTCTTGGTTGCTTGGCCGCAGGTTGTAGGTGGTAGGTTGTACATCCAAGACGCTAGGCCCTGCCTACAGCCACTGCACCATATTACTACCTTAGATTAGACGTATAGATTTGAATATGTATGACATGTGTGAAATTATACTTACTGTTTACTTTGTTGAGAATCCATATATTTCTTACATGACTTTAGTACTAAGCGGAAATATCCTTTTTTAATTTCTGTGATAAAAGAAAAGGGCATGTTAGTGTTTGTATTTTATAAAGACTTGTTACATTGTACAGTAGACATTTTAGCTTTTTTTGTACCTTCATATTTAGTTTACAAACCAGTGTACTGTGCATTTTGCTCAGTTTATGTGTTTGTTTTTCAAATCCTTAGGTCTGGGGGAAAATAAATCCTTGTCGGATTAAAAAAAACCTTTCTTTGCTATGTTCCAAACTATTTCTTTCTTTTCTTTGAGTGTTTACTTGTTTCTTATTAATGCTATGTCTGTTGGCTTGTTGCAGATTTTTGAAAACCGTTAGATACCTGTTGCATTTTCTGTTATGGATCTGTGGTATTCATTTATCTGTGTGGTTGTTATACACTCTTGGGCAGTTAGATACCTGTTGGCGTATTCTAACTATTTATAGTCTTTTACTTGAATTTTTGTTCATGTTGAAATACACATTAGTTGTAAAATTTTGGCTTTAAGAAGATTAAATACGCATTTGTAAGTTTAGCTGGCAATCTCTGCTTTAGAGTAATGGTGCTATCATTACATTCAAACCAACCACATTTCTTCTTAATGTATGCAGTGTAGTGACCTGCATTGGTTGTAGCTCCTACCTGGTAGATTATACCTATTGTTGTAAAGGTTTTCTTCCCAAGTGACACTTGACCGTGTGTGAATCCAGTCAGCTTGCAGTTGTTTTTGGTACCATCTGCATTGTAACGTAGAAGCATAAGTATTATGTAGTTACTATGTGTTTGTTTCAGTAAGGTTGAGCAATTATCTGTATTGCACATAGTACATAATCTGCCATGGTTTGCATTCTGTACAAGTTTCTGAAATGGAATGATTTACAATTAGGTATGGGTACATACACACATCGCTCATTTGCATTCTGTACAAGTTGCTGAAATGGAATGATTTACAATTGGGTATGGGTACATACACACATTGCTCATTTGGGATTTGTTCCTGTATCACATTGTTACAGAGAGTGCATGTATGTTTCCATATGTATGAAATCTGGAAGATTTCATTTATAGGTATGTTTTTGTTTTCCAGTACTTGTAGTAGGTACATTTGAAATCATTGTGTATCTTCTTGTGAGTTTATAGTGAATCTCACCATTCCAGCACAGTAGTCCAATTCTTGTCTTATTCCGTGAACACTGAATGTGTTGTCAGGATTTTTTGTTGCGTTTCTATGAAGGACTAACATTTGCAAACAAAATTGGCCTGTACTGTGTAAGTAAATATTGTTAACAATTGGTGGCAATTGAAATAGAATATTCATTGCTACATTTGCATAGCAACTTACACCAGTTTCATTTGAAAATTTGAATGGACCAGCTAGTTCTGTCTCTGAGTGCTTTTTTCAGAGTTTCTGTTCCTTCTTTGAAGAAGTACCGGATTTACTTTCCCTAATAGGTTCTTCTTTGCTTGTGGTAATTGATGAAGTTCTAGCTTCTTTTGTTTTCTTTGAAGGATTTGCCATCAGATTCTGTTGTATTTCTGTTTGAATTAGTTTTATTTTACCACGTTTTTCTTTTTCTGGAACAGGATATGATTTCAGATGGGGGGTGTACAGTGAACGCAGTCTATTGTATTCTAAAATGCAAGGAATATCAGCGTTCAGTTTACTTGCAACAAAGTTGATTAGAAATAGACCGTCAAGTGTATGTAAGTGTGATAGTGCTACATAGCTCATGCCTTCTTTAAAGACTATGTTTCCTATATCTATCAATGCTTGGTCTATGGTAAGACCTTGGAATTTATGAATGGTGACTGCATATGCAAGAGTTAGAGAAAATTGTTCTCTACGTACATACATGTCATTGAAGAGAAGGAATCGAGCAATTCAGCGCCCTATCCTTCTCACTTCTGAAAGTTTGTCAAAGTGAATATTGACAAACTGAATTTTGTTGTCACGTGGGTATGTTTGAAAGCCCACAACTGTACCCAGTGCCCCATTAACTAGCCCTTGCTCCACGTCAAGGTTACGTTTAAGCATTACTCTACAATTTAAGCATAATTTTAATATTTTTTCCAACCCAGCTGTGTTGGAGATTGAATTTTCTAAGGTATTTAGTCTTGTTGTGGCTTGCTCACACATTGGTAGTGTTATACCATGTACGTCTAGTTTGTCTGTGGTGCAAATTTCCATTATTGGTTGCATTTCTTTTTTTAACATTGTTTCATTGAATTTGAAACAGCTTGCAAGAGTTGGCATTAAGGCCATACAATTGACATTTTTGTGCGCTAATTGTTCCATAACATCAGTAGCACATGCGTTATCGCCATTAAGTGCATGAATGTGCCGGTTTTTCAATATTGCTTGTGATTCTTCAGATAGTACACCAACTCTAATACTTTTTAAAATATTGGCGTAAGTGAGATCTGCAGATTGCTGCATGTTTTCTGTTAATTCTCTGTATTGGAAATGTTGCCAAAGGTTGACAGTTCCTATGCTGCCAACAGTTTTACGGCAGAGTTTGTGTCCTAAGGTTTTAAAAATAGGTTCACCTTTCACTGGTGTCAATTGTAGAAGATCTCCGAAAACGATAATGTGTTTCCCTGCGAAGAGTTCTTCGTAGTTTTTTTTAAGTACGTCTTGCAACTTGAGGTGAATCAAAGCCAACATTAGGTTGGAGACGATGCTCACTTCATCTATTAGTAGAATTTTCATTTGTTTTAATACTCTGCGTAGTTCCATTGCAGCTTCTGCAGAAAGTTTGTAAAAGTCTAATTTGTTTTGGTGTTCTACTGGAAGGAGTAGTAATCGGTGTAAAGTGACACCGCCTATGTTGTAGGTAGCTAAACCTGTGGGGGCAGTTACAACAGCTGACAGTTTGTTGTTTGTCAATTGTTGAAGGAACTTGCTGATGATTTTAATTAAGAATGTTTTTTCCTGACCCAGCTTCACCACTGACGTACAGCAGTATAGGTTTGTAATTTTGGCAGGTACATTGTTTATTTTTGTGTTGTACACTATGTGCAATTTGTTTTGTTACTTCTTCAAAAATGGTCGCTGATCTTTGTTAAGTTTTGCTTGTAGTAAACTTAAGTCTTCTATATCTTCTTCACAGTGACACATGGTGTTTTCCACTTCTGTCATAGCTAATTCTGCCTCATTTGCTATTAGTAGCTGTCCTAGTGGTTCTTGGCTTCCTGTTACAGAAGGTTGACTACTGTCAGAAGTGTCCTTATCTAGTTGGGCCTGAAGTTCTTCTTCGTGTTGCTGTTCATTGTGCAACATTTTTTTGTACTGCGTAAAGTTCACATCGGTGATAGCGCTTTCATTTGCTTTGAAAGCATCTTCATAGAAGTAATAGTTATCTAGTATCGTTTCCTCTTTTCTCCATGGTTTAAAAAGTTGTAGCAGAGACATGTAATATAGTTCTTTTTGTTGAGGAGTTTTTAATGACAATTTGACATGATTAATTAAGCTTCGTTTGGTAAGTTTCATTAAGCTGCCTTCACAATCTGTCACTCTATATCTACCTTTGGTTTCATCAGGGTTTATATTATTTTTGTATGCAACGTTTTGAGCTATGTGGTATAGACACATGCTTTCCAAAGTGCTACTCCTGTTCGGATAGTATGTGTCCAGTAAATTGTTTTTTAAAATGTCTTGGCTGTTGGGATCATTTCTGGCAATTGTTTCTATGTCCTCATATGATTTCAGAACTCTTTTTCTAGATTTAGCAGGACCAAGACTTAACCATACTATGTTGTCTGATTTTCCATACAAAGCAGTACCGGTTAAACGATCTGCTGCTTCATAGGTGCCACATTCTCTATGAGAGAGCATTTTTATGCCTATGCTGTACAATTTCTGAGATAGTGTTTTGTCTGATGATAGGTCATTCCAGAGGTCTTGAAGCTCTGTTTTTTCTGCTTTTGTTAAGTAGGCTGTAACATATCGTGCAACTGCAGTGGAATTGTCTGCAATGTACTGTATATCTATGTTTGCATTCCATAAGAGGGCAATGATTGCATTGTAATCATTGATATATTTTGATTCTTCTGTTCTTTTTATGTAGTACGTGTTCTTTGGTGATTTACCTTTAACACTATGTCGAACTGAAGACATGAAGTTGTTCACTTCACCTGTTTCTGTAACTGGTCTAGGGAAACCAAAGCAGCATTTGGTGTAGTATTTCCCTTTGCTTTTGTATTTGCGACGACAATATTTGCCACATTTGTGTCTTTGAAATTGTAAAATCTGTCCATGCAGTTCACTACGTGTCCGTTGTGAAGGGATTTCACAAGTGACATATTTTTGGAGGAACTGCAAAACAGTGGCATCATTGTCGTGACCAAATTTAGGTGCACCTTTGATCCATAAAAGCATGTGAATATGTGGTGCTCCTTTCGCTTGGTATTCTTTTCTCCAAAAGAAGTGTTGCACTTCTTCGAGGGGAGGAACAGTTTCATTACAAATAAAGTGTAGCATAGCAATGAAACAATGATGGAAATATCTTGACACATTAACTGGATCTAGAGAGCAGAGTTCTCTTGGTGTTAATATATCTATGTTGGTTTTGTTGTTGTTTGATATGCGTAGGAACTCATGTAAATCTTCCCATGCATACTCTGCACAACTTAGTGTAACAAACCAAGTCGGTGGTCCAAGGTTTCTGATCATACAACATACGTCTCTGTGCCGTCGGAACCAGTATTCTTTTGTACCATGCATGTTTGCAAACAGATTTGTTATACTTGATTGTAAAACCTCATCTTTTTCTTGTACTTTTTATATTAATTGCATAGCTGACATATTTTGAAAGGGGGTTCCAGATTTCAAAATGTGTGCAACTCCATAACATAGGGTTGCTAGTTCACTTTCAAAGAGTAGGTGGAATATGTATTCCACATTTTGTCTAAATCTGGTATCTTGAGAATACATTCGTAATGAGCGGTATTCTGATGCCGTAATCTGAGTGGGTCTATCATAGTATCTTCCGCCTTTGCCAGTAGGAAATAGCAGTGGAAAAGCACTGCTTCTATACTTTTTTCCCATATGCTCATTGGTGACCCTTTGGTTTGTCGCATTTGGTAAGTTTCTAGTGCATCATCTATGCTTTCATTGGAATGCAATGGATGAATTGTGTAATGGTCTAAAAGAGTGGATACTGCAGCAGGATCCAGAAGTTTAAATTGACCAGTTTCTGATGACTCTTGAATTATTTCAGTTGTTTCCCTTAAGCTTTCTTCAATATTTATTTATTTGTAGTATTCGTTATTGTCTTTCAGATATTGCAAGGCTTGTCCAACTTTATGTAAGTCCACCAGTTGTTGCCAAATTTTTTAGTCTTTTGTTGGTACACCATTTACGAAGACAATTAAAGAATGCTCTATTGGACGTTGCTCTCCTAGAGTATGTACATTTTCTGTCAGATCTAATGGCAAATAAACGACTTTGCCACAAATGCCTTTCACCAATTCAGAGTGAGGTAATTTAGCTGTTTTTGGTTGAAGGCGTATTATTGCTTGAAATGGGTGAACTGTTTGAATTATGATGCTCTCATACAAATTGAGTTGTTGCAGGGGTTTTGGTAGTGGGAACAATTCCAAATTATTTGTGATAGCACGTGAAGGAGTTTGGTTGTTGTCCAGTTTTGGAGTGCAGTAACTGCAACATATGAGGGTTTCACTTATTTGGTATTTGTTTTCTTCTAAAAGGTAGAGAGCTAATTAAAACCATTTGGAATCTTCATTGTCTTCTATTTTGTATGTTACATCTATAGTTTTTTGCGTTCCTTTTGTAAAACATTCTGCAGCAACACACACACACATCGTTTGGTACTTCAGCCGATGCAATTTAAAATGTTAGTATTTCTTTTTTGTATGTGTGTAATAAAAGGTTGCTATGTGCAGAATTGTTGCTAGTCTGTTCTAAAAGTATTGCATTTTGGAAGTGGCTTTCACTTCCAAAATATTTTCTCTGGATACGGTCGGTTTCTTCTTGTAGGTATTTGGGTGTACCTGTTATGCTCACCTGGTATCCACGGGGATGCCTGTATGCCCTGGTTGCCGGATTCCCCCCAGATTTACTCAATTCGGGATGATGTCGTCTATGGTAGGTGGGCCTGAAAACACAGGAGGACTGGACTTAGGCACAGATTTCATTTCCTCTCACCAGCCCCATTGGACTCGACCTGATAGCCCCCTCCTCACCTTGTTATGATGTCTGGCATGCTTTCCGTCCTGCTTTCTGCGCTGGGCGCGTAGTTCCTGCGGGTTGAAGCGACCAAGTTAACTTCACTGGTGCCAACCCATTCAAGTGTCTTTAAAGAGGTAAGTTCGATTATTGCAGTCTCTGAAGGCCTTTGCTTTTCTTTCGGGCTATTAATGTCCTTCCCTGATTGTTTCCCCCTTAGGTATGTGGAGGTTCGCTGGGTGCACTGCTTGGGTTCGGCTCCTGCCGGGATTTATGGACGCGGAGCGTACGAAGAAAGGTAGGTTCAGCGCGAAGTACGGTGTGCTAATGTCTTTTTGGGCTAACCTGTATTCTTTATTCCTTTTCAGGTTACAATGGTCTTTCTGGGCGTGCAGTGATTTCCAGAGTGGAACTGGCCAAGATATGCCCAGCCAGGTGAGGAGATTTTGGTTGCTGTTGTGATTGCCGTGAGTAACCTGTTTAACGTTGTCCCTTTTTCTCTCCTCTCCAGGTGCTTCGTTCCGGTGCAAGCGCGATGTCCTGAAGATGCTGCAAACAGGTTGGAAGACTGCGAGCAGCTGGGATCGAAGGATGGAAGACTGCAGGTAAACTGGAACTGCTAATGATGTTCTTTTGTCTCCTCTACGGGTCTGAGATTCCAGGAATGCTGTGTGCTGGTCTCTGAACACGGTGAGCGTTACGCTGCTGGCTGCAGAATAATGCGAAGCACGTACTTTAGCTTGGGTGTGGTTTATATAGCCTACCCTGTAAAGTAGTCCAGGTAAAGTAGTCCGGCCTACCACACCCCAAAACACTGCACCGCACAGTCTGGTTCTTAGAGACTAGACTGTGTGTGTGCCTCCATGTTGGCTGCAGGCCTCCACATAAAAAGTAGTCCCTTCAAGTCCCATTCCAAATATGAGCCTGGCGCCAAAGGTGCCAGGACTGACTCCAGGAGAGTCCCCGGTGAAAATGCAAGGCCCTTGGGTCCCCAAATGAACCCAGAGCCCTAACCCTACCTGGCATGTGACCATGCCAGTGGGGTTCTGGGTCACTGGTCGTGACAGCACTCCCCCCCAAGGCCCCTCCTAAGGTGATTCTCCTGCCTGGTCCAGGCTTGACTGGAAACTTTCGATGAAACGTTCTAATTAGACGTGGTGCATGAATGTTCTCACTAGGTTCCCAGGATATGCCTTGAGGGCCATAACCCTTCCAATACACTACATAGTATAGTTTGGATATGGTATATTTGGAATCTAGGATTCCTTTCACTTCGTATTCGGGTTCTCCATCGATCATGATGTGTTCAGGTGGTGGTTTAACTCGTGCACCGGGTTGTACTGGTTTTAGCAGTGAGACGTGGAACACTGGATGAATTTGCATGTTAGCTGACAATGTTAGTTTAACTGCTGCTGTGTTGATGATGGCTTGGACAGGATAATGCCCCAAATAGCGAAGGCGAAACGTTCGGGTTCCCTTTAGTAGTATATATTTTGTTGCTAGCCAAACTTTGTCTCCTATCTCATAGTCAGGAGCCTTTTTTCGATGTTGGTCTGCAAACCTTTTCTGCTTACTTTTGGCTTGGATTAATTGTTCTGTTGCCTTTTTATAGGTCTGAGTGATGTTTGCATGAAGCGTCTTTGCAGCCGGCTGGGAGGGCAGAAGTATGCGGATGTCTGAGGTAGAGGGTGAAAAAGGGTGTTTGCCCAGTACTGGAATGTACAGAATTGTTATAAGCATATTCGGCTATCCATAATAGGTCTCTACAGGTTCCCTCAACTTGATGCAGCATGCATCGCAGGTAATGTTCGAGAGTCTGATTGGTCCTCTCTGTTTGACCATCCGTTTGGGGGTGATGGCTGGTGGGTATGTCGATGCGAGCTATAGCACAGCACTTTTTCAAGAAGTTTGATACAAATTGGCTTCCTCGATCAGAGACCAGGACTGAAGGGATTCCATGCAGTTTGATAATGTTTTCTGAAAACACCTTTACTAGCTGGGACGCATCTGGAAGGCCTTTGAAAAGGATAATATGTGCCATTTTAGAAAATAGGTCCACTACAACTAAAATGGTATTGAACCCTTGGCTGGGAGGTAAACCAGTAATGAAATCGAGAGAGAATGTGTGCCATGGTGCCAGAGGTATTTCTAATGGTTGCAGGAGGCCAGCTGGTCTTTGCTTCAATGACTTGTTTTGTGCACACACGCCACATGACTGAACGTATCAGAAGACGTCTTGACGCGAAGTGGGCCACCAATAATTGCATTTTACTTTGGCTAAGGTTTTGGCGATTCCGGGATGACCTTCCATCAAAGAGTTGTGATATTCTGAAATGATTTGTTGTTGTAGCTTGGTTTTAGGCACATACAGGCGTTCGCCAAAATATGGCAGTTGATTTTTGACAATGTATTGTTTCCCTTTGGTATGCCATTCCAGTAACTCGCTTGGGGGGTATTTCCTGTTGGATCGCATTTCTAAGTTCAGTTTGTGTTAAAGCTGTGGTGAGGCCTAAAAGCTTGTCCTCGGGTATAATGGCCACTGGATCTGGAGTTGCATATTCTCTTTCATCGATGCCCATGCGAGATAGTGCGTCAGCTTTACGATTTCTTACGCCTGGTCGATAAGTGATTATATAGTCATATTCGGCGAAGAAAAAAAGGGCCCATCGTAATTGGCGCGAGGATTGCGCCTTTGCTGTTTTTAAATATTGTAAGTTCCAATGGTCCGTAATTACAGTGCCCGTATGCCTGGCCCCTAAGAGATAATGCCGCCATGCCTTGAAGGTGGATTTTATAGCAAGCAGTTCCTTATCGGTAATGGCATAATTTAGTTCAGGAGGTGTGAATTTTCGTGATCAGAAGGCCACAGGGTGCAATTGATATGATATGATATGATATGGTATTTGTAACGCGCCTATACACAAGTGTTTCAAGGCGCGACGAGGCAGGGAGGGAGGGAAACAAGGGGAAAACAGACAAACGATCCTACTAGGCCAGGTGTCATTCAGATCGCGCAAGTGCAGAGGTAAGGGGAAGAGGAGGAAGTGCAGGGGGGAGGAGGTGGGGGGGGAAGTGCAGTACAAGGTAAGTGGCGTAAAAAAAATAAATAAAATAAAATAATAATAAATAATAAATAGAAAGGGCCAGCTGGTGGCAAGTGCGAGGTAAGTGCAGAGCAAGTGCTGGGAAAGGGGCTGTAGGGATACAGTGACAGTCCCACAGTGCAGGGGGAGCCGGGGAGGCAGTGCAGGTGGAGAGTGGCTGGGCCCTGGACCGAGGTTGCTGAGAGTGGCCCAGATGCAGGTTTGAGCTGAGTTCAGTGGGGGGTTAAGCAGGATTAGCAGGGGAGAGGGAGAGAGAAGGCAGAAGCGAAGAGGAAGGTTTTGAGGTGCTTCCGGAACCGGAGATGGTTCTCCTCAAGTTTCAGGGAGGCAGGAAGGCTGTTCCAGAGGGAGGCCCCTGCTGCGGAGAGAGATCTACCCCCAGCTCGTTGCTTCGAGAAACGGCTGACCATGAGGGAGTTGGAGACGGATGAGCGAAGGGCTCGTGAAGGAAGATATTTAGGAAGAGAGAGTTGGAGGTATTTTGGTCCCAGGCCCCAGAAGGCCTTGTGGACAATGCAGAGGGTTTTGAACTTGATCCTCGCGGCCACTGGGAGCCAGTGAAGAGATTTCAGTCCTGGAGAGATACGGTCCCTGGGCTTGAGGCCAAGGACAAGTCTCGCAGTTCTGTTCTGGATAAGTTGCAGAGGGCGGAGAGTGGAGGCAGGCAGATTAAGATAGAGGCTGTTACAGTAGTCCAGCCTTGAGAGAACCAGGGCTCGAGAGACAGTGAGCTTCTGGGGGAAGGAGAGGAAGGGAAGAATACCTCTGAGGAGGTGCAGCTGGTAGTGTGACTTCTTAGAAACGTCAGATATATGAGGAGAGAAGGAGAGTGTGGAGTCGAAGATGACCCCGAGGTTTTTAGCCTTGCAGGTAGGGGCAGGAAGGGGGCCAAGGGAGGCCGGCCAGAGAGCTGCAGGGAAGGAGGGAGTGGGTGTGCCGATGAGTAGAATCTCAGTCTTACTGGCGTTGAGGCAGAGGTCATTGGCGGCGCACCATTCATGGATAGCAGACAGACAGTCGGAGATGAGGGAAGGAGAGGAGGAGGCTGAGGGTAGCCTGAAGATGAGCTGGGTATCGTCTGCATAGCACTGGAAGTAGGGGCAGAGAGCGGCGATGCGGTGGGCAAGGAGTGCCAGATACTGGTTGAAAAGCCAGGGAGAGAGGTTGGATCCCTGGGGGACACCACAGGTGGAGAAAAAGATGTCAGAGAGGAAGGAGCCCATTTGGACCTGGGAGGGTCGATCGGAGAGGAAAGAAGTCAGCCAGGCCAGAGCCTGACCAGTGATACCCAGGTTATCACGGAGACAGTTGAGCAGGATGGCATGGTTGACAGTGTCAAAGGCAGAGGAGAGATCGAGCAGAATGAGAACACAGGGAGTGTTGGTATCGAGGTTCAGGAGCAGGTCCTCACGGATGTTCAGGAGAGCAGTTTCCGTGCTTCTGGCAGCTCTGAAGCCAGATTGATGGTCATGCAGATTACCAACAGAGTCAGCATGGAGGTTAAGCTGGGAGATGGCCAGTTTCTCCAGGAGCTTACCCAGGAAGGGAGTAATGGAGATTGGGCGATAATTGGCCGGGCAGGAGGGGTCGGCAGAGGGTTTCTTGAGGAGGGGGTGCACAAGGGAGTGCTTGAGGGGGGATGGGAAGACTCCAGAGGCGAATGAGTGGTTGCAGAAGTCAGCCAGGACAGGAGCCAGGGAGTCGATGTGGTCCTTGATGGTTTTGGAGGAACAGGGGTGAACCTGTTTAGACGAGGCTTTCATAGATCGGACTTGTCTGGAGACCTCATCAGCAGAAAAAGGTGGAAAAGCAGAGAAGGAGGGTGGAGGGGTGGCTGCAAGAGAGCAAGAGGGAGAGCTGGGAAGAGAGGGAGGGAGGAGAGAGGAGGAGAGCGAGGACAGGATGGCCAATTTCAGGGTCTTTTTGAGAAAGAACCGCCCCCATCGCCATACTGGAAGCATCTGTTTCCAAGATGTAAGGTAGATCTGGACGAGGATGTCGTAGGATCGGGGCTGAGGTGAATTTTTCTTTTAGATTTTGGAAAGCCTTTTCAGCATCTTCTGACCATATCCATTTTTTATAGTTTTTTCGTAGAAGTAACGTGATTGGATGCACAATCTGAGAAAAGTCTGGAATGAATCGACGGTAGAAATTTGCAAAACCCATCATACTCTGGATCCCTTTTACTGAGGTCGGAGAGGGCTATTTTAGAATGGCATCCACCTTTTGTGCATCCATTCGAATGCCTTTCGGAGTAAGAACGAAACGAAGAAATTCAACTTCGGTTACATGGAAAGAACATTTTTCGAGTTTTGCGTATAGTCGGTGTTAGCACAGCTTGGCAAGAACAGCACGGACATGCTTAATTAACATGGTCATGTTCAGAGGTCGAATACACTAGGATGTCATCTATGTAGACCAGGGCGCACACATCGATCAGCTCCCTTAGAACGTTGTTAATAAAATATTGGAACGGCGCCGGGGCATTGCACAGCCCGAAAGGCATTACCTGGTACTCAAACAACCCATATTTAGTACAAAAGGCTGTTTTCCATTCTTCTCCTTTTTTGACTCGGACCGGGTGGTACGCTCCTCTGATGTCTAACTTCGTATAAATCTGGGCATCTTTGACTTGATCTAGCATCTCGGGAATAAGGGGCAGTGGGTAGTGGTTTTTCACGGTGATCTGGTTCAGGGCGCGATAGTTAATACAGGTTCTCAAGTCCCCTTCCTCTTTTGGTACGAAGAACAGGGGACTGGCTACCAGAGATTTGGATGGGCGAATGAACCCATTTGCCAAGTACTGGTCCAGATAGGACTTTAGATGCTGGTTTTCCGATTCGGTGAGCATGTAGATTCTACCGCAAGGGATCTGTGCACCAGGTATGAGGTCAATCTGACAGTCATAGGACCTGTGCGGTGGTAGCGTATTAGCTTGTTCCTTCTGGAACACATCCTGGAAATCTTGATATTCTTCAGGGAGAGTACTGGTTGCTCCAAGTGTAGATATGCCGACTCTAGGACTCATAGAAACCTTGAAACTGGACTTGTTTTCTTGGAGATAGCAGGTGGAGGCGCAATCATGAGGAAAAGTCAGTTTTCTTGCACGCCAATCTATCCGAGGGTTATGAGCAACTAACCATGGCATCCCTAGTATTAGCTGAAACTGAGGCGCCTTGATGAGATCGAAGGAAATCGATTCCCGGTGTCCATCCTGGCACAGCAGGGCTATTCCTGCCGTACATTGGGTTACTGGTCCAGAAGCAATTTCAGTCCCATCGACTGTGGTCACCTTTTATGTGTTCGGCTTAAAACTTAAGGGAAGCCCCATCCGTGCGGCCAGATCTTGATCAATATAATTCCCAACTGCCCCGCTGTCTATGTAAGCTTCAACGGAATGCATCCTTGATGGTTGTTGGTGATTGATTAGGATTACTGGTATTGCAAAATGTGAGGTTGGTGGCTCATTCTTCTCACTCGACAAACTGACCTCTACTTTTGTCGAGCTAGGCAGTTTTCCGACTCCTTACTCTCATCCTTTTCTGTAGCTCCTACAATTCGCCAGGGAGGTTTTGTTGGACAGTGTTTTAAGAAGTGTCCCGATTGTCCGCGGTACAAACATAACTGCTGTTGCCTTCTCTTGTCTCTTTCGGCTTTTGTTAACGGTGGTCGTATGCCTCCAATTTGCATTGGCTCTGTATTATTCTCTGATGTGCGCAGAGTAGCATCTTTGGTTCATAGATACACAGCCCGTGTGTCAGATTTGGACCGATCCGCTTTACGATCTTGTAATCGATGATCTAATTGCACCACCAGATTGATGAATTCACTACAGTCTCTAGGTGGATCAACTACCTGAGCCAAGATGTCCTTTAATTCCCTCGAAAGCCTTGGTGAAACAATGTGGTTCTCTTGTCTTCAGGCCACCTGGTTTCGGCCACCAACCTATTGAAGGTTGCTATGTAGGTTAGCAAGTCCTGATTCCCCTGCCAGAGTGACAAAAGTTTGTTGTCTACAGCTTGTTCATGGATGTGTCGGGCAAAGAGCTTTTCCATTTCCCTTTGAAAGCCCCCAAAGTCACGTAATAACAGATCATCATAGCTCACAAGCGGCACTGACCAGTCTGCTGCACTACCACTTAGATATGATAAAATAAATGCTACTCGTGCCTGATCGTTAGGGAATGCAGCCGGTCTGCAGAGGAAATGAAGGAGACATTGATTCATGAATGCTGCATATTTTCTTGGATCTCCTGAAAGCCTTTCTGGCGGTGCTAAGGGTATTGTTTCAGGTAAGTTTATTTGCACTGGAGCGGTAGACGACGTGGTTGCCTGTGCCGGCGAAGTTGTTCCAGGTAATGGAGATTGCCCGGCCTGTGATTGCAGTAGTTGCCTGCTGAGTTCTTCAGTGCGATCCTTGGTGGCGACAAGATCCCTTCACAGGGTATTAGTCTCTTGCCTAGCCGAATGCACTTCGGCATGTAATTGTCCTAATAACTGGGCAAGTTGGTCCATTTCTGAAGTCTCCATGGTGCCCAGGTGGATTTTGTTATGGGGCTTCACGTTCTGTTACGCTCACCTGGTATCCACGGGGACGCCTGTATGCCCTGGTTGCCGGATTCCCCCCAGATGTACTCAATTCGGGATAATGTCTTCTATGGCAGGTGGGCCTGAAAACACAGGAGGACTGGACTTAGGCACAGATTTCATTTCCTCCCACCAGCCCCATTGGACTTGACCTGATGGCCCCCTCCTCACCTTGTTATGATGTCTGGCGTGCTCTCCGTCCTGCTTTCTGCGCAGGGGCGCGTAGTTCCTGCGGGTTGAAGCGACCGAGTTAACTTCACTGGTGCCAACCCATTCAAGTGTCTTTAAAGAGGTAAGTTCGATTATTGCAGTCTCTGAGGGCCTTTGCTTTTCTTTCGGGCTATTAATGTCCTTCCCTGATTGTTTCCCCCTTAGGTATGTGGAGGTTCACTGGGTGCACTGCTTGGGTTCGGCTCCTGCCGGGATTTATGGACACGGAGCGTATGAAGAAAGGTAGGTTCAGCGCGAAGTGCTGCATGCTAATGTCTTTTTGGGCTAACCTGTATTCTTTATTCCTTTTCTGGTTACGATGGTCTTTCTGGGCGTGCAGTGATTTCAGGAGCGGAACCGGCCAAGGTATGCCCAGCCAGGTGAGGAGACTTCGGTTGCTGCTGTGATTGCCGTGAGTAACCTGTTTAATGCTGTCCCTTTTTCTCTCCTCTCCAGGTGCTTCGTTCCGGTGCGAGTGCGATGCCTGAAGATGCTGCCAACAGGATGGAAGACCGCGAGCAGCTGGGATCGAAGGATGGAAGACTGCAGGTAAGCTGGAACTGCTAATGATGTTCTTTTGTCTCCTCTGCAGGTCAGCGATTCCAGGAACGCCAGGTACTGGTCTCTGAACACAGTGAGCGTTACGCTGCTGGCTGCAGAATAACGTGAAGCACGTTCTTTAGCTTGGGTGTGGTTTATATAGCCTACCCTGTAAAGTAGTCCAGGTAAAGTAGTCTGGGCTACCACACCCCAAAACACTGCACCACACAGTCTGGTTCTTAGGGACTAGACTGTGTGGGTGTCTCCATGTTGGCTGCAGGCCTCCACATAAAAAGTAGTCCCTTCAAGTCCCATTCCAAATATGAGCCTGGCGCCAAAGGCGCCAGGACTGACTCCAGGAGAGTCCCCGGTGAAAATGCAAGGCCCTTGGAGCCCCAAATGAACCCCAAGCCCTATCTCTACTTGGCATGTGACCCTGCCAGTGGGGTTCAGGGTCACGGGTCGTGACAGTACCATGCAGAAGAGTGTTATTTAAATTGGCTAAATCCAAAGCTGGACTTTTAGCACAGTACAGTTTATAAACTAGATTTCTTACATTTGAATGATGTATTGATATCCTTTTGATATCATGGAAGGTGATTTTGCAAATAGGTCCTGAAATGCAGGCTAATGAATGTCCTTGAAGTCCACACTGGACAGATATCCATATTTTGCAGCACTTTCATTTTACTTTTGTCTTTACCTTTCACATACTGATTGAGGAACTGACGTAAAGATTTGAAAGATTTATAAGGAATGTCACACATTAACGTGCACGGCCATTTGTATACTGGACGGTCTGGTTCAGTCGAATGGAGATGTAATTCTGAGTTTGCAGGGGATACTTTTGTAAACAGTGTTTCTTGTTCCATGATGGTATTATTGATTTTTTCATACCCTCGCCCACTGCTATGGATGGCAATTGTGTTTCTTTGATTTTGTTTGTATGCTTCTTCATTAAAATATGGTTCTGTGGTTTTTGTCTGACTCCATTCACCTCCACAAATATTTAAGAAGTTATTTTTGTTGACATTCCGTTTATTGATAAGTTTCTTTTGTAGTTTAGTACTTAGTTTTGTTAGTGGTTTCATCCTATTTAACACTAAAATAAATAACTTCCTTATGAGAAGGATTGCATTGTCTATGAGAGCTTGTAGGATTAATTTTCTACGGTAGGTTTTAAGGGTTGAGGAAGATTTTGGTCCTCTTCTTATTAGATTCTGAAGGACTATGTGGCAAAACATTTTTGCTAAAATACTTTTTTTACTATGGTTCTTGTTACTATATCAGGATTAATAGCAGCATTGTTAGAAGTACTGGTAGCTGATTTTTTGTAACGCTTTTTCTGTTTCGTGCCACATTTTGATAGAGGAGCCACAGTTTCGGTAGTTGAAGCTTCCTTTGTCTCACTAAACGACTATATTAGCTGTTTTGTTCCAACGTTCTCTACAAACTCTGCTACAGATGGTTGCTTACTTTGGACAGTTTTATTTTCATTTGCTCTATTTCTGCGTTCCTTTCTACAGACTTGCTTTTTGGTAGGCATTCTTTGGGGTCTGTTGAAAAAAAGAAGGCATGGTTTGGTCTGCTGTACAATGTATGTGTGCTGTGTGCATGCGTGCATGAGTTTGATGGGCAAGCTCTTTGTGGTGGTGTGTGAATGTGCATTGGGCAGTTACAATGAGTTGGTAAGGCTATTTTTCTGTTTATATACTACTACACTGTGCTTCAGATGAGAGTACAAAGTGAGCTAGTGGTGAGGAGAAGCATTATTAGTAAACGAAATGGTATAAAATTGAAACAGCAATTTCTTTACTAGTACTAACATTCTAAGGCTTCTGTATGTTATTTGAGTTCCAAAAACACAGGGATTTGTGAGCCATTCTGCTGTTATTCTTTCTTTAATAAATGGGGATTTGTGGGTAGAATGGTTCAGAAATCAATGTTTGTTTTGGTGCGCAAATTAAATAAATAACCCACACATTCTCTTTGAGGAACAGTAAGAATATAAAGGTAGTACTGTACTTACTTTTTTTGCATGTTTCTTCGGATATGTCGTTTGGAGTGTAAATGCTGTTGAATTTCAGGAGAGCAGTCTTCACTGCAATTGTAAAAAGATGAAGTTAGTAACTTTGTGTGTGTAAAGCAGTGATGTTGCTGTACACGTTAATTTTGCATCTTTCGTCAGAGTATTCTCCTTTGATATCTCAACACAGTGCATGTGTGCATTTCACTTCGCTATGTGCTGCCTTTGTATGTTATTTGCAGTATGTTAGTTGAACGTGATTTGCAAATGAGTAAAATTTTTAGTTTATGAAAATGCCTTGTTTTTTTAAGGTGTGTTGTCCATAGGAGAGAGGTTTGTAAGTGATAGGTCATTATAGTAGATGGGAAAAATGTCACTACTTTCATATTATAAGTATGAATCTGAAAAATCGGGAGACCCTCAGAGGGAGATGTCACCACAGCAATCGGGAGCGTTTATTTTTCTCACACAATCACATTGGAAGTACCATTAATGTAGGCGGCACACAGTAAAAAATTGTGAAATTTTCTAACAGAAAATCGAGTTTCACGCTAAATAGGGAGGGTTGTTACGTATGTATAGGTTATGCGGGAGACAGCAAGAAGTAGTGCGGTTTGTCAATGAAAAATCAGAAGTCTTGCACTTAAAGGGGGAGTGTTGGTATGTATTGGCTATGCAGATTTAGGGCCTCATTACACGGTAGGCGGTAAAATACCGGCACCGCCTTGGTGGAAAGGGGATTTAGCGCCCCATTCCAAGGTTGGAGGGGCGGTAAATGCCCCTTCCACCATTGCCCTTCCCCATTCCCATTTCTGCCCCATAGGGCTCTATGGTAATGGGGAAGGCGCTAATTACGGCACCGCAATTTTGTGGTGCCGTAATTAGCTCTGAGGTCCCTTTGCGGGTTGGATTTTAACGCCTGCAAAAAGCAGGCGTTAAATCACCCAACCCGAAAAGGGACCTCGTAGTAAGGCGGTAAGGATTTACCAGTACCGGTATTTTACCGCTACCGGTAAATCCTTACCGCCATCCGTGTAATGAGGCCCTTAGTGACATTAATTTGTTTAAATGAAATCATAAGGGTTGCACATGTTCTCTGATTAAAATATGCATACCTGTACTTTATACTCATGCATGTGCGCATGCATGGAGCTGTACGTAGACATCTGCGACATTTGCACAGTAGTTTTTGAAGTAGGTGCTTTGCAATGATATGCAACTTGCATTCAGAGTGATCAATAGTACATTTGAAGTGCGAAATTTTGATGACGGAGTTAGATGTTTAGATGTAGAGATGTTGAATGTGATTGGTGGATGGTTGTGTGACTGCTTAGCTGTGTCCAATGAGGGAATGGATTGGCGAGTGATGTGGAAAGGGTAGAAGGACTGGCTAAGAGTTACGTGCCGCACGTAGACAGCGCTTGCCCGCGGGTAGGTCGTGCCACATACAGGGTTCTACAGCAAATCCAGAATGGGAAGGGGACTGTAGGCATCAGCCAATCAGATGTTCACATTGTTCTTTTGTGTCGAAAGACGGTGCGTGTACTGAAGATGGCAGAGGTGGAGACAGTCAAGGTTTTGGTGCTTGGAGATATTTTTGTCCATGGTTTACAGCACTATTCTGAAAGTAGGCATGTGGCACACAATTTCGATGTGAGAGGAGTGGAGGTGGTGTGGAGCGCTGAGACTGATCGCAATGTTGCGGCAATTCTCCAAGTTTGCAGAGACATGCGTAGGATGAGCAGTCCCCATGTGGTACTTTTGCACTACGGTGCTTGCCATTTGGGCTACGTGTGTTCACGTACTTTGTTGGAAGATTCGGAACAGTTGGTGCAAGCAGTCATTAACATCTTTCCAACTGCGAAAGTAATTGTTTCTGGCTTACTCCCTAGAGGGAAATGGCACAACAGTTCTGTTTTGTGTCCTGATCAAAGTATTGGGAGATGTAACATCAATCACGGCATGCATGCTTTCATGTTACGAGCTGGTATGTTTTTCTGCAGCCACGAGAACATTGTTCCCAGTAATGCAGCTTATTTTGAAGCAGATGGTGTTGAGTTATCTTCTTTGGGAAATGCCATGTTCTTTTGGAATGTAAGGCTTGCTTTGGAGAAGGTTCTGTAATGATTGTAGGAGTAAAGTAAGAAGAAAAAAATAAAAATAAATAAATAATAATAACAGGTGTCTGTAAGGCATCTGCTGAAAAAACAAAAAAAACGGCTCTTTTCAGATCCCGCCTTGAAGGGGAAAAGGGGAATAATATTGAAATGTACAGTCGTCATGCTCTGATCCTCTATGTATCCGCGGACATGGCGGTAGTCTGCAGGCAGCGCGTATTACCAACAGGGATTCTGGGGTGGAGATGCATGCAAATGAGAATGTGCGAATGTAGGAATTGGTCAGTAAAGTTCAGTGGGTGTGTTTTGAACTGAGACATTTAGTGAGAACGTCTTTTCCCTGATAGGAGACCAGACAGCCATGGCTCTGTGTGCTCGAAAACAGATTATCTGGATTTTGGGAGACTCATGGATACATTGGTTGAAGGTGCATGCAGAAAGGTGCGGTCTATCTGCAGATCTTGGATTTCCTCATGTAGAAGTGCACTGGCATGGCGTGCGTGGAATGAGGTGGCTGGACTTGGTACCTCTCTGTGCTACTTTACAGACAGAGCTTCATCCTGATATAATAATCATTCATTGCGGAGGAAACAGTTTAGGCCATGTCTCTGGAATTTCTTTGCAATTTGCAATGAAGGAAGGACTTGCGAAAGTTATGCACATGTTTCCAAATTGCCAAATAGTTTTTTTCCATATTGGACAAAGACAACTATGGCTGCGTTCTTCTGCATTTGGTCCACAAATGGAGAAAGTGAGTCGCAATGTCAATAAGGCTGTTTGTGCCTTTCTAAGAGATGTTGGCATGTCCTCATTGCACAATGAAAACATTTTGTTTCGCAGCACTTTCATTTTTCGCAGAGATGGAGTCCATCTCACATATGCTGGCAATCAGATTTTTCTTCGCAATGTACAAAATGCATTGCAACCTTGTTTGGATTCATAGTCACCTATTTGACAATCCGTTTTTTCGAATCCACAGTTTTTGAAACACACAAAACACCACCGAAAGGCTCTTTTCAGAGCCACCACTTGCTCCCAGCGAAAAGTGCATTGGTTTTGCTCCGCTTGCACCCTCCATTTTTGTGCGTCCTACGACTGTCCGTGGAGTTTTTGAAAAATGCGCGGGCCTACACCTGTCACTTGATAGTTCTATTGTTAAACTAAGAAAAGCGGCTCTGCAAAGAGCCTTTTTTGTAACTTTTGTTGTTTTCCAGTTTATTGCTTTTCAGCACATGACACACTAAGAGAGGAGGGCAAAGGAGGGTAAGGAAGGGACACCAACCACAGGGATAGGAAAGGGCAGGTGGAGAGAGAAAGATGTAGAGTGGGCTTTACTTAGGTGGGGGGCAGTTCTTCTGGTGCTATGTGACCGTAGTCTCAAAAGCACTTTGAAAACTCTCCCCCCTGCAGAGTACTGCGTTGCAGTACATACACAATATTGTGACCCTCGAAAGGTAAGGGTCAACAGCATCGCGAAAGGCATGTGAGGCAGCTGGAGGGCTGCCCTCCCCTACAGGAGTGTCTCTTGTGGTGAGAGGATCGGACACAGAGGTTACTGTGGAGGAACTCAATCTACTACGTTCTTCACATGGCACCACCTTGCGAATGTCCGCACTGTGGAACGAAGTTGGTTGTCGTACCAAAGCTGTACGCACCAGGTCTCCTGCAACTCAGCACCAAATTGCACTGCTTACACATGACCTGGTTCGCACATGCTTTTGGTACGTTCCCAAAAACGGTAAACAACCGCCACACCCACGACTCCCGGAGAGTGCTTGTAGTGCGGAGTTCCTCCACCTCATTCTCTTCTTCCTCTTCTTCCTTGCTCTCTACATCCTCACCCGTATTTCCCTCTGCAGGCCCTTGGGGAGGTGGTGGCGGTTGAGGGTTTGGGGGTGGTGCTGAGGCTAATGAAGCAACAGCAGCCATGGATGACATAAGGATTAGTCGGCTAATGTTCGCTACAGCAGTAAAAGCAGTACAACTCAATCTGCTATAGCCAGAAGCACAATGAAGATGAGCTTGGGGGTGTGGCCATTTATAGGGGTGGAGGGGTGTGGCTCGTGACCATATCGATCACTCAAAAGCGTTGAAAACAATTCTAAACAATACTTTGAAAGGTTGGGCCATTGTATGGAACATGTGAAATGGTGATTCTATACTGTAAAATAATTTCCCATGTTTGTATAAGTTCTTTTGAAATGTTGCGGAAGCAGACAAACTGCGCAAATTAGTCCACACGCTCAGCGTGGGTGCGGTCACATGATGATGTCATGAACATATCCGTGAAGGAAATGGTTGCCTTCTGGACACCAAATGCAGAGTAACGGACGTGCGCATGCGTGCGTGAGTTCTACGGACAGTGTTCGGGTCCTGAAACTAATTAAAAGTGCGACACAAGTGAGACGTACAGTTAGGGACAGGCGCGATGTTCGCAGTACTTATGGGTGTGGTGTGCATGTGCGTAGATGTTCTGCTGACTGCACAGCCAGGTGCAGTGTCATTAGGACACCTCCATTTTGTTTGACTACGGACATGCCGGACACCGCGCCTGTTCTACAGACAATTCCATCTTGGCTGCAGACGGTACAGATAGGTATTCTGTCCTTAGGACACTCCCATTTTGTTCATTTACAGACATCCCGGACACCTGGTGTGTTCTAAGAACATGTTTTATGTTGGTTGTGACCAGTACGGAGAGGTCTAATGGCCTTAGGACACCCCCATTCTGTCCAATTACGGACAACATGGACACCTGGTGCGTTATAACATTAGTTCTAAATTGGTTGCGATTGGTGCGGGTAGGTTTATTGCCCCTAGAACATCCATACTATATTGATTACCGTCAGCCCGAACAGGCGCGCTGTCCACGGACATTTTAACTCTTTTAAAAAAATGTTTGGCCTCAAGCCATTCCACTACAACTAACATAAAAACATTTTCAATATATACACACACACACACACACACACACACGCACACACACACACACGCACGCACGCACGCACGCGCGCGCACACACACACACACACACACACACACATCAATCAAGAGAAATACAGGGGGAAGCAGATACTGAAACGAATATAGGGGAATTAGGGTTTAACATGGGCTGGTTGTGAGGGGATGAATTGTGAGGGGATGAAGGGATGGATGTTTCATCAAAACGTTTATTTTCTTCTTGAAGGTTTGGGGATGGTTCACTAGGAAATGGAGAAGGGGCGCAGGTACAGGTGGGACAGTGATATCGTATTTCTCCTCTCACATATTCCTCCACAAATTGCCTTAAACTGTTAACATTGTCATTTAGTATGTCCATTTTCACTTCTATCCGATTCAGCCTGCATTGCTCTGTGTCCTTTGTTGGAGTTTCTTCTTTGTTTACCTGGTCTGTTAAAAATAAATATATATATGTTAAATGCCCATAAAATACTGAGCATTAATTTGCTTATCCACAGTAGTGTGTACCATTATTATAGCTATCTTCCGACATTTCTCCAATCGGAAAATTCTCCTCCAGCCACGCCAAAGTACTGCACATTTATGTGTCAAAACAACTGAAACACATTATTTTCTCTGCCCCTCATACAGAAAAAGTACACGCACATATAAGACAAATGAAGGTTACTTACTATTGTATTGTAATTTGTCTTTGTTGTACTGTGTGCGTCTACTGTCGCTCCTGACTGCACAGTTTCTGTGAGGTAATTACGGTGGAGGCATACCTTTTTTTGTTATGGTATAATCCATTTCATTCTACATGGTCATTAAATGCATGGATAATGTTTCAGACGTTTAGGTTCAATTGGTTATTTATTAGTACTTATAATGTCTTCATGTGTTCTTTTTCAAAGTTGTGCATTTTTCATATAACACAATAGTACAATTTTAGATACCCCCTGACTGTTTGGGTAGTGGTGATCGCGTCCGCACCCGTCCGCAGAAAGCGCTCAGTCCGTGCCTTTCGAATATTATTAGCGAGGGGGTTCAGTATGTTTTATGTTACATGTACATAAAGTAAGGAAATGATAGTACATATCTCCCAAAATCACATGATGAAAGTGTATATTCAGATACAAAAAACTTTGTTAACGGGATGTTATGACTAAGTTCCCCTTCTAAAAACCTGTGAAATTCAGTAAAAAAAAAACTTTGTTAAAGGGACGTTATGGTTAAGTTGTGCTACTAAAAACCTGTGAAATTCACTAAAAAAACTTTACAAACATGACATTATGGTTCAAAGTAAAACCAAAAACCCCCTGAAATTCGCCAGTTATGGTAGGCTAAGCAACCATAACTGCCCGCACCATTGTGCACTGCTAACACTAACACCCAGGACATGAAAGATGGCATTACAAATGTCATTGATGACATCACTGATGACATCACATGTGTAGCCCCTTTGTTTTTGTTCACTGCCATATATATATATGTATATTCAGTAGAACAACTTTGTTAAAGGAACGTTATGGTTCAAAGTAAAACCGAAAAACCCTCGACATTCGCTAGTTATGGTAAGCTAAGCAACCATAACTCGCAACACCAACGTGCATTGCTAAGACTAACACCCAGAGGAGCAGCTTGGTCCCGAAAGCGTGATTTTGCAGATTTGGTGAAAATCTGTCCAGTAGTTTTTTAAAAAATGACCAAAAAGTGGGTCATAAAAAATTAGTGATATCTGTGTTCGGTCCGCGGACACACTTCCCTGTTCGCTCTGCGGACAGTGTCCTGATTGGCCGATCGGCTTACGTCATGTCCGCGGACATGCGACGTGTTCGCTGATTGGACGGTGTGGAACGTGAAGCCATCTTGGATTCGCGGACGTCCGCGGATAGCGCGGTGAAACTTGGTTCAAAATGTGTATTTAGTAGAGTGTGTTGGTGTGCAGAAGTGTTTGGGGTGGGTGGGAGAGTATGAGATAGGTTGAAAGTTGTGTTTTTTCATGTGGTAGACGTTCTTGTTGTGTTCGATTTGTTCTAAATAAACTGAATGGGGGCTGTTCTGAGGACTCAATATGTGTCCGTTTTGTTCGAAAGCAAGCTGAAACTGTTCTAAGAACACTCGCGGTGTCCTGAAATGTTCGCAAATAAACAAAATGGGGTTGTCCTGAGGACACTGTCCGTATTGTTTGTTGTCAAGTTGAAAATGTTCTAAGAACTCTCGCGGTGTCCTCAAATGTTCGTAAATAAACAAAATGGGGGTGTTCTGAGGACGCTGTCCGTATTGTTCGTTGTCAAGTTGAAAATGTTCTAAGAACTCTCGCGTTGTCCTGAAATGTTCGTAGGGGGTGTCCTGAATACGCTGTCCGTATTGTTCGATGGCAAGATGAATGTGTTCTAAGAACACTTGCGGTGTCCTGAAATGTTTGCAAATAAACAAAATGGGGGTGTCCTGAGGACGCTTTCCGTATTGTTTGTTGTGAAGTTGAAAGTGTTCCAAGAACTTTCGCGTTGTCCTGAAATGTTCGTAGGGGGTGTTCTGAAGACGCTGTCCGTATTGTTCAATAGCAAGTTGAATGTGTTCTAAGAACACTCGTGGTGTCCTGAAATGTTCGTAGGGGGTGTTCTGATGACGATGTCCATCTTGAGGACGCTGTCCGTATTGTTCTCTGGCAAGTTGAATGTGTTCTAAGAACACCCGCAGTGTCCTGAAATGTTCGCAAATAAACAAAATGGGGGTGTCCTGAGGACGCTGTCCGTCTTGTTCGTTGCGAAGTTGAAAGTGTTCTAAGAACTCTCGAGTTGTCCTGAAATGTTCGTAGGGGGTGTCCTGAAGATGCTGTCCGTATTGTTCGATGGCAAGTTGAATGTGTTCTAAGAACGCTTGCAGTGTCCTGAAATGTTCGTAGGGGACGTTCTGAAGACGCTGTCTGTATTGTTCGATAGCAAGTTGAATGTGTTCTAAGAACACTCGTGGTGTCCTGAAATGTTCGTAGGGAGTGTTCTGATGACGCTGTCCATCCTGAGGACGCTGTCCGTATTGTTCTCTGGCAAGTTGAATGTGTTCTAAGAACTCTCGTGGGTGTCCTGAAATGTTCGTAAATAAACAAAATGGGGGTGTTCTGAGGACGCTGTCCGTAGTGTTCTTTGTCAAGTTGATTGTTTTCTAAGAACACTTGTGGTGTCCTGAAATGTTCGCAAATAAACACAATGGCGGTGTTCTGAGGACGCTGTCCGTATTGTTCGATGGTAAGTTGAATGTGTTCTAAGAACACTCGTGGTGTCCTGAAATGTTTGTAGGGGGTGTCCTGAAGACGCTGTCCGTATTGTTCGTTGTCAAGTTGAAAATGTTCTAAGAACTCTTGCAGTGTCCTGAAATGTTCATAAATAAACAAAATGGGGGTGTTCTGAGGACGCTGTCCGTATTGTTCGTTGTCAAGTTGAAAGTGTTCTAAGAACTCTCGCGGTGTCCTGAATTTGTTGTCAAGTTGAAAGTGTTCTACGAACTCTTGCGGTGTTCTGAAATGTTTGTCAATAAACAAAATGGAGGTATTCTGAGGATGCAGTCCGTATTGTTCGTTGTCAAGTTGGAAGTGTTCTAAGAACTCTTGCGTTGTCCTGAAATGTTCGTAGGGGGTGTCCTGAAGACGCTGTCTGTATTGTTCGATGGCAAGTTGAATGTGTTCTAAGAACACTTGCGGTGTCCTGAAATGTTCGTAGGGGGTGTTCTGAAGACGCTGTCTGTATTGTTCGATAGCAAGTTGAATGTGTTCCAAGAACACTCATGGTGTCCTGAAATGTTTGTAGGGGGTGTTCTGATGACGCTGTCCGTCCTGAGGACGCTGTCCGTATTGTTCTCTGGCAAGTTGAATGTGTTCTAAGAACTCTCGTGGTGTCCTGAAATGTTGGTAAATAAACAAAATGGGGGTGTTCTGAGGACGCTGTCCATATTGTTCTCTGGCAAGTTGAATGTGTTCTAAGAACACTCGTGGTGTCCTGAAATGTTCACAAATAAACAAAATGGGGGTGTTCTGAGGACGCTGTCCGTATTGTTCGATGGTAAGTTGAAAATGTTCTAAGAACTCTTGCGGTGTCCTGAATTTGTTGTCAAGTTGAAAGTGTTCTAAGAACTCTCGCGGGGTCCTGAAATGTTTGTAAATAAACAAAATGGAGGTGTTCTGAGGACGGTGTCCATATTGTTCGTTGTCAAGTTGGAAGTATTGTAAGAATTCTCGCGTTGTCCTGAAATGTTCGTAGAGCGTGTCCTGAAGACGCTGTCCGTATTGTTCACTGGCAAGTTGAAAGTGTTCTAAGAACACTCATAATGTCCGCAGACATTAAAAGTTTCCATAGGCCATAGTTGAAATGTTTGACTCTATGGGTGTGATATACTGGCATGCACCCAACACTCTATGCCCTGGCCACAACCACCACAGCATATCACACTTATAGTTGCTTATAACTTTGAGTCAAAAACAAATTTATAAGGAACAAAGTTATGAGATACTATGGGTGTGATATGCTGCGATGGTTGTGGCCAGGGCATAGAGTGTATGATATACTTACTGTTTGGTTTAATAACTGGAGTACATGTATTTCTTGTTAATTTCTGTGATAAAAGAAAATAGCATGTTAGTATTAGTATTTTGTAATGACTTATTACATTGTATAATTAACATTTTTTTTTTGGACCCTCATATTTAGTAGATTACAAACAAGAGTACTGTGCAATTTGCTCATTTTCTGTGCTTGTTGCTAAAATCATTGGGTCTGTGGGAGAAAAAAAAATCCATGTTGGATTAAAAAAAAAAACCTTTTCTGTTATGCTACAGTTTGTTTGTTTGTTTTCAGTGTTCACTTGTTGTTTCTGGCCAATGTTTTATACATTGGCTTGTTGCATTTTTCTGGAGCAGTAACATATTATTTATTTGTTTGGATATTGTAACATTTTGGAGCAGTTAGATACCAGTAGGCGTATTCTAACTGTCAATTTTTTTTATATATTTTAGTGGTATTGATTTATCTGTTTGGATATTGTTACATTTTGGGACAGTTAGATACCAATTGGCGTATTCTAACTGTCTATTTTTTTTATATATTTTAGTGGTATTGATTTATCTGTTTCGATATTGTTAAATTTTGGGACAGTTTGATACCAATTGGCGTATTCTAACTGTCTATTTTTTTTATATATTTTAGTGGTATTGATTTATCTGTTTCGATATTGTTAAATTTTGGGACAGTTTGATACCAATTGGCGTATTCTAATTGTCTATTTTTTGCTCTAATTTAGTGGTATTCATTTATCTGATTAGTTGTTGTAGAATCTTTGGGCAGTTAGATAGCTATTGGAATATTCTAACAGTTTACATTTTTTTACTACAAGTTTAATTAGGGTTTAAGTACAGTTTAGTTATCAAATTTTGGTTTTAAGAACATTAAATAAGCATTTGTAAGATTTGCTGGTAATCTCTGCTTTAGAGTAATGGTACTATCATTACATTGAAACCATCCCAGATTTCTTTTTTATATATGCAGTGTAGTGCCCTGAATTGGTTGTGGCTCCTGCGTGGTAAATTATACCTATTGTTGTGAAGGTTTTCTTACCAAGTGATATTTGACCATGTGTGAATCCAGTCAGCTTGCAGTTGTTTTTGGTACCATATGCATTGTAACGTAGAAGCATTAGTATTACGTATTTACTATGTGTTTGTAATAGTAACGTGGAGCGATTATCCGAATTACAGGTAGAACATAATCTACCATGGTTTGCATTTTGTACAAGTTGCTGAAATGGAATGGATTTACAATTAGGTATTGATATACATACAAAGCGTTCATTGGGGATTTGTTCTTGTGTCACATAGTTGCAGAGAGTGCATGTATGTTTCCACATGTATGAAATCTGGAAGATTTCATTTATAGGTATGTTTTTGTTTGCCAGTACTTGTAGTAAGTACATTAGAAATTCTTGTGGATCTTCCTGTGAGTTTATAGTGAATTTCACCATTCCAGCACAGTAGTCCAATTATTGTCTTATCCCGAAAACACTATGGCCCTCATTACGACCCTGGCGGAATTCGAAAAACGATGGCGGAAATGTAATACCGCCATCGAATACCGCTCGTTGCGATTATGACCCGTCACCGTAAAATACGATGCCATTAGCGACACCGTAGTGAACGCCAACGCTAACTGCACCAAGTACGCGCACGCGCGCCTTGCAAAACCGTAATTTCCGCCATGGCGCAACGGTACGCGAATTCTGACCCTAGCGGACATTTACTTAACGCCATCAAGCATGGCGGAAAGTACAATTCCGCCATGGTGAGAATTACGGCATCGCGAACCAACCGTAAATGGCCCTACTGAGTGCCTTACTCCACTCCCTGCCCACATTGCACAACTCCTCGTAGGCGCAATGTAGTCACACTATGCAACCAGTGAAATGTACAAGTCACCCATGCATGCCAACGAACAAATGCATGCAGGGGCTCCAAGTGCCTTGTGAGTGGCCATCCATATTTGGCATGTCACCATTGCCGTACTGATGCAGCACAGGCATGTGAAGGTTCAAGTACACCAAAATGAACTGAAATATTCCATGAGACAAAACAACAATAGTCCCCCATCGCTTGCCACCAGTGTAAATCAACATTCAAAGCAGTATCCTGAGGGAGACTGCACCAGCCCTGTACTCTTGCCAGTAGACAAACCAACCATCAGCATAAGCATGTACCACACAAGTTGGCAGAGTGACTGAGCAGCCAGGCTCATCTCAAGAGGGGCCAATGGGAGCTGTAGGGCACAGATGGCACGAATACAGAAGCAATTCCAATGGACCTGACCTCAGTCTCCCTCCAAGAAACGCACGCAAACACAGGCACCTGTGACCAGCCATTTTATGATAATCCCATCATTCCACCAATCCACCTGGCTGACCGGCATCTCTTGCACAAAAGCTAATCCCCCGCCCTTGAGCATGACATCATAAAAACAGTCATAATGGCAGCCCCTATCCCTGACCTTACTGGGCTTCGTAGGCAAACGCGGCCAGTACAGTACCACACAACTCTACTCAGAAGCCGGAACCCAATGCAGATCATCTCACAATACATCGCGCCATAAATCGGAATATGCTACATTACTAGCAAAGAATAACGCTACACGGTTAATATCTGAATATAAATTTAATGCACATCAAAATCACCAAGCCCATACAGCTATTTGCTCATAAACTCCCAACTAATTTTCATTACTGTGGACTGCATCCACAATAAATGACCAGCTTCTTCTTGTGTGACGCCCTGTTCCTTCATGGTACACAGGGGCTACATGTACGTTCAAAAAGGCAACATGGAAGCGCCTAGAACCGCAGGGCCGTCCCATGAAGTAGGCACTAGTCCAGCTGAAAGGTTGATATGTTGCTCCTAGCCACTAGTACTGCGTAAGGGCATGTGGCCCATTGCCGATCGTCCCATAAGATCGTAATGGTGCTCCACTGATTAACTCGAAGCTGCAGGTGTCGACTGTAAAAGCCATCTGCAGGAGTGGCGTACAGATGGCAGCGGCAAAAGGGGAGGAGATACCTGTCACCCAAATGAACAGAAAAATAATAGTATGGGCATCCGAACTTCATATGTATTACTCACTTCATTCAACACACTAAATCTACAACCATATGCATGCTAGCCCACTCAAAAGGATTAATTTCACCCAAAAATCACTTGCGAATCATAACGATATAAATCGAGGTGAATACACTATTACAAACGAGTGTTTGTGTGCATGCGTCTGTTAAAACAGAATCCATTAGATGGGATTGGTAACGTGCATAGACACAAGTGTTTGAAGGCGCGTCGAGACAGGGAGGGTTCAACAAGGGCAGATAGACGATGGTCCCACTATGGCAGCTTTGCATCACATAGCGCAGGGGAAGGGGATAGATTCCAAAAAGCCATGTACATGGCAAACTCTCAATTAAATCATCTGTCCATGCATCCATTCATCATTCCCTCATCCCGGTATAAAAACGCCTGAATATTTACTCACATAACATTTGAAATTTCCATTGAGTCTGTGCGTAATGCAGTCTGCAAAATCCACTGTGCTCCTGCCCGGATTTCTAGTGTAGTGAAGTAACATGTATTTGGGAACGTCCTGCCTTATCGTCCACTACGCTATTGCGCATCCCATTCAATTCATATCAATCATTGCATTCTCGTCATGGGCCCTGTCCCAAGGACATTCAACAATAGAACGTTATATTTCCAGTCAGACCTGTGGGCGTCTCCTCGCCGCTAGTTGAAAACCAAAAGCGCTGTCCTTCGAATTCCTCATTTGCAACATCACGTCGAAAAGGCATCTGTGAACGCTTGAATTCACAAATACATCTATGTAGTGCGGCTGTGTGTGAAAATGGTAACTGGCTTCAATCACTAATGGGACTCCCCGCCCGTCGGTGAACGTCGGTACAGTGCTGCATGAGGGTCCACCGTTGATCGAGTACTACATTCCACTGACCCTTCACAAGTTTGTTCGCGACTGCAAATATAGTATGTGAAACAATGGGACCATAGCAGAATTAACATATAAACCAATATTTCACTGCCATCGGGATTAAATACATGATTGTAATTGCAAGATGCCATGCGTCAAATTGCAGCGTTGTGTGCGGGACGTGCTCGCCCAAAAGTTATTGCAGCTGGCACAGGTGGAATGAATCACCACAGGTGGAGGCTATACAGCCTGAAAACACATAAATTGCACACCCAACCCCCTCCCACAACCACACCCACTCCAAAATGCTACCGACGGGACTAGCGATGTTGGGCCTGGGGGACCTGATAGCACTGCAAGTACTCCAACTTCAAGAAGAAGACGAACACCAACTACTACAACAACCGGCCGCACAGAGGAGACGCAGGAGGAGGAGGAGGAGGGCAAGGCAGGGGCAGCAAGGCCCACCAGCACAGCCACTACCACCACGCAGGCAGCCCGCAATCCCACGCCTCCGAGCTAATCCGTTCAACCTCACTGCTGAGCAGATCCACACCCTCTACCGTTTGGACCGGGACACCATAACCGCCATTGTCAACATGACACACGCTGACCTTGTCAGCATGATAGATAGCCCAACCGCCATCCCACCCCTACTGAAGGTGGTGTCTGTACTCCACTTCCTGGCCACAGGCATCTACCAGCACACAGTCGGACAGTTGCATGGCATTTCACAGCCACTATTGTCACGGACACTATTCCAAGTGCTTGATGCCCTCCTGAAGCACACAGACGACTACATCTCTTTACCACGCTCGGAGCAGGAGCTTACAAACACAAAAGTGGGATTCCATGCACTTGGCGGCATACTGGGTTGCATTGGTGCCATCGACTGCACCCATGTGGAATTGGTTGTCCCACATGCCATGGAGGTCCAGTACCGCAACCGGAAACAATATCATTCTATCAATGTACAAATGGTGTGTGACTCCAAAAGGATCTTTACACATTGTTGTGCCCGATTTCCAGGATCAACCCATGATTCTATGGTCTTGAGGAACTCTACAATACCACGCTACATGGAGCGACACGCAGGGCACCGATCCTGGCTACTCGGTGAGTCTCATTTAATGCATGAGAATGTGGGGTAGGTGATGCGTCAATGACCTGGCAGGAAGGGGGGGATGCGTACGTAGCAATGTCATTCCACAAACATCCTTCATTGTCCACATACAGGTGATGCCGGGTATCCACTGAAGAGATGGCTCCTTACACCAATCCGGAACCCACAGAACCAGCATGAGGAGGACTACAACCATGCCCACTCACGTACCCGTGTAGTCATAGAACAGGCATTCGGCCTACTGAAGGCTCGTTTCCGCTGCCTCAGCAGGTCTGGCGGGGCACTCCTGTACCGCCATGAGAAGGTTGCAAAGATGGTCATGGCATGTGTCATGCTACACAACATGTGCGTACGTAGAAATGTGGCCATGCCCCCTGACGCAGAACTGCAAGCACCTGAAGATGGTCATGATGAGGGTGGGGATGTGGCAGCACCTCAAGGAGTCCGCGAGGCACAGGAGGCCCGTGAAATTCGTCAGAATCTCATAGATGCATGCTTCTAGCACTCACGCCTGGTGGCTGTTACATGGACACGGGACTTGTGGCACTGTGTGTGTCTGGAACATGCACAATGTGGACTGTACGCCAAGAAAGGCCTCGTACACAAAGATCAATGTCCACACATCTCATTGGATGAATATGAAGAAATGTATAGCAAATGTGAAATGATATTACACACCCAATCGACCCGCCACCCAAAAAAGCCCATTACACCCCCTCCACCCTCCTACCTCCCCCCCGAACACCAGTGTCCAAAGATGCTCATTGTCAGTGGGCAGACGCTATTGCAAGCTCCCTCTCCGGGTATCAGGGGCACCCCTGCCTGTGGAGCGCAGGTTCCTCCCAGATCTACGTTGGGGGCTGCCCTGGACGGAACTTGCAACGGATGATGTCTCTGCCTGCTCACGTCCATGCATGTCCCTAAGGGTTTGTGAGAGCTCAGTGAGCACACGGCGCACAGCGGCAAGTTCACCACATACGTCTTTGGACGTCGCATGCAGTTCCCCCCTCAGGCTCTCGGTGCTTCTCTCCATTTGTCCCCTCAGGCTCTCGGTGCTTCTCTCCATTTGTCCCCTCAGGCTCTCGGTGCTTCCCTCCATTTGTGCCTTTAGTGTCTCTGTACTTCGCTCCATTTCTGCCCTAAGTGTCTCAGTAGATGTTTCAATGGCTGCCTTAGAACCCCCACATTCAGCAGCATGCTCCTTGAGGAGCGTGGCCAGTTGCTGCTGTTGCACAATCATCTGCTCGAGGGACTGTTGCCTCTGCTGGGCCATGCCCATTTGCGGTGGTGTCACAGAGGGGCTGATCACCTCATGTTGCCTTGCCACAGGCCTTGTGGGGGTTGGCCAGTCGTCGTCTTGTGGGTGCCCCTGCGTGGTTTCCTCATGGTGTACGGGATGAAACAAACAGGGGGATTGAGACAGGTCATGGATGGATCCTACATCGACAGCACCGTTTTCTGTGTCGGAGCATGCTGGCATGAAAGCAGTGTCACCTATGGTGCTGCTGCCACCAGAAGCAGTGCCTTCTGTGGCATCCATTGGGGGGACCTGTGGTGCTGCTGTTGTGGACATGCTGGCTGCTGGGGTGCCTGTTGAAGTCCCCTCCAGTGTGCTGCCACTTGATTTGTGCTGCTGCCGTGTCTTGTTCCGTGCAGCTGAGGTGGAGGGTCTTTGGCCGTTGGTCTTGGCCCTCTTTGCAGGTGTGCTGGTAGGGGTGTCCTGAAGCTCGTCGTTTAAATCGGACCCTGTGGTGGAGTAAAGGAGGGCGAGCGTTATTTATGGGTCTGTGGAAATTGGAATGGCAATGTATCACATGCATTGGGGTGGTACCTGAGGGTGATTTGGGTCAGGGCCTTGGAGGTGGTCTCATTTTTGTGTGGATTGAGGATGCAGTTATTTTGCAGCCTGCAGTTAGGGTGTGCATGCTGCACATGTAGAGGGTGTTTTTAGGATTTTTACTTATTTATGTATTTAATCTGACTTTTAAAGGGCGCTATCATGGCAATGTATGTGGACGTTCTCCTGGACATGTGTTTCTATTGCACTATGGGGACACATGGTACTTCACATGATTGGACATTGTGGATTTAGCATTGCTTTATTTGGGCCACCTACCTGATTCTTCGGATGTCTGCACTCCTTTCTCCATCCCTCCGACTCCCTCTATGCTCTCCATTCCAATGGTGGAGGCACAGATTTCTTCCCAGGGGGTCAACTTGATGGGTGATTCCGATCCTCCCCCGGTAGCTGTGGCAATGTTTCGGTTGGCAGAAAGTATGCTCCGGACGCGTATCCGCAAGTCGTCCCATCGCTTTCTGCATTGCTGTGGGTTGCGGGGTGCGGTCCCCACCGCACTTACCCGCTGTGCCACCAGGGCCCATATGGCCTTCTTGTTCGCAAGTGCCGTCCTGGTCATTTGCGTCGAGAAGACGACGGCAGCATTCTCCTGGAGGGTCTCTGTGAGCACGGTGAGTTCCTCATGGGAGAAGTGGACCTGCCGCTTGCGATCGCACGCTTTTTTAGCAACTTTTCCCATATTTGTTTTTTTAACTGGGGTGGCTAATGGGTTGGGATGTGTCTCAGGGTCGGATTTTTAATGGTTGTGTTGGGATTCTGATTTTATAGGTGTACGGCGTGCTGTTTCCCGTTCCGGCCCCATGTTTTTACTTCCGTTTCCGTATATTTACGGTGACCGTAATTTGCGCTGACCGCTCATTACGGTGACCGCTAAGATGGGTGGCGGAATTGCACCTAGGGCGGCGTACGACGGCGGTAAGGGGCGTTTTGGGGTCATTTCCGCCATCGCGGACTTTGCACTTCCACCATGGCGTAATGCTCGTGCCCGATGGGTCAGAATTAGCCGCACTTTGCTCCATCGTGCAATGGCGGAAACGCTATTTACGCTATGGCGGTCATGTCAGTTACTTTCCGCCAGGGTCGTAATGAGGGCCTATATGTGTTATGAGGATTGTTTGCTGCATTTCTGTGAAGTACTAACATTTGCAAACACAATGTGTCTTTACTATGTAAGTAAATGTTGTCAACAATTGGTGGTAAATGAAATAGAATATTCATTGCTACATGTGCGTAGCAACTTACACCAACTATATTTGAGAGTTTAAATGGACCAGGTAGTTCTGTATCTGACTGCTTTTTTTGGAGTTTGTCTTCCTTCTTTGAAGAAGTACCTGGTTTACTTTGCCTAATTGATTATTTTTTGCTTGTGGTACTTGATGAAGTATTAGTTTCTTTTACTCTCTTTGGAGGATTTGCAGTGACATCCTGTTGCATTTCTGTTTGATTTATTTTTCTTTTATAAAGTTTTACTTTTTGTGGAACAGAATATGTGTTTAGATGGGGGGTGTATAGTGAGCGAAGTCTATTGTATTCTAAAATGCAAGGAATATCAGAGTTTACTTTACTTGCATCAAAGTTGATTAGAAATAGACCGTCAAGTGTACGTAAGCGTGATAGTGCTACGTAGCTCATGCCTTCTTTAAAGATTGTGTTACCAATATCTATCATTGCTTTGTCTAGGGTAAGACCTTGTGATTTATGAATTGTGACTGCGTATGCAAGAGTTAGAGAAAATTGATTGCCTATGAATGGATTGCAGATACTGATAGCATCCTTATAAATATCTCTAAATTAAAGAAATTGAGAGCCCCTGGTCCAGATGGGCTGGCTAATGTCATATTACTGAGAAATCAGGAGCTATCGGCAGAAATCCTCACAATTTTGTTTGGTAAAATCATTAAGTGTTCAATCATGCCGGACTCTTGGAAGAAAGCACTATTAATACCTATACAAAAAAGGCGACAGACAATGAACGATCGACTGCTTTCATTGTTAGACGAGACGAGCAAGCTTTTTTCCTCCGCTCTCCTTAAAGAACTGCAAAACTGGACTAGAAAAGAAAATATATTGCGTAATTTGCAGACAGGCTTTCAACAAGGCTCTGCCACGATGGATAACATTCTGGTTTTAAACACTGTGATAAGGGCAGCCCAGGAAACAACGGCACCCCTACCTTTTGTTTTATACGTGGACTTTAAGGCAGCATTTCACACAATTGATCGCCAGCATCTGTTGGAGAAACTCGCAAAACAGAAAATTCCTGGAACATTGCTATCCCTTATAATCCAACTGCATGAGAACACAGGCACAACCACACCAAATGAATATATAAAAACGAATGCATTACAAATACAAATTAAAAAGATGAAATGTATGTGTTTTGGATGATGCAGAACAAGGGTACACACATTGCACCACACAGATGAGGGCATCATAGAACACATTAGCACGCTTAGATAGCTATTTGGGATATGTGGTTACATCAGATAACAAAAATAAGGAATTGATACAAAATAAAACAACGTAAGGCAATGACAATGATGACCACAATATATACATTCACAAAGAATGCTGCTTGTTATAGCCCTGCATGCATTATACTAGCTCACAAACAGAGCCTAATGGCCACTATACTATATGCCCTTGTAGTGAATAATGGCCAGGACCATAAATGGCTAGAAATAAAAGAGGGGAAGATCTGGAGATAAATACTGGGATTGCCTAACAGCATATGGATAGCGGCCATACGCCTTGAACTGGGACCAGTCTCTCTAACTGGACGCCTACTGTTAAAGAAATGAATGCTCTACCTAAAAGCAAAGAAAGCATCAGAATGTCCCTTGCTATATTTGCTGAGGCTTATGACGAAAGACAATATAACCAGCACACTATTAAAATTTCGTAAAGACAATGATGCCCTTTTTCCGGAAACTAACTGGGAACCTAAATGGGACAAAGGCTATTATAAACTGAAATCTGAATTAAAGAAACACGTTTCTGAGTGGGACGGGGCGCTGTTGAGCAGCTGTTCCAGATGGCTGCCTAGCTTTGAGCTCTGTGTGGTGGCTCATACCTTTCCTATGTAGTGGCGTACAGGGTGCTCTATACGATCAGACGGGCTTGGGATCATGCTCCTCTCGATCCGGAGCATATCATAGTGCTGGAGTTCTGAGCGATCCTCTCCTTGGTGAGCAGTGACGGCCTTAGCGGCGTGTGGTGGAGTATGACCTGGGCTGCACCGTGAGAGGCTGGTCCCCAGACTGCACCGTCATGATATCCTGTGCATGGTGTGGAAGGCAGAGCAACTCGTTGGACCCGCAATCCGATTCAACCAACAGCGGCAGAGGTGGGTGCGCCGGCAACACTGACGGCCTAGGGCATGGCGGAAGCTGTTTCAGCTCAGTCAGTGTGGATGAACCCACCCAGGCCTGCCGACACCCAGTGATCCATGTGGCAGAGACAGAGCATAATTGCCATGTTCCTGGGTATCAGGGCTGCTGTGGTGAGACTTTTGAGATGGAACCCTGTTCCCACTAGCTCAGTGATTGAGCTGGTCCATGGTCCTATATCTGCTGTCTCAAAGTAGTGCGCTGACATATATGGGCAGTCCCAGTTGCTGGCTTAAAGGAATACTGCTTGGGGAATGAGCGAGAACACATTATCCAGTGACCACTGATACAACTCCTGATACAGGAGAAGTGCACCGAGTGCTTTTCAGTGGCCTATTTGCGCCCTACCTCCCAAAAATATGGACACTCTATTAATCTGCTCATAATAACTATTGGTTGTGGACTGCTGCTGCCATTGGGCTGGTTGAGGGCCCTGTGGGCTGGGCCTCTGGGGATCCGCTGACTCCCGGCTCTGCTGGGCCGGGGCTGGTGGACATACCCTCAATGCGTACTTCTATGTGCCATCATTCATGCCAGTGATGGTGCACGCAGCGAGTGGAGATCTGGCTTGGGTACTGCACCGCTGGTGACTACAACAGAATGCAGGACTCCTGTTTCACGGCCCTGATGCTTGCCCCGGGTGTTCCCCCGGTGGTGCCTGAGCCGTCTAATATGACGAGAGGTGCTGGTTCTTTGAAGAAATCTGGGGCAATGGACAAATTTACCAAAGTGCTCCCCGGGGAGAGTCCGGGGTGCCACTTCACCAGCAGCCAGCGCAGACGCATGCGCAGGTCCTTTGCCCACTGACCTCCTGCAAATGATGGAGGCTATGACCAGAGGATTTGCACTGGTGCATGAAAAGCTGAATGACATCACAGCAAACCCGATCTCTATACGTTCCCAGCTGGCGTAGGAGGTACTGTGCATCAATGAAGCTGAGGAACGCAAAGGATGTGTACAGAGGACAATGTACACATATTGCAAGAGTCAGTAAATACCCTAACGAAAGACAAGAAATGGATCAAGAGTAAGTGTGATGACCTAGAATCCTGGCCAAGAAGGAATAACATTCGCATAGTTGGGGTCCCTGAGGAGGCCTTGTGTGGTGGCATGGAACAAAGAGCCCTTGAATGACACTTCCATGTCCCCTGTGGAAACTGCTCACCGTGCATTAACCCAGAGACCTAAACCTGGATATTTTCCCCGCCCTATCATTGCAAAGATATTGAGCTATTGGGACAGGGACCAGCTGCTCAGGTTGTCTGGATCCAAAAAAGATCTACGCGTAGAATTCCAGGTTATCCGGATTTTCCCAGACTTCTCAGTGGCAGTCCAGCAGGAACGCCAACAGTTCCTAGGAGTCAAGAAGATGCTCAGGGAGCGGAATATCCTGTACGGAGTGCTATTTCCGGCACACCTTTGATTCCAGTTTCAGTGGAAACTGTACTTCTTTACTGTACCGGAGAAAGTTGCAAAATTTATTGAAGCCCAGATCCCGCTGGGTGGAAGTGAGGGCGATGCTTCTAAAGATCAACTGCTGGGCTGACGGATCTTGCTATTCTACTTACAATGGCTCAGTCAATGGTACGGGACTATATTACTCTCATATACATCTTTCGTCACTACACTTTATAGTATTCAGTAACATTTAGAAGTGTGGCTGTAGCGGCAACAGTCAACCCCATGGCAATTGCATGGTATATGTTGGGGTCATTCAGTTTGTTGTTGTATAGTTGGGGATGAACTAGGGTTGGACAGGGAGGAGGGCAGGGTACACTGCAGGTTTGGGGGTGGAAATGAAGGTGGGTGGGGTGGGGCTTGGGGTTTGGGGAACGTACACCATTACTCACGCTTAGAATGGAGATGGGTACTCCTAGGGGGCCTGGGGAAAAAGTTTTAAAACGTCTTGGCAGACGGACACTTGAACATGATTAGGTTGGTATTCGGGATTGCAACGGATTGGAACGAGAGACAGGATTTGTGTATGTTCACAAGGGGGATAACGTAATGCAGATTAGTGGGATGAGCTGGAATATTTGGGGACTGGGAAACATCACCAAGTCAAGGAAAATGATCACATATGTGAATAGGCACAGGATTAATATCCTCCTTCTCCAGGAGATACACACTATGGTACATACTTGTGGTGGAGTGGCATTGCATCCTCTTGGGGGGGATAGATATTTTACATTGTATTCAACCCAGTCACAGGGAGTTATGTCCCCTCTCCACAGGTCTGTGAGATTCACTGAGAAAAAGGTGCATATAGGCCCTGATGGGTGTTATGTGATTATCCTTGCTATTATTGAGTGATAACCGAGATACTTAATGCTTATATCGGGGCTATCCTGTCCGGGGGGGATATTAATCTAATACTAGGTAAAGATAGAGACCGTACTAGCTCTACACACAGACCTTGATCCAGAGCAGCACGTTGCCTATCAAATCATGTAGAATCGCTGTTTTTAACGGATGTGTGGCGCCTCCTCCACCATTACTCCCGGGACTATACTTTTTATTTGTCCACTCATGATATGGCCTCAAGCATGGATATGTTCTTGACATCCAAATCGCTTGTGGGTTGAGTTTACACTGTTGATGTCCTTCCGTGCACACTCTCTGATCATTCTCTGGTTGTGTTGAGCCTGCTTATAGACAAACCTTCAGCTCGAGGCAGGTCCTGGCATTTCAAATCTGACACATTGGGAGACATGGGGCCTCATTACGAGTCCGGAGGTAACCCTGCCGGTGCTTGCGGCGGGTTGCAGCTGGACTCATGACATTTTACCGGCATCTAGCTTTCCGGTGCCACAGGACATTACAAGTCCCGTCGGACCAACAAGCTAGGTGCCGGTACATCTTGTTCCCACTTCCCATGGAGTACAGTAGGACTCAATGGGAATGGGTACATGGAAGCACTGCCACTGTTACTAACGGTGCCGGTGCTTCCGTGATCAGAATGCCTACCGTGACCGCTGCACTCGGCAGGTACAAACCATAACCAAAGCCTGCTAGAACAAATAAGTTTTAATGGCCTTCCTAAAGGCCATGTGATTAGAACATTTTTTTATAGCCAAGGGCAGCTCATACAAAAGCAGAGCTGCTGCTATGGAAAATGCTCGGTCTCCAATCCACACATGCCGAAAGGAAGACTCGCAGAGCCGATTAGCCGAGTCAGAGCACAGACAGCACGCAGGGCAGTATCGAGTAAACTTTACTCTAAGAAATTCAGCACCCTGATCGTGCAGCGCCCGATGCACGATGCATAACGCTTTGAACCTGATGCATTGGGCAACCGGGAGCCAGTGAAGGGAACAGAGTACCAGGGAAATGTGGGCCCTTTAGGGCATGCTTGTTGCAACGTGAGCTGCTAAATAGTCCAACCGGGGTAGCATCATGGCTGACACCACCGGCGGATGAAGGGAGGCAGGAATCAAGGGGAGCACATTCTTTAACACTTTCAAATGAAAGTGACCAGAATACAGACCGCTGCTACCTGATTGTCCATAGACTGGGATGCAGACAGGACTACACCCATGTTTTTCACTTTCTCTACTGGAACCGGGAGAGGAAAAAGAGAGGAAGGCCAGAAAGAGGACACCCAAAGTAAGGGATCAGAGGGACAACCCAACACCAGAACCTCAGTCTTTTTTCCTTTAATTTAAGCCAGTTGTGGTTCATCCAATCTCCCACTGCCGTCATGCACCCCCAAGCACGACGACACCTCAGCCTGATCGAGATCTAAACGGATCAGGATCTGGGTGTCGTCGGCATAGGAGTAGCACCTGACACTGAAGGAGCAGATGAGACACAAAAGTGCCCAGATGTAAATATTAAATAGAATTGGAGACAAGGAGGAGCCATGCAGCACCCCGCAGCTGAGAGGGAAAGGTTCAGAAAGAAAAGGGGGCATGGAAAGGGTCTGGGTGCGGTCCACCAGGTACGAAGTGAACTGGGCAAGCACTTGGCCAGATATACCCATCTGGGCAAAACGGGATAACAGGATGGAGTGGTCGACAGTGTCGAATGCCGCTGAAAGATCTAATGAAATCAGGGCACCCACCCCACTTGAGTCCTTCAGCCTGGTCATAATGTCCTGGATGGAAACCAAAACACTCTCTGTAGCCCTACCAGGCCTGAAACCAGAAAGGGCGGGATCCAAAAGATGAGAAGATTCAAGAAAAGTAGAGAGTAGAGGTGACACCAGGGACTCAAGAAGCTTTGAGAGAAGGGGAAGAAGAGAAATGGGATGAAGAACAGAGGGGTCCAGTGTTGGCTTTTTGGTGTGCAATACGTCATTGCCATCATTATTATATACAAAGCAACAATGCCTGACAATGTTGACATTTTTAGAGTGTGGCAATTTCACAGGTCAGGCACCAAAAGATTGCTCAGGATCACATTCATTTGTTAAACATTAAAACTGGGATTTGAGTCAATCTGTAATTTCTGCAGTTGACACATTGTTTCCCAGTTTGTACCATAGAGCAATGTGCAATTATGGTTCTGTCATTTCATCGCGGGATGTTTTTTCGCGGGGTTCCCCCCCCAAACCCACATCCCCTTTATTTATTTTTATATCCCCGTACACCCACACCCAATTTATATAATTTTTTTAACCCCCCAAAAAATGCAATAATTTTTTTCCCAAAAAATCAGCGGTAAAAAAAATGGTGAAAAAACATCTAGCGATGAAATGAGGTTGTACCGCAATTGTGTGTTAATGTTTGACTTTCATGACCTCAAATAATACCGTGTTTTGTATAACTTACTTGGAAAGTGCACAAATCAAATAATTACCCAACTTCACAATATTTAAAAACAAAACGTTATTAAAGCATGTTAGACAAAAGGAGAATGACTCTAGCTTTACTTTCTCCTTCAGTAAGGCAAGTTTACAAGTACCAGATGATTTATTGATGTCTGCTTAAAAGATTCGATGTGGGTTTTTCTTTTGTATTTTAAAGATTTAAATACACCCAGAACACAGACATATGGGCTGTTATTTATGATGTTCTGAAGTACCTTTGAAATTGTATTAAAAAGCAAACAATTTATTGTGCAACATAAGCACACCTGAAAATATTCTCACCAGAGGCCTGCGACGTTAGGTCAGCTCTGCTCTGTTTACGACCCCTTCACTCAAATGGCCTACATAAAAAGGAAGATCAGGCAAAGTGCTAAACAATACCACCTTGTCCTTTGCCTCAAGCCCTGGGATCGTATCTCTCCATCTCTAAAATCTCTCTATTGGATGCAAGGATTAAATTCAAAACCCTCTGCATTGTCCACAAGGCTTTCAGGGGCCTGGGTCCAAAATACCTTCAGCTATTCCTCTGCAAATACCTCCCCTCTTGAGCTCTTCACTCCTCTACCTCTAACTCCCTCAGGGTCAGTCATTTTTCAAAGAAACAAGCTGGGGGTAAATCTGTCTTCGGCTGTGGCCTCCCTTTGGAACAGCCTCCCTGCCACTCTAAAACATGAGGAGAAACATCTCCGGTTCCGGAAGCACCTCAAGGTCTTCCTCTTTACTTCTGCCTTTGCCCCCCCTCTCCCTTGCTGATCTGTTCTCTCTTGGCACTGTGCACCTGACCACCCTCTGTCCTCCGGGCCCAGGTACCTGCTCACCCTCCAACTGTCCCGCACTGCCTAGAGGCCACACCTTGCACTGGGGTCTGTATCTGTACCCATACAGTCCCCCCTTTTTTTCTTCCTGCCCTTATCAGACCTACCCTGTCTGCTGCCTTAAACCCAGCACTTTCCACCTGCTGGCTGCACTACCACTGTTTGTTGCCTTTATTATTTATTTATTATTATTTATCTGTTTCTCCTTTGCTCCGCACTTCTCCCCCTTCCATGCACTTTTCCCCTCTCCTTCTCCCATGGACTTGCGCATTCTGAATGTCACTGGGCCTAGTAAGATCGTTGTTTTGTTCTCCCCTCTTCCCCTCCCTTGCCTTGTCGTGCTCTGAAACAATTGTGTAGGAGCACAATAGAAATAAAATATCAATTCAATTCAATTTACCAGTATGTGAGAAGGCAAATCTACTCACAGAAGGCAGCAGAATGCAGTACATTGGGGTAAGATGATTCGTCCATGATCACTATATCGTCCACTGACATGGGCAGGATATGAGCCTCAACACTCTGGTTCCAGCCTTGAACTTGACTACCTAATCACCTCTCCCGACTAACACTTTATGCTCTTTATTGGGGTTGTTGCCAGTTTTTACAACCCTCGTTTGGAGAGACCAAGTTCTAGACCTGCTTCATACTGACAAAATGTTACTTTTTATAGCTAAACTAGCACTATCTGCCGCAGGTACATTATTGTGTAGCACAGTTGGTGTTACTATAACAAATGTACATATAAATGCAAGTTCATCAATCACAGACATAGGAAAGCCTCAGTCGGCTGGAATTTAGCATTGTGACCTGGCATATGAACACGCATCTCTAATGTGTGCTTACCACGCTGAGAAATCTTCTGAAATATTCGTGGCACACAAATGTATTAATGTGCATTTAAACTTTCAGGATTTCACATGCACACTATATTCCCCACAGGAGGGTGAGAGTGGTACAGGAGTTGTGATATGGCAAATGCACAAACTGGGACAGATTCTTAAAAATTAGTGCAAATGAAAAAAAGTGCAGAATTTGTCTTCATTAGAGAATGGCGCAGATCACCTTATTCTGAAAGGTGACTTGCGCATTTCAGGTCTGGTTGCACACACAAAGATGTGCTAGAAGCACACTTAAATACAGTGCTATAAAGAGCGTGCTACACACACTTGTGTATTACAGGCTTCCAGCAACCCTCTAGGTGCTTGAAGCGTATTTCAGAGTGACAGGCTCTTGAGGGGCCTGCCACTGTGAAATACGGTAAAAAATAGAAATGCACTTCTAGCCTTGTATGAAGTTCAGAAAAGGAAGTTGGAGAGCCGGGGAATTAACTCTGCTGCCCTCCCACTCCAAAGAAAAGGCAGGGAAGGTTCAGAAATGAACTCATCTCCACTGGGCCTTCCCCTCTGTCTAGTCCAAACAGGTACTGGGGAAGGTCTTTCAGTTTTGTGCTGGTCAAAGCGCATCCTGTTTGTGGATTCTGGATGTGCACTGAAATGCACGAAAAGCCTCCTTTTTTGCTCCAATGAGAAATGGAGTGAAAAGGGCATCTGCATGTGCACACATTCAGAGGCCCTTTGTGGATTTGGGTTCACTTTTTTGGGTGCAAGTGATGAGATGCGCCAACTCATTTCACCACTTGTGCCAAACAAAGGTTTTAGAATCTGCCCGCTGTGTGTACTACGGCGTATACAGAAAGCTTTAATAATAATAATAATGATTTAACCTTTATATAGCGCTATGAACCCTCAGGCATCCGATGATGTTTATTATTACCCACTGTGTGTGGTGCTCATGCATCGACCTCGGAAGGTTATTATTACCCGCTGTGTGTGGTGCTCATGCATCGACCTCGGAAGGATGAAAGGCTGAGTTTGGCCTTGCCGGGATTCGAACCTGCTGCACAGAAGTCAAAGCGAGCACTCTACTCACTGTGCTATCGGGCAGCTAATTTGCAGGTTTAATTGATCTGAACAGAATGTGCCTGTGAAGCATCTGGGCAGCAGGTTTAGAGCTTCAGCAGCACAATGTAAAACATCCTGGCATGTGTTGTAAACAATGGGCACTGACCTCTTTGAATACGGCAACCATGAGGGGGATACCCCGCAAGGTGGGGGCCCGGACCACAAGGCAGTCCCCCGCCCCTAAATACGTCTCTGGGGTGCAGAGTGAAAGGGGACATCATTATGTGAAGTAATCAAGGGACTGAGGCCACACCTGTCGTAGCCCTAGACCCTTGTTTAGCTGGCAGGTTGCTGAGCATTCTAGGTCCATTAGGGGGTGGACTGCCTTGTGCGTTACGTCATCCTGTCGCCCCTATCTTGCTCGGGGGCTCAGAGTTGTGATCCTGTAAAGGAACAAGGACTGATGAGCTGGTTTGTAAGACTGGAGCGGACGCATGAGGGCCTTCCACCAAGCATGCGATCAGGTGCCAACCCTGGGAGACAAAGGGGTTGAGGAGGCCAATCTGCTCCCCTTAGTGCCACAAAATGGCAGAGTCAGGCAAGGGCGGACTGGCCATTAAACAGGTTGGAAGTTTTCCCAGTGTGCCAGCAACAGCAAAGGCTCCAGGGCTGCTCTCTTGGTGGTTTAGGGCTGCCTCTCTTCATGTGATCACCACCCCATCTCCTTCCCTCTCAAGCCAAGGGCTGTGGCAACAGAGAAAATCCAGTGAAGAATACACATTAACATAACTAAAGGGGCTGCCAGGCTTTCTGTAGTACTTTCCCGCTGCAGCCAATGTCTACAGAGGACTGACTGGTCACTAGTCAACCACACCTAAGCAGCTCATGTTCACCGGCAGGGCAAATAGCTCACTCTGCTAGGTGCTTGTTGCTGAGATTTGTGTTTACTTTGCAGATTACAAGACGAAGTCCTGGAAGAGCCAAGTCTGTTTCTTTCTTCCTGGGGATGAGTACATGAGTACCATTAAAATGGCAAATATTAACACCAGTGCTTTGAAGCAGGATGAAAGCACTAAATGAAACCAACTTTATGAGATATATCTATTGTTACCATGGCCCTTGCACACTGCTGTCTGGTTCAAAGCAAAGTGTTTAAGAGAGAACCTCAGTCCATGTTCTGCTGACACAGCCTTTCTAGCAATGAGTGTAGTGGGTGCCCAGTGCAGATGCGTTCACGGTGGTGTGTATGGAGGGGAGCAGTATACAAGCTTGGAATCGTCCTGGAGTCCCTTACTGCCCCGGCTGATGGTGGCCTCCCAGTTGACCCATAGGTACAGAGGAATGGGAGTTGAAGTGGCACACGTGGCCTGTTATTCTTATTTGCTTTAATGGGCTTTGTACCATTTCAGCTTTGGTACTCCTTAAAAATGAAGTAAATTGTGGGGTAGAGACTGGTAATCGCCATTCTCATAAAAGGGCAATTCCAATTTATGACATAGAAGCCCTACAAAGTAAGGACTGAGTTGAGGAGGAGCAGAACTTGGAGTGATGAACCTTACCAGCCTGGCTCAAATCGAGGCTACACGCGGGTGCACGGAGTCCCCCCACTTTTTCAGAGGGCACCTTGGCGTGCTAATTTCTGGTGATGCCACCTTCAATTTGTATGTTAACGAATCCCCCCACTTTTCATTTTAGGACTTGACCCCTGCTTACCAGTAAGTAGGCCAGTTATTAATTTGCAAATTCCTCCATTGAGGGGCCAACATGAGTGTTGTCATACCTAGCGATACAGTTGCATATTGGGCAGTCGGGACATGTTTCTTACGGTGACATTACCGGCCACATCCAGCAGGACAATGGGCCTCATTCCGAGTATGGCGGTAAGGGATAGCGGCCACCGCTAACGAGAGCGGTGGCGGTAATCCCTTACCGCCATACTCCGAGTTCCCTTTGCGCCATGGAGGTTTTAACACCTGCTTTTAGCAGGTGTTAAAAACCATGGCGCTAAGGGACCTTGATGTTAATTACGCCACCGTAATTTACGGTGGCGTAATTAACGCCTTCCCCACTCCCATTATGCCCTATGGGGCAAGAATGGGAATGGGGAAGGGTAAATGGGGATTGGGGAATTACCGCCCCGCCAACCTTGGAATGGGGCGGCAATTCCGCCATCCACCAAGGCGCTGCCGGTCCGGGTACGGCGTCAACCAAGGCGTTAATAGCGCCATTGGTTAGCGCCGTACTCGGAATGAGGCCCAATGTCTTCTTAAGCCTGCAGAATACTGGCATATATTGTGAGTACAGGCATCAAGAAAATAATTCAGAAAATGTTCCTTTGAAGGGTTGGTCACGAAGCAGCAATTGGATTTTTTTAAAGTGGTAGTTGCCCTATTAAACCGAATGTAACTTGTAAGGCTTTTTACCCAATCTGTCACAAAAGTGTGCTATTTAATCCCTTATTTTAAACAATGTCTCCAAAAACAACCCCTCTCCCGACCCCCACACCCCACCGCCCAACCCCCACGGCCCCTCCACCCGAGCCCCACTTAGACTGGGGCACCCTCACTATGCTCGGTTGCTTGCGCACAAACCTTGAAAATATTTATTCCCCTGCAATGAAAAAATTCGACAGCAGGCACTGGCCTCCTCCTTAATTATAAGGAGAGGAATCCTGGTAGAACACTGGATTAAGCAAGTTAACAGTGTCTACTCTGTCTATATCCGGGTGGATAGTAGTCAATATATATAAGAAGACAAAGCTAGTATACAGATGCTAGAGTTAAAATTATAACTAGGGTGAGGGAGGGACCAGTCACAGTTAAAAGATCAACATCATTTTTAATAATTAGTCATAAAAGTTAAAACGTATAATTAAATTCAATGGTCCACAATACAATACTTAACATCCAATATAAAACAGGGAATACGAAACAGGCTATAAATGCAAGCTAAAACAAGTTCACAGAAAAAAACACACACACAATTGGTACTTATAAAACAGGAAATAGTGTACCAAATTCTATTAGAATTAATGTATCGTAGATTTATGTCTCTGTTTTTAATCCAGAGAATTGCCTCGACATGTTTCTGTTCTTTAAACATAGGTATAGAACATTCATCAGGAGGAAGTAGTTATTACGACATAACCTAATTCTTATTGGATCATAGACATAATCAGCGTTTGTCTCATAGCATCTGTGGGTGAAAAGCACATAAAACAAAGGGTCACCTTTTGGATAGCTAGATACTTTGATGAGTTCAAATGAAAGAACTAGAGTTCCATAATGACTGGCCTCCTCCACCACTGAGATGTGATGTTAGTGAGGTTTTGCGCTGCTTGTTGCATGTCACCCCCTCCTGGGAGCATGGTAGCTCCCAGGACTTGTGTAATAGGTCACATGGCGGTAACCATGTGACCAATGTAATAAAAGGAACGAGCCAGTTCCAGCTCGTCGTCAGTCGACCAAAGTCTGACTCCTGGGTCGTGGTTGTTATGTACCATGTTGGTGCCACACAGCCCCCTGGGGCCTTCCCACGTGGCCCGGCATCCGGATGGTGCCCTTGCTGGGCAACGCCACCCCCACTGAATGCATACTTGCCAACCCTACCGATTTAGGCGGTAGGATACCGCTTTTTGAGCAGTCCTACCGCCTACCGCTTTACTGGCAACAAATACCGATTTTTAAAAAAAAGAAAACTTTTTTTTAAACATTTTTTTTTTGCCCACGCCAGCTCGGGGGAGTCTTTCAGGGGCTCCCCCGAGCTGGCGTAGCGGGAGAAGGTGCGGCATGCAGGCTTTTAATGTCAAAAGGCACCCACGGCGCTGGGCTAAATGCGCCCCTCGGCCACGGGTGCCTTTGACAAAAGGCACCATTAGCCCCCCACCACACCAGCTCGGGGGAGTCTTTCAAGGGCTCCCCCGAGCTGGCGTGGTGGCAGAAGGCGTGGCAGGCGCCTCATTGTCATTGAATGCACCCGCGGCGGCGGGCTCATTCAATGACAATGGGCTGCTGACGCGCCTTATTCCTATCATTACCTCCTCGTCTGACTATTTTTGAAACTTTAAGATTCCTACAGATTTTTGGTCACAGAATGTTGGCATGTATGTGAATGTGTATGCCGTGTGATCATGCAATTGAGACAACCCCGGCCTGCATGCCCCCAGAACCGGGGCTGCTGTGTGTCCCCATCCAAAGTGTTTGGCTCCGGTGCTCCGGAGGCCGCAGGGTGCCTGCCCCCTGCGGGCCGCCCTTTTACAGCCTGTAGATCTGGTGCTCCGGATGCCGTAGGGTGCCCCCCACCAGTCCGCTATCTGCATGACTGCAGAGCGGGTGTCGGCCTGGTGATCCAGGCGCTCTGGGCAGGCTGCTAACACCGCTTGGTCTTGAACTCAACTTCCGGACGCTACGTGCCGCGCTGTGAGATGGCGCAGGAAGATATGTCACTGGCGAATTCTAATAAATGTTTTCTACTCTAAAAGTGCAGTGTCATGGATGGGGTCAAGGGGAAGGAACACCCACTTCCCTAGCATTCGTTTTCAGGTCTGTACAGTACGTGGTGTTTACGCGGCTCAGCTGCTTCCTTTTTGCTTTACATTCCTTGGCTCTGGGTGCGCGTTGGCAGAAGCGCCTTGCCCTTGCCCCTGCCAGCTTCGGAGTTTAGTAAGGGGTTCGTTCTCAGAGAACCAGCGCGACAGGCGCACTCTCCATAACTGAATCTGAACCAGCCCAACTAGCTTTTCAGAGTCACCAACCTGCAGGCGAATGTACCCATCTCCCTAAAGGCCACAGCGGAGGTTCCGGGTGGGATGCCATTTGCACGAGTCCCAAAGTTCGAACCTCAAGCACTTCAATGTATTTGCTGATCATTTCCATCCACAGTCCCCTACCGCCACCTACTGTACACTGGTCGAAGTGCACTCTAATTTTTGCAAAACGTTTTTTTTTTTTGCAGCCGTCCGTGCTCCTTTCCCTCTGATTTCCATGGGAGGTGGGCACGCGCTCTCTCTCACTTTGACTCCAACCTCCATCCTACCTCACGGAGCGTGCCCACCGAGCATTCCATGGTCTCTGTGTGTATCCATTTGAATGTAACTACTTTGCACCTGAAGACATAACACAGCGCGGAACGTTTATATTTATACTCCGTTCTCAGCCCTTTCCCTACCACGCATGACAACAGTTGGTAAATTGGGGCTCTGCCGCCATTTCACAAAGGTTGGGCTTTCCACAGTAGGCTGCAGGAAAAAGGTTAATATTGAGGGAAATCCCCCTCAAATAAAACAGGAGATTTCAAATTTGATATCGGTGGTTACTCCCCCGTGGACTTTCCACTCCCCCCACTTCCATGCACTTTCCCCCTTTTCCCTTTTCCATGAACTTGCGCTTTCTTAGATGTCACTGGGCCTAGTAAGATCGCTGTTTTCTTTTTTGTTCTCCCCTCTTTCCCCTCCCTTGCCTGGTCGCGCTCTGAAACACTTGTGTACGAGCGTGATATAAATTAAATAAAATATAATTTCATTTAATTTCATTTACTCCTGCTGGAGCAACGTATGCATTTTATAAGCTAGAGAAAAGATATAAGGTACCGTATGTTCCAAAAATAAGAAATGCTAAAAGGGCACTACGACAAGATATACGAAAAATTAAAAATGGGAATCATAATGAGGAAACAAGAATTATTCTAATTATAAAAAAACAAATACAATAATTGGATAAAGAGATACGGGTACTAAATTAAATACTCACAATGGCAGTTGATGTCTGAACCCTTAAGGAAGGGAGATACAAAAAAAAGAATTGGCAAATGTTAAATCGAACAATAAATGGGTTACACAAATAGAAATTACCTGTGGAAAAACAGTTGAAAGCAGCAAAGACAAAATAACATACAACTGGAGTGACTATGAATGGATTGCAAATACGGACAGCGTCCTTATAAATATCTCTAAATTAAAGAAATGGAGAGCCCCTGGTCCAGATGGGCTGGCTAATGTCATATTACTGAGAAATCAGGAGCTATCGGCAGAAATCCTTACAATTTTGTTTGGTAAAATCATTAAGTGATCAATCATACCGGACTCTTGGAAGAAAAGCACTATTAATACCTATACAAAAAAGGCGACAGACAATGAACGATCGACTGCTTTCATTGTTAGACGAGACGAGCAAGCTTTTTTCCTCCGCTCTCCTTAAAGAACTGCAAAACTGGACTAGAAAAGAAAATATATTGCGTAATTTCCAGACAGGCTTTTCGACAAGGCTCTGCCACGATGGATAACATTCTGGTTTTAAACACTGTGATAAGGGCAGCCCAGGAAACAACGGCACCCCTACCCTTTGCTTTATACGTGGACTTTAAGGCAGCATTTGACACGATTGATCGCCAGCATCTGCTGTAAAAACTCGCAAAATGAAAATTCCTGGAACATTGCTATCCCTTATAATCCAACTGCATGAGAACACAGGCGCCCCTACACTAAATGAATATACAAAAACTAATGCATTACAAATGCAAATAAATAAGATGAAATGTATGTGTTTAGGATGATGCAGAACAAGGGTACACACACTGCACCACACAGATGAGGGCGTCATAGAACACACTGGCCCGCTTAGATAGCTATTTGGGATATGTGGTTACATCAGATACCAAAAATAAGGAATTGATACAAAATAAAACAAAGTAAGGCGATGGCAATGAGGACCACAATGTATACTTTCGCACAGAATGCTGCTTGTTATAGCCCTGCATGCATTATACTAGCTCACAAACAGCCTAATGCCCACTATACTATATGCCCTTGAAGTGACTAATGGCCAGGACTATAAATGGCTAGAAATATAAGAGGGTAAGATCTGGAGGAAAATACTGGGATTGCCTAACAGCATATGGATAGCGGCCATACGCCTTGAACTGGGACCAGTCTCTCCAACTGGATGCCTAAAAGAAAGGAATGCTCTACCTAAAATCAAAGAAAGCATCAGAATGTCCCTTGCTATATCTGCTGAGGATTATGATGAAAGACAATATAACCAGCACACTATTAAAATTTCGTAAAGACAATGAGGACTTTTTTCAGGAAACTAGCTGGGAACCTAAATGGGACAAAGGCTATTATAAGCGGAAATCTGAATTCAAGAAACAAGTTTATGAGTGGGACGGGGCGCTGTTGAGCAGCTGTTCCAGATGGCTGCCTAGCTTTGAGCTCCGTGTGGTGGCTCATACCTTTCCTATGTAGTGGCGTACAGAGTGCTCTATATGATCTGACGGCATTGGGATCATGCTCCTCTCGATCCGGAGCATATCATAGTGCTGGAGTTCTAAGCGATCCTCTCTTTGGTGAGCAGTGACGGCCATATGGGCGTGTGGTGGAGTGCGACCTGGGCTTCACCGTGAGAGGCTAGACCCCAGACTGCACCGTTGTGATATCCTGTGCCGGGTGTGGAAGGCAGAGCAACTCGTTGGGCCGCCATCCGATTCAACCGACGGCTGCGGAACTGGTATGTGGTGCACCGGCAACACTGACGGCCTAGGGCATGGCAGAAGCTGTTTTGGCTCAGTCGGTGTGGATGAGCCCGCCCAGGCCTGCCAACACCCAGTGATCCATGCGGCAGAGACCGAGCATAATTGCCATGTTCCTGGGTATCCGGGCTGCTGCGGTGAGACTTTTGAAATGGAAGCCTGTTCCCACTAGCTCAGTGATTGAGCTGGTTCATGGTCCTATAGCTGCTTTATCGACGTGGCGCAGTGACATTTACGGCCTGTCCGAGTTGCTGGCTTAAAGGAATACTGCTTGGGGAGTGAGCGAGAACGCATTATCCAGTGACCACTGATACAACTTCTGATACAGGGGAACTGCACCGTGTGATTTTCTGTGGCCTATGTGCGCGCCCTACCACTCAAAAATATAGACACTTTATTAATCTGCTCATAATAACTATTGTTTGTGGACTGCTGCTGCCATTGGGCTGAGTGAGGGCCCTGTGGCCTGGGCCTCTGGGGATCCGCTGACTCCCGGCTCTACTGGGAGGGGGCTGGTGGACATACCCTCAATGCGTACTTCCATGTGCCATCATACATGCCAGTGATGGTGCACGCAGCGAGTGGAGATTTGGCTTGGGTACTGCACCGCTGGTGACTACAACAGACTGCAGGACTCCTGTTTCACAGCCCTGATGCTTGCCCAGGGTGTTCCCCCGATGTTGCCCTGAGCCGTCTAATATGACGAGAGGTGCTGGTACTTTGAAGAAATCTGGGGCAATGGACAAATTTACCAAAGTGTCTACCCGGGGAAAGGCCGGGATGCCACTTCACCAGCAGCTGGTGCAGACGCATGCCGCAGGTCCTTTGCCCACTGACCTCCAGCTGATGATGGAGGGTATGACCAGGGGATTTGCAACGGTGCATGAAAAGCTAGATGACATCACAGCAAATATTACCTCTATATGTGCCCAGCTGGCGAAGGCGGTACTGCGCATCAATGAAGCTGAGGAACGCAAAGGATCTACAGAGGGCAATGTACACATATTGCAAGAGTCAGTAAATACCCTAACAAAAGACATGAAGTGGATCAAGAGTAAGTGTGATGACCTAGAATCCCGGTCAAGAAGGAATAACATTTGCATAGTTGGGGTCCCTGAGGAGGCCTTGTCTGGTGGCATGGAACAGGCTGTTGAGCAATTACTTAACGAGCTCTTGGATGACACTTCTCTGTCCTCTGTGGAAACTGCTCACCGTGCATTGACCCGAGACCTAAAGCTGGAGATTTTTCCCACCCTATCATTGCAAAGATATTGAGCTATTGGGACACGGACCAGCTGCTCAGGTTGGCTAGAGCCAAAACAAATCTACGCGGAGGATCCCAGGTTATCCGGATTTTCCCAGACTTCTCAACGCCAGCAGTTCCTAGGAGTCAAGAAGATGCTCAGGGAGCGGAATATCCTGTACGGAGTGCTATTTCCGGCACACCTTTGATTCCAGTTTCAGTGGAAACTGTACTTCTTTACTGTACCAGAGGAAGCTGTGAAATTTATTGAAGCCTAGATCCCACCGGGTGGAAGTGACGGCGATGGTTCTAAAGATCAACCGCTGGGCTGCCGGATCTTGCTATCCTTCTTACAATGGCTCAGTCAATGATACGTGACTATTATACTCTCATATACATCTTTCATCACTACACTTTATAGTATTCAGTAACATTTAGAAGTGTGGCCGCAGTGGCAACAGTCAACCCCATTGCAATTGCTTGGTATATGCTGGGGTTATTCAGTTTGTTGTTGTATAGTTGGGGATGAACTAGGGTTGGGAAAGGGGGGGCAGGGTACACTGCAGGTTTGGGGGTGGAAATGAGGGTGGGTGGGTGGTGCTGGGGGGTTGGGGAGCGTACACCATGATTCATGCTTAGAATGGAGATGGGTACTCCTAGGGCCAGCGGGGGAAAATATTTAAAAACGTCTTGGCAGACAGAAACTTGAACATGGTTAGGTTGGTATTCGGGATTGCAATGGATTGGGACAAGAGACAGGATTTGTGTATGTTCATAAGGGGTATAACGTAATGCAGATGTGTGGGATGAGTTGGAATTTTCGGGGACTGGGAAACGCACCAAGTCAACGAAGATTATGACATATGTGAATAGGCACAGGATTAATACCCTCCTTCTCCAGGAGACACACACTATGGTACATACATGTGGTGGGGTGGCATTGCATCCTCTTGGGAGGGATAGATATTTTACCTTGTATTCAACCCAGTCACAGGGAGTTATGACCCTTCTCCACAAGTCTGTGAGATTCACTGAGAAAAAGGTACATATAGACGCTGAAGGGCGTTACGTGATTATCCTTGCTATTATTGAGGTGATATTTTGAAGTGATAACCGAGATATTTTATGCTTATATCGGGGCTATCCTCTGGGGGGGGGGGCATTCATCTAATACTAGATCAAGATAGAGACCGTACTAGCTCTACCCCCTGACACCTTGATCCAAAGCAGCGTGTTCCCTATCAAATCATATAGAATCGCTGTTTTTAACAGATGCGTAGCGACTCCTCCACCATTACTTCCAAGGGTATACTTTTTATTTTTCCGTTCATGATATGGCCTCAAGCATAGATATGTTCTTGATATCCAAATTGCTTGTGGGTAGAGTTTCCACTGTTCATATCCGTCCGTGCAAACTCTCTGATCATTCACTGGTTGTGTTGAGCCTGCTTATAGACAAACCTTCAGCTCGAGGCAGGTCCTGGCATTTCAAATCTGATGCATTGGGAGACATTGGGCCTCATTACGAGTCCGGTGGTAACCCTGCCGGTGCTTGCGGCGGGTTGCAGCTGGACTCGTTACATTTTAGCGGCATCTAGCTTGCCGGTGCCACCAGGACATTACAAGTCCTGTCAGACCAGCAAGCTAGGTGCTGGTAAATGTTGTTCCCCCTTCCCGTGGAGTCCCATAGGACTCCATGGGAATGGGTTCACGGACACACTGGCACCGTTGCTAGCGGTGCCGGTGCTTGCGTGATCAGATTGCCACCGTGACCGCTGCACCCGGCAGGGTCAGACCTGTTGGGGGCAGCAGCCCCGGCAGGCAAACTTGTAATTTGCCGGTCCAAAAAAAAGGGTGCTGTCTTAAGGAATTTTGGGGCTCAAGGCACAGATGCCTTTTGAACTCCCTAAACCAAAGAAATGAAGAGATTCAGAATCTCGGCTTGTGCATCCTCCCAATGCGATCAAAACCCATAGTTTGACATGCTGCCCCTCAGCAATCAAACTATGCATAAATGCTCCCTTCCAGTCCCCTTACCCTCTTCAGACTTGTTGGAATCAGAATAATAAACAATTGGCATTTCAAGGGCAACATCAGCTGCCGCCAACGAGGGGACTTGGGTACTAGCACTGGAACAGAACACATTTTAATAATAGAAGTCATGAAAAAGGTGTCGTACCCAGGACACGGATCAGTAGCCATGTCAAAAAGTTACACATATCCCAGATGGACATATTAGCACTCAAACAGAATGTAAAAGTGCTAAGCATGGGGACAGATTGGATGTGACAAGAAAGATGCACATACCATTCCATAGAGTAGATTATGAATATAAATTAGAAGCTGATAGAAAGGTGCATGTATGCTAACATAAAATGAGATTTCAATAGCGCTATGTTTTTTGCGCGGTATTGCAATTAGTTAGTGAAGAAACAAATGTTATGTTATGTTAGAGAAACTTACAGAGCGCACGGTCACCCTAGGGTATCTTGGTGCTAGAGAGTAAGGTACAAACCATAACCAAAGCCTGCTAGAACAAATACGTTTTAATGGCCTTCCTAAAGGCCAAGTGATTGGATAATTTTTTTTATAGCTAAGGGCAGCTCATTCCAAAGCAGAGCTGCTGTTATGGAAAAGGCTCGGCCTCCAATCCGCACAAGCCGGAAGGAAGGCACGCAGAGCCGATCAGCCGAAGCAGAGCTCAGACAGCACGCGGGGCAGTAGTGAGTAAACTTTACTCTAAGAAATTCAGCACCCTGATCGTGCTGCGCCGATGCACAATGCATAACGCTTTGAACCTGATGCGTTGGGCAACCGGGAGCCAGTGAAGGGAATGGAGTGCCAGGGAAATGTGGGCCTTATACGGTGTGCTGGTAGCAACGCGAGCTGCTAAATTTTGCAGACGTTGCAACCGGCGGATCAGCCCCTTTGGCTGCGCCAAGTAAAGAGAATTACAATAGTCCAGTCGGGATAGCACCATGGCTGCTACCACCGGCGGACGAAGGGAGGCAGGAATCAAGGGGAGCACTTTCTTTAACACTTTCAAATGAAAGTGACCAGAATGCAGACCACTACTACCTGATTGTCCATAGACAAGGATGCAGATAGGACTACACCCAGGTTTTTCACTTTCTCCACTGGACAAGGAGAGGACCAAGAGAAGAAGGCCAGAAAGAGGACACGCAAAGTGAGGGATCATGGGGACAACCCACCACCAGAACGTCAGTCTTGTCTACTTCAATTTTAGCCAGTTGTGGTTCATCCAATCTCCCACAGATGTCAGGCACCCCCAAGCATGATGACACATCAGCCTGATCGAGATCTAAACGGATCATGATCTGGGTGTTGTCGGCATAGGAGTAGCACCTGACACCGAAGGAGCGGATGAGACACACAAGTTCCCAGATGTAAATATTAAATAGAATCGGAGACAAGGAGGAGCCCTGCGGCACACCGCAACTGAGATGGCAAGGAGCAGAAAGAAAAGGGGGCATGTCAAGGGTCTGGGTCCGGTCCACCAGGAACGAAGTGAACCAGGCAAGCACATGGCCAGATATACCCATCTGGGCAAGACGGGACAACAGGATGGAGTGGTCAACAGCGTCGAATGCCACTGACAGATCTAATAAAATCAGGGCACCTACCCCACCTGAGTCCACCAGCTTGGTCATATCGTCCTGGATGGAAACCAAAACACTCTCTGTACCCCTACCAGGCCTGAAACCAGACTGGGATGGATCCAAAAGATGAGAAGATTGAAGAAAAGTAGAGAGTAGAGGTGACACCAGGGACTCAAGAAGCTTTGAGAGAAGTGGAAGAAGAGAAATGGGATGAAGGTTAGACAGAACAGAGGGGTCCATTGATGTCTTTGTGCGTGCAATATGTCAATCCCATCATTATTATATAAAAAGCAACAATATAGGTAGTTAAACGATGGGAGAGACTTTTTTGAAGAGCATACCCTGAGAACTAAATCGCTCTTAGGGGCTGACAATGTTGACATTTTTAGAGTGTGGAAATCTGACAGGTTAGGCACCACAAGATTGCATGAGTTGCTCTGCATCACAATCATTTGTTAAGCGGTAACACTGGGATTTGAGTCAATCTGTAAGTTCTGCACTTGACATATTGTTTTCCAGTTTGTATCATAGAGCAATGCGCAATTATATATTAATGTTTGACTTTCATGACCTCAAATAATACCATGTTTTGTATAACTTACTTGGAAAGTGCACAAATCACATAATCACTCAACTTGACAATATTTAAAAACAAAACTTTATTGAAGCAAGTTAGGCAAAAGGAGAATAAGGCAAGTATACAAGTACCTGACTATTAATTGATGTCTGCTTAAAAGATTTGATGTGGGTTTTTCTTTTGTATTTTAAAGATTTAAATACACCCAGCACCGAGACATATGAGCTGTTATTTATGATGTTCTGAAGTACTTTTGAAATTTCATTAAAAAGTACACAATGTATTGTGCAAAATAAGCACACCTGAAAATGTTCTCACCAGAGTCCTGCAATGTTTGGTCGGCTCTGCTCTGTTTACGACCCCTTCACTCAAATGGCCTACATAAAAGGGAAGATCAGGCAAAAGGCTAAACAATGCCACCTTGTCCTTGGCCTCAAGCCCTGCAATCACATCTCTCCAGCTCTGAAATCTCTCCATTGGCTCCCAGTGGATGCAAGGATTAAATTCAAAACCCTCTGCATTGTCCACACGGCTTTCTGGGGCCTGAGTCCAAAATACCTTCAGCTATGCCCTCGCAAATACCTCCCCTCTTGAGCTCTTCGGTCCTCTACCTCCAACTCACTCAGGGTCAGTCGTTTTTCCAAGAAACAAGCTCGGGGTAGATCTACCTTCGGCTGGGGCCTCCCTCTGGAACAGCCTCTCTGCCACTCTAAAACGTGAGGAGAACCATCTCCGTTTCCGGAAGCACCTCAAGACCTAACTCTTTGCCTCTGCCTCCCCCCAACCTCCTCTCCCCTGCTGATCTGTTCTCTCTCGGCACCATGCACCTGGCCACCCTCTGTCCTGCGGGTCCAGGTACCTGTTCACCCTGCCACCCTCCTGCACTGCCTCCAGGCCACACCTTGCACTGGGGTCTGTATCTGTACCCATACAGTCCCCCCTTTTTTCTTCCTGCACTTATCAGACCTACCCTGTCTGCTGCCTTAAACCCAGCACTTGCCACCTGCTGGCTGCACTGCCACTGTTTGTTGTCTTTATTATTTATTTATTATTATTGATCTGTTTCTCCTTTGCTCCGCAATTTCCACCTCTCCCCCCTTCCATGCACTTTTCCAATCTCCCTCTCCCATGCACTTGCGCATTCTCAATTTCGCTGGGCCTAGTAAGATCGTTGTTTTGTTCTCCCCTGTTCCCTTCCCTTGCCTTGTCACGCTCTGAAACACTTGTATACGAGCGCGATAGAAATAAAATATCAATTCTATTGAATTCACCAGTAAGTGAGAAGGCAAATCTACTCACAGAAGGCAGCAGAATACAATACATTGGGATAAGATGAACCTCAACACTCTGGTTCCAGCCTTGAACTTGACTACCTAATCACCTCTCCCGACTAACACTTTATGCTCTTTATTGGGGTTGCTGCCAGTTTTTACAACCTTTGTTTGGAGGGACCAAGCTCTAGACCTGCTTCATACTGATGCAATGTTACTTTCTGGTGCAGGTACATTGTTTGTTACTATCACAAATGTACATATAAATGCAAGTTCATCAATCACAGACATAGGAAAGCCTCAGTCGGCTGGAATTTAGCATTGTGACCTGGCATATGAACACGCATCTCTAATGTGTGCTTACCATGCTGAGAAATCTTCTGAAATATCGTGGCACTCAAATGTATTAATGTGCATTTAAACGTTCAGGATTTCACATGCACACTATATTCCCCACACGAGGGTGACAATGGTACAGGAGTTGTGATATGGTCAATGCACAAACTGGGGCAGAAACTTAAAAATGAGTACAAATGAAAAAAAAATCAGTTTTGTGCTGGTCAGAGCGCATCCTGCTTGTGGATTCTGGATGTGCACTGAAATGCACAACAAGCCCCCGTTTTGCGCGAATGAGAAATGGAGTAAAAAGGCGTCTGCATGTGAATATCTAAGGTGCTCACATTCAGAGGCCCTTTGTGGATGTGGGTACACTTTCTTGGGTGCAAGTGATGAGATGCACTAACTCATTTCACCACTTGCGCCAAACAAAGGTTTGAGAATCTGGGCCACGGTGTGTACTACGGCGTATACAGAAAGCTTTAATGATAATCATAATAATAATAATTTAGCATTTATAAAGCGCTTCGAACACGAACACTCAGGTATCTGAGCTCTGCTTATTATTATTACCCACGGTGTGTGGTGCTCATTCATCGACCTCGGAAGGATGAAAGGCTGAGTTTGGCCCTGCCGAGATTCGAGCCTGCACCACCAGGCTCTGCACAAATGTCAAAGCAAGAGCACTCTACTCACTGTGCTATCGGACGGCTAATTTGCAGGTTTAATTGATCTGAACAGAATGTGCCTGTGAAGCATCTGGGCAGCAGGTTTACAGCTTCAGCAGCACAACATAAGACATCCTGGCATGTGTTGTAAACAATGGGCACTGACCTCTTTGAATACGGCAACCATGTGGGGGATCCCCTGCAAGGTGGGGATCCGAGCACAAGCCACTCCCCCCACCTATAAATACGTCTCTGGGGTGCAGAGTGAAAGGGGACATCATTATGTGAAGTAATCAAGGGACTGAGGCCACACCTGTGGTAGCCCTATACCCTTGTTTAGCTGGCAGGTTGCTGAGCAGTCTAGTCCCATTAGGGGGTGGACTGCCTTGTGAGTTACGTCATCCTGCCGCCCCTATCTTGCTCGGGGGCTCAGAGTTGTGATCCTGTAAAGGAACAAGGACTGATGAGCTGGTTTGTAAGACTGGAGCGGACGCATGAGGGCCTTCCACCAAGCATGCGATCAGGTGCCAACCCTGGGAGACAAAGGGGTTGAGGAGGCCAATCTGCTCCCCTTAGTGCCACAAAATGGCAGAGTCAGGCAGGGGCGGACTGGCCATTAAACAGGTTGGAAGTTTTCCCAGTGTGCCAGCAACAGCAAAGGCTCCAGGGCTGCTCTCTTGGTGGTTTAGGGCTGCCTGTCTGCATGTGATCACCACCCCATCTCCTTCCCTCTCAAGCCAAGGGCTGTGGCAACAGAGAAAATCCAGTGAAGAATACACAATAACATATGTAAAGGGGCTGCCAGGTTTTCTGTAGCACTTTCCCACTGCAGCAAATTTCTACAGAGGACTGACTGGTCACTAGTCAAGCACACCTTAGCAGCTCATGTTCTCCTGCAGGACAAATAGCTCACTGTGTTAGGTGCCTGTTGCTGAGATTTGTGTTTACTTTGCAGATTCCATGAAGTCCTGGAAGAGCGAGGTCTGTTTTTTTCCTGAGGTTGAGAACATGAGTACCATTAAAATGGCTAATATTAACACCAGTGCTTTGAAGCAGGATGAAAGCACTATATGAAACAAAGTTTATGAGATATATCTATTCTTACCATGGCCCTTGCACACTGTTGTCTGGTTCAGAGCAAAGTGTTTAAGAGAGAACCTCAGTCCATGTTCTGCTGACACAGCCTTTCTAGCAATGGCTGTAGTGGTCTCCCAGTGCAAAGGCGTTCACGGTGGTGTGTATGGAGGGGAGCAGTATACAAGCTTGGAATCGTCCTGGAGTCCCTTACTGCCCGGGCTGATGGTGGCCTCCCAGTTGACCCATAAGTACAGGAGGATGGGAGTTGACGTGGCACACATGGCCTGTTATTCTTCTTTGCTTTGGAGGGCTTTGTACCATTTCAGCTTTGGTACTCCTCAAAAATGAAGTAATTTGGGGTGTAGTCACTGGAAATCACCATTCTCGTGAAAGGGCAATTCACGTTCATGACATAGAAGCCCTGCAAAGTAAGGACTGAGTTGAGGAGGAGCAGAACTTGGAGTAATGAACCTTACCAGCATGGCTCAAATCGAGGCTACACGCGGGTGCACGGAGTCCCCCCACTTTTTCAGAGGGCACCTTGGCGTGCTAATTTCTGGTGATGCCACCTTCAATTGGTATGTTAATGAATCCCCCCACTTTTCTTTGCAGGACTTGACCCCTGCTTACCAGTAAGTAGGCCAGTTATTAATTAGCAAATTCCTCCATTGAGGAGCCAACATGAGTGTTGTCATACCTAGCGATACAGTCGCATATTGGGCAGCCTGGGCATGTTTTCTTACGGTGACATTACCGGGCACATCCAGCAGGACAATGTCTTCTTAAGCCTGCAGAATACTGGCATATATTGTGAGTACAGGCATCAAGAAAATACTTCGGAAAATGTTCCTTTGAAGGGTTGGTCACGTAGCAACTATTGGATTTTTTGAAAGTGGTAGTTGCCCAATTAAACTGAATGTAACTTGTAAGGCTTTTTACCCAATCTTTCACAAACGTGTGCTGTTTAATTTCTTATTTTATACAATGTCTCCAGAAACAACCCCCAAGCCCCACCGCACAACCCCCACAGCCCCACCATCTGAGCCCCACTTAGACTGGGGCACCCTCGCTATGCTCGGTTGCTTGCGCACAAACGTTGAAAATATTTAGTCCCCTGCAATGAAAAAATGCGACAGCAGGCACTGGCCTCCGCCACCACTGAGATGTGATGTTAGTGGGGTTTTGCGCTGCTTGTTGCATGTCACCCCCTGATGGGAGCATGGCAGCTCCCAAGACTTGTGTAATAGGTCACATGTGTTACGGAGTAACGAAATGTATATGCATGCGCGAGCCTCGTTTTGGCTCACGCATGCGCGTTAACAATAAACGCGTCCTGAACGGCAGTTGCCGCCGGGACTTCGCAAACTGCAGACATGTCTCTGAGTCTCTCATTGTATGCGTGCATGTGTGTATTGTGAGGCGGCCCGAGGCGCTCCGGACGGCCAACATTGGCGTTGATGATATCGGCACATAGTGGGAGTGTGTATGCGATGCAGTTATGACCTGCAAGGCGTGGCAGGCCCTCCTACTATGCAGCTGGAATCCAACGCTGCTATGGTCGCCCATTTTGAATTCGCTCGTGTGGTAGTAACGGGCTGCGAGGATGCTCGTGCGTTGCCCACGTGATTCAACTTTATACAATTTTTGGAACCTTCGTGGTTCTCCTGCAAGGAGAGCCATGATTTTGGCCCTGGGGGGCCGAAAAAAAAGAAAAAAAAAACGATTCGCCCAGCCTGAAGGTCCAATCCAGAAGGTGTTACTGGGACATGGCGCCTGCATGCGACAAAGAAGGTCAGTGGTCACCAGTTGCTGGACTGAAAGCTCACTTCTGCCCACAATTTTCCAGCAGTGAAGTGCTGCCTGGGGGAGAAAGGTTTGCGGCCTCATACAAGTGGATGAGGTGCATGTGTGACCTGTGAGAATGAGTGACCAAGAAGGTGAAGCAGCGGCACCTGCGCAAGTGTCACATCGACAGCATGGCACTCTGGCACCGATGCCGGAATTCGACACTTCAGGTCCTCCCTCCAAGTTGGGGCCCAAGTGGCTCATATGGATCAAGAAGCTGGACATGTTCTTCAGAGTGACTGGGGAAGATGACAACGATGCAAAAGTTGCGACGCTGCTGTACTCAGCGGGGATCGAGGTACTCCGCATCTATGAGTCATTGAACATTTAGGTGGTAACATATGCCGCCATCAAGACTGCTCTTCAGAATCACTTCATACCGCTTTCGAATGTGGGCTTTGACCGGTTCGTGACGTGTAGTGAAAAGCAACATGACGATGAGTCCCTAGACCAATTCTGTGCGCGTCTGCAGCAACCGTCAAGCACGTGCAGATGGGTTAATGAAGAAGGGATGATAAGAAACCAGCTAATACAAGGGTGTAATTCAAGTAAGTTGCGAAGGCAGATCCTGCAGGAACCTGGAATGACGTTGGCTCAAATCCTAGACACTGGCAGGGTATATGAACCAGCAGAAAGCAGAGAGGCCAAAATGGACGCGGCCGTACAACCAAGCAAAGGTGAAGAGGCTTTCGCCCTAGGAAAGTTCACCCCATCAAAGTCTCGGTGGAGCCAAAAGCGTCACGATACATCCCCCGCCCAGGGCACCCCGGCAGTGTATCAGTACTGCGGGTACGATCTACCGCACGCAGAGGACTGCCCCGCGAAGTCAAGAGTATGTGGCAGGTGCAACACACAAGGCCACTACGCCAGAATGTGCAGAGCTGCAGCACCAGTGACGACCCACAGGGGCCCTGCGAGGATGAGCAGTGGAAATTTCAGGAGGCCACAGAGCATGGCCACGCTGGAACATGACACACAGAGACTCAACCTGGCTGAAGAGGAAGAAGAGGATGAAGAAATATTCTTCATATCCGATATAGCTACGGGAGCCAAGAAAAGAAGGCAACCCACCTGCGTAGTGGACATCAAGGGCACCCCCACACCAGTCCTCATAGACACAGGTGCATCAGTGTGCGTTCTGGCCACCAAACATTACAAAGCCCTCCCTGGCCCACCAGAGCTGGACAATTCAAAAGCCAGAATCTACACGTTTGTTGGCGACACTCCGCTGCCGATCCAAGGGGTCTTTGTTGCACCAGTTACCCATGGACCCAATGCGATCAAAGCCCATTTTTATGTGACAGATGTAAGCCCACATTTTATCCTGAACCGCGCTGCATCCGAGGCCCTGAACATTGTTCATTTCACGCTAGCAGTGTACCAGTCAGGCATTGAACAGCCCCTGAGCAGGTTTGAAAGCATTTTTCAAGGGGTGGGCAAGCTAAAAGCAGAACCGATTCGCCTCCACATTGACAAGATGGTAAGGCCCACCTTGCTCAAGCATAGAAGGATACCCTTCCATTTGAGAATGCAAGTGGAGAAAGAGCTACAAACATTGATTGAGATGGACATTATCGAGAAAGTTGAAGGGCCCACGCCGTGGGTATCGCCAATCGTAGTAGCACCTAAACCCAAACAACCAGGTGCTATCTGCATCTGCGTGGACATGCGGTTGCCCAATGCGGCCATAAAAAGGGAACGCCACATTACCCCAACGCTGGACGATGTTGTCAGTGAGCTACAAGGTGCCAAAGTGTTTTTAAAGTTGGACCTACGTTCCGGGTACCATAAGCTTGAACTCCACCTGGAATCATGATACATTACTACTTTCACGACCCACGAGGGGCTATATCAATTTAAAAGACTGAGCTTTGGCGTGATGTCCGCCGCTGAAGTGTTTCAAAACACGATCAGAGGAGCACTGGCTGTGTTACATGGGGTCCTCAACATGAGCGACGATATTCTAGTATTCGCGTTGTCGGAAATGGAGCACATGAAGAGACTGGAACTGACCCTGTAGAGATTGTGCAAATTAGGTTTGACGCTGCACCGAAGTATATGCACATTTTTGAAAGACCGCATTGAGTTTTTCGGGTTCGTCTTTCACGCAGGAGGGATCTCGCCCGACCCGGAAAAAGGTTTGCGACATTCGCGAGGCTGCAGCTCCAGAGTCGCCAGCAGAAGTCTGCAGCTTCCTGGGCATGGTGAATTACTGCGGCCGATTCATCAAGGGTCTTGCATCGCTCTCGGAACCTCTCCGAGCCTTGACGAAGAATGACATGCCCTGGACATGGGGCAAAAAAGAACAAAAAGCTTTCCAGGACATCAAATTGGCACTGTCAGCTCAGGACGCCATGGCCTACTTCTATCCGGCAATCGAGTCGGAGATTGTGGTGGATGCCAGCCCTGTAGGCCTAGGGGCTGTACTGCTGCAGCCAGGCACACAAGGAAGTATGCGACCTATCACATACACAAGCAAGGCGCTGTCAGAGACAGAGAAAAGATACTCTCAAATAGAGAAAGAAGCGCTTGCAATTTTATAGGGTTGCAGGCACTTCTGCCTTTACATCCTTGGGAAGCCAGTGGTAGTAGTCACTGTTCATAAGCCCCTGATCCCCATTATGGCCGGAGCCTCTTCAAAACCTCCCCCACGCATTGAACGCTGGATGCTGTCACTCATAGAGTACGGGTGAAACTTCAGTACAGGCCCGGGACAAATAAACCCGCTGACTATCTCTCCCGCCATCCTAACAGCAGATGGGAGCAAGGCCAAGGAGAGATCGTGGCTTGTCAAGAAATAGTACACAACGTCTTGGAAGTAGCCATGCCTGTGGCACTGTCGAGAGAAGATGTCGTCAGAGTGTCAGACGACAACGAAATATTCAAAGTAATTCGGTCCGCCATCAGAAGTGGAGAGTGGAAGGAAATATTGGGCAACAACGCAAGGCAAGAAATGAGAACGCAACGTGATTTGCAAGCGCTGTGGAAGGTGAGGCACGAACTATCGATTTCAGAGGAAGGCCTGCTCCTACGGGGCCGACAGATAGTGATCCCATGTGCACTCATGCCGAAAGTACTCGAACTGGTGCATACAGGACACCAGGGGTCCGCCAAAACTAAAGCGAGGCTGAGGCCAAAAGTGTGGTTTCCTGACCTGGAAGAGAGAGTAGATGAACATGTGCAGAGGTGCCTGCGGTGCCAGGCCACAAGTCCAGCCGAGAGGGCACCCCCCATTAAATCCATTGAGAAGAGTGAACAACCGTGGGGAACAGTACATGCAGACTTTGGCTCTACAGGTAGAGGAATGTACTTCTTAGCGGTCAGTGATCAGTGGTCGAGGTTCCCCAAAGTGGAACTGGTAGAATCCACCGCGTGTGACCACACAGTCCTAGCACTAGAGAAAATGTTCGCAACCCATGGGTTTCCGACTGTCCTATGCTCGGATAACAGGCCACCGTTCATGAGGAGTCCGTTTGCAAAATACATGGAGGAAAGGGGAATACAACACAGGAAGGTGACACCCCTCTGGCCCAGGGCGAACGGAGAAGCGGAGAGATTTATGAGGATTTTAAACAAGACATTTCGGATCTCTGCAAATGGGGGGGGGGAACTAAGGAGAAACCTGTTCGAGTTCTTGCAGGAGTACAGAAGAACCCCTCATCAATCCACGTGGGTTTCCCCAGCGGAGGCCCTATTCAGACGATGCCCAAGAGGGCTCCTCAATGAGCTTGAAGGGAGAGCACCAGGAGTGATCGATGACGCCCGGGTCAGACAGGAAAGAATGGTCAGGAACGAGAAGGAGAGCGAGAGAAGACATCTACAGGAGAAGAAGGTGACAGTAGGCGATACCGTTCTGGTCAAGAACCTCCACCCGGAGGGTAAACTGTCGCTCACCTACGAGCCACAACCCTGGAAAGTGACACATGTGAGAGGTTCGATGGTAACCGCGGCCAACGGGAGAGGAACTGTAACCAGGAACAAGTCTTTCTTCAAGAAAGTGGACTTGAGTCTTGCGGAGGGGTCGCCGGAAGAGGCATCTGGGCCTGGAACAAGGGAATGTCCACCAGAGGTGGAGAGAACAGAGGAACCGGACTCAATGAGGACGCACCGCTGCCGACCTTTGGGAGTAGCAGTCGGTTCCCGACCAGACAGGGTCGACAACACCCTGCGCGATTCAAAGACTATATCATGGACTCAGGGGACTGAGCCAGCAGCAGCAGCAGCCAAGGTTAGGCGACTCACGTTGAGTCACAGTTATGTTACATATTGTTGTTTGTTTTCTGTTTAAAGAAAAGGATGGATGTTACTGAGTAACGAGCGTTTGGGCATGCGCGTTAACAATAAACGTGCCCCAAACTGCAGTTGCCGCCGGGACCTCACAAACGGCAGACGTAGCTCTGAGTCTCTCATTGTATGCGTGCGTGCGTGTATTGTGAGGCGGCCCGAGGCGCTCCGGAAGGCCAACAACATGGACGTAACCATGTGATCAATGCAATAAAAGGGACGTGCCAGTTCCAGCTCGTCAGTCGACCAAAGTCTGACTCCAGCGTCGTGGTTGTTATGCACCATGTTAGTGCCACACAGCATGCCTGGGGCCTTCCCACGTGGCCCGGCATCCGGACGGTGCCCCTGCTGGGCAACGCCACCCCCACTGAATGTGTATGCTGTGTGATCATGGCAATTGAGACAACCCCGGCCAGAATGCTCCCAGAACCGGGGCTGCTGTGTGCTGGGTGCCCCCAGCCAACGTGTGTGGCTCCGGTGCTCCGTAGGCCGCAGGGTGACTGCCCCCTGCGTTCCGCCCTTTTACAGTCTGTAGATCTGGTGCTCCGGATGCCGTAGGATGCCCCCCACCAGTCCGCCATCTGCATGACTGCAGAGCGGGTGTCGGCCTGGTGATCCAGGCTCTCAGTACAACCTGCCTGGGAGACAATGGGCAGGCTGCTAACACTGCTTGGTCTTGATCTCAACTTCCGGACGCTACGTGCCGCGCTGTGAGATGGGGCAGGAAGACATGTCACTGGCGAATTCTAATAAATGAATGTTTTCTACTCTAACACTGCAGTGTCATGGATGGGGGAAAGGGGAAGAAACACCCACTTCCCTAGCATTCGTTTTCAGGTCTGTACAGTAAGTGTTTACGCGGCTCAGCTGCTTCCTTTTTGCTTTACATTCCTTGGCTCTGGGTCCGCGTTGGCAGAAGCGCCTTGCCCAGCTTTGGAGTTTAGTAAGGGGTTCGTTCTCACTCAGAGAACCAGCGCGACAGGCGCACACTCCATAACTGTCTCTGACCCAGCCCAACTAGCTTTCCAGAGCCACCAACCTGCCGGTGAATGTACCCATCTCCCTAAAGGCCAATTCGCATCTGCCACAGCGGAGGTTCCGGGTGGGATGCAATGTGCATGCTTTGGAGTCCTTAATTTCGAACCTCAAGCACTTCAACGTATTTGCTGATCATTTCCATTCACAGGCCCCTGGCGCCACCTATGGTACACTGGGCGAAGTGCACTCTCATTTTTAAAAAACCTTTTTTTTGCAGCCGCTCTTGTCCCTTTCCCGCTGCGTTCCATGGGAAGTGGGCACGCACACTCTATCTTTCTTTGACTCCTGGGGACAGCGTACCTCACGGAGCGTGCTGACGAGCATTCCATGGTCTGTGTGTATATCCATATGAATTGCACTACTTTGCACCTGAAAACATAACACAGCGTGGAATGTTTACAATGCTATATACTCCGCTCTCAGCCCTTTCCCTACCATGCATGACAACAGTCGGTACATTGGGGCTCTGTCGCCATTTCACAAAGGTTGGGCTTTCCACAGTAGGCTGCAGGAGAAAGGTTAATATTGAGGGAAATCCCCATCAAATAAAATAGGAGATTTCAAATGTAATATCAGTGGTTACTTCTCCTGGAGCAACGTATGCATTATATACGCCAGTGAAAAGACATAAGGTACTGTATGTTCCAAAAATAAGAAATGCTAAAAGGGCACTACGACAAGATATACGAAAAATTAAAAATGCGAATCATAATGAGGAGACAAGAATATTTATAATTAAAAAAACAAATACAATAATTGGATAAAGAGATACAGGTACTAAATTGAATGCTCACAATGGCAGTTGATGTCTGAACCCTTAAGGAAGGGAGACACTATAAAATATTGGCAAATATTAAATAAAAAAAATACATGGGTTACACAAATAGGAATGACATATGGAAAAACAGTTGAAAGCAGCAAACACAAAACAACATACAACTGGAGTGACTATGCATGGATTGCAGATACTGATAGCGTCCTTATAAATATCTCTAAATTAAAGAAAGTGAGAACCCCTGGCCCAGGTGGGCTGGCTAATGTCATTTTATTGAGAAATCAGGAGCTATCGGCAGAAATCCGTACAATTTTGTTTGGTAAAATCATTAAGTGTTCAATCATGCCGGACTCTTGGAAGAAAGCAGAGGCATTGCTGGGGGGGGGCTCAGGGGGCTATAGCCCCTGGTCTTTTGGTTGTAGCCCTGGATAGAATCTCAGGAGATACAGCTAAAAGGCTAGCTAGCCCCCAGTCCCAACAGTGATGACATCAGCGTAGCCCCGGGTCTTTTCCAGACCTAGCAACACCCCTGGAAGAAAGCACTATTAATACCTATACAAAAGAGACAACAAACAATGAACTATCGACTGCTTTCATTGTTGGACGAAACGAGCAAGCTTTTTTCCTCCTCTCTCCTTAAAGAGCTGCAAAACTGGAATAGAAAAGAAAATATATTGCGTAATTTGCAGACAGGCTTTTCGACAAGGCTCTGCCACGACGCATAACTGTTGGGGGTGGGTCGGAGCCCCCATGCGATGCCGCAAGCCCCCGACACATGAAGGAATCAACGGACACCAGTCCTTCGTGTTCGGGCTTCCCGGTCGCTCTAATGCGGCCGGGAACGCCCCCTTTATTTATACTTAGCGCGGCGGCGTGAAACGTCACGCCGCCGCGTAGGCCCGTCATCAGGCAGCGCCACACTCCTCCTTTTCCGGGAGGAACAAGAACATAGATTAACAGTAACTTTGTTAACCAGGAAAACCACACATCTAACATAAACACTACTGCACACCCAAAACAAAAACGCCTTTAATGTCATCCACCCAGATCTTATCACCCCAGTTCACTAATCAATCGTCCCACAACATATTCGCTGAGGTAGGCAGGTTTCCCTCGCCCAGCCCTCTGGGGGTACCTCCGGCCTACCTCCGGCACGTGATGTCCTTCCGCCGCGTCTCCCCGGACTGGGGATTCGGGTCCTTCGCCCCAGAGACCTCCGTCAGCAGGCATGTCTGGTGGATCAGGTTCGGGTGGGGTCTCAGTTCGTGAATCACCCAGTTTCTTGAAGAAACTCACGTTTCGGGTGACAGCCGACCGTCCATCCGAGGCCGTCACCATGGATCCTTTCACTGCCACTACATCCAAAGGCTCCGGTTCATAGGGGAGTGATAGCTTCCCGTGAGGGTGTCGATTACGGATCAGGACCTCATCTCCCGGTTCAAGTCTTTGAGGTCGGAGACCCCTGCGCAGGTTCTCCTGTTCCGTTCAGACTCGTCTTTCAGCCTCCACCCGCGGACTATCGATGACCCCTGGTTCTTTCTCCCCCACTTCCGGCAGCAGTCCCCTGGGGCACCTCTTTAATAATGCCTCGGCGGGTGCCACTCCCGTGGCGGCATGTGGGGTGGTGCGGTACACCCGCAGAAACTGATAGAGGGCGCGTTGTAAGGATTGCCCCTGCCCCTGAGCAATTCGGAACGTTTTATTCAGGGTCCTCATCAGTCTCTCGGCGTCCCCGTTTGCACGGGGCCACAGGGGGGAGATCTTCCTGTGTTGTATTCCGCAGCTCTCCATCAACTCGGAGAACTGCTCACTTTGGAAGGGCGATCCGTTATCAGAGCATAGAGTGTGGGGGAAACCATGGGCCGCAAATATCTTCTCCATGGCCACCACCACATGCTCAAAAGCCACCGACTCGACGAACTCAACCTCCGGGTATCTCGAGTGTTCATCTACTATCACCAGGAAGTGAGTGCCCACTGATGTCGAGCCAAAGTCAGCGTGGACGATCTCCCAGGGCCTTGTGCCACGGGGCATTGCCTCAATTGCAGGTTCTCGTTGCAGCGGAGAGGCCGCCTGACACCATACACAGGCCGCCACGAAGTCGTCCACCCTTTTCTCCAACTCCGGAAACCAGACTTGCCGCCTCCACCACCATTCGTACATAACTGTCCGCCTCTTCTCCGCAGGTGTCATGTCCATCTCCCCCACCTACTCCCGGACGACGCGACAGGTAGTCCGCGGCATTGTTGGCCCCCGGCCTATATACCAGGGTGACTGAATACTCGAGGAGGGCGAGCATCCACCTCTCAATTCTAGCTGGTGGCTTTGACGATGAGCCCACTAGAATCGGAAGCAGCGGTTTGTGATCAGTCAACACCGTCACTGGACGTCCCAAGACATAGAGCCGGAAATGCTTGCAGCCCCATAGCACTGCCAGGGCCTCCCGCTCGATCTGGGAGTACCTCTGTTCCGTTTCGGTGAGCGCTTTGCTTGCATATGCCACAGGTCGAATAGTCCCGCTGCGGTCCACTTGAGTCAGCACTGCCCCCAGCCCGAAAGGACTCGCATCCACCACAATCTCCGATTCCAAGGCGGGGTCGACAAACGCCATAGTATCTCCCGTTGTGAGGGCACCCTTAATGTCCTCAAAGGCGGCCTGTTCGAGAGGGCCCCAATGCCATGGTGACTCCTTCTTGGTCAGCGCCCGGAGTGGTTCGGATCTTGAGGCTAAGTTCGGGATGAACCGCCCGCAATACGTTACCATCCCCAGGAAGCTCCTCACGTCCGTCACAGACTCGGGGGCCTTCGCCGCTTTGATGTCCTGCACCTTCTTCGGGTCTGGCGACACTCCCCCCTCCTTGAATATGAAGCCAAAAAATTCAATAGAGGGGCGCATGAATTCACACTTCTCCCTGTGCAGGGTGAGGCCCAATGATTGAAGTCGTTTCAGAGTGTCCTCGAGCCTCTTCATGTGATCCACTTCGGTTTTGGCAAACACCAGAATATCATCGCTGATGTTGAGGACGCCCTCTAGATCTGCTAGGGCGCCCCTGATGATGTTTTGGAACACTTCAGCGGCAGACGACACTCCAAAACTCAACCGCTTGTATCGATATAGTCCCCGGTGGGTGGTAAACGTTGTTATGTACCGGGACTCTGGATGAAGGACGACCTGGTGATATCCGGCTCGGAGGTCCAGCTTCGAGAACACTCGAGCCCCTTGAACATCAGCAATGATGTCATCGATCGTTGGAGTAAGATGGCGTTCCCTTTTGATCGCTTTGTTGGGGAGCCTCATGTCCACGCAAATGCGTACCGAGTCGGGTTGCTTGGGCTTTCTGGCCACCACGATCGGGGACACCCAGGGGGTTGGGCCCTCAACCTTTTCGATGATGTCCAAGCTCACCAAATTGTCCAGCTCCTTATCGACCTGCTCCCTTAAATGAAAGGGTACTCGTCGGTGTTTCAATGCGATGGGCTGTACTGACTCATCGATGTGCAATCGAACTGGTTCCCCGATCATCTTTCTGATCCCACTGAAGAGTGCAGCATATTTGTCGAGGAGATCATTAATGTCCTCCAGGTGGACGGAGTAGGCAAAGCTGACGATACCTAAGGCCTCCGCAGCTGCGCAACTGAGCAGGGTATTGTTGCTCACCGGGGTCACATAAAATCGGGCCCTGATTAGTGAGCCATCATGTTCCATGTCTGCCACGAAGGCACCGTCGAGCGGTAGCGGTTCCTGACCCCCAAACGCAAATATGCAGGCCTTCGGTGCGACCAGACCCGGAAGGGGTTTGAGGGAGTCATAATGCCCTCTGGCCATCACATTGACAGAGGCGCCGGTGTCAACGAGCACTGGGACTGGGGAGTGATTGATCTCGACCATACATCTCGGCTGTCTCCGGCTTCTTCCTTTAAGTACTCCCACGCTTGAGACGAAAAAGATGTTTTCCTCGTCTTCCTCCTCGGCTCCTTCCGGATGGGACTCAACTTCCCCTTGTTCTACCTGGGCAATACTGGGCTGTTGGCTCTGGCGCGGAGCCCTTGTCTGTGCCTGACCTCTCGGCACCATCACCGGCATGGCTGCCCTACACACTCTCGAGAAGTGATCGGCCAGTCCACACCTCCCACAGGTTTTTCCAGCCGCCGGGCATTCTGCCATATGAGGGAGGTCGTATCCACACTTCTGGCACGACTCCCCGGCTCTCCCAGCCCTGTCTCGGGGTCCTCCACCCGGGCGTCTCACTCCTCGGCCACCCCGCCACACGACACACACCTCCTCCGACCTCACCGACCGAGACCCAGCTTCCATCTTGTTGGCTCGTGCCTCTGCTACCTCGTGGCACCTGCCCAGCTCCAAAATACGGGGCAGCGTGAGGCCCGGCTCTCTCAGGACTTGCCTCCTGAGCTTGCCGGAGGAGCATGCCTGGATTAGCATGGTGCGTATCATGTCGTCTGCATCCCCCCATGCACAACCGAGGGAGAGGCGGCGTAAGCGACCATAAAAAGTGTCCAGCGTCTCCTCCTCCTTCTGCTTCGCCGAGAGCATGACAAACCTCTCATAGTCCACGTTTGCAAGGGGAAGGAAGTGTGCGAGGAGGGCCGCCTTGGCCGCATCATAAGAGTTATTGACAGGTGCAAGCGATTCAAATACCTCCTGGACTGTCGGCCCTGCCGAATACAGCATGGTGGCAATTCTGCTGTCATCATCCGTCACCTGAGCAGCCCTGAAATACATGTCGAGGCGACTCACCCATCTTCTCCAGCGGGGCCCCATGCTCGAGGGTGGGCCTGACGCATCGAATTCCGGAATCGGCTGCAAGGCGGCATGGGCCGCGGGTGCTCTTGCTTGAGCCATAATGGGAAAACCTGGTTGTCCAGGTGGCGGTCCTGCAAGGACTTGGATCACGGGAGGTAGGGCGGCCTGTTGTTGAGCCGCTGCCTGGCCACGATCGCGGGGGAGGGACGCTGCTGCACCACCACTGTCCGAATCCTCAGAGTCGCCCATGGGCTTGAGCGCACAGGCACCCCCACCTACTGTCCTGAGGGCCGCAACTCAGACACCCACCGACACAGTGCGACTCACCCCTCCTTCCCGGGAACACAACAGTTCCAACACGGGGAGATATCCGGACAAGGCACCAGTGGATGTCCAAGAAACACAGATATCCAGAGCAGCCAGGCTTGATGATGAAGAGGACAAAGAAGAAAAACCCACGGCACTCTGATGATGAAGGGGGCAAAGAACACCGTGGATCCACGTTGCCGCTCTCCAAATGGACTTAGAAGTTCCAAAAATTTAGCCAAAAATAGCAGATTGGCCCTGTCATATCAGTCCTCTCCTGGCTTTCACACGACGTAAAAGACCCAAAAACAGGTTAAAATCCACAAAACAGATATGGGCGTGCAGGGTAGGCCTCCTGCTACTAATGTTTCCAAAAATTAGGCCTGTCATAACTCCACGCTCCAAACCGGAGCCTCGTGAAGTTTCACGGCCTCTGAACAAAATGGCCGCCGGCCGCGTGTGCGTCCCGCGACCCGGCATTAAATGAAACGAAAATCCGTTCTGCTTCGTTTAGAAAAATTAATCTCCCAGAGATTTCACCACCGGGCCCGGGTCTCCCTCACCGCTTCGTCGCCACTGTTGGGGGCGGGTCGAAGCCCCCACGTGATGCCGCAAGCCCCCGACACATGAAGGAATCAACGGACACCAGTCCTTCGTGTTCGGGCTTCCCGGTCGCTCTAATGCGGCCGGGAACGCCCCCTTTATTTATACTTAGCGCGGCGGCGTGAAACGTCACGCCGCCGCGTAGGCCCGTCATCGGGCAGTGCCACAATAACATTCTGTTACACTGTGATAAGGGCGGCCCAGGAAACAACGGCACCCCTACCTTTTGCTTTATACGTGGACTTTAAGGCAGCATTTGACACAATTGATCGCCAGCATCTGCTGTAGAAACTCGCAAAATGGAAAATTCCTGGAACATTGCTATTCCTTATAATCCAACTGCATGAGAACACAGGCACACCCACACTAAATGAATATACAAAAACGAATGCATTACAAATGCAAATAAATAAGATGAAATGTATGTGTTTAGGATGATGCAGAACAAGGGTACACACACTGCACCACACAGATGAGGGCGTCATAGAACACACTGGCCCGCTTAGATAGCTATTTGGGATATGTGGTTACATCAGATACCAAAAATAAGGAATTGATACAAAATAAAACAAAGTAAGGCGATGGCAATGAGGACCACAATGTACTTTCGCACAGAATGCTGCTTGTTATAGCCCTGCATGCATTATACTAGCTCACAAACAGAGCCTAATGCCTATACTATATGCCCTTGAAGTGACTAATGGCCAGGACTATAAATGGCTAGAAATATAAGAGGGTAAGATCTGGAGGAAAATACTGGGATTGCCTAACAGCATATGGATAGCGGCCATACGCCTTGAACTGGGACCAGTCTCTCTAACTGGACGCCTACTGTTAAAGAAATGAATGCTCTACCTAAAAGCAAAGAAAGCATCAGAATGTCCCTTGCTATATTTGCTGAGGCTTATGATGAAAGACAATATAACCAGCACACTATTAAAATTTCGTAAAGACAATGAGGCCCTTTTTCAGGAAACTAGCTGGGAACCTAACTGGGACAAAGGCTATTATAAACTGAAATCTGAATTAAAGAAACACGTTTATGAGTGGGACGGGGCGCTGTTGAGCAGCTATTCCAGATGGCTGCCTAGCTTTGAGGTCCGTGTGGTGGCTCATACCTTTCCTATGTAGTGGCGTAGAGAGTGCTCTATACGATCAGACGGGCTTGGGATCATGCTCCTCTCGATCCAGAGCATATCATAGTGCTGGAGTTCTGAGCGATCCTCTCCTTGGTGAGCAGTGATGGCCTTAGCGGCGTGTGGTGGAGTGCGACCTGGGCTGGTCCCCTGAAGGCACCGTTATGATATCCTCTGCCTGGTGTGGAAGGCAGACGGCTTGTTGTGCCTGCGAGCCGATTCGACCAATGGCTGCCAGGGAGGCTGCGGGTGTGCAGAGCTGGTAAGTGGGTGCGCCGGCCACACTGACGGCCTAGGGCATGGCAGAAGCTGTTTTGGCTCAGTCGGTGTGGATGAGCCCGCCCAGGCCTGCCAACACCCAGTGATCCATGCGGCAGAGACAGAGCATAATTGCCATGTTCCTGGGTGTCCGGGTTGCTGGGGTGAGACTTTTGAAATGGAAGCCTGTTCCCACTAGCTCAGTGATTGAGCTGGTTCATGGTCCTATATCTGCTGTCTCAACGTGGTGCAGTGACATATACAGCCTGTCCCAGTTGCTGGCTTAAAGGAATACTGCTTGGGGAATGAGCGAGAATGCATTATCCAGTGACCACTGATACAACTCCTGATACAGGAGAAGTGCACCGAGTGCTTTTCAGTGGCCTATTTGCACACTACCGCTCAAAAATGTAGACACTTTATTAATCTGCTCATAGTAACTATTGGTTGTGGATTGCTGCTGCGATTGGGCGGCGTGAGGGCCATGTGGCCTGGGCCTCTGGGGATCCGCGGACTCCCGGCTCTACTGGGTGGGGTTGGTGGACATACCCTCAATGCGTACTTCCATGTGCCATCATACATGCCAGTGATGGTGCACGCAGCGAGTGGAGAACTGGCTTGGGTACTGCACCGCTGGTGACTACAACAGACTGCAGGACTCCTGTTTCACGGCCTTGATGCTGGCCCCGGGTGTTCCCCAGTGGTGCTCTGAGCCGTCTAATATGACGAGAGGTGCTGGTGCTTGGAAGAAATCTGGGGCAATGGACACATTTACCAAAGTGGCTCCCCGGGGAGAGGCCGGGATGCCACCTCACCAGAGCCGGCACAGACGCATGCTGTGGGTCCTTTGCCCACTGACCTCCATCTGATGATGGAGGCTATGACCAGAGGATTAGCAACGGTGCATGAAAAGCTGGATGACATCACAGCAAATATTACCTCTATATGTACCCAGCTGGCAAAGGAGGTACTGCGCATCAATGAAGGTAAGGAACGCAAAGGATCTACAAAGCACAATGTGCACATATTGCAAGAGTCAGTAAATACCTTAACGAAAGACATGAAATGGATCAAGAGTAAGTGTGACAAACTAGAATCGCATAGTTGGGGTCTCTGAGGAGGCCTTGTCTGGTGGCATGGAACAGGCTGTTGAGCAATTACTTAAAGAGCTCTTGGATGACCCTTCCTGTCCCCTCTGGAAACTGCTCACCGTGCATTGACCCCGAGACCTAAACCAGGAGATTTTCCCCTCCCTATCATTGCAAAGATATTGAGCTATTGGGGCAGGGACCAGCTGCTCAGGTTTGCTAGAGCCAAAAAAGATCTATGCAGAGGATACAAGGTTATCTGGATTTTCCCAGACTTCTCAGTGGCAGTCCAGCAGGAACTCCAGCAGTTCCTAGTAGTCAAGAAGATGCTCAGGGAGCAGAATATCCTGTACGGAATGGTATTTCCGGCACACCTTTGATTCCAGTTTCAGTGGAAACGGTACTTCTTTACTGTACCGGAGGAAGCTGTGAAATTTATTGAAGCCCAGATCCCACCGGGTGGAAGTGAGGGCGATGGTTCTAAAGATCAACTGCTGGGCTGCCGGATCTTGCTATCCTACTTACAATGGCTCATTCAATGATACGTGACTATAGTACTCTCATATACATCTTTCATCACTACACTTTATAGTATTCAGTAACATTTAGAAGTGTGGCCGCAGCAGCAACAGTCAACCCCATGGCAATTGCTTGGTATATGTTGGGGTTATTCAGTTTGTTGTTGTATAGTTGGGGATGAAATAGGGTTGGGCAGGGAGGGGCACACTGCAGGTTTGGGGGTGAAAATGAGGGTGGGTGGGGTGGGGCTGGGCGGTTGGGGAGCATACACCATGATTCATGCTTAGAATGGAGATGGGTACAACTATAGGGTGGGGGGAAAACGTTTAAAAACGTCTTGGCAGACGGACACTTGAACATGATTAGGTTGGTATTCGGGATTGCAACAGATTGGGACGAGAGACAGGATTTGTGTATGTTCACAATGGGGATAACGTAATGCTGATTATTGGGATGAGCTGGAATGTTTGGGGACTGGAAAACATCACCAAGTGGTGGAAATGTATGACATATGTGAAAAGGCACAGGATTAATACCCTCCTTCTCCAGGAGACACACACTATGGTACATACATGTGGTGGAGTGGCATTGCATCCTCTTGGGGGGGATAGATATTTTACCTCGTATTCAACCCAGTCACAGGGAGTTATGACCCTTCTCCACAAGTCTGTGAGATTCACTTAGAAAAAGGTACATATAGGCGCTGAAGGGTGTTATGTGATTATCCTTGGTATTATTGAGGGGATATTTTGAAGTGATAACCGGGATACTTAATGCTTATATCAGGGCTTTTCTCTGGGGGGGGGTGGGAGTTAATCTAATACTAGATCAAGATAGAGACCATACTAGCTCTACCCCCAGACCTTGATCCAGAGCAGCGTCCTTAACATATGTGTGGTGCCTCCTCCACCATTACTCCCGGGAGTATACTTTTTATTTGTCCGTTCATGATATGGTCTCAAGCATAGATATGTTCTTGACATCCAAATCACTTGTGGGTAGTGTTTCCACTGTTGATGTCCTTCCGTGCACACTCTCTGATCATTCTCTGGTTGTGTTGAGCCTGCTTATAGACAAACCTTCAGCTCAAGGCAGGTCTTGGCATTTCAAATCTGACGCATTGGGAGACATTGGGCCTCATTACGAGTCCGGCGGTAACCCTGCCTGCGGTGCTTGTGGCAGGTTGTAGCCGGACTAGTGACATTTTACTGGCATCTAGCTTGCCGGTGCCACGAGGACATTCCAAGTCCCGTCGAACCAGCAAGTTAGGTGCCGGTAAATGTTGTTCCCCCTTCCCGTGGGGTCCCATAGGACTCCATGGGAAAAGGGTTCACGGAAGCACCGGCACCGTTAATAACGGTGCCGGTGCTTCCCTGATCAGAATGCCTACCGTGGCCTCTGAACCCAGCAGGGTCAGATCTGTCAGTGCAGCAGCCCCGGCAGAAAAACTTGTAATTTGCCGGTCCAGAAACAAGGGTGCCGGTAAGATTACCGGCACCCTTGTTTCCGGACTGGCAATGTCATAATGAGGTCCATTGAGACCTTCTTCCCCCATAACACTGCTGATTCTACGTTGCAGGGGCACTAGATGGCAGGCATTTAAAGTTTACATAGGGGTATGGAAATTTCTAGGGAGGCTGGAGTCCTCCGGATGATCAGGAGGGACTTGTAATGGTGCAAGACCTGACTTCATCCCTTTGAGACCGAATACGGATGGCCAACAGACCCCAGAATACTGACTCCGACATGTGCTGAGCTGGAGCAGTTCAGAGCCCAGGCCCTTCGTATAGGTTAAATACTTTACGCAGCCTATGGCAGCTAAGAAGTATAGTGAGGGGAGAGACCAGGGAGGACATTGGCTAGAGTGGTGAAGTCAGAACGGGGGCAAATCCAGATTGACTGTGTCCTAGATGCACAAGGGCCAGCTAAGTGGCCGGACCAGGACATCTTTGAGGTTTTCTGTGCTTTTTATGGCTCATTATATAAGGCTGAAAGGCACCATGGTGAACAGGCCACTCACTCTTTACTTGAGGAGGCCCTGTTGTCCTGTTTAGACGCACAGCATAGAGACACCATAAACACTCCGATCACCGTCGAGGAATTGCTAACAGTGATCAGAGACCTCCTAAGGTTAAAACCCCCGGCCCAGACAAGCTAACAGCTGAATTCTACCAGGAATTCTGTGCACTGTTAGGTCCTCTTCTTTTGGAGGTTTGGGATGAATCACGTACCCTTTCAGTCCTTCCCGAAACCCTTCGGGAAGCTACCATAACGGACTTACTTAAGCCTATCAAACCTAGTAATGAGTGTGGATCTTCTCAACCCCTCTCACTGATGAGTGTAGATACCAAATGTACGATAAGACTCAAATTGTTTGCTTCCATTGCTGCCCCATATGGTCCATAAAGATCAGGCTTGGTTTGTCCCTGGAAGATCCACTTCTCTTAATATCCATCAGTTGTTGAATATCATGGCAAGGCTGAATCCCAAATCTGAGGCAGTGGCAGTGGTGATCGATGGCCAAAAGGCCTTTGACATGGTCTCATGGGGATACTTGCTAAATGTGCTGGACAAGATGGGCTTGGGCACGGAAATGCTCCAGTACATTAAGCTCTGTGCGCAGTGTGTTTCCAGTGGCCAGAGGAGCTGCACGTCTTGAGTGAGCAGTCTGTTCTCTGTTTCCATTATTATTCCGGGAGAGGGGTTGGACTTATAAAGCCCCCCTCACGCGGAGCACGCAGTGTGCGCAGTGTGTTTCCAGTGTTCCCTGTGGAGCCTGTGGAGACATGTATGGAAACAACCAGGTATTTCTTGTAACAGTATTAAGCTCTTATATACCCTCACCATAGCCAGGGTGCTTGTTGACTCCTGTGTGTCAGATCAATTTGTACTTGAGCGGGGCGCCAGACAGGGTTGCCCCTCGTGCCCTATTCTGTTTGCATTGACTATTGATCCAGTGACAGACCTGGTTCATGACCGCCACAGAAAACGGGGTATTCGACTTAGGGACGCTCTGGAAATAATCTCTTTATACACGGACAATGTTCTGCTCCATATCAGAGACCCACAAACGAACCATTACCCTATTATACGTGACATTACACAAAGGGGTGAATTCTCAGACTTCATGATAAACTATACTAAATTGGAAGTTTTCCCCTTAAAAAAATCTATGAGGGAACCATGCAGCACATATCCCTTCGGCTGGGCTCCCGACAGTATCAGGAACCTGGGGGTGGTGGTGTCTAGGGAGATGTCCTCTCTCTTAAGGGATAACTACAACACACAGCCACCAGATGGAAAATTCTTCCTATAATGTTGGCGGACAGAGGGGCTTTGATAAAGATGATTCTATTGCCCAACCTCCTGTATACTTTTGCTAATGTTCCCCTGCTGCCTGATGCAGAAATGGCACAACCATATGATAAAGGGGGTATAAAAACTCTGAAGCTGGAGGTATACTGGCTAGCTGCTCAAGCCCAATTTGCTTCTTATTGGTACGGGGTGATGATCAACCTCCTCATGTTAAACTGGAAGAGTTAGCTGCAGGAAAACCGGACCTTAGAACATTAATTTTAGATATAGGGACGACTTCCCGTACGACACACTGCTGGTCACTGTAACCACCTGGCATGCTACTTTTGCAAGGATGGATGTGCAATATCCATATTACAGATGGCTCCCTTTATGGAAGTTCCTGGGACGGGGGCCCACGTGGGATACGACATTTGCTACTCTGTGGGCAGATCTGGGCTATCAGGTATTGGCTGCTGTGTTTCCAGAAGGGACATTTCTCACGCTACAGACATGGCGTCAGGGTCATTGAAGCACAGTGGTTGGGCTGATGCAATATTATAGGGTCCATGCCGCAGTTGCTGCATGGTGATCGGACAATCCCACTGAAAATCCCGAGAACACAGAACTGGTATATATAGCAAATTCCGGGGGATGTCAGATCCTCCTCACTACATTGTACAAAATAAAATTGAACAAAGAATCTACCTCAATCTACCTCAATCCCCAAGGTGAGAATTCAATGGGCCGAAATTCTAGGTGTGGAAATCTAAGATATTCAATGGAAAAACATGTGCTTAAATACTACCAATGTGTCGTTGAATGCCAGTTTTAAGATCATGCAGTTCAAACTGTTAAACAGATTGTACTATACACCTGAGAGGCTTTGCAAAATGTATCATAATGAGACTTCTGTGTGTCAAAGATGTCATTCACAAAATGCTGACCATATGCATATGTTCTGGAGCTGTGTTGGAATAACTGGATTTTGGGAGTCTGTTCTGAGTATATATGAGGTTGCTGAGTTTCAGATAGGCCGTTCACCTCTTGGTGTGCTGTGTGGGCTATGGAATGATTTCCCGGTCAAAGGTCTATGGGCATTTGTTAAAAAGGGGTGCATGATAGCTAAAAGATGTATTTTGCAAAAGTGGAAGGACAAATACTCACCTACATCTAAAATGTGGCTGTTCAAATTTACATGGACCCAAAACGATGAGGAGACCAATGTGGGGCCGTTGCCCCACACAGCCAAGCCCAAATATATATTGGACCGAATCTCTTATTTGTCTAAACAATCCCAAGATTAATGTTTTTGACTGAACCTGGTTATTGAGAACGTGCTTGGATGCCTCAATAGCATTGAATATTAGTGATTATTTCTCAACCTTGTACCCAAATACCTCTTTACTTGCATCTGTAATCTGTACATGAAATAGGATAATGTATGCATATGCTACAGTGTCTTGTCTGCCGAGCTTTAATAAAGAGTCAAAAAAAGAGTGGGAGTGGATTAAGAATCATGAAAATGTAGCACCATTAAAAAGCTTGAAAACATTTGCAGGCTTGAATTTTATATTCAAGATTCCACGGAAATATATAATACAATATCCATCACCACGAATAAGAAGATTCTTAATGATACTGAAATTGAATCAATTACCTACAATGATTGTATGTGTCCCTAGACATGGTGTCACAAAAGAAAATAGGCACTGTAGAATGTGCAAAAAACTTCATATAATGGAAACTAATAGGCATGTGTTAACGGAATGCTTAACCGTGCCCAGGAACACACGTTACACCTGGGCAGATGTGTACACCATCTGGGCCATATAAGAACAGATACATTTTGGTATAGATGCTTATTGGGAACCCACCGTTGATTATATGAATGAGTAGACTGTGGGACATAAGAAGACACTCAAAATAATACAAATGTGGGACTTCTCAATAGGTTGCTACACACTGTGGAAAATGGAAGAATGCACTTATTGGCTGCTATGGACAGAAGTGATCATTAGATGTATAATTACAACAGATATGAACAAATGTATTATAAAGAGAATGTTCTTTAAAGCGATGATATTCATTTATTGAATGCATAATGCATGCTGATAAATTATATGTAATTTTAATGAGACGAAATGAAATCTTTGATGAATGTATAATATATGCTGATCCATTGTACGCAATGTTGTACATTTTACGTGCTAAACGTACATTGAGCTGTAACGCACTAATAATAAATATGACAAAATAAACATCGAGTTAATTAAGACCTCAGAAAACGACAAAATGTCGATTATTTGCATAGGCACGAACTGACGGCAAATTTGAGCTAAGGGTACCCCCTCCTATTCACGCACATAAACTGAACTTCCCCCAACACGAGAAAGTGCTGGCATTGTCACATACAGAATTGCACATGTGAAGGAAGGGAATGTACCCATCACCCTCTTGACACTGACATGCCCTCCGCATCCCCCAGCTTCCGAGCAGCTGCATTCATGTCTGAGCCACCACCATCCTTCAAAATCAATGAAAAAACATCCCTGGGGCTCATTCAGGGAGAGCATTTGGCAGAAAGAGCACAACCGCTTCCATGTCCCGGGGCCAGGCTCCTTCTGCAGGATTTTCCTGATTGACCGAATGAAGATGGTATAGGTACTAAAACCTCGGCAGAGCCCGGGTTTCAGCGCCAGTCCCTGCTTCATGCAGTGTAGCGTGGAGCGCTAGTCTCGCGAGAGTGGCTCTGGCCATACTCTCAGAAGACTTCAGGTGGCATGAGCAGGGCAGCGTGGAAGGAGAGCAGAGAGAGGGCGCGCTGGCAGAGAGGTGATCGGTCACATGCGCAGCGCTCCCCCTGCTCAGGATAAACTCAATAAGAACTGCTGCCCAAGCTCTCTGAAGAGACTTTATCATACAAGGCAGTGACGACTTTATTTGTATATACAAGCCACATATTTACCTATATGAGAATAATACGGTACGGTTGCACTATTGTATTTGCTGAGCCAATATTGTAATTTTGACTATGTATCTTATCTATTTTTCTTTTGTTATTTTATTTTTCAATCACCTACCAATCCTCCCCTACTCCAACCCCTTATCTCGGTGAATTCATGTATGTCTATATGTTTTGTTTAATTCACATTATATGGTTTTGGATTTGACAATGGTAGCACAAATAGCTCTGATTTGAGAAAGGCTTTCAATAGCCGAAACATGTGTCATCACTAAGGGCAAAGCATTAAAACTCAAGTCAATGTCTTATTACAGTCTGGCGCAATTCTTGAATTCTGAGTGGGTGCAAATACTTTACTAATTTCAAGGTGGTCCTGTAGAGTTCTTACAACCTACCTCAGATGAGACGCGACAGATCAATAACACCAATAATAGAAATTGCAAATCATCAAAAGTGTCACCTGACAGAATAGTCTCTCAAAAGAGTCTAATCACGTTCATACAATTTATTTGTATATAGTTTATATGTAATTAAAACCTAATACTACACTATTTAGTGCAGTCTTTCATTGCCAGGCCACAACATATTTGGCATTAGGACGAGGACCTCACTGATAGCTGCTGAAGGACCATCACCACCGCCAGCATTCTTTCAGACAACCTGTAGGCCAGTGATTCCATGCCCCCCATAGGAACCACTATTCATTGCATATTGGGATGCCTTCGAAGCGGCAGATTACACCTCTGGAAGGAAGAAGGCTATGCTGCTTAATGCTATCGGGTGGAAGGTAAGAGAATATTTGCTACACTGAAACCTCAACCAGTCGAGAATGAGGAAGATGATGGATATAAGGAAGCTATCATGAGGATTGTCAAGAGATTCTCCAACAAGGAGAACACTGAGCTACACAGAATATGATTTTACACCAGGAAGTAGGAGCATTCAGAGCCTGTAGATGACTACATCACATGACTGTGAGAAATGGCAGCAGTATGTGAGTTTGGGGACAACACAGAGAGTATGATATGCAATATGCTGGTGGTGAACACCAATAGCAAGAAGGTGCAAGACAAGTACATTCTAAAAAAAGAGCTACGGTTGGGCAAAACCATTCAGATCACAAGAAATGCAGAGGAGACTACGGTCAGACACAAACAAATGGCGGGAAGCTCCCAAAGTACGGAGGAGTAACCGAGAGAACCGCTGTGATGCCAAAGGTGTGCGAGCAGTCGACATCTCCAAATAATAATAAAGCGTTTCGCGCCAGGGGCAAACTGCAAGAAAATTGGACACTTTGCCATGGCATGTCAATGGCCAAGAATGAAAGTAACCTCTGTAGGAAGAGATGGTGGAAGAAGAGTCATCTAAAGATGATGAACCCACAATTGTGATGGTGAGCAGCATGAAATCCAGAAGAGAGAAATGTCACTGCTAATAAAAGTGCATGGTAATTAAACCAGAGTGATGGCAGATTTGGGGTCAGAGCTGACCATATTGCCAATTTGCACCAACAAAGAAATGGTGGGAAAACAAGAAGTGGAAGTTAGGAAGACGAAACACTGAACCAAGGTGTTTGGAGGTGCCACAGTACGCCTACAGGGAGGTCATTTGGGAGTTGCTAGGAGTCGCAACTGCAACCCCTGGCAATCGCCATGCAACCCCTGGTACTGCCTTGGCAACCCCTGGGGTTTGGGGGCTCAGATTTAAAAAATAAATAATTTGTTTTTTAAATACTCTGACTTCCAAAATAAATTATTTCCGTTTCAGTTTTCCGAAACAGAAATAATTAATTTTTGAAGTCTGTGTGAGTGACTTAAAAAAGAAATGATTTAATTTTGAAATCTGAGCTAAACCCCACCGCAGGCCATGGATATCTCTGGTTCCTGTGCTCTGCTGGGTATGAGAGGAACCAGAGCTGATTCCTGCGTTCATGCTGGAGCATGGGAGCCAGACCCATGCCTGCAGAAGAGGAGCTGCCGCAACGGATTCTGAAAGGTAAAGATATTAATTTTTGAAATGTATAAGTGTGTGTGTGTGTGTGAGAGAGAGAGAGTTGTGTGTGTGTATATATCATGCATTGTGTGTGTGCATGCATGATGTTTGGGTGGCTGGTGTGTTTGTATGAGTAAATGGTGAATGAGTGCATGTATAAAGGAGCAAGTGGTGTGTGAATGTGTGTGCTTTTGTTAAATACCTGGATTGCTTACCAGTCATCTTTATTCATCGTAGTGCCACTCTTCCTCATCCCAGTACTTGCCTATGATGTACCTTGCCTCATAGATAAGTACTGGGACGAGGAAGATGGACATTGAGGTAATACTGGGCAGAAGAGTTGATTTTGTGAGTTGGAGGAGAGCGGAGGGAGATTAGATGTGTGGGAGAAGTGGGGCAGGAGTGCAGTGCGCTAATACATAAAGGCCATCAATTACAAAGAAGGCATGGTATGTATTAGTGGCTACACTGGCATTTTGGTACAACCAGTCAAGTTATGTCTTACTGTGGCATTGCATTTTTACTGGGCATCTATAATAAAGTAATCATTATAAGTGTTACTGCCTATCTAGCCAAGCATTTGTGTGCAGCCAGAATTGCCCTTTATTTCTGTGACATGGCATATTTTCTGGTCATATATAATGAAGTAAGCATCATAAGTGTTATCACATAGCTAGACCAGCATTTTGGTTCCGTTAATCTTGCAATTTCTTATTGTGGCTTGACATTTGGTACTGGGCACCTCTGATAAAGGAACCATAAGTGTAATTGACTGGCATTTGGGTGCAGCCAGTCTAGCCTTTCCTTACTGCAGCCTGGTACATTATTCTGGGCATCTGCGATAAAGTAAGTGCAGTAAGTGTTGTTACGTAGTTAAATTGTCATTTTGCTGCAACCCATTAAGGTGTGTCTTACTGTGGCATGGCATTATTTACTCTTGAAGAGGAAGTGCCAAGCACCATCCACACTCCAGCCACCCCCTTCGTAGTACCAGGTATGTTCACGCCAAAATATGTTACGTATGAAGAACAGATAAACCAGCAGAGAGCCGCAGTCGGGCTCTGCCCAGTGCCTACCAGAGTAACAGCACCTATTGAAATACTGACACCTTAGAAAACCTGGACAGTAAGGTACCCATTGAGAAATCCTTTTCTACAGGCAAGACAACATGACGTTTGTCAGAATGGAATCCCTGAAGAAGCCAAGAAGATGCTAAAGGAAGACGAATGATGACATCATAAGAAATCGGACTGACGCACATATAGAAGATATAATGACCTAAGAATACTGACAAAGAGAAGAAATACCATGGATAAGTGACATCTTGAGCCTAAGGTGAAATATTTGATGTCAAGATGCAGAAACATATGCCATTTGCACGATGAGATATTCAGTTAGTTTAAATGTGTACAGATGCAAAAAACCGCAAGAAGCAAAGAAATCGTGAAGCTTGCTTATGCTTAGTAGTAAAATGGATTGCGGCAAGCACCAACTATACATATATATACCTCAAAAGCACTTTATAGATGAGTGAAAATCCAGTATGCACTGGAACAGAATTGAACAAAGGTCACTAAAGGTCTCAAGAGGAGAGTGTTGCAGCAAACAAATTGAGAATTAAGACGGAGAGAAACCCAGCTGAAGGTAACCATGCCAAGAAGCCAAGGTCGTATCGGGCTGGAAAAGGCCAACAGTGGATACAATTAAAGAGAAAAAGAACAGAGTATCCTGTTCAGAATGGTCAAGATAAGCCACAGATGGTAGAAGACTGGCAGAATTAAATCAAATACACGAAAATACATGAAGAAAAGGTTGATTTCACGGTGTCCAAATCACGTGACAAGGCAGGCAGGAAGGGATGAGACTTTCACACCTACGCATGGATCCCTGCTATACCCATACTCCTTAAACTTTCTTAGACCAAGAAGCAGACTTGAAGCCAAACTACAAAGCAGTAATTGACACATGACCACTGAGGTGATGAGTGATTGTAACATAATTGGAGGGAAGCTGGGGTGCAGACAAACTCCCTGCACCTGGCTGGTTGTTCTGCATGCTGCAGGACGAAAGTGGAAAATTATGAGTGGGGTTGATGCCAACCCAATCATAGTGGACCGTGTAATCTAGGGTCCTATAGTGAGTAGAACCAATGAGACGTCGTACTTTTAGTGACGTTTACAATGGCCAGTTTGAAGGAAGGGCTTAGTTGCCCCACCTGACATTGATTATCCAATCCCCTCTCCCCGTTACCACATACAGTTATAGTACCTATGTTAAAGTTACCTTCCTATAACCAATGACGTTGAATGTTAGGTCTTTAAGATTACACGTCAAGGATGAGTTTTTGATATAAATACTGTGTTTTTTCTGAAATTAAGTGGAGTTTTAAGCGAGAAGGAAGATCGAGCAGTTGCTGATGTTCATTGAACTCCCCGTGTTTTGTACTTGTCATTAAACCGACTCCCTTTGCAAGACTATTGAGTTGTCATAGTTATTTGGTGCAAGAGTATGAATCTGCATCCCCATCTATCTGGAGGGTGCTGCTACTCATCTTAAAGGGCTGTTTGGAGACCCCCAGTCAAATGGGCCGACTGGGTTCCATCCAGTTCACTCTGCATCATACAGGCTACCTCAGGAAAAGACACTTATCCCCCTTTAGAGATGTTTCCTCAATTCCTCAAGCACTAATGGCTTATTGCACCACTCAGCCTCATCCATGTAGCCAGAGCCAGTATTAATGTTCCCCAACATGACATTCAGAGTAAGACATTAACTACTGAGATGAGGAAGAGACAAGGAGCAGTAATGATTACTCCTGAGAAAGTCCCTTTCCATCTTCCTCAACAATACATACAGAAGCTTTCATCAACTACTGAGACAAGGAAGAAACAAGGAGCAGCAAGGATCACTAAGACCGGGAAGCCTACGCTGCGGTCTAGTCTTTGGAAACTCTTTAATCTCAACGGGAGATTTAAAATGCATACAGCGGACACCAAGGCAGGAGAGCTACAGTTACTGAGCTGTGTTGTTACCGGCACGAGTACCAGCTTGAACGTTGGGGAAGAAGACACTGGAGGAAATGTTGGCTGCTCTGCCCAGCAGGAGAAGAAGCCGGAGTGCAGAGGATGCTCTGCCCGCGATAGAAAGGCAGCAAGGTTAAAACATGTTTGGGGATGCTTGTGGCCTCGTGCAGAAGTGATGTGACCAAGCAGTTCAGGCTGTACTGCCCCTTTTGAGGTGGGACCAGGCCTGATTTGCATATGGTCTTTCCCTTTTTGGAATGGCTTGGCAAGTGAAGAACGATGGTCTGGGGGTTGCCCAGAGCAATGACAGCGGTCAAAATTAATTCTAAACCTTCCAGCCATCACCTCTTTTGTTTTGCTGCAGTCACCCGAGTGAAACAGATATGCCCATACGTGGGTCCCATGCCTGCTAGGCTTAGAGACTCAAACTACTACTCACTGATGAGGCCCAACAAGGCTGAAACATGTTTGGGGATGGTTGTGGTCTTGTGCAGAAGGGATGTGACCAAGCAGTTCGGGCTGAGCTGACCCTTTTGGGGTGAGACTGAACCTGATTTGCATATGGTTGTTCCCCTTTTGTAATGGCTTGGAAGGCAAAGAACGATGGTCTGGAAGGTTGCCCAGAGCAATTCCAGAGGTTAAGATGAATACTAAACCTTCCAGCCATCACCTCTTTTGTTTTGCTCTAGACACCCGAATGGGACAGGTATACCCAGACTTGGGTCCCGTTCCTGCTAGGCCTAGAGACCAAAGTTACACCTCACTGATGAGGCCCAACGAGGCTGAAACATGTTTGGGGATGCTTGTGGTCTTGTGCAGAGGGGATGTGACCCAGCAGTTCGGGCTAGACTGCCGCTTTCGTGGTTGGACTAAGACAGATGTACATATGGTCTTTCCCCTTTTGTAATGGCTTGGCAGGTGAAGATCGATGGCCTGGAGGGTTGCCCAGAGCAATGCCAGAGGTTAAGATTCATTGTAAACCTTCCAGTCATTACCTCTTTTGTTTTTCTGTAGTCACCCTGAGTGGGACTGGTTTGTCCAGATGTGGGACCCGTGCCTACTCGGCCTAGAGACGCAACCTACTCCTCACTGATGCACAAGTAATGGCTGTAACGTTGAGGAAGAAGATGCCATGGGAAATGCAGTTGAGGCTTGTCTGCCCAGCAGGAGAAGAAGCTGGAGTATAGAGGACGGGCTGGCGCAAGCAAAAGGCAGCAGGAAATGAAGACTGGCAAGGCAGAGGTGCAGCTGCTGACAGGTCACATGCCAAGCCCAGAAGCCAATGAAAGCATGAATACCAGCACGGCAGAGACTCGGCGGATGACATGTTGCACGCAAAGGCCAGAATCCAACAAAAGCATGAATACTGACATGGCGGAGGCACAGCAGATGACATTTCGCATGCCAAGCCCAAATGTGGATGAAAACCCAAGCAGAGAGGTAGCAAGAGACACTTAGAGCACCCACTAAGCCCAGGAGAATGGAAATGGCAACCAAATTGCCTGAGAGTGAGCACTGCTCAAAAATAGCTATCAGAAAACCAAATAAGATATGTGAAGAAGCTAAACAATATAAAAGCCATACGACAAGTGAATGTAGCAAAGTATGTGAAGAGGCCAAGAGACCCATAAGTTATTCAATGAATGGGTTTTAAAACCCAAATCTTGAAGGGGCAGAAACAGAAAGCCAAGTGAAAGTGCATGAACTTGAGAGAGGGGCAAGCACCTTATATATGACGGAGAGAACAATATAAGAAGTAATATGCCAAAGGTGGGCTAACAGTGTTTCATGGGTACAATAGGCCCATAATAAAGTTGTGATATTAAAGTCCTGGCAGGAGAGTACACCAGGTGAAGAAAATTGTAATAAAGTTGTGATATAAAAGTCCTGGCAGGAGAGTTAACCAGTGAAGAGATTTGTAATGTAGTTGTGATCAAAATGTCCTGGCAGGAGAGTATACAAGTTGTCGAGAAATGTGTAAAAGACTGTAAAGAAGTAATGGGAGAAGAATATACTGGGAAAATCAAGTGTGTGTTATGGTCAGAAGAATCCTTAAGGAAGTCAAATGCCCGAGAACCATATCTTGAACTATGTTTATGTCACGATGCCCGCTCCCGGGGAGCCGGATCAGGCCCTGCGTCCCCGAAAGCGGACATCAAGTCCCCGGGGAAGGTCCCAGCAACCCCTTATAGGGGCCCTTTGGCAGCGTCCTGGCGCCTATGGCGCCAGGTTTATAGAAAACGTCAGTCCTGGCGCCATAGGCTGAATCGGATCACAGAAAACACGTTAGGGCAGTTCTGGAAAAACTGCGCCAACACAAACTATTTGCTAAACTGGAGAAATGTGTTTTCCAAAACACAGAAGTTGAGTTTCTCGGTTTCATCCTGACACCCAAAGGAGTCCGAATGGACTCAAGAAAAGTGGATGCCATCCTCAAATGGCCATCACCTAGCACTGTAAAAGGGGTTCAAAGCATGCTCGGCTTTGCAAATTTCTATCGCAGGTTTATCCCGGAATTTTCACGCATAGTACAACCCATTACTGCACTCTTGAGGAAAAATAAACGTTTTGAATGGTCTGAAGAAGCCGAGCAGGTCTTCCAGGATTTAAAAGCTAAGTTTACCTCCGCACCTATATTGAAACACCCACGTCCAGATCTCCCGTATGTCGTCGAAACTGATGCATCCAGCCTAGCCATGGGAGCAGTTCTGTCTCAAAGAGATCCTGAAACCAACCAACTGCATCCCGTAGCATTTTGGTCCAGAAAATTCTCAGCACCAGAGATTAATTACGCAATCACTGACAAAGAACTGTTAGCCATAAAGTCCGCTTTTAAAGCCTGGCGGCATTACCTGCTTGGCGCTCTACATACCATCACGGTGATCACTGATCACCGGAATTTACAGTATTTGAAAACCGCCAAGGCTCAGTCATCACGGCAGCTCCGATGGGCTTTGTTTTTCGCTGAATTTGATTTCGTGATTACCTATCGACCTGGCTGCAAGAACGGCAAAGCAGACGCCTTATCCCGAATTGGAATGGGAGAATCTGATACAAACTCAGAACCAGTACCAATAATTCCCGAACAGAGAATTCTCGGCATGACTTCGTTACAGACGCTTGAAGACATTCAAGTCAGAGTGAAACAACTCCTGGACCCTACAGTCCTACAGGATTGGATACAAAAGGGATCAGACTTTACCATAGCTAATGGTTTACCTTATTACCAAGGACGCTTATTCCTGCTGCACAAGGATTTACACAAACTAGTTATTTCAGGTTATCATGATACATTAATAGAGGGACACCCCGGTATTGCCAAGACAATGGAAAAGGTGAAACGACAATTCTGGTGGCCCTCTTGGCGAAAATATGTTAAATCTTTTGTGATATCCTGTGGTGTTTGTGCCCAAAATAAAGGTCAAAAGAAAAGACCAGCCGGTCTCCTTCAACCTTTAGACATACCGCCAGCACCCCGGCACACCCTATCAATGGATTTTATTATGGACTTGCCTCCTTGTTCATGATACAATACCATTCTGGTAATTGTGGATTTGTTTTCCAAAATGGCCCACTTCATTCCTTTGAAAGGTTTACCTTCAGCTTCTGTCCTAGCCAAAGAATTCCTCGAAAATATTGTTCGGCTACATGGATTCCCATCTATACCAATCTCTGACCGGGGAAGCCAATTCATTTCCCACTTCTGGCGCAAATGTTGTCAAATGGCACAAATCAACGTAAGATTATCGACCAGTCACCACCCTCAGACCGATGGTCAGACCGAGAGGACAAATCAGACCCTTGAGCAGTACTTACGGTGTATGTTACAGCAATCTGAAAGCAACTGGAAAGACATTCTTTGGATAGCCGAATACGCATATAATAATTCGGTACACTCTGGAACTGGCCATAGTCCTTTTTATACCTTGTTTGGACATCACCCTCGAACCTCAAACCTCGACTCACCTCAGAACCTCGGAGTGCCCGCAGTAGAACATCTGCATTCTACCATTACCCGAGCCTTCAAAGAGGCAACCACGCATTTACAACAAGCCAAGAGAAAATACAAGGAAAATGCTGACCTACATCGGAGTGAAGCACCTCCGTATCAGATTGGGGATCAAGTGTGGTTAGCTACCAGACATTTACCGCTCAAAGGGCCTCGAACTTTTAACCCAAAATATCTGGGACCTTATTCTATTACGGCAATAATTAACCCAGTAGCGGTTAAAATTGATTTACCAGCTAATATGCGAATTCACCCTGTTTTTCATGTGTCACTTCTGAAACCAGTGGTCCCCGGAACCCGACTACTCAAACCTCCAGAACCTATTCAAATAGATGGGGAACCCGAATTCGAAGTGAAGAACATTTTAGATTCAAAAATGTTTAGGTCAAAGCTTTTCTACCTAATTGATTGGAAGGGGTACGGACCTCAGGAGAGGTCGTGGGAACCCAGTGACCATGTGCATGCACCTCTATTAGTCAGGAAATTCCACCAACTCTTCCCAAACAAACCAAAACCCCCGGAGGGAACAACCTTGGGAGGGGGCTTGGGGGGGAGTGCTGTCACGATGCCCGCTCCCGGGGAGCCGGCTCAGGCCCTGCGTCCCCGAAAGCGGACATCAAGTCCCCGGGGAAAGTCCCAGCAACCCCTTACAGGGGCCCTTTGGACAGCGTCCTGGCGCCTATGGCGCCAGGCTCATAGAAAATGTCAGTCCTGGCGCCATAGGCGCCAGGCTCATTATGAAAGTGTTTGGGTGCACTTACCTGATGCAGACCATGCTGCAGAACCCCGGCCTCCTTGAGGCCTGAAAGGAACTACTTTACCTGTGGGACTCATTTACCACCCGGGCGTGGTCGGGGAAGGATACATACCTGATTGGAGGAAGGACACATTCTAGGAACTTCTTCCAAGGCTATTTAAATCGCACTCGATCAGCCACACGTGCTTCACGTTGTTCTGCATCTAGCAGCTGGACGCTCACCGTGTCTGCTCCTGCATCCGGACTTCTACCACACCTGCCAGCATCCTGAATCACCTGCAAAGGAAGGGAACAAGAGAACAGAAGAAGGAAAAGGCCTCACCTGCTAAATCTGCATCACAGAGACATTTCGCCGACAATCCTGAAAAGGAAGACATTTATTTTTAAAAGCACATTGCATCGATCGCTGCAGCGCCGCATTCCACTCACCTTTACAGGGCGCCTCCATGTTCAGCAGCGACCATCCGGATTCGCAGTCGCGCCCCCGCGCCTAGGGAGAAAAAGACAAGAACAAAGGTGAGAGAAAGAAGGGAAAAGGGAAGCTAAAACTCCATGTCAAGACTTACCTGTTGGGTCATTCCCTTTTCATTTCGGGTCCGCGCCGCATCCAGGCATTTTCAGACCCCGGCCCCTAAGGGGAAAAAGACATCAGCGTTAATGAGTGAATGAAAAGACATTACCAAAACACTCATTAAAGACTTACCTGATTTCCACAAGGATTTCACCGCTCACCTCGGGTCAGTGCCTGTTCCCCGGCATTCCGTACCCCGCCCCTATGGGGAAAAAGACACTAGCATTAGAACATTAATGCATGGACACAAGGGGAACCACTTCTAGAAAAACTTACCTGGAAGCCAAGCAAGTTTGGTTCTCACCCATCCGAAAATCCAGTGATGTAACTGGATACCAACGCGCCCCTGCATCAGAAGCAGGATGGAGAGCTCGTCCTTCCAGACCCTAAGGTGAGACGCTACGGGGAAGCACAGAAGGGTTTTGAGGAGGGTGAGAGGGGTAAGTGGGAGGCCGATTGCATTACCCCGCAGACAGTTAACCCCCTATTCTCACCTACAGAAGGATACTTCTGCGAGTCAGACAAGCCAGATCTGGGGCCCGGTCCAGTCCGTCTTCTGAACCCTGCGCATCACCTTAGACGAGGTCACAGCAGCGCGAACCAGGCCAGCGCCCCGTGGGGGTCAGGTGAGCGTTACAGTTTAATTATTTGTTTTGAACTTACTTGGAGAAGAAGCTTGGGGAAAGGAGCCATTTTTTCCAAGCACTGTGTGTACTTCAAGAGGAAGAAGCCATCCTCTTGAGCTATACGAAACTTGCATATTGATAACAGGAATCTGGGAAAGGGGTCATTCTCTGATGCTGTGAACATTGTCAATTTGGAACATTTTGTTGAAGTTATAAGTTTTCATTTGAATGGAACATTTGTGCACCTTGAGATCCAGAGAGAATATCCTTTGTACCTTAGAGTTAGTTTTTAGAGTGTGAGGGCCAGAATAGGATTACGGACACAGGACATACTTTTTACTTTGGATATCTTGACAATGGACAGATCCCTTAGTTCTTGGTTGAGGTAGGGATAGTAAGGTATTTCCCCAACTCCTTTTTGATTTAGAATTAAAGTTTTTAGCCAAAAGTATGAGTCCTCTGTGTCCATGCCTGATTCTTGGCACCTTCCAGTTCATACTCATGATTGTGGATTATGCTCCTAGATACCCTGAAGCATTTCCCCTCAGGAACAACACGAGTCAAGAAATACTTTAAAATCTTCTTTACTTCCTGTCACGAGTAGAATTCCCAAAGGAAGTCCTTACCGACCAAGGTACAACTTTTATATCAAAGATCATGCTAGATGTAAAAGAAGTGGTGCATAAAAAGAGCTGACAGACCTCTGTGTGCCACCCACAAACAGATGGCCTTGTGGAAAGGTTTAACCAAACCTTAAAAATAGTTCTCCACAAGTTAGCAGAGGCCAATGATAGGAATTGGGATATTATGATTCCCTGGGCTCTCTTTGCAGTAAGGAAAACACCTCAGACATCTCTAAGGTTTTCCCCTTTTGAATTGTTATATGGGTGAGAACCTCGAGACATGCTGGATATGTTAAAAGAGACATGGGAAGAGAGAGAAGAGGCAATTCTACCCATTTTCCAATCAGCCCAAAAGCTAAAATCTCATATGGCTGCTGTTAGGGAAATAGTAAAACAACGTCAAAAGACCCTACGTAATAGACCAGCAGAAGCTCATTCTTTCTCTGTTGCAAAATCTGTTCTAGTTCTCCTTTCCACATCTGAGAACAATATGATCTCAAACTGCTACAGTCTCTATTAGATTCTTGAAAAAAGACTCCTTTGAATTATGTAGTGGCCCAACCCGATAGAAGACACAAAACTCAAATGTATTATGTCAAATTGTTAAAAGAATGGAGGATTGACCCGGTGGAGGAGATTACTGTAACTATGGCAACCCTCCTCACCAACCAAATCCCCGAACATCTGTTGGTCCCTCGACATTTACTATCCTCCCAACTAGAAGACCTGCATGATCTCCTAGACCAATTCCCAGAGGTCTTCTCGGAACAACCAGGGAGAGAAGAACATTTCTTTCACTATATCAGGACCCCTACTGGTCAAATGGTAAATCTAAAGCCACACCAGATCCCAGAGGCAAGAAGAAAGATCATTGAGACAGAGCTCCACAAAATGCTAAAGGAAAACATCATTGAGCCATCACAGAGCCTGCAGTCCTCCCCTATTGTGTTAGTGGCAAAACTGGACAAGAGCTGGAGGTTTCGCATTGACTTCACAAAGCTAAACTCCATCTCTTTGTTTGATAACTACCCCATGCCATGGATTGACAAAATATTTGAGTAGTTAGGGTCATCCACATATATTTCCACCCCAGCCTTAACCAAAGGATACTGGCAGGCACACCTAAACCCCAACGATAGGGAGAAAACGGCATTTTCCATCCTGCAGGGACTCTTTCAGTTCAGGATCCTCCCCTTTGGTTAACACAGGGCTCCTGCCACCCTCTAGAGGTTAATGGACAAGATTCTTTTATGACTCTATGCTAGCTTCTCTGGAGCATATTTGGATGACATTATAATTAATTGCAAGATCTGGCCAGAACACATGTACCATCTATGTGTGATTGCAAGAGCTCTCAGAAGAGCTTGTTTAGCAGCTAACCCAAAGAAGTGTCATCTGGCCTCGAGGGCTGTCAAGTACCTGGGCTACTTTGTGGGAAACAGGCTCATTAAACTTCAGGTGAAGAACGTAAAAGTGGTACAAGAATGCTTTGTAAAGACCTTCAAGCTTTCCTTGGGTTGACCAGCTACTACCAATGGTTTATACCAATGTATTCCAACTTGGCCGCCAATCGAATCGATAAAGCTGAAGAATTCCCATCCCCAAAAACTTGTCTGGAGAGAGCAGGACCAACAAAGCTTCAGGGGCTCTGAAAAAAATCTCGTGTCAAGAACCCCTACTAAAAATGCCTGACTTTAATAAGAAATGTATCCTACAGACAAATCCCTCCAAGGTTGGTTTGGGAACTGTGCTATCAACAGAACACAATGGCCTTGAACAACCCATACTGCACACGACTTGGAAGATATTTCCTAGAGAGCAGTCGTATGCCACTATTGAACTGGAGACCCTGGCCATCAAATGGGGAATTGTAAATCTACAATATTATTTAACAGGACGAAGATTCCGGCTTGTGACTGATCAATCCCCCCTGACCTGTATGACTCTGCGGAAAGATTCCAAAGTCATGAGACGGTGTTTATATCTCTAGAGCTTTTGTTTCTTGGTGGAACATCGAAAAGGGAAAGAACAAGGCAATGTGGACTTTCTGAGTCATTTCCCACTTCCAAATCAAGGGGGAGCCTCTCATTTAATGGGAGAGGTATGTAACAAATCTGGTCAATTCATCCCTTTTTACCAAAGATGAGCCACCCCTATGAGACTATTGCAGTGAGTCCGCTCCAGCAAGACCCTCCCTAGGACTATGGGCAAGTGGGACCTCCCTGGGAGTGACTCCCCTCTAGGGGACAAGGACCCCCAGTCATATGGGGACCTCCCTGACCAGACTACATTGTCTGCCTCCATGGGACTTGGCAAAACTGTTTGTTCTCATGTTTTGACTACAGCTAACAGTGATCCTCCTTACAATCTGTTGGCTTCAGGTAATGCTGGGATTCATCGGAGCATCACCATCACGGAAGAAGGACACAACATTTTTGATTGTGATGACATACTTAAACGCAGGATGAACTGTATGTGGAGGGGGATGTCCTACGCAGGGAGGAGTGTGATTCATATGCAGATTTGAACCTCTGTGGAGAGACGTCCTGGAGGAGTGGAGTCACACTAGACTGTAGAGTCGGCAGTAGCATGGAAAGCGAGCCTAATGCTGGCTAGTCGCTGTAAGGCTGGCATCCTATACGACCGAGAAGCCAGGGACGGGGGAAGAGGCGGAGACAGTGAAGCACCTGTTTGCTCTGGTGGTGTGACCATAGGGAAGACATGGTGGGCCTGGGGCTCAGAAACCAATGTGGAGACCAGATCACAAGGGAGAGCCCGAATCCCTGAGCTCAATGCACAAAGGATGGTAGTCAAGCCTATGAGGTTCGGGGAGCCTGAGGAACACAAGGGGGTAAGTAGCCTGTGTGAAGTAGAACGAGAAAAATATAAAGACTTTGAGTGCGGACTAGGAAAGCCTGTGAGTTTTTGGGAGCATGATAAAACCTGAGTGGGCAAGCGCCCTTGTAAATCAATATGAAAGAGAGACAAACATTTTACATCCAGGCGGGGAAAACCAACAAGGTTACAGGAACCTGTGGGGAACAAGTGGGCAAGTGCCTGTGTAAGTACATGAAGATAATTGATATAAACCCAAACATTTTGCACCCAGTCTGGGAATGCCGAAACAGTTAGGGGAACCTTGCCTTGCCTCTTGCTTCACCGGGGCTCGTTCTTGTTGAAAGCCTGTCTTCTTTATTTCAGACATTCACTCACCAATGCAAGTCTGTCTTCACTGCCCCTGTGCCCTCCATGCCAATTGGCTCCAGCCAATTTGATGTGCAATGACTCTTCACCTCCCTTCCAAAGGCGCAATGGACAGGCGCAGCATAGGCAACTCATCCCTGCTAAAGTCCTGCCAAAGTCTGGCCCATCTGCACTGATCTGCGCGTCAGATAGGCTCTGGTTAAGGATAACGCATGGAACTGCTACTCGCGTAAGGAGCTGGTCTGTGCTGCCCCACCCTGTACTGTGTTTCCTTCTGGCTGGCCCTCATGCACGGAAATTGAGGCTGATGTTTACTCTACTTCTAGCTTGACAGGTCAGTTGAAATGTTTACTTTTCAATGCTCGCTCTCTAGTGGCCCATGCAGCTGATTGCAATGCCCTCCTCCTGGATCACGCCCCGGGTTTGGTACATGTCACGGAGACATGCTTGAAAGATTTCTCTGCACCGCTTCTAGTCCATGTCCTTCCTCCTGGGTATGGCATGCTTAGTTTGGATAGGATACACCCTCCTTATGGTGGGGGCATTGCTCTTATATACCGCTCTACTCTTAACTGCTCAAATATGCCTTTTAAGCATGCAGTTAACATGGAGGCTCTCCTGATCTGTGTTATGGTCTCTCCTTCGTGCACCCTTCACTTTCTTTTAGTATGTCCTACTAGCCATGACCCTGGCTTTCATCAAGTCTTTCTTGAAATACTTACTTACCTGAGACTTCCATTTGAGACTCTCATAGTTACTATGGACTTTAATCTTCACCCCAACAACTCCAGTGATCTTCAGGCAGATTGCTTGATTTGTTCTCTTGCAGACCTTGGTCTGCCCCAGTTAGTGGTGCGTCTGACCCACTCCCTGGGCAATACCTTAGACCTTACATTTGCCTCACTTGTCCTGGTCACACTTTATGCTTACCTGCCTGTGACATGGTCCGACCATGTGGTCATTCCTTTTTCTGTTGATGTGCCTACCGCTTCTTCTGCACCAGTCCTCCCCCGACCTCCTTCATGACACTAGCGCAACATTGTAGGTACGGCTATTTATTCTAATATCACTAATCTACTCCACTTGGACACCTCCTGTGACTTTACAGCTCTTTCCATAGCTATGGTCACCACTGTTAATTGTCTGGCGCCGCTCAAAACATCCAGACCTCATGGTCGCCTGTCAGAGACTTGGTTCTCACCCAACCTGGCCAGTCCCGGTCTGGCCCAGAGGCAAGCAGAGTAGAAATGGTGCATATCCTACTGCCCCATAGCACACCTTGCATGCGCAAAGCCACTGCTGTTTACCAGCCGGTGGTTGTGCAAGCCAAGTGCTCTTATTTTGCTTCTCATGAGGAAGTTGCAGTCAACTCCCCAAAGTAACCTTTTAAGATAGTGCAGTTGGTCTCCTCTCCCCCTTCTACTAATCAGGTAACTCCCTCTCAAAGGCTGTGTGACTCTCTTTCCACATTCTCTAATGACAAATTTGCTATCATTAGGCAGAAGATTGCTAACAATCTGACCTCTTCGGTTCTGCCGATGGATGCTACCATCTCTAGGCAGTCTTCCCTCACCCGGTCTGCCTTCCCTGTTTTTTGGGATTCTGATGTTATTCGGGCCACTTTTAGTATGAATTCAACCTCCCCAGCATACCCGATTCCGCTCAGCATCCTTAAAACAATCATCCCTGCCATCGCACTTCGAGTTGCCATGGCGGTAAATCTGTCCTTCTCCAATACCCACATTCCTGTTCCACTCAAACACGCTCTGATTATCCCCCTTCTTAAAAAGCCTTATCTTGGTCCCTCTATCTCTGCTAACCTTCACCCCATTTCTCTTCTTTCTTTCCCTATGAAACTCCTGGAAGCTCTGGTTACCCTCTGTTTTGGTTCTTTCTTGAGGATTCTGGATTACTTGACTCTTTCCAGTCTGGTTTTCGGCCAGGCCAGGCCAGGGAATTGAATTGGTCCTAGTGTCTGCGGTTGATGATTTGGCCAAGATCGTGGATCAGGGTGGTGTCAGTGCCTTGATTCTGCTCGACCTTTCTGCCGCATTTGACACTGTGGACCATGCCATCCTCATTGAGAGGCAGGTATCTCCGGTCAGGTGCGAGACTGGTTTCTGTCTTTGCTATCTTATTGCTCTCAGTTTGTATTTCTCTTTTCACCTCATCTCCTGGGCCCTTCACTTGTGTTGTTCCTCAGGGCTCTGCTCTTTCTCCTCTTCTCTTAAATGTATATGTTCAGCCTCTAGTCAAACTGATAGTCTCTTTTGGGTTCCAGTTTAACTCTTATATGGATAACACCCGGATCCTGGTGCGGCTTGATCTTTCTCTTCCTGCTACTGCTCAGCAGTGTCTTTTCTGTCCGTCTGCCATCCATTTTTGGATTGGAAGCAATTGGCTTTGCCTTAATGGCGATAAGACTGAGGTCTCTATTACTGGCTCTCCTTTTCCAGCCTCTGTGTCGTCCACAGCTTTCTGGCCTGTCAAACTTGGCCAGGTTAGTGCAGTCTGCCAGTCGGTTCACTTTAATCTGTGCATCCTGCATAAAGTTCTGCCTTATCTCCCCTCTTTGTTTCACCCCTAGCTGCATCCTTTCTCACTCATGTCTGGCTTCCTGGGTTACTACAACTCTCTCTTTCTTGGGCAGCTGGCCTTCCTTGTCCACCAACTGCAAATCCTTCAGAATTCCGCAGATAGGCTGGCCACTGATGCTGCTCATTTTTCCTCAGCATCTTCCTTATGAATGCCTTGCACTGGCTGCCCATGGCCAAAAGAATTAAGTTAAAGGCCCTCTGTATCATTCATCGAGCCTTTAACAAAACAGGGCCTGAATATGTTCAAGTCAAATTTGTTCAGTGTTTTCCTTCCCGTCTTTTGCACTCTTCCACGGACTTGCGTATGATGTATCTTGCTTTAAATACTCTTGCGTAGGAGGTCGTTCCTTTTCTGTGGCCACCTCTCAATTATAGAACTCCGCCCCGCTGTCTCTTTTGGAGATTTTGGACCATCTATCCTTTTGGCGGGCCTTGAAGATATTCTTGTTTGCAGTACGAGTCTTGTGTGTGGCCTTTGCCTATGTCCATGGTGCCCTCGCTGGTGTAGGCGGAGCTCTAGAAGCTTATATAACATAATATAGCACGTTGTAGGGCCAGTTAGTTGGTTAGGATTCAGACAGAAGACTTTTATTTTGGACTTTGACGTGCAGCCTTAGTTTTAATTTCTTTTTGAAAGGAACGTCCCTCATAGAAGTAGGGCAAGTTCAGAGTTTTTTTCTTTTATTTTCAATAAACAAACCATGAACATGTCAGTACCTCGTCTGCCTCCTTCTTCTGGTTCACCACACTGTCCAGAGTAAAAGAGGATGGCACTGTAAATTTGGAAGAAGTGGTGGGGTGGGTTAAGAAAAGTAAGGATCACATGAAGAGGCGGCATGACAACTGCAGGGCGGTTAAAAGAACATAGGTAAAAGAAGGAGACATGGTAAAGATCAGACTCTCTCACAAGGACAGGATGGCAGGGACCCGGTACAGCGAAACCATCAAGGTTATGATGAGGGGCACAAATCATGTGTGCACCCAAGATGGGAAAAGGCCGTCTTTAGAGAGAGTGTCAGTGTTTGCAAAAGGTACTGTGGGAACAATCACCTTGCACCCAACCAAGCAAAAGAAGAGTGCCACAAAGAGAAGGGAGCAGACAGAGATGTCACCCAGGACTGGTTAGTGAACCGATAGACAGAGAAGTCGAAACGAGAGTTCTCACACACAGAAGGCAGTGAAAGGGGTGATGCGGAACTCAAACCCTCAGAAGTGAGCGAGGGTGGCCCTCCACAGAGATTGTGAGAAAGAAGCTTATGAGGTACGAGGTTATGCGATGGAATAAGGACATCTTAGGCCTCATTAGGACCCTGGCAGTCCCGAAATGAACGGTGCTGGTACGGGACCAGAACCGTTCATTACGGGCTGCCCTATTACGAGGCCTGCTAGCGGGTCCCACTTTTCACGTCTGGTCTGACCAGACGTAAAAAGCAGGACTTGCTAGCAGACCAAGATGCTAACAACGGGCTCGTCATTAACGGGCCTGTTGTTAGCCTCCTCCCTTTTCCCATTGATTTTTACCGGGTCCCAGAAAAGGGCAATTACCGGGTCCACCAAGGTCGGAATGACCCGGTTACTGCCCTTTTCTGGGACCCGGTAAAATTTCATTACCGGCGGCAGCCGTGCGGAGAGCTAGCCTCACAGGTGAGAATTCAGCCTGAATGAGTTGGGAGCCATGGAATGAGAGCAGAGAGCAAGCAAGCAGGTAGAGAGACAAGCGCTAGTATGCACGGCGCTCGCCGTGCTCCCCCTGTTCAGGATAAACTCAATACTAACTGGCTTTTACCCAAGATGTTTTATCATCCAAGGCAGTAGAGATAACTGCCTTTACCTGTATATATATAATTAAAAGTTCCAAACTACACTACTTGGTGCAGTCTCTCATTGCCAGGCCATGGCATATAGCTTATTGAGGTCATTAACAGCTGTCACGTGATAATCATGGCAGCCATCATTCAACTGGATTTCTATAGGCTTTTTGCTGCTGTAGTAAAAGCATGCCCAGTCCATACAAAACCTGTTTATCGATGGGGATCAGAATACTCAGCCCACAGAAAATTGGATTTGCGTCATGGTGCAGCAAACCACACAAGGGGGCATTCGACAATGTACCTCATCATGCAGGGGAATGGGTGGAGTGCCTCTTAATTTCAATCATCTCTGCGTACATCTTATTAAGAATGTGGCTGTTTGTGGCCTCATTACCAGCCTCTTTAATTCAAAGTCTGGTCTCGCTCAAAAGAATGCACAATGCAATGCACCTATTCACTACCAGAGGACTCACAGGTCCTGAGCATTGACAACACCAATAATCTGGCCTTTGCGCATTGGAAAAGGGAATATATTTACCATAGTGAAAAGGATGAAGGCAGTGGTAAATAATGAGGAGTGTTGATAGACTTCTGGTTACATTGGTAAATTTAACAGTAGCAACGGGTACACATAAAAATGACTTTGGGGAACATACCACATGTATTCATTTGGTACTCCCTTCCTGGAGACACTGCATGCTTAACCGTCCTGTCCTCCTACCATTATACACTAACAACACATAAGTAAACACCCACAAAACACCGAAAATAATCTAACCAATATCTTAACATCTGGCTTAAAGGCCTTTCACTAGTCTGTGGCATACACACACATCTCCTTAATGCACAATGTTTGTTCAAAGGTCCTGCATCTATTAGCAATGCTTGACAAGTCTCTTGTAGACATTTTACTGGAATTCTGACAGCTCTGCTAACACTGCCTTGTTTTCGTTCTTTCCATTAGCTGGCGGAACTGGTATGCGTTTATTACACCTCTTTCCAAAGGCTGGATATGATAAAGAGATGTTTAAGTACTTACCTAGCAATCTCCATTGAACTCAGTCCAATTCACCCGCTTCACAGTCCTTACACAAAGGATGTAAGTCTGCTCCGAGATAAGCTACACTATCTGCTCCCTCATTGTCCATACGGTTTGTATCCATCCATCCAGGCCTCTTAGATTAGTTGTGTGTAAGCCACCGGAAGGGAGGGAAGCAAGCAGGAGCCTGAAGAGGATGAATTAGACTAGGAGTAATGGAGCTTAACAGGTAAATAGACATCATCCTTTTGTCCAGTCATCCTCTTCCCGGTTGATACACATACAAGCAAATCAATTGTCCAGCTAAGCTACCAACGCGGGAAGCAAAAGAGAAGCTCTCTCAGTGCACACCTGTGGATAACTCAATATTGCACAATCACCACCATTCATGTTGAGACAGCATGAAGCTCCTCAAATCCAGACTAGTGTTACAGATGGCCAAAAGAACACTGCAAGACAGAAAGATGATTCAAGGATTTCTATTTTTATTTTGGAGTGCTGTCCCTCTCTCTCTCTCTCTCTCTCTCTCTCTCTCTCGCTCTCATCTCGAAAAGCACCTCTGCCCTAACTCTGGAGTCACTCACCACCAGGTAATAGCTAGTAAAGATAGACCCCTACTCTCTATTTCTAAGTACTTCCTTATTCTGGAGCGGACAAGGCTAGTGCCTTATCTATCTAGCCTCCCCCATCAGCTTCCTTGCTGTCCCTACTGTGAAGGGATCACGAAGCAAGACACAGACAACAGATTAAAAGTTCAAACAAAGTAACTTTATTAACTTAAATGTCAGTATGGAAAAGGGGGGGCTCTTTCAAAAGGGATTACTGTGACTGCTTTTAAAAGAAAATATAAGCAGTTTTAGCTTGTAGGTGGGCCTGTAAGCAATATTTTTAGACAAGTAGGCGGGGGTGGAGGGGCTCAGTACAAAGCAGTTTGAATACCACTGCCATACATGCATAAAGGAAGGCAAGTGAGCCGAGCACATTTGCTGTATGTCTTGCTGTAAGTGCCTCTTGCACTCCAGGCACGAGTCAAGTGATAAAGGAAGTGGGCGGAGCCCCGCCTGTTCTTTTAGACAAGGGAATCTGTCCCCTCTAGGCAAGCTGAGGAAGGAAGGTACAGTGTTTCATTTAAGTGGGAGCCTGTATGTGGGGATCAGGTCTCGCGAGATGCCGGGCCACTGGCTCGCATGAAATGAAAGCGACATGCGCCATTTAGAAGAAAAAAGCAACCCAGTGCTCCTTCTGATAAGACTATATGGTCCATTTCAAACTCTACTTCTTCAGGGACACCCTCCCTTTCCTCAATTTTTCCCAGAAGCGTAATGTCTTCAGAGCTCTGGTACTCTCCAGACTGGACTATTGTAACAGCCTCTTTCTTAATCTACCGTCTTCTTCTCTCCGCCCACTCCAGCTAACCCAGAATAGGGCTGCAAGACTTATCCTTGGCCTCAAGCCCAGGGACTGCATCTCTCCAGCCCTAAAATCTCTATGCTGGCTCCCGGTTAATGCAAAGACCAAATTCAAATCCCTCTGCATCATCCATAAAGCTGTATGGGCCTGGCGACCACGTTATATGCAACTCACTCTGACCAAATACTCTCCTTCCAGATCCCTCTGATACTCCGGCTCCCACTCTCTGCTTGTCATTGCTTCTCTAGGCAGAGAGCGGCTGGCTGTTCCCTTTCCTTGGCTGGCTCCCTCCTCTGGAACAGCCTCCCCTTTCTCTCTGTCTTGAGCCGGATCTCCTCAAGTTCCACAAAGACCTCAAGACTCTCCTTGTCTCCTTCTCCTTCCCTCTCTCTCTCCTGTGCTAAACCCCTCAGTCGCTGTGCTTGGTGGCCTGGGCTCGTATGTGTCCTTCTGGGTCCTGGCCTCTTGTCATATCTCCTGCAGCATCTGCCCTCCCTGCACTTGCCTTCGGGCACCACTTGGCCTGTGTTGTCTCACAGGCTGCACTTATTGTATGGGCTGGTGACCCCTTCTCCAACTAGTGGTCACTGCCTGGCACTTACCTGTTGCCTTTGCAACTGGCTCTCTGGCACTGCACCCTTCCTAGGAGACTAAGCACAGGGAGTTTCGGGCACCTCCCTCACATCCTGTCCACCCCAGTCACTCAGGTGCCAGAGGAGGGCTTCAGCACTGAAGCCCACCAAAGGCCTATGAACAAAGGGACCAAACCTGGTTTAGCGCACAGAGCTGGACACTAGAAGGACCTTTCCTAAAAAAATGGCAAAAAAAGTCGACCGGAGTCTGTTTTTACAGATAGGTCCTGGGCGCCATATTGGAAAACATGTCTGACCCGATTTTTAGCTACCAGTATTCGCGGTCAGGAAAAATCATGGTAGTTTGTTTAAAACCACTGCCACCAGCCATTTAAAGTAGGAAAGCTTAACATCTGACTGTTACATTAGTGTTCAGACTTAAGGGATGCTAGGCAACCCCTCCAGCACTCTATAGGAAGATAGTGTGTGCGGGTCTCTAAATTTAAAAAGACTAGTAAAGTCAATTTGACTTTACATGCTCTGGGAGACAGTAGTCAGTCCCAGAGAAGGTATTTAAACCTTGGGAAGTCTGAAAGACATCCCTGTGTCACTGCACTGAAGGTGCTGTGTGACAAATAAGAAAAAGATGATGCCTATGGAGTTGTTTTAAAACTCCATAACCAAGGAACACAAAAGTAAAACACACATCAAAATACATGGAATAGTGGGAAAAAGGCTCACACACTTCCCAGGTAAAAATCAAATCCTAGAAATCCAGAAAAGTTGCTGGGGGTCTCGAAAGGTAAGGGAAATTAGCACATTCTTGAGAATTCTCCCTAACAATTATAACTGTCAGCAGTTGATGCATGTTAAAGGAATCTAAATCTAAGAGTGGTACCACCTAGACATTCTATATATTTGCCAGATTAGAATTACCCGAGTACAAAGTGTGTTATTAATTGTGTATGTATCTCTGAACCTTATATTTAAATAAAGAACTGTGTTAGCACATAACATAGCGTATGGACATTCCTTTGTGGGGACTTGGGGACTCACTGTACTTAAAAACATGCCAGAATCACCTCCTGAGAGCTTAAGCCTTTGGTTGCTCGTCCATTGCTACCACAATAGAGAACCTGGGCTGGGGTGCTCTGTGCCTCTGCTATGCCATATAGTGGGCAGAAGTACAGATAACCCCCTCCGGTCTTTACACTGGCAGCAGCAGTGGGATGCTAATGATTTTAAGCATCAGCGTGTAACCTTGCCACCTACAAAAAATCCACACTTTGTTAATTTGAGGTTTAGTTGTGTATACTAGGATAGCTACATTACAAGCTCTGGAATCTATTACAAATGGCAAATTGAAACGGGTGAGCTTAGAGTCTCTACAGAGTGCTTGTGTAGACAGGGAGTTATACTTTGAAGATAAGTCTAGGGCGCGCCTCACCCACCTTCTTTTTTGTACTTGTGGACTACCAGACTGACTCTTGATGAAGGTGGGATTGAAACCAATGAGGACCCTAACCTTTGGGATATTACTGAATCTGTTTATGGGATTGCCACCTCTCCTGTCACTTCTATTCCAAAACCCAGCATTGTTTCTTCAGGAAATGGCTTGGAACTTGAGTTATTAAGGGCCTTTGAATATAAAAAGATGTATACTGAAGCTGAAATGAAGAAGGAGGAGTTGACACAGCAAGTGATACTCAAAGATAGGCATCTTGTACTCAAAACCAAGTGCACTGAATGTCAGAGAATCCAGCTAGAGAACGCTAGAGTGGAGACCTCCGCCAAACCAGTTGAGAGTGTCAGGTCCACTCTCACCAAGTTTATGAAATATTTGGTTGGTGTGTATGTGGAGGGTTCTGGTATCCTCCAATGGATAGAATCATTTAAAATGGTTTGTGGAATCCATGATGTTGATAAAAGAGATTGGGCTGTTTGTTAAGTAGAGTGCCTCTGACTGGTTATGACTGTTTTCTGAAACTGAGTGTGGCAGAAAGGGGTCAGTATGAGTGCATGAACACTGTTTTGATTGCCAAGTTTGGCAAGACACCCACCCAATACCTTAAAAGGTTCAGGGAATATAGGAAAAGAGAGAATGTGTCTTGGGTTGACTGGTTGGGTGCTGCACATATGAACATGGTGGGGTGGATTGATGGATGCAAGGTAAAAACGTTTGTTGAATTGTCCCACCTTTAGTTTTTTGAGCATTTTTCTAAAGCACGTTCACTAGAGCTGCATCAGTATGTTGCTGACTAGAACATTTTGGATCCCTTTAAGCTGGCCAGGCTAGCTGACAAGTGGGTCTCCGACTGGGTGTCCCCTAAGGAACCCAGTGTGAAGGACAAAGACAAAGAGAAAGGGACCTCTCAGAAGGCTGAGGAGTCCCATAAGCAATCACAGTTGAGTAAACCTAAACCTCCCCCTCCTAAATCCCAAAATTCTAGTGGGGATAAGTCTCATGGTGGTGGGAGCAAGAGTGGTGGTTCTCCTGCTGTGAAGCAGGCTCCCAGTAGATCCAGTACAGTACCTCTCTTTCCTGGCACTTGGGGGGACTGTGCGGCTCTGGACCACAAGAAGGGTGATCCCAAGTGTAAAGGTAAGGCACTTGGAGTCCAGGCTGTCAGTCTGACTTACCCTTGCTTTATGCCGGAGGTGGAGGTCACTGTCCTCCCCTCCTCACCTTTTGTGCTCCTGCAGAGAGTTTCCTAGTTTCCCTTGGGGCCTGGTACCAGTATGCAGAAGTACTGGCTACTATCCCACAGAATACCCAGAGATTTTTGAGAAGCGTCCTCCTGAGTCGCAAGCCTTCCACTGGTTTGTGACACATTGGGGTAAGTATGACAGTGGTGGACAGGACCCTGCAGATTCCAGTGAACTATATAGGTGTTCCTCTGGGAACTACCAGGTTAGCTGGTGGGCCTCCCAAATAATCTCCTGTAGCCCCAGTCACCATCATGACTGCGGACAAGACAGCAAAGCTTCCCGTCCTGGTACAGGACAATGTACCTGCCCACATATTGTTGGTGAATGATCTAGTAGAGTTGGGGTTGATCTCTGATGGACTACCCCTAAACGGTGCGGCAGTCACTAGGTCTCAGGTCACTCAGGGTCTGACTGCTAGTCAGTTACCCACGCCAAAGTGGAGACCCAAGGCAAAACGGAAGAGCAAGAGGACTACCTCTGTGCAGGGACTCCGTCTCTTCCTGTTGTTTCAGCAGCACCCACTGAGATCCAAGCTCTGGAAGGGCTAGATCCAGTGGTAACCTGAGACTCAACTCCTGAGGGAGAAGATCCAGAAGACCCTCCTCAGGGAGAGGTGCTCAACCCAGAGGATCACCCTGACCTTCAATGCCTGCTGGCTGAAGGTAGGCCCTCTAGGGGAGATTTCTGTAAGGATCAGAGAGAGTGCCACTCTCTCGTGGGTCTAAGAAAACAGGGCCAGGCCCATGCATAAGGTAAAGTGCCTAGGTCAGTCAAGATTTATTGGGAGGGTGAGCTCCTTTGTAGTAAGCCCACTAAGCCTGAACCTGGTGCCCTCAAGAGGTTGGTGGTACCCAAGGTTTACAGGCCCTTCCTGCTGCAGTTGGCGCATGAGGTACCCTTAGCTGGTCATCTTGGTACTAAGATGACTAAGCAAAAGGTTCTCTGCACATTTCTACTGGCTCCGGATGGGAGTAGAAGTGGAGTCCCACTGCCGGACCTGCCACCTGGCATTTGTCTGGCAAGACTGGAGGCAGTGCCATTGCCCCACTATAGCCTTTGCCAGTGGTTGACACATCATATGAGAGGGTAGGCATCGACATTGTCAGTCCCTTGGACCCTCCCACATCAGGTGGACACATGTTCATCCCGGTTCTGGTTGATCATGTCACCAGGTACCCTGAGGCTATACCCCTTTGGACCATTACTGCCAAGGCGGCTGCAAGGGCTCTCCTGGGCATTTTTATCAGAGTTGGTTTCCTTAAAGGGGTGGTCTCTGACAGAGGATGATCCAACTTCATGTCGATTTAAATGCAAGCGATGTGGAAGGAATGTGGGGTAACATATAGGTTTTCCACCTCCTACCATCCACAGACCAACGGTCTGGTTGAGAGGCTTAATACGACTCTCTAGGGCATGCTAGGTGCTTTGGAAGAGCCCCTAAGGAGGAAATGGGATCTCCTCCTACCATGCCTGCTGTTTACCTTTAGAGAAGTGCCTCAAGAGGGTGTTGGTTTCAGCCCCTTTGAGCTTCTGTTTGGACATCCCGTGATGGGTCCCCTTGCCTTAATCAGAGAAGGTTTAGAAGCCACGCCTCCAGATCCTTCCAAGCAAGTGGGGGACTATGTATTAGGCCTCAGAATGAGGATGGCACAGGTGATGGGCCAGGCATCAGTGAATCTTTGAGCAAGCCAAGAATTGAACAAGTACTGGCTTCACAAGTGGATTGAACTCCAGTACAGGTGATCCTTGTGTTGGAGCCTACCAAGCCTAGAGCTCTGGCAGATAAGTGGCTGGACCCTTCCGGATAATCTCCAAGATCGGCAAAGTCAACTATCTGGTTGACATGGGAGTTCCTGCGGTAGCCCCTCAGGTATTCCATGTTAACAGACTCAAGCCTTTCTACAGAAGAGAGGAGGTCTCATGCCTTCTGCTCGCTTTAGAGCAAGAGGAGGATGAGATTGAGCCCCTTCCTGATTTGCTGCATAGCAACCCTCAGGATGGATAGAGTATATTTCTGTCCAGATCTGACACCAGAGCAGCAGAGGTCCTGCAGGGCTTTGCTCTGGCACTATGCACCTCTGTTCTCACTGACACCAGGCCTCACCCCAGGGTGCAGGCACGAAATTGACACTGATGACAGTGTACCTGTCAAAAGTAGATGCTATTGGATGTCAGTGTTAAGGACCACATCCAGGCTGAGGTCGCCAAGATGTTGCATCTGGGTGTAATTGAACCATCAAACTGTCCATGGTCCAGCCCTGTGGTCCTTGCCCCCAAGGCAAGTTCCAAGGCAAGTAACCAGGCAGGTACCAAGGATTAGAGGTTCTGTGTGGACTACAGAGGAGTCAATGCCATCACCAGGACTGATGCACACCCATTGCACAGGGGTCATGATCTCGTTGACACCATAGGTGCTGCCAAATTTGAAAGCACCTTTGATCTTCCCTCAGGCTATTTACAAATAGCTCAGACGGACCAGGCCAAGGAAAAAACAGTGCTCTCAACACCTGAGAGCTCTACCGACCGTGGGCTGGAGGCCTTTTGTGTGGCCTACCTAGATGACATTGCTGTCTACGTTCCACTTGGGATGAGCATTTGACTCATTTGGATAAAGTGTTGCATGCCTTGAAAAGGGCTAACCTCACTATCAAGGCCACCAAATGGCAGATAGCTCAGGGGAAAGTCACTTACATTGGTCATGCAGTGGGGGGGGGGGGTCAAATCCAACCTCTGCCCAGTAAGGTACAGGATGTACATGACTGGGAGACTCCCACTGCACAAACCCAAGTGAGAGCTTTTTTGGGCCTCACTCGGAATAAACCAAAACTTCATGGCAGACTATGGCACCATAGCTGACCCTCTGACAGCTCTGACATCACCCAAGCAACCTAGGAAGGTTATTTGGACGGAAGACTGTCAGAGGGCCTTTGTTGGCTTCAAGGAAAGTCTGTGTAGGGCACCTGTGTTGTATGCTCCTGAATACAGAAAACCCTTTATTGTTCAAACTGATGCCTGTGACACAACAGAATTGGAGCTGTCTTGTCCCAGTTAGATGACACAGGGAGGGGAAATCCTATCATCATCCGTAGGCAACTCAAAGGTAAAAAACTTAGGTGGGCTACTGTTGAAAAGGAATGGTTCAGTATAGTTTGGAGCCTTAGGTGTTTTAGGCCTTACCTTATTGGGTCGACCTTCAAGGTCCAAACTGACCATAAGCCCTTAAAGTGGCTTATGCAGATTAAGGGTGAACACCCTAAACTTCTCAGGTGGTCCATTAGCCTGCACGGGCTAGACTTCACTATTGAGCATAGACCAGGGAAAATTCATGATAATACAGATGGACTTTCCAGTAGGTATGTTGACTGTCTGGATGAGGGTGTCAATCTTGTGGGAGATTAGACCACCATACCCTCAGTCTGAGGGGCCTCCATGTCCTTGTCCTGTACTCCCTTATCATGTGTTTTCTGTATTGTTTCCTGCACAGAGCCCATTTGGGACATCTGACAGTGCAGCTCTTCCTCTTTTTTGGTCATGGTGAACAGAGACCCTTGGGATACTCTTTTGGCACCCATGGGTGGGGGTACAACCCTGTATCCCTAGTGTATGTTATGTTTTTGGGCACCTTTGTGCTGCCCACTGAGCAGGGTATGGGCTGGTGGCAGCTACATGCTGAATGTGACAGGTGCTCTGAGTATCATCCATTTTGGGATACGCAGGCCCTTCCATAGGAATTAGTGGATTCCTGATAGAAGGCAAGATGGCCCCTGTGGCCACTTGGTTTCTATTGCCTGTTACCTTGTTTTCTCAAAGTCCTGGGAAGCCCTGACTCTGTCCCTTTACCTGACTGGCTGTTGGGTGAAAGAACCATTTATGGTATTGTGGGGATGCCCAGGCCAGACTGGTTGGAGCCTTCCCAGTGACGGTATGTTGTGAGTACACCCTTGGGGTGGGACCTAGGTGAATAGAGTATGGGACCAATATGCATTCTATGTTATGGTTGTCTGGGTTCTGTGTGTATGACACAATGAATGAGACAGCCCTGCCTGAAACTGACATGAATGCAGTGTGGTGTCCTGAAAGGCTAGGTGCTTGCCCCAATCAACTTTTCTTGTTATGGTTGTCTGGGTGGAATTGAATGGCCTGAATGCATGTGAGCCTAATTGGCTGCCTGCATGAATGCCCTTCTGTGTGATTGGATGACTGAGCCTGGCTCAACCAGAGTGAAAGAGGGACAGATGTGTATATCTGGGGACCTCTCACTTACCAATTTGTTCAGAAGCTGAAACTTGAAGCTCATCCATGAAGCCCAGATGGAAGAAGAATTGCTGCTTAATTTCCTTCAACAAAATCTAAAAGCTGTTGAGTCTGTTGAGGACTGATCCAAGATAGGACCTGGCTTGGAGACGTCTCCCCAAGCTACGAGGGACTACAGGCACCCTGGAAGCCAGTCCTGAATGGCTGTCGACCGGACAAGGGGTCCGCCGAAAATCTTGAAGTAAAGTGGTGGGACATCGAGGCGATCAAAGTCCATTCCAGTCTACCGGGGTTTGTAGGATTTCCATAACTGCTGCAAGCCAGTCGAGTCATGTCGCCCAGAAGCGGAGACAGCTTGACACCGTGCAGCTCGACGACCAGAGCCGCAATGCTCCACCTTGCCTAGGAGCATTTGAAAGAGGGCTCCCTTGCCATCTCCGTCGACCACTTTTTCCTGCCAAAGTTGAGGTTGTCAGCTACCGAGGAAGGTCTGCCGGTGAATTTCCCACCACCCGAAGCCAACAAAGACGTCAAGAAGACACTGACGGAGTGACGATCTGAGGTCCAGCCTGTGGAAGAGTCCCGATCGTCGAAGCTACCCAGTGGCTGCGGCACTAACAGGCCGGAGGACCACCACAGCATCTCCTGACACCCAACGCCCGCTGCTGGGCCTACATCCATCACCGAGTCTCCTTTGCCTCAACAAACACTTTGCATCGAGGTGGACCACACGCCTCATCTTCCCAGGAATTCCTCAAAGGAACGTCGATGAGCACCGAGAAGGTTAAAGCTGCTGTCTCGACGCCAGTGTTCCACGTTTCTTCAAGGATCTCGACGCCCTGTATCTGCTGCTTTAAAGGGAGTCCACCCTCGAGGGATCCGTCAATGAACCCTTGACGAAACTGTTCTATCTCAGGTACATTGGGGTAGTTTAACTTTTAACCAGGAAACAAGACTGATTAAACATTTATGAACTGGGCTTGATAATACTTTTTTTACAGGTTGCCGAAGTGGGGGGATCCTCACTCAGAATTGTATCTTAGTAGCTAAAGAAGCATTCTGCCATTGTTTAACCTAACTTGTCTTCCTTCATATAATGTATGCTGTTACACCTTGCTTCATGATTTGTATGCTATATCTGTCAGAAGTAGATGCAATTTAAAGGAATCTAAAGCTAAGAGCGGTACCACCTAGACATTGTATGTACTTGCCAGATTAGAATTACCAGAGTACAAAGTGTGTTATTAATTATGTATATATCTCTGAATCAGACATGAAAGAGTAATATTCACAGTTATGTGTATTATTTGCACTTATTCCTGCACTTACCCTGCTCTGTGCAGGCCTGTATCATTCAGAAAGTGAAGGGCTCTGAATGACTGTTGTCTTTTCCCACTGCCCCCCATACTTGAGTTCTTTGAAACACATCTCTGTGTATAGGTGCTATACAAATAAACAATATATAAATAAAATAAAATAAAACCTTATTTTAATATAAAGAACTATTATAGCACATAACATAGTGTGTGCACATTCTTTGTGGGCCCTTGGGGACTCACTGTACTTAAGAACCAGCCTTATCACCTCCTGAGAGGTTAACCCTTGGTTGCTCGTCCATTGCTACCACAATAGAGAAACTTAGCTGGGGTGCTCTGTGCCTCTGCTCTGCCATATAGAGGGCGGAATTACAGACCCCCTCCAGTCTTTACAATGACTTCTCGATTTGAATGGGAAAATAAGTGAAATTCATCATGATAATACGGAATTCCCGAAACATTGTTGCATTTCCCTCACTGCTTTAGGTTCTGAGGTCTTCACAATTGCTTCTGCTCTCTCAGGTGTCACTTTCCTCCCCTCATGAGAAAGCCACTGTCCTATACACAAGACGTTTTCCTGACAGTATTGTAGCGTCTCGTTTTCCAACTTATATCCTGTTTCTGAAAGCATAGTCATGAGCTTAACTGAATCTTCTCTGCATCTTCATTATGTCTCACTACAAAGCAAAATGTCATCCACATATCGGACGATTGCTCTTTTGAGCTGAACATTACCTAGGTGCATCTAAAGGACTCTATTAAAGATTGAAGGGGGCACACAGTACCCCTGGGGTAAACAAGGACATTTCAGGTGAATATTTCTATATGAAAAGGAAGTCAGATTCTGTGAATCTTTGTGAAGGAGAATTGAAAAGAACACGTTCTTTAAATCTATGACTGTGAAATACTTGGCCTTAGATGGGATGTTGCACAATATTGTCGCAGGATTTGAAACTAAAGGAAACTCAGCTTCGACTATACTGTTTAGGGGGCAAAGGTCCTGTATAAATCTCCACGACCCCCCCATTGATTTTATCACTGGGTGCACAGCTGTGTTACATGGAGAATCGGATGGCACTAATATTCCGTGCTTCATTAGAGCAGAGATGGTCTCAAAAATACCTTCATTTGTCTCTCTAGACATGGGGTATTGCTTTGCACATGGCAAAAGGTCTCCTGGTTTAAGTTTTATTTTAACTGCTCCTACTCCTTTTAAGAGGCCCTCGTCATATGGTTTCTTATTTACCAACGCCATTCTCTGTGGTATTTCTCTATTCTCTACTTTAATCCAATAAGTGCAATTTATGAAAAATACTAATTCATCATCTGAGTACTCATCCTTAAACAACTCCTCATCTTTCAAATCTGTCAGCCTGTATCCTTTACTGAGGGCTATCACTGTTCCCCATCCTCTTCCCTCATCATCTGTCCCATGAAGAACCACCCTTTCCTCTCTGACCGCTCCAAGGGGATACTCTGCCCTTCTTCATCATCCATACGTATTTCTGGTCTGCACAAAAAGAACTCATCAGGTATTCTTAAGAGTGTGCCTATCAATCTGGGTAACCACAATAATAAAACAGTCACTCCATACAAAAATACTTCTCTAGCTAAGGGAACACCTCGTAATGCCTCGTAATGACCTCTAAAGGCTAGTATAAACTCTCTCACATTCATATAATGTATCCCCGGAGTGGAGCACACGATTCCTTCATCAGTAAAAGATATTGTCATGTTGAGTTTCGTCATTAAGTCATGCCCCAATATGTTAACCGGCGTTTGCCTAGAATATAATAATGGCACTGACATGTCATGTTCTCCTATAGAGATTGGTAATTCGTCTCTAAAAGGAACTAAACTCATCATCCAGGAGAATCCTTGTGCATTCATTGCAATACCCGACATTGGATATTTACCCTCATGGACACAGGAACGAGTTGCTCCAGTGTCCAAAGAAATGAAAATGTCTTGCCCCCTATCATCATCTTGACCCTTGCTTCCCATTCGGGGTCTGCTGTCAAAAATAATACTGAACACATCAAGTCGCTCTGTAGGCTGTCCTTTTGTGGATATGAATTCATCCCTGTACCTGTGAAAGGATTTCCTCCTACCACAGTCACACTCCCCAATTTTGGTGTGGGTGCTTGCTGAGCTCCTGTAGTCATATTCCATTGTTGTACCATGCCCTGCTGTGTCTGTGCTTGCTGTGTTTGTACCTTTTGTACTTGCATGGGTACTTGATGCAATTTTCCTTGTGGCAATTGCTTTTGTAATAATGCTTGCTGAATTTGCTGTGGTTGCAGCGCATATGTCTGAGCCTGTGTGTGATCTTGGGCATAATACTCCTGCAGATCTACATTATATTGCTGATAATAGCCCATTCCCCCTCTTGGAGCTTGCCAATTTTGCTGCATGCCTCCTCTGCTTCTACATATTCTCGCTATGTGTCCTATTCTTCCGCAATTCCAGCATTGTTGCCGCTGTCCACCATTAAATCCTCCTCTTCCCTGAGGGTTTTGAAATCCCCCTCGTCCTCTTCCTCTAGGCCCATTTCCTCTTCCTCTTGGTCAAACATTGTACCCACTGTGAACTGCGGGATACACTAAGTTGTTTCGCTGCACTGATTGCATCTCCTGTGTCACCCTACCTTCATTACTCGTCAATACCGCTCCCTCTATAACTATTTTTGACAACTTTTTCTAGACTAACTACGCTTCCTCTGGCATTCTACTCTAAGCTTTCTTCTTATTCTACTCCTGCATCAATCAGCAATGGTGCACGATTGTCAATTGTATTTCTGCCCATGGCTTCGTTTCCATTGCCACCTGTTCCTTCATCTGCAATTGCACTGGCTCGAGCAGTCCCTGACACAAAATGTGGTCAAATAATGACACTGTTTTATCCCACAGTTCACGCATGTCAAGGCGCCATCTCTCTCAAATGTCTTGAATTTAAGCAACAGGATTTTCATCCTCCCCCATTTTCCTAGTCATAATCGCACCCATATCTGATGTATCTGGGAATTGTACTTGTGGCACCCGCCATACATCTGCTCTGCAATTATTAAATGGTGTTCCATCATGTGTCCTGTTTTTTGCAGTCACACCTGCATTTCCTGCTTGTTTCAAAATGTCATCAGCGCTCTCCCCTTTAATGGCTGCCAGCAAGCCTTTTATGTTACCTATAGCTAAAGACATTCCTGATGTCATTCTGAACCAAAAATTACACTCGGTAATTGACATCTTAAATTGTCTTTATCCATTTGTGGCCACAGAATACATTGTGGTCCTCTTCCCCCTTTCTCTATTAATGGCAACTGTAAAGATCATGGTACATAATCATATCTGCCTGCACTTCTTGTTTTCCAGGCGGGGCCAGTCTTGCCCCTGTGCCTCCATCCTGGTAGTGCCTTTAATCTGCTTACATAAATCGGGGATACATCCCCTGTATGGCGCGATCGTGCTTGTGGTCGCTCAGTATATGGTGTCTATTCTGGTGTTCTCTCTTCGGGGTCTTCTAAATCTGACCATTTTCCCCCTTTTTCTGCACTCGATTCTTTTGAAAATCTGCATAGTCCCTCCTTTCGCGCTCTCTCATTTTCTTCCCTTTCTTCGTCTGACATCATTATGCCCCAGCTTCTATGATTATTATCCGTTACCACATTGTCACGATCCAGTCTACTTAAAGACAGCATTCTATACTCATCTGTCATGACGTCATCCGACCTTCCTACAGTTTCCCTTGATAGAGATCCTTCGATACTCCCGTGGGTTTTATGTCCTTCTTTATCCCTCATTTACCTATATAAATCCCCAAGTCGTTCCTCTAAGCCTTCTGAATCTCGCACATCAGCCCATGTTGGTATTCTTGGTACCCCTTGTAGCTCCCTACGGGGCTGTTGTGACCCTCTTTCTTCCTCAAGTCGCTCTTGCGCTTCGATCAGCACTATGCTTCTATGACAACGATACTCTATTTGATCATCTTTTAGTCCCCTACTTCTGTTAATTTCTTCTTCCCTTCTCCTTATCTCTTTTAATTAATCTTCCTCTAGCTTTCTTTGCAACCTACGTTCTTTCATGGTTTGCACTTCTACCCCCTCTAATCTCTTCTAACCTCTCCTTTTCTTTCCTCGCCTCTTACCTTCTTTGTTCATCCCTTCACTTGCATTCCCTTTCTTTCTCTTCTTTATATGCTCTCTCTTCTTCCTTTTCTTTCTTATTCCGCTCTTTTCGTTCTTCTCTTTCTCGAACCCCATCAATGCCCTTATTATCCAGCTTGAGTAATATTTGTCCTCCCATCCATTCATTCTGTACTATTGTCATTAACTTAGCTTTGTCCTTTATTTCTTTCTATTTCCTTGCTTCTTCCACTATCTCCATTTGTCTATCTTGTCTATCGTTCCTTTCATCGCGCTACTTACTCTCATCGCGTGTTGAGATATATTTGCGTTCTCTGCTTTTACTCCTCACTGTTATAAGTGGGGGGCTCATATGTCACATTAACGTACCCCGCCGCTGCTTTCAATTCCTTTAAGGTATAAAATCACTTCTGCTCTGTGTCTATGCTCTGATTTCCAGGACAGGAAAGGGGAGCCAAAGGCGTTACATCCCCCCCTTTATGCTGATTAAGCATCCACTCCTTCTCATCTGGTTCTTCTTTCTCGCTCTGATACATTTTCCATAACTCTAAAATAGCCAACCTTTTCTGTAACTTCTTTCCCTTATTTGTGACATACAAATATGTCGTCATATGGCGTAATACTGTTTTTGACAACACACCTTACTGAGGCCACAGCATAAGTGTCTTATTAGTCATGCCTCAAATCCACCCTGAATGATACTTCCTTATCTTAGCTTTGTATTCTGGCAATGTTCTGCATAAGTGTAAAAGAAGGGTGTCTCCCATGATGATGAGTCGATCTGGACTGTCTATACTTAACTGACCTATTATTCTTTTCTTTAGTCTATCAAATATACCACACTGATCAATTTAGGCAGGCACCATCAATCACTGTTTTATTTATCCCAAAGAATTAACTATATATAAGTTTTTTTCTCACCAAAATGTATGCAACAATCTTATTTTTGTTTCTTTATTTGCACTTTCTATCAATTTATAATATCTCATTGTTTTATCATTGATATTTTAAGAGTCTCTTCTTTATTTATTTATTTATTAGTTTCCTTGATTTTTTTCTTCCTGAATGGAGTCAATCTCTTGATTAAAAAAATCAAATAATCACCTTACTTTTTTACTATCATTTTATATCTATTTATCTTGAATTATTTTAATTTATTTCATTGTTTTCTTATAACGCGCCTAATACCATAGCTGAGTTTGGTTTCTAAGCGTGGATCTGGGTTTCGAACCTCTGTTGCTCTGCGTGGTCTTGCTTCCAAGACAAGCACGTTGCCACGTGCTATCCTCCGTTCACAACAAAATTAATTTAAACACAACAAAAGCTTTACACATACATATTATAACCCTGTACATATGTGCACTTCTTTAATTATTCTTTAAAGGTTCAGAACTGCCGGGCGGAACGGCACCCGCCCACAGACTTTCACGGAAGCACTGGTACCATAATTAGCGGTGCCGGTGCTTCCGTGGTCCCCACTCTCATAGAGTCCTAGATCAACATTTTACCGGTGCCTGACTTACCAGATCGCTGGGGTTGTAATGCCCCTGAGTTTCTGGCAAATCAGGCGGTGGTAAATCATTACAGTCCAGTGGCAAACTGCCAGTTTTACCGGCACAGTTTCTGCCAGACCCATAATGAGGGCCTATGTGTACCCATTGTATATGTTAACAATATCACTTTTGCCTACGAGAGTGTGCTCCATGTTGCAACACTTGTTTCAATTCTCGTCTGTGTTGTTTAGAACTGTTCATCTTCCGACTGCGGGTGAATACCCATTGTCTAGTTTGACCGCATCAGGTGGTTGTGGAACACAAAATTGAGCTCTTCTCATCTTAAATTCTGGAGATTTATTCGGTTTTTATGCAGTTGGCCCCTCGTCGTTTGATGATTAGAATGTGTTGTTAATCTCTAACCTTGGCTGTGACCTCTGGCCTTCCTGCTCTGTGCAGCCTGATTATACTCCCCTTTTGTCTTTTGTCCTGGGGCTTGAGGCCTTCTGTGATTTTGATTAGACTTATAATATAATTTCTAAACACGTAAATTGTGCTATGTTTTCTATAGGTTAGTCGTACTTGGTCCTAGCAGGCTCCTCATGCGCTCTTGTAGTTCCAAAAGGTTAATAGCTGTAAACATCTGCAAGCCGGCTCTGCATTTCTTCTTTGCCTTGCGTTCAGCATTTCTGCACTTGGTTAATGCAAAAATAATGACAGATCTTGACAGTATTTATATGTATCTGTCCTCTATCTACAGAACTGTGTAAGCATGTTCTTTGTGTAAACAAGTGTGTGCTCCTGTATGTTATGCTCACCTGGTCTCTACGGGGGCGTTGGGCCATGGTTGGAGCCCTCCCAGGAGTTGACTCCCTCGGATCGCTTCTCTCCCCCAACTGCTGCGTTTTCGTGGACCCGGAATACTGGAACTGTTCCTGAGAGAAGATGAGAGGCAGTGAGGATAGCGTGGTGGTGTTGCGGTTCCCCTTGACCCTTTCGTGCCAAAATGTAGTACGTCGGAGTTTGCCCATACAAGCTCAACTGTTTTTATGTAAGGATGAGCTCTCCGTCCTGCTTTCCTTCAGCAGGGGCACTGTGGTTGGACCTAGTTGCGTCACTGGTCCAGATTGTGGAGGTCCAGGCTGGCTGCGACCATTCCGTCTGGAAGGTAAGTGTTTATATCTATGATTATTGTCCGTATTCTTTGTGTTAATTCTTCCCCAATGATTATTGTTCGTAACCATATATTGTTCTCTCTCCCCCTTAGTGATGAAGATGGCTCAGGAGCGCATGATAGTGAAAAAGTCTATTCCGGATGACCCACTGGTGGTAAGTAGACGGTTCCGGAAGCTGCGCCAAGTTCGTGAGTTGCCCTGCTTTAGTGTGTTAAAGTCTATGTGATTGCTCACATTGTGTTTCTTATTCCCTTTGCAGGTGCAGCTGGTCGGTGTTAGCTGGTGAGCGATTTCCGAACTCCTGCAGGCTGCCGGAGATGAAGATCCACGGGGATGCTGCGTCTGAGGATGGCCCCGTGTTGATGGGAGTTCAGGACAGGTAAGGATGCTGGGCAGCACCCGCAGAGGATTCAAGAAGACAGGTAAGATGAATGCGGCTGCTGCAGAGTCGGAAGCGATAGCGGTGCTATCCAGGTAAGATGCGCGCAGCGGCTGCAGAGTGGGAAGCTGATGGCAGTGCTTCCAGCGATGGTGAGGCTTCAAGGTAAGATGTGCGTGGCGGCTGCAGAGTGGGACGCTGATGGCAGTGCTTCCAGCGATGGTGTGGCTGAATCCAGGTAAAATGCTGGAGGTTTCCGAAGACTGAAGATGCACGTGCTGGACCAGGTAAGATGCTGGAGAGATCCAGAGACGAAGACGCATGTGCTGAACCAGGTAAGGGTCTTCTGGACGGCAGTAAGCATTATGCTGCTCTTAGCAGACTAACGCGAAGCACCAGTATTCGGGTGGGGCCGGCTTATATAGCCTGGCCCCAGCCACTCCCCTTAGGCCTCGTCTTGTGGCCCCACCTTGCTCCTCCTCCTGTCTTCTGCACGTGCCTTCCCTGTACTAATAGGGCCCCGCCCATCCTTGATGCAGGTGCCTTCTGTGTTCTGTGTGCAAAGCGCACTTTGTAATGAGCTTGGTGCCATAGGCGCCAAGACTGGATCCATTGGGGCCCTGCTGGAAGTGAAGTACTGGGCCCTTGCCCAGTAGCCATGACAGCACTCCCCCTCAAGGCCCCTCTCACAGTGGACCTTCCCTCCGGTACCGGTTTGGTGGGGTTGTTCCGGTGAAATTGTTTGATGAGTCGTGGGGCATGGACAAATTCAGCGGGTTCCCATGTATGATCCTGGGGCCTGTAGCCTTCCCAAACACTGAGATAATAAAGTTTTGAGCGTATTTTCTTGGAGTCCAGGATGTTCTTTACCTCATGCTCAAGTTCACCTGTGATGACCTCCAGTTCTGGTGGTGTCGAAATTCGAGTGTCCTGTTTCACTGGCTTTAGAAGAGAGACGTGAAAAACTGGGTGTATTTGCATGTTTCCTGGTAAATCCAATTTGAAGGCCTTAATTGGATATGGTCCTAAGTATCGTGGCCAAAAGGCACGAGGTCCTTTTAATGGAATGTTTCTGGACGCCAACCATCCTTTATCCCCGATGTGATATTGTGGAGCCTCTCTCCTGTGTCGGTCTGCACATTTCTTTTGTTGCTCCTTAGCTCGCTTTAAGTTTTCGCTGGCTTCTTTAAGAGATTGAGTGATTATTTTGTGCAAAGATGCAACAGCTGGCATCTCCAACTCCTCCAGCGGGTCAAAGAAAGATGTTCTTGGGTTTCAACCGTTCATAGTGTAAAAAGGAGTTTGTCCAGTGCTGGTTTGAATAGAGTTATTGTAGGCAAGCTCACTTAACCAGAGAATGTTTTTCCAGGAGTCCCCTGTTTGCTGTAACATGCATCTCAGATATTGTTCGAGCGTATGGTTCGTCCTCGTCCTTTGACCATCGGTTTGGGGATGGTGGCTCATAGTAAGCCGAAGATCAATTTGGGCTAGTTTACAACACCTTCTCAAGAAGGCTGAAACAAACTGAGTTCCCCTGTCAGAAACAGATACGGATGGGAAACCATGCATTTGGACGATCTGTTCCAAAAATACTGTGGCCAAAGTAGCAGCGATGGGAAGCCCCTTCAGTGGGATGAAATGTGCCATTTTGGAGAATAGGTCTACCACGACCAGAATTTTATTAAACCCATCGCAGGGTGGTATCTCGGTGATGAAGTCCATGGACAATGTATGCCAGGGCGTTGGTGGTACTTCGAATGGTCTCAATAGTCCTGCAGGATTTAGCTTTTGGGATTTGTTTTGTGCGCAGACACCGCATGTGGTAATGAACTGGGCGACATCCTTCCTCCAAGAGGGCCACCAATAATTATTATGGATCTTGGCTCTGGTCTTGGCGATCCTTGGGTGTCCTTCCACCAATGACTCATGATAATTCGCTATGATTTTAGTATGCATTTCCTTGTCATGAACATATAGTCTTCCCTGGAAGTACGGCAGATTAATTCGGATGGAGTAATGATCTCCCTTACTCGACCATTCCTTTTGAGTGGTTGGGTCCATCTGAGCTTGGAGTTCAGTCTTTAATTCTTCCCAGCAGGTAGTGACGGCTATCTGGTGCTGAATCCGTTCTTCGGGAATAATGGCTATTGGATTGGATGGATTGAAGGCGTCTTTGTCCTCTCCCATTCTCGATAGAGCGTCTGCTTTTCTGTTACGCACTCCAGGCCGGTAGGTTATTAAAAAATCGTACTCGGCAAAGAATAAAGCCAAACGGAGTTCGCGTGAGGATTGTGCCTTGGCTGTTTTAAAATATTGTAGATTACGGTGATCGGTAATAACAGTAACCGTGTGTTTTTCTCCCAAAAGATAGTGTCTCCAATTTTTGGAGGCTCCCTTGATTGCCAGGAGCGTAATTCCGGTCAGGTGCGGAAAACCTGCGGGACCTGCTATGGGATGCAGCTGCCCCGTCTCAGGGTCCCTTTGTGACAACACTGCTCCCATGGCAATACTGGAGGCATCAGTTTCGACCACATATGGTAGATCAGGCTGAGGGTGTTGAAGTATAGGCGCTGAGGTGAAGGCTTGTTTTAATTCCTGAAAGGAGTTTTCAGTCTCAGCTGACCAAAATAATTTCTTGTTCTTCTTTAGAAGAGATGTGATCGGATGGACGATTTGCGAAAATTGTGGTGTAATCGTCTATAAAAGTTAGCAAATCCCAGTATACTTTGTACCCCTTTGGTAGATGTCGGGATGGCCATTTAAGGATAGCTTCAACCTTGCGTGTGTCCATATGAACCCCTTGAGGAGTAAGAATGAAGCCCAAAAACTCGACCTCTGTGACGTGGAAGGAGCTTTTTTCTAGTTTAGCAAAAAATCGGAGCTGACGGAGCTTTTCCAACACCGCTCTTACATGGCCAACATGATCTTCTTTGGACTGTGAATATATCAGAATATCATCAATGTAAACGAGAACACAGACATCCAGTAGTTCATGGAGTACATTGTTCATAAAGAACTGGAATGCCTCTGGTGCGTTGCATAACCCAAAGGGCATCACCTGATACTCGAAAAGTCCATATTTGGTCCAGAATGCTGTTTTCCACTCGTCGCCACTTTTAACTCGTACAAGATGATAGGCGCCCCGTAGGTCCAGTTTCATGTAGATTTGAGCGCTCTTTATCTGATCGAGTAATTTTGGGATGAGTGGCAGGCGGTATCTATTCTTAACTGTTATTTGATTCAATGCTCTGTAGTCGATGCACGTTCTGAGGTCACCTTCCTTCTTGGGTACGAAGAAGAGCGCTGAGGAAGCAGGAGATTTAGATGGGCAGATAGATAAGTACTGGTCTAGGTAGGTTCGGAGGTGTTGATTTTCTTGCTCCGTCAAGGCATATATTCGACTGCACAGGATTTGATATCTGGGTATCAGGTCGATCTGGCAGTCGTAGGGTCTATGTGGAGGCAAAGTATTTGCCTGTTCTTTTTGGAATACATCTTGATAGTCTAAATATTCCAGAGGTACGGCACCAGCAAAAGCCAGAAGTGTTTTTGCCTTGCATTTGGGTTTTTGCAGATTGTTACTATAACAAGTTTTGGTGCATTCTTGCAGAAAGGTCAGCACTCGTGTTTTCCAGTCAATTCTGGGGTTATGGGTCTCTAGCCACGGCATTCCTAGGATCATCTGGAACTGTGGTGCTCCTATAAAATCAAAAGAGATGTCTTCTCGATGACCGTCCTGACATATCAGCACAACCTTTTCGGTGTGTTGTGTTACTTGTCCAGAGGATAGTTGGGAGCCATCCACTGCAGTTACGTTTTCCGCCTGTGGTTTATGCCAAAGAGGGAGGCCTATTGTGTGTGGCTAGAGCCTGATCAATATAGTTACCTACTGCTCCACTATCTATATACGCCTCCAAGGTGTGTACTCTTGATGGTTGCTGAACTATGAGTACTGGAATGACCAGATGTGAGGTCTGAACTACATTCTTGTTTTTGCTCGACAAGGGGACCCCTACCCTTGTTGGGCGCTGGAGTTTTCCGGAGCCGTGTCTTGTTTCTTATCGGTATTATCCGTGACACCTACAGGTCTCTTGGGTGGTTTAGTGGGGCAATCTCGAAGAAAATGTCCTGCCTTGCCACAGTGTAAGCAAAGTTGTTGCTGCCTCCTTTTGTCTCTCTCTGCCTTAGATATAGGGGCCCGTAACCCCCCGATCTGCATAGGTTCAGTTGTTTCATGGGCCATGCCTGGATTGTCCTTGGGTCACATGTAGACTGATCTCGCTTCAGTTCTTGTGCAATCCAGTTTTTCTGTCTTGTAACCTGTGATCCAGTTGCAGCGTTAGGTTGATATACTCTGCACAGGCTTCACGAGGGTTGACCACCTGGGCTAACACATCCTTTAGTTCCCCACGTAGTCCTCGATAAAATAATGTGGTTCTTTTCTCTTCAGGCCAGTTGGTTTGTGCAATGAGGCAATTGAAAGTGGCTATATATGTCAGTAAATCATGATTCCCCTGTTTTAGGGACAACAGTTCGTTATCCAGGGCCTGTCCTTGGGTGTGCCTCGCAAACAGCTTTTCCAATTCCCGTAGGAATTCCCCGAAATTGTGCAGCACAGGGTCATCCTAGTTGACCAAGGGTGTTGACCAGTCCGCTCCACTGCCTCCGAGATATGAAAGTACAAAAGCCTCTCTGGAACTATCATTCGGGAATGCACCTGTGCAGCACAAAAAGTGCAGGAGACACTGATTCATAAATATGGCAAATTTGTTGGGGTCGCCGGTAAACCGTTCAGGTGGAGCCAATGGTACAGCCTCTGGGAGTACTACTTCAACTGGTGGTAATGGTGGCAAAGGGCTTCATGCAATTCCAGGTAACTGGACCTGCCCTGCATGAGTTTGAAGCACCTGTCTGGCCAGTTCGTCGGTTCGTTCTCGAGCAACGATTAAGTCCCTTCTTAAAGAGTTTGTCTGTTGTCTGGAGGGATGCACTTCAGCCCGTAGTTCCACCAGCAATTGGGCCAACTGTTGGTCTCAGAGGTATTCATAGTACCCAGGCAGAGATTCAGAGAGGGCTTTGCGTTCTGTTACACTCACCTGGTCTCTGCGGGGGCGTTGGGGCATGGTTGGAGCCCTCCCAGGAGTTGACTTTCTCGGATCGCTTCTCTCCCCCAAATGCTGCGTTTTTGTGGACCCAGAATGCTGGAACTGTTCCTGAGAGAAGATGAGAGGCAGTGAGGATAGCGTGGTGGTGTTGCGGTTCCCTTCGACCCTTTTGTGCCAAAATGTAGTACACAGGAGTTTGCCCATGTAAGCTCACCTGTTTTTATGTAAGGATGAGCTCTCCGTCCTGCTTTCCTTCAGCAGGGGTGCTGTGGATGGACCTAGTTGCGTCACTGGTCCAGGTTGTGGAGGTCCAGGCCGGCTGCAACCATTCTGTCTTGAAGGTAAGTGTTTATATCTATGATTATTGTCCGTATTATTTGTGTTAATTCTTCCCCAATGATTATTGTTCGTAACCATATATCGTTCTCTCTCCTCCTTAGTGATGAAGATGACCCAGGAGCACGTGATGGTGAAAAAGTCTATTCCGGATGACCCATTGGTGGTAAGTAGAAGGTTCCAGATGTTGCGCCAAGTTCGTGAGTTGCCCTGCTTTAGCGTGTTAAGGTATATGTGATTGCTCACCTTGTGTTTCTTATTCCCTTTGCAGATGCGGCTGGTCAGTGTTAGCTGGTGAGCGGTTTCCGAACTCCTGCAGGCTGCTGGAGATGAAGATCCGCGTGGATGCTGCGTCTGAGGATGGCCCTGTGTTGATTGGAGTTCGGGACAGGTAAGGATGCTGGGCAGCACCCACAGAGGATTCAAGAAGACAGGTAAGATGAATGCGGCTGCTGCAGAGTCGGAAGCGATACCGGTACTATCCAGGTAAGATGCGCGCGGCAGCTGCAGAGTGGGAAGCTGAGGGCAGTGCTTCCAGCGATGGTGAGGCTTCAAGGTAAGATGCGCGCGGCGGCTGCAGAGTGGGAAGCTGATGGCAGTGCTTCCAGCGATGGTGTGGCTGAATCCAGGTAAGATATTGAAGGTTTCCAAAGACTGAAGATGCACGTGCTGGACCAGGTAAGATGCTGGAGAGATCCAGGGACGAAGACGCATGTGCTGAGCCAGTTAAGGGTCTTCTGGACGGTGGTAACCGTTACGCTGCTCTTAGCAGACTAACACCAAGCGCCAGTTTGCGGGTGGGGCCGGCTTATATAGCTCGGCCCCAACCATTCCCCTTAGGTCCCGCCTTGTGGCCCCACCTTGCTCCTCCTCCTGTCTTCTGCACATGCCTTCCCTGTACTAATAGGGCCGCGCCAGGACTTGATGCACGTGCCTTCTGTGTTCTGTGTGCAAGCACACTTTGTAATGAGCTTGGTTCCATAGGCGCCAAGACTGGGTCCATTGGGATCCTGCAGAAAGTGAAGTACTGGGCCCTTGCCCAGTAGCCATGACAGTGTAAGGCTGTGTAAGGTTGCGAGTGTACTTCATGACTAACGTAGCTACGTCATGCTGTCACTAGTGTCTTCAACACAGTAGTTTCTCGGCACTTAATCAATGCTGTCCATCATGGCGTTTGGATCCATAATCACTGTTGAATTATTGGTATCCATAAAGGCATTTACTGGATAAGGTTGGAATGGCTGTCTGAGAGAATACATCTCAGCATACGTGTCAGTCAGTGGTGCACTCGAGATTTGCCTGAATAATGAGTGACTTGGTGAGTTCTTGACACTTCGGGCCGTCATGTTTATAGGGATGAGGGGGTCAATCCTGTTACCCTCTCTTCAGATGGTTTTTCCTATGAATTTCACATAAAAGCACTTCAGAGACAAAATATGTTAGGTGTGAGATGTGGCTGTTTAAGCCATAGGTGGGGGCCTGTCCAGAACAGTGAAGGAAACAGTTTGTTGACTTCCTCTACAGTGGCAGACCGTTAGCTGACAATAGGCTATTAAGGTTTTGGGTGCCAGAGGGTCTTCCTCATGGAGGAGGGGAGTATAAAATGTCTTGGCCCAATCGAGTCAAAATGTCTCCCCCTTAGTTGTCTCCTCACATGTGATCCTCCCTCATGAAACCACCACCACGGTCAGGATCAGGTAACGACTGCCGTCCGTTGGCCACATAGGAGGAGGTCACCTCCGGGGAATCCGTGATGACTCCACTGGATTCATCACAGAATGTAGTGGCACGTCTCAACCAGAAATGTTCCAAAATGTGGAACACCTATGTGTCAAAACTCACCTGGATCAGACTGAATGAAAAGCCTGCTGAAGTGCAAATAATGGCACACTTCTCTTTTTACTTTAGAGGAAATGGCACTGTACTCGTAGGCTCAAATGAAAGGTGCAATAAGACTTTGTTTATTCCTGAATGCAATAATGGCACATCTGCATTAACGGATTGTTGTTGGGTGTGCAGAAATATGCTTATCTCCACCTTCCCCCATCCTGGAGAGGCGCCTACTCGCTCACAACCTTGCACTCGGCCGTTCTTATAGTCCCTAACTCGCATTTTTTTATTCTTTTATTTTAATTCAGTTTGTTAAAAACTGTTAAAAAATTGAAAATACTAAAAGTGGTAAAAAGAATAAGAGATGCACAAAAGGAAGTCCCATACTCATTATCCTAGTTTTTCCTCATGTGACATGGCATTTATCCTTAGTTCATCAGTCTCTTGTTCAGGTGGTCTAGGTAGAATGTCAGAGCAAATGTACATTTTTTGTTAGACCCTTCTGACATCACCACCCACCAATCCTCCCCACTTAGACACGGTCTTCTTGCAATTTCAGTCCCAAGATGTTTAGTTCTCAATGATTTGAGTTCTACATAAAAGAGGACTAGATGTTTCAAGGTTTCATTTGCATTAGCACAGAATCTGCATCTGCTATTGGAGCACACACAATTTTTTCTCAGATTTTGTATTTCTTTGGGTCAAAAAAGGTTTAAACTGAACTTTAGAAAAATTTATCTGAGGTGCTTACTGGGGAACCTTTCCAGGTAGGTTGGCAGTTTGTTGAGAGCCTTGTATTCTGGAGCTGCCTGCCGCATGCACCTATGCTGTGCTCTCTGTTCTGTAGTTTCGACCCAGTCTTGCTGCCACAATTTCTTTTTAACTGCGGTTGGATTATGTGGCGGAACGTCTATATTGGTGTTTATTTGCAGTACGATCATTTCACAACGTTGCATCCATTTGCCCAGTGTTGTTTCACTTTTATCTACAGTAGGTGTATTCAAGATCTTAAACTGCGGGAGGCTGTCAACACCGATCACTTTTCTATATAAAGACAGCATATTCCAGGTGATCCTTGCGTTGATCGAGGTAAGCCCTAGCTCGTACCTGATACAAGCTGTTGGTGTTCCTTTTGGTAGTTGTAACATTTATCTCCAGAACACATGTTCACACGTCGACCATGTCATGTAAGAGCAACCCAGTGCAGCTTCCGCACCATAGATCAAAGCCGGTACTACTTTGGCTTTGTAAAAGTTAATGGTTTCAGTGTGAACTTGCCAAATTTCCTGTTTATCATGGCGTCTTGCATGGCTAGCATTTTGCATTTCAATTTGATCTTCTGTACCATAGGTTTGTCATTGATGTTAGAATTGATTAAGACTCCCAAGTATTGGGACTGGTTTGCACATTTTACAGGTTCTTGTCCGAGTTTCCATTGAAATATTTTCTTGCAGTTTCCTTTGGATCCTTTAAGACTCTTCAAGACCAACATTTCTGTGTTAGCAACATTTACCTTTAGGCCGTTGTGATCGTTATATATTTTTTTCAGGGCTGACCAATTGGAGTCAAGTCCAAAAGAACAATGTCATCTGCATATAGCATCCAGCTCAGATGGTTTCCATTAATTTTGGGAGCAAACGACTGTACTTCACCCAGTGAGTCACCAACATCAGCTATAAACAAGTTGAACAGTGTTGAACCTAACTGGCACCCCTGCTTCACACCTTGAGATATTCTTATCGGAGCAGATAAGGTGCCATTTTGATCTAGGTGGATTATGATTTCTGTGTTTGAAAACAGTTCTTTGATCGCCATACTTAAACTTGCAGGACATTTTCAATTTGTCAGCTTCGTCCATAAGAGTTCTCTATCTACGCTGTATAAGGCGTGAGCCAGATCTACGAAAGCAAGATAGATTTTTGTTTCTTTCTTAATTGCTTCCATTTTGAGCAAGTTGATCATTAGTAGATTTAGCTCACATCCTACGCCCTTAACGAAACCCGTTTGAATGGGATCGAAGGATCCAGATGACTTGATCCATGCTGTTAAATGACGCAGCAGTTGAGTGGCAAAGATCTTGCCTACCACGTCCAAGAGTGCTATCGGCCAATAGCTTTTGTCCTCTGTTCTTACGCCCTTTTTGAATAATGCTACTATGATGGCACCCTTCCATGACATGGGTATTATGCACTCTTTCAGTATGCTCTTGAATAGGTTGTCGCAGAAGTCAGTCCACTCTTTGTGGTTTTGCTTCAATATTTGGTTTGTTAGGACATCTGGGCCAGGAGCCTGAGATGAGCTAATTCGCCTGATGTTCTCCAAGATGTTGTCTTTGGTGATGTCTATATTCCAGGACTTCAAGCAGTGAAACTGGGGTGCTTTGATTGGTCCTTGCATCTTGCACAAGTTGGTGTAATGATCGATCCATTGTGCTTCCGTTACCATATTGCATTGTATGGACTGTTGCAGAGCCTCTATGTTGTTTATAATCATCCAGAACTCTCTTGAGTTCTGTGCCATACTCTTCAGCATCATTTCTGCATCTCGCTGTTCCACTATGATTTTATGTGAGGCAAGCCAATTTTTGTACCTCATTTTATTTTTCTCTTTAAATAAATCGATTTGCGTTGTCAGTTTGCATTAGGGCTCTGATGTTTTTTCTACATTCACGCTTTTTGAGTGCAATATCGATGTCAGAAGCATGCTGTCTTTTGAATCTCGGTTTTCCAGTGCCGTTGCTCCTTTCTATGTATTGTTATAATAGGGCATTGTACTCTACCTTGTCACCACCTTCCGTGTTTGTTTTGTCAGAGCTTTCGTCATATTTGCTTTCTTAATACTGTTCATTCTCAATCAGTTTCGACTGGGTTCTATGTTCACTGATTGTCTCCATGTTGCAGAGGTGGAGGTTTTTGCTTCTATGAAGCACATTTTTACCAGATTGTGGTCACTTCGTGACATTGTAACGTTAAGATTGATGACCATTCGGGCAAATCGTTTGGAGGCGTAGAAATAATGCAAGACCGATTGTTGGTTGTCACATCTCCAGGTTGCATGTGAGGGGATATCCCCCACTGTGTTTCTGTTCAATATTGACATGTCCCTGGCTTTAATTTCGTCTAGCCATTCTGTTTTAATTGCTTGTGGGGGCTTCATTTTTTGCAATTTGTTATTTTTATCTGATTTCATTGTAACACACTCCATGTTTAAGTCCCCGCAAAGAATGATGTTGCGACTCATCTCAGTGGACATGATGTCAATTATCTCACAGACCTCAACAAGGAAGATCCAGGTCCCCACTGCTTGATGTTGCCAATATACATTAATAATGTGTATTTTTAATCTCTTTCCCTCAATTTTCTGTGTTGATTCTATGATGGTTGTTTCTATGTATGGCGAGTGGTTGTGTCATGACCCACACGGCGCGACCCTTTTGGTCTTCCTGGTCCTTATCGCAACGGGCCTTGCATTCCCTGACACTCCCAACATGGCCGTCCAGCGTGACACGCCTTCCGCGGTCTGTACATTGGACGTAACGTATTCTACTAATAGACCACACTCCCGCGGCTCTGCGCGTCTCAATGATATTGCCAAGTAGCGATCAGACGTGTGCTCTGTAGTTCGCAGTATTGCCTTCCTGGTTCCTAGCTTTTCTACTTCCATTCCTTGCCCCTTTCCCTTTTCCTCTTGCTTCCTGGACTCATGCGCCATCAGCACGTCGTCTTCGTTTCCCGGATCCCCGGATTGCTGGATCCCGGAATCTTAAACGCACGCTGGAGTCGGAAGAGACTCGCTCAGCCTTATTCAAGTCCAGGTCTGTCCGCAAGAAGACACCGCCAACGGAGTCCAGCAAGGATCGGTCTCGGGTGAGAAGGAGGGAACTCTGTGACAGTTTGAGATGCCTACCGACCACACTCAAAGTCGACATGGAAGCGGCCGTCCAAGACCTGATGCGTGGTTTGCAAGAATTAACCACCGAGGTGCAGAATTTAAAGGCGGAAAACGCTGCTCTCAAGCAATTAGTTCTATCCCGTGATTCAGCCGCAAAAGAAAGTGTGTTACTGGGCGGCATTGTTGACAAATATGATGGGTCGGCAAAACCCTTCGTGGATTCCTGGACTCATGTTTGGTTCCCTTTACATGTAAGCCATGTTACCTTTCCACTCCCAGGGCTAAGGTGGGGTTCATAATCTCTCACCTTTCCGGAAATGCTTTAACCTGGGCTACACCCCTGGTTAACTCTGGCAACGCTCTCCTAGATGACTGCGATGATTCATATGGGCCCTAAAGACCATGTTTGATCGCCCAGAGCAGGTCTTTAGTGCCCAGGAACGCCTCTTAGACTTTCAGCAGGGATCTCAGGATGTGCTCATGTATGTAACCCGCTTCAAGCAATTGGTCAAGGAAGCTGATTGGTCTCCGGAGGCAAGTTTTACCCTTTTCAGGAGAGGACTAAATGAGGAGATTAAAGATGAGTTAGCCAGAGTGGCCCGACCGAACTCATTCCAGGCTCTTATGGACCTTGCCATGCAAATAGATTTTCACATCCAGGAAAGGAAGGCAGATGTGGGGAAATCCTCCGAAGGTGTCCTTTGAGAATACCTCCAAATCTGACACAAACCCTGGATCAGTCACCGAACCAGAACCCATGCAGATAGGAGCCTTCCGTGGACCCATTTCCCCGCAAGAAAGGATGAGAAGGATTAATACGGGGTTGTGCATGTATTGTGCCTCAGACAAACACTTGGTTAGAGAATGCCCTCTGGCCCCTCCTCGGCGTTCGGGAAACCCCAACTCCCGATCCTAGATGGAGCAGGGCTTCGGGAGAGAGATGTTTGCTCCACATCAATTACATCCTTGAACTCTCCTGGACAAAACAATGTAGTGATACTACAGGCCTTCCTATCAACCTCCGGGAATAAGACCTATCCTGTTTTGGCCTTGGTAGACTGCGGGGTTATGGGAATATCCATTGATCAAGATTGGGTTTTTAGTCACCACATCCCATACGAAAAACACAAAGCATCATGCAGCTGGTGGAAGCGATCGATGGAAGACCCCTCACTTCGGGGCCCATAAGCCTGCAGACCAAAGAGATCCAGCTTTCAATTAACCACCACCAAGAGCGGATTCGATTCGACATTATTAAGTCAGCTCATTACCCCATGGTACTGGGCATGCCCTGGTTACAGAAACACAATCCGTATTTCAATTGGACAGCAGGATCACTATTCCTCGGCTCAGAGTTTTGTATGTCTCACTGTCTAATCCTGGATCCCTCCTTGACCCCCTCCAAAGAACCACTAATAGACCATCAAGCACCTCTCATGGTTTCCAATATCGTGCAGGTCCCTAAGGCCTATTAGGGATTTGTTGATGTGTTCTCAACTGCCATAGTCCAGGCCTTACACCCTCACAGGATTGAAGACTACGCCATAGACACGGATCCCTCAGCAGTGATTCCTTTTGGCAGGATTTTCATCCTTTCTGAACCTGAGAAAAAGGCCCTCCGAGAATACTTGGATACCAACCTTGAGAATGGCACCATAAGACCTTCAACATCTCCAGCCGGAGCTTCATTGTTCTTTGTTCCTAAGAAGGACACTAAGGAACTCAGACCCTGCCTCAATTATCGTGGATTAAATCAATGCACCCTCAAGGACCGGTACCCTTTACCCTTAATTTCTGATATCCTGGAAGCGGTCAGAGGCGCTGTGATTTTCACGAAACTGGACCTCCGGGGTGCCTATCATTTGATTCGTATCCGGGAAGGAGACAAATGGAAAACAGCATTCAGAACACCCTTTGGTCACTTCGAATATCTGGTCATACCCTTTGGATTAACTAATGCCCCAGCAGTCTTTCAACGTTTTATGGACACGGTGTTCTCTGTCATGCTATTCCTCTTTGTCATCGTCTACCTGGACGACATTTTGATCTACTCCAAGGACCTTCTAAAGCATGAAGAGCACGTAAAGGCAGTACTACGACGACTCCATGAACATAAACTCTTGGCCAAACCCGAGAAATGTCTGTTTCACGTTGCTTCTGTTCATTACCTAGGATTTATCCTTACTCCAGAGGGAATTGGCATGGACCCATCAAAGGTAAAGGCTATATTATCCTGGCTTGCTCCCACGTCCGTGAAACAAGTTCAATCCTTCCTGGGGCTTGCCAATTTCTACCTGAAGTTTATACCCACCTTCTCTGAGATTGTTCAACTGATTGTTGCTCTCCTGAAGAAAGACACACCCTTTGTCTGGTCTATTCCGCAAGATAAGGCATTCCAACTCTTGAAGACAAGATTTACTCAAGCTCCCATTCTGGCCCAACCCGACATTGATCGACCATTCCTTGTGGAAACGGATGCCTCTAACTATGCCATTGGAGCGGTGTTGAAGCAAGAATTTGAGGATAAACTAGAACACCCCATTGCTTACCTTTCACGAACCCTGACTCCCACTGAGACACACTACTCCATCCTGGAAAAATAACTTTTAGCCACCCGCCAAGCCTTCACAGAGTGGCAACATCTACTCCTGGGAGCAAGATATCCAGTCCCGGTCCGCACGGACCACCGAAATCTTCAAATTCTACAGTCATTAGAGGGTCGGAACAGTCGTCAGGCTCGTTGGGCCTTCTTCTTTGCCCAGTACCAGTTCCACATCACTCATTTTCCTGGATCACAAAACTTGATTGCTGACGCCTTATCTCGACGGCCTGACTATGAAACCACCGAAGATAAGGCCTATCCCAAGATGTTTTCCCACACGATTTTTGTAGCCCAAGCAGTCAACCTCCTGGAAGAAATCTGAGTACAAAACCAATCCTCTGAACTCTGGAAGAATATTTCAAGAAAGAATCAATGGAACCTGAGAGTCAAGGAAGGATATTTGTTCAAGGACAGCGCTCTGCTCATTCCTACACAAAAATTACAACAAAGAATAATAAACCTCTGTCATGATACCCTTCACTCCAGACATCGTGGCATCACCAACACCCTCCACCTCATACAAAGACAATTTTGGTGGCCTAAAATGAAGACTGACGTACAACTATACGTCCAAGCCTGTGCAATCTGTAGTCAGAATAAACATGACATCAAGAGGCCGGTGGGTCTTCTGCTACAACCGGCACTGCCAACAAGGCCATGGGAATTTATCGCTACAGACTTCATTGTGGAATTACCGCCTTCCAAAGGGGACACCACCATCATGGTCACCATTGACTTGTTCACTCATATGGCTCATTTCACACCCCTCAATAAGCTACCATCCTCATCTGAACTGGCTGGAATCTTCCTGGAGCACATATTCCGCCTTCATGGACTTCCTTCCAAGATAATTTCCGATCGAGGACCTCAATACGGTTCACAATTCTGGAAACACCTCTGTCAAATATTAGGAATCCAACGCGCTCTTTCATCAGGTTATCACCCTCAAAACAACAGGGCCACAGAACATGCTAATCAGACTATGGAACAATATCTTCGATGCTTTGCTACTAAGGTTCAGGATGACTCACAGTCGAACGTTGTTTCTCTGATAAATTCAACTATTTTAATATTGTTAGACGGTATCGATCTTAAGAGTGGAATAAGGTGGAAGAGGCGCAAGCCGTTGTTCCTGTTTAGAATGAGCCCAGCATTGATAAGTTGGATTCTTTCCAGCAATATACAATAGTTGGAATGTATCTTTTGTCTTTTGTTTTGAATCCTTTGAGTGGCTGAGGCCAAGGGCCACCTGTCAACTCTCCAGTCATCTTCTATTTCTGTCTTAAGGGCGGCTTTTTGCTTGTTTTGCCTCCAGTGGAGAGGTGTGTTGAAGTAATATATGCGCTTTATTAGATGTTTGGACAGATGGTCAAGATCTCTGTTTCAAAGTCAGGTTTTGCGTTATAATTGCTTGCTTTGCTTCAATCTTTGCTCTTCGGTCTGCAATTATTCGAAAACAATCCAGATCGGAGGCTCTCTCGCTCATGTCTGTCTTGCGCTTTGAGTGCATCGGCGGTGTGATAGGGATAGTGCATACTCTTTTAGTGACAGACACAGGTGTCCCATGAGGTTCCTCGTGTGACGGGGTCTCTTCTCAGAATCTCCTCTTCAGAATCTGTGCATAGAATGATTCGACCCTCTTGGGGGTTACCCTCTTCTTGCTTATCTTCCTCTCTATCAGTTTAATACGTAGACAGGTTCAGCAACTCAACCATGAGGTCCTCCTCTTCTCTCTCAAGCTCCACTGGACTAGTTACCTTTTTGTCTTTTTCGTTATTTTGGTTTTGAGAGGCAGGATCTGGATCTCGCCCAAAACAGAGGCTTTCTGGAGGGCGGGAGTTTGAATTGTAACGTTCAAAGCTTTTATGTTCCTCAGGAATTTACACAAATGTATGGCATTTGGATTGTTGCCTCTCAACATGTTTTTGGTCTTCTTTTTATTTTTAACTTGTGTACAGGAAGGGCTGCCTGACTTCGAGGTTTCACCTCTTTTTGCTTTCGTTACTCTTTGCGTTAATTCTGGGCACAATTTTTTCAGAAGCCTCAAGATCAATATTAGTCCCCTTCGAATTCGCAGAGGTTGACAGGGTGGCTGCAATCCCATCACCAGTCCAAACTGCCTCTGTCATTTTAGTTTGTGAACTTTTGTTGTTTTCTACGATCGGTTCAGATCTTTTCGGTGAGACACACACGTTTTCTTCTTCGCTTGTCTTGTTCAAAGAACCGTTTGCGCCAGTTTTACGTAGGTCCAAAGTGGGAGCGACTGCTGGTTCCTTGCTATTATTTGGGACACCTTGAGACTCCACGTGGGCGTGAAGATTAAGGCTCTTGGGCACCTTTCCTTCACAAGTGGTTTCAAGGATTACTAGGCCTCGATCTCCTTGATCAAAGTGGTCCCTCTTTAGAATCGTCAAGGGTCGTCTCGCTACTTCCGTGAGGAGCGTTTTTTCATCTGTGTTATTTTTTAGCTGTTCTTTTAGCAGATTGGTTGACATTTCATTTCTTTGGTTGTGATTGTTAGCTTGAGCTTTCATTTCTCTTAGCTGCATTTAAATATTGACCATCTTGGAGTTCATGAGGGCAATTAAGTTGTTCTGGTCTTTGTAGTTATCATTAAACTGCTTATACATTTTTGTAAAAGGAGCTACTGCAATGATCATTGATGACATTATGTTAGGCCTTAACTCATAGAACACCTTCTCCGCCATCTCCTTTATGTCATTATTTGTAGCAGTCTGTTTTGGTTTCCTCACTGGCATGGATCTTCTCACTTTTGGGTATTCACCTTTCCACAAACGATGAGTCCGAGAATGACTCATCAGACGTTGAAACAGATTCATTTAGATGAACTCGCACAGTCTTTTTGGATCCCAGGTCATTGAATGGGCTTGCGTTTCTGTCAGGCTCAATATCAGTTGGAGTTCTTTGTTGTGAGCAGTGAATTGGTGGTGAGGGGCTGGAATCAACACGTCTTTGTTTCTGAGGTTGCCTATGCTCATATTGCATGTCACTGCAGTTCTCACTGGTGGTAAGAATGATGTCAGTTTCCTTTTGTTGATCGTTGAGCACAAGATTCCACCTCTCTGTATTACTGAGTAATACTCCGTGCTCGTATTGTTGTGATTGATTTTTGCATTTAGTGTTGTCAGATCTTTAAGAAGTTGATCAGCAACTGCAAGCAAGTTGTGCCGTCTTTTGGTGGTAGCAACTCTGTGTTCACTCGGGAACTCAGTGTGTACGTCACTCTCAGACTCCTGTTGTTCTAGAAGACGAGTGGCGGCACTTTGAGTTGTTTCAAAAAGCTCCTTGATGACCACTTGATTTGGATGGCAGGTATAGATGCCTAAGTGACGGGTCCCTGTCAGTCTTTCCAATCCCTCCAAATCCTAATGGAGATTGTGACATTTGGTGGCCAGTCCTCTGCAGGATGATCAAAGTTTTCCTCCGTCGGCTGGTCTTTTCTAGACTGGGTGTCTGGAACGATAGCTTCAACAAAAACTGCTGCCATTTCAGGTTCCTTCAGTCTGTGATCCTCGATCACTTGTGCCACATATGGCACCCCACATGTAGAGTCGGGGCTAGGCCTGGTACGCCTTACATCGATGAGCCCCTCCCGATCGCCTGCCACTCCATTCTCATGTGTCCAGTTGCTACGCCCCACTGATCGGCATGCCAGGACGTGTAGCAGAGGAACACCTTCTCAGTCTATCACTGGGCTTGCTTGGAAGGTCTTTTTAAAACCATCCGTGAGGCATCGGAGGGACGAGATGACCATGTATTTTTTGGGTCCTTTTGGGCACGTGCTTCTTCCATTGTTCAAGCCTAGCGCTAATCCACTCAAGCTCTCCTTGCTCTGTAACTGATCGTTCCCGTTCAATGACTGGCGCAAGGTTCGCGCAGGGAGCGGAAGCAAAGGAGACGTTAGGATGGCAGATCGTGAATGCTTTTTTTTAGAGCATCGTTTGTGGGGGTGCTTTTACACAATGAACCCCCAATAGGCATGTATTAATTCTGTCAAAAGCCCATTGACCATTTGTAGCCCCAGCACTTATTTGTTCACTTGCACTTCTGCTCTCCCTCGAGTCCTGCTGGGATATGTGAGACAGCGCGGAGTTGCATTGTCAGAGCTGCAACCGGATTTGTGGGGGCAGAAGCATGGTCGGGCGGCTATCTGCTTATTGAGAGCGGGTGGTAGGAGCAATGTCTTCCATTACAATAGCGGTTAGGCTTAAGAGGGTTCAGGGCCTATGTCCCACGTCCCGTGTCCCACCAGGAACACCAGGAACACTCCTACGCACTCCGTGACGCTCCATGACCGGGTGCAAGGTTTTGACTTGGAGGCTCCTCCTTCAGCCGTAGACAATGAAAAAACAATTGTAGCAGCAGACTCCCAGCGATAAGTCCGAACACCAAGAACACTCCTACGCACTCCACCCTTTGACTGTCATGAACATGCCACCCCCAGCTGAAACTGAACACCCTCCCCATCAGCATGCTTGCCCCTCACTTAGAACCCGGCAACACACAAGGTTGAATTATTGGTCCCAAGACTCCTCTGACAATCTTATAGCGATCCCAGAGCAATTCCATCTTTTTACAAAGACTGAAGCATTTTTCACCTCCCTCCTTGTGCCTGGTATCCAAACTGTAGTCAATGCATAGTGGTTGTAGATTACTAGGTGGGAGATACTCTAGATAGCGGACCAGACAGAACAGGGTGTCAAAACAGAATTGTGGGCTATTCATCTAGTGAAGCACCAGAACCGGTATGTTCTGGATTTACTTACAGCACTGGAAGGGGGTGTGTGCAAGAAGATAGGATCTTCTTGCTGCACATACATGCCCCAAAATGATGCAGACAATGGGTTTTTAACCCATGCCACAGGAGCCCTCCACAACCTGCGGATTGCCATGGAAAAGGAAGCTGGAGTGTGTACTAAAGATCGGTTTGATTCAATATTTTCATGGGCCCCATATTCATTGGGGATAGCAGTAATGGTGCTGGTTCCTGTTGTGGTATTTTTTCTTGTATTTTTTTGTACCTGTCAAATGATCCTACACTGCTGCTGCAAGACACTGCCTAAGAGTGCGATGATGATGTTGGTGTCTATAACAACTGGTAAAGTTGTGCCCCTCACAAAACACATGTACACACAGGCCGAGAAGTGGAATGGTGAATTAGAGCACAGGGTGGTAAGAGTAGAACAACGAGTTAGTCCCCAGGAGACACTGTCTTACCCCCCCCACCTGATGCAAAAAATTATGGGACGCATTGGGTAGACTTGGCAGGAGCTGAGGGATGCTGCTTTATGACGTGTACCCCAGAAGAATTTGTTTGGTTGGGTGAACATTTACGTCACGTGTGCAAAGTGTGGGTGCCCAAATACAATGATTATAGAAGAAGGGAAGCTGCAGGGTTAGTTAATGGAATATTAACTAAGCGGGGACTGTTGAGATGCAAGTGCAACATCCGTGGCAGGCGAAGAGGTTTAGACTGCGCATAACATATTAACAGGTGGCCTAGTGCTTGCAGTCTTCATTGGGTGCAGCAGAGTGCACGTGCATTCATTTCTAATATTAAGTACAAAAAAGAAGGTGGGTGAGGCGCGCACTCCCGGTCCTGGTCAATTGAACCTGTTGCAAAAAATAAGTAGCTGGGTCACATCCCAAATTGGACAAATATTCACAGGGTTAGATCCCTTCAAATGGACAAATATTCACAGGGTTAGATCCCTTCTGCTGCAAATTAGGTACTCAGTATTAACAGGGTTAGATCCCTTGCTGCAAATCAGGTATTCAGTAATAACAGGGTTAGATCCCTCAGCTGCAGTTCTGTGGTCTGTAGTTGTTCTCCTCCTAGCGCTTTCTTATCTCAAATAATCATCAGGGAGGCTGTTGAGCAGGTGTGTCTAATTAGACTCAAAGGATTCTGGTAGCTGTAGTGAAGACGTTTTTTTCTGTTCAGGTGACCAGCAACCGACACCCCTCCAAAGCACAAGTCCTTCCCAAATTTGGGGGAGGGGAGAGAACCATCTTTATGATTCTCCAAAGTGGGGCACAGTCACCCCGTGGCGCTGCCTCTGGAGCCCGGGACTCCCAAAGCATTAAGTACAAAAAAGAAGGTGGGTGAGGCGCGCACTCCCGGTCCTGGTCAATTGAACCTGTTGCAAAAAATAAGTAGCTGGGTCACATCCCAAATTGGACAAATATTCACAGGGTTAGATCCCTTCAAATGGACAAATATTCACAGGGTTAGATCTCTTCTGCTGCAAATTAGGTACTCAGTATTAACAGGGTTAGATCCCTTGCTGCAAATCAGGTATTCAGTAATAACAGGGTTAGATCCCTCAGCTGCAGTTCTGTGGTCTGTAGTTGTTCTCCTCCTAGCGCTTTCTTATCTCAAATAATCATCAGGGAGGCTGTTGAGCAGGTGTGTCTAATTAGACTCAAAGGATTCTGGTAGCTGTAGTGAAGACGTTTTTTTCTGTTCAGGTGACCAGCAACCGACACCCCTCCAAAGCACAAGTCCTTCCCAAATTTGGGGGAGGGGAGAGAACCATCTTTATGATTCTCCAAAGTGGGGCACAGTCACCCCATGGCGCTGCCTCTGGAGCCCGGGACTCCCATAGCATTAAGTACAAAAAAGAAGGTGGGTGAGGCGCGCACTCCCGGTCCTCCCCTCCCCCAAATTTGGGAAGGACTTGTGCTTTGGAGGGGTGTCGGTTGCTGGTCACCTGAACAGAAAAAAATGTTTTCACTACAGCTACCAGAATCCTTTGAGTCTAATTAGACACACCTGCTCAACAGCCTCCCTGATGATTATTTGAGATAAGAAAGCGCTAGGAGGAGAACAACTACAGACCACAGAACTGCAGCTGAGGGATTTAACTCTGTTATTACTGAGTACCTTATTTGCAGCAAGGGATCTAACCCTGTTATTACTGAGTACCTGATTTGCAGCAGAAGGGATCTAACCCTGTGAATATTTGTCCATTTTGAGATTTGACCCAGCTACTTATTATATTTTTTGCAACAGGTTCAATTGACCAGGACCGGGAGTGCGCGCCTCACCCACCTTCTTTTTTGTACTGAATGCATTCATTTCTAGTTAGCTTTGACACATATTAGAAAAACCATATAGCCACATTGAAGGAGAAACAATGTAATCACGTTGCGAATGCAAAAGTTAAAGATAAGCTAATGTATTTTGCATTTAGCAGTAGTATACAGCATTATGTTTTTTAGGGATGTTCTAGTAGGTAGATGACATAGGTAGGAGTGTGAGATGGAGTCAGAAGTATTGCAGTAAAGCCAAGGCCGGGGACTAAGGTAACAGGAGTTGCGCCATGTTGGACTTCAGGGCACGTTACAGTATGCATTTTGTGAAAGTATGAGAAACAGACCAAACGTGTGGCTGCGGCTCTGTCCGGTTGATGCGAGACACATCCCCCTTTCAAATCACCAGAGAGAAGTTATGCTGTCAAGGCTATAGGCAGTCGTGCTGTGGCAATAACAGTTAATTCAGTCCAGCTGCAGAGCTCAGAGGAGCTGGAAAAGGAATCTTGGGCCCAGGGAGGAAAGGAAGGGATGCGCCTTTTGAAGGTTGAATTCATGTGAACAGGGCATGGGGTTCTATGATGCCAAGAGGCCTGGTGAAGATTTAGAGCACTAGTTCCCTCACCCGAAGAGCAGTCATCCTATTTTTTGTTTACTGTATTTGGTTTATAAACAAACATTTACAAAAAAGGATAATAAGAACAAAGTATAAACAAAGTTACTAAATTAACAGATTGTCAGTAAGATGCGTGATAGTTTCCGCAGCAGAGTTACAAAACTGAGGGTTGGTATTCTGCTCGGGAATTACTTTTCTTCTAAATTGTATATTTCTAGTCGGGAGCAAATTCCAGCGAATCGTCATAAGCATATCCCTATAATATCAATTTGGGAACAAGGTAAACATAGGTGAGAGCATCCCCCATTTTTATGTTCATGAGTTAAATGGCTCATCAAGGAATAGGAGTGGAATAGATCACCTGTAGAATTGATTCACAGCTTTTACCAAATTTGACAATAAAGTTAAATGGTTCGATATTAGTCACACTCTTAAGGGTAAGCCCCATAACCTCATATATCGAAACCGGTATTGGTGCATTCCGTTTTGCATATAAAGCAAGCTTACGCCATTCAACTCTAGCTCTAAAGGACAATTTGGCCAGATCATATTTAATGGTCGCTAAGGGGTTCACATTAGGGACCCTCAATATTTTCCGCCACAGCCTCGCCTCAATCAGATGAGGTACCATAGAGCTCCAGACCATAAATTAGCTTTGGAACAATTTTACCCTCAAAGAATAAAAACGCAGGCTTAAGGGAGAATCGCCCATATTTACGATCAACTCTTAGTATTTGGTTTTGCAGCACAGTTGCTTTTTGAAGCATAATCTCATAAATATTCTTGAAACCCGGTTGTGCACTGAATTTGAAGCCCAAATAAGTGAAACTGGAACTGGTCTTAATCACTGTATCTTACAGGATCCAAGAAGGGCAACACGTTTTTCCCTCCCCCTTGAAAAGGCTGTTATTCTCCTTGTTTTATCTGGGTGTATTACTAGGCCATTCTCTATTTCATATGTTTAATAAGAATTCAGATGTCTTTGAAGGGAAACCTTAGATTTATCAAAAAGGAGGAAATCATCAGCATATGCCATCCATGCAATTTTACATGGGCCAACTTTTGGTGTGATCAAGACGGCTTTCTCAATGTGTTCAGCCACATCTGACATGTACTGATTATAAAGCCAAGGGTCCAAAATGCATCACTGTCTCAAACCCACATGAGTGCTAATTTTACCGGTTAAATCACCTTCCTTATTTATGATTTATAGTGATATTTTCGAATTCAATAATTTCTAATGCATTCATTTCGAATCAATAATGTCGAGAACGTTTTTTTCAAATGTATTATTTTTTTAATTAATTTTTTTAATGAGGGGGTTTCCCCTCCAACCCCGTTTTTTTTAATAACCCTTTTTTTACTAGCCAAACCCCCAAAAAAACATATAAAATAAAAAACAATATTCAACATTTATTTTTTTGACATTATTTTTTTCTAAATTAATGCATTAGAAATTATTCATTCGACATTTTAACTGCACACCCTTATTTATTTGTATCTGGATATATGAGTTCTCATACAATCCCATGAGGAGACACAGTAGTCCATTATTCCCCCAACTAGCCAATTATGCCCACAGTCTATTCCAATCTAGACAATCGAAAGCCGCAGAGAGATCGATTGAGGCCAGGTAGGTACACCCAGCAACTTCTGACCATGCAGCTTCTTGTAGTGAACTCAGGGTAAACCCATTAATGTTAGTCGAATGACCTCTACGGAAGCCGGTCTGTAGTTTGTTCAGGACATGCATATTAGCAGCCCAATTCCCCAGATGTATCAAAAGGAGGGAAGTAAAAATGTTACAAACGGCATCAATTAGTGATATGGGTTGGTACTTTTTAGACACAGACCTACTACCCCTTTTAAAAATCAGGACAACATTTGCCATATTCCAGGAGACTGGCAGCAAACCAGTATCTAGTATACTCCCAAACTGCAGAAAGAGAACATTGGTCCAATCAGAAGGGTCGGCCTTAAAGGTGTTATTTGTAAATCCATTCGGCCCTGGTGCCCTAGACTTCTTACATTGTATTATTAAGCTATAGATACCTTCTCTCTCAAGTTCAAATGGCCACTTCTGTTCAAAAGCTGGGATATTAATAGTGTTATCATTACCAATAGTTCTTAATGGAATACCATATCTTAAAAGAATTTGATCCACTTGTGTTCTGAAACTGCATTAATTTGGGATGTATTAATTACAGAGTTATGTTTATTAATCAAGGTCCAAAATGTCTCTACTTTACACGCAATCAGGATTCAAAGCACAGCTTCGGAATCCCATCATCTCACGGACGTTCTAATTGATTTGAAGAAATGTTTACATTTTTGCTTAGTTTTTTTTATGTGGTTCAATTTTAGCAGGGGATCTAGAGATGAGATCTTAAAATGTCTAATCTCTTTTCTCATATTTGTCTTTGCTCTTGCTAGCTCTTCATTATGAATATTAGTCGGATTAATGGGTTTCCTACCAATATACTTTCACACTTGATTAACCATATCGCTCATAAAGCCATCAAAGTTCTTTACACCTCCATCTTCCACTCCAATGAGGTCACTTGCACGATGGAGTGCAATGTTAGGTTTAGAGATATAATATTTGAATCAGACCAGCGAATGGCATAACCCGAGGCGGTAGTTCTCAATTGATGCATCTTGGAATGTTCCCTAATATTTAGGAATATTTAGGACAATATTGAATATGACCTCTAAAATACCATGATCACTCCATTCATTCTAAAATACTGAGAAGGAAGTACAGCAATTTAGCAGATGGTCATCAATGAAAACATAATCTAGATTCAATGAACTTGCTCCTCTGAACCAAGTTGGTATGTTATGTATTTCACCAAAATCCCTCCCATTCAGTGGATAAAGTGCCAGTGTCTCAAAAGCCAAACACCAACTCCTACCCGTTTGTCATTTAAAGTTCTGGGAAAACATATCTGCCGACATTTCAGATATTTCAGTTCCAACATCCTGAAAATCACAGGTAGCATTCAAGTCTCCAGCAACAATCACCCTCCCATCGCTATTCAAGGTTAGCCAAAATAGTATCCTCTCCAATAAAACTGCTAAAAAAAGAATTAAGATCAGCAATCCCTTATGCCACTATATATTAACCAGGAGAAATTTAATCAACCGTTCATCAGATGTTAGAGAGACTGCCAAGCACCAAATGTAAGATCTTCCAGTGTGATTGCATTAATTCCTAAGGCAAAGCCCACAGCAATTAAGAGCCTTCCCAATGGCCCTCCCGCCCTTACTACCCTTACTTGCCCTTACCTGCCCTAGCTGATTGAGAGAATACCTGATATTCATCCATAACCGCAGACTCAGTCAACCATGTCTCTTGTAGGAACATGCAATTTGCCACCTTTAAGAGACTGTTGACTACCAGGTTAGGAAATAAATGGTGGCTTCCCCTTGAGTTCCAAGATTTTATACATAGAAGCATCTCTCTCTTTTCAGCGTTCGATTGCCCTGGTCTGCTATTGGTCATATTTTCTCCAGAGGGTTGACATGAGTGATGGCCAGCCAGTGTTTTAGCCATCAGCCCAATCATCTTGAATGGCAGCTGATCTCATCCCCTGATAAACAGGTTGTGCCAGAGTATTACATCCCCGTAGGCACCTATACATCCCTCATTATGAGGGCTCAAATTACACACATCAAAACTAAGGGTGTGTAGGCTTAATCTCTAATAAAAACAAGCTATTTCACTAAATTTGAATTAAAATTAATAATGACAGTCTCAGGATGATTTCTATCCTGGAAAACTACTCGGTCAATATCACATGAGGAGAAAAGGGCCAAATCTGGGATCTCATCAAAATCGTCAGTATGTTCTCTCCGTTTAAGCAGACCCGAATGTCGGATCCCAGTTTGCTGGTTAGCTTTAGTACATACTCAGTTTTGATTGGATTCAGGTCATTCTTCATGTCCACCTGGCATGTAACCATATGAACCCAATCCTTGTCCCATTGAGGTTTGGAATTGTCATACAATTTGCGACCAATACTCTCAGACGTGTTTGCATGGCCCCTATTAGCTAGAGGTAAGGTGGGGGTATGTTCTCTGCATAAGAGGTTCCCAACACCTACAGCCACTGACGGATACATATTTTATGGTATATTCCCCATAGCCCTTAAACCGCGGTCCATGAGATCTGGACAGTTTAACAGCATTTTCACATTGTTATTCTGAAATAAATGTAATTTCTCGCCAGAGGCCAGCTGCAATGGGGGGGGGGGGTTGGCTGGCTGATGTAGGTAGGGTCACGATACAGAGAGTCAGGGAAGTACACATTCTTCAGTAAATTATCCCGTTTGGTAGAAAGCAGTGGTATTATGCAATCTAAAGAAAAGATTGGGCAGGGAAGAGTAGATTCTCTGGATTAGCAAAGCATCTATTCAGATCCATAGTCTCGTAGATAGGCCAGCCCAAAGTAACAGCCCCAGCCCCCTCCTTCGTTGGATCAACCGGTTCTCATGCATTAGTGGAGCGGACCGCACTGTTTGAGGGCAGCTGTCATGATGCCCGCTCCCGGGGAACCGGTTCAAGCCCTGCGTCCCCGAAAGCGGACATCCAGTCCCCAAGGAAGGACCCAGCAACCCCATATAGGGGCCCTTTGACATCAGTCCTGGCGCCATAGGCGCCAGGCTCATTATGGAAGTGCTTGGGTGCACTTACCTGATGCAGACCATGCTGCAGGATCCCGGCCTCCTTGAGGCCTGAAAGGAACTACTTTACCTGTGGGACTAATTTACCATCCGGGCGTGGTCGGGGAAGGATACATACCTGATTGGAGGAAGGATACATACCTGGAACTTCTTCCAAGGCTATTTAAACCCCACCCGAACAGCCACACGTGCTTCGCGTTGTTCTGCATCTAGCAGCTGGACGCTCACAGTGTCTGCTCCTGCATCCTGACTTCTGCCACGCCTGCCAGCATCCTGGATCACCTGCAAAGGAAGAGAAGAAGAGAACAGAAGAAGGAAAAGTCCTTACCTGCTAAATCCGCATCCTGGAGACATCTCGCCGACAATCCTGAAAAGGAAGACTTTTATTTAAAAGCTCATCGTGTCGATCGCTGCAGCGCCGCATTACACTCACCTTTACAGGGCGCCTCCATGTTCAGCAGTGATCATCCGGATTCGCAGTCACGCCCCAGCGCCTAGGGAGAAAAAGACCAGAACAAAAGGTGAGAGAGAGAAGGGAATAAGGAAAGCTAAATCTCCATGTTAAGACTTACCTGTTGATTAATTCCCTCTTCATTTCGGGTCCGCCCCGCATCCTGGCATTTCTGGACCCCGGCCCCTAAGGGGAAAAAGAGACTTCAGCGTTAATGAGCGAATGAAAAGACATTACCAAAAAACGCTCATTAAAGACATACCTGATTTCTACAAGGATTTCACCTCTCATCTTGGGTCGGTGCCTGTCCCCCGGCATTCCGTACCCCGGCCCCTATGGGGAAAAAGACACTAGCATTAATACATTAATGCATGGACACAAGGGGAACCTCTTATCAAAAAACTTACCTGGAAGCCAAGCAAGTTTGGTTCTCACCAATCCGAAAATCCAGTGAAGTAACTGGATACCAACGCGCCCCTGCATCAGAAGCAGGATGGAGAGCTCGTCCTTCCAGACCCTAAGGTGAGACGCTACGAGGAATCACAGAAGGGTTTCGAGGAGGGTGAGAGGGGAAAGTGGAAGGCTGATTGCATTACCCCGCAGACAGTGAATCCCCTATTTTCGCCTACCGAAGGATACTTCTGCGAGCCAGACAAGCCAGATTTGGGGGCCCGGTCCAGTCTGTCTTCCGAACCCTGCGCATCACCTTAGAAGAGGTCACAGCAGCGCGAACCAGGCCAGTGCCTCTGTGGGAGTCAGGTGAGCGTTACAGCAGCACAGCACTCTGAATTACCTGGGACGCCGGGGTCAAAGCAGTCATCCTATTGAATTGCAGGCACTGCAACACTAGGGACCAATAAATAAGCAAAATTCAAACCTAAGAGTGGTCTCCTCATTACGTCATTCATGGGCACCTGGGTTCACAGGGAGATAAGAGAGGAGACATGCTAGGACTGTACCTTGATTTGGGATGGGAGGAGCAGAGGTGATACCATTAAATGTATCTACCAGGGCAGGGAGCTGTTTGTGCGTGCCACAGTATCTGGTATAATGAGGAGGCCCATTGTATTACCGAAGCAGAGGGGACCTCGCTATTCACAATTTGATCAGGCTCCGGCAGAGGGGTGCACATCACTTGATGGTCAAGAATATTTACTTGTTAAAGAAATGTATTATGGTAACAATGTACCTAGTAGACAACAAACAATGTACCTGGTAGACAATCAGCTCCTAAGTTTCACAATAACGATGTTGCAGGTCACGTGTTTGGAGGAATGAGATTTAGATAATTTGTGACCAATAGGGTAATGGACTATAGGGGATCATTAGAATTGTATATAGGCGTTAGCCAGTCGGGAGTGCAGGAACATGTTGTAATCTTTATTATGCATAGTTTTGTTAATTTGTGGTTTTCTGCTGCAAAAGATGTAACTCCTTTGAGTAGAGAGAGCCCTGTGTTATTTCGGTTCTACAGGATTAGCTTGTACTTTTTGCATGTAATCAAACTTTGTTTTCTTTGCAAACAGTGCACTTATTATTTGCCCTATTTTGTATTGTTTTTTACCGTTCAGGTTTTGGGTCCTTCAACTTGCAATTTAAAGCAGGTAAAGGCAGCCATCAGGCAAATGGATAAGTTGAGAGGGCTAACAGATTTCTTAAAGGGTACATCCAGTTGGCCATGGCCTCAGGCACACATCCACATGACACCACAGAAGTTCTAGCAGAACACACCTTAACCCCCAATGAGATCTCTGGAATGTCTCCATTTAACATGATGAGGGGCAGGCATAGCTCTCAACCTTTTTTCTCCCGCAGGGCAGGTGAAAATCGATGATTCTATTGGGAGAGTGACAGATATGCCAGAATTATTCTGGAGTTCCTGAGAGGGAGCTTTCACCACAGAAATCGGGAGAATGTATTTTTCAAATAGGATTGCATTGGGGTTATAATGATTTTAGGCAGAAGACAGTAAAATATAGCACTATTTTTTATTGAAAAATCGGGAGTCTCCCCCCTAAATCAGGAGGGTTGGCATATATGGAGTGAGAGCCCATTGAAGTGTATGGGCTTGTAGGGAGATTGGCGGATGTGAAAACTGATTGCAGGGCGGGAAACCCACCAAAAGCCAGTTAGTTGAGAGGTGTGGGAAGAAAGCTGCATCCACAGTGGTTCCAAGGTGAGCAAGAACACCACCATAGATTGCGGCAAGATGTAGTGCCCTGAATCACCCCAGGATTACACCCACATATTTCCCCCAACACAGAGGCTTTTAAATGCCATTCCTGCTTTTAGACATCATTGGCGTCAATTGTTAGAGGCCAACTGGCTGGACTGTAGTTTAATAAAACACCAGCTCCCAAAATGCACCAGTCTGTTAACTTGTTGGCCTTTACCAATTCTATGTCAAGACAGGAGGCAAACATTATGCTTCGACTTCTTTCATACCACTCTTCAGCAGTTTCAAAAAAATAACAGAAAAAACTACTTATTGTCCTTTTTTCTTTGTTTTAGAACTACATTTCCCTCTGTCTCTGTAGTCCTTGACAGTGCCTACCCAGCTCATATGTCACTTCCTGTCCACTAACTCCTCCTCTTCTTTCCTGCTCTTCAGCAAGATAAGTAAACTTTTCCTTACCTCAGAACAGTAGATGAATTGAAAGTATAAATGAGTGTTTTTTCTCTCAAAATGGAGAATCCGTTCAGGGGAAAGCTAATAATATATTTGTACAAGCATAACATTAACTGGGAAGCGTTAGCTGCACACTTCAGAAGCGAAGAGTAGTTTCCTTTTAACATAGAAAGAACGTTGTAATAGAGAAATATTGCTGGGTTTAGGATGCACGCCCAGCAGTAAGCAGCGTGCAGCTAAACTAAGGGAGACGGGTCCCATGTCGCATTACCCGCCACAGCCGGGGGCCCGTCTCCCTTCCAGAGAAGAGCGGACAGTCTCCTCTCACTCACAGGGGCCGGACCAGGGCAAAGAGGAGCAAGAGAGCGGGCAGGCCCTCTCACTCGTGAGGGCGGGGCTTAAGCACCAAGCGCCACAGGAGCGACGAAGCTCCAGTGGCAACGTGAGCCGGAGAGTACAGACGAACCGGATGCAGCGGTGCATATATATAATAATAAAGTGTTCCACTTTACACCGACAGACCCAGCCACAGCAGTGATAAGCTGAATACAGCAGCTCGCTGACTGGGAGCAACACCACAGGAGCGTGTGGACGATCACTGTAAGCCTCAGAAGCTTGCTGCTAATCACACAGCATACAGAGGCACAAGCTAGTGAGAGGGCAGGTCACCCTTAAGAGAGCCTTTTAGAACCTACAGAAAAAGAAGGTGCTAGCCACAGAAAAAAATGTTTTTTTTAAAAAAAGAGAAGTGTCAAGAGATACTCTTATACTGAAGTAGAGCCAACCAACACAACACAGCAGTGGGCATGCTAGTCAGCCTGCTAAGTACAGGTACCGGCACAAGCACCCTGGAAGCATGTCAGAATATACGAGTGGAGAGAGGAGGAGTAGACACAAGACCTATCTTACAGCTTCAAAGAGGTTCTAGGGAGCTTGCTGGTGGATGCAGTGGCTCAAGGGGTCAAACCCTTACAAGATAGGTTGGCGACATTGGAGTCAATGCTAAACCAGCCTCGTAAAAGCACTGAGGTAATACAAAGCACGTCCACTAAGTGCTCTGATAGAGGCAATAGGAGTTTTACAGAGACCCGTAAGAGGAAATCCTCTACTGACCCCCGGGTCGTACTTATGGGGCAAGCAGAGAGGCCCCAGAGGCTACTGACGCTTTTGAGAAGCTAAAGAACGCTTTGCTTCAGAAATCAGCGGTGCCGAGCCTCATGACCCCCTCTCCAGGGGAAGATAATATGGGAAGTGCAAAAGGAGACTCAGAAGAAGAAGAGCCACCAGAGACCACCCTATCATCGCAAGAGGAAGGCGAAAGGCCAGAGGAAGATTGGCCAAAGCTATCCGGGTGCAAGAGAGCCCAGAAAGAAAAACACCTAGAGATTGAAAGTGAAGAAATAGCAGACATGTTTGAACCTGAGAACATCAGGAACCCCAGATCGACAGACTGGCAGCCATCTCTCAGAGTATCAAAGTACATGGCCCATAGGCTCAGGAAGGCTCTAGACAAAGAAACGAGACAGCGCATGAGGGCAGAGTGCCCCCGACCAGACCTACCGGGCAAAGTAGTAGAAGCACCAGAGTTAGACCCAAAAATGCTGGCCTTCGCCACTAAGATGATGAAGGATCCAAGCAAAGGAATAGAGAGGTCCTGGAGAAGTTGCCAGGAAAAGGTGCTGGATCCAGCAGGCTGTCTGGCAAAGATAATGAATCTAGCAGAACGCGCAAGAGACACAGGGGAAGAGGTTGACCGAGACGCGTTAGCAAACTGAGCCCAGAGCGGTGTGTCTGCTAGGAAAGGCAAACTGCGCAATATCCTCAGAAAGGAGACAAAGATTCCAGCAAAAGATAGTTGCAAAACTAGGATATCTAGCCACATACCAGGCCGGAGAGACAGTGCAAGACCTCTTATTTTGAGAGACTTTCAGTAAAGAAATGGGGAAGTTCGTAGGGACCTACACCTCGCTGGAGAAAGCCAAGGCCTCGATAAGAAATATCTTCCTGAGCATAGTTTTTGCTGGGTCCGGTCGCTATAGAAGTCATGCGGCCGGTCGATTTCAAGGCATGAGAAGGCCTCAGAACAGCAGAGCCCATTATTGGGAGAACAGGCAACAAGACTCTTTCTTCCCCGCCAGAAGACGATTTCCCAGAGGTCGCAGAGGTAGAGGACCAGGAAGAGGTCAAGGCCCCGGCACAGGTGAGAGTTCACACATACCCACCCATAGGGGGGAGGAAACAAGAGTTTTGGCACAGTTGGTGCGTGCTTTCCAGCGATGCATGGTTTCTGCAAACACCCAGAGGGTTGCATTTAGACTTTGTACAAGAGCCAGTGCAAGCGAGTGCCCCACATGGCTCAAGCAGAAAAGATCAGTCTACACCACAAGCTAAGACAGCTCGAGCAGAAAGGAGCCATCGAGTGATGCTCAGCAAAGCCACTGTTTATATGCAACATGTTCCTCATCCACAGGAGAGAGAAAGTGAGGCCAGTCATAAACCTGAAAGAATATAACAGCTGGGTACTATACCGACACTTCAAGATGGAGGGTATACACCAGCTCTGAGGCACCTTAAGGGAAGGCAACTGGTTAACCAGAATAGACTTGAAGGACGCATACCTCACTGTACCAGTCTAAGAAGAATTCCGACCATTTCTTGCATTCATCGGGGACGGACAGTTCTGTCAATTCAAAACCATGCCTTTTTGGCCTAGCATCAGCACCATGGGCATTCACCAAGCTCATGAAGCCAGTAGCAGCAACGAACAGGCAGAAAGCGATCCATATGACCGTTTACCTAGACGACATACTGCTACTAGCGGACAACAGAGAAACTCTGAAGTACAGACGACATGGGTGAAGATGCTTCTTACTTCAATGGGGTTCCCAGTGAGCCAAGAGAAATCAGATAAGACCCCAGCAAGAAGGTTGGACTTCTTGGGCTTTGTTCTAGACACAAGGCTAGCGACACTAGAGTTAGCAGCCAGAAAGATCTGAGACATCAATAAAGAGATATGGGTATGCCTCGACAAGCAAGTAATATCTCGAGAGTTCTAGCGAGGATAGTGGGACTACTAGCATCCTCTATCCAAGCTTAGTTTAGTTTAGTTTATTCATTTGTATTGAGCACCAGACCAAGGGGTATGAGGGTGCAGGATCAACAAGGATATTCACAACTTGGTTACAGGTTACTATGCATTACAGTATTACAATATGCAATGGAGGCAAAAATGTACAGGTTTACAATAAGGCAAATAGTTTACAAATTTACAGATAAGCAGGTAAGGCATGTAGTTTACAAAGTTACAGCTGAGCATAATTTCTATGGTATATAGTATTATTAGTATTATTAGTGGTGCTTGTTCTTTATCCACTGGATGTAGTTTCGTCTAAAGTGTGTGTAGGTATGGGGTGTCCTGAGGGGGGGTGGTAGGGCGTTCCAGTGTTGGGCAGCTTTAACCTGGAAGCTGTTGCCACCCATTTTGGTGCGTTTGAACCTATGAACTATAAGCAGGTTTGCGTTAGATGTTCTGGTAGGTCTGTTGGGGGTGTATTTGCTAATTCTATCAACTAGGTAACATGGGGCAGCATTGTTAAGGCACTTGTGTGTAAGTGAGGCTACCTTAAGCAGGATTTTGTCTGTGATGTGGAGCCAGTTATGTGTTCTACTAATGTTGGAGATGTTTTCTCTCCTGGGGATGCTGAGTGCTGCTCTGAGAGCGTTGTTTTGTAGTGTCTGAATTTTGTTGGTGACTTGCTTGCTGGCTCCTACATAAAGGGCATTACAGTAGTCCAGTTTTGATAATACCAGGGTTCTGGCTAGCATTATGCAGCTCTGAGTGGAGAGGAAGGGTTTGGCTGCTCTTATAAGCTTACATGTGTAGGCCGTGGAGGATGCCATGGAGCTCACCTGTTTATGGAAGGAGAGGGAGGAGTCGATGTATATTCCTAAGGTTTTCACTTCTTTGGCTGCCTTGATTGGGTTCTCGTCTATAATGAAGTTGGTGTAGTTGTGGTCCAGTTTGGTTATGTTTGCAGTGGAACCAAGGATGATGAATTCAGTCTTGTCATCATTCAGGCATAGACTGTGTGAAGCCATCCATGCCTGGATTATGAGGCACACCCTGTTCACCAAGGCCAAATCGTGGTTGTAATCTCCCGTCAACGGGATGAGGATCTGTGTATCATCGGCATAGTTAGTGTAGGTGATACCCAGGCCATCTATATCATCAAACAAGGGATTTGTGAACATGTTGTACAGTGTAGGGGAGATGCAAGAGCCCTGTGGGACTCCACATGTGATGGGGATGGGGTCGGCGGCAGCAGAGGTGGAGAAGACACGCATTGATCTGTTGCTGAGGAATGACTCAATCCAGCCGATGGCTTCTTGGGAAAAGTGGGCAGCTCAATCCAGGTGATTACATAAGATTTTGTGATCAACTAGGTCGAATGCCGCGGAGAGGTCCAGGAGACGTAATAGAGCAGTTTTCCCATTGTCTCTAAGGGTGTCAATTTGAGCCTTCAGATCAATGAGGGCCATTTCTGTCCCGTGTTGGGGTCTGAAACCTGATTGTCGGATACCTAGGAGGTGGTTTATTTCAAGGTATTTTTGGATTTATTGGTATGATGTCTTGTCTAGTATCTTGAGTAGGAATGGGACGGTGGTGATGAGTCTGTAGTTAGTGGGAATGGAGGGGTCAAGAGAAGGCTTTTTGAGGAGGGGGAGGACCCAAGACTCTTTAAGGTTGCTGGGGACTGTACCTGAGGAGAAGGAGGCGTTAATGAGTCTGGTGATGAATGGTGAGAGGTCTCTTGCCGCATCTTTAATGATTTGTGGGGGGCAGAGGTCGCCCTGACAATTAGATGGTTTTAGGCTGAGAATGATTTTTTGAGAGTAGAGACTCTGGAGAAGCTGAAGCGAACGGAGTTGGGAGAGGGCAGTCATCTTCCGGGGGCCTCTGCTTTATCGAGCACTGCAGAGACTGAAGATAAGACACCTTCGGCAGGGACTGAGATACCATCAATCAGTTCCGCTGGATCGCAAATCCATAAGAGAACTAGAGTGATGGTTGAAGAACATGGAGGCTTGGAATGGGCAAGCTATCTTTGGAGACCGGCCAGATCTAGTTATAGAATCAGACGCCAGCAGACTAGGATGGGATGCGCGCTGCGGCTCACTAGAGACAGGAGGAAAATGGAGCTCAGAAGAACTGCAGCTTCACATAAACTGCTTAGAACTACTGGCGGAATCCTTCGCAATCAAAGCTTTTATGAAGGGGAAAGTGAATTTGTGCATTCTGCTGTAGATGAACAACAACTCAGCAGTGAAATACATCAATCACCTAGCGGGGACCAGATCCAAGCTCCTAGCAGAACTAGCAAAGGACTTTTGACTTTTTTGCCTTCAGTCAGGGACGTCAGTCACAGAAGAATATCTACCAGGTAACCTCAGCACAGTAGCACAATGGAACTCCCAATACCTGACGGACTCCAGTGACTGGAAACTGGACTCAGAGATATTCCAGCAGCTGGACCAACTACGGGGGCGAGTACACACAGGACTATTTGAGTCATGAGTCATGGCTGAACGCACTGAAAGACAACTTTTACAGCTGGAGGTTAGATCCAACGGCCCTAGGAGCCGATGCATTTCTGCAAGATTGGTGGGTGTAGCTACACTATGCTTTTCCCTCCTTCATGATCATGAGTAAGGTCCTAGCGAAAACACGATGAGAGAGAGCAGAGCTTGTAATCATAGCCCTGATGTGGAAGTCTCAAGTGTGGTTTCACACCCTGATGGAGCTGACCGCGAATCTCCTGCGGATCCTGCCAGACGGGGAACACCTGCTCACGGACCCAGTCGGGTCGTCTCATCCTCTGAGAGTGAAAGGGACTCTCCCATTGATAGCGTGCAGGATATCAGGAGACGTTGGGTGCTGCCAGGCAAAACCGATATACTTATAGTTATGGGATGTAACAATAGTATTGCGCCTCTTGGCGAGCTGGCCAGCGAACAAATACCTATCCTTGAAACAACTATCAGTCAAGCTAGCCATGCTACTATGTCTAGTGTCATGAAGGAGAGTGGCAGACGTCAGAGCACTAGAAGTGAACAGGAAGACTTTTGGTCCGGAAGGGTGGACTTTTACTCTAGCTAAGAAGACGAAGACAAACTCTGCGTCTATATCTTACCCCTACTTGCCAGAGTATCCAAAATGGTGCATAACAGCATTCATCAGGGAGTACGATAGTAGGACAGCTGAGACAAGACCAGCAGCAGCTCAGCTCTCAATAACACGTAGGAAGCCTTATCAAGCAATAGCAATAGCCACCATTGCCAGATGGGTACGTGAAATCATGCAGCTAGCTGTTATTGACTATAATACGTTAGGAGCGCATTCAGTGAGAGGGGCAATGGCCTCGAAAGCATTTGTAGCAGGGGTCACGTTGCAGGATATTATGCAAGCGGCATATTGGACTAGCGATAGCGCATTTAAGACATTTTACTTTAAACCTATTAAAGGGATGGCGAGCATTCATTTCCCGCCCAGCACATGTACTGCATGAATTAGAAAATGAGAATGTTAATTATGATGTGACAAACAGTGCATGAACACCACCCTAATGAGGTTGCCTTGTATGCCCGACAGGTGAGGATCAGAAGGCTAATTAAGCGAGAGAGAAGGTCAGTGGTCTGAAGATTTAGCAAGCGATAAGGAGGAGCAGGGACGCAACAGACCTAAGGCAGTTGGAAGACAGAAGTATATTGGGACTTTCGTTTGGTTAAAGTTACAGCGAGGGATCAGTTCAGAGCATCCAAAGAAGAGGAGTTAGTGGACAGGAAGTGACATATGAGCTGGGCAAACACTGTCAAGGACTACAGAGACAGAGGGAAATGTAGTTCTAAAACAAATAAAAAAGGAAAATGAGTAGTTGGAGACATTTTCAGTGTTATTGTGTTGAAACTGCTGAAGAGTTGTATTAAAGAAGTGGAAGCATAATGCTTGCCTCCTTGTCTTTAATAGAATCAAGACTCCCTGTGCAGTAAGCAGGGGTAATCTTCATTCACACTGATCCAGCCGAGCTTCATGTGAAAGGAGTTGTTGGGGATCCTAGAGTCCGAAAATGTCACTCAATTGACCTTTTGTGACACTGTGAGCCTGATTTTTTCAATTGAATTGCAGCATTGTAAAACACTTTTGTAAATCGAACCCTGTCAGTTCAAAGCTATTGGGCGTTCATTTACTAACCCTCTGCAAGTGGCTATGTTCCCAGCAAGTGCTGTCGGGAATCTAAGAGCTGGAATTTCCAATAGATTTTTTATTCTCCCTATTCCAGTGAACCTAAGGTTCAGGCTAGTGGAACAGAAACTATTGGTAACGTTTAGCGTTAGATGTTGTGAAGTTCACTGCTGTCACCCAATGCGCGGGACAGGATCTGCTAATGTTATCCGTTAACTCATTGTGAAGTGTAATGGTGCGTTCAAGCCTGAGCTTACCATTTGATGCCAGCACTTGTGGGGGTTATAGCCTGGCATTTCTTAGTTGGCATATGGTGACTACATCAGGCACTAAGGCATTTGATACACGCTCGACATCACAGCCAGAAGCTATTTGGTTTCCCCATGCTTATTTAATTATGTCTTCTGGGTCTCATCCTGTCCCTCCCTTCATCTTTTCAAACGTCTGAAGGTGCAAGCTTACCTTTCTGCTTCTGAGTCACCCTTTACTGTAAAAGCTTCTTGTTGAGAACGAGCAGACATGCCAACCCTCTCAATTTGCGTGGGAGGCTCCCAAAAATTAGATGACCCTCCCAACTCCCGAATTAAATGCTTGCAATCCCGAATGGTTTTCATTTCCTTCAGTTAACAGTGATGAAGGCAAGGAAAGTCAATCGAATTGTAAAGCAAATGATTGACAGCCTGGCACAAAACATGCAACTTTGAGAAATATTGCTACTAAAAAGCCCTCTAAAGCTTGGTAAACCATAGACCTTCTGGAGTTAAAAAGAGAACACAAATACCACAGAAATTGCTGGTATCGCTTTAAGTCAATTGAACATGCCACGTTGGCAAGCACAGCATTGAACAATTATAAAAAAGCGGTGTTCAGAGCTAAATCTAATTTCTTATCGACAAAAATCACAACAGCAATAAATCGCCCTCAAGAAGTATTTAAAACAATTGCTGACTTTGTCAGTCCCAATATAAATGCACCAGTGAAAACGTCATCTGTAGCTCGTGCCAATGGACTAACTAACTTTTTCAGAGATAAAATCCTGAATATCCAAAGTAATATTAGGCTCCATAGAAAATCAGATAACAATCAGAGGCTGTTAATGATTGGGACAACTCAGTTTAGTTTCAAACAAGTTTCAGAGGATGATATTGTCACCCTTCTGTCACAATTGAATTCCACAAATGACTCTTTTTTCCCAATCCCTGCCCTAGTCGCTAGATGAGTTTCCTCTGAACTTACTCCTTTTATGACTATGTTTGTCAACCTTTCGCTTACTCAGGGATTAGTCCCTGATGCCCTGAAATTATCGGTTGTGTCTCTGTTATTGAAAAAAGTTAGTTTGGATCCTGGGGATTATAATACTTATTGGCCAATTGATGGTCTTCTTTGGGCAGGCAAAATCCTGGAAAAGGTGGTCACTAAACAATTACAGGACTATGTCGAGGACCCCTGCCTTCTCCATCCCCTGGAATCTGGTTTTCACCCCCTGCACGGGACAGAGACAGCATTGTTACCGGTCTGGAACAAGATGTTACAGGTTGGGGATGCAGGCAAACTCTCCCTGCTTGTGATGTTCGATCTGTCCGCCGCCTTTGATATGGTGGACCACAGTATTATGTTGGACCATTTGAAAAATCTTGTGAATGTGGACTCCTGTGCACTACAGTAGTTTACCTCAATTCTTACCGGTCGCCAACAACGTGCTCAGGTTGGAGGCTCTCTCTCACAAATTCTCCTCCAGTGCTGTGGTGTGCCGCAGGGATCAGCACTTTCTCCACTCCTCTTTAATATCTATCTTCATGCCCTTATGGATATCCTGGAGAAATATCATCTTAGATTCCATTCATATGCTGACGGCCCCCAGCTATATATTAGGCTTGATGATGTGGAAGATGCCATTGCCTTGGTAAGCAGGTAGTTGGGAAAAATAGGAACCTGGATGGAAAAAAACTGGTTACAACTTAACCCTAAAAAAGGTGATTCTGTTTGGTCCGAAGCATTTGCTTGAGGGAAGTAGATGCCCTCCACCACGTCAGTTTCTGGGGACTAGATTTAACTACACCACTTAGGTAAAGAATCTCGGCTGCATTTGGCAGAGTGATCTGGGATGTAACGCCCAGGTCTCAGCCAAAGTGCAATCGGTTTTCTATAACATTTGCCTTTTGCGTCAAGCACTACCTTATGTTCCCATTACCAATCGTGCCGTGGTGGTTGGGGCTCTAGTCAATTCCAATTTAGACTATTGTAATGGACTCTTATCTGGAGCTCTGAGCAAACAGATCCACCGCCTTCAAAAAGCGCAAAATGCGGGTGTAAGACTGTTGTTTGACATAGCTTAGAACACCCCCATTTCTGGTTTCCGTCGGTCGTTGCACTGGTAAGCAGTGGAAGACTGGATACAATTTAAAATTGGGTGTCTGGTCTACAAGTGTTTGACTGGGCTGGCACCAGTTTATTTAGTAAATAAACTGAAGCGTTATCGACCTACTCAAGCCTTTAGGTCTGAAGACCTATTTCTTCTTATGATCCCTAGAACTAACTGTATCTCAAGAGGAGATTGCAGTTTCTCAGTTGATGGACCAAGATTATGAAATAGTCTTCCACTGAGTCTAAGACAGGCAAACTCTTTATTGCATTTTCGAACAGTTTTAAAGACCTACCTGTTCAAGTAAACCCAGTGGTTGTGGCCTTTGTTGAATTTCTGTGGTGGCAGTCTCTACTAGGTTAATGTTCCTTCCTATGTTATGGTATCACCTGCACCATTGGGTTACCTAGACCATGGGAACAGAAGATGTTTTCTAATTGCAATTCCCAAATTGTAATATATGCTATATGGTGTCCATGTCCGAAATTATATATTGGTAAAACATAGCGAAAAATTAAGATTCATATTAATGAGCATAGAAGCTGTATTAGGACTAAGAACCTTACGGCTCCTATGGTTGGCCATTTTATGATGCGTGACCACAACTGTAATGACCTAAAGTGGACTGTGCTAAAAAAACTTCCTATTACTAATAACAGATCTGTTGATAAACAAACCTTGTCCAGAGAGGAACTTAAACTCATTTATATGAGTAATAGTCATGTGGTCGGCCTCAATGAATTAATTAATTGGAATATGTAATTTACACTATTTGAAGATTTCCCTTTATCTCCCTCCGTACGAGAATGACTAGAGTACTATTCCCAATACGAATAATAGTCTGATATGTACTGTGTTATGATACTCACTAGTTATGATATAAAGGGCTGTATATTTGTGGTACGTAGTGATCCTGCTACATTGCTCGTCCACGCCTTTGTTGCACGTACAGGGTACGGAGTAGGGCTCGGGCCCTTTGACAATAACATTGTAGAGGGGCTCGCCAACGCTATGCATATAATTTTAGATAGCGTGATGGGTCAGACACCGATGTCAGAAACGCACAAACTATCGTGCATTTGTTGCTGATCCCTTATATCAAATGACGTTTGATACGCGGTGGTCATGTGACTATACGTTAGACCATAGAGCGTATTTATAGCCCTAGTACTGCCTTGCAGAAGGAGCCGGCTATCCGTAAAGTCACCGACTAGGGACACAACGAACGCTTTTCGGTAAGTTTACTTATAGATTATGGAATTACTGATACTTTTGGATTGAGAACGTATGCTTATCTAGATCGATTCACAATACTTATAGTCTTACCGTTACCGGGTAATAAGTATGACTTAGAATGGAACTTAAATGTAAAATAGTTTGAGTTTGAACCTTCCGAACTAAAATACAGTTCCCGTTTTGTTGTATACACAGATTGGGCGCATAATGTGGAACGTAACATGAGGAGAACACGTCCCTTTGGTTGCTCACGACATCTAATTGTTGCGTCAATGCTCTACACAATGAAGATTGCTAGTATTGATTACTGTCAGTGATAAGGTGGGTACTTTCACGGCCACCTTGTTAAGATTGAGAGAAAGATTGTATTAATAATAGACCCTTGCTATATACCCTTTGAAAATGAAACTCGACACCATAAAAGGGTTTTAATGGATTTCATGCCATTTCATTGTTATTCTTTCTTTTTTGTAGAGATGGTCTACAGTATATTGGACACTCAAGACCTCCCATTACGAGGGGCCTGACAGCAGCTACATTTATTTATAAAATAGTAGACTGTGACTAACTGGTGCTCAGAGACGAAATTGCTCAGAGACGTAAACCCGAAAGAATTGGAATTGCTCTTAAACAGTGAGTTCACTATGTTTTCGAAGTATGTGACACATTGTGCTTTACTATCCACCTGTTGGTTTTCTGTAATATAGAGCCACATTCGGTGACTGGGTTATAAGATAATCGTCTTTCCTCTTTTTTCCTATTCCGGGCCACAACAGTGGTTATGAATAATTACTAACACTGTCACAGTGTGTTTAATAGAACCACATTGGGCCTCATTACGACTCAGGCGGTAAGGGTTTTACGGCGGCGTTAACAGCGCCAACCCTTACCGCCTGAGTACGAGGTCCCTTAGCGCCATGGCGGACTTAACACCGGCTTTTAGCAGATGTTAAAATCCATAGCGCTAAGGGTCCATGGAGTTAATTACGCCACCGTAATTTACGGTGGCGTAATTAACGCCTTCCCCACTCCCATTATGCCCTATGGGGCAAAAATGGGAATGGGGAAGGGTAAATGGGGATTGGGGACTTACCGCCCCGCCAACCTCGGAATGGGGCGGTAAGTCCGCCAACCACCATGGCGTAGTTTACGCCATGGTGGTAAAGTCACGGCCCAGGCGGTAACTTACCGCCTGGGTCGTAATGAGGCCCATAGTCTTGGTGGTATGGGTAAGTCCAGCAGTGATCACAATCGTGGGAGTATGTTAGGATTAGACCAATTGAGTTGGTCTCCTAGTTACTTTACCATCTGGTAATAGTGACTCCTTCTGTTCAGAAGATGATATTAGAGAGGTTAGAATTACCTCTTTAGGTGTGCACTTCGCCCATTAATAGTACGAAGATAGCATATATCAATCAGTATACTATTGCATTTAGAGCCTGATTGAGCGTGTTTCTGTGTTTGTTTTCCATAGGAGAGTTCTTGCTGCTGTTCGGCGGTCTACATTGAAAAATATCTCAGTTTTGAATACACGGGATATACTTTACCCCTGATGAATTTCTGCATAATAATCTGAGTACAGAAAGAAACATGTCGGGTTGGGGAAAACAATCCTATTTTGTATATCATTGTTACTCAGATCATATCACAACGGTAGTAGTAATTTAAACCTCAGAAGGTTGTTGATATGTCATTATTTCACTATTCTGAACAATATTGAATTGTGATTGTATTTTAGACACTTGTTTTATATTTTTGACATAATTGTTTAAATCTGAATGTATTAAAAATGAGAAGGTTAGAATGTTTGAGTGCGTATGAATGAAGTATGTCTCAGGTATTCTTGCTTTGAGATATGATATTTGTGTGGTACCTAATCAGATAGGTTATTTTATCACTAACCGACTCTAGATTTGCACTGTTACAGGTACTTCTGATGAATTTTTGAATTTTAGAACTATATAATTGATTTTTTTTATAGGTTTTTTATACAGTGTTGATATGTGAATAAAAAATATTTATGATTGTATTATGTCCGAGTGAGCAGAATTGAATTCTTTCTCCTCACACATTGCTGTGAAATACGGACGCTTGGTCCTCTTATTTAGATATAGGTAAGAAATGAATTTTTGTTAACCAACTGTACACTTGAACTCTCTAACACAGATTCACTAGTTTTATGGTCTTCGATGTTCAAATTAGTATAAGGTTATATACAGGCCAGACCATAGTACCGAGATACGCCTGTTATCCCTTGTTACTTCTGTTGGTTGTTATCACCTGCACCAGGACTCGATTAAGTTTGTTGTGTGCGTGTTATATATCTTTAAAATTCAAATTGAATCTTGTATGCTTGAGGGGGTGGAACAATAACCTAATTCAACTGGATTTGCTGTTCCTCCCCCCTCAAGCATCTCTGATTGCCTGAAAAGATGCTTGGCTCCAGTGACTCTGAGCAAGTGAAATTCCCCATGTGTACAACTTGTGCTTGGGTGCTCATTGTGCCGCTGTGGATTGGATTTAGGCCTGTGGCTGCAGTTTCTTCAGCTGAGAACATTCCTGGCCGAGGCCCGGCGTCTGCCAAGATACTCTTACGTCGAGTGAGCAGATCAGAGGTAGGTGTCGGTTACGCTCCCTCGTTGATATGCCAGTAAACATGGGAAGTCTGTCATAGGATTTAGTCAGCTAAGTTCATTCAGAAATATTTTTGGAATGATGCTGTCGTTCTAAGCTTCACATGAAATCTAAACGCTCTTGGGACCTTAAAACTGTTTTACAAATCACTGGTGGGGAAAAGCAGCGCAATGTTTAAAATGCATGCATTTTGCAATGAATGCTTGCATGTTTGATCTCAAAAGAAAAAGTCAGACAGATGCATGGGTTAGTCTGCCATGAGAACATTGAAATACAGACCTGCCGTTTCTTATATCAGGCAATTTATACAGGCGATGTATCTGAGTCACATTGTAAGAAGTTTTGATCACGATCCGCGTGGAGACATATTGGGTGCATTTAGAAGAATGCTGAGATTGTAAACAAATGCTGGCTTTGCAGATTGATTTTTTTTGGCAGCTTTGCCATAACGTGCTGGAAGTGGTACAAATAAGAAAAATCAAAAGAAAAAAAAAATCCAAAAATGCAGTTCTACTCCCTGTGAAAAAACATTTTTAAACAACCAATTGGTTTTATACACATTTTTAATGAACAAGTGAAGTTAAGCCACAGAAGAACACACTTGTATGCAGGCCAAGGAATTCCTCGGCACAATCAAGAACAAGAAACAAAAAGCAGGTGATGTGCACCCATCCAACTGGCAACATTAAATAAACTGAAGTAGTTCCCAAGCCAAGAGCAACATTGAGCGCATTAAACGACTGAGAAGCACGTTATTTTTAAATTGAACCATTCTGGCAAAAATGGTTTTGTATTTTGCACATGGTAAAAGCAGCATCAATAAGTGGCAACATATTTTTAGAGCACACGTAATCCATATTTTAACTTTTTCCCTGTGGCTTTATCATACCTTAAATACAATGAGGGCGCAAATGTATATTTTGCTGAAGGCTGTTAAACACATGTTTAAAGGAAAGTTATTTTAATTCTCATGCATGCAAGTAGGAAGATACGCCTGCTGGAAAAAAACATATAGAAATGTTTTAACCTGTGGGGGAGGATACATAACAGCAGATTTTTTTAAAACTCAACTTGCACAAACAAGTCCATTCTTTTATGTATATATGCTTTTATTTTGCCACTAAGTAATAAAGCACTTGCAAATCACGTTTCATTGCGGATGAAGACAAGTATTAAAGATACAAAAATTACAGCATTTACCACAGATCACACATGGACTGACGTGAAACTCGGGCATCTCCAGCATTTAATGTTGTTGCGGTGGATAGCACAGCTCAAGAGCCTCAAATTACAACAAAGCACAAGCAAGACATTTCAGGAAGATCTGAGAAAGCGAGGAACTGGACCAAAACCATCCTAGTAGTATTTCAAACCTGCTCAGATGACGCAAGTACGATCCTGAAAAACTCTAACTTGCTTGGAGTCATTTCAATTGTAGGAACAACTACAAGTTGGGACACACATCTTTGAATTCTGAGGGTGTATAAAAATCCCCTGTAAGCGGAGCCGCAACAGTAAGCACAGCTATTCTACAGGAAAATACTCCCCCCAGTTCACCTTCATCACCAGTGCATCATTTCACAAAGGTCCAGACTTGCTCTTCCTGGGTCAAAAGAGTTGCTTCCTTATTCTTGACAGTAAGAACCTTCACAATGGAACTGCTGTCTCACATAGATTGAAGTTTCTGCTGTAATCTACTCTCACCAGTTTACCTTCATCACCAGTGCAGCACCTCACAAAGGTCCAGACCTGCTCTTCCTGGGTCACAATATGTCTTCCCTTATTTTTGATAAGAACCTTCACAATGCAACTGCTGCCTCAAATGTTAATGTTAAAGGTATTTGTACCGCGCAGCGTCACCAAAGGAATTGGTCCCCAGGCGCTCAGGCGAATATGAAAACAAGAAGGCGGGGGGGTAATTGGGTGAAGAGGGATTAGGAAAGTGAGAAAGGTGATGTCCTGTTGCCAGTTTCAGTTCGGTTTTCACTGTGCACTGAACTTGGGCGTGAATATTGGATCGATGTGAGTCCTCGTGTGCTGTTGGTGCGAGTTATGTGTTATTTGTTTGTTGTTGCTGTGTGGTGAAGTGTACCAATTAATGTTGCCATTTAAGTTTAGAGATTTATACTCTGTTTCTGTGTAGAGAAATGCAGTAAAATAGCCTGAGTGAATCATGGCTTGAAAAAGGGGGAATAAATACCTTTTGTTTTTGTATTGTAGACCCAGTGATAGCCGGTGAAGACAGACAAGAAAGGCCACAGAAGAGTTATTTGGAACTCGAAATGTCAATTTATATGACACAAAATAAGTTTAGAGAGAATGTTGATGCTGTTACCATGTATCTATTACAGACTTGTATCAGCTATGTGAATATTTGAGGTGGTGTTCCCCTGATGAAACTCCAACTCTACTGTTTTGAATGAGTATGTAAGGGAGCGAAACATGTCGGGATATATGAAGGTGTATGAGATGCCAAACGGTTCTAATCAGAAGCCCAATTGGTGGTGAAAATAGGAACCACCTTTTGCTTTAACACCATTGTTATATTCACTAGGTATATAGTATTATGAATGTTTTTTATAAATATTATTGTGATCTATTCAAATGGAATGTTGGATTAAATTCTCTCTTTTTTACTGATAAAAGAAGATTGATGGTTTTCTTTCTGACATTTATACTGATCCGACTACAGCTGGGTTCACAATGCTTGACCCACAGGAATTCGTTGTATATATTTTGGAATGTTCTTTCAGGGGGATTATTCCTTGTGGGTCATTAAATAACCCTCTAGTCTTTATTTGTGGTATTGAAGTGTGTGTGGTTTCACGTGCGAGAAGGTGGTTGTGTGGATATTTGTGTGAGTTAAGTATGCAGAAATTTGAGCTTTTGGGTTAGTGGATTATATGTCTCTTTGTCCTTATAATTCGTGTTATTTGTATCCAGTTGTCCTATCGAGTCGGCATATTATTTCTCTTTTTCTTTCCTGTCGGTCTAATTGTTATGGGTGATGGTGTGGCAAGTTACCATCTGTATTATTTCCGACCTTTGTGTACCAGGTTGAGGCGTGCATTGTCCCTCACCCTGGTATTGGTGCTGAATTTTTACATTGATTTTTCACCTGGATTTGTGAAATTGCATCGAATGGATAAGACCATCTGCACTTCATTCAGCTGTAGCAGGTTCATCTTTAAGGCCAGCATATCTTTGTCAATTACTCATCTTCCAGGTTTATAGAATGCTACTTCTTAGATCACAAAGCTAACTATCCACATACAGGTAAGCATACTGGTTTTTAATTATGCTTATGGTAAATCTCTATTTGCAGCAAATGTCCTCTTTAAATAATTAAATGCACTGTTTTATGTTTTCTTGCACTTTTTTTAACCTCGCCCCCAACATTTCCATTAAAACACGCCGCTGTTCCGAGAAGCTGCGTGCGCACACATTTCTCCCTCTTAAAAAAGTTCAAATGTTGGCATGTATCGAGCAAGCTGCAAAAGCAGAGCATTATAAGGTGTAAATGCCAGTTGAACAGCTACACGCGTGTTAGGCTGGATGGCCTAACCATAGAAAAACGCGACACCGGAGATAAGAAGCATGTCTTCTTTATTTAACATTAAATCCCAACTGCCGTTCCGTTCCTTTCCACCCCTCCCCGCTCCCACATCATTCCCACATGGTCCCTGCCTCTTTTCTTAAAGGGGCAGTGTCGGCAACATCACCGCCGGACAAAATGTCCTGACGTCTGCCTAGCATTCCTCAACTAGGCGAGGTGATCTTCTTATGATCCGCTGAGTCCTCTCACGTCTTCCATCACCTACGAGCGGCCGGGTTGCTTCAGCTGATTCGAACTTTCTAGGGCGGGTGTCTCCAGGGGGAGTCCACAGGTTGTACGTAGGCTCTCGCGGAGGGGGGTCGGGATTTGGCTCTGGAGGGCCTTCCTCCGCTCTTTTAATGAAATGTTTAAACTGGGAGCTGTTTCTTGTGATTTCCTTGTCCGCGTTCTCGGCCGTCACCATGGTGCCCTTGATGGCTGTGATGTTGAATGTTTTTGGAGCAAATCGTGCATCAGTCTTCTTGAGGGTCGCTTGCTGCACCAGCACTTCATCTCCTACTTGGAACTCTTTGGGCCTTGCCCATCTTCTCATGTCCGTGTCCACTCGAGTCTTCTCTTTCCTCTCTGAGTCTCTCCGAATGACCTCGTGATCTCCTTCTTGCTCTGCCATTGGAAGTCTTATGATACGGGTGTGCACCGTATATCGCATCATCAGCTCTGCTGGTGCTTTGTGGGTGACTTTGTGGGGAATGTTCCTGTAGTCCCAGAGCAACCGGCACAGCACTTGCTGTGGGTCAGTGGCTTTGATGTGGGCCCTTTGTATCGTCTTCTAAATAGTTCGGCCATCCCATTAGCTTGGGGCCATCTAGGGGTAATCTTCTGATGGGTAAACCCCACGTGATTTGCGAAAGAGGTGAACTCATGTCCGCTGAATGGGTGCCCATTGTCGGATTTGATTGTATCAGGGATTCCCCATTCACTCAGTACTTCCTCAAAAGTTGCTGCTACTTGGGCAAATGCAGTGGTTGCTACTTTCTTGACGATTGGGAACCTTGAGTGCTCATCAATGAATAGGAGGAGGTACTCTCCCGATTCCATGGGACCACGGAAGTCAACCGCTACCTTTTCCCATGGTCTGTTAGGTATGTGTGTTGGCTGGAGTGGGACCGGTTGCTCTGCTTTTGCCGTAAATTGGCATGCTATGCAATTTCTCACCCATCTGTCGACCATCGAGTCCAGAAAAGGAAACCACACGTGACATTGGAGTTGTCGCTTGGTCTTATCGGCACCTCAGTGTCCTTCGTGTGCCGTCTTTATGACTTGGGCTAAGTGCCGCAGGAATGACTAGTCGGCATCCTCTCAATAGCGTTGGGTGGTCTTTCATGGCTAGTTCCGTATGTATCTTGGAGGGCCTGTCCATCTCCTCTCTGCGCACCCCCGGGTGGTTTAGGGCAGCACGTCGATAGGCCTTCCATTTGTTGTTCTCGGTTAGGCTAATCGCCAACACAATGGAGGGGTCTGCGGCAGATGCAGTTGTGACCGTCTGCAGTGACACTGCCGATGGCAGAGCATTGGAAGCTACATAGTTTATGTATTCAATGTCGCCGGCTCTGTAGACAGGTTTGCCTGCCAGATGGCGTGATAAATAGTTTGCTGGGTTGTTTTCACCTCCAGGCCTATGGACAATGTCAAAGGCGTACTCTGGGAGTCTAATGCCCCAGCGTTCTATCCTGGGGCATTTTGGTACGAGGATTGCCGAACAGGGACAGTAGGGCTTGGTGGTCCATAATGCGGGTGAACTTTTTCCCTATGATGAAGTTGTGAAAATGTTCACAAGTCCATACTGCGGCCAAACTTTCTGTCTCTGCTTGAGAGTAGGCAGACTCAGGCAGGCCCAGGGCGTGGCTCGCATAAGCAACAATGTGCCTAGGGTGTGTATCTTCCCTGCTAGTTTGGGATAGGATCTCCTCCAACACTCCTGGGCTCGCATCCACAACAATCTCTGCGTGCCAATAAGGGTCGAAGTATGCCAGCCGATGGGCTTCCGTCAGTGCAGTTTTTATGCAGTCGAAAGTCTCTCGACACTCAGCTGATTAAGTGAATTCAGTGTCCTACTGTCGTAGGCATCATAGCGGTCCTTTGATGGCTGTGAAGTGGGGAATATAGCGAGTGCAGTATCCTGCCCCCAGGAACGAGCGGATGTCTGTTACCTGTGTGGGTTCTTGGAGGTTGGAGATGGTGTTGACCTTGTCCGTGTCTGGCGTCATGCCATACGTGGAAAAGATGTGTCTGAAGAACTTCAACTTGGTCCTGCTGAAACGGCATTTCTCAATGTTGGGGTTTAAGCCTGCCTCTTGGACGGCGACGCACGTTGCCAGCAGTGCGTTGTCGTGCTCTTTACAGGTCTTGCTGAACACCCAGATGTCATCACTATAGTTCAGGGCTTCTCAAACTGGTCTGATGACTTGCCCAATTGCCTCCTGAAAGATTTCGACCAGATGCCAAAACTGAGGCGCCTGTAACAAAATAGGCCATTGTGGGTGGCGAAGGCAGTGATGCCCCTCGAATCGGGGTGAAGTTCCAACTGGTGATAACCCAGATTGAGGTCCAATTTGGAAAATAGCACAGACCTGTTGAGCTGGACTATCATGTCTTCAATTCAAGGGCCTGGGTGCTGTTCTTTTTGGATGGCGATGTTGGCTATCCGCATGTCTACACACAGTAGTCTCAGGCGTCTGCCTTCATTAGGCACTATTACCAGGGGCGAGAGCCATGGGGTCAGACTGGAAAGCGGTTCGATTATGCCATTGTTGAGGAGTTGATTGAGCTCTGCTGAAACTGCAGCCTGTAGGTGGAAACCTATCCTCCTGGGGTGTTAGGGAACGGGTTGGATCCTTTCATCGATGTGAAGTTTAATTGGGGGTCCTTTCAACTTGCTTAGTCCCTTGTAGAGGAGCAGGAATCTCAACATGATAGTTTATTTAGTGATGAGGGCCATTGCCGGGGAACCCTCTCTTACCATGCAAATGTTCTCACTTGTGAACCCCTGTGACGCAGCAGATTGAATTACGTCCCCCTTCGTGGAAGTGGATGTCAATGAGTCCCAAACAGGACGATGTGTGGTAGCTCAGCAGGCATCGCCCTTTCGTTGGGCTACGGATAACATGGATGACTGTGGATGTGGTGAGGCACTTGTGTGTGAGATGGCTCCTGAAGTGTCCTATAGAGTAAAGGGGGAGGTTTGCGCCCCACTGGAATATGTTTGCCTGTGTCTTGGCTAGTGTCGGTCTGTGTGGTATCTGTAAGAAATCCTGATCCCCCATGATATTGACGATGGTGCCAGAGTCCACAAGGAAACAGAATTGCCTTCCGCCGATGTCGCTGGGTGCCTCCCTTGCCTCTCTGTCGTCAAGGATGAGGTTGACATACTCGTCCTGAAAATATTGGTCCCCTCCGTATGGGTGTCTACATGATTTTTGCTGGTTGTGCCACTGATGTGGCGGAGGTGGTCCATCGTACTCATCCACGAGGGATGGGTCTTGGTCATATGATTCAAAGGCTTGGGAGTAGTCCTCAGGGTGGTGTTCTTCCATTGCTCTTACGTAGCGCCTTCGCCCTTGTTGGTATGGACTTGAAGGTATGCTGGGTGTTGAGGAGCACGACTATATGTTCTTTGTTGCGTTTGTGGTGGCATTTGCGGAGTGGGGAATGGTCTGCCTTCTCTGCAGATGGACTGGAAGTGTCCTCCTCTACCGCAGTTGCCACACCTCTGAGATAAGGCAGGCACGTCCCTGAGTGAGGGAATGCCATCCCGGAATGGTAGCATTGCCTTTGTAATCTGGGGCCAGGTAAGTTTCCCCTTCCTTGGGGTGAATTTCCTCTGTCAGCAGGGCAATGGTTGGCAAGGTGAACTGATGCTATGAGTTTGTTTTTGTCAAGCTTTACAATGCTGTTCCCTGACATTGATGCTGCCTTTACGTACACCCTTTCCAGGATCCTTGCCATCTCACTTACTTCTTCTATTGTGAGTGTTTTTTTAGTAATTGTTTCTTCAGTGTTTGGGATAAGCACCGCTCTATCACTTTCAGTCGTATTGCTTCATCCAGTGAAAATGCGTGGAATTGACAGTGTGCTCCTTTTACTCACAGGCGAGTGATGAATTCATCCATAGATTCTTCACCTTGTTGTGTGCATTGATTAAACATGTTTCGCTCGTAGTCACGATTGGGTTCGATGACAAGTTTCTTATTTAGGGCAGTTATTAGCGAGTCGTAATCTGGCTGCTCATCTGAGGGAATTGTGTTGCTTAATGTTTCAACCTCACTGCCGGCAATGTTTACGAACATGTTCTGTAGATTTGGTGAGTCGAGCCATCTTGGGCCCTTGTCCGCTTGTGTGGACATGGAAAAAGGAGGTGGTATGGGCCATGCGGTGGCTGTTGACCTGGTAGGGGGTGGTGGAGGCGTTGGGTCACTCATCTCGTTGAGTGCAGTAGTTGGGGTATGTAAGCGTTGCCTGGCGTGTGACTTTTAGAGCTGATTGGCAGCCCGGGGCACGTGCTGTCGTTATGCTCCCCGCGTTGCAGCGTGGCTCTCAGTGAGTTAAGGGCCTAGTTTGTCCTCGTATGACGTGCGTATCATCCAACTCTTGGTGCACGTGATGATTGTGTGCTGGGGCCTGTGAGGTGTGGTCCAGCGAGTTGGGGCCCAGAGGTTGGTGCTGAGTCTGTAACAGCTGGGGGAAGTGACCCAGATTGGGTACTGACGCGGTCCGCACTAATGCCCTGGTAGGAGGAGGCCACACTGCAGCAGGATTGGCGAACCTTCTCTACTTGTGTGGGTTGGCACAGTTTGTGGGGGCTGATGGAGGTAGCCGGAGAGTTTGCAAGCATTGTGAGGGAGGAGCTGCGTCGCGTTGGCGGGAGCGCCATAGGTGGTGGAGGAAGAAACACCCACCTTGTGGATCCACATGCTCTGTAATTCTCCGACACGTGGAGCGAATGCTGGCCGCTGGCGGAATGCCACGCAGCATGGATGTGGGGCCCTTGTGATCCAAATACATGGCATGGAGCTTCTGGGATGTCGTTCCTGCTGGAAACCTGGGAACGGGTGACGGATGCACGGCGGGAACGCCGAAGCACGGGAAGGAACGTGTGCAGTGCACACTGAAGGAGGACGCTGTAGTAGCAGCTGGACGCGGTGGGATCACCCGCCACAGTGTGGAGGAAGACTCTGGGTCATGGGAGACCGCCTCGTCGCCAGTTGTTAGGCCGGATGGCCAAAGAAGGACACGACACCGGAGATAAGAAGCACGTCTTCTTTATTTAACATCAAACCCCAACTGCTGTTCTTCTCTTCCCATCCCTGCTCCCACGTCATTCCCACTTGGTCCTTGCCTCTTTTCTTAAAGGGGCAATGTCGGGCAACACTGCGGTCTGTACTCAATCGCTATCATGCAGTTTTAGTGATATTCACGTTACCTATATGAAGTAAGCTACAATTACGATTTAAATAAACGTTTAGCTTTCAAGCCGTTGGGGCAAATACATCCCCAAAGCTGCACCATTTGTGTCAGAAAGGCGGGTGAGACGCCCATTGGAATGAATGGGCGTGCGGGAGGCTTGGTGGGTGAGTCAGCCCTTTACAAGGCGGGTGACACCCGCCAAAAGCGTGTGAGTTGAGACCTATGCATTCCCTTCCCGCCATGTGTGCCTGAGTGGAGTTCCTGGCCTTTGACAGGCAAGTACCAATTTTTCAAAGCGCTGATAACCGAAGTGATTTTTACCCATCAGAATTCATTTTTTTGATCTTTGAAATATTAAATACTGTGTAAAGGAGCCTGTGATCTGCACGCTGCATGTAGCTACACAAAACGCTATAATTTTACTAAATTTCAGCTTTAAAATGCTCATCACCATTTACTTTAAATGTTGAAAGAGTGGTTACAAAATATACAGTAGAAGGAGGGGGCATTCATTAAAAATAACTTGCATTTTCGATCCTTAACGTGCAATGGTGTGGCCCGTGGAAGCTGCATAGAGCAGTAGATAAACTCAGTGACCGGCAGGAAATACAGCTCCCATTACGCATAGCAACCACCACGTGACAGTCAGTCAATTCACAGTAGTGGTCACATGACAGGGCGAAAATGGCAGCTCTACGAGAGGATCGGTTTGCACCGCTGCAAATCTTGCTGAAGGTACGGAATGAAGCATTATGTGAAATTTGTATTGCAAGAAAACTAGCTTTTTATAGTTTTTAAGGCTGCCACTGGCAACGCGGGTGCGTAGAGCTTTCACGCTATTCCATATCAGCCGTGCATACCGTTGCGTCCTGCTAGTCTTCATTTTGCTTTTCGCCTACAGTGTTCGTTTACTAGTGTGGCTGAATTATTCTCACGTGGCGTGAATATATGCAAGTGTTTCGTAATTGCACGACCTGGCAGTTACCAAATAACTCATTTATCGGTGCAGCTGGTAATACAGATGCACTGTGATATTGATGCAGTTGGTAATGTCTGTGATGATGCATCATTTCTGCATCCTACAGGTTTGTGCGATGCATTATGTATGCATTTAGCAGTGCAGCTGCAAAGTATTATCCTTGCATCTGGTAAAGCATGCAATATTTATTTGCACTTTATCTGGCAATGTTTGTAAAATAAGCTATTGCTCCAGTTAACAATATGTGCACAATACACTCGTTCTGTGGTTGGCAACATCTGCGCATTACACTATTGCAGTAACTGGCATTGTTGAGCAGGTGGTGCTTGATGTTGGGTTTCTACTGCATGTAGAAACCTGGGCAATGCAAATCATGCAAACAAATAACGGCAATGTAATGAGACGCGGGAGCCAGGGTATTCGGATGCTAATCCCTTTATTGACAGCGCCAGGACTGGCGTCGGAGGCGGTGGCCCCGCCTCTTCCTCTTCCTGTGGCCACGCCACAACTTCCAACACAACAGAAAGAACGGACACAAACATTAACAGTGAATACCGTGTCCATAGAAATAGGACACGACAACTCGGACACAACATCTGAGATGCTCAATTCTTGGTGCAGCTTGTAAGGCACTTGCATAACACCACTGCACGCGCGTATATCTTCCTCGTCACAGTTCTTATGTCCATGAGGCGCAGTCTCACAGGACAGGCCACCCCCTGCTACACTTCCTGTTTTGCTCTCTGTCTCTGCGATGGCGGCCTCTTGAAACCCTTTCCAGTTTAAGCAGAACGATACGTATTTTTTATATGTGATATGATGTGATATATCCTTGATAACTACCGTTGTTAAAGGTCCCTCTGGTGACAAAACATGTATCAATGTCTCTTAAAATCCCCTATAACTGCTTAGAAGGTCGGTTGAGGAGGTTCCTGGGAGGCATCACCGAGTAAGCTAGCTGTAAGAATCACTGCCCCAAACCACTGGGCGATCACAGGCCTCGGCACCAGACATCGCAAGGCTAGTCTGTCTCTATTGTGCACTTATCCTGCTCAGCCACTATCCCACTGAAGTCTGCTCAGCCGAGTTGGGGAGGGGAGGTTAAAGTTTTGGAGCAAGAAAGGCATAACCTCCGCGTCCCAGTACTTAACTTTGAGTATGTTCATGCTCACTGTGGTGGGGCCTGCTCCCGGGTCACTGGGGCGGGCCACACAGATGTCTGGGTCACCCGGCAGACACCGTTGGGGCTGCGTTCACGGAGCGGATGAATCACAGGGATCAACTTGTGAGCTCTGCATCACCGGAGACAGACACGGGGGCTGGGGACACCCAGCTAACCGCAGCCCCGGCTCTGGGGGCACCCAGGCAGGGAGTTGCATAGCCAACCATGATCACACCGCCGGTAACGTCATGAGGGATGGTGTTGCCCAACGGGGGCACCGTCCTCGTGCAGGGCCTCGCCATTGGGCCTGCTGCACGCGGTGTGGCACCAGTATGGTGCCTGCAAAAACAACACCAGAGTCAGCTTGGGATCGACTGACGAGCCGGAAGTGGCTCGTCCTTTGTATTAACTTGGTCACATGGATACCACCATGTGACCATACACAGATCCTTGAGATCTACCATGTTCCCCAGGAGGGGTGACATGCAACACTCCTCCTTTTTCATAACAACAAAACAAAATGCAAAATCACAGCACAATACTACTAGGATTATAAATCCCACTAGTCTTCACACTCTTGGGGGCCCAGGTTGTCCACGGGGTGATGGTCTGCGTCGGTGAGTTACTGGTGACACGTTAAAATTCCACATCCCGGCACACCCATTATTAACCTGGATGAGTAGACCTTGCCCCACTGACACACCACCACCGTTCACAATGGGCACCCCTTACTACAAAAACCCACAAGCTTCGGAACACAGCTACACTCAGTACTTCGGCTGGGACAGTTTAGGTCTGCAGGCTTCCATCCTTGGCGTGTACGATCGCAGGGTCTACAGGTTACCAGTCCGACCTCCACTGAGGTGTATCCAGGACAGTTCGGAGTTCACGGGCCAGTAAAGTCGCACTGGGGGCACCAGGGGCCACATCGACCTAGTCCTTAGCTGGTGTTAGCAAGATTACAGATGAGTACAATGTTCGGGGCGGGCCCCCAACGCATCTCGAAGCACCAGGGGCCACACTGGCCACATTCATAGATGGGGTAGGCTCACTGTTACAGGACATTAGCGTCAGGATGACAAACCGCTCCTTACAGGATAACAGATGAGTACACTGTTCGGGGCGGGCCCCCAACGCATCTGGAAGCAGCAGGGGCCACGTTCATCGAGGGGGTAGGCTCACTTTTGCAGGGCACTAATGGCAGGATGTCACTCCCCCCTCCTACTTAGGGGCTGCTAGCCGGGAGATACTGGTGACCGGGTATCTGGGCCACTTGGCCTCTTCCGCTCCCCCAGTCAGATGTTTCTTTGGCATGGTATGGCACATGAGCACTCCTTATGGAGTCGCTGCCCTGCCTGGTTCCTCCTGGTGAAATCGAGAAGCTCTGCAAGGAGAGAACTGATCGGCCCGTGGGTCAGCCTCTTGCGTCCTGACCTGATGGGCATTCTAGGCTGATGGGCAGTGCTAGTCATCTGGCACTCTCCCTTGTTGCTGTGGGGGCCACAGGACACCATGGCCTTCAACATCTCTGACCTGGAGCCCCGGGACCTTCATCCCCAGCTAGCCTGAGGCTGTCACTGGTCGTCTGTTCACATTGTCCTTGCTTGATTGTGAGCTGTACCCAACTCCCTGCCCGATGGGCCCTGGAGTTACAGACCTCTTGGTGGACAGACACAACACTACAGAGGTTTTATAATATGCTCCCCACCCCACTCAATGACCTGCCTTGCCTCACTTTGTCTGCACACAAACCCCCTTTTTGTTGGTTTCTCGTAATTTTCACAGCGGCAGACCTGGTTCTTATTAGGCCATGTCCCCTTCTTTTTCGAGGCCGCCGCGGGTCTCACTGTACCTCTTTCCTTTTCACTGCAACCAGCCTGGATCTTGGTGCGGGGTGCCCCCTCTTTTGTTTGCGGCGGTGAGCGGGCCGCAGCAGGTACAGAAACATGTAGGCCTCGCCCCCTTCTTTTTCCCTTTTCGTGGCTGATGTTGCCGTCAATTTATTTTTTAATTATTATTATTATTATTTTTTTAATATATTGCGGGCCCAGGTGGTGATGGGCCCGCCTCAACTGTTTGGCGGCTCTCTTAGCACCTCGCCTCCATTGCCTGCTCCTCGAAGTGAGCTCTCCTTTCCGTGGTGCCGGCCCGAGGCTGGTTCAGCAGCACTTCTACTGCACAGTCCCCGCCGCCTCCTCTTCTTCAGCGGTCAATGCCACATTCCATCATGCAGGCACCAGGCGGCCCGTGTCCATGAGCAGCACGGGGCCCTGGGCCACCCGCAGAGTGGCCGACTCCGCCCGTCCACACACAGGCCACCTGCGGCCCGCAAACTCCAGTCTGCGGGGCCCAGACCATCCTTGTCGCCATTGTGGTGGGGCCCACTCCCAGGTCACTGGGGCGGGCCACACAGATGTCGGGGTCACCTGGCAGACACCGTTGGGGCTGCGTTCACGCAGCAGATGAATCACGGGGATCAACTTGTGAGCTCTGGATCACTGGAGACAGACATGTGGGCTTGGGGCACCCAGCTCACCACAGCCCCGGCTCTGGGGGCACCCAGGCCGGGGTTGTATAGCCAACCATGATCACACGGCCCGTAACTTCATGTGGGACGGTGTTGCCCAACGGGGGCACCATCCTCATGCAGAGCCCCGCCATCTTTTATTCCTACTGGAACTTATGGGTCCTCTCCTTGTAGGGCTTGTGGGATCCTGCGGTGGTCTCCGGTGGCCTCCGCCTGCAGGGGTGTGGCGGTTGACCTCCTGGATTATCTTTAAATCTGGGCCTGGAGCCAGGGGTGTTCCGTGCCCCGCCTTGAGTCACGGTTGAGTGTGGGCGGTTGCGGGTCTCCCCCATTCCCCCTCCTTGTTTTATTCCTGGCTTTGGTGTACAACTTCAGGCAGCGCTGCCTCCTGGGTTTCGGTGCAACGGCCCGGCCGTTGTTTTGCCCATTGCCTCCAGCCACTGGTGGGGACACTCTTCTATTTGGTTGCTCCTGGGGGTGCGGGCTCAGTCTTGTGGGCAGTGAGGCCCCGCACCTTCCTAACTGTGACGGCCCCCAGGCTTGGATGTGCCCGGGCCTCACTGGGCTTGGTCACGTGCGTCGCCCTGGCATCGCGTCTCTCTGAGTAAACTCAATTTCCAAGGCATTTTATTTAAAATGGGTTGCTTGCCTCAGGAGGTGTTTACTTCTTTTCCTGGCTTGCTTTACAATGGGCAAACGCACTGCTAAGCAGCACCGTACTCGGGAGGCTTCTTCTTCTTTCCCAGTCCTTTCAAAAGGAAGAAGGAAGCTGCCCCTGGTGTTTCCAGGGGTGATTTCAAACTCTTTTTAAGGAATTTTTGTCCAGCTATTCTGCAGGTCTTGGGGGTGGGGTGGGGCGGGGAGGGGTCTAAGCCTGCTCCTGATTCTTCATTTTTCTGCTCTTCTTCCTCTGGGTCCTCCTTTTCCGCTGAGGAAGAGGAGACCACCAGGAAATACTTGGACCAGGGCGAGGTCCAGCTGGTGATGGACTAGATCTACATCTCTATGGGTTTTCAGGAGCCGTCTGTGGTGGAACGGGCTACAGAGCCTTCGGTCTGTCAGTAAAAACAGTCTCCTAAACTGGTGCTTCCCTATTGCAGACATTAGGGATAAGATCATGCGTGAGTGTGCCTGTCTGGAACAGATATTCATGCCCCGGTCTATATCAAAATTGTCCCCTCTCAGGTGTGAGGAGGCCTGACTGCCTGCCACTGTGGAGGTAGATGACGTTCTGGCTAGCCTGGTGGGTTGTTCCTCCATGGCGGCCGATGAAGCAGCTGTCAGGGAACCAGTGGACCGGAAGGTGGATTCTGCTTTCAAAGAGCCCTATGTGGGGTCCCATCTGGCTTTGCTGTCCAACACCAATGGCTCCTATGTTGCAAACAACATATTGGCTGGGTTTTGGAGGCTGTGTTAGTCTATGGATGATGGCACTGATTGTTCCCAGCTCCTTTTGGACTTGCAGAGGCAGTTCAAGTTCATTTCAGACCTGTTTTGTGATGGTGTTCGGGGTACTGCTATGGCCATGGTGCTGCTATCTCTGGCAGGCGGCATTTGTGTCTTCTGGTGGCATCTTTGCACCTGGCTAGGATTCAAGTGTCCCCTTATTTGGACGATTGATTGATCGGAGCCGGGTGCCAGCTCTCGATGGTGGCCTATTTTCATCTGATCTGTCGTGCCCTGGACTGCTGGGGATTTTTGCTAAATTTTCTGAAGTCCCACTTGTCACCCTCTCAGACTATTCAATTCATCGGTGCCCAGTTCTGCACCGGGGAGGGGTTGGTTAGGCTCCCGCTGCACAGAGCCTCCTGGCTCTCCTCTGGCATATCCTTCGCAGGCCCTGGGCTTCTGCGAGGGAACGTTTTTCTCTCCAGGGTCACATGGCTTCCTTTGTCTGCTGGGCCTGGCTGCAATTGAGACGGTTGGTTCGTCACCTGCTGTCGCTTTGGCTGTCAGCGTCCCTTCGTTACAACACCTTGGTCCATATCTCCTCTGCCCTCAGAGCCTTTCTTCGCTGGTGGTTGGCCGCGTCCCATCTCCGGTGGGGTGTGTCCTTGACCCCGGCCTTGCTGATCATTCTTACCACCGATGCCAGTGGCCCTGGCTGGGGGGGCGACACTCCCGAAATTGACTCATCAGGCGCAATGGTCTCTTCTGGATGTAACAAATGTCATCCAATTGGAAGGAGTTGGCTGCTGTTCAGTGGACCTTGGTAGTCTTCTGGTATTCGGTCCAGCGGAAGGATGTTCTGGTTAGGACGAACAATACCGTTGCTCTGGCTTATATCAGCCATGAAGGGGGCACAGGGTCCAGCTCCCTGGAGGATCTATCCTTGTCCATTGCAAGCTGAACATATCCGGGGGGGTTGACAATCAGACTGTGGATCATCTCAGCAGGGTGTTTCCAGTCTCGGGGGAGTTGTCCCTTTGCCCCGAGGCTTACCTGAAAGTGTGTTGGAAGTTGAGACATCCCCGGTTGGACTTCTTTGCCTCCCCCTGCAGTGCTCCACTTCCCCTGTTTTGTTCCCTGACTCCGTCCTGCGTGGTGGACGCTCTTTCCTTGGCCTAGTCCCCAGGGATTCTTTATGCCTTTCCTCCAATTCCACTGGTTTCTGATGGTCGTCAGCAGGATCAGAGTGCCTCAGTTTATCCTGGTGGTCCCTTAATGGCCTTGGCTCCTGTGGTTCCTTTGTCTTCTGGAGTTGCACTTGGCTAGTCTGTGGATTTTGCCCAGTTGGCCATCTTCCTTGAGGGTGGGGGTCCCCCTTTCTCCTCCCTCCTCTGTTGGGGGGGTCTGGAAACTGAGAGGAGGGGTCTGCAGGTGTTTGGCCTTTCCACAGCTGTTGCTGGGATGACCCAGAGAGCACATCAGTCCTCTACAGTTAAGTGTTACGACTGTTATTGGGCCAATTTTCTGTCTTGTGTTCCCCGGGGGTGTTCTGGCGCTGGTCTGTGGGCTTCCTGACATTTTGCAGTTTCTCCATGAGGGGGCTGAAAAAGGGTTGGCTGTTTCTAATCTCTGTTCTCAGTGGGCAGCCATTCGGCATTCAGGGTTTCCTGGTCCCGACCAGGTGGGAAGATCTGGTTTAGAGGCTCGTGAAGGGGGTGGCAGACTCACGTCCTTTGGGAACGGTTGGGGATCATCCTTGGGACCTGCCTTTGGTCCTGGCCTCCCTTTGAACCACTGGAGGATGTCGAGCAGAAGTGGTTGACTCTCAAGACCACCTTTTTGGTGGCAGTCACTTCAGTTCACCGTCTGGGCAAGATCGGGGCTCTCATGTGTCAGCCTCTGTTTCTGGTGGACCGGGAGGAGGCCTTGGTCCTGCGGTGTGACCCTTCCTTTGTGCCTAAGGTCTCTTCTCTGTTCTATCATTCTCATTAGGTAGTCCTTCCTGCCTTCTTCCCTGTTCCGTCCTCTCCGGAGGAGGAGGCTTGGCATTGCTTGGATGTAAAGCAGGTGGCCCTGCACTATCTTTCCCGGACTGAGTTGACCATCTCTTGATCACCTTTGGGGCCGGTGGCTATGGCCACAGGGCTTCCACCCCTACTATCAGCTGGTGGATTCAGTCCTTGGTTCACCTTGTCTATGATTCTGCGGGACTCTGCCCGGGTGGGGGGTCCAGGGATGGTCCACTAGGGGGGGTGGCCTTGCTGGACATTTGTCGGGTGCCCGCCTGGGCTACACCGAACACCTTAATTCGTCATTACCAGCTGAACGTGCATGGGGCCCCATTTGACTTCCTTTGGCGTGGGAGTTCTGGGAGCTGTCTGGTTGAGTGGGTGTCAGGGGTCTTCGTCCTGATTTTTTTTCTTCCTTGAATAAATTGGTGTTGGGTTGGTTTCGCATTACCCTTGGTGTTTGTGTCTTTTGTGGTGTGCATGAGCATCCTTCCTGTTTTTGCTTTGTTACAACTCAAAGGTAAGTACTGGGACGAGGAAGAGGGACATGGAGGTAATAGCCAGATTACTTACCAGTAGTCTTCATTACTCCTAGTCCTACTCTTCCTCGTCCCAGTACGGACTAAGTTGCCCATGTCTTGGCTTTAGATTTACTGCCATGGATTGGGTAAGTGGGAGGTTATATGTATGAGCGCCTTACAAATGCATAATAAATAAATACATCCTTGGTATGAGGGGTCAGAAGAGTCCAGCTTGTAAAAAAGAGTTCCAGTGAACATGCACATACTCAAAAAGTTAAGTATGGGGACGAGGAAGAGTAGGACTGGGAGTAATGAAGATTACCAATAAGTAATCCAGGAAGTACGCACAGGCTGCACTCTTCCTGTAAGCAAGGCCATGATTTCAGAGCACATAGTACTTGTGTCCACTACAGGCCCCAAAGCACCATTCTTGCTAATGGGGGGCATGCTGCAGGCATGTAGGGAGGCTACAAGCAACTCCAGTAGGGCCGTACGGCCCTCCTATTGCCCACCAGCAGGTGTGTGGGGGTGCCAGTTCTGCCGCTAACAACTCCTGTGGGCCTCTTTGACGGGCCATATTAGGCAGATCGTGGGGCGACTGATGCTAGCTCTGAAAGCGGGCTACGTGACTGGATGCTAATCCTGGTAATAGTGATGCCTTTGTCCAGGCTAGAGAAAGAATTACCATTGCTATCCCCATGATATGCCCCCGAAAGACTGATTAGGACTAAATAGGGAATTGCAAACAGAACAAAGGCAAATGTTCGGCAGAATATTTAGATTACTGAAGGTAGTGTTCGTTCAGCATTCTGGCATCACCAAGCCCGTTGAGACGATAGCTATAGCGAATTCCTTTGTAGAAGGGCTACCGCCCAAAGGACAAGCACAGCTAAAGAACATGGGCATAGGCTGGCAGATTAAAGCCTTAGCGTAGCTAGTGGAAGTTCCAAACCACTGCATGTCATGCCAGGACCAAAAGAAGGAGACTTTTGAGGGTAATCTAAGGACCCACCAGATGTAACTTTTACAGGCACAGGTACATGAACAGATGAAAATGGATTCAATACTGCTCAAAGGGGGGTAGATCGAAACATGGGAGAAGAGGAGGACCATCACCAGGACAAGCGGGCCTGGGCAGACCAATAGTGGGCTACGCAGGACCAACTGAGACAATGGGCATCCCAGAGACAATGTTGTCAGCAGGGATTGCAGGGACCATGTTGTCACCTGGGACACCAAGGACATTGGGGCCTACAGGAGCCATGAAGAACCCAGACAAATCCCATAGTCTATAACTACTGCAAACAAGTAGGGTATTGGAAGAATGAGTGCCCCTACAGACCTCTGAGACCATACCTTTAAGGCAATCTGGGACAAGGTAGTGCTCCAAATTTTCCTGCTGATAACCCTGCCCTCTTCACTGACAACACCCAGGGCTCCCCAACTCCGTTTCTGAATTTGAACGCTCCCACATTTGCCCCAGACCGCCTCTTTTTCCTTAGGGTGCCCAAGACCCATATGTCGGGATGATGCAATCCTAATGGATCCGCTACTCGGAATTGATCAAGACAGCCCCTATGTACAGTGTAACATAGAAGGGATATCAGTACCATGGCTAGAAGCCACATGGGTGAGAAAGTCAGCCCTATGCATGGACCAATTTCCAAATGTACTCGCATCCACTTTAACTGTAAGGTAGTAGCGATCTCCAACACTCCAGACATACACCCTGTCGCAGAACCCCTCACCATTACACTGGAAACGATCACTGACACGCACGTCTTTCTACTTAGACAAGCTAAGGTGCATTATCTCTTACACACCAGATGAGGTGTGCTTAAGTGTCCCCCACGCTATTTCAGAGTATGTGCTAGAAACACTTCAGATAGACCCAGAGGAGTAAGTGCCATATGAAAGAGAGTGGTCAGATGATTTAAAGGAATTGTAAAAAACCAGAGGGTGTTTCACAACCTAGTCCCCAGGGATCCCGTACTCAAGGGGCCAGGGAAAGGCCATCGCTTTTGGATCCCGACCCTGGTGGTGGACAAGCGAGGGAGGATCACCTGGGTAGGGGCTCCTCAGTGAGTGTGGGAGAAGCACCTGATGGTGAGACATGGTATCCCTCCTTTTCCACAACCCATCTAACCCCTATCCCTGCTTATTGTATGGGAAACTACAGCTCCCATAATTCCACTCCACTTCACATTGACAACACTAATGAGCTGAGTAAGATGAGGCATGAGGCCAGGAATATTACCTCTACTGACTTGCAATGGCTCTGTCCCTTTAATGAGACCAGGCAGAGTCTGGCATGTAACCCTAACTACACACACCTGCCACTTGCTAACACTCCCTGTCAGGATAAAAGGTGGCGCCCACAGGCACACTGTGAGTGAGGCTGGGTACGAGAAGGAGCAGCTCTTTCGGGGCTGATGTGAACCAGGCTAACTAAGTTGGAAGGCCAAGGGGCTAATCAGCAGATGCGAAGAATGAGAGAGACACGTGAGAATTCCACACTTTCGGAAATCCGTGAGGATTCAAAGACTGAAACCGAGTAAGTGGGAAGGGAAACCTTCAAGCTACTTGAAGGCGGCATGCTACCCTCCCGGGTGAATGACAGAGTTGGAGAGGAGCAGAGGAGGCGTTGGTAACATCCTTGTCTGCTACAGCGTTGAAGAAAGAAACCCAATTAACACAACCAGTGAGTTATCAAAGGCATCAAAAGCCTGGTTTGTGCTATAAGCAAAAGCCACCAGGGGGGGCAGAAACTCAACTGCCTGACCTGGCGTCTCCCTACTTCAGGCTGATTCAAACCTTAATAAATCAATATTTACAGCAATTGTCCTCATCCCCACTCTTGGTTCCAGCACTATTATCCTTGGGGCACCTCCGGACCAGGTTTCGCCATGAATTGTACCTCCCTTCCAGCACTGTGACTCTGGTCGCTTCTTTGGCGGTCAGGCCTCTTCCCGCTCTTGCCCCAGAGCAGGCGTGCAGGGCCTCTGCCTGCTGCTCCTGAATTGTTTCACCCGCTCTCTCTGTCCTATTAGCAGGACCTTCTTCACAACACTGGCCCCTTTGGTGTCTGTGGAGGTACTGCAGCCGTTCCTGCCGCTCCTTCATTCCTGCGGGCCTCTCGCTTCCACCGGGCCCTCCCCTGCCGGCACCAGACAGGCTTCTTCCCGCTCTTGTCTTGAACGAGCGCTGGCCCTCCGTCTGCTGCTCTTTATTACTTCACCCACTCTCAATCTCTTATTAGCAGGCCTATCATCTCCACCAGGGCCTTCCTCTCAACACTGGCCCCTCTGCGTTTGTGAAGGCACTGCGGCCGCGCCTACTCCAGCATCTGCTTCTCACGCCTCGCAGAAATTGGCTGCCGTGTCGGCCGCTTCATCTTTGCTGCGGGCTTCTCGCCTCCACCGGACCCTCCCCTGCCGGCACTGGTCTCCTTATCACCAGCCTCACGGATGCGTCGCTGCTGTCTTCTCTCTCCATCAATCTCCTAGACGTGCTGCTGCTGTCCACGGGCCGCCTTCCTCCACTGGGGCCCTCCACCGTCACTGCCACCTGCTACCACCTGGGCCCTTCTGATCTGCAGACCACCTTCTCCCACCTGGGCCCTTCCTGTCTGCTGGCCCCCTGCCACCACCAGGGCTCTTTATTTCCCATGGACCGCCTGCTACCACCTGGACCTTTCTGTTCTGCGGACCGTCTGCTCCCACTTGGGCCCTTCCTGTCTGCTGGCCCCCTGCCACCACCAGAGCTCTTCTTTTCCCACGGGCTGCCTGCTATCACCTGGGTCCTCCTGAACTGCGGACCGCCTGCTACCACCTGGGACCCTCCTGACTGCTGGCCCTCTGCCACCACCAGGGCTCTTTTATTTTCCCTCGGACTGCCTGCTACCACCTGGGTCCTTCTGAACTGCGGTCCGCTAGCCCACCTGGGCCCCGGCCTCCTCCAGCCCCTGACTGCTTCCTCCTGGGCCTTTCCGGACTGTGGACCCACTGCCACCACCTGGGCACACTGGTCTGCTCCTACCCTCGGCTTTGATCTTCATGTATAGTTAGCTATTTGCTACCTGCTCCGCCTTGACTGTGGGCCACCTGCCACCACCTGGGCCTTTCCTGTCTGAGGGCTCCCTGCCTCCACCAAGGCTCTATCTTTCCCACAGGCCACCTGCCTCCACCTAGCCCCTTCCGGGCTGCTGACTGCCTGCTACCCTCTGTGCCCCTTGCCCTGCACTGGCACCCGGCTGCGTTCTCTTTGGTCGGATAGCTACCTTCTGGGTCCTGGGTCCTGGACCTACTTAGGCCCTCTCCTCCGAACTCCTCAGGGCTCCGCAGACCTCCACCCTGCACCGCTTCCTACGAACTGCTCTACTCCCACATTGCTTGCTACTGGGATCCAGACCTCCTCTCTCCAGGGCTCCTCACCCCTAAGACCTGCTTTCTCCTATTTAGGTCTCACCTCCTCCGAACAGTTTTTTTCATCCTCTGCCTGCTCCTGGGACCTGGACCTCTTCAATCCCTCTCCACCCTGCCCTACCTCCTATGAACTACTCTTCTCCATTGCCTGCCTCTGGGACCTGGACCTGCTGCACTCTGTATCTCACTGCGACCATTGATTCTGCACATCCCCTCTCCTTCTTTGTCTGCTTACCTTCTGCCGCTTGTTTCTTCATCATCGCGGGTCATTGTCCAGCCACCTCCTACAGCCTGCCTCTTCATCAACATAGTCCTACCGGTTTAGTGCACGTGACTGGGTCTAGCACTATCTCTCTGCCCACCGACGCCCTCTTCCTCCGCTTCACTCTCTCTTCATCACTGCACTCTCTTCCTCCCTTTCACTCTCTCTTCATCACAGCACTGTCTTCTCCCCTCTGGCATGTGCATTGCCAGACTCCACTCTCCTCGTCCTCCTTTCTCTTCGCCCTCTCCCCCTCACCCTTCCCCCACCCCCTCACTCTTCTGCTCTCCCTCCTCCTTATCCTCATGTCCATTCCCTCGCCCAACCACTTCCCCCTTTCACCCCATCCCCTTCCAACCCACCCTCGTCGTCCTAACCTCATCTACCCCCCTATTGTCTAACCCTCTAGTCTCATCAACATTGCTCTCTGGAATGCTAGATACCTCTGCAATAAAACCACAGCTGTCTTGGACATGTTCTTCGGTCTCAACCTTCATTTACTCTGTATAACTGAAACTTGGATCTCCCTTCACAACTCTACTGTTCCTACCTCTCTCACCACCTCTTCCTCCGCCTTCTCTCATGTCTCTCATTCTTCTGGTCGTGGCGGTGACATTGGTCTCCTCTTCCACCCTAAATAACTTTCTTCTACCTCCTCATTGCCTCTTCCTACCTTTCCTTCCTTTAAATACCTGTACAAATCCTTTACTTCCCCTCACCTATTTCTTTTCTAATTATCTAAAGACCTCCTGGCCCTCTCTCCTCCTTTAACGATGACCTTGACCAACTCCTCTCTCTTATCTTGCCCTTCCCCTCTGACCTCACTGTACTCTGCGACTTCAACCTTCACCTCTCTACTCCCCCTTAACCTTCCCCCCTTCTTTCCATCCTTGACTCCTACCTCCTCTCTCCTCACCCTTCTTCTCCTACTCACTCTTCTGGCTCCACTCTTGATCTTATCTTTAATTCAACCTACTCCTCCTCCCCAGTTTCTACCTTACCCAACTATCTCTCTGATCATGCTTTACTCTCCTTCTCCCTTACTTCCCCTCTCCCTCCATCCACTCCTTTACCCTCCCCCATTTTCTTCTCTTGACAAGATCTTTGTAACTTTAGCCCTTCTCTCTTTTTTCGATACTTGCTCTTCCTCTCTTCCCTCTCTCTCTGACTTCTCTTCTCTCTCGGCTAATGAAGCTCTGTCCTCCTCTATCCCTTCCACTCTCTCTCTCTGACTTCTCTTCTCTCTCGCCTAATGAAGCTCTGTCCTCCTCTATCCCTTCCACTCTCAATCAACTTTACCCCCTCTCTTCCTTCCGTCCTACTCGCAAACTTTCTCAACCCTGGCTTTCCCCTCACCACCTTGTTAGGGAGAATTCTCTGTAAGGCTAATTTCCCAAACTAGTGAGTACCCCAGCAGCTTTGCTGGATTTTTGGGATTTATTTTTTTCTCTCCTGCTAAGAGTGAGATTCTTTTGCTCCCACTCTTTGGCATGATTTGAGGTGTTCCTTTAACTTTCCATGTGTTTTATGGGCTATGGGGTCTTTTACTCCATAGGGTCTCATGTGTTTTTTTTTATGTGGGTTACACAGCACCCTCCGTGCCGTAACCCAGGGGTGTCGTAGCGACCACCCAAAATAGACTCCATACCCTGGGATTGACTACTGTCTCCCAGGGCATGTAAAGTCACCATTGGCTTTACTAGTCCCAAATTATGAACAGAAACCAGTATAAACCATCGTATTGTGGACATACTGGTCGGGGTAATTGGATTGCCCCAGGGTCTGTTGTTCGAGGGGGCACGTCTCCGTCCCCCCTGATCGTGTTTTGGCTGGTGGCAGGGGATACTACTTTTTATATTTGACCGCAAATATATCTCTATGGGATTTTCCCATTGTTCGAGGCTACCAACTTTAATTATTTAATTCTTATAGCCTCGAACATACCGCCGGTTCATTTATTTAATATTAATTCACCGGCTGGTATTTTTTGCCAGAACTCGATTCTAAAATGGCGTTTGTGTTCGTTTCTGTTACTCCAACCCAAGTCGAGCCCTTTGTTCCGCTTTTTGGCGGGCTTCTCCACAGAAGCCTCCAAAAGTGGTGCCACTCTGTCTGGGTACCACAAGGGGTGTGGGAGGGGGTTTAGGCACCCTGGACTGAGTTACCTTGGTAACACTTGGCATGTTTGATTGACAGCTAGGCTGAGGGGGGTGTGCTGCATTAAAGCAGGGCTTTGGGGACTGGAACTTCAGAAGTCGCCACAGGACCTAAGAATCCGAGGAGGGAGAAGCTGAGCCGACCTGCAACGACGACACCACCGGTGGAACCCTGCTGAACCGTCTCACCACTTTTCCTGACGACAGAGGAGATCTCCAGTCCGGAGAGTCTTCTTCCTTTGACTGGTGGGGATAACCAGTTTTGCCTTCTTTTCACCTTCCTGGAGCATCTCGTGGCCGCCTTGCCCGTGCCAAGAACCCCGGCAACCGGAATACCACGGTTTACCACTACCGCAAAGAGAAGGGTAGTGCCTTTTAACCGGAGAACTCTGCGGCTGGTTTCTTCCCTGGCAGTGCAACGACCTTCATCTTTCCTCCACGGCGAGACCTCTTTTTCCTCTGGACGAAACATCGACTTGCACCTGCTGCCAGGAACAACTGCCCCCGCTGGAGCTTCCTTCACACTTAAGGTACTGTGTCCCGCCTGGCTTCCCTTGCGACAGATCGTTCGGGGTGACAGTAAAGCCTCGACTTTCTAACCTGGGCTGGCCTGGGGCAACCTAGCTAACGTTTCCTGACTTTAATTTCATACTTTTTGTACAAACTTTCTACAAAGACTCTTTGGGCATAATCCCCTGGTGAACCTGGACCCCTCTGCTTGTTCTCTCCAAGAGTGGGCCTTGCAATTGACTTCCTTGCTCACCAGTAGAACTCTGCCTATCCTGCCTTACTGTGGTTCTTTGAAAAAGTATCAAAACTTGTGTGCTTCTTTAACTCTGCCTTTTTCCCTCCCTTTCTTTACAACTTATTAGAGTGTCATCTTATGTTAAGCGCTCACCTCTGTCTGAAAATAAGTGGTGTTTCTCACTAAGACTTGTCTAATAAGTGAATAGGGTTGTATATATATGATAGTGACTGTGCGTTGAATTTACTTTCCTTGTTTTTGCTAGTGTAAAGCACAAGTGTGTTTTTAAATAAATAATTATATACTTTTACACCAAAGCTCTGGTCAGTGTTTGTGCTACTGTGTCTCTGTACCTATTGTGTATACTCTGCATACTGCCTAACTCTTCTTGAGGGAAGTCTGACTGCTCAGCCACAGCTACCAAGTGAATCTGTGTGGTACAGACTGCTACCAAGTGGGTTTACTGCCAAACACCTGTAGTCTTAAATCTCTTGCAGTGGTCCCTAAGGGAACTGCACAGGTTTCTGCCTAACACTTCTGTCCATGCGTCGTCTCCTCCGCCGCCTCGAGCAACGCTGGCTCAAATTCCCCTCTATCTAATCAAATCTCCTATTTCTCTTACCACTCTATATGACTCCTGCCCCAGCACGAATAAACGTTCCTACTATTCTAACCTTCTCCACTCCCAAGCCTCTCATCCTCACCGTATCTTTCAAACCCTTTCTCGTCTTCTCTCCCCGGCCACTCCTGACCCCTCAGCTACATCTTCCCTCTCTCCTTCAGACTTCACTGACTTCTTCTCTTCCAAAATTCTCTCTCTTCGACCAAAATAATAATTGCTCCCCTTCCTATTCCCTCTTTCCACTTCCCTTCAGCTTGCATGTCTGACTTCTCTCCTGTCACTCCATCCGATGTTTCCCTCCCCCTGTCCAAACCTCATCCTACTGCTTCCCCTTGCGATCCTCTCCCCACCCTCCTTATTCCGAAGATTTACCCTCTTCTCATTCCCTACTTAACCTCTTTCTTCAATATCTGTCTCTCATCTGCAACCTTCCCCTACGCCTTCAAGCACGTTACTATCATCCCTATTCTGAAGAAACCTTCTGCTAATCCCCTTCTTGCATCCAACTTCCATCCAATCTCGCTTCTTCCATTCCTCTCTAACATACTTGAATGTTTAGTCTATTCTCAGCTCTCAGCTTTTGTCACTAACCTTTCTCTCCTTCCCCCCTCTCAATCTGGTTTCCGCCCTAAACACTCCTCTGAGACTGCTCTCACTTATGTTCTCAACTCCCTCCCCATCGTTCGCTACTCTAAGCAATCCTCAGTCCTCCTTGACGTCTCTGCTGCCTTTGATACCTTCGATCACCCCTTACTTCTCAATACTCTTTCCTCCTTTGGTTTCAAAGGCTCTCTTCTCAACTGCTTCTCCTCTCACCTCTCCTCGCGCTCTTTTTTTGCTGTCTCTTGGGGCGGTCATACCTCCTCTACTCTCCCCTTGGACTACGGTGTATCCCAAGGCTCTGTTCTCTGCCCTTTTCTCATCTCTCTTTACACCTCCCTTCTCACCCCTATCATCTCTTCCCACGTAATTTCTCACCATTTCTACGCCGACTACACCCAGCTCTTCCTTTCCTTCTCTTCCTTCACTCCTGACCTCCACCTTAATCTCTCTTCCTGTCTTACTGCCATTAAAAACTGGATGTCATCCCACTTTCTCTCTCTCAATACTAAGACTGAAGTCTTATTCTTTCCCTCCAACACGCGTCCCCCCTCACACTCCCTCCCCCCGGTCACCCCTTTTATTCACTTTCCCCCTCTAATCTTCCCATGTTCGCAATCTAGGCATTCACTTTGACTCCTCCCTCTCCTTTACCCAACATATTTCTCTTACCTCTCGTGCCTGTCGCTACAATCTGTTCAATATTCGTAAAGTCCGTTCCTCTCACCTTCCATGCCACTAAACATTTAATCTCCTCCCTCATCTTCCCTCGTCTTTCCTATTGTTCTTCTCTCCTCTTTGGACTCCCTGCTTCTCATCTCGCCTCCCTCAAATCCCTCTACCACTCTGCCATCCGTAGCCTCTGTCTTCTTGCTCCTCACGACTCCATTTCCTCTTCGCTTTCTTACCTTGGATGGCTTCCATTTCATTCCCAACTTAAATTTCACTTCCTCTCTCTTGTCTTTAAATCTCTTCACAATCTTGCTCCCCTTTATCTCTCCTCTCACCTTTCATTCTACACCCCTTCCCGCTCTCTCCGATCTGCCAAACTCTTCCTACTCACTGTTCCCCCGTCCCCATGTGCCTCTTCTCGTTTCCGCTCCTTTCAGTTCCTTGCCCCCCCACACTGGAACTCCCTAACTCTTTCTATCTGCACTATCCCCACTTAATCCTCCTTCCATGCTTCCCTGAAATTTCTTCTTCTCCATTCCCAACCCTGACACGCTTATCCCCTCCTTTCACCTCTCTGTCTCCCCTCATATCTTTCTCTGCTTACCTCTCCCACCTGCTCCTTTTCCTTTTATGCTTCCTCCCCTCCTCTTGCATCTTCATTCTATTCCCCATTCTGTCTCCCTCCTTCTTCCCCTTCTTAACACCCTCCTTTTCTCATTTATCTTCATAGGCAAAGTGTTCTACATACTGTTTTATTGGTTTTATTCATGTGTTGTAAGTTGCTTGTACTGTTATCATCTTCTATGTATTCTGTTATGATAATTTAAAGCGCTTTGGCGTAAAGCGCTTCATAAACATAATAAATACAAATACAAAAGTGACTGTAACAGGAGTTGAAGGTTGCATGTGTGCCGATAAAATGCGTAATGGAAAGAACAATTGCTGAATTATGAGGAAACTATACAAAGTAATAGGGTGGTCCTGCGAGGTAGAATCGCACATTCAAAAGTCTCTGTGAAATGATCTGGGTTGAGATAAAATGGGAAACGATGGCAAGAAAGTAGCTGTGATCCCGAACGAGAGTTGAATGAGTGAAAAGCAAACTATGTGAAATCTGAATATGCCAAAAGGGCAAATTATATGAACTTTGAAAGATGCCAAAAGGTCAAAGTAAAGAGAATAAGAAACTACAAGAACCAATAAGCATTGCTGTTGCAAAATGAAGAGAAAAGAAGATTGTTAATTGGTTTAAAGAGAGGTAGAAGTAGTCATGCAGAGGTCTATGTAAAATCCTTGTATTTTCGAAAGTCTTCAGCAGTAAAAAGTTGGATAAAGACAAATCGTGGGGACGTGAACCCCCACAAAGAAGAAAGACAGGCTCGAGCCCAGTGGAGGGAAGCCTTTGTTAAATTGTGGCACAGTAAAAGTCATGAGTCGAACTCTGTATTTGTAGCAAGGCGGACAAAGCCTAAAGAATTTATTGAACTGTGAAAAGCTTGAAACCCAAGTTTGAACTGTACCAGTAAGACAAAGTGCGAAAGTCTGATAGAACTGTGCCATCCACCTATCCTTTTAAGAAACTCTTGAGACCCTGTGCTTCTGAACGTGGGGAAGGGAGTTACCTGGAAGGGAGTTACCTAAGCCTTTGTGACATATATTTTTTTTTTCAAATTTCTTTTTATTAGATTTTAACGGGGACATTCAGAATTCAAACAAAACTATTTGAGGGAAGAACCCTCTCAATGACAATGGAGGCCACTTGTCAAGGTAAGTTCCTGGGCCCCCTACCTGCCCCGCCCCCGTGATACAAATGAACATACATTTCAAGCTGCTAAAGAATCAAACCGTGCTCCCAGAAATAAGTCATTGATCTGATGGGCCGTAACTGCGTCGTTCATGCTCCTGTGGGGATTATGACACTCCTCACTTGGATTTTAAATGACTAGGCCGGGTCTCTCTCTTTCACCAAGTCTGTTATTCCCCCCCTCTTGCTGAAACATGTTGTGAAACTGCAACCATTCAGGTTCCTTCGAGGCACTGAAGCGCCATAGAAATCTTCTCCATTCGATATGTCTCTGGCCGTGGCGGACCATTTGTGTACAGTTGGGAGATGTGCCCTTTTCCAATGTCTGGCCCTCTGGGCCCGTGCCGCTAGCAAGAGGAAATGGACCAGGGATGAGGGCACACCCTACCTATCCTTGTGTCTTTCCAACCCGAACAATATGAACAGTGGGTCCAAGTTATGTGTCTCCCCCCCTGCATCCCTGACCCAGCGCAGAACCTCTGCTGACCAAAACACTTGGACCCTAGGGCATTCCCACCAAATATGCCAAAGTCTGCCCTGGACCCACACCCATGCCAGCAGTGGGGGTTCACCATTGGAAACATTTTGGAGAGGCGGACTGGATCGTACTGCCACCGGTGTAAAAGCTTTATGGCATGTAACTTGTACTGGGATGAGATCGAGGTCTTAAAAGCACGTCTACACATTTGCTGCCACCGCGTATTCCCCCATTTCCATACCCAGGCCACTCTCCCATCGTGATGAGTCCCCTGATGTCCCCCCACCGCTTGGGTTCCAGCAGTGCTCAATAGAGTCATGAAATGAGGCCTTTCATGTCTGCATGACCATCCAGTAACTTCTCTACCGGTGTTCGTTCCCTCTGAATACACTCATTCCATTTATTGGTCATGACTATCCCCTTGAGCCTGAGATACATGAGAACCAACAAACCACCTTTCCCCAGGGCTTCCTCAAGCTTTTGGATACTTATAAATCCCCCATTCTGGACCAATAGGCCTACCCTCACTGGTCCCGCTTCGAACCAAGATTGGTAGCGCTCAACTTCTGGTATATCATCCCTGACCTGTGGTGCCCAGATATGACTCCTCGGGGAGGTCCATGTGGTGATCTTCTCCCCATGGCCATGACCTCCCATTGTACTCCCAGGATCGGTTGTTCTCTAATGTGTCTCGGAAGCCAATTACTAGGGACCCAGAGCCATTCTATCGTTGCCGGGAGTAGGTGTTGGTTCTCCAGAAAGACCCACTGTTTATCAGAATCTTCCCTCGAGTGTGGGTCCATCACCCTAAGTTGTTCTACCCTGCAGAATGTTATCAAGTCTGGCATGCCACCCCCTCCCCTCCCCTTTGGCAGAATAAGTGTCTCATAATCCACCCTGGGTTTGTGCCCCTGCCAGAGAAACCGTGTGATGCGTCGCCTAGCTTCTTTCAAGTGTTCTAAAGGCGCACTGATCGGGAGCATCTGGAACAGGTATAGGACCCTTGGGAGGAGGTTCATTTTTAACGCATTAAACCTCCCCATCCATGACGGTTGCCCCTTCACCCAGACCTCCATTTCGGAGAATCTTTCGGACAAGGGTGGGCAGTGGGCGTGGCCCAGGGACTGGACCAGGCATACTATGTTGATTCCCAGGTATCTCAGCCCCTCCAATTGGATCAGCAGCCCCAGGGATTCCAATTTCTCAATGTTCCTGGCCGAGTCTGAAGCAAATGGAAAGATCACTGATTTGCCCGTGTTCACCTTGAACCCTGAGAACCTCCCAAGCTCCCTGATCACCTCCCAAGGCCGCAGGATGCCTCAGGTGGAGCAGCACATCATCTGCATAAAGTCTGAGTTTGAATTCTTTGTCCCCTACCTTAATGCCCTCTACCCGTGGGGCGTCCCTCAGATATTCGGCTAGTATTTCCATGGTCAAATGGAAGAGCAAGGGCGACATCAGGCCCCCCTGCCTCGTGCCCCTCTGTAGTTGGAATGCCCGGGAAAGGAGCGTGTTGACAGTAACCCTGGCCGAAGGGCCCTCATATAGGGCCTGGATGCCCAGTTGGAACACCTTGCCAAAAGCCACATTTCTTGAATACTCCCTCCAAGAAGCCCCAGTCAACCCGGTCAAAGGCCTTCTCTGCATCAATGGCCACCAGTACCGGGTTTCCCTACTCTCCTGCAGCTGCTCTCATAAGGTGGAGTGTCTTGCGCAAAGTATCTGCCCCTTGCCTGCCTTGGATGAACCCCACTTGATCTGAGTGGATGAGCCTTGGCCAGAATCCTTGTAAAATGTTTTGCATTTACATTGAGGGAGATTGGCCGGTAGGATTTTACAGTCTGCAGGGTCTGCCTTCGGAATGACTGTGATAAGTGCCTTCCCAAAGGACGGGGGAGCCCTCCCCGTGGCCATGATGCCGAAGAACAGGGCCGCTAAGTGTTGTGCCAGGGGACCGTCGAAGATTATGTAGAACCCTGCCGTTTATCCATCCTCCCTGGGTGCTTTCCCGAGTTTCAGACCCGATATCGCACTCAACACTTCCTCCTGGGTGATTGACTTGTCGAGTTCAAGGTACTCTGTGAGCTTAAGTCTCAAGAGTTGCACCCTGGTGAGATATATTCCCAGATCTTATTCATCTAAGGCTCCCTCTCTAGTGTATAGATTTTCATAAAACGCTGCAAACCCACCCGCTACTGCCCCCGCCTCCGAGAGCGTTTGACCCCCCTACTCCATGAATCCCAGCCACCCACCTCTCCGCCCTATGGCCACTGAGTCTCGCGGCCAGCATGGCATCAGTTTTGTCCCCCTTCTCATAATACTTCTGTTTCAGGTATTGCAAGCTGGCGAGTACCCTTCCCATCTCTATTTCCTTAAGCTCCTGGCGCTTACCTCTGGCCACCTTGTGGTCTTCCTCACTCCTCGCGGCCTCCTTACCCTCTACCTTTTCTAAGAGGTGGATTTCTCCCCTGAAGTTTCTGAATAACAGGGACCTGACCCTCTTCTTCTCAGCCCCTTTCCTAATAAGTAGGCCCCTCCATGTTGCTTTTGCGGCATCCAAGACCATTCTGCTTCGACCTCCCCCGTGTCTTTAAGTGTGAAAAACTCTTCAATGGCCTTCCTCATCTCTTCCACAAAACCGGCGTCTCTGAGGAGGAGTTTGCTACATCACCAGAGTGATTTGTTGGGTTTCAAACCTGACAGGGCCACTTTCAACTCTACTAAATCGTGGTCAGACCAGCTTATTGGGAAGTGTACACAGGTACTCACCCTACCAAGTTGGTGTTGGTCCATAAAGAAGTAATCTATCCTTGTTCTGGAGCCATGGACCAGTGAATAGAAGGTGTAACCCCTCTCCAACGGTTTGGAATCCCTCCAGACATCTGTGAGCCCCTGGTTCCACATGTAGTCGGTGAGACCCCTACTCGCAGCCCCTCCCCTGCTCCCCACAGGGATGCGCCCGCCACTGTGATCCATTTCTCTGTCCGCCCACATTTTAAAAAAACGCCCCCCTCTCCCCATATGATGAGGAGGCCCTCTGCTCTACCCATGATCTCCCCCTTGGCTTCTCTGAGGAACTTCATTTGGCTGTAATTTGGACAATAGATGAACGCCAGGGTTATCCTGGTATTATCTACAGACCCTGAGACCACCAAGAGCCTCCCATCTGTTCGACCACAGACCACTGGTTTTGCGCGCCTAATCCTCCGGCTCAATATAATCCCTTTTGACTGGCCCAGAGGCCCAGAATTACCTGCTCAGTGTGAGCCCCCGGGATGCGCCTCTCCTCCCTCAGGACCGTTCAGGTCTCTTGTACTAGGAATGAGTCTAGGTTGCCGTTTCTCAAGCCCTTCACATTCATAGAGCCTATTTTCAGAGCCTCCACCCAGCCTTGAAAGTTATGGGGTGCCATTCAGTGCAATAGTGTCCCCTCTTGCTCTTGGCCCTTCAGTGTCCCGTGGCACGGTATCTCCCCTTTGGACGTGCCTGTCCGTGTATCCATTACCTTGTCCACCACCTTACCTTTTTACATTTTCGGAGACACCTACCCTAAGGTGTGCCGCTAAGGATGAGGACTCTGCTCACCCGTTGGACTCAATAACTCCTCATCTCCCCCCCCAATGGGAGTAATGTCCTTTTGACTCCCCTGCAACAGTCGATCATAGGTTCACCCTTTGTTACTTCTTTTTCCCCTTCTCTTCTCGAGGAGGGGTATTCAGTTGCTTAAACTTCCTGCTGCCTTGCATCTTCTTTGTGGCCTGCGGGCCCAGGGGCCAACGCCGCTGTTCCAGGGGTGCCACTGTTGTCCCTTCCGTGTCACCGGTCCCCTCTTCACTGCTAATGACCTGGAGTGCCGGGAGGGCCCCATTTCCACTGGTCACTCGATATTCCACTTCCCCTTGTTCAAAAGTCAATGCAAAAGGATGGGACCAGCGGTATCTGATGTCCTTATCTGAGAGCCATTGCGTGAGAGGGCGACAGGCTCTGCGGCGGGCCAGGGCGGTGAGGTCTTGGAACACCCTGATAGTGTCCCCTTCGGAGAGGAAGTTCTGGAGACGCTTTGTCTTTTCGAGGACCTCCATTTTCTCCCTGTATCTCAGGAAGCGCACCATGATGGATCTCGGTCCCCTGTCCCCTCCTCTTCCGCCTCTATGCACTCTTTCCAGTTGCACCTCCTTGCCTTCTTTGAGTGTGAAGCGTTGGTTTATCAGGCCCTGTACTTTCCGTCCCACTTCTGTTGCCGATTCTCCTTTCTGTTCACTCACTCTGAGGATCCTTATATTGTTACGTCTCTCTCTATTTGCCAAATCGTCCAAGTCTCTCTCATTTCCAGATTGGCCAGACGCGCTTCATATTTCATGTCCAATACATCCATCTGCAGGTGGTTGTGCTTGAGCCTCTCCATTTTGTCTTCAAGTTTGTCGACCCTGCCCTTGAGGTCACAGATGGAGGCTTGTTTGTCTGTTCTTATAGCTTTAATTTCTTGAAATATTTCTCTCAGATCATCCCCGGTCAAGGCTGGGGCGGGGGTTACTTATCCTGACGCCACCCTGTGGTCCATTCCTGTGGGTCTCCGAAAGCATTGGAGGAACAGGATCTCTGGGAGGACCTCTTTTGTCGTAGTGCCTGGTCCTTGGGGTTCCTCCAGGGAGATACACTGGTGCCCTGACGATGTGTAGCTCTCTGTCTTTCGGGGCAGTTGCCTTCCAATATGTGGGTGGGCTCCTCTGTTCACCTTGTCTGGGCACAGGTTGTGTGTCACAGCACTGTCTCTGGTGTCTGTCTCCCTTTAGTACTGTGGCTCGAGGTGAGTACAGGGGCCCCTATCCGATACAGTGTGATGCATAGGTGACTACCACCCCCAGCGTTGCCTTCCTTTTCCGCAATACTGTGGTGTGACTCGATTGAGGTGCCAATCTAACAGTAGCACTGGTGTGCGGCCTCTCCAGCGTGTATGTGGGTGTAAAGGCTGCAGGTCGCACAGGGCGGGGGCCCTTCCCACTACCATAGTGCTCCCACGTGTTTCGCCGGTCCTGGGGCTCTGTGGGCTCTGGAGATTGGGCCCAGTTCGGGATCCACGGGGGTCCCAGTGGCCTGTGCCCCCCTCAGCCATGCCATGTGTTCCTCCTTTGCACTTCACCCCCACCCTCCCGGGCCTCTCCCTTTAGTCTTTCCGGATGGGCCAGTGCCGGGGCCTTGCCCCTATTCCTTGGGTGCGTTGTGGGTTTCCTTCACTGGTGGGGAGTGTGGCCCTGGGTGCGCTGTGGATCTCCTTCACGGGTGAAAGGTGTGCTCCTGCCCTTCGGGCTGCCCAAATCTCTGGCATTGCCCTGTGTCTGTCACCAACTTCCCCCAGTCCACGGTGCATCCATGGGGCTCTCTCTATGTTAGAGCTGCCCTCACGGGTCTGCACAATGGCACATCGTGGGATGTGCTCGGCCCTAGGGCCCAGGCTCCAGTTCCGTTCCTCCTATCCCTTGTGAAGCCTCTGGATGGCTTACACAGTGTGGGGCTCATGCCGCGTGTCTCCGGGTGGCTTTCAGGGCGGGTCACCGCTCAGTGCACAGGGTTCTCTTTCCGTTATGTTCATTTTATTTCCCCCCTTTTTTAATTTTACCCCCGGGGGGAGTTCCGGTTTCACCCCAAGGCCTGGGTGGTCCCTTCACTTATCTGTTGATTGCTCTCCGGCGCCTCCTAGAGTCTCTGCCTACGGCGATGTGGGGCCAATGGCGCACTTTCTCCCCACTGTGTTCTCACGTGGGGGCTCTCCCTTTATTCCCTCCTCCAGGGCACTCCTCACCTTCTCATAATGTGCAGCCGGGAGGGGTGCCTCCTGGTGCCTTCTCCGTCCACGGACGTCCACTCGAGAGGGGTGACGGTCCCGCTTCGCGTACTGGAGCAGTATCGCAGTTCCTTCTTGTGCTGCGGGCGGTTGTCTGTCACAAGGTCCTGCTCTCTGTGGCAGCCACTGGTGTCGGGGCCTGTGGTCCAGGCTCCGCGGGGGCTTTGTCTGCCCCGTGTTCGCCCAAGGTATTCGCCGTCCATATGGGTCCCAGGGCCAGATGGTAGCTTTCCCGCCTCCCCACTCTGTGGTGCTTGGGGCCAATCGGAGACTGAGAGCTGGTATCGGGAATAATGAAGGGCTGTGGAGAGAGTCGCCTTGTTCCCTGGGTACTCCTGCAGATGAAGGAGGTGTCTCGATCCTTCACCCCACCGATGTGAGGGGCCGGAGTCCTTCCACTGCTCTGCCACGGCTGTTGCTCGGCTGCCTTCCTCGCAAGAGACATGGGCGCCAGTTGGGGGTTCTGCTGATTCGGGGACCCACTTTGCTACTGAGGCTCCTGGGGGCACCAGGCAGCTCGTCCTCCATCGGGGGGAGAAAACAACCTCAGTAGGGCCAACAGGTGTCTGCGCGGAGCAGCGTCTTCACACGTCCATGTCGCGCCCCCTAACGTCTGTGACATTTCTTTTAAGACACTTATTTTCCTTTTTATATACCCTTTACAAATGTTTTCATTTGAGAAGGAGGGCAAGGATAGTTTATTTTTTAATATAGGCCTTTTTATTTTGACTAGCCTGACTTGGACGTATTTGGTATTTGTTTAATGGTTGAGACTACTCCCATTCTAGAGTTAGGGCCAGTTAGAAAATCTCCCAAAATCCAAAATAAAGGTTTTTGAAACTTGCATGCATTGTGTCTGCTGTTGACACCACGCCATCCTTACATATGGTGTCAGGAGTGGGGTGCGATTAAATTGATAAAAGCTGAAGACCCCATGTTGATTATAGTTTTACCACCAGTCTGGGAGAAACAAATTATCGATGTTGAAGCTTCAGACCGAATACATACCATAAAGAAATCCCTTTTCTTACAAGCCCACATCCCCATCAGAAACCAAGATTTTTTTTTCAGTCCCAGCTGTCACTTGATACCTTACCCTTTTCTCATCATTATCTACAACAATGGGATCATATAGTCCTGAATATAATATCACCTAATACCTTTGTTAGACCTAGTGCCTTAGAATCTGTCTTTAAAGGGAACCCCTTCCTCAGATGTAGCTCGCCCTTCCAACTCTGACTTACCAGTATCAGATCCAAACCTTCAGTCCTCTCTACACCAATCTGGTTCAGATACTGAAGAATCCAATTTTTTTTAAATCAATCATGAAGAAGTTGGTTCCATCGTTTTCCCTTCAGAATCGGTCAAAGCCCTGGTACCTCATATAAGTATGGCATCTATTGAAGATGCATGAGCCCAATTGACGGCCCACCAGATACAAGCAGAAACCCGCCTTCAGTCAGGTTTCGAACAGTGATTTCCATTTATGCCAAACCTCTCTTGCCTCAAGGTGTTTTTCAACCATACCAAGAAGGCGAGTACTTGGGAATTGTTTTTCTCAACTTCGAACAATTGGTAGTACAGTTTGGGTGGGATGGTAATTAAAACATCTCTTACCTAGGACCATTACTCAAAGGTGAACTACAAATATTGTATCAATTACTTAATCTCCAAGGGGGCACTACTTCTGCATATATTAAGGAACGCCTCCTGCAAAGAGTAGGACAAACTAGGAATTTTTACAGACGGAAATTAAGAAACATCAGACTGAACCCTTGAGAAACTCCCTTAGAGTTGGGGGAACGCATCAAAAACACTGCTTCTCTATGAACTGTTAAAAAACACGTTGCCAGAACTGATAGGCATGTTAACTATAGAACAATCCATTAACTCTCTACCTCCCTCCTTACAGAAAGCAGTCTTACAATTGAATTAACCTATCCTTACTTTAGCCTTTGAGACCGCTCAACACCACTTGGAGGCAAATAAACATTTTCACTCTCTACTTACATTTGATGAGAGAAAAGATCATAAAAGGTCCTCGCGTCCAACCCTGGTTGTATCGGAATGAGGGTGAAATCCTCCCAAGGCTAGAGAATGAATAGGAAAAGATAGAGATAAATCTGAGTTTAGAATACCAGAATTTAAAATCAAAGAAGAGGGAAAGAAAGATGAGTCCAAAATGTCTAAAGTCCAAATGCCCACCTGCTATTCATGTAAGGAGATTGGTCACATAGCTAGAAACTGCTCCAAGAATCAGAAAGAAGAACTCATGAAACTAGAGTGTTTGATGGGAGACAAATGGGAAGTACCAGAAGAGGATATTGAATCTGTTAACGTATGCTTTTGTCCTTCTATTAAGTTTACCCATGAAAAGGCTTCCATTAATTAATAGATTTGGGAAGTAAGCAGACGACAGTCGGAGCAGACCTTGTTTCGCAAAGAGATCTTAAAAACCAAAAATTGGTCAGAATTACCTGCGTACATGGGGATAATGAAATATATCCCAAGATATCTATATCTATCAATATTAGAGAGAAGCAGACCATCAAACCCAGCCATTATACCAGGCCTTCCAGAAGAAGTAATCATTGGTAGGGTTTTTCTCAACTTCTCTACCTTAATACAAGATGTTCCATCACCGCTCCCTCAATTTTCTCCCACTAAAAACTGGCAATCAGATTTTATTTCTTCTTCTGAACTGAGATGGGTCTGGTCAAACTGTTCCACCCAATGACCTTAGTATATCAAATGTCCCTTCAACGGGTAGCAAAAGTCTTAGGGGAAAAGTATATGGGAAACCTGAGGGGTTTTTCACCTCTGACCCCAGTGGATATTCAGTCCCGGGGGATAAGTAGGGGTCCTTAGGGACCAAAAACAAAGCACCCTCAGGCGAGATACGGCATAGGAAGGGCAAGGAAGTCCTAAAAGAGACCTTCGTGGGATATTTGACAGTATATCCTATTGGAACTGATCATTGTACCCTTATCTGGGTAAGTCAGCGAAGGGAATCCAATCCACGGAGTATGCATTGGTTCCTGGACTTGCTTCTATACCATTTCACAGTAAAACACTGGAACGGTAAGGATCAGAGCAGTGCAGATTTCCTTTCATGGTTCCCCTGTGAAACAGACCCATCCACATCCCACACCTGGGTAGGGGGTCCTTGGGGAGTTTGGGAGAAACGCCTGATGGTGAGACATGGTATCCCCCCTTTTCCACAACCCATCCCTACTTATTTTATGGGAAACGACAACTCCCCTAATTCCTCCCCACTTCATATTGACAACACTACTGAGCCTAGGAAGACGAGGTTTGAGGCTTGGAAGATTACCTCTACTGACTTGCAATGGCTCTGTCCCTGTAATGAGACTAAGCGGAGTCTGGGAAGTAATCCTAACTACACACATCTGCCACTTGTTAACACTCCCTGTAAGGATAAAAGGTGTCACACACTTGCTCACTGTGAGAGAGGCTGGGTACGAGAAAGAGCAGCTCTTTCAGAGCTGATGCATACCAGGCTATTGAAGTTGGAAGGCCAAGGAGCTGATCGCTAGATGCGAAGAATGAGAGAGAACCAGGTGAGAATTCTACACTTTCAGAAAGCCGTGAGCGTTCCAAGACTGAAACCGAGTGAATGGGAAGGAGAAACCTTCAAGGTACTTCAAGGTGGCCCGCTACCAACTCCCGGGGGAACGATGGAGATTGGGAGGAGCAGAGAAGGCATTGAAACAGCCTTGACTGCTACAGCGTTGAAGAAAGAAACCCAATTAACATGACCAGTGAGTTCTTTTTTTTTTTTTTTTAAACTTCTGTTTATTGGCAGGTGGTCAAGACAGGTACAGTACATTTAACTTGTAAGTGAGAACAAACGAAAAAACAGTATTACAGCATCAAAATACAGTGCAATAGTAATAGCGAAAGATTTACATCGTAGTAGGGCAAGCATATTACGTAAAAGGCAGATTCGTACTCCTATGTTGCGTGTCAGGAGGAGTCAAGTGATTGTTCGGTACCATCCTTACTGTTAAGGTAGCTACAGAATTCGGTCCATACATTTGGAGGTCGGGATGGAGCTGGCAGGGTGCCGATGTACCCCTCCTCGCATGTTTGTACCCACGCAAGGGCGTTCAGCCACATGCTGAGGGTAGGGGGAGTGCGGCGCTTCCAACATTGCAATATGCATCGTTTGGCAACCATAACACTGACATTCAAGAACCTCGACATTCTCGTCACATTCTCTCCCGTCCACATGCCAAATAGCACGGCCAGTGGGTCCATCTCTACCGGGGCATCTATTATCTCAGTGAGCGCCTGTGTCACCTCCCTCCAGAACCTGCGCAGCGCGATGCAGGACCAAAACATGTGCGCGTGGTCTGCTACGTTCGATTCGCATTTCGGGCATTTATGTGTCGAGCTAAGCGTAAATTTTGCCACTCTATACGGGGTGTAGTAGAGTCTGTTGAGTAACTTGTATTGGATGCAGCGGAACCTGGCGCTGAGTGATACCTTCCGCGTGAGTGCACACATCTTACCCCACATCTCATCGGTTATCTCAGTTTCGAGCTCTCTGGCCCACAACTCCCGTGGCGCCGGGGAGGCATTCTCTATTTTCCCCATCTGCATCTTATACAGGGAGGATACTATGCCCCTACAGCCTGCGGAGTTCGCAATGTACAGGAGTTCAGGCGAGTCAAGGGGCTCCTCTGGGAAGGAGGGCCACATTGTCCGCACCGCTGCCCTCAGTCTGTAATACTGTAACAGGTCGAGAGCGGAGCCGGAGTGCCCAGGGCGTAGTGTTAGAGGGGTAATGAATGAGCCTTCATGGTACAGGTCTGTTAGGGCGCTGTACCCCAGGTTCTCCCATCGCTGGGAGAGGTGTTGGTCATGCGTGGGGGTTAGGCCAGGGAATTGCCATAAGGGAAGCCACTTATAGTACGGACGCCGTAGTGGACCAGGGGAGAGGATGTTATTCCATGCCCTAATCGTGGATGCTACTGGGTCCCATGGAGCATCCGCGCGGTACCCGTGGTGCAGTAGCAGGGTCATAATGTGGATGCCATCTCCCGCCATTTTTTCCAATTTGACGTGTGGGGGCGGGTCGGGGTGTGTGTACCAATGGGTAGCATGCTGGGCCTGCGCAGCGTTCCAGTAAAGAGCTAGGTCGGGGGCAGTAAAGCCTCCCTTCTCGTACGGGAGGGTCATGTGTTGCCACTTTTTACGGACCGCCCCCGAGTGCCAAAGGAATTGGGCGAAGGACGCGTGGAGCCTTTTGAAATACTGCTTGCCAGGCCAAATCGGCACATTTACAAATATATAGAGTAGCTTGGGTACCGCGATCATCTTTATGAGGGAGAGTCTCCCAGCTAGAGACAGAGGGAGGCTGCGCCACCTAAGCATCTTGGTTTCAATGAGCAGCGCCGCTGCATTGTAGTTGTCCGCCAGCAGGGAAACTGCATCCCTTGACACCTGAACCCCGAGATACTTAATCCCAGACGGGGACCAGCGCAGTGGAAACTCGCAGGTCGGTTGCTGGGTTGTCACGGTGAGGGGGAAAATTTCGGATTTCGAGTAGTTGATAGTGAAGCCCGAATAGGTGCCCATTTTGGTTATGTCTCGGATGATAGGGTCCAGGTGTGTGGAGGGTTGTCTGACGTAGAGGAGGACATCATCCGCGTACAGCGAGATGATTTCCGGTGTGTCCTGCAAGCGGACGCCCTTATTAGTGTGACGGTTCCTGACATGATCGGCCATAGGTTCTATGGCGAGTGCGAAGAGGATGGGGGAGAATGGGCAGCCCTGTCGGGTGCCCCTATGCATCGCGAAGGGGGGAGAGGGGACGGAGTTGATTAGTACCCTGGCTGACGGTCCCGTGTATAACAGCTGAATGTAGGCGATCATGTTCGGCCCAATTCCCATTTTCTCCAAGACGGCCCACAGGTATTGCCACGAGACCATATCAAACGCCTTTTGGGCGTCTAGTGTGACTGCCACGGCATCCGCATTCGGGTCAATTCTTGACATCACATTGAATAGGCGCCGGATGTTAAGTGCTGTAGAGCGGCCCGGGACAAATCCGCTCTGGTCGGCATGGACTAGGTGGGGCATTAGTGGAAGGAATCTGTTGGCGATTACTTTGGCAAAGATCTTCATATCAGTATTGATAAGGGACAGGGGTCTGTAGGAGCCACATTCGTCTGGGGGTTTCCCTGGCTTGGGGAGGACAGTGATTAGTGCTTCTCTTAGGGAGGGGGGGAGGGTGTGTGAGCGGAGTGATTCGGTCCAGACCTCGTGTAGTGGTGACGCTAGTATGGCCACGTGCTCTTGGTAGAACTCAGCAGTGAGTCCGTCGGGGCCAGGGGCTTTGCCCTTAGGGAGATCTGAGATCACCTGGACTATCTCTTCAAGTGAGAACGGGGCGTCTAGAAGTTCCCTGGTGTCTTGGGAGATCAGGGTCATAGGGATGGATTCCAACAGGTCATCTAGGTCGCGGGTCGTGTGCTCTGGTTGGGGACCGTACAGGGTGGCATAAAAGTAGGCGAAAGTGTCAAGGATAGCTTGGTCTGCCCATTGTCTGGACCCCGTATTGTCGATAATGCTATCTATACGAGTCCCGCCTCTCTCGGCCCGGGCCAGCCTGGCCAGAGTTCTGCCAGGCCTGTCTGCCTCGCCATATCTGCGGGCAGCCGCAGGGCGGGTATGGTATCGCACTTCACTAAGAGCATGTGTCTCAAATAGTTCCAGTTCCGTCCTGATTTTTGCTAGGGTAGCGGGTGTTGGCCCAGCGGCATAATCCCGCTCCAGAGTTTTGAGCTTAGATTCGGAGCGGCTTAAGGCCTGTCTGATGGACTTGAGGACCCCGGCTTCTTTGGCAATGCACATTCCCCTGATGTAGGCTTTGAAGGCCTCCCAGCGGGTCCCAGCGGACGTGTCGAGGGCCTTATTGGTTTCAAAGAATAGGTTGATGTCAGCCAGTATTTCTGCTTTAAAGACTATATCTAATAGGGCGTTGGACTTGAAACGCCAGGCGGGGCGGGTCCCTGCAATGAAACCCAGCTGGATCTCGAGCAGCACGGGGGAATGATCGGAGAGTGTGCGCGCCAGGATCTTGATTTCGGACACCCTACCCATCCGGCTGCTAGACAGGAGGAATAAGTCTATTCTGGAGGAGCTATCGTGTACCGTGGAGTAAAAGGTGTAGTCCCTTTCCCGGGGGTGGAGTGTTCTCCACACATCGTGTAGTTTCAGGGAGCTCATGTGGGTCAGCAACCGCTTGGCCGCTCGGGCCACCGGTCTCTTGGCCGTGGTTGTCCTGTCTAGGGTTGTGTCGAGGATGAGATTCATGTCGCCCCCCCCACACAATGGGAACCTCAACATATTTCATGAGAATTCCGTGCACCGTGTCCATGAAGTCGGGAGAATCAATATTGGGAGCGTATGAGTTCACAAGCAGGCATTCTTCGCCGGCCAATGAGCAGTGTAGTATCACGAACCTGCCCTCGGGATCGATGTAGGATGTGTGAAGCGTGAAACTTATTGATTTATGGATGAGAGTGAGGACGCCTCTGGACTGAGTGGAGTACTGGGTATAGTACCTGTTGGGGCCCCAAGATTGTGCGAGGTTTGAGGCCAGGAGTTTCTTAGCATGAGTCTCCTGCAGCAGGAGAACCTTGACTCCATGCCTTTGCGCATAGGCCGTAATCCTGCGAGATTTAGTGAAGTTGGTCAGCCCACGTACATTCCATGTCAGTATTCTGATAGCCATGATAATGAGTTAGTGGACATCCCAGGCGTGTATTCTCATTTTGAGCTTAAAATGAAGCACTGTAGTGCAGCAGGCCTGCCGCCCTGTCGCACCGGCCCCGACCAACCCGCCTTTTTGAAAACAGCAAACCCCAACTTTCCCACCCCCCACCCTCACTGCCCAGCAATACCCAGCAGTGTGTAGGCAACCACCCTGAAGCAAAACTGCGTGCCATCCCCAACTCGGCAACGCCTGGAAGGAAGCCCAACGGGGGCTCGAGCACAACTTAATTGCCATCAACGGCCTTGCAGCTGCAGTGGGGGCTGCTGCTGCCGTCAGGCACACCTGTAATGCAATTTGAGTGAGTGTCGACATACATATTCTTACCAGCATTATTAACCAATTTAAATGGAGGTTACAGGTAACGGATAACCGCAGATTACAGTATAGCAAGGGCGACGTGGAGTCCATTGTGGGCCCATGGGCAGCGGCGCGGCCCCGACCCCGGGGGAGAGACCTGGGTTGTTCATGGAGTCATGATGCACAGGGAGGCGGCACCCCGGGCTGGGAAATATTTGCAAGGCCTCGATCTCCACCTAGGGTCAGGGGGGGAGCCCAGGAGCCTCGGCGTCAGTCGCCATCCATCAGTTCCTCAGGCGGGTTCACCAGGGGGACCTGAGCCTCGATGAACTTGACGGCCTCATCCGGGACCGTGAAAAAATAGGTCTTGTTGCGGTGGATAAATTTCAGGCGGGCCGGGAAAAGCATGGAGTATTCAATTTTCCTGTCTCTCAACATCTTCTTGACCCCACTGAATCGGCGTCGCTCCATCTGGACTCCCACCGAAAAGTCAGGGAAGATTCTGATGACTTGGGATTCCAACCTTAGTTCGCCCCTCTCCCTGGCCAAGCGGAGGATATGGTCCCTGTCTTTGTAGCTGAGTAGTTTAGCGATGATGGGCCTGGGGAAGTCTCCGGGCTTAGGGCGGGGTGCCAGGGAGCGGTGTGCTCTTTCAACAGTGAAGAACGGGGAGAGCACAGGATCGCCTAGGAGGTCCTTGATGAGCTGCTCAACCGCGGTCTCCATGCGGCCCTTGAGTGCGGATTCGGGAACCCCCACTATGCGGATGTTATTACGCCGCGATCTCGATTCGAGGTCATCGTTTTTGGCCTTGACCTGTTTCATGTCAGGGACGAGCTCTGAGACCGTAGTCTGGAGGGTATGGATGTGGTCCTCATTGGTCCCTATCCGCTGTTCTGTTTCCGTGAGCCTGGACCCGTGCTGGTCAATTTGGGCGCGTAGGGAGGCGACATTAGCATTAATATCGTCCAGCTTCTCATGGAAGGAAGCAAAGTTTTTGGCCATGGACTCCATCATGGTAGTGAGGTCAGGCTGAGGGGGGTCCGGGAGTGCCTCGCCATCTTCCCGTGTCGCAGAGGAGGACGCCTGGTCTGCCCGATGGGCTGGTTTGGTGAATTTGTCCATAGCGCCCGCTTTGTTGGCGCCCCGCGCCCTGTTGGACATTGTTGTGGCAGGTAGGTTCCAGCGGCTCCGGCCGGGTCAGAGATGGGCAACGGGCGTGGGGTCGGTGGATGAGGCAGTGACCGGACTGCGGGCACAGGGGGGCCACCCGCGCGCCCGGAGGATGGGGGGGCGGGTGACAGTGTGCAAGGAGGTGTGGGCCGGTGGGGTTCCCGGTGGGTGTAGTTTCAGCGGGGGGGCAGAGGCCCCGGTCGTCCAGGGAGCCCAGGTGATTTACGCGGCTGCCAGGTGTCGGGTCCGGCCCCGGATTCAGAGTGTGGAAGGCAGGTGGGGCCCGAGCCCAGAAGGAGGTGAGGGGGACCCCCAGGTGGAGTTAGCTATGTTTTTTCCCTCCCAGGAGGCGTCAGGGAGGCAGCGCCAAGCACTTACCCCGAGGCCTCCAGAAGCGTCGTGTCCGGCGCGGGCCCGCAGCCGCAGCAGCGCCTCCAGCGATCCTCCCAGCTGGCTCGGGGAGGCGGGGGGGCCCCGCAGCGGTATCTTCGGGATGTCCGGCCCCCTCACCAGCCAGAGCGGGCGAGTAATATGCCTTTCCCCGCAGGGCCAGAGAACCGCCGCCTCGTCCAGCGCGGGCCCGCCAGGCGGCGCAAGCCGCGGCGACCAGGAGCTCCACGCAGCCGAGGCGGGGCCCCCCGCCGGCAGCAGCAGGCGGCGGCGCGGGAGGATCGGAGACCACAGCTCCTCCCGATGGCGGGCACTCCAGGTAGCCCCCGGGGCGGCGGGCCCGTGGCCAGCGGTGCCGGGGCCCCGCGGCGACACAGTTCCTCCGGCTGCAATCAACCCGCCGCGGGTCCGAGAGGCCTCGGACGGCCTTAAGCTGCACCAGTTCGGGTCTCGGGCGCCGTTTCGCCTCGGGATTTCAGGAGTGTGGAGCGGGCAGCGCCGCTGTTAGAATCGCTAACTTTCTGTGCTGCAACGGATCAGATTAGCGCTGGTGGAGCAAGGATTTAGGTGTGCCGTGACAGAGCTCCGACGCTAAGCGGCCATCTTGCTTGGCTGCTCAACAGCGCCCCCCATGACCAGTGAGTTCTTGAAGTCAACAATAGCCCGGTGTGTGTTAAAAGGGAAAGTGACTGTAACAAGAGTTGAAGGTTCCACGTGTGTGGGTAAAACGCATAATGAAAAGAACAATTGCTGAATTGTGAGGAGACTATACAAAGTAACAATGTTCCTGCGAGGCGAAATCGCACATTCAAAAGTCTCTGTGAAATGTTCTGAGTTGAGGTAAAACGGTAAACGAAGGCAAGAAAGTAACTGCAATCCCAAACGAGAGTTGAATCAGTGAAAAGCAAAGTATGTGAACTCTCTATACGCCAAGAGGGCAAAGTATATAAACTTTGAAAGATGCCAAGAGGGCAAAGTAAAGAGAATAAGAAACTACAAGTACCAAGAAGCATTTGTGTTGTGAAATGAAGATAAAAGAAGATTGTTGATTCTTAATTTGTTTAAAGAGAGGTCGAAGTGGTCATGCAGAGTTCTTTGTAAAAATCCTTGCAGTTTCGAAAGTCTTTGACAGTAAAAGGTTGGATAAAGACAAAACATGGGGAAGGTAACCCCCAGAAAGAGGAATGAAAGGCTCAAGCCCAGCAGAGGGAAGCCTGTGCTGAATTGTTGAATTGTGGCAAAGTAAAAGTGAAGAGTAGAACTGTGTATTTGTGACAAGGAGGACAACACCTAAATAGCTCACTGAACTGTCAAAAGCTTGGGGCCCAAGCCTGAACTGTTGAACTGTAACTGTAAGCCAAAGTGTTGTAGACTGACAGAACTGTGCCATCCACCTATCCTTTTAAGAAACTCTGCAGACCCCATGCTTCTGATTGTGAGGACGGGATTTGTTACCCAAGTCATTTTGCCATTTCTTTTACACTATTTTCCTTTTTATATCCCCTTTAGACATTTTGTCATTTGAGAAAAAGGGCAACTTTGTTTTTTTAGAATATGCCTTTTTATTTTGACTAGACTGACTTGGACTTATTTGTTATTTGTTTAATGATCGAGGCTACTCCCATTCTAGAGTTGGAGCCAGTTAGGAATTCTCCCAACCTAACCAAAATCCAAAATAAAGGTTTTTGAAACTTGTATCTATTGTGTCTGTGTCTGCTGTTGATACCATGTCTTCCCTGCAGACCTCATTAACTCTGTACCTGCCACTTCATGGTCAACCCATGAAATCAAGATGGGGTACATCCACAAGGTAGAAGCAGTTGGGATAAAAGTAGCCCCTTTTTAAGAAGCTCCCCCGCAACTCCCCTCTAGTAACACCTGAAAGCAGAGCATGGAATTACTCTCATAATTGAAGCACTCCTAAAAGAAAAAGGGTAAATTCACCCCCACTACTAACACCTATAGCACCCTGATACTGCTTGTTAAGAAGCCAGGGAAGATTACGAACTGTTTCGTCCAGTATTTGATAGCGGGCGATCCAGTAGTTTTCCCTTCATTTCCATTGAGCCGTATTCGGTGACAATGTTGTCATGTATCCCACCAGATGCCATGCACTTTACAGTAGTGTATTTAATGTCCAGCATTCTTCTAATGTCCCATACATAGATAGGCAGTATTTTATCACATTTTCACATAGGGGAATGCAGTACACCTGGACCTGTTTGCCCCATGGGTATATCAAATCCCCTACCCTTTTCTCAGAACAACTAAAAGATTAAGACGACATAATGTTCCCTGGTAGGTCAGTTGTGGTCCAGTATGTGGTTGATTTGTTGATCGCCTCACCATCATATGAAGTGTGCAAAAAGGATTCACCGGGTCCATTTAATGTTCTCTCTGAGAAGGGTAATAAGGCATTTTACACCAAATTGCAGCTATGTCGACAGACAGCACACTATTTAGGACACTACTTAACCCAAGCTCTCCGGCGGATAGCCCTCTCCAGGAAAGAGGCAGTGCATAAGAGGGTTCAAAATTAAGATCCGATGGGTAGGAGCTAAAACCAGCTCCTGGGTGTCTGGCATCACCCAGTAGTCCGGAGCTACCGCTGGGGAACCAGTACATAGTGCACTGCAAACCTAACTTCCTCGTGGATTGCACACCTTTTGGCCATTATGTATGATCCATTATATTTAACGTGTTCCACCTCTCAACCACTCAAAGTTAATGTCACATATGGATGTTTGTTAGGCACCAGTTGGCTGAGGAGCCAAAAGTAGCTACTGGTAACTCTCCTGGCCACCACCTCCAAGCTTCTCCTCAGAGACTTCAATATTCACCTTGACTCCCCTAATGAGGCCTCTGGTCTCTTCTGCAGCCTCTGTGACACTTACCCTCTCCATTCTTCCCTCCGGGCCGGCTGACTCAGCCAGATACACTTTGGATGCTCTCATCCCTGCTGACATCCCCATCTCCAACCCTCTCACAAATCCTCTTTCCTGATCTGATCATACTTTCCTGTCCTCTCACCTGGATCTCCTTCTCCGTCATTCGGCCTATGAAGCGTGTGTCAGTTGCTGCTTTTGCCGCCATCTTCATTCCGCCCCCGCCCAACTCCTTCTTCTGACTCTCACTCTGACCCAACTCTTACTAACCTTCAACTCTCCATTTCCGACACTTTCAACATCATTACCCCTGTCATGATTCTCTGCATGAAGCCTGCCTCCAAGAGCAGCACCTGGTATGACTCTGACCTGACCTCTCTGAAATGCAAGTGCAGAGCATCTGAGCGGAGGTGGCAGGCTTCAAACACCTCCTCTGATAAACTGGCCTGCCGCCTGCTCCAAAGGCGATATAGACTCTCCATCTGCTTGAAGAAGAGGGCCCACATCTCTGGGGCCACTAACAACATGACTGAACTTTTCAAAAACAGCAAGAAACTCCCCAGTCCTACTGAAGTCTCCGTTTCTCATCTGCTTTCCTTGGCCCTCTGTGCTGCACTGGCCTCTCACTTCATCACTAAAGCTCAGGAAATCCTGTCCTCACTCCCCTCTACACCACTCCCTTCTCCCTTATCTGCTCTCAGTCCTCTTTTGGCCACCACTCCCTCCTACTCTCCTCTTTCTCTCCCATATCACCTGATGATGTTACTAGACAAGTCTGATCTATGAAAGTCTCATCCAAACAGGTGCTTCCTGCTTCTATAAAACTATCAAGGACAACGTTGTCTCTCTTGATCCAGTTGTGGCTGATTTCTGAAATCACTCCTTTGCCACTGGATCCTCCCCCTCACACCTCAAGTACTCCCTTGTGCACCCACTCCTCAGAAAGTCTTATGCTGACTGTTTCTGTCCGGCACATTACCGCCCTATCCCTATTACCCCGTTCCTGGTCAAACTCTTGGAGAAGATGGCCATCTCCCAGACTAAATCTGTTGGTTGTCTCCATGACCACCAGTCTGGCTTCAGAGCTGCCAGAGGCGTGGAAACTGCACTCCTGAACACCCGTGAAGACTTGCTCTCTAATATCGATTCCAATTCTCCTTCCGTTCTCATCCTTCGTGACCCTTCCTCTGCCTTTTGGTTCGGTCAATCATGCCACCCTTATAAATCAGCTCCGTGATACCCTTCGCATCACAGACCTGGCTCTGGACAGGTTGACCTCCTTCCTCTCTGACCAGCCTTCCCAGGTTCTACTCCAATTGCGGTGTCCCGTTGGGATCTATCCTCTCGCCCTGGCTTTTCAACTTCTACCTTGCCCATTCAGCCTATTTGATCTCCATCGTCGCTCCTAACTTCCACTGTTATGTGAATGATACACAGCTCTCCTTCAAGCTTCCCTCCTCCTCTTCCTCTCATTCCTGACTGCCTGTCTGCTAGTCAGGCGTGGTGCACTGCTTACGATCTCTGCCTTCATGCCAGTAAGATGGAGATCCTTCTCATTCATTGAGACCCTTGCTCCCCCCTTCCCTCCTACACCCTGGCCACCCTCCATCGGCCCCCTCCCCTGGCCCTCCTGTGAGGAAAAAGACCTTGGTGACATCTTCAACGCTTCTCTCTCCTTCTCTCCTCGCATCATGGACCTTGCCAAGAAGGCCCACTTTCAGCTGCACCTCCTCAGAGGCATTCTCCTTTTCCTCCCTTTCCCCCAGAAACTCAATGTCTCCATAGCTGTGGTCCTCTATAGGCTGGACTACTGCAACAGCCTCTTCCTCAATCTGCCTAACTCATCCCTTCGCACACTTCAACTAAACCTGAATAGGACTGCAAGACTTATCCTTTGCCTCAAGCCCAGGGACTGCATCTCTCCAGCCCTAAAATCTCTCCACTGGCTCCCGGGAGGTTGCAGTGAGGATCAAGTTCAAGACCCTCTGCATCATCCACAAGGCTTTCTGGGGCCTGGGATGACGCTACATCCAACTTTCTCTCCCTAACTACCTTCCTGCTAGAGCTCTTCGGTCATCTAGCTCCAACTCTTTGCAGATCAGATGCTTTTCCAAGCAAAGATTGGGGGTAAATCTCTCTCCTCTGCAGGTGCCTCCCTCTGGAATGGCCTCTCTGCCTCTCTCAGATGTAAACCGGATCTCCTTAATTCCAGAAGCTTCTCAAGACCTTCCTTTTCTCTTCCTCCTTCACTCTCCCCTGCTAATTTCCCCGTCTGCCTTTGACTGGCTGCCTGGTTCCTTCAGATTCTTACAGGGTACCAGGCCCTCTTCGTCCAGTGTACCCGTGCACTTGGTCTCGCTTGACCCCTCCAACCTCCCTCAACCTTCATTTGCCCTTACATGTCCCATCCCCCAGCACTAGAGGACTAGGCTGGCTGGGCCTGTACCCCTTGTGCCCTTCCAGACCCATATCTCACACTTAGCTCGTGAACCTTTCTTCTCCTGCGCATTACCCTGACCCTGTTCACCAGGCTCCCCCTTGCACTCACTTATCCTCTGGGCCCTTCTGCCCTGACCGGCACTTCTTTCCCACCACCTCTCCCCTGCACTTCTTGTTACTGCACTTGCCCGATCCGCATGTCACATGGCCTAGTAGGACCGTGTTTGTTTTGACTTTCCTGTCCCCCCCACCACCCTTTTCTTGTTGGGCCTCGAAACACATTGTGTATAGGCGAATTATAAATACCCAATACATAAAAATAAATATTTTAACCCCCAAGCATTTAATATTGGTGTCTTCCCACTGAAATGGAAATCTATTCTGGATACAAAGAATCTCCACTATAGGCTCTATTATATTCACACCTTGGGATTTCTAGTTCTTTAGTTCTTTAGTTTAAAGCCTAAAGCCCTTCCCAACCACTCGAATTCTTTCATTACTACTGGGACTGAGGCATGGATATTGCTCAGTTTTAAAATAATATTGCTCGCAACCATGCTAATTTATGTTCTTTACACCGTACTTCAAAACTTCAATTAATGGTAACATCCGAATTGTCTGAGCTAAGGTTTTAATGGCCACAATTAAGATCATTGGGGTGAGTGGGAAGCTCTCACTGGTGCCTCATTTCGACTGTATGGGTGCTGTCAAATATGTGTTGGGTCTAATTTGGGGCTTGGAGCTCTGATCATTAGCTAGTACCCACATTGTGACCTTGGGGCCAAATCGATATTTATTAAGTACTAATTTAATTAAGTGCCAGTCCACCCGTTTGATGATTTTTCAGCTTCTAACATGCTAGCCATTTCATGTCCAGTTCAGCTGAATCTAACAAATTGAGGACCCTCTGAATATTGTTAAAGGCGTGTCTGCTTCAAAGAAATCCTAACTGATCTTTGTTTATTAATCCAGGGAAGTCCCATGCAGTCTCCTTACCTACACTTTGGAAAAAATGTCACATCTTGATTAAGTAGGTCTATAGACTAGTATCACAAACTCAAAGTGGGATCCTTACTAGGTTTATGACTCAAAGTAACCCAAGAGTCCTTCATTGTAGGGGTTTTTCATCAAACACATGAAACGCTGCCACCCTGGCAGGAATTCCAGGCTACATCGCTGCGGCTGAGAGACTGTAGCTCAGCTCTGTGTTTTATCTGCATGGGGCTGCACTTTTCCGAGTTCTTTTGAGCCAACTCATCCCGTTTAAAATAAATAAATAAATAAATAAATTGTAGGACATTTTGTCTTTTGCAAACATGTTTCTGTTTCAATTCCTTAGACATTATCAGGTTGATATTTCCTGTTGGTGCGTTCCAAGTCACTTTTACTGAAGCAAGCGCTAGTTCAATCCAGGAAAGACACCTACTCAGAAAGCATTATATGCCTGTTCTGTAAGTGAAGATGGAACGGATGAAGTTGTAATTTACTCTGTTTAAATTGTAAACTAAGGTACCAGAACGAAAAACCCTGCTTCCCCACTTGATGCATTGCTTGATCAAGCAAAATCACTTTACCATACTGTCCATTATTTTCCTTAACTAGCATCTTTTTTTTAAGGTGCATTGCAATTAGGATAGATTGAAAAGACTTCTAGTTTAGTTACTGTGCACGTAGCAGTGTTAACGATATTGGTAGTGCATACAAAGAACAGAATGCATGTGTACAGGTGAGCAAGGCTGATCCCGGGTTTAGGCAGGGGGGCACCAACCAAATCTTTGAAATGGGCCCCTGCTAACCTTCAGCCAGCCTTCCCAACAGAAGGGATGCTCCAGCTACTGGTAGACCCAAGCCCTGTAGCGTAGCCCCGAACCACATTGCTCCCAGCCCTACAAATAAGGGGTGTATCGGCCGCTTTTGCTCACTAAAAATAAGCAAATACTCTCAAAAATAAATACGGGGGGGGGGTAAAAATTCTTCTAACCAATATAGGAAATAAACGCATAGAAGCCCGTAACCTGGTTTACGTCCACACAGCTCCATGGCTATGGTTGGACCAGTAGTACACAGAGTGCCAGAGGAATAATCTACTGATATTACTGCCTGTTCTGAAGTGGTATAAATGTTCATAGGTAACGCAAAGAAGTGTTTATTACCAAAACATTACTATTTTACAGTTAAAAAATATTTGTAATCTCTTATTATTTAGAATGCCACTTACTTTTTCACTCCTTAAAAAAAACATTTTACTCCCAACTTAAAACAAAATAGGCAGTGAAATACTCCCACTGCAAAATCTTATCTGGAGTACTGACTGCTCCCCAAGACCAGTAATGAGGAGATGCAGGAGGCCAAAGCCTTCCACTCTGGTCCCTGTCTGGACGACAGGAAATATGAAACTGAGAATTGTGGAATATCGTACCCCGCCATAAGAGGAGTGGGGCGACAATTCAAGTTGGAACATAGTGTTTGTAGGAGAGGTGCAACACCTCAAATATAAGTACAGTTGTGAGGAAGACGTACGTGGAGCTAATGGTTTTGTGACATACTTTATGAACTTTCCATAGTCCTTTTAATACTTGTACACAAAGGGGACCTCTTAATCCATGCTTGTATAAAAGGTGGGAGAGCTTGATTGCTGTATGCAGTAGCTCTTTATTTTTATGCTCTTCACCCCATGACCAATGAGGAAGGCGTGATCACAAACTCCCTTCCCTGATCTCCTCGTTTGCATCACCTTGCCACATTGTTGGTTATCCGTACATTATGGATGCCTTGTCCTCCTGGTGTAATCATCCAAAGTGCCTAAGGTTTTCTCCAGGTTATGAACATAGCGGATGCTACCCTATCCACTCGAGACTCCTAACTCCCGTAAGGTTGAAGTGCTGGCTGAATTTGATGAAATTAAGTCGCTGGGGCGGATTTTACTCTCCTGCAGTCTGTCATTTATGTCGATCGGCACAGTTCTGAATCTGGATATAAGCATTTTGAACCAACTAGCATCTGCTAAACTTGGTTCGTAAAGGGGACGCACAAACCAAACCTATTAAAGGTGAGTAACTATTGCTAAAGGCCTTGCATTTTTCATTCGTGTCCTTGACGTAAGCCCAGGAGACTGTCGGCAGGCTTGTTAGATCTCTGCACTAATAAATCAAATTACATCAATCGATTTTACAGCATTTGATAAAACTGGTATGTGTGCATGGGATATACATTAAGTAGGATGCATGGGTAGCGGAGGAACTTGGATGGGTGTAACGGACCTTGAGCTTACCTGTATGGTGTAACTGCTGCTCCCACACACTGCACCCAGTTGAGGTTCATTATCTGATCAGATCTCTGGCCTTATAGAGAAATTAGAGACGGGACTGATTTATGCTTAAACTCTGCATTCCTTCCAAACGGAGCGCACTGATTCAAGAAGATCCCATGCCTCTTACCTACTGTTTTTATTTTATCTTCATTACACGCTTTGCTAGCATTTTGCAGTGTTCATATTATTTTTTAATTTTACTGAATGGATTTTTTCCCAACATTTTAAAATACAAAAAAGACAGTTCATTTTTTAAGTGGGGTACACGATGATTTACGTATTGCGAAATGTAATCAATAAGTGGTCAGAGCAAATCACCAGATCTCCAACAGTGCCACTTTTTTGGTGTGTATTTAACCATAGAACTCCAGGGAGCTTTTCTAGAACAATCTAGTTAGAGCAATCATTACTAGTTTGTTCTACGTAGGAGGAGTGGTGGGTGACTCCAGACCGGCAAGGTGCTACCGAAACTGACACCATGGGCCTCATTACGGGTCTGGCGGTAACCGTGCCGGTAAAACCAGCAGGTTGCCGCCAGACCCGTAATGAATTACCAGCGCCTGACTTCTCGGTACCACCGGGGTATTCCGGCGCCAGTAATTTTGGAAGTCCCCCTTCCCATGGAGTCGCAAAGGACTCCATGGGAATGGGGACCACGGAAGCACCAGCACCCTTCACAACGGTGCCGGTGCTTCCGTGAAACTCTGTGGGCTGGTGCTGTGCAACCTGCCCGGAATGTCCTGGCAGCAAGGACGGCACCCGCCCGCAGAGTCGTACTGTGCCGGTCTGGAAACACCTCTGCCGGTAGGCATACCGGAACCAGTGTTTCCGGACAGGCACAGTCGTTCTGAGGTTCCATGTGTCTTTAAGATTTTGGTTTGGTACATATGGGCCACTTATTGTCCCCTGTAGTTCGTCAGTGTTTGTGATCTGAATAATGTGAAGATGGGGAATCTGAACCCAGCCCATCATTACCCTTCCCTGCGAGAGTAATATGGCCAGCCGGAGGGTCCTGACAGGGATTCCAATTCGACTAGAGAGGACAAGGAACTGGGTCGTGAGCATGGCTGATATAGCCATTGCCTTGAGCAGAGGACCACATCGCATTAATTCCCAAAACGGCGAATGGCGGCAACCTTCAACGGAAGACGGGAACATTGGAGTCTTCTTCGACTCCTCTCTTTCCTTCCTCCCTCATACTCTGGACATTGCCAAGAAGTCCAATTATCAGCTCTTCCTTCTCAAAGGAATTCTACCTTTTCTCACTTTCCCTCCGAGGCTCAATGTGACTCGAGCTCTGGTTCTCTCTATACTTGACTACTGTAACAGCGTTCTCCTGAATCTTCCTTGTTCCACACTGCGACCCCTGCAGCTTATCCAGAATAGTGCGGCAAGACTTATCCTTGGCCTTAAGCCCAGGGACCGCATCTCTCCAGCACTAAAAAGTCTTCACTGGCTCCCGGTTGCTGCACGGATTCAATTAAAATCCCTCTGCATCATCCACCAGGCTGTCTGGGCCCTCGGACCACACCATCTTCAGCTCTATCTTACTAAATACTCTCCCTCTAGACCACTTCGCTCCTCTGGCACCAACTCTTCGTGAATAAAGCGTTTTGCTAAACAGAGGGCAGCCGGTTGCTAACCCTCACCGACAGGCTCCCTCCTCTGGAACAGCCCCCCCCCCCCCTGCGCCTTGAGCAGGATCTTCTCAAATTCGGAAAGCTCCTTAATACTTTCCTCTTTTCCTCATCCTTCCTTCCCTCCCTCTCTCCTCTGCTAATCCCACAGTTGCTGAATCGGTGTCCTTGGCCCTTATGCATCTTCGGGGCCTTGCTCTCCACAGCACTTGCATCTGCACTCCATCCGCTCAGGAGACTCGCACTTAGACCTCCTGCCACCCAAGCCATGTAGCACTCAACATTCCTAGCACTTCGTCCATGGCTGTTCCACAGGCTCAGACTCTCCAGCACTTACCCCTCTTCCCTCTTCCTTTCTGCAGTTGCCCGTCCTGAATACTCAAAAGGCAAAGTAGATTCACCGCCCCCGTCTTCCCTCTCTCCTCTTAAATATTGTGTTTTAATGTTGTAATGTATTTCCCACCCTCCTTGCCCCCCTGCCCTGTGGGTGCTTTAAAACAGTATATTCTTATTGTATAAGCACCTAACAAGCAAACAATAACATAAATAAATCCAGGGGAGTACAGGCCCGGAGGGCAGACTCAACCAATCTGTATATAGTGTAGGAGCCGGCCATGGGCAATTGCTTTGCTGCTCGATATAGTGTAGAGGCCCATAAAGCCCTGACAGAACAAACCTGGGTTCCATTTTACTGATTGCTCCACTCAACCCTAATTCACCCCTTCTTGGAACTTCCTTCTCCCCTATCCATCCCAGCTACTGCTGTACTCTTACTTGTAACCCCCTGGTGAATCCACTTATGTACAGAACTCTGTTGTTTCCCAGCTGCATTTACACTTTATAAATCACAGATTGGCAGACACGTACATACTAAACCCATTTGTCGGAGACAATCTGTCCCTTGCATCATGACCATCCTGATGTAGTTAGAGGGCTGGGGAATACCGGTAATGTATTTTAATTGTGTTTTTGGTTCTATGCTACATCTACATGAAGGATGCCTGTGAAACAATATTTGACACCTTCGGCCGAAAAGCCATGCAACAAATCACACAACATATCGTTATGTTTTGGAGACACCACATCCACCTTCGCCATGCCCCCAAATCATTAGGGAAATATTGTCTGCATCTAGGAACAAGTTGGCACCTCTCTGCTGGTGATGCCCTAGGCAGCTGCCCTGAATTGCTTTCCTATTCATCATCTCTGTCTGGGCATAGCTACTCATCCCCTATTTTTATTTTAAATATTTCTCGAGGTAAAAACACACTCTCCATGTGCAGGTCTACTTGAAACATGTTCATATTACGGGTATCTAGAAGGCTGAGCATGATTTCCAAACCGACAAGTCTCTAAATCCCAAAATCTAAAGGTAAGCTGTCCCGCTTCCAGTCTCCTTCAGCCCTGTACTAAAAACTGACTGGATCCTCTTGAAGTTATTGCACAGTAGCGACAAGACTTTTATCGAGTAGGGGAGGGTCAGTCACATGTCAGATTTTGGCCAACATGTGATTTTACTCTACCTCAACCCTACAAACCTGAGGAATAAACAGGGCAGTACGGATCTAGTAATTGGTATAAGAGTATCTCTGTTTTGTGCACGATGAAGACATAGACTGTTCTCTTCAACAACAGGGTGCTTGTGTCTGTTGTATTATGGGCTGCTGAATTTACACATTCCTGGTAAATCTTGTGTGCTGTGCTCTTATTCACAGGCACCCTCCAAAGATGTGGTCAGACAGCTCTGCCACGATTGCTTTTCGAATTCTGCAATTGGCTCTGTAAAGTTGATTGACAGCACTTGTGCTAGCCTTTCTACCACACCAGAAGAAGCAGATCAGGTAAGCGAGAGTCTTCAATAGCTCAAGCTGGCTTCCCTTCCCCTATAGTGCTCTTTTGCATTTACCAAGGCATGCAAGATCTGTTTGGGCTGTTGTCCAGGTACAAGTGTGGTGCAGGGTTTCACTTGACTCCTACTTATTTTCTTTCTTGGTCTTTTCTTTAAATCAAAATGTTTTATTCCCCACTACATATGTGCTCCGCCCTCCACTGATCATGGGTATCTGGGACACTACAGTGAGAACCTTTCATTTGTTTTCTGAAGAGGCATTTTAAGAGGGTATTTTCAGTGGCGAGAGACAGGGTGATGTGAGGCAGATAGGCCCATCCCACTTAGAGTAAAGTGTGGTCTCACACAGTATGAAATATGTGAACCAGACAGTTTAGGTCAAATTGAGGAACTCATTTTAGAGCAAACGGTATGGAAGAAAAGATTAAAAAAAAAGAAAAAAATATTCTAGCTCTTTGGTTGAGCTCACCTTGGCTGAAGTTTGGAATTGATCTTCATGGTCCTCCTGCTACTATCAATTCTCCACTTATTGCAGAGCAAGGATGTTTCCAGACTAGATATTCCAAAATCCAGGAAAGCAAAACGTTCCAATCCAGCCTTCTCATGCTCCTCTCCCCTGCGCATCTCGAGGAGCAGGTTCAGGCACTGGCATTTCATTTCTAGATGGGTTTGCAGATCAGGTTGCCTTTGCTAAGAAAAGCTACATATGCCCCATGCTGCTTTTTTGTGTGCAGTACCCTGACAACCGGACCACCGCCCACATCTCTAGCTTTCTGTTTTATAGTTTGAATATTGTATTTATATTACTTTTTTCAATACTATTTTTATTATATTTCCCAAAAAATGGGCCTCATTAGGAGTTTGGCGGTAGCTGTGCCTGTAAGAAAGGCACAGCTACCGCCAAACTCGCATCCGACACCGGCACCCGCAAATGGGCAATTACCGGTCCATTCCGAGTTCGGCAGGCCGGTAATTGGCCATTTGCGGGTGCCGGTGTGGACGCACTCTGCATTCGGCCCCATAGGCTGAATGGGAATGGGGAGGGCGGATGCACCGGCACCGTTTATAACGGTGCCGGTGAATCCGCGAGTTGTGCTTGCAGGTGCCTGACAGCCCGCCAAGTCAGACCTGGCGGGCTGTCAGGCACCCGCGAGCACAACTCGGAGTATGGCGGTGCCGGTGCCTTACCGGCACCGTTGTTAATGTCTTTTTTCCTAATTTGACTGTCATAAACCAGTTGCATTGCCGAATTGAGGGTGTGTTATGAATCAGTTCTATATGAATGGTTTACAAAACGTATGTCGTGCTCTTGTGAAGAAATAGGAAGGATTTAGAAATGAGGAGATTGTGCAAAAATTCAAATGCAGTAAAGAGCTGTTCGGAATTAACGTTTTCAGTCCACGAGTAAGGCACTTTTGACTATTCTATTGGTCTCATGGCCCTGAACTTTTTTAACACTGAGGAACACCTAGGAATTGCTTCTCTGTTTATCTAAGGACACCTCCTCCCTGAGCACTGATTAGCTGGATCTATGGCCAGGCTCCGCATCGTAGGTTCCAGCTAGTGCTTCCATTGATGATGAAAGCTTCCCAATAGAGATGGAAGAGTCTCTTTAAAATGCTTCTGCTCGAACCCATTGATGGAGGGTGTGCCGTGGATCACTGACGATGCTAATTTGAACAAGAGTCTAAGCACTCCCTCTGAACAAGTGAGACAAGGCTCTGCTTGCTTGGGCTCTGGGATCAGGCCCAATATCGACTGCCTTTGTGATGTTCTGTCATTTTGGTGTAGCATAGATCCTCATGACCAATTTAATTCAAACTGCATGCAATGCTGGAAAAAAACGAGAACTTCCAAACAGCCCCAAACTTGTCTTCATATTCCAAATTGGGCTAAGTGCACTTTCATCTCACCGTGATGTAGGGGAACTTGGACTTTTTGATATGCTTGAAGATTTGTGCAGCTCGACTCAAATGACAACCATCTGGCCAACTGTTGGGGGTACAAGGATGTTCCAAAAATTGGTGGTAATGGTGTAAATTGTTGCTGACCATTTCTCGCCCCATTTAGGACATCCCCATACAAAGTTCTCCCATTGATCCAACCATCCCCATTATCTCTGAAAGTGCTACTGCTCTGAAAAAAAACCTCTCACACACACCCAAATGTCTCCTTGTAAGAAATAACTGCCGTAGGTCAGATATAGGAGACGCACAAGAAGACATGGGTCAATGATTTTCTTTATTCAACATTTTTTTAAAAAACCTCTTTAAGACCCATTTCTACAGTGGTGTCCCTATTCTAGAAAACAACAAATGGGTGCTTGCCAGGATGTCTTCCAAAATAATCACTGTCCTTGGTACAAACCCACTCTAGCCTATCCCCTGTCCTACCACTAAAAAGAAAAGAAAGTCTAAGTTTTAACATAGACTAGGGTTACTTTGCCCCTTTAGTAGCTGAGTGGAGGCTGGTTTTCTGACCCCCCACCTCCATCCTCCCTTCAAAAAGTTCTCAGATTCTCCTCCAATATGATAAGAATGATCCAAATACCAACCAATACCAAAAATGTTTTCCAGTCTTCCTTATCAGATGATCCTATGATCCCTGTCAAATGTTCAAAATAAAGCATTTCTGACTATTTCTTCTCCTCGTAAAGTACATCTGAGCCAGGACAAAATGGTGTTCATGGAAGTGGTGTTCATAGTAGCAACAAGATTCACAGTTATTCCTTGTCAAATAGTTCACCTTCCCAGCCTTGTGTAGGCTGTGGACTTGGGTAGTCTGGATTGCTATACTCTGTTTTACACTTACAGTTCTCTCAGCCCTGTGTGGGTTACAGGCTTGCTGCGCTTGGCTTATTGCCCTGTTTTCTTTAACCACTCCTGGAATACTCGTGTGTTTAGCCAAACGTGTGTTTTGGGCCTGTTTAGACCGGTTTGCTGCTGCCTTTTTCCTCAACCCAACCTGGGGTTCTCTTGTGCTCAGCCCGACAGGGGCTAGATGCCTGGTTAGCCTGGGTTGTGGTTTCCCGCAACCCCTCCTCCGGTACTCGTGTAGTATGCTTGCCAAGGGCTGGGGGCCTGGTTAGCCTGGTTTGTTCTCTGTTTTGTTTCAACCCCTCTTGGTGTATTCATGTGCTCATCTCAACAAGGGCTATCGGCTTTCTTGGATCGTTTACCTTCCATTCATAGGATTCTGGAACTTGTAGTACCATGAGGGTTTATAGTATTGTCAGCCCGCTTTCTGTCTTTTGGATTGCAAATGTTCATAGCCTGGTTCGGACTTTCCTGTGGCCTCCCCACCCACTTTTGGTATGAGGTTGCCTACCTCTTTTCCAGCGGCAGTGCTTCACCTGAGTGTCAGGATCTCGGGTGAGCCTAGTTCTATGTCTCCAGTCTGGCGTCGGCGCACTGATGCTTCCTGCGGCAGTTCCTCTTCTTTAGGATAGGCAGCCTCTATGGTCTGACATTTCGACAGGACAGCGACTCGCTGCTCCTGCATCTGCTTTTCTGTCTTCCACTTTGGCGGGACAGAGCTCTTACAGCAAGCTGCAGCGTTCCACTGGTTTCCTGGACCCTCAGCCCACCATGCTGCTGCTCTGGCTCTTCGTTCTCCTTCTCTCTGTGAGGGAGGGCCTCCCTCCTCTGCACGCTCGCATAGCCCGGCGTTCCCTCTTGCCGGTGGCTTATCTGTTTGATGCTCCCACCTTCTGGCTGGTTTCCTGCTGGTCTCAAGTTCCTCCCAGAAGGGAAGGAAAATATTCCATTGGTCAGATGTTTCTTCAGGTGGTGGGAACGAGTACAGGTCAGTAACCAAGTCATCCACTTTAAAGAGGCCTTGTATACTATTAACTGGTTCACTTTGCATGTAATCCCTAAACATTGATGTCTTCAGACAAGAGGGATTTGGGAGGGAACCCTGATTTGGGCATTCGTTGTTCCCAGAGGGGAATGCAGGGGGTCTCCCCCAGTGGGATCCTGCTTGCCCTGACCCTAGGGCGGCTATTGCGCAGCAGGCTCACCTCCATAGTGCTAAAGGACGTGGCTCCCTCTTGGGAACAAAGGACGAATAATATTAACAAATGCATAAAGATGTTTAAAAAAGTATCATAAAGTTAGTTGTGCATTCAGTCCAGCCATACAATCAGTCCACAAATCAAGGTTTTTAAGCAGCCGGCATTTAAAGAATTCCTTTAAATTTCTTCTTTGAAAAGGCCAGAAGAACAAGGTCTTGAATATATTTTGCTAAGGGAATCCACAACATTGCACCAGTGACCTGCGAGGATATCCCACCTAAACAAGCTCTCCTAAATTCATCCAATTTCACTTCGGGATCAGCCCATGATTGTAGATTTCTAGAGGGTGAGAAACTCCTCACAAAAACTATTCAAGTACAACCAGTTTCCACACAAGGTTAATCACAGTAAACTCAATGAGGCAATTTCTGGGCAGTTAACCAAGTCTCTTCAAACTTAATTCAGAGACATGGACGTAGTTTCTTAACCCAAAGACAACCCGAATCGCCCTTTTCTGCACTGCCTGGAACCCACACAGCATTTCTTCGATAGCTTAAGCTAAACCCTGGCACAAGAGTGGAATCAAGATTGAGCAATGGTTTGGACAAGTATTTGGCAGTGATCCACGTTTAACAAAGGACAGAGTGGGCAGCCTTTACCTTTGCACGGGCTTGCTGTTCAAACATCAGTATACTATCAAATATTACCCCCAATTTGCAAACTGGGTTTTCAGAAATCGGCACCACACCCAGCCTTCCAAGCAACACAAAATGCTGGGGTCCAGCCATGAGATCTCACATCCAAAATAAAAATTGTGTAATGTCACACCAGGGTTTCAGTATTTAGAAATGTGCTTCACCATATACTATATATTATTTTCAATGGAAATCATGCTGTTTTGTGTAGTCGGTACACACCTCTCCAAATATGAAATATTTTTCTCCCTTTCTACTATATTTATTTGCATTATACCACAACATAGGAAGTTTCTGTCTCTTAGCCCTGTTTCACCATGCAATCTCATTGTTTCCTTGTATTATCGTCAAAGTTCACTATGTGGTGAATGCAATCCAAGATAGATGGGCTTCATTATATTGCATATAAATGTGGGTATATTATATATTGTTTTTCTAAAAGAAATGTGTGTTGCAAATGCTGAATTAAGTCCCTACCAGCCCCTCACAACGGTGTCCTATTTATTTCCGCTTTTCTTTCTAGTACTCAACTTCTCATGGCGCTCCACTTTGGTGACATGAACAACGACTCTCCAGTTATATTATTTTCTGCAATGTAGTCTTTAGAAAATGCATTTAATAGACAAAAGAGTTCCAATTTTCACTTAACACTATCAGTCAATAAGCTTGTCCTTTAATCCCTGGAAGATGGTTTTGTAACAAATCGAATCAATATTTATTGTGCGGTTTTGCAGATGTTGAGCATGGCATACTGCTTCAGTTTGATTAGCAGATGCTTCAGAATGAGGTACGAGGCAGGTTGTCTCGTATAATGTTCAGTTTGGGCTGCCTTCTTTTTCTGATGCTGCTGTCACCATTTGCATCAGCATGTGGATTGTTATAAACCTATTCCATCTTTCTTCCTGCAGCTGGTCCGTGCCTTGCACTTCCTCACACACCACATTGTGTACAAGGGCCTGAGCTCTGCTGAGGAGATCCTGGCCCTCTTTCCAGAAGCCTTCCACCAAAGTCTGAAGAATTTGCTGACCAAGATGATTTTGCAAAGTGTGTAAGTGCAGGAGTTTTGGGCAGGAGCGGGAGGCTTGGGCTTCAGACGGTTTGGCGTGACCTGCTGTGGCTAGGGGCTTCCCCTCAAAGAACAGTATTTACCTGAAGCATGGCTCCCTTGTGCCATGCCTCTGGTGCTTTTGCAGGAAGTCAAGTGGTGTATAGACAAACCGGAAGATTCCCAGATGGCCTTGCTGCTCTGAAAATCCAGTATAGCTAAGGGAGAGGGAGAGGGAATTTTAATTTGGTTGGATTTGAGGGTTTGAATTGAAGTCGGAGAGCTATTCTTCATTTACAAATATTCGGAAATGAAATTCCAGAGACATTTGCACCCTCGATGTTCTTCCAAGTCTACTGCATGATGGGAAGCTGGAACCTTTTTAGAATGTGTCCTCCTCTGGTTACAGGTAGCTCATTCCTGCAAAGCCAGACTGCTGCTTAGGAGACCATCACACTTCTTATGCTACACAGGAGAACAAGTATCTGGTTTATTAAGGTCCCAGCTAGATGGATGACCAAGTTGGCCTGAGACCTTCCAAAGCTAGCTGATGATGGCCCATGGGGGGTTACGGGGCAGATCCCTTAATGCCCTTCACTTATCCCTCATTCTCCTGCAGAAGAATGTGCCCCCTCCCATGCATAGATTCCATAGGATGTAACGTTATTTCCCAACATGGAAACAAAGCACTTGCTGTGCTGTTCACTGTAAAAGCGGCTGTGCTACAAAACCTAGATCGCAGAATGCATGTGCCCACCAGCAGAGGCAGAAAAGCCAAGTTGCTGAACTGGCTTCTTAAAGTTGCTATCCACCCTCCCACTGTCTGGATCAGAGGGTGAATTACATGCGGCAGCGGAGAGGGTGAGCAAAGCAATTTTAACCTACCCTTTACACAATTCTAAGCATACACTGCTCCATGACGTAAAGTCCACACTGTCCATACATATGACTGGAACATCACAGTAAGGGTCTGTGTGGTGACTTGGAGATGTTTACGGCAGGAGTTTGGAGTGGGTTGGCAATCTGAAAAGGAAGCGAAGGAATACACTGAATAAGGGACAGGAGAGAGCAGAGGTGGTTGGAGATAAACTTCAGGAGGTGGTTGGGGAGACCACATAATGTGGTAGAGTGTAGACACCAGGAGGCAGTTGGAGGGAATCAAGGTGGCATGAGAGAGAACAGAGATGGTGGTAGAAGTGAGACCACACAAGATGGTTAGAGAGAAACCTGGGCAGGTTGTGGCTGAAGAGGAACCCCGGGACCTGGTTGGGAGCCAGGAGAAAACCCAAACGTCTAGCAAGGTAGTAGCTAGCAAGACCAGCATGGGGTGAGAGGACACATACAGCCTAAGGTGATGGGGTGAAGCCCACAGTTGGAGGAGGAATGGGGACATGGTATCGAGGAGAGGCAGGTCCAGAACAGAAATGGGTAGGTGCTATGGAGAGTAGAAATAACAACCAATGGCAAGGACAAGTATAGCGTGCTCTTGCTGATGAAAATAACATTAAGTTGAAAAGACATTTTGCTGCCCAAAATGTAAGCAAGGAATACAACTGTCATTTTTCTTTTTTGCTTAACAGGTCAAGTTGGAGGCAAGAAGCAGAGGCTAATCAAAGTAAGTTACCATTTTCCAAAAGCTTGTTTATTTTTACTTTTATTTATCAGACAATTTCAATCATTTAAGTTTATTCAGCAATTCACCCACTGATTTTAAGCTTCATAATACTAATTTAAATATTATAATATAAATATTTATTAAGTGCTCCAGGGCATACATTAGTTGTCCAAATTTGATTAGCAGAGTTTGCTAATTAAACTTTTCTTGATTAGCAGACAAACATATTTGCTTAACAATTTTATAAAATTGCTTTTAATGTCACCAGAAGATATTCAAACCCAAGACATACAATTAGTAACAATTTGTGCGTACTTCTGAAATAAGACACTGGTCGAGATGAATGTCTTTAAAATGTAAGTTTACCCACACGAAAGGACGTGTCTCCCCTTCCCCATAAAATACATGATAGTGCAAGGCTGGGTGCAGTGTTGTGCAGGACAGTGTCCCTGTATAGTTTTATGCCTGCCCTATTGTGCGGTGTAAAGAAAACTAACAAGTTCAATAATCAATAGGTTCAATGTTAGAAGAAAATCAGAGCTGGAGACTAGGATGTGTATGGTGTTGCATTTGAAACTTCAGATGGACAAGATTGCCTTTGCCCGTTATCGATATTAACTTGATTGAATATAGAGATAAATACCCCTTTAAGGGGCGGCAGGGCTGGGGACTGCCTACCAGCCCAAACTGGGAAGACCTTAGAGCAGTCCAAACTCCCCTGAAAGTGTTACTTATCACTATTGGCACCCTGGCCACCACCAAAGGTGCTGATTTTTTTTTTTTCTTCTCCATTTTTAATTGAAGCCGGCTTAGCATGGTTCCAGTGCGCCTATAAGTGCCAGGCTATTATGCAAGTCTATGCAAAAAGGACAAGCACTTAAGGGGTTAAAAATAAACTACAAACAGATGTGTCCACAATTGGAAATAATTATTTTCCATCACCTGGTGGTGAGCTGGGAAGTATGTATGTTAGTAAGGAGGCAGATGCAGACTCCAGTGAGGAAGGTGGGTCGTGCGCGTGGGACTCGTACTGCAGAGCCTCTCTGCGCGTGGGACTCGTACTGCAGAGCCTCTCCGCAGGTGCTAATAAAGTATATAATCATAATCGAAGATCAAAGACCTCTGGATACTGAATATAGCGTATGCTAGTTCAGTACATCGGTAGATGTACAGACTTGATGGAATTCTACAGCGCTAGTATCCGTGAACATGTACTTGGATTTGTGTATTTGTTAAGTAAAGGCAAAGGCAAAGACTAAGCGATGGCGTTGCAGTGGATCACGTAGCAGGCAGACAACTGGGCAAATTACATTGAACATTTTAGTTTGTAAACTGTCGCTTTCAGGGTAGCTAGCTTAAAGAGACAGGTTGATGGGATAGAATGTCAAGGCAATTTCAGTGAGCAATTAGGTTGAGCGCCATCTTCTCGGGTATATGTGACCAGCCAGTTACACACCTAGATTTTCCATCAAAAGCTTTAAAAGCGTTCTCTCATGCTTGATGTTATGATGTACGTTCCCCTACACAATTAAATATAGTTCACAATATGAGATTTAGATACACTAACCTAAACTGCATTTTATTTAAACAACAAGGTAAGACAGTGGTTTATAGTAGCCTTACTTAAATTCTGCTTTATGTAACAACTTACATTTTTAGGAATGGAACTGCAGGACCGACTTTAAAAAAAATAATAATAATTTAACACATACTAGTCCTTACAAAACCGAATAGGGTTAGCTTAATAAAAGTATTGTCGCAATTACTGCTAGTTTGCAATATTTGAAAAAGAAACACAGTTTCCTGGCTAACACTCCCACACAGGTCCTTGGCACTTTTAAGAAGTGAGATAATTACTGCTGTGCCCTACGGGAGACCCTTTGAACTTCCTGTGAACAAAGGAAGGAGGGTTTGGAGAACACTCAAGGCAAGGGAAGAATGCAGGGTTTTAGGTTTTTCTACAAAAGTCACTCTCTTTTACACCTCTTCGGATCAACCTGACCTCTACCCTAGGGAATGGAGTGGCGAGTAGCCAGGCTTGGTCTAAGCAGGGCGGAGAGCTGCAGTTGGGTACAAAGACCTTGGAGCATACCTTGGTACAAGAAAACACACACTTAGAAGTTATATAAAAAATAGACATTTATTATATACTCTAAAGCACACCGTTGCAATTCTAAGTGCAAATAAGTGCTATAAATCAACATATATACAGTATAGGATCACTTCAATATTCGAAAAGTCTGTCCCTCTCTCGCCTTCCATGCTACCAAACTCTTAATCTCCTCCCTTATCTTCTCCCACCTCTTCTACTGTTCTTCCTTATTCTTTGGACTACCTACTTCTCATCTCACCACCCTCAAATCTATCTACTACTCCGCTGTTCGTACCCTCTGTCTCCATGTGACTCCATCTCTGCTTCCCTCTCTTCCCTTGGCTGGCTTCCATTTCACTCCCAACTTAAATTTCACTTTCTCTGCCTTGTCTTCAAATCTCTCCATGGTCTTGCTCCCCCTTATCTCTCCTCCCTCCTCTTTTTCTACCCTCCCTCCCGTTCCCTTTGGTCTGCTGACCATTTCCTTCTCGCTGTACCTCCGTCCCCCTGTGCCCCCCCATTATCACTCCTTCCAACTCCTAGCCCCCCTGCACTGGAACTCCCTACCTCTTGCAATCTGCTCTACCCCCACCTTCTCCTCATTCCGCACCTCCCTTAAATCTCTCCTTCTCCACTCTCCTCCTTGAAACCCCTTCCTGCCTCCCCTCCCTCCTTTACCTTTCCCCTTGACTATCTCCCCCCTCCCCTACATCCCCACTCTCACCTTTTCCCCTTCCCTCCTCCTACTCCTCTTCACCCCCTACCCAGTCCTACTCTACTATTCTCCCTATTCCCCTCAGTTAATTGCTTTTCTTACTGTTTTGTTGACTGATTCATATTGTAATTTGCTTCTACCGTCATATTGTTTATGTTTTATGTATTAAGTTGTTCATTTTTTACAGCGCTTTGGTGTAAAGTGCTTTATAAAGCAATAAATAGAAATAGAAATATTTGTAATATTCTTTCAATGGTAAACCACAGATGCTCCTAGGTAATCACTTCAAACCAACCTGAAACATATATGCAAACTTTTTAAACTCTTAATAACGTTTTATAACTTCAATAAAATCCTGTCTTAAAAGTCCAGCCCTATCTAGTATGAGTCTCTCAAAGTTCAGATGGGCCACTGGGTCACCAGTGGCTGGAGGTTGGCCAGGAAAGGCGAGAAGAAGCAAAGCAGTGTTCAGAGTAGTAGGGTGCAGCAGGGTTCCCCTAGAGTTGCAGATAAGTAAATCAGTGGTTACAAATGTGTGCCGGAAGGTTAGGATGACCCCCTAAGTAGATGCCCCAAAGACAAGTGCCCAAGGGCGGTGGTTTTACCGCTGAGAGTACAAAGGGTTGTCCCCCCAATGTTACTCTATGGCAACCGGCTGAGTCCAACAATCATGTCCGATGCACCATTCAAACGTGGGTGTGGCTCCCTAATGAGGACAGCCAGCCTCCCAGTCTGAACTGGATTCCGCCAGGCACACTGCAGGGCGAGAGGCAGCGGCGTTTCAGTTGACCTCCCTGTGATGCTGGAAATGCCTTATGGAGGGATAAGGCCTCCTGTCCTTGTCCTACCACTTCTCTGTTTTTGTTTTCTCTGTTTTCTGCCACTGAGGTAATGAATGGACCTCTGGCAGTGCAGCTCTTAATTTGATCTTTTGGTGAACAACAACCATGGGATACCCTTATGGCACCCATAAGTGGGGGTACACCCTTGTACCCCTTATGTGTGTTTATGGGCACTGGTGTGTTGCCTACAGAGCAGGGTATGGACTGGTGGCAGCTACATGCTGACTTGGCAGTAGCTCTGAGTATCCTCCATTTTTGGGATACTGCGGCCCTGCCATAGGAATTAGTGGATTCTTACACAAAGGCAAGATGGCCACGGTGGCCTCTTGGTTTCTAATGCCTTTTACCTTGTTTCTCAAAGTCCTGGGAAGCCCCGATTGTGTCCCTTCCTCCTGAATGGCTGTTGAGGGAGTACACCATATATGTCTCTGGGGCTGCCTCCTGTCAGACTGACTGGAGCCTTCCCAGGTGTTGTGTGTTGTGGGTACACCCTAGGGGTGGGACCTGTGTGAATGGAGTTGGGAGTCAACTCACATTCTCTGTTGTGGGTGTCTGGTTTCTGTGTGTGTGGCACAATGAATGAGACAGCCCTGGCTGAAACTGACATGAATGCAGTGTAGTGTGCTGAAAGGTTGGGTACTTGCCCCAATCCACATTCTTTGTTATGGGTGTCTGGGTGGAGTGAATGGCCTGAATGTCTGTGAGTCTGATTGGCTGCATGCCAGCATGAATTCCCTTCTGTGTGATTGGCTAACTGAGCCTGGCTCAGCCAGAGTGAATGGGGAACAGATGTGTATATCTGGGGACGTCTCACTTACCAATTTGTTCAGAAGCTGAAGTCAAAGCTGAAGCAAGAATAAGCTGTTCCTTGAAGCCCAGCTGGAAGATAAGTCTGCTGCTGCATTGCTTCACTGTAATCCGAAAGTTGGCATGTCTCCCACGGACTGATCCAGAGAGGACCTGTGAAGGAGACCTCTCCCCGAGCTATGAGGGACCATCGTGCAAAGCTGCTGCTCTTCATCGAAGTATCATAGAAGCCAGTCCTCTGTGCCTGCTTTCTGGAGAAGGGGTCTTCAAAGTCCCAAAGTCGAGTTCCAGACATCTTGAGCCAGAGAAGTCCATTGGTGTCGCCCAGGGTCCGGAGGATCGTTTCGTGACTGCTGGAAGCCGTTGCTGCCTACCGCCCAGAAGAGGGGAGGTACACTGGCATAGTGCTGCTGGACACCCATAGCTGTGAAAGTTCCAAACTGCCTAAGGACATTTTTGCCATCATCCCTGACCACTTTTTCCCACCGTAGAGAGTCCAGAGTCGCTGGACGCAGACAAGAGTCAGTCAGTGGTTTTTCCTGCCACAAGAAGCTAACTAAGATGTCTCGAGGGTCCAGACTTGGTAAGGGTCAGTGGTCCACTCCAGTGGTCGAGTCCAGGTTGCCAGAAGCCGTCCAGAGGTCTGTGTTGCGGCTGCAGCACCGAAGAACCGAAAGTCAGAAAACTGTGATATTCCGAAACCCGACAACAAAAGGGACCTATGCACCCGTCACCGCCAGAAGTCAGCAAAGGGTCCCAGGTATCTTACTTGCATCTGCCAAGCCTGTAAGGAGCCCACTGCAAGTTGCATCTTCACAAGACTTCTACAGTCAGAGTAATCGTTGACCAAAAGAGAGCACCGCGAAGAGTCAAACTGCTGCCATTCCAAAAGACTTTGATTCCTTTTTATTCTTGGACTCAGCCTCCCAGTGACTCCTTCTTCCAAAGGGGATCCATCCTCGGAGGGAATCGTTGAGTAAAGCCAAGAAAATCTGCCACTTCGCCTGCCAAGGCACCAAAGGTACTGTGACAAGGAAGAGCATCTTCTAGCCTCCGGAGTTGTTGAGGGACCCAGATTTGTCTTGGATCCTATTCTCCTGTGACCTCTCAGGTACTTTTTTGGGGTGTTAGAACCTTTTTAGAGAAAGAAAAAGGTTGTTGAACATTTTTGGACTGGGCTGTAAAAGACAACACAGGTTGTTCCCTACCTTTTCCAATACAGGTTGCCCAGGTGGGGGGGATCTTCACACATAATTGTATGTCTATTCTAAAGAAAGCATTCTGCCACTGTTCATAACTAACCTGCCTTTCTTCCCTATTCTATGCTGTTATACCTAACTTAAGAATTCACCTGCCTATTTAAAACTGTCTGCAGTTTGTGCATCAATTACTGGATTTAAGTCATGTGTAGTACCACATAGAATGTATATATTTACCATTCTTTGAATAAGTATTCCAAGTACAAATTGTTATTATTTATATGGGTATATATTCCTGAAACCTTATTTTATATTAAGCTGCTGCGTTATCGCCTAACATAGTGTGTGGACATTCCTTTGTGGGTGCTTTGGGGAAACACTGTTCTTAAGAACCTGCCTGCATCACCTCCTGAAAGGTTAAGCCTGGCTGCTCATCTGTTGCTACCAAATTGAGAGCCTTTCTGGGGTGTTCTGTGCCTTTACCCTACCAGCAGGAGGGCAGAGGTACAGATACCGCCCTCCAGTCTTTACACCTCCCCCCGCCCCCACTTCCTGTCCTTCCAGCCACTCGGGGGAAACCTTTGTGGGCATTCCATGGGAAGTCCAGCAAAGACAAAGGGACACTCCCACACTTTGTATGGCAGAAGAAGGGATCAAAAAGGACAAATATTCTTGTTCAGGGCTTAAGAAAACAGGGACAGGTTAGAGGTGTGCCTTATTTACCTTATCAGAGCTGCGATAGCAGCCTCTGATAAGAAGTGCAAAAAAAAAAAGGTTGTGTAGAAGGTACACTGCCACCAGCCTGAACAGAGGGGCTTGTTACAGTAAAAGAAAAGGACACACTGTATCCCCCCACAGAAGGTGGTGTGTGCTGATCTCACAAGATAAAACACAGATTGGATAAAAAGTACCCCCCTTCCCTGCTAACTACTGCAAGGGTTAGTCGGGGAAAGAAAAGAAATAACGAAGGAGAAGCTTACGGAGCTTCTGACAACACTGCACAGAAGGATTTGTGGGTTCTTTGGTTAAAAAGTAGATGCCTAATTATTGGAGGAAAGCATAACTCCAACAAGGGGCCAAAAAGCTTCCTTACATCAGAGTAAAAGAAGTGTGAAAAAAGGTTTGCACTCACCCTGGAGAATTAGTCACAACATCCAGGCGTCCAGCAAAAAGTGCTGGGGCAACTCGTAGGGAGTGGGGATTTCACACAGAGAGACATCTACCCTAACACAGGGTGAGCTGCATTTTCTTTGAACGGGGTGATTTAAATCGTCAGCTGTCAGCCCTGAACCTTTGCTAGCTGTGCTACACAATTGTCAAAACGATTTGCAAACCTATGGAATAGCATAGCAAATTGAATTGTGATACTGCTTATTTCATGCCTTGGCACGGCTCTCACCAAGTGCTGTACAAAAAAATGATTGCATATATTTGTGGCATTTTCCTTGTAAGGTTTTTATAACTGGATACAAAGAGAATATATACGGTGGAATCTGACCACACAGAATGGGAGGGGGCAGTCCATTACTCGGGCGCAAGTGAAGGAAACGTCTGAAGAGAAACGGTAGGCAAGGGAACAGCAGCTGAACTGCAAGAGTCTGAGAAGGTGCAGGAAGAATGCAGGAAGGTGTGCGTAATTTAATAAGGTCGGAGAGTTGTAGGATGGCGGCGAAATCGTGGATGCATTCATGGAGCAATTCAGAACGGAAAGAAAGAGGAAGCCAATGAAAGTACAGTTGCCTAGAGGTAATGCATAAAGGAGGGATAGGGTTGATGAGTCGATGAAATAGAGTTAAAATAGAATATAGAGAGGGGCCAGGAAAAATACGGATTCTGATGGGAGAATACTAAAGTAGGAATAAGACTGATGAGAAGAGTACGCAGCTTAAATCTGGAGGTATCGGAGACAAAAACTGAGGGAATGTGGGAGATCTCAAAGGCGAGACCTAAGTACAGTGTAGAGGAGGAAAGGTAGTGATGTATGGTTGTGCAGGAAACAGAAGAGGGACTGCCTCATCTGCAACACTGTCGGCCATACCTGCTCCCGTGCACCCTCCAACCGCAGTCCTGAGGCTAGGCTCTCCCTCTGGTCATTTGGAAACACAGAAGATGCTAGGCTGCTCCGCAGTGTAGTGGCTTAGATGGCCATTAGTCTATTCCATGCCTCTCGTGTACACAACGATAGGTAATCCTACGGCTCCCTACATATTATACAATTATTTATAAGTGAACATTTATACATCTCTGAAGTTCCAAATGTCGTTTGAAAACAATTCGAATACAGAATAAGTAAACAATTCTCTCTAGCAATTTTATTGACCTACAGAATGGCCTTGCTCGGATACTTCTCTAGAGGTTAAAAGCACCATTGTGCTGTTGTTGTGTATTTAAACCTGAAAAGAGAATGTTCCTCAGCTTGGTGTATCTTGCGTCGCCGGCCTCAACATGTGGTTTATACATGCACAGAGCGGTGCAAAGGCATCAACATATGGCAGGACGTGGAGGTTTTTTTGGAGTCAGGTGAACAGGAGTCGACTGCCAAAACGACACTTCCTACTTACGAGAAACGCTTTTCCAATTGCCATCCCGTTCCAGTGCTCAATGTCCACTACACAGCAGGGCACAAACACCCTTGCACTGCACCAAAATGCACACCTCACAAACCTCTTAAAATAGCAAAAGTCCCAGCATTAGGGCAAGGCAGAGGCACACAGACACACCCCCCCATGAGCAACAGAATAGCAATCTTCTTCACACAGGTACAGTGCAGGCAACATTACAGCTGTACGTTTTCTCATGCACACACAATGTGGAACATAGAGAGCATGTTTCCTCACTGCAGCAGTGGAAGCTGTCTCAGACAAAGAGCAGAGGTAGGTCAGATACTTGCAGTCCTCCATAAATGGTGCATGGCACTGGTATATCATTTTCCTGCGAAACCCTTTGTAGAAATCATTGTTTGGCATTGTTACTTTTCGATTTCTAGTGCTTTATTACCATGTAGTGTACATGCTATGAATGCATTATGCCCACCGCGGAACCATGAGGAGATGGAGCAAGAATCTGTGTGAACGTCAGAGGGTTATTGCAGACTACGCTCGTGATGACACCCCTCGGCCTAACACTGCAGTGCTGCATCGGCACCCCCATGTGCATATCCTTCTCCTTCGCTTTGTGCACCTACTCCTTGCTGCATATAAAGCTGTTGAGAATAAGTATTGTGACAAAGTTCCATGCCTAGCTCTGGGCACTGCCAGAAACTCCATTCCACCAGCCTGTTAGCACAGTGGCCTTGACCTTCCCCAGTCACATAGTAAGACCATCAGGGGCAAGGTTAGGGAGCTTCGTCCCAACAGAGAGAACCCACAAAGTCCGCATGTCCCTTTTAAATGAAGTCAAGTTGATGCGTTCGGCATTAGTATCGCGAATTGTAACATTGTGAAAACGTCACTTGGAATGTCAAGGAAGTCAGTTTCTGACTTTAAAGTGACAAGCAGTTAACTAGGGAGTGCAGCAACTACATGGTTGCAAACTCATCGTTTCCCAATGTGTGTCCCCTCGCTGCGGATACAATGTTGCAAGACAGACTTTTCCACACACTTAAGGGAAAGTATAAGAATCCCAAGGGTTTTTCCAGCAAACTATTTACATGCTGGTGGAAATGGAGAGCTAGGCTCTGCACAAACCACACCAGAGATGGGCTGGGAGGGCAAAGTAAAATCCTACATAGTGGACGGTTCAAATAAGGGCTTGGCCCAGTCCCCTAGTTCCAAAGTGAGTCCACGTGCACCCAGCAGCGTCCAATCGCAACTTCGCCCCAAATATTAAATGCATATTGTATTACTAGCTAAAAGCGCAACCCAATGAGCACGTTGGACCGGGACATTAGAGTTTGGATTTGGTTGAAGACCGGAGCACTTTAGAGAGAGCATTAGGAGAGGCTGAGGTGGTTGGGGAGACAGAGCAGTTCAGGGAGCCTGCAGTAGCTGCGGAGAAGAGTGTTAAAAGTGAAGGAGGAGGACGATGTTGTTTTCATGCCAGAAGGTAATATGGGAAGGGAGGAGGAGAGTGTTATGTAGCATGAACGTTGTCCCGTCCTGCTGGCCACCTACGAATGCTGATAGAATGTTGGTGCATGGTGCGACGGACAGCTCAGGGGAATGTTGATGCGTGATTGAGTGTGAATGTTGTGAATGTGTCAGTTGGGGCCTGAGCTGGAGTGCAAGAGGATGGCCGGTGGGTGGTATCATGATGGACAACACAGTACAACAACTGCAACAACACAGCAGTTGGGCCGCACTAGCCATCGGCCGTGTCCCCTTTCCATATTGCACCATTTGGTTCCTTAAAGTAACCCAATACCCGTTACACGCCTCCCCATCTCACTGTAGCTATAAAATTATTATTTTTTTATTGTTGTATTAAACTCATTTTTTTAACTGTCTTCTCTTTAAAAAAACCCAAAACCTTCACATAATTACGGTTATATTTGCAATGTACTGCAAATAAACCCTGGTTATCTGTAAATGCCCGCAAATAACCACTGTTGTTTTCGTGTGACACACTTTCATTCCTGTATCCGCCCCTTTTCTACTGTAACTGCAGTTATCTGTAGTATAACCCCAGTTATATGAAAACGTTTAAGCTCTGAACTTGGTCCCGAGCCCCCACCTCCTCTCCCCACCACTCAATTCCCCAATTTCTCAGTGTCCTCTTTCCCCCTCCCCACCTCTAGCCTGATGCCATTTCATCCTCCAAATATCCTTTTTCCCACTTTTTGTTTTCAGCTAACCCGGTTATACCTGTTATAACCCCGGTTAACTCTCGCATTGGACAAAAAAAGGAGGCTTTTTCGTTTCTAAAAATCCTCTTCTGCAAAGCACCATGGGAAAAATGTAGCTACAATTTTGGGAGAAGGGGACACCCCCTTCTCCGTCAAATATTTGAACAACTACTGAATGGAATAACCCCATAACTCTCCTAGAAATAGAGTCAACGTTGCATGCCCAATTTGTTTCATACCTGGTGCGCTTTGCAGAAAATGTGACTTTCTCTATGGGGCGATGAATGGGGTTAGACTGAAAACAGCTGTTTTTTTTTCTTAATATCTTTTTATTTTTCTAACAAATCTTTTCCAAAATGTCCAGTCTGGGGTGGGTGTGTGAAGGGGAGTCATCATAGTCCTGTGACAAACATTTTCTTTGCAAAATATCAGCTAAATTAGTCATGCAAGTCAAACGTTATTAACAATTGAATTTTACCGCCGCACTATAATCTAGGGTCTAGGATACTGACCTTTTAGAAAGTGTGCTTTGAAATAGCATTACAAGTGAAAAGGACACAGTAAGTTATTGTGTCAAGCTTAAGAAAGCAAGTATGAATTAAAATGTAGGCTTAGGTTACAAGCATCGAGAGGAAGAAGAAGAAGAAATTGAGCTCTAGATAAGTATGTGCACAGTCCGGACCATAAAAGCTGCAGCTAAAGAGACTATACAGAATAAGATCTCATCTTTGGATTAATTAAAGTTTAAGTGAAAAACATGCTAGACATAGTAGTGTACCGCTCCAGGAGGTACTGCATATTGGTGTCATCTCACCGTCAAACGTGTGGGATGGCAGATATTTGTTTATATGCAGTGGTGGGGAGTGAGACACTTATGGGAGATATTGTATCTATGTATTAAGGGGCGTTATGTAGGTAGTTGGAGAGTGTTTATATTGCGTAGTCTGTGTAGCATATTTGTAGTCAAATGTCAGGTGGCAACAGAATGAGAGTTTATATTGGATGAGACTTGGTCCTTGCATTGTGTTTGTAGAGAGGAAGGTGATGACACTTTGTTTTGTTGCACTAGAGGCTGTGTAATACCAATTGGCAGAAAGTGAACATTATTTGGACGTGGGCAGTCTGGATTGACAAATAGGGGTGCATCCTAGTCCAGGAGGTTGACAACCTGCGGTTGCCCATTTGTATCTCCTTTTTCGGTAACACCTATACACAGCATGCTGCTAGCGTATTAGACCTTGTCCATTGTCTTTTGGTGACAGGAAAATGCAATGACTAGACTGAATGGTTGTGTGTTGTTTTGTTGGACAGGGATGTTATGTAGTATGAATGTTGTCCTGTCTTGCTGGCCTTCCTTGAATTCTGATAGTCGCTCCATGAACCAACATTCTGACAGCTCCGAAAAATGTTGGTGGGTGTTTGATTGTGAATGTTCTGAATGTGTCCGTTGGGCCTGAGCTGGAGTGCAGGTGAATGGCCGGCGGGTCATCTCATAATGTAAATACTTAAGAGTAACTGAAACAACTGTAGATATGTTTAATAAAGCATACCTGGTATTTATAACTAAGTGGCTTGCAGCTGGCCTGTGTCTGGACTGCCATCTATACTGGCCAGGACACAAGAGAGAGCCTGATGTCAGAGACCTGGAGTTGGCTCTTCTATCTGGAGGTGGTAAAGAAAGGGAGCAGGAGATGAACATTACCTCAAGAGTTGGTGATGCTGAGGGGGTGGTTACATTAGGAGGCGGATGTGACTAGGAGGAGATGGTTACCTCAAGAGGTTGGCATGATCTAGTCCGTTGGAGCAGGATAGAACCTTCACAAGAGGACCTTTAAATGAGACCCAGTGGAGCGTTAGCTAGAGATCTGGGAGCTGAGATCTCAATGAGGTTGGGGAGTCATAACTTGTTGGGGATATAAAAAGCCAGCAAGGTAGTATTGGGTAGGAGGGTGCACTGAAGGTTAGGGGGATTGCACACCAAGAAGTGATCAGAGAAGAAGAAAGGTGGAGAAGGAAAGAGAAATTGACTGATAAAATGCAGAATTAATTGAGGCATTGTTGCGAGAGGTGGAACTATGGGCGAATAGCCTGCAGGAGAGATTGGTAACATCAGATGGAGGTGTTGGCAGTGGAAAAGAGGAGCTGGTAAGATCAGGAAGAAGGGTGGAAGTACTAAGGAGGAGGCGTTTGAGGTATGAGTTACACAGCAGGCATCAGTAACAGCTAGCCTGTACAGGCAGGTGCCAGCTTGCCAGGACAACCCTTGACAGGACCACAAGGCTGGAGGAGGTACAAGAGTGGACCAGGAATGTTATTACAGGATGAGAGGCAACTGGAAGAGAAGTAGGGGGTGACAAAGCAGCAGTCTTACAGGAACCCTCCCAGCTGGCCTGTCTATCGGCTGTTCTCAGGCCCTAGGGTCAAGGAGGTTCTGAAAGCCTGCAACTGAGACAGGACAAGAAAGGGTCCGGGGGTCCCACTAAAGTCCACAATAAGGGGGACAAAGAAATAACTGGACAATGTATTGCCGGAAAGCTGAGACAATTGGGAAGGACATTTTAGGGTTCTCCAACACTCTGAGGCCCCCAGGACAGAGGAATCATCCAGACAACAGTTGTTTTGAGTTTTCCCCATTGTCCTTTTGCTTTGGCCCACTCCTGTGAAAATATCCCTACCACACCGTTTTTCTTATTCACTTTATTTGGTCGTGTGTATTTCTTTGTCCTAGTCACTGTTTGACAGTACGAAAGCTCATGCAGGGAAAGCCCAAGGCACGAAATTAAGGGGGCATAGCCAAACCTGGCAGGGTTGATATTAAATCAATCCTCTCTTCCTGGAAAAACTATAACAAAAATGATTTTATAAAGTTTAAATTCATGGTCCCGTTGTGGAATGTTCTTCAATCGCTTCGCTCTGGTAGATTCTTCCCCTGGAATGCTCCAGCTTGTGTAGTCCACTTCTTGCTGTCTCCATTCTCTGTTATTTGCAATATTGTGCCGCTTTGTTGTACTTCTAAGGAACAGTTTCCCATGTCGGGTTGACGCTACGATCAAATATGCCTTGTGTGGTGCATGCCTTGACAACTTGTTCCTATACCTTCCTGCATTTGCGGTCCTCTCACTGGGATGTTATGCTCCCTCCCATCACTATCTTTTTTTATTCAGTGCCACACAGCTGATGTTCTATTTTCCTCTATTACCATGGATTTAATCGTCTTTGACTTTGATTAATTTACAAGGTGGGCTGTACTTGGTGACATTCCTTTTAAGATTTGTCGTGAGTTTTACCTTCACCAATCCTCTTTTGTGCATGGTGTGAGGAGTAGTTATCTGAAGTTGGACGTCGTTTATATTTGTTTCTACATTTCTCATGCCTCTGCCTTGTATCTCGGTGTAAAGAGAGAGAGAGAGAGAGAGAGAGAGAGAGAGAGAGAGAGAGAGAGAGAGAGAGAGAGAGAGAGAGAGAGAGAGAGAGAGAGAGAGAGAGAGAGAGAGAGAGAGAGAGAGAGAGAGAGAGAGAGAGAGAGAGAGAGAGAGAGAGAGAGAGAGAGAGAGAGAGAGAGAGAGAGAGAGAGAGAAGAGAGAAGAGAGAGAGAGAGAGAGAGAGAGAGAGAGAGAGAGAGAGAGAGAGAGAGAGAGAGAGAGAGAGAGAGAGAGAGAGAGAGAGAGAGAGAGAGAGAGAGAGAGGAGAGAGAGAGAGAGAGAGAGAAGAGAGAGAGAGAGAGAGAGAGAGAGAGAGAGAGAGAGAGAGATGATTTTTTTCAATCGCTCACACTGGATTAAGACTAGCAGCTTCTCTTGAGCTTAAAGAGACTGCTGTGAAATGTGCGCTCACTCTCTGGGCTGCAATAGCCACTTGCACGGTTGTGTGGACGCTGATGGACTAACAACATGTGTAAGAATTTCTGGACTTGGGACAAACGGCCTGATGGTCCCCAAAAATGAACACCAATCATTTCTCATGTTTTTCCTGTCCATTCCACTCTTTAATCGGAGTCACTCTTTTGTCCAGTCGTTTGTTGCTGTTACAGAATATGGCACATTTACCCACTCGTGCTTCGATATCTCTGTCTATTGCAGGGCAGCAGTACCTTGCATTCAACCTGTGCTTGGTAAGTGTCATCATTAAGTGAGTTTCATTGGTCAATTAAGGAAAAGGGGATGTGACTGAGAGTTCTGCTGCAGCGCTCCAGTATGGTTTGAACCAACAAGGTTTAGTTGCTCATCTCTGGGCCAATCTTTATTGATGTGAAGCTTGTCTTTTTGTAGGATGTGGTCCGTATCATGTTGTTGCAACTGTCAATATTATGTTAGGATGCCTTGCTTGGCTTTATTTACATCTATAACAGTGGCCATGATGCATTCTTCTTGACTCCAATCGTGTGGATCCGTATCGATGGTGGAAGAAGAGATAGAGTATCTGCCTGTGGGATCTTCCAGTTGGATCTTCCAGTTGGATCTTCCAGTTGGATCTTCTAGCCAGCCGCATGCTTAACATCAAAGTAGAATTCTTGCAATTTCGAGGCTAAGCATGCCAAATCAGACATTACATTCTCTGTGCCTCCTGGTGTGTGAAAGTGTAGCGGTGGCTTATAATCTGTACACCACATGAATTTTGAGCACAAAGGTGAATTCTAACTTGCTCAGTTACTGAAGAATAGGGCAAGGCTTCACATAAGTTATTGGACTCCAAAGTTGAGTGAATTTGACACAAACTATCGTTGCATTTTACTGCGGTAGGTTTTGAGGGATAGGTGGTTATTCTATAGATAAAAAAGGGGTAGAATGGGGATATGGGTGGCTGGTCCACCATTGACAAAAATCACAGTAAAATTAGGTAAGTTGTACCATGCGTCCAGATGATCCATACCCACTGATTTCACTTCAGTATTCCGTTGTACAAGGGCCACGCGTAACCCATACGAGATGACATTCAGTAAGTATTGTACATTTTAGTGAATCAAATGGTTGACGGCATAAGATGCCATGATGTCATCTATGATTTGCTAAAAGGCATTGCTGCATCGTCATTCCATTCTCACGCTGAGGCGAACATGTAACAGTCCTTTTTTCTCTGAAAAATCCATTTGGTCTAATATCTTATCATCTCTATGGAGGAGTGGATTGGGTTGAGAAGCATAGGCTCAATTTGAGTGTGATTGCTCATTCAATTATTATGTCCACCAAGAACTCAAGAGAACACTGCAGGAAATCACTCACCCCTGTGCGGCATGAGTAACCTCAAATTGGCTAAGCCTAAGAGTTTCTTTCATGTCCCAATGCACTTAATTGTCGTCCTGAAAATGCATGACTCCAGGAATGTTCCTGTAGGCATGCAGCATTATCCTCCGGAACACTGATACTGCAGAGGAGAGTCCCAGCGGCATGCTTGTGAATGGAAATGTGCAATCTAGTGTCATGAAGGCAGTCAGAAGCTTTGTGTCACGGTGAAGTCAGATTTGATGGTAAATGCTTTCTAAGTGTAGCTTCGAAAAGTACACATCTGCCAATTTGTAGAATAAATCCGCTATGTTGAGGATATGACAGTGGTCTGCTCCCTCATTTGTGTTAACACTGCACAAATGGAGCTCTCACGGCTGGTTTCTTTGCAAGTACAATTGTGCTCAAGAATTGTTTTGTCTCTACAGTGTCTGTTACTCTTTCTTTCAGCATACATTCTATGAATGTACCCTTTCATTTAGCCTGAAGGGCTCTCAAACACTTCAGAATATTTATTTAACTGTTCAGCACATGTGAACGGTTACTCCATCATGACTGCTTTCTCCATAAATGCGTCAATTTTTATAGGCAGTGATCCCATGTCTTGCCAGCCTAATATTTATGTGCCGATTTCTCTTTTTGAATTTCATTTGACATGATTGGTACCCAATTATTTGTATTTATTTACAGAAGCTGGATGTTGTTTTCACTCAGAAATTACTTACAACACATTTACAGATGGCAGAAGCATTCCCTATTAGGGGACCTGTACAGTAGCACATAAATGAGAATGAGTGTCGTGCCAGTTGGAGGGTGTGAACAAAGTGCAATATAGACCAGAGATAAAGTAAAGGTGACTTGCAAAGGTAAAATTAACCTTGGGGGACAAGTACTGCAAATTAAGGAGGGGTACAGTACAGAAATAAGAAAATACCTCATTATGTGGCACTGGAATGAGTGGTGGGGTTCAGGTAGGGAAGATGGGGGAGAGGACGGGGGGCACCCTCTTCGTGTCAAGTAATTGAAGTTGAAGCTGAACTTTGAAGAGTTCTGCATTGTGGCTGGCTTTGTTTGTGAAGGACAGCAGATTCCAAAAGAGCAGGTCAAGTAGGGATGAAGCATGGATCCGAGAGTAGACACAGGGGGGCATTCAGCAGTGAGGTTCAGTTGGCTTTGTAGACCTCATGACAGAACCTGAAAAGGGTGCAGTTATGCATGGAGAGCCAACCAGCATAGTATGGGTAGGTAGAACTGGGGAGGAACTGGGTAGGTTGTAGAGTGTGGATTTCGAAGTTGTGAACTTTGTCCCCCTCTCCTTCCTATGAGACCACATCTAGGACCTTGCCAAGAAGGTCCACTTCCAACTCTACCTCCTCAGGGGCATCCTTGCTTTCCTCACTTTCCCCCAGAAGCTCAATTTCACCAGAGCTATGGTGCTCTCCAGGCTGGACTACTTCAACAGCCTCTTTCTTAATCTACCTTCTTCTATCCGTCCTATCCAGCTAATCCAGAATAGGGATGCAAGATTTATCCTTGGCATTAAGCTCAAGGACCGTATCTCTCCAGCCCTAAAATCTCTCCACTGGCTCCTGCAACGATCACATTTAATTCACTCTGCATCATCCATAAGGCTGTCTGGGGCTGGGGACCACGCGATCTGCTACTTGCTCTCACCAAATTCTCTCCTTCCAGATCCCTCCGAACCTCCGGCTCCAACTCTCATCTTGTCAATCACTTCTCTAAGCCAAGAGCGGGCAGCTGTTCTCTTTCCTCAGCTGGCTCCCTTCTCTGTAACAGCCTCCCCTTTTCTCTCCGTCTAGTGCTGGATCTCCTCAAGTTCTGCAAACACCTCAAGACTTTCCTCTTTTCCTCCTCCTTCCCCACGTGCTAAACCCCACAGTAGCTGTGATTGGTGGCCTGGGCCATTATGTGTCCTTCTGGGTCCTGCCCTTCTGTTCGATCCCCCGGGGCTGGTGACCCCTCTTCCATCAAGAGGTCACTGCATGGCACTGCTTACCTACTACTTCGCAACCGACTCTTACACTTACCGGTTGCCTTGTGTGTGTGTGTGTATATATATATATATATATGTATATATATATATATATGTATATATATATATATATATATATATATATATATAATTTCTGAGTCTTGTGGAATCTGCTTAGATCACATGCTGTGCATAGGCCGACATTGAAGGGAAGCTGCAGAGTATTACAGTTTGTTTTTGGGCGTGCCAGTAATACTATCCCTAGTGTGACGTCCACTGTACCCATGATCCCTCACGCGTGTAGGACCCTCAGATTGTTTTTTTCCACCATACTTGTCGGAGCCATTTATCAATATTATTACAGTATTTCCATGTTTCTCCCACAATGCGCTGAAGATTGACGTCGGTGAATCGAGATTGAGGAAATCAGCCGCCGAGACTACACAACGGACTTTGGGCCTCGAAGGCCTCTAGCCTCGGCCCTGTGCAAGTAGGGAGAGTGGGGGGTGGTCATACACTTGCGGGCCCGCTGCCAATTATAACACATGGAGAGTACTCCCTTTAAATTCTGCCCGAAGTGTAACCGGATGTTTCCTTGGGTAGACAAACACAATACGTGTAACTTGTGTCTCCCACAAGACCATCCCGAGGCTACCTGTAGAGCTTGTAGGCTCTTCAAGCCAAAAACACTCAAAGACCGCTCGACAAAGCGCTGGGCCCACTACGCCAGGCAGCTAGAGTCCATGGACGCCGTGGGATCCTTCAGCGATGGCAGCAACGCCGCCTTATCGGACGGCGAGGGCACAGGGGTGACTTCAGACACCCACGCGCAAGCCCCCGACCTCGGAGGACTGACCTGCGGTTCAGTTATGGGGACAACACCCGGCGGCATAAGGGCAACACCACCACTTCCACAAAACACATTAGCCCCAGCTGAGATTCGACACGCATGTCGAGCAATCCGCAACGAAAGGCATCGAGAGAGCGGTCCACAGAATCTGTGTCCTCTGGGCATTCCCGGTCACATTCGCCTCACGACAAACAACAACCGCCAATGTTGGGAAAGGTGCCACTTTACCAAAAGTCATTGAGGCCCGGTCGTCCGAAGACTAATCCGACCTCGTGCCGCAAGTAGCACGTTCGACGTCTACTACCGAGATTCAACGCCCATCTTCCAAGAGGAATCTCGTACCACCGCCGAGCCTAGACACAATGTGTCGAAAGCCACCTCTGAATCTTGACGCCAGGTGTCGAAACACTCAGAAAACCCTAAAGGTTCAGGAAAACATTCCGCTAGTCATGGGAAGGGGGAAAAACAACATAAAAAACCTCAGAACACCAGGTTCAAAAGGAAAAACAAAAAGACCCTAAATCTTTAGGAACATCCAAGGTCCCTGACCCTGTCACCAAGGGAAAGATTGTTCCTCCCACTGCTCAGGATATGGGCATGGAGGAAGAGGATGAGGATCCTGTAATCATTCCTAGTTCTAAAAATTGGAGTTCTGACGACATTGATAGGGTAATGAGAAAAATGTCATTTATGGCAGACTTCTATGAGAAAGACCCTAATTATTTCCAGAGCTATACCAGCACTCCAGCTACCTCTTCCCCTTCGGGGTCCAAGCCCTCTCATCCCCCTACTAAAAGGCTCCGCTCTGAGGCTCCAGCGCAAGTTTCGTTTTCAGACACCTTTCATAATTGAACCTTACCATCCAGAGTCCTATAGCAAGGGAACAGAAACACATATGCTGGAAGACCAGACAGGGGTTTCTTACTATGGGGACTATGACGACCAGGAGGAGGAGGAGGAGGAGGAGGAGGAGGAGGAGGAAGATGAGGCGGAAGCCTACAATCTCGACTCTCCTATTCCGAAAGACCCCCCGGTGAACGACTCACCAATTGATAATCAGCCACTCCTCAATGAGGTACTGGCGAAAGCAGCAGTTCATTTCCAAATAGACACACAAGGTGCCCAGGAAGATAAAGATTTCGGCAAAGAAATCTTAGGTGACAGAAGAGCCATTTCCCAGGCTATCCCCATATTAAGATCCATCCAGCGCAGAATCGATCCCTCGCTGGTAACGCCTAATCTTACTTGTGCAGTCAATCCACGAGTGGAAAAATTATTCCGCGCCGCACCCTCTGATCCTATGTACATTAGGGGGCAATTAAAACCTGACTCCCTCGTAGTAACAACTAAAAGAAAGAGGGCAGGTACAGCACTTGCTTCTTCTGAAGCACCTCCCGACAAAGAGAGCAAAATACGCTCTGGGTAGGAAAGTCACCTCCACGTCAGCCTACCAGGCACGTATTGCTAACAGTACCACTCTGTTAGCAAGCTATAACTGCCATCAATGGGAACAAGTAGCTGCTCTAGTAGCCTCTGCATCCGAACCACTAAAGGGACAGTTAGCCCAAATTGCAACAGAAGGAAGGTCCGTGTCTGGATGCATCCTTAAGTCCAATTTTGATGCGGCAGACAATGCTGGAAGGCTGATAGCCGAAGGCACAGTAATAAAACGCCATGCTTTGCTTAGACAGTCCAGGTTCAAGCCCGAGACCTAAGCCACGCTCATAGACATGCCAGTAGAACCTAATGTTCTATTTGGGAAAGCAGTGGAAGAGGCACTGAAGACAGCGAAGGACGAATACGAGACCTTAACATCTCTCAGACAACTAACAAATAAACCCCCAGGTCAAAGGGGAAATAATAATTTTCGTCGCTTTCGCTGCCTAAGCTCCCAGAGGGGTTCCAACTACTATCAAAATCAAGGAACCTCATGGGGCAACAATCAGTCCCAGGCTACACAGGGTTTCACCAGAGGTCAGCGCAGGGGCTGCACTAGGGGTAGAGGCAGCCCCGGTAGAGGTGGTACGCCACCCAATAAACAGTGATGTTCCACCCCGGGTCCCTTTCCATGCATCCCCAGTACGGGGGCGCATTTCCACCTTCACCCACGCACGGGAAGGGATCACTTCGGACAGATGGGTGCTGTCCACAGTGTCTGCAGGATACTGTATAGAGCTATTAGAATTCCCCCGCAACCATCCTCCAAGACAGAAAGTACACTCCTTGGAATACCAGAAAATCCTCCTCGAGGAGATCGCCATTCTACTTGCAAAGGTCGCAATAGAACTTGTCCCAGGCAACCAGGTAAACAAGGGTATTTATTCAACCTACTTCCTTGTGCCAAGAAAAGATCTAACGATGCGCCCAGTATTTGACTTGCGCCCTGCAAACAAGTATGTCAAGCCACACAAATTCTGCATGACTACACTCCAAGAGGTAATCCCTCTACTAAAAAAGGGGGATTACATGGCAACATTGGATATGAAAGATGCCTATTTTCATATTTCAATGTTCACAGCGCACAGAAGATTCTTGCGTTTCAAGATAGACAGCCAGCACTACCAGTTCAGGGTGCTGCCTTTAGGAATATCCTCGGCTCCAAGGGTATTCACCAAGGTACTGGCGGTGGTGGTGGCGTACCTACGCAGGGAGGCAAGCCCAGTGTACCCTTACCTGGAAGACTGGCTCATCACAGGGAAAAACCCTGTAATTTGCCTATTAAGCATACAAAGAACAATCAACCTCCTCTTCCAATTGGGCTTCTCAATAAATGAGAAAAAAATCAAGCCTAGTGCCAAGCACCTTAAAACAGTTCCTAGGAGCTGTACTAAACACCAAGAGGGGTTGGACTTTCCATCAGAGGAAAGAATTCGAAATCTGTTGCTGCAAATTCCTCAATATCAGTCCGGTCGCCAAATAAGGGTGCGCAAAGCGATGTGTTTGCTAGGCATGATGGCATCTTGCATTTACCTGGTTCCCCACGCGCGCCTGCGCATGCCACCCATGCAGGAATGGTTGGCAAAACAGTGTTCTCAAGCAAGTGGTCAGTGGGACGAGCTAGTGGTCGTTTCGCCAACACTGGTACAGAGTCTTCACTGGCGGACAAGGGAGAATCTTACAAAGGAGAAACCCTTTTATGATCCAGAAATACAAGCCGTCGTCACAACAGATGCCTCCCCTGCAGATTGGGGAGCTCACTACCTTCACCACACAGCTCAGGGTCTCTGGTCTCACACAGTGGCTCAGAACCACATCAAGCTGCTAGAACTTCTGGCAGTCTTCAGAGCGCTTCAGGCATTCGAACCCCTCCCAGCCAACCTGTCAGTGCAAATCCTAACCGACAGCACGACGGCGATGTTTTACTTAAACAAACAAGGGGGCACTCGTTCGCCAAATCTGTCCAAGCTTGCCCAGAAAATTTGGAAATGGGCACTCAGATGGAAGATTTACCTGTCATCCCAACATGTTACAGGGGATCTCAATTCACTAGCGGACGCTCTGAGCAGAGATCCCCTCCCAAAGGAACACGAATGGCGACTACACGAAGATGTCGTAAAAGATCTCTTCTCAGTGGGGTTTCCCCACCATAGACCTATTCGCCACAGGCAAAAACTGACAATGCCCAGACTTCGCATCCAGGTTCCCCCAGCCAGGCTCCAAGGGGAACGCTCTATGGATGAATTGGTCAGGGATGTTTGCCTACGCTTTTCCACCAACCCCTCTGATGAGGAAGGTGGTCAACAAGATACACAGGGAATCAATGACGCTCATCCTAGTTGCTCCTATGTGGGCGAGACAACTATGGTTTCCACACCTACGCAAGCTGGCGGTGTGCGACCCCATCAGACTCCCGTGCTGGTACAACCTACTCTCCCAGCACACGAAGGACAAACAGTGCATCCACAACCCAACTCGATGAACTTGGCAGCATGGCTCCCGAAGTCAGAGTTCGGGCATCTCAATTTACCCCAGAGATGTAAGGTTTTCTTGACTCTTTTAAGATATCCAAACACAAGGCACTGTTACTTTGACAAGTCGAAAATATTTGTTAATTTGTGCCAGAATAAAAAAATCAGATTGTACTCCTTCCAATATTGTCATCTATATGCTCCACCTACTGGATGCAGGGATAGTATTTAATTCACTCAAGGTACACCTGGCAGCACTGTCAGCCTACACCACCTCCCATAACAAGGTGTCATGGTGGAAAGTGCCAGTTGTCAAAGCCTTTATGAAAGGGGTAAAGAGACTTCACCCTCCAATTTCTAACCCACCACCAAGTAGGGACCTTAATGTGGTGCTTGCTAAACTCATGGGACCTCCCTTTGAACCTATGCATAAAGCTAGTCTCAAACACCTGACTTATAAGACTGCCTTCTTAGTAGCTATTACATCCATAAGAAGGGTCAGTGAAATTCAAGCTCTGTCAGTGCAACATCCTTTCTTTACTGGACATAAGGATAAACTGGTTTTATGCACTCACCCTAGGTTTTCACCTAAATTCATTTCAAAATTCCATGTTAACCAGTCCATTGAGCTACCAGCCTTCTTCCAGGAACCCAAAAGCTCTGCTGAGGTGATACTCCACACACTAGATGTGAGGAGAGCGGTTCTCTACTACGTAGACAAGACCAAACCACTAAGAAAAACAGATCAACTGTTCGTCTCCATAGCTCTAGGCAGAGATGGCGATCACGTCTCTAAAGGTGCCATCTCTAAATGGATAGTCAGATGTATCCAACTGTGCTGCTCCCTTTCAGATAAAACACTGCCTTTTATGCCGAGGGCCCACTCTACAAGAGGTACTGGGGCCACTCTGGCTTTCATTGCAAATGTACCCCTTGACACCATTTGCAAAGCAGCTTCATGGAGCTCTATTCACACCTTTACTCAGCACTACTGCATTGACACTCATTCCAAGACAGATACTCAAGTGGGACAAGTGGTTCTAAGACATTTGTTCGCTCATGACCCTTCTCACATCACGCCTCCTTCTTCTAACACTGCTCGCTAATCTGTGCACAGCATGTGATCTAAGCAGATTCCACAAGCCTCAGAAGGGATACATTACTCACTGTAATCGTATTTCTGATGCTTGTATCTGCTTAGATTCACATGCTCCCGCCCTTCCTCCCCTCTGAGAGAAGGCGCATGGATGCTTGTAGTCTTATCTATCTTATCTGCTTGGATACTCTGTACTCACGGTACTCCTCATGCTACCTCATGTCAGAAAAAATACAATCTGAGGGTCCTACACGCGTGAGTGATCATGGGTACAGTGGACGTCACACTAGGGATAGTATTACTGGCACGCCATAGTTCGACGGCCATTTTCGAGTTTCGAAAAACAAACTGTAATACACTGCAGCTTCCACTAGATGTCGGCCTACGCACAGCATGTGAATGTAAGCAGATACAAGCATCATAAATACGATTACGGTGAGTAATGTATTATATATATATATGTATATATATATATATATATTTTTTTTTTTTCCTCTCTCTCTCCATCCAAATGTTCACAAGGCCTAGTAGGTCTTCTTTTCTGTATCCTGTTGTCTTGCTGTTCCCCTTGTTCCCTTTCCTTTGCCCTGTGGGTGCTTTGAAACAACATTTTTGTGATGTAAAGGGAGCAAGGAGTGGAGCAGATGGCCAAGAACTAGGAACGAGAATTGCATTAAGACAGTTGGAAATTTGTTTCCGAGATGGCTGTGGTGAAGAAAGGAAAGGAGAACAAGAAATTAGTTTTTGTCAGCAGGGGTGGCAGCCAAAGGAAGAGATAAGCCTACCTAGGTATAGGGAGTGAAGAGAAAAAGAGCAACGACTGATCTAGGGGGACGCTGATGGGGGAAATATGGGTAGGGGACATCAGAGACTTGAGTTCCCAGAGATTTTAAAGGAGTGACCTTCCAGGTAGTAGGGAGTCCAAACTAGAGCAGATTTGCAAAGCACAAGGTCCCGGAGAGTGACTGGGAGAGAGGACTGGGGAACGTGTTAAAAAACATGGACGTCCAATAGGGAGAGTTTGGAGTGGAGCAATTAGATTGTTCATTTGCCCCTGATTCCATGCTGGGCAGATATATTGGCATTGCGTATCTGTTCTTGTAAACTTTGGCAAAATATTCTTTGTTCTTCCATAATGGACACTCTCAATTGTTGGCAACATGAAAACGACTGCCACATCTGTAACCCGCTTTTTACCTCCTGGTGGTTATGCGTACAACATCAGCCTTTATGAGGTCCACTTCCATGTAGTATTCTTGCAGACAAGCTGCTTCTTTTGGACTTTTTGGGTGCACCACCCACTGCACAGGTATCACCTCTTTAATACAATGCATGGACTGTTTTACACTCTTGGCAGTGGTGACTGCGTATATGTGTGTGTGGTCCCTGCTTAACCAAAATGCTTTTTGCACTTCCTTTTCCCTGCAGTATATGGTTATTTGGTCCCTTGTCAGCTGATTGGCTATTGCTCTGAATGCACATGTGCTGGGTCTTTCCTGAAGGCCTGTGATACATTCATGAGATGTCCAGTTTGGTGTAAAAGCTATAATGTTGTAGCACTATTTTTAACTTCTTATGAAATCTCTGTTCTGCTCTTTTGCAAGCTTCAATATAAACAAGGGTAATGGCTGTTCCATAAAGATTCTTTGTCTACACTGTTTGCATGAACAGTCTCTGTCCTTCAGTCCACAATACATTGAGGGAAAAGGCTTCCTTCCTCAGGCCTGTAAATTTGTTCCCATCTACCATTGCAATGTCGTTCTCAAAAATAAGTTTTCACTGGAGACATGGAATAGTAAGGATCCTGGATGTTTGCAGGAGCACCACCGGTGGTACTATACCTTGCCTGTGGTGGCAGTAAACTTGAAACCTTACCTGTCTTGGAACTTCAGCTGCGTAAGAACAGTGAGGAGCCAATGTGTGGACACTACACTGTACCTTGCCATCATACTGTTCGTCACCACTATAGTGTGAACTCTGTGTACTGATTGATTGCAACATGAAAGACTGAAGAAATGGACCCCAGAGGGTGGTTAGACAGGCAAACGTGTGTGATAACGCCACAATCTTTGCTTCCTGCTGCGTTTGCTTTTGTATGCAGGACCAATGTTTGGGACTGTGAGGGAGGGGTGCGACTGAGCCCAGCAAGGGCAGGACAGAAATATCACTGACTACTAAACACTATCTCTGGGACAATTCAGCATTCAGTTTGTAAAATATGTTTTTTTTAAAGCCATTAAAAGTGCATTTAATGTTTTCAGCTGAGAGGTCTGGAAATCATTTCCCATTCAGTCCCCAATTTGGATACAGCTCAGGCAGCAGCTGTACAACCCTCCTCCATGCTGTGCAGCACTGTGTCTAACATCTTGTAGTTTGGTCTTAGAACGGTTAGAAAAGGTTAGAAAGGAGGCCCCAAGAGCCTTGTAAGCACCACGTTGAGTCCCGAAGCCGGGGCAGGAGCCTCGAACAGCGGAAACGTTCTGAAAAACTAGCCTGTGCGACCACGACGACGCTCTGCCTGGCGACCTTGTGTATCAGGAAATGGCAGCCAAATGCACCTTGATGGATGCATGAGCCAGACCCGACTTGGCCAGTGATGGCAGGTATGGTAGAAGTTGTGGAGCTGCAACCTGGAGAGGAACAATCCTTTGGGCGGTACACCATATCGTGAATCGCTTCCATTGGTGGCTGTAACAACGGAGCATAGAAGAGTCCCTAGCCTTTGCCAGGACCTTCCTGCAGTCCAGAGAGATGTCATACTGTCCGAATTCTAGAGCTGCAGGAGCCAAGCCGTGAGATTCAGTAACATTGGGTCGTGATGCAGGATGGATCGCCCTTCCTGGACAGTAAGACAACACACGACAGAATTCAGGTCGCCCGGTCCCCCATTCAGGGGTACATACTGATAATGCAGCCACTTGGCAATTCTAAACTATTCAGTTTGAGCAGATTTATATTTAATCCTACCAAAAGGTGTGTTAATTTTGACATCCTCAACTTAAGGAACCGTTAATCATAGCTACAATATCTCCTAATTTCAGGATCCAGGCCTTCTCGCCTTGACAAAGACAAGTTTCGTTGAAACACGTGTAGGCTGAAAGACTTAATTTTGAATGCACACTGAAATAATACATTGCAGGCTATTGAGCACATCGAGATACTTATCTGTTTGAATCTATATTGAAGGATACTTGGAGTCTTTCTATGTACTTTTGATAATAGAATACTACTTTTCAGGCTAGCACAATTTCCCCTTTGTTGATACTTAGCTAATTTATGGGGTCTGGAGTAGGCCCTCTTGGCTCCTGGTGTGCATCCAGCCTTACCACACTCCTAGGACATCTATCACTAATAGTCGGATCTACTCGTATTCATTTATTAGATGTGGAAAAAGCCTGCAAACTCCCAGTATCCGCTGTCTTCTCTTCCTTCAGCCAAGCTGCCAGTCTGTGGTAACGGTCCCTCTTTGTTTTGGCCGGAACTCCTGACATATTTCACAGCCGTTCTCATGATCGGGGTGTAGACCATAAAGGCTCTTCAATTGCTTGTCTTCCACATACACATTGCGCAAGCCACATCTGGCACAGAGCTTAAACACGCTCCTCTTGCCCTTTTCGGACATGGCGAGGCGCAAAGTAGGCCTTTACTAGGCCTTGAAACTTGACACAAAGATCCGACGGTGAAGCGGTCGAGTCTTGACCGGTGAATGGAGCCCCGTTGCCGGACTGGGTATCGGACAGCAAAACGGAATGTTTTGACCAAAAGACGAGCAATTTTTCATCTCAAAATGCAAAAATAAAGTTTTGCTTGTAGAGCAACTGTAGATGACTCCCAGCACCGACGCGTGCAATAAAAATCTGAAGATGGCCTCCAGGGTGGGGTTTAGGGAGACGGTCGTCATTGGATGGGTGCAGTATGATCCAGCCTACAGTGATTGGTTGTTGCTAGAAAGGCAGTTTTGAGTTTTTCTTAAAGGAAGACTGCTTTCTTTTTTACCGAGGATTCCCAGTCTGACGACGGGGAATATTCATGAGCATTTGAATCCATGCCAGACCCCATGCTGGAGAGTGGTGATTTAAGCAGCAGATGCCAAACAAGCTAGGAGTATGTACTGACCATCACAGCCTCAGCCACAAAGTGATAACGCATCACTATCCACTCCCAAGCATCACCAATCTAATACTCTTGTTGAAGATGCAAATACTGTTTCCAAATTAGATTTAATTGAGACAAATCGCCAAGTAAGACTGCAAAAGCATCAAAACATCTGACAGCCTTCATATTGCCTTCAAGGACTTTCCAATACACACGTACGCCCGTTGGCCTTTCCTTAGCGGGCTGGAATTCTATAGGCTCATGGACAAGGTACTAAAAGGGGAGCAAACCGGGTTGTATTTTCAGGATGACATACTTGTATGTGGGGGAAAAAATATGATCACGACACTGCATCAAGTACTCTTCAAACCCCAGAAGCAGGGCTAAGCAAGAAAAATGTATGTTCAACACAGATGTCATTGAGTATTTAGGATATGCCATGACTACCACAGGCATAAGTCCAAGTTGGTCTGAATGAAAACAATTGATGAAGCACAGAGTTTGACTAACAAACGAGAGCTCCGTTCTTTCCTGGGAATGACAGAATAATAGACAAAACCTGCCTCACACCTGATCGATGCAGACTCTATCGAATAAAGGCATTGAATATAGCTGGTCGTCAGACCAAGCCTCTATGACGAAGGACAAGGACATCAAGCAAAGAATAATACAAGCCCCATGTTTATATTCATTTAGATCAGGTTGGGAAACCTGCACAACCATGGATGCCAGAGCATAAGGACTAGGATCCACCAAGGCCTTGTCGGAAGCAGAAAAAACGATTGCTTAAACGAGAAGGTACTTTTGGTTTATGTGTTGGATGTGAAATACTTTAGGACATACATATGGGGCACCTAGTTTTTCATTTTAAGGGACCACAAACGTTTAGTGCACCTGCTAAGGCCATGTGGGTCAAATGCCTCAATGCCGAGGATTATGTGACTGGCAGCAAGACTCCGGGAGTAGATCTTCGTCATTCCACACATCCTGGGCTGGAGGAACAGTCAGGCTGACTGTATGAACCACCTGGAGTGGAGATGGAGTGAATGAACTTTTTCTAAGTAGCACATGCTAGCAGGATTTGTCGAAGAGAGCATTGAAGGATAAACAAACAGTATTTCGAGGAGCGAATGTATTGCTGACCTAAAAGCTGACCAAGTACTCCATGGGATTGATCAATTTGTGAAAAGGGGGATGGCCAGATGAAAATCGCTTCCACTCTCTGAACTGCTTTACTTGAAAGTGGTGTCAGAACCTTTGTATATAGGTATGGCTTTTTTTCAGAGGGGAGAAAGCTGTACCATCTATTCAAAGTGGGGCTAAATAGCAAAAACCCAGACACAGCATTCTGGTTCAGTGAGCCATTACAAGCGATAAAGGCAGGACCCGGTTTTGTAGTAACACAAGCTGGTAGGACTTGGAATGCTGAGAGCATAGCCTGGTACAGCACTTGTAGTCGGATTCACAGGGGACTACAAACAGTATTCTAGTATGATGGACAGAGAAACGGACCATATAAAAATCTCTTGAGGGGCCGGGACAAGAGTTGGAGCAAACTCTGGGCGAGCATTCTAAGCTTGACGACTGTGATGAACATGCCCCCTACTTCAGGAGTGACGAAGTCTAAGAAGCAGCCAGGCGAGAAAGAAATGTTGGGGATCCCACAAGGACACTTGAGTGGAGCAGTGGAAGTAGCAACAACCGACCCCTGACGGAAGTTGAGACTCCCCTCCAGGTACAGATGCTATTTGCTTAACTATGCAGAGCCAGATTTTTAGGACCGTCTAAAGAGCTTGCGGGTGATAAATGTGGCATCCTGATCTTGAGAGAAATCAAGAAGTAAGCGAGGACTCCACGGTCATTGGTGCACATTCTGAAGGAGACGAAGAAACCGAGCAGAGGGACACTACCAGTGCTCCCCACCAGTTTCTGCTGCACACAAGAATGCAATATGCGTAATTGGTATCTGCTTGCATTCTACATCTGCTGTATATCATCTATATAAAGTATAAAATCTGTTAGTTTGTTCCTTATACAATTCCACACCATTCCACCAACCTGCACCAAATAATGCATAGTTACCTGGTAGGACCCTCTGGACATTACTGGCTACATGACATTTAGACACTCCACCCCTTCCTCCGGATTTCAGTCCCATCACACATGAGACGGTTGCCTGAAATCGGCAAAGCATCAATGTGGTCAGAGAAGTACTGGGAAAAGCTAATTTTAAGTGTCTTGGCGCAAGGAACAAAACTCAAAGGTCCCTATGGGACCATGACAAAATGTTTCTAGGTCCTAGGACGCACCGTTTCTGAGATATTTGTACTTAACTGCACCAGGGTGAGGCAACAGGTGGGGAGAGCGCACAGAAGATCTGAGTATTCTCTAGCACGCCAACTCGCGCCTCCCTTTCATGTTTGCTCTGGGGTATGTCAACCAGCCATACACACCTGTTCTCAGTGCAGTTTACTTCAGAGTGCAAAGTGCATCAAGTGATAAGCGATTCGGAACAGCGACCTACAGGATCATTGATTTTCAACAATTGATGACTGTTCTCATGTCTGACTACAGAATGCATGCGCAATATGGGTACCTTTTGGTAGTTGAAAATAAATACACGCAGGCAAGAGTATGAAGGTGTGACACTCATAATATCTGCACCAGAGTATCACAGTCACTCTCTACTGAGACTGGGAAGTGCATTAGCCGAGAATATCAACTGATTTTGCTGGGATGGATTAGCTTTGGTTCAGAAATGGAGAAAAAAAAGCTGCGCTATTGCAGATGACCACACAGGTTTCCTTTGCACCTGGTTCTCAATTTATGAATGGTGACTTGGGGACCACTTCACAATTGCTACATGGATGCGGTAGCGAGAAATAGTCATAACTACTCACGTCCTGAAGGATCAATCGTGCAGTACTGAAAACCAAAGGCCGTGTAGGGAACAGCCTTCTAAATTGGCATGTGGGATGGTGAAACAAACATGGATTTGATAGTCCAGAACATGGACAACCCATATGGCCTTTGGCTCACTAACACTCTCTCTAAACCTCCCATGATGTCTTTTCCCTAGCCCATCCATTATTCATTATTTTGGTAGCTGCTTGATTAGGGTAACAGTTTTTTAAAACACCTACATAATATGCAACTAAACCCTGTGCTTGAAAAGTCACCGTCATTTGCACTCTTTTCCTCATTGAAAGTTTAGCATACTTTACTGGGCAGATGGTCTACCCACCTGGCCAGCAGTTAATTTCTCCTCTGGGCCCATCTAGGGCCACATGAAGCCTCTCCAATTTGGATGGGGAAAAGGAGAAATGTTCTAACAGTCTCCTACACAGCAATAGAGAGTGAGTTGCTTCAGGATATGGGCATCCTGTATGATCTGTACAGGTTGTGAAGGCAGCTCTCCACTCATCTTTTTGGTAAAGGGGAGTGGAATGGCTGTTAGCTCACCTCGCCATGAGAGGGTCTGCTTGCTGCATCTTCAAGTCTCACCTCCCAGAATTGCCTCCAATCTCCATCACAGGCTTCTCCACCCCCTTCAGTTATTGACCGACAATCCCAGTCCAGGGATCTATAGTTGTTCCATGATCCATTCTCGAAGTATTGACTGTGGGTGGGATAGAGGTGCCTGTGTGATGCCTGGAGGTCATACATATTGCTACTGCAGAATGTTTGCAGCACCACCAGGGACTGAGTCTTGTCTAGAACCTGCAGGCAAATTGTACTATTCTGACATAGAGAGTGACTCCTCAAGATAGTGTTGTGATTCTCAATCATACAGTGTCTACACCACATTATTTGCCCATGACTAGAATTCTATTCCATGTTAGAGTGAAGAAGTATTTGAGTCTTATTATCCCATGCAATCATCTATGCTTTGATTTTGTTATTTATGTGATGTTTGTGGGATGTGTGGCTTGATTCACGTTTGCGTGGGTGATTCATGCACATAGTGCAGAGGGATTATCTTATTCCTGAGTGTACCTAGTGCTTTATTTTCTTCATGAGGTTGTGCATGTCAGGTGGATGATCTGTTCTCAGCAAGTTTGTAGAGGTCTGACCTGGTGTGCATGTTGGGCTCACAGCTCACCGGATAGTTAGCTAAGCATTTTTCCTTGGCCACAATCACCTGACCCCAAAAGTAGTACCTAAGCCATTTGAAAATGCAGAGTGGTATGGCATCATGGAGGTCCACCTGTTGTGAGCTAGCTTGGCGAGGGCTGCCAGCCGGGCCAAGAACAACCCCAGCGAACGAGAGGAGCCTGCAGGCAGACATTGTCTGCAATCTGCTGAGGTTAAGAGAGAACCAGCAAGGATACTGCATGAGAGTCCCTCCTCAATTACTGATACCAAGGTGGCATGTTCAGCAGGGAAGTGAGAGCAGGCCCCACAGAGTACAGAAGGAACTGCAGACCACCGGCTGAGCACATGTGTGAACGGGGTGAGAATGTACCACTACACAAGAGCTATTTTGCTGGGGCAGCTTTGCTGGGAGGGAGGGATGGAGAATGGCCAAAAAGGCAAATCTATCGCCACCATACCTGGGACCACAGAGGAAAGCACTGGTATCCATGACTGGAAACTCTACAAAATACACTGATGGCAAGCTGGGAAGACTGAAGCAAAGGGAGAGTGATAGTCTCATGAAGGTCAAAGAAGCAAAGCTGATGAACTGGAGAAAAAAGCCTGAAGCAACATGCCCGTGCCAAGCTTGAGTACACACAAGCTGTGTGCACGAAATGTTGCAAAAATGTTGGGAATTTACTGCCAAAGAATTGATTAATAAAATGTGAGGAAGAGAAAATGAATAATATATGCAGTGAGGGTCCTTATAACAATATCTCATTTTTGGACAGGCCCATGAAACAAGGGTACCTGGGCCACAGCCCTGTGGACTAACGAGGCCAGAGTATTCTGTTGCTTGCAGTGGCTGAGAAGGGGCTTTTACATCCAATCCATGGTCCAATCTTCACCTGCACACTCACCTGCCGAGGAAGCACTGATGGTGCCATGATGGCATATCGCCAGCATTGCCCAGGGGCTTTTAGGCACCTTGCATAAAGTGTTCAACTCCTTCCTGTTGAGATGGCCTGACATGAGGGTCTCGAATTTGGGGCCCAAATGATCAGCCAGTTGTGTAACCGTTGCTCTGTCAGAGTACATACACAACCAAGCCCCCTAACTGCCTAGCCATTCCAGCCTCTCAATGGCTCTCTTGCTCGTCATGGGCTGTACAAGAAGAGCCTGTGATTGGATGACCCGGTACTCTGTTCTGCTGTAACCCTCATTAACCATAACACCTTGTGGCCACTGATGAGCAGGAGGGCCAAGAGGGCCCGAACACAATCTCATCTGACTTCCTTTTGTGATGGAAGAGGGGGCTAACCGAGAACATAGCGTGGACATTGACTGTTGGAAGCAGATTAAAAGACTGGTAGGCAGACTTGAGGTATCCCTTGCTTGGAGGTATGCCATCATTTGAATAGTAGGGCAGCCTACTTCATACCTAGAAAGCAAGCGTTAACAGAAGGCAAGAGGAAGAGCCAGCAACATGTCACACCTTCTCGAAACTATGAGATGGGGGTTCCCTGGGTACCTCTATCGTTTTCTATCCTCCGCATTTCAGATCTTCCTCAGGATTACCAACCCTTCCCTGCATCATGTATCCTTCCAATCCTCTAATGGATAGAGCGAACTTACAAAAGAGTACGTTATGGGTCCAGGTGCTGGCTGATTTGTGTGCTTTTAGGAGATGACCTCTGTGTTCAAAAGAAGAAAATGCTCAATAATGCTGGAATGAGACTGCTTTTTTGTCTGTTCAGTTTTGCAACAGATAATTATTTCAATGTTTCATTACAGTTTAGATACCTTTTACTGCTGCTTCTTGGCTGTAGGCCAAGTCCCGAGCACATGTTATGAAACCAGGATGGATGAAAGGCTGAAGACCAGGTATGGTGGGTGTCAAACAGGCAGGAATTGGGCAAATAACATGGAGCATGCAAACTCAGAAATGTGTACATAGATGCAAGCGCTTTCCTCGACAACGCTTTGCTCATACGCCAGGCTCTTGGATGATTCTGTTTGATTAATCATTTTGTCATAAACGATCAATGAAGTTCTTCTTCTGATTCTGTCCTTGATATGTCAAATTCAGTTACATGCCCAAGAGTACCCACTGTGGATGGGAACCCACCATTGGGATTGCTGTTATGACTGTAAGGAACTCATGGTGGCAATAGTAAAGACAGACACAAGTGATCACAGTTCAAAGGTGTTTATCAAACTGTATATGTGGGTTGGAAAAACACTTAATAGAAACCTAAATTTAAGATGGGAGCAAGCTACAACCATCAAATAATAATAAGGCAGTCCTAGTGGTGTCTTGTCAAAATAAAAGGGCCTTTACTAAGAAAACCTATTGCTGCTCTTTATGCTAAATACAAACAAAGAGCGTGGGATAAGGTAACAAAGAAGAAAGTGTTCACAAAGAATAAGTCAGGATGCAGAAGTTGGGGTCTCCCTTCCCCACGTTTTGAGCACGGGACAAGGTGGGACTCCGGAGCACAGCACACGCTCAAGCTTTCCCAGCACGAGCTAACAATTCCACTCTCAGCTATCAGGGCCTTTGGTGGTTAAGCCACTTTTCGAAAAAAAAGTCTCTTGCCTCCTAGGACCTGATGTCTTCCAAAAATAATAAACAAAAGTTCCTTTCTGCTTGCACTTTGGGTGATGCCTTTTCACCCTTGCATCCCACTCTTCCGGGCCCGACCCATCTCAAATCTTAATATCTTTTTAAACATTTCACTGTGGACATCCCTCTGCCGAGTTCACTCTTGTCAACACACTATTCGTTGGACATTTGGCTTTGCTCCTTCTTTATCGGCATCCCTCCATCAGATTAACTTTTTTCTACTTTGTCAATCACAGTTTCTTCAACAGTTCTTACGATGCAGGATTCACTTCCCTTAGCTTTGCAATCATTTGTTGGTCAAAGACTTTAGACTTTACAAAGGATTTTACTAGACCCGTGTATGGCCACTTTGACCTCTTTCTAGTAACGGTAGTTTCAACAATAGGGTAGTCGGACATAGTTCTCAAGGGAGCAGCCACGTAATGCCTGCCTCCTCTATAGCTGGTTTTCTCTTCTATTGTTAACAGTTCTTTGCACTTTTTTCAATTAGCCGTTTGCAACTTTTGTTCAACACAGTTCGGTTTCTTATCGGCTTTCCCATCGACTCACCGGCAGTGATGAACGACTTGGCCTTTGTTGTCTCTGGAGTCAAGGCCGGTACCACGTTGGCAATTGTCTCTCCCCGGCCTGGTTATCAGCAGAGGAGGGCATCGTTTACCATCGTCACATGCTGCCACATACGCTGGCTATTGTTTGCGGCATTACGATTCCTTCTATGGCGGTTTTCTTGGGTCTGGCTCGGAAAGGGCAAGGTTGCTTCTCTCCTTGTCACCCTCTCGATTTGCGCCGTTTTTCTCCTCCTCTTGAACTGCTGTGTTGAGTTAGCTCTCTCGTTGTGCGGTCTGCCTTGCTCGTCTTGTGCTCTCCCCACTTATCCCTGTGGGGAAGGGAAAGGGCCGTCGAGTGTGTGTGATTCTGGTCAATTGCCTAACTTTGCCTGACCCTTGTGGTGGGACATGTCAGATAAACGGGTCTGGTAATTGTCCGTCGTCTTTTGTGGTGTGCAAAAGTGTTTGTGTCGGAAATGGGGAGCGGGGGGAGCAGAGTGTTGGAGTATCCTACGGGGGTTGTGTGGGAAAAGGTGTTACAGGAAGGGAGATACCGTGTCTCACCCATCAGTGTCCCACTTCCACTCCCAGAGGACCCTCTATCCAGGTGATCCTCCCTCACTGGTCCACCCCCAGGAACTGGATCCAGTAGCGAGGGCAGTGTCCTGGCCACCTGGATGATGAATCCCCAGGGACTAGTCAGGGAGACACCTTCAGGTTTCTCACATCGCCCATCTAGCTACAGGAATGCAGGAGGACAACAGCACAACTGCTGGTGTCCTATAAATTGAAGTGCTGTGCCAATAACCTTTTTAACACTTCCGTGATTAAATTCCACCAATGTTTTCCCTTCTTCCAGTCTCACTCCCGCGGCTCATCGACATGGACTGGAGAGTTGACATCAAGACGTCATCGGACAGTATCAGCCGAATGGCCGTGCCTACCTGCCTGCTCCAAATGAAGGTGAGAGATGGTCAGGATACAGTCATGTCACATGTTGTAAGGGCTCTCAAATGATTACATTCCTCCTGGAATTAACAGCATCCCCATGTGTGAATTGTGCCATCTCCAACACTAGTGCAAATCCTTTAATTGCATAAGTGCTCAGAACAAATTATTAAACTGACTCTCAAACCAGCCATTCAGGCCTACCAAAAATATTACTGTACTGAAAAAAGCAGGAAGACCCTACACTCTGGACCCGGGTATTATTATACCAGAGTGCACTGAAAAAATGTCCAGGGGACTCTATTCAGATATTGTGTATCAAAAATATTTATTTCACTTGATACACAAATTTACAAAAATTAATCAATCATGTATAAATCAACAAATTACATTAAGGGTGCAGGAAGAACACGATTTAAAACATTGCAGATGACCAAACTAATTTCTGCAACGAACAATCCAATCATTCATCAACATTCATTCTCATACATACATCTACTTACAAAAATACATATACAAAGGTTTGTTTTATATGTAAAAAAAACTCCTTCAAATGACATGAAAGATTTAGAATTTTTTTTTCTAATATTTCAACAATTTAAGAACACGTCGTCTGAAATTGGAATGGATCTGGATAATTATAAAAATTCATTTGATCACATCTCCAACAATCTACCAAAAATATTGCACACAAACATTTGGCAACTTGGTCTACTCCCAATATTCACATTTCATTAAATGCAGGTCATGACACGACAGGTTCTCATCCATCAAACGATTGATATGTGTGACAATCATCTGTGGAACTCTGGGCACCTGGGTAAACCACCAGGTAAGTGATGAGACCCCTAGAGATGGTACATTGTGCATCACCCAGACAACCGCAGTCCTTCCTCGGGTTCCCCAGCAGGGGGTGAAGCATCTGCCTATGGTACGAAAATCTCCTCATGTCATCCAGATGGGGAAATGTGTCTCATCCGTAAGGGGGAATATAGTAGATCATGTCCAGGTGTCGGCACTACTACCTGTGGAAAGAAACCCAGAGAAAATCATCCCAAGGAAAAGGATTAACATGCATGTAATACAAGCAAGTGGTTTACTGAGCACTTCAGGCCCCATTCATGGTTCCCTTTGTGCATCAGTGCATGGTAAACTGTGCACATCAGGTGTGCAAATCACAGCATAGCACACAAGTGGTAGCTAAATGGAATTTATGCGGCAACAAGGGAAAAAACACAGATCCAGTGGCTGGAAAAATCATTAAAACACTGGCAACAGGTGATAGCAAGGGAACCTGCGGAGGAGGAACCATTGGAAGAAAACCTTTTATGAACCATTCAGCCCACTACGGGGAAACGGGCCCACCAACCATAGCCGAATCATTGGAACAATTACTAATAGAGCCCCACTATAAAAAGAGACAGAAGCTTCCTGACAGTGAAGGTTTCAGGACAATGTTCTGGGGGTGTCAGTTGTGTTTCAGTGACGAGCCACAGAGGCAGAACATGCTTTGGACCGGCCAAGTTGGCCATATAGCAGGTAATATAAAGAACAGATTAGAACAGGCCAAGCATAGGTGAAAGCTAAGCAAGACAGCCTGCCAGAAGCATGGGCTCAAAGGTTATCTTGGGCAATACTTTGAGATAGGAAACTGAAGAGTATTGTTAAATGTAGCCTGCTGTGGGTTGTAGCCCGGATTCTGGTGATGGTGGCAAAGCTGTCAAATACCTGATCACTTAGGCGCTGTGTCCTTGGTGTCTTGATTGTGGTGCTGGTTTGATGCAAATCCAGTTTTGGCCTTGGTGATTGAGTAGCAAGAGGGACCAGCCCCCTGCAACCCTGAGAATATGGGACCCAGAAATGGTTGGAAACCAGCTCCCAACACCACGGGCTTGCCTTCCGGTATTTTCTGTGGTATGAAGACAGTGCAAGCAGTACAAGCACTGAGCCGGAAGGTGTTCAGGGCGCTCAAGGTGTATCCAAATAAGGATACACTGAAGATGGAAAGATCGTCGGAGCCAGACAAATTAATGGTGAACGGCTGCAGGAAAAAAGGAATATGAACTCTTTCCCCCTGGGTTAAGGAGGTCAGAGAAATGGGGAAAATGGACAACCTGCGAGATAGCCAGAACAGGAAGCAGAAGAGGAGGACAGGGCAGGAGCCCTCCAGGGAGCGAGAGGGGGGAGCTCAAGAAAAGGAAACGGAGCAAGCACCAGGCGAAGGCTCAGCAGCAGGAGAAAAGGAAGAGCAGCGGCCAGGCACAGGCAGAATAAACCAGGGGCAAAGGAAGGTCTGGCAGGAAAATGAGGCAGGAACAGAGAGCACGCAAAACAGAGCAAGCGACTTGGACAGAACGTTAAGATGTGCCGTGTCTAGAGCACGGCTTCCTTTTATTGAGCACTGCAGTAGCAGTCTCCATTGCCATGACTATGTCAAGAACACATGGGAAGCATAGGCGGCGGTCGGCTTCCTGAAGTTGATGTCCTACATTCAGCCGGCTCCCATACCCATCGCCTTCCCAGCATGGAAGCCCTTATGGGGAACTGGCGCTGCAACCGAGGAAATGAACACCAGTGGGAGTACAGGTGCCAGCCTGTTGATGGTAATGTGCGGCTGCGGCCAGGTATAACCAGGCGACCAGTACCAATTTTAGAAATGTGCATCCTTGGAGTAAACCTTGTTAGGTGGGAATTCAGAGGAGCAGTTGGACATATTTTCCCTACCACCCGCCCCCTCACCGCTGTCATACTGCAACAGCAGGACAAGGGCCCTATGTGGGCCCTATATGGGACTCCATGTGTTATGCCTATACTGCATCAAGTGTATGAGAGACGATATGCACTCAGACAACCATTTCAAATGTACCCTTGTACTGAAAGTGTGGAAGGATGTTGTGTGGAAGGAGGTTGGCATGCACCTTTGGATATCATGTAGTGCTGAGTGAAATTTGACGTGGGCAGAGTGATGTCATAAAGAAGCCATACAAGGACATATTGAGACGATATGAAAATACTGAAGAGTAACGATGTAACTGAAGTGATAAGAGAAACATGTACAACATAATAAAGTAATCATGAATACAAAAGAAGACAAAGTAACTTGCTGACCAGTAGGTGTAAATACACAGTAACGCAAGGTAGATGAGATAGAAGCTTGTTATAGAGGAATATATAACGTGGCTAGGACGGCCATAACTGGAAAATCGACACCAGCTCATGTTAAGATTCAATTCAGCTATCTCAGAAACAGACTATGGTTGCAGATTCCGAAGACGCTGGAAGAACATCTTTGTGTGCAAAAAAAATATGTTGGCTTGGGATTAAGGATGCTAATTTCAAGGAATAGCTGTAAAGCACAAAGCGAGGCAGACAGATAAGCCAGAGGCGAGACATATTTCTCTTAGATTAAAGAAGAAAATATCTCCAAGGGCCAAATATTGGACAATTAAAAGTATAAAGTTTATACAAGGTAATGTGAGCAAGTCTCTAGAGCCCAAGAAGAGCAATGACACTCGTATAATTAAATCAAATAGCAGTAGCTAAGAGGCCGAAATGGCAAATTCGTGGTCTCTTCACATGTGACTCAGAAGTCGAAAACAAGGGCTAAAAGGTCAAATACAGACAGGAAACTTTGGGTCATGGACGGACTGATGAGAGATGATGGACTAATTGGGAAAGTGGGGAGTAATCTGACGTGATTCAAGCACCTGGGTTTCACTTTGCTTAACCGACTGCACGCCGAGCCGAAAGTTCAAAGTTGGCTGAGAATGCCAACCAATCAGTGGGTCTATGGGGCAACCTGCTATACAGTGTTGCATAGACCAACCCACTGCCATTTTGTTCGCTATAATCATTATTATACATATTTGGAGGTAGTTTGGGGCGTGCCTCACAGATAAGAGACAGCCAATGGTGTACTAACCCCTATGTATTCTATAAGTAGACATGTTCCCCTAACCAATCCCTCCCGCTAATAAATTGTATAGTTTCCCACATAGGATGACGACATAGATGACGCATATTGGGGTATAACACCTCTATGTAATCAAGTTTGTGTGCGAGTGTGCAAGCATCATTCCGATGTCTGCCAGTTGACTCTGCTTTATTAAATTGAGAATAAAGTAGTACATTGCCATATTCTTTGAGTCTGTCCAGTTATTTGGTCTGAGATCTTTATTGGTAATTCCATCTAGCACAATAGACGCTTCAAGGTGCTAGAGTAAAGGAGTGTCATAACAGGTTGATAAATACTCAGGTATTGGAGAAGAAAATCCTATCCTGAAGTACCTAGTTAAGGAGGAAAAATCCTATCTAGAGGAATCGCTAGAAAAGGGGAATCTTCAGGTCCTGCCTTTTAAAGCATCCAAAACCCCCATGACCCAAGAGCAATCTGGTATGATACAGGGCTTGTCCTGATAGAAGTATCATTGCTACAGCATCCCAGAAGATGACGCAGCATCAATCGCCTCACAAGAGCAAGACCTGCTGTGCTGGTGCTTTTAACACTCCCCTGAGTCTTAGAATGCACTGAAGGATATTTTCCTGGGAGCGGGCCCCTCAGGAAATTGTGGTTTATTTTAAGTACTGCATATTGGACTAAAACCATTAGGCCCAATTAGAATAGGCCCTCATTTTAATGTTCTTGCACATAGCAGTTTATAGACGAACAGACACTGCTTATCGTTCCTTGCACTTATCTGTTTATCCGCGCACAGGCACTACTCCATGTGCATTGCACATAATAGTTCATTCTAATACTATGCATGTACAGGGAGCAGTTCTGAACATATTTTGTTATTCTCATTACACAGCGTGAGTCTGCTCAGAAATGTACAAAATATCAGTTTAATTTGTTCATAACATCGACTATATAAAACATCTAAATCCAAACGCACCTAAATTATCTGGTGACAGGGGTTAGTTTGTGCAAACTGAGACAAATTTATCGCACAGGCTTTATACAAACAAGAATCGCTGGTCAATTTGATTTATAGAGATCAGTAACCTTGTATACCAATGCAAAGCCCACTCAACGAGTTTCTAAATGCAACTCTTTACAGATTTGTCAAGACACAAAGATACTCTGTACTATAAGGCACAAACACAGGTAATCTTAATCAGCACATCACTACATGATATAACATATAAATCGTCTTTCTGTTGACAGAACCTTGTTTTGGCCACTTTCTGGTATGTAAATCCTCTCCCATTTAGTCATCTAGCCCTTCATCTGGACACATATCACTTAAAACATTAGCCATACAATTTCAATCATTTAAACTCCTTTGAATGAGTTTCCTTGATCTTTATCAGTGGAGCTCTTTGTTTCATTTGAGCTTCTGTGCGGGACCTCATTCAATCCTCTAGGGCCATATGCTTGCATCTGCTTAGTCTGTCATCTTTCTGTGAGCATTTTCTGTCGTGCCCACTAACACCGTCCCTCACTGCAGTAATAGTTCATCCTTGTACTACATACACTACTGTGCCTTGTATCCTTTTGCAGGCACTACCTAGCGTGCCTTGCATATAACAGTGGCGTGCACCCATGTACAGACACTATATGATGTGCCTTGTACATAGCACCTTGTACTACAAGTTACGTATTTGAGCATGGTAACTGCACGTTATCCTGGTACTTCAATATTACTTAACATAATGTCAGTGCTTAATCTGGCCCTGGAGGGCATTTCTTAATCAAATGTTCCTGATTTGTCACTTGATGGTGTCTGCAATACTCCTTTTTTGTCCTTTGCCAGGCATGCAATATTAATACAACCACAAGCATCCTCTTATGCTCTGTAGCCATAGTCATGAGCTGAATTTAAGTAATTTCCCATGGTGATTCATGCTTCATACTATCCCTCAACATGCACTTAATTGAATTAATTCAACATTTAGACAAATCGACACTATTCTCAATCATCCAACAATTCAAAAGCAATTAGATCATTGGTTCCATAATGTTCTCATGCATCTTTGATCTATTTCACTGGTTCCCCCTTTTGACAGTAAATGGTAGCAGTAATGCCTGACCAGACTTGGGCTTGCTTGAGCCATGCTGCACTTGTCTATCCCAGCAAGCACTGCACTCAATGCAAAACAGGTTGCTACTTTATTATTTTTAAAGTGCATTGAACTGGTGAAACCCCTTGCATCATCTACCTTCTCCCACTGATGGTGATCCTGGAGCCCTTGACTGGGTTGCTGCCTTCTGTGTGAATGGTGGGCTTGCTGGGAACTGGCTGCATCCCTCTGTGCTCCTGAGCAGTTCGCTGGGAACTGGCCGCCACCTTCTGTGTGATTGGAGAACTTGCCACTATCTGGCTGCCCCCATCTGCATGATTGTAGGGCTCTCCAGGAACTGGCTACATCCCTCCTCACAACTTTTCACCTTTTGGATGCATGCAACATTGTATTGATTGGTTGGCAACGCTATCCAACCTTGTGTTGTATACCTCCATTATACAACTATAATTACAGTATCATTAAATAATAACATAAAACGGTCCGCACTTCTTTATTCATCCATACCCACTGACTCTCATCTCCTTTCCCCATTCCATTCCTCCCTCCCAGTTCTACTCATGCCACATTCCACATTCTACCAGCCACAACATCCCCCCACCCCCTTGCTTATCGTATATTTTCACCCCTCCATCTATCCAGCAGGATCAACTCTACATCTGCTCAATAAAGCGTGCGGCTTTACGAATAGTTCTTTGAGGCCGACCAGTGGTCCCTTGAGCTTCCTTGCCATGCAAACAAGGTGGGGAATGTCCACAGTCTTTAAGTGACATGAGACCAACAGGTTCTTCATTTCTCCTTTCCTCATGTGTTTCCCTTTCCTCACGTGTTTCCCTTTCCTCACGTGTTTCCCTTTCCTCACGTGTTTCCCTTTCCTCACGTGTTTCCCTTTCCTCACGTGTTTCCCTTTCCTCACGTGTTTCCCTTTCCTCACGTGTTTCTCCTCCATCCGAATCATCCTGGAACATTTAATGAAAGAACAAAGTATCCCCAGTTACTCCACCACCATCCCTCATGGCAATGACCATGGGCCTTTTGACAGCCAACACAGTTAGGGGTTCTGACTCATGACTAGAGCCCATTTACCTTTGCTGCCTCTGCCCCACCAGTACACTCTCATCTACCGGCATCTGATGTTCTTCAGCTCTCCTCTTAAGAGTTGTCTAAACTTTGTCCTTCTTTCTTATCTCACTTTCCCTTTCACCAACTTCTTCTTTTATAAGGGTATAACCTTCATGCCGTGAAATGTGGTCATTCAGCTGATGTTTGATCACCCGTTCAATAGAAGCGCACCCGGTCACCCCATGAGGAATGTTTTGATAACTTCTTAGGATTTATGAATTGTCCTGCAGCTCTTCCGGAGCCCCCAGCCAACTTCTTCTTTTAAGCATTAGACCTTGATCGGTTGTGGCCACATCACTTTGCGTTTTTATTAGTCTCTCAAGATCCACCTCCCCGTCCTCAATATGTTCTGTCGCTATGCATTACCATCCATTAATATCTCTGAGCTGAACAGCCATTTGGACCGTGGGATCATCCCTCATCCTTTCTACAAACGGACCATCCCCTTCCACACATATATCCTTCCTCTGTCCCTGATCCACTCTTTCCCAGCATGACCTTACATCAGAGAATCTCAATATGCTATATCTTTCATTCAGTATTAACTGCGCCTTGGACCTGTAAGGTGGTAACAACGAGGCCCTCTCTCTGCACATGATCCAAACGTGGTTTCCTTGACCACATTGCATACACATTCAACCAAGTACCAAACATCGACCTGTGTGCAAATTCAAATCCACCTCTATAACACAATCTTCAAGGCCGACTTCTGCCCATACCATCCCATGTGTTTTGGCAGGGTAATATGCTTGAGTATTGAGACTGTCTCCCTATGCCAGCCCTGATGTCAGCTATTGTATCCTGCTAGCTCCTTCCTGTTTTGGTTTTCCATATTGGCTGCTGTTTATCAGTCCTTTCATATGTTCTTGCCAATTCCAGGATATCTATTAATGGAAGAGGTACTCTTAGAAGATGTTTCCGAAACTCCGAAGATGTGCAACTCTCAATTATTCTTAACCTTATTGCCTCTTCGTCACTACAGTTTGTGAATTCACAGTACGTGGCCTTTCCTTGACATCGTAACACAAACTGTGCAATAGTCTCATGTGGCCCTTCTGTGCACTGGTTGAATGCATAACGTTCATAATCTCTATTAGAAGGAACTATTAATCATCCATTTATGGCAGCAATAAGAAGCTGGTATGTTTTCTCTTCAGTTGGTATTGTCCTGATGATACTTTTCACCTCTTTTCCTACCAGATTTACAAAAATGTCCAATTTATTTGGAGCATCATCTCTCACAGCTCTTGGAAACTCCTCAAACTCCTCCCCCCATTCCTGCCAGTGCCGACCCTGCTCATCTTGCGGCTCAATCCTGAATGATTTTGTACGGCATAGATAACTTATTAGATTCGTGGATATGGACATTCCCGACATATTCTGGGCTGGGTTTATATTCCCACTTACATTGTTAGATGACATTCTTATTTATTTTGGAAGTGAATGTTTCAGTATTCTGAACGTGATATGCTAGATGTCAGTGTCCACTTGAGTAATGGCTCAGAATTTGCTGTTTTGTCATGATATCTTATTGACCTTGCTGTGTATTGGCCCAGCCACTTTTTCCTTATTTACTCTATTGTATTTTGCTTCTTTCTTTCTTTATTTCTCTTTACGTTGGTCTTTGTTGTTATTGTCGGTTTTGAATTGGTATTCTTTTTCCACTCTGGTTTTTTCTTCCGTGTGAACACAGTCTGTTTATTGTTCAGAAGACTTGTTCAGAAATTGAGTCAAAAAGAGCCCTGCGTTAAGATAGCACTGCATTATTGGCTTCGTTGTGCAGATACAGATGCATTAACTTTACTATTTCTATTAAAGGCTTTGGGCCTTTCTTGCGAGTCAATGATCAATTTGTGTAGTTCTTAAATTCTGTTTCTTTTTGAATGAGTCATGAAATTGTTGTGTTACAAAAATGCCAACGTGTTGGACCACTTTCCAGTTGACCATATGTAACGCATATGTAACGCACTCCATTATTGCTTCTTTCCAAAGCTGGCATGATGTGCACTTGTACATCTTCAATACTACTGCATTTGTGATATTCGAGTGATTTATTATTATTTTTTTCACTTTTTGTTTGGTGTATTTTCTTAACGTTGCATTGCAATATTAGAATCCATTTCTGTATATGTGTATCATCTTGTTTATATTCGTTGTGCTGCTATGACAACCCACCTAATTTCTTTCGCCCAAAACAAATAAGTCTGCACGTTTTCTTACGTCATCAGGTCCTTTACTCTGTTTTCAGGGTTATGCAATGACTTTGTCACTGGTGAAATCCTGCGTCTCGGGCCCTCGTATTTCACACACCTTTTTGATCATTTTTCTCTTGTTTTAAAAAATGCTCTTCTCGCACGGCATCTTTGCTTGTGGTTCAATATATTAATATATGTTTATCACCTAAATTTTAAGATTTTGATTGTTCATGGACGACAGCTGTTCCTGCTTCCCTTCTCATGAGCTTTTACATGTTGTCCTCGCTGTTGATTTTCCGTTTTTCTTTCCAGTGCCTTGTTCTTTAATTATGACCCCCTCCTCAGGTTGTTTGTCTGTCCTCACTCTGTTTTTGTTTCTGTTCCCACGTCAGTCATCTCTGCAGGCTGTGTTCCCATCTCCTCTGTAAACTGCCACTATCTCTGAGTCGTCTTCACTTTAATATCATGGGTTGTTTATCTCCTCGTCGCCAAATGTTGTATACCTCCATTATACAACTATAATTAGTGTCATCATTAAATAATAACATAAGACGGTCCGCACGTCGTTACTTCTTTATTCATCCATATCAACTGACTCATCTCCTTTCCCCATTCCATTCCTCCCTCCCAGTTCTACTCTGGTCACATTCTATCAGCCACAGCACCTTGGACTTTTTGTTCGTTTAGCAGCTCGTGAACAAAGTGAATCATAGGTGTTGAAGCTGCATCAATTGGTTCTTTGTTTTCCCAATTACCAGTTCCTTAGCCAACGTCTATCGTTTGTAGTTTACCTTGTAGTCTGCTCACTGTTCTGGGACATTCATTGGTAGTTTGAGCACACCACTATCTTAACTTGAAGCTGTAATGAAAAGCCTTTGTTTTTTAATTCTTCATTGTGCGTCTGGGGACCGCGGTTTTGTCAATTTCTGTCTCTCAGTTTCTGTTATTTAATTTAATTAACCAGGGTGTCATTACCCTCTCTGGCCCTTACAGACTTGCTCACTCCACTTTTCAAAGGCTTTTGTCTTCGCGGTTTGTCCTATATATATATATATATATATATATCTTTTTAGCAAGCTTCTATCTGCTTCTTCTACCTTGCGTTAGTGTATTTACAGTTATTGGTCAACATGTTACTTCATGTTCTGCTTTTTCAAGATTACTTCCTCTTTGGTACATGTTTCTCTTAGTGCTTCTGTTACATCGTCGGTTTTAAGTATTTTCATATCGTTTTGACTCAGGCTTATATGTCTTCTTTATGACATCATATCGTCGTCCTCACATTTTTGTTTAGTATTCATCCATGATCCTTAGAGACGCTTCCTTGCATTTAGGCAATTGACATCCTTTTTAGTAACTTCCCTCCATTGACTAGATGTGAGGATATCTTCTGAATGGCTGTCTGAGTGCATCTCATCTTTCATACATTCGACATGGTATAGACGTGTCACATAAACCTATGCGTGGATTCCCAATGGCAGATGCTACACCAATAGGACAGTGGCGAAGGCGTGGGGACTAGAGGGGAGGCCTCCAGCTGCTCCTCTTCATGCTCACAGGCTCTGTACTCCTGCTCATTGGAAGTTCCTTGGGTGCTGTACCCCTTCTGTTCTCTGGCCTTGATGACTCCTGTGCTTCATGGGATTACTTCCACAGACTTCACAGGTTAGTAACATTTCCTTTGGGTGGCGATAGTGTATCTCGGATTGAAGGGCTCACGGCTTCCCACTCACACTGCTCAGGTTACTTTGCCTCATTCCCAAATTGTAGTACCTTGTTCAATGATGTTGGGAGCCTCAGGTACACCTACAGGATCATGTAATCTTTCCCGCAAGTTACAGGTTAGATCAGGATATATTAAGAAGAGGAATACCTACTGGACACACCATACATTCACCTCCCAGGCACCACCTGATTCAGAAAACTCAGCCAACATCTGAACATCCCACTCTGTTCCATGCAGCTAAATCATACATTCCAGATTCTTACATGGCATGACACAACATATGTCATGATATGTTTTGGTATTACCAGGAAGTTTGACATTCCCAGTAAGCACCGTTTTGACATTGGCAGTACGTTCCTAATTTGGCCTGCAAGTAATCTCCCGATTGGAAGTTCCCCTTAAGCTTGGCATGCCAAGTATGGTTCCAGTTTGACAATCCCAAGAAGCTCTCAGTTTGGCATTGCCAGTAAACTCCGAGTTTGGCATGTCCTGTAATCTCTCAGTTGGATACTCCCAGGTAGCTTGGCATTATCAATAAGCTCCCAGTTTGACATTCCCATTGCCTTTCCAATTTGTCATTCTCAGTAAGATCCTAGTTTGACAATGCTATATGCTCCAAGTTTGACATACCTGATTATCTCCAAGTTGGAAATGCGAAGTAAGCTTGACATTTGAAGCATTCTCCAAGTTTGAGATTGTCAGAAAACTTGCCATTGGAGGAAGCAAATGAGTGGGCACCACGGGAGTATAAACCTGTTTAGTGTCCTTAAAGGTCTCTAATGTGATGAGTCTTTTTAAAGAAATATGGTTCAATGTACAGGAGCCGGCTGACAAAGGTTTGGAGACACCCAAGCCCAAAAACAGTAGAAGCAAAAGATTAGGTAAAATACCCATTCATACAGCCGCTCTCTGAAATCCCAATCTGGGTTTTATGTTAGTTGAAATTTTTCTAAATGCAGTTAGTGTGACCATTACAGCTGATTCAAGAAAAAATTCAAACTTGTTGTAGTTTTCAATGTTGGTTTTATCCTTCAAACCAAAGTTTTTCGTAAAAAAGTAACGAATAATCACTAATATTGTCCTTAGTGAGGAGGAATTTGCCACAAGTCACTCTATCTGTAGACTTGTATTGTGCCAATGCATTTCGGAATAAAACAATTCCTTCATCAGGGCAAGTCTAATCCATTTAAACATAATATAGGCATGAAATCGTGCCAGCCATAACATAGATAGTGTCCATATATAATCAATCCCATATCCAACAAAGCATGTGTATGTAAACATGAACAGTCATCATTCAAATGGTTAATTAAAATAACATAAAATAACATGTGAAAGATTGCACATACCCGGTAGTATCGTATGCAGAATCAGAAGGCAGGAAATGACGAAAAAATAAAGAAAATACAGAAAGCAGATCAGTACCATGGTTAGAAGTGGTGTCAAGTAACCAATTAAGAAGGGAAAATGGTCCATTACCTTGTGTAGGTAAATAGTGGCGTTTTCTAAGCTTCAAAAAACAGACAGCAGCACCAGGCTCGATGAGCAGTGGCTGCAAACAAGAAGGTGTGCATAAGGAGCCTTTTCAAGCATATAGTAACGCATCGAGTAGTGGCAAGCGTGGAAACTGCCTTACCGCTTAAAGGAAACGTTGCGGAGCTGTTCTCTCCGTGTCTGCCGAAAGCAGACTGTCCTTGTTGCATCGGCGCGTTGCCGAGCAACCTCATATTATGTGACACGTGATCGCGGCTCCTCGCTAGAGAGCGCGAGCCACGATCCGTGTCTGCAAGCAAGACAATGGGCTTCAAAATCATGAAAACAAATAATTATGGGACATCCTGGGCATATTATAGAAAAAGTGATCACAAAAAATGAAAAGCAAAGAAAAATGCGTAATTCATGGAAATAGAAAAAATACCAAAAATTACCATGCCGGTTAATCAATGGGGACATCAAAATTAATGGGGATAATCGGAGGGAAAAAATTAAAATAAAATAAAATAAACACAGGTCGGGAGAAAATGTAGCACAGTATTTATGTGTGCCTAATGTAATTATACAATCAACAACCCCTTAAAACCAAAACTCGTGGCTATATTATGCAATATATGCGTGTCCCTTAATGCTGCTAGTGGTGTCGTCCAGGAAGACGGCACCTTGGGTCCTGGAAGAGACTCCAGGATGCGCAGCCTGTAGGTCACTATATGAGAATCATTTACATGTGTATGTGAGAAGTTATATCCATTCCAAATGACCATCAACATTCAGGTCATGTGTGTAGTGGAGCCATCTGCACCTAGGTGCCATCTGATCCAAACAGAAGATTGTGACATACACTAAGAGAAAACAAAAGATTGTGACATACAATCAGAGAAAACATTTAGAGGAAACAGTGAAAGTTAATCTCCTCATTTAGTCCATTAGGTACCAAACTGCCAAGTTTGTCAATCCAGTATGTTTCTCTGCGGTTCAAACGTTGGCATAAATCCTCATGAGGACTATTCTTGGTTAGCACTTCCAAAATCACAAATCTTATCTGTGACACGTTATGTCCATTGGCCATCCAATGACGTGCCACGGCAGAATTAGTGTTTGCATTACGAATACAGGACCGGTGTTCACCCCACCTCAACTTGGCTGTTCGTGTCGACTGTCCAACATAGAATTTCCCACATGGGCATTTAATACCATAGATGACGTTACTGCTGTCACAGGTGCCAAAAGTTTTAAGCATAATTTTCTGCCCTGTTCTTGGATGGTAATGATGTTCCCTTTGATAACAAAGTTGCAGTTGACACAATGAAGACAAGGATAAGTCCCAGTACGCTGTGTCATGAGTTCTTTTGTTGTGGGTTTGGTTTGCACCAGTTCGTCTCTGAGGTTCCTACTGCGTTGGTAAGCAAAGACAGGTTTCTCGCTGAATAGATCTTGTACTCGGACGTCATTCTTAAAGATCTCCGAGTGTTTCATGATGGTTCTCTTGATTTTATTACTTTGCGTGGAAAACTTGGACACATATACCGGTGGATACAAACAAAATGAACTGGACCTAGCATCCGACAAAGTTGATGCCTTGTCACGAGAGACTCTATTGTCAGGACAGAATCCTAAGGACAAGAGAGAGCTTAAGTCACCGGTATATGTGTACAAGTTTTCCACTTATAAAGTAGGTTACTACACAAGAGGCCACCCTGGACACTGTGGCCTTGGATGCCACTTCACCTCGTATTTATTACTGGCCAAAGCAAATGGCCGGATCCCTCTGCAAGACCTCAGTTACTAAAGAGATTACATCTGTTTCCTACTGAACTACTAAATCATAAACATTGCACCCTGTTCAACGGCTAACCATCTGCTTGGTTAATCATTGTTCCCCTCCTAGCTCTCAATCCTGCAGAACTAGATTTTCCCAGGCACCTCAAATTCACCGCACAAACTGCTGGCTGCAAAGTCTGAATAAATTTATAAACGCCAACTACATGCAGATTTATAAATTCCCTTTGTATGTTCCTTAGTGTGCATGCAGGTTTAATAAATATCATCTCTTCTTTACAGTGGGTTCTTCAGGGCAGGCTCCTTTTTCACATGCGCATTAGAAGACTCCCCATGTCTCAGTACTTTGAAGCACACCATGTGTGCATCGTGGTCATATTTCATTTGACGGTGTTAGCATTTTATCTTTGTACGCGCGTGCAAATCTAATATGTATCACCCTTAAAAAGTAACACTAATCCACAATTAACTACACTGGATACATATGAAATTGTAACATCGTGCCCAGTTCTCCGCACCTTCAGTCACAAATATTGCACGTGCAACACAAACCCCTCTTCATCGTGGGAACCCTTCCTGACCACCCCAACAAGGTTTAGTTGATTCTCTCTGCCTGAGCGATTACTCACAAGCATCCAAGATTGCAGTATATATATGCCTTTAAGGGGGCGAAAACCAAGACCTATCATGAAGTCCTCAGCTTCTATCTATGTAATCTTGTACTTTCTGGGTGACTGCTTTAAGATTGCATCCCACGCATGTGGTTGTGAAACAGGATAATTGGTTACCAATGCTAGATCAACAGAAGTATAGTAATAGCTTCATAGTAAGTTATTTACATTATGCTAATGTCTGACTTTTGGCTGCAGATGGGCATTTGACATAATAGAGGGAACATTTACTTTCAGAGTTTTTGTGGGGCATCTATCCAAGGGAGAAGAGGCGTTTAGCTTAGTGACTTCACTCTAGAAATCCACAGAATCTAATAATTGAAAATGTCTGAATTAATTTGGAGTCTGGGTAAATGCGAGAGAAATTAATTACGTGATATTAGGAGCACAACCTGCTGCCCAACCATGGTCATTTAGAAGGTTATCCCATTTTCTTTTTTATTTTTTTCTGCGTCTTCTGCTCAGAATGCCTGAAGCTTAGTATCCGGGCAAACCCACTCTACTTTTCAGCCACGATGTATAGGATTTCCTCAAGCATTGTACCCACCCTTGCAACCAGAGAAACTCCTAAACCCCCTGTCCCCCAAGTAACAATCGCCACACTCTTTACATGTCCTCACCTTTCAGCTTAGCCAAAAGGCCACCTGTGCCTTCAATGAAATTGAAATCGAATCCCTCGGCACAAACGCTTAAGTAAACTGATCAGGTTATGTTCAGTATTATTTTCTGGTTCTGTCCCCCAATCTGATACCTTGATGATGCATTGCCCCACCGATAGTGGGCAGTCATTGGACCACATGAGATCAGAGCTTATCTCACTCTCTCCCCCACCACCCCCCCTTCACTTCTTCTAAAAGAGAAAGCAGTACATTTATTAGGGGAGAAAGAGAGGAGCACTGGCAGTAGGAAAGCATGAATAAAGCAGAGGACCATGCCGGATCTGTGCATCTAGGTTGGTGAGGGGGTGGAGGGGTATGGTGGCAGGATGGACCAGCCAGTCCTTTTCTACCATTTTCTGTGAAGTCTCCTGGAGACTACATTTTCAAATCCAACTCTACTTTGGTCTTCACTACAGAGCATGAAAACATTTTAAGTGTGTGTCTTGTCATCAGATTTTAACTCTGTCCAATACCTCCTTTTTCCACAGATTCAGGAGGATGCAGGTCTCTGTGGTGCTGAGCCCACAGTCTCTGCATTGACCATGGAGCTGAGCAAGGAGACGCTGGACACTATGTTGGATGGACTTGGAAGGATACGGGACCAGCTCTCTGCCGTGGCGAACAAGTAATGGAACTCCAAGGGTGGAAGATAAACAAAGACTCAAAGATGGTGCAATGCCATTTTATGCATCCAAGTGTCTCCCATGGTGTCTTTGTCCATGGCTGTAGGAGCTCTACATATGATGAGCGGATGAGTGAAATGAATTGGTATCCACGGTCAATACTCATTGTCCGGCTAACCATGAACAACACCCTAGCTACTGGTTCTAGTTGATGTCCTTAGAAGAGCAGTTCAGAAAATAGTGTTGCTGATGGAATGTTCATGGTGATGGAGAGCAGTGGAGTCTGGTCTTCCCTTACGTTTGTCACAAAGGATCGCGTTTTGGAGCTTTGACTAAGTTCTGCCCCACCTGCTTTCCAAGGTTCGGCCCCGCATTCCCCCACACAGGCCTTGTCCATTGTCCTGATGGTGCCATTTGCCCTATCCCTGGGTTTCGAGGCAAGACCTTGGCGCCAGTCTGATGTACATAGAGCATGTCAATCTCCAGCATTCTCCATCTGGCACTTTTTAGGGGTCCTAACTCCATATGGAAGCTCAAAGGAACCACCACAAATGCAAGACTAGCTGCTCTTAATGTCTTTGACAGTGATACTCGGGACTCCAAAGAGTCTTTAGAACACAAATAAAAGATTTACACACTTAAGTTTGATGAAAGTAGCTGCTTTGCCAGTTGTGCCCTTTCTTGTACATTCTTTAACAGAAAAGCATACCTGTTTTGTAAGTAATATATTTAGAAAGCAAGCAAGCACTTACAATATTAGTTGCGTTCACACAATGTGCAATCATTTTGTATATATCTATAATACAATGACCAAAAAGTAGCCGCCTTAGAGAGCAGGTAAACCAAAACAGCTAAGAAATAAACTCTGCGAGCATGGTGTGTAAAAGTGGAATTCATCAAACGAGAAAGGAGTGAAGCGTAAAGGAGGCGTGGGTGTCAATAGTCGCCTTTGGCCAGTATGTGGACCTTCTAGGTTTTGTATTCCTACTGGTGGTGCTCTGTGTATTTTGTTGGCAGATAATTTTTTTTAAAATTATTTTTATTTTAGTCCTGCCTTTATTATATGTTCACTATAAAAGTGCAGATACGAGAAGACTTCATGTTTCTTTGCAGAGCACAAAAAACAATTACTACATAGAGACCAATATAGAGCATCCTCTTTCTTTAACTGGACATTGAGGTCTTACGTTAAATAAAGTTAGTAGAGAAAACAAAACCGAAGGGGAGAGAATGTCTTGGTGGGCGGACAATGTAGGGGTAAGCACGCCATCCATATTTCCTGAATTGAGCATTAGTCAGTTTGTTGCCTTCCAATGTGGGATTGCTGAGGTGCAGTTTTTTCTGGAAGTCTGTAATGAATAAGCAAGTGTTGGGAATGATTCAAAGATGTTGGTGTCCTCTGTGAATTAACGATAAGAGAAGACAAAAGAGGAGATGATGTTGCTGACACTAGTTTTGAACGAGGGAAAAGAGTATGGAGCATGGAATGTTGGATAGAATTCCATTTCGACATTCAATTTTTACTACTGTTTTTGCCATTTCTTTGTACTGCAAAAAGCGAGGGGGCACTCCCTTCAACTACCCTCTCAATACTGCTTTTTGTATCTCACCCAAATCCACCATCTGGTCAGCAGTAAAAAAGGTAAAAATGCGGCAAAATGTAATTTGGCCAAGTAGGTCAAAAAAAGTTTGGAATAACAAGAATGGAGTGTAGCAATACTCCTGTTGGTAGGGGGGTTACAAATGATCTAGGTTAGCACAAAGAGAGTAGTGGAAGGAGTAGGAAAGATGGGAGAATGAGGAGAGCTCGTCCCTAGAGATATTCAGGTTCAAAGACTGTTGAACTACTGCTCTGCCCTGCTATCCTGTCTTTGTACAACTCATATACCATGTTCCACTGTCACGGGTCCAGACGCTTGGTTCCAGTTTCATCCATTTTCTCATTAAGAACGCACGAGACCCATGGTTATTTTGTAGAAGGCCTTATTACTGTATGTCTGACTAGTCTTTTAAAAAAGGTACTCCTGGAAAATGTATAATCCAATCAGCCTGCTGCGCTTTCTGGAGTAGTTTATTATGGACTGTGTGGCTATGCAAAGGTGTATTCTATTCTTTACCTTCCTCCCTGGATCCAAGCCTGCGGCACCAACACTAGGACGCTTGTCTGTCCAGGGTGCAGTTATTAGCTGGTGCTGTCATCAAGGAGACTGGGAACTGCCTTGCTGACACTCCTGGATCTTTCATCAGCTTCTCATGTGGTTGAAAATGGGATAGACTTAACTTATTTAACATCCAATGACACCAGAGAGTTGGCAAGTAGCGGTCAAGGGTTGGCATGGATGTCATTCTTAAAAGATTTCCATCGGCTTTGCCCCCCTCTTCGTCACACTTCCCTCACCTTCTGTCACCTTTAGCCCTATACCTAAGTGTGAAACACTGCACCTTGCCATCTTTTATCCTATTCCAGTCAGTCATTTGAAAATGAATGTGTATGTATGGGTGTGCCAATAGCACCCAACCATATAGAAGGATATTGGGCACCCAAGCTATGACTATCATGGGTAACTCCTGGTTGGACAGCGGGGCATGGATGGAAACCGTTTGTGTGCTTTCATACTCCCCGCTTACTGTTTCTGTTTTGACCAAGAGAACCAGACAAATTAAATACTCTGCAGCCTTGTCATGGTTGTTTTCACTAATGAAAAACAACTCCAGAGCTTAAATGAAGACCATGATGTATTTTCTTTTGTGTCTCAACATAAAGCGTTAGTGGAAGGGTAAGAATGACATGAAGTGGGAGTTAGCGTAACTTGCATTGTCTTGTCGGATTACAATGTTCATTGCACTCATAATTAAGCAATAATACCCACAGTGGTAGGCTGGACTGGGTTTTGGGTTGTAACGGCCTGGGACCCAAGATATAGGCCTGAGTGAAGTCTTAACGCATAGCCCTGCTGCCTTTACTGTACGATCCAGCTGCTACTGACGGTGTTATTGCTATTAGCATCCCGGGGCTGAGCTGTGGGACGCATTTGGATCAGAGGTTATAGGAATGTTTTCCATTACCATGACCGAGGATGCATCATCGGGTCAGGACAAGGAAATGTGGACCAAGGAGCTGGTTAGTGAGTATGGATTTGGGGAGGGAGGTGGACGATTCAGAGGTAGGCAGGGCAGTTGCTGTAGTAGTGCGGAAGGGTGGTGAAACATGGTGGTCTCTAGAAAAGGTGGCAGCCTCAGGCTGGAACGCGTGCTTACGCCATTCCAGCCAGCTTTCCTGTCGTTGACCAGCACCTTGTCTACGATTTGCGCCCTGACACTTTGAGGAGCGCATTACAAATAAAATAAACAAACGGCTGCTAATGAGCATTCTAGGTCGTTGTCTGGTTGTGTTCCATGATAGGACAGAAGTAAGACTCCTGTGAAATTACAAAATAACATTAGATGGGCAAGTGATTTATAGAAAACTATTAGCTTGCAGCAGAAATGTTTACAGCAAAATGTATTGGAGCTTAAATAGGACATCTTTTTATTTTTCAAAGGGAGATAAATCCTTTGACAACTCCCTGTCTATTTGGCCTTATTTGAACCCTGAATACTGTGGGAGCCCTTCATCATTTACCCCCTCGCTATCAGTGGGTCCTTCCAAAATGTTCAATTATCTTCTTGGAACTGTTTACCATATCTCTTCCCATTACCACACTGTATCACAATACCTGTCAGCGTCACTCCTTACCTTAGAATTGGAGGTTTGGTCTGTGTGGAAATGGCATCTATCTTCTCGGGCAGCCACTGCAGCCTACCATCTTGACTAATTCCTCAACGGTCTGAGGACGAGGTATTCTGGCTAGTTGGTCCTTCAACTCATCATGGAGACCACGGCCAAATAGTGTGAAACAGGCCTCCTTGGGCCCCGCTGTATTTTGGGATAGTTGTTTGAACTTCGTGGTATATGTCAAAACATCCATACCAACTTGGACAAAGTCCAACAATGTATCTTGGGGAGTATAGGTAAGTTCAGGGAGGATCAAATATGCCTGTGGTGCAGGCCGCAATTAATCCCTGGTAGTAATCAAATGAAGGCTCCTCTGGTTACCAAAGATGCAGCCTTGGCCAAGGTTCTCCCAGCCATATGGGTGATGAGGAAGCCTACCATGGCTGGCTGGCTGGCTGTCTGTCTGAAAGGCTGCTTGCCGAAATGAAAATGTCACAATACTAGCATCCAAAAACTCTTTGTTTCTTGAGATCTCCATGAAACTGATTGGTAGAAGAGTGGCTGGATACACTGAATAGGGGTACCGGATCTCTATTGGTAAGAGAGACGTTAAATTCTGCACTTCGGTGGTGAGTCCTTGGACTGCAGTAAACAAGAGCTTATCAATCCGCAATCTGTCAGTGTCACGCCTTACCTTGGCACTGGAGGAGGTTTGGCGTGCCTGTAAATGACGTCTTTCCCCCTGGGCATCCAAGGCGTGGTTCTATCCAGTGGGTGTAGGTGCAAACGCAGGAAAAAATAAACTGGTGAGATGACCAGGTATCTCAGTTGAACACTTGAAAGGAGCTGAGCTGCTGACCTGCTAAAGGGAACAAGGAGCACAGGCAAGTGAGGAAAGGAGAAGTCCAGGACAAAAGGGAGAGCAGTAAAGCTGATTATGGAGGGGCGAAGGACAGTGGAAAAAAGAAGGAAGGCGGGAATATCTCCAGAAAGAATGTACTCGTGCTACGGCAACAAAGAAGTTGTGACGCGCTGACTTACCCTAGTCTTCCTGATTCTACACGCTCTGATCCTGATGGAGTTCCTTGCTTTGCATTGCCCTAGTTGGCTTCACCACTTCGATGTAGTCTGACAGGGTGTAAACAGAATTGGAAATGCGCTGCCACCATGGTAAGTTGAGCGATGCAGCCGCCAGCTTTGCCATAGTGAGCAAGACACAGAAAGTGTCAGTGACCGTGAATCCTAATGGCACCTGACAGCGTGTGGCATGCATTGAAGGTGATCACTAATTCAGCCCTTTTTTCCATGGTTTCCTGCAGCATCTTCCTCAAATGGGTGCCAGTTCCAGTGCTACTCCTTAAAATTCAGCACAAGCTTCCGGACATGGGAGCCTCACCCAAGATAACTCCTACAGCGACTCCAAACAAGGAGAAAATGGGTTTTTGCCACCGGAGACAAAGGGTCATTTTGCCACCTCTTCACTACCAACCCTGTGTGTCCTGATAATACAATCCTCTCCCCCAAATGTTTTTTCACATGCATGTCCTGCCCACCACATTCACAAGCTGCCATTTAGCCATCATGTTTTACATCTTTTTATAACAAGGCGAAATGAAATCACTCTTACATATAAAATATTCAACACTCAGACAGGAATAGAAACAATGACCAGATAAGGTTGGGCTAGAAAGAAAATATGGTTGAATTAGAAATAATGACAATTAAGCCTTCAAAAAACACACACTCTCTATGAGCCAGTTTACTGGCCAGATGTGGGTGTTGGAAGGAGACTTGAGCTTACTTCCACCAACGCTGCTGGCCATGTACCAGCACTACCGGATTTGGAGGTGTAGATACTGCAGGCTTTACTTGGAGTAGCTATGCTTCTGCCATGCCTTCACCTCCATCCATTACTTCTTTACTAAACCAAGCGGCGAAAACTGAAGCTCAAGTTACTGAAAGGTAAAAGGGTAATGGTGGCTGTCTGTAGCTTTACTACTAACGCCACTGTAGAGGAGGTCCCATATAAAGCCTGCACTCCAATCATCCATTTTGAAGTTCCAGGAATGTTCACACCGAGATATGTGACGTATGATGAGCAAATAAACCAGCAGAGAGCCGCAGTAGGGCTCTGCCCAGTGCCTATCGGGGAAAAACAGCACCTATTAAAGTACCAAGAAAACCTTGGATAGTTAGGTATCCATTGAGGAAACCCTACCAACAAATGAGACGAAATGAAGATTGCCTAAGTACAGTCCCGGAAGAAACCAAAAAGGTCTTAATGGAAGACGAATGGTGATGTCACAAGAACCCGGCCGGACTTACTGATAGAAGAAATGACGACCAGAGAATGACGCAAAGAGACAAAATGCCATGAATAAGGATAACGTAAACCTAAAGTGAAAGGACAATGTCGAAATACAAGAAGTAAGCTGTAAGAAGATGAAGATAGTGACCAGTGTACACCTGTAAATATGCTTGGAACTGCAAGAAAGTTAAGAAAACAGTGTGGCTTGCTGTGCTTAGTAGAAGAATAGTGCAGAAAGTCCCAGTATACATAATCTACCTCAAATAAAGCACAGTATTATAGGTGTATTACTACGTTGCACAAGAAGCAGAATCAGCCCAGGTTACTAAAGGCCAAACGAGAACAGATTCATATTTAGCAAAACGAGAAGAGATGGCTGAATCGAAACTCGGCAGAGGCAACTTATGCCAGGAAAGCCATGGTCATACGAATTAAAGAAGCGAACAGTAGCTACATCTAATTGAAACTGAGAACAGAATATCCTGACTCTGAATGGTCGAGATAAGAAGACGTGGGCAGGTGGCGGGCCAAATGAGAATCAAATACACAAATTGAGATAAAAGAGACAAATTCAGGGAGTGGGAATCGCGTGACCAGTCGAGCAAGAAGAAGCTAGGGTTCACACCTACGCTTGGCACCAGACCAGGAGGAGATATCAGAACTTTTCCAGACAGAAGATGCGGTTTCGAGGCCAACAACAGTGAAATAATTGACACATAGACACTAAAGTGATGATTGATTGTAACCTTAATTTGAGGAAGGCTGGGTAACTAAGGGGCACCCCGTCTCCTGGCCACCCATTCTGCGTGCTGATAAGCAAAGTGGAAAAGTATGCATGGGGTTGGTGCCGACCAAATCAGTGGACCAAATAATCTAGGGTCCTATAATCAGTAGAACCAATGAGACGTCGTACTTTTAGTGATGTCTACAGTAGTCATTTTCGAGGGAAGGGCTTAGATGCCCACTTGACAGTGTTTTACCCAATCTCCTCACTCCTTTACTGTATACAGATATAGTACCTATAGTAGAGATACCTCTCCTAGCCAATAGAACTGCATGTTAACTTTTGTGTGTTACACGTCAGTGATGACGAGTTTTGAGTATAAATGTTACAACTTATATGAAGTTCGTTGGAGTTGAAGCGAGAAGGACGATCACATCACTGCTGATTTCCATGACTCCCCGTTTTCTGTACTTGTCATTAAACGGACTCCCTTTGCCAAACCATTGAGTTGTCCTTATTGATTGGTGTTGGAGTAATGAATCTTCACCCCATCCATCTCAAGGGTGCAGCTATCTCGACTAAAAGTACTTCTGAGCAAGCCTCGGCTCAATGGGCTGGCTGGGGGTCTCGGAGTACACTTGGTAGCAGAGATTGATGGTTATCGATTATCGATTAGAATAAGACACCCATTGGCCGTCGACATAAAGTAACTCTAGGTCCTCAGCAATATCACGAGTCCTTTGCCATTCGGCCAAGTAGACCGTGAAGCTCCCCGTAGACAGTGGTAGTGTAAGAGAAATCTGCAGACCAGGGTCTGAAGGAACCTGTTACCCACCTAACCCCTTCCCATTCCTACGGGCAGCTGAGCAGGCGAAAAGCCGAAGAAGGCGATAACGAAGGCGGTGATCCTGAGGGTCCAGAGAGGAACCATGCGAACGATGTGTGAAAAAGATTAAGTTTTTTGGCAGAAGTGCATGCTCTAGACAAGTAAAGGGAAAAGGTAATGGAGCTAGGGGAGAAAAACAAAATATAGTTAGAAGTAGTGAAGAATGCATATATCTGAGGGGAAGGTAATAATGACTCAAAAGTAACTGAGAAGTAACTAAAGAAAAGATACCGGTGAGGACATCCGAGAAGAGAAAGGATACCAGTGAGGACACCTGAGAGAAAAGAGAGAGGATTCCGGGGAGTGCACCCGAGAAGAGAGAGGATTCCAGGGAGGACCCCCGAGAAGAGAGAGAGAGAGGATTCACCTTATTCCTATGCTTTAATATAGCGGCTAGAAGAAACCTGCATCCAGAGTCCCAAATAAAGGGCAACCAATAGGTCACCACAGCGTTTAAAGATGCTTTGTGAAAGGAATGGGTTTAAGCTCCATGTCGGGGTAAAATTTAGAGGCAGAGATACATGTGGCCAGCTGGTGTTCGTCTAGTCTGTTAAACGTCTGTCTTACATGTTGTTTGTTGTGATGTCATAAGTTGAACATTTTCTTGAGAAGAACTGATTTAAATTTTATGCGATTGAATAACTGAGATATTATAGTATACGAATTGATGTTTTTTGAGTAACATAAAAGATGTCAAATTTTCGAACAAAATTTGGATTGGAGCTTGCAGTGATTGGTGCTCGCTCATATTGTGTGAATTGTTTAAAGTCACATAAAGCTTTGACGCGTTATATAAGAAGAAAGGGAACAGATTTAAGCATGTAAAACATACCTCCATTGGCATACCTATGCAAACAATTGCCGAAACATGCGCCTAAGCTGAGAAAGTACAATACAGAGTGGGTTAAGGGGACCGCCCACAAAATCTTTATGCCATGGCCACAGGGTGGGTCCTTATCTACAACTGTTTTGCAACACATGACGACATACTTGCATGCCACATACACGGGCAAAAGGTTAGACAAATGCCTAGCTGTTCTAGAACTTTGGAAAATGTATGAACAAGGAAAGGAAGAGGAAGCGCCAATAGATTGGATACTTGATGTATGCACAGAGGGGGGTGAGATGCCTACCGCGCCACCCGCCCAGCTGAAACAAATATTGAAGAAAATAAAGATGAGGGGTTATACCTGCTGAGAATTTAAAGCAGCTACAGGGTATAGCAACCCGGCATATGAGTCATCTACGCAAAGTAGTGACGAAAATCAAAGAAAAGGATATCACCTCCACAGTCCCGAGGGACAGGGAGACACGTGATGATGAAAGAAGGGACCAGACACATACAAGTACATCTCTTGATAAGGAGAGAGAAGGCAAAAGATGGAAAGGAAATGAAGATAGAACTGATGAGATAGTATTCGCAAAAAACGAATGGATGGGAGGGCAAATTCTATTGAAATTTGATGGCAAAGGCATTGATGATACTAAGCAAAAAGAGAGGCTAGATGATGTACAGAGAAAAGAGCAAGAGAAAGAAGAGACGAAAGAATAAGAAAGAAAGATAGACAAAGGCGAGAACAGCTATATCGCGAAGAGCAAGAAAGGCAGCTCGATCGAAAACAGAGAGCAGCCAATGATCAAGATAGACAGCAGCAGTAAAGGTCAGAAGAAGAGCAAAGAATACGAGGGAAGAGAATAAAGAGATGAAGGGATGAGGAAATCCGAAGGGCAGATGAATGTAGAAATGAAAAGAAAAAGGAAGAAGACCAGGTCAGAGAAGAGGCGAAGAAGCGCAAAGAATTTGACGACGATATAAAACGAAGACGGAGAGCATGCGATCTTGAATATCCTTGAAGAGAGGTTAAAAAACCTGATCCACTGGTAGATTGGGAAGACATCGAAGAATTTGTTCCCGAATATGATTCAGTACCAAGCACATCTAGGGCAAATATTGAAGATGACATCAACACCAGAAGCATCGGAGAAACGATCGATATTATATATGACGAAACGGGGCTAGAACAAATACCCCATGGAGAGGGGGAAGACGAGCGCCTAGAGAGCACTCAACTTTACGACACTGAGGATGTTTCCCGAAGTAGTGGGTATAGAGAACTATCCCTGGATAGACTAGAAACAAATAGGAATAAAAAGGACACAAGAAGTGGCACGAGTTGTGCACAATGTCTGACTCAGAAAGAGAGGAGCATGAGGAAAAGGAGGAAGAGAGGAGGATCGAAAAACAACTCCCAATGGAGAAAGGGATACGATGGTCAGACACTAGCGAGTCCGCACCGAAGGCATCAGAGTCAGCCACACAGTTGGACCGACATGAAGGAGTATCTCATGGTCAAAGTGGGGTGTCTCCACTGCCCTATGTGAGCAGGTTTAGGATGTTACCAGGCAGGCAGCGATGCGGGAATATTACCCCTGCAATAGAAAGGAGAACAATGAGAGAAGAGAGGGAGATCTATTTATCCCAATTTCTGTTACTCGAGAAAGGGGGGGGCGAGACACAATATATTCCATAGCCACACATGGATCGAGAAAATCTGAAAAATAGGCTTCCAGTGCTGGCATCAGGAGCTGGAAAATGGATACACGAGTTAGAAAAAATGACAGGAGGAAACACGTTAGCTATAGGGGATATCAAGGGTCTCCTCATCACCATACATGGTGAGAGAGCAGACGATGTGTGGACACGGGCGGGTTACCCCGGTTTGACCACAATCAATACTGCAAATGACAGAGCTCCATTTAACGATTGCAGAGCCGCAGTATGGAAGGCACTACGAGTGCTTTACCCAGACACTTCTGATATGGGAGCTATAATGACACGTAAAATGAAGGAGTCTGAGGATCCATTAATTTACATACAGAATTTTCAAGACACGTGGTTACTCGAGACTCATGAATCATGGACGAAATCTAAACCTATGTTCTATCATATATTGTGCCAAGGACTGCCAGAGCCAGTACAGAAACAACTTAAGAAATTGGTAGGAATCGAGGCTAAGCCATGGTCAGAAATACAGCTGACCATCGCACACTATTGCAGGCTACTACAAGAGAAGAATCACAAAAAGGAAGCTACACAAAAGTGTAAGGAAGCGAAACTGGTGCAGAAGAAATTGTCAAAATATGCTCTTGAGAGAGCCATGATAACTAGGGCAGCTGAATCAAGCAGGCAGCAAGTCAATAGTCGAATAACAAGGGGGGTCCTGGGAGACTCTCTGCCAGACATGAGTCCTGGTTACAAGAGCCTTACCCAGAGTCTTTAGCTCACTATCTTTCACAGAGGAGAAATATCCTACACATATCAGTCTTTGTCCTGCCCTGGGGCAGTCCAGCACCGAAATGCTAGGCAATTCTCCTCTGAACAAGTGTACCAACAGCAACCCCAGACACGTGTTTCTGTCTGGCTGAACCTCATCAGTACCAGGAACCTAGGGTGGATGTTGGTATAGGGGATAAAGAATATTCCTTCTTAGTTGACACAGGTGCAACACGGTCGTGTATACTTGAAGGCAAGTTTTCCTTGTCCGGTGAGGCCATAAATACTCAGAGTTTCACAGGAGCTACAAGTTGTGTTCCCTTCACAAATATACTTCCAGTCTCTATAGGAGAATGTGAAATGAATGTACCTTTATTATATTCACGACAGACCCCTGTAAACATTTTGGGTTGAGATTTAATGACAAAATTAAATATGACAATCTCATTCACGGAGGAGGGCATAGTATGCTCAACTTCAGGAATGCATTATTCAAATGTATGCAAAATTATTAGAGCATACGCAGGGCACCCAGTGTACTAATGGCAGGGCTGCCAGGTCTTGCAGACAAAATCATGAGAGCCCCAGATGAGTTTCTATTTAGATCAAGAATACCGATGCACGAGGAGAAGGGACAAGTATTTCCCTTGATGATACACACAGCTGCAGTACGAGGAAGAATGGCCTTGATTGATGGTTATGACGACGAAGGCCGACAATGGTGCGCAGTAATCACCATTGAAGAGGGATATCGATTGACTGACGTCACTGATGACGATCTGTTTGAAGAGCAAGCAGATAGGGAAGAGACTATGGTGGAAGTGAGTCTCACTTTTTTCGGGTGAGAATGATCAAAAGAGAAGTGCTTCAGAGAATGATGTTGGCACAAAACCGTTCTGAATATTTTGATGACGACATGGCCCAGGTGCCTGTCTCAGTGTGGACCACAGGACCAGTTGACGTAGGCATTTTGAAAGGGGTTGGAGAAGTGAAAATCAAATTGAAACCAGAAGCAATTCTACCAAGAGTTCAACAATATCCCATGTGCAGAGAGGCAGATGAAGGGATTTTTAAGACCATTTCGGCTATGATGGAGCAGGGCATCTTAGTGATGTCAGAGTCATGTAATACGTCAGTTTATCCGATCAAAAAATCAAAGGGAGGATCTTGGAGGCTAATCCAGGGTTTACGCCCAATAAATGATATTGTTGAGGCAGAGTTCCCTCTAGTTCAGAAACCGGCTACAATTCTATATAATATCCCTGTGGAGGCAAAATATTTGACGGTGATTGACTTGAAAAAATCATTTTTCTAAATCCCTTTGCACCGTGACTTACAAAGTCTGATGTCATTCACATTCAGACAGATGTGTCTGAAAAGCACAAGGCTACCCCAAGGGTACTGTGAGCCCCCTTCTATTTTTAACAGAGTCCTGCAGATGGACCTCAGCAATATTGCATTAGAAAGGGTTGTCCTGCTATATGTGGATGACATCTTAATTTGCAGCACGATAGAGGAGCAATGCAGACGCGATTCTGTTCAGCTATTGATTATACTGGCTGAGAAAGGATATAAGGTTGACAATGAAAAGCTACAATATTGTCAGCGAGAAGTGCTGTACATAGGCCAGTTGATTTCACATGAGGGAAAAAGAGTGACCCCAGAAAGAGCTGAAGCCATACTGAACATGACTAAGCCACATACGATAAAACAGATGCAGAGCTTTTTAGGCCTGTGCAACTATGTCAGAGCATGGATCTTCGACTATAGCTCGTACTCTAAGCCTTTACTTCAGGCCCTAAAGTAGGCCCCAATGATGAAAGGAAAGAGTGAATGGTCTGAGACCATGGAGGAAGGTTTTGCTGAACTTAAAAAAGCTATTTGCACAGCACCAGTTTTAGGGATTCCTAATTATGCAGAGGAATTTTACCTGTTTTCACACATGAATGGCAGCATTATGACGGCAGTGCTCACACAGAGAACCACCTTGGGGTACAAGCCCCTAGCATATTACAGTGGGAATTTGGACCCGGTTATGAAAGGCCATTTCCTGTGCGAACAAAGTTTAGCTGCCGCAGTGTTTGCCATAGAGAAGGCTACAACCATTGTAATGGGATGCTCAATTACATTGTATGTCGAGCACTCTCTATTTGCTATCCTAGAGAAACCTAAGGGTACATATCAAATCCATTGATTAAAGTAGCCCCATGTAAAATAGTGAACCCAGCTATCTTTATAGCAAAGCAAGTCACTGAAGGAGAGCCGATCCATGACTGTGCAAACTATGAAGAATTCTATGATGAGATCCCCAGAGTGAAAGAAAACGCTTTGGCAGAAGGAGAAAGTGTCTATATAGACGGTTCTTCAAGAATCAATCAAAATGATGGGCAGAGCTATACAGGCGTCACAGTAATGAAACACACCGCAAATTGAGAATTTTGAGTACTCCTTAGTGCACAAATACCATCTCACTATTCAGCACAGGCTGCAGACCTATTGGCGTTGATACTCGCCATTGGGAATCACGCAGACCAGGAAGTAACGGTGTACAGGGACTCCGCCTATGTGACGTCAACATTGCACGCAGGATTAGCGTGCTGGAAAAGGAGGGGCTACCTCCGAGCAGACGGCACACCAGTGTAGCACGCAGTCTTATTGGACTGGCTGATCAAGACACTACAGCTCCCAGTGGGCATAGCGGTCGTGAAATGTGCCGCCCACACAAAGGACAGATTTTATCTCACGCAGAAACCAAGAGGCAGACACGGAAGCCAAACGGATGGCATCCAAAAGTGAGACAATCATGGAGGTAGAAGTCACCCATACCAATGAGAGAATGTTGGTTGCACAAACTACACCGGAAAACTATAACAATCTAGGGCAAACATAGTTGATGGAACTCCAAGGGGAGGCACCACAGGAAGAGAAGAATCTTTGGAAACGGCGAGGGTGTTCCTTAAACCCCTCTGACAGTGTGTGGCAACAAGACAGCACTGGTAAACCAGTGATGCCTATAGCCCTGTTAAAATTAGCACTGGAGCAGCTACATTACCCAGCACATATGACAAAAGAGAATCTTGCAGCAATGCTTGCAGAAGACTGGTTCATACCGAATTTAACCGAGCATGTTTCATTTTTTATAGTGAACTGCATAATCTGCCAACAATTCACAGCTGGGCACACATTAAAAGTAATGAGTAGTCCTCCCCAGGCCAAATGCGCCTTTTCAGTACTTGCACATCGATTATGTCGACATGATTCAAGTATTTAACGGGTACAGATACTTAATTGTTGTGGTGTGTCCATTCTCTAGATGGATAGAGGCAGGTCCATGTACACACCCAGATTCTACCTGTGCGGCCACATTTTTAGTGAGAGAAGTGTTCCCAAGGTGGGTGGTCTGTGAAGTCATGAGATCAGATAATGGCCCTCACTTTGTAAATGAGACATTCAAACAGATTAGCTTGCTGCTTGGTATGAAGCACAAGTTCTCGTCGGCGTATCATCTCCAAGGTAACGGGATCTGTGAGAAGTTCAATGGCTTATTAAAGGAAAGGATAGCCAAGTTGAAGCTTACTCTAAGAAAGGGATGGTTGCACTGCCTTCCTTTGGCACTGTATGCACTCAGGAACCAACCCGGTTCTGACCATCATTTTATGCCACATGAGATAGCCACAGGAAGAAGAATGCATACTCCCCTGACACCGTGAAATAGAGCTAGATGTGATGCCCAGTCCACAGGAGAGATCTTAGGGTCTGAAATGCAAAATTACTTGAATTGCATGACATCTTGCCTTACTGTAATTTCAGACCAGCTGCAGCGATGACGAAAAGGGTGCAGGGCACCACGGAACACAGAAGGAGATACTACTGCAGACACAGCTCAAGGACTTTGTGTACCATCCGTTTTCGTAAGGAACCATACGAGGAAAAGGTGGGACGAGCCAAGATTTAACGGTCCCTTTACAGTGGAGGACTGCACTCCTTCCGCAGTGAAACTACAAGGCAGGAGAGCTTGGATTTTCCTGGACGATATCAAACCCTGCATTGGAGAAGGCCCCGTGCCTGCACCCCAACGCGAGGAGACTGCGAGCGACGGGGAAGAACCACAGCACGTGCAGACGAGATCCATGACGAAGAAAAAGGACGCTTGACCAGCCAGACAAAGACAAGGAACGTTTTGCAAAGTGTGGCTTAAAATTGGACACTTCATCTGAGCAAAAAAGGGGATAAGGACATAAACGAAGGACACTCTGTACATCCTAGTTGCAGGGTGTAGAAGAGAATTGCACATATAAGTCACAACATAGTCTGTTGAACTTTAACTTTAAATAGAAGCACAGTACAACTGTGACGAGGAAAGGACATGCCGAACTTTGAGCTCGGACACATAAATTGGAAGAAAAGACAGTATCCAGACTCATTTCACACCGAAACCATATTCGGAATTGCTTATGGTGTCCCACAGTAGCAGCATCACCAAGGATGTGGTGACAAACTTCAATCTAGTGCTAAGATCGTACTCGTCATTGGTGGGAACAATCACCAATGTCACTGATTTTTTTCAAGATCCCGAAAACGAAAAGGCAATAAGAAGATTGTTTACTGTAATTTCTGAACAATTTCTCCTACTTCCTGAGTACAGCGAGAAGCCAAATGTCCCAAGCAGAGAAGAAAGTAAATGAACTTGTCAATACATTATTCTTTCAAATAATCGAAGACTATCCAAATCTTGTCAAAGAACGACAGACACACTCCTGTTTCTCCGAGACCCAGCGAATACACAGCATCTAAGCCAACTCCTAAATAAAATTGTGATCTTAGTTGCACTCCACGCAAAAGGACAGTGCATATACTGTTCCTAAAGTGAAGTGAAAGCTTAAAGTCCTAAACGCAAGCAGAACGGGACAGATGCCGCTGTCCCCAGAAGACAGTAGATTGGCACACAATGTTCTCTTTCATTTAGTCACTGATTTTCCAGAGCTAGTGGGGAGACCGATCGATGTTGACGTCCTCACATTCATCAGAGACCCACCCAATATTGCACAAATGGGCATGCTCTTGCGTGGAATAATGCTTTAAGTGGAACTGTCTAACCGTCAGCAGAACTACCTGAAGAGATTCTAAAAGCTTTTCCGCCGAGGGACAGATCGAGAGAGCATTGCCAGAGATTTCCCTTATTGTCCATTGACAAAGACAACATGTCTTCAGGACTGAAGCAGATAAGAGGCGTAGACTGGGAATTGACCTATTTTGAACATGCACAGTAAAGAGACTTGCAGAATTATTGCCTAGTAAGAACACTGCATCCTGAGACAATAGACAATCCATTATTCAAACAAAGGGGGACAATCATTTAAATATAAAAAATTAACATTTTGGCGAATGATCGAGATGGGGATCCAGAGCAGCAACCTTGTCCTCCCACAGGAGGAAAGACATCCACGTTTCTGTGGAAGCAAATGCTGCCGCCTGACCTACAGGGGCATAATGTATTTGTGTATTATATTCATCATTGTTTTACTGTCATTAACAATCAGAACTGCATTTTATATTGGTGCACAAAGCATTTCAATTCCAGTGCACTCACCTAATGATGCACACATGAAGCCTACGGAGGCACCCAGACCTTACATACATTCATTCCCGTCCCTAGATATATGTTGGTGGAATGAATGAACTTGAAATGGATGTGATTAGCAATGACACACACACACTTGTGGTAACAAACAAAAAGGAAAGCCGGAGACAGGGTTGGCAAGGCATGAATGTGACAAGATTAGAGACAACCACACGCATGCAAACATGGAATGCACATGCAACAGGCCTCGTGTCAATGACTGCAGAACCACAATCCAAAACATGGGAGAAGAAAAGACTGCCTACTATGAGAAATCACACTACAAGCGAAGTGAAAAGACAAATGAAAGAAGTTGAACCCCTGAAGACACAAGAGGAGTTGGAGAAGACACCAACAGAAAGAACAGTAATAAACACCTCTGAGATGACACTGATGGAGACGAAGACAAACTCAAAGAAAATCTCACAAGCACAGCTGATAGCAGAATCCATCTGGCCGTCATTGGCCAGAGCCAGGAAAAGGCAAGAGGGAATAGAGAGAATTGCCAGACTTTCCTCAACTCAAATGGCACAAATGAGGAGGCCTGCACCATGGACCAGGATACCTGAGGATACTCCAGCAAGAAAGAGCCATACAGATGCATTCAGGGATGTAGTAATAGCAAACTACATGAAAACCTTAAGAATCAAGAGAAGTATGCACGGAGATGACAACGAATTAAACAATTACCTGGACAGCACAGCACATTTGGGAAACAGCATTTCGTACCAGCATATGGAAGAAGTTGGAAGCCAAAGTTCAGAATGGGAATGCTTTGTTTGTGCACTCCTGCCATGCAGCATGGGGGAAGTCCAAGATCTTTGTAGCTGTAGAAATTGATGTCCAGACAGCACGCTGTTTTTCGCACGTAGCCATGTGCAAGACCAGAGGCCAGTTCATGGGTAGTGATGCCTCACTGAAATGGGCAACTGAAGCAACTGATCCTGATGAAGACGATTATGTCCAGGACATAAAGACAAGAAACAATGGAAAGACAAAACACATTGTGATCAGATATGAGCAGCCTGGAGTTAAAGGAGCAGAAATCCGAAGAGAAGCGAATCAAACTAAATGTCCAAGGGAAAACCCCAGAAGAGGCTTGAAGTTGGAAGAACAGAGGCCAAATGCAAATTTGGGGAACAGTGCTTTCACCAGACGGATGGGAGAAAGGAGTAGTGATATGCAGAGCATGGATGGTCATAGGTCAATACGAACCTACCATCAACATAGTGCGAAATGGATGCATGCCGTTTTAGCCATAGCTTGCAAGACTGCTGACATGGGTCGAAGACAGAGGAGGACCCCTGCAGATAGTGCCATTAGAGAACACAAAATTCTGCTTCAGGAATAATGGCACAAGAAAAATGGGAGAGAATCAGAACTGTGGATGAGTTTTTGATGCCCCAGAAATGGTGCCCGGAACTGCTGTAATTATGGATCATTATTGGGCATGAGGATCCAGAGCCTACATCAGACTGCTGAAAAACTGGGGAGGTATATGCACAATAGTGAACGTCCATGTTCCAGCATTGGTGATCCTGAAAAGTGACCTGAACATTGACAGTTTCCCGAAAGCAGAAGCTCCCCTAAGGAAAAAGAGATCTGTGGAACTATTAACACAGATGAAGAGAGAGAATAACTTCTCTGCCAAATCAGAAGAAGCCTGTCATGCAATTCCATATGAACATAGGCTGTTCAGCCTCACCTCATCAGTGTTCACTACTATTTTTATGCCAAGAATTCAGGTCGGAGCAAATACTAAATGGTTGCAGATAACCAGATGGGAGTTACTACAGACCATCAACACAACAGTAAAAGGATTCAATGCGATTAAGGAATATTTAAGAGCCATCCGACTGATGATTCTCCAGAAGAGATATGTGCTTGACATGATCACAGCTATGGATGGAGGAGTTTGTGCAAAAATTGGAGAATCATGTTGCACATTTACACCTTCTCACGATGAGGAAAATTGAACTTAAACAGAAGCCATAGGTATGCTGACAAAACTGCAGAACCAGATGATTGACAAAACTGACGAAGTGGACGATGACAGCTGGTTTGGATCACTATTCCCATGGGTCCCACAATGGATGGCAGATGCATTCAAGTTCCTGGGAGCCCTGCTAGTAATGATATTACTAGGTATCTGTGTCATTAAGATAATAATTTACCAATGCCAGAAAACTGTGAAGAAAGCCATACGGATGAAGATCATGACTGACGTCAAGCCAGGCTGGAAGCCCAAAGATCTGACCAATGAGGAAATAAGAGACTTTGTGAAGGCTAGCATTCACGCACCAGAGGGAACAAAGTTTCTCTACCCCAGGAAGCATCAAAATTATGTGGGAAGATGGGTTTACTGTAGCCCAAATGGACAATGTCAACTAATGACATGGAATAAAGACGAACATGTAAAGATCGCAGGAATCCTGAAAGGAGTAATAAAGATATGGACTCCAACAAGACACTTCTTCAAACCATCATGTATATATCCAGAAGATGAAGAAAGAATGAACCCAGGTGATGGAGTGAAGATAAATATAGAAGTACTAAGTAAGATGAATCCAAAGATGGAAGTGAAAGTGGTCAATGAATCACCCAGAGGGGGGGTGGGTGTAGAGGAGGTCCCAAATAAAGCCTGCACTCCAAACATCCATTTTGAAGTTCCAGGATTGTTCACACCGAGATATGTGACATATGATGATCAAATAAACCAGCAAGAACTGCAGTAGGGCTCTGCCCAGTGCCTATCGGAAAACAGCACCTATTGAAGTACCAGTACCAAGAAAACAATGGACAGTAAGGTATCCATTGAGGAAAACCTACCAACAAATGAGACGAAATGAAGATTGCCTAAGTACAGTCCCGGAGGAAACCAAAAAGGTCTTAATGGAAGATGAATGGTGACGTCACAAGAACCTGGACTGACTTACAGATCGAAGAAATGACGACCAGAGAATGACGCAAAGAGACGAAATGCCATGAATAAGGATATCGTGAAGCTAAAGTGAAAGGCCGATGTCGAAATACAAGAAGTAAGCTGTAAGCAAGATGAAGATAGTAACCAGTTTACACCTGTAAAAATGCTTGGAACTAAGAACAAAAGGAATCCAAAATATGTATAACTGCGTCCCCTGCACACTTTCTAAAAGGCTAAATGAGCCTAATGGGAGTAAGGATAATTAAGCAAAAATATGCACAAGTTAGTCACACTTTGAAACCTACATACAGGTAATTTCCATTATTGTCATAAATAAATTCAATGATTCATTTGTGTTGAAAGAAACCATTTTTTCCTTTTATTTGTTTCTTTGTTGGCCCAACGCGTTTCGAGTTAGATACACTCTTCATCAGGGGCAGCATATTCAACAAATTTCATCTACAAAATAGGAACATTCAATTCATCATTTAGATTTACATTTTATGTGACAAACAAAGAGTATTCTAATTACAAAAACTTTGTGCCCTCAAATCACACATAAATACCGCCGTGATCAGGTGAGGCCATTCAGCAGCGGCTCCCGACCGCATCTGGATGGGCTTTCTTGGCCGGACCTTCTCTCCCAAAGTAAGTACCAATAGTTTAGAAATTTGATATTAGGCTTCATAAGTTTGTTTTCTTTCTACATATCTGGTCACTCATCTCTTACAGATTGGTTGACCAGGAACTTGCTAAGGCTACAACGCGAGGTGACCGTGGTCCCTCTTGCTGCTTCCTTACTTACCAGTACAACTGTAGACAATCTAGTACAACTATAGATCTACTGTCTACAGCACCTTACCCCTACAAACCTGTAGTTTGGGTAAGTCCCATTCTTGAATTTACTCACCTATGATCCTAGATTTTTTCTTCTACTTGCCTTAAATCTCGCCATCATTCCACAGTTTTGGATACTAGTATTTTCCAATTTTCTTGAGTTTAGGTACAACTGGCACCAGTTTCTATCTAAATTTTGATGTTCATGACTAGCCATACTTTCTCATAAATTCATCTAGAAGTTTAGGTAAGATCCTAACCCGCATTGAGCAATCTATATATACATACATTATTTACAAATGTGATAGTTTCACTGGGTCATTGTCAAAATTATGAAATTCAATATTTTGATCATATTGCTATGTAAATAGAACTGAATGGAGTCCTGGTTAGTTTGAACTTTACCAATCTTGAGTCAAATTTCGTTCCAATGTATACATGAGAGAGAAGGTCATTAAGAATCTGTTAGCTTTGCCAAATGATTACGTTTTTGTAATTAGAATACTCTTTGTTTGTCACATAAAATGTAAATCTAAATGATGAATTGAATTTTCCTTTTTTGTAGATTAAATTTGTTGAATATGCTGCCCCTGATGAAGAGTGTATCTCACTCGAAACGTGTTGGGCCAACAAAGAAACAAATACAAAGAAAAAATTCTTTCTTTTAACACAAATGAATCATTGAATTTATTTATGACAATATTGGAAATTACCTGTATGTAGTTTTCAAAGTGTCAATAACTTGTGCATATTTGTGCTTAATTATCCTTACTCCCATTATGCTCATTTAGCCTTTTAGAAAGTGTGCAGGGGACGCAGTTATCCATATTTTGTATTCCTTTTGTTCTTTGTATATATCCAGCCTAGATACCAAGGCTGTGTCTTTCTCCCCCCCTAAAACATTTTCATAGTAAAACTAATCTTTTTCTTATTTTTCAACCAAACTATATCTACCTTGGTGTGCAAGTGTGTTCACCCGTGTTAGTTAATATGCTTGGAACTGCAAGAAAGCTAAGAAAACAGTGCGGCTTGCTATGCTTAGTAGAAGAATAGTGCATCAAGCGCCAGTATACATAATCTACCCCAAATAAAGCACAGTATTAGAAGTGTATTTCTACTTTGCACAACAAGCAGAATCAACCCAGGTTACTAAAGGCCAAACGAGAACAGATTCATATTTAGCAAAACGAGAAGAGATTGCTGAATTGAAACTCAGCAGAGGCAACTCGTGCCAGGAAAGCCAAGGTCATACGAATAAAAGAAGCGAACAGTAGCTATATCTAATTGAAACTGAGAACAGAATATCCTGCCTCTGAAAGGTCGAGATAAGAAGACGTGGGCAGGTGGCGGGCCAAATGAGAATCAAATACAAATTGAGAGAAAGGAGACAAATTCACGGTGTGAGAATCACGTGACCAGCCAAGCAATAAGAAGCTAGGGTTCACACCTACGCTTGGCACCAGACCAGGAGGAGATATCAGAACTTTTCCAGACAGAAGATGCAGTTTCGAGGCCAACCACAGTGAACTAATTGACACATAGACACTAAAGTGATTATTGATTGTAACCTTAATTTGAGAAAGGCTGGGTAACTAAGGGGCACCCCGTCTCCTGGCCACCCATTCTGCGTGCTGATAAGCAAAGTGGAAAAGTATGCATGGGGTTGGTGCCAACCAAATCAGTGGACCAAATAATCTAGGGTCCTATAGTCAGTAGAACCAATGAGACGTTGTACTTTTAGTGACATCTACAGTAGTCATTTTCGAGGGAAGGGCTTAGATGCCCACCTGACAGTGTTTTACCCAACCTCCTCACTCCGTTACCATATACAGATATAGTACCTATAGTAAAGTTACCTTTCCTAGCCAATAGAATTGCATGTTAACTTTTGAGTGTTACACGTCAGTGATGATGAGTTTTGAGTATAAATGTTACAACTTGTATGAAGTTCGTTGGAGTTGAAGCGAGAAGGACGATCACATCACTGCTGATTTCCATGCCTCCCCGTTTTCTGTACTTGTCATTAAACGGACTCCTTTTGCCAAACCATTGAGTTGTCCTTATTGATTGCTGTTGGAGTAATGAATCTTCACCCCCATCCATCTGAAGGGTGCAGCTATCTCGTCTTAAAGTACTTCTGAGCAAGCCTCAGCTTTATGGGCCGGCCGGCGGATCTTGGAGTACACCACTAACTCATGAATGGTGGTAGCCCCCCTCCTTTCCACCCTCTTTCTAGGCATCAGGAATGGCAAAGGAATACATTTTGCTTGGCAATGCATTTACGGCGGAGCACAAGAAATGCCTTTAGCATCTTGGATGCCTGTATAGATGAAAGGAGTGGGAATACCCCACCATCCTTGAACAGATGGTACATTGCCCAAAGCACCGTTTAGCGGTGCAGATAACTAGACCCAGTGACAGGTCTTCAGCCAAGTTGATTACAGTTAACAGGCTGCGATTAGCAGTGGGTGTAAAAATTGGATACTGGCTGTGCCTCCCGCAATGCACCAGGGGTTGAAGTGGAGAAATTGTTTATTTATTTTGACTTGAATAGAGCGCACCGAACTCGGGGGCATCTGAGCGCTGGTTACAAGGTTACGGACATGGGTATTAAATTGGCTACAGGTAATAGTTATTAGTTAGTTACAGGTAATGGTTACAATGTTATAGGCATGAATGATCCGTACAAGTTACTGAACTGGGCGGAGGAGGCAGTGCCAAGAGTTGACGGATTGGGCGTGTTCAGTTCAATTTAGGGGTCTTGTGTGAAGAGCCAGGTTTTGAGTCCTTTGTGGAAGGACTAGGAGGAGTCATCGGATCTTGGGGCTAGAGGGAGGGCATTCCAGAGTTTGGCCGCGATCACCGGGAAGATGCTTCCCCCTCTTTTCTGGCGCCTGAATCTGAGAATGTCAAGTAAATGGCAGTAGGCAGCACGGGTGCGTCTGGACGATTGGGCCAAGTACATTTTCTGGACAGGTAAGAAGGGACAGTGTTTGAGATACATTGTGGGTCAATGCTAGCGTTTTAAACATGATGCTTTCTTGGACTGGGAGCCAGTGGATTTTTTGTTTGGCTGTGGAAATGTGGTCTTTTTTTACAGATGTTTGAAGCTGCTATTAGAGCGTTATTCTGAATGACCTGATTTTATTTTACGGGCATTGTTGCCTGCAAAAGGGAGTTGCAGCAGTCGATCCTGGATAGAATGTGAGCGCTCTAGGGAATGTGATGCAGCTGTCAGTGGATAGGAATGGCATGCAGGCATTCATCAATTTCACAATGTATGCTGATGCAGTAGCGTTTACCTGTCTAGTTAGTGATAAAATGGAGTCAAGGTATACTCCCAAGGTCTTCACCTCTTTGGCAACGGTGAGGAGGTTCACGTCGATGGAAAAGGATTTGTATGAGTAGTTGAGTGTGTTAAGGCGGGATTGTGTGCCAATAAGTAGTTTGGTTTTCTCATCAATTAGGCATAAACCCTGTTGTGCCATCCAGGCTTGGCTGTTTTGGTATAATGTGCTTAGTGCACTGGAGTCTGTGTCATAGTTGCCTGAGATGGGTAGGAGGATTTGGGTATCGCCTGCGTAGTCCGTGTAGGTGACACACAGGGCATCGAGGCGGTCAAAGAGGGGTTTGGTGAAGATATTGTACATGGTCGGTGAGACACATGAACCTTGAGGCAGTCCACAGGTGACTGGAGCGGGGGGTCTGCCGCTGAGGTGTAGAATACTCTCCTTGTGTGGTTAGATAGGAAGGACTTAATCCAGGCTATGGTTTTGGCCGATAAGTGGGCAGCTGAGGAGAGATATTGGCAAAGGATTTTATGATTGACCATGTCAAAGGCTGTGGGTAGGTCAAGTAAGAGGATGATGGCTATGTTGCCATTGTCTGATTTTGTCCATTTGGATTTTTAAATCCAGGAGGGCAGATTCTGTTCCGTGACCAGGGTGCAAGCCTGATTGGTGTAGGCCAAAGAGACCGTGGGTTTCGAGATAGTTTTGGATTTGCAGATAGGCAGCTCTGTCGAGTATTTTGAGGAGTAAGGGTACAGTCGTGATGAGGCGGTAGTTGGTGGGAATGTTGGCATCAAGTGTAGGCTTCCTCAGAAAGGTGAGCACCAAGGCTTCGTCTAGATTCTCTGGGACATTGCCAGTTGAGAAGGAGTAATTGATCAACGCTGTGATGAAAGGGGCAAGGTCTTCAGCACACTCCTTTATGAAGTTTGCCAGACAAATGTCTCCTTGGCATTTAGATGGTTTCAGCCCTTTAATAAATTTGGTAGTTTCAGAGGTTGTGACCGGGATGAATTTGAACCTGGGAAAGGGGAGAGGGGGATGATGGTCTGGAGCCTGGTCAATTATAGTGAGTTTGTTTTTTTTTGTGCCTTGATTTGTTTGTAGTTGGGAAATGTTGTCTAGGAGAGCTTTTTGGATGTTCTTGCACCAGCTGATATCTTTGGCGGCAGTCTCTGCTGCTCTTTTTGAGGGTTTTGGGACTGTGGGTATAACACGAGTTGAGGTGGGCCTTTGGTTTAGGTTTACGGATCCTCAGAGGTGCTACTTTGTTGATGGCTTTTGGTTGTATAGTTATACCATGGTGGTGGGGTCAGTGTTTGCTTGTGAGTGAGCTGTTCGAGGCAGCAGCAGGGGGAGTATGTTGGTTGCCGATGTGTTCAGAGAGTTTCTCGAGAGGGATGCTGGTGCTGGTAGGGATGAGACCTCTGAGAGAACTGCCTTGGTAATGTTGAAGGTGATGCCATTGTGGTCTGACCAGGGACAAGGATTGTTAGTTAGAATGTTGGTGTTGCAGTTTAGGTCTGCAACCAAGTATAGTGTCCTACCTTTATTATGAGTGGGACTTGCAGTCTGATGGGAGAAGCCTGGGGATTCAATGGTGTTGGCAAGGGCCTGTGCATGAAGATCAGATGGGTTGTTTAGGCTTAGGTTGAGGTCTCCCAGTAGAATGATTTTGGAGGATTGTTTTGTGTTGGTAGAGAGTAGTTGCACAATGTCTTCCTCAAAGGAGAGTGGTGGGCCTGGGGGTCTGTAAATTAAATGCATTGTAAGGGCGGCTATCGCAGATAAGGCGATTTTGATTGAAAGGAGCTCACCTGAGCTGATAGTTTGGTTTGGAATTTCTCTAATGGATAGTATGTTTTTTTTCCAGTAAAGGCTACTTCGCCTCCTTTGGATCCCAGTCTATGATATGCCATTTCTAACACACCTGTACACGAGTGTTTCTAGGCGTGACAAGACAAGGTTGGGGGGGACAGAGGGAGGACAAAACAGTGATCTTACTAGGCCTTGTGTCATTCAGATCACACAAGGGCGGGGAATTGGATGGGGAGAAGTGCCAATGGGGCGAGAGGGGGTGGAGAAGTGCAGGTAATCAAAAGTGCAGCCTGCTTGTGGCTCAGTGCAGGTAATAGAAAGTGCAGTAAACGGGTGGCTCTTAAGCGCAGAGAGGGGACTGTAGGGTTACAGATACAGACCACAAGTGTTGGGGGAGCCAAGAGGCAGTGTGAGGTGCAACTGGACGTGCAGCGCCTGGGTCCAAGTTCAGAGGGTTGCCAGGTGACCAATGTGTCGACCGGATGGGTCATCAGCATGGTAGAGGAAGAGAGAAAGCGGAAGTGAAGAGGATGGTCTTGAGTTGCTTCCGTAACCAGAGGTGGTTGTTCTCAAGTTTGAGAGAGGCAGGGAGGCTGTTCCAGAGGGAGGCCCCACTCGAAGAAAGAGATCTGCCCCCAACTCTCTGCTTGGAAAAGCGACCTACCCTCAGAGCGTTGGAGGTAGTGTGGTCCCAGGCCCCAGAAGGCATTGTGGATGATAAAGAGGGTCTTGAACTTGATCCTTGCTTCCACTGGGAGTGAAGAGATTTCAGTGCTGGAGAGATAAGATCCCTGGGCTGGTTATCTTTCCTGGCGACAGTGTAACCAATCGGGATGGCGTAGGAGAGGGAAGGACCAGCAGCTGTCTGCAACCATTTTTCTGTGATTGCTAGAAAGTCCCGTTATTTAGAGGCAATGAGGTTGGATATGTCAAGGGCATGGGCAAGGAGGGATCTGGCATTAATGAGCGCTCCTGTGAGGAGTGTTGTGGAATTAGGTATTTGTCAGAGGTGGAGATGATCTTGTTAGGTGTGCGTTCTAGGCTAGCAGGGGATAAAGGTTTGGCTATAGTGTAGGCTTTGGCCTGTACTGTGGCCGCTGTGTCCAGGTTGGAATTAAAAAGGATGTTGGATGGAGAGTTTGTCATGAGGGCAGCGTGGGAGGTACCTGTGGCAGCATCGCACTTGAGGGTGTTGGGCTCAGGGGAGAATGATGTTTGTGCAATGTGTTTATTATATAAGGTTGGGATAGTATGTTGAAGTGTTCTCGTGGTGCCAGCGCTGGTGGCTCTGGAGTTTAGTTGTGCATTCCTCCAAGTGATCGGAGGAGTTGTTATTTGTAGGTACTGCCAGCATGTAGATAGGTGAGACGCTAGTATTCTATTCCGATTGTCGAGTGAAGAGGGTTGACTAGGGCTTGAGGTCGGCTTATGTCTTGTGGGATAGAAGTGATGTTGAGTGGATATGCCTTGGGCAGGAAGAATGATGGTGGGATGTCATGTGAGTCCGGGAGATGATTGAAATTTTTAGGGTGTGTGTGTATAGTTGGTGGTGGCATGCTGTGGGAGGTTGGTGGAGCAGATAGCTGGCTTCAGCTCATCAGTAACTTGGTGGGGCCAGGCAGTGGTAAGGCCCGGGCAAGTGTATGGCCTTTGGTGGAGGGCAGCATTGCGTGGGGACTCCCCTCACGGGTCCGGCTGGAGGGGTTGCTATCATTTATCAGAAACTGGCAGTAGAGGGCTCTATATGGGAAGGGTGTGCTTATGTGCAAGGATGAAGGCCTGAGTGGAGCTCAGCATTAAAACCTATAGCATTTTCTGTTGATGGTTGGCTAAGGAGTAGAACTGTGTTGGATCAGTTGGACCAGGTTGCATAGGAAGTCATTGAAATGGACGTGGTGGCTGCATCTTAGATTTACAGCTTAAGATGGTGGCACTTGGTAGTGACGCCTATAGAGCAAGAGAAGGCGGCAGCTAACTTTGACTTTCTGGGGATGAATTGAAGGCACGTTGATGCGCTGTGGCTAGGGTCTGTGGTGGCAACTAAGTAGAGGTTTGTATAGGCCCAGAGTGAGCATATCTAGGTGCATCTGACGTAGCCTTTTTTTCTTTTTTAAACCAGCCTGGGCACATCAAAGCCCAGGGGTGTTGCTATGTCTGGAAAAGACCCAGGGCTACGCTGATGTCTGGACTGTCGGAACTAGGGGCTAGCTAGTCTTTTGGTAGTAGTTCCTGAGATTCTATCCGGGGCTACAGCCAAAATATCAGGGGCTATATCCCCCTTAGCCACCCCCTAGCAACGCCTCTGTCAAAGCCTGTAAGATCGAATTCAAACGGTGCACATCAATGCATGCAAAATTGAATTTCAGGCGGGGCACATCAAAGCAAGTAAGGATGCATTTCAAACGGGGTTCATCAATGCATTTAAATGTTTTTTTTTTTACGTGATCACATTAGTGCATGTGCTATCTGAGCCTGGAGGAGAGTCTGTTCATAGTGGGGCGTGTAGTTGAACCGGTGGTGGTTGGGTCAGTAAGTGGGGTAAGTCTGCCAGGTGGGGTTTACCAGTGTAGGTGCCAAGGTGGAGCCAGAGCTGCCTCTGGCTATATAGCATGAAATCTCGTGAAGAGGTGTTCGCAGCTGTAGCATGCTCGGACAGGGCCTTTGACGGACAGGCTGGCTCCCGCCTCCTCGTGACTGTGATTGGCTCATAAGCAGTGAGGCAGCCAATGAAAGAGGGGGCCAGGCTAACAGGATGAGGAAGGCTTGTGGGCATTAGGCACTGCAGCCATCTTTGGGTTGACGCCCTGTTTCTACCAGGTTTCCTAATTAGCAGGGGCGTAGGAGACACGTAAAATCTGGGGGGGACAGGGGCCATCTTGGGGACTTTGCTTTATTTATTTATTTATTTATTTATTGTGTTTTAGTCAAAGAACTTGACTTTTCACAAAATTACAATTAAAATAGCAGTACGTATTAAATTACAAATATCACTGTATAAAACAAGAGAAAAGAAGAAAAGAAAACAGAAGAAAATTAAAGGACGCAGCAGCAAAGAACATGTCTTTGTATGTTGCATTTCTGGGTTTTTCATCTGACTATGAGCTCATGGTAAGAGAGAGAAAATAACAATTACTTCCAGTGGGCCACAGCTATGGCGCCAGCTCGTTAAGAGGCAGATCACCTGTAATTGGACTCCTGCCAATTAAAGGAGTTGAAGCCCTTTCAACTAACTGCAAGAAAGAGGAAATCTTGTTTGTACCTCTGAGTAAGCCCTGTAATGGGAGTAGAGGGACCAGGTGTGTGATGTTGCTGCTTTGACTTTCCTCGGGGGGCGGGGGGTCTGAGAGGGTACAGCAAACAAGGAGGATGAGCGATCGCAAGCCCATCCCCTTATAAGCACTCCCCAGGTCCGCGGCCGGATATGTCGGACCCGGGGAATGCCTAGTGGTTGGGGTGTATGTGGACCCAGGGGGGTGGCCAGAGGGGCAGCCCGCTATGTGGACTGCCCCTCTAGCGCCCCTGCGAGGGCCCGGCCAGCCTCTCACGATGAGTCTGGTGCCTCTTATTCCATCTCATGCTGGCTTCAGAGCCTAGCCTTTCTTTTCCTTTGTTATTCTGAATGCAGAGCTGGACTCTGTTCCTTTTTTCGTTTAACATTTGCAGCAAAGCCTGATCTATTTGATTCTCTCATATGTTACTAGGACGGCAGAGCATGGGTCCCCTGCACTGTTACATTATTCAAAGAGCCCCTCTGACCTTTCTTTTTCTCTCACTGCTTGCTTGCAACACTCAACATATTCTTCCTAACACAGCAATGGCAGCTGCAGTCTGTCTTAACTATTAGTTCCGTGTCTTGAATTGGCCTCTTATTTCCGCTTTTCTGTCTGCAGGGGACGCTTTTCTGTTCTACCAGGTCATAAGAGGGCAACAGCTAGCCAATATTGGAAGAACATGGGCATATTATGCCCCAGGCTGGCAACTGCCTTCCTAATGCCTACACAAGAGACACAACTCTTGCCTTTGTTTCTAACAGTAATTCAGTGGATGAAGAAACGCGAGAACACACATATTGCTTATAAATGAAGGGGATGATGTCACACTTGATTAAGACATTTTGATCACACCAGGAGCTAATTTCCAGCTGCAATTAAGCAATTACCTTTTAGATTTCTGGCTTTAAATAATGTTAGTATCACCTGGAAAGCACAGAGGTTGCTCAACGGGGTTCCTGGAGCATGAGGGGTACCCTACTCGCGGGCATGCATGATTGGAGGGCATTCTTGCCCTGGTTTGGATCCTGGGCCCTACAGCCATTTGGTTGTACGTACCCTTTGAGGGTGGGCAGACATTGCCTCCTGCTTTTGCCCAGTAACAGCTCTGCTTTGCAACTTTATCACACATACCTGTCAGGTGGCATGTAACTCAATGCTACTAATGTTATCAGCCTTAGACGTCTGGAATCCCTTGCTACATCAACTAGGGTAGAGGCTTGCCACCCGAGACTTACCCATGTCTGAGTCGGCATCTGTCGCCCTGTGGGGAAGACACACACAGAAAGAGCAGGGCACAGTGCCCTTGTGGGTTTTTCACACTTCTTCCTTGGGGTTGGCACAATTAACTCCACAGAGAAAGTTGCTCATGCTGGGCAACATTCTGCCACTTTGACAATGTCACCCAAAGAGCGAAATTGGCCATTTGAAATACCTCTGTCGACTGCTTAACGCGAGATGGCAATTAAGGGCATTTGCCAACGCACTCAAGAAGCACGGGACACGCACTTACCAGCGACATGCCATGCTCACTCATTCTGATTATGAATTGCCATTTATCTGGGGTCATGTTAAATGTATTTATTTATTTATTACATGTGTAGCATCACGCAAAAAACCCCAAGCATCAAGGCGCAAAGTAAACTGCATGGAGTGGACCATTTCCATTGGCGCATGTTTTTACTTTTCTGCCACAAAATGGAAGATTTTAGCATGAAAGGCAAGTGAAATCACATTGCTTTTCCACTTTGGAAGAGTGTAAATACTTCGCACAATTAGCAATTGCTGGCGGAATTGACAATGGCTTCCTCTGGACTCCACCCACTTTTACCAGGTTTCAATTCCAAGCAGATCCCAGAGGAATCCCTTCCCTTATTTCCAGCATGAGAATCCATGCTGGCAGTAAGGCCGCATTTGTCTGGTGGAGTGGGAAATACAGGGGGTCCTGGTGTGTCCACTAGGCTCCCGAACTCCACCCAGAAAATGCACGAAAATCTGGCCAATTAGAAAAAGTGACAATAATAGTGTTTGCCACCACTTTTTCTGAACCAATTGACCTGGAAAATGCTGTGTTGCATCGCAAGCTGAATGCATTCACTCTGCCTATTATCCCACCGGAAGCTTAAGCCAGGTGCTGAACACATGTGTTACATATTCCTTTGCACAATCTGCATTTGGAGTATTAACTAACTGAGCTACCTTACAAATGATATCTCCTCTGGGGCTTTACTGTCCTAACCCCTTAACTGCCATGGGTATTCCCCCCAGTGCCAAGGCCTTTTTTGGTGATTTCGGTGTGTTGCCATTCAATCCCTTGTAACTTCTTTGTTACATGAGATATCTCGGCCAAAGTTGGCCCCTTTTTCCCCACATGTAGGCAGCCATAACCTCACCCAGGAATCCTAGTTTGCTATAGGGGGGTGAGAGAAAATAACCAAAATGGAGAACATTTGTTTTTTTTCTTCAGAAAATGAAATGACAATAAAATGTTGTACAAAGAAGCCTGTGGTGTTTTCCTTGTAAGAGCTAGGAACAAATGGTTTGCTGTGCTGGATTCGCCATTTTCCAGGCTTTCAAGAACAGATTGAGTGGAAACCAAAATAACATATTTTGGTACATACATTTCTGAAAAGTAGACAATATTCCAAGTTTAGGAAGGGGTGATTTGCGAAGGTCAGGCAACAACTATATAGGGTAAGATTCCATAGTTTGGGGGAAATTGGGAAAATGACAGAAAAAAACACAATTTCCGCACATTTCACTCTGGTCACCCACCGAAACACACAGCCAACAACAGTGAGCGTACCTTCCCGTGTTCCCATAGGTTTCCCGACGAAAACGTTACCTCACGTGTGGGTGCACCTACCTGGGTGCAAAGGAAAAAGCCCAAAACACTGGTAACCCCGAGTCTTTTTGCACAGCAGATTTTCAGGAATTTTGCTCATGTGGACAACCTACAGATTTGGGCCAAGGGTGGCGAAGCCACAAAGGAAATCAGGGAACCCCATACATTTCTGAAAAGAAGACACCTGTGGGAATCCACAGAGGTCTGACTTGTACGAATCGCCCCATAATTTATGACCCACAATTCCTGACAAAGTCTGAAATTTGGTGGAAAAAACACAATTTTCACTTTGTCTGGGATTATGGTAATACATTTTGGGGTGATTTGCGCAAGTTAGACCTCTGTGGATTCCCACGGGTGTCTTCTTTTCGGAAATGCATGGGGTACCCTGTTTTCCTTCGTGGCTTCGATACCCCAGGCCCAAATCTGTAGGTTGTCTCCCCAAACCCTTTGGGGGTTACCAGTGGTTTAGCCTTTTCCCTTTGCGCCCAGGTAGGTGCACCCACACATGTGAGGTACTGTTTATGTCGGGACACCTGTGAGAATGCAGGAAGGACATGTGGTGTTGGCGGTGTGTTTCGGTGGGAGGCAAGAGGGAAATGTCCGAAAATTGTAGTTTTTTCACCAAATTTCAGACTTTGACGGGGATTGTGGGTAATACATTCTGGGGCGATTCACGCAGGTCAGACATCTGTAGATTTCCACGGGTGTTCTCTTTTTGGAAATGCATGGGGTTCCCTGTTTCCTAGGTGGCTTCCACACTCTAGGCCCAAATCTGTATGTTGTCCACATGAGCAAAATCTGCTCTGCCGAAAGACTTGTTGTTGCCAGTGGGTTAGCCTTTTCCATTTGTGCCCAGGTAGGTGCACCCACACATGTGAGGTACTGTTTTCGTCGGGACACCTGTTGGAACGCAGGATGGTAGGACATGTGTTGTTGGCGGTGTGTTTCAGTGGGTGGCCAGAGTGAAATGTCTGAGAATTGTGGTTTTTTCCACCAAATTTCAGAGACATTTGCTTCTGCGTACCCTCCGAAACACGCCGCCAACAACAAATGTCCTACCTTTCCAGGTTCCCACAGGTGTCCCGACAAAAACGGTACCTCTCATGTGTGGATGCACCTACCTTGGCGCAAAGGGAAAGGCTAACCCACTGATAACCCCAAGCCTTTCGGCTAAGAAGATTTTGCTCATCTGGACAATCTACAGATTTGGGCCTAGGGTGTCAAAGCCACCAAAGAAAACAGAGAACCACATGCATTTCCGAAAAGAAGACACCCTTGGGCACCCCCCTATCCACTAAAAACATCCATGGTGGTTTAGTGACCCCCACACCCACCCAAAACAATTTATTATTATTTTTTTTATTTTTGTTTTTGTTTTGCCTCTTTCCTAGGGCAGATTGTGCTAGCAATCTGCCCCCAGTGAGTGCTACATGAGATGCCCCCATCCATTTGGGGTGGGGGGAAGGGTCACCCCCTTTCCACTAAAAACATCCATGGCGGTTCAGTGGCCCCCTACACCCACCCCAAACAAGTTATATATTTTTTTATTTTTGTTTTGCCCCTTTCCTAGGGGCAGATGGGCATATGTGTGTGGCCATCTTCCCCCGGGGGGGGTCAAAACATACTGCCCCAGGTTTGGGTGGGGTGGCTCTGCCAATATTTGCAGTGGCCTCTCCCCCCCACCCCAAATGGATGGAGGGCATCTCATGTACCCCTTTCTAGGGGCAGAAATCTGCCCCCATGGAGGGCTACATAAAGTGCCCTCCATCCACTTAGGTGGGGGGAGAGAGGGCCACCCCTTGCAAAAATCCCTGGGGGCTAGTGGTCCCACCCACACCCACCACACCCAAAACTATGTTTTAAAAACAAATCTTTTTTTGTTGTTAGCCCTCCTTCCCTGGGGGCAGATGATCACCCATCTGCCCCCAGGGTATTGCCCCCATGCTTTGGGGGCCATGGGGGAGAGGACAGCTTTCATAGTAAGCAGCCCCTCCCCCCCCCCCCCCACTTCAAAAACAGATCCCTGCATGACAAACCAAACACATATTCTGGGGGGAATACATGATAGTACATCCCCCCCACTTAGAATTGTGGGGGGGATTTGTCCCCCCTGTACCCCCCATGTCCTACGCCCATGCGGCTTGAGTGCAGCTAAGATTTGTAACCGATTTTACTGGGCCAAACATTCTTTGAAATTGACAATTTCCAACAACCTGTGCCCAAACAAGGACTACCCTAGCACCACTCGCTCAGTTTGTTGTGTAAAGTCATAATTGCCTCTTGAGTGAATGCAGAGCAGAGTGACTGGGAATGAGGTGATGTCATGAAGGGGTTGATGCATGGAACCCCGGGCATGTCAGAGGTTTCTGTGTTCCTTGTGTGTCTGATGCTTCTGTGAGCTGGCTGGATGAACAGTGAGTGCTGCTCTTACATTGATCTTAATGGTGAGACCTGACTGTGGAGACTCCTGAGAATTAACTTCAGCCTGATTCCTATGCTTACTGGCTTGCAGCCTTTGAATACAGCCGTCCTGAATTGCGCTTCATGACACTTCCTCAACTCAGTAAACGGGCACATCACTGGCAGACATAATGCAAACTTTATTTATTTGCTTAAAATACAGTGCGTGCAGCAAACGTTCCAACGCCCTGGCAAACAAGAAAAGTACAATATAGATTCCCTTTCTATCCTTTCACGATGAGTATGTTTTCCCTATAAGCTTAAGCCTGACTGCACCAATCCTGTAACTGTACTTTATGATATTGAACTGTGATGACTGTAACTAGCGCCTAGATGCCCTCGGGTTTGGCGCGCTCTACAAATGACTAAATGTTAAAGGTATTTGTAACGCACACCGTCACCAACGGAGTTGGTCTCCAGGCGCTCTGGCGGATCTGCAAATGAGAAGGTGGGATGGATTAGTAGGTGAAGCGGGAGCAGGATAGTGAGAAGAGTGGTGTTCTGTTGGCAGCTTCAACTCGGTATACACCGGGTGCTGAGCTTTGCTGTGAGTATCGGATCGATATCAGTCCTCGTGTGCTGTTGGTGTTGCTTATGTGTTGTTGCGGTGTTGTGAAGTGCGTGCGAGTTGTTGTACGAGAGATGGTTGTGTGAGATTTTTGAGTGAGATAAGTCTGCAGAAATGCTGAGTTTTTTTGTTAGTGGGTTATATAAAGTTTAACAGGCTAACATTCAGAAATCTGTTACAGTGTGGCGCTCGACAATCTTCCCAATCTCATCAGGGTGGGCGATGGGGTTACGCATGGCAGGGTTTCGGTTTGTGTGAGGCGCTCCCTGTGCTGTTAAAGGAAATAAATAGTTATCATTGTAGCACATGGCGCTCACACAAAGAAGAGGTATGGCACAGGAAGCAGCATTGAAAGCTTTGTCACACACTAGACAGGCGCGTTATAGGCAACATCACTGCAAGCTACTATCACACACCAAACAGAGAAGGCTTGGGTAGCAGCAGTGCCAGCCTCCCTCATAGGGACCCATAACAGTGATGCTGTGCTGCTAAATTGGCAAGAATTAGAAGATCTTAGCTTTCCTCACAATGCAGTTATTATATAGGTAGAACCAGCACAGGTTTGCCCCACACATAGTAGAGGTGCAAACTTTCCAAAAAGAGGTACAGCATAAGCAGGGCTTGTGCAAGCTTCCTTTAAACTCCATCCATTGCAACATGGGTAGGGCCAGTGAAAGCTCTCAACGCAAATATGTGCAGAGTCGCTGCAAGCTGCCCTAACAACCACGTACACATACAGCATGGAGAGGGCTAATGCATGTTTCTCTCGCAAATGAAAACTGATAAAGCACGGACAAGGCTAGTACAAGTTTACTTAACAAATGTGTTAAAAAACTGTATAGGTAATGGCAGGCAAGACTTTGCTCACCAATGAGTACATGTTCAGCATGATCCGGGATAATGGAAACTTCACTCAGAAACAGGCCCTGCATGGACTGGGACACTGCATGTTTCCCTCGCAAACAGGTACAGCATTGGCCAGGCAGTACAATCTTCCCTCTTAAACAGGTGCAAAATGGGGAGTGTGGCGCTGCCCCTTTAAGGGCGCGTGCACACACGCAGCAGAGTGACGTTTCACTCCACTGTGTGCAGTATAAACCTACAACACTGTGTCCGTGTGTGTCTTTGAGGAGGCGGAGCAGCAACAGTGGGGATGAGTCGGGATGCAACCCGGGCACGGCGGTGACTTTCGGCAGTGAATTTCTTTTTCTTTTCATATGAATATCACTGTTCGAAACATGCCGCAGAGAGGGATGCAAACCACACGGTCGGCGGCCATGTTGGAATCTGGGCCTAGGAAAGTCGCAGCTTCATTCTGAAGATACTGTTAGCCATCCAGGCCCAATTTTTGGAAATTATTGTGGCGGACAGCCATAATTTGCACATGATGTGCTTTGTGAATTTGGGACATTTTCACCTATTTTGTCGAGTGTGGCGCCAGCGGAGGCCTGCTGTCCTTTTGTGTTCCCTGGGCCCACCTTGCTCAATTTTTGGGGCCTTTGGCCTGGACTTTGTCTGCAGAATCTGCTCTCCAGTGGCTTATGGAACTGTGTCTGCTGGGGATTTCTACATCCATGGACGCTCTCTGAAGCGCTGGTGATTGTGGGAGGACCCCTGCTGGACTGCCTGTGAACCATCTTTGGCCTGTCAGTGTCCGGTTGAGGTGAAATGAAAGGAAGTCCACGCTGCAAGGTGAGGTGGTGCGAGTTGCGGCCCCATTCAAACCATCTGGGGTGACTGTACGCTCGTCACCATGAATAATGAACAAGCTGCGGCCCAGCCGCCCCCTGCACTGGCAGTCCAACAAGCCCCGCCAGCTGTGCAGCAACAGCCACCACCAGCACTACCACCAAGACCTCTGATGAGACCACCGGGACTCTGCAGCCAATGCCTGAATTTGATATTTCAGGTGCACCGTCCAGTCTGGGGCCCAGGTGGAAAATGTGGATCGACAGGTTACGGATGTACTTCAGGGCCACCATGGAAACCAACGAAGACAGCAAGGTGACAACCCTGTTGTACTGCGCTGGGCCTGCAGTGCATGAAGTGTTTCTGTCCCTCTAGCCTCAGGATGGCTTGTATGCTGTGGCGAAGGATCCCCCCACAACTATTTTCTACCTCTGGCAAATGTAGATTATGAATGTTTTCTCATGCGTGTGGCTGCGCAGGATCGCAGTGCCCTGTGCTTAGGACAATCCTGACACCATGATTACGAACCAACTGATTAAAGGGTGTGCCTCTGGAAAACAGCGCCAACAGATCTTGAGAGAACCGGGCATTACACTCCCTCGCATCTTAGAACTGGGGACGTGTCATGAGGTGTTTGAGCTAAGGGTGTCCCGCATGGAGGCTGGAGTGCATCCAAACAAGGTGGAGGACGTTTTTGCTGTGGGCAGAGGCAGAGGATCCGGACGCATGGCGGGTGGTCAGCATGACAGAGGTTTGGGGCCGGTCAACTCGTGCATGAAGTGCGGGTATGAGCTCCCGCACCCTGCAGAGTGCCCAGCTGTGGGGAAGTCGTGTGGCTGCTGCGGAGCCACTGACCACTATGCCCGCATGTGCAAGGCCCCAAGTTCGCTGGTTGTTCCAAGAGATCCTGTCTGTGGTAGTTTCTTCTGCCAGCAGTGCCCACTGAATTTGGCCCATGTCGACCAAGGGGACGATGGCACTGGTCCAGATGGCGAGGAAGAGGTGGATGAAGAAGAAAATGTGTTCTTTGTGTCGAGTGTGGGTGCCTTGCGCTCAAAGTCCAGGCGGCAACCCAGATGGCATATGCTGGTCAACAAAGCTCACTTAACTTCTCGCCTGGACACCAATCCACACCCTGTCTGGAAGATCGTGCCTAGACTTTCAACTGTTTCCAACCGGTTCCCAGCCCCGGACCAGCCCATGATTGTTATACCTTATGACTAGCCTAACATTGTCGCTGCTATTTCTGCCAGCATACTTTTTAAAAAGGTGCATCTTCGTACTAGCCCACAACTGCTTATACTACTTGTGCCTCAGCCTATGACTAGCCTAACATTGTTTCTGCTATTTCTGCCAGCATACTTTTTTTTTAAAAGTGCATTTCGGACTAGCCTACAACTGCTTATACTACTTGTGCCTCAGCCTTTGACTAGCCTAACATGGTTTCTGCTACTTCTGTCAGCATACTTTTTTTAAAAAGTGTTATCTCGGACTAGCCTACAACTGCCATACTCCTTGTGCCCAGCCTTCCAATGACTTTGCCCAGCACACGACTATAAGTCAAGTAATCCAATTTCCGACTAACCTAAAACCTATTCTTGCTTTCCACGCATAGCCGGTGACCAGCCCACAGCTGTTCTATATTTCAACGTAAAGATGTCACCCCCACTCCCATTCTCTGACAAGATGCCACCCTCACCTTTCCTACCAGCTCTGACCACAAGTACCATCATCCTATGTCGCCCTGTCCCCTTGCCTAACCACACCATTGTCGGGGGGGAAATTCTGCCGGGGTCGGCCGGACCGTCCGCAGACCTCCAGGCAGGGAGGCCCCAACTCCTCCCGTGTGTATCCCAGATAAGATGAGATAGAGTATGAGACGCACACAAGGAGCAAGGTGACTCTGCAGTTTATTAGACAAAACGGCAGGGATGGGTCAAGGAGCGCACGCGTTCGTCCTGACACACACTCAATCGTGGGGCTCGCAGGCCCTTTTTACTGTATTATGACGCGCTACTTGCGTCACTTCAGAAAGTTAACAAAAAACCTATCGCCACTCTTAATTGGGTGTTCGAGTGGTAGGGTTAGTATAGCACACATATAGAGAAAGATATTAGTGGACAAGGTGTAGTCAGGTGGTATATCTGGGTTGTCCCTACAATTAGATACATGAAAATTGTTACATGAAGGCTCCTGAGGATTGGCTAAATGTGCTGGCGTCAGTGATAAGAGCCCCATGTTCTGATTGGTGCGCCCGTGAGCTTCCCAGCCTGGGACCACCGTCGTTCCCAGCTCTCGGTGTACCTGTAAGTTGCAACAATGTTTCACTATGGGTACATGCAGACAATGTGAGGACTTATTCATAGCTAGACGGGGTACCGTTCCCACTGTTGCAGATATCCATTGAGCCTTTCAAGTGTATCTGCCAGTGTCTCGTAGCGAGGGATCCAGACGCCTCTGTTCTCCCGGGTTTGGCATCTCGTCAGGTTCGGCTTGGTCACGTGGGGAGGGACCGTGAAAGAGGCATAATTCTGCACAATTAATATTGTTTTTCTACTGTGCGTCTGGTTTAATTTGTCGGTGTGACTTTAACGTTGGTGCGCGGAGTGCGAGGTTGCAACATCGTGCCTTTGATGATTTGCTCTTGGAACGTGGGTTTGCAACATTGCGACCTTGGCTGGTTGCTTCGCCAAGCTCATTCTGCAGGATCAGCAACTGACTCTTGTCTTGTTGATGTCCACGGGAGCTCTTGTTTGAGGCCTACTTTGGCCCGGTGCATAAGTTGTCCGTTTGGTGCACAGGTGCTTTAGGTTATAGGAGCATATAATTCCATAACCAGTATTGTCTTTATTATATTTCTCATGGTGGTAACTGGTTTCAAAGAGAAGCGTGAGCAAGCTAGTAAAAAGTTCATGACGCGTCTTGCGTTTCCGCATTCTGAAAGCCTATATAAAAATAATAAAGATGCACGTCCGTGAATATGCCTGTCGCCTACGTCATAGCACTGAGTATATTCTTCGTGTAGGTTGGTGTGGGAATGTCCAGTGTGTATATTTGTACAGATGTGCTTCCCGTTGTCTAGGTCGTCATGGCATCTCTAACGACGTGTAGATTTTAGTCTAGTTGATCCGCGCCGCAGGTGTCGGCATGGCCAGTGCGGGCTGCTGGGCAAGCAGATGGACACATCCGTATGTTCCTGTACCAGGGTATCTGGTCGTCTGGTAAATGGACAAACTCTTCTCGTGGCGGGTGTTTGGGTCGTGACCCTCTAGGCCAAGCTCGAGAGGTGAATAACGGGAGCCTGGTTTTCCATTCTCCCACTTCAGTCCCCCCTCTGGTCGACTTGTCGACCACAAACATATCCTTCTCGTTATCTCCTCTTACTCGCCATATCTTAGTTATTCCTCCGAGATGTCCATAGTGGTTTACATGATCTTCAAAGGACCAATACATATATTCACAGGTACCCCCAGGAGTACAGTATACCCATCTTCCTATGTAGCTCCTGGGGTTTCTTGGGTTCTCGGTCTTTACTGATGGTGGGTCTAGATGGTTGGTAATTATTTGGGTGCGCAGCTTCTCCCTTTCCTGTATTATTACACCTGTATGCTGGCCGTCATCTGCTGGCATCAAGGGGTGCATTCCCACCATTTCCAGCAACTCGTCAGTAGTGCGTGCCTTTCGTGCCTTCCAAAATCTAATTATGATCAGGGTAGCTCCAGCCAATATAGTACAGCCCACTATTATTTTCAGTCCATCTGACAGCCAGGATGGCATCCACGACCATAATAGTGAAAACCAGCTCTCATCCTTGTTCACACCATTGCTTTCATCCGTCATTTTGGAGTGCATCTGAGCTAATTGCGAAACTGCTTCTGTCAGTGTACCATTGTCAGCATCATTGGCAGGTATGAACGTGCAGCATGATTGTCCTATCTTTGCACAAACTCCTCCTTCCATTGCTGTGAGAAGGTCCAATACATATCTGTTCTGTAGTGCTACCATCCTTACAGCTCGCAGCTCCTCTTTTATTGCGTTAAACCCATTTACTGTAGAATTGATGGTCATCATTAGTTCCCATCTAGATATTTGGAGCCATTTTGCGTTTGCGTAAGCCTGTAATCCCGGGTGTATTATTGAGGAGAAGAACATTGCTGCTCTGCTGAATAGTCTGTGTTCTGGCGGTATTGATGTTAGTGCCGTTTCCGACCTTCCCCACAGGTAATTTCCTGTCAGCGGCTCTCCTTGTCTTTTTCTTCTATTTAGGACAGTTTCATTGCTGTTGGTCCTGTTCCCTTGCTCCTCCTGGAGTGGTGCAGATCTCTTTCTTCTCTTATCCCCTTCATTCATACTAGGAAATTTCGCCACATCGACGTGCTTCTTACGTACCACTAGTGATGGTACATTGACGTGTACCATTGTGCACACACCATTCCACAGGGGAGGCAGTGTATGGTATGCCTTTTCTCCACAGGCCCAATAATGGTCCATTATTACTGCTGTTCCCGCTCCCCCCTCAGGTAACTCCGTCACACTTGCGCAATTGGTGTTATATCCTACGTCCACCTCTCCTTTATGCTGGTAACATACCTTGGGCGCAGTCAACGGTAGTATCGTTATTGGGTCTTCATCTTCTTCTACCCACGTGAGCATTGGTACATACTTGATCCACGTCGTCCAACATCGGTGATTGTGTGTCTCGATGGTTGAGATAGTTTCTTTTGTTACCATGTTGCTGCCAATCACTCCTATCTCCCAGCTGTTATCCAGATACACCTTTCCTGTTATCGTCAGTAGCGGCCTCTCCCAGCATCCCTGTTTACCCGGAACTTCAGTGGCGTACCAATCACATGGTAGATACTGCAGTGTTACTTTCTGTGTTTCTCCTTTTGCAGGGCCACTTGTTATATATTTGAATGCTTCAGCATGTAAACTGGTCTTGTGATAACTCAAGTAGGTCTTGAGGAAGTTGTTTTCATATGGGTATGAGTCTCGTGTTTTCCATGTCATGTGCACTACAGTTCCTTGGAATCTTCCTTTCGTCTGGAACAGTGCCAAGTATATTATGCACTGCGCTATCTTCTCATTTATTTCTGTGGCAACAAATGTTCGTGAAGCACTCATGGCGTATGGTATTAATGAGCAGACGTAGCAGCTATCCTCAGTTGTCTGCTTACCAATGCGGGTCATGTGTCGGTACCATATGTTTGTGACGTGTGCTGAATCTTGTACATAATTATCAATACCTTTATTGTCTGAGTATGTGCTGCGTTTAACTCTATTTTTCTTTGGTGCAATGTTACTACTACCACCTGACGTAACACCTGTTGCAGCAAGGAACGGGGGTATATTAGGTTTGGGTGCAGCAACAAAATTGATAGCACAGCTATACTGCCATACAGAAGCAGCCAAAAATCCGGTGATCATCAAAATCCCTATTATTTTTATTACAATTGCTAATCTCACCGGCATTTTGCTCTTACCTTGCTGCAGTCCTGGCAGCTTATTCTTGCGACGTTAAAGTTGCCCGCCTAAAAATTCTCAGAAATGCTCGTTTTTAAATGTTAGTTTTGTTTTGTTTAAGCTCTCCCTATCAAATAGTCATTCAGTGCCCAGGCGAAGAGCTGCTCCCACGCTACTCTAAGTGATTGGTCTCTTAAGACCGGCAAGTATGGGCGGAGGTGGGGCATGTAATATTCTATGGCCAGGAGGAAGGCTGTGTAGTAAACACGTACCCTTCTTCTTTTTAGGTATGTTGGCCTTTTTATTTCGTATACAAATTGGTGTGACAATTCTTCTGGGTAGTTATCGTCTGGGAGTACCATCTACGCCTGGACAGTGGACTTTGTTAGTTAGCTTTCTACTTAATAATACAATAATACGCAGTTCCTGTATGTGCGAGAGAAAAAAGAGAACATTCACGTGTTTACATGTGTATTTGTGCAGCCAATGTCTTTCAGTTTAAGTTACAACTGTCCTTTGCAGTCAATGGGCGGGGTTTTTTTTTTTTTTTTTTTTTTTTTTTTTTTTTAGCGCTCAGATGGCGTAATTATTTTTACTCTTTGAACGTGTGACCATGGGGTGGGCAGTGTAGTGATCACCCCTTTCTTCGTCAGTTGTTGTCTCTGGGGTGTCTGGGTAGTGAGAAGGTAAGGGAACAATTGGGTCGTTGTCTGTGGTAGAACTTCCTTCCGCTGTCAGGGATGTTGTTGCTGTTGTTCCAATGGACCTGTCGTTGGCGCTGGGGCGGGTCTGCAGTTTGTATATCTTTACATCATGTAGATGGTTCCAAGCACGCTTATCCTTTAGTTTTACTGCTCTTGTTGATACGTCTTCTACCAGATGTGGGCCGGTGAACCTTTTGTCGTTCCACCTTCTATTGAAATTGCGAAGTAGCACGTGGTCACCTTTGGCTAGTTTGCACAAGTTCTCTTTTTCTAATTCTGTACTGGCGCCTTCTTCTTTATCTCTGGTGGACCCGCCCCGCGTGCGCTCGAGCTGTTGAGACACAAACACAACACTAGTAATCAAAGACGACACATATTGATACATTTCATCACCTAGTACACTCGCTGAACTTTCGTAGTCAGTGAATGCCCTTGACGTTGGCGTTAGGGGACGGCGCATTTGACGTCCAGTAACCACCTCGTGTGGGGTGAGGTGGTGGTCGGACCCTGGCCTGTTCCTCAGTTCGAACAAGGCTAACGGAAGGCAATACAACCAACTTTTCTTTGTTGTTTGTTGTATCTTTGCAATTGCCTCCTTCAATAAGCCATTTAGGCGTTCACATATACCGTTAGCCTGTGGGTGATATGCACATGCAAATTTGTGCTTTATGCTCAGCAGGGCTGTGATATGTTGGAACATTTCGTTTGCGAAATGTGGGCCGTTGTCTGATCTTAATACTTCGCACACTCCCCACCTGGGGAAGACCTCCCTTACTATGAATTTGGCTGCTCTAAATGCATCTGGGTGTGAACAGGGCCCTGCTTCAATCCACCTAGAAAATGGGCATACTACTACAATCATGTATCTATTACCTTGACATATGTTGATCATATCAACATAGTCAATGTGGAGGTGCCGAAAAGGTCCTTCTGGCCGGGGTATGGTACCTCTTATCACTTTTAGGGTATGACCGGCCGTAAACTGTTGGCATGTGAGACAATTGCTGATAAAATTTGACACATGAGAATTTAACTCGGGACAGAACCAATCATCTCTAATTCGTGCTGCAATTATTTCCTTGCCTGTATGGGCTGGGTGATGTAATTGGCTCAGGGCGGTATTTAAAAGTGCCAACGGTATTACAACTTTCCCAGTACCACTCTGGCGCCATAGTGCGTCGGTTGGTGACATTGTACATCCTCTTTTTACCCATATTTCCTTTTCGGCCATTGGTGCTGCTGCTTGTAATTCCATAATCTGTGTGGCTGGGAGATGGGTATACCCTTCTCTTATTAACATCTCCCTAGCCATTCCCCTCCCTCTCCCTCTCTGTGAGTCTGTGGGGTCCCATATCTCACCAAAGTATGCAGCATATTTCGCATGTGCGTCTGCTGCTGCATTCCCTTTTGAGACGTGGTCTTCACCATTGGTGTGTGCGGTGCATTTTACTAGGGCTAGCTCTTGGGGGTCGTTTATTACTTCAATTAATTCAGCCAACAAGAGGGCATGTTGCACTGGAGTGCCGTCAGCTCTCCTAAACCCTCTTCTCCTCCATTTTGTTAGCCCTGAGTGGACAGTGGATGTAACATATGCACTGTCGGAATATATTGTTACACGTTTGTTAAAACTTTCTTTCAATGCCAATATTAGTGCAACTAGTTCAGCGGCTTGAGCAGAGTAATGCTGTGGTAACTGTACACATTTCATAGCCACACACACCGGAGCCTCCATCATTTTTACCACTGCTGCCCCAGTTCTCCGTATCCCATCTCCTTGATCAATAGTTGATGACCCATCAATAAACAAAAGCTCACCTCCCTCTAGTGCATTCTCTTCAACTTTTCTAGTACATGAATATATTTCATTTAGTTGGGTGCAGTCGTGGGCGTAATCTCCCTCCTCAATTATTTCTGCTAGAAATCTTGCAGGGTTAACAGTGCTACATCTAACAATCGCTAGTTCAGCCCTAGACAAAATGATCTCATAACCTGATGCCCTTTGTGTCGTTAGTGTGGACTTGGGTTTATTCAATATTGCAAATAATGCATGTTCCACAAACAGTGTAGTTGGACACCCCATGGTTATTGCTGATGCCTTTTCTACTGCAAAAGCAGCTGCAGCGAGGCCTTGTTCGCAAGGGAAGTGGCCTAACATCACGGGGTCTAAGTGACCGCTATAAAATGCTACTGGTTTATAGCCCATGCTTGTTTTTTGGGCCAATACTGCTTTCATTACTGCTGAGTCGCAATGTGAAAATATAAAAAACCGTCGCTCATAGTCTGGGGATGCCAGTACTGGAGCTGTTGATATCGCGTCCTTCAATTCGTCAAATGCCTCCCTCATTTCCATAGTCCACCCCAACCTTTTCTCCCCTTTATTTGCTTCCTTCAAACCCTCAAGCAGGGGTCCTATGTATGAGCTGTAATCAAATACCCATGCTCTACAGTAGTTGCATAACCCCAGAAATTGCTGCAGTTCTCTCACAGTCTGTGGCATGGGAGTGCTTGAGATGGCCTGTGCTCTTTGTGGTGCAATCTTTCTTCCATGTTGGGATATCAGTTGGCCAATGTAGAGTACCTGTTCCTGACAGTATTGTATTTTTTCCATGTCTACCTTATACCCCTTTTCAGCCAATATAGTCAACATTTTTAATGAGTCCTCTCTGCATTTACTTTCGTTTATACTGCAAATTATTATGTCATCCACATATTGTAACACTGTGCTTTCCACCTCAACGTTACCCAAATCCATCTGTATTACTCTATTGAAAATTGAGGGTGATTCACAATACCCTTGTGGTAACCTGGTATGTTTCCATTTAGTATTTCGGTAAGTGAAACTTGTTAAATCTTGTGAGTCGGGGTGTAATGGTATTGAGAAAAATGCATTTTTAAGATCTATTACTGTAAATCGTGATGCCTCTGCTGGAATCCTTTACAAAATATGCAATAATAATAATTAAAAAAAACAAAAAATAATAAAACACAAATATATATATGTATAATTTTGTATTGTATATTCCTTCCCCTACGGCCCCCTGCGGCCGAAGCGCACGCAGCCCCCTGTGACTGCGTACCCCTTACGACGATCTTATACAGTCGTCCTTATTCCTCGTTCTCCTCCCCCTTTTACATTTGCCGTGGCCGGCGTTCTCCGTGCTCAGCCACGCCCCTCTCCCCTTCTCCTCTTCCAATCCACTCGTTTATTGTTTATCTTCGTATCCGCTCCCTCATCATTTTTCTCTTCCCCACCACTTTCAAAACTCAATGTTCCTTGTGCTCGTGATATCCTATAAAATCCCTACTGGTGACGTCACCGATGTCTTTACGCTACTAGTACATTCTCATTATTAATTTCAAAATACACTTGCAATTTACCCCCGCTAACCCTACAGCTGTCTTCCTGTCTCTCCTGGAACAAGGTAATCTCATCAATAATATAATCGGACTGCACACGCTGCGTCGCCTCGCGTGTGATACGCCCCTCAACAGGAGGGCTTAACCAGCCAATTATCTTCCGTATTAGGCAACTATGCAACTAGCTACCCCCTACAGGGAAACGTCATCTACCTATCGAGTTTCTTGCTCGACCAATAGGAAACCTCATCTACCTATCGAGTTTCTTGCTCGAACAATAGGAAACCTCATCTACCTATCGAGTTTCTTGCTCGAACAATAGGGAACCTCATCTACTCATTGATCAATAAATGCCAAATCGTAGGAAACCACACACGCCCACCCCTACACGTTAGTCACGATTTAGGCCAATCAGTGTCTACGAGCGGCCACACGTGATGTTTCGTGCTCCGCCCCCTCTTTCGCGTGACTGCTCTCGCACTCTTTTCACTCCCTTTCATTCCATTGCCAACACTATATTGTCAAACCTTCGCCGCGCACCTGTGCAACACCTCCCTCCTCCCTTATTTAATTCCTCCCCCCTCCCTCACAATTTCGCATTGCTCGTTGTGTGTGTCATGCTCACCAAGTTCTCTCGATGCAGGGCCGCTCGACTGCGTGCACCCCTCCAAGCGGCTCGCCACCTCCCCTCGTCTGGACCACGTCTGGACACTCGCCAACCGCGGGCGGGATACTTCTCAACCGGCTCCCGAGGGCCAATATCCGGATTGCGCTGTCCGGTCTTCTCGCAGCTCCGCGATGGTCCTGTAGTCCTCAGAAGGGGCAACGGCAGAGGGGGCCGCGCCGCCGGGCCTCCTCGCAACGGGAGTGCCTGGAAAAAGTAAAAATAAAAGTCGATCTTAAACAGATCTCAGCAGTGCCTCCAACTTGTCGGGGGGGAAATTCTGCCGGGGTCGGCCGGACCGTCCGCAGACCTCCAGGCAGGGAGGCCCCAACTCCTCCCGTGTGTATCCCAGATAAGATGAGATAGAGTATGAGACGCACACAAGGAGCAAGGTGACTCTGCAGTTTATTAGACAAAACGGCAGGGATGGGTCAAGGAGCGCACGCGTTCGTCCTGACACACACTCAATCGTGGGGCTCGCAGGCCCTTTTTACTGTATTATGACGCGCTACTTGCGTCACTTCAGAAAGTTAACAAAAAACCTATCGCCACTCTTAATTGGGTGTTCGAGTGGTAGGGTTAGTATAGCACACATATAGAGAAAGATATTAGTGGACAAGGTGTAGTCAGGTGGTATATCTGGGTTGTCCCTACAATTATATACATGAAAATTGTTACATGAAGGCTCCTGAGGATTGGCTAAATGTGCTGGCGTCAGTGATAAGAGCCCCATGTTCTGATTGGTGCGCCCGTGAGCTTCCCAGCCTGGGACCACCGTCGTTCCCAGCTCTCGGTGTACCTGTAAGTTGCAACAATGTTTCACTATGGGTACATGCAGACAATGTGAGGACTTATTCATAGCTAGACGGGGTACCGTTCCCACTGTTGCAGATATCCATTGAGCCTTTCAAGTGTATCTGCCAGTGTCTCGTAGCGAGGGATCCAGACGCCTCTGTTCTCCCGGGTTTGGCATCTCGTCAGGTTCGGCTTGGTCACGTGGGGAGGGACCGTGAAAGAGGCATAATTCTGCACAATTAATATTGTTTTTCTACTGTGCGTCTGGTTTAATTTGTCGGTGTGACTTTAACGTTGGTGCGCGGAGTGCGAGGTTGCAACATCGTGCCTTTGATGATTTGCTCTTGGAACGTGGGTTTGCAACATTGCGACCTTGGCTGGTTGCTTCGCCAAGCTCATTCTGCAGGATCAGCAACTGACTCTTGTCTTGTTGATGTCCACGGGAGCTCTTGTTTGAGGCCTACTTTGGCCCGGTGCATAAGTTGTCCGTTTGGTGCACAGGTGCTTTAGGTTATAGGAGCATATAATTCCATAACCAGTATTGTCTTTATTATATTTCTCATGGTGGTAACTGGTTTCAAAGAGAAGCGTGAGCAAGCTAGTAAAAAGTTCATGACGCGTCTTGCGTTTCCGCATTCTGAAAGCCTATATAAAAATAATAAAGATGCACGTCCGTGAATATGCCTGTCGCCTACGTCATAGCACTGAGTATATTCTTCGTGTAGGTTGGTGTGGGAATGTCCAGTGTGTATATTTGTACAGATGTGCTTCCCGTTGTCTAGGTCGTCATGGCATCTCTAACGACGTGTAGATTTTAGTCTAGTTGATCCGCGCCGCAGGTGTCGGCATGGCCAGTGCGGGCTGCTGGGCAAGCAGATGGACACATCCGTATGTTCCTGTACCAGGGTATCTGGTCGTCTGGTAAATGGACAAACTCTTCTCGTGGCGGGTGTTTGGGTCGTGACCCTCTAGGCCAAGCGCGAGAGGTGAAGGACGGGAGCCTGGTTTTCCATTCTCCCACTTCACCATCCTCACCAAACCACCCCTCAGCGCACAAACCAACACCTACCCACTGTTTCCCCACCTGCGAAATCAGAGGCTAGGCTGCCGCTCCACCTGCCTCCCAGCCCCCTCTAGTACCCTCATCAATAAGCACTCAAACACTCACCATCACCGACCACTACTCCCACACTCAAAAACATCCAGCAATATCAACACATCCAATATCATCCCCATAACAACGAAACAAAAGAACCAGCAAACACAGTTCCAATGTGCACTCATTAATGCGAGATCCCTCCCAGTGCAGGCCACAGAGATCCATGATCTCATCACAGACCTTGACCTAGATATACTAGCTATCACTGAGACTTGGCTACACAAAGCCTCAGGTCCAGCCATATGCCAATCACTACCACCAGGATACACCATCCTACGCCAAGACGGGACATCCAGTAAAAGAGGAGTGGTCGCCCTCATCCGCAAAGAAACCCTAAACGTTAGGTAAAAACATCAGAAGCTGACAACTTCGACTTGCTATCGGCAAAAATATCCCCCTCTCTTAATGACACTATAACAATACACATTATTTACCGACCACCAGGCCCAACTCTCGACTTCCAGTCCAACATCACTCACATCTTAGGCGACAACCTCAAAACAAACTCAAGAGCCATACTCATAGGAGACCTCAACCTAGGCTTCAGAATCCAAAAGATAAGCCAAGCAAAGCACTCGCCAAAGCTCTCCATGACCTAGGCTTCACCCAACAAGTGAATGAACTGACCCACCCACAATAAAGACTGTATCCTGGATTGGATTGCGGACCACAATTGTGTGGCCGACATCAGCCCTAACACACCCCGCCCATGGACAGACCACCACCACCTACTACATTTCTTCATACCATCTAAAACAGGAGGTAGCCCAAACCTACTCGCTCCAGCCACCATGGCTAGATCAAAAAAACTGTTCACTGCTGACGGGTTTATCCCTCTCCTAGAAACATCAGCACTGGCTCATCCCACAGCCAATGACCACACAACTCTAGTTGAGATCTACAACACAACACTCAAAGAGATTATAGATGTTGTAGCCCCACTGGAAAAGAAAAAAGCGAAACAAAGACTCCATGAAAATTCCTGGTTCACCCAAGAACTCCAGGACACCCGAACCACCAAAAGAACGGCACTAACCTCCTGGCAGACAAACCCCTCCTCTACCACAAGGGACACAAACCTTACAGCTGCTAAACTATACAAAAAATCCATCGCCAGAGCAAAAGCAGCCACGTACAATGACAGAAGTGAGAAAGCTAACTCTCTAAAGAGCTATTCGCCATCTATAATGAGCTCACCATCCCACCCACCTCCACACAACCTACCGAAAAAAGGCAACATGGTATAACAGCATCCACATGCTATGTTAGATAAAATCAAAAAACTCTAGAACAAAATCAAATCCCAATTCGATAAGCTTCCCAAAACCATTCCACCACCACTACCTAAGCCTCCCACCATCACACCAAAGGGCAACACTGCACGCACAAACACACCCAAACCCTTCTCATTCAGGGAAGTCACAGTTCCCAAAGTCCTTCTAATCATAAAACAGACCAAACCATCTCTATGCAAAGGAGACATCTTCCTAGCCAAAGTAATTAAAGACTGTGCCACAGCTTTGGCCCCTTTTGTAACTACGTTCATCAATACCTCCTTCCCTAACAGCACTGTCCCACTCGCCCTTAAGGAAGCATGGGTTAGAATGCTGTTAAAAAAACCTACATTGGATCTGGACGCCCCAAACAACTACTGTCCCATCACCACTGTGCCGTTTCTGCTGCAGATCCTGGATAAGGCTGCATATCTACAGATCCAGGCTTACCTAGAAACGCACAACATTCTTGGAAAAAGTCAATCAGGCTTCCGCCCATGCCATGGCACAGAGTCAGCCCTACTCAACCTCAATAACCAGCTCCTTGGAGCCATGGACAAAGGCAAGACCTCACTTCTCCTACTCCTAGATCTCTCGGCGGCCTTTGACTTGGTCGACCATAAGATCATGTGCAAACACCTCACTGACACAGCACACTTCTCCCAAGAAGCCACCGACTGGATCACTTCCTTCTTGGACGGTCGAGCAATGAGAGTCTTCTCAGACCAGGCATCCATCCAGCTATCACTTATTAGCTGCGTAGTCCCACAAGGCTCATGCTCCTCCCCCACCTTCTACAACCTCTTCACTCTCCCCTTATTCAGTGACCTAGAAGACTTCGGCATAGCCTTTACAAACTATGCCGATGACACCCAAATTCTCCTACCTCTAACGGGCAACTATGAGCAAGACCTCAAGACACTCCAAGACACATATGCAGGCATCCAGGCCTGGATGGCGGCAAATGGTCTATGCCTAAATGGTGAAAAAAATCAAAATATTGCTAGTAGGCCCCAATAAAGCCCTAAAAAAACTAGACGACAACTATAGTTCTTTCAGCATCGAGGACACCATCATTAAAACCTCAGACACAGCCAAAACACTCAGAGTATATTTTGGACTCCACCCTATCAATGGGCAGGCAAGTCAGCGCCATCTCATCTGTGGCAGCACTGACATCAAAAATCATAAACGCTGTGAGACCATACCTATCCCATAAAAACTGCCTCAACATTTCAAGGGCCACAACTGGTGCAAAACTAGACTACTGCAACATTCTACTCCTAGACACCACCAATAACAACAGCAACAGATTACAAATTGCACAAAACAGTGCCCTTAGAGCTGCACTCAGTATACCCAAGAGAGAGCACATCTCCCAGGCACAGAAAGATGCCCATTGGCTCCTGGTCAAAGACCGCATAACATTCAAAGCCCTCACCATCACACACAGATGCATTGACCAGTCTTCCCCGGCATACCCAGTGGAAAGAATACACCAATCACCAGCCCACAGACCGAAACGTGACCAATACTCACACCAACTCTCAGTCCCTGCATTCAACAGAGCAAAAGCAGGTGGCTCTAGCTTTGAGGTTCTAGCCCCCAAAGCCTGGAACAAACTCCCACTCAGTCTAAGAAAGGAAGAATCCCTGACAACATTAAGGAAAGCTCTAAAAACAAAGCTGTTCAACTAGACCTCCTTTTCATGCTGTCTCCAACACTTTCCCTCTGTAACCTGTAACTCCTCTCCACATTGTCATCTACTGTATATACCTGCTCCTGCAACAATGTTATTACCTACATCAAGTGTATACCCTGTATAACATGTATAACGAGACCAAGTGAATATCCTGTAACAGCGTCACAATGCCTCCAAGGCCGCTGGGCGCTTTATAAATCCAAATAAATAAATAAATAAAGCCTCCGTTCCAGTGCTTGTGGACACTGGTGCTTCTGTCAACGTCATGGGCAGAAAACATTATGATGCTATGGAGTCTCTGCCCTGCCTCTCCAGGAATAAGGCTTGCATCTTTACCTTTGGGGGGGGCACAACCAATACCACTTTATGGTGCTTTCGTCGCAGGCGTGAAGCATGGAGGGGTGAAGATTTGTGCAAGGTTTTATGTCACTCCGGTGGGCAGCAACACTCTGCTCAGCTGCGCGGCGGCAGAGGCCCTGGGCATCGTGACCTTCGCATACTCGAAGGTCAAAAAACGCAACATGGTATAAAAGCATCCAACATGCTATGTTAGATGAAATCAAAAAACTCCAGAACAAAATCAAATCCCAATTCGACAAACTTCCCAAAAACATTCCACCACCACTCCCTAAGCCTCCCACCATCACACCAAAGGGCAACACTGCACGTACAAACACACCCAAACCCTTCTCATTCAGGGAAGTCACAGTTCCCAAATTTCTTCTAATCATGAAACAGACCAAACCATGTCTATGCAAAGGAGACATCTGCCCAGCCAACGTAATTAAAGACTGTGCCACAGCTTTGGCCCCTTTTGTAACTACGTTCATCAATACCTCCTTCGCTACCTGCACTGTCCCACTCGCCCTTAAGGAAGCATGGGTTAGAACGCTGTTAAAAAAACCTACCTTCGATCCAGACGCCCCAAACAACTACTGTCCCATCACCACCGTGCCGTTTTTGCTGCAGATCCTGGATAAGGCTGCATATCTACAGATCCAGGCTTACCTAGAAACGCACAACATTCTTGGAAAAAGTCAATCAGGCTTCCGCCCATGCCATGGCACAGAGTCAGCCCTACTCAACCTCAATAACCAACTCCTTGAAGCGATGGACAAAGGCAGGACCTCACTTCTCCTACTCCTAGATCTCTCGGCGGCCTTTGACTTGGTCGACCATAAGATCCTGTGCAAACACCTCACTGACACAGCACACTTCTCCCAAGAAGCCACCGACTGGATCACTTCCTTCTTGGACGGTCGAGCAATGAGAGTCTTCTCAGACCAGGCATCCGTCCAGCTATCACCTATCAGCTGCGGAGTCCAACAAGGCTCATGCACCTCCCCCACCTTCTACATCGTGACCTTTGCATACTCGTGTATGTGGAGGATATCCAGATGCTGCTGGACAAACATTCATCTTTGTTCGAAGGCATTGAGTGGACGACTGGTGACCCAGTCAGGTTGCACATTGACGACTCCATCCAAACTGTGGCATTGAAACATCCGTGGGTGCCATTCCACCTAAGAGATCTGGTGGATCAGGAGTTAGACAATCTGGTCGGCCTGGACATAATTAGGGCCCCACTCCTTGGGTCTCCCCTATCGTGATTGCACGAAAGCCTAAGCAGCCTGACTCGGTCAGGATATGTGTGGACATGCGCCTACCCAATAAGGCGATCAAGCAGGAAAGACACCTGATGCCCACCATCAATGACATTATCACCAAGCTACAGGGTGCACGCTTCTTCTCTAAACTCGACCTGCAAGCTGGGTACCATCAGGTGGTGCTCCATCCAGACTCCAGATACATCACCACATTTACCACTCACCGGGGGCTGTACAGGTACAAGAGACTCAGCTTTGGGATGTCATCGGCTGCCTAAATTTTCCAAAATATCATCAGAGGGGCCCTCGCAGACCTAGAGGGTGTGCTCAACATCAGTGACGATATTCTAGTGTTTGCCAAGACCGAGTCAGAGCATCTATCCAGGCTGGCAAAGACATATGAGCACCTACGATCCCTGGGTCTCACTCACCCTGCATCGTGACAAGTGCGAATTCCTCAAGACAGCTATTGAGTTCTTTGGGTTCATCATCAAGGAAGGCTGGGTGTTGTCCTATCCGCGGAAGGTGAGGGACATTCAGGAAGCCCGACCACCCGAAAACGTGTCTGAAGTAAGAAGCTTCCTGGGCATGGTCACATACTGTGGCTGGTTCATCAGGAACCTGGCCTCGCGGTCAGAGCCGCTGCAGACCCTCACAATAAAAGATGTCACCTGGCAGTGGGGGCCATTGGAACAAGCAGCATTTGATGACATCAAGGGCGCTCTTACCACTGAGAATACTATCGCCTTCTTTGATCCGGCTCTACAGACGGAGATTGTGGTCGATGCAAGCCCTTATGGGGGCAGTGGTTATCCAGGTGGAGGCCAATCTGGAGGTCTGGCCGATAGCGTATGCCAGCAAAGCACTATCGGACACTGAACAGCGTTACTCACAGATTGACCGAGAGGCACTGGCAGTCTGTGGGGCTGCAGGCATTTCAGACTATACGTGTTGGGGAGGCCGGTGATGGTGGTCATGGACCACAAGCCTCTGCTGCCCATCCTGGCAGGTTCGTCCTCTAAACCACCTGCGAGGAAAGAATGCTGGATGCTGGCGCTCCTTGAGTATGGCGTGTCTCTGGTGTATCGGCCAGGCAGCAACAATGCCACAGACTACCTCTCCAGGCATTCCAGTGTAGACGACCGTCAGTCCTGGTGTGTGGAGGAAGCAGAGGAACACATCCGGCTGGTGGTCTAGGCAGCAACGCTTAACTGAGTGCCTGTGAAGGAATTGGAGCGGGCCTCAGCGATTGACGAATGCTTCATCATTCTAAAAACGCCCATGGAGCAGGGCGCATGGAGAACTGTGATGGATTCGCTGGCCCGAAGAACCTAAGAGGCAAAGGTAACCCTGGAGCAGCTGTGAGGGTGCGCAAGGAGCTGGCGTTCTCCGAGGCTGGCCTGCTTATTCGAGTGGACCGCATAGTGGTGCCACAGGCTAAGGTAATCGGAATCTCAAATAAACTATCTTCATAAAAACAATGCATATTACATCAGGCTCTTGAGAGCTATACTCCCTCTTCTAAATGAGAAAAATGCAGCCACAATGCCCAGGGCCACTATACTGGCGCACCTTGATTACGGCAACTCGTTCTTGCTGGGAGCATCTAAAAAATGCATTAGTAAATGTCAGATAATGGAAAACAATGCAGTTCAGGTCATAAAAGGGATCAACAGAAGAAGCCACATGACAGAGGCCAGAAGATCCCTCCATTGGCTTAGAGGTGAGGAGAGAATCCTCTTTAAATCCATGACTCTAGTACACAGATGTCTGTATGGTGCGGCCCCATTTTACCTTAGATCCAAGTTCACACAATACACCTCAAACAAGACCTTTAAGATCTCAAACATTAGGCAAGTTACAGGTACCACAAGCAACCTGAGCCATGGGTGCCAGGAAATCTTTCCCGGTTCGGGCAGCCCGGCAGTGGAACAACCTCCCAGTAGCTCTGAGATCAGATCCTAACCTTACAACCTTTAGAAAAAATCTCAAGACCCACCTCTTTAAATAACGTGCTACTTCCTAGCCTCTAACCTTCCTCCTGCCTAGCATGAATCTGTCTCTCTGCGCCCTGATGCCTGCGGGCTACCGACGCATTACAAATAAATAAATGAATAAAGGTACAGCATATCATTGAGCTGGTACACCAAGGGCACCAGGGTGCGCCAAAGACAAAGGCCCACCTCCAACAGAAGGTCTGGTTCCCGGAGCTGGAGAGGAGAGTGGAAGAGTTTGTGGTATCATGTGTGTGGTGCTAGGCGGCGTCACCTGCACTAAGGGAACAGACCATAGAAACCATGCCCAGAGGGACAAGACCGTGAGAGGTGGTGCACGCAGCCTCGGCTCCACGACCAGGGACACACACTTCCTGGTGGCGGGGAACGAGTGGTCCCGGTACCCACAGGTGGAATTCGTGGAGTCTGTCACATTTGAAAAGGTGGTAGTGGCGCTGGAAAAGGTTTTTGCCACCCACGGACCGCCCAAAGTGTTGTGCTCGGACAACAGAGCACCCTTTCAGGGTGAGAGCTTTGCGGACTTGATGAGAGGATACGGAATACACCACAGGAAGGTCACCCCGTTGTGGCCCAGAGCAAATGGAGAGGCAGAGCGCATGATGAGAACGAAAAACAAAGTGTTCCGCATTGCTCAGGGCCAAGGCGAATGTCTGCAGACGGCACTGTATGTATTTCTGCAAGGATACCGGACCACCCCACACTTCCACAGGGGTGGCACCTGCGGAGGCCATGTTTCAGCACTGTCCGAGGGACGTTCGGCCAGAAGTGGGGGAACGGGAGCCTGCCGTCATTAACAATGAGCAGGTAGAAGGGGAGAGAAGAATACGGACAGATCTGGAGAACGCTCAAAGGGGTCTGAGGCCCCCGAGACTTGCCCCAGGGGATGAGGTACTGGTGAGAAACCGACACCCGCAAGGAAAGCTCTCCCTCACGTATTAGCCGGCGCCGCTGGATGTGCTGGCAGTAAAGGGGCCGATGGTCACGGCGTCGGATGGAACGGCCTTGGTCACCCGCAATGCTAGCTTCTTTAAAAACTGGGTGAGTCCAGGGCAGAGACTACGGCCGACATGGACATGGAGGAGGTGCCTGATGAAGGCCAGTGGACCCTCTCTTCTACCGGGGTCTCCGACCCGCGAGGGCCGGGTGATGGAAGTCCGACCCGAGAGACTTGCAGGAGGTACCCCCTGAGGACAGGCCGAGGGAAACCTGCCCGCCTTACGGACTATGTGATGGACTAGATAAACTGTTATGTCCCAGATGCCAAGGGGGCCAACGCTCACCTGGGAACCAGGGTGGATGTCATTAAAGGGGTCTCTGGGGACATGTCAGTCCAGTGTGCTGTGATGTGTGGTAGTTAGTGCTTCCTTTTCATGTTTTTCATTGTTATGAAAAAGGAGGAGGGTGGCGCTGCCCCTCTCCACTAATCAGCTGCTTTTACTGGTTAGGGAGAGAGGCAGGAATAGGGGATGCACTGCACAAACATGCCTGCTTTCTGAACTCTGCTCCAGCAATATCTTGCTGTGTGTTAGTGAAAGGGAAAAGACGATGGGGTGATAAGTGTGGCTGTAGCTCATTCTCATATAAACAGACCCATGGCCATTGCCCGAAATGCACCAATGAAGCTTAGCTGGAGCCTCCTTGGCCCTTTGGAGCATAGTCCTCCATAACAGCCCCAAGTTAATCAAGGTCCTTTGAGTAGGGCTGAGCACACCTAATGGTCGACATTCCCTTGCCCCCCCTCCTCTGTGGGTACATGGTATGGTGGGGACACTGAAAAAGGAAATAGTAGCCGGAGTGGAGCAAGCAGTGTGAGGAAGCGGTGAATGCAATGGTGCCAGCATCGAGTAGAGAGCTGGGATATGGTGAGCTGGGCAGCAGAGGTAGCAGGGACTGCAGGCAGAGACTGCGGTTGGGCAGTTGAATGGGGCAGGTGGGATGAGACAGACCAGGACAGAAAAGTGTGCAGTTATGTTGCCAACAGATCATTGAGTGGCGCAGGCTTCAGGGATCTAGAAATTGCAGGCACTACCAGAAATGAGTGCCTGGAAATTCTGCATCCTGATTAGCTGGGCTGCACCCACCATTCCAAAAAGGGCAATTTCTAAGGTACTGCATTTATATGATCTGTAAAGGTGCAGAGGTACGGCTCAGAAACAATGGTGGCATGTTTTTGGATATAGACTTTTATTAATAAAAAGAGGGTTGGAAAAATGCCTCTATCCCAAAAGCTAAGAGGGGTTTCCCTACCTCAAAGGAAACTAGTGAAATTGTCAGGAAGTCCAAAAGTAAAAAGTCTGTCACTGTTGTGTCCTAAAACCCTACTCCTGTCCCTTACACTAATAACCTAATAATAACTGTGCAAGGATGGTCTCTTTTCAAAGGTAAAAAGTGTTCTTTGTGTTTTAAAACAGATCCCAATTTTGCTGATAGTAAAAAGTGATGCAAAATAATGTTCCAAAATACAAGATTTCAAAGCTAGGGTTGTTCTCTTTTGCCTTGTATTTCTTCTTAACTCAAGCTGCTGGATAACTCACGAGGAACAGATTCTTATATACTACCAGCTTGGCACGCTCCGCTACCAAGCATTGGAATTCTTTTATCAGTCGTAGTGTTATTCACGCTTTTAATTTCAATCCCTCATGTGGGTGCGGGTCCCAGACTTGCAATACTTTATACAGCTTGGATCACTCTCCTGCCAAGCAAGTGACTTTTCTTGGGCTGTTTCTTTTCCTCTTACAGGGTCCCAGACCCTCTTTGCTTTAAACCTTGGCTTCTCATATGGGTGCGGGTCCCAGACTCGCACTGTTGTGTTGTATCTGCTTGGTTCACTCTCCTGCCAAGTATACAACTGTCTCATTTGTTTCATGGTCCAGACTCTCTCTTTTCATTTCTTGAGCTCACCCTGTTGCTTCCCCGGACCTCTTACAGCTCCCGGCAACCCACATACCTGTTTGCTTTCTTCTTGGAGGTGCTGGTGGTTCCCAAGCCAGCTGTATCACTTCTGGAGGCTGCGTTAGTGTTCAGGCATGCGGTGGGGTCTGCAGCGGCTCTGCAGACTGATACGTTCGTCCCGCTGCATGGTCTGTCTCTTCCGCGCTTCACTGGGTCCTGCTACTCGCACCATCTGCTTCCCTGCACAGCTTCCACTATTCCTCTTTGGGGAACAACTCTCTCGCGCGCGTCTCTCAGACAATTAGGTTTGAGCTTAAGCTTGAACTGCCTTTGAATTCCCACGTCGGAGTGATGTACTGCTCAAGGCCAATCACTGGCCTTTGGAAACTAGACTGCTTGCTCTGATTTTCGCAAGTAATTATTGTACTTGTGGCTATCTTTTTCGTCACAGTACCAGCCTTACAGCTACAGACTGAATACTTTGTATTATTAGTGCTATCAATTATGTCATGTGGGTTAGGTTGACTAACTTGCCAACAAAATATATTAGCTCTATTCAGGGAGGGGGCAGGAGGATTTAGTGTTGGAAAAGGGTTTAAAAGTGGTAAAGCAGGGTGGTACCGCATTCTCTGTTGATAATCGTCCCCAATCCCACAGGGGATTTCCTCTCCCACGTGATTCTCCCTCTGAAAACCACCCCCAGGGGCGCTGTTTTACTGTGTCCGCACTGCTTTGGCCACATGGGAAAGGTTTCCCCCTAGGAGAGAAAGGATGACATCCATAGATTTATCACAGAGGTCACGGGTTGTGCATTCCTTAGGCTTCTCTTAGGATCATGTTCCTCAGTCGTCCTTCTCTTTCACTTAAAACTCTGCCTCACTGGTGGGAAAAGCATCACTCCCAGCCTCTTGGGCTTGAGTGAGTCACCCTTCATGCTTGGCTTTGTGTGATGTCTTCCTTGTCTTTCATCTGATTCATAATCATGTCTTTCCCTTCTGCAGTACCTGGCACCTTCATCCCTGGTGCCTTTGGTCATCTGAATGTGGGTTAGGTGTCTGACTCTTTAAGCATGATTTTGACCCTGGGATTTTCAGGTTTAACGCCTTTCCCAGGTTGGCAGGTACTTCCCTGGGTTTTGCACTTCTACCAGCTTAGACCTTGACCAATCCCCCACTCTTTGTGTCCCCTTTCTCGAGATCTTTCTTATTATCACTTCCCCTTCCTCCTTTCTGGTCTTCACCTCTACCATCCTCTCATTATTCTGCCAAGCTCTAAGATCCTCTTTCCTTCTTTCTCTTTTCTCTCTCTCCAGCCTCTGCACTTGACCCTTCTTCCTGTGGTTTCACTTTGCTTTTTCCTACGGCCACCCTTAACTATTTAGCCTCCTCCTCTGGTTTCTTTTTTTCACTCTAAACTGCACACCTTTCTCTTTCTGTCTCTCTCCCTCTGTCTCTCTCTTTATCAGCCTACCTCACTCCTTCTCTCCCCCTGTACCTCCCTCGGCTCGCCTGTCTCCCTCCGTCATCTCCTCACTTGACTCTCCTCTTTCAATCTCCTTTCTCCCTCCTGTGCCACTGCTCCCTTTTCCAGCTTTCATCCAATGGTCTGCTTTCTCTACACTTTTCCTAGTCGCCTCTATGCACTACTCTCCGCCTCACTTTTGCCCCTATTTATCCCCATGCGAGATGGGCTGCACCGTGCCCAATTGCTCAGGAACGTGCAAGTGTGTATGGTATGTGAGTGGGTGTTGTGGTTGGGAGCCGGGCATTGTTAACCACTGATTCAGAAGGTGAAATTAATTGGCTAGAGGCGTGCATTGCAGCTTCGGTATCCAAGGCTATTTAAGCTTCATGCATCACTTGCAATTCACACCACTTACCCGGAGGTCACCACTTCCTGTCAGCACAAGGCTCTTCTTCCTCTCACCAGTGGGTAGGACTTCTGCTTTGTGACGCAAACTGGGCCCTGTGAATGTAAGCGAGCGAGTGAAGGCTGCACGGGCAATACTTGCAGACTGTGCCTTCCACTAAATAACTTTGATCATTGCGATTATATACTTTTCAGATACTTGCAGTAATGGTCTCTGAACTGCCAGACTGTTTTCCTCCCACTGAACTCTTTGCTTCCTCTCCCTCTCTGATTGTCTCCCCTCCTCCTGTAGCTCCAACACCTCTAATACGTTCAGCTCTTTCTGCTACTCCCACTCCTCCTGCTTTCCCAACCCCTCCTGCACCTACACATCGGCGAGTGCCTCCTCCTCCAACACCTCCCGCAGCACCAACTACTCCACCGCCCCTACAAACTCCTCCACCGCCCCTACAATCTCCTCCACCACCCCACTAACTCCTCCTCTGTCCCACTAACTCACCCTCTGTCCCACTAACTCACCCTCTGCCCCACTAACTCCCCCTTTGCCCTACTAAGTCCCCCGGTGCCCTCTAACTCCACAACTCCCCCTCTTCGCGCCCCACCAACTCCTCCACCCTTCTGCCCCACCAACTCCCCCTCTTCCCGCCCCACCAACTCCCACTCCTCCCGCCCCACCAATTCCCCCTCCTCCTGCCCCACCAACTGCACCTCCCGCCCCACCAAATCCGCTTCCACCTCTGCTTCCCCACTCGCTGTGCTGCTTCTCCATACTCCCACACTACTCGTTTTCCGAGTTAGGACTTTTGTTGCTGTTTGATCCATCTCCCTGGCTCAGTCCTGCAATGAGGTCTTGCTGCTGGGTCTAAGCCGGGATGGGTGCTAAAGCTGGACTGGCCCACAGGGATGCGCTTCTGCACCATGGACCACCTCTTTTTGTGTGTAGTCTGATCTTCTACTTCAGTCTGAAAGGATGGGAAGAAAGCAGTAACCTGCACTGAGAACCAAGGACAATAGAAATCAGCGGGTCGCGATTGAGACTCTCAGAGACGCTTCCCTAACGTGCCCCAATTTAAGAATATAACAAAAACAGACCAAGTCTAAAGGTACGCCTCACACCAAAGAATCAAGAGTCATGTCTTCATTGCTGTAAGCATGTCATAGTGTATTCAATCATTTCAAGTTGATACAACACACAAAGCATTATCAAACAAAGCCCACAACATGGGCACGCGGCTATCAGACTGCCAACAATACGCGTGCAGCACTTTGAGACAGATCCTGAAACGCAGGGATTGGTCAAACTGCCGAAACAACTTAAATGGTCAGAGGACCCCATTGCTCTCAGGGAACTATGATCAGAAATCTGAAAATCAGTAAATAAGATTCAGAACCCATTTGGGTGTAGTTATCACACTTGTTATTCATTGAAGCACAGCCCTGAAGAAGTGCAAAGCTTGAAACACGTGTTGGCTGGCTACTTGTTTTTCAAACTGTTGTATCAACTTGAAATTATTCAATGCACTATGAAATGCTTATAACAAGGAGTGCATGACTCTTCATTCTGTGGTGTGAGGCGCACCTTGAGACTTAGTGTGTTTTTGATGTTCTGCTTCACTTAAGCTTACTCCTCCCCTCATTCCACCCTTTTCTTTCCATATTTCCTTATGCCCCTTATCCCTTTGAAAACGTATTGTTGTTGTGTTTTAACTACTTTGTTAATGCTTATAAATGACAAATGTGCTTTCAAATTCACTATTTAGACCCCTTTCTCTTAATTTTTTTAAGCAGAGATCCCATCCAAACTCTACTTTGCAGAGTTGTTTCTCCCAACCTTTACTTGCATGTTGTAATATGAGGCCACTTTGAAAAACATTTCCAGGGCCACTTTTGGTTCCCAGTCGACCCCTGATTTGTTTGGCTGTGCGCGACTTCTGCCCTCGAGGATAATTTGTCTAGTGTAATTGACTATTCCCCTTCGTGCTAAATGATTCCTTAATGGAACAGTACACCCTTCTTGAAACTGATGGAAAGCGCATGTGCATTAAGCTCGCTGGGCTTAATGAGTCTAGCCTGCAGGCCCCCAGCCTCATGGTTTATGGTATGTTCTCCGAGGCAGTGGCATGCAAAACGCGCTGTATTTGTACAAGCGCTGACCTGTTATTCATGGACATGAAACACTTGTGACCGGGCTGAAGGCTTCCACTTCCTCATTCTGAGTCTGTCAGGCCTGACCTATATATAGCAGTGGTATAATCCACGCGGTTTGTTTGTTTGTTTATTTATTTATATTGCGCACCAGACCCTTAGGTTACCGGGCGCAGCAACAAGTATATGCGAAGCTTACAATGTTACAATGTTATATAAATGAATTTACAATATTACGCCATATTACACAAATTACTAGAATGTACAGATAAAGAGTTGCCGTATTTACATGAATGTACAGTTAACAATATACATGATTAGCAGTAATAAACATAAAGGTTGATGTCGCGTCGGGGTGCATTAGGTAGGACTACGCTTGTGAGTGTTCGGGTGTTAATTCATTGTTGGCGATAATGTGTTTGATAAGGTTCCTTCTGAAATGGGGGAAGGGTTGGTCAGCTCTAAGGTTAGGTGGCAGGGCGTTCCACAGGTTAGCAGCTTTCACAGGGAAGCAAACGCCACCAATTTTGGCAAGTCTGAATCTAGGTACTGCCAAACAATTGGAGTTGGCGAGTCTCATGGGTCTATTGGAGGTTTTTCTTTTTATTTTGTCCATCAAGTAGCTAGGAGCAGCATTATTTAAGGCCTTATGGGTTAATGAGATCATTTTTAGCTGGATTTTATTCTCAGTAGAAAGCCATTTATGTTGCCGCCTAGTCGAGGAGATATGCTCCCTCTTTCTTATTCCTAATGCAGCTCTGAGAGCATTATTTTGTAGAGTTTGAAGTCTTAGGGTAGTGGCTTTATTGGCGCTACTGTATAGGGCATTACAGTAATCAAGTCGGGAAAGAATTAAGGCTCTAGCCAGGATTAGGCAGCTGGTATTGGACAGGAAGGGCTTGCCTGCTCTGATCAATTTACAGGTGTAAGCAGTGGTGGAGGCTAAGGAGTTTACCTGTTTAGTGAAGGACAGGGTAGAGTCGAGATAAAAACCAAGTGTTTTTACTTCCCTCGAGACTTTAATGACATTTCCGTCTATGCTGAAGGCTGAGTAATCTGGGCCCAATTTGTTAATATTGGCTTGTGTGCCCAGAATGATCAACTCTGTCTTATCATCATTCAGGCAAAGACCGTGAGTGGCCATCCATGCCTGAATGATGAGATACACTCTATTCACCAACTCCCCATCCTCACTGTGATCCCCAGAAAGTGGGAAGAGAATCTGTGTATCATCTGCATAGTTAGTGTAGGTGATACCGAGATTGTCCAAATCATCGAACAGAGGTTTGGTGAATATGTTGTAAAGGGTTGGAGAGACGCAGGATCCCTGAGGGACACCACAAGTAATGGGTATAGGGTCAGCTGCTGCCGAAGGGGAAAAGACTCTCATAGTTCTCTCACTCAGAAAGGATTCTATCCAACTGATGGCTTGGGTGGAGAAGTGAGCGGCAACGTCCAGGTGTTTGCAGAGGACTTTGTGGTCCACAAGATCAAACGCAGCTGAGAGATCTAGTAGGAGGAGGAGGGCTGTCTTACCCTGATCTCTCAGTTCGTCTATTTGGGCCTTTAAGTCAATCAGGGCTGTTTCCGTTCCGTGTAGTGGGCGGAAGCCAGATTGTCTAGATCCTAGTAGTTTGTGCAGTTCAAGGTAGTTTTGAATCTGTATATAGGCCACTTTGTCCAGGATCTTTAGCAGAAACGGAACTGTGGTGATTGGACGGTAATTGGTGGGGATGAGAGGATCTAAAGTTTGCTTTTTAAGCAACGGGAGCACCCAGGATTGTTTTAGGTTAGCTGGGATGATACCTGTGGAGAAAGATGCATTGACAAGTTTGGAGATAAATGGTGATAGGTCTCTGGCAGCGTCTTTTATTAGCTGTGCTGGGCAGATGTCACCTTTGCAGTTGGATGGTTTGAGGGTGAGGATGATTTTTTCAATCTCGAGTGTGGAGGTTTTGGTGAAGGAGAATTTGGTATGTTGAGGCATGTGGATCGCCTTAGGTGGTGACAGTGTAGGGAGTTTAAGCGAGTCTTTTTTAAGTTGAATTTTGTTTTGGAGGGTAGTAATTTTATTAGTTAGAGCATATTGGATGTCAGAACACCAGGTCTGATCTTTAGTGCAGGTGTCTGGTATGGCAATAGGTGACTCAAGTTCCTTTAGGATGGAGAAGAGTTCCTTCATGCTTGATTTGGAGTTGGCGATACGATCGTTGTATGAGTTTTTCTTAGCCAGACAGACTGCGTTTTTGTATTGACGGGAGATAGATATTAGGTTAGCCTTGTTCTCAGCAGTTGCACATATTTTCCAGTTGGATTCATATTTTCTCTTGGTGAGACGTAAAGCCTTGAGTTCGGGCGTGAACCATTTATTTAGATGGGCTTTGGGTTTACTTGTACGCATTTTAAGTGGGGCAATTTTGTCCAGAGTATCAGTCATAATTTTGTTATACTCGTGAACTAAAGTGCCGGGGTCTAAATTGTCAGGCAAGGCGTTTAAGGTTGGAAGAATAGCGGGTATGACATTATCTATTGTCATATTCTTTTTGTTTCTTGTGGGGCATGAGGGTGCCATGGGGACGACTGTAGAGGATGGTTGGGAGGTTAGGAGGTCAAAGGACACTAATGAGTGGTCAGACCATGATAAAGCTGAGATAGAGGAGATGACTGTAGTACAGTTAGAGTCAGCGACCCAGTCTAATATTCTACCTTTCGTATGGGTAGGGTTGTTGACTTTTTGGGAGAACCCTAGAGAGTTAATAGCTTGGGAAATAGTCGCGGCATGCACATCTGTTTTGTCATTGAATCCTAAGTTAAAATCCCCTAATAACAACAATTGAGAGGTGGTTTTAGCATTGAGGGTTAGTAACTTGTGTAGATCCTCTTCGAAGGTCCCAAGTGGGCCTGGAGGTCTATAGATTAGGTGAATAGTTAGGGATTGATTATTGTTTATAAGGAGTTTAGCAGTGAGGGCTTCACAGGATTGTAGCGTTAGTGCAGGGGCTAGTCTTAGTGAGAGGCTTGATTTAGAGATAATGGCAATTCCGCCTCCGCGGGTGCCCTCTCGGTCTTGTCTACATATAGTGTAGCCGTCAGGTATGGCTAGCATGAGTGAAGGGCCTGCTGCCTGGTGTAGCCAAGTTTCAGTTATAGCAATGAAGTCCAGGTTATTCTCAGTGATTGGATCAGCTATCTCAAGGGCATGTGCAACTAGTGACCTGGCATTGAGAAGTGCTCCTTTATAGGAATGTTCCTTAGTTTCCTCTTTGGTATGTGTAGGATTAGGAGTGTTTTTCGCGCTGGATTTTGTCTTGGGCACAGATATTTGGGTAAGCGTTGAAGCTCGGGTGTGGTTAGAAGCGTAGCCTGTATTGCCAATTTGATGTTTCATTTCAGATTTTGTAGGAAGGAGGAGTCGTCTAGGTGTCTCATGGAGTTTGTTAAGTCTAGCGCGTAGTTTGCTATTTCTATCGTGGGTGGAGCTAGGCTTGGAAGTGTAAACTAGTGGTTCTAACAGAGTTTGGTGTTTAGAGTCAGTGTAGGCATGAGTGTTAGTAATAATATCTGGTGATATATGTGATAGAGGTGCATGTGAGTAAAGTGGGGTTTCTGTGTAGCTGCTTAGCTTGCTAGTAGCAGGAAGTGTAGCAATAGCCATGATGCAGTAGAAGCTAAGTAGGCTGGACATTGTGCGTGACTGGTACTTAGTTTGGTGGGTGAGTGGTTTACAATACAATGGTCTCTGGGCGACCATAAGGCACTACACAATATCACAGTGGTCTCTGGGTGACCATAAGGCACTACACAATATCACAGTGGTCTCTGGGTGACCATAAGGCACTACACAATATCACAGTGGTCACTGGGCGACCATAAGGCACTACACAATATCACAGTGGTCACTGGGCGACCATAAGGCACTACACAATATCACAGTGGTCTCTAGGTGACCATAAGGCACTACACAGTATCACAGTGGTCTCTGGGTGACCATAAGGCACTACACAGTATCACAGTGGTCTCTAGGTGACCGTGGTGCCGGTGCTATTATCAAGTGACAGCATATTGCAAAGCAGGGCAAGAGTATGGTTGGTTGGCTATAGATTGTACATTGAAATATTTTTGTTGCGGTTCAAGAGCACAACGGAGCATGTGGGACCTTGGACGTAGCAATGTTGGGAGGTGCTAGATCAGGGCTCTAGCTCGAAGGTCGGGAATGGAATGTGGAGGAGGGGGCAGTATGCTTACCCTGTAGGTGGACGGCAAGGGGTCCTGGCTCTAGGCTCGACGGTGTAGACAGGCTGAGGACAGGCACAGTGCCTTTGTGGGTGCCCTCGTTGATTGAAAAAAGAGTACGTTTTTCATTGTCCAGGTGGTAGTCTATCGGTTAGAGAATAGAAAAATTGTGCAGGGGGGATGGCCACGCCGCGCTCCCAGGCGCAGGAACAGGCCTTTGTATGGCCTTAGTGCTGGCCGCCGGCGAATCCGCCTGCCGGCGGAACCAGCTGGAGTAATCGAGGCTCAGCCTCGGTTTCGCGCCGCGCCGCGCCCGGCATGGGCAGGTCAGGCGCTGTATGGGACAGGGTCAGGCAGGCTCTGTCCGTGTGCCCGCTGGAGCCTGGATCCTCTGCTGGGCTGGGGGGGCTCCTGCCCTCACCCCTCGGCGAAGGGAGATGGAATGGTGGGATCTGGGCGCAGGAACAGGCCTTTGTATGGCCTTAGTGCTGGCCGCCGGCGAATCCGCCTGCCGGCGGAACCAGCTGGAGTAATCGAGGCTCAGCCTCGGTTTCGCGCCGCGCCGCGCCCGGCATGGGCAGGTCAGGCGCTGTATGGGACAGGGTCAGGCAGGCTCTGTCCGTGTGCCCGCTGGAGCCTGGATCCTCTGCTGGGCTGGGGGGGCTCCTGCCCTCACCCCTCGGCGAAGGGAGAGCGGTGATATCTCGCTGTTTTCACAAAGTAATTACTTTGCAGTAATTTACTTTGTGGTAATTACTTTGAATTAATGATATGCAGGTGTGGTTTCAGGGGTAAAGCAGGGAGGGGAGGGGCTTGGGGTAGGGATGGTAGTGAAGGGGAAGGGGTGGCATAGGGGGACCCCCAATTAAAATAATAGTTTGAAGTACTTACCACAAAGTAAATTAATACAAAGTACTTTTTTTCGTTGATTTACCATGGAACCCCATGTGGCAGTCCCCAGCCCCAGACACCATGTATTGGGTCTGGGTGAGGGGGGGGTGTTGTGGCAGGGATTACTCACCATGACAATCCGAGGGCTCCACAACATGTAGCAAGTGGTGGATTTTCACCCAGTAATGCAGCATCTTACATACCCAAAGTTCAAGCAGAGACCATAGTGTAGCAAATGCTGATGGTAGTATTTTCTACCCACCAATTGGGGTCACCAGGTCTGGTATAGTTTTATACCAGACATTTCTTTTCTCAAGCCGGGCCCACACTCACTACGCATTCTGAGAAAGCTGAGGGCTGCTCACACCCGTCCCCTTCCTCCACACTGTGTTGCTGCCCTTCACCTCCATAATCATACCTGCACCTCCAATTTCCCCTGCTGCACATTCCCAATTTAACTGCACCTTTGCCGCAGCACTGCCCCTGCTTCATGCCATGATGGCCACCTCGGGTGCATTTTGTGTGTGTAAAGCAGCAGGTTGTGTGCTCGCTGCAGCCTATTATTTTACTGAAAATGTTGCCCTAATCTCCCTGGTTCATGTCCCCATTGGTGCTTCTGGTACTAATACCCTGTTCCAGGGGATTGTGTCCTCCGACGTATTCCACATCTATGACAGGTAATGTCCAAAGCTATGCTGCTTCGGAAAATTTTCAGCAGAGGGCGTCCTGCATCGAGGCGTCGATCCGTTGTCCCTCGATGGCCTCCGTTGAGGGTCGACATCACCGGATGTTATATATAGGACGCACAGTGCCCGTAGCCTCAGTTCTGTTTTTTTCCGCAAATGTGTTTGCTTTGGAATCTCGGCACGTTTGATTCTTTCTTCGTATACAATGTCTTCATCCTCTTCTACTACCCCGAAGTCGGGCTTTATAAAATGTCGGGGCTGCGGTTCGAAGATATCCATCACGGACCTGCACGACATCTGTCTCTGGTGACTCGGAGAAAGCCACACCACTGACGACTGCGAGGATTGCCAGTCCCTGACGTCTAAGGCCTTGCGGGAACGTAAGGGGAAATTGAAGGTAGGTAGGGTGTCTAAGCCCCATAAATCGAAGTCTGCTGGGCTTTCGACCGATGACTTGAGGGGCGACTCTCCACGTCGGCAAAAATCCAGGAGGTCTTGGTCTAGGAGTGGTTCCTGCCATTCCTCTGCTTGTTGAGGCATTCTAGGAAGCGCCGTCACCGGTCGCCTTCCCCGTCCTCGTCGGAGGATGACTCCGCCAGATGGTTGACGTGTCCCACCAAGTCTTCGTCGCCGGCCGAATGGGATGCATTCCGCCAGCAGATGATTGCGATTTTCGAGTCGCAAGGCACAGTTCCTGCTGCGCCTTTGAAAGGAGCTGGCGGGGAACGGGCTAGGTCCACCATTCGCACACCTTTGGGCTCGGGCGGTTGGCGTGATCATCAGGAGCCGTCAAGGTCCTGCTCGGACAAGGGAGATCGCATAGCCATGCCGGATCCAGGTCCCGGTCCTCCACGACATTGAGACCGTCGGAACCTGTGAAGCCTTCCAAGAAGGCGTCAACGCCATCAGCGCTATGTCCATTGAGGGGCTCTCTCGAGGCTCCGGCCTCGAAGAATTCGTCGACACCATCGGTGCCGTGTCCGTCGAGGGACACTCTCGGGGCTCCGTACTCCAAGAAGTCTTCGACGTTGTCGGCGCCTCGGTCGACGTCATTTCCTTTCGGTGCCCCCGACGCCTTTTGTGGAGGATTTGACCTTGGTGCCCCTGAGGGCTGTGGAACCTCTGAGGAAGGCTACCAATAAGTCTATGAGGCCTGTTTTTGAGCCCTTTTCTGTTCCTCCTCCTAGATTGGAGTTTTTCCAACCTTTACAGGATATTTCAGAGGTTGAGGAATTGTCTGCTTGCCTGTGCCTCATGATGTCCCAGACCTGTTGTCTGGGCATAGTTAGATTGTTGGAATCGAAATGATATTATGCCTCCTATCGCAGTATTTTAATGTGTGTTGGCCTACGCCAAGTTGTCTTAAATATCATGTAAATAGACTCTGCGGCAAGGTCTTGACCTTAACGAAAAATTGTGTAAGTCGCCATCTTGGATTTAGCCACCATTTTAGGTTCTCTTGTAATGTGGAAGTCACCCTGAACATCAAAATGGAGGCCGAATGACATTCCGAGTGAGATTCTGGCCGTTGTGACCTCCGCACACATGAATAAGTAATATGCCTGCAGGCCACTTGTCGGGGTCGCGAACTGAGACCTTGTCCTATCCCTGACCTATGTGTAAATGAACAACTGTATCAGCGGAACTGATCAAAATGCATACATTATGGGATTGACCTGGCAAGGAACCCTAGGCCTGGTCCTAAGAATGGTTAACCCGCGAGGGGGTTGGCCAGGGCTGGATAAAGAATATAAAAGCACAAGTATTCCAATGTACGGTCTCTCTACTAATGCATCGAACCTTCGTTGAAGTTCGTTACGTTACTCTGAGAGCCGAATAGCTATCCGTTTGTCAATTGACTTTTTGGTAACTGCTGTAGCTTTTAAATAAAGCACTTTGTATGTCCTTTGTAACCTGCGTTGGTGTGTTTCCTTTGGGCTTCCCAGCCTCATATCAATTTCTTTGTTTTCACAGTTGGCGCCCGAATAGGGACCCTCAAGATTGATGCCGGATCATTGAAGGTTGACGCAGACTATCGAACCGGGATCGGACGGTGTGATTCTGCGGGCCCGACCGATCGAGACGCGATACCTCGGCAGCGCTGCACGATCCGATCCTTGGACGATAGTCGTGTGGTCTGACACGTCATCTTGACGAGGGTCAATTTTTGAGGCGGGCAGATTTGTCAAAACCACCAAACACAAGGTAAAATTTGTTAAGTAAGTTCTTTGATAAACCGTACGGTCCTCCTTAGGTTTGGTCAGGTGCAGTCGTGACCCTGCTCTTAATTTAACCCTGACAATTTGAATTTGGCGTATTGTATCTGCAGACACAATTATTGACCAGGTAACACCAATTTTTTGTGAAATGCCTGGGAAATTGTCTAGCTGCTTTAGGGCTCTGTTCCGCAGCGATCGACAATCTTTGGAATTTAGCCGCCCGGCACCACAGGATGGGTCGCCGGCATGTACTATGTACTGTAAGTATGGCATTGGTAGTATAGTATTTAATGATATTTGGCACAGACAGACCAGACATGCCTCCGAATTTCAGTGGCCAATCAATGGTAGTTTTGAGATCCCCCGTATTGAATACTTAGAATCAATCTTGCCAAAAAAGGCTAGACCTTCAGCCTTTGATGTTTTACAGAATTGGAAAAAAGAAGCGTAACAGCAGCTTAAAAGTAGGGACAAACATGCACGCCGTCATAAAACGAACGCCGAAAAAGCGTTGTTATATGATAAAGAAAAACATTCAGAATCAGTTAAAAATATGGATAGGGCCTTTTCACTTGGAATCCAGAAAATGTACCCCTCTAGAGATTTCCATGTTTCTGAAGAATTTATTGAGAAATTGTTAAACGAACGCAGGCCTGATGCCTCAACGCCACCTCCGTATGTTCCTATTTTGGGCACTCTGCCCATTCCTGCTGTTGTTCCTGCCGTTATTCCTGTTCCCCCTGTACAACCTATTGTTCCTAGTCCCATAGTTGTTGTTCCTCCACCTATCGCACCGCCCCTTTCTCCTGCACCGATAGTTGCACCTTTATTAAATTTACCTACACCTCCGCTCCCGAGTGGCCCCGTATTGACTGAAGTTGATCCAGGTGCAGGATCGAAGATCGTCACTCGTAATACTGTTTCTGCAGATAAGAAACAGGAATTGTTTGCATGGGCTAAGCATTGTATGGAGAAAGGTGATCAAGTTAATGTTTTTTCCACATTATCTAATTTGAATAGTTTTCCCGAGAAAAATGTTTTTATCGAAGGTTTGGGGACTCATTTATGTGTGATGTGGGGTAGATTACAAAGTTTGGATCTTCCACAAGGAGTGAGAGATCTGAATGCTTTGGCACTTTCGAGGGACACAGAGCAGAAAGTATATGGGCATGTTGAAAAATTGTTTGAGTTTAGGAAAGACTTTGAAAAGTCACGAGATGAGGACGACGAAGACGATAGAATATATGTACAGAAACGGTTCCTTCCGTGCCGTAGATCGGCACCTGAGGAAATACGAATTTGTACCAAAGATGCGGTTCGATGGATCTCGGATTCATCGATTCCGCCAGATGAAGTATATGACACGTATAGTCAGTATGCAGTATAAATGCAAGGAAAGGTAATCCAGGTAATGGTACAGTACCTGCAAGAAGAATGTGTAAGAAAGAAGGTTAGTTGCCCCATAGAATTATTGGGGATTTGTAAAAGGGCTTTTTCGCCCGATACTTCTTCAGCTGCCTTAGCGCTCGACCTGGCTCTGTTGCTTAGTAAGCGGCCGGAGATACCTATATCTCAGTTGCCTATGAGAGAGGTTCCTCCGACCTTTGTCCCAAAAGTTGAGATCCCCGCCAACGCTGGGACTGGTGCCCCCGCTGTGGATATCCCTGCACATTATGTATCATAATTTGTTCACGTCCCGTTTTCACGACAGGAAGTGAACACTATTAGACAATCAGTTCCCGATATCAGGAAAAACCCGACGGGGTTTTACAAAGAAATAGAGTCCGTCTTGCAGTCTTCTGTGTTCACCTTGAGTGATATTGACTTGCTATTTCCTGTACTCCTACCCGTAGACGTATGGAAACAGGTTCGGACAGTAGACGATGTGCCAGGGTTGGGAGATACGTGGGCTAATATGATTAGGATTGATGGGGAAAGACCAGCTGGTGAGAAACCACCACAGGTAATACTTACTTTGCCTGATAGAATTGTCGCAAAATTAAAAACTATAATTCAAGAGAAAATAATTATTTGGGACAAGCTTACGGCCTGTGTCCAAGGAAAAACTGAAGGTGCCACCGAATTTTTAATAGATTCGAGCAGATATTTTCTGACTTCAGTGGACAGGATTTAGGTACAGAGTCTGGGAAAAGGTTGTTCGTGGACAAATTTGTACGTGGACTGTTGCCTGACATCCAGTCACAGATTATGTCCTCTGAGAGCGCTTGGCAGGCAAAATCTCAATCTGAGGTTTTGCACATGGCTCAGTATTATGAGAACCGTGTTAACAATGAGAAGAACAAAATTGAAAAGAGGAAAGGAGATTTGAAAACCAAAGTATTATTACAGCAAATTGTTAGAAACCCCAGAGGAGGCACGACACAGACCAGAGGTCAGTATGTCCCAAAAGGAAATGCTCCTTTGGGTCCTGTGAATATTAATCAATGTGCTTATTGCCGCCAGGAAGGTCATTGGCGAGCACATTGCCCCGTCCTTCGCCAAAGGTCAAACAGTGCGTTTGGGAGTATGGGTAGACGACCTAGGGGCCGCCCTGGAGCAGGGGGCCCTGATAGAGGTCAGTTTTTACAAGATCCTCAGCAACCTTTTTCACGGGAAAATCAGACCTCGAGTGTGGTCTCGAGGAACATATTTGATCACCCTTCTGCTGCCTACCTTTCTGAAGAGCTTCCTTCTGATGAGGCTCTATTTCATTAGGATTGCCCGAAGCAGGGTTTGGAACCTTCACCTATTCCCGTCAATCAGAAAGGCCCCTACGTTGAATTATTAGTAGGGAATAGGAAACACCAGTTTTTGATAGACACTGGAGCGCAGAAGTGCTCCATTGATCATTCTCGGGTTCCAAACATTCCACTGCCAGGGCAAACAAATGTTTCCGTAGGGTTTTCTGGTATACCAACTGTCTGTCCGGTTTCTGCACCGGTGTCTGTTTCTTTGGTTCCCTTTACGGACCATTGCCTTTTTCTTCTCACTTCAAACTGTGGAGAGAATTTGCTGGGGTTGAATTTGTTAAAGAAATTGAATGCAGTAATTCATTGTTCTTCTGATGGAGTACGGCTGACGGTTTCACCACAGCAACTTCCTAATTCTCAGTTCCTGATTTGACCTTTACCTCCTGAGTTTAGCATTGTCCCGGAATGTTTATGGGCGGTAGACGACAATGATGTCGGGGTATCACAGATTGAGCCCGTTAAAATAGTTCTGAAACATGGAGTGAAACTACCACGCATTCCGCAGTATAAAATATCAGTTGAGGGCGAGCGTGCTTTGAAATGCATTGTCTCCGATTTTGTGCATCGTGGGGTGATCGAGGAGATTACAGGTAGTCTGTGCAACAGTCCGATCTTGCCTGTATACAAGAAAGGCGACAATGCAATTCCATACCGGTTCATAATTGATCTTCGTGCTATTAACCGAGTCGTCGCCCCACAATTTCCAATTGTGCCTGATGTGACGACGATATTGACAATGATCCCTGCTACGGCTACGCACTTTAGCGTTGTGGATTTAAAAATCGCTTTCTTTAGCATTCCTATACATGAGGAAAGTAGATATCTGTTTGCGTTCACCTTGGGGGGACGCTCATTTACATTTACCAGGGAACCTCAAGGGTATACTGAAAGTCCTAGCATTTATAGTAAAGCTTTGAAAGAGCAGCTCGACACCCTTGAATTGCCACCTACTTGTACGCTGCTTCAATATGTTGATGATTTGCTTTTGGCTGCAGACTCTGAGAGTGCTTGTAAAGAAGGCACTGTGCTGTTGCTTGTTCATCTAGCAAAAAATGGTCATAAAGCTTCGTTTAAAAAATTTCAATATTGTTGTCAGGAGGTTGCCTATTTAGGCTACCTCCTGTCAAAGGAGGGGAGAAGATTGACACCTGAAAGAATAAAACACATTTCTGGCATGTCTGTTCCAAATACACAGAAGGAAGTCAGAGCCTTAATAGGTATGGCTTCTTACTGTAGGTTGTGGATCCCAAACTTTTCGCTAGTGATAAAACCGATGTTGGCTTTGACGAAGAAGGGCATTTCTCTGCCAATGCCATGGAAATCGGAACATCAACGATCATTTGAGCTTCTCAAAACCGCGTTATGCTCTGCACCGGTTCTGGGTACTCCAAATTATGACAAGGCCTTTGTGTTGTTTGTGCATGAATGTGATGGATGTGCTTTGGCTGTGTTGACACAGGAACACGGAGGGAAGAATAGGCCGTGCGGCTACTACTCCTCCGCCCTTGATTCTGTCGCATGCGCTTTGCCAAGATGTTTGCGCGCTGTCGCTGCTGCTGCCGCGTCTGTAAAACAGAGTGAGGGAATGGTCCTAGGCCATGATTTGATTTTGATGGTATCTCACTCTGTTGATATTCTATTGGACAAAACCCAAACGCAACACCTCACCTCTGCGCGGTCAACAAGGTATGAATTAATTCTGTTTGCCCCTCACATCCAAATTAAGAGGTGTTGTGTTCTTAATCCGGCTGAACTCTTACCTTTCCCACAAAACACTGTTTGCGGTGACGAAGAATTACATGACTGCCTGTATACCACTGAACAAGAAACGAAGGGCAGGATAGATCTCATAGATACTCCTTTAGATAATGCAGAAGGGGAGCTGTTTTGTGATGGCTCCTGCTTCAAACTTTCGGATGGTACATCTACAGCTGCTTATGCAGTTACTACATTGAGCAAAGTTGTTGAAACTAAGAGAATTTCGCATAACTCCGCGCAGGCCGCAGAGATTATAGCGTTGACCCGAGCTTGTGAACTCTCCCAAGGGCGTATAGTAAATATATATACTGATAGCAAGTACGCATTTAGGGTGGCTCACAACTTTGGAAGGCTCTGGTCGGAAAGAGGGTTCCTGACCTCACATGGGACCAAGATCCAGCATGGCCCCTTGATAGTGCAATTACTCTCGGCACTCTCACTCCATAAACAGTTAGCGATCATGAAATGTGCAGCACATCGTAAAGTCATAGATGATGTGGGCAAAGGGAACGCTTTTGCGGACCTGATAGCCAGACAAACGGCCACAGACCTTAGCACGGACATGTATGCCTTGAGGGAAATGAGAGACGCTTACATAATGGATGAAGGTATTGGGTATGTGCGAGATATTCAAACTGATGCCACAATAGAAGAATCTTAAAGGTGGGCTGAAGGAATGGGGAAATTGGATGATGAAGGGTGTTGGGTGGATACATCCGAAGGAAAATGGTTGCTCCCTGATTCATATGTATTGGCAATGGTTACGATGGCACACGGTCCTACACATTTGTCTGCCCAGCAGATCACGAAAATGTTAGAACAAGTTTGGGTGAATAACCAGATTCTGGAGACTGCGAAGAGGCATGTCCAGAACTGTATGATCTGCTTACAGCACAATGTGGGTAAGGGGACAGTAACTCCAAGGGGAAGCTTTGGGCCCCCTTCTGTTCCCTTCAAGGTCATTCACTTTGATTTTATTGAGATGGAACGATGTAATAATCTGAAATATGTTCTTGTAATTATTTGTGCCTTCAGTAAATGAGTCGAGGCTTTCCCCTTTAAAGATGCTACCGCCATGACCACTGCAAAGATTATGGTAAAAGAATTCTTTCCTCGATTTGGGCTCCCGAGGGTAATTTGGTCGGATAATAGTCCCCACTTTATTGCAGCAGTAATTTTGCAGATATGCACAGCCTTACGTATTGAAAAACGATTTCACTCAGTTAGACATCCTCAAAGTGCTGGGTTGGTGGAAAGACACAATGGTATCTTAAAGAATAAGCTTGCGAAAACATGTGCTGATACCAAACTGAAATGGCCAGATGCCTTACCTATTGTATTATTAGCTATGCGTACCACACCTCAGACTAAGACTGGGCTTTCTCCATTTGAGGTAGTGATGGGGAGACCTGCTAACATTTGGGGTCTCCCAAAACCTAAAGCCCTGAGAGAGGTAGAAAATGTATTGCTTGTAGACTACTGTAACCAGTTAACTAAAAACCTGTATTTCATTTATCACCAGGTGCACTCAGCTTTACCTGTACGGTTCACGGGCCCAGGACACGATATACAGCCTGGAAGTTGGGTCCTAGTGAAGGCCTACGAGAGGTCTTCCTGTCTCGCGCCTCGCTGGCGGGGACCCTACCAGGTGTTACTGGTCACCAGGACAGCAGTGCGGGTGGCTGGAAAGAAGCACTGGATCCACGCGACGCATGTCAAGAAACTTCCTCACCCGACGCCACACGTTACAGAAGAAGCAGAACCCCTCGCTGATGCTACAATCTCTGATCTTGAAGTAGCAAACAGCGCTGCAAGTGCGTCGGAGAATTCCTCTGAGCCCGAGGAGCTTGGGGAACAGTCCATTTCGTCTCCGCACTCTCTTGAAAAATCACTTCCGGAAAATGCTGTTTCAAGCTCCGCGACTTCCGTCGCCTCCGATACGTCACTTCCCTCAGGAAGTGACGACACCTTATTTCTGGATCAGACAATCCTGGGTACCACCAGGTACAACCTTCGACGAAGGAAATAGAACTACGGCACGGGTTTTTCCGTGCATCTGGAAAAAGGAAGTGATTGGAAGTTTTCCTTTGTATAAGAAAGTTCTGTTGAGCAAAAAGGGATTCTGCTGGCTAGGGTTGGGAAGGACTAAGAAACCGCGCGACCGTAGCGTCGCCAGCAACGAACACTGGGGTCGTCGATTGAGGAACTACAATGCCTGCCACCTCCACTGCTGCTCCCCGCGCTGGACTTGGAAATAAGGGGGTGACCAACTTGGACAATGAACAATGTGCCTGGGCCCCGAAAACGTACTGCTGTGTTTTGATAATGATAATTGTTATTTTTGCAACTACTGCTGTAGGACTTTGGTATTTCGAAGAAATCTATCCTCTGAAACCTTTACTACCGACCGAGATTGTACCAACTGCTTTGACTCCCTCTGTACACCTTCACACTCTGTCCCCTAGAGACTCCCAACATAGACAAAAGTATCATAATAACACTCTAATGATAGTAATGAATGCAACTCATGCCATTTTTAATAAGAGTAATTGTTGGATTTGTTCTCATTTACCACAACATGGGAACAAGGGACTGGGATGGTATATACATCCTTTACCTTTAACGACTGCTTGCTATGCCTCTCTTAGAGCACTGTTCTTTGGCCGATGGAATGATAGCATCTCAGGGAACTTTGATGGAACTAATCTGAATGATTTCGAGAAACGTGAATTAACTCCCTTGGGATGCTCGCTTTTTGCAAATAGAAGTAAACCTAATGTCGCTTCTATTAGGCCGTCTGATAAACTATCTCTTCCTTTTCAAACTCTAATTTCCTTTAAAATGGCTCCGATAGGCAATAAGGACGCCGTACCTCCTTCTTACTCTATAAATCATAGCCCTGACTCGGTCCCCTTTTGTGTACAAGGAAATGGCACTCGGCCAATGGGAGATTTTGAAGGTTGTAAAAACATTGTAAATTTGACTGGAGAAAACAGGCCTCTGTATGTAGGGGGGCCTGTCTATTTTGTTTGTGGTAGTTTAGCATTTCCCTGGTTGCCCAAGGACTGGCAGGGAACCTGTTATTTAGGAATACTGTTACCCGGGGTGTTTGTAGCTAGCACATTGGAGGTTTCTAAGGCTCGCCCACGGCGGGACAAGAACGGAGATACCCCTGGACAAGTATTGGGAGATATAGCGAAATCAGTTGTGCCCTTTTGGGGACAAATAACAAACTCTGAGAACATTAGGGGATTAGCAAGGGTACTGGAGAGAACGATCTACCGGACCACGGACATACTCTACAATATGACCTTAGAGCAAAAAGCAATAAGATTGGTAGCACTCCAAAATCAGATGGCATTAGATGTCATTTTGGCAGAACGAGGTGGAGTATGCAAATTAGTGGGGTCCGCTTGCTGTGTTTTCGTACCAGATTCCTCGCCGACAATTTTTAAAGCAATACAGAACTTGCATACTCTTAGTTCTGAAGTACATATCCCTGTAGGAGATTGGAATCTTAGCACCTGGTTCTGGGATTCTTTACGATCTTGGGGTTGGAAGGTGTTTTCTGTTATTCTGGTTATTTTGGGGATCCTGCTATTCCTTTGTTGCTGTTTTCAATGTCTTCCGAGTATATGTGGAATGCTAGGGGGATGTTGTGCCCAAGCAGTGAGCACAATAGGGCATAAAATATATGCCCCAGATGCAGCATCTAAAGAATTTTTGTTACAAGAGGTTCTGATGAATGACCTAATGGCTATAGATATTACAGACAATGATTCGGGATGTATGGACGACAACACATGGAGTTATTTGCAAAAGTATTAGAAATGATGTTAGCACTTGGCATAGGCCAAAAGGAGGGTCTGTTGGAATCGAAATGATATTATGCCTCCTATCGCAGTATTTTAATGTGTGTTGGCCTACGCCAAGTTGTCTAAAATATCATGTAAATAGACTCCGCGGCAAGGTCTTGACCTTAACGAAAAATTGTGTAAGTCGCCATCTTGGATTTGGCTGCCATTTTAGGTTCTCTTGTAATGTGGAAGTCACCCTGAACATCAAAATGGAGGCCGAATGACATTCTGAGTGAGATTCTGGCCGTTGTGACCTCCGCACACATGAATAAGTAATATGCCTGCAGGCCACTTGTCGGGGTCGCGAACTGAGACCTTGTCCTATCCCTGACCTATAGTAAATGAACAACTGTATCAGCGGAACTGATCAAAATGCATACATTATGGGATTGACCTGGCAAGGAACCCTAGGCCTGGTCCTAAGAATGGTTAACCCGCGAGGGGGTTGGCCAGGGCTGGATAAAGAATATAAAAGCACAAGTATTCCAATGTACGGTCTCTCTACTAATGCATCGAACCTTTGTTGAAGTTCGTTACGTTATCCTGAGAGCCGAATAGCTATCCGTTTGTCAATTGACTTTTTGGTAACTGTTGTAGCTTTTAAATAAAGCACTTTGTATGTCCTTTGTAACCTGCGTTGGTGTGTTTCCTTTGGGTTTCCCAGCCTCATATCAATTTCTTTGTTTTCACAAGATGGAGGAACTCCGTCAGTCATTGCATGACGCTAGTGGCCTTGACATCTCTCCGGAGGTGGAGTTTGGCCGACCTGAACCTGGGGCGCATGCGGATTCCTCCTATCGACGTCTCATGTCGAGGGTGACGGAATACTTGGGGTGGCCTGCTCCATCTGTTGATTTTACTCAGGATGATTTGACGGACATCCTGGATCAAGGTCCGTCCACTGACCCGGTGTTGCCATTTCACATGGCTTTGCAAAGGAGGGTGGCGGCAGCTTGGACTGCTCCAGAGAGTCTACCAGCAGTTAGTAAGTCGCTTCCGAAGAAATACCGCCCATCCAGTAGTGACCCCTGCTACTTATTGATGTACCCTACTCCGTAGAGTTTGGTGGTGCAGGCTGCGTACCCTGCCATCCCTCCTGATAGGGACGATAAGCGCTTTGATGGTTGGCCGAAGTAGGTATTTTCGGCTGGGGGTATGGCGCTGAAGGCGGTCAACTCTACTTATGCCTTGGCGAGATTTACACACACTCTGTGGAACTGTGTGTCTTTGGCAGCTGAGCATATTCCCGAATGGGAAGAAAGGGATGGTTTTCTAGCCCTCGTGCAAGACGGCAAGGACGCCATGTGCGAATCCCTTCAGTCGGGTTTGGACACGGCAGACTGTGTCAGCTGGTCCATGGCTGCGGGCACAGTGATACGCAGGTTTGCGTGGTTGAGGAAGTTGGGGTTTGCTCCTGATGTGCAATCCCGTCTTCTGAACATGCCCTTTGATGGTGTTCATCTGTTTGGCAGAAAGGCTGACGAGAGCCTTGAGAGTTTGCAGACCTCCAAAGCTGCAGTGAAGTCTTTGAGCGCTGCTGTACGTCAACCGCTGCCTTTTCATCCTAGGGGACAGCAATGGAGGGGAGGTTCCTTTCGGTACTACTCTTCCTTTGGTAGATCGAGAGGAGCTGCCAGTCAAAGGGGCCACCGTAGGAGTACCAGAGGTGGAAAGCAAGGTACTCAGGGTGCCAAAGCCGCTCGTGCAGTTGCCTCTTTGCCCTCAGGCACTGCTGCAGCCGCGTCCGCTCAGTCATGAGGCCATGTCCCATGGTTCGCCGGTTGGGGGCAGACTTGTGCAGCATCTTGGGGAATGGCGGGCCATTACTTCAGATGTGTGGGTTCTGGAGATCATAGCCCACGGCTACTGTCTTCCCTTCCGGCAGTGGCCTCACATCAATCCACCAGGGAAGCTCTCTTTGAAGCATTTGGATCCGCTCCTTGCGCTGGAAATCCTATCCCTGCTGGAGAAAGGCGCCATAGAAATGGTGCCTGTAGCGGAGAGGAACAAGGGATGGTATTTCCCTTATTTTTTGATCCCAAAAAAAGACGGGGGATTGAGAACCATCATGGACTTGCGTTGGTTGAACAAGTTCCTCAGGAAGGACAAGTTCAAGATGGCAACTCTTTCTCAAGTCCTCCATGCCCTTCAACTTCAGGATTGGTTGGTGTCTCTAGACCTCAAGGATGCTTAATTTCATGTGCCGATTCATCCCAAGCACAGGAAGTACCTGAGGTTCACATTTGGCGACTCGCATTTTCAGTTTCGGGTCTTGCCGTTCGGATTGACCGCCGCCCCAATGGTCTTCAGCAAGCTGATGGTGGTGGTGGAAGCGTATCTCAGGAAAGGGGGGATTAACGTCTACCCTTACCTGGACGATTGGTTGATCGGGAAGCGTTCTCCCGAGCAAGTCCTGGATCATCTGTCCGTCACCTGCAACTCCCTTCACAAGCTGGGCTTCTCCCTCAATTTAAAGAAGTCACATTTAACGCCTACCCAGTGGCTTCAATACATTGGAGCAGTGCTCAACACATCCCCGGGGCAGTGTTCGCCTCCCCAGGTGAGGGCTCATCACATTCTGCAGATGGTGGACAAGTTTCAATGTGCCCAGAGTCTCCCAGCATTCAAATTCTTAAGGTTGCTCGGCCTCATGGCATCCTGCATTTTCCTGGTGCCAGAGGCCAGGCTGCGGATGAGATCCCTGCAGTGGGCTCTCAAGATGCAGTGGTCGCAGTTCTCTGGCAGGATGTCGGATCCCGTTCAGATTCTGACCTCGGTCGCCCAGGATATTCTATGGTGGGCCGACAAAAGCAATCTGATGAAGGGAGCGTCATTTTGGCAACCATGGCCGGAGGTGACGATCATGACGAACGCGTCCTTCACAGGTTGGGGCTCTCATGCCAACAAGTTGACAGCCAGTGGACGTTGGTATCTGTTGGAGTCCAGACTCCACATCAATCTGTTAGAGCTGAGGGCCGTCAGGCTAGCCCTGAAGGCTTTTCTGCCATCTGTGCGGGGGAAGAATGTCCTGATTATGACGGACAATACAGTGGCCATGCACTACCTCAACAAAAAGGGGGGGCTGGGTCACTCCCGTTGTGCAGGGAGGCAATGCAGCTCTGGTTCTGGGCCATCCAGCAGGAAATTCCGATCTCGGCAGTTCATCTGGCCGGAGATGAAAATGCGGCAGCGGACACTCTGAGCAGGCAGAGCATGGTCTCTCACGAGTAGGAGCTGGCTCAGGAAGTTCTTTTGGAGATCTTCGCCCTTTGGGGAACCCCACAAGTGGATCTCTTCACCACCAGTGTCAACCGGAAGTGCAAGAGATTCTGCTCGCGAGAATTTCCCTCAAGAGGAGCCTTAGGGGACGTGTTCGTAGTGGAGTGGTCCTTCCCATTGCTGTACGCGTTTCTTCCAGTACCCGTCATTCCACAAGTGTTGCAGAGGGTACGGAGGTTCAGTTCCTGAATGATCCTCATTGATCCAGCATGGGCCAGGAGAGCGTGGTACCCGGACCTTCTAGACATGTCCATCTGCCCTCCACGCCGTCTTCCCTACCGAGACAATCTGCTCTCACGGGAGGGGGGTTGGGGTCTCCATCCAGAGGTCAAATCTCTCAGCCTTCGTGCTTGGTATCTGAAAGGTTGAGGTATAAGGATTGGGACCTCCCCGAAAACGTGATGGAGGTGTTGCTTTCGGCCAGAAGGCCTGCAACAAAATCCCTGTACCATTGCCATTGGAGAAAGTTCTGTGACTGGTGCAGGGTACAGAATGTGGATCCTTTTCAATCCTTTGGTTTTGTCTTTTTTGCTTTCTTTAGCCCACAAGGACCTGCAGGTGGGTACCATTAAGGGTTACCTGGCGGCGCTGTCCATATTTAAGCGCTCGTCTGAGGAATGTTCTTATTTTAAGATTCCTTTGATTTCCCAGTTTCTTAAAGGGCTAACTAATGTGTTTCCACCATCGCCTTTCCAGGTGCCAGGATGGGATTTGAATTTGGTTTTAAATTCCTAATGGGAGCTCCGTTTCAGCCCTTACATTCTTGTCCGTTGCGACTGTTGTCCTTTAAAACTGTGTTCTTAGTTGCAGTTACTTCCGCACGCAGAGTGAGTGAGTTACAGCCACTTTCCCGCCAAGCCACCCTTTACTGTTTTTCATAAGGACAGGGTTGTCCTGCGGGTGCAGCCTTCTTTTCTTCTGAAGGTTGTGTAGGAATTCCATTTGAGCCAGAAGGTGGTTCTTCCGGCGTTTTATCCTCCTCCACATTCTGGGAAGGAAGAGGAGAGGCTCCATAGTTTGAATCCTATTATAGCTTTGAGTTTCTATTTCTCTCGGATGTCCCGGGTCAGAGTGGACGATCAGCTCTTTGTTGGAAGGTGCTTGAATCAGGCTGTTTCCAAACAGACCTTGTCCAGATGGATCATTTTGACGATCTCTGAGTGTTACCGTTTGGCGGCAAAGGACCCTCCAGTAGGCTTACGGGCTCACTCTACTAGGGGTGTGGCTGCCTCCACTGCTCTACAGAGGGGCGTTCCTATTCGCAATATTTGCAAAGCTGCCACATGGGCCTCTGGCCATACTTTTGTGAGACACTATTCCTTGGACTCCATCCATGGGAAGTATTTGGCCTTTGGTAAGGAAGTGCTTTATTCAGCTATTTGATTGGGCATTCAACTTCTAAATTGTAAATTCTGTTCCCACCTCCATAAGTTGCTACTGCTTTGGGAGTCTGTCATAGATGTGGAATACATCGGAGGACACAATCCCCTTGAAGAACAAGTTACTTACCATGTCTGGTAACTTTCTTTCGATGGGATGTTCCACCGACGTATTCCACATCGCCCTCCCAGCGTGCCCCTCTACTGAATTTCCTATACGATTGCAACTTACGTTTCCGCAAGGCTATCTGCAGTCATACTGGCAGGAGATTGGTGTCACATGTTCTGGGAAAAAAACTACAACTGAGGCTACGGGCGCCGTGCGTCCTATGTATAACATCCGGTGACGTCGACCCTCAATGGAGGCCCTTGAGGGGCAACGGTTCGACGCCATCGACACAGGACGCACTCTGCCAAAAATGTTCTGAAGCAGCACAGCTGTGGACATTACCTGTCATAGATGTGGAATACGTCGGAGGAACATCCCATCGAAGGAACGTTACCAGACATAGTAAGTAACTTGTTCTTCCAGTGGCTGTACCAGTTGGTAACAGCACTTGGCCCTTTTAAATCCCATAGTGTCCTCGTGCCTAATCGCTTGCTTGAAAATGTCTCAATTGGGCCAAGCGCAGACAAAGGGTCAATGCAATTTCAAGTGAAGGGCACCTCTTTAACCCAAGAAGTGGGGAGGAACAGTTCACAGCCTTAGGAATGTGGAAGGCTAACAGGCTCAGAATAGGGGGCAGAACAAAATGGTCCAGTAGATTGACAGTATACATGCTGAAGATGGTGGGGCAGCACACATGATGGAGGAGGCATTACACCCCGCCACAACAGAGCAATCCAGGTCACTGATGTTAATACCTTCTAGGGAAGTAGGAAGGAGGGGACAGCTCCAGTAGGGGCAGAGACATCAATTCCACAAAGGGCGGGTGACAGTTCCAGTAGACGTACATTTATATTTCCAGTAGGAGGAGGGGACAGTTCCAGTGAGGTAATGCAATAGTTTCCTAAAGGGGGCTATGGTAATAGTTTCAGGTTGGGAATGAGAACTTTAGGGAGACAGAGGGCTTATAGGACTTTTCGCCATCAGGCAGCAAGGTGACTGGCAGAAGAGAAGGGATGGTGGTGGCCCCAGACTGAAGGGTGACAACCTTCCCACAACTTTCCTGTGAGTCTTGCCTCTCTTGCCTCGTCTACCCTTCCTCATAGCTTCTTTAAAAAAAAAATGTTTGATTAACTTTATTTTCTTTAGGGACAGAGTTAACAAGTATTCCCATTAAGACAATCGATCACATTAGGCATAACAACAGGCATAACAACATTCCTCCTGACCTTTCTCTTGTGTTTATCGCCTTACTTTTAGATACTTCTGTCCCTCTTTTTATTATAACTTTCTCCTTCTGTCTTACTTTTAATGCTGGGAAAACAAAAGATACAAATGAATAGGTGCAAGGATGCTAGGCTCAGAACAACACCTCCACATGTATTAACAAACTCTGCATTGCTAAGGAAGGAATCACTCTTCAATAGTATGTTGTAGAGATAAATCTCATTTTTTTATATTAGAGTTGTGTGCAAAAAGACATAAATCCAACATTTAGAGAAATTAAGACATCAAAATGGTTTGCTAAAACAGAACAATCAGACAAAAAAACAGAAAGATATTTACAACACACAGTGCCAAAAAAACATTTTTTGGGACAATTTCCAAATTGTGTGTGTGCAACAAACCCGACTCCTATTAGGATTTGCCAAGAAATTCACATATTACAGTGTACATATTCAAGTCAACATTTGTGGAAAACACATAGAACAATGGTGGGTACACAAAATTATTTTTCTTGCGTAAACAGCATTAATGTGCTGTAGTTTTGGGGGGAGTAGTGCGTCTACACCAGGTGTTTCAGCCGTTTCTAGGTGAGCTAGGTGTGCCTCATCTTTAACACGGCCTTCATCAGGACGGAGTTCTGTGTAGATTGACGTCTGTGCTGCAGGGGAAGGATACTACAGTCAGGGGGGTGTCTGAGCCAAAATTATTTAGTTTGAGTGAATCACGTGTGGTTGATGTAAAATCAAAAAGCACATAGCTTACCTATGGGTTAATAGATTTCACAGGCGCTAAATTTGAGATCTGCTAGCCGCATGGGCTGGTCTCTGTATGATCCTGTTGCAAATAACAGAGAACGAGAGAAGCAAAGGGAGGTTGAAGCTAAACATGTCCCCGTTTAAAAAGGCATGAAAAAAAGTTCAGGGAAAAAAGTCTTACCTCTCGCTGGAGGTCGAAAAATGCTGATCCAGGGTGGTATCAGTGGGAAACAGACACGGCTTGCACAGCTAAAAAATATATATGGCTCAAGGTGAGTGTGGTTACCCAGTAACAACTGTCTCATATATATAGCAGTAAGTGCAGGGTTTATTTTAAAGTACCTGTGAGGGTTGCAGCATGGGCAGCCTGTCTGCAAAAAAGTACGAGCTGGAGCTCCTCAGGCTGCTGAGTCACAGATGAGACTGCAGGGGCCTGACTGCAAAGCGTTGGTAACGCTGTTGCTAGGTCCCTGTAGTTATTTATATGTCGGCCATCTTGGAATGGCCCTAGGATCGAGTGGGAAACAAAATGATGGATTCTGCTCCATCCGGGGGGCACAAAAAAAGCTCAATCAATTATGGGTGTGATTAGTGTCAACGCGTGTCTAAAAAGTTAATTTAGCCAATATTGTTGACAAACGGTTGTCATGGCAACCGTAAGCATTGCGGAGTGGCATTGGTTTTTTATACTCTGAAACAACGTAGCTAATGGCCCCATGAGGTTGTGATTACCGAAAATACTTCATTTCAATATGTTGTGGCATGGATCACAAAATGTTTATGTGTCTCAGGAATCTCAGCAGAGAAAAACCATAATTAAGTAAGTGGACAGTTTGTATTGTATTACTAACAGCCCGAGAGGGTGAGAATTAGGGCGTGTCGCCTGGAAACTTAATACATAGTTTCATAATGACAGAAAACATTTGGAATTAACAAAGAAGGTATAGTTTTTCATGTAGGTGATTTCATACATTGACCAAAAAAACACACACAGTGCCATAATGTCTACTGACTTCTGCATTTCATGAAATGAAAAATGATCATAGTGTTAAGAAGTTCATAGCTCATACTCAATCATTGGGCACATGTCATTACAGGAAAGACTTCCATTCAACTGACACATTTAGACCAGCCTGAACGGAGTTAAGTCTGTGGACCCACCGTTCACAGACTCACATTTGGTCAATGTATGAAATCACCTACATGAAAAACTATACTTTCTTTGTTAATTCCAAATGTTTTCTGTCATTATGAAACTATGTATTAAGTTTCCAGGCGACACGCCCTAATTCTCACCCTCTCGGGCTGTTAGTAATACAATACAAACTGTCCACTTACTTAATTATGGTTTTTCGCTGCTGAGATTCCTGAGACACATAAACATTTTGTGATCCATGCCACAACATATTGAAATGAAGTATTTTCGGTAATCACAACCTCATGGGGCCATTAGCTATGTTGTTTCAGAGTATAAAAAACCAATGCCACTCCGCAAGGTTACGGTTGCCATGACAACCGTTTGTCAACAATATTGTCTAAATTAACTTTTTAGACACGCGTTGACACTAATCACACCCATAATTGAATGAGCTTTTTTTGTGCCCCCCGATGGAGCAGAATCCATCATTTTGTTTCCCACTCGATCCTAGGGCCATTCCAAGATGGCCGACATATAAATAACTACAGGGACCTAGCAACAGCGTTACCAACGCTTTGCAGTCAGGCCCCTGCAGTCTCATCTGTTACTCAGCAGCCTGAGGAGCTCCAGCTCGTACTTTTTTGCAGACAGGCTGCCCATGCTGCAACCCTCACAGGTACTTTAAAATAAACCCTGCACTTACTGCTATATATATGAGACAGTTGTTACTAGGTAACCACACTCACCTTGAGCCATATATATTTTTTAGCTGTGCAAGCCGTGTCTGTTTCCCACTGATACCACCCTGGATCAGCATTTTTCGACCTCCAGCGAGAGGTAAGACTTTTTTCCCTGAACTTTTTTTCATGCCTTTTTAAACGGGGACATGTTTAGCTTCAACCTCCCTTTGCTTCTCTCGTTCGCTGTTATTTGCAACAGGATCATACAGAGACCAGCCCATGCGGCTAGCAGATCTCAAATTTAGCGCCTGTGAAATCTATTAACCCATAGGTAAGCTATGTGCTTTTTGATTTTACATCAACTACACGTGATTCACTCAAACTAAATAATTTTGGCTCAGACACCCCCCTGACTGTAGTCTCCTTCCCCTGCAGCACAGACGTCAATCTACACAGAACTCCGTCCTGATGAAGGCTGTGTTAAAGATGAGGCACACCTAGCCCACCTAGAAACGGCTGAAACACCTGGTGTAGACGCACTACTCCCCCCAAAACTACAGCACATTAATGCTGTTTACGCAAGAAAAATAATTTTGTGTACCCACCATTGTTCTATGTGTTTTCCACAAATGTTGACTTGAATATGTACACTGTAATATGTGAATTTCTTGGCAAATCCTAATAGGAGTCGGGTTTGTTGCACACACACAATTTGGAGATTGTCCCAAAAAATGTTTTTTTGGCACTGTGTGTTGTAAATATCTTTCTGTTTTTTTGTCTGATTGTTCTGTTTTAGCAAACCATTTTGATGTCTTAATTTCTCTAAATGTTGGATTTATGTCTTTTTGCACACAACTCTAATATAAAAAATGAGATTTATCTCTACAACATACTATTGAAGAGTGATTCCTTCCTTAGCAATGCAGAGTTTGATAATACATGTGGAGGTGTTGTTCTGAGCCTAGCATCCTTGGACCTATTCATTTGTATCTTTTGTTTTCCTAGTTAACCCTCCTGGGTAGAATAGGTTCCACACCAGAAGCCCTATTTTTTGATTTTACTTTTAATGCTTCCAACTTTTACACTATAGGAACCGGTATAGCTAATTCCTTTAACAGAAACAATGTGAACATAAAGTTAGCATAGTCTTCTCCGCGACCAAGAGAACAAGCTACAAGAGAGACCGAAAACAAAACAAACAAATCAATGATATTAGTCTGATTTCAGCACGATATATGAGTTGTCTGTTACAGATTTTTTGGCTATTACACTCAGATACTTTTGCTAGGATTTGTGGTCCCTCAGAACTTGGGACACCTGCACATATCGAGGGGAAGTGTAATGTACCACCTATTGTTAAGGAAGTCAATACGTTACACTTCCACATCACATAAGATCACAAATTGGCTTCCCTTGCAGCAGGGAAGAGCTTGGAGTATGTGTGGCATAAGTAGTGATGTAAAGGCCAGCACTCCACGCATACAGATCTGTGGTCGTCACTCAGAGCACCTGTTAGGAAAGATTCTCTTTACTGCACCTTTCCTTCCATCTTTATGGAACCCCCAAACTTTTTGCTTTTATTTTTCAATCTGACCTGTACTTTTTGCAGTGCAGTGAAGCCTTAAGCTTCACTGTACTGGCCTTTGCTCACATGTTATGGGGAAACTAATATGTCCTTAAGGCTATCAGTACTGGGAAACAGTGTTTCCGTTAGTCTTGTGACTATGTTGCTACTTGTGGTTACTTTTGTATCACATGTGGTAACTTTTTATCATTGCACACAGCAGCTTACACTACAGTGCAATGGGGTTCATTTTTGTTTTGCCCTAGACTAACACTCAAAGGATTGTTTGGTTATTCTGAGGTGCTGAAAAGATGGGCTGGTGGCAGCAGTGACTTTTCCCCACTTTTTGGGGAATTTTGTTTTAGCTTAACCGCCACAAGGTTTTTCGCCCATTCTTTTTGCATCTTGTTGTTTAGCCTTCTTCCTGGCCTCAGAGGTCAGAAAGATCCTTAAAAGGAATTCCAGTGCCCGGGAAAGCAGGAGCTTTTGGTGGGCTACTGGAGGGCTTTGTGTGTTTGCAGGCAGGATGTGGGCTGGGTCAGTCAGACCCCAATCCACATCCTGGTTTTGTGTGTCTGAGTGGTATGCATGAGTGTTCCCATTAGTGGACCTGATTGGACCACTGTGAGCTGTGTGTGTGGGCTAGTTCTGCCATTGGCTAGTGGGAGTTTTGACTCCTACCTGGCTTTTAGGATAAGAAGAGGGCCCCTGCGTGCAATTCTCAGAGATCCTGGAAGAACCTGAAGGAGCCTAGAATCCGTCCAGCTAAGAAAACCCGCAAAGAAACCTGTAACCTCTCTGAAGGAGGCCTGGCAGCCTACTTCTGCTGCAGTCCTGGTGAAGCTCTGTCTGTCTCTTGATCTCAAGTAGGCCTGCAAAGGTGCTACGACCCGTAGATTGGAGGGACCATCCATTCCCGAAGCCTACTCGGTGCCCAATGCAAAAACCGCCTTCGGAAGTGCCTGGGAATTGTCCTGTGGCTGACCAGCTTTGTTTTTGGGCTACCGAGTTATCTTCATTGCCATTCCGAGTTTCCCCCTGAAACTTGGCACACTCTCAGCTGCCACTGCAACGACACCCTCTGCGACATATCGGCATCCTAGCACCAAGGGAACCCGAGAAATAGCAGAAAGTCCAACCACAGCTTCTGAGTACTGCTGCATAGGTGTGCGCGACGTGCACAGTACAAAACCTGCTTTTCAGACCCGCCTCCCGTCCTGAGAAGGGCACTGCATTGTTTGTTTCGGCATTTCTTCACTAAGAGTCCTTACACCAGCAAAAGATCCTAACCGGAGAATCATTCGAACCTGCAACCCGTGAAAATTGTGAACCGCGGAATTCAGCAGGAAAAGCAAGCCAGGACACCCTTCCTTTGTTCTGGAAAGTCTTGGGAATATTCGGAGTGAGGGGGGTAAGTTATTGAGCTTTTAACATACCCCTACACTGCCATTGTAAGTCAATGGACGTATAATACTCTTTATCTTAAACCTATTGGCTTTGCCAACACTTGCCTTGTCAAGACTTCTAACTGTTGGGGGGAATTTTGGACACTGTCTATCTTGAACCCTGGCTCTAAGAATCCATCACTGGACCCCAGAGACCCTACCTACATTTTCTCCTGCCTCCTGAGTGCTGTATCTTTGTATCCTGAACAATAGGGCACAAGGCCCCAGGCAACTTAGGGTTGGACAATATTAGTTAGGGGTAAATTCTCAGTGGACCATTTTGTGTGTAATACTTGCCTATTCATTCCCTTACAGGAGTATTCTGATTTGTATTATGCACTTGAACCTGTGATTGTATATATGTATTTTAGTTTGATGGTATTGGTTGTTAAGTCTACATGCTTGTGTTCATTTTTCTTATAGTGTATTTGGCCATAATTAAATAACTGTATTTTTATATATCCTGTCTAAGGGTAATTTGTGACTCACATTGTGTGACCTCATTGTGGACCCTTTACAATCTCACCCCTCTGAAGATCTTAGCCTAGACCGCCTGTCACTGCTACCTTAAACTGGATTGGCTACAGCTTCCCAGAGGTTCCCTGTCACAATATAGGTTGGCCTTCTATACATCTGTCCACCAGGCCAGAGTATAGGAAATCAGTCTTAACAATACCATTGCAAGAGGCAGGACTTTTAAGTGGCCCAGGCCCAGCAGAGTTTCAAATACTGCCTTGAGAAGGGACCTTGAAAGGGCCATCGACCACACACAGAATGTTTGCTTAGAGCAGTGGTATTCAAACTGTGGGTCGCGACCCCCTAGGGGTCCGCGGGTGCATCCCAGGGGGGCCCTGAGAGCTCAGCATGAAAAAAGATTTTTTTTTTTTTTTTTTTTTTTTTTAGATTGGAAGAAATGGGCAGGGGTGGCCCACATGGGCGGGCTGAAGCATGAAACTGTCTCAGGTAACAATGAAAAAGTGGCCCACAGTTGTAAATGGATATTCATTCCTTTAGTCACAGACTGGGCCTCATTACTACTATGGCGGACCAGTAACAACGGTGCTGGTAAGCTACCGGCACCGTTGCTACCGTTCCGCCATAGTAAGAGTTGTGCTCGTGGGTGCTTGACAGCCCCCGCCAGGTCTGACCTCAGCTCGTCGGATGCACCAGCACCGTTATTAACGGTGCCGGTGCATCTGAGCTCCCCCTTCCCATTTGCGCCATATGGGGCTCAAATGGGAATGGGGATCTACCGGCACCTTCGAAAGGGCAATTATCATGTCCGCCTAACTCGGCATGACCTAGTAATTGCCCATTCGCGGGTGCCAGACCCGGATGCAACTCCAGTGGCAGCCGTGCCGGTTTTACCGGCACAGCTACCGCCAGAGTAGTTATGAAGCCCACTGTTTCAATAGTACCCAAAGGGGTGCTTTGTGTTAAAATGTAAGTAAATTGTGATATATTCAGCAACAATGGTCAACATTACTAACTGCATAGTGGCCCCTCACCCATTATGGAGGAGCTAAGGAGCCAGCCCAGTGAAACAGTGAGCACTCCCTCAGCTGCTTTATCCAGCTAATGGAGTGCTCCTGGGCTGGCTGAACTGTCAAAGGGAAACACTGTTTCCCTTTGACAGTTCAGTTTAGTTCCCCAGCCGCACATGCTCACTGAGCCATGCAAGTGCTGGGGCGTTTTGCTTCGCCAGCATTGCATAGCTCATTGGAAATGCTGGCTGGGGCACTGCATGTCTGTATGTCCGAGGGGGAGCTCCTGCGCCTCCTCGCACATACGGACAGAGCAGCTGGAGCAGCACCCACACACAGGCCAATGCAGAAAGTACGTTTATGTTCATTGTTTTTATTTAAACATGTGTATGGATGCGTTATGAGTGAGTGTATGGTGATGGACGCTCATGTGAATGATAGAGTGATTGCTGTATGAATGTGCAGCGCCTTGCATATACACATAATCATGTTCATTGTGTTAGGACCAGTGGGGCCCAGGGGACAGGTTTGGTATCTTTTTACCGGACATCTATCATTCAAAACCCTCTGCCTTGTCCACAAGACTTTCTGGGGCCTCGGTCCAAAATACCTTCAGCTATTCCTCCGCAAATACCTCCCCTCTCGAGCTCTTCACTCCTCTACCTCCAACTCCCTCAGGGTCAGTCGTTTATCAAAGAAACGAGCTGGGGGTAGATCTCCGTCTTCGGCTGGGGCCTCCCTCTGGAACAGCGCCCTGCCACTCTAAAACTTGAGGAGAACCATCTTTCTTCCTGCACTTATCAGACCTACCCTGTCTGCTGCCTTAAACGTAGCACTTGCAAATTGCTGGCTGCACTACCACTGTTTGTTGCCTTTATTATTTATTTATTGTTATTTATCTGTTTCTCCTCTGCTTCGCACTTTCCACTTCTCCCCCCTTCCATGCACTTTTCCCCTCACACTTGCGCGTTCTCAATGTCACTGGGCCTAGTAAGATCGCTGTTTTATTCTCCTCTGTTCCCCTCCCTTGCTTTGTCACGCTCTGAAACACTTGTGTACGAGCGCGATAGAAATAAAATATCAATGCCTGCCCCCTGGACTCCCAGCAACAATTGCAAACTGTTTGGCTATTTACCCATTTTTTGTTAAAAGTATGCTCTACAATGCAACATTTTAACCTATTATTTAAAAAACAAATTCACAGGGGGAAACCCCCCCGAACCTCCCCTTAATGCCCCTCCACTTAAAAAAGATTCACCAGCCGCCACTGGCCCTCAGACTGTGTTGGGAACGGGATGGGGGAACCGAGGGACTATGGTGGGAGCACAATGGGCGGGAACCATGGGATAGTGATGGGAGCAGAGTGGGGAGAGCCCTGGGTGTGTGATGGGGTGGGGAGAGACCAGCGACTGGGTAGGAGTGGGATGAGGGAGCCCAGCGACTTTGATGGGAGCAGGTGACGGCGCGCAATATATACTGTCCATTTGGCATTTCAGGGGGGTCCCGACCTGCCCAAAATTTGCTCAGGGGGGCCCTGGCCAAAAAAGTTTGAAGACCACTGGCTTAGAGGATGCTTCTGCTAGTCCAGGGCTTACACTTCAATGCATGTGGAAAGCAGGGCACTGGTTCAATAGCACCAATGCTGAATACTGGCCGTGCCTAATTATGCAATATATAATCAAGACCAAAGAGTTGAATTCTACTTTCTCTGACGCTGCCTCTCAGAAATGATTACAAATATGCACTTAGTAATCAAAATAGATCAGTACTATTTTGGGAATGCATTTCTTCAAAATACGTGTTCATATGCTCAGTAATTGTTAACTGCTATGCTTCGGACACATATTGCATAAGTAGGAACTCTGTGGCACAGGGTAAAGGGCCTAGAGGGAGAATCGCGTGTTGGCCAGTGCACCTATTACTATATCCAAGGGCATGCTTTTGAGTTGTATTACATACCCACAAGGCATGACTCAATGACTTTGAACTGGAGGGAAACTTCCCTGGATGGCCGCTGGGTGGCACTGTGGCATGTGTGGCTTGTTAGCTGAAATGGCCTATTCTATTCTAATGAAAATAGAAAAACGAGATTTCTAATGGATTGTGTCCACCAACGTATTCCACATCTTTAACGTATTCCACATCTTTGACATGTAATGTCCACAACTGTGCTGATTCGGAACATTTTCACCAGAGGGTTTCCTGCATCAATGGCGTCGGGTTGATATCCCTCGAAGGCCTCCGTTGAGGGCGACATCACCGGATGTTATAAATAGGACACATGGCGCCAGTAGCCTCAGTTCTGTTTTTTCTGCAAACGTGTTTGCTTTGAGAACTCGGCGTGCCACGTTTGTTCTTCTTCTTGAAAATGTCTCGTTCATCTACCCCTCCAACTCCACGGTCTGGCTTTAAGACTTGCAGGGTCTGTAAGTCCAAGATGTCAATTACGGACCTGCACCGCATTTGTTTGTGGTGTCTGGGCGAGAGTCATGATACCGACGACTGCTGGAAGTGGCAGTCGTTCACTGCTAAAGCCTTACGGGAGCGTAAGGGGTAGTTACAGGTAGGTCGGGTTTAAAAAAAAACTAGCAAGTCCTGAAAAGCTGCAGGTGTTTACACTGATGATTCGAGGGGTGACTCTCCTCGTTTCAAGGAGTCCAGGGGATCTCGGTCCCGGAGTGGGTCCCGCCACTCATCCTCCTCATCTCGGCACTCCCGGAAGCGGCGTCACCGGTCGCCTTTTCTGTCCTCATCGGATGATGGCACAGCGAGGAAAGTGGCTTGTCCCACTAAATCCTCGGCTCCTGAGGAATGGCAGGCCTTCAGGGAGCAATTGCTGGCTATTTTCCAATCCCAGGGCACAGTTCTGTCCGTGCCTTCAGAAGAATCTGGCAGGGAATGGTCTCGGCCCGATGTTCGGCACAATAAACTTCGGGAACCATCGAGGTCCCGTTCAGACAAGGCTCTGGTTGATTGCCAGAGACGTGCTAGGTCCAGGTCTCGGTCTTTGTCCCCGGTTAAACCGCAGAAGTCTGGTAAGGGCTTGAGGTCGGCATCTCCGTCGAGTACGGCTGTCGATGCTTTGCCTTCACTCCAGCCCTCAGAGCCATTGGTGCCATTGTCGAAGTCGACGTCGAAGCCGTCGGCGCCGTCGGCGCCTTCGACGCCTTCGGGGCCATTTGGCCAGAATTTGCCGGTGGAGATCCCTGGTACTGTGGATCCTTCAAGAAAGGCTAAATCCAAGACGGGCAACCTTTTGTCAACTCCAGGCCCACTCCTGTTCCTAGGCAGAAGTTCTTTCAGTCTCTTGATGATACCTATGAGGATGAGGAGAGGTTGGATTTGGAGTTTGAACCTGTTGAGCCTGATGAGGCTCCTGTCTTTTCCGCAGACAGTCAATTGAAGAGTTACTTCAGTCATTGCATGATGCCAATGGCCTGGACACATCTCCTGAGGTGGAGTTTGGCAGGCCTGAGCCTGGGGCTCATGCAGAATCCTCCTATAGGAGATTGATGGCTAGAGTTACTGAGTATATTGGTTGGTCCAGTCCTCGGGTGGCATTTGTTCAGGATGACCTTACTGATATTTTGGATTAAGGTCCATCCACTGACCCAGTGGTGCTGTTTCATTTGACTTTGCAAAAAAGGGTGGTGGCTACTTGGCAGACCCCGGAGTCTCTTCCGGCAGTTAACAAGTCGTTTGCTAATAAATACCACCCTTCCAGTAGAGACCCCAGCTACCTATCCTCACACCCCACTCCCGAGAGCTTGGTGGTTCAGGCGGCTATGGCCACCTCGAGGCAGGCAGTGTACCCTACCATCCCGCCTGATAGGGACCACAAATGCTTTGATGGTTGGGCACGCAAGGTGTTTTCTACGGGAATATTGTCATGATCTCTGCTTCCAAAAGATCAGGACTTGCCCGACTCCCTTGGAAGCAGACCCATAACCCCGGTTCCGAGTGCCAGCCAGTCCCAATTGGGACCTTTTGGACCCTGTCCTGGCGCCAGTGGCACCAGGCTCATAAAGATGCCCAGTCCCAGCGCTGGAAGCGCCGGGCTCATAATGCTTGGGTGGACTTACCTGCAGCAGACCATGCTGCTTACTTACCTGCCAGTTGAACCCCTGATCCTCTTCTGTTTGGGACTACTTTTCCTGTTGGGTGGGGCAGGAGCCACTCCCTAGGTTCAGAACACTGGAACTCTTCTGGAAAGCAGGAACTCTTTTCTTACCTAGGCGTGGCTGTGGAAGGAGACACCTAAGCACTACAGGAGGCTATTTAAACCACACCCGATGGATGAATCTTGCTTTGTGTTATTCTGCATTCTCTGCAGCAGAACGCTCATCGTGTCTTCTTCTTCTGATCCTGGGCCTAAGGGAACAAAGGCTTACCATCCTGGAATCCAGTCTTCAGCAGCACCTGTAAAGACAAAGAAAGAACAGGTTAGCACTACGGTCTTCAGTGGCAGCGCATCTCTTACCTGGTCCATCGGCTGTCACCAACGCCTCGCGCTGCATTCCGGCATCTGAAAGACAAAGGCTTACCTACTCTTCGCACGCTCCGGAGGCCTTCGGCGCTACATCCCGCATCTGAAAGACAAAAGAAGGTGCGTTTAAAGACATTGGGCAACTTTATTACTCACGTGCCATTACTCCTTCCCACGCCGAATCCAGTGGGTATTCCAGCACCCTTCAGCTTCTCTAAAGCTCCGAACTTGTACCTGCCAGATAAAAGGGACAGTTAGTGCGCATCGTGAAGCAGGCTACAAGCGCTTACTTACGTGCTTCCAGGCGCTTCTATTCCTCACGCGGGTTCGATCGTCAACTCTCATCAGCCCGCCATCCGCCATCGCCGGAACCCTACAAAACAAGAGACATCATTACAAAAGACTTTTAAGACATTTGAAGTGCCCAGAACTTACCGTTTGTGCAGTTAACGACGGACAGCAGTCCTCTGAGGTCAAGAGGCCTGCACCCTTATCCAGTGAAGAAACTGGTTACGGCACCCTGCCCCGAGGCAGATGGAGAGCTCGGCGTTCACTTACCTAAGACATCTTACTCTTCAAGTCAGACATACAGTGCACAGAGGTCCAGCCCAAAGAGCCAACCGTGTGTTACACATCACCTTTGAAGATACGGCATTCACCCAGTCAAGACCGGCGCCTCTGCGGGAATCAGGTGAGCGTTACAAATATGACGCTGAAGTCCGCCAACTCCACTTGTGCCTTGGCAAGATTTTCACACACACTGTGGAATTTTGTCACTCTATATTCCCGAGGGGGAAGAAAGGGATGGGTTAATTGCTCTTGTGCAAGATGGCAAGGATGCCATGTGTGAATCCCTTCAGTCTGGGTTGGACACGCCCGACAGTGTTAGCAGGTCCATGGCCACGAGCACCGTTCTACGCAGGTTTGCGTGGTTGCGGAAGTCGGTTTTTGCTCAGGATGTACAGTCCCGTCTTCTGAACATGCCCTTTGATGGCTCTCATTTGATTGGTAGCAAAGCTGACGAGAGCCTTGAGAGGTTGCAGACCTCAAAAGCTGCTGCTAAATCTTTGAGCGAAGCTGTGCGTCAACCTCCGCCTTTTCGTCCTAAGGGACAGCAGTGGAGGGGAGATTCCTTTTCGTTACTACTCTTCTTTTGGTAGGACGATAGGAGCTGCAAATCAAAGGGGTCAACGTAAAAGTACCTGTGGTGGTCTGGGAAATAGGGATTCCAAAGCCACTCAGGCAGATGCCTCTTTGACTTCAGGTGCTGCCGCAGCAACAGCTGCTCCAAAACAGCTATGAGGCCATGTTCCATGGTTCGCCTGGTTGGGGGTAGACTGTCTCAGCATCTCGAAGAATGGTGAGCTATTACTTCGGATGCGTGGGTTCTGGATACAATAGCCCACAGCTACTGCCTTCCCTTCCTAAAGCGGCTTCACGACAATTCACTGGGGTCTCTTTCTTTGAAGCTTCCGGATCCGCTCCTTATGCAGGAAATCTTGACCCTGCTGGAGAAAGGCACTATAGAACTTGTGCCTGTAGCTGAGAGGAACAAGGAATGCTATTCCGCATATTTTTTGATTCCAAAGAAAGACTGGGGATTGAGACCCATCTTGGACTTGCGTCGGTTGAACCAACTCCTCAGGAAGGACACGTTCAAGATGGTCACTCTTTCTCAGGTCCTCCAGACCCTTCGACTTCAGGATTGGTTGGTGTCTCTGGACCTACAGGATGCTTACTTTCATGTGCCGATTCATCCAAAGCACAGAAAGTACCTGAGGTTTGCAGCTGTCAGCTCGCACTTTCAGTTTCGGGCCGTTCCATTCGTATTGACCTCTGCCCCGAGGGTCTTCACCAGGCTAATGGTGGTGGTGGCAGCGTATCTCAAGTGAGGGGGGGATGCACGCCTACCCCTACTTGAACCCTTACCTGGAGAACTGGCTGATCCATGCGAGTTCTCCCGAGCAAGCATTGGATCATCTCTACCTCACCTGCCGCTCCCTCCACAAGCTGGGCTACTCCCTCAATTTCAAGACGTTGCGCCTGACACCTTCCCAACAGCTCCAGTACATCGGGGCTGTGTTGGCCACGTCCTTGGGAAAGTGCTCGCCTCTCAAGGTGAGGGCTCATCACATTGTACAGATGGTGGACACATTTCAACATGCCCAGCAGCTTCTGGCTTTCGAATTCTTACGGTTGCTCGGCCACATGGCATCCTGCATTGTCCTGGTGTCAGAGGCCAGACTGAGGATGAGATCCCTGCAATAGGTTCTAAATGCAGTGGTCACAATTCTCAGGCATGATGTCGGATCCCGTTCAGATTCCACTCTCGGTCTCGCAGGATCATCTGTGGTGGGCCAACGAGGGGAATCTGATGAAGGGGGAGCCGTTTTGGAAACCGTGGCTGGCGGTGACAGTAGTGACGGACGCTTCCCTCACAGGATGGGGAGCCCATGGCGACGATCTGAACGCCAGCGGTCGTTGGTCGGAGTCCAAACTCCACATCAACCTGTTAGAGCCGAGGGCCATCAGGCTGGCCCTGAAGGCTTTTCTGCTGTCTGTGCGGGGGAAGGTTGTCCTGATAATGACAGCCAACACAGTGGCCATGCATTATCTCAACAAAAAAGGGTGGTAGGGTCACTCCCGTTGTACAGAGAGGCAATGCAGTTCTGGTTCTGTGCAATCCAGCAGGGAATATCACTCTCGACAGTACATCTGGCCGGAGAGGAGAATGCAGCGGCGGATGCTCTGAGCAGGCAGAGCACGGTCTCTCACGAGTGGGAGTTAGCTCGGGAAGTCCTTCTGGAGATCTTCGCCCTTTGGGTAACCCCACAAGTGGATCTGTTCGAGCCCTGTAGCGGGGGGTTTCTATTAGGAATATTTGTGATGCCGCGAGGTGGGCTTCTATCCACACCTTTATAAAACATTACTACCTGGATACGCTCCATGGTCAGGATATGGCCTTTGGTAAAGTGGTACTTTATTCTGCTATCTGATTGGGGATTCTAAATTATTCTCCCTCCTCCATTCTCTGGTACTGCTTTGGGAGTCTGTCAAAGATGTGGAATATGTTGGAGGACACAATCCATTAGCAGAACAAGTTACTTACTAACTGGTAACGTTCTTTCGACTGGATGTTCCTCCAACGTATTCCACATCGCCCTCCAAGCCTGCCCCTCTGGAGAATTTCCTATGCTATTGCAGCTCGTGTTCGCTCAAGGCTATGTGCAGTCAAGCAGGCATTGTGTACGAGCATGTCACATGTTATGGGGGAAAAAACATAAACTTAGGCTACGGGCGCCGTGCATCCTATTTATAACATCTGGTGACGTAGCCCTCGACGGAGGCCTTCGAGGGACATTGACCCGATGCCATGGACGCAGGACGCCCGCTGCTGAAATATATCCGAAGCAGCACAGCTGTGGACATTACATGTCAAAGATATGGAATACATTAAAGATGTGGAATATGTTGGAGGAACATCCAGTCGAAAGAACATTACCAATTGGTAAGTAACTTGTTCATCTGCCACCTTGGAGCCTGTTTATTTTCTTCATTATATGTCTGTTGAAGGGTGAGTGGGGAGCCAGAATTCCAAATGATACAAATGCCAACCTCATTATATACAGATAAGCTCTTACCTAATTGCAGTCTATTCCTTTTATCATCCCTAGAAGGTTTGAAGCCTGAATGTGTCATGTTGCGATTTTAACCTTTGATCAACAGGCAACACATAGATCACTGCACTACAGGCACTCCAACCAACAGAGCTGTCTCATTCCAGAGTCATCTCGGACGTGCAAGTTAGTAGAGGTGGGTGGGTGGCAAAGAATTCATGCATAGTGCAGAGCCGAGCTATGGTGCCTGGCTTGGCTCTAAGAGCCGAGCCAGCAAAATGCATGTGCCGCCCCACCCTCATGCAGAAACCCCATGCCTGCCATCATGTCTCCTCAACACCTAGAGCAAAACCCCAATAACTGACATCCTCCTCCCTGCAGGTGAACTTACTAAGCTGCATTAGGTGTGTTGAACCTGTGTTCTATGTAGTATACACACTTTGGCAGAAGGCACTCCCACACCATGAGCTAGCTCCTGGAATGTGAACACCTGATCTTACAGGTTACATGTCTATGTATGCAGCAGGTACTTAAACAGCCTTAGTTTTCTTACTGGGTTTTGAACGCTGTTTCTTTTAAATGTATTTGTATTTCGGTACATATTTTGACTAATGTCTTCTGGTAAACATGTGTTTCATATAGATTTTTTCCTCAATTTCGTGCTAGCTGTGTTTTTTAGGCCACTCTCTTAGTTGCATTGGTCAATTCTCTTTTAAAGGTTCCTTAGTTCCTTACACCTCTTAGGCCAGATCTGAACATTCTTAAGTCCTGACCCCAAATAAATATTTTTCTGTGACGCTTTATGAACCAACCACCTTGATATTTTCCTTTATTTAAAGCAATGGCAGCGAGAAGAACTGCGACCCTCTGCTGCTCGAAGGCCTTCCTCCTCTAAAGGAGGGAGGCTCTGGCACTATCTGGCTGTTTGGACGAGTGTTTGTGGCAGCCATCTCTGCAGAGAAGACACACCTCCATCTCAGAGATTGGTCAGATTGGTCAGGGCATTGTCGTGCATACCGGATGTCTGATGGGGAGGGTGCAGCGGTTAACTTGCCCACCTGCGCAAGCTCCACAGTGGAGATAATTGGGATATTTTGGAGCAGCCTTCAACGTGTATCCCCAGCTGCTGTCTCAAGCCCCGGGGAGAGCCCTGCGGCCGGTAGATGGTGACATGCCCCTGCCTCCTGGGTACCAAATCCTTTTTTCACACTTGTCTTTGTTTCCAGTGATGCATCTCTACCAGGTATCATTTTAATTAATTGAAAGGGTATCTCCAACCACAGAAAGGGTGGAGTCGGTACACTCAATTCAATAGCCAGAAACTAACTCTACAATGACTAGACGAGAATTGTGGCGCACTCCAGTGACCACTTTTGGACTCTGTGGAACAAGCTTAATCAAGGAAAAACAAGGAGAGTGGTGGGTGCACCCTGATAGTAAAAGTCACTTTAAATTACATTATAATAGCCCTTGGAAGTGGTTATTGACCTCCACTCAACCAATCAGAATGTTCAGAGTGGAGTCAATAACTATTGATATTGCCTGCATTCGGACTTCAAAAGCAGACATGGAAAAAGCAATTAAAAAAAAATGAAACAAAGAGAAAGCTAAAACATGTGAAAATGTGTGTTTGTATAGAGACCCCGTTTTACACTACATCTCAGGCATGCTCATGTTAAAACCTTTCCAGTTCAACAATTAACAAGCTAAACTTATGAAGACAACCTTGTTTTTTAAATACAAGCCCATTTAATTTATTGTCATTATTTAACTCACTATTAAACGTTTTCTACTTTTCAACCACAACCCCAAAAGCTATATTGCTACTCCCAGAATGTGTTTGTCTTATAGACTGTAGAAGGGGTCATTGCTGCTTGGGATAATGACTCTTCCCCAATTTATGACCTTTGGCTTGGCTTCGAGCCATCACTTGTGGGCGGGTCATTATCCCATAATAATGACCCCTCCCTCGGTCTATAAGGCTATATATTTGTTAGATGAAGGTCATCTGACCATTCCCAAGCTGTTGACACTTCCTGAATACAACAGCATCCACTTCTTGTTTTTCAGAAGGGCACGTGGCTTGGAGAGTGGGGAGCAGCTAGACAATGATCGCAGAGCGATTTCCCTGTAGTCTGCCTCTTTGAGTGGCAGATTCTTCAACAATGGGGATTTTCATCTGGTTGTTTGAGAATTTTTAATCACTTTCATTCTATCTGCATCGAACGACAGGAATTCCCTGATGAAGGATCACGAGGATCAGAAATGTGTTGGATTCTGTCGACTGTCTTTATGAAAATCAAGTAGTGGGTGATTTTCTAATTAAGTGTAAACAGCATGGGAATCATCACGCGACCTTTAGAACACTATATTATGTAATCTGCAGCTGCTGTCGCCATCAGAGCGCACCCAGCACGGAGGAAGGACCTCCTTGTGTTCTTTCTGTACAAGAGGCTCTGCTGGGGCGGAAGGGGTAGGATCTGAGGGGGCCATAGCCACAGGCTTTTTGGTTGTAACCCCGGATAAAAGAAAGCTCAGAGACTACAACCAAAAGGGTATCTAGCCCCAAGTCCTGACAGTCACAACATTAGCTTAGCCCAAGACCTAGCAGACATGGAAAACAATGTAGTGGTGGCCCTTTACTTTGAAAATGTTTAATGAGGCAAGTCTTGTATTGAAAATGTCTATTTTATGCATACCTTTGTCAAACAGTGAGTACAAGCAGATGGAGGTGGCGAAGGCTTTAACTTAGTAAAACTTACAATTTGCTGCTGGTCAGATAGGACAGGGAGTAGAGTAGAGCGCTTGCTTTGACAACTGTGCAGAGGCTGCTGTTGCAGGTTTGAATCCCGGCAAGGCCAAACTCAGCCTTTCATCCTTCAGGGCAGGGGCGTTGCTAGGGGGGGCTAAGGGGGCTATAGCCCCTGATCTTTTGGTTGTAGCCCCGGATAGAATCTCAGGAGCTACCACCAAAAGGCTAGCTAGCCCCCAGTCCCAAAAGTCCCGACATCAGCATAGCCCCCGGTCTTTTCCAGACTTAGCAACTCCCCTGCTTCAGGGGTCAATAAATGAGTACCATACACCAGTGGGTAATAATAAGCAGCACTCAGATGCCTGAGGGTTTGTAGTGCTGTATAAATGCTACATTATTATTATTATTACAGTGATGTTTAATGCAGTCTCAAGTTTTCCAATATGAACTCATCAAGCATTGCTGGCGTATAGCCTCATAGCCTAATACATTCTGGTAATTGTAGTCCAGTATTTAATAATGTATATAGGAATGCAACATGAGATATGGTCAAATGGCAGCATTTACATAAAATGATTTAGAACCCTGTGTCGTTATATGTTAAGAATATACATTTATTTTTGTGTATATACTTTTCAAAATTATTTCTACAATTTAAAAAAAAATGTTTTAAATGCATCCATGGTATAGACAACACAATAGGCATATACACATACGCTTAGAAATACAACATTGTCACTTGATTAAGGTGCAAACAATCATAGACATCCCTGTATCCATCACTTCCTCACCAGACTACAACAATTAGGTTATGGAAACTACAGTGGAGTATAAAATTGGGCACCCATAGTATATAGTTATTAAAGTGCCTCAACAGATTTCCCTTGGCTAACAGTCCAAGATACATTACAAATGCGCACAGACGCCATTCCTTAAAACACTCCAAGGAACAAAAAAGGACCATTATTCCAGTTAGAAAGGCCTCATCTTTTGTTCGGGCACTTGCAGCATGAAAATGTTTTTTATACTGGCAGTACTGGCAAATATTGATGAGACCAGCCTTCATTGGACGCAACCAGCATGAAAGGGACACAGACCTCAAAGTGCTCCTGGTGACTTGACATCTATTGTTGCCCTGCATAACAGAGTGCACATTCTACGGCGTGATACCCAAATCGCCTAAAATGTGTGCTGCAAAATGCATGATTTCACCCCCATATTTTTAAAACATTCTTAGACGAAGAATGACCCAAACTCCTACTGGATTAGTTTAATTTCTGAAAAATGCAAGATTCCAACACATTATTTAAAAAAAAGATTTTTAGGAGAAGGAAGTACCATACTCTTCCTGGATTAGTTCAACACTCTTGGTCAGGTCAATTTAGCGAAAACGTTGACACCCTCTACTTTACAAATCCGGCCTGCTGTTGCTGCTCTATACTCCAGTGGTAAAGCCGGCGTGGGGCATGACAACCCAAAAAGATTAACACTTAAGTCTCTCGCAGGGGTGAAACCAAACCTACATTTCAGGGGGTGACTAACTGGTGATGGGAGGGGCATCTTCAGAAACTGGGTGGGGCAAACTTGGAGGCTCTGCCCCCTCTGTTCAATCCCATGGGTTGTCTGGCGTGGGGCCCCAAGAAAGCGCAATATGCCAGTGAGAAGGACCCACGAGATTTGATTTCAAGATAACATACACATTTAGTTGCTTTGATAATTTGTATACCTAAAGCCCAGGTATCCGATCAGACATCACCCTTTAAGCAAATGCAACCACCAATGGGTCCACTCGGTAGTACAGTGTGCGACAAATTCCAACTTCCACATGAGATACAAACCATACATTTCTGTTCATTAAATCATTATATGCCAGTGAAAAAACATGTGCGTGCTGGCTTCACCCATACATTTCCATTCAGGCGGTACCAAAATATGCCAATATTCCCATATATGAAAATACTCATGTTTGCTTTTGGTATAATGTGTCTAATGATACTATGAGAAAAACTGGCCATGCGGGCTCTGCCGGTATATATGGCAGTATCCCCACAGAAGGACATACTTTGCCATTTAAAATTAAATATCACAATAAGAAAACCTGTCCAAAGGGGCTGCACAATATGGGCCAGTCTAGACATGTAATAACACTTATGCTTACTTTACAAGAGATGCGAAGTAAAAAATGTCAAGCCACAGAAAGTAATGGCTGGACTAACTGCACAAAAATGCCAGTCTAGCCTCGTAATAACATGTCATGCCTATTTTATTATAGATGTCCCGAAACAAAAGTAAGGCCACAGTAATAAATTGCTAGACTGGCTGCACCAAAACGGCGGTCTAGCCACATGACACATATCATGCTTACTTTATCATGGATGCCCAATTCAATTGCATTTTTTGAGCGTAATCCCTTATTCCCCACTTATCCCTCCCCCACCCACTGCACACCCCTCCAACTCCTACCCTTTAACTGCCAAAACCAGCTCCTCGGCCCAGCATTACACATCAGCATGCACACACCCACACACACATATTTGCACAACATTCACTCACTCATTTAAACTTACCATTCATTCACGCCCCCATTCACTGTACAACATAACATTCACTCTCGCACCTATTCATTGTACGCTCACTCATTCACACACACTCCATCCCCCATTCATCACATACTCATTCACACACACATAATACATATACACACTCCTTGCACACATGCATATATACATGCATAATGAGCTAACATGCAACAGTGCTTCCCTCACTGCTCTGCTTAACAAAAAGCAAGTGCGCACTTGAGCCCCCTCCTCCCTCGGATGTGAAAGAACACATAACAGCTTGCACCCGTCGGAGGGGGCTGCTAATGTGTGCATGTGAGTTTTGTTAGGTGGAGAAGTGAGGGAAGTGCGAGGGGCCAGGAATGAGACTTGGACACAAGGGAGTCATGGTTTTGGTCAAAGAGTTTTATTTTTTTTAAAAAGGAGTTGGGGAAATGCCTCTCTGTCCCTGCTCTAAGAAGTTTTTCCCTACCTAAAACCAAACCTAAGGGTCTGTCAATGTGAGAATATCAAAGCAAAACCGTTCTGTGTACAAAATACTATTCTGGCACTCACATTCTAACAAAATTAACTCTAAGGTGAAAAGGTTAATGTCTTTGGACTTGCGTGGTTTATAAATGTTCAAAAAGGAAAATGCGTAACTCAAACACAAAAGTTCCAGAAGGATAGAGTTCCTTGTTCCAGAGGGTGGTTCCCTTCCCCTGAATTTCTCTTCACTCTGTATTTCTAAAGATATCAGTTGAGTTTCTCTTGATCAACAACACAACTGGCACAAAAAACAACTTGGCCCTTTTGTCTTTATCTTGTTAGGATACCTAGGGTACTCATCTGCCATGTTTTCACTTCTCTTGTCTTGATCAGCAAAGCCTTTTGCTAGTCCTGATATATCTTTCTCAGGACCTCTTTAGGTGACGTGTTTCTTATGCACAGTTAAGCTTGTCCTTGCCTGGCGTGCTTCCCTAACAGAGCTTTCTTATATGAACACACTTGTAATTAACTGGTATACTCTCCTGCCAGGGCTTTCTTAAATGAACATACTTGCAACTGCCTGGTATACTCTCCTGCCAGGACTTTATTATTTGCACACACTTGCAACTGCCAGGCATAACCTTCTGCCCGGGCGTTCTTATATATGTATTTGCCTTAAAGCTTTAATATGCCTGGTGTATTCTCCTGCAGTGCTTTTTTAAATGTGGACTCTGCACACACTTCCAAACTTGACATTCTCTTATGTTGGCATTATCGTAAATTGTATCTGCCTGCTACACTATCCTGTCAGGGCTTTTCTTATATGTGTATTGCATACACTAACAAACTTGAAAGTCTCTTACTTTCATTCCGGTTTCCCTTTTAAAGAAAGCCTCTCTTGCTCTTTCTATTTCCTGTATTTCATTTGCTTCATCAACGGTTATTCGGGTTTGGCATGGCTGTCAATACGCACGGTGTCCCCGCTGCCCTTGGGTGGACTCACCAGCTCTTGCTGGCATAATCTGTTTCTTCTGCGGCAAGCTGGTGGCTGTTGTTCAGCATTTCCTTCAATCTCACTGCCTCTGTTCCTCTGCTCTTTCTTTCATGGTTCCTGCTGGGCTCTTCGGTTTCATTTCAGGCTTCAGTAAGACCTACGCTGCCTCTCAAAACCTGCAAATGCCCAGTAGTCCTGTGACCGCTACTGGCATTCCCACAGTACGTTCTCTCTTACGGTCAGATTTCCTTTTCCTCAAGCCTGTTAGCTCCACGGAACTCTCTGCCGCCCCACAATCTCTCAGTCTGTATTGAGAGGAGCAGCTTTCTCCCATCAGAAGCGCACATCAGTCAGCTGCTTCTGCTGTTTAAATTTCCTAGTCACAGGTTTGTGCTCACAACACCAAGAGTGCAGCCTGTGCTTTGGGCTTCCTTGCTCTGTATTACTCAGCTCTTCTTCCTCGTCCCAGTATTTTTGCAGTTATCGGAATGCAAGTTCTTGATGTTTTGCATCTAAAGTCTGCGTAAGCACTTCGCAGTGATCTTTAAGGACAAGCCAGCTCTGGATGACTTGTAGGTAGACCGTGAGAAAGTGTTTTCATGAGTCTTAAAAGGTAAGTCACATTATGATGGTTTACATACAGATCTTGTGAAAAGGTCTTCAGTACCCTTCGTAGATGGATGAGGGGAGGTGCAACAGTATGCCGTTAATGTATTGGGAATGGATGCAGTATCTTCAAAAGAAAAAGAGGGATACCAAGTCTTGTCTGATGGTGCCATGATATTCTCCAGGAGGCTGTCAGCATCCCCACATGTGATCCTCCCTCATATAGCCACCCCCTTGGTCAGGATCAGATAGCTGTGGCTGTCCCGTGGCCACATGGGGAGAGGTCACCGCCAGGAAAGCAGGGAACCATCGGATTGATCAAAGAACAAACTTTGAAACAAGCAGCTTTAAGTTTTGCCCCTCAACTCACATTTTGGGGGGAAGCTGGAGCCCGGTTAGCTCAATGGCATTGCTTGCCTAGTCTCCTGTCCTTTTTTTATGACACATTGGAAGAACATGATTCCCCCATTTTAATAAAATTATGTTTTCTTTAATTCACTTCTTACGCCCCATCAGCCCTCACCCCCGTTCATGCCATGCTACATACTCCCATGGGTTTGGTTTCTGAAATAAAGCTTAAGACCTTTTTGCCTGTAGGCCTCTGATGATATTTTGACCCAGGGCGCATTGATAAAACGTAGGGGACCAAAAACTAGTTTCTATGAGGGGGGGGATATCCCACACATCCCGGGGTGGCACTACAATACCATTTATCCTCTCCACATATCAGGGTTCAAAGCGGACTTAATGAGTGGGAAAAAGTAGCCCCCACGTGGCTACTCGATTCAAAAATTTCAGGGGACATTTTAATTACAAAACATAACCCATGTCATGGCATTGTATAGTGCACTGCTGATGCTGCTCGATGTTGACACCGAAGTTCCAATCTGATAAATGAATCCGAGAATGTGTTCTGTCTTCACTGTAGTACCAGTTTGTGGTGTTTTCACCTTACTTTGTGGAATATATTGATCCTGCTCAATATGCAAAGTTGATATTCATATTGATAAGTTAATGCTCTGAGGGGTCAGAAGATAGCTCAGTGTATCAAGCACTTGTTGCAGAGAGTTCAAATGGGAACCACAAAAGGTACACCAGACAGCTGTGCTTGTCCCAGCGCAATTATGTTGACATTTATTGGTATTCTCCCATGATAATAATCTGTTGATATCCATACATATTGATAATGAAGGCCTTGCCCTCGACGACACTTGTTTTGACCATCTTTTGTCTTTCTCAAGGCTATACAATGGCAAGTATCATATAGAAACAATAAGGTCCCTTTTACATAGCTACACACGTTCATACTTACAGCACCGTGGGCCTCATTACAAGTGTGGCGGTAAGGCAAAAACAGCACTGGTATCGTTACTGGCACCATTGCTACCGTACCACCATACTAGGAGTTCTGCTCGCGGTCTGCCCTGGTGGCTGTACCGGCGCCCGTGAGCAGAATATGATGGTAGCACTGGTACCGTTATTAATGGTACCAGTGCTACCACCCTCCCCATTCCCATTGAGCCCTCTGGGGCTCAAATAGGAATGGGGATGTACTGGGCTCGGCACCCACGAAAGGGCAATTACCAGGTCTGGCTGGGCCGGAATAGCCCAGTAATTGCCCGTTCATGGGTGCCGGACCCGGGTGTGAGTTTGGAGGTAGCCTTACCGGTAAAAACGGCAAGGCTACCTCCAACCTCGTAATGATGCCCCATGTGTTGTATCAGTCTGGGCATTAAAGTTAGCCTCCTGGATACATTAACACTCAAGTCTCTCTTGTTTCAATAGTACGTTGCCTTATTCTCACTGTTAATTACAGTTCGTTGTGGTTTAGTGCAATGAAAATCTGAAAAGAGGATGCCTTATCAGGGTCATCCTTTCCGTTTTCGGTGTCCCGCGTGTTTACATGTTCATATGGCACATTAAAAAGCCAAACGCCAGCACAGGTCGCTCGACCTTTCCTATAAATAACGTTGATTAACTTTGGTATCTAAGCTTCTGTCGTAGTGGCGTACAGTGCTACAAAACAAAGAACTTGCAAAGGAAAGCCCATGATATAAAAACGAACATAGCATCAGTATGGCTCAGGTCTCGAGCTCAGTTCTTCCAAACAAAGTTGTAAAAACTGGGCCGCTGCCCCAATCAAGAGCATGTTAGCTGGGAGAGGTGATCAGGTAACCAAATTCAAGACACTTGAACCAAAGTGTTGAGGCCTGTATCTTGGCTTTTGCCACTTGACAATACTGTGATCCTGGACAGACCATCTCATTTGACTGTATATTCTTTGGTCAAAAGTTTGCCTCCTCACATTCTGGTGGCTTTCGTGTGCCTATTTCCTGCTCTTTCGTTTCATGAATGCTGTTTAAGGGGAAGGATTCATGGGAAGAATAAGGGCAATTGAATGTTCCAGACAGATGGCAAATTTATATGTCTGCATATTTTGCACAAATAGTTTTCTTTTTTCTAGCATTTCAAATTTTCTCCAGGTCATGAAAAACAAACTATTGGCTAGTCTGTGTCAAACAATGAATAAAAGCAAATGTCCTTCTTGCATAGCTTGTTTGGTTAGGTATATTTAAATCTGTAAAACCCAGATGAGATTGTTTTAGGATCATATCGACGAGGATTGCGGTACTTTTACATTTCCATTTCTGAGAGCATGCGCCTTTCGCAGAACATTATTCGACAAGGAAGGTTTTTTCTTTACTATGGTCATGTTGGTTTATCATGTGCTTTGTGTATTTTCAATGTCGGTTCTACAAAACAGTTTACATTTCTTGAAAGTCAAACATGAAAAAAGAAGTGCACCTTGCTGTATGACAAGAATTGGGAAAGAACGTGGTCGAGCACTAAAAATACAGACTGGGCTCAAATCCTAGCACTACCACTTAACCATAGTGTGCGATCTCTGGAAACCACTGACTATCCGTTCAACATTGACAGTCCCTAAATATTTGAAAATTACCATAAGTGGGATTTAGTTTTCAATGTGTTGCCTTCAAAAAAGCCTCCCTTGTGATTTATGTAGCTGTAGTGTATCTTCATATACAAGTTGACCATTTATACATTGCACACCATTAAATCATTTGTTTCATGGCTCACTTATGGAAACGCCACTTGAAAGCCATGGCCCTCTTCTAATTTCAATCTATGTTGGAACATGTGCTCCTTCCTGGTAACTTCTGGTCCATATCATCTCTTAATCCTATGTTATGCATACCACTCTCGTTGGAATCGTACAAAAATGTTGACCTGGGAATTGCGAAGGCCGAAAATGCAGATTTTTATTTATTTATTTATTTAAACCCCCTACCACTCTCGTTGGAATCGTACAAAAATGTCGACCTGGGAATTGCGACGGCCGAAAATGCCGAGTTTTATTTATTTATTTATTTTACCCCCCCTTATACACCATATACATGTGGGGGGGGTTTCGAGTATAATATTAATATGGGAGGATGCGGGGGTCTCCTCCATATATATATGTGGTGTAAAGTGTTAAAAAAAAAAGTAACCTTTTTCAGCCGTCGCAATAATCACATAGGTCTCTCTCGTTGCTTCTAGTCCATCTCCTGTATCGGTGCTTGAGCACTTGTACATTCTGTGAGGGCAGCTGCTAATCTGAGTTCTGTAGCCATCCAAATGGCTACTGATCTTTGCCTTGCATCGATACGGCAGTCCCATCTAGATTCTGCATGGCTGCTATTCTTAAAATATGTTTAGAGTTTCCTGTTTTCAGCGTTTATACTTTTCTCATTATTGTGGTATTTTTTCCAGGGTTTTCAATTTAGTTAGAAATCTGTGTTTATCAGTGTGTACCCATTGTTTCCCTCACACAAATCACGGACAACTGTGTTTTTCCAGGGTAGACCAAAATGTATCTTTTTACTGATGTGCGTATATTATGCATATTTGTTTTGAAGCAGAAATTCACAGATTATGCTGATTAGTTTCCCAAAGATAACATAAATCATGTTGTTCAAGAAAGGAAGCGGAAGGTGTGTGAGGGACATAGGCAGGTTTATCTGTTCATTCATTTTCAAAGCTTCATAAAGACCCGAGCAACGTTTTTAAAATGGGGAACTAATCTTCTGATCAAACCCATTACAATGGAGCCTTCTGTAAATATATGCATTTTTCATATTTACTAAGTGGGTGGTTAAACAGATTCTGGAACCATAACAAAGAGCTTGGTATTTAATTTGATAGAAATTAGGGATTCTAAATCACAGACAAACCTGCAATTATTTAACTTAACTGTGCAATCACATTTAGCTGAAAACCTTGCAACATGGGTATAGAAGTCACTTTTCATAGGGTCATTTCCCCAAAAGAACTTGAGTGTGCTAGTGTTTGATGAAGCATCTTTGGAGTACATGGCACACCTTGATCAAGTAGTCCATTTGGATCTTCTGTGACGCATCACTAACTGAACTTTTTCAGCCTTTTTCAGTCTTGTAGTCTTGGGAATCCAATAATTACCTCCAAATGGCTACTGTTTAAAAAAATGCATGGCGCATACAATACATATTTTTAAGGGGAAACATATGTCTTATTTCAGTTTTCATATGTAGTACAAACATGTCTAAAAAATGTCCACTAGGTATCAGTGCTGACCTTGTTTTCAATTGTTACTTGAATGCAGGCGGTACACTCCATTTCGGCGTGGCCAGTTCAGCACGGGCCTGTTTGGCTGCACAACCCATTAGGCGTGCCCAGTCCAGTGCAGCCAGTTCAGCGCAGGGATATTTTGGTGCCAGCCTGTTTGGTCACCACAATGTCACTATTTTAATCAATTAAAAAAATTAAGAATTGGACCATCGCGAACCCAGGCCTGCGGGACTGCAATGCCGAAGAGCTAACCATATGGCCATAGAGATCTTCTTGTTTTCATATACAAAAGTTACATATATTAACCCAGATCATTTTGGATGCAATGCTTTCCTTTGTCTAAAAAATGACATGGGATAATATATATAACTTGCGCATATTGTAAGGAACTCATGGTGGCAACAGTAAAGACAGACACAAGTGATCACCGTTCAAGGGTGTTTAATAAACTGTATAATGGGTGAGAAAAAAACCTAATCTAAACGTAACTAATCCTAACATGTGATCAAGCTATAACCATCAAATAATAAATAATAAGGCAGTCCTAGTGTCTTCTTGTAAAATAAAAAGAGGCCTATACTAAAAAAAAATATGTTGCCAATCCTTACAACTAAGTTACAAAATAATGTTGGATAATGTTTTTAAGAAAAGAAAGAAGTGTCCACAAAATAAGTCAGGATGGTATATCTGGAGTCTCTCTTACCGTGTTTGTAGCATGGGACAAGGCGGAACTCCTGAGCACATCACACTCCTGGGTCTCGCCAGCACGAGGTTGTGTTTTTGGTGATTAGATTTTGTGTATTGCCTGTTGGCGGGGGAGAGAGACAAGTTCTGTTTTTGGGTGTTCGCAACTCATCACTTCTCATGAACAATAGATTCACACTGTAGGGAAATGTAATTCAAAGAAAAGGTGAAGAGCAATGCGCCATGTTAAAAACAAACCTGTAAACTGCAGCCTACATTTTAAACTGACAGGAAAACAAAGGATTTTGCATGTTCTGCAGGTGGTTGTGTTTTTTTTTCCTCTACATAAATCAAGGGTCATGGTTATGAAACTTACACATGTTGAAAATGTTGGCCTTTGATAGGCGTTTGAAAAGCCAATATGATGGATAAACCTCTGTGTTTGGGGGTGGGGGGAGTTAAAAAAATGTAACGTTAAAAGCTTCAGTTCTGAAGGGTACCAAATTAAATGGAGCCAGGACTGAACTCTGACCTATGGTATTCTGTTCAACTCCCCAAACCTCAGCAAACAAGATGGAAAAGCAGATAATTTCCCCTCTCACGGAATTGGAATTTGTGTGTAGCTGAGCCATAAAGATAACTGTCCTGCGACTAGGTCACTTAAGTCTGAACTTGCTATAAATTCTAAGGGGGGCTTCTTTATGGCCTATATCTGTATGTGGTGGGATTCACATCTTAAACAATACAAAGCAATTCAACTTGACCAGTGGATCTGTCTTGTCTAATCTAATATTTCAATCTCCCAAGCCTTCATGAAGAATGCAATCTTGACACTTGGAAAACCAGAATGTTTTATTTAAAATCAGCCAGGCCCTAGAAATTACTACAAGGAGGGAAGGGCTGAAGTCATAAACCCATGAACTTCAAACTACAAAAGAATGTACCACTTCCAGGCTGGAGTCACAAATACCTTTAGCCCTGAACTAACAGTAAAGATACCAAGTGTTCTCTAGCCAGGCAGAAGAGTTGACTACTATGGAATATTGGATAAAGTGGATGGAAAAAAACACCCTTTGCATGTTACAGTGGGATTCACTATTTTGCTCATAACTCTTGAATGAATTGTTGCAGCGAGATAATTTATTTTATAAAATGTTCGACTTGAAATGCAATATTAAGTGTTATAAATATGAAATGTGTGTGAGGTAATTTTAATTATGTGAATTTGTATTTCGTTGTGCTGTAACTGCACACGATACTGATCCACATATCCTAGCAGTAGCAGTGATGAGCCAGTTACGTGTAGATGGAAATTAATAATTTGTTTATGAAAGTATAAATGAGTTATAAGTCAAAATCTGTAAGCCATTAGCCATTTGTCCTATCATGTCAAAAATTGTGTCTTTTTATTTGCTCCACTGAGTTCAATCTGGTGAATGTATTAGTAACTTAACTACGTGTGTGGAATTTACTTTTTAGGGATGTTACAGTGTTTAGTACAAGAATGTCTAAGATGACATCACATCCAATGGGAGGTAAACTGGGCTTAGAAGTTACTCCCATCAGACTGTCCTCTTCGTTAATATGCGCAATTGCTACGAAGAGCTACGTCTGCTGGGATGTCATTTTTTGAACACTGTCCAATCACATACATGACCAATTAGATTGGAAAAATTATACACACCTGAAAAGGGAGGGGTTTGTTTTTGTTCTATAAAAGGTCAAACACTCAATAGGGAAGACAGACACTCCCTCACTGACTGACTGATGAAGTGGATGAAGGAGACTTGATAACATGAAGGAGAAGGAATAGATAGCTCTCCTTTTAAACCCATTTTCTGAGTTATATCAGCACCCTGAAAGTGAGGCCTAGGAGGAGTTAAGCCACAGCCGAAGAGACAGCAGACAGGCTGTGGAGGAAAGCTTGGTCCATCTTGCTGACTGATGCCCACCTGTTCGCAGAGGGGGATAATTAAACCAGAGTTTAAGAGGGTGCCCACCTGTCTGTAAAACAGCCAAAGAAATTCATATGGAAGTATAATATGAAGTGGAATAATCCTGAGGGGGTGAAACTATAAAAGGAATTAGATTAAACCTTGGCTCCTGTGAGTTATCAGTATTGAGGGGTGGAAAAAAGCTGACTGTTGACAATAGAAGCAGAAGCCTTGCTTTCTAATCCCACTGTGTGATGTAGTGTGGTGATGGCCAATGTACTGATCTTCTTGGGGGGGGGGGGTACCATATTAGCTGGATTTCAGAAACCTTAGAAATGCTTGCATGCAACATGGACATGAGCCAGCACAGCTAACAACTTGCAAAGCCTGGACATGTGCATGCAATCTGGGAACAAGTAAACACTACACCAAGCACACCGTTATAAGGAGTGTGTTTTAAGTTAAGTTTTCAAAGTAAGTAAGAAGATTGAATGTATAGGTAAGGTAAGTTAAAGTGCAGGGGAGAAGAGCTCAGCCTTGGTATCTAGGCTGGAAAAATGAGACAAAGAAAAAATGATTTCCTACATAGGAAACCTGCGTCCCCTGCACACTGTCAACAGAGGCCTAGGCCTAAATGTTATTTTGGAATTAGAAGGATAGATAATTGTTCTGGGGCCCCACAAAGGGACACCTACAAAACAGTTAAACCCTTCTATTTACTTGTTAATAGACATAATATGCTTTAGATAGTTCAATCATCTTGAATTCAAGGCAAAAAGGGCCATAAAATTATACTTGACAACTCTGTGATAAATTTCTAATACACAGTTTTTATTAATATGTACAAATGTTAACAGTTGGCCGAATGCATTTCGAGTTTCTATCACTCTTCATCGGGGGCATTATTTGTTATCACATATATTTCTATGAGAAAAGAAAACATTCAAATTCAGTAATTATTGAATATAAACATTAATTCAACTCTCAAAGTATAAATTATTGCAATCTGGCCACGTATTTTTTGCATCATGTTTTGCTGTAAGCACGCAGGCCAAAGTCAAATGCAAGGGCTATTAATCATTCTTTGTCAGCAAGATGCAATCTAGCAAAGATGAAGTAAAAGGCAAGGTGGCAGCCTGAAGGCCCCATCAAAGGCAGCCAGAGCTGTGCACCCAGATTATTTTGTTTTGTCACACACGTCAACATGGGGCAAGCAGCTCCGGGCCCCCCTGAGTCTCGAGGCCCATTTCAATTGAAAATGGTGAAAGGCATTGACACTGTCCCTTCCCAAATGTATGCGTAAAAGCCTGAGCCACAGATGAGGGTATGTAACGGCCCCTTTAACTGTCGGTGGGAGGATTCATAGTATCATAGCATTTTACCCATTAAGGTGAGAATGTTCTGTCTAAAAGTCAGAAACGGAGGGATAAAACATTATAACGTTGAGGCATATGCTTTCTATCAAATAATAATCCCGAGTATTAAACCGACGTCACTGACACCACATGATCACTTATGTAGCTGGTCAGATAGCACAGCGAGTACACAGCGAGTAGAGCGCTCGCTTTGACATCGTGCAGACGCAGGTTCTAATCCCAGCAGGGCCAACTCAGCCTTTCATCCTTCCGAGGTCGATAAATGAGCACCACACATTGTGGGAAATAAGCACCACTCAGATACCTGAGGGTTCGTAGTGCTATATAAATGCCCAAACAAAACAAACAAACATATGCTATAATGTTGGAATATACACACATATGCCAGCTGATGGCAGAATTGTATTACAAACTCTTTGACAGTAATTATTTAAGTGCGTTCCAATGAACAGACACGATAGGATTTGCCAGGCGAGCAGGAGCCTTAAACACAAAGGTTGTTTTTCGTATTAGCACCACGGGGACCTTAATAAATGGATACTCTTAGCAGAGAACTGATGCGAGTTCTAGTCATTGCCCCATAATATCAATCTAAATCGGGCGAATTCTGCACAGCTCAAAGCGCAGGAAGGAAACAATTGCACATCCATAACAGAAGGAGATCTGAATTCGGCGACATTTCTGACAGGCTGAAGACTGGGAAAAGCTTTTAGAGCTGGGGCAGAGTCCGTTTCATTGATAGATAACCCTGAGCAAGCCCTTAATTACTGCGCCCTCCTCTGCATAGCATTAATTTCGTTCGCTTTTTAAGCACGTCCGTGTCATTACAAAATGGGACAAACTATATGCAAATCAGCCCCGACTCCAGATCGGAGACAGCACTGCATCCTGACCTGCTAGGCTGTGCCCCCGCGCACGGAAACACACATATGCTAGGCCATGTCTCATCCTTGTTGGGCTTTCTCAGTTTTGTGCAGCTTGAGTCCACAAGCTTAGCAACTTCAAGATGAAAGTCTGTGTACACAGGTATTAGGGAGAATTCTCTGTTAAGGCTAATTTCCCAAACCTACTGAGTCCCCCAGCAGCTTTGCTGGATTTTTGGGGTTTATTTGTTTCTCCTGCTAAGAGTGAGACTCTTTTTCTCCCACTCTTAGGCATGATTTTAGTATGTCCTTTGACTGTAAATGTGTTTTATGGGCTATGGGGTCTTTTACTCCATAGGGCTTCATGTGTTTTTGGTATGTGTGTTACACAGCACCCTCAGTGCAGTAACACAGGGGTGTCATAGTGACCCCCAAACATAGACTCCATACCCTGGGACTGACTACTGTCTCCCAGGGCATGTAAAGTCACCATTGGCTTTACTAGTCTCAAATTGTGAGCAGAACCAGTATAAACCATCATATTGTGGAAGTACTGGGAGGGATAATTCGATTGCCCCTGGGTCTGTTTTCCAAGGGGGCAGTCCCCCCTTGTCGGGTTTCTGGCTGGTGGCAGTGAATACCACGCGAAATATTCCACTGGAATATTTCCTGTGGGATTTTCCCATTCATTTTAAACGCACCACTTTTTGGTGCAATGTTAAAGATACTGCCGGGTTATTAATTTAATATTTATTCCCCGGTTGGGTCTTTTTGCCAGGACTCAGTTTTAAAATAGCATTTGTGTTTGCCTCTGAAACTCTAACCCAAGTCGAGCGCTTTGTTCCACTTTTTGGCAGGCTTCTCCACAGAAGCCCTCCAAATGGTGCCGCTCTGTCTGGGGTCTACAGGATGTGTGGGAGGGGGATTAGGCACCCTGGACTGAGTTGCCTAGGCAACTCAAGTCGCACTCTTGTGTGATTGGTCCAGTGGTGAGCCGCCCGGCTCACCACTTAGCATGTTTGAGTGACAGCTAGGCTGTTGAATGGGGGTTTTTCTGCATAAAAGCAGGGCTTTGGGGACTGGAACTTCAGAAGTCGCCACAGGACCTAAAGAATCCGAAGATGGGAGAAGCTGAGCCATCTACAATGACGACACCACCGGTGGAGCCCTGCTATACGAACTCACCACTTCCCCGACGACAGAGGAGATCTTCTTCCAGGAGAGTCTTCTTCCCTTTGAGCTGGTGGGACCAACCAGTTCGCCTTTTTTGCCTTCCTGGATTGTCTCGTGGTTGAATCGCCCATGCCAAGCACCCCGGTGGCCAGATAGCCACGCTTCACCACTACGGCGAATAAAAGGGTTGTACCTTTTAATCGGGGAAACTCTGCGGCTAGTTTCTTCCCTGGCAGTGCAACGACCTCCAGCTTTCTTCCTCCTCGAGATCATCTCTTTCTCTGGTTGAAGCCATGACTTGCAACCGCTGCCAGGAACAACTGCCACCACTGGAGCTTTCTCACCTTTTAAGGTACTGTGTCCCGCCTGGTCTCCCTTGCAACAGATTGTCCAAGGTGTCCCGTAAATCCTTGACTTTCTAACTGGGTTGACCTCAGACCTGCTAGCTTTGCCTTTCTGAACTGATCCAACCTCTTTTTGACTTTTCTGCAAAGACTTTGAGTGCATTTCCACTGTGTGATCTTGGGCACATTCCGTCTTGCTCTCTCCGAAAGTGGGCCTGGCCTATTAACTTTTTGCTCTACAGTAGACCCTGCCTTTCTTGACTTGCTGTGGTTTCTTAAAAGTGTTGGTACTGTCTTATTTTCCTACTCTGCCTTTTCTCTCCCTTTTTAAACAAATTATTGGAGTGCCGTCTACGGTTATGCGCTCACCTCTGTTTTGCTAAATAAGTGGTGTCTTAACCTAGACTTGTCGAATAATTAATTAGGGAGGTGTAGATACTTATAGTGATTGTGTTTGAACTTGCTTGATATATTAGTGCCAGTGTATTTTCATAAGTGTGTTTTTAAATAAATAATTATATACTTTTAATACCAAAGCTCTGGTCAGTGTTTGCTTGTTCTACTGTATTTTTAGCCCTATTGTGCATACTCTATATACTGCCTAACTCTTCTTGAGAGAAGTCTGACTGCTCAGCCACAGCTACCAGGTAGATCTGGGTGGTTCAGGCTGCTACCAATTGGGTTTACTGCTTACTCCTGCAGTCTTAAACTTTTTGCAGTGGTCCCTAAGGGAACTGCACAGGTTTCTGCCTAACACTGGTGTAGAGTGGTGGGATTTCTATTGAGTATACATTTTAGTGTGCTTTTAGATACCTTAGTGCAACTAACCACAAAGCTTAGCACTAAAACGTTTATTTTCTAACCTGTCAACTATGGAAAGTTATAGTCAAGAGTCCCTTGCTACAAAAACTGCTGATTGTTTAAAAGTTCTCTGTAAGCATAAGAATCTCCTGACTAAAGGCAAGAAAATTGAGCTAATAGAAAGATTGTTAGCAAACCAAAGTCTGGGTAGTGGTTCAGAGGAGCCTACTCTCCCAGAAAATGTAGATAACAGTGATGATATTGATATTGATCAAAGTATTGATAATCTTGAGGCAGAGTCAGAAGAGGAGGGTGAGGCTGTTGTAGTTGTCCCCCCTGGGCCTCTCTCTGCTCTACCAGCTGTACCTATTGGACCTTTGCCAGGACCCACATTTAGTCCTCAATGTATTTAACTAGAGAAAATGAAGCTTGAATTGGAGTTTAAGAGACTTAATGCTCAAGCAGAACAAAGGCACCAAGAACTAAACCAAGAAGTAAGGCTCAGAGAAATGGAGCTCAAGCATGAGCTAGAGTTGAAGAAATTGTCTGTTGAAAATGCTTCTCTCTCCGGATCCTCTAGGAGTTCCAGTCCCAAAAGACCCTGGATGCCTAAAGAGATTATGGGTATGTATGAGCCTAACTTGGATGTGTTAGATTGGTTGGCTATGCTTGAGTATAATCATGGGCTCCAGGACATCTCAGGGAATGAGTTACTTCCTTAGTTGTTCTCTAGGCTCCCCCCTGTTGCATATGATGTGGTAATGGAGTTGGGGGAGGTGGATAAGAAGGATTATGAATGTGTGAAGCTAGCTTTAATAGCTAGATTTGGGAAGACCCCATCCCAGTACCTTAAGAGGTTTAGGACCCTCAAAAAGCATGATGGTACCCCTTGGGCTACCTGGGTGAGTGAAAGTTTGAAGAACTTAGAGGGATGGATTAAGGGTTACAGGGTGAACACTTATGAGGGAATGAAGAATCTTGTGATGTTGGAGTCAATTTATGATGCCTGCTCTCCTGAGCTCAGACAGCACTTGGCTGATTCAAAGGAATTAGATTCCAGGAAGCTAGCTAAGGCTGCTGACTTGTGGGTTGCCAACAGGGCTACTCACAAGGACTCTGGGGCAATTCGGAAAAAGGGTGAGGGGAAACAGCCTAAAAAGGACTCCAAAGAGAATTTTAATAATTCCAATCCCAAAGAGGGCCCCAAACAAAACAATAAGGGTAAGCCACAAGGGAAACCAAATCAGGCTAGTGTACCTTCTGGTGCCAAACCAGAAGGAGGTCAGAACAAGCCACCATTCCAAAAAGCATTTGGTAAATGCTATGTTTGTAGCTCTACTGACCATGTGAAAGGGGATCCCAGATGTAAGGGTAAACCTTCAGGGGTCCACACTGTCTCCTTAGCCTTCGCTCCAGAGGAAGAAGTACAAATGGCCAGTGAAAACATTCTACTACTTGCTGATGATGCCATTGGAGTCTCAGCCAGTGTTTCTTTAGTGTCCCTGGGGTTGTGGGAACAACAGAATTTAGATGTGTATAATTCTATCCCAGATAATACTAAAGAGTATTATAAGGACAGTGTCCAGGTGAATGGTCAGGAGACTCCTGCCATTAGGGACACTGGGGACAGCATAACTGTGGTGGATGAATCATTTTTCAAGGCAGAGGATGTTGCTAAGGCACCCAAACGCCTCACCAAGTGAGCTGGAGGGCCTGTGCAGATGCTTCCCCAATTACCAGTTCTCATCCAGTCCAATGATATGACTGTGAAGATACCTGTCAGTGTACAATGTGAGGTACCAGGAAGGGTTCTATTGGGTAATGACCTGAAAACTCTTGGAGTAGTGTCACACACCCCCATACCTCCTAGTAAAAGGTTACAGGAGCTAACCAGACCTGCAAGAGAGAAACCCATGAGAGGTTCTTCTCTGGAGATGATGAAGAAAGATATCACTCCTTCTCCACTGGAGCTACTTACTGCAGTCTCAAGATCAACAGAAGCAAAGGGGCAACCCAAGACTTCTAAGAAGAAGCCAGCAGAAAGCACTCCAGTGCTCCAACAAGGACTTCCCCTAGGTTGTCCAAAGTTAACCCTGTAACTCCACCTCCAGCTGAGGCTGAGAGGGAGGTACAACCCTTTGTGGTTGAACTAGACTCTGAAGAAGAGCTAGTAGAAGGCCAAGAACTTATTGGAGATCTGGATCCTGTTGACCATCCTAAGCTGCAGTCTTTACTGGCAGAAGGTGGACCCAACAGGGCAGACTTCAGTAAGGGACAAAGAGAATGTCCAACTCTGGAAGGCCTTCACCACCAGGCAGCTTCTCAGGCAGATGGGCAAGATCCTGGAAAGTATAGGTTGCACTGGGAAGATGGCCTCTTCTACAGTGAACCGACTGAGTCTGCACCTGGAGACTACAAGCGGCTTGTAGTACCCTAAGAAAACAGACAACAGTTCTTGCAACTAGCCCATGAGATTCCTTTGGCTGGTCACTTGAGTTTCAAGAAGACCAAGGAAAGGCTCTCACTCTACTTTTATTGGCCAAACATGGAGGCAGAGGTAATTAAGTTTTGCAAGGGTCGCCACACCTGCCAAACCTCTGGTAAGGTTGGTTCCAAGAACGTGGCACCTTTAGTGCCTCTCCCAGTAGTGGTAGTCCCATTTGAGAGGGTAGGGATTAACATTGTTTGTCCTCTTGATCCTCCAACCTCCTCAGGCAAAAGGTTTATCCTTATTGTAGTAGACCATGCTACTAGATACCCTGAGGCAATTCCTATGAGGACTGTTACAGCTCAGGCTGTGGCTAAGGCCCTCCTTAGTATTTTTTACCAGGTTTGGGTTTCCTAAGGAAGTAATCTCTGACAGGGGGTCATATTTTATGTCCCACTACATGAAAGCCATGTGGAAAACCTGTGGAGTTACTTACAAGTTCTCAACCGCATACCACCCTCAGACAAATGGGTTGGTAGAAAGGTTCAACAGACCCATGAAGAGCATGATAGGTGCTTTAAAAGAACCCCTTAAGAGAAAGTGGGACCTTCTACTGCCATGCCTTCTCTTTGCTTATAGAGAAGTCCCTCAGGAGGGAGTAGGTTATTCTCCCTTTGAACTTCTCTATGGCCATCCAGTCAGAGGTCCATTGGCCCTGATTAAGGAGGAGCTGGAGAGTGCTCCTTCCCCCAAGCCAGTCAGAGTGACTGACTATGTGATAGGTCTCCGGAGGAGAATGTCACACATGCTGGCAGAAACTAGTAATAACCTGAAAGCTGGACAAGCTTTAGTCAAGCATTGGCATGATCAAAAGGCTAACATGGTTGAGTTCACTCAAGACCAGCTAGTTCTAAGTATGATTCCAACAAGGCAGAGGGCCTTGCAAGACAAATGGATGGGGCCCTTCAAGGTTGTGGGTAAACCTGGAGAGGTGAACTATTTGGTGGACTTGGGCAATCCCAAGGAGGTTCCCAGAGTCTTCCACACCAACCGACTAAAGGCGTATGTCTCCAGGCCTGAAGTAGGAGCCTTGCTTCTAGCTTCATCAGAAGAGGAAGAAGAGAGTGAAGCTTTCCCTGATCTCCTCAGAGGCTTACCCTTGGATGAAAAGATTGAAGAAGTGAATCTCTCTTCAAATCTGACACCTGAGCAACAAGAGGAGTGCAAATCTATGTTAAATCAGTTTGCCTCCCTGTTCTCACTTTCACCAGGCTTGACCCCTTGGGGCCAGCATGATATACTCACTGGTGACTGTCTGCCAGTCAAAAGCAGAGGATACAGAATGTCAGAGAATGTAAGATCCCACATCAAAGGGGAGGTCAGCAAGATGCTTGACCTCGGGGTAATAGAGCCCTCTACTAGTCCATGGTCTAGCCTAGTTGTGTTAGTACCAAAGGCAGGATCCAAAGAATTGAGATTCTGTGTGGATTATAGAGCTCTTAATGCAGTCACCAAGAGTGATTCCCACCCTTTGCCTAGAACAGATGAGTTGGTGGATAGACTTGGTGCAGCCAAGTTCCTCAGCACATTTGATCTAACGTCAGGCTATTGGCAAATAGCCCTGACAGACCATGCCAAGGAGAAAACTGCATTTTCTACCCCAGTTGGCTTATACCAATTTAAGCTTATGCCCTTTGGGCTGAAAAATGCACCTGCTACATTCCAAAGGATGGCAAATCAGGTTCTAGCTGGAATGGAGGACTTCTGCATGGTATACTTGGATTACATTGCAGTGTTCAGCCACTCCTGGGAAGAGCATGTTAACCACCTAGGACATGTTTTGCAGGCTCTTGAGAAGGGCAACCTGACCATAAAGGCAAGTAAATGCCAGATTGGACAGAGTAAAGTGGTCTACCTTGGGCATGAGGTAGGAGGTGGAGAAATAAGGCCTTTGCTCAGTAAGATTGAAGTTGTGCAAAATTGGACAACACCTACTACTCAAACCCAGGTGAGAGCCTTCTTAGGCCTCACTGGGTACTACAGGAATTACATCGAGAACTATGGGACCATAGCTTCTCCACTGAATGTAATCTCCTCTCCAAAATTCCCTAAGAAGGTCAGATGGAATGAGAAGTGCAATCAGGCCTTTGAAAACCTGAAGAAAGCTCTTTGCCAAGCACCAGTACTGAGAGCTCCTGACTACCACCAAACTTTCATTGTACAGACAGATGCTTCAAATGTAGGTATAGGTGCAGTCCTTAGCCAACTGGATGGGAAAGGTAGGGAGCACCCCATTTGCTTCATCAGTAGAAAGCTGAAGGATCCTGAGACAAGGTGGGCAACAATTGAAAGAGAATGTTTTGCCATTGTGTGGGCTTTGAAGAAGTTTAGGCCATACTTGTATGGTTCTACTTTTGTCATTCAGACTGACCACCAACCCTTGAGATGGTTAATGCAAATGAAAGGGGAAAACCCGAAACTATTGAGATGGTCGATCTGCCTTCAAGGGTTTGATTTCACCATTGAGCACACGTCAGGGTGTCACCACCAAAATGCTGATGGTCTCTCTAGGATGTATGTCATCGACTAGAGGTATGAGATTCATCCAGGAGTGGATTAAATCCTCCTGTCCCTTAGTCTGGGGGGGGGAGGAGGGCAGTGTTAGGGAGAATTCTCTGTTAAATCTAATTTCCCAAACCTAGTGAGTCCCCCAGCAGCTTTGCTGGATTTTTGGGGTTTATTTTTTCCTCCTGCTAAAAGTGAGACTCTTTTTCTCCCACTCTTAGGCATGATTTTAGTATGTCCTTTGACTGTAAATGTGTTTTATGGGCTATGAGGTCTTTTACTCCACAGGGCTACATGTGTTTTTGGTATGTGTGTTACACAGCACCCTCAGTGCAGTAACACAGGGGTGTCATAGTGACCCCCAAACATAGACTCCATACCCTGGGACTGACTACTGTCTCCCAGGGCATGTAAAGTCGCCATTGGCTTTACTAGCCTCAAATTGTGAACAGAACCAGTACAAACCATCATATTGTGGAAGTACTGGGAGAGGTAATTCAATTGCCCCTGGGTCTGTTTTCCAAGGGGGCACTGTCCAGTCCCCCCTTGTCGAGTTTCTGGCTGGTGGCAGTGGATGTCACACAAAATATTCCACCGGAATATTTCCTATGGGATTTTCCCATTGAGTTTAAACGCACCACTTTTTGGTGCAATGTTAAAGATACCGCCAGTTTATTTATTTAATATTTATTCCCCGGTTGGGTCTTTTTGCCAGGACTCGGTTTTAAAGTGGCGTTTGTGTTCGCCTCTGAAACTCTAACCCAAGTCGAGCCCTTTGTTCCACTTTTTGGCGGGCTTCTCCACAGAAGCCCTCCAAATGGTGCCACTCTGTCTGGGGTCTACAGGATGTGTGGGCGGGGGATTAGTGAGTTGCCTTGGCAACTCAAGTCGCACTCTTGTGTGATTGACCCAGTGGTGAGCCGCCCGGCTCACCACTTAGCATGTTTGAGTGACAGCTAGGCTGTTGAATGGGGGGTTTTCTGCATAAAAGCAGGGCTTTGGGGAAGGAACTTCAGAAGTCGCCACAGGACCTTAAGAATCCGAAAAGGGGAGAAGCTGAGCCATCTACAACGACAACACCACCGGTGGAGCCCTGCTGTACGATCTCACCACTTCCCCGACGACAGAGGAGATCTTCTTCCAGGAGAGTCTTCTTCCCTTTGAGCTGGTGGGACCAACTAGTTCACCTTTTTTGCCTTCCTGGATCGTCTCATGGTCGAATCGCCCGTGCCAAGCACCCCGGCGGCCGGATAGCCACGCTTCACCACTACCGCGAATAAAAGGGTTGTACCTTTTAATCGGGAAACTCCGTGGCTGGTTTCTGCCCTGGCAGTGCAATGACCTCTAGCTTTCTTCCTCGTCGAGATCATCTCTTCCTCTGGTTGAAGCCATGACTTGCAACTGCTGCCAGGAACAACTGCCACCACTGGAGCTTTCTCACCATTTCAGGTACTGTGTCCCGCCTGGTCTCCCTTGCAACAGATTGTCCAAGGTGTCCCGTAAATCCTTGACTTTCTAACTGCGTTGACCTCAGACCTGCTAACTTTGCCTTTCTGAACTGATCCAACCTCTTTTTGACTTTTCTGCAAAGACTTTGAGTGCATTTCCACTGTGTGATCTTGGGCACATTCCGCCCTGCTCTCTCCAAGAGTGGGACTGGCCTATTAACTTTATCCCTCTCCCCCACTCATTATGTACCCTCTCTTTCAGGGCAGTTTCTATGCAATATAGTGTCAAATCTTAAACTCCACATAGTTTAGGACTGGAGTCTGTTCATATGATTACACCACTACTAGAATACATTGGGCCTCATTGCAAGTGTGCCGGTCCGGACCGTCACATTAAGCGTCTGTGGGTGGGTGCCGTCTCACTCGCCAGAGTCAGACTTGGTGGCGAAATTCACATGTCTGGCAGCAACCTGCCGGTTTTACCCGCACGGTTACCGCCTGACTTGTAATGAGGCCCATTGTCATTGTAATATAAACTAAATCTGGTTTAAGAACGTGTAATTAAAGTACTTTAAAAGTAATGTGTAGCAAAAGAAGCAATATTGAACAATATAATTAACTTTCATTAGCTAATATATGTTCATTGTCTAAATTAAACTATCCTGTGATTTGTTAGCAACAAAAATGTCTATTGCTTCTGCATTATCTATTTTGTCAATGATTTTGCTCCTAATTGCAAGCATAACTAGAGGCAATAGCCTTATTTTAATTTGCTGAACTGTAATCAAGATCCTCAGGGTGACCTACACATTTGTAAATGACAAATATTTCTTTGTATGGTGAATAGGTTCCAACAAAGAAAACATTTTCACTTTTATCAAACCATGATGTTTGTATTTGTCAATTCTTCTCTATAGCCTACGCTACAGTGTGCACTCTGAACGGAATCTTTTCTAGGGACTCCCACATTTGTCAGATAAAGCACAGTATCTTCAATATATATAAAATTCTTAGGTATGTTTCCATACTCAGCTGTTGCAATTTTTCAGTGTTAGGTTGCTCTCTGCTGTCCAAATGGCAAAGTGCATCTCTGTGTGCCCTTTTGAAACAACAACGGCTATCATTTTAACAAAGCAATTTATCAGTGTTAGGTTGCCCTCTGCTGTCCAAATGGCAGAGTGCACCTCTGTGTGCCCTTTCACTTCAACAAAAGCTATCATTTTAACAAATAGAATGAGTATGGTTCTATGTGCTCACCTTAGCCTTCCACTATTGCAAACATTCAGAATAATGTCAAGCTACTTCTTTCCACCCACACTTCTCTTCACATAGTGTATTGCGGTTCCAGTGTCAATGAACAGTTAATCACTGGCTCATCGTTTCAGTCTCTAAAGAGCAAAACGCTGTAGGACGAATGCCTCCTCACACGCTAAAACTGAAAGTAGGTGCTGTAATAATGCTGCTATGCAATCTTATGCTGTCATGGGGACTCTCCAATGGAACAAGGTTCACAATTGCGCATTTACAAAAACACATTATAGAGGCCAGTGTAATCAATGGATTAGAGTTAGATATTCTTCTTACACCGCACATACCTCTCATTCCATCTGATACAAATATTCCTTTCAAATAAAAAAGAAGACAGTTTCCTATACGTTTAGCCTTTTCAATGACCATTAATAAGTCACAGGGACCTACGCCCCCTTTCTGGAAGAGATTAATGGTAATTCTGATATTTAAGAAGGGGGACAGAAGTGACCCCCCGACCGATATTGACCTTTAAGATATGCTAGAATGGCGTATGTTACACCTGGAACTGCCAGTGAATAAATGATTCCCAGGATCACACACTTCGGTTAAGTGGGAAAGCTGGGATTTGATGCCAGTCTGCCATGTAGGCTTTTGGTTACATATCTAACTAGCCCTAGTTGGTACAAATATATGTTAATGTTTGGCTCCCCAGGGCTAAAATGTTTTTCTTTTTTTTAAAGACGCGGCCTTAAACAAGGCTGCATTCTAGCGTCAACATTATTCAATTTGTTTATTTTTGATTTGGGTGTCGAATTCTTAAAAGTAATTAACGATGCACCCAAGCTTGGTAATCAGGTTATTGCCTGGCTCTTATATGCCGACGATTTGGTTCTAATTTCGCAAACGCCCAGCGGATTGCAGTTGTTGCTCAATCAGCTGGGATCTTATGTTACCAAAAACAACCTAATACTTAATTTGGAAAAAACCCAAGTAATGGAATTGAAAAACACCAACTTGAAACATTGGAAACATAATGAATGTTTATTACAAGAGCAGAAATTAACTCTAACAAATGAATATAAATATCTTGGCATTATGTTTAGCAATTCAGTCTTGAATAAGCCCCAGCGAAACAGTATATCTGGGAAGCTTCTATCACTGACTTCGCAGGCCAAAATACTTCTAGCCAAGTTTGGCAAATTCTCGTGTAGCCATGTTATAACATTTTATTTACAGAAGGTAATTCCTGTAATTGCCTATGGGGCTGAAACTTGGATTCCCCAAAACCGACTATACTGGGACAGAATTGAAGCTCAATTCTGGAAGAAAGTACTTAATCTCCCTAACTCCACTCCTAATGCCCTGTTACGGTTTGAATTGGGTAATCTTTCGCTACACATACAAGTAGTATGGAAAAGGTGCAGTCTTTTTCGGAAATGTCTTTTGGGTCTGTCGGCAAAGAATGTGCTGGCGACATTGGCGGATTATTTACTTCGCTCTGAACATCTGTTTCCGAAAAAGTGGAGAACCGCAGTTTTTGATGATCTAAATGTGGCAAACATTTCAATAGACTTATTGCTAAATAATCCGAACAGGGCCAAACTAAAGCTGCATCAATATGATTGGCAATACACACAACAAAAATGCCTGGGATTAAAAGACTTCGACAGAACTCTATTTGGTCATAAAAAATTTCGACAGGCAGCCGATTATCTTTTGAAATGTCCTTCATTTAAACTTCGAACTCAAATTTTAAGATTTCGTATGAATCTCTGGCCAACGAATCAGATTTTATTAAGGAGAGGTATAATAAAAGCAGAAGTCGCGCATTGTCGATTCTGCAAAATTGTCGGGATGGAAGAGACTCTTAAACATTTATTGATTGTCTGTGTTTCATTAAAGAAACAAAGAGAAACAATTTTACAAAAACTAACACACTTGCATTACATAGCTCGCTCTGATAATGGATTGTGGCGTGAATTATTTGCAACATCTAAAATCTCAATAAGAATAGCCACGATGCAGTTCTTAGAATCGGCAATGCAATCAGTTGACCGTTCTTGTATGATGACTCACTATAATAATGAGAACTAACAGCTACTTATTGTGGATTGCTTTATTTATGGCTTTTTCGAGATTTTGCAAACTAATCAATTGAATCTTATTGCAGGTAATATTGACTTACATCTATGCAAGTATGTCTCTTCCTGTGGAGAATTCCGTAAATCTGTTTCATTTTTTATTGCCTTTGATTAATCAAATTAATGTATAATGAGAAAGAAATTATATAGTTGTATATTTTATTGATCTGTAAATGTTTGTTTTGTAAAGGTTAATTTAATTTTAACCAACCGAAATAATAAAAAAAAAAAAATATGCATAAATCACATCATAAAACAACCCAACAAATTATAAAGTGTCATAATAAATATATTGAGCAAAAATAGTTTGACAGTAGAGTTGCAAGTTTCAAAACCTTTATTGTTATATTCAAGGGGGTTGGGAAAACGCCTGTCTGTCCCTATAACTCAGATGTGAGTAGACTTGACCATCAAATAATAAAGAAACAGTCCTAGTCAGTCTTAGTCAAACAATAAAGGCCTATAGTAACAAAAACCTAATGCCTGCCCTTCACTCTAATACAAACTAATATGACAAAGGGATATGTATCTAAAAATGGAAAAATCAGTGGTGAAACAAAATGTCAGAATGGCAATATAAATCAGTATTCTTGTCCCCACGTTGTATAGCACATGGTTAGATCGAACACTTGATTGATGAACACACTCTGGCTTGCGAACACAGTTAGGCAGCTGGCTCTGTCCTCCAGCGCCTTCTTGTCCATTCACGTCTGTGTCACAAGTTCATGTCTTTAACTTCTCGGGTTCCCATCACCCAAGTCCACGTCACCCTTCAAGCCTCTACACATTATCAACAAACTGTTTCTCATTACAGTATTTGGTTGCAGTTCACTATAGGTTTCCCTCAATCAGGCTCAAACCTCTTCTTCTTGGTGGAGTTCCATTCCCCAAGCTTTCTTCACATTCCATAGTATAGGTTTCCCTCACTCGGGCTCAAACCTTTAGCTTTCAATTATTACAAGGTCTCCCTCAGCGGGGCTCGGACCCTCTTTGCCTTTTACTTTCACTTCACAGAGAGGTCTTCTTTTCTTTCTTTACTTCCAGTTTACATATTTTTGTTCAGTTCCAATGTCTCTTGGTGAAATCTACTTGGTTACTTTCTCTCGCTTCCCATGGCCCCAGCTTTAAAACATTTCACAGAGACTTTCGATTGGGCAATCTCACTTAGACTGACCACTCTGCTACTATGTATTTCGTATTCACAGTTCTTAACAATGGATTCACTTTCTCTCGCAGCTTATCAGCGCTCGCAAAACCTTCATCCCTCGGATACTGCTGCAAGCATTTCAATTAAACACAGACCAGGCTTTCCTTGCGTCCCTCAACTCACTGGTCGTGTTAAGATGCTTTCCGTCTTTCGCGCCTTTGATGTAGGAGTCATGGTTGTTGCCACTGCCGCCTGTGCACCTCCCCAACTCAGCCGTTCACCCAGGAGGGTGGCTGGTAACCTTATAGCACTCGGAATACTTTTTCTCCCTTCCAGCTGGGCTGTCATGCGCAATCCAATCAGCCTTTCAGAAATAACAATCTCTCGCCGGGAGGGGGTCTCTGGCTTCCTTTCCTTTCGGTTTAACCCCTCGGTTTGTCACTCTCCTTTGCCTGGTTCACCATAGCCCTGAAGGAACTGCTCCTTCTCTTTGCACCACCTTGCTCAAAGTGTGTCTCAGTGTTCCACCGTTTAGCCATCTGGGGAGAGTTAATAGTTATTAATAGGTATTAGGTGTGCGTGATGAAAGTCAAGTGCATGGCCCTGCCTGATCGTGTTAGAAGGACATGTCCAGTGTATTGCATGGTTGGAATATCCCATGAAATAGGATTGGATAAGGATATTGGGAAAGGGTGATACCGCATCTCGCCATCGGGTGTCTCTCACCCACTCCATGATGGCCCCTCACCGAGGTGAACCTCCCGCACTTGTCCACCACCAGGGTCTGGATCCAAAGGTGATGGCTGTGCTCTGGCCACCTGAGTAAGGGATCCCTGGGGTCTAGGCAGTGAAACACTGTCTGGTTTTTCACAACAGACTACGCATCTGTACAGGGAGGTCCAGTACATTTTGAGCATGGGCTTCAGCAGGTTAAGTATGTTTCGTCTTTGATTGCCAGAGCAGTACAGCAGAGGAGCTGCAATCATGGTGCTCTTTCTGTAAACTACCATGACACCAACATTTCCCTTCCACCCTTTAGTGTTTGGGGATGGGGGCATCACTCCATAAAAGAGAGGTTGGGAAGTTTGATGGTGTGAGGCACCAGCCAAGTGTCCCAATGTAGCACATAGACGCTTTGCTGGCATACGGGAGATCAACGGCCAGCTCGAGGAGAGCTTGTTTCTGTGGCGTCAAGTCAGTGGTGGCACACTCATTCTAATGTGGTACACATGTTCATTCTCATGTTTGAAAGCACTCTGTTTCCTTGTTTCTGGCCTTCATTTCACCCTACCTCCCACTACCTATTTTCAAAACCAAGAAATCGGCAAAGTCTATTCTAATACCCATATGCTTGAAAATGCAGATTGCCATCACCTAGGCCCCAAAGTTCCATCTTCTTTCCCATGAAAGGTGTGGCCTTAAGTTTCCTTTCTGTAACTCCTTTCATTATAAAGTAACCTTTGTACCAAGCCTGCCTGGCCTCCTTTCTCACCATTCTGAAAAATTATAAACCTGGTTGATGATTATTTAGAAAAAGATTTTAGTTTTTCTCTTTTTGTAGAATCAGCCCTGATGATGGACATAGTCTGAAATGTATTGGCTGGCTTTATTTTATATGAATCTGTTTTCTTGCTATGCTTGTTTATTAAATCACTGAATCATCATCGCAGTATATACTATGTTCTCTTCAACTCATGACAGAATATAATATTCTTTAACATAACATTAAGTGGTCTCTCAGACCCACTGGTGTAGCACACAGTACCTGGAGAGGGTCTCTCAGTTCATCCTTTTTCAGAATTGGGTTCATGGCCTGGTGCCACGACAGTTTCACTACCTTGCTCCGCACTGCATTTGTAACTAACTACACTTCAAATACTGATATTGTTGTAATAGGTGGTGCCCACCTGAACTCCTTATACACTATCACTGTCTGGTACAATAGAGGTGGAGGCACACCTACGATGTCATACACAGACTTAGAATGTTTGACTGACAAAAACGCATAGGTATTTTGCTTTCCTAGCAAGGAAGTGGACAGTATCTTAAATTTAATCAAGCAATTTGAATACTTTATCCACAAATAAATCAATAGGAAACTCCACACCATCACTCGAGGCGGATATTTCAAAGCTGAACACATCCCTAGGGGATTAAGTATTCAACTGCGACCAACCCTATGCAAGGAAAGTAGAGATTTTGTAACTAAATGGGAAATACTAAACAAATGCTGCCTTGGCCTCATATTGTGCATCTTGCCAGAATTAACCAAGAACTTTGATTCCATCGACCAAGAAGTAATAGTTATCCAAGGAGAACTTGAAACTTGGTTAGGAAAGAAAGATCTAGATCAGAGACAAGTCAATTAGTGAAAAATTGGTATCATACAAGACATAACTGGAACAAAGAAGATCAGAACATTTGAAAGGGACACGTAAGAGTACTAAAATTATAAATTATACACATGGATGGATAATCTGAGAAACAATCCAACATGTGAACGTAGAGAAACTAACAGTAGTTCGTCCAATTTGTCTACCACATATTCAGACTACCCTATGGAACATAGAGACAACATAGAACCCCAGTCCATGAGGCACAAGGGGGTTCAAGAACTTCAACAATGCTGCCTTTTTAGATCCAAAGGGAAAAGAAAGAGAAGGCGGCGGGGGACAGGGCGGAGAAAATAGACATGGCAATAGGGTCAAGACCAGACTACAACACAAGAAGACTTAGTAATTGTATCCGATAGGCAGTTAATCACGGCAGAAACATCAGTCTACAGAAAAGTTTGAGATTTGTTTCCACATGTGGATCTAGCCTTTTTGACACCAAGATTGCTCTATTCAGATTTACACACAAACTTTTTCTCTGACTTGTCAAAGGGGAGTGAAGGTTCCATGTCTCAGGCGGACAACGATAATGTTGAATTTAAACCTAAGAGAAGGTTAATACCGCCCATTAATGTACCCCAATCAACATTTTTCATAAAACGTTTTTTAATTATCTCCTTAAGAGTCCTTTTAAGAGACTCAAAAACCAGAACCTCAAACAGCATGAGTTGGGCATACTTAAATCACCATTAGACCAGCCTACAAAGGGGGAACCTTCATTATGCTTAACACCAAGGCCTGTTTAACAGAAGGCTCCAGGCGACTTACAGATTCCAGTATGTACATGAAACTCATACCTGATCCTACTAATGACATTCTTTTGAATCTCACAGAATTGCTCTCAACATCAGAGAGATTAGATTTATTAATGACAACACCAAACACTTCCTTCCAACTTACATCCCAGGGTACTGTGTCAAACCAGAAGAAAGACCCTGATGCAACAAGGACATTTTAGTGATCTTTATTTCTTTAAAAGAAAGAAAATGCCTATCTGTCCCTAACACTATGGGGATGTTCCCATCTTAACAAAACGATCTAAGTTGCTCGTCTCGAGTCAAAGTTCACAAAATAATATGTCCTTCGTCCAATAAACTATACCAGTCTGACCCTACCACTGCAATTATAACTTACTCAGGTATATTCCCTTAAGCCGTATGCCTCCAGGCTTTGTTTTAGGGTTTTCCGAAATTTAAAGTTCTGTTTGACACAAAGCCAATATGGAATATTTCTCCTCTTGTTATTGTTCTCACAAGTGAGCCTGTGCAGCTCTTTGTATAGAGTGGAGGCCTTTGGCTCTATACACCTTGGATATCTTTAACTCTTCGTCTCTCACTCTTTGTGGAGATCTTCTCTTAAATTTTACATTTTACATTCAAACATTTGTAATGCTGACTATTTCACTCTCTTAATATTGATTTCCTCTTTAGGTATCTGAAGCCACTCCTCCTGGGACCTTTCATTTTTTTCTCCTCTCAAACGTCTCTGAAATTGACAAGGTAATCTCTGTCCTTATTAATTAGCTTTTTGGCTTCCAATCCTTTTTAGGAGGTACTCTCTTTCTTTTTTTTTTTTTTTTTTTTTGTTTTTTTTGATGTGCAATTAGCTTTTTTTCCAAAAATTTTTTTTTATTGGTTTTAGTACAAACATTGCATCAGGTGTTAGCGAATGCATAAAGGGCGCTGCGAGCAGCGACTTTGAGCTTCAAGATGCAAGTAGTAAAACAGCAAAACAAAACAACAATAATAACAGGTCAGGGGACAGGTCCGGGGGAAGGGCAGACAATTAATTTAGCCCTGGAGGGTTGAGATGGGTTACAAGTGGGCGGGGGGGGATCCTTGAAAATCTATTAGGCGCTGGGTCATGAGTGGGTGGCAGCGCATGTCGGTTTGTCCGGGGCTTGCTGTATTGTTCCTGGGTGTAATCACCAACGGGGTTTTGGGCCAGTCTAGGCCTCAACTACTGCATTGTCCCTTCTGTATTTATTCGGTATTGTCCATCCAGCGCAGGGAGGGGGGTTGACGTACCAACCCTGGGAATTTCTTGGTGTAGTCCAAAAAGGGGGCCCATGTAAGGGAGAATTTGTCTCTGTTTCCAAATCGGAGGGCCGTTATCTTTTCAGCTGCAATTATGTCCCAACATTTTGCCCACCACATCTGTACTGCTGGGCCCTCTGGGTTTTTCCACAGCCTAGCTATGGAGATTTTCGCGGCCGTCAATAGGTGGGAGCATAACTCAGCTCTGTGCCCGGAGAGGGGGAATTGGCCCTCCCCGCTTGATCCCAATAAAGCGATGCCCGGGTCCCATGGGATGGAGAGCCCTGTGATTTGCTTAATGTGATCCAGCACTGATTTCCAGAATTGGATAGATTTGGGACATGACCAAAACAGATGGAAGAGTGAACCTTTGTCTGGGCATCCTCTCCAGCAAGCCAGGGGGATCGAGGGGTTGCATTTATTTAGTGTCTCTGGGGTCCGATACCACCTGAAGCATACCTTGAATGCTCCTTCCTTGTTGGACACGCACTTCGAGCTTCTGTTTGCTCTTGTCCAGATGTGGTTCCACTCCTCCAGCTCGATCGGCCTCCCGATGTCATTTTCCCATTTCAGCATGTATGGCTCTTTGCGGGATGGGTCTGATCTGTCCAAGAGCTTGTAGAGGGTGGAGATTCTGCCCTTTGGAGGGGAGCCTGTGAGGGTGAGTTCCAGGGCTGTAAGGGCCCTAGTTCCATGACGCTTCATCTCTCTGTTCGAGAGCCAGTGGCGGAGCTGGGTGTATCTGAATCTTTCGCTCTCTGGCACGTCGAACTTTGCCTTACAGGCCTCGAAGGCTAGAGGGCTTCCCTCCTCGTAAAAATCTTGTATCTTCTCCAGCCCTCCAGCTTTCCATCTCCTGAAGTTACTGGGGATGCAGCCTGGGGTGAATTCTGGGTTTCCCCAGACCGGGGTGAGGGGGCCCGTCGTGCCGCGGACACTCCACAGTCGCGCCGCTCCCTTCCAGCTTTTAACTGTGTTTTCAGTTGCCGACAGAGGACCCGTTCCCTTGATTGCGTTGGGGTCCTTCAGGTGTGGCAATGAGGAAATAGGGACTGGACTCCAGGCCTCCTCCAGCTCCAGCCAGCAGGGCTTGGAGGCGGCGGGGAGCCAAGCGAACGCCGATGCGAGCTGGGCGGCCAGAACATATCTTGCAGCGTCGGGTGCTCCCAGTCCCCCCGCCTCCCGACCCCGGATCATGATCCTTCGCGGGATGCGAGGCTGTTTCCCTTCCCAGATAAATCTCATGATGTTCTTTTGTAACTTCTGGATCTCTTGCTTCGGGATTGTAGTGGGTATGGCCACACACTGGTACAGGAGTCTAGGTATGAGGTTCATCTTTACGGCCGTGATTCTTCCCAACCAGGAGATCTCCTGATTTTGCCAGCTTGAGAGATCGGATTTGAGCTCTTTCAGGAGTGCCGGGAAGTTGGCTTTGTATAGTCTGCTTGAAACGGCAGGGAGCTGGACCCCCAGATACGGGAGGTTCTTTCTGGCCCAGGGGATCTGATATTCTCTCTCCAGGTCCGATAGTAGCTGGCTGGGAAGGTTGATGCTTAAAGCTGTGGACTTGGTGAGGTTGACCTTAAACCCCGAAGCTTCCCCGAAATCCAGTAGTTCTTTCCACAGGGCTTTCATGGAATCCTCTGGCTTGGTTAAAGTGAGGAGGACGTCGTCGGCGTACAGGGCGGCTTTATATATTTGAGACTTGACCACCAGACCCTGGATTCCTGCGTTGTGGCGAACCCTGATCGCGAATGGCTCCATGGAGAGGGCGAAAACCAGGGGGGACAGGGGACACCCCTGCCTGGTGCCTCTTGAGATTTTGATCGGGTCGGACTTGGCTCCATTCATCCTGAGGCTGGTGGATGGGTGTTGGTAGTTTGCTAGTGTCCATTTTATGAAGTTTGGGCCGAAGCCAAAGTGTGTAAGTGAGTTTCGGATATAGCCCCAGTCGAGCATGTCGAAGGCTTTATGTGCATCCAATGATAGTACCATCAATGCCTGCCCCCTTCTATTGGCGGATTCGATGACGTTGATGGTTCTTCTTATATTATCGTGGGTGCATCGGCCGGGTATGAATCCCGTCTGATCCGGGTGGATGATTGAGGGAAGCAGGGGGGCCAACCTATTCGCGAGGGATTTGGTGAAGATTTTTGCGTCATAGTTCAGGAGGGTGATGGGTCTGTAGGAGGCACACTGGCTCCGGTCCTTTCCGGGCTTCAGCAGGAGCACGGTTATTGATTCTTCCATTGAGGGGGTTGTCGTGCCTGAGAGGAGGAATGAGTTAAATAAGGTAGCCAGTTGGGGAGATAAGATGTGTGAGAATTTTTTGTAGAATTGAGCTGTAAGCCCATCTGGGCCAGGGGTTGAGTTTTTCAATTTAGATATGGTTTCACTGACTTCTTCTGCCGAAAAGGGAGCCTCCAGGGCATCAAGTTGTGGGGATGGGGCGGCGATATGTGCTTCTGCAAGATATTTGGTGTGCGCTGTTTCGGCCGTAGGAGCACCCGACATGATCATTCTGTGGTGAGAGGCCATGATTTCAATTTTCTCCTTAATGGAGTAGCGGAGGGTCCCTTGCGCATCCGCGAGGTTGTGGATGAGGTTCCTCGTTCGTAGTTTTTTTAATTTGTGGACCAAGAGCCGGTTTGCTTTGTTGCTGTGGACGTAGTAAAACTGTTTGGTATATGTTAGCGCCCTGGCCGCTTTGTCGGCTAGGTGCATTTCTAAGGAGCGTTTCGCCCTTTGTAGCGTGCGGCTCGCTTTCCTATTCGGGCCTCGTTTAAGAATCTTTTCCGCTTCTGACACCTCCGCTTCCAGTGCGTCCTGTTGCAGCTTGCCAAGTCGTCTAAGTCTAGCTGTGCAGTCGTTTGCCGTGCCCCTAATGACAGGTTTCATAGCGTCCCATATCATTGCCAGCGAAGAGTCTTTGGGGGTATTTTCCCTGAAGTAATTTTTGAGGGCGTCTGCCATTTCTGTTCTGATTGCGATGTCAGCTAGGATGTGGTCTTGCAGTTTCCATTGTCTCTGGGGAGGTTCCGGGAGGCCTGATACCCTCAGATTCAAAATAACTGGAGCATGATCCGAGAGGGCTCTGAGCCCGATTTGGATGGTTTCGACGCAGGGTATGAGGATGCTTGAGATTAGAAGCAGATCAATCCGTGAGTGACCCAGGTGTACGTGGGAGAAGAAAGTGTAGTCCCTTTCTCTCTCATTGGCCAATCTCCATACATCTATTGTGTCAGTCTCCCTTAGGAATTCCGCCATGGCGATCGCTTTGCTGAAATCCTCTTTTGATGGAGGAAGCGACTTGTCTAGGTATGGGTCGGGAGCCAGGTTGAAGTCGCCCCCTATGAACACGCAACCTTCTGAGAAAGCGGTGAGTATTGGTATGAGCTTCCGGAGGAAGGTGCTTTGCCCTGTATTTGGGCAGTATATAGCGGCTATCGTGATGGGAAGCTCCAACAGGAGGCCCTTCAGTAGGAGATAGCGCCCCTCGGGGTCTCGCTTGGTGGTGATATTGGATAAGGGTAAGTCTCGGCTTAGCAGAATGGCCACCCCTCTCTTCTTGAGGTCCGCGGAGGCGAAGAATCTTTTGGTATAGCGCTGAAAGGTTATGCGGCGTTCGTCGCTCCTGAGTAGATGAGTCTCTTGCAAGCAAATGATGTCGGGCGCCATTCGGGAGAGCCTGTGTTCCACGGCCTTCCTTTTCCTGGGGGAGTTCAGACCCTGAACGTTCCAGGTCAGGAGTGAGAGTTCTCTATCCGGTTGAGACATCATTGGGTGGGATTGATAGAGGCTTTTACCCTGGGTATTTTGGATTGCGGAGCTGGGGACCCTTCAGATCTGGAAGGCCTCTTCGCTACTGCCCTGAGGACGCCAGGCTGAAGGGAGTGCGCATCGTCAGCTTGCATTTTGGCTGTCCTTTCCCTCTCGCCATACGCTCGAGTTCCAGCCCATTTCCCCCTGACCAAGGAGAACCAAAAACGTGAACTAGAACAGAACTTAAAACAACAAACAGGTAAAGGTATCCAGGCCAGCCTTCTACCAACAGGGCTGTCAGCTGGGCCACAGATGCCATCCGTGTCGGAGACCAGGAGGTCTCATGCTGTAGTGGTGAAGGTTTTGCAGAGTGAGAGATCCTGCCGCCGGTCGCCCAGGCCGATAGACTCATGTAGTTGGAGGGTAACTGGTGGCGACGTTGCTGGGCTAGGAGGTTGTAAGGCTCTAGGTTTGAGGACTGGGCTTCCAGGGGGCGGTCAAGAGAATGCTGTGTGACTTTGATGAGGGGCAGCATGGAGCTGAGCCATTCGGGATTTCAGTGAGAGTCAGTGTTTTTCCCCCTTGCCAGGGGGCCGCGTATCCTGCGTCGACCGACCACCCGGGTCCAGGGGCGGAGAGAACCCCCCGCAGCCCCCTCGGGGGAGCGGGCCGGACCCTTTGGGATCGCCTCCTCCGTGTCTGGGTCCATAAATGCAGCCGCTTCACGTGGAGATGGGATTTGCAGAGGTTTTCCCTCCCATGTGAAGGAGAGGCCCGAGGGGAAGCTCCAACGATAGGTGATCTTGCGTTCCCGGAGCCAGTCAGCCATGGGTTTCAGAGCTCTTCGTTTGGCTAGGGTGGAGGCGGCTAAGTCTTGAAATAGGGCTATCTCTGAGTCGCGGAAGTGGATTTGACCCATGGCCCTGGCCTCTTGCATAATCTCCTCCTTGAGTTTATAGAAATGGACCCTGACCAGGACATCGGCTGCCCCGTTGGATCTCTGCCTGGGTCTAGCCCTGTGTACTCTGTCCAGCTCCAGGGGGGAGTTATCTGGGAGGGTGATGATGTGGCGGAGGAGGTCGGAAACATAAGATGGGAGGTCATTCTCCGAGACTGCCAACGGGATTCCCCGGATTCTGATATTGTTCCGCCTCGAACGGTTTTCGGCGTCCTCTTGTCTAGCTTCCAGCGCCTCGCACCTACACTCCAGGGCCCTTATCCTGTCCGCCCCCTCTCCGATCTCAAAGTTCTGCTCGCATAGTGTAGTCTCGATCTCCTCGGTTCTTGCCTCCACCTCCCCCACTCTCTTGTCAAGCTGGACAATTTGGGACTTGACTTCTTCAGTGCCCTTGTGGAATTCCCTGGTGAGGGCCGATAGAAGGTTCTGGAGATCTGCCTTCGTGACCGCTTGTGAAGCTTGGTCCTCAGGATGGCCGTTCCCGGCCCCAGCCTCACTACGTTCCCCCCTCTTGCTTTTTCCCCCCCAGCGGGCATGGTCAAAAGAGTGGAAATGTCAGATTCTTTGCCTGATTTAGACATGTCGCACTGGAGCAACCCCTCCAGCCAGGACAGAGGGGAGGGGGGGCAACCAGCCAGGCCCGGGGGGCAGCGGAGCGTCCAGGTGGGATTGGATGCGGCAGGTGCCGCCTTACCTTATGGCGGTGGTTTAGGGAGTCTGCCTCCCCCCTCCGGAGGTGGGCCAGAAGCGTGTTTACGCGGTAGGAAGACCAGGAGCTCTGGGGTGCGGGGCAGGCGGAGGTGGGTGCCCCGAAGCGTGAAGTGTCCTACGAGCAGGGAGGCACCAGGGCCTCGGGCCGAGTCTCCTGACTACTGTTTCGGTGCGTTGAGGGGGGGAAGCGACGAGATCGAGGGCCGCCGCGTGGATCACGGCAGGCAATGATGGAGGGAGAGCCTTAGATGAGCTGCTGATATAGAGGGGGGGACTTCTCGTGAGAGGATCGCCTTGGTTCCAAGGATGGGCTCCCTCCCTGGAGGCCGCGCTGGGAGACGCAGTCACTGCAGGCCCCCGAGGCGGGCCGGCTCCGTCCACGCCAGAGGGAGCGGCCCCAGGTGCCCGCCGCCAGCTGAAGCCGAGAAGAGGGTGGGGGTTGTAAAGCTGGAGTACCAGGCCCCGGGTTGTCTCCCTCCGTTGACAGGAGCAGGAGGAGTGTAATCGGGGGGAGGCGGATGTCAGCTTGAGGCCGTCCGGAATCCGGGCTGGAGGCTTCACGACGCGCCCCGCAGGGCCGCCGGCCTGGGGGCCGGGGGCCACCCCGACTCGCCGCGGCCGGCCCAGCCCGCCGATGGATGCGAGTGCCTCCCCCGCCGGGGACAGGGAGCAGCCGGCGGAGGCAGCCGAGAATGGGGGGGAAGAAGCGAGGAGGCCCACGGTCCCGCAGCGGCTCAGCCCAGCGGGGGAGGTGACAGATCCGCTCGGGGCAGGTTCAGTCCGCGGCCGGCGCCGCTGAGGTAGTTCAGGGCCGAAGGACCAGCCCCGGAGCCCCCCACGGGCGAGTCCCCGGGCGGGCGGGGTGAGGACTTCCGCAGGCCGGCAGCAGCGGCGAGGGCAGATGCGGCTCTCCCCCTCCCCTCGGCGTCGTCCCCGGAGCGGCGGCAGTAGAGACAGCCGCTAGCAGGTAGGAGAAGGCAGGAAGGCACCGCAGCAGGATCCAGGACAGCCGCTATCGGTAGGCGTTTACTCGGATGGCGGGCTCCGCTCCCCGGCCCGGCCCTGGACGAGGCGCGATGCTCGCGCCGATCAAGGCGTCCCACGCTCGATGGAGCCCAGGAGAGCTGGCCCGATCATGGGTGGGCGGGCGGGACCCGGTCCAAGTGTGCAACCCAGGGCAGCCGCGGGCTGAGCTTGCGTCTCCCTCATCAGCGGTAGGCCTCGGGTGTAGTAGGGTCCGCCATTTTGAAACTGCTCCGTGGCGGGCTCCTCGTCTCCTTGATCCCAAGATGTCCACCAGATATAGCGTCGTGGCAGGATCGGAGAGCGCCTAGAGCGTGCCCCTGCTTCTGTGCATCACAGCGGTCGTTTTTTCAGGTGGTAGATTCAGGCTTCACCGGGCATTGTGGATGGCAGCGTGGCGCCAGCCGGGAGCTCCTACAGAGCCGAACCGACCGCCATGGCTCCAAGCACTCTCTCTTTCTTTTATCCTTCTAGATATAGACCTGTTTCTTGTTTAGTATTTATCTCTCTTTATATGGATTTCCTTTTTAGGTAATTGAGGCCTCTCCTCCTGTGCCCTTTCATTAGAGTCTCCCTTCATATGTCTCTGAAATTGGTAATTTCCTCTCTGAATTATCCCACTTGGTTTCTCATGGTCTTTTCTTCTAGGCTGCCAACATTTTGCAATAGTTATCCTTTCCAACCATCCTGCGTCCTCCCCACACGCGTGTTATTGCTTTCTCAACTTTTCATATTCAACTTGACAGTCAATGTGATGGCGTTCATCTGATGCCCGCAGCCTCCCCCTTCTCAGAATCATCCTGTTACCTTCATTCAGCGTGGGCTGATTCACCAGGCTTGGCTTTGGGATGCATCCGCTACAGCTTCTCATCATGTCTGTTTCCTTGCTTTCATTGCAGGTTCGCTCCCTGTGTCCCATGCTTTCTGGATGCTCAGCACAGGTTTGCTGAATGTAGACTTTTTTACTTGCTTCCGCTAAGCTTTCGTCATTCTTTGTTGGAACCCAGACCGCCACAGCTGTCCCGTGGTTATTACACCACTTGCGAGGGTCAGCTTGCCTTCAGGCGTACAGCGGCTTCCCCGCCGGTTTCTGCACCAGGCTGCTGGCATCTTCGCTTGACTCTTCCCATTCTGCGGGTTCCCGCGGGCTCTGCGTCTGCACTCTGCTACACCCCTCCAGGCCATGGATACGTCAGAGGGTTTCCCGAGCATATCGCTCTCTCTCCTCTTCCATATCCGGTTCCTTCCTTTTACAGATTGTCTTGAAGAAAAAGGGGCATGTCATTTCCATTTATGGTTTGCCTTTGGTGCAGTTTTACCTGACGCCAATAGCTATAAATCCAAATCAATGATGTTTAGGGGAAGTCCCATGTAAGCAGATAGTCGGCTGGTGTAGGGAGAGCCACATGGGAATCGGAGTTCTTGTCCCCTAGAGGGGAGTCACTCCCAGTGAGGCCCAATTGCCCAGAACCCTAGCAAGGTTCTTGCTAAGTGAGCTCTCCTCCCTAGCCTCAAATGGGGTGGCTCCCCCTAGGGAGAAGGGCCGAACACCCTAGATTTGTCACAGTAACTATATTTTATTTACTGCCAAAGATACATAAACAACTGATTTGCCCTTCAGGGAGACCCATAAGGGCAGCCACTTATAGCATACCTCGACCATTAGGAGGGTGTATGTTGATTTCTTTTTACAACCACTTATTCAGAAGACTAAGATATATATCAAAGACACCACACATTCTCTACACGTTCTGAGTTTGTGCACACTAGGAGCTAATAATATTCTTTTGACCATTGACGTCAAGAGTCTATATATTTTGTTCCATTAAAAAAAATTGGGTTTGGAGGCACTGAAATGGATTTTGTTACAGGGTAGACCAGATCAGAGCCTCTAAAGAATTCCTCACAGTTTTACAGACCTACATCTCTCAAAACCTCTATTTTAGCCATGGCAAGCAATTTTATCTCCAGACCTCTGGCACCTCCATGGGAGCTACTATAGCCCCATCATACGCTAATTGCTCTTACATTCGAAACAGAACATGCACTTAAACACCCAGTCTGGCAAAAATACATGACATTTTCAGCATCTGTGATGGGTCAATGGCTGACCTGTACATTTTTTGAAATATCTCAATGAAAAAGACCATCGGATGAAATTTACCTCATAAGTAGGCAATCCATGATACATTTTTAGAGACGTGGAAAGTGTTCCCCGTGAAGTAGGGTTAACCACAATCATTTTCTGTAAGCCTACTGACAGGAAACACTGACTTTAGTTTCCACCCACCAAGTCTTAGCAAACATGTACCCTACAGCCAATTGTTAAGGGTGAAACGCAGCATTAGCGACAATGCTAAATGGTAGGTAGAAATGAAATGTATGGCCCAGATATTCAGTGACAGGAGTTATTTTGATGAATACATTATTAGGGCATCCATAGATAAAGTACAAGCTATTTCACGTGGGATTTGTTTGAACACTGCTATACCACTCAATGACAGTCCATTAATGTAAGTATCTAGGTTTTCTACACAAAGTCAAAAAGTCAAGAAGTGCATCATGAAATAGTGGGAGATATTGAGATGTGATAATAGGACTAAGGAATTGTTTCAGAATGTTCCCCAATTTTCATACACTCGTGGTCCCAACCTTAGAGACTGCCTTGTGAAGACTGATTTTGGTCATTCTAAGAAAGTGTTTTAAAAGCGAGTAGAAACATTTCCTTGCGCTCATTATTCTAACTATTGTTATGTAACTAAGGACAACGTGATGTTCCATCTGCGTTCTGTGGAAGTATGCTACCTGTGATACTGCTGATGTCATCTATGCAACAGATGCCCATGCAGCATGTACTGTGTCGGACAGTCCACCAGACCGGTGTAGAATAGATGGAATGAATACAGATTCAACATACGTACCAACAACCAGAATTCGGAAGTAGCACAGCATTTTCATGAATTTCACCACCAGATTGCGCAAATCTGTTTTCAGTTTTTGAAAGTGGCGATGTAGTAGCCTGCTTGAGAGTTGTTGTAGTTTCTTAAATTTGTTGATGTACGAAGGGAGAGATGTAGTGGTGTGCTTACCTGGGTAATTAATGTCGTAGTGTAATGTTAGTGTGGAATGTTGGTCGGTGCATTTAGTGAGTGTTCTGAGAGTGTCCGTTGGAAGGGAGCTGGCTGTGTGTGGATAAGCCGTTGGTGTACATACTCACTTACCAGTGTAAAGGAGCTAGAATAAATACACCTGAACAATTTACCATGGTATCTAGAATGGAACTTCTTCACTAGAACACTGTTACTTCATTTGGTAACGAGGTGGTCTTTTATCCACGGGCTGGGACGGACGGCACTTGAATTAGAACGCTGTGGTATCCACAGACCCGACAAGTAAGGAACAGGGCTCTGATGGTGGGCATCTGCTTGGAGAGACAGGTCGGGAGTGCCTAATAGGGCGTTTTTAGCAGCCACATAGAAAAAAGGGTCAGTTGGAGCTTCAGGGCTCTGGAAGTGGGCATCTGTTTGCAGGGCCAGTTCTGGAGTGCCAAGGAAGGCGTTTGTTGGATGATGGAAAAGAAAAAGGGATCGGCTTGCAAATTGGAGCTGCAGAGGCCCAGCCACAACAGTGATTGCATGTGTTGTCCATTAAGGGGCCCAGGTTTCAACACCTCGGTGGGTGCCTTTGTTTTAGTGTGTTCAGCAGCTGTGCGGTGTGGTAATCTGTCCTCGGCAGACAGAACAGCTCGGAAATGGGGAGACCCGTTTTCGATGGCCGACTGAGCTTTGGAGGAACTGGGAGGTCCATCCCCAAAGGATGTGGTGAGCAGATGATTATTTCATCAAATGCATGGACGGCTGCGCGTAGTAAGGAATGGTGCATCGAGTCCTTTGTTCGTGTGACCAAGTAGAGAAGCAGAGCACAGGCTTCAGGAGGCCATGAGCTCGAGGAGAGTTGGTGGCCAGTGTCGCGGTGAAGGATGCCGGTAAGGAAATATTTGGTGGAGCAGCAGAGCAGATATTCAGTGCCACGGCGCTCGAGATTGTAGGACACACTAAGGTGATGAAGCAAGGAGGGTTAAGAGAATTTTCCATCAAGGAGTGGCAGTGATTTTGGGACATTTGAGGAAGGAAAAAGAAGAAGAGTGTTGAGAGAAAGTCATGAAGAAGACATGTCTCAAAGATGTGGCGTTTGTCATGAAGGCAATTTGAGAGAGCCATGCACATGTTATTCTTCTAAGAGGTTTTTCAGGAATTTGAAGGAACTCGATTCAAACTTTTGGGCCTTTTACCAGGCAATTGGAAATGTGAGCAAATGTGAGGAAGAATACATTTTGGTTTGTGTGGGGAAGGCCTGTGTTTGTTTTAAATGCGGTTTGTGTGTATGGTGGCTTCGATGTTAATTTTGGATTGATTCTCTCCCTAGTGGGCAGAGGAGGATGATGTTGGGTTGGGAGGCCTGTATTTATTGCTGTTGTGTCTGTGTGGTGTGGCCTCGTGTCAGAATGTTGCTAATATAGGCTAGTTTTAGGTATTTGGGTCATTAAGTAATTGAGAGGTTTACCACATATCATGAGGAGTATAACATTTGGTTTGGGACAGGGTACATCTGGTAAAATGTGAAGGAGGGTGTGGGGGTGTCTTCTGGCATCCAGTTCTTTACTGGATTTTCATGGATTATACATTGGAACATGTGGGTGCGGGGAAGCATCACAATTCTGATTGTGGATAATTTGGACATGAGGGTGTTCAGGGGGTTGCCTCAGAACTCACCAGTAAAAATGACAAAAGTAGTCAAAAAAGGAGTGCATGCCAGGCAAGAAGTAACACAATTTTATTCAGGCCCCCAGACACAGCTGTGACAGCAATATTCAAACAGAACGCAGAACACCCCTAAATGAAAAGCTTTTATAATCATCTAAACTAATTAACATCAATCACATTGCAACATTAAAATGTCTCCTCACAAGAAGCTGATTGGTAAACACATATCACACCCATATAGAAGGGCCTACATTTTCGTCTATGATTGGGTCCCGCAAACCTTACCACACCACCCCTACATTCCCGTTGTGACATCACAATCCACCCCCCAAATCCCACATCATAGTGCCAATTCATTGAAACATTTGAGATGACCAGCGCATCTTTATTCATCTGTTCCGGTCACCTCATCCACGTTCTCATGCGGAAGTGTTCTACCATGACAATGCCAGAGCCTTGACACAAGAACAAGTTGCTCTGTTAATATTGCACATTAGGAACGCTTCGACCTTCTTCCCATGCAGAAATGTACTCGGGGGCAATTTAAAACCGCCATGGGTTTTCTGAAACCGTCAGTAGATCAGGCTTTGTAAATTAATATGCCGAATTATGAAATGATTGAGCATTCATTGCCTTGCTGCGGCGCCCATGAGGTCTGTTTTATGGCCTCGAAAGTAACAGATTGTTTGCTTCCTACCGTGCGAGCATGAGATTTGCAATGTGCTACCAGCCGCTGCGGTTTCTAAGCAAATTAATGAAATGAGCACTCACTTTCTGAAAAACATATTTTGAGGCCTTTTTGCTTTGCCTCCACCTAATGCTAAACCTTGTATAACTGTGACCCATCTTTATTATCTATGTTTATTTAACATGAAATACTGTTATTTAGGGTATTCTCCAGCCTAGTACAAATTACTGTGTGGCTAACAAGGAAGCCCGTCCCCATTCAGAGTGCTCATTCAGCTGATAAGTTTGCACCTTTTTACCGCGCTGCATTTTTACCACAAGGACATGGGGAGGTCTGCTGGCATCAAGTTGTTTACTGGATTTGTCATGTGCTCATTGGGACATGTGGGTGCATGGATGTGTCACATTGGTCATATTGTATTAGTTATGTTATGGTTGCCCATTTTGGTGGGGATTCTGTCATTTTCTGAGTGCTGGGTGGACTAAGAGGGGCATGTGTAGTGGATGCTAGTTATGTTTTGAGTATTTTTGTGGTGGTGGTTCCACATTGCAGAATGGAGGCACATTGCAACATGGAGGCTGTCAATTTTTCAGTATGGAGGCTGTTGTTTTTCTGAGTGGCGGGTGGACTCCCAGGGGTGTATATGTTCATTGTGGTGTTAGCGTATGGTTTTGATGGAGTGTTATGGTTCAGGTTAATTTAGTTATGAGTGTTGGTTACAATTTGGTTTTTTTTGAGCACATGGTTAGGTTGCCATGTGGGCTCAGGTTGTTGTGACTGTTTATAGTTTGGGGGGTTTAGGGCATGTGGGCTCTTGTTGTTGTTGAAAGTTGGTTACAGTGTTGGGGTTTTTGGGCGCATGGTTAGGTCACCATATGTGCTCCGTAAGGGTGCTTGGCTATGGTAACAATTTTGTAATGGTTTCATTAGGTGGATCAGTTTGGCATGGTGGCAAAATACAAAAGGGCGTTTTTGTTTTCAGAAGTTTTGGTTCACTATGTCGAGATTGGTAACATCTTATTTTTACTGAAGATAATGGCAGCAATTTGTCTTCAAATAAGATAGTGGTGACATCTTATCTTTGGGATTTACTGGTACGGTTGATTTTCTGTCATATTATGGTGGCCGGTTCTTGTTCAGTTTTATGGCCTACAGGTAGTGTGTATTGCCGGTTGTGTTATATTTCTGGTGTTCGTTCACATTCACGCGTCAGGGTGTAATGTGTTGGTTATTGGTGGACTGCACAGTTTTCCAGGTCCATGTGGGTGCTTGGTGTGATTTCACTTTCATATTCCTGGTGGTTTGGATTATCATATGAGTTGTGTATGTAAGAAGGGAGAGATGTAGTGGTGTACTTGCCAGGCTAATGCATGTGTTAATGGAATGTTAGTGTTGAATGTGGGTCGGTGCATTGAGTTAGTGTTCTGAGAGTGTCAATTGGAAGGGTGTGTGGATGGGCCAGTTATTGTGTGAACTACACTGTAAATTAAAAGTGTAAAGGAGCTGGAATAAATACACCTGTACAACTTTTCAGATGACTACGAGACCGCATTGATACATACAGAACAGTCTTGATCGAAGGGAATCCTTTTGGATTGACAGACTAGACTCTTTTAAACCTGGGGGAGGGAGAGGGTGGGTGAATGAAGACTGCAACTTTGCTGGTTTCCTCGGATTTTATGACAGTCCAGTGAGAAGTCACTGGTATTTTTGTTTTTTTAGTTGTCTCTCACTGCATGATATGGTATTCACTCTGCAAACTGTTTACCATTACAATACCTGTATCACCAACTGCTCATTATGCATTTATCATTTAACTTCATTTGGTTCTTTCTCATTTCATTTTTTACTTTGGTTCATTTTCTCATTATTTCTCATTATTATTTTCATCATATTCCCATTTTTCTTTTAATTTGATACTTGTGTGCAGGATTTTGAGTTTTTTAAATTTTCATACAAGCGTGCTGGAGTTAGTTCAAGAAGTCCATTATTTTAACCTGGGCTTTTGTTTTCTTTTTTTCTGTTGTCATACCATGTATCGCTTAGCGTGATTTCTTAACAGCATTCTATACTCATTGACATCATCACGTCTCGTAACACAGCTCTGTCTTGAATTTCGTTTCTTGCTTAACTGCCTTTTTTTCCGTACATATGCAATCTACAGACATTTGGCTTGATTTTTGTTTTTCTGAGCAATCTTAAAGGCTCTGGTATGTATGACCATTCTGTCAATTCATTAGTCAGTGTTCTTTTCTGATTTGTTTACTTCTATTTTTCCTGGATCTTTACATGCACCAACATTTTGTATGTGTTGAGCAGCGTAATTCACATATCCTGACAGAAGAACTTTTTTTTTTTTACACTAGTGATTCCTGGTACATGATTTTTATTGTATTTGCTACTCTGGTTTAATTTGTTATATAATCTTTTTTTTATTTCTTTAAAAACAGGAGCAACCATTTTTTCACATGTCTCATATAGGTCAAGTGTCCTTCTTTTTAATATCAAACTGATAGGTCAGACTTCCAGTGCAAGATGATACAGGTGTGCTTAGGGGATAGGTTTCATATTACGTGCAATTAGCAACTACTTGACGATTCAATATATCACATGGTTTGATTGTTTTTTCTCTGTTTTTGTAGATTCTGCCCTGATGATTGACATAGTCCAAAATACATTGGCTGGCTTTCTTTGATTTGAATCTGTTTTCTCACTATTAATTTTTTATTAAATTACCAAATCATCATTGTAGTATGTGTTATGTTCTCTTGATATTATGGCAGAATAATAATATTCTTTAGCATAACATTAAGGGGTCTCTTAGACCCTGAGGTGAGCACACAGTACCTGGATAGGTTCTCCATATTCATAATTTTTCAGAACTGGGTTCTTGTTCTGGTGCCAGGGATCATTTCACTGCAGTGCTCCATACTGTTTGTAATCCGGGGGATAGCTCAGGGCCAACGTGCTTGTCTTGGACAAGACAATGCATAGCAACATAGGTTCGTATCCTGGTCTTGCCCTTAGAAACTGGTCTCTGTTATAAAAGAACAATTATAATTTATAACTACAATTCAAATACTGATATTGTTGTGATAGGTGGTGCTCACCGGAACTCCTTATTCATCTCAATTTTTTCACCATCACAGCAAGAAAAACCTTCGGGCAATAGCTATTGCATGTGAACGCAAAAAGCATAAACCAGGCCTTTCCATCAGCCTTTTAAAAGCCCCCTGAAGCTAGTAATACAGACAAACTGCATCACACATTTATTCTAAAACAATATGCATATGTGAGCCCTATCTTCTTCAGGGCATACCCTTTGCATTACTGTATGTTTGTCATTTTACACATTTGTTCTAAAAACAAAATGTAGAATCAGATCTCTTCTGCCCTGTACTGTAAGTCGTTTCTTCTTTAATGCATGCCATTTAGTAGTCCTTGAAATTTGCAGTTTTCCATATCATTAAGCCGTGCCTATGAGTACCAGAATGCAATCTGATGCGAGCCTGCCAGACTGGACGGGCTGATTTTTTCATTCTCCGTGAGACAACCGGAAGTCTTTTAGTCATTGTTTCACAATGGCATGCTTCTCATTATGCAGGACCGGAAAAAAATTGCTATTGCGCAAAAATGGTGAGAATGTTGTTTTCTAAGCAGGCACAAGACAGACTAGTCCGCGATTTTAGGTGCAAAACCAGGTTTATGTTGTGAAGGTATTCACTTTTGAGTGCGTTTCTTCCGCAGCCGCGATAAGATATAGGACAAATGGGTGGCTTAAAACAAGCAAGGGGACGAGGTGCAGATGACCTGCAGTCGGTGAAACCCTTATCAAAGCCCTTCATCACTGCTTGCTCAGCATGAAACAAAAAAGCAAACCTTGCTTAGGACAGAGGCCGAGTTCTGTGATTTACCGTAAAGAAGTACCCTTTTGCTCCTTTATTCCACATTTTGTTTTTTATCAGAAATAATAACAGACCTCCTTCAAAGTACATTCTAATAATATTACTGTGCCTGTATAAAGCACTCATGCTTGATATGACACAGAACTCCTCAACGACTTCTCGTATCCTTATATTAGACAGTTATAAGGAGTTATTCTGTGTATTAATATTATTAGTACTACTATGCATTTTTTCAGCAAAGACCTATACAAGCTATAATTGCATATTTTTGTAATTGAAACAAAAAGTGTAGTAGGCATGTAATAAGGAGTAGCTATATTCTCTAACTGCCGGTTTAAAGACTCATTTCAATGTCTATGATTTGCAATAAGTACTGATTACATTGAGACTTCTAAGCACTATAATTCAAACAAAATAGAACATCTGAGACAGGGTTTCAAGATTGCAGGTCAAATTTAATATACAATACACATAAAAATAAAGAACACTTGAGCAGACTTCAGTTCAAACCACTATCAATTTATGACGAGTGCAGAAGTTAAGTATCTGAATGGTACATTATCTCTCCGTTTATAAAATTTGAGCCTGCACTAATACAGTTGGGTTCATCAGTCATTTACAAAAGATGATAAAATACAAAAATGTTTAGCATATATACTCCACAATTTGACCAATGCTTATCTAATCTCAAGTGGGTATGACAAACTATGTTTTCTGCAAATGTTCCCGCTATGTCAAGAATCTTCAATTTACTCATGGCTCAATCATATATTCTTTCCACCAGTTCAGGGTCAGTAACTCATGTTTGAAGTTATTAAAACATAACCCTACCTGCCTTTTGCATCAACACGAGTAATCCTTTTCAAGCAGGCTTCAAAGGCTGTCTTTCATGGATTTGATAAGACAGAGAAGGCTGAGCACTACAATTCAATGTTTAACTAAACTTTGTTTAACCCGGTCAGCCTTTTCATAGCATTAACCAAGAGAATGGGCTATGTTGAAACAAGTTTTTCTTTCTCTGCTAGATAAGAGGACTTACCTTTATCCAAGAGACTAGAGGACACCTTTCTGCACAGATCCAGTTTTTTCAATACCAACATGTTTTGCAATGACTAGAGAGAAAAAGGCCAAGAGTGGATTTCTGTTATGGTTCATTTGGTGAAATTGACAAATGTACCCCTTTTAAACCTTGTAAGAAAACAGGGTTTTGTTCACAGAAATTTATTGGCTTCGGGCTAATTAAATACATACATATATTTATTATTATTGTGAGGAAAAGGACTGTTTGCAGGCTAAGACAGTCCGAAGACAGTCTGAAGACTATATCTTCCATGAGGACATGGGGTTCTGAGTACGGCCTCATGTGCATGCCTGCGTGTGCTATTTAAACCCCTCCCCGGTGCCTGCTGCTTGTCTGTGATTGTTTGGAGATGCAGGCACGGACTGGAGGAGAGCAGGTTTGCAGAGTGTTTGGACCCAGGCCCCTGACGGTGAGGAAGGGTGCAGGACACGATGAACGAGTTTGTGGAGGCACAGGCTTGCCTTGGCTCCTCACAGAGGCACGAAGTAGTCTGAAAGAGATAGTGGTGTGACCGCTCAAGCGGGAGTTGGATTGCCTTGGGAGGTGCCGTCGGCCCCCCCAGGCCTGGGTGGGGGTGCAGTGCTACAGGGAAGAATGTGATTTAACTCTGTGTTACAAGTGTTTTAGCCCTGTGCTTTTGTGAACGCTAATTATTGCACACTGCGGGGTGCAGAGGCACTGGGTGTTTGTTTGCTGCCAAGTGCCCTACGCTGTAGCATTACCTCATAAACTCTAATCTGTGCAAGCAGCAGAAAGCGGGATTGAGATTCTGAAAATTATATGTCTGTGCACTGAAGTGTGAGGGACCCAATGTACTGTTCATGGTTGTTTGCCGTTGTCAACTCCTAAAGGGGAAAAAATATGTTCAATTCACATTACAAGTCCTAAGCACATCCTATGGAACTCCCTTCTGCCAGGTTGTGAGGCAAGGGAGTGTCTGGAGGACCACTGGGGATGCTAATTACTATATGCAACTGGTATATGAGGTTTTCCTGCTTTATGTCCCTTTTCATGTTCTGTGATATAGCTGTTATCAGGAGGTTGTTCTGATGACACATCATGTGCTTAAATTAGTTGCTGGATTAGGAATTAAAGGTGTGTGATACTGGTTCCGTGGCAATATCCTAATTAAGAAGGGTGTTGTTCTGCTGGGAGAAGGAGATGTAGGAGGTCTTTTCAACTTTCCATGAATGTGTACTGTGATGGGCATGGTTTTTCCCTTGTGGAATCATAAAATACAATATTAAGGCTTTTACACCATGCAAAGAGAAATACACCAACCCGGGCTTGTAATGATTCCCAGAATCTTTATTGCAATACTGTACAGTTTACAAAACAAAGTGCACATATAGCTATTTGGCCGTCAGTACATCACAGAGACCACCAGCAGGGTTCAATGTGAGCAGTGAACAGGAATCGCTAGCTGGACATCAGCGTATTTATTCAATTTCTTCAAAACGATGTCCAGCCTCCTACAAGTTAATCATGTACTGGGCTAGGGTCGCGCCAGGTTCATTCCTAATTTACATATCTCGTGTATGCAGTATACTTTTTAATACATTTGCTAACAAACACTATTATTCTCTGGGTTTAACTTTACACTCTTTACACATTGCTTTAATGCAGGTCAAACAGATGTTTCGCATGACATGTTTAAACAACGTTATTGTTCTTGTATACTTGTAGGTTAAAATCGCCGATTCAAGTAATCCCCTGATCCCAAGGTCAACAAAGGACAAGGTCTACCTGACCCTTACATGTAGCCTGCAGGCAGGTTGGACATTAACTCTCCAACAAAGGTTGAAGAGGTTAAAGTAAGAACAAGAGAACACAGGTCAGCCATTTTAGTCCACGTGGTGACTTTGCACGAATAACTAAAATGGCGGTTTTGACCTAAAATGGTGACTCGATTAACTTAAGGTTACAACCTTGCAATGCAGATTTTCTCGCAGAGCGACTGGGCATAGGCCAACATATACAATGAGGATGAAAACAATACTATATCAGTTTAAACAAACCCTCCTTTTGGCCTATGCCAAGCGCTAAACTACCTTCAACCACATTTCAACATCTATACACCCCGAATCATTATCAGACATATCTATTGCCATTAGATCAGACACTATAGTTTCTTTCAATACATACTCCTTGGAAACCTTATCTGGGGCGTATATTTTATGCCCTAATACACTTGTTGCTTGTGCGCAACACCCCCCTAATACTGAACATATACCAGGGAGACACTGCATACAACAACAAAGGAACAGAAAACTACCCAACATAATCAGCAGGGCCGAAAACAACTTCCATCCCCATGACCGTAGGGGGTCCCAAAACCATGCACTAAGTTCCCAATTTCCCTCAGGAACATGTACTTCCGAACTAAGAACATGTAGATTTTGGATCGCCCTAAAGATTGTTGGAGAGGAGTCTGATACGTAAACGCAGCAAGTGGACCCCATGAATTTACATACTCCTCCACGCTCTGCCAGAATGACATCTAATGCCATCGGTTCTGAAGAGCTACTAATCTTATCGCTTTCTGTTCTAACGTCATATTATAGAGTATGTCAGTGGTCCGGTTGATGGTTCTCTCCAGTACTCTCGCTAGTCCCCTGATATCTTCTGAATTCGTAATTTGCCCAAAAAATGGCACAAAGGATTTCATGATGTCTCCTAGAGTTTGCGCTGGAGTATCCCCCTTCACATCTCTTCGTGGACGAGTCTTCGAAATTTCTGCAGTACTGGCAATAAATACCCCAGGTAATAGAATCCCTAAATAGCAGGTTCCTTGCCAATCCCTGGGCAACCATGGAAATGTCACATTACCGCAAACGAAATAGACAGGGTCACCTACGTATAGAGGTCTGTTCTCACTAGTCAAATTCGCAACATTGGCGCATTTTCTAAAATTACCCATTGACCGTGTTCCATTCCTCTGTATGCAGAAGGAAACTGAATTGGGGCTATGGTTAACAGAATAAGATAGAGGCGTGGCATCCTTATTGCCTATAGGAGCCATTTTGAAAGAAATCAAAGACTGAAAAGGACGAGACAATCTATCAGAGGGTCTAACAGAAGCAACATTTGGCTTACTCCTATTTGCAAAAAGCGAGCATCCCAAGGGCATCAAAACACGTTTTTCAAAACTATTCAAATTTGTACCATCAAAGTTCCCTGAGATGCTGTCATTACATCGGCCAAAGAAAAGTGCTCTAAGAGAAGCATAACAAGCAGTTGTCAAAGGTAAAGGATGAATGTACCAACCTAGCCCCTTATCCCCATGTTGCGGTAGATGTGAACAGATCCAGCAGTTGGTCCTATTCAAAATTGCATGAGTGGCATTCATTATTAACAAAAAAGTATTATTCTGATAGTTCCGTCTATGCGAAGAATCTCTAGGTGACAAGGTTTGCAATTGCACAGAAGGAATGGGAAAAACAGATACATTTTCAACAGGTAAAAAGTCCTCTAGCGGATATGCTTCCTCCAGATACCATAACCCAAAACCAATAGTTACTACAAACCCAGTTATTATTACTAAAAGGCAACAATACATTTTCGGGGTCCCCTTACACGCTTGATCATTGTCTCTGCTAGCCACATATTTATCTAAAAGTACAGTGCGAGCGGTAGCGGGTGCAGGCATCGTCGTCTTCAATCGAAAAAACACCAATTGTTCGTTTGCTGACGACTCCAGTCATGCGTCTTCTTATGTCTTTCCCACAACCCTTAGCCAACAGAATCCTTTCGTACAGTCGGGCCAAAAGGCAAGACCTCAAATGATTTCCTCGATCGCACAGTCAAACCGTGCCGTACGTCTATCTTCTTGGACGTAAATTATATTTCACAATTTCCAGTGCTGAAGGGTCAGAGAAAAGTATGTCGTCACTTCCCACTGGAGGTGGCGAGTGAACGGGAATGGGATCAGAAAATGATTGATCCGGAAGTACCACTGTTGGAGAGTGCAGAGACAAGATGGCCGTTTTGTCCGGCCTTACGAACTCTGGAACGGTCTCCGATACTCTCTTGTCGATTGTTGCTGTTTCAGGCACATTGGTTACAGCAGTGGAAAAGGATTCTGTGTCTTCTGTATCGTATGGCACGGGCTGTGGGATCCGTTTGGTGTGTGTCGCGTGGATCCAGTTCTTACGCCCTGCTACCCGCACAGCAGTCTGGGTGACTAGCAGGACCTGGTAGGGACCCCTCCCCCGAGGTGCAAGGCAAGATGACCTCTCGAAAACGTACGTGAGGATCCAGTCCCCTGGTCGTAGACTGTGACCGGGACCCTCGTATCGTACAGGTAATGCCTCTCGCACCTGGTGATAAATTGAAAATAGATTTTTAGTCAACTAGTTACAGTAATCTGAAAGAAGCACATTCTCTATATCCCGCAATGAGTGACTCTTTGGCATACCCCAAATATTAGCAGGTCTTCCCATTACCACCTCAAAGGGAGAGAGCCCAATCTTAGTTTGAGGTGTTGTTCTCATCAACAGCAACGCGATCGGTAAGGCATCCGGCCACTTTAACTTGGTGCCGGCACACGTCTTAGCGAGCTTGTTCTTTGTAATGCCGTTGTGCCTTTCCAATAATCCGGCACTTTGGGCATGTCTGGCCGAATGGAACCGTTTATCAATCTGCAATCCTTTGCATATTTGTAGGATTATGGCAGCGATAAAGTGTGGCCCATTATCCGACCAGATGACTCTCGGCAGCCCGAACCTAGAAAAAAACTCTTTCAACACAGTTTTTGCCATGGTTATGGCCGTTTCATCTCTAACAGGGAAGGCCTCAACCCACTTACTAAATGCACAAATGACAACCAACACATATTTAAGATTGTTGCAATGTTCCATCTCAATAAAATCAAAATGGATAACTTCAAACGTAACGGAAGGTGGAGCGAAACTTCCTCTAGGAGTCGAGGTACCTTTTCCTACAATATGCTGCAAGCAGACCATGCACCCTTGGACAAAGCGCTCCGCAGTTTTGAAAATTTTATCATTGGCCCATACACTGTGTAACATTTTAGTCAATTTGTGCGCGCAGACATGGGTCGGACCATGAGCCATAATGACCATCATTGTAATATAGGCGTCAGGGAGTAACCATTTTCCTTCAACATTGTCCACCCAACACCCATTACCATCCAATCTCCCTGCACCCTAGCATCTGCTTGAATGTCTTTTACAGAATCAATACTTTCACCAAAAGTGCAAACATTTACAATTTCTCTTACAGCATACATTTCTGAACTAAAATCAGTGGCAGTTTGTTTAGCTATTTGATCAGCGAAAGCATTCCCTTTTGCTATATCATCTGTAACCTTTTGATGTGCTGTACATTTTATAATGGCTAACTGAACAGGGAGTGCGAGCGCTGAAAGTAATTGCACTATTAAAGTGCCATGCTGTATTTTTGTGCCATGTGAGGTCAAGAAACCTCGTTCTTTCCATAGTCTCCCGAAGTTGTGAACTACCCCAAAGGCATACTGACTGTCGGTATATATATTTTCCGTAAGCCCTTCAGAAAGTTCACAAGCTCGAGTTAACGCTATAATTTCTGCAGCCCGCGCGGAATTATGCATAATTCTTTTGGTTTCCACAATCATGCTCAAAGTAGTGACGGCATAAGCAGCCGTGGATGTACCATTCGGAAGTTTGAAACAATAGCCATCACAAAATAGCTCTCCTTGTGGGCTATTCAAAGGTGTGTCTTTCAAATCGATTCTACCTTTAGTCTCTTGTTCTGTAGTGTAAAGGCAATTGTGTGACGTTTCGTCACCATCAACAGTATCTTGCGGGACAGGTAAAAGTTCAGCCGGATTTAATACACAACACCTCTGAATTTGAATGTGGGGAGCAAACAAGATCAATTCGTTTCTTGTCAATCGTGCGGAAGTGAGGTGTTGCGTTTGAGTCCTATTCAATAAAATATCTACAGAGTGAGGTACCATTAGGGTTAACGCATGACCCAGAACCATTCCCTCGCTCTGTTTTACAGACGCAGCAGCAGCAGCGACAGCTCTCAAACATCTCGGCAAAACGCATGCAACAGGATCAAGGATGGATAAGAAATAGCCGCACGGCCTATTCTTCCCTCCATGTTCCTGCGTTAACACAGCCAAAGCACATCCATCACGTTCATGCACATACAACACAAAGGCCTTTTCATAATTTGGAGTTCCTAAAACCGGTGCTGAACACAGTGCGGTTTTGAGCAAATCAAATGCTGTCTGGTGTTCCAAAGTCCATGGCAATGGCAAAGAAATGCCCTTCTTTGTCAAAGCCAGCATTGGTTTAATCGTTAACGAAAAGTTAGGGATCCACAATCTACAGTAAGAAGCCATACCTATCAAGGCTCTAACTTCCTTCTGCATATTTGGGACACATGCCAGAAATAGTTTTTATTCGTTCAGGTGTCAACCTTCTTCCCTCCTTTGACAGGAGATAGCCTAAATAGGCGACCTCCTGACAACAATATTGGGATTTCTTGAGTGAAGCTTTTGCCTTCTTTACAGGCACTCTCAGAATCAGCAGCCAAAAGGAGATCATCTACATACTGTAGTAACGTACAAGTAGTAGGCAACTTGAGAGTATCGAGTTGCTCTTTCAATGCTCTACTATAAATACTTGGACTCTCAGTGTACCCTTGTGGTGCACAAGTGAATGTGAACGAGCGTCCACCTAGGGTAAACGCGAACAAATACCTACTATCCTTATGTATAGGAATACTGAAAAACGCGTTTTTAAGGTCAACAACGCTAAAGTGAGTGGCAGAAGCCGGAATCATAGTTAGTATCATGGTAACATCAGGTACAATGGGAAATTGAGGAGCCACAATTTTGTTAATAGCGCGCAAATCAATTATAAATCGAAAAGGAATTGCATTATCACCTTTTTTTATATACTGGCAAAATCGGGCTATTACACACACTACCTGTAATTTCCTCAATTACTCCACAGTGTACAAAATCAGAAACTATACATTTCAAAGCCTGCTCGCCTTCAACTGAGATCTTATATTGTGGAATGCAATGTGACTCCATGTTTCAAAATAATTTTAACAGGTTCAATTTGAAGAATGTCCACATCATTATCATCAATTGCCCATAAGCATTCCGGAATATTACTGAATTCTGGCGGTAAAGGTCGAGTCAAAAACTGAGAGGCGAGTGATTGCTGAGGTGAAATTTTAACCGAACTCCGTCCGTGGAGCAATGTATTACTGCATTCAATTCCTTCAACAAATTCAACCCCAGCAAATTCTCCCCACAGTTTGTAGTAAGTAGAAATGGACACTGCTCCGTGAAGGACCCAGTGTTATCGGTACCGGCAAAGTGACCGGACAAACTACAGGTGTGCCTGAAAACCCTACAGAAACATTGGACTGCCCTGACAGGGGAATGTTTGGAACCCGTGAATGGTCAATGGAACACTTGTGTGCTCCCGTATCTACTAAAAATAGATGCTTCCTATTTCCCACCGCCATCTCAACGTTGGGGCCTTTATGATGAACGGGAATAGGCGTTGGTTCCAAATCCTGTTTCGGGCAATCCTAACGAAACAGAATGTCATCAAAAGGAAGCCCTTCAGAGAGGTACGCGGCAGAAGGGTGATCAAAAATGTTTCTATTATCCACACTCGATACTTGTCTATCCTGTGAAGGAGGTTGCTGTGATTCTGGTGCAAACTGACCTCTGCCAGGGCCCCCTGCACCTGGGCGACCTCTGGATCGTCTACCCATGTTCCCAAATGACCTTTGCTGCAAGGTCGGACATTGTGCGTGCCAGTGACCTTCCTGTCGACAATAGGCGCACTGTTAATGGTTACCGGCGCCAGGGGCGTACTTCCCTGTGGAATGTATTGACCTCTAAATTGACTACCCCCTCTAGGGTTTCTAACGATCTGTTGCAACAGTACTTTTGTTTTGAGGTCACCCTTTTTTTTCAGTATTTACATGATTTTCATAGTACTGAGCCATGTGCAGTACTTCTGATTGAGTCTTCGCCTGCCAAGCGCTTTCTGCGGACATAATCTGTAACTGGATGTCAGGCAGCAATCCACGTACAAATTTGTCAACAAATAGCCTTTTCCCTGACTCTGTGCCTAAGTCTTGTCCACTGAAATCTGAAAATACCTGTTCAAACCAATTGAAGAACTCGGTAGCACCCTCAGACTTTCCTTGGACACAGGCCGTAAGCTTGTCCCAAATTATTCTTTTTTCAGGAACTATAGTTTTTAATTTTACAATAACAGTATCAGGCAAAGTTAATATCACTTGAGGCGGTCGCTCGCCCGCTGGTCTTTCTCTGTCGAGCCTAACAATGTTATCCCATGTATCCCCTAACCCAGGTACATCATCTACAGTCCTAATCTGTTTCCACAAATCAACTGGCAGGAGCACGAGAAATAATAAATCAATATAACTTAAGGTGAATACCGATGATTGTAAGACCGACTCTATTTCTTTATAGAACCCCGTCGGATTCTTTCTTATATCAGGAATAAATTGCTTTATGGTGTTCACTTCCTGTCTTGAGAACGGGACGTGAACAAACTGCGATACATAATGTGCATGTGCAGGAATGTCCACAGCGAGTATACCTCGTGCAGCATCAGCCGCAATCTCAACTTTTGGGACAAACGTCGGAGGGACCTCTCTCATAGGCAACTGAGAGGTAGGCAGCTCCGAACGCTTACTAAGCAACAGAGCCAAATCAAGCGCTAAGGCAGTCGAAGAGGTATCCATCGAAAAAGGCTCTCTTATAAACACTCAACAATTCTGCGGGACAACAAATCTTTCTTTTTACACACTCATTCTGCAGGTATTCTACCATAACCTGAATCACTTTCTTTTTCATTTCTAACGTATACTGACCATACGTGCCATATACTTCATCTGGAGTTATCGACATATCCAAAATCCATCTTATTGCATCCTTTGTACAAATTCGTGCTTCCTCACCTATCAATTCATGGCGAGGAGAAAACCGTTTCTGTAAGAACATAGTACCTAAACTATCATCATCTACTTCTTCATTCTGTAACTCTTCCAACTCCTTCTTATACACAAAAATCCTCTTGACATGCTCATATACTTTCTCCGCAGTATCTCTAGACAACGCTGAGGCGTTCAAATCCCGTAACCCTTGTGGGAGATCTACATTGCTTAATCTATTCCACATTATGCTCAATTGAATTCCTAACCCTTCAATAAAAACATTTTTCTCAGGAATACCTTTTAAATTTTCGAGTGTGGAAAAAACATCCGCTTGTTCACCCTTCTACATACAATGTTTAGCCCAAGCAATCAATTCATTCTTTTTATCTTGAGACACAGTATTACGAGTCACAACCCTTGATCCCGCTCCCTGGTCTACTACAAGCGATACAGAATCACTTGGAAGAGGTAGAGTAGGCACATTCTGAATGTCAACAGGTGTAGGCAAAGGGGCAGGCAAAGGAGCGGCGGCTGGAGGAACAACGGGAAGAACAACAGGGAGGACCAGAGGGACTATAGGAGGAGGAATAACAACAGGAAGGGGCAAAGCAACATGAGGAGGGACGTATGGGGGTGGTGCAGAGGCATCGGGCCTTCGTTCATGCAGAAGTTTGTTAATCAATTCATCGGACGTATGAAATCTTTCAAAGGGTAGATTTTCTGAATGCCTAATTGAAATGCTCTGTCCGCGTTCCTAACTGATTCCAATTGTTTATTTTGATCATATAACCGTGCCTTTTCGACATTGTTGCTGCAAAGCTTCTGTTTTCCAACTATGCAATGCGTCAAATGCTGCAGGTCTAGCCTTTTTCTTTACCAATACAGACTCTAAATATTCTATACAAGGGATTTCAAAGCTACCATTGGTTGGCCACTGAAGATTAGAACTATGTCTGGTCTGTCTGTGCCAAATGTCATTAAATGTTATGCTACCAAAGCCTTGTTTACAGTACATAGTACATGCCGGCGACCCCTCCTGTGGTGCGGGATGGCTATCTTCCAAAGATTGTCTGTCGCTGCGGAATAATGCCCTGAAGCAGGCAGACAATTTCCCAGGCATATCAGAGTTCTGGTATTACCTGGTCAAATAATTGTGCTCGCGAGTACAATGCGCCAAATTCAAATTGTCAGGGTTGAATTAAGAATCGGGTCACGATTCACCTGACCAAAGGACTGGGAGGCCCGATCGGGTTACTAAGAACAGTTCTAAGGACCCACGTTTCTGGTGATTTCGGCAAATTCACCCACCTCGATATATGGACCCTCGTCAAGATGTCGTCTCGAGCTGCAGCTCACCGTTCAGGGATCGGATCGTGCTGTTCCGCCGAGGAATTCACTTCTCGTCCAGAGGGGCCGTTTTGTTTGCACCATCCAATCCCGGTCCGATAGCCAAGCCAACCTTCAAAGAGACAAAGTCAATCTTGAGGGTCCCTATTCGGGCACCATCTGTGGAATCATAAAATACAATATTAAGGCTTTTACACCATGCAAAGAGAAATACACCAACACAGGCTTGTAAAGATTCCCAGAATCTTTATTGCAATACTGTACAGTTTACAAAACAGAGTGCACAAATAGCTATTTGGCCGTCAGTACATCACAGAGACCACCAGCAGGGTTCAATGTGAGTAGTGAACAGGAATTGCTAGCTGGACATCAGCGTATTTATACAATTTCTTCATAACGATGTCCAGCCTCCTACAAGTTAATCATGTACTGGGCTAGGGTCGTGCCAGGTTCATTCCTAATTTACATATCTCGTGTATGCGGTATACTTTTTAATACATTTGCTAACAAACACTATTATTCTCTGGGTTTAACTTTACACTCTTTACTCATTGCTTTAATGCAGGTCAAACAGATGTTTCCCATGACATGTCTAAACAACGTTATTGTTCTTGTATACTTGTAGGTTAACATCGCTGATTCAAGTAATCCCCTGATCCCGAGGTCAACAAAGGGCAAGGTCTACATGACCCTTACATGTAGCCTGCAGGAAGGTTGGACATTAACTCTCCTACAAAGGTTTAACAGGTTGAAGTAAGAACAAGAGAATACAGGTCAGCCATTTTAGGCCACGGGGTGACTTTACACGAATAACTAAAATGGCGACTCGATTAATTTAAGGTTACGACCTTGCAATGCGGATTTTCTCGCAGAGCGACTGGTCATAGGCCAACATATACAATGAGGATGAAACAATACTATATCAGTTTTAACACCCTTTACCCCCATACCCATCCAATTCAAGAACCCTAACCCTTTTTCTGGTTACCCTAAACACCCCCTACATATCCACAACTTCTCCCTAACCCTCTTCCCCCCATTGGCTGCCTCAAGGTTACCTGTGGATACTATAATCAGGAGCTTGTGCCTACCAAGGTGGGAGGGGTCAACTGCATTTGGCTTCCATGGCTACGAAGGAGTTGTGAGATACTGCAGTGGTGTGACAATTATATTCTAGCACCATGCTTACTGTGTTACAGTTTTGTTTTATGTCCATATTGCATTCACTAATAAGTAAATTGTACCCTGTGTTAATGTAGAGGGGCAGTTACATGGTTCTGCAGGAAATACCGCCACCTACCGCCTGTATGTTGGAAGCCTGAGATTGTGCCATGCTTGACACCAGCGGTTGTGACCATCCCACAGCAATTATTCAAAGAAGGTACCCACTGAAAAAACCTTATCAAATGTATCCCCAAAGAGAGGACAATCTGAGGGAGGAATTCCCTGAAGGAATATGAAAAAGAACAAAAGAGGAGCTGGTGACATCACGAAAGACAAGCGTGACACCCTGCGAATACTGGCTGAAGAGAATGCAAGGATCTTACAGAAACTAATGATGAAGTTAAGAATCAAGTAAACTTTTATATGCGAAAAGAAGATTGAACGTGTGCGAAGCACTGCAGAAAATGCAAGCCGTTCAATAACTGTACTGATGCTAAAATGCAAGTAGATTGAGTAATCTTAGATGCTAGCTATACATAGTGAATAGACTGCAGGGGAAGCCGCCATTGTATAGAAACTGGACATCGTATCATGAATTGAGTAAGCCCGGACCCATGGAGATAAAGGCTGAGAACTGTGTTGCAGCAAGAATTAGCTGAGATCATAGACACGAATGGTGAACATGAGAAGCTGAATCATCCCTTGATAAGGTGCAAAGAAAGAACGCCAAGCATGCCAAGTTTTATTAATTTAAGACATTTAAATGCTGCAAAATGGACTAAATTGTGGTCTCCTGTCATGTGAGCCAAGGATGGAAGTTGAGTTGAGCGTGAAGTTCCCAGAGACAAGAATACTCTGCAAGGTCAAGTTCAAAGACAATCTTCATGGCAGAAGGCATGATTGATGAGAGATGATGGGCTAATTGGGTGGGGAGTTGAAGTCAAGTCCACCTCCTGGCACCTGGGTCTGAGCTTACGTGATGCTAAGTGAGCCAAATGTTCTAGACATGGCACAAGCGTGCCAACAAATTAAACAGCGCCATATCATGAAGGGCTTTATAGATTTTTAGAGTCAAAGCTATACCGTTTACTTAATAGTGTTGAAGATGACATGTTTTAGAGGTAGGCATAAGATGTTCACCTGACAGTAGACAGCCAATCACAATCCCACCCCTTATAGAAAGTATACTTAGATGTTCCCCATGGACCTATCACAATCCCTCGTAGGTTTTTCTTATTTTCCACGTAGTATGATGTTATGTCTGACGTATTTTTTGTATAAAAGACATTTTATGAGTAATGCGCTGAGCTCGAGCGAACATCCGTGGAAGTCTGTTCTTAATCCCTGTTTTAGATAATTGTTAATAAAACAGCAACCTTTGCCATCTTCCTGAGCTGGTTTGATTATTTGGTATCACAGTTATTCTGCATCCCATCCATTGCATGGACACTATCAATAGGGATTTAAGCTCACGTGGTAGCACTGCGGATGGTTCAAGATCCAAACTAGTTTGTCTCCAGAGTTTCGGACGATCGGGCATCCTCTGCCATTAGCTGGAAGACCGCAGGGTTTGCTGTGCAGAGCAGCTGAATAAAAATAAACTTGCAAGAAGAAGCCAAGAAGGTGGGCAGGTCCCCCTTTAATGAAATCTCTGCCTGGTTTCCAGGGGTGCTCTGCGGACAGAAGGCGAAGTGGTCGGATTGAAGGAGGAGTTGATACCGAAGGCCTCAAGAAGATTAAGTGAGTCATATTAAAGGGATTATCCTTGGTTGGATGGCCAGTTTTACTGGGGTTACGACCACACCTTGCATATGGTTCGACTACTCGGTCATCTCAGGTGAAATTCAACTCCCTCTCTCACCCAAGCCACAACATGAACCACTGTGCAAAACTTCAAAGAGGAACTACCAGGCCATCGCTGCAAATAAACTGTCTGAGTGTATGGATGCTCTTACGATGAAAACCAATGCCTCTGATCATCCAGATATGCTGCTAGAACAATATACCAAGGATATGACAATCCTGTTGGACAAAGTTGCACCTATAAAATTCAGATCAGCTAGGAAAGCTACTCATCATCAAAAATAGTTTACACCAGAACTGGCTATATTAAAAGCCAGCAAGAGGCACGCTGAGCGTCTCTGTCATAAAGATAAAAGCATCAAAAATAAAGTGGCTTGGAAGCTTTTGGAAAAAGTCTACAAAGATAGAATTACAGAAACCAAATGGACCTGTTATAACGATCAAATAGAAATGGCAGGAAATAAAACCAAGGAACTCTTTCGCCTTTTTTAGGTCATGTGAGAAACAGAGGGCCTCATTACGAGTAGCCTGGTAAAAACGGGTTCATTACCGGCATGCCAGTAAGAGTGGGTCCATGCTCGTATGAACCCGTTAATAGCGGGTGATCATGAGTCCGCGAGCACGCGCGAACCCCCGTGCCAGTAATGGAAATACTGGCATGACGCTAAAGGCCCTCCAACCCCCCGATAGCGGCATCACGGGATCCGCCGATACCGGAACCACAAAATTAACCTACCACCCTCGCTAGGAGGGAACTGCACGGGCTGCCTATATCAGCTAAGATTTCGTTTAAATCACTTGCTTTATGCAACAAGTGTATCTATGGATCTGCACCCAGCTATCTCAAAGAAAAGGTCTCTACATGTAAGCCTATGAGAAACACTTGATCCACTACTGCATCCCTTCTGAAAGTGGATCGGGTCAAGAAAGTGCATGGAAATGGACGTTCATTTCCAGTTTTGGTGGCATATGCATGAAACAAACTCCCCCAAGCACTTAGAGAGGAAAAGAATCACCTGGCTTTCAGAAAGTCCCTAAAAAAGATTTTGTTTATGTAAAGCATCTGCCCACCAGTCTGTTATTCTCCTGTTTGTAAGTGAGCGCCTGGACGCCTTAGGGCTTTGGCGCTATATAAGTGTTGTAACATAACATAACTGAGTCTGAACTCAAGGGAATTCAGAAGGAGACCTCTCAAACTCCAGTGGGAGTAGAGTGAAAAATATAACACGTGAACAGGTTCATGTAAGGTGATGTCTCAAACCCTAAACAGGGTACTAAGAAAAGGTGAGAGAGAAACATATGATTAACGTGTTTATTAATGTGGAAAGTCGACTAGTCTAAATGTTGTTTGTTGAGTAAAAATATGAAAGGCTGATAGAAGTTGTGAAGAAATTGAGAAAAGGGGAAGAGCAATGGCCATTAAATCTAGGAGAGAGGTTGGTACCAATCCAAAGGTAGAGATATCTAACTAAGAAAGTAGAGGCTTGAGCAGAGATTGATGGTGCACGCACATACTTGTTGTTTTAAAGGCGTTGAAAAAGTGGTGATTTAAGCAAAATTATAAAGGTTATTTCATAAGGCTGATAAGTATTGACAGTCAAGTATGACTTGTCATCATGGGAGATACTCCTCTGATGCATTTATGTAAGACATTGCCAAAGCACATGCCCAAGCTCAAACAGTATAGTGCGGAATGGGTGAAAGCCATGGCAGATAGAATGTTCATGCCATGGCTACAAGGGGGATCACTGTCGAAAGCTACATTGCAACACATGACCACATACTTGCACGCTGCATACACAGGGAAGAAATTAGAAAAAAAGATTAGCGATTCTAGAGCTTTGGAAAATGAACAAGCAACAGAGGGAAGATCCACCACCTGAGGAGTGGATGCTTAGTCAGCTTAAGGAGGAAAGTGTTGAGCCCTCATGTCCCCTTACCTCGCCTGAAGTAAAAGATGCTTGTATGAAAGAGGTAGGGTTGTATCCTTCAAAGGAATTGAAAGCCGAAACAGGGTATAGTAATCCGATATGCAAAACTCCCTCTTATAGCAGTGATGATAGTCTAGACGAGAATAAGAGAAAAGAAGAGATCTGTAAGATAAAGAGAAAGAAGAAAGGAGTGGACGGGTAAATGTGTCAACAGAAATAGAAAGGGAGATTAAGAGATGGAAAGGAGAGAAAGATAAATCTCACGAGATAGCGCTTGTGCTGAACGAATGGATGGGATAACAGATATTACTTAAACTAGATGGGTAAAGTATCAAGGAAGCTAGGCAAGGAGAAGATAAGGACGAGCAAGAAAGGAGAGACCAGGAACGAGAGAAGAGATTGAAAGACGAGCACAAAAGGAAGAGCAGGGAGCGACGAGAACAGATGTATCAGGGGGAGCAAGAGAAAAAAGAAGAACGGGCAGAAGAACAATAAAAGTATGACAATAGACAGAGAGCAATAGAAGACAGGGATAGAAGAGAAAGGAAGAGAGAAGAGGAGGAAGCGCAAAGATTAAGGGTCAAAAGAATACAGAGACAAAGGGAAGAAGAGGAAAGAAGGGAAGGAGTAAAGAGAGAAGAATGAAGGCAAGAAGAAGACAGAATTAGAAGATATGCGAGAAAGTGAAGAGAAGTAGATGAGGAAATAGAACAAAGGATTAGACAGCATGTCTTGATACCAGTCTCATTCGAAAGGAACCAGTAGGGCTGAGCCCAGCAATATGAAGGGACATAGTAGAATAGTTCCTTCCGATAAAGGAAACAACATCAGGGGCATCTAGAATAGTATTGGAAGAAGAACACTTTGATGCAGAGATCATCAGAGACAAGATCGATAAGGCCCATCAAGAATAAAAGGAAGCTAGCAAATATGGAAGTCGAGGAAGAAGGGATCAATCCCTAGTGCTCCATCACAAAGCAAAGACAAAATTCTGTTCAGTCATGAATGTAGAGCATTGTCCTTAAGCAAACTGAACTTAGACAAAGGCGAAGGGGATGATAGTCACACTAGTTGGGGACAAGACATATCCGACGAGGAAAGAGAATCCATCCTTGGCGAAGAAAGATGGAGCGTGTGCACCCCTGAAGGATGCCTGCACATAGATAAAGAAGTAAGATGGTCGGATCTGGAGCAACCTAAGGATAGGACGCCAGATCTCAAAGCATATCCAGATTGAGTCCCCGAGGGCGATCGTATGGTGAGAAAGGAGAATCACTGCCATATGTCAGTAGGTTAAGGTCGCTACCGACAAAGAGACGGACAGGGACGATCGTCTCTGCCATGGATAGACTAACGATTGGAGCTGACTGTGGGTTGGGGTTTACGCAGTTTCCCTTATTGGAAAAACGGGGAGCAAGACCACAGTACATCCATGGTCGCAGATGGACATGGATAATTTAAGGTATAAGGTTCCGAGTTTGATTTGGGTGCTGGGAAATGGATATATGAATTAGAAAAAATGACAGGAGGAAACAAGTTGGTCATAGGGGGCATAAAGGGTCTCCTGGTAGCTATTCTTCGGGAAAAGGGCTGATGAAATATGGAGGAGATCAGGATATTCAAGTGTGACAGCACAAAACTCAGGGCATGACAGAGCTCTGTTTAATAATTGCAGAGCATATGTATGGAGGGCTCTCAGGGTACAGTACCCTTATACATCATATGTGTGTGCATTTATGACACGTAAGATGAAGGAAGATGAAGACCCTATTGCTTACATTCAGGATATTCAAGAGAAATGGCAACTTGAAACTCACGAGTTGTGGGGAAACAAACGGTGGCATTATTTTACCACATTTTATGTCAGGGGTTGCCTGAGCCAGTGCAGAGTCAGACGAAGAAACAAGTGGGAATGGAAGCAAAAACCTGGACTGAGATACAGCTAACGATAGTGCATCACAGACACAGCCGTATGCAAACACAGGACAAGTACTGACACCTAGAATAGGAAGAGTCACTGTGGTAGGAGGAAATCCTTTCACAGGGACAGGGGTGAGCCTGTACCCACAATAGGACAGCTTACAGGGTGACTTGATGTGTTCAGTACTATCTGTGACACCAGACCCCCAAGTGGAACCAAGCGTCGATTTGACAATAGCAGGCAAATCTTTTTCTTTTCTAGTAGACACTGGTGCTGCTCTTTCATGTATATGAGAGCGAAAATATCCAATGTCAGGAATTGCCATGAATGCTCAAGGATTCTATGGAGCTGAGCTATGAGTCGAGTTCCTTTTACTGATGAATTACCTGTCTTTATAGGAGAGTGTGACATGTCTGTTCCTTTGTTATATTCATGACAGACACCAGTTAACATTTTGGGAAGAGATTTGATGACAAAACTTAACATGACGATTTCATTTACTGATCAAGGAATAGTGTGCTAGACTCCTGGAATGCACTATTTAAACGTGGGCGAATGAATACTGGCGTTCACTGGGCAAGTGTCTCTGCGAGGCATTCCAATAGGGCCAGAGGTTTTTCTATATGAAGTGAGCATTCTATTGACATGGCTACCTGGCTTAGTGGGAAGAATTGTGAGGATACCTGATGAGTTTTTGTTTAGACCACAGATACCTATGGGCAAAGAGGGGGGACAAACTATGCCTATAGAATCAGAAGCAACCATAGTATGAAGGGAAATGGCAATGCTCAAAGCAATGGATGATGAGGGTAGACCATGGAGAACAGTAATAGCTCTCGAGGAAGGGTACAGATTGACTGACATTACTGATGACGACATGTTTAGTGAATACCGAACAGATGATGGTGTTCTTTATGAGCATCACATATTGGATAAGAATAGAGAAGAGTGAACTCCCACAGCGAATGGCGATAATGCGGCAGCGTCCAGCATTTTTTCAGGAAGACTAGGAGAAGGTACTGAGTGTCCTTTGGACCACAGGCACTTATGACGTAGGTTTATTAAAAGGAATAGGGGAAGTTAAAATAAAACTGAAGGCAGGAGCGATTTTACCTCGTGCAAAACTGTACCCCATGTCTTGAGAGGCAGATGAACGTGTATTTCAGACTATCTCAGCACTGGTGAAACAAGGTATTGTGGTCCCATCAGAATCATTGTGTAATACTGCAGTGTATCCGATCAAAAAATCTAAAGGAGGGTCATGGAGATTTATACAAGATATGAGCCCGATTAACCAGATTGTAGATACAGAGTTTTATTTAGTTCCTAATCCGGCAATGATACTATGCAGTATCCCGGTGGAAGTTTGATATATCACAGTGATCGATTTGAAAAATTTCACATGAAGGAAAGAAGGTGACACCTGAAAGAGCTGAGGCAATTCTGAAAACCTCAAAGCCAAATACAGTGAAACAGATGCAACCGTTTTTGGGGCTATGCAACTATGTTAGAGTCTGGGTATTAGATTACAGTACATACACAAGACCCCTTTTGCAAGCTTTGAAGAAAGCAAAAGCGGATAAAGTAAAAATAGAATGGACGGGGGAAATGGAGGAAGGAGTTGAGGAGCTGAAGAAAGCAATTTGTACAGCCCCGGTTTAGGAATTCCCAATTATGCTGAGGAACTGTATTTGTTTTTTTTTGTTTTTTTTAAAAACAATTTTATTGATTTTATCACAACAACCAAACAAAAACTTGCAGTACATGTCATAATTATACCAACATTTGCCTATATCCTTCTGTGTCTACTGCCTACCCCTGTCCCCCCCCCCCAACTCGAGCTTACTCCACTTCATGGTCCACGTTGAAATCTCTTTTGGGGGTGCCCCATTCTGCATCCACAGCGGAATCCTGGTCACTCGGCCAGTCTTGGGTGGGCCCATACAATGTGGCCACTAAGTGTTTCCAGGCCGTCAGGGTTGCTGCTTCTTCTTCCCCTCCTCTATTACCCTTTCTTGCCATACTACCTTTTCTGCTTCTGCCCATTTCTGGAGGTCTTTCCACCAAATTTCTATCTTTGGTCTATTACATGCCTTCCAGCCCATGGCAAGTATGTATGCCAAGTCCTTTAATTTACTCATATGTTTTAATTTACGTGGTCTAGGGAACCCTCCTATGAGACATGCCCACACAGATTCAACATTTATCTTGACCCCTTTTTCTCCCAGCAGATGAGCTATTTCGTCCCAGAACTTCCCAATCTCTGGACATGCCCAGAACATGTGTGACATTCCAGCGTTTTCCTCCCCACATTTAGGGCATTATTGCTGCCCTGCATTCTTGAATTTGGCTATTTTCTGGGGAGCCATATATGCTCTATGGGTGATATATAGTTGTATTTGCTGAAGCCTCACATTTCTGGAAACTTTCTTATGGTACCCCTGGGCCCGTTCCAACATCCCATCACTCATGGGTTCCCCGACTTCTACCTCCCAGTCATGTCTTAGATGTGCTACTTCCTTTCCCACTCTGGACATCAATAACTGATATAGTTTGGAAATCTCGTGCCCACCTTCTGCTATATCGTATATTGTTTCTATGGCCTTGTCGGGTATCTCTGCCAATATAATTTCTGACCATGTTTCTCTGACCCACCGTATCACTCTATTGTATGTAATATATTGCCCCGCGTTTAACCCTGTTTCCTCCATCAAGATCCCAAATTCTTTTATCTCCCCCTCATGCCTTATGTCTCCCATTGTTTCAATCCCCACTGATTCCCAGTGCTTCCAAATCATTTTCATTAGTTGCCCATCACCTCCCGTCAGTGTAACCAGCAGCACCTGCATGGAACATGGGGCTGGGTTTCCCATGACCTGGCAGGCCTTACGCCACACTTGCCATCCCAGTACCATCATCTTTGAGCTCTCTTTCATTTCCGAGTTGGGTAGCCATATCGCTTCTTTCAAGAAGTACGGGGAACACTCGTGTCCCAGCAATCTCCTTTCAGATGTCGGGTCTTCTGATAGCCACTTGGCCACATATTGTAATTGGCTAGCTAAGTAATAGATCTCATAGTTTGGAAGCTTTATGTCTCCTTTATCGTATGTATTCTGCAACTTCCAAAGGGCGATTCTGTTCCTAGCCCCGTGCCATAGGAAACCCCAACACATGCTCTGTAACTTAGTGAAGAATCGCCTTGCTATCAGGTACTGTATGTTTCTGAAGAAGTGTAACAATCTTGGCAACACCACCATCTTCAGCATCGCCCCCCTACCCATCATTGCCAGGGGGAGTTTGGTCCAAAACCTCATGCTATTTTCTCTGTTTTTTAACACCTTCTTAGTGTTGTGCAGGTGTTCTGCTTCCACTGTATGGTAAATGTCAATACCCAGGTATCTGAACTTTCTAATATCCCATGGTATTTGTAAGATTGGTAATCGGTCACATGGGACCCCCACATACCTTCCCAGTGGAAATATAAGTGACTTCCGGGGGTTCACTGCTATGCCCAACAGCGACGCAAATGGCTCCATCACTTCCAGGATATACTGGAGGTTCTCTTCAGGGTATCTTAGGTACAACAGCATATTGTCTGCATATAGTGAAACTAGATGCGGTTCCCCTTGTATATTAATCCCTATTGTCTCGTACTGTTGCCTCAGGTATATCGCATGGGGCTCCAGTGCTAAGATGTACAGCATCAGGCACCACGGGCATCCTTGCCTGGTGCCCCTGCTGACCTGCCACCTTTCTGAGATGATCGCTCCTGTTTTGACCCTGGCTAGCAGCTCGCTATACAGTAATTTGACCCATTTAAGTTACCCAGGTCCCATCTCATAGTTAGCCAGGGCTGCAATCAGCCAAGGCCATTTCACCTAGTCAAAGGCTTTTATTGCATCAAGCGATACTATAGCAATCTCACCCGGATCATCTTTCGTATGTTTTATGACCCGGTGGAGTCTTCGAAGGTTATCGGATATGTTCCTATGTGGAACGTATCCTGTCTGGTCTGGGTGTATTAATTTGTTTATGACTTGTTTCATTCTATTTGCTAGCACTGCTGTAATTATTTTACTATCTTGATTTAGCATCGACAGTGGCCTGAACGATCCACAATCTTTGCCTGGTTTGTTAGGTTTGGGGAGCGGGATAATTATCACCCACCCTTAGGGATTCTGGTAATCTCCCTGTTTCAAATGCCTCATGTTACGTTGCTAACAACGGGGGAAGCACTTCATTTCTATACCTATTGTAGAATTCACTGGGTAGTCCATCTGTCCCCGGAGTCTTACTAGTGGGTAACTGCGCTACCACTTCTTCCAGTTCTTCTAGATTAGTTGGGGCATCCAGCTCCTCTCGTTCTTCCACGCTTATTCGCGGGACATCGATGATCTCCAAGGTTTCATTTATTTCCTTGCTATCGCTACATTCCTCATCCTTATACAATCGTTTGTAGTAGTCCAGGAACTCCCGATTTACTCCTTCTTGGGTATCCACTATTTGGTCGTTTTCCCCGGTTATTGCTCTGATCGTGGTTCTGGGGGTCTCGCTTTTGTGCAACCAAGCCTGCAGCCTCCCTGGTTTGTCTCCACCCGTATGTTGCCTCTCTATGTACTTTTTATAGTTTAAGTTACACAGTCTCTCCCAATGTCCCTCACACTCCTGTCGTACTTGATTTATCGCTTCAACTTCCTCCTTGGTGTCACCCCCCCTGTCCTGCATTGTCTCTAGCTTAGTTTCTGCATTGTGCAACTCCTTCAATATTTCTCCCTGCAACCCCTTGGACTTGGCCATGGCAATCCCTCTCACCACCACTTTGAAGGCTTCCCAGAGTGTACCAGCCAAATCAACACTCCCAGTATTGGTTTCAAAATAGCTTACTATCTCTTCTCTCAGGTCCTCCCTGAACATTGCATCTTTCAATGCCTCAGCTCTAAGTCGCACATTGGAATCCTGGCCCCTAGGGGTCAGTATTGCCATGTGAGGATTAGTGGCGAGTGATCCGACAAGACCCTTGCTTTATACTCTGTGCTATTTCTGCCGACAACTTCTGTGTGGTGAACATATAGTCTAGCCTCGTGTGCAGATTCTGTGGGGCGGTATAATGTGAGTACTGTCTGTTTTGTGGGTGTTGCAACCTCCATACATCCTCTAACTTGAAGTCCGTCAGCAGAGCCTGCAAGGCCTTGGCAGCAGGGGCAGGTCTGTCTAGCTTATTATCTGACCTGTCTACCCTCGGGTTTAATGTGCAATTGAAATCGCCACCCCAGATCATCTCACCTCCTAGGTACGGGCTCATTTTATTATATAAGATCTTAAAGTATGTCACTGTGTCCTGATTTGGGGCGCATGTGTTTTTAATACATATTTCTCTATTCTCCACCAGCCCTCTTATAGCCACCATTCTCCCATCCGCGTCAGCTGTGGACTGTAGTAACTGGAATGGGACATGCGGTGCCACCCACAAGATCAGCCCTCTGGCGTAAGCAGAGGATGTTGCGCCAATGACGGTCCCCTTCCACTTCTTCTTGATCACTTCTAATTTTTCTTTTGTGAGGTGAGTGTCCTGAATTAGGGCAACATCTATCCTTTGCCTCCTTAATTACATCATTACCTTGTTTCTTTTTAAATAGCTATTGAGGCCCCTGACATTCCAAGAGATTATCTTAAGGTCTCCCATGTTCCTGCCTTTCTCCTCCCCCCACTTGATGTGTTCACAGCCTTCCCCTGAGGCATCAGCACTCGCGTATGTAAGCTCGTTCCCCGCCTTAAACTACCCCTTCCCAACATCACTGCAACTCCCCAAACTCCACTCCCCCCTCCACCCTTCCCAGCTCCAACTTGGTCCCCAACACCCCCCCTTCCTCCACCCAACCCACCTTATGCCCAACTCCATCCCTGGATCTCAGGCACCCCCTGCATCTAGCCCTTTTCTTGGCTGTTGCCAATACTCAGGACACAGCAGGGTGATATCACTGTATCGGTGCTCCACCTACTCTAGTAACTGGGGAAAGGTCCCTTGCATCCTGTGTCTCCTGTGTTATGCTATACATCGCAGCGCATTTATAGCCCATATTAGACTTGCACATCTTCACACGCTTCTATATTCCAGTCCATCAAGTCCAATTAATGTGTGTGTCATTTAATTAGTGTTCGCACTCATCTATCATACTTAATACTCCCCCCAAGGGCTCTGTTGCTATGCTCTAACCCTCCCCTAGCAGTGATAATCATGAAGCCGGTTCACTTATCCTGTCTGTCGTGCTGTAGGTCGTCTCCTGTCTCTGGGCAGCCATGGGAATCCAGCCACTGGGCCGCATCCTCCGGTGATTCGAAGAAGTGTGTCTTGCCTTTGTGTAGGACCTTATGTTTAGCAGGGTACAAAAGCATATATTTGAATACGGCTACTCACAGTCTCCTTTTCACCGCCACATAGCTGTAGCGCTGTCTCTGCACCAGCCTCGTGTAATCCGGGAATGACGTGATCGTGGCCGACGCTCGAGTTATTGTTCCTCCTTTCCAGAAGAACTCAAGAATCTTTTCTTTGTCTCTGTAGTTCAATATTTTTGCTATGATTGCGCGTGGAGGGGCCCCTGGTTGAGGTCTCCTTGTTAGAGCCCTGTGCGCACATTCAAACGCAAACCCCTGGGAAAGATTGCTGGCTCCTACTTCTTGGATTATCATATTCTCCACGTTGTCCATGGGGTCTGAGCCTTCTTCTCCTTCCGGTAATCCCAAAACGCATATGTTGTTGCGTCTTGCCCGTCCTTCCGCCTCTTCTGCACGGCTTTCCAGGTTCGCCACTTGCTGTTTCAGGATGTGGACCTCCTTGGCGTTGGTCGTGCCAACTTCCTTGTTTGCTTTCACTGCACTTTCTAGGCCACTGGTGCGTTGCGCCAACCCTCTCACATCCTGTCTCAGCAGATTGACCTCAATTCCTACCGCATCAATCTTCGTTTCCCGCCTTCAAGTCCACCTGCAATCCCCCACGAGGATTTAAGTTCTGTGATGGCTGCAAGGATCAAGTTATCTTCCCTTGACGGAGTCGTCTCTCCCTGTGTCGCAGCCAAAGCTCGCGCAGGTGTGGTTGGGGACAGCTGCAGTTTCGCAAAGATATCCATTGTCGGTTGTTTACCTTTGGCTTTGCCTCCTTTGGGAGCCATCACCCTGGGCGTACCTAGTCCAGCCCGGCTTTTACCCAGGGACCCATCCTTTCTAGTCTGCACTTTTAACTTCACTTGTGCCAGGCTCCCGATGCCACTGCCTCCTGCGTACTCCGATTCCTTGGTGTACGGGTTCACCTTCCGTGGGGTCTATGTTCCCAACCACAGGCTAATCTGTCCCATGTGGTCTTGATTGTTCAGTGTATACTTCCGCGGCATTCTAGGCCCGTGCTCTAGCCCTGACCCTCTGCCCACTGGGCGTGTTTGTCATATAGTCCTCAGGTGCCCCCACCTCTCCGGCACAGCTGCATGCCAGGTATTGTTTGTGTTTCCTTTCGCTGTTCCCAAGCTGGGGTGCTAGTTCGCCATGGCAGGGCAGGCTTGATGTCTGCCCAGCTACCACCTTTTCATTCCGTGGGTCACCGTCACCCCGCTGTGGCCTGGCGCTTGCTCTAGGCTATCTAATGTTCCTTCTGCGCTTTGCAGGGGGCGATCCGCATATGAGCCTCGCAGGCACTGGGGGGTTCTTTGGCTTTAGGCATGCACACTGCTCGTGACGGATGTGCTCATGTCTGTGGGCCCTGTGATTGGAATGATGAAGCGTGTTTTCAGCCCGTTGGCCTCCAGTGGGTTTTCTTTATGTATAATTTGTTCCGTTTATTTTGACTTGAGTAATTGCCCTCTCTTTCTTGTCCCTGTCCACGTGAGGGGCTCACTTGTGGCTTTCACTTATGGGCTGGCTTTCATTGCAGCTTTGTTGCCGCTCGTATCCGGGTGCGCACAAGGATGAACCTCAAGCTTCTAATCTAGCAGCAGACTCACGCTGTGCCACCACGCACCTTGATGTTTTTGCACCAGTGCGGATACAAGGTATCTCTGTCCTGATACTGTTCTGCTGCTGTCAAGCAGCTAAATCTTGCTCACAGCACCCGCTATTGTGCTGGCTGAGCACATCTGGTAACGGTGCTTCGCTGGTACTGTCTTCCGAACTGCAGGAGCTCCGCTATGATGATCATATGCACTGCGCATTCCAACTTGTTCTGTGGGCTGTGTCCGTTTTGACAAGTGCGGTCCTGGTTTCCTTCTGCCACCAACCGTGTTGGTGCCTCTTCATGCACAGTGCTGCAGCGAGGCAGGCGATGGTCCTAATTACTCCAGGGGGGTGTGTGTCATGCACGGTCCCTCCTCCAGTGCAGCGGGGGTCACCGGACTTCCTATGCCGTCTGTGTCACGCCCGCTCCCTGGAAAGGAGGGTCTGCCCCCGTCATGCCTCCCCTTCGGGATGTAGCGCTGTCCTTTGTCCCCAGCGGTGCTGTGTCTGGCCGGCTTGTGTGTCCTTCACTCCCCACGGTTATGCAGAATTCGGAATCACCAGCTGTCTTGCACCAACCCAATCCAGCACCGTTTCCAGTGCCCACCTTTACCCTTTGTTTGCAACTGCCGCCATCTTGGTTTCTTTTCCTCCAGACTCCCAGAGCACACTTTCCTCCACAGCTATGGTTCTACGCCACGATTCCTTAACAAAGTGCGTTCTTCATGTGTACTGAACATTCCCCCTGCAGAACTGTTGTCTGTAGCATCCCCACGCAAGTTTTACCAGCTATATGCAACAGGATAATGAAGGATCATCGGGAGACACTCAGGAACACAACTTAACCCATGGCTACCAAGCCACGCCCCTTGTATTTGTTTTTCACACACAAATGGGGCAGTTATGACATCACTGCTTACACAGACAACCACTTTGGGGTACAAGCCTCTAGCAAATTACAGTGGGATTTTAGACCCAGTAATGAGAGGACACTTTCCTTGCGAACCGTCGTTGGCAGCCGCTGGGTTCGCCTTGAGAAGTCTACAAGTATTGTCCGGCTGCTCTATGTCCCTCTTCAAGGCGCATGCTCTGTTTGCCATTTTAGAGAAACCCAAGGGCACATTACAGCATATGAGGTAATGATTTCGAACACAACGATTAAAATTTCAAGATGTAAAATAGTGAATCCTGCCACGTTTATAGCTGAGCCAATAGCAGACGGCGATCATGTGCATGACTGTTCTAATTATGTTGAATTTCATGATGCTATACCTCTTGTGAAGGAAAATGCTTTAGCAGGAGGAGAAATTCTCTTTATTGATGGTTCTTCAAAAATGTATCAGACTATTGGGGAAAGGCATTCAGGCGCAGCAGTAGTAAGACATAGATTAAATGGAGAATTTGAAGTTGTAGCAAGTGCAAGTCTACCATCTCACTTTTCAGCGCAAGCAGCAGAATTAGTGGCACTTATTGTTGCACTCGAGAAACACGAAGGACAGGAAGTAAAGGTGTACAGTGACTCAGCCCACCTGACGTCAACCGTACACGCAGGGTTAGCATGTTGGAAAAGGAGGGGCTACCTCCGTGCGGATTTCACTGCAGTGCAGCACGCTCCTCTATTGGACAGGAATAAAAAAGCACTACAACTCCCAGTTGCCAAAGCAGTCGTTAAATGAGCAGCTCATACTAAGCGAACAGATTTTATCTCTTGCAGGAACGAAGCCGCAGACGCAGAAGCCAAAAGGGTTGCATATTCTCCAGATATTTTGAGTTTTGATACTAAGAATATTAAGAAAAAGTAGTCACAACCATGTTAATGCAAGAATGGTTTAATAAAATGTCAACAACCCAATTAATGGAGATTCAAGGGAGTGCGCCGGAGGAAGAGCAGGAATTATGGAAACAAAGGGGTGTTATTTATCCCCCACAGAAGCATTATGGCAACAAGACAGCACTGGAAAGCCGGTAATGCCTGTAGCATTAATAAAGGTAACGCTTGAACAGCTGCATTACCCCGCGCATGTAACTAGGGAGAGTCTTGCTGCTAAAATTGCAGAAGACTGGTACATTCTGAATTTGTTGGAACTCGTTGCACTATTTATTGTAATCTGCATTGTGTGTCAAAAGTTTACTGCTGGGCATACACTGAGTACAAATTAGAGGGGTAATACCTCGACCGAATTGTCAGTTTCTGCATTTACATATTGTAAGGTGTGTAATGGATATCGGTATCTATTAATGGTGGTGTGTCCCTTCAATAGGTGGATTGAGGCAGGTCCAGGCACACACCCTGATGGCAATTGCGCAGCAAGGTTTTTAGTGCATGAAGTTTTTTCCGAGATGGGGTGTGTGTGAAGTGCTGTGATACGATAATGGGCCATATTTTGTTAATGAGGTATTTGAACAGATAGGGCTTCTATTTAACATTAAACATAGGTTTTCTTCTGCTTATCACCACAAGTGAACGGAATATGTGAGAGACTCAACGTCCTCCTTAAAGAAAGGATTACCAAGATTAAATTGACTTTGAAGAAGGGATGGCTATATTGCCTGCCCTTAGCTTTATATGCTATTCGGAATAAGACAGGATCAGACCATCACCTCACCTCTCACAAACATGTGACAGGGCGGCACATGAGAACGCCTCTTACTCCTCCGTCTAGAAGCAGAAGTGATGCCCAGAGTGTAGCTAAAACATTAGGTGATGAGTAGCATGACTATTTGACATGTGTGACCTCTGGTATCACTCTCATTTCATATCAACTCAAGCACCACAAGGGTGTCAGGGTGACAGATAAGACAATTCAACAACCAGCCCAACTTAACTTTTATCAGCATCCATGTTTTATGTTGGTGATCTAGTGCTTATTAAGAATTTTACTAGAAAGTGACATGAGCCACGTATTATTGGCCCCTTCTGCATTGAAAATATAACCCTTCAGCTGTGAAGGTCCAAGGGAGACAAGCTTGGCTTCACTTAGGAGATGTAAAAGTCTGCAAAGGTGAGAACCTCCCTCCCACCATTGTCGATCCAGAAGCAAGACAAAAAGAAGAATTTCAGCTTGTGCAAACTCAATCGATGATGAAGAAGGAGGATGATAAAGCAACGACCAATGGATGAGACAGCTTTAGCTTGGACTAAAGTTTCAGTGGACACTCCTTATACATACTACAGCAGGAGTGAAAAGATTTGCTGAGAATTTTTAGTAGACCAAAAGTGAATTTTAGAAATTCGTTGACGTATCAAAGTTATGCCTAAGCATCAGTACTTGATCAGAAATTGGATACAAGATCAGTATCCAGATTAATTTCGTGGTGCATGCCTGTTCTAAATAATTTAACATATGGTACTTACTGATAGTGATGTGCATCGACTTGTGCTGGACATTTTTATATTTATACTTCAAGCTTATCCTGCTCATGTCAGAAGTGACGTTGAGATTTGCAGTTTTTTACAGGATCCTAAAAATGGCCTTGTGATCAGAATATTCCTCATTGCAATAATTGAGCAGGTTTTACAGTTAAGCATGAGAAATGTTGAAGCTGGCACGGTTCTAGAGAAGGAACAAGTGAAACAACCACCAGAATGGCGAAAATGTGGATGCCAATGTTTTTGTGCATAATATTTGCATGTACGATTACTCTTTTTGTCTTTCTGTTCCTCAAGCTTCACAGTTTCTATCACATTAGTACTTCCAAGGAGGCAGCAGAGGTCACTATGGTTCTCCCCACTATGAGAACTACTGTTGATTTGCTTACACTGAGGTAGAAGCCCCGATGTTTCTCCCTACTATGAGAACTGTTTTTTAATTGCTTCATGAGTATTACACAACCTTTACATTTGGGAGACATGAGAGAAATGCAGAGGAAGATAGTGAGGGGATAAATACATATCTAGACAAAGCAGCATATGTGGGTAATAACATGTGTTATCAGCACATGAGAGAGAGAACATCCAAGGAGAGTTGCTAAATCTGTGTTCTCATATGTTTTGCCATGAATACAGTGCAAACTTTCATTTCCAGAGAAGTCTCAGAACACGATACCAGTTGCCTCATTCATCTTGCAGCATGTATGACCAGAGGACAATTTCAAGGAAGTTGGGACACTTTGCGATGGAGATCGAAATGGTTGTTTCCGTCCCATGATGATTATATCAATACTTCACAGATGGAAAAGCAACCTGGATGAGAGAATGTGCAAGAGGTACAGAGAGTAAATAGATGGGTGTTTGAAGTCATGGGCTAAGCATGCTAAACTGCTGATATGGGTAGAAGATGAATTGGGTCCATTGGTTGTGGTTTCATTGGTGAATACGACATTGTCCTTCCGAAGAGAAGGAAGGAAGGAAACATGTGGGTGATAACATAAGCTGCAAAACTACAGTTGACGTTACCAGAATGAGAGCAGGGACAGCCGTCCTGATGGATCTACATTGGGCTTGTGTGCCCCGGGCCTACATGAAGCTGGCCAAGGACTGGGAGGGACGTGCTCCTCGGTGCTCATCCATGTTCCAGCATTAGTGATTCCTCAGAGTGACCTGAACATTGGAGAAGTTACAAAAGTAGACGCCCATTTGAGGAAGAGAAGAGCGATTGAATTTCTTAATCTAACCAAAAGAGAGAATTACTTCTCAGCTATGTCAATGAAAGCGCATGAATCCATTCCTCATGAACACAGGTTGTTCAGTAAAACTGCTTCAATCTTTACGACTATATTTATGCTTGGGATCCAGACGATGGCTAATGCCAAGTAGTTACAGATCACAAGATGGGAGCTCCTGCAGATGATCAACACAACCATAAAGGGATTCAATGCTATCAAGGAAGAGCTGAGGGCCATACGACTGATGACCCTGCAAAACCGATATGTCTTTGACATGATCACAGCAATGGAAGGAGGAGTTTGCACCAAAATCGGGCCATCATGTTGCACATTTTCATACCGTATCACGATGATGAGAATGGGTCCTTGACATAGGCCATAACATTGTTGATGAACCTGCATAACCAGACTGAAGACGAGACAGAGGACATTGCGGATGACAGTTGGTTTGTTTCCATATTTTCATGGATTCCGCAGTCGATGGCAAACATTTTCAAGTTCCTTTGAGCAATATTGGTGATGGTGATGTTTGGATTCTGTGTGATCAGGATAATAATTGCACAATGCAAGAAGACAGCAAAGAAATCAGTAGGAATGAAGATCATAATCTATGTCGAATCTGGGTTGGGACCCAAGGAATTGACTGATGAAGATGTCTGAAAATACATTGAGGCCAGCATCATACCACTGAAAGGAACGAAGTTCCTGTATCCAAAGAATCCTAAGAAGTATGTGGGAAGATGAGTCTATTGTAATCCAAATGGACAATGCAACTACATGACTTGGAGTGTAGATGGACATGTTAAATCAGCCGGCACCCTGAAGAGGGTGATGAAGAACTGGACTCCTAAGAAACACTTCTTCAAAAGAAAATATCAAGATGTGGAAACCGCTGAAGAAGTGGTTGATGACTCGATCAGAAAGGGAATCTAGAGGAGCACTTATGCCTCTGCACGAAATCCCATCCCCCTACCGCTTGTATGTTGGAAACCTGAGATTGTGCCATGTTGGACACCAGCAGTTGTGACCATACCACAGCGATTATTCAAAAGATGGTACCCACTGAGAAAACCCTAACAAATGTATCCCCAAAGAGACGACAATCTGAGGGAGGAACTCCCTGAAGGAATATGAAAAAGAGCGAAAGAGGAGTTGGTGACAAATGAAAGATGAACGTGACGCCCTGAGAATACTGGCTGACGAAAATGCATGGATCTTACTAAAACTTATTTTGAAGTTAAGAATCGAGTAAACTTTCATATGCGAAAAGAAATTTGCACGTGTGCGAAGCACTGCAGAAACTGCAGGCCGTTCAATAATTGTGCAGATGCTGAAACGCAAGTAGATCAAGTAATCTTAGAAGCTGGCTATATGTAGTGAATAGACTGCAGGCGAAGCAGCCATTGTGTAGAAACTGGACATTGTTGTTATGAATCTAGTAAGCCTGGCCCCATGGAGAGAAAGGCAGAGAACTGTGTTGCAGCAAGAATTAGCTGAGACTGTGCACATGAATGGCGATACTGTTAGGCATGGTGTCAAAGCTGAAGCAGCCAAGACTGGTTATCTATTCTTGAAGGCGGTGAACGTGAGAAGCTAAATCATTCCTTGTTAAGGTGCAAAGAAAGAACACCAAGCGTGCCAAGTTTTATTCATTTAAGACATTTGAATGTTGCAAAATGGACTAAATCATGGTCTCCTGTCACATGAGCCAAGGATGGAAATAGTTGAGCGTGGAGTTCTAGAATGACAATAGTGCATGCTTGCACTCCCCTATATTCCCAGAGACAAGAATACACTGCAAGGCCAAGTTTAAAGAAAATCTTCATGGCAGAAGGCATGGGTGATGAGAGATGACTGGCTAATTGGGTGGGGAGGCGAAGTCAAGTCCACCTCCTGGAACCTGGGCCTGAGCTTACATGCTGCTAAGTGAGCCGAATGTTCTAGACATGGCAAAAGCATGCCAGCCAATTACAGAGGACCGTATAATGAAGGGCCTTATAGTTTTAGAGCCAATGATATACTATGCACTTAATAATGTTGAAGGTGACATGTTTTAGAGATAGGCATAAGTTGTCCACCTGTCAGTAGACAGCCAATCACAATCCCACCCCTTATAGAAAGTATACTTAGATGTACCCTTTGAACCTATCACAATCACTTGTAGGTTTTTCTTATTTGCAACATAGTATGGTGTCATGTCTGATGTTTTTTTTGTGTGTAAAAAACAGATTTAATGAGTAATGCTCTGAGAGCTGGAGCGAACGTCTGTTGATGTCCGTTGTTACTCCCTGTTTTAGATAATTGTTAATAAAACAGCAACCTTTGCCATCTTCCCGAGTTGGTTTGATTATTTGGTGTCTGAGTTATTCTGCTTTCCATCCATTGCCTGCACGCTATCCAAAGGGCTTTACTCTCACGTGGTAGCACTGCGGATGGTCCAAGATCCATACTAGTTTGTCTCCAGAGTTTCGGACCATCGGGCATCCTCTGCCATTAGGCGGAAGATTGCAGGGTTTCCTGTGGAGAGCAGCCTAATAGAAATAAATTTACAAGAAGAACCAAGAAGGTGGGCAGGACCCCCTTTGATGAAATCCCTACTCCCCGTACAGAAGGCGAAGTTGTCAGATTGTAGGAGGAGTCGATATTGAAGGCCTTGAGTTGATTAACGAACGAATGATGAGTAAACTAGGGGGAATGGCAAATTAAGGGGATGAGGTTGTGATAATTTCTGAGTAACAGGAAATATTTTGTGTAGAGAAGATAAGCACCTAGAGTCCTAACTCAGGGGAGTTCAGAAGGAGACGTCTCAAACTCCAGTGGGAGTAGAGTGAAAAATATAATGTGTGCCATCTTCCTGAGTTGGTTCGATTATTTGGTGTCAAAGTTATTCGGCATTCCATCCATTGCATGCACACTATCCAAAGGGCCTTACGCTAATTATAAAGTGTCACAAGAAGAACAAAGCCTGATATGATATGATTGGTTATTTATAACATGCTTAATACCCAGAGGTTTCTAAGCGCGGACCCGGGATCAAACTTGTGTTGCTCCGTGTCGTCTTGCTTCGAAGGCGGGCGTGTTGCCACTGAGCTATCCTCCCGAGATTAGAGGTGTAGATGACTAACAAGAGCTGACAATGTACGTAGCTGGTGTATGCCTCTTGTGCCAGCAGTAAACTCCCCACTAATTATTTAATTGTGAGACAGAAGAAAGGATATAGTATCATCTAAAAGTATCTTAGTGTCTCTAGATGATGAGATAATGAGATGCAGAATGCCAGGATAGCTTCACAACACAAATATGTAAAGGGTGCATTCAAATGAAAATAGCACAATCTATACCAAATATGCCAGAGAAAGCTCATTTCATGCAATGACTCAAAGGGCGAGAACAAGGCTTGAAGAGGGAATATTGTGACAATTGCCTCCCACTGCCCAGGTCCTGCAACACACAGAAACCCATGGGTCACACAACAGGACAGGCAGAATTCCCCACCAGGCTATAAGTGGCGGGTAGCCACTGTTTTACGGTGTCATTGGCACATCCTCTAAGTATACTTTAACTCACTTAAATATATGAGCAAAACCTTTGATGTTGCCAGAAGTTGCAAAGGCCCTATATTGACTCTGTAAAAAAGTATGCACTTAACTGACCGCCACCAGATAATAAAACAGTCTCTGGGCTGTCCCTATATACAAAAGGTACATTTAAAGAAGCGGTACCAAAGTTCCAGTTTTTCATTCAGTCTTCAAAGTGTATATGAGCAGTAATTATATTAAATATGACTTTATCCAGTGAAAAGGGACACGATTAGCAGAATGGATGATAAATATGTGTTGCAAGACACAGGGCAACAAAGCAATGCCATTGAATAGTCCTCCCACAAGAAGTGTGTGATCGGGCGGTGTCTCTCCCCACAAGAAGTGCGTGATAGGGCAGTGTCTCCCACCACAAGAAGTGCGTGATCGGGCAGTGTCTCCCACCACAAGAAGTGTGTGATCAGGGAGTGTCTCTCCGCACAGAAATCGTGTGATTGGAGAGTGCCTCTCCCACAAGAAATGTGTAATCAGGGAGTGTCTCTTCCCACAAGAAGTGTGTGATCAGGGAGTGTCTTTCCCCACTGAAGTGTTTGATCAGAGAGTGTCTCGCCCCATAGTGACTGTCTGTCTTGCAGGTGTGTGCAGGGCATTGTCCAGAGTTATGTCCATTCTCTGTGTACAGAGAACACTCCACCATACATGTTCAGAATGCAAACTATTAATCACCATTTTAGGGGAAATGAAGAACACCCTGGATTTAGTCTGCAGCTGTGTGGTCTACAAAACATGTTGAATCATTTCCCTGCCTCATCCTGCTCGCATACAACTGGGCACAGCTTTATTCCAAGTAACCCACAGAATAGGAGAGCCCCCATTTTTTATAGGAAGAAAATATCGTAAAATACAGTTTTTTGATACAATCGTTGACTACGCCAATTATACTAATGATGTTCCCCCTTATGAAAATTGGTGTTATGTTTGTGAGGACGGGAAAGCATATAAATGGTTAAAGAAGCATTAGTCAAGTATGTTATCTGGCTAGTGTATTCCCTGGAATTTATGTGGCCTCAACAGAAAATATATACCAGTGTGTGACATTACAAACAGGGAAAAGACAAGTGGACCAGACTGATACTTATGCCCAGCTGGCAGCAGGTTTTGGGAAAGGGATACTACCATTATTAGGGGTTGCCCTTAACCCCAGAAGCATTTGTAGGGTCAGTAGAGTGTTTAGAAGTATGTTGAATGAGACTGTAAATGCATTTGTGAATCTAATAACTGAACAGAACACTATTAGATTGGTGGCACTTCAAAATAGGATGGTGTTGGACATTCTCATGGCTGCAAGGGGAGGGGACTGTAAAATAGTGGGCTCCTCTTGCTGTGCATGCATACCAGACAGCGCCAAAGCTATATTTGATGCTATTGATCGGTAACACGCATTAGGAGAAGCAGTACATTATGAGGTCGGACAGTAGAGCAGCTGGTCCCAATGGTTTTTAAAGGATTGGGGATGGAAATTGCTGTCTCCCTTATTAGTGGTATTTGGCTTGATGTTAGGTTGTTGTTGTCTCCATTAAAACTCTGTTTGTTGTTCCCTTTTATCTCAGAGCTGTGTTAGGGTAGTAAAAAGAATGGAGCCCCTCTCCATGGATAGTCATAAAATTAATATCATGATGAGGGAAGAAATGCAAATTCAAGATTTAATGGATATAGATATTGAAAGTCTAACTGATTTAGGCAATAAGGAATTAGCTTAGGCTAAAATGAGGGTTTGTTAGAATATAATAATGAAATGCATTTTTTTTAGCGCTAAACATATCCCTTTTTGCAATCAAAATGCTGTTCTTTTAGCAATGTTCAAAAGGGGTTGCATTTGTCAGTTTCACTGAGTAAATCAAAATGGAAATGTGTTTGTGGCTTTGACTGTCAGTCAATATAAGAACGTGTTATGACAGAAGAAGACTGGGTCCATGTAGAGGGCATTTTTTAGCCACCTGGCCTTCACTGATAAACTTAGATGTAACAAGATTAAAAGTAGGACCTCCCATTCAGCGAAGTGAGAAAAGCTGTTTCAATATGTTTCATTCTCTTAGCTAAATGCTAACCAAAGTCTAGTTACTCACTGATTCATAATGTTCAGCCCTTCCATTCTTGAAAAAAGCACAAAAGGTATCTTTAAAAGGTTGTGCAAATAGCGTGACCATTATTGGAATGAAGGGCAGGCAGGTTCTGTGTTTAAGGACCTCATACATAAGTCACCAACCATGAACTGGTGGATAAAGTATGCGATTGAGCCAAAAAGCAAAGTAAAGACTCTTGACATAGCAAGAATATCTGTTGAATATGCAATTTGCCGTGCCCTCTTGGGATCAGGTGAATTATTGTGTGTGTAGTTTAAACATATTTGTGTTACTATCGTTTGCAAATGAATAACAAATGACCTATGTTGATGCAGGCTCCGTTTTTTTAAAATAAAAAAGCAACATGGTGAACAATTCAGGCACTTCACTTCTCCACTCCCCATGAAATACTGGTCGTGGCTGAACCTGAAATCCGCTCGAGTGTATTGTTTGTGAATAATAAAATCTGTCTTGTAATTTTTGAAAACTCTGTTTCAGATGCTGTTTTGTTTGAATTATAGCGCTTCGAAGTCTCAGCCTGGTTTGGCTTGCCATAAAGTTAAGTTCCAACTGTGATGATACGCATAACTTTAGGTCTTTTTATAGATGCGTGGATAGCATTGAGATGTGCATGTATTACTGCCGGTTATGGGGGTTCCTAAAAACAGAAACTTCTATTGGATTCCATGCTGCTGATAGTCAGAGGGGAACCTGCTAATGATGGGCCTGCTTACAGAGATGTCAGACTTGGAGAGTAGGCCGAGTGCAGGATGAGTGCTGAGAGGAAGGGAGGGAGAGAATAAGGAAAGGTAAAACAGAATCTCCTCAAATACAAACCATAATCCGGATGGTCTCGGGTGGATGGGGGAGGAATGGTATGAAACAGATTCAATGATATTGGAAGAGGCAGATGCTATCCTGAGACTATAAGCATATGGTGGTATTAGGCCTGCATCTATGTTCCAATTGCATGGATGTATTAGTGAAAACCATGTATGAAACTGCAAAGTTTGAGGTCCCACACACCCCCTAGGATCCCCCCAGCTTTCTACATGGGAATGGTCACCAGTGGTAGAGGGTACAGCTAGGGAACCTGAGAGGGTGTGTGAGCAGTGGCATCACTAATTAACTGTCCTAAAGTCACTGCCTAAGCTGAAGGATAGCTCTGCTGCCTAGGATACCACAATGCATTGGAAAACCTATGGTCATTTACACAAATGCATTAGAAAAGTGTGTGTCCCTAAACTCCAACTAGACTTTAAAAGTTTTCTCTGTGAGGTGTTGGCTTGTATTTATTCCCCAGTGGTTTCAAAGTTCACATGACAACTACATAACTCAAATGTCCTGCTGGCGATAGGCACAGAACTCTTTATGGAAAACAAATGCCCCCCACTCTCTCCCTTACAGGCTCTCGGGCTTTCCCATGGTGTACAGGGTGTGTCTACATTCATGCATTTAACATGTTTCACATTACTTCTGATCCCCCATGGAACTGACAGTGCCTTATCCCATGATCACTAGTTCTGATTTATTCGCATGCATTCACCCCCAGTACTGTGGGTGCACCCATGCCATCTGTAAAAGTCTGACACATCTCACCTCTCCCTCCCCTCTTCCTGACTGTGCAGACTGACGCTTTGTAGGAAGCCTGGTGAAAACCTGCTGCCACCCTGGTAGCTCTGGCAAGCATCTCCAGTCTAACTATATACTTTTGGAAGTATGGCCTCCAGAACAGGGCCCTATGGTCCAAGTGAGGCCCCCACCAATCATGCTCCCCGCTTTAGCAGAACCTCTCCTTTCTGCTGATTAAACTTCTCTAGATTCACCCCAACATGCTTCAAGAAAAGAAGAAGCAGTTCACAGTATATAGTATCATATGCATTGGGAAAGGAATGCTTAGAAGTGTAACAGGGGCGCATGGTAGGGTGACACCTTGACTGCCCATCTGTCAACACCACACAGGGTGCTAGCATGCAAGATGTGCAAGGAAATGCAGGCTTCGATTTGGACCTCTTGAGGTGATGTGTGGGTGCTTCAGGTCCACCTCCAATTGCAATGCAACTGGACAGAAAGAAATGATAGGCCAGGTAAGAGGACATAGATTATTCATTTAGTGTAGCGCCTCATGTTGCCTTTTGGCACCTTCACAGCACTATTGGCAACCTCATATTGGGAGCGTAGGTTTGATCGCATCAGCAGGATCAAAGCCTTGCCAGCACTCACACTTGAATGTGTTATTTTGAGTTCAGGGCAGCATAGTGACTTCCCGAGTACTCTCTGCAATTTCAAAGCCTGCCCCTTTCTGTCAGCAGAGCATTACAATGAGAGCAACTAGAGGCCGATGACTACAGCCACTGTAGTTATGGGGCTACTGGCAGGGACGGTTGTCCCTAAAAAAAAGTGTGAATGGGGTAATAAGAAATAAGAGGGGTGCATAATGTTGCATCCTATGTGAATTAATAAGATTTACAGTTTTAAAACCCAAGGGAAATTTGAATGATGCTGCTGTGACCTTTCATTCACGATGGGAGAAATAAAGATAAAACCATACACGTTTTGTTCTGTGTTTCTAGAATAATTTGTTTGTGGTTAGCTTATTTTGTAATGTATATTCTTTTCAAGACATCTCTATAAAACAACGCATTACTAAAGCTCATGAAGCCCAAACCGTAACACATATTTATATGAACTAAAGCTGAGAAGATGTGTGCTCAAGCGCTTAAATAGCCGACAGCCTGGTTTCAACAGTGGCGGCCACTGTAGGCGAGGGGCGGCGCACCCGCCTGAGCGGCAGGCCGCCCCCTCACCTGAGTGACAGGCAGTACAGAACCCCGTGCACTTCATATTCACGGGGGACTGAGCTGCTTGCCTCTCTGCACAGGCACGTCCCCGCTACGTTATTTATTTATTTTTTGGTTTGTTGCTGGGGCTTTTCAACAACCATAGTGGCAATAATGGGAGCCAGCGGGGCATCGGAAAACTGGCCCTGCCAGCTCTCATTAATACGCCAACAGCGTGAACACACTGAATGACATCAGAGGCATCCTCTCCTGGCAGACAGTGGGCCTCATCATGAGTTGGGCAGTAGTCCTTAAATGCAGTGGTAACTCTATTACCGCTGCATTTAAGGGCACGCCCAAACATGGGTCTGGCGTGTTTACCCTCAGCTCAGAGCCTTAGGGTGGCCAAACTGGCATCATTTACATAGGGCACCATAGCCTCCACCATGCCAGCATAGAGGAGCCTTTATAAAGCTCCCTTGTGCTGGCACAGAAGCAGCCAGGGCGCTGTATGTAAAATAAAAGGCTCCCACTTGCTGGTGCTCCAGTGGTGCCCTACATGTATGAAAAGCCACCCCGCGCCCCTCTGTGGGGCAAGCTTTTCAGTTACTTAGGGCGCCACTGCCTCGCCAGCATCTTGGGCAGCTTTTCTATTACAAAGGTTCTATTACAAAGGTTGCCACTGCCACCTTGGGAGAACCTTCCCAGCTCATGTGGTGGAGGGACCCTATTTACATTAAAAGTGCCCTGCTGTCATGCTGGCGCAGGGCGCTCCAGCTCGGGAGCAGAGAGCTTTTTATTTGAATAGGGCGACGCTGCCATGCCACCACGGGGCAGCCTTTGAAAGGCTCCCATGAGCTTGCGTGGTAGCAGCCCCCTATTTAAGTGCACAGCTCTCAGCTCCAGTGCTGGAGCAGGAAGCTTTTTACTTAAGCAGGGGTCCGCCGCCACAATAGTATGGGGCAAGTGACCCATGCTGGCTGAAAGGCTTCCCGAGCTGGTGTGGTAGTGGCACTGTATTTAACTGAAAAATACCTCACTCCTGTGTTGGAGAAGAGAGCTTGTCACTGAAATAGGGCGCTGCTGCCCAAAGATAAAATACCCTTGTCCGTCCTCCTTGGGGCCAAGGGTCATGGCCAAATCTGGAATTTTGCATAAAAGCTAATAGAATTTTGGGAATATAATAATTTTGTATGTACCCAAAAATGCTCTTTGCCTTTATGCTAAATGCATGTTTCAAATTAATTTAAAATTTAAAACATGTCTGTGATAGTGATTCAGCAAGAGATTCTTTTGAGTGAGTAATGGAAGCTGTTCTCCGCTGTTTTCATTGGTCACGATACTCACCCTAACAAAAAGATGTCTGTGAATTGCAGGACATATATACCAATTTGGACATCTTTTCACCAGGATCTGAGGCTGCCTGTTCTTTCTGTATTCAGTCTCATGCAAGTCTTCTGAATCAGATCTGGGAGTTTCCTGGGTCAGTTGTGGCCCTCGGGACAGAAAAGCTTCCCGTGCTGGTGCCAGCAGCTTTTCTTTTACCTAGGGTGCATCCCTGAGCTGGTGTGGTGGTGGAGCCAGCATCAAATCTTTTTTTAAGGGTGGCTGGATAACAGTTTTCAAAGCTAGTCGTTATAGGTATTGGTTATTGGTATTGCCTGGGTGGTCTTTTGTCCTGTGCCACTGCATGTTTGCTGCTGCTGCCATGTTGAATGTTTAAATGTAAATAGTCTGCTCTCCAAGGTGAGAAATCTGACAGGATCTTGGTAGCACCCCTTTACCATAGGGTTTAGCACTCATACAGAGTGCTGCCTTCTTCCTGCAACCTACTCAAAGTGAGAGACTGATGCCCGTCCAAGGCAGGGTTTGGCACCATCCTGTTTAAGTGAAAAGCTCCTGTACTGGCGTCAGGGGCGCCACATTTTGTTTCACCATCAGTGCTTCCAGAGCTAAGGCCGTCCCTGCCTACATTGAATGTAGGCCAGTCTATCCAAGTAATAACACTGGTCTTTGTTTTACACTTGATGTACAGACAGTTACTGTGCATCAAGGGGAAAGCAAACATGGGAAGTGTTATTACCCATAGATGCCACCTTTTCACAGTGGGCCTGTGGGTCACTTATGAGTTGCTCACACTCCCATGGCCTGCACTCCGAAAATTGCATAAATTGTTTATCTCTGCCCACCTCACTAAAAGGAGAAAATGCACTGAACCCACATCATTGAGGACAATTCCATTAGAATTAGAAACAAGCACAGGTCCCTTTCATGGACCTTTTTGTAATACTGTTTAATAGCATAGATAATCGTCTTTGCCACAATAGAACTGACAATTAGATGTGATTTGTGATTAGTTTGAAAGACATGAATGTTATCTTATTTGCAACACTCAGCTTTAGTGTGTGCTGCCTTGCCCTTAATAGGTAATTAGAAGTGATGGAGTTGCACTGGAGTGCTTTGTGATCTTAGGCAAAACTGTTCTGGGAATGTGCGTTTACTAGCAGTGAGTTTCTTGACAAATTGAAACACCAGCAATGAATATATGTAATCATGGGGCATACACAATTATCTGGACGTACAATTAACCCAATTGTAAACACTTGTATATTGGTGCACGGTGTAATGAATCTGATGATTTCATCACTCCTTTCCCGGTGGTAGCCTTTCCTCATGTGACCAGGGGACAGCTTCCGCTACCTGATCCTGACTCTGGAGGTGGCTATTTGATGGAGGATCACATGAGGGGAGTCAACCCTGAGAGGCATGGACATGCATCTTCAGATGAGACCTGGTATGCCCTTTCCCTTTTAGGGATATCCCCTCCATTCCTCATGCCTTGATGGCATACTGTAATCATCCCCTTCAACAACCCACAAAGCTTGCTGACAGTACCTTTAAATATTCTGTAGCAAACAGAAAGACAAAGACTGACACGAGGAGGAAGCCAACCAGAATGTAGATTGCTTGACAGAAGCAAAGTAAGCAGTCTAGAAGTTGGAGGAATCTGATTGGCTGCAGGCAACTCCCTTGCTTGAAGTGGGAGTTCACAGATATAACAGCTGAGAGCAACGGGGAGATCCAACCGGCTAGCCACTGCCAGGGAAGCCATGCTGTCAGGTGGACAGACGAATGAGGTGACGTGGGAGAACCGTGGAGACTTGGGCTGGGAATCCAGGAAGCGGTGGACAGGGCAGAGAAGCAACATGGAGAAAGGAGGAGCTAGCCTCTGCACCAGAAATGCATTCCCACAGGCAGGAGAGATGCCGATTTGGGACACAAGGCAGAAAAGGAGCTTCGCTCCGGTAAGGGAAACCGAATCGATGTGCAGACCGCCACCAGCCACAGAGACGTGTTGCCCGAAAGCGAGAGAGAGAGCGGAAGCAGTAAAGGACCAGAGCGGGGTCAGCAAAGCCAAGGAAGCTGCCCTAAAGCCGGTGAGCCCACAGTGGAAGGTCGAGGACCTCTGAGGGAGCTCGAGAAGGCATTTCCTTATTGTAATGTGAGGCAAATTTCCTACGGCTTACATCACAAATTGATTTTCATAGTCTCAGCATTTGGGGAGATAATAATACACACGTAATGGGGAGAACCTGGGGAAGACCCATACCTCTAGTACTGAAGGAAAAAGACAGAATTGTAAAATAAAGTCCTGGCAGGAAAGTATACCAGGTGAAGAGTGGATCTGGGATCCGCACCCAAGAAGAGTTGTGGTGTACAAAGGTCCTGGCAGGAGGGTATACCAGGTGTTTGCGAGTCTGCGACCCAGACCCAAATTGTGTAAAGGAACTGTACAAAAGAACCTGGCAGGGTAGTTTACCAGGTGCTGTGTGAGTCTTAGACCGACACCCAAGTTGTGGTACCTTGAAAAGAGAAGCCAAAGGAAGATTTTGATTTGCATTCATGGTTTTTGAAATGAGAATCCCAACAAAGATTCACACCCTTAGGATTTTGAATTACATTGACTTTGGAAAAGACGTAGGGAATGCAGTCGTTTCTCCTGGTGTGGATTGCAACACCAACAGGAAGGGATTGTCCTCTTGGGCTACAAAGAACTTGGTTATTCTTTTGAACTTTCCCTTGATGGAGAGAAACCTGGGGAAGAGAGTCATTCCCTGGAATTGTTAACATTATATATTTTAAATGTTTTTTTGATTTATAGCTTTTTGTTGAACTTGAACATTTGTGCACTTTCCAAGCCAAAGACATTACCCTTAACACCTTAGAGTTACTTTTACAATGAGAGGGGTAGGATAGGATTTTGAACACATGGCTTTTTTGCTTTGGACATCTTGACACAGGAAATACCCTTAGTTTTAGGTTGCGCTAGTGAAATACCTGCTAGATTAGGAACAGTGAGGAATTTCCCAACACCCTTTATTATTTTAATAAAGGTCTGTATACTGCTAATGTATTGTACCTGTTTTGTACCTGTTTTGTATATTGCTCGCCTATGTCTGTGCTGCCAAGCTAAATAAAAAGAAGTTAAAAAAAAAAAAAAAAGATCTGTACCAGTCCTCTGTGTCCTCTGTGTCCACATTTCATTCCTGGTTCCTCACTTAGATATACCTTCTGAATGTAGCATTTTTCTTCAATCCATACCCACCAATAACTTATGTGCCTGACCCAAACAACCTTAAATCATTTTCTGGAGATGTGGCAGCAAGTCTATACACTTCTGGGCTATGAATCTGCCAACTTTATGAGATTACAGGAGGGTCAAAGCTCTGTCACTGGCACAAGCTGATCTCAGTAAAGCCATTGTATGGAAATGAAAGGCTTACTCTGTATGTAAAAGGGTCATCACTTTAGTGATGACTGTTTTTTATGGCTGCCCTGTTTGCCCATTTTTTGACACATTTGTCACTAGACTACATCCAATTTAGGCCAGTCTAGCCAGCCAGATTGACTTTCTTTCTGTGGCACAGTACTGCTTTACTGTTTAGGAGTCCTTATATGGGAATACTAACATATTGGTGCAGCATGTATGGATATTTATGGGAACAGCCAGCATGGAAATATTTTATATACTAGCATATGTTGTGGGCAAAGGCATAATGAAAATGCATTAGGAAATGGTCCTGGGCACTGTTGGTAACTTGCATCTTTTGGGTTTTTCATGCGCTACCATACAAAATTGACTGCAAACTGTGTGGCTTTTCATCATATTTTTCACAGAAAGTGCTGTACAATTCTCAATTTTACCCCATTATTTTAAAAAAAGTCTTGGGGGGGTTAGGGGAGAGCCCCTGCCCCCCACCCCCCAAAACCTCCTGGTTTGGTTTGGGTTGTCTTGCTGCGCTCGGTCACTCATGCACATTAGGAACATACATTTACATGCCATCAGTTCAAAAATGTATCAGCTGCCACTGCCACTCAACCAAAGTGTGGGATCCTGGGCAAATCATTTAATCTCACAATTGGGGGTCATTACAAGGTCCCCGATCTGGATATATTGCTGGTAAAATTGTCAGTAATTCTGGCACAGGCAATTTTTCCAGACCAGGGAAACACTAGTTTGCCGGTGAGGCACTGACTTACCACCAGGCCTGACCTGCCAGTAAATCAGGCCCCTACCGGCAAATCAATTCTGGAATTACCGGCACCAGTACTACCAGTTATGACAAATCAACTTCTGAGGCACCAGTGGTCCAGGGATGAATATCGTTTTTTTAAACCATCAATTAGCACCACACCTCTAGTACACCATAAGGGATCCAAACAGATTGGAAACACAAGCAAATTATAAACATCCTTGTTCAATGTTGGTAACCTGGATGGAATGGCAGGCTTATCTCGGCAAGGTCGTGGATCGTTGGTTAGGTGCAACACAGTGAAAATACAATTATTACCCAATGATAAAAGGGACTGTCCAGTCAAGTTTGTATAAAGATATTTACTTTATTATTATCACAACAGACAGTTCTAGCACACTACAAAATACAACCGACCCTGTAAAGGAATACAGAGGACAGACAGTTTCAAGAAGGAAAAGGGATGCACTTTGATACTGACAGGAGGGTAGCTGGTAAAGTAATTAATTACAATAGATCAAGGATACTTGCTTTCAACACAAAGGGAGCAATGGGTCATAAAATGTCACTAGGGGCCTTCGGATAAGGATAGGGGGAAAGAACTGCAATGTACCTTGTGCTTGTAGAAGTTCTTGATGCTCATCAGGGTCGGTTTCAGGGCACTTTGCAGCTCATGCAACAGAGTTCAAGATTGAAGACAGCCTTGGGTATCTGGCGGCAAGCAGTTCGGCGAGCGAGGCTGGACAGACAGCTGTAGTCTGGCCTACGTGGTGGCCCAGGGTCAGGAATCTCAGTGCTCGTTGGCGAGTGTGAAGCACTGATCGAGGAGTCTCGGATGATGTTAGCGACTGCGGAGTGACAACAGTCACCTGTGCAGTCCATTGCAGCTTGAGTGGCTTGACTGGGTCGAAAATGTCCTTTAAGTTAGAGGATGAACTCCTCCTAGCTTCTTCACTGGGCTTGTGTCGTACTTTAAAGCAGACGGCCGAAAGCTGAGGAGATTGTTTCAGGCATCTGCCTTGTCGTGGGTTTGGTTCAGAGACTCTCTGCACTTCCCGCCTAGGAAGCTTGCTTGCAGAGCCTAGCAGGTCACACAGTGTGCTGGCTGTGTACCGGTTCTGGATTTGCTGAGGGTCCTTTGGATTCAGTATCTCCCTCTGTTCCCTGTCAGATGTTTAGGGGAGGGATCTTGTTTCCCTCTTTGGATATTCTGCTCTTCCTTCACTGGCGGAAGCTGCAGGGCAAACTGTACCTTCAGCCGAGGTCCAAAGGAGTTCTTCTTGTTACTCCTTGCAAAGTCTTCAGATGATCTGACAAAAGAGGGTCTCAGCCATCTTTTAAAGCCAAATGGGCCACAGTGATTGGTGTAGGTTACGCCTACCTTAATGAACCAATCCTGAGTCCCCACCAACAATCTCCTGTATGCATGAGCTCATAACCAGAGTGATTTGCAAAAGAAAATGTAAAGGGGTGAAAACATGTAATACTAAGTCCCACCCATCTACCTGTCTGTTGTGGATCAAAGGGTCTCTCTAGTTAATGGACTTCTCTGTGGTGGCAGGTCTCCCTTGTAGCTGCGGCAAGAAGACTTTCTGTCTCCATCAATCCACATTCTCGTACCTTCTGAATGGGGTCCCCCTGCGGCAATGACTACTGTAAATACAGAGTTCCAGACATGACAGGTCACTGCCCTTGATAGCGAGAGGCGGGAGCTGGCTTCAGGTTGACACAGTGCAATTCAAAGGTGTGTTGGGGTTTCCTGTCGCCTTTGTTTTAGCCTCTACAGCCAGGCCCTAGGTGGGCCTGTTTGAAGTATACTCTATTAGTATGTTACTCATGTTAATTATTGCCACCATCTGCAGAGGGTAAGCAAATGGACAGGGCGGATCCATGGAGCCTTTGATAGTTAATTAGGCTGGCCATGACAGGAGGAAGGTTTTGGCCCTCCCCCTTCTGAGATGCATGGTGTACTCCAGCTGTCAGATCGTAACTAAATGACAGGGAGGACTGCGTCCGTAGGCTGTGTTTGCCCAGAGTACACGGGTCTATGTGTATGTCATGCGGTGAGCATAAGAAAATTTGTGCGGATTAGCCCCACACATTTTCCGGAGGTTGATCTACCATCATTCAAACTCATATAAATAAATTAAAAAGCCAAGGCGAGCTCACACCCACCCATGTAATTCCGCAAGCCCCTCCATGGAGTTCTATATGCTGCCGGAATTCCCAGCGGGAGACCGGTAATCTTGTAATGAGCACCAATGTCTTATTTGGAATCTCTGGAAATTATTCAGTTCACAGTTTATATTGTTATATCTGATATTATTTTTAAATAAATAAGCCTCAATTATGGTTTACTTAACTGTAGAGATGCTTCATATACAGTGACCATTTATATCTGTCACTCCACAAACGTATTTGTCTTATGGTACCTTTGTGTAATGTCACTTCCCTTGGTGCACCTAAGTATCAAAAACTGGTGACCCTCCTTGATTATTTGTTTTCAGTGATGTTGGTTCTGATGATGTTCGTACATATGCAAAATTTGTTGATTTCCATGTCTTTTGCTGCACAGTTCCTGACAGAATTCTAACATGTCAGTACCCTGCATTCAAAATGGTACTGCAGTTTTATTTTTTTGTGGTGTGTACGAAATAAAATGCCATTTGCCACTGATGTTAGCCAAAAAGTGGATACTGGGCAAAGTGGGTTGCGAATGACATAGTACGGAACTGCGCACACACCACAGACTAGTCCACTGGCTTAATGGAGGCACCCAGAGCCCCCGCAGTGCAGAGGGCCCTGCTACCACTTGTCCTGGGAGGAGACTCCACTTGGAGTTTTAAAAAAATGCAATTTGTTTCTTTTTTTAAATAACACAAAACAAATCTTTTTTAATTCACTCTGCTTTCATAAAGAAATAATTTCTGTAACAGAAATAATTTCTTTATGAAGGCAGGGTGACTACAAAAATAAACTTTCTTTTTGAAGTTCGAGCGCTCCCCCTCCACCCCATGGCATGGAAGACCCTAGGCTGGAGGCCTCCATGTCATGGGGTGGGGGTAGCCCTATGACTCAAAAATAGTTTATTTTTGATGTCACTCTGCCTTCATGAAGAAATTATTTCCTTCATGGTTTGGTCCTTAACTAAAATAATGTATTTGTAAAGTCAGAGTGACTTCAAAAAGATTAAATTTGAAGTAATAGGATTCCCCTCAACCCCATGACGTGTGCGTGTGTGAGTGTATGGTGAAAGGGTGCAACCATAAATGTATAGGTGCCTGCTTCTGTGAGTGTATGGTGAAAGGGTGCACACAAATGTCTGGGTGGATGGGTGTATGTGTACAGTGAATGGGTGCACAATTAAATGTATGGGTGGCTGCATGGGTGTGCCTGTATGGTGAAAGGGTGCACACTTAAATGTATGGATGAGTGTGTGTGCCTATATGGTGTGTGGGATGTTTTAACCCACTTCTGCTCTGCTATGCTGCAGCACTGTGTTATGAGGGTGTCAGAAATAACAAAATGGCCCTGAAACCCTTGTGTGCGCCAAAACCCCTGAAAATCGAGCTTTGCAACGCCCAAAATGTTGGTTGCCCAATCTGCCACGCATGTTGTCAGTGGTGGAACAGAGATCTCACTCCTGGAATATGTCACTGGGCTCCACAACAAGTAGAAATGGAGTACAGAAGGAAAAAGCAGTGTTGCTAAATGAAACCCCAAAATCTTGCTTTAAACTGCAGATTACCGGTACAAAACACCCACAAACATCCAAAATTCTTGCTGGGTGCTACAATTCACTTAGTTTAAGAAATCATTGTTAACTTGCAAGGTCCTGAAAAGTTGAAAGCATAAAAGGATTTCCACAGCAAAAGTGGCCTGTCTTTGGATGTCAAAAATCTCTGTGCAGCAGAGGGCTGCTGGGATGACAGTTGTCCGAAGCCTGCCTGATTAAACTTAAACATGTACATAAACTGAAACCAAATGTTTGCAAACTAAGAGGCCTGTTACTGAGAGTAACCTATCTGCAATTGTTTTGATCCCATGCTTTAAAATCTTGAATCAGAATTCTAGCTGCTATTTTGAAATCACAAGTTTGTTTTAAGCTAAGGGAAAATGCAACAGAATTAACAATTAAATCAAGCCTGGCTAAAAGCTACCAACTGGAATATCAGGTTTCTCCACAGAAGGATGGCCTTTCCCTCCAGCAGGAAATCACACCAAAGTGATAATTATAGGGTTTGGAAAGAACTTGGTCTACAGAGGAAAAAGGGAACAATGAACAGCTGCTGCTAAGGAAATGAGAGGTGTGAGGACAGTCGTAAATGGCCTCTGCAAGGAGCAAACATGGGGGCTTCCAGGGAGAGACCAAGGGGTGGAGCTAAAACAACCATTTGTTGCTTAACAAGGACAAAGAACACATTTTAAAAAGACGGATAACTTACTGTTTAAAATTGTGAAAAATATGAAAATAACAGATTTGTGAATCTAAATTTTGGCTGGACGTTACAAGAGGCGGCAAAATCGTGTGACATGTTCTGGAAAGAAATGGCAGGAAATGTGATTTTACACAAAATGTATTTCTGCTAGAAGTACGAAACTTTATACACGTATGCCCATGTTAAACGCGCACACTTGTAGAAATTTGCTTAAGAATTGGACATTGTGTTCCTGATGAAAAGGGCAAAATACTGTGAAAAGCCAAGACAAGATCCCACAGCTACGGGGTTTTGAGGGATAGCTGCTATATAAAATATGTAATTTGTATATGTGATTCTCATAGAGGTTGCACATGTGTAAATATGTATTGTGCCAAAAGTAGATTTTGGGTTCAAGGGGCTAGGGGTGGATTCTCAGCCTCATAAAATCACACATTAAAGGTGACACACTGTTTCTCTCCTCCTATCAAGGCAGAGAGGAGACTCTGACCCAATCACCTGTCAAAGGGCCGAGTTTAGGATACACCAGCCCACACCCCCCCTTTATCATAGCATAAATAGAGACAGCTCACCACTCAGAAAAACAGACAGATTCATTCACTATCCTGATACTGTTGGAGCACCCTGCTGCTGAACTCTACATCTTCCTTGCTCCAGACTCCATATACTTGGCAAAGCAGAAACCCATTGCATAGCTGAACCATTTTCAGCTAGGCCTCAAATTCCAGAACCAGAACCCCACAAACCTAATGGGAAGCATCAAAATACAGCAGGGCTGCACTGTACTGCTTGCCTGCCAAAATAATTATCATCAGAACCAAGAAGGGCAGATCCAATACAGACCTGTGCCATTCTGTGACCAGAGTGCATTGCAGATCCAATCCACTCCGGTGCCGTGCTGTGACCAGATGCCTTGCTGATTGCTGATCCAATTCGATGTGCCCAGCTGTCTGTCCTAGAACCAGATCCAATTCCCTTACCAGAATCTTGATGGACCAGAATCCTGACGGTTACATTTAAAAACATATCTAGTGAGTATCTATAGAAAGAACTGTGTCACTAGCCTATGTACTTTGTTTAGTTAATCCCTATCTTAAACCTATCGTATCTCATATTCAGCACCTGTATTGTTAGGAGTATTTTTGAATTGTCTGAACCCTCTATCCCTCCTATCTTCCTCCTGTACTAGTATTGCTAAAACTATCTCTGCGCTGATCTTTTCTCATCTGAAGAAGTCGAGTCCTCTGCAGGCAGTCATTCTGATCAAGTGGCTGTGTTCCTGTGTGGTATTCATTTTGTTCATAGTCATCCTCTAGTGTAAGAAACCCATTTGTCATTTTAAAAGTGCATTCCCGTTTTCCAGTCTTGCGCCTATCTCGAAAAAATGACCTCCACTAAAACGTCCTTAACTTGCTCAGTTGTTGTGCTAGAAACAATAATTTAGCTTCTGCTTGTAGCTAACATCCACAGCTTTAAATCACATCTAACGCTGCATTCCAAATCCATACGGTTCTCCCATTATCATGATTATTGTGCAGTGAAAAGTTTGGCGCAAATTTCATTGTTGGGAAATTCTGACACATGTAAAACAGCTTTTGATTGCCTCTGACTTGAATTTTAAGATTTCAAATTGTTTATTGGTATTACATCATTGCTTGTGTTTGTGTGCAACTATCCAAAGTGGCTCCCATACGAATTGAAAACAATTTCAGCAATTTAGATCATATTTAGTGTTTTTGCCCAATCCATTCCCAAGATAACATTAAAAGCCATTCAGACAGCTTGACAGTCCATTCTGTTTTCTTCTGTGTTTGAAAGGGGGAAAGTGGGATTGATATACTGTTGAATTCTGCCATTCCTAAACACCTGCTCTCTCCTCCTATCTCTTTACATTGCCTATTGGGGGTTGAGGGGTGTGCAGGGGGAACCTGTAACCACAGTGCTATCTGATCTGCACATACACAAAAGTATTATTTCTGTGCTGAATTGTTTTGCTCACTATTACTCGTTGTATATTAAAGAGATTAGTCGGTGTTACATCACCCCATTGGTGATTATTGTGTACCCATTAAAACATAGTGTGATTACATTGTAAATACATTAATAAATATTTTAACTTTGCAACCCAGCCTGATTCCTGGTTCAGTAAGACCGGGGGAGTTCCATAAGAGGGGCGTGATATGAGTGTTATATCGTTCAGAATAAAGAACTTTTAGACAAAAATAAATGAGGATTTCAGTGTGCATTACATGCTAGGCGTTGACTTGGGTGTGTGCCGGACTGAAATCACTTACAGCTTGGGGGCTCGTCATGAGATCCTGAATTAGACATACCACTTGTGACATTCTAACACAGCGTGCTAACTGATGGGGTACATACACCCTGTCGGGCTACCATACTGTGCTACACTGTGAAAACACCCTTCAATAGAAATACTCACAGGAGTTGGGCCTGTTTTGCAAAAGTTAAATAACCCTGAGATAAGTCAGAAGGAAATTAATATTTCTGGAATGGCAACCCCAGTGGAAATCAATATGGCAAAAGAACATCTACTGCACACATTTTTTGTCAGGGGTGAATGGGTAGAGCAGGATGAGAATATCTGGCTGCAGGAAATCAAACAACAAATCACTGCCATAGAATTAGATACATGGCAGGACCAGTGTCCATTACACCAGGCACTTAGTGAATTGTATATGGCCCCAAAAGTAAAAGAAGAGCAATGTAAAATTGCCAAAATAGCGTCTTACCTATACCTCCACATTGGAGTAATACAGGAAAAATATGCCGAAAACCTAGATCTGGCAAAGAGGCAAGTACAATCCCTAGAGAAAACCCAAACTGATTTCGACGCTGTGGAGCAAATGCTACAAGAGAGCCAAGAATCAGAGTGAGAAACCAGACAGTACCTGACAAAAATAAAGGAAGATCTGGATCTCCTGCAGCAGGAGAAGGTAGAGCAAGATACCAAATTACTGGCACTGCAAAAAGAGTGTCAAGAAAGGTTGGAATCTTTAAAACAGAGCCAAAAAAAAAACGGGCGCAACAATTAACTTTTAACAGAGTCTGTGCAGAAGACCTCCACGCCTTACAAGACCAGATAGACCAAGTAAAGGAGGAAAATAATAAATTAATAGTAAAGTATCTCCATACTCAAACAGATTTTGGTGAGGAGCGCCAGAAATTATGTGCCATTAGAAAACAAAGGGACGACCTGGCTGCACAGAGGAGTACTCTAATTCAGGAAAGGGATGCCTTAGAGCAGGAAGTCAGCCATTTAAAAACCAAGGTGGAAGAAAATCACCTGGCCCTTCAGGGACTGGGTGAACTCAAAATGGACTATGAAAAGCTGTTAGAGCATACCAGGAGGGTGGAAGATGCTCTGGCAAAGAATAATCAGGCTAGTAAGGATCAGACTCAGGAGGTGAGCCTCCTGCAGCAATAATTGGCTGAATACTCCCAAAGCAAGCAGGAAGCACAGAGAGACAATGAGGCTCTCTGTGGAAAAAATGACAGGCTCCACATACAGATAGCCATGCAGGAACAACTAATAGAGACCAGTAAGGCCTTAATAGAAGAACAAAAGGGTCATATTCTTGCATGCCATCAGACAGTAGGGGCTGAGAGGGATGAGGTCAGTTGGGAGAGGGAAACCCCTGAGTATAACCTCAGGAACCCTGGCACCAGAGACTTTAATCCCTTCAATTCCATGGACTCTGCCACCCCCATGTGCACTGGCTCCTGTGAACAAAGGGCTACGGGGATGGTAGACTTCAACCCAATGGGAAATATGGGGCTAATAGGTCAGCGCCTCCCAGAAATGGATGGGCAGGCATCTATGTACAGGTTCCCAAGTGCTAGGGCCATTTTCCTGATCAGGGAGACTCCAGTGAGGGGAGAATCAGAGAAATGGATCCTCAGAAATATAACTTACCAAGAGATCAGGCAGTGAAGTTTGTTGGGGAATTCCACGAGACTAGGCCCACCAAGAGCATACTAAAGACCTCTTCCCAGCTAGGACAGTGGGGTGGGTACTCAGCCATTCCTGGGAGCAAGGAAGAGTCAGAAGACTCTTCTAAGCGCCACAGGTCCCTAGAGACTAGGCGCCCACATTCTGCCAGCCATTCCCAAGCTCACAGAATCCAGGAGAGTCTAGAAGATCAGACAGCCACCTCTGTAGCAGTACCTCTGAGTCAGAAGATGAGTGGACCAGGGTGACAAGAACTAAAAAGGCTAACAAAGTTAAGGGGGCTTTACTCAAGGATCTCCTGAAGCAAATTAAAGCTATTGGGAGTGTCATCACTCCCTACCACAAAAATGCTAAATATTCGGTTTGGGAGCACCTTGAATTATTTGAGCAGATGATGGAGACTTTCCATCTGAAGGACAGCCAAATCTGTATTCAGTATGTAAAGTGGACGTTTTCTCCTGAGTAGTCTAGCTTCTTTGCGGGGCTGGAGGATCAGAACCATTCCAGATGGTCCACCTATAGGGCGGCCATCCTGAAACATTTTTCCATTCATAGGAACCCTCAAGAGGCTCGCAAGTCAGCCTACAACTCACAGTGTGGGGAATACAAGGCCCTACAAGAATTTGTTCAGGAATTGAAACACGCCTTTGCGCAGACCACTAGAAGGGTGCGCACTGACAGTAAGGAATGTGTGAACACCTTCTTTCATGCTATCCTGAAATATATTATGACCCAGCTAGTGAGGGACTTTCCTGAGAAAAGATCACTAGACTGGGTCATTGAACAAGCAATACACATCTATGAAGTACAGAAGCCTTGGAAAGTAAAACTATTAGCAAAAGCCCCAAACCAACCAACACCCCTGCTGCTGCTAAGGTGGCAGAAGTGAAGGTTGCCCCCATTTTAGATCTGGAGATGGGGGGCCTAAAAACCTTGCCGCGCAGATTCCGACCAACCCCAGACCCAGAAGGCCCTCGGGCCAATCCCAAACAGGGAGCCAGGGAGGTAACCCCACACATGGGACCCCTAACTCCCCTGACTACATCAGCCCGCGCTACAAGGGAAATAGACCCATCTTGGGCTATGTGTGGACTCCTCCAGCCCAAGGGGCGGGGGTCCAACCAGACAGCAGGAAACCCGGGAAACTTCCCTCCTCATTTTCCCCAGGAGGGCAGTAATCCCCCAAATGCGGGACCAAATTTATTTTCCCAGTACCCGCCAAACATCAACCCCCATCCTTCTTGCTCCACTTTCCTGAGCCGAGACAGCCCAATCCAAGAGAGGGGAGGACAAGAGTGGAGGGCTACCCGAACTATCCTATGCAGGGGTATTATGCGAGATGGGATAGTTACCCTTCCCGGGATCAACCCAGGGTAGACTTGAGGACCCCATACTAGCCAGATGGGGTGTCCCAACTAGACGCCAGGTCCAGAACATGGTACAGGATCTGGGTCGCATGCTGAGGGCCCAACAGAACCCTCAGATGAGTATGGCAGCTCATAATTACTCAAATCCAGGGTCTGGTGCTCCAGAACAATGACGGGGGAAGAACCCCGACAACCCCCCCGGTTCCCAGGGAGGAGGCACAAGGGGAAGGGGGTGTAAAGCATTGAGGAAGCTTCCTTTCCCACTTGTAGAAAGCCCCTGAAAATTCAGGAACCAGAACCAAAATCTACTGCCCCCGGAAGTCTGCAACCCAAGGTGCAGAGGTTGGGGAGGAGAAATAAAGAGCCTAAAAAAGCCCATTTTGGGGAGGAGGTGCAAATCTTCTAGTTTGAAGGAGAGGGGTCCTCAGAGGATCCTGGGAAAAAGATCTTCTCCTTCAGGGATGGGGGAACTCCTCCCAAAGAAAGATGGGTAACAAAGGATCCATATCCAGACTGGGTAGATGTGGGGACTGAGTTAAAACCGCCCATCATCAAACCCCAGAAGGACCAGCACGAAAATTCCCTTGTTCAAACCCATTCTGGTGACTGCCTCCAAAAATGGGGTGGGGGACAGCCTAGAATCAGAACCAGGGGAGTCCAAAACTCCCCCCATATCTAGCTGTCACCTCTTTCTTACAGGTTCCCGAGATCCCAAACAAAACCCAGCCCAAATCACCTCTCTGTCAGTATCCAAAGCAAAGAAATTCACCCACCAATTGGCCAAAAATGTGCATTATCTTTGCCCCCTTGAGGAAAAGGAGGGAATATTTTAAGCCCCGGTCCAAACACAGGGGCAATGTACAATTTTGGCACTGGTGAAAACTGGATCCCAAGCTACCCTTCTGTCAAAAAGGGCCTTTGAGCAGCTGAATTCGGAAAGGGGGGAGAAATACCAAATTCCTCTCACCCCTCTTCCTGGACAACTTCAGAACTTCGATGGGAAGGAGATTCCTGTCGAGGGCACTGCGGATTTAGACATTAAAATTTGGCGACACAAGGTGAAGCACCCGGTTATAGTTGTGACTCCAGAGGGCACAACATGTTTACTAGGGAATGACATCCTACATAGATTGTCTCCCCTCATAGATTGTGTAAGCAAGGTCCTCTGGACCCAGACTAACCGACCAATAAAATTGAAATAGAGCATCAACCATGTTAGTTTAAATGGTTGAACAAAAACCTGACCAAGTTGAATTTCACTTCCAGAATAATCAAATCCCAGACGTGACAGTAATTGCAGTAGGACAACAAACTGGTGATGGGTCGTCCTCTCTGTTTCTGAAAATCAACCTTCCTTCCAGTCTAAGGTGTCATTCCACACTGGAAGGAAACAGTCTGAAATTCTATACAAATTCACAATCAGAAAATTCCATTCCTATAGTCCAAAAAGATGAGAAATCAGCTCAAAGCTTGGCCGATTTTCAGAAAATTGGAGAGCAGTTGTTCATCTCTATTCAGTTAAATGAGGGGAAGGACTCTGTTCTCACCCGAGTATGTGTGAACAACGGTAAGAGCTTCATCAGCGAGGCCATGTTCCACAAACTCCCAAAAGATCCAGCCATTCCCACATTTAAACAGTTAGACAAATGGGAAATGAACCTGCAAATACCCAATTCCAAACATCTCCTGTCTAGCAGGTGTATGCTCAGAATTTCCATAGGCAACAAGAGCATAATCCAAAATTGTTGGGTCATGTGAGATGTCCCTGCTGCCTTTTATTTAGGCAATGACATTCTCAATCGCTTTGCCATTAGTTTGGACCTAATAAACTTCAAAGCGTGGTGCCGATTAGCGGGTAATCCCATGGACTTGGATGACCCAGAGAAAGCGTTTCGGTCAGCTCAACTGCTGCCATATGCAGTTGAAATTAAGATTGGATAGGAAGTCACCATCCCAGAACGGACCCAACAATTCTCACTGGAAGTAAAAATTAAAAGAGAACAGAAACTGAGAAATCCTGACGCCTATGTCCATCTTAATGCTCATTTCCAACAGCAAGGGTTGGGGGTAAACCCAACACCACTAGTCAACATAGAACATGACACCATTCCAATAGAGGTGGATTACAACGAGCTAAACAGTATCATTCTGGGCGCAAGCACCATTATTGGAATGGCGGTTGATGACTGACATTTTTCCATAGATTTAGGTAACAAACCGTTAGGACCAATCCCCAAGGACTGTTTTGACAGTGATAGTGACGATGACACAACACAAGACAGGATCTTCACCCGGCATGGAGGGAATTTCCTGGTGTACTCTTCCTGCCCTTATGGTAAGGAAGATGTGACCTGTGACTTCAGGAGGGATGAGGTGATCTTTCAAGTCCACAGGGACTGCCTTCCCCACCTAAAGCCATTAGTCCAAGTCAATACCCTGACCAGGGACTTCTCCACCCAGCTGGAGGAGGCCGCTGAGATAGCCAAACCGGAAGTCTTTCCTGACTTCAGGCAGATGGTTGAAGAGAGAGTCAACCTAGCTGATGCCTGCGAGACTCTGGAGCAAAAGCAAAAATTGAAACAAGTTTTCTTAGATTTTCAAGATCTCTTTGCGTTGGACTCATATGATTGTGTTCGCACCGACATGCATACAAGAACAATTCCTACAGACCCTGACATGACTCCAGTGTTTGTGAAGCAATATTGCTTGCCTCTCGCATCAATGGAGTCCCTTACTGAAATAATTAAGAATATTGAGTCCCGTGGGATAATTCGTCCAGTCCACAGCACCTTCAATAATCCGGTGCTGGGGATTTTGAAACCAAACGGCAGTGGAGACTCTGTGCTGACCTAAGGGAGCTCAACAAACAGGTCCATACTTCCCGATGGCCTCTTCCCTACATTGACCAAGGGCTGGCCCAGATCCAGGGGTCACAGGTATTCACTGCAATTGACTTGACCAATGGGTCCTGGACTGTACCTGTCAGCAGGGAGGACCAATACAAACTCTCTTTTCAAAAGGCACAGTGGTGCAGAACCTGTGTCAATTTCTTGGGGAATGAGATAACTCCTCAGGGTCTCTGTCCCCAGGAAAAGAAAGTAGAAGCCCTCCAGCAAATAAAAGACCCCTCCACTCTGCAGGAACTAAGGAGCCTCCTTGGACTAACTAATTAAAGCAGATAGTTCATTGAGGATTACGCAGAGATCGCAAGACCCCTGATCCATCTTTTGAAGGGGGGTCAAGTGGGAGTGGGGTCAAGAACAAGCCGAGGCAGTTAGACAACTCAAACAAAGCCTCTCACAAGCGCCTTGCCTAGCTTACCCTGTCAAAAACAAGGAGTTCTTCTTGGAGACAGAGTTCTAAAATACATGCTTGACTGCAGTATTATATCAAAAGCATGACACGGTCAATAAAGTAATCTCCTATGCGAATAACACTTTATCCTCTGTGGAGGAAAAATTCAACGATTGTGAGAAGGCGCTCCTGGCAACGGTGTGGGCATTGAAGAATTACTGCCCATTTATCCAGTGGGAACACATCATAGTGGAGACGCCACACCAACCTTTGCAATATCTACAAAGTGACAGAATCCAGGCCGGAAATGTGAGTAATTCCTTAATTACATCCTGGATTCTGTCAATGCAAGGCTTTCCTGTGGAGGTCAGATATGGCCAAAACAAGAAGAGTCCCCTTGCGCAAGGTCTGGCTGACTTGCATGATTGTGCCAGAGAAAACTGTCTTGAGGACAAAAGTCTTAAAATCAAGGACAACATGGAGGCATACCTTAATTCTTCACACAAAGTCTATGAAGAAGACAAGTGTGAGGGAATGCCCACTGTCTATGTGGATGGATGCTCCTACCATGTTGACAACAACGGGGAAAAGGAACTTGTGGCCGGCGTAGGGAATGCATTTGTGAATAATGCCCCAGAACCCTCCGCTGAGTACAAAATCGGTCCCCGAAGTAGTCAAGTGGCAGAGCTGATGGCTGTGCATCAAGCCATCCTCACTGCTGTCCAACACCAACTCCACGAACTGGTCATAATCACTGATTCAGATTATGTACAGAACGGGTTCGTGGAGCACCTGGTTAACTGGAAAATCAGAGGCATGCTATGTGCTAATAATAAACCTTTGAAACACAGAAAATTAATACAAAATATTGATGAGTTGGTCACCTCGAATGGGATGACCATCTACTGGAAAAAGATCAAGGGTCATTCTAAAGTAGAGGGACCAGACAAAACTGGAAATGACCTAGTTGATCAGTTGGCCAAAACCGTTGCCATGCAAGGGGATCTACGTGAGATTGAGTTCCTGTTGTGGGAAATCCAGGTCACGGCTATCACTAGGTCCCAGACAAATGCTCACAATTTACTCTCAACTGCACAATGGAGTAAGGAGACCCCAGATGCTGATTTGATTACGTCTCAAAAAGGGGATCCAATAATTGGTAGGTTTTATCAACACATTGAGGACCCTGAGAACTTTCCCTTGATGGATACCGATTACATAGGGAAAGAGGACCTCAGAGTGTTGATGAAATGTCCAAAAATGTTCTGAATCTAAGAAGGTTTGCTGGTAAGGAGATCCATAGCTGGCTATGACCAGTGGGTGGTCCCTTCCTCATTCTGAAGGCTGATGCTAAGTCACGCCCATGATACGCCACAGCCGGTCATCGGGGGTTTCATACGACACTAGAAATCTTGTGAGAGGTTGCATACTGGCCACACATAGGGCAGGACCTTGACCAATACTTGAAGGGGTGTCTTGTGTGTGCACAATTTCAGCCAACATCACTCACACACCGTGCTCCCCTCCAAAAGAGGGGGATGACACTGCCTTGGACAGATTTACAAGTCCATTTTATTGGGCCTGTGATTCGCTCCTCTAGGGGAAACAAGTACATGTTGACCGTAACATGCTTGTTCACTAAATGGGTGGAATGTATCCCGTTCCCAAATTGCAAGGCAGAAACAGCAGCTGCCCTGATGATCAACCACATCTTCTCGTGTTTTGGACTACCCCAAAGGATTGAGTCAGACCGAGGTAGCCACTTCACTAGCGAAGTGATGACAAACATGTGGGAGATACTTGGGGTCAAAATGAAACTACACATTGCCTACCAGCTAGCCTCTAGTGGTGGCGTTGAGAGATACAACACGACTATTGTGAGCATATTGAAAAAGTTTGTGGCAGATTCTGGGCCAAGTTAGGACATTCGATTACCCGTTGCCCTGATTGCCATCAGATCTACCCCTTCTTCTGCAACAAAAATGTCTCAATTTGAGCTGATGACTAGACAAAGAATGGTGCTACCCCAGCATCTTCTCTACAGAACCCAAGAGCAGACCTTGATAAATGCCTCCACAACTCATGAGTATGTTGAGAATCTGAGAAAACACCTTCAACATGCTTTTGCCTATGTTCAGCGGAATCTAGAAAGATCTGCAGACAGTATGAAGACCCACTATGATCTTAAGAGAACTAAAAAGGAATACCAAGTAGGAGACCGGGTCTATTTGTACAATTTCCAAAGGAACCAAGCCAAACAGCGCAAATTCCTCCCAACTTGGCGGGGTCCTTTTGAAAATGTAGACAGAATCTCATCAGTCGCCTACAAAATCTGCATCCTCAAGGGCAGTTTGTCAGAGGGGGAAGACAAGTGGGTCCACATAAACCAGCTGAAGAGTTGCCATCCCAGGCATACTTTGCGGCAAATAGAGGAGCCGACCGGAAACACAGAGGGGGACATTCTGGCAACCTAAAAGAATCCACCTGTTAAAACTATTAGTAAATACAGGCGGGAATATTGTAAATTGTATTTCAATGTATGCATCTGCCCCACTACATGAGTAGTAGTGGGGAAATGTCCATAACCATACGCTGTTCTGTCTCATAGCATTGGAACCAAGAATTTCTAATTACCAAGGAGGACCACTCGGGGACTGGGAGGAAAGTCCCATGGAGCCCGGGGTATCGCTCCATGCTCCCATTCAGGACCGGCGAGGAGAGCATGTCGATCCAGCATTGATGGGAGAAGCAGGTGACTTTCTCCACCTGGACCAAAGAAAGAAAGAACATCCCAATCTCCCGACTTCCCCTTGACGGGTGGTCAAACTCAAGTCGTGAGGGGGGGCACTGTGGGGTGTTTTAACCAACTTATGCTCTGCTATGCACTGTGTTATGAGTGTGCCAGAAATAACAAAATGGCAGCAAAACCCTTGTGCGTGCCAAAACCCCAGAAAATCGCACTTTGCAATGACCAAAAAGATGGCGGCCCAATCTGCCACGCATGTTGTCAGTGGTGGAACAGAGATCTCACTCCTGAAATGTGTCACTGGGCTCCACAACAAGTAAAAATGGAGTACAGAAGGAAAAAGAAGTGTTGTTAAATGAAACCCCAAAACCTTGCTTTAAATCCTTTTTTCTTTGGTGCTGAAACTGCAGAATGCCGGTACAAAACACCCTCAAACATCCAAAATTCTTGCTGGGTGCTACAATTCAATTAGTTTAAGAAATCATTGTGAACTTGCAAGGTCCTGAAAAGCTAAAAGCTTGAAGGGATTTCCACAGCAAAAGTGGCGTGTTTGTGGATGTCAAAAATCTCTGTGTAGCAGAGGGCTGCTGGGATGACAGCTGTCAAGAGCCTGCCTGATTAAACTGAAACATGTACATAAACTGAAACCAAATGTTTGCAAACTAAGAGGCCTGTTACTGAGAGTAACCTATCTGTCATTGTTTTGATCCCATGGTTTAAAATCTTGAATCAGAATTCTAGCTGCTATTTTGAAATCACAAGTTTGTTTTAAGCTAAGGGAAAATGCAACAGAATTGCATCAGAATTAACAATTAAATCAAGTCTGGCTAAAAGCTACCGAACTGGATTATCAGGTTTCTCCACAGAAGGATGGCAGTTCCCTCCAGCAGGAAATCATACCAAAGCGATAATTATAGGGTTTGGTAAGAACCTAGTCTACAGAGGCAAAAGGGAACAATGAACAGCTGCTGCTAAGGATATGTGAGGTGTGAGGACAGTCGTAAATGGCCTCTGCAAGGAACAAACATGGGGGATGGCTCTTGGCTTCCAGGGAGAGACCAAGGGGTGGAGCTAAAACAACCATTTGTTGCTTAACAAGGACAAAGAACACATTTGTAAAAGATGGATAACTTACTGTTTAAAATTGTGAAAAATATGAAAATAGATTTGTGAATCTAAATTTTGGCTGCACGTACAAGAGGCGGCAAAATTGTGTGACATGTTCTGGAAAGAAATGGCAGGAAATGTGATTTTACACAAAATGTATTTCTGCTAGAAGTATGAAACTTTATAAACTTATGCCCATGTTAAACGTGCACACTTGTAGAAATTTGCTTAAGAATTGGACATTGTGTTCCTGATGAAAAGGGCAAAAGTCTGTGAAAAGCTGAGACAAGATCCCACAGCTACGGGGTTTTTGAGGGATAGCTGCTATATAAAATATGTAATTTGCATATGTGATTCTTATAGAGGTTGCACAATTGTGAATATGTATTGTGCTAAAAATAGATTTTGGGTTCAATGGGCAGGGGTGGATTCTCAGCCTCATAAAATCACACCATAAAGGTGACACACTGTTTCTCGCCACCTATCAAGGCAGAAAGGAGACTCTGACCCAATCACCTGTCAAAGGGCCGAGCTTAGGATACACCTACCCACACCCCCCCTTTATCATTGCATAAATAGAGACAGCTAACCACTCAGAAAAACAGACAGATTCACTCACTATCCTGATACTGGTGGAGCACCCTGCTGCTGAACTCGACATCTTCCTTGCTCCAGACTCCAGAAACTTGGCAAAGCAGAAACCCATTGCATAGCTAAACCATTTTCAGCTAGGCCTCAAATTCCAGAACCAGAACCCTACATACCTAAGGGGAAGCATCAAAATACAGCCGGGCTGTGCTGTACTGCTTGCCTGCCGAAACAGTTATCATCAGAACCAGAAGGAGAGATCCAATCCAGTCCTGTGCCATTCTGTGACCAGAGTGCATTGCAGATCCAATCCAGTCCGGTGCCGTGCTGTGACCAGAGCGACTTGCTGATTGCCGATCCAATCCGATGTGCCCAGCTGTCTGTCCTAGAAGCAGATCCAATTCCCTGACCAGAATCTTGACGGACCAGAATCCTGACAATTCCGTTTAAAAACATATCTAGTGAGTGTCTGTAGAAAGAACTGTGTCACTAGCCTATGTAATTTGTTTAGTTAATCCCTATCTTAAACCCATCCTATCTCGTATTCAGAACCTGTATTGTTAGGAGTATTTTTGAATTGTCTGAACCCTCTATCCCTCCTATCTTCCTCCTGTACTAGTATTGCTAAAACTATCTCTGCGCTGATCTTTTCTCATCTGAAGAAGGCGAGTCCTCTGCAGGCAGTCATTCTGATCAAGTGGCTGTGTTCCTGTGTGGTATTTGTTTTGTTCATAGTCATCCTCTAGTGTAAGAAACCCATTTGTCATTTTAAAAGTGCATTCCCGTTTTCCAGTCTTGCGCCTATCTGGAAAAAACAACCTTCACTAAAATGTCCATAACTTCCCGGTTTCTATGCTAGAAACAAAATTTCACCTTCTGCTTGTAGCTAACATCCACAGCTTTACTTTAAATCGCATCTAAAACCGCATTCGAAAACCATACAGTTCTCCCGTTATCGTGATTATCGCACAGTGAAAGGTTTGCTGCGAATTTCGTTGTTGGGAAATTCTGACACGTTTAAAACAGCTTTTGATTGCCTCCGACTTGAATTTAAAGATTTCAAATTGTTTATTGGTATGAAATCATTGCTTGTGTTTTTGTGCAACTATCCAAATCAGCTCCCATAAGAATTTATGACAATTTCAGCAATTTAGATCATATTTAGTGTTTTTGCCCAATCCATTCCCAAGATAACTTTAAAAGCCATTCAGACAGCTTGACAGTCCATTCTGTTTTCTCTTGTGTTTGAAAGGGGGGAAAGTGGGATTGATATACTGTATAATTCTGCCATTCCTGAATACCTGCTCTCTCCTCCTATCTCTTTACATTGCCTATTGGGGGTTGGTGGGTGCACAGGGGGAACCTATAACAACAGTGCTATCTGTTCTGCACACACACAAAAGTATTATTTCTGTGCTGAATTGTTTTGCTCACTATTACTCCTTGTGTATTAAAGAGATTATTTAGTGTTACCTCACCCCATTGGTGATTATTGTGTACCCATTAAAACATAGTGTGATTAAATTGTAAATACATAAATAAATCTTTTAACTTTGCAACCCAGCCTGATTCCTGGTTCAGTGTGACCAGGGAGGTTGCATGAGAGGGGTGTGATATGAGTGGTATATTGTTCTTAATAAAGAACTTTTAGACACAAATAAATAAGGATTTCAGTTGTTACATGCTAGGCATTGACTTGGGTCTGTGCCGGATTTAAATCACTTTCAGGTGAAAGGGTGCACACTTAAATGTACAGGTGGCTGCCTGGGTGTGCCTGTATGGTGAAAGGGTGCACACTTAAATATATTTAAGTGAGCACTCTTTCACCATGGTGAATAGTGTGTGTGCTTGTGTTCAGGGGCGCAACAAAACCTACATTTTGGTAGGGCTAACCCTTCGATGTTGGGAGGGGCACTAACTTCATGGGCGGTGGGGGACGGGCAAACTTATTTGTGTGGGGGCATCTAACTTCTTTATGCATTTTAATGAGACTATTCTAGATCAGCTACAATGATACAAGCAATTAACTCTCTCCTTTAAGTCTGAAAGCACCCACTTATGATTGCTGTGAGAATGAGCGGTCTCCTGTTCCCTCTCTACTCTTCCAATCACTCCTCTGGCATGCAAGTACTAAACCCACATCACGATTTCAATTTCCTAAATAATTTAGCATTTGAATGCACGTACTAACAGTGAAATGCTTTCCATTAGTAATTGCTGGGCCCTTGTTAACAGGGGAACCAAGGTGCTGTTTAACATCTGTGTCTTGTTCTGTCCGGCAACTGCTCTGTAGGTCAGCCAGGTCGAGCCAACATAGCACAAGATTTCAGGGGTGGGGGGGTGTGCTGAAGCCCAGTCAGTGCAATGGTGTTGTGTCACTACTTGTGCTTAATGCCTTGATTACTTATTGGTAATCTTCATTACTCCTAATCCTATTCTTCCTCATTCCAGTACTTGTGTATGAGGCAGTACATGTGTAGGAGGCACTCTGCCTCATACACAGGTACTGGGATGAGGTATATTTACATGGAGGAAATGCCTGATTTAACTACCTGTAATCTTCATTACTCCTTGCCCCACTCTTCCTCATCCCAGTACTTACCTATGAGGTAATGAGCCTCATACGTATGCACTGGGACAAGGAAGAGGGATATGGAGGTAATTCTGGACCAAGGAGCTGATTTTGGAGGTTGGGGTAGGGTTTGGGAGTGAGAGGGGAATTGGGGGGGGGTGGGATCTAGCGATAAATCATAATGGTCATCCATGTCCAGGCTAAGCAGGCATGATATGTGGGATTAGTGGCTAGAGAGGCATTTTGGTGCAGCCTGTCTAGTAATTCCTCGGTTTGGTACGACTTTTTTTTAACTGGGCATTTCTGATAAAGCAGTCCTGCTAAGTGTAATTAGCTACCTAGATTGGCATTTGGGTGCTGCCAGTCTAGCTGTTTCTTACTGCAGCATTGTATATTTTTCTGGGCTTCTGTGATAAAATGATATAAGTCATTTATAATGCACCTGTACACAAGCGTTTCTAGGCGCAACAAGACAAGGGAAGGAAGCCAGCGGGAGGACAAGACAAATGATCTTACTAGGTCTTTTTGTGCGGGAATGAGAAGTGCCAGGGGAAAGGGCGGTGCAGAAGTGCAAGGGAGAGGGGATGGGAAAACAGGGCACCAATGCTCTGAGTAAGTGCAGCTAGGGCAGCAAGGCTCTGGGTAGTGCAAGGAGAAAAAGGGACTGCAGGGTTACAGTTACAGCCCATAAGTGCGTGATAGGCCCAGAGGCAGTGCAAGGGTGACTGATCAAGAAAGAGCCTGGACTCAGTGAGACTCTGAGGGTAGCCAAGAAACCAGTTGGTACAGCAGACGGGTAGGTCAGCAGGGGAGGGAGAGAGAGAAAGCAGAGGAGAAGAGGAAAGTTTTGAGCTGCTTCTGGAACTTCAGGTGGTCTGGCTCAAGTTGGAGAGGGGCAGGTAGGCCATTCCAGAGGGAGGCACCTGCAGAGGAGAAAGATCTAGCCCCCACTCACTGCCTGAAGAAGCGTTTAACCCTTAGAGAGTTGGAGGTAGCTGAGCAACGGGCTCAAGAGGGAAGGTACTTTGGAAGAGAGCGCTGGATGCAGTGCGAGCCCTGGCCTCAGAAAGCCTTGTGGATAATGCAAAGGGTCTTGAACATGATCCTTGCAGCCACCGGTAGCCAGTGGAGAGATTTCAGGGCTGGAGAGATACAGTCCCTCGGCTTGAGGCCAAGGATAAATCTTGCAGTCCTGTTCTGGATTAATTGCAGAGGGCAGAGAGTAGAGGAAGGCAGATTGAGAAAGAGGATGTTGCAGTAGACCAGGTAGAGAGAACCAGGGCTCTGGAGACAGTGAGCTTCTCAGGGACAGTGGAAAGGGAAGAGTCCCTTTGAGGAGGAGCAGCTGGTAGTGGGACTTCTTGGCAACGTGCGAGAAGTAAAAAGAGAAAGATCGAGTGGAGTTGAAGATGACATCAAGGTTTTTTGCCACGCAGGAAGGCGAAGGAAGAGGGCCCAAGGTTGGTGACCAGAGTGAGAGAGGGAAAGCAGGGGCAGGGGTGCCAATGAGAGGGATCTCTGTCTTAATGGCATTAAGGCAGAGATCGTTGGAGGCGCACTGATCCTGAATCGTGGATAGACAGTCAGGAATGAGTGAGAGAGGAGAGGAGGCAGAGAGGAGCCTGAAGGAAAGCTGAGTGTCAACCGCATAACACTGAAAGTTAGAGAAGGTAGAGATTAGGTGGGCCAAAGGGGCCAAGTAGAGGTTGAAAAACCAGGGTGAGAGGATAGAGCCCTGGGGAACGCCAGAGGTAGAGAGAGAGGTGGCGGAGAGAAAGGGACCAAGTTGTACTTGGGAGGGGCGGTCTAATAGGAAGGCGGTCAGCAACTCTAGTCCCTGATATGTGATGCCTAGGTTCTCATAGAGTCGATTGATCAGGATGACATGGTTGACAGTGTCGAAAGCAGAGGAAAGTTCAAGGAGGATGAGGACAGAAGGAATGCTGCAATCAAGGTTGGAGAGTAGATCTTCACAGGTGTTCAGAAGAGCGGTTTCCGTTCCTCTGGCAGCACTGAAGCCAGACTGATGGTCATGGATACAACTAACAGATTCAATGTGGAGAGTAAGCTGGGAGATGGCCAGCTTTTCCTAGAGTTTGCCCAGAAAAGGGGTGGTGGCGATTGGGCGAAAGTTTGCCGGGCAGGTAAGATCGTCAGACAGCTTCTTGAGGAGTGGGTGCACAAGGGAGTGCTTAAGGGGAGAGGAGAAATTTCCAGTGGCGAAAGAGTGATTAAGGAAATTGGCCAAGGCTGTAGCGAGGGTGTCAAAATGGTCCTTGGTGGTTCTGGAGTAGATGGGGAGCACCTGTTTGGACAACACTTTCATAGATCGACTGGTCTAGAAACCTTGTCATGTGTTGTCAGAGAGAAAGAGGAGAAAGGAGGAGAGAGATGGCCAAATGGTGGCTGCGAGGGGAAGAGGGAGAGGAAGAGGAGATAGAGGACAGGACGTCCTGAGTTTTAGTGGAGAAGTGAGAGGTCAGACATACAGAGGGCCTGGGAGGCAACAGGAGAGGTAGAGACGGCAACAGGATTGGCCAGTTCCTTGCAGATTTTAAAGCATTTGCGTGTGCTGTTAGAGGCAGAGACGCAGGCTTGAATGAATGCTCTCTTCTTGATGAGTGTTATTGCTTCGACTGGCATTTTGGTCCAACCATTCTAGGTATGTCTAAATGTGGCCTGGCATGCTTTACTGTAATTTTATTACGTGTCTACACTGGTCTACATTGGTCTACATTGTGCAGCCAGTTGGACATGTTTTCATTGTGGGGTGGCCTTTTTAATAGCAAAGCATTAATGTTCCTGTGCACTGTTGGTGACTTGCATGTATTGGTTTGGTGTTACACTACAAAACAATTGCAAACACTCTGGCTTTTTAGCCAGTTTTTCTCAGAAAGTGTGCTGTATATTGTATTGAAACACATATTTATTTATATCTTTATCCTAGTGCATACCCCTTCTGCATCACGTTCGTGCGTATTGCGCAAGCATGGTACCTAGGCCGGCCCAGGCTAGGAGTGTGGCGCACCCGTGATTTGTTGCCGAGTCGGGGTTGGAGGGGAGGCCCTCAGCATGGCTCCCGGGGGTGAGAGGAGCACATTTTGTGTAACGTCACTGGACTAGTCCTGATTCACCAGTCATCTAAAGAATCCTGCACAGTTGTCTACCATGGATGTGCACAGCACGGAAAATAAAACCCCCTTCACAAACTATCACTGTTCTTGACTTTCTCAGCAGATAAATCGTGGTGCGACCAAGCGTGAAGCCTGAACTCTCGCTCTCTGATGAAAATTAACATGTTGGCGAGGAAAAAACGATAACCCTGGCGTTACCGGAAGGGCAGGGCTCTGTTTTTAAGTATTTGCAAATTGGCACCTCTCACGAGCAATACATTCAAACCAATTACAGGGCCAATAGCAGTCTGCTGTATGCGCTCTTCTAAACATATCCAGCCTGCCTGTGTACCCAACACTTTCACAAGCACCAGAAGGCCTTTTTCTTTCATGTCCCTGTTGCCAAAGCCTGGGATTCGGTGTCTTGGTGATGGAGCCAGCGGCCTCAAGTTGTAACCCAGGTTCCACAGTTGACGTCCCGTGGGATTATGGACAATTTACCTCCTTTTCTTGGACCACAGTGGCTTGTCAAATGCCAATAGACATGATTGCATGGTACACAGAGGTAGACTGGCCCACTTGAAACTCTAGACGTTTCCAGGTGGGCCTCTTTACTTAGGGTACCCTGGTTCCCTGCTCCTGTTACCCTTTCTCCCAACACCTCCACCTCCCTCTTTCCACCTCTACTCATCCCCCATCCCTTTAAAGAATGAGGAAGTTTTCACTATGTTATTCCCCGTTTTTAGCAAATGTGATATACACAATTGTTCTAACTATCTGCTATGCCTAAATAGTGACAAATGAGCTTTAATATTAACTACTTGCATCATTTCCCCCAAGTTTTATTATGGGGAGCCCCGACCCCCGCCACCCCCACCCTACCGAAAAAAACCTTCTTAGAGGGGTTGGACTTGTTTGCAAGGTGTAGTGTGGGGCCACTTTTGGAAAGCATTTCCAGGGCCACTACAAAACAACGAATGGAGTGTTTAGAGAACACAAAACACCGGAAAAAGTTATTTTTTGTAGGTGTTTATAGTTCGTTAAAAATGCATTCGTTGTTTTGTGATTCGTTAAAATCACACGTAACCGTGGACAACGCATAGAACCCGGACACGCACCTGTATTATGGCCCTGCAGCTTCATTTTAGCATAATGTGTTGCTGGTTGAAAGGAACACACAAGCACGTGTGTGAGGGCCATAATTACCCCCTTAACAGTGTTATAGACACGACTCACATACTAGGGACCCTTTCAGAAGTTGTGGCACACTTATGATGTTATGCCAATTGGTACTCCATTATCAGGGGAGCTACCAACATTGAAACGTTGAGATCTAGACATATATGTTTTCTCCCAGAGGGTGGCAGTATTGTACCGTACATTTTCCTGTGGTCCGACTTATCTAAAAATACGTTCCATGGAATGGGCACCGACTTCATAGGCGAGTTGGAGCGTTAAACGCAATGGGTGTTTTTGAATTAGCACCAGGGGGACGCAAATGAAGCGATATTCTTAGCAGAGAACAGATGCGAGGTCTATTCATTTCCCCACAATCGGAGTCTGAAACGAGGCGGCAGAGCGGGAAGCGCGGGAAAGACAACACCTGCCCATCCACTAACAGAAGCAGACCTGGAATTCGGTGGACTGGCCGACAGTTGTAAGACTACAAAAGGATGTCAGGGCTGGTGCAGAGCCAGTTATATGTTCAGCATTGAGAATATCGAATCTGCATAAGTGTAATGCTTGATCAAACAGCTGCCTGCTTCAGGGTCGGATTGGGACAAGAAAGAGGCCCGGTCACCCATAAAAAAGTGGCCAACCCTCGCCTCAAAGAAGTGGCCTAACCCTCGCCTCACGACCCTTGACCTCTGATGACATCACCGGAAGTGAAATGACCACACCCCAAAGGGACATACCGGGAAGCCATAAAACACGACCTTTCACCCCTTGACAAAACAGGAAGTGGCATCAAATAGCATTGTACCTAAGTACACTAAATTACTGTGAATCCAAGCAGACGTCCAAGGCCAAATGATAATATGTTATTGTATAGCACTTACACTTAAGCTTTTTTTTACAGAACAAATATGCATACAATATCACCCAACCTGTGTTGGTACTCATTTATCGACCGAAGAATGATGAAAGGCTTTTTAAAAAAAAAGAAATAAAAAAGAAAAAAAAAACATTCCATTTTTTTTTCTTCCAAACCGGCCCAGGCTTGGCCAGAAACCAGCCCCACTCCTGATGGACGATTTCGGCCCGGCCACGGGCCGCAAGGCCAAGGGGCCAATCCGACCTTGGCCTGCTTGGAATCCCTCTGAAAAGCATTCATCCATTTTGCTTTTAAGATGATATGTCAGCAGTGGTGGAAATGGAAAACATTTGAAGGGGGATCCCACAAGGGCTGGTTTGGGGGTAGAGTTTGGTGGAGGGGCAGAGTTCCAAGCAGGCGGAGTTCAGAGGGTGTAGAGCTGGCAGTTGAACTCCAATCAAACGATGCTCGAAATAATAGTTTAAAAATGGCGCACTTTCTTTTATGGCTTGAAAAGTACACAAACCATGGTGAAATACTCACATTTCATGCCCGCGGCAGCAGCCACGTAGTCATGGTTAAATTGCTAAACCCGTCGAAAGACCACTTTTTCGGCTGCTTATAAGTTCGCTCCCCATGGGCGAATCTTCAGCAAACTTTGCCAAAAAAAGTATATGGGGCCTGTTGAATTCCTCTGGAAAGTTGGGTGAGGTTTCATGGAGGGGGTGGGGGCAAAGTTATAGGGGGGCCCAACATTTATTTTTTCTCCATAGACTGAAAGGGGAAATAATTCGCGCACGGCTACAGGCCGAACGGCTGAATGGATTTTAACCAAATTTGCGGCAGGAGTAAGCGATATTCAATCAACACTACAGCTAAGTCAATGCCTAGTCTGGGATGCTGAGGAAAACCCTTATTGATGTATTTTTATATCCAGTTCAGTACTCTGGATGCCAACCCTTGTATAACACCCCCCTCTTAGAATCCCCCGGACCCCACTGAGCCAAGAAGTAGGTTTGTTTTGCAAATTAAAAGGTTTATTTGAAAAATTAAACAATATATATCTATCACACTTTTATAATAAATTAATATCTGATAGTACACTTAGACATATGATGTCGATCAACAACGGGTAATCTGGCACTAGCACACTTCTTTACAATCAATGAGGAGTTAGTATAGGATGGATAAAGTAGCAAAAATACTTTTATGGTTTCAAGGGAAAAGCAATGAGGAATAAAATGCAGTACAGAAATACTTGATATGATTTTAGCAAAAGATAAGATAATCACTTTTTCTCTGGCAATTCACCCCCCTCCCCTATGCAATGTAAGAAATGGAAGGAGATGGAAAGAGGAGCACACAGTTCTCAGGAATGCAATCAAATACAATACGAAATTCAGTTCCCCCCCAGCAAGCTTAGAGGAAACAGGTAGGAGTTTGAAACACAGGCCCAAAATGCTTTTTAAATGTGATGGCAATGGATGGGAAAATGTGCCAACTGATCTTAATTCCCTCTAGAGATTCAGGGTGAGTGGGAGATGCGTGTTGGTATTAGTTCAGGCTCACTTTAGCAATGCTCTATGAGTTATTACCAAGTTGCAAACGGATTTTAACAAAAGAAAGAATGGAGCTGCTATTTTGAAAAGTGGAGAAATTGAGCCAAAATCGCAAATCGCTGTAAATTTCGCGAGTGCGTAAATCGTGATTGCGGAAAAAGTACAAGGAGTAGGAAGTCGGTTCTAGGTTCGTTGGAAAGCCTAGAATCACAGCTTCAGAATTGACAGGTGACAGTTGTGCAGCTTTACAAATGACAGATGACACGATTTCTAGGAGGCTGTTCTACTTAGGTTAAAATATTTTGGATTAGATTATTTTAACTAAGAGATTGGTTCTGCACAGTTCTGCTAGGTACTCACAATATGAATTTGAAATAGGCCTCGTCACGGAACTGGTCAGCTTTTGGACTGGACTCCGGTTCTGGTCTCGGCACTTCACAGCGATCTGGATCTCTGGTTCTGCTCACAGCGGTCTGGTTTGTGGTTCTCTCGGGTTCCGGATACAGCACTGCTTTCTGGATACTGCTACAGGTTCTTGCAAAAATTCTTGGCAAAATTCAAAATGCTTGCCCGGCTGTTGAATAGTTTGGTTGGTTTTGAGGCCTGCTGAAGAGGATTCAGCTGGTGGATTCAGGCCTCTCTGCTACACATTCTGGAGTTAATTTCTGCTACAGGTTCTGGAGATTGATGGATTTGAAGTCTGGATCTCTGGATGTGAAGTCGTCGGTCAGCATGCTCCACAGCAAATGGAATTGAATGTCTCTACCTGTCCCAGCAGTCTCTTTTTATGTGTTTTGGAAAGTGGGTGTGTGCGTTGGTCATAACTAAACCTGCCCCTCTCACTTATCATTGGCCAATTCCTCCTCTCTCCCTTGATTGGGGGAACCAAATGTGAGTCAGAGTGATGCTGTAGGTTTTATGGTCAGAGGAACCTCCCCTTGTCAGATTGCACACAAATCTATTTCTGACCCAAATACATATTTATCTATGAACCATTTTTCTAATATTATAGGTCCAGTTAACATATTTTCTGTAGCACCAAACCATCCGATCCCTATCTTTGTACGATGTTGTGTCCACTGATGACAGAATTCTCCCCTATTCATCCAGATAACGACCTCTAAACCTTTCCAGATTTTACACAAATGTGCACCAGGGATACGGGTTACAGATGATAAAGTGTCCGATTTGTAACATGCATACATTTGGAGTGAGACCCTATTTTCCGCTAGCAACCCCCCAGAATACACCACAGGGTCCTAACGCCTCTTAAAATGTGCACCGAAAAATCACAAGAATAATGGTATTACTTATATAATTCTGACAAGTCCGTACTATGAATTATCCATCTTTTTTTAAATTATGCCCTGGTCAAAAAGGGGTGTGGCTTCCCACATCACATGGTGGAATAACTGGTTTGTCCACTTCCCCCAAGCCAGCTTGTTCACAGAGGCACAGCTGCCCCCCAGTTTCTCCCAAGAGGAAGCTATTTTACGACGCCCCCAATATAACATTTGCCTGAGTCAAGGAAGTTGCATTGTTCGGTCCCTTCCAGTTCCCAGGTGCTCCACCCCTAATCTAATCAGAGAGGTGTCAACTCCTTTTGGCAAGGGGCGGCAGGATGCAGCTAGGCCTGGGAAGAGTGGCTGTTGATCCAGTTTCAACTCCTGTCGGGGGTAGTTGTCAGGCAGAATTCAGTTTCATTCAGCCAGGTTTCAGCTAAATGTCACTTTCTGTTCCCAGTTTTCTACATTCAAATCAAACTGACAATTTTTACCTATACATTAAATAATTACTTCCTTCAAGTCATTTCAGAATATAGTTTTACATTGTATCCACCTCTTAGCAAGTCTTTCCTTGGTCTGGTTTTGTTTCATTTGTTCAGTTTTACACAAAAGTCTGGTGGTTTTAAAACGCCGGCTTTCTCATAGTGATGAGTACTGGTAATGCAACCATTTTTGGGATTAAAAAAATGAATTCCCCACAGTTCTGAGTTGCTTTTTGGCAATCAGCATTGCCATTCCCAATGGTTTCAGGCTACTGTGTGTGTAGCCCAATGGTGGTTTTAGGCAGTGCCCTCCTGTGCTCACAACATAGGCAAAAATGGGTGGCAGCCTATTCTTCATGTTTTCCCTGCCTGTGCACTCTCTGGGGAGTTCTGGCCATCATGATGTTTTCCATGCCAGTACTGCACAGTTTTATGTTAGGGTTTGGATGCGTGGGTAAAAACATCCCACAGGGGGCTTGGTTCAGAAAGAATACTTTTGCGTGTTTGGTGGAAATCTGACCAGTACTTTTGTTGCAAAGAACTGAAATGTACATCGCCAAAAATTAGTGATCTCTGGCTCCTCTACGCGGACCCATTTCCCTGTTCGCTCCGCGGACAAAAGTATCATTGGCTTTCAGTACGTCATGATGTCGGCGAACATTGGACGTGGCCAGTGGTTGGCTGGAGGGAAGCATGCTGTGCGTCAACATTTTTGGCAAACGCCGCCATGGTGTATCGGAGGACAGTGCGGCGCCGAAAGGGACTGACAAACATAATGTACAGCATGTGGTGGTGGGAAGAAGGGATGGAAAGGGTGGGTGAGAGAGAAGTGGTTCATCTGAGATGCGTGATTATTAGGTGGACAAAGGTGGTGGTGTGCCTGCAGTATCTGTGCGTACTGCACCAATTTGCCGGTCCCTGCACAGGTGACTACCATGTGTGGTGAATGCAGGCAGCCTTCATTACGGTACGAAAGCTTGTGCCGCAACCTCTTACCGTGGTGACTGGTGGGAGCTGATTTTCAGAAGCAGAGTGCATTGCAAAACAGATATTACCCCATTTAGTGGTGGGACGAAGGGATAGAAAGAGTGGGGGAGCGAGAAGTGGGTCATCTGAGATATGTCAATAGGTGGATGAAGACGTTGATGTGCCTGCAGTATCTGTGCTTGCAGCGCCAATTCGAGGTTCTCTGCACAGGCAACTACCATGTGTGTTGAAAGCAGGCAGGCTTCATTTCGGCACGATAGCAGGTGCAGAGACCTCTTTCCGTGGTGACTGGTGGGAGCTCAATTGCAGAAGGGGAGAGCATTTCAAAATAGATATTACCCCATTTAGTGGTGGGAAGAAGGGATAGAAAGGGTGGGGGAGCGAGAAGTGGGTCATCTGAGATATGTCAATTGGTGGATGAAGACGTTGATGTGCCTGCAGTATCTGTGCTTGCAGCGCCAATTCGAGGTTTTCTGCACAGGCGACTACCATGTGTGTTGAAAGCAGGCAGGCATCATTACGGCACGATAGCAGGTGCGGAGACCTCTTTCCGTGGTGACTGGTGGGAGCTCAATTGCAGAAGGGGAGAGCATTGCACATGACATGCACATTGTGAGATAGTGTGAACTCTGGTGTGTTGCATGTGGTAAGCCCGTAGCTCATTTAATGCATGGATGGAGGCCTTGCACCGCCAACTATGTGCCGTGGTAGCAATTAGGTTTGTCATTGTTGCCTTCTGTGTGTGGTTCGTTAGCATTGCATACATTGTTCATTCCATGGTGTGGTGTTTGGTAGCACATCCTAAAGTGTTTACTCCATGGCTGCAGCTAATGACCAGTTCTGCAGTGTGTGCAGTGTGTGCTCTGAGTGCAGTGCTTCAGTACTGTCAGTATAGAAGAGGGTAGAATTTCTATGTGCTTGGATAATGCAGTGTGTGAAGTGGGTGCAATATTTAAATAGTGTATGCATAGAATTGGATAGGAGTAAACTGCATATTTAATAGGATTGTGTAGTGTCCATTGCACGGAGTGCTGACTACTGTACTGCAATATGCAGCATTGTTTTTGTGTACTGAATGGAGTGCTGTGAGCAGGGCCACTGTTGCAAACATTTTGGTTGGCAGTAACACCATACTATGTGAATGAAAGTGGGTGTGGGTGCCGGAGGATGTGTTATGTTTGTAGATTCTGCTAACTGTTGCATGTTGCCATGCATAGCTGTATTACGGTACGGAAGTTGGGTAGCAGTGGCAGTGGCTGTGGTACGTGTGTGGAGTGTAGTTCTTTATCACATGTTGCCATGCATGGCCGCATTACGTTGCGGTGGATGTGGGCAAGGCCTAGACTATTGGGTGCATGGCCAAAGGCCGTAGGCCGTAGGCCATGCACCCAATAGTTTAGGCCTTGCCCACACCCACTGCAGCAATGCAGTTTAGAATGCATCTGTCAGAGGGTGCTGACCTTTACCTAATGGTTGTGGAGCACATTATAGACTTCATAGAGCACCAGAAGTAAACTGACATGCATATATTGTTGGTTGGTTCGGTTGGCAGTAACACCATCATATGTGAATGAAAGTGGGTAGCGGTGCAGGAGGCTGTGTTAAGTTTGTAGATTCTGCTGAAAGGTACATGGTCGAAGGCGTGATGGGTGCCGCTCTGGATGATTTTGGATGCTGAAATCATAGATTTTTTCCAGAACTTTGTACCGAAGGTGCTTTGGAAGCACATGCGACGTGTACTCAGAATGTACAATGGTAAATATGGAGTGCTGTACAGAAATTATAATGTTGGATGCAGAGTTCTTGGCTGTGATTGCTGCATGCATGCATGCATCAACATTTCACAGTACTCAATTAGGGAGTGCTGGAAGAAGAACAGTGGAGAGGGTAGAAGGACTGTCCCTGCTTTACTAGGGTGTAGCCCTCGATGTAGCTGGGAAAGCACACATGCCACATCCTGCCATTCTGAGCATGGTGGACATGCAAGTGGAACTGTGGGGATTATGGAAATCAGGTGTCAAGAGTGTGGTTCACAGGAAGGGGCGATACTACTTTTCCCCAATACTCTCTGTGTAATGAGGTTGGTCGAGATGGAGAGACGCACGGTGCTGATCGTGTGTGATACCTTTGTACAAGATCTGCACAGGTATGCCGTGCAAAGAGGCATAGCTGCTAATTTTGGGTTGGAAGGAGTGGATGCTTTTTGGGCCAGTCTCTATGCGTGCAGTTGCGGCGGGATGGTTCACCTTTGCAGATATGTGGCCTCTACCGTTACTGTTCAAGTTGTCGTCATGCATTATGGAGGTCTACATTGGGTTACATGTTGTGTGGACGTTTGCTCCGTCACCTGAAGAAGTTGATGAATGCAGCAATGCAGATTTTTCCCACTGCGAAGGTCGTTTTCTCAACCATTCCACCACGAGGAGTATGGGACCATGCCTGTCTAATTTGTCCCCAGCCAGAGCTCGGAAGGTGTCTTATAAACCGAAACATGTCTGCATTTATGTGCACTATTGGGATGTTCTCCACCCACTATGAGAGCATGAAGTTGCAAAATATACACTGCTTCCATGCAAATGGCATTTCTTTGAATGCCATTGACAATACTATTTTCTTTTACAATGTGCAAGAAGCGTTGACCATAAATCGGGAAAAATTGAAGGAGGAGAAGCAAGCAGACACTCATAGAAAGAGAAAAAACAAAAAAGGTTGTTTGCAAGCACGTGAAAAAAAACACAGACAGAAAACCCCCAAAAATAAAAAAAACTTTTCAGACGATCCACTAAAGACCCAATCCCCTAGCCTGTTTCACCCCCCTCTTCCTAGCACAAAAAGTCAGGAAATTCTGTAGTAGTGTCAGGATTACACGTGCTGCATCCGCCCATTTTCAGGATGGGAACCATGGAAATGGGACTGTGGAGGTAAGGCATTGCTCAATAAGGTTTGTGGTTGTTGTGTGTATGCAAAAACTGTGGCAGAAGGTCTCGTTGTACAAAGAAGAACAGAAGCCTATGGTGGAATTGTGCAAGGTAAGGGGCCGGCATCCTGTTTGTAGGCATGCACTGTATGTACTTGATGTATGTTGCTAAGAAACATTGGATGCTGATTTTCTGTGATATTTTTATGAATTTTGTAAGAGATGGGTAAGTGCGGAACAAACTTTGTAGCTTTTTCGGAAGGCAAGAAGACAGTTACTGTTTGGATATTAGAATGGCTACTATGGGTAAATGAAAACATTGAAAGCATATTCCATTGCAGTGGCACTAGATGGTAGGTGATGGGAGAAAGAACAGTACGTCTTGTAAGTACGTTGTGGACGTTCAGTGGCAGACAGCCTGCTCAGAGGCACTTATAACAGAGTTGTAAAAATAGTGTACAGAAAATATTTCTATCTCTACTTTGCGGTGATGGGTGGCCATGTGGATGCAGAAATCTTGTATAGTTTTACAGAACTTTCTACTGGAGGTGCTTTCTATGCACACGGCACTTGCACTCTGCTTGTGTAACGGTACATATGAAGTGTTGTACAGAAATGACAGTATTGCATGCTGTATTACATGCTGCCATCTTCGATGTGATTGGTGGATGCATGTGTGACTATTTAACAGCACCCAATGAGGTAGTGCTGGACAAAAAACTGTGGAAAGGGAAAAAGGACTGGTCCTGCTTTACTGGGGCGCAGCCCTCACGGTACTTGGGGAAGCGCACGTGCCACAGTCTGCGCTTCTCACCATGTGGGCCAATGGAAATGGGACTCTGTGGATTATCCAATCAGGTACTGAGGATGTGGTTCACAGGAAGGGGCGGTAATACAATTTTTCATTACTCTGCATAGTGAGGAGGGCTGACCTTGAAAAACCATTGTATTGATTTTGGGTGATGCCTTTGTGGTATATCTGCACAAGTATGCCCAGGAAAGGCACGTTGATGGCGATTTCGGTTTGGAAGGAGTGGACGCATTGTGGTGTGCTGTCGATGTCTGCAGTTTTGATGTTATTATTGACCTTTGCAGAGAAGTGGCCAGTTTTGCTACAGTACACTCGGTTGTCATGCATTTGGGTTACATGACTTGTTCATGTGTGTTCCATCAACTGAAGAGGCTGCCATAACACCAAGAACAGTATGGGACTATCCTAATGTATGCTGTGCCCAGCCAGAGGCTGGAAGGGGTCTCATCAATAGAAGCATGTGTGATTTTTTTGTCCGCTCGTGGGATGTTCTTCTGCAACCATGACAGCATTCATTCTCGAAATGCGGTGTGTTTCCATGCAAATGACATTTCTTTGTTCAGCATTGATGTTTCTCTTTTGTTTGCCCATTTACAGGAGGCATTGAAAAGTTTACTGTAAGAAAGTGAGGTGAAGAAAACAGAAAACCCCATAAAAACCAAAAATAAAGGTGTTTCTCTAGAAACATCTAAAACATGACACGACTGATGACGAAATCCCCCACCCTGGTTGCAATTTATTCCCCCTTTTGAGGATGGCAGGCATGGAAATGGGACTGTGCAGGCTAAGGGATTGCACAATAACATTTCTGGGTGTGGTGTCTATGCTAGGAATGTTGTTCAGAACTGATGGTGTTGCATGGAGAGCTCTTCACTGTGATTGGTGGATGCGTGTGTGACTATTTATCAGTACCGAATGAGGGGTTGCTGGAAAGAAGATAACGGAAAGGGAAGAAGGGCTGTTACTGCTTTACTAGGGCGCTGCCCTCGCAGTACTTCGGGAAGCGCACGTGCCACATACTTCCATTGTGCGCATGCTGCCCATGGGAATGGAATAGTGGGGATTATTGGTACTGAGAGGGTGCTTCACAGGAAGGGGCGTTAATACTTCTCTCCATTACTGTGAGTAGTGAGCCGGGCTGACCTGGTTGCCATTACTTGCAAAGGTAATGTGGCATAGCAGAAATTGTTCCAAACTCAGTTACAGCTCGCAGCTATGTAGCCTGCTACTCTGTTCTGAAAAACCACAAACAGAATGAGGAGCAGGTCTGGGGTGTGACCTTTTGTAGGGCTGCTGCAGAGATCTTGCAACCAGCAAAGAGGCCTACATTGGTGAATCAAATACATACATGTTCAATGGCACATTGTGGGGAGTTTGTAAGTGTTCAATTTCCCAATAACACTTCGTAGATTGCAGAACATTGCACTTTCCACTGGTCGACGGTCTGGATTGTGTCGGCGCAATAAGGGCCCACACACAGCATAGGTGCGGTCCCATGGTGATGTTGCACATGTTCTCCATTGGGGCGGCTGTCTGCAGGATGCATTTTGGGTAGTGTACTTAGTGTGCATGTTCATAGGTGTCCTATGCACACCGTTGGGATATCTGCAGTTATTGATAGTGCGACACATGTGCGCCGACCATTTTGGGACACGCTGGGTGTTTGTAGGGTATAGTAGGTGGGATGTTTATGTGTACAGCTACCTGTAGGAAGGGGGTGGGCACCTCAACCTACTTAAAGTTTGTCACAAGTTTTTTCGCATATGCTGCACAGGGGTGGTGTTACCTGGAGATGGAGGAAGAGATACACATGCACGTACTTGTGCAACGGACAAACGTCCGCTCCCACAAATAGTTATGGGTGGTTCACAAGGTGCGGACATGCGGTTCCTACTGGCGTGGTACAGTTGCCTCCATTGTGATTGTGGATAGGCTGGGCAGGTGTGGTGTCAGTAGGACACCTCCCTTTTCCTTAATTGCAATGACCTTTGTGATGTCATCTTTGATGTCATGGGTGGTAGTACTTGAAATGCACAATGGTGCCACGAGTTATGGTTGCTTAGCTTACCATAATTGGTGAATTTCTGGGGTTTTTTGGTTTTACTAGTAAGCATAATATGGATAGGTTTATTACTGCAAAGTAACTGTAATGTCCCTTTAAAAAGGCTTTTGCACTGAATTTGATAGCTTTTTATCAGGGCAACTGAGCCATAATGTCCCTTTAACAACGTTTTTCACTGAATTTGATAGGTTTTTAGTAGAGGAACTTAACCATAACATCCCTTTAACAACATTTTTTCACTGAATATTATATATTTGTGTGCACACCTTACTATGGGTTGTGTATTTTTTAAGCCATCTTCTTAAGACTACAAATACCAGAATCCATTTGGGAATTGCAATGATCACAGAGTTCCCAGCTTTGCAGGTTCGATAATGTAATCTGATCTGTGTGCAATGTGCTTGCACAGAGAAGATTACATTACTGAGGCCATGAAGCTGGGGGCTCAGTAATCATTGCGTTTTCCAAATGTATTCTGCTATGTGTGCACAAAGCGCTTTCTCCTCTGTCACAGGGTCTTCACCCTCGGCGAACCTAGTGACTGGCCTCGGCAGCAGAGTATCCAGCATTGCAAGAGTGAGTGGGTGAGCCACGAAAAAAGACCTGCTACTTTCCCCCCCAAATGCATTGTGTGCAATTCCATACGGTCTCATTCGTGCTCCCAAACCAGCCTCCACTGCCCCAATTAATTTTTTTGTTAACATCAGTGGCAGATATGATATGATATGGCATTTATAATGTGCCTATACACAAGGGTTTCAAGGCGTGATGAGGCATGGGAGGGGAAACAGAAGGAAGTGTTAAGGATTTCAATCAGGCAATACACCCGGGTCTCGCCTAGCATGTAATGTACAGATAAAATATATTTTTTGTGTCTATAGGTTCATATTCTGAGTGATATACCACACATATCACACCCCTCCTCAAAATACCCCCAAGTCACACTGGAGCAGGAATCAGGCTGGTTGGTAAAGGTAAATATTTATTTATTATTTAAAATTCAAATCAAACACAAATTAATGTATATGGGGCAGCAATCACCAATGTGGTGACAAAACAATTCAGAAAGTAAGTAAAGCAATTGAATTCACTTATAGCAATACAAAAGATAAAACACAGGGAAAAGAACACTTTTGGGTTGTGAAAAGATAGCGCTTAGGTTAAGGATTCCCCCTGCAAAGTTCTTAATTCATAAATGAGCAATTCTACACGCATGTAATAAGCAGCAGGTATTCAGGAATGTAACAACAGAGTACAGTGTTTGAATATAAGCTTCCCTCCGCAAACAAGAGAGAAAAGCGTTTTTGGGAAATTTACACTTTTTAAAATGACAGTTGACAATGGCTTAGAAAAACAATGAAAAGTGTGCAAAATGCTTAAATTGAGGTAACTTGCTATGAGAGCAATACTAAACAGATTCTAACTAACATGAGTTACAAGATGAGCAACAGAACACACATTAGATCAGAATGGAAGTTAAGAAACACTTTGAATGGGAAAAGACATGTGTAAAACATTTGCAAAAATGCGAATTCGCGCCTAAATTTCACTATGCAATTTTTAATAACAATGGGTCAAATACACTGTTTCACAATGCGGATCTGTGGTTGTGGATGTAGCTACAGGTCTTAGGTTTAAGTAAGAGTTGAAATTAAGTCTCTAGCTAGCTATACAATTGAAGAAGTTATGTAAGTTTTAATGAGAGGAGTTTTTGAAAAAAATAGAACAGAGAAAAGCCGAAATTCGGTTTTTAAAAATGACAGATTGGTTTTATTTAAACTATATCGATGACTACGAAAAAGAGAATGCCACCCATGAATCTCCACAGTTACGCACGGCCGATTGTAACCCTTCACGTGGCGGATACTCGGTTTTTCGTTATGGGAATTACTTTATTTAATCCAAATTATTAATGGCTTGTGGTCTAGTAAAACAAATGTGAGAAAATCAGCGCTAACAGTAGGGATTACAAACAGGGTTGCACGAATGGTTCTAGCACTGTTAGAGGTTCTTAAGTTAAAGGTGGGGTAGGTTGAGAGATGGGATAGGACAAGGCAAATATACTATGGGTAATTAGAATTCATATTGATACTTGCAGTCCACTGTAATTTAAGATTGGACCATCAGATTCTGGTCATCACGGATCAGGTCTACAGGCAGCAGGGCACCTCTGGCGGAATTGGATCAACTGGGCATTTCTGGTCAATTGGACTGGTACCTCAGGCTGGATTGGATTGGCGTTTGTGGTCACTGGACACAGTAGATCAGCGGTATGGCGAGTTACAGCAGGCAAGCATGAATGGTAGCAAGCCAAACTGGATCAGAATTATTTCCCTGCAGTTCTTTTGGGATGGTTTCAGGATTTGGGCCTAGCTGAAAAAGAGTTCAGCCAATGCTGAGGTCTTGGCTCGGTAAAGAAATCTGGAACAGGAACAAGATGAAGAGTTCTGGAACAGGATGAAGAAGTCAGGACCAGAGCATCACGCGGAAATCAGGATGTAGTCAGGAATCAATGTGTGTCTGTGTGTGGTGAAGTTCCTATATTTATCATGCCAAGTGATATCACTAAGTTTATGGTAGGGGTAGAATTTCAAACCACACCCACACGGCTGTGATAGGTCAAAGGCACTTGCCTTTTTCTGGTTGGAAGTCAGAAAAGAGCTGTCATATTTTGTGATGTGATTTGGGAATTCCCACATTGATTTGAACCACAATTTAACTTTCTCATAAATACACATTGCTATAATTATTCCCTCCAATAAAATCGGGCACATACATTACATATTTTGTGGGTTATCCTTACATCCAACTCCCATCTCAGTGAGAGCTAGCTTTGTTGTTCTATGGAATTTTGTCAATTTTAATCATAACGGTTTGGCCTAACAATTCCTAATTCAGTACATATCTAGGCAATCACCCCTACAACATGGGTATACAATATCATATTTGCAGCATCAATAGTCTTGCCACAATTATTCTTTTTGTGTAACTTTGGTCCTTATGTAGTACAGGGCTCACTCACATCTTCACACAAAGAGCATAAAATTAGATGTACAACTACCAATTTTTAGATTTGTCCTCCTTCATGGGACAAAGTTAAAGGTTTTCAAAACTTAATCACAAATAGGCATTTTAAACAACAAATGTATTTTAGCAGTTTTTATTTTATTCTTTCAACTTGCAACAGCTGTCAAATTCCTTTGATCACGGTGGTGGTTCAGAGGGGAGTTTCCTGCTCTCCCCTGAAGGGATCAGTGTTCAGCCTGCCATTGTCCTTGGCTGGGCCCCAGATGAATATCTAATGAGTTCTTTGTTCTAAATATGCGAGAACCTCCAGCAGCAATAAAGCCTTCCCGCTAGCAGTGGAGTGTCAACCTGAAGTGTCAATCTTTCCCAGGCTGAACTGTCAGCTCAGAATGAATTATTTAATTAACTCCAGACTGGGTTTTGACTAAGATTCACCTAAATCTTTCATTTAAAACATATAAAAATGAAAACAGTTTATAGGGGATTTTGACATTTAAAGAATTAGGCCTTTCACAAAAACATGCTTTTAAACAGGTGATTTTGCCCTTCTTCATGGAAAAAGCACATTTAAACTGAATCCTTTACATCAGAGTTTCCTCTGCAGCACACACGTGTTATTTAGCACCAGTTCATTTAAGTGCTGAGATTTGTTTGCAGTCTGGAAGTAAGTATCCAGCCTTTGCTTGGAGTTTTCTCTGCACAGCTGAATTGTTACATGTTTTGCCATTTTTAGCCGCGTTATTCCTGTGGAACTGAAAGAAATGTTGCAGGGCTGCCTTTTTCATAAGATACATTTCTTAGCTGCTGTCAGTCAATGGGGCCCGGTTTCTCTGGCCACACTGGATGGTCTGTAATTCTTTTACTCTCAATGATTCACTGAAAAATTAATGGATCTAGTGCCACAACAGCACTTTGAAGGTTGCAAAGCTGCATTTTTGGTTTTTAGCCCAATTTTGTGGCCTTGCTTCATGTTAAATGTAACAGCACCCACTGGCATGCTCCTGCAGTGAGTTCTGTTTCCCCCCCACTTTGACTGTGTGAACAGGGGTGTGCAGCCTTTTGTGATTGTGATCCATGCGCAGTTTTGCAGATTTTTCCGCGCACAGGGGTTAGCGCATCCATTTTTGGCTGTTTCTTTCCCCATTGGTAAAGGGGTGCAGAGGGGCACATCTGCATGGGTAAAAATATCCCACATAAAACAGAGACAGCAATCCTACTAGGCCAGGTGACATTGAGATCACGTAAGTGCAAGGGAGGGCGGAAGGGGAAAAGTGTGGGGGGGTGGCAGGGGGCAGTGCACTGCATAGGATAACAGTAAAATAAATAATACAATAAATAATAAATAAATAAAGAGAAGCCAGCTGGTGGCAAGTGCAAGGGTAAGCGCAGAGAGCATTTTAACACACAAGAAAAAAAATAAAACTGCAGGAACATTACAGATGCAGGAAAATCATCTATAGAGAGCTCTGTTCAGTCGCTTTGGTGCAAAATACATATAAACCTCCCAATATGCATATAGATTGCACCAACAGAAGTGACTTCACAGAAAAGGACTTTGCAAGGCGCATCGTCTTGGATACTTGGAGGCACCATGGAAATTACTTTAAAATAAGTTGCCATAAATCAAGTGGCAAATAACTTTGTGGTGCAAAATATAAAAATTACACTATTATTATATGTGGAGCAACTCTATAGTCATTAGTCTTCTTTTATGATATGATATGATAGGTTATTTATAACACGCTTAGTACCCCAAGGTTTCTAAGTGTGGACCCGGGGATCGAACCTGTGTTGCTCTGTGTCGCCTTGCTTCCATGGTGAGCACGTTGCCCCTGAGCTATCCTCCCAAGACAAAGCATGATATATTAACATACGCTATGAAGTGAATAACTTACAGAGCTGCAGATAAGACACAGTCTGATTAAAGGATTTGCCCAAGATCACACACTTTGGTTAAATGGTGAAACTGGGTTGTGGACAATTTAAGCAAATGAGCACATCTTTCGAGGTTTAGTGCATATACGTATTTATTAAGGTTTTGCTTTGCATTTCATGGCTTAAATAATACTTTCTTTCTTTATTTATAGAAATGCCTTGGAAGCAAACCACATTACACAATCAAACTGTAGAGGAGGTCCCAGATATGGCCTGCACTCCAGCCACCCATTTTGAAATACCAGGAACATACTCGCCGAGATATGTGATGCATGATGAGCAAATAAACCAGCAGAGACCCGCGCTACGGCTTTGCCCACTGCCCATCGGAAGAGCAATACCCGTTGAAGTGCCAATTACCAGACAACCATGGGCAGCACAGTACCCATTGAGACAACCGTACCAACAGCTGACACAACATGAAGACTACTTTCAAACTGTCCCAGAAGAGACCCAAAGGGCCTTAATCAAAGGCGAATGGTGATGACACAAGGGCCCATACAGACGTACAGATAAACGAAACAACAACCAAAAAGATGACACACTAAGACGAAACACCATGGATATGGATATCATGGAAATATCATGAAAAGCGGTTGAGTGTGGAAAGCGGTTGAGTGTGGGAGTGGATGAGTATGGAGAGCGGGTGTATGTGGAGAACGGGTGTATGTGGAGAGTGGGTGTGTGTGGAGAGCGGGTGTATGTGGAGAGCGGACGTTTGTGGAGAGCGGACGTGTGTGGAGAGCGGACGAGTGTCGAGAGCGGATGAGTGTGGAGAGCGGATGAGTGTGGAGAGCGAATGAGTGTGGAGAGCGGAGGAGAGTGGATGAGAGCGAGAGCGTAGTGCAGATGAGAGCGAGAGCGTAGTGCAGATGAGAGCGAGAGCGTAGTGCGGATGAGTGTAGAGAGCGGGCGAGTGTGGTGAGTGGGTGAGTGTGGTGAGTCGGGTGAGTGTGGTTGAACGGGTGAGTATGGTTGAGCGGGTGAGTGTGAAAAGAGGATGAACGTGGAGTGCGGATGAGCGTGGGGAGCGGATGAGCGTGGGGAGCGGATGAGCGTCGGGAGTGGATGAGTGTGGGGAGCCGATGAGTGTGGGGAGCCGATGAGTGTGGGGAGTGCGGAGAGCGCATGAGTGTGGAGAGCGCATGAGTGTATTTGAGCGGACGAGTTGTGGGGAGCAGATGAGCGCGGTTGAGCGCGGAGTACGGTTGAGTGCGGAAAACGGTTGAGTGTATAGCGCGGCTTAGTATGAGGAACCGAAGAGAGCGGAGGACTGTGGAGAGTGGAGGACTGTGGAGAGCGGAGGACTGTGGAGAGCAGAGGACTGTGGAGAGCGGAGAACTCTGGAGAGCGTAGGACTGTGGAGAGCGGAGGACTATGGAGATCGGGTGAGAGCGGAAAATGGAGAGCGGACGAGAATGGAGAGCGGACGAGAGTGGAGAGCGGATGACTTTGAGAGCGGATGATTTTGAGAGCGGATGAGTGTGGGGAACGCATGAGTGTGGGGAGCGCACGAGTGTTGGGGAGCGCACGACTGTTTATGGACTGAACGAGTGTCCTACCTCGACCAGTATGTAGACTGGACGAGTGGATAAACTACACGAGCATATAGTCTGGACAAGTGTCTAGACCTGACAACGTGTGCGGTCTGGACGAGGGTGCGGTCTGGACGAGGGTGCGAACAAAACGTAGGCTGCGGACAGGACGAATGTGTGGAGCGGTCGAGTATGAGGAACGGATGACTATGTGCAACGGACAATACTTAACATGCCTTGGAATGAAGGAAACTCTTGAAAACATACATCACGCCACACCCCACGCTTACTCTCTCCCTTACACCATCACTCATCTAGAACACAGAGATACTATGACACCATTCGGTATAACTGTTCTCATATCTACATCTCCCGCTTACTCCACATCACTCTAAGTAAACATTGCTGGTTTCTCACCACCCAGCCAGGCGTTCTTCTCAGGCCTAACGCAGCCACACTCGTTCCGGATAAAGCCGACCAGAGCGAACACATACTCCTGACCTCTCAACCACCACACCTACAGCTAAGAAGCAGCTACCACTTGTTTTCGCACCAGCTGCACACATACATGGTGCGCACACGCACTTTTTGACTCCCCCCTACTCTCTCCACTGACCTGAACTTCGGTTCCCAAGGGCGTTCAACCTACCAGCGCCTTCAGACCATACCAATGGTATATAAGGCGCTATATAAATGCAAAATAACATAACATAACATAGAAGAAGAGACAATGTCAAAGTATAAAGAAACGTAACCATTAAGCAGGATGAAAGTATGCACCTAGCTAACACCAGTACATAGGCTTGTAACGTAAGAAGCTAAGAAAACAGTGTGGCTTGGTATGCTTAGTAGAAGAATAGAGCGGCAAGCGCCAACTATATATGTATATACCGCAATGAAGCACATTATATAAGTGCAGTCCACTCTACATGAAAGCAGAATTAAGCCCTGGACGGTAGGGGTCAAACAGGCCAGGATTCCTATGCAAGCACAAACCCAGATGAAAGAGCGGAATCGAAACTTAGTAAGAAGCAGCTCATGCCTGGGAATTTGCGGTCAACCTACGGAAGGGAGGAGAATGGCAACAGCGAAGAATCGAAACTTCAGAGCTTAGCAGCCTGCCCGTGAAGCTCGAGATAAGAAGGCCCAGGCAGGTTGCGAGGCCGAAGAGAGAATCAAATATGCAAATAGATGGAAAATTAAGCAGCTTCACGGTGTAATGACACGTGCCCAGCCAAGCGCAAAGAGGTACCAACATCTGATGTCACCCAAAACCAGAGGATTCCATAACTTTTCCTGATAAGAAGCTACAGCTTCGAGGCCATCCTCAGCCAACTATTTGACACATAGCTCTAAAGTACTGATTGATGGAAGGGAGGCAGGGTGAATCTTGGGGCATGCCGCATCTGGGTAACCATTCTGCATGCTGCTAATTAAAGTGGAGATTTATGCCTGGGGGTGTAACCGACCCAATCACAATGGACCAAGTAATCTAGGGTCCTATAGCTAGTAGAACCAATGAGACGTCGTACTTGTAATGACGTCTAACACAAGTGATGTAGAGGGATGGGCGTAAACGCCCACCCAATAAGAGTTATCCAATCCTCACACCCTGTTACCATGTACAGATATAGTACCTATACTTAAGTTACCTTTTCCAACCAATAGACTTGCATGACAAACGTTCGAGTGTTACACGTCAATGATGATGAATTTTGCCAATAAGAATTGCTGTTTGAATGAAGATTGTGGAAGTTGAAGCGAGACGGGCGATTGCATCACTAATGGTTTCCTATTGTTTCCCCGTTTTTTGTACTTGTCATTATACGGACTTCCCTTTGCAAACCATTTGAGTTGTACTTATTGATTGGTGTTGGAGTAAGAGAATCCTGCACCCCATCCACCTCAAGGGGCAGCTATTTCGTCTTAAAGTACTCGAGGGTGAGCTCTGATCCCATGGGCCCGTCAGAGGTCGCTCCGCCCTCCTGTACAAAACCCTCAAGCTTATAGTGATTTTGCGATCACGCAAAATGCACGAAAATAGAAGTTTTGTGCGAAAAACTGCTATTTTTGCAAATACACTGACACAAACAACATTTTTTTAAATAAAAAAACACTCAGGGGCTAGGTTTTCAAAACTCCTTTTGATGCTAGAAATGAAATGCGCAATCACATCTCATCACTTGCGCCAAAAAGAGCATCCCAATCCACAAAGGACACCTGAATGGGCACATTTTATATGCATGCTCATTCAAGTGGCCTTTTTCACCTCCTTGCACAAATCAGGGGCGATTCTGCCAATTTAATTTAAAAGCCCATCTCAAATTTCCAAACAAGATGCACTTTTAAATGTGCAGAAATGGTAAGCAACCCTATGCGCACTTGGGCGGGGGAGGGGTTTGCACTCCATGACAGGGTCTTTCTTGACTCTGTCATGCATTTTTTTAAAGGCATTTCTGTTCCTCAAATAGGATAGAAATGTATTATTTAGGTCGCATTTTACAGTGGCAGGCCCCCGAAGGGCCCGTCATGGTGAAATGCGCTGAGAGGCTGCAGAACATTGTCGGGAGAGCACTTCTATTCAAGGTAGCTGGCCAGCGCACAATTTGCACTGCAGCTCAGCCTCGAGGAAATGTGCAGGTGAGATGTGAAGTGATAGGCAAGAAAGCAGAGGGAGAGCAGTGGGTCAGAGGGGGGAGTGGTGCACAAGAGAGCAGAGAGGATGATTGAGAAAGTAGAGTGAGTGTGTGCTCAGGGGGCGCAGTGGGCCAGAAAGCAGAGTGCAAGCGGTTGCCCGGAAAGAGGCAGTGAGCTGCTGATTGGGAAAAAGGATGAGGGAAGAGTGTGATAGAATGGGAGAAAGCATGCAAGATGCAGAAGCATCACAAAAGAATGTAAGACTGTATACTGCGGGGGGAATTGGAGAGCGTAAGGTGTGAGTTGAGAGTATGATTTGGAGTGTGGCAGGGGATGAGGAGTGCAATTGTACCTTGGCAGTGTGACATAGCATGTAAATATGTTTATGAGGGAGAGGTATAAGAATGTATGTTGTGATGGAGAGTTGGTGAGATATGTGATGTGTGTTGGTGAGAGTTGTGTGGGTGTTTGTGGGATTGGAGAACATAGAGGGGAATATTTTCAGCATTACAACTGATAGTGATCAATTTAGTTAATGTTAAATAGTCATGCACATTAAAAAAAAAGTAGCCAAAAACAAACACTGTTCTTCCAAGCCAGAGACACCTGGGACTCTTCCAATAAATTAATACAAAAGATACTTCATAATGACACCCTAACTCTCTTGTAGCCTTCCACTCTGCCTCTTTCCTGCAATGTGCCAATCTTACACCCTCCAGTTAATAAAAAATGTCCCACAAAATGCTGCAGTCAATAAGGTTTTGTGCCGCACAGCGTGCCATTTCATGCTGCAAAATGTGCCATTTTATGCCACAATATCCTGGAGGGTCTGTATAATAAACTAGCCTTTTATTATAAACTAACTGTATGCACTGTCATGGAAATATGTTGAGCAATAAGAGCATGGCTTTAGTTTTATTCTCTGCATCCTGCATGCAAAGTCACAATAGCATCATGCAGATTAATGTAACCCTAACAAATCCCCCTTGGGTTTTAAAGCCATATTCATTATTTCATAAAGCATCCAGCATTATGCACCCTTCTCACTTATCACTCCCTCCCATTCCTAAAAGGACACAAGTCCCCGCTAATAGGTTCCCCCCACCTCCCGATGGCTCATAATGAAATGCTCTCTTGCGTCAGAGCAACATGAGAGTCCCTCTGCTGCCCACAGCTCCTTGGGACATTGTCCTGGCAGCGGGACACCTGCCACGTTTTGAAAGGGAAGGTGTTCTGCTGTCAGGACAAAGAGTGTGCTGACAGGACAGTGAGCTTGCTGAGCAGGAATTGCTCGGCACACATTGTACTGCCAGCTGGACACCTTTCATTGAGGAGCTGAAGGGAGAAGTGTCCCAATGACAAATGTCTTGGTCTAAAAAGAGCCACAGGGGGAGGGCAGCTCCCCCACCCCTTTATTCCCCTGCCCCGCTCGGTATGCCACTGGACCTCTGCAATCTTATGCAGCTCTGTGCGAGCGCACTGTGCACACAAGCTCTGTGTGCACAGGGCGCTCGACAAAGCAGATAAGATCACGTCTGAGCACACTGTGCACTATCACATCCATGCACACTTTGCACGGCTGTTTGCCTCGGCTGGGGCGGAGGCTAGCCGGATCCCGAGATCCAGCTAGAGATTTGTTGCCAGACCTCGGATCCAGCGAGACGTCCCCCCCCACTCGGAAACACACACACCTCCTCAGCCATGCCTCAGCCATCCCTCGTCCTCATTGGGCTTCCTCACTGAGGTGCAGCTTGACTCCATAAACTCAACCAGGTCAAGATCAAAGTCTGTGTATACAGGCAGGCAAAGCCAGACATGTGACTGAGTGGATCCCAGCCCCACTGGTTTTAAAAGGTCATAATTCTTTGACCGTATGACATTCAAACTTGGTCTGCAGCTCATTGCTGGTTTGATGAAATTCGTACGAATTTAGTTGTCTGAAAATAATTGTGACAAGCGCATATGACTCTAACCCAAAACATAAAGCGCTATAAAAAGAAATGTACAGCAATAATAGCACGTGTCCAGCATGCCACTTCCCTTCACCACACGTGTGCGTTGAACCCTTGAGCCCATCTCTGAGGAAAGGCGAGCAGTTTTGGGGAAAAGGCACTCAAGCCATGAGTTGAGAGGTTCCACCTGCAAGACTGTCTGGGCCGTGCGTTTACAGCCCACGTGCAGACGTTATACATCTATAGCAGGCCATGGGAGAAACTGATAAGGTGCTGTATGCACCATCATCTGGATTTTTATGAGACCTTTATTCTATTCCAGATGTTGTCGGGGTGGTGTTGCAGGCAGGAATTCTAAACGTGCATGCCCAGATGTTCCACTCATGCCTGAAATGCACCGTGCACCGCCGCTGGCTGCTCATCCATGAGTGACTGCTGCCCTCCCCCCAAAAAGGACCCATTGATTCTAGATTGCCCCTTGGTTGGAGGGGGCAATGCTCATCATTAATACTGAAAATGTTCCTTGTTGGCCCAAAAATGGCCATCAGGTAGTTCTAAATCAGGCAGTAAATATACACTGGCCGGAATTGATTACGTTTTTGTAGGGCACTAAATCACCCCTGCTTCACAGTGCCTAGTCTGAAAACAGAGCAGCCACCTGGAGGCTGAGGTGGAGCTACAAAAGGGCGTGGGGGGAGGGCGGCAGAGTGGGGTATGAATGGATTCTGGAAGAGTTACTTCTGAGAGAGAGAAGAGTGATGCGGCTCTCACAGGAGAGAAGAGGGGGAAACATGCCATGAAGATGAGGCAGGCCCTTTTAGACATACATGTATTTATAAGGGTTGTGGGGCAACCCATGGGCGCACGGGCCTGTCCTATTAGTGCTGGAGGGTCCAGCACCATACCTTGTTGCCGGGATCACCTGCTATTCTGGAGTTGCAGGGAGGACCCTGTGAGGCCGTGCGGACAGGGGCCTGGGGAGCATCCGGATAGTGGAGTGGCCTGGGCGGACCCGTTGCACCATGCTGGCCTGAGGGTCCTAGGTGTTGGGAAGGAGAGAGGGTCTTCCCATCTCCTAAGCAATACCCAATGAGAAATAAACACTGAGAGAGCACATCCAGGGGGTAGAGGGGTGCACAAAAATGGGGTTGCGCAATCACCTTAGTGCATGCATAACAAGCTATATTGTAGGTGCAGGTGCAAACGCCATCTTGCCAAGTGGCAGCCCACTTATAATTTAGGCCCAAGCGCAGCAAACAACATTTTGTGTAGTAGTATTAGTCCCGTTGAATGAGTGCGAACACAACCCCCACCCTGGCCAGGTCTCAGAGATCCACAACATCCTCCATTGTTCAGAAACGTACAGGCCCCCACGCCCTTGGAAGAATGCACCCATCAAGGTCATGAGAAGGGAGCAGAGCGCATCTTGGCAGTACCATCCCACAAAGCAGATAGCAAGGCCCTCGTGCCCCCAGCGATCCCCACATGAGAAATACAGCTTTGCCATGCTTTCATCCAATGACCCCTGCGTGCTAAGGCCCCATCCAAACCCAGACCACCAACTATAAACCGTTTACACCCCTCGATCAATCACTAAGATCAGAAGGCGAGGCTATCATGCCTTCAGGAGTGGGTCACATGATTTGTGCAACGAGGTGCAGGTTGGCATCAGTGGTATAGCTTAAACCTAAGGCGGAGGACCTTGCAAGTTTCTGATCTGTCTTGGAACGATTAAGTATGTGAGTTAGTGTGACCTCGGCTCTTCCCCCCTTCCCCCCAGCCCATCCCTGAATCTGCCAGGTGCATTGTAACAACGATAGAATAACATGGTTTGTCAGAGTAGCTAATTAATTGTTAGGTCATCTTCATCGCGGTAAAAAGCTCAGCAGCGCCCACATGGAAGGAGAGGGACATATGAAGATGGACCAATGGCCTGGTATCCCACATGTACAGGGCTCCTCCAATCTGTATTGTAGAATTGTACTATATATGATTACATCATTACTGATGTTGTTTGTGCTTATAATGTACCACACATACCTACGGAGCTCAGAACGTTCGCTAGAAGTAGAATTCGCTGTTTATATACTTCTATTTTGTAGAAATAAATAGCTGGTATCCGTGCAAGCGTGTTTCGGGCCTTTTCCTTAGATGCTGTATATTTTCTGTATATTTTGTTTATTTTCTGGTGTGAGAGTGCAGTGGCATGCCTTCATTTAGTGACCCCGACGAGATCCCAGCGACTCTTCTCGGAAGGGGGCACGCCCACCTGCAGTGACCAGTCCCCAGATGTGTCATTCCCAGGAGACGTTTTCAAGAATTCCTGTCTGCTCTTTGAAGCAGAGCACAGCTCTGGAGAGAGTGCAGGCCGTTGTTGGAACCCCGTGATGTAGGAGTTTAGGAGTACACACTTGCAAGTGATAACAAGTAGGGCAAGGGTATATGGGGAAGAGTTTGGGTTGCGAGCGAGTGGAGGACGAGGTTGTTCGTATGGTGTGGGTGTGACTTTTTGCTTTTATTATTATTATTGTTTTTTTAAGGAGAACATTACGGAAAGGAAAACAGGAGTGCTAGGGAGCCTCCCCGGATGAGGAGAGAATGTGGTACCACTTATATTGTGTCACGGAGGAAAAGGAAATACATAGGATCCTCGCATAATTAGTGGGCTCAGGTACAGTAGTGGTTAATATTTTAGCTTGTTATTTTGGCTTATTGTTTTTGTGTTTTTGTTGTGTCGGGTGGAGGCCCAAGGAGGGGCATTGTGTAAATAATGGCGTGTTTTGAGTCTGTGGAATGCGAGAGTGAGTGCATGTGAAAGGAAGAGGAGGGAGAATAACGTGGGCTGGCGGGGAGGAGGGAATGGCAAATTGACTTTTTGGATTGTGACATTTGCGGCGTGCACAGCACACAACTAGAAGTGTAGGGACGATTTACAGCACATATATCACTGCAATGGGAGGGGAGACCCATTTAGAGTACATGTACAAAGCCTTTCCCTTGTCCTGGGAGAAGATTGAGAAATATCACAAGCAATGGGTGGTAGAAACACAGGGGGAGGCCCTGTTCATGGCCAGAGCAGGGCACCCATAATAAGGGAATTCTGGAGCACATGGCTACTATTCTAGCAGTGAAGTACAAGGGTAAACAGCTATAGAAAAGAAAGGGAATATTACACTTATGGAAGATGATTGAGGATGTTAAAAACACAGGTGAGGGAGGGGCACGGAGCACTCATGAAAGGGAAAAGCAAACAGAAGCCAGTGGGACATGAACGGAATACAAGGGGATATATCCACTGGCAGCACTCCCAGCGACAGGGTAAACTAACCAAACCTATGTGTCCACCCGGGCTACGGTCCCTCCACCCGCACATATACCCACTCCAGCAACCGCTCCACCTCAGGAGTGCACAGGACACAGGGAATTAGAAGGGGCACTAGAATCGGCATGAGCAGTGCTAGCGCGACTGCGAATAGAATAGAATAGAGCGAGGCAAGGAGGAGCGGACTAGACGAGTGGAGGGCAGGCGACATTTTGTTTAGATTAGACAGTACGGCATTAAGGATATGCATATCGAGACGAAAGAGGATGGGCAAGCAGTCAGCACAGGGTACGGAACTGTCAGGTCCAACAGAGGTCTAGGTGGCGATCCGGGAGAGCATGGGTGGAGTACAGTAGGTGAGAAGGAAGCGCAACAGGCACTGGAAATAACACACTGAGTAGAATGTTTGTGGGATGGGAGGCTAATTAGGTTTGGCCGGATGGACGTAGCGAGGGAAAAGGGAAGTGCAGGAAGAAAGGAAGGAAAGAAAGTGGGCCAACAGATGCCTTTGATACACAAGGGTGTGAGCAGAACACAGTATGTACCCTGGTGAAGATGTACTAGAACAATTTGATCAAAGCACTCCCGTTTTTAACAGCAGGGGTGGGAAGAATGATATACGTGTTTGAAAAACAGACTGCGTGTGTACCCCTTGCCATAGGTAATATGAAAAGTTTATTAGTGGCGATAGTGGGAGAGCAGGCTTAGGATGTGTGGATTAAAACAGGATACCCAGGAGTAAGATTGGATGACGATGTGCATGATGGTGCACCGTTCAACAACATCAGAGCGCGGGTGTGGGGTGCGCTTCAGTGCCCATACCCCGATACCCCAGACTTACAGTCGATCATGCAAAACACAATGGGTGGTGACGAAGACCCAGCACAGTGCATTATTAAGGTTCATGATATGTGGAGGGTGGAGACGGGGGACCAGTGGGACAGATCAGTTCCTCTTTTCGATTTCATCATTAAAAGCTGCTTACCAAAAGAGGTGCAGAAGGCACTAGACAACATTGTGGATATTGAAGTGAAAGGGTGGGCAGAAATCCAGAGTTTAATAATACACAACTGCAAACGAGTAAAGGAACGTGAAAGGGAAACGGCAAATGAGGTGAAACTTGTACAAAGGAATCTGGTTAAAATAGCTGTAGAGTGGACGGTGCCCACACCAGCACAGACAGAGGCAAGAGGGAGCATGCAGGGGTACGTGGATGTCCGAATAGCGGGATTTTGGCCAGAAGGAGGACAAGGGCAGTCGGGAGGTAGACAGCAATACCCCACCCAGGAGTTGCAACAAGGAGGTCAGCAGCACAGGAGGGGCAGGTTTAGGAGCGGTAGAGGGGACTTTTAAGGCATGCGACCAAGAGGGCTGGGTATGGGTTTCTCACAGTGTTGGAACTGCGGGAAGTGGGGACATTTTTTGAGAGAGTGTAAAAGTAGGCCAGGGCTCATATATATCACATACAATAATTATCACCCGCAACCCCAGAATACACAACAGATGCCGACACCAAGAATGACCTGCATACCCTATGAAATACACCAACCATACACGCAGCTCCCACACAGTCCCCCGGAGGCAAAAGCACATCAACAGCAGCACCCATAACATCACCACACACAACAGCTTTACCCACAACAAAATATGCCCCAGCACGGAAATGGTAACATTCACACACCCAACGAAGTACTAATTGGCACCATAGTTCCCTTCCGAGGGGTGAGCATTATGGGAAACATCCCCTTCACGTCCCCCAGGACAAACACGTTCCCGGATTAGGACAGCCAACAGAGAGCACTTGTGTGCCCAGTCCTGTCTATTAAAGTCTGCCCTTATGAGGAACCCTTGGCGGGCTCAGTGATAGGAAACAAACACTTCATTTTTATGGTCTACATGGGTGCCACAGTGAGGGAGATTTCCCTATCTCGGTTCAAACTCTTGACACGCAGGGTGATTTTTGAAAAAAGGATCGGTGTGATAGAGTCTGACCAGGATGGGTACGAGTGGCGCACAGTACTTTGTGTTGTCCCCACGATACCTCTGAAGGAAGTGACTGACATAGAATTGTTTGAGGACAGGCCAGATGACAGAGAAATAGTGCTAGCAATCTGTATCACCTGTGAAAAAATGATGCAATACAGGAAGGTCCAGTGTCCATGATGGCCCTTGCGGCCCCATCTCAGTTTGTTGAGGCAGAGTTAGAGTAAGTGCCTGAGAGACTATGGACAACTAACCCCCATGACGTATGGCTCCTACAGGGAGTGGCCGGAGTACACATAACACTGAAACCAGGACTAGTACTACCAGAGTGAAACAATATCTACTCTCCAGGGAGGCAGAGGAGGGAATTAAGGATACCATCAGTGCACTACACAACCAGGGGATAATTGTACCATCTACATCGCCATGCAACACAGCTATATATCCTGTAAAAAAGGCAACAGGGAGCAATTGGAGAATGCTTCAGGATCTGCGCCCCGTAAATGATGTTGTGCAGAAAGAGTTTCCTGTAGCTCCTACCACTGCCAAAATTGTGTGTTGCATCCCCAAAGAGGCAACACACTTCATGGTGGTTGACCTCAAAAACTAATTTTTCTCCACACCATTGCACCCAGACCTTACCGCTTTTACACATGGGGGGATGAGGTTCAAACACACAAGACTACCTCAAGGGTACTGGGGGAACTCCAGTATTTTCAACAGAATACTCCACACAGATTAAGGCAACATCCAAGTGTCCAGCCAGCATGATCATCAGTACGTGGACAACCTGCTGGTGTGCAGCGACAATGAGCAACATTACAGACAAGACCCAATTACACTCTTACAGCTCCTGGCTCGCAAAGAGTACACGGTTGACAAGGCAAAATTACAATACTGTCTACAAGAGGTTCTATACCTAGAACAGTTGAAATTAGCACATGGTAAAAGAATAATACTAGACAACGATGTTTATGTGCGTACTACCCCACAACCCACAACAGCAAAAGAAATGCAGCATCTCCTAGGGTTGTGTAATTACTGCAGGGCATGGATCCTTGATTATGCAGCATACTCAAGGCCACTCTTACAGGGCCTCAAGGAAGCACAAAAGACTGACAACAAAATGGTATGGACTGAAGAGATGTTACAGAATTTTAATGAGATCAAAAAGGTGATTTCAACCGCCCCTGTGTTTGAAACCCCTTTTTATAAACAGGAATTCTACTTATTGTCACACTTCAACAGCCAGCTCATGACTGCTGTGCGGACACAGAAAGCAAAATGGGCTACAAGCCATTGGCCTATTATAGTGGCACGTTAGATTCAGTGATGCAAGAGCAGTTTGCTCATGATCATGCACTTGCAGCAGCAGCATTTGTTATTGAGAAAAGTTTCACAATTGTGATGGGCTGTTCTTTTACACTCTACGTGGAACATGCCGTTTTTGCCATTTTAGAAAGATTGAAATCGACCCTGACTACCCAGAGAGCATCTGCATACGAGATAATTCTCTCCAGCTCAAATATCTACATGGTACACTTTAAAACAGTGAACCCTGCGACATTCATAACAGAAATGTGCACTGAGGAGGATCTGGCCAGACACGACTGTGCAACATAGGAGGGGGAGAAGGATGACATTCCCAAGGCAAAGGACAGGCCTCTAGAGGGGGGAGGTCCTCTTTGTTGATGGGTCAGCAACAATTGACCAGGACACGGGTCTCAGGCATACTGGAACAGCGCTGGTATGCCTAGTGGATGGTGAATACGAGACATTGATTCTAAAAAGACTACCAACGCATTATTCAGCGCAGGCAGCGGAGCTCATAGCGCTCATTGAGGCGCTGCAGTCATCACCAGGATGTCATATGACCATTTATTCTGATTCGGCATACGTCACTACCACAGTGCATGCCGGTCTTTAAAGATGGAAAAGGAGGGGCTTCAGGAGAGCAGATGGGTCCCCAGTACAGCATGCACCCTTACTAGACAAGCTAATTATCGTACTCTCTCAACCTTCTGTAGTGGTGGTCATTAAATGCGCCGGCCATACACACAACACTGACAAACTGTTACTCTGAAACGCTGCCGCAGACAATGGGGCCAAAATAGCAGCATATCTCCCATTACTAACTGTGGCGGTGTATGTCATCACCACCTCCACCACTGACCAGCCACATGCCTCGTACAATGCCCTGCCCATAGCACAAATTGTTGAATTACAAGGAAGGGCCCCGGAACAGGAGAAACAATTATTGGTCAAAGGAGGGGAAAACTATCCCCTACTGATTTATTGTGGAGGCAGGAGTATACAGGAAAAGCAGTGATGCCATAGGAACTGTTGATAGTAGCATTTTATGAGCTCCATTACCACTCCCACTGCTCCAAACACCACATTGCTACTGATATATAAGAGGATTGGTTCATTCCAAACATCCAAGAACATGTAACAAGCATGGTTATTAGACGCATCACATGTCAATGTTTCAGCACAGGCATGACATTACAAACACTGAGAGGCCACTCTACCCCGCCCCACTTGGCCGCTCCGCGAGTTGCATATTGACTACGCAGACATGGACGAGAGATGCCGCGAGTCCCGGCATCTGATCGTTGTCGTCTGCCTCTTTTCACGTTCGGTGGAGGCTGGTCCTTGTGCACATCTGGATGCCAAATGCACGGCCGAATTTCTGGTCCGCGAAGTGTTCCTGTGATGGGATGAGTGCGATGTGTTAAGGTCAGATAATGGCACACACTTTTTCAATGAGTTGTTTAAGAAGATTAATGCACTGCTTGGCATTAAATACCGGATGTGTATGATATATCACCCCCAGGCCAATGGGGTTGTGGAGAGGATCAACAGACTCCTCAAAATTAAGCTGTCTAAGCTCTGCACCATGTCCAAGAAAAACTGGGTGCATTGCTTACCTTTGGCACTGTTTAGTTTGTGCACACAGCCCACCAAGGACCACCATTTAACAGCCCATGAAGTGGTAACTAGTCGTCGCATTCACACACCAATATCTCCCATCAGAAGGGCATCCGACACACATAGGGCAGCAGTAGTATGAGGCAATGAGTTCAAAGTCTATTTGACACCACTAACACAAGCACTCAAATGTATTTCCTGACAGATTGCAGCACCCCGATCAGAAGACATGCCAGGTGACACAGCTGACTGCACGACTGATTCCTCACCCACTCAACCGCTGCTGCCAGGAGAACTCGTCTGCCTGCAGTCTTTTGTTCGCCTGTGGAACATCCCCAGATTCAATGGACCGTTTGAGATAGTATTTTCTACTCCTCTTGTGTTGAAGGTGAAAAGTCTCTGTTATTGGATCCAGTATCCTACATTCGGAAGGCATCTTCGGACATTGCACAACCACTTTAAAAGACTGGTAGTGTGCATGTATCTCATTTCCCTTTTCACCTAGCAGCCGCCAAATTTGAACTGCCTCACCCACCTCAAACACCTGCACATGGACATGCTCGCCTTGGAAGCAAGACCAAACCGAGCAACGCAGGTTCGATCCCCGGGTCAGCGCTTAGAAACCTTGGGGTATTAAGCACGTCATAAATAGCCTATCATATCATATCTCTCTCTCTCCCCCCTTTTCTTTTGTACATACGTTTTGCCTTTCAGATTGTAAAGTAGATGGAACCAGCGCTCGCAAATCACTCATTAAATGCTAGAAAAAATTACACTTATAGTATTATGTCTAAGTTTTCATATTCTTACATGTATGCTATGCATTTCATCGCTGCTATATCTGCTATTTCAATGTTTATTTTAGGGTTTTATCCAGGAGCTTCTTTTATATTAAAGGGACAGATAAAAGGTGGGGTGGGGAGAGAGGAGGACATTACAATTTCTTTGCAAATAAGAAGTTAAATGGACACTTAAATGAAACTGAACATCACCAAATGAAACTGAATATGTGTTTCTTCAAGGACCTACTTTACACGGTTTCATGTAATAATGCCGGCATGAAAAAATTGTCAGGTTCTGATGAATTTTTCCTGGCTACCAAAATTCTTTCTCCAAATATTCGTAGATAGACGTGCGTTGGTTATTCTAGTTAGCACAGTGATTGGCAGGGATTAGGCGGCTGACTGACTTGCTGGATGTATGTATGTCAGGTTTGATGATTTGAAGAGAGATGCCTTACAGACCATGGCAGTGAGGAATTGCTGAGGATGATTCGAAGTTGGTCCTGAGCAGATCAGAAGGGAAGCATTTTGAGGCCTTTGCAGAACTTCAAGATATCTTCTCTGCCTCAGGTGCATGGGTGCCAACTTCACAAATGTATTGGTGGGGACCAGGTTGTGACGTTAAATTGCCAAACCGGAATGGAGAGCCAGCGATCTCAAGTGTTATGAGCGCCCAGGGAATATTAACAGCCAATCGGCTTCACATGATTGCAGCCTTCAGTCATAGCCCATGTCTCTAAGCTTCTGGCTGATGCCCAGTCACGTGGCGCCCCATTTTTCGGCATTTGCCCCAGGATGCCAGTAGCCATAAGGCCCCGTTCTTTGGAAAGGGCCCAATCTGCAATGAACTTTAGCTGCTGCCCATTAACACCCAGTGTGGACCTCAGAATGCTACATTATTGCTTAAATAGAATACTTCTCATCCCTCTCACTCATTGTGTGCCCTCATTTAATGGCACTTTCTAGGCAAACAAGCACCAATTCTGAAACTCCACATATTTTAGGAATGGAGGTTGTTGGTATAATAATATCAATCCTGGAATATGTTGTATTTGCAGTATAAACTAAATCTGGCTTTAATAACTTGTAATTAAAAGTACTTAAACGTGATATATAGACACAGCAATGTAAACAGTATTACAGAAAATCATTTAACTTTCATCAGCTCATATGTATGTTCATTGTCTAAATCAAACTCTCGTGTTTTGTTTTTGCAGCAAAAGTGTCTATTACTGCTTTGTTATCTTGTCTTGATCATTTTGCTCCAAATTGAAAGTATAACTAGAATCATTAGCCTTATTTTAATTTACAGAACTGTAACCAAGATCATCAGGGTAACCCACACATTTGGAAACAACAAATATTTCTTTGTATGGTGAAGGTTGCAACATAGAAAACATTTTCACTTTTCTCAAATCAAAATTTGCCAGTTCTTTAATATAGTGTACAATACAGTGTACACTCTGAACTGAATCACTTCTAGGGACTCACACGTTTGTCATCTAAAGCACACTGAGATTAAATGATTGCCCAAGATCACATGCCTTGGTTAATTGGGGAAGCTGGGATTCGGTGCCACTTGGCCACATATCTATCTAGCTCTAGTTGTTACTGATATATGTTGTTTGCCTTCCCAGGGCTAATATAATATTTTGCTTTTAGAAATGAATTTAAATATGCACAAATCACATCATAAAGAAACCTGACAAAATAAGTGTAAGCAATAAAACATATTGAGCAAAAGTAGCATGATTGTAGCTTTATATTCCCTATCCATAAATGAAGTGCAGCAGGCAGGTTAGGCATCTGTACATGTAGTCCTGGTACAGTTGGAGTTTAGGGCTGGAGCAGGTTAGGAAGGTTTCCTCTTTGATTGCCAGATCAGGACGGCAGAGGAACTGCAATCATGATGCTCCTTCTGTAAATTACCATGACACCGAAACATCCCTTGTGACCCTCAGCGCCTGTGGAAGGGGCATTACTCCAGCGAGCGGAGGGTGGGAAACAGGATGGTGTGAGGTGCCAGGCAAGCGACCAAATGTAGCATACGAAATCAATGTCCAGTGCCACACGGGCAGCATCGGAAAGGCTCTGCCCGAGGAGAGCTTGTTTCTGTGGCTTCAAGTCAGTGGTGGCACACTCATTCTAATGTGGATCACACGTTCATTCTCATCTTTGAAAGTACTCTCTTTTCTTCTTTCTGACCTCCATTTCACTGTCTCCACCTATTTCCAAAATGAAAAAAGTCTGCAAAGTCCACTCTAATACCCATATCCATGAAAATGCAGTTTGCTACCACTTGGTCTCCAAGATTCCTTCCCCTTTCTTATTAAACGTGTGGCCCAATGGCGCCGTTCGGCAGATCCTTTCTTGGCAGGCAACCTTTGCACCAGGCCCTCCGAGGACTGCTTTCTCACCATCTCAGCAGCACAAGCTCTGGACATGAGCTATTGCAGGTGAATGAAAAAGGCACACAAGGGCCTTTCCTTCAGCCTTTCAAAAGCCCCCTGAAAGTAGTAATACACACACACTACTTCACACTCATTCTTAAAACTGCATATGCAAAATCATGCTCATAAGTCCTGTAATGTAAATCCTATCTTCTTTAGGTCATTCCATTTAGCATTCCTCTACATTTGCAGTTTTCCACATTATTAAGTCGTGCCTACGAGTACCAGAATGCAATATGATGCGAGCCTGTCAGCCGGGACTGGCTGATTAGATCATACCTCATGAGACCACCAGAGAAGTATTTTAGTCATTGTTTCACAATGGCTTGCTTCTCATTATGCAGGGCCAGAATAACGTGCAATAATTCCACAGAAATATTGAGCATTTTGTTTTCATGTCATCTAAGCAGACACAGGACAGAGTAGTCGGCGTTGTTGGGTGTGAAGCCAGCTTTATGTTGTGAAGGTATTCACTTTGGAGTGGGGTCAGATTGAGCGGCTTTGACGCGCTAATGGGCCTGTCCCAGTGTGAGCTCTGACTAGACAGAGAAATTGACGAGTGCCACCGACCATTTCACGCGTGTTTCTACCGCAGCCGCGATAAGATATAGGCCAAACGGGCTGCTTAACACAACAGGGAGAGCAGGTGCAGATGACCTGCAGTCTGTGACACCCGCATCAAAGCCCTTCATCAGTGCTTGCTCAGCATGAAACAAACAAGCAAACCTTACTGAGGACAGAGGCGAGCTATGAATAATTTCAGCACTTAGATACCTCTGGGGTTGCAACGCTGCATGCATAAAACTAGGTATTATATTGTCACCTCTCAGTTCTGTGCCTGTATTAAGCACTCAAACTTCACATGAAATTGAACTCTTCAATGACGTTCCATGTCCTTATATCTATATATTATACACTTATAAGGAGTTATTATGTTTATTCATGTTATTAGAATGCATTCTTTCTGAAAAGCCCGTAAAAAGATCCATGCAAAATATCATTGCATAATTTTTATAATTAAAACAAAAAGTGCAGAAGGCATGTAGTAAGGAGTAGCTATACTCCATAACTGCAGGTTTGAAGCCGCTTTTCAATGTCTACAATTTGCACTGATTCCTTGCTTACAACAGTTTTGTTTGATGTCCATATTGCAGTCACTAATACGTAAATAGTGCCCTGTGTTATACAGCGTGTCAAGAAGAACAATGCCTGATCAGAAGAGTGGGGGTGCAGATGACTAACAAGAGCACGTGTTGCAGGATCGAGTTGAACATGTGCGTAGGTGGTGTAAGCCTCTCCTGCCAGCAACAAACCCTCCAGTGATTCATTAATTGGGAGGCAGAAGAGAGGATATAGTGTCCTCTAAAAGTACCCTAGTGTCTCTAGCTGATACGATAAGGAGGTGCAGAATACCAGGATAGCTTCACAACACAAATAGATAAAGGATGCATTCAAGTGAAAATAGAACAATCTATACCAAATATGCCAGAGAGAGCTCATTTCATGCGATGACTCACATGGCGAGAACAAGGCTTGAAGAGGGAATATGGTGAAAAATGCCTCCCACTGCCCTGGTCCTGCACACACAGAAACCCATGGGCCACACAACAAGGCTGGCAGAATTCCCCACCAGGCTATAAGTGGTGGGCAGGCTTTCTTTTAGGGTGTTGGTTCCAAGATCATTGCATGTACACTTCCGGTAAATATACTGTAACCCGCTTTAAATATATAAAAATACCATCGTTGAGAACTGTGGGCATGGGGCAGTATTTTGATAACCCCAAATATTTTCCAGGTGTGACAAATGGACTCTTAAAACACAAGTTCATGCATCAGTGGGAAAATCAAAGGGAAGCTTTGAACCTGTCAAAATCCCCAGTGCAGCCCCATCTTCCCCTCTCACCTGGGTCTGGGGCAGCTGGCACCTTGATGCGGTTACACATTTATACCGACGTACTTTGCTGGCCAAGGATGAACTAAATGTCCTCTGCGTAAAAGCCATTACTAATACATGGCTGGGGTCTGGGAAAGCAGAAGATGGCAGCTGTCTATGCGGCTCCCACGAGTCCTTAGCCCATTTGGTATTATTCTGCCCGCTCTAAGCAAATTTGTGTAAGCACTACCTACTTGACTTTCTCAGGGAAGGCGGAATGACCCGTCTTTTATCGCGTTTGTCTCTTTCTGATGTAAAGTTGCTTTTAAACTTGCATGACATCTGCAATTTGCTTGGAAACACAGATTTCATAATGTATTTGTTTTACTGTCCTTTCAATTGCCTGCTTGCTATGTGTCGTTGTACAGGTGTTAAGGGCACTGATATGTTTTTGACTGTTTTATTTCGCCTTAGTGGGAGTTATACTCTGTATCTAGGATATTCACACTATTTATTTATTGTCATACTTTTTTATGAACTCTGCTGTTTTATGAATTATGTAAATCTGAAATAACCTATTTTGACTGACTGGCAATGCCTTTGATGTCATCACAAAATATACACTGGCTACTTCCTAGTCATTGGGTCTCATTACGAGTCTGGCGGTAACCTGAAGTGGGAAAAGTGAACAAAAGGCTCCCACCAATCCCCTCTCAACCCTGGCCTAGAGGATCACGGCCCAGACACCCGCCACGAGAGGAGTTTGCCCATCTCCCAGACGACCAAATACCCTGATACAAGAACATACGGATGTGCCCACTCGCGTGCCCACCCGCCTGCCCACCAGCCTGCCCTGCACATGCCGACACCTGCGGCATGGATGAACTCGACTAAACCATCCAGGACCAAATCAACAAATCGTTAGAGATGCCATGACGACCTAGCCAACAGTCAGCACACTCGTACAAACATACACACCGGACACTCCCACACCAATCCACACGAAGAACATACTCAGTGCTATGACGTAGGCGACGGACACACCCATGGACGTGCATCTTTATTATTTTCCACATAGGCTTTTCAAATGCAGAAACGCAAGACGCATAATGAACTCATCTAAAAAGGCTTGCTCACGCTTCTTCTAAACCAATGTACCATAATGAGAAATATAACGAAGACACGATACTGGGGATAGAGCAATATGATACCATAACCTAAAGCGCTCTGTATCAAACGGTTTCACCTATGCACCAGGCCCAAGTAGGCCGCAAGCAAAAGCTTCCATGAACATTGAATGAGCAAGAGTTTGGTTGCTGACCCTGCAGAATGAGCCCAGCGAAAGCAGACAGTCAAGGGCACAACGTTGCAAACTCTCATACCGCAAGCCGACGCCAAGGTCGCACCTGCAAGATAAGCCAGGCACACAGTAAGAAATGCAATATTAATTGTGCAGAATTCTGCCTCAACCACGGTCCCCACCTCACGTGACCAAGCCGAACTTGATAGGGTGCCAAGCCCAGAAGGAAGAAGGCGCCTGGATCCCCCGTCTCAAGACACAGGCAGATACAATTAAGCGACTCAATGGACATCTGCGGCGGTGGGAGTAGTCGGCCTTCCTGCTTATGAATAAATCCTCACATTGTCTGCCCATACCCATAGTGAAACATTGTTGCAAGTGACAGGTGCACCGCGAGCTGGGAACAGCGATGGTCCCAGACTGGAGGGCTCGCGGGTGGACCAATCAGAACATGGGGCTCTTATCACTGACACCATTAACATTAACCAATCCTCAGGGGTCTTCATGTAACAATTTTTATGTATCAAACTAAAGGGACAACCCAAGTATACCACCTGACTGACCCTTAACAAATAAATACGTTCTCTATATGTATGCTATACTAACCCTACCACTCGGGGAACCAATCCAGAGTGGCGATAGGTTTTTTGCTAACTTTCTCAGGTGACGCAAGTAGCGCGTCATACTAAGGTAAAAAGGGCCTGCGAGCCCCACGATGTTGAGAGAGTGTCAGGACGGACGCGTACGATCCTTGACCCATCCCTGCCGTTTTGTTTAATAAACAGCAGATTCACCTTGCTTCTTGCGTGTGTCTCATACTCTATCTCTTTTGGGATATACGGGAGGAGTTGGGGCCTCCCTGCCTGGAGGTCCGAGGGCGGCCCAGCCGACCCCGGGAGAATTTCCCCCCGACAAGTTGGAGGCACTGCTGAGATCTGTTTAAGGTCCGCTTTTATTTTTATTTTTCCAAGTACTCCCGTTGCGAGGAGGCCCGGCGGCACGGCCCCCTCTGCCGCTGCCCCCTTTTGAGGACTACAGGACCATCGCGGAACTGCGAGAAGACCGGACAGCGCAACCCGGATATTGGCCCTCGGGAGCCGGTTGAGAAGTATCCCGCCCGCGGTTGGCGAGTGTCCAGACGTAGTCCAGACGAGGTGAGGTGGCGAGCCGCTTGGAGGGGTGCACGCAGTCGAGCGGCCCCGCATCAAGAGAACTTGGTGAGTATGCCACACACAACAAACAATGTGAAATTGTGAGGGAGGGGGGAGGAATTGAATACGGGAGGTATTGCACAGGTGCGCGGCGAAGGTTTGATAATTTAGTGTTGGCAATGAAATGAATGGTAGCCGGACGAGTGCGGGAGCAGTCCGCTACGTTACGGGAGAGAAGGGGGCGGAGCACGAAAACATCACGTGCGGCCGCTCATAGACACTGATTGGCCTAGATCGCGACCATGTGTAAGGGTGTATGTGTGTGTGGTTTCCTACGATTTGGCAATTATTGATCAATGAGTAGATGAGGATCCCTATTGTTCGAGCAGGAAACTCGATAGATAGATGAGGTTTCCCTGTAGGCGGTAGCTAGCTAGTTGCCCAATACGGAAGATAATTGGCTGGTTAAGCCCTCCTGTCGAGGGGCGTATCACACGCGAGGCGACGCAGTGTGCGCAGTCCGATTATATTATTGACTACCTTGTTCCAGGAGTGACAGTCAGACAGCTGTGGGGTTAATGGGGGTGGATTGCAAGTGTATTTTGGATTTATAGAATATATGAAGAACTTACCAGTAGTCTGAAGAGATCGGTGACGTCACCAGCAGGGCTTACATAGGACATCTCGAGAACCAGGCATCTTTATTTTTGAGTGGTGGGGAGGAGAGCTGTGTTAAGGGCGTGGAAACGGAGGTAAACGGTAATGAGTTGATCGGGGGGAAGGCGAAAAGTGGGACGTGACTGCGCACGGAGAACGCCGGCCACGGCAAGTGTAGAAGAGGGTGGAGGAGCAAGTGAAAGTAGGACGGCAGTATAAGATCGTAACAAGGGGCACGCAGCCGCAGGGGGCTACGTGCGCCTCGGCCGCAGGGGGCTGTAAGGATGTTGTATAAAGGAAGAAACGAAAGAAAAGAATATACAAATGTAAATACTATATTTTACTAATTTTTCCTTAGCGGACTATCGCAAGTCCCCAAACTTACGGGGCCAGGTAAAGATATAAGGCTGTATATTGTAAACTGCTAGTGAGATAACCGCTACCAAATAGGAGAAGGGTAACAAGTGGAGCGCTACTATGTCATACGGGACAGGATCGGGGGGTGGGGGAACACCCTCACTACCCCGCTGCAACACATATGTAAAACACTATCACCCCATAGGGAGAAATTGATCAAGTACAGCATAGAATGGACACAGGGGACGGACAAAAAAATGACGACACCATGGCCGCCTAATGGTAGCTTCGATCCATATACCCAACACTCACTATTAAACCATCTGCACAATACATACAAGGGGAAGAAGTTGACGCGCCACGTGGAGGTGTTCAACTTATGGAGGATGTTCCAAGGGTCCCGACCAGGACCAAACAGAATGTTCATTGTAGGGGAAACAACGGGAGATAAGGAGATTAAAGAGGAGGGAGAGAATGGGGAAAAGGAGAGCGAAGGCAAACAGAACACGGGGAACGGACAAGAGGGAGGAGAAAAGAGTGACGACTCAAACGAAAATGAAATAAAAAAGGAACAGAGCGACGATACACCCCTAGCGAAGGTAGTGAAAACAGAGGGAGGGGGGTTGTATCCTTTAAGAGAACTAGGAGAAATAGCAAGAGAACAATTAAGGGCGGCTGAGGGGTACTCGAACCCGGCATACAGCCCGCCCCCATATACAGCTACAGGTTGCCACCCGGGAGGGGAGCGGACTAGTACAACGGGATCAGCTCATAGGAAGATGCTAGCAGGGGAGGGGAGGACTGAAGAAGAGCAGACTACGGACGTAGGAAATGATGAGTGGGTAGCTGCGCAGATACTATTAAAATTATGAGGTTCATTAACAGGAGAAGAGAAGGAGGTGGTAAGGAAAATGGACGAGGATAATACCAGGGAGAGTGAAATGAAAGGGGAAGAGGGGAAAAGAAAGGGGGAAGAGCTGTTAAGACAAAAGGAAGGGACTTTGGAGGAACGATTAGCAGAATTAAGGGATGAGCAGAATGCATTGATCAAGCAGCTCGAGAGGGGGGAAAGAGAGAGAGCACGGGAAAGGAAAGAAGGTAAGAATGAGTTGGGAAAAATGAGAGAACGAACTGAGGAGCAAAGGAGAGAAGCCGAAAGGTTAAAGGCAGCAGCAGAAAGGGTATCAAGAGCAGCAGTGCGCGACAGGAAAAAAGAGGAAGAGGAGAAAGAAAAAGAAATGGCAATATGGAAGAAGAGATTACTGTCAGAAACAACAAGGAAATACGAAGAAGGGAGGATGCTAAAGAGTATAATAGAAAGGGAGAGGGAGAGATGGGAAAGGAAGAAAGAAGATGAAAAGATATTGGAAAAAATGAGTTGTGAAGTAATGGAAGAATTAAAAAAGAAAAGAGAGGAAATTGGTAGAGAAATAGCGGAGAGAAATGAAGGGGAAAGAGAAGATAGGAGGGGGAGAGTGAAGTAAGGAGGAATGTATATAGAGGCACAGAAGTAGCGACAACATCGGCACAAAGGGGAGCGATCAGTAAAGAAGAAAAGGGAGGAACGGACCTAATAGACTTAAGAACAGTAACGATTGGGGGGAAAAAGGCAGTTTGGGGGTTGCCATTTATGAATGACTTTTGTAGTGAGGAAGAAGAAGGAATGGAGAAGGAAGGAAGAAATAGTGAAAGGGAAAGCCTAGATAAACTATACACCACCCGGACAAATAAAGACTCACCATGGATCTGCAGGAGAAAGGAAGAACTGCAGAGAAGTGAGGAGGAGGAGCATGGAATGGCGGAAAGGCAGACACGTGAAGCCACGCCGTCACCGTCCCGTCATGCATGCTCCACCACCTCACGCTCATTACGTGCAACATGCCCATCTAAACTCGCGCCCTTCACAAGCGAACTGACACCCTATGCAGGAAGGCTTATAGACCTCCCTGGACGCAGGCTGAACTAATTGAAGTAATAAATGACCCCCAAGAATTAGCCTTGGTCAAATGCACCGCACACACTAATGGAGAAGACCATATTTCAAAAGGGAATGCAGCAGCAGACGCACACGCGAAGTATGCTGCATATTTTGGCGAGATATTGAACCCCCCAGAGTCAGAGAGAGGGAGAGGGAGGGGAATAGCTAAGGAGATGTTAATAAAAGAAGGGTACACCCATCTCCCAGCCACACAGATAATGGAGCTACAAGCGGCTGCACCAATGGCAGAAAAAGAAATATGGGTAAAAGGAGGATGTACAATGTCGCCAACTGACGCACTATGGCGCCAGGGTAGCACTGGAAAGATGGTAATGCCACTGGCACTATTGAACACCGCCCTGAGCCAACTACACCACCCAGCCCACACAGGCAAGGAAGTAATCGCAGCGCGAATTAGGGAAGATTGGTTCTGCCCCGAGTTAAATTCCCATGTGTCAAATTTTATCAGCAATTGTCTCACATGCCAGCAGTTCACGGCCGGTCACACGCTGAAGGTGATAAAAGGTACTATACCCCGGCCAGAGGGACCCTTTCGACACATCCATATTGACTATGTTGATATGATCAACGTATGTCAAGGAAATAGCTATATGATTGTAGTTGTGTGCCCATTCTCGAGGTGGGTTGAGGCAGGGCCCTGCTCACACCCAGATGCATTCCGAGCAGCTAAATTCCTAGTGAGGGAGGTCTTCCCCAGGTGGGGAGTGTGCAAAATACTGCGGTCAGACAATGGGCCGCACTTCGCCAATGAAATGTTCCAGCATATCACATCCTTACTGAACATCAAGCATAAATTTGCATGTGCATATCACCCGCAGGCTAACGGTGTATGCGAACGCCTGAATGGCCTATTAAAAGAGGCAATTGCAAAAATACAGCAAACAACAAAGAAGAGTTGGCTGTATTGCCTTCCGCTAGCCCTATTTGAGCTAAGGAATAGACCAGGCTCCGACCACCACCTCACTCCTCACGAGGTGGTGACCGGACGCCAAATGCGCCTTCCTCTGACGCCAACATCAAGAGCATTCACCGACCATGAGAGTACTGCAAGTGTTCTTGGTGATGAAATGTACCAATATGTGTCTTCTTTGATTACTAGTGTAGTGTTTGTGTCTCAACAGCTCGAGCGCACGCGGGGCGGGTCTAAGAGTGATCAACAAGAAGACGCGGATGAAGAACTGGAAAAGGGAAAACTGTGCAAAATTGCCAAAGGTGACCACGTACTACTCCGCAATTTCAACAGAAAGTGGAATAGCCCACGCTTCACTGGCCCCCACCTGGTAGAGGAAGTATCAACGAGAGCAGTAAAACTACAGGACAAACGTGCTTGGAATCACCTACACGACGTAAAGATCTGCAAACTCCAGACCCGCCCTAGCGTCACCGACAGGGCCATTGGAAGAGCAGCAACAGCGTCGCCAACGGAGGAAGGGACTTCTACCGCAACTAACGGCCAAAGTGTCCCCACACCCTGCCACCCCCCCTACTCCCCAGAGACAACTACTGAAATAAAGAGGGGTAATTACCATACCGCCCACCCCATGGTCACACGATCAAAGAGTAAAGAAACCTCTACCAGTTGAGCCCCAAACCTCTGCCCATTGACCCCCTACCCACTGCAATAATAACCCAACTGAAGGACATTGTTTTGCACATACACATGTAAACACTTGAATGTTCTCTTTTTTTTCTCTCGCACATGCAGGTACGGTGTATTATTGTACTGCTAAGAAAACAGATAACTAACAAAGTTCACTGCCCAGGAGTAGATGATACCCTCAGACAATAACTACCCTGAAGAATTATCGCATCAATTTGTCTATTACATAAAAAGGCCAAAGTACCTGAAAAGGAGGAGGGTACGTGTCTACTACACAGCACTTCTCTTGGCCATAGAACAATCAATGCCCCACCTCCACCCATACTTGCCTGTCCTAAGAGATAGATCGCTTAGATTGGCGTGGGAACAGCTCTTCGCCTGGGCACTGAACGACTACTTGATAGGGAGAGCTTGAAAACAACAACTAACACTAAAAACAAGCATATTGAGAATTTTCAGGCGGGCAACTTTAACGTCGCAAGAATTAGCTGCCGGACCGCAGCAAGGTAAGAGTAAAATGCTGGTGAGACTAGCCTCTGTAATAAAGATGATAGGGATTTTGATGATCACCGGGTTTGTGGCTGCCTCTGTATGGCGGAACAGTTATGCTATAAATATTTTTGCTGTACCCAAACCTAACATACCCCCAACCCCAGCTGCAACAGGTGTTACGTCAGGTGGTACTAGCAAAATTCCATACAAGGGAAATAGAGTTAAACGCAGCACATACTCAGACAATAAAGATATTGACAACTACATACACAATTCAGCACACGTCTCAAACAACATGTGGTACCAACACATGACTCAAATAGGTAAACAAACAACGGAAGACAGCTGCTACGTCTGCTCATTGATCCCATACGCCATGAGTGCTTCCAGAACTTTCGTTGCCACGGAAATAGATGAAAAAACAGCACGATGTATAATATACCTGGCACTGTTCCAAACGAAAGGGAGATTTCAAGGGAACAAGGTGCACCTGGTATGGAAATCACGAGACACATACCCGTACGAAAATAACTTCCTTAAGAGTTATTTGAGTTACCACAAGGCCAGTTTACATGCTGAAGCATTCAGATACATAACAAGTGGCCCTGAAAAAGGAGAAACAAAGAAAGTTACACTACAGTACCTACCATGTGATTCGTACGCCACTGAAGTTCCTGGTAAACAAGGATGCTGGGAAAGACCACTGATAATAATAACAGGGAAGGTGTACCTGGGTGACAAATGGGACACAGGAGTGGTTGGCAGCAACATGGTAATGAGAGAAGACACTACAACTATTGCTGAACACAACAACAGATGTTGGATGACTTGGGTCAAGTACGTACCCATGCTAACGTGGATAGAGAAGGATGAAGACCCAATAACGATACTGCCGATGACTGCACCTAAGGTATGCTACCAACACAAAGGAGAAGTGGACGTAGGATACAACACCAACTGTGCAAGCGTGACAGAGCTACCTGAGGGGGGAGCAGGAACAGCAGTAATAATGGACCATTACTGGGCCTGTGGAGACAAGGCATACCACACACTGCCCCCTCTGTGGAATGGTGTATGCACAATAGTACACGTTAATGTACCTTCACTAGTGGTGCCCCAGAAACATGTAAATGTGGCGAACTTCCCCAAAATGGATGAAGGGAACAAGAGGAAGAAGAGATCTGCACAGCTTCAGAAGGGGCCAGAGCACCGAAACAACGGCAACAGCACTGTCCTGAATAGAAAGAAAAGACAAGGAGAACCTCTGACAGGAAATTACCTGTGGGGAAGGTCGGAAACAGCACTCACTTCAATTCCGCCAGAACACAGACTATTCAGCAGAGCAGCAATGTTCTTCTCCTCAATAATACATCCGGGACTACAGGCTTACGCAAACGCAAAATGGCTCCAGATAACGAGATGGGAACTAATGATGACAATCAACTCTACAGTAAATGGATTCAACGCAATAAAAGAGGAACTGCGAGCAGTGAGGATGGTGGCACTACAGAACAGATATGTACTGGACCTCCTCACAGCAATGGAAGGAGGAGTTTGCGCAAAGATAGGGCAATCATGCTGCACATTCATTCCTGCTAACGATGCTGACAATGGTACACTGACAGTAGCAGTATCACAATTGGCCCAGATGCACTCCAAAATGATGGATGAAAGTAAAGGTGTAAAAAAGGATGAGAGCTGGTTTTCGACGCTATGGTCATGGATGCCATCTTGGCTGTCAGATGGACTGAAGATCATAGTTGGATGCATTATATTGGCTGGAGCTACACTTATCATAATAAGATTTTGGAAGGCCCGGAAGGCACGCACCACAGACGAGATGATCGAAATGGTCGGTATGCACCCCTTGATGCCAGCAGATGACGGCCAACACACAGGCACAATAATAAAAGAGAGAGAGAGGTTGCGCAACCAGATCATCACTAACCACCTGGACCCACCGTCTGTGAAGCTCGAAAACCCAAGAAACCCAAGGAGCTACATAGGGAAATGGGTATACTGCACACCTGGAGGAACCTGTGTATATATGTACTGGTCATTTGAAGACCATGTTAATCACTATGGACATCTGGGAGGAGTAACTAAAATATGGAGAGTGAGAGGAGATAAGGAAAAGGATATGTTTGTGGTCGACAAGTCGACCAGAGGGGGGACTGAAGTGGGAAAAGTGAACAAAAGGCTCCCACCAATCCCCTCTCAACCCTGGCCTAGAGGATCACGGCCCAGACACCCGCCACGAGAGGAGTTTGCCCATCTCCCAGACGACCAAATACCCTGGTACAAGAACATACGGATGTGCCCACTCGCGTGCCCACCCGCCTGCCCACCAGCCTGCCCTGCACATGCCGACACCTGCGGCATGGATGAACTCGACTAAACCATCCAGGACCAAATCAACACATCGTTAGAGATGCCATGACGACCTAGCCAACGGTCAGCACACTCGTACAAACATACACACCGGACACTCCCACACCAATCCACATGAAGAACATACTCAGCGCTATGACGTAGGCGACAGACACACCCACGGACGTGCATCTTTATTATTTTCCACATAGGCTTTTCAAATGCAGAAACGCAAGACGCATAATGAACTCATCTAAAAAGGGTTGCTCACGCTTCTTCTAAACCAATGTACCATAATGAGAAATATAACGAAGACACGATACTGGGGATAGAGCAATATGATACCATAAGCTAAAGTGCTCTGTATCAAACGGTTCCACCTATGCACCAGGCCCAAGTAGGCCGCAAGCAAAAGCTTCCATGAACATTGAATGAGCAAGAGTTTGGTTGCTGACCCTGCAGAATGAGCCCAGCGAAAGCAGACAGTCAAGGGCACAACGTTGCAAACTCTCATACCGCAAGCCGACGCCAAGGTCGCACCTGCAAGATAAGCCAGGCACACAGTAAGAAATGCAATATTAATTGTGCAGAATTCTGCCTCAACCACGGTCCCCACCTCACGTGACCAAGCCGAACTAGATAGGGTGCCAAGCCCAGAAGGAAGAAGGCGCCTGGATCCCCCGTCTCAAGACACAGGCAGATACAATTAAGCGACTCAATGGACATCTGCGGCGGTGGGAGTAGTCGGCCTTCCTGCTTATGAATAAATCCTCACATTGTCTGCACATACCCATAGTGAAACATTGTTGCAAGTGACAGGTGCACCGCGAGCTGGGAACAGCGATGGTCCCAGACTGGGGGGCTCGCGGGTGGACCAATCAGAACATGGGGCTCTTATCACTGACGCCATTAACATTAACCAATCCTCAGGGGTCTTCATGTAACAATTTTTATGTATCAAACTAAAGGGGCAACCCAAGTATACCACCTGACTGACCCTTAACCAATAACAACGTTCTCTATATGTATGCTATACTAACCCTACCACTCGGGGAACCAATCCAGAGTGGCGATAGGTTTTTTGCTAACTTTCTCAGGTGACGCAAGTAGCGCGCCATACTAAGGTAAAAAGGGCCTGCGAGCCCCACGATGTTGAGAGAGTGTCAGGACGGACGCATACGATCCTTGACCCATCCCTGCCGTTTTGTTTAATAAACAGCAGATTCACCTTGCTTCTTGCGTGTGTCTCATACTCTATCTCTTTTGGGATATACGGGAGGAGTTGGGGTCTCCCTGCCTGGAGGTCCGAGGGCGGCCCAGCCGACCCCGGGAGAATTTCCCCCCGACAAACCGCGCCGGTAAAACATGTAGGTTGCTGCCGGACCCGTAATAACTTATCGGCACCTGACTTCCTGGTAACACTGGGATATTATGACCCTGGCAGTCGGTACTTTTGTAAGTCCCCATTCCCATGGAGTCCCATGGGAATGGGGACCACGGAAGCACCGGCACGGTTAATAACAGTGTCGGTGCTTCTGTGAAACTCTGTGGGCGGGTGTCATCCCGCCGGCAGACTCGTAGTTTGCCAGTCCAGAAACAATAGTGCCTGTAAGCTTACCAGCAAAGTTGTTTCCAGACCAGCAAAATTGTAATGAGGCCCATTGACTTGGTGAACTCTAAATGGACAATGCCATTGCCATATTCTATCACTGTAATTCTCTTGTACAACAGACATTACAGAATTGTTCTCATAATTGCTTTTCACTGTTGCAACTCCAGTCTTCAATTATGTTAAAACCACAGGCTTTTATTATGCATGTAGATCCAATGCATTTGGGACCATGTTCTTCTTCAGGGATCTGACGGTGTGACACTGTCTCAAAAAATCTTCACCATATTCAAATTCACATATCGAATCTGTGCTAGAGATCATCTCTTAACCCCTTAACTGCTGGGCTATTATGCATGTCTCTGCAAATAGGATGAGCATACTCGTCCTCAGCACTGAAAACCATCACTGCTCCTGACATGTGCAGAAGGGCTCCTGCTCGTATGGCAAATGGGAAACTTTCTACATAAGCTAATAAACTAGGAAGTAGCCGGTGTATATTTTGAAGTGGGAGAATGGGACAAGACCCTCCCCCCAATCTCATCCAGACCATGGCATAGAGGATCACAGCCCGGACACCCCCCAAAAGACGAGTTTGTCTATTTACCAGATGATAAAATACCATGGTTCAGAAACTTACACATAAGAGGAGCATGCCCACCAGCGCACCAAGCTCAAGCCGATGCCTGCGACATGGATGAGCTTGACTAAGAACAACAGCCGCAAGTATCCACATCGTTAGAGATGCCATAACGACATAGCCAACAAGACGAGAACACACGTGCCACCACGCACACTGATCACTCACACACCAACCTACACGAAGAACATACTCAGTGCTATGACGTAGGTGACTGACACAGCCACTGACGTGCATCGTTGTTATTTTTTTTTACATAGGCCTTTTTTCAGTACCACAGAAACGCAAGACGCCGAAGAGCTTGTGTACATGCTTGCTGACGCTTCTTCCGCCACCCATCCCTATGACGACACCACCATGTATATCTAAAGCTGCGTGTGACACTCTGTCGCCCCGCGATCTCCATGCTATGGATTATGTACTGCCACCCATGAAGTAGGCCCGAGTAGGCCGCAAGCAAGAGTCCCCAGGCAGGAGCCTCGCAATGAAAATCCTCTCAGAACAAGAGTACAAGTGCTGACCATGCAGGACGAGCCCCCAGTGAGAGCTCACAGCCAAGGCCACGATGTTGCAACTCGCATGCCACGAGCCCAGCGCCAAGGTTACATCTGTAAGTGCTGTCATGATGCCTACCCCCGGAGCACCAGGCCACGCCCAGCACCCCCGGAAGCAGGCATCATGCCCTCAGGTAAAAGCCCAGCGGCCCCTTATAGGGGCTCTTTGGACTCAGTCCTGGCGCCTTTGGCGCCAGGCTCATGTTGGACATCAGTCCTGGCGCCATAGGCGCCAGGCTCATAAAGGGAGGTGTTTTGTGCACTTACCTGATGCAGACCATGCTGCACGCTTCAGGCCTCCCTGAGACCTGAAAGGGACTATTTTTTCATAGGGACTATTTTTTCACTCGGGCGTGGCCAGGGAAGGATACATACCTAGTTGGGGAAGGATACATACCTGGGACTTCTTTGGAGGCTATTTAAGCCACGCCCAGACAGCAGCTCATGCTTCGCGTTATTCTGCTTCCTGCAGCTTAACGCTCACCGTGTCTGCTCCTGCTCCTGGACTCCAGCCACGCCCGCCTCGAACCTGGAAGACCTGCAAGGAAGGAAGAGAAGAGAAAGGTGAAAACCAAGGACTATTTCAAACTTCTTACCTGCATCCGGAATCTTCTCGCCAGCATCCCTGAAGAAAGACTTCCATTTAAAAGCATCGCGTTGCTCGCTGCAGCGCCACGCTTCACTCACCTGTCCTCGAGACATCTCCCGGCTCCATCGCGGCTGTCAGCATCGGACGCCACATCTCTGCACCTAGGGGAGAGAGGAAGAAACAAAAGGTGAGCAGAAGGAACACAGAAGGAAAGCCTGATTAACAGCCATAATACTTACCGGCTTTTCTTCCACATTTCGGGTCGGCGCCGCCCCGTTGGCAGGTACCGTACCCCGGCCCCTATGGGGAAAGGACGAGAGACATTTCTGGGGAATGATAAGGACATTTAGAGGGATCGCCCTCATCACTACTCACCTCGGCAGTTTAACCCCTCGACGCATCGCCTTCATTCTGCACCTGAAATAAAGGACAGATCACAGGTTAGAAAGACTACATAAAGGGGGCCTCCCTTGAACTTTGAACTTTCATACTTACGGCGCATCGCTCAGGAAAGTCAAGTGGATTTTGCCAGCGCCATTCTGAAAACCAGTGAAGCAACTGGACGAACGCGCGCCCCTGCACCAGAAGCAGGATGGAGAGTTCATCCTTCCAAACCATAAGGTGAGCTTAAACCGGGGTTTGGAGGAAGTTAGAGAGGAACGAATGGGGTAAGGGGGGAGCTCGCACACTATTCTGCAGACTGTTAATCCCCTTTCTCATCTGCAGAAGGATATTCCTACGGGCCAGGCAAGCACGATTTGGAGGTCCTGTCCAATCGGTGTTCCGGGTCCTGCGCATCACGCTAGAAGAGGCCACAGCAATCCAGACTAGACCAGCGCCCCCGTGGGAACCAGGTGAGCGTTACAAGTGCCAAGCCCTCAGAGACAAAATACAAATCTAATGCTGATAATTCTGCCGAAGCTACGGTCTCTCCACACATGACCAAGCCGAACTGACAAGGTGCCAAGCTCACGAGACAGGAAGCCACCAGGGTCCCACGTCTGGGACACAGGCTGCAACAACGAAGCGGCAAGATGGACACCTACAGCAATGGGAAAGACCTGTCCACAAGCCCATGATATGACCTGTCCATTGTCTGAACAAACACATAGTTGCACATTGTTGCTAATGACAGGTACACCGCGAGCTGGGAACGGCGATGGTCCCAGGCTTGGGGCTTGCGGGAGAACCAATCAGAATACAGGGGGGCTTATTACTGACGCCATTACTCTTAGCCAATCACCAAGGGTCCCTCTGTAACAATTCTAAAGTAACAACTGCAAGGGACAACCCAAGCGTACCACCTGACCCATCCTCACCCACTAATATTTCTTTCCATATGTTACCTATACTAACCCTGCCACTCGGGGAACCAATCCAGAGTGGCGGTAGGCTTTGTTCTAACTTTCCCAGGTGATGCGAGTAGCGTGTCATACTACTGTAAAAAGGGCCTGCGAGCCCCACTACGAGTGAGAGTCCCGTCGGATGCGTACGAACCGAGACTCATCCCTGCCGTTATTATAATAAACTGCAGTACCACCTTGCTTCTTGTGTGTGTCTCATACTCCTTTTGGGGACACGGGAGGAGATGGGGCCTCCCCACCCCAGAGGTCCGCGGACGGCTCTGCCAGCCCCGGAAGAATCACCCCGACAAGTTGTAGGCACTGCTGAGATCGGTTGATGTCTGTTGGCCTGGTAACACAAGTCCAAGGCCCTTGCAGCGAGGCAACCCGGCAGCGTGGCCCCCTCTGCCGTTGCCCCCTTTGAGGACTACAGGACCATCGTGGAACTGTGAGAAGACCGGACAGCGCAATCCGGATATTGACCCTCGGGAGCCGATTGAGAAGTGTCCCACCCGCGGTTGTCGAGTGTCCAGACGTGGACCAAACGAGGGGAGGTGGCGAGCCGCTTGGAGGGGTGCACGCAGTCGAGCGGCCCTGCATCGAGGGAACTTGGTGAGTATGACACACCCAACAAGCAATGTGATATTGTGAGGGAGGGGGGAGGAAGTGTAATAAAGGCGGTGGGAGGTGTTTTTACGGTGTGTTGCAAGGATTTGATTAATAAGTGTTTACAGACGAGTGAGCGGTAGCGGGACAGGCACGAAGGCCTTCTTCTATCACGTCACAGAGCAGGGTGGGTGGAGCCAAAAGGCACTACGTGCGGTTGTTCGAAGGCACTGATTTGTCTAGATCGCGGGTACCTGTAAAAGGGGTGTGTGGCTTTCCTATGAATTGGCGTTTTGATCAATGAATAAACGAGGATCCCCACTGATTGAATGTAAAACTTGTTAGGTAGATGACGTTTTCCCGTAGGTGGTAGCTAGGTTGTTGTCAAGTGCGGAGGATAATTGGCTGGTTAAGCTCCCCTGTCGAGGGGCGTATCACATGCGAGGCGACGCAGCGTGTGCAGTCCGATTATAAGAGTTTTTGTTGAGTACCTTGCTCCGGGCATAGCGAGAGGACAGCTGTGGGGTCCACGAAGGCAAAAGTATAAAACATATTGCGCGCTCCATTAATGTTATAAGAGGTTCTTACCGGTAATAGTTTGAAGAAGTTGGTGACATCACCCATAGGGCTTCCATAGGACACTGCGGCTACACCGTATTGACCAAGGGGTGGCCAGGGGATAATTATCGGGATAAGGGTGGCGAGGTCGCGCATGGAGAACGCCGGCAACCCTCGATAAGGGGGGCGAAAAGGGGAAAAGTGGCCGCGCACGGAGAACGCCGGTCACGTTGAGCAAGGTGGTTGAAAAGAGGAGGGAGAAGTTTGAAAAAAAAAAGAGGTGGGGCGGCTATATCAGCACGTCACACAGGGCACGCAGCCGCAGGGGGCTCCGTGTGCCGCGGCCGCAGGGGGACATATGAGTGATATCAGAGGAGGAAAAACAATAAGAAAAGAACTGTAAATCAGCAATTGCATTACCTTTCAGCAGACGGTCGGAAGTCCCCAATTTTTTTTTTAAAATGTATTGTTTTGGTTTATTTCAAACCTTTACAATTTCACAAGAGAAAACAGACAGTTTTACAATTTTTACAGAAAATCATCAATTGTTAAGTTAATTCAACAATGAGTTTAAACATAAAAATAGAATTCAAAAGCTTAAAAATCCACATTGATCAATTTAATTACACTTTGTACACATCAGTAAAGACTTGCATTGAATTAGTAGCAGCAGAGAAGTTAAAAGCATAGATGAAAACCATAACTTTTCAACCAATTGTATTTATGAGAAGAGCACAAAAAAGAAGACAAAGACATTGAATCCAAAAATAAATTAGGAACAAATCACTTTTCTTAACAGAAAATTAATTATCCCGGTTAACTCAAATCACAGACATTACTCAAGAAACTTGTCACAGCTATTTTTAGACTTAAACAGTTGTCATGGAGCATTCTGTGCCAAATTAAGTCTCTTTGTACTTCAAAGATCGAGACTACAAACTGTGATTTTAAGCCTGGACAGACCAATAAGATATGCTATAAAGTTTCAACAGTCTCAACTGTTTTGCAATGTCTACACCAAGGGACAACCTCATTGGTCCGATTTCTAATACATAAAATTTGTCTGGTGGGTAAGACATTAAAGCGGAACCGCATGAAGTCACTGCGCAACCTCTTGCTTGGGTATTTACACAGATAGCCTTCCATATTTGCCTGCCATTTCCAAATGGAGCAGGCTGAATTGTACAGTTTAGAGTCTACAATGGTTGATTTCGTAGATTGCCAATCTGAACCCATTAAACTAAATTTAACTTTGCCAGGCTTGTTACATAGTGAGCTCATAGCTAGACCTAGTTCTATCATACAAGTCTCACTTTCCGTTTTTAACGCAGCCATAAAAGGGTTCGGAGCATCAAGGTACACACAATTATACAGAGTTTCTTCCTTGCTGGTTTTGCATTTTTTCCAAAGACATATGGCCCTCATTACGACCTTGGCGGAAAGGGGTTTACGCCGGCGTAACCCATGGCGTACCTCTCCGCCCGACTACGAGTTCCCGTAGCGCCATGGTGATTTTTACGCCTGCTTTTTGCAGGCGGAAAAATCCATGGCGCTACGGGACTTGTCGTTAATTACGCCACCGTAAATTACAGTGGCGTAATTAACGCCTTCCCCACTCCCATTATACCCTATGGGGCAAAAATGGGAATGGGGAAGGGTAAATGGGGATTGGGGACTTACCGCCCCGCCAAGGTCGGAATGGGGCGGTAAGTCCGCCAACCCCCATGGCGGAGTTGGCAGCTCTGCGCCATGGACCATGGTGCAAATTGCACCATGGTTCTCCGCCAGGGTCGTAATGAGGCCCATAGTCTTTTCCAAACTGCGTAGGAGGAAAGGGAATGCAAACCAAGTTCATATCTGATTAAGTCTAAGGGTATGCATTTCGGCAAGAACCATAGCACCGCTCTCAAGATTTTCCCTTCAATAGTTATCAGGTAGGTGTGTAATTCCTTAGTAAATAATTCTATACCATAGGTTAGACGTGGTATAACCTTTTTTATATAAAAATCTCTCAGCGGCACCATAGTAAATTTACCAAATGTATTGTCTATTGCCCTCAATTGCCTGGTGGCAATGTCTGCTTTTAGATTTAGCTGAGTTTTTATCAGGGCAAGAGAGTCCTGACCAGAAAAATAGAAACCTAGGTACTTAAATGAAGGTAGCGCCTTAATTCTCTTTCCTTCACACAACCAAGTAAAGGCATTCTCCTTTTTATTCTTATTGCCAAATCTAACAATAACAGTTTTTGTTGGGTTAGTTTTCAACTTAATACCCTCAACAAATGATTCAAAAGCTCGTAGTAGCCTCTGCAAACCAATTTTTGTTTTGTCCAATAAGAGAAAATCATCGACATAAGCCAACCAGTCAATACACACATTATTAAGCTTAGGGGAAATCAAACCTTTACCACTGAGAGCATTTTGGGCTCCACACACGTACAAATTAAAGACAGTCGGGGCCAGCATACAACCCTGTTTTAAACCATTCGGAATTTTAATGGGGCTGGAAAGTAAACCGTCCGTTGTCAAGCGGACCATTAAACTGGTGTCAGTGTATAGGGCAATGATAATCTGGAGTAAAAGAGCAGGTATTTTGAGGTCCTGTAACTTCCGCCAGAGAAGTTGTCTGTCGACAAGGTCAAATGCTGAACTAAGATCCATCGATGCCACAAACCATGATCTAGTCCCCTTTACCATAGAGTTGGCTATCAACGTTTTTAGCACTAGCCCACCACAGTCTGTTCCAATGTGTTTTTTGAAGCCAATTTGTTTGTTGTCAAGAATAGATTTTTCAGTAATCCATTCTTGAAGTTCCTTTAGGACCAACGAACAAAAAATGTTAGACTCGGGGTCCGCAATCGCAATTAGCCTGTAACTGGATAGGGACATACGTGCTCCCTTCTTAAAGACAGGAATAACGATGGATGCTTTCCATGATAAGGGTATAATCTTGGTCTCCAGAATGTTACTATACAGTATATATAAGATTTTTCCCCAAATCACAGGGCCCCTTTTTAAGAGTTTGTTAGATAGATTATTCGGACCCATAGCTCCAGAGTTTTTGGATTTCCTAATCATATCAGTAACATCATAGCTCGAAAACTTCAAAGACCAAGACTGAGGTTCAGACATGAGCAATTGTTGGTTAACTTTGTTCAATGCATAAAGGTTTGTAAAGTGTCCATGCCAAACATCCTCATTAATTACATTTTCTGCCATATCTTGTTGAGGTTTTTCAATTGCATTTATCAAGTACCAGAAGTTTGAACAGCAGTGCCCTTGCAGTGCTTTCAACAGAAGCTCACCATCTTGCTGCATGCATACTGCTCTATATTGGATATGCCAATTCTTATAGGTTTGCTTGATTTTATTTTTCCTCTTATAGAAGTCAGAGGATGACAGTACTTCCTTTTTTAATTTTCTCAGTACTTTTCTATAAACAGGTTTCCGTGTATGGACCACCATATCCATAGGATGTTTACAGTTTGACTTTACTTTAGACCCTGGTGTAAAGCGGGGGGACAGATTGTCAATGGTGTCCTTAATATATGTAGAGAAATTTGAGGGAGAATAGCATAGTTCGCGATGTAACTCAGTCATTACCCGATAGTTGCTTATCATAGTTGAGGTAAACTTCATGTTTTTAGTATGGCACCATTTAATTCTGTTTCCCTGTTATCGTCACCCCATGAGTATATTTTTCTTTAATTGGGGTAGGGAATTTCAAGGCCATTTTACAGGTGAGAAAAGAATGATCACTAGAACTAGAGTCAATCACCTCCAAATCATATACACTCCTAAAGATACCAATAGACACAAAAATATAGTCTAAAGCGGATTCCAAGCCTCTGGCCTTCCAAGTATGTTGGTGCCCTCGAAGGAGATCCAAACCCAGAGATTCCGCAAAATGTAACCACAATCTGCCTCTCAATATTCCAGAGCCACCAACCCTCACAGACTGTTCAGCATTGCCCAGCATTTCATCCCCCACTAACAATTCACATAGACAGTTTTCATTAAGATCCCCCGCCATAATGATTTGACCTCCCTGGTTTGTCTCACGCCAGGATTCAATTATAGATCCCAAAATGGTCAATTCCTTTCCAAGTTGTAAATCGGACATCTCACTGGGGTTCCAATAGATATTAATAAATAAAATAAAGAGTGACTCATTGTTTTCTATATCCATTTTAAAAGCCGCAACAAGAAAGTGGTGTTCCAGACACCATACCCCCATTTTGGAGAAAGAGTTATTTTGTTTGATGGCTATTAATGGTCCACCTTTTGGGCGGCCTTGGTTGGAGTCCCGTGCACACAAATTGACCACAGTAAACCCTTCCCAGCATAGCTGTTCGCTAGACCAGGTTTCCTGAAGAAAAACTAAATCAAATTGTGACAGAAAATTCATGCATTCTTCGTTGTTCAAAAGATTCACATTTCCCCGAGAGTTCCAACTCACACATTTGAAGAACGAGGAGGAGACTAGAGGGTATTGCCAAGCTTCCTGAGTGAGCCAATGGACTCCCTCAGAGTCAAGGCAAGCCACCTCCATTCCTGCTTGTTCAGTTTTGATTCCTCATCACGAGGATTAGTGGATTGATTAGGTTGAACTTGCCCCTGTTCAGACAGCATAGTTTTCTGTTGAGCAACAGTTCGAGACTTATATTCATAGATATCAAAACCCAGTTTTTGAAAGGATTCTGATTCCTTCAACAGAACCGACCTAATCAAAGCAGAGGGTATAGCAAGTCTCACGTAGTTATATCTGTTCCTATGAATGAAATCAACCAGGGTAATATCAGCCGAAGTGATCAGGCTAAATTCAGGCATTGGTAGAAAGTAATGAAAGTATATACGATCGATTCAGTGAAATGGGCACTTGGTCTTGGAATAGTACTGTCAGTATCAGACCAGGGATTTCAGGAGAAACAGGTTGTTTCAAATCAGATCCCATATTGTCAAAAGATGAGTACCCATTAGTATATACATTTTCACGTGGTATAACCTTTTTGTCAGCTCTTCCCATTCCGTGTTCAATTCTACCCATACCATCCTGCACAAAGCCATGAGTAGAGACAAACTTCTCACCAGTTTGCATGCTTGTTTGTTTCGTACCCAGAGTAGAGCTACTTGTTGGAGTCTGATTCTCACCCAGGATAATACGTCTAAATTCTAGCTCTTTTTCATCTTCAGAACAACCAAGAGACACTACATTGTTGTCAAGGATACAATTGGCATTCAGATTTTTATTTGGTTTAATTTTACTGTCTACTATTCCGGCACTGCCGTTAACACCCAGCTCCAAACCATTCGAACCCTTATTAATAGATGTTACTGTCTTTTTTGGATCAGAGAGAATCGTAGTATGCTTATCATGGTAGGGTTCTCGTGGCAGGCAGGAGGATGACATTCCTTCGGAATGCAGTGGACGGGTGAACTCCCGGGCAATGATGGATGCGCAAGCATCATGGAGATTTGTTCCCCAAACGCCCTTTCGGGTAGTATTATCTTTAGTTGCTTCAAGTGAATGAGGACCTTTAAAGATTTGGTACATCACGTCTGATTTCTTTTTTAGCTCTTCACTTAGAGTGTTAGCCCCATCTGAAAAGGAGTCCCTCAAAGGAATTCCCTCATCACATGTGGGACCCATAACGTTAGTATTTGGCAGTGCACGTGTGTCTGGATTGGGATGGATTTGCTTCGCCAGTTTCTTACTTTGGCGTTTGGATTTACCTCATAGACTTTGTTGTCCTGGGTCTGGGAGGGACAGTTTATTTCCTTGACCTTGTCAGAATTATGGGCCTGTAAATTGTTGGTAGGACTTTTTGGAGGCATCCCCCCACGGTCTGTGTGGATGGAATAGTGAATAGTGGATAGTTTTTCCTGGACAGTGTTCGAATCGTCCCTTATTAGCTTAAGAAACTGCGCCATAATGCAGGGGGTTTCCTTATTTAACGCCACCGAAATGGACTCCGATAGGTAGTGGGGTATTTTAGATAGTTCTAACGATAGGTTGTTCAAAACCTGGGTCTGTTTTCTCAATTCAGTTAGGAGTAATCTGTTAAATATACTTAGAGTGGTAACAAGATCCGAACCTAGACCCCTGTCCCCCACCTGATTGTCAAGTTTCACATCAAGGACGGAGGCCTGCCCGAAAGCAGTTGATGGACTGAGTGGCAGTTCCGAAAAGTTGTCATAACAGAAACTACTGTCTTTCTGTCCATTAGAGGCCACAGAGACAGTTTCACCCTCACAACCATTCCCCCCCCCCCCCCTCAGTAAGCTCTGGCAGTTCATCATCAACGAAAAGAGGTTGCGAGGGGTCGATAGTATCCTCAATAGTTTTGCAGTATGGTGAACAGTCCTGAGCACATTGCAGCAGGGCTTCTTCCTCATCACTGATTACAGGGAGAGGAAGAGCAGCAACCCGCGCCAAACTAGCGCGACGCGTGCTAACAGCATTGAAAAAATCTGCTCTTATATCTTTCATTGGTAATCCTGATTTCTTTTTCCCCATCTTTAAATACACTTACTTGAAAACCACAACAGAGACCTAAATCGATCCCTAAGTGTATCAAATTATTTTTACCCTATAGTGGCCAGCAGTCGCATGTAGCCAATCGTGAGTAAATCTTCCAGAGGAATAATAACAGACATGCACAGTTGCAAATAGAGAAGTCGAGGCGCACTTCCCACTGCACTCAGCGAACAGCAAACAGTGCTTTCTCGTGCTTCCCGGTGCGCGCGCAAGTGCACTGCACTACGGGATTTAATAGGAGAAGAAAAATGCCCGAGGCACAAAATGGTCAGAGCCACAGGCGCACACTGAAAAGAGATTAAAGAAAAAGGCTGTCAGATACTCTGTTCCCTCCAGTGCACATAACCAAGTCCACATAAACAGAGTCCAACACAAGTCCAACACAAGTCCAACACAAGTCGAGCAGGTCCAAAGGAGGTTTGAAAACAGACACAACACACACGCTGATTCACCTCCAGGCAGTGTGGTGTAGCTGCTAAAGACGTCCTCCGGGCCGTGTAATGAAGCAGTCCTCACGAGCCACAGATATCAGGTCCGGCCAGCAAACAATGCTTTCTCGTGCTTCCCGGTGCGCGCGCGAGTGCGCTGCACCACGGGATTTAATAGGAGAAGAAAAGTGCCCGAGGCACAAAATGGGCTGAGCCACAGGCGCACACTCCAGGCAGCATGGTGTAGCTGCTAAAGACGTCCTCCGGGCCGTGTAATGAAGCAGTCCTCACGAGCCACAGTTATCAGGTCCGGCCAGCAAACAGTGCTTTCTCGTGCTTCCCAATTTACGGGGCCAGGTAAAGACGGTGGTTGCTGAAAAAAAGTTGAAGTATAACATAACAATGTCCCACGGGTCAGGGTCCGGAGGGTGGGGAAACACTCTAACTACCCCTCTCCAACATATTTGCAAGACACTATCACCTTACAAGGAGAAGCTTATCAAGTATAGTATAGACTGGACACAAGGAACAGACAACAAAATGACGACACCATGGCCGCCTAACGGCAGTTTTGACCCATACGTCCAACACTCGCTATTGACATACATACATAACACGCACAAGGGGAAGAATTTAGCTCATCATGTAGAGATATTTAACTTGTGGAGGAAGTTCCAGGAATCCAGGCCAGGAGCAACGGGGATGTTTACTATGGAAGGAGCAAAAGAGGAGAAGGGGAGCAAAGAAACAAAGGAAGGTAAAGAGGTGAAGGAAGAAGAAGGGGACGTGGGCCCGGCGAGCAGCAATGAACCACGAGTGAAGGAGGGCATGAAGGAGGAAGGAGGATCGGTTGCAGTATCAGAAGTAAATATGGAGAAGGAAGGGACAGACGATACGCCTCTGGCGAAAGTAGTAAAGAAGGAGGATTGTACCCAGTGACGGAATTAAGAGAAGTCGCCAGGCCACAATTAACAGCTTCTGAGGGATATTCAAACCCCGCGTACAGCCCTCCACCTTACGCCCCTAATGATAGCTACCAGAGGGGGGCGGCAGCAGCGACGGGCACGTTAGGATTAAACACAGTACAGGTCAGCACAGGGGGAGGGAAGGAAAGTGGAGAACACATTGCAAGCATAGGACCAGATGAGTGGAGAGCAGGACAGGTGCTCCTAAAGCTCTGAGGGACACTAACAAGGGAGGAGGAGGACGCGGTGAGGAAAATGAAAGAGGAAGAAATGGACAGAACGCAGACAGGGACTGAGGTGAGTAACGCAGAGGAAGGGCGACTGTCACAAGCAGAGGAAGAGATGTTGGAGGAAAGGTTGGCCGAGCTGAGAGAAGTACGAAGTGACCTGATTAGACAGTACGAGCAAGAAATAGAGGGAAGGAAGAAGGAAAGAAAAGAGAGTAGGAAGGAGCAGGAGAGGATGAGGGACAGATTGGAGGAGAGAAAGAAGGAAGCGGAAAGGATGAAAGTGATAGCAGAGAGGGTGTCACGTATGGAGCAGCGGGAAATGAAAAGGAAGGAGGAGGAAAAGGAAATGGAAATGTGGAAAAGGAAAATATTGTCTGAAAGCGCCCGGAAATATGAAGAAGGTAAAGTAATAGGGAGCATGTTGAAAAGCAGAGGAGTAAACTGGGGAAGACAGGAAGAAGAAAAAAAGATACTGGCGAAGGTAAGTGATGAAGTAATGAAGGAATTAAGGAAGAAGAGAGAGGAAATAGGGGGTGAAGTATTGGGAAACGAGGGAATGGGGAGAGGAGAAAGGAGGATGGAGCATGAAGTAAGAACTTACACTCGCCAGGACTCAGAGGCACCTACAACATCAACACAGGGAACAACTATTAAAAGAGGAGAACATAACGAAGGGAAATTGATTGATTTAAAGACGGTTTCAGCGGGGGGAAAACTGACAGACTGGAGATAGTCTTTCCTTGATGAGTTTTGAAGCGAGGAGGAAGGATGTTCGGAAACAATAGAGGAGATGACAAAAGGAAAAGCTTAGATAAACTGTACATCACACGGGTAAATTGCGAGTCACCTTGGGCATGCGGGAAAAGGGAGGAGGAAAATATGAGCGAAGAACAGGTAAGAGAAGTAGCAGGGAGAACGCCACATTCAGTAACACCAATACCACGCCCACCTCACCCACCAACACCACGCCCACAGCACACTCCATATGTTTACAGACTCAGAGATCTCCCGGGACTAGACAGGAAGAAAGGACGAGCACGCCCGCTGTGAAACACGAGGGTAACACAAGAGGAAGAGAGAATGAAGGGGACAACAGAACAGATAACTGTAATGATCTAATGATAGGATCACATGACACGGAGGAAGAGGATGAGCACACTGATATAGCCCCACAAGCATTAGGGGAAATGAAGGGGGGGGGACTTAATGCCACTCCTAGAAAGGGGAGGGCCAGACCACAATATGTCCCATGGAAGCATGCCGACAAGGAAAACATAAAGTGCAGACTCCCCTCCCTAAGTGGGGGAGCTGGGAAATGGATATATGAAATGGAGAAACACACTGCAGGACAAAAACTAGCAGTGGGGGACGTGAAAGGGCTCCTTATATCAATATTAGGGGATGCTGCAGATGACATCTGGAGAAGGGCAGGCTTCCCAGGGGTCACAGTAACAGATACGTTGCATAATGGGGCACCATTTGCCAACTGCAGGCACGCACTGTGGCAGGCATTAAGGGTTGAGTACCCAGACACATCAGACATAGGAGCAATTACGTCATGCAAAATGCGTGAGAATGAAGATCCTGTTGATTACTTCCAGGAGATTCAGGAGAAGTGGCGCTTCGAAACTCGGGAGCCGTGGGATAAAACATTAGCAATTTTCTACCACATACTAATACAAGGACTCCCCGAACCAGTTCAGAAACAGCTGAAGATAATTGTGGGGATGGAAGTTAAAGCTTGGCCAGAAACACAGCTAACTATAGTGCATCACTGTGGGATGTGGCAGGAAAAGATGAAACAAAAGGAGTAAGGTAGGAAGGCAGAGGAGGCAAAACTGGTACAGAAGAAGCTATCCAAGTACGCCCTGGAGGGAGCACTATTGACAACACCTGTGGTAGTCACTCCAGCACCTACTCAGGCCATAGTTGCACAAGGCACGACACAGCAACATGTAGCACAAATTCAGCAGCCAGCGCAAACAATAACACAACAAATGCCCCGCCCCCACCCTATTCGGAAAACGCAGCAGGGGGATACATGCAAATGGGAAATGGATACTATAACAACTACAGAGGGAGGGGCGGACTGAAGAGAGGAAGGGGCCATGGCCAGCATGCACAGCAACAAGGGGGGACATTCCGGGGATACTACTCAAATGGGCAGCAAGGGCATCAGGATAACACGGGGAACTTTCCATGGCAGGCCAGGGAGCCACGAACATGTTGGGTTTGTGGAATGGTGACACACATGTCGCGGACATGTAGAATCAGACCCACCCCACCAGCTTGGGGGGAACCGGGGCAACAAGGGCATATGGGAGAGCAACTAGTTTGCCAACAGCAGCAAGGAACACAACAGTGCACCTCGCAAAAACAAGCGTCCACGCAACAACCACAGCCGCAGATATAACAGCATACTGCACCACAACCACAGGTACAACCACACGCTGCACCGCAACAACAGGTACAGGCATACACACCGCCACAACAACAGGTAGTAGTAACACAACAGCACCAGGTACAACCAATGCAGCAGCTTACCCAGATACAAAACAATCAGGTGTCAACAACTGGTACACAACTACAACAAACACAGTTGGGGAAGGTGACCATATTGGGGCATAACACTTACACAGGTAGTGGTCAGTCACTATATCCACAATAGGACAGCCCACAGATGTCTTTGATGTGTCCCATCCTATCGGTAACACCTAGCACTGCGGAGGAACCATGCATACAGGTAGAGATAGGTGACAAAAAATGTTCCTTCCTTGTTGACACCGGGGCCACTAGGTCTTGCATAAAGGAGGGTAAATTTAAACTGTCAGGCGAGGCCATGCACACTCAAGGATTTTCTGTGGCTCGAGGGTTGGTTCCCTTCACTGATAGCATCTCCTTATCTATAGTTGATCATGATATGTCTCTCCCGCTCCTGTATTCAAAGCATTCATCAGTAAACATTCTTGGGAGGGACATAATGAGCAGACTGAATATGACAATTTCCTTCACGGAGAATGGCATAATCTGCTCCACGCCAGGAATAAACATGCTCACAGCCCGACAAATATTGCAAGCTTACTGTGGCCAAACAGTGGCTCGGGCTGAGCCTGTAGATGGAGAACTATTTCAATATGGGACAGACATGGCATTTGCATGGATGCCTGTGATTGAGGGCAAGATTTGGAGGAGGCCAGCAGCATACTTGTTCAGACCAGAGACCCCGGCAAGTGAACCGGAGGGGAAGATAATTTCAGTGAGCATCGAGAGCATCATGGCAACTGCAGATTACATCGCAGTACATGCCCAAGACAGAGAGGGGAGGGCCTGGAGAGCAGTAATAGCACTGATTGGGGGGCTGAGGGGTGCAGGCTCACACAGGTGTCTGATGAGGAGCTCTTCTCCGACAATAAAGAAGGAGAGATGGTGTTTATGATGAGTGTTGACATCTGGCTACGGGTGACATATAAGCAAGTGGTACTAAAAATGGTAATGGCACTAGAGGATCATGCATCCACACCAGTACCATTTTATGAGGACGACATGGCAAAAGTACTGGCATCACTGTGGACCACCAGTCCATATGACGTGGCCTGCAAAAAGAGCATTGGAGGAGTAAAAATAAAATTGAAAAAGGGAGTAATATTACCTAGGGTAAAGCAGTACCCACTATCAAAAGAGGCAGACGAGGGCATATATGAAACAATAACAGCATTGATAAGAAACGGCATATTAGTACCATCAGAGTCACCATGTAACACAGCCGTGTACCCAGTGCGCAAAGCAAAAGGAGGGTCTTGGCATTTCATCCAGGACCTTAGGCCCTTGAATTACATTGTAGAAGCAGAGTACCCCATAGCAGCAAACCCAGCCACAATACTATGTGGAATACCAGCAGAGGCATCACGGTTTACCGTAATTGACCTCAAAAAAGCCTTTTTCTCGATACCTCTACACCCAAATTCACAAGACCTCACAAGCTTCACATACAGGAACACAAAATGGAAACATACAAGGCTGCCTCTAGGGTACTGTGAGTCGCCATCCATCTTCAACAGAATAATACAGATGGATTTAGGGAATATCGAAATGGAGAGCACAGTGCTGCAATACGTTGATGACATCATCATTTGCAGCACCACTGAAGAAAGATTTAGGGAAGACTAAGTAAAGATGCTCACAGTGTTGGCTGAGAAGGGGTACAAGGTGGACAAAGAAAAGTTACAGTACTGTCAGGAACAGGTACTGTACATTGGCCAACTTATCTCTCAGCATGGAAGGAACATCGCACCACAAAGAGCACAAGCAATAACCAACACACCACAACCATAGACAGTGAAAGAACTACAGCAATTTCTGGGCCTATGCAACTATTGCAGGGCATGGGTTTTTGACTACAGTTCTTACATAGGACCCCTGCTCGAGGCCCTCAGAGACGCACAAAAAGGGGACAAAAAGTTGGGGTGGACAAGAGAAAGGAAAGAGGCGTTTGATGAATTGAAACACGCTATATCTACAGCACCTGTGCTAGCCACTCTGAACTATGAACACCAATTTTTCATTTTTTCACATTGCGACTCAGCAGGCAGTACTGACACAGAAAACAAGAATGGGCCACAAGCCCGTAGCCTTCTACAGCGGACACTTGGACCCTGTAATGTTAGGCCACTTCCCTTGCGAACAAAGCCTGGCCGCCGCAGATTTTGTGGTAGAAAAATCATCATCGATAACAATGGGGTGCCCGACCACACTATTTGTGGAACATGCCCTCTTTGCCATTTTGAACAAGCCTAAATCTACACTGACCACCCAGAGAACTTCAGGTTATGAAATTATTCTTTCCAGCCCAGAATTGAAAATTGTAAGGTGCAGCAATGTGAACCCGGCAAGATTCATAGCTGAGGTAGTTGAGGAGGGTGACTACGCTCATGACTGCACACAAGCCATTGAACTTTACTCCAGCACAAGAAGAGTTGAGGAAAATGCCCTAGCAGGGGGGGAAATAATGTACATTGATGGGTCATCGACGATAGATCAAAACGATGGTGTTAGAAGGACAGGAGCAGCAGTGGTTAGGTTGACGGAAGACTGGATGTATGTGCCAGTAAAATGCGTGCAACTACCACAACATTATTCGGCACAAGCCGCAGAGCTAGTGGCCTTAATATTGGCATTAAGGGAGAGTTTTGATAAAAGAGTGACGATATACCCTGACAGTGCATACATCACGTCAACAGTCCACTCAGGATTAATAAAATGGCAGAGGAGAGGATTCAGAAGAGCAGATGGTACGCCAGTACAACATGCTCTATTACTAGCAGAACTAATTGAAGTAATTAATGACCCAAAACCGATAGCTCAGGTTAAGTGTCAGGCACACACCAATGGGGATGACCCTATCTCAAAAGGTAACGAAACAGCAGACGCACATGCCAAGCATGCTGCGTATTTTGGAGGAATGTGGACACCCCCAGAAAAAGGAAAAGATAGCAGGAGGATGGGAGCGAGACAAATGTTGATAAAGGATGGGTATACACACATCCCTGAAACGCAGATACTAGAATTACAGGCAGCAGCACCTATGGCAGAAAAGGAACTATGGGTAAAAAGAGGATGCACAATGTCACCTACAGATGCATTGTGGCGTCAGAGCCAGGAAATACAGGAAAGGTAGTGATGCCCCTACCATACTAAAAACAGCCCTAGCTCAGCTACACCATCCAGCGCACACAGGAAAGGAGGTGATTGCAGCACGGATAAAGGAAGCTTGGTTTTGTCCTGAGCTAAATTCACATGTTGCAGCATTCATCAGCAATTGCTTAACATGCCAACAGTTTACAGTCGGTCACACGCTGCAAATGATAAAAGGTACTATAGCCCAGCCTGAAGGATCCTTCCTGCACTTACATATTGACTATGTTGACATGATCAACGTATGTCAAGGACAAAGATACATGATTGTAGTGGTGTGCCCATTTTCAAGGTGGATTGAGGGTGGACCCTGCTCCCATGCGGACGCGTTCAGAGCAGCCAAATTCTTGGTGAGGGGCGTCTTCCCAAGATGGGTAGTGTGCGAAGTGCTGCGGTCAGATAATGGCCCACACTTTGCTAATGAGATGTTCGAGCACATAACTGCAATGCTCGGCATAAAACATAGGTTTGCATGCGCATACCACCCGCAGGCTAACGGTACCTGTGAGCGCCCAAATGGCCTGCTAAAAGAAGAAATAGCCAAGATACAGCACACAACTAAGAAAAGCTGGTTGTACTGCCTTCCCCTGGCTCTGTTTGAGCTGAGGAATAGGCCAGGATCTGACCACCACCTCACTCCCCACAAGGTGGTGACTTGACGTCAGATGCGCCTTCCATTAACGCCAACATCAAGGGCCTTCACCGACCACGAAAGTTCTGCAAATGTATTTGGTGGTGAAATGTATCAACACGTGTCTTCCTTGATTACTAGTGTTGCTTTTATCTCTCAACAGCTCGAGCGCACGCGGGGTGGGTTGAAGATCACCCAACCAGAAGGAACAAACGAGGAACAAGCGCAGCAAAAACAGTGCACAATTGCGGAAGGAGACTACGTTCTCCTCCGCAACTTCAATAGGAAGTGGAACGGCCCCAGGTTTACGGGGCCCCAGTTAGTGGAAGCAGTAGCTCCGAGGACAATTAAAATAGTTGACAAGAAGGTGTGGAACCACCTCCACGACGTCAAGCCCTACAAAGGCCAGACCCGCCCTCGCATTGACGACAGGGCCACCGAAAAAACAACAGCATCAGCAACACCAACAACAGACAAAGACACAGTAACCGCAGACAAGGACAATTGTGACACTACCTTTTACCCCTCCCCAGTCACAGACACGGCCATAGACTTTGGACAATCACCCATAGCCCACCCCATGGTCACAAGATCTCAAAGCAAACAAACCTCCGCCCCGCTCAGCCCCATCCCTGCCATCACCGAATAAAGGAAATTGTATAACAAACTGGAATGTTGCACACACACACATAAACATGTGTATGTTCTCTCTCTGCTTTTTGTCTCGCACATGCAGGCACCGCATATTATTGTATTGTTTAGAAAGTGAAGTAACTAACGTCGTGTTATGCCCAGGAGTAAATGCTACCAACAGATGATAATACCCCTGAGGCCCTGTCACACCAATTTGTATACCATATAAAGAGGCCAAAGTATATAAAAAAGAGAAGGGTGTGTGTGTGTACTACAACACGTTCATTTTGACCATAGAACAATCATTCCCACATCACCACGAGCACTTACCAGCTCTGAGAGGTAGGTCACTGAGACTAGCGTGGGAACAGCTTTTCACCTGGGCACTAAATGACTACCTGAAAGGCAGAGCTTGATTAAAAACACTAACAAATAACGCACATTTTCAGAATTTTCAGGCGGGAATCTTTAACATCGCAAGAATAAGCTGCAGGACCGCAGCAAAGGTAAGAGCAAACAATGCCATGGAGATTAGCTATTGTAATAAAGTTAATAGGAGTGTTGGTTGTCACAGGTCTATTGGCTGCCTCTGTCTGGCAGAAACACTACGCTTATGATGTGATGGCTGTACCCCAAACTAACTCAGCCCCTCCCACAGCTGCAACAGGTACGGTGTCAGGTGGTACAATTAACACCAGAAGTAAGGAACACAGGGTTAAACGCAGCACATATGGAGATGATAAGGGAATTGACACATACCTCACAGACTCAGCACACGTCTCGAACAACATGTGGTATCAGCACATGGCCAAAATTGGTAAGCAGACAACTGAGGACAACTGTGAAGAGGGAAAATCGAGACCAAACCCATGCCCCCTCACCCCAAGCGTATATATAGAAGAACAGCAGGAAGAACAAGGAGCGCACTTATCATTTGAACCAGGCCCCAGCGCACCCATGGGTGACAAATATGCTGAAACACCCACTTCACCAACAGTGCAACTTCCATGCTACATTAGAATCCATGCTGCAATATCAGAATCTACAAACACAAAAATCCCTGTTTAAAGGCTTGCAAATGCCTATATGAATTAACATGGTCTAAATGCATAGTGTAAAGCCATGTTTCAGGAAAATTACAGCTAAGTTCATTTCACTCACTGAACACTGGCTGCAGGAGCCTCATCAATGTTCCTCGCAAAACATCCGACCTGCCAAGGCCGTAAATTCAAGATAAAATTGCTTTCTGCAGACAAACATTCCTCGCAAAACCCCCAACTGCCAAAGCCGCACATTCAAGATAAGACTGCCACAAATGCGAATAAATCACGGCAACCCAGTGTGCTTTTTTTTTCTTTCCGGGAAAGAAAGACATTTTCTCAAGGACTCGCACAACATGTGAAACATAAAATTGTAACAACAATGGCGCAGCCCAGCGCCCAGAGCCCAGGTGCGAACTGCTTGTTCAGCTAAAAAGTTATGGGAACCAAGTCACATTGCAACAAGTTAGAATTAGGTAATGGGGGCTGGCACAGCTAAATCAACCCACTGACGCAAGAGGTTAATATCCAATTATCAGGCTCACTATAAGGGCTACATAGGTAACCTACCACTTTGCAGCCAATAGCAGGAGGAGATAGGTTTCTGGGAGCTGATCCAATTCTGTGAGGTCAGCCTGCAGTGTGATTATAGAGCTGGTTTGCAAGCCAGCCCCGGGGGAGACGGCGCCTGAACTCGCGATGCACGATGCTCTGTGCTTTTTTTTCTTTTTTCTTTGCCTAGAAATAAATGCAGTTTGAAACATGCTGCTGCCTGCTTGGGACTCTGTTGCATTTCTGGGGGCCATATGGGAGGTGTTGGGGCCTCCCATAGCTGGTGAGGGTATGGCTGCTGGCCCCCCACTGCCCTGGGGGGGGATCCAGCTTCTCCCCAACAAGTTGGTGCCCTCTGTGAGGCTCATTGCTCATTGTAACATGGGTAAATGAGCTCTGCCTGCGCAAGCCCTGCGGTGGACTGAGCTCCCTGCCGCTGACTCAAGGAAGCTGTGGGACCCTCGCCTGCACCTGAAGACCACCGGAAAACGCGTAACCGGCTAAAGGCTTCGAGGGCCACTTGGAAATACCCCGCTTGAGGGCAGGTGAGAGCCCTGCAGGAGAAGGGGTCCGGTGAAGCGCATTGAGGGGGTGTCCAGCAGCGGAGCAACTGCCAGTGCAGCATAGGAAAATGTAAGTCAACTAGCAACATGGGCTTTGAGGGGGGGAAATGTTTAAAGTATTATGATGCATTGTTGATCAGTATGTTGCAGAAATGTTAAGTTCTTTTGTTTGGGTAGAAACTGAGGGAGGGATTGTAAATTGGGTGGTGGGTGATTGTACATTGTCGCAAAATTCGACGCATTGGTGGTGATCGGCACGTGAATTGTAGTTGGGACTGGGGCGGTTGCAGTGGGCCCTTCTTGTGTTTTTGAGCGTATTGGGTGGGGTAGTGACTCCCTACACATAGAACAGGAGTGCCGCGCTGATTGGTCTGGATGGTGATTTCATGTACGGGGGTCTGGATTTCCTATGAATTGACGTTATAGATCAATGAGTAGATGAGGTTCCCTGCTAATTGAGCGTTTAGTTCAGTGAGTGGAAGATAGTTGGCTGGTTAAGGTCCCCTGGTGAGGAGCGTATCACACGCTAGGAGACGCAGCGTGTGCAGTCCAATTATAAGAGTTTTATTGTGGTTTACCTTGTTCCAGTTGAGACAGGAAGACAGCTGTGGGGATTGTGGGGTTTTATTTTGGGATTTTTGTGGGGTTGGGAGAAATGGGTTATTGTTCTGTGTATGCACATTTGTCTGTTCATTTGCACTGTGTTTTTAGTTTGGTGACGTCACCTTCAGATTGATGCATAAGGACACAAAGTTTTGATGGTGAGGAGATAGTGGTGTGGTTTTGGATTTGGAGAATAGGTGACCCAGAGGCGGTGTGTGGAAGACACATGCGCAAGATTGTGGGGGGGTGCCGGAGAAGGCAATGGTTTGGTGAAGATGGGCTGCACGTGGAGTGCACTGGCTAAGGTGCGGAGCCAAGAAGGCTCACAGAAGTTGAAAAATGTTCAATTATCTTCTAACTTTTGCTCCCTGAACAGCGGACTATCGAAATTTTCGAATTGAATAGAGGTAAAATGTATCACACAATACAGAAATGACTCCCCTTCACCTGATGTGTAGCACACAGCTTCCATGCCGAAATAAGTCAGTAAAACATAGTGTGCAAAGATTCAAAAGTACTGAAGGTAAATTAAAAAGACCATGGCTGCTCATAGGCGGCTTCTCCAGAAGCGTGCAGCAATCGCTAAGGACACACATACACAGCACTTACACGGGAATAGCTTTAAAAGCACATGGCTAAGTTGAACTGTGTGCACGAAGGAAAGGGAAGATGCGAGGGGTCAGCTGATGTTGAACAAACACGAGCAGAGGGAAGAGGGGACTCACCCTTCTGAACCTCTGGGAGTGTAATATTTGATGACACAGGGGCAGAGAAAGGGAGATGAGGACAAGTAGGCACAAAATAAATCATTAAAGTATGCAATGGGAGGGGCAGTTAAAAACAGCTTCAACACACACGCACAAGAATGACAATAGCAGTGTCAACAATCACCACAATATGCACCGCCCATGTGGGGAGGATACATGGGGCAGGATGGGATCATTTCAGCAGACACCACAAGCACCAACGCAGGTACTGTCACCACTACATGTACAGACACAACAAATGACAGCACCACTACCCCAGGACTGACTAGAATCACAACACAGGGGCACTGCACAGCAGCCAGCACCCATACAGAACACTGACACAATAGCAATGGTACCGGTTGCATGACTGGGAGGGGTCTTCCTGATGGGGAACAAACCTTTCAAAGGACATAGATTGACATTATACCGCTAATAGGACAGCCCAAGACAAACTTGATTTGACTCACTCTGCCACACACACTCATGCTCCACCTCCCCGACAGAGCGGGCGAGACGCGCGCCGACACACACACTCACGCACACTTAATAATGCAGAGGACAATTGCATAGGGGTGGTGATAGGTATCAAAACATTTTCTTTTCTGGGTGACAGTGGGGCGACTAGGCCATGCATTAGGGAAGAGAGATTTGTGACATCATGAGCAATGTGGATATGACCACCTTATTAACAGAGAAATCCATAACTTGTTAAACACCAGACATACACATGTTGAAAGTAAGGAAGATTGTTTAAGCATAATGGGGGTGCACGGTACAGAGGGGGGGTGCATAATGATAGCGCATCACAAGAGAGTACATTTAGCTACATTTTGAGCACACATCTTTCAGTGAGGAGACTGGGCTCATGAATACACGATTAACACAGAACAATTAAATGAGACACACAAGGTGGAAGAAGGTGCACTTGAGGGGGAGGCCTACATTTCATTGACAGTTCACCACAGGAGGAGAGAAATAGAGGTAAAGGGTGGATGATCCATGTTCCCAACAGAATTAATTTGGCGACAAAATGACAGTGCAAGTGGTAATGCCACTAGCGCTTTTGAAAATAGCACTGGCACAAATGCATTAGCCAACACACATAGGGAAAGAGGTCATTGCTGCACGAACTGGAGAATGATGGTTGTATTAAAATTTGAGAGCAGATATTGCGGGGAGAAATATATATTGTTTAAATGTAACAGTAATTACAGTAGTGGAGTAATAAAATACTAGACTAAATGAGTAATTAACAGAGTAGGTAGGCTTTAAAAAGTGGACGTGGGGTGGGATAGAGAGAATGGGAGTAAATTGGTAGCGGATTTCATTAGTACCAGCTTAAAGTGCCTGCAGTTCACGGCGAGGCACGCCCTGAGAAGTGTGAGAGGAGCCATAGAAAAAAAAAAAAAAAGATTTAAAAACCCTGCGATTATCTTAACTAAGTAACATGGTGCACTTAATTTAGAAACACAGCCACCCTATATGACAAATTTACCACCCTGATGTTTCCCTATTTAGCTTGTCAGTGCCTGATGCCCCACGGGACAAAGGCACGCACTATAAATAGCTTACAACAAAAGCACAGTAAATATAAAGATCCAAAGGCCCATTTGTACACTAGCACCCAAATTGCATATATATGATCCAAGTGTGTAATGAGTATCTTCACATAAATTAAGTGCCTACCCATTTTCTGGGTACATTTCGAATTGTGTAATAATTTACAGTCAGACCGCCATTGAACGCCACCAGGTGGTGACAGGATGGTGCATAGGTGTACCATTGGCTCCTCCCACTAGGACACTGAATAGTGTGAGAGTAGTGCAGAGAGATTAGGTCAAGAAATTGAAGAATATGTAAATTCTCAGGTCTCAAGCGCTTCCATTTCATTTCTCGCCAGATATAAAGGACCCAGGGCAGGCCTGAAGACAACGGACCACCAACACCCAATGGCTATGGACTACAGTGGGACATTTTCCCCTCCTGACAGACTTTGTTAGAAGTGTAAGGCGTCAAGCCCTACAAAGCGGTGGCCACCCTGGCAACGAGGGAGCAACGATCAACAGGGCCAACGCAAGAGATTTTCATGAACTGCAAAATAGCACGAACACTCCCGAGTTAGGGAAACATGGCCATCCTATGGTCCAACGCACACTAGCAACTAGAATAGGGACTGACACACGCATTTCCAAAGTTTAATTGAGTTTCATATTACATTTTTTGCACCTACAGCTGTAACACTGTTTTGTTTCTTCTCTTTTCCCCGCACATGCAGGTTGTTGCGTATGTATGCTGTTAGAAATGTGTAGGAAATTTCCTTAATGTTATCTTCCATTAGAAATTGTAAGGTCTACTGAGTAAAACATTGTGTAGCATTCCCCACTCAATTGCCCACCCTATCAAGAACCTCAGACCCCTTAGAGCATGTTTCCCTGAAGTATATTTCCTTGCTTCCATTGAATAAACAGCCCAAGATTTTCCCTACCCATATTGAGAAATTTTGAAAACACGAAATGTCCAGGGGGAGGTTTGATTTTTGCCCTTAGTGATTGTTTAGTTCGCGGAGCTTGAGGTTACTAACAAGTACTAACGTATTAACGCTTTTCTTGCGATTTTCAGGCGGGCAACTTTATCATCTCATCAGCTGCAAGGACCCAGCAGCGTAAGTGGTTATGGGCACGCAAATAAGGACTTTTACCTTCACGATGGGACTATTAATGATGAACGAAATAATGGGGGTGGTACTTTGAAAATTGTATGTAATAGTGAGCATTACCGCTGTATCCCCTGCTAACATTCCCTAACCTAAGCAGGAAGAGTTACGGCGTCAGTGGGTAAGGAAAAGCTGCTGCTAAAGTAAAGAGAGTTAAGGGCAGACACAAAGGGAGTAAAACATACACATAACACACATATCAGAAGTGACCAACAACATGCACACATGTACAAAATTGGTAGGGACACCACTGGAGAGAGCTGTCCTGACTGTTCTTTAACATATGCCGGAAGAGAATTGATTACAACAGAAATTACTACAGCAGAGCACGACGCCCATGTATGACAAGGTGCGAAGAAGATTGCAAGGGAAGACAGCAACATTGAGATTGAAAAAAAAAAATAAATAAATAATAAAAGAAGAAAGAAAAACAAAAAGAAAGAAGAAAAAATAAAATAAAAGAGACAAAAATATGATAAGTGCCTAACGGAGTGAGAGAAAGGAGCAAAGATGGTCACTGAAGAAGGACGTATAATGTTAAGGTACCAACGTTATATTACCAGCACAACAGTGACAAGAAGTGGACAATCATTCTGGATGCGAGAAGGTTGAGAGAAGTTGCGAGATGAGAGCAGGAACATCACTGCTTATGGACTACTATTGAGCACATGCATCTAAAGATCAAGAGAAACTACCACTGAATTGGGGAGGAGAGTGTTCATTGGTGCGCATCAGCATGCCCTTGTTGGTGATGACCAAGGAAGATGTGAAGAGTGACACATTAACAAAGATGGAAAACAACGGAAGAAGAGAAACAGACAGAGGAGTAAAAAGAGGGGGGAATTACTTCTCGAGCGAGACAGAAGAATGATTGGGTGAAGTACCAGCATACCAAAGAAAGATGAGCAAAAAATGCATCTGAAAAGAGAAAGCAAAGAACTAGCTAGTGCTTGCATGGTAATGGATGACATCATGACCGCCTGGTTGATTGAAGGTGATAACGGAAGGACGAGTACCGAGCACAGCACCATTGTGCAAGATAGAGATACATTGCAAGAGAACAACAGAAGAATTTATCGGAATGCAAATAAGAGACATGGTGAAAGGAAGAGCCGGACTAAGATAGCGGTGTGCAACATGGTTCCAGCAGTAATAAAGGTGGCCACTCCCTGTGATCAGAGGAAGTACGAAGGGAAGTGAGTGTGGTGGAACACAGAAGGAGAACACTCCTATATGTACTGTTCATCAACAACAATGCAGAAAATTATGGACACTTCAAGGAATTGACAAAGATATGCAGAGCGGAAGGAGGTGAATGTTGCTTGGTGGTGTGGTCGACAAAGTCGACCAGAGGGGGGACTGAAGAGGGAAAATTGAGACCAAACCCATGCCCCCTCACCCCAAGCGCATATATAGAAGAACAGCAGGAAGAACAAGGAGCGCACTTATCATTTGAACCAGGCCCCAGCGCACCCATGGGTGACAAATATGCTGAAACACCCACTTCACCAACAGTGCAACTTCCATGCTACATTAGAATCCATGCTGCAATATCAGAATCTACAAACACAAAAATCCCTGTTTAAAGGCTTGCAAATGCCTATATGAATTAACATGGTCTAAATGCATAGTGTAAAGCCATGTTTCAGGAAAATTACAGCTAAGTTCATTTCACTCACTGAACACTGGCTGCAGGAGCCTCATCAATGTTCCTCGCAAAACATCCGACCTGCCAAGGCCGTAAATTCAAGATAAAATTGCTTTCTGCAGACAAACATTCCTCGCAAAACCCCCAACTGCCAAAGCCGCACATTCAAGATAAGACTGCCACAAATGCGAATAAATCACGGCAACCCAGTGTGCTTTTTTTTTCTTTCCGGGAAAGAAAGACATTTTCTCAAGGACTCGCACAACATGTGAAACATAAAATTGTAACAACAATGGCGCAGCCCAGCGCCCAGAGCCCAGGTGCGAACTGCTTGTTCAGCTAAAAAGTTATGGGAACAAAGTCACATTGCAACAAGTTAGAATTAGGTAATGGGGGCTGGCACAGCTAAATCAACCCACTGACGCAAGAGGTTAATATCCAATTATCAGGCTCACTATAAGGGCTACATAGGTAACCTACCACTTTGCAGCCAATAGCAGGAGGAGATAGGTTTCTGGGAGCTGATCCAATTCTGTGAGGTCAGCCTGCAGTGTGATTATAAAGCTGGTTTGCAAGCCAGCCCCGGGGGAGACGGCGCCTGAACTCGCGATGCACGATGCTCTGTGCTTTTTTTTCTTTTTTCTTTGCCTAGAAATAAATGCAGTTTGAAACATGCTGCTGCCTGCTTGGGACTCTGTTGCATTTCTGGGGGCCATATGGGAGGTGTTGGGGCCTCCCAAAGCTGGTGAGGGTATGGCTGCTGGCCCCCCACTGCCCTGGGGGGGGGGGATCCAGCTTCTCCCCAACAACTGCTATGTTTGCTTGTTGATCCAATACGCTATGAGCGCATGAAGAACATTTGTAGCCACTGAAATACCAGCAAAGACAGTGAAATTCCTGCTATATTTGGCACTCTTCCAAACAAAAGGACGGTTTCAAGGGACAGTGGTGACACTTCAATGGAAACAAGGGATACATATCCATACGAAAATAATTTCACCAAAACATATTTGATGTACCACAAAAGAAGCCTCCATACTGAAGCTTTCAGATACATGACAGATGGCGCCGAAAGAGGAGAAATGAAGAAAGTAACGTTACAATACCTGCCATGCGATTGGTATGCAAACGAAGTTGCTGGTGAACAAGGGTGTTGGGAAAGACCTCTAATAATTATAACTGGGAAAATACATATGAATGAAGGGTGGGAAATAGGAGTGGTTGGGAGCAACATGGTAACAAGAGAAAATATTACCACCATAAAAGTGCACAACAACAGATGTTGAACAACGTGGGGAAAATATGTACCGATGTTAACATGGCTGGAGAAGGACGAAGATCCAATAACTATACTACCGCTCACAGCACCCGCACTGTGCTATCAACACAACAGCGATGTGGATGTGGGATATAACACCAACTGTGAAAACACGATAGAGATACCAGACGGGGGTACCAGCACAGCAGTCATAATGGACCACTATTGGGCCTGCGGCGATAAGGCGTACCACACCTTGCCTTCATCATGGAATGGAATATGCACTATGGTGCATATCGATGTGCCATCCCTGGTTGTGCCTCAGAAACATGTCAACATGGCCAACTTTCCCCAGATGGACGAAGGAAACAAGAGGAGGAAAAGATCAGTAGAAGTAGAAGAAGGTGACGAGAACAACAACAATAACGTTTTGCCAAGAGTGAAAAGACAAGAAGAACACCTGACGGGAAACTACCTGTGGGGAAGATCAGAAACAGCTCTCACCTCCATCCCACTAGAACACAGACTATTCATCAGAGCAGCAATGTTCTTCTCATCCATAATACACCCAGGATTACAGGCATATGCAAATGCAAAATGGTTGCAGATCACCAGATGGGAGCTGATGATGACAATAAATTCGACAGTAAACGGATTCAATGCAATAAAAGAAGAACTGAGAGCGGTAAGAATGGTAGCACTGCAAAACAGGTATGTGCTAGACCTTCTCACGGCAATGGAAGGAGGAGTTTGTGCAAAAATAGGGCAATCATGTTGCACATTCACCCCTGCTAATGACGCAGACAATGGGACACTTACTGAAGCAGTATCACAACTTGCCCTGATGCACTCCAAAATGGTGGAAGAAAGTAAAGGAGTAGAGAAAGACGGCATCTGGTTTTCGTTCCTATGGTCATGGATGCCTTCATAGCTATCAGATGGGCTGAAGATAATAGTAGGATGCATAATATTGGCTGCAGCTGTGTTGATTCTAATAAAGTTTTGGAAAGCTAGAAAAGCATGTACAACAGACGAAATAATGGAGATGGTAGGCATGCACGCCTTACTGCCAGCCGATGATGGAAAGCACACCGACATGATAATAAAGGAAAGAGAGAGGCTTCGCAAACAGATACTTGACAACTATATGGATCCGCCATCTGTGAAGGTGGAAAAGCCAAGAAACCCAAGGAGCTATGTTGGAAGATGGGTATACTGCAAACCTGGCGGCGGGTGCGTTTGCATGTACTGGTCATTTGAAGATCATGTCAACCACTATGGGCACTTGACTGGAATAACTAAAGTATGGAGAGTAAAAGGAGATAAGGAAAAGGATGAGTTTGTGGTCGACAATTCGACCAGAGGGGGGACTGAAGTGGGAGAATGGGACAAGACCCTCCCCCCAACCTCAGCCAGACCATGGCCTAGAGGATCACGGCCCAGACACCCCCCCACGAGACGAGTTTGTCTATTTACTATATGATAAAATACCCTGGTTCAGAAACTTACACATAAGAGGAGCATGACCACCAGCACGCCAAGCTCAAGCCAACGCCTGCGACATGGATGAGCTTGACTAAGAACAACAGCCACAAGTATCCACATCGTTAGAGATGCCATAATGACATAACCAACAAGACGAGAACACACATGCCACCACGCATACTGGTCACTCACACACCAACCTAAACAAAGAACAAACTCAGTGCTATGACGTAGGTGACTGACACAGCCACTGACGTGCATTGTTGTTATTTTTTTTTTTTACATAGACCGTTTTTCAGCACCGCAGAAACGCAAGACGCCGAAGAGCTTGTGTACATGCTTGCTGATGCTTCTTCCATCACCCATCCCTATGACGACAACACCATGTATATCTAATGCTGCATGTGACACTCTGTCGCCACGCGATCTCCATGCTATGGATTATGTACCGCCACCCATGAACTAGGCCCGAGCAGGCCGCAAGCAAGAGTCCCCAGGCAGGAGCCTCGCAATGAAAATCCTCTCAGAACAAGAGTACAAGTGCTGACCATGCAGGACGAGCCCCCAGCGTGAGCTCACAGCCAAGGCCACGATGTTGCAACTCGCATGCTGCGAGCCCAGCGCCAAGGTTACACCTGTAAGTGCCAAGCCCTCAGAGATGAAATACAAATCTAATGCTCATAATTCTGCTCCAGCTACGGTCTCTCCACACGTGACTAAGCTGAACTGACAAGGTGCCAAGCTCACGAGACAAGAAGCCGCCAGGGTCCCACGTCTGGGACACAGGCTGCAACAACGAAGTGGCAAGATGGACACCTACAGTGATGGGAAAGACCTGTCCGCAAGCCCATGAGTGGACCTGTCCATTGTCTGCCCAAACACATAGTTGCACATTGTTGCTAATGACAGGTACACCGCGAGCCGGGAACGGCGATGGTCCCAGGCTTGGGGGCTCGCGGGAGAACCAATCAGAATACAGGGGGGCTTATTACTGATGCCATTACTCTTAGCCAATCACCAAGGGTCCCTCTGTAACAATGCTAAAGTAACAACTGCAAGGGACAACCCAAGCATACCACCTGACCCATCCTCATCCACTAATATTTCTTTCCATATGTTACCTATACTAACCCTACCACTCGGGGAACCAATCCAGAGTGGCGGTAGGTTTTGTGCTAACTTTCCCAGGTGACGCGGGTAGCGCGTCATACTGCCGTAAAAAGGGCCTGTGAGCCCCACTACGAGTGAGAGTCCCATCGGATGCATACAAACCGAGACTCTTCCCTGCCGTTATTATAATAAACTGCAGTACTGCCTTCCTTCTTGTGTGTGTCTCATACTCCTTTTGGGGACACAGGAGGAGTTGGGGCCTCCCCAGCCCGGAGGTCCGCGGACGGCTCTGCCGGTCCCGGGAGAATCACCCCGACAATTTTTTGATTACTTTGTCCCCAGTGCAAGGGGACTCCTGGTGTATACCAAATATAATACCACAGTTTGAATGGTTCAAGTGTGCCCTCTCACAACCCATTTCTCTCAAAACCTTTGATTTTGCAGGAAGTTGCAAAGGCCTTTATTGGCTCCGTAGAAAATGCAATTTACTGACAATAAAACAATCTCTGCGCGCTGTCCCTAACTACATAAGGTACAAAGAGTCAGTGCCAAAGTCCCAGCATTCATTCAGTCTTCAAAGTGTTTATAAGCAGTAGTGATATTCAAGATGGCTTCAGCAAGCAACCAGGACAAGATTGGCAGAATGGATGGTGAGGCCACATTGCAAGACCTGGGAAACAAGACAATGCCATTAAACAGGCCTCTCACAAGAAGCGTTTGCTAGGGGGAGTGTCTCTCCCCAAAGGAAGCGTGTGATCACAGAGTGTCTCTCCCCACCAGAAATGTGTGATCAGTGAGTGTCTCTCCCCACAAGAAGTGTGTGATGATCGCTGAGTGTCCTTGGAAGTGTCTCTCCCCACAAGAACTGTGTGACGATCAGGGAGTGTCTCTCCCCATAAGAAGTGTTTGATCAGGGAGTGTCCATCCCCAGAAGAAGTGAGTGATCGGGAAGTGTCTCATCCCAGAAGAAGTGTGTGATCAGGGACTGTCTGTCTCGCAGGTGTCTGCAGGGCGCTATCCAGAGTCATGACCATTCTCCGTGTACAGGAAACACTTCTCCACACATGTTCTGAATGGAGGTAAACAATTGATCACCATTTTGGGGGAAACAAACAAAATCCAGGATTTAGTCTGCAACTGTGTGGTCCACAAAACATGTCCAGTCCTTGCTAAGAACCTCCCTGCTCACGTGCATGTAGGCACAGCTATACCTCCAGAATGGGAGCAACTGAGATGCAGGCTTTGCCCCAAAACACTTCTCCAGAGGTAAGCACAACTTCACAGGCAAACCAGGAATCTCCAGCAATACACCTAAGGCGTTACCGTGGGCATGTTATTATAATCACAGACCTGTATTTCTTTCTGGTGACAAAGAGTTGTTAACATTTATACTTTCTTTCTTGGCCAAAACCTTCAATCATCACGTTTAGGATATCTTAGGTCAGTGAGCTCTTTTTCTATGTTATGATATGTTTATATAATACATTTTTTAAATCCCTAGCCCCCATAATAAGCTCATTATTTTTCTTGGATCTAGTCAAGAAATGAACTTTACATCCTGGGAGTTCAAATGCTGCAAAGAGGGGTTTATGCTTTGCCTTCTGAATTGTCCTGCTATCCCATGAGGCAATGGGAGGTGTGTTTGTCTGTTAGCATGGTCAGTTGTGGGGTTTAAACTCACCGCCAGACAAAAAGGAAACTGCATTTGGCTTTATTGAGTCTAAAAATGAAGAGCATTGAAAACACATAGAGATGATTACCGAACTGAAAATGCAGCATTTCATTTTCAACTGCTAAATCAAATTGCTGTTTCCAGAGGGACAAAATTAAATGGGCCCTGTGTTGAAATGATAATGCCCAAAACCAGAGGCCCACTTTCCATTGAATGTGTAACTTTGCAAAGAAGAGACACCTATCATGGAAGTCAGTGCAGTTTTCAGCCCAAAACAATGAACACATGTAGACCAAATTTACTTTGTCAAAGTAATGTGAATATATCCTGATGGAAAAATGAACATTGATGGCAAGATGTAATTATATGAAAGATAAAAACAAGGCCTCATGTGTGATGTAATTACAACATTCAAAGTGCAGGTTGTGTGTATGAGGAATACCTATGTTTAGCTCAAAACAAGCCCAATGACATTTCTCATGAGATTCGAAGGCCCAGGCAAGCCCTGCCTTCCACCGTTATCTGAAAATCTCTTTGAAGTTTCTGCAGAGCCAGCTTGTGCTGGACCAATGCTTTTATGAGGTCACCAGCTGACCCCTGAGGAAAACAGATGATTCATTTAATGGGTGAACTCTGAACAATTCTTGAAAATAAAATCCAAGTTCGTGGTCAGCTCAGAGATACTGATGACAGGCCTGTTCCCAAGCAACAAATCATCCATTAGCCTTTGACTGTGCAAGAATGTTGAAGGTCTTTATTGCAGGAGTTGGTCAACACAGAAAGCAGATATCCAGAGTCCATGTGGAGTGGAGAAATGAAACCTAATGTGCCATTAAATTCAAAATATGCCTACATGTTAATGTTAATGTTAAAGGTATTAATACTGCACACGGTCACCACAGGAATGGCCCCAGCCATTAGTTTAGATGGACATTCATATTGTGTTCATTTTTTCAGGAACCATAGATCACATGATAATGAGACAGATATCACTGCACATCTGATAAAAAGGCCTTTCTGTTGACACAACTCTCATAAAGATTCAACCTTGAGAACAGGAGTTACGATCTAAAATGTGTTTTAGCTCCCCAGAAAATGTTGTGAAGCAGAGATATTGGGAGATAGTAGCTTAGTGGTGTATTTTATTGTCTATAAAATTTTGTGACCCTGACTTTTATCCTCTTTGACAAAATCATGAATAACCCTCACTCCAACCTGCCACATCGTGCTGTGACGGGACATTTTTCATTAGGTCTGGCCTGATTAGAGGAACCCAATTATATTTATATAGTCATGCTTAACTGTAAAGTACAAATATGTGCCATGTTAGAGTTTTTAGTGAAAAAAATTGAAATTTGTAGAAATGTAAATGCAAGTGGGTGGACTGATATCCTCCCAATTTGACCTTGGCAAACTGAAGGGACCAATCAAACGAGAGGGTCTAGCCCTTGAATAAGGGGATGAAACATAGTTGTCCAATCAAAACTAATGACAATGAGTTGGGAAGTCATCATTTAGAAATTTTTGGGGTGTGCTTTAGGTGTTATAAGGAGACGTGCAATGGAAATCGGGATATGCCTGAGAAATTAATGAGAGGTACTAACTAAAATGACCTAGGTTGTAACTGCTGATTTAATTGCTGAAGGAAAGCAGTAAAAAGGAGAGGCAAAATAGGTATAGAATATCCATGACTGTGGTCAGATTATGATGGTCTCTGTTCTGTACCAGAAGGATGTCTTTTTTCCTGAGCACAAACCCAGAGACACTGATGTAAGTTGACTTGTCCAACTAAACCAGGTTTTGTGGGGATCTGCTTAAGTTCATAATGTCCCCTTAATTCGTGGGTGGGTGGATGGCAGTAGACCGTTAGCTCTTTAAGTAAACAATAGTTTAATTTCCATATAGCAAATTACACAGTGATTTTGTTAAAATTCAAACTCAACAACATTGCTTTCAGTGTTCATTAAAATAAATATAGTCTGTTAAAGCAATTGGGTACTCCCATTTCATTTTGCCAACCCCAAAATTCCCGACAGGGAGGGGTGCATTAAAAACAGAATTCCCTACTGTTTCCCATTCCCCTGAACCCTAGGTTAAAGCACAGGGGTCTCACAGGATCCACTAAATCCAGGGTTATGTTCTGGGGGCAGAACAGTGTCTTCACAAAAATAAGCAGAGTGAGGTCACTGAATTAAAAGTGCATCTCTGCAGAAAGTGGGGAAGTGTTTCCTGAGAGAAGGGACATTTTGCATTGCAGAGTTGTGATGAAAAAGGTTTAAAAAAATAAATGAAAAGTGTTTGTTTTGAAAGTTTGTTGTTTTATGAGATTGTCAGCATTGAGAAGAGCGGAGCGGCAGTTAAAATTATTTTATCATTGAAAAACTTTACATTTAATTTAAATTAAACCTTATGGAAAACATTTGTGCCAAGTGCACAGGGAGATTCAAATACAGATCGTAGTGTGTGTTGTTGGTGCAAAACCTGGTATACCAGAGGTCCGGGGATGGCTCTCCTGAGGGCCCAACAACCCTCTCTTCAGAATAATGCAGGACTCAGCCAAGGGCAAGTCAAACTGTCATTTATTACGAAAAACTGACAGGGATTATACAAGACAATCACAATTCTCCAGTACTTCTGCATTCCCAAGGCACGCTCCACAGTTTTCACCTCAAATGGTGTCATCACCTGGGCCCTGCCCCAAAAACCTATCTCCCTGACTGATTGGGTGCTTAGAGTGGTATCACCTATGGCTAGCCCATATAGAGGTTATTCTACTGGCCCTCACATGTCAGATGGCTGACCTGCCCCGTCCCCAAAAAACTATCTGTTACAGTGTTGCAGGGTCATAGACTTACCATTGGCCCTTGCCCTCTGCCATCCCCCCTGGATTTCTGTCTCTTGATTGGTTAGATCTCATATCCCCAGGCCTGGGAACCAGTTTGGTTCTCAGCCCTCTGTGCACCTCTTCAAGGTGATGTGAAGTGACTATGTGTCCCAATTGTATCTGGCAGTAGACCACCTTTGCCTAAGAGAGTGTGCATCCATGTTGCAACACTTGTTTCACTTCTCGTCTGGGTTGCTGAGAATGGCTTGTCTGCCCACCATGGGTAAATGCCAATTGTCTAGTTCGACTGCATCACGTGGTTATGGGCCACAGAATTGAGCTCTTTGGGTCTGCATTTATGAGGATTTATGAGGATTTATTCATAGATATGGACAGACTAATCTCTCCAGATTAGTCTGTCCATATGTATGGAACCCACTTCTTTGCTTCCCTTATAAAACATAGTTGACGCCCTGCAGGCAAATGGTTGGGAACCAACTAATGGCTTTAACGGGGCTCGTAGGTGCTGCATTTATCACCCTAGAATCTCACAGGTAGCGCCAGTGGCAGCATCCTAATTTCTACCACACATTTGTGCATGAGCGAGTTCATGAATGGTGAGTGTACCTGGGCACGTGATGGCACTACCTGGCACGTGATGCTCTACCTGCCCATATGAGACTATCTGTATATATAATGGCTGATCCTGAGCATTTGAAAGTGTACACAGGCATATCCGGCTGGTCCTGACATGTGAAAGTATCCTTGAGCAGATGATGCTGGTGCAGACCCTGAAGCTGTTACTAGGCATAGTCCATTGAACCCAGGAAATCTGAGGCGGCTGCTAGAATTCAAAGTGGTATCTACATGTGAATGCGGCACCAGGGCATATTAGGCTGGTACTGGGCATATGAGGCAGGGTCTGAGAATATCCCACGAGGAAGGTTAAAGATACTCAGCAATGAAGAGGAGAAATGGATGGAAGATGTTAGAAGCAATCATAATCACTGGCAATTGATCTGGGCAGCCTTCCATTGCATCATATTCTCACCCTGTTGTGCCATTACAGAGGGGAGAAATCCATATACAATCAGGCTTCGTCCCACCCAAAAAGTGACAGGCCACCACATTGCTAGGTCACTTCCCTTTGGCAAGCAAACCCATACATGTTTTGTGCTCACTGGGGGGTCGGGGGCAAGTGAACTGGGGGGGTGGGTGGTCGTCATTGTGCTCTAACTTGGAATTCTAAGTACAGCAAGCTCAGGACCCACATCTATGCATACCTGGGGTATCATTTGTCTTGGCGCAAGAGGGCACTGTCTTGTTTCTTTGGCAATTAATTCCTGCTAATATGGCGGTATTTCATAGCCAATAGTGACAGTTCTGATGACTCTTTAATCACGATTCAACTCGACTGTCTATGCTTGGAAGATCTGTCTAACCCGAGGGACATCTTTGCTGGCTAAAATATCAGAATGCATAACCAAATAATTTGATCTGAATGGAAAACTTGTTATTTTAGACAAACTCATTAGAACATTGTGTTTCCCTAAACCCCAACTGGAGAGGATCCGCCCCTCTCCCCGCTCCTAATAGTGGCTCACTTTCTTTAGTTTAGGATGGTATTTATTCCCTGTTGACCTCGATGTTCACCTGCTGCCACTTGTGAGGGCCTACATCATAACTTGAAAGTCCTGCTGGCAATAGGCACAGAACTCTTCATGGAAAGCAAGTGTTTTCTCCCCCTTAGAGGGGATCCAGCTTTCAAAGCCCACAGTCGCATCTGATAGGAGATCCCATGGTGTGCAGAGGGAGTCCACTTTCATGCATTTAACACATTTCACGTTAGGTTTGAGCACCCCATGGAACTAACTGTGCCTTTATCTCATTATCGGTTGTTATGCAACCACAGCTCTGCTGGCGTGCACCCACCTCATGCACTGTGGGTGCACCCATGCAGTCTGTAAAAGTCTGCCACATTTCCCCTCTGCCTCCCCTATTCATGCCAGACTGTGTAGACTGACTCTTTCTAGGAGGCCTGGTGCAAACGTGCTGCCACCCTGGTAGCTCTGGCACGCATACCACCCTGGTAGCTCTGGCAGGCATCTCCAGTCTACATATATACTTCTGGAAGTATGGCCTCCAGAACAGGGCACTATGGTCCAAGTGAGGCCCCCACCAATCATGCTCCCCGCTTTAGCAGATCCGCCCCTGTTTGCTGATCAAACCTTTCCAGATGCACCCCAACAAACTGCAAGAAAATATTTCTCAGTGAGACTGTAATGAAAGTAGAAGTTTACAGTTGAAATAGTAAAAGAACGCATCGAAGGGGTGCATGGTAGGGCTGGCATCTTCACTCTCCGTCTGTCCACACCACCCAGCGATCAGAGTGCTCTCCCCACCGGCCACCACCACTGTGCAAGGAAAAATGCACGCTTTAATTTGGGCTAGTTGAGCTGATGTGTGGGTGCTTCGCCCTTATTCCAATGCAATTGGAAATAAAATAAATAATATAGACCAGGTAAGAGGACATGGATTATTTATTTATTTTATTTTGTGCAGTGCTGCATGCTGCCTTTTGGAAACTTCACAGCACTATTCGGAACCTGGTATTGGGAACATGGGTTTTGGTCGGAGGTATTCCACTTGGTGATACGGGGAGACCCATCTGGTGGAAGGATCTTTAAGGGTTCCCAGGTGGTGAAATATGTGATCCAGTCCTCTGCAATGGGGTCCATAGCATGAACTGGGAGCTGGTACTGTGTTGGTGAGTCATTTGAAGTGTTGAGTAATCTTGCATTCAGGCCTACTCTGGCTTAGTAACAGGACAATAAATTCTTCAATAAAGCCGTTTTTCAGCATCTTTTAGGTTAAGCTGTTAGGTGGTGCTGTAAGTGCTGTCTGTGAGCCCAAAACGATTGGCATGGGAAATATAATTGGAGAGAGATGGGATGCAAGAAGTGGCACAGAGCCTGTGGGTGTGTTTGGCTTTTTATCCAACTATTGACGGACTATGTCCATGCTTATCCCTATGGCCATTCCCACCCACTACATGCCCCTCCCGGGCCAATAGACACGCTGGGGATCTCCCGGAGTGAGCTCTGTGCTGTAGAGGAGAGACAGTGTTGCTTAAAAATAGTCTTTTGAAAGGTAATGGCTGAAGCTTAGCTGTAAATCTGCTTCTGGCGTAATACAATGTCTTAACCAACTGTGCCTTCAGCCACTTGATTTATAAACAATAAGTGTCCTTACATCTGAATTTCTATTTTAAAAAAGCACGTGCAAAGCTAATAGTTCTTCGATAGGCACTGACATAATATGCCCAGATTCTAGTACCAATTGCCTGCTCTGGCCATCCTTCCTGTGGCCAGGTAATACGATTATGGCACTGACAGTAAAATGCCTATTCTATGCCTACACAAAATTCCAAACTCGTGGATTTACCAATGCTTGACTTTAATGCCATAAGTATCTGCAGTGTCTTTAGGCTGGGATAAAGCGAGTTCCATTGCTGGCAGCCTTGACCTGGGTTGACTTTTCTCCAGTGTGTCAGAAGTGAATTTGGTTTGATGGCCAGGGGTGGACTGGGAACTAAAAGAGGCCCTGGAAAAAATTACTGGGGACCAAAAGAGGCCCTGGAAATAATGTTAAAAGTGGCCCCATATGACACATTTTCACCAAGCCCAATGCTTTTCCTATGTGAAAATTTGGAAATACCACACAAAAGAGGCCCAGGGTGCATAGGCCCACCGGGAAATCTCCAGAGTTCCCTATAGGCCAGTCCACCGCTGTTGATGGCTAAAATGAGCTGACCTCTATCTGGAAGGTCAGGAGGGGTGTTAATATAGAGCTCGCTACCTTCCTAGTTCTGACCATTGCTGGTATACGCCCAGTACATGGTACAAAGTGTTTTGAATTTCATTCTCTGCTCCAGTGGGAGCCAGTGAGAACATTGCAGTGCAGGAGTTATGCGTTCAAACCTGATTCTTTCCGATTTCACTATTTATTTTCTGGGCACCCCCACATAAACGACACTTAAGTTGCTAAAATAGGAAAGGATTAGATATTGTTTGATTTCTTCGTGGTGGTTGTGTACAAGGAGTGGGAGAACTTGCCTGAGGATCATTAGTTGTAGCATTGTATATTTATAACATCATTGATATGTGGTTTGAAGACAAGGCCAGAGTCCAAAATGACTCAGAAGCTTTTGTCTTCATTTGACATAGCAAGGGTCGTTACCAGAGTTCGTGGCCACTCAAATGATATTTTATTTTCTTGCAGGACCCAAACAACGAGGCCATTTGTTTTGAGCCCAACCAGTCACGTTCCCCCTCCTCCGTGGGCAGATTGTTCAAAGCATTCTGGGACGTTTGTGGTTGCCCCGCCATTTTTTAGGTCAAGTTGGATGCCATCCACATACATTTGGAATTTGAGCGAGTGTAGGTTTCTCACTGCAGCCAAGAATCAAACATACATGTTGAGTATACATGTTGAGTGGTGGAAGGCCAGGACATGGGGTACTCCACATGCCACCTTTCTGAGTAGAGTAAGAAGTACTGCTTCTAATAGGTTGGTGCCAATGTGAGAGGAAGACGTGGACCATTTCAAGGCCAGACACAATATTCCCACCCTCAATTCCAATCTTTCGATTGTCATCTCATCATCTGTGGCATCAGATGCAGTAGATATAGCCAATAGGATCAGGAGACAAGGGTGCCTTTCGTAGAGAGGAGAGAAGTTCATCACGGATATCGATCGCAGGTTATTTGTCACTAACATCTTTGTTATTGGATTGTTGATCCTGCTGCGATAATTGCAATCTATAAACTGTTGTCCCTGCAAAAACCTAGTAGGATAAGGAAGAATAGATAATTCACTGGGTACTTTGGGTCCATTGATTCTTTTCGGAAAAGAGTGGGTGGGTGATTTCCTGTTGTTCGATACTAGGATACAGATATGATCCTCACTGAAAGATTCTGGGCATGTAATTGCTGGTATTTACAATGTTTTTATTGTTGCAACGGCAAGGTGTACTAGACTGTGGCTCATAGAGGATATTAACTGGCTCTCAATATGGGCAGCTCTTACGGTTGGGTATTGTAGTATTTGTATGGTGGTCAGAACTTTTTATTGCCTGTTGAGGATCTTCTTGCCTTCTTGATGGAGAACAGTTCTGAGATCTTGCGGTATATTCAGAATAGTTCACAGGTTTGGTTGGTCGGTTTTTTAATGTGCATTTAAAATGTCTTCTTGTCCCCAGGTGTGTTTTTCCCATGGACATTTCCGTTTGTAACTCAGTCTCTTCATTAATGGCAGATTGTGGGACACTAATCTGTTAGCTGCTTTTACTTCTGATTTTAGTTTTTTGTGGTATGAAGGAGGTTAACACATCTAAAGCCCTGGTGAGGTTAGTGTAGAGGTTCTCTAGTGCTGTCTGGGGCATCTTGTAAAATGTTAAAAGTTGTGTATGAATAAGTGACAACCACATCCGTTAGGGTGTGGATAGGGTGTTTCATTTCCATAAGGTCCCAGATCCCCAAACAATGGTTCAAAGCAAGTATTGACTTGCTCAGTTTTGATGCTTGGTGTTTCTGTTCGGTTCAATTTCAGCAATGCCCTTTACTGATATATGGGAATGTTGGTAGGTCCTTGAATAAGACGCCCAGTCATTTGCTTTGAGTGGCCCTTGGTGTTGCTGGAGGTCGGGCTTACGATCTTGTTGAGGAATGCAGTTAGTATGGTTGGTAAGTCACAGAGCCCTTGAAATGTTCATAATTTGTGTTGACCTTGATGGTGCAGAAAGCTGACTGTTTATTGGTAGGTAGTTTCCTGCTGAAGTGCTGTCTCTAGAGAGTTCCGGTATCATGTTACTCTTTGCATGTCAGTTCACTGACATCTTTAAGGGCCATACACTCTCATCTTTCTGTGAGATGTGGGTCATCATAGGTGGTCCAGAAGGAGGGCCTAGAATAGTATTAGAAGTTGCTGCTCTGGACGTGGTGGCCTATGTGGTTGAACTGGTAGCATGACCATGTGTAATGTTGATGAAATCATTCTGTGTCAGAGAAATGTCGCCCTTTCTGGAAGGATTTCAAGTTTTCAATAGGCCACTAGAAGATTGATTCGGTTTGGGTACTTTTCATTCTCTTGATGATTAAACATTTTGCCAATCTCGTCCAAATTCTTGTAGTTAGTCAGGATCCAAACTGCACCAATATCGTAGATGCCAATTGTGTAAAATGTATGTTTATGCCTTTTTTCAATTTATATTGCAAAAAAGTATTTTATGTGGCAACAGCCTCAAAAGGCTAGCCCCGTCAATGCATTTTAATAAATAACATTAGTGACAGAGAAAAAGGAGCAAAAGGCAACATTTCATCCATTTGTACCATAAACAACTGTCTTATCGAAACCTTTGAAAATAAAAGTATATGAAACATATGAGTATTGTACAGGCTCATAATACATAGTAGCACCCTGGCCCACAGAGCAAGCCAATCAGGTGGCTAGGAATGCAGGCTGAAACCTACAATCTCAGCCTGCTTTATAAGCCACCGATGGCTGGTTTCCCCTGCCGTCATGTTCCCCCCACCCTCTGTCCCTGTTTTTTTTGTTTTCTAACACTTTCCCACCCTCCACTTACCTTATTTCTGCGGCATTGCCCCAATTGCTTCTTCTTCTCGGCTACCGCTGGCTGTAACGGAGTGTCTCTGTATGGAGCCCTGCCTTCCCTTTCCATGGAGGCCATCTTGGAAAAGTATTTTCCTTCGTTCAATGGAACACGCGCGGTGTCCCATTTGTGCTCTAGCACCTTGAAGCGTCTTCTGTGTGCTATGTGGAATTACCAATAATTATCACAGACCAAATAATCGGACAGACCAAAGGAAGATGGTAAAATACTGCTTTAATCTCAATAAAAGAAAGCAGGGAGAAATACAGCTATCAAAGTAGATGCTCGGTACTCACAACTAGGTTTGCTTGCACATAGTTTATATACTTTTAAATACGTCATTCATGACGTCATCCTACGTGGCATTTCACAACCTAATGCTGTCAGGGATTGGATTAGGGGAACATATCTACATATAGAATAATATAAGTGTTAATATCACATTGCTGCCCCTTGTTTGTAGCACACACCCTGAGCTACTTCTACATACGTCACATACTGATTATAGCAGAGAATATGGCAGTGGGCTATTAACTGCAACATTGCATATGAAAGTGCCTGACAGGCCTTGTGATTGGTTGGCAACCCTATCCAACCTTGGAGTTTCGGCTCGTCTACTAGCATGTGGACAGAATGAAACGTAGGTGTTCAAGCTGCGTCATTTTTTCTCGGTTTTCCCAATTAGTTCATCGTATGTCATCAACCTGATCTTTAGCCAAAGTCTATTATTTGTAGTTGACCTTGTAGTCTGCTCACTGTTCTGGGACATTCTGGGACATTCAAGGGAGTGTGAGCACACCACTATCTTAACTCAAAGCTCGAATGAAAAGCCCTTGTCTTGAGCTCTTAATCACGTGTTGGGAGACCTGATTTTGTCTATTTCAGCCTCTCAATTACTGCTATTTGATTTAATCAAACAGGGTGCCATAACCCTTTCTGGCATTTAGAGACTTGCTCACTCTACCTCATATAGGCTTTTGCCTATGTGGTTATCCAATACTCAGCATCCGCAAATGTCCATGCCCTCCTAATCTTAGCAGAAATATATCTCATGCATATGGTCTATTCATTTGCCTCTCTCTGTGCCTTGTGCCCATCTCTAGAAATAGCCTCCTTGACTTCAGGCCAACGTACTAGCTTATTCTGAACATGAAAACAGCTTCTTCATCAATTCTTCAATTTGTGATCCTAGGCTCATTTTTGAGGTAGCTGGGTTTATTCTTTAACAAAGGCTGTCGTCCATTTTCTTCCAATGATCTTCCTAAACATTATATATCTTTTTAGCAAGCTTATATATGCTTTTTCTACCTTGCGGTACAGCGTGTTTACAGTTATTGGTCAACAAGTTATTCTTCTTATTTTCAGAATAACATTATCTTTTGGTACATGTTTCTCTTAGTACTTCTGTTACACCGTCAGTCTTAAGTATTTTCATATCTTTTCGGTTTAGGCGACTATATCTTCTTTATGACATCATATTTTTGTCATCAAACTTCTGTTTAGAGTTCATCCATGAGTCTCATAGCCGCTTCCTGGAACTTAGGCAATTGGCATCCTTCTTGCAAACTTTCTTCCATTGTCTCAACGCGAGGGTGTCTGAATGGCTGTCTGAGTGCATATTGTCTTTCGTACAATTGACACGGTATGGATATAGCACATAAAGTTGTGCATGAATTCCCAATGTTAGCCCTTCGTCTGCTACTCCAATAGGACAGTGACGAAGGGGTGAGAACTAGAGAAGAGGCTCACACCTGCTCCTCTACACGTTGAACGAAGGAAAATACATTTTTGTAGCACCCTGGGTTACCGCTTTGGCAACCCAGGGTGCTAATAGCCTTAATCCCCCATTTCAAGTGTTGGAAAGGGGGGGCAATGGTCCAGAGCACTCATTAGCCGCCCTCGCTTTGCTCATACCATTAATTTGGGCTGCCAGGCTGTTACCCCTTGCTCCAATACCATACAAATAATGTGCTTATTACAGACTAGTTGTGACATCACAATTTACCTGTAGTAAGAAAATGACATCACAAGTGCTCTGTAATCAGTTATTACATTTTAGTTGTGATGTCACAATGCCTGCTGCTTGAGCCCGAGCACAGAACATAACTCCAGCTGTCACTGCTGCACTTAAAGATGTGACAAGCATAAGCTTTTCAAATGTTGTGATGTAAAATAGTTTTCTCATACTTTACAGACAGCAATTTACAAGGAACTGTTTATGGTAGATTGTTTAATTTATGCACTTCTAGAGTTTAACACACGTGAGCGAGAATCTGCATGTTTGTACTTATTTTAAAGCACAAAATGAAAACGTTTTTTCATTCATTTTTTTAAAACTGCTCAAGCTATTTTTCTGCACCACATTGTAAGCTGCATATTGTTTTTTTTATATAAATCCAGATAGATTCTACATTAGTTATATGGAACAGCAAATGGAAGATCACTTACATTAGATTAAGCAAAAGACCAGGTAGTAAAGCAGGTGATCGTGCGTGACCATGTATTATAAGGAATAAAATACCCCCTACTGTACATATAAAGGATATTTCCAAGTCCCCTCGGAGGTCCATGATCTTTTATAGGAACTTCTGCCTCGTTCCTCTGTTTGTTCACGAACTCCTCAGTGACTTGCCATATTCTTGTAACGTACGGTAGGGGATACTGTATCCCACATATAGCAAACCTTACAATTCCTACACAGACCATGGTGTATTGAATAAAAGCAGGAAGAAAAAGATTACGCGGCTAAAGCAATTCCAAGGAAGGCCTCATTTCCTGGCAGCAGACATAAATGTGTCAACTGCCTGCAACAGCGCCATTGAATTGACAGTCATCAGCAACATATTAGCAACTGCTTGTCTACAAATGTTGCATCGATTCCAGGGTTGCTTCAATTATCTAGTGCGCGACTAATAAAACATTTCCCAGCTGCTTAGCATATAGGACAAAAAGTCAATAGCGACGCTTCTGGAGGGACAAAGAATAAGTTCCCTTGCCATTTTTCAATGAGGCTAGCAGTACATCAAGCCTGAGACTGGTGGATGCCGTACTTATCCAGACAACATCGCTTCGACCGGACATTAACTGCTTCATTGTCACTGAGGTGCAAAATGGCACTGTTCAATAGACGTAGACACAGGCAAGCACTCCCCATGTCTTCTCCGATCCAAGATATTTTGGAACAGATTTCCCTGCTTGAGAGGGGCATTGAGCAGTAAATATATTATGTTTCCCCGCTACATGGGACGCATGCACATTTTGATGTTTGCAATATTTGTGCACTTGTACCTATTGCATTGGTATTTGGGGCATTGCAACAATGGCTTCATCGATTGTCAGGTCCATTCCACAGAGAACCCTCCGGATTAAAAAGCGCCCCGTCATCTGGGAGTTCTCGCATGCATGCAGTGAAGGAACAGGCAACCTGGGACTTCCCACATATATGCACTGAATCACAGATTTATCGGTGCTGAGTGGGATAGGAAACCATGGCAAGGGCTCAGCTGTGGCATCCGTCAGTCTAATTCCCACTGAAATTTGGCATTTCTTCGAATGTGCCCTCAGGTAGGACCGTGCCCTAAACCAAACCTCATGGTGCTCTGGAAGAAAACCACCTGGGGAGGGGATTGGGAGCCTTGGAAGGGCGAATTGATCTGTGACATAAGATGGACCATGGTCTGGCCTATCCCAACTTTACCCAGACACTAGGAGACTGCATGTATCCACTGTACATTTCCCCAAGTCCTTAAGGCAGGCCCACACACAGGATTTCCAGCAGTGGGCTGCACTATTCGCCATTGCTGTCTCCCTTGCTTATAAAACTGCATCTGAGGTTGCAGGTTCATGGAAAGAGGTTCTAACTGATTGTTTAATTTCTTTTGTCTTTCTCTTTGGTTGCCATCAGTTCTTTTCATAGAAATCCTTGGAACTTTCCTCCGTATCACAAGACAAGGTCAAGGGGAAGATGTCCCTAGTCAGAGCCCAGCTGGTCTGACATATAATGAAACACATTTCCCCGCACAAGTTCTCCCTAATACTGCTACCAGGAATGTCACTTCAGCGCTGAAGAACTTTTCTCCAAGGAGTTAGGGCCAGATAAGGATAACTGGTCTACTCAAGAAAGTGGCCTAATCTATGGGCCTGATTACAAGCTAGGTGGTGCAGTATTACCATATACCGCTGCATTACCACACCACCCAACTATAACTTTGGCTGAAAGTTGGAGTAGTCACTTCCAGCGATGAGCTGGAGATAAATCCACAAAGCTTTCTGCCAAAATCATTGGAATTACTGCTGTGGTAATTCGGCCAAAACTCTCCCATGGAGTCCTATGACCTCCATTTAATGGGCACTAACACCGCGTACCGCCACTTGTAATTTGTCAGTAATACCACCGGACCAAGTGGAGGTAACAGTAATACAGTTTAGTGGTATCTCTGCAAATTTACAGTCACAGAGGAGAGAGACCCTGCATGGGATATGTGGGGATCGTAGAGATGTTAGTTATGGCTGGGTTCAGGAAATAATGGGTGATAGGGAACCAAGCTGCTGCAAGCATCGAAGTTTTCAGGCTATGACTTACTTACGTCAACTGTAGTCAAGGGCGAATTACAAAAGTAGAAAATAATTGCAATGAAGACAACCTTAATAAAACAATGGGCAATGGCATTCGAGGTTCCTCGAATGTAATACCTAGGAGTATCATCATTCATATCTCTCTCTCTCTCTCACTCTCTCTCTCTCTCTCTCTCTCTCTCTCTCTCTTTGTCTCTCTCTCTCGCCTTCTCCCACTCCTTCTCCCTCACTCCCTCTCCTTCCCCCCCTCCATTCCAGGCTTTATTCTTCACTTTGGACAGTGCTTGGAATAGAACGGATGCAAATGCACTTCTGTGTAGAGGTAACAGCCAGAGGAGGCCCCTACTCAAAATTCTCCCCCAAAAAGCAAACATTTCAAATTCATGAAGGGAATAAAATGTGAGTTGTAGGAAGGGCGGTTTAGATGACTACAGGGCACACACGTCTCTCAAGCGACCCAGACTGACAATGCATGTTCCTGATGCCTTTGGAGAGTCACCCAAAATAGAATAAAGCCAATATAAAGCCATGTTCCCATTGAGATGCGTCGTCACGCACCAATACAACTCAGTTTATCCCAAGTAAAAAGGCCATGACAGGAGGGGTCGGTCAAAGAGGAGATCTGTGTTAGTAGCAAAAGATTCCATGCCCGCCATGTTGGGTAAAAAGATAACACAGCACTAAAGAGTGAAGGATGGAACAGAATATAATTAATCCAAACTATGGCGGCAGTTCCTCTATACAGAGGTCCAACCCATATTTTTTCAAAATACTGAGTGATTACAGGAGGGGCTTGACACATACTAATCAGACTTAGTTTTCTCAAGGCATGAGGGAACTCTGGAAGCCAAAGACAGCCTACCTGGGCCTTGCGACCAAGGCATGAGCCACCTGGAGGCAGTACAGCGCCAGAGCTGCAGAGTCCCTCTCCCAATGCATGCCCCTTCCCAGGTGCATATGGCTTTGAAGCTAAAGACGTAAAATATCATCAGGAAGATTTGCCACCTCCTCAAAACTCCGCCCCTCGTTTGCGCATGCATTCCGTCGAGGGAGGACGCAAACCTGATGAGATCCGGGGAATAGCAGACACTCACAGTATAGGGGCCAGGCTAGGGCCACCAAGCCCAGGGTACACACCTGGCGAGGTACCACGTGCCCAAGGGAGACTCTTGCAGAAGTTTACCATTGAAAAGAGGGAATCTCTAACTAGAAATGCTGGGAAGAAGAAGCGAGCACCACCGGGTCCTGCATGCCGGCAGTGGTGTGTAATTGACAAATGAGATGGAAGAGACCCCTGAGATTCTGAAGGTATCAAGGCCTGCTCTCTTCTGAGATAAGAACGGTCTAGGTTTCACATACTGCCCAGTCTAAGCTACTCTGAGATCACAAAAGGTCAAGCTCATTCCACTACTTTCCTCATAATTTGCAGCTGTGCATAGGCAAGATCTGGCTCTCCAGTGCACCTTCAAGACTATTGTTAGGGAGAACTCCCAGGCAAGCAGGGCGGTTTGCTAAAAGTTTGCAGACACCAAACTCATGGAAGGCATAACTCCTTCCCAATCCCAAAAGGAACGCAAGCCCAGACAAGTAGCAAGTTCAACTGAGGTTTATTTCAGCCAACAAACCAACAGGGATCCGATGCTCGGAGGCAAATCCAGGCACAGCTCGAAGAACTCTGGCCCCCATGCCAGTTTTGGGAGAAAATGATGTCACAAGCACGTCATGCTCTGGGCCCTTCTCCAAAAACCTAACTCCACTGTAGATAGGTTAACGAGTGGTAGTTCCCCTATAGTAGCTCCTATAGAGGTTATTGGATTGGACATGGCTATGTCAGGCCTGATCCAACCCCGAAAACTGCTACTTACTAATTGTTACAGTATGTGGACCCAATGATTGGTCGGTGGTCCCAGCTACCCAGCCCTAGAGCCATAAACTGTGATTGGCTGAGCTGTGAGCCCCCAGGCCTGCGACAAAATCAATTCCCAGCTCGGACAGCACCTGTTCATGGTGCTATGTGCAACTATGTGTCTGTGATGTAACCGTGTTTAGACCATTATTGCCGTGAGAGTGCTCCTTTCCATCGCATGACTGTAGCTCACGTGTAACAAAATTGTTGCAACCTTTGTCTGGTCCGTGAGACGGCTGCTCTTCCCAACTCCCAATGCTTGGCCCACTAGCAGGTTGGCTAGGTCACGTGTCCAGAGACCGTGTTTGTGAGCTCTGGAGCTCTGAATTATTCGGTTGTATACGAATTGATTGTTTTACAACTGCCCGAATGACAATTGACCTTTTCACAATTGACCGAATTGTGAAGGTCAATTGTACCATATATGTGGGGGGAAACCCCCCACAACCCCCACCCAACGCCAAACCCCCCAAAACCCATATATAATATATATATATATATATATATATATATATATATATATATATATATATATATATATATATATTTGGTCAATTGTGAAAAGGTCAATTGTGACCCTTTAAATTCGGTCAATTGTTCATTCGAACAATTATAAACGACCAATTTGGGTAATACCAATTATTCTGCATTTTGTGAAGGATTATGTACTTCTGCCGTCAGTGTCACTTCAGTTCAGGGAAAATAATTTATTTGCTACATTGCAACATTGGCGGTGACCTCGTTCCACATGTGGTGATTCTGCTAGCGCAGCATTCTATTCTATTCTATTCTATTCTATTGTATTCTTGTGTATTTTTTTATAGCGCCAGCTATCCCGCAGGCCTCAGAGCGCTCACATAGAACAGTACAGACATAAAACAAGTGAGGAGTACAGCTGGGCATAGTATAACTACAGTCAGATAGTGTTCAATGTGGCAGTGACTTAGTTGCCACCTCTATCGAATAGGAGCGTTTTAAGTGCCTTCCTAAATTGGGCCAACAATGGCAATTGCCTGATGAACGGGGAGGCCATTCCAAATTCTAGGCCCCCAGGCATCAAAGTTTTGGTCCCCATAGGTTCTCAATTTGAAGCAGGGTTGAGAGAGAAGATCCTTATCATTGGAACGTAAAGTACGTCTGAAAGGCTGCTTCGTGATCCATGACTGAAGATATCATGGGGCAGTATCAGCGAGGCACTTGAAGACTAAACAAGATGCCTTAAAGTGGACCCTTTCGCGAACAGGCAGCCAATGCAGCTTCCTTCGTGCATGAGAAACGTGTTCTGAGCGTCCCAAGCCACACACTGCACGCACAGCTCAATTTTGTATTGTCTGCAGTTTTTTAATATTAGCCACAGTGGTACCAACCAGTGGGCTATTACAGTAGTTTATTTTTGAGTTGATAGTGGCTGTCACTATCAGAGCTCTATTTCCTTGTGAAAGGTAGGGTCAAATTTGCCAAAGAAGGTATGTGATGTAAGTACAGCTGGCACAGAAGTTCGCCATGTGTTTTGCAAAATTTAAATTGCTGTTAAAAAGCACACCCAATGTTTTAACAGAGCTCGAGATCTGAATGATGGCTCCCCCACTAAAAATGTATCATATTGAGGTCCAAGAGCCTTAAGTTTGGCTTTTCTGCTGACGAGCAGGATCTCTGATTTTTTATCATTGAGTGCTATGAACATTATCTTGCATCCAAGCTTTTATGGCATCATACACTTTAATGACCACTAGAGAGACAGCTTCGAAGGAGCCTGTGAGTTCCAGGACGATCTGGGAGTCATCAGCATAATTTGCAAATTTGACACCCAGACCATCCAGCACATCAAAACAAAGATTTGAATAAAGATTGTAGAGCAGGGGAGACACACTGGAGCCCTGAGGAACTCCACAGTCAAGAATCGCTTCCTCTGACTGCAAATCCCCTTGAACAACCCTTGCTCTTCTGGGGTCCAGAAATTATCGAAACCAATTAGCTACTGATTTAGAGCAGCCTCCCACCTCGATTAGCCTGTCTGCCATCCTATCATGATTGACAAGATCGAAAGCGGCAGACAGGTCTAATAACATCAACATAGCCACTTTCCCTTGGTCAACTATTCCAGCTAACATGGATTTGACATCAAGCAGCGCTGTTTCTGTGACATGAGGTTTCCTGAAACCAGATTGTTTGGCAGACAGAAGACATCTCTCCTCAACAAAAGCGTCATATTGAACTCAAGCAACCTTGTCAATAATCTGTGTGGCTTCAGGTTTTCTGAGACGGTTGTGACCTACTATGATTTCCCAAACCATAGTCTGGTTTCAACTGCATGTGCTTCCGTACAGTATCCGTAGGTTAGTGAGTTATGGCTGGGTTGGGTCCCTCGAGTGCTCCTGCCGATCCATAGGGTTATTTGCATGTAAGCATCTGCAAGCATTCACACATGGTCTTCTTGCTTCTTTGTGGTTTTCTGCATTGCTGCGATAAGCTAATGGCAAAATAATAACGTGCACACAGTATGTGCATGTCACTGTCCTCTAACTCATAGAACAGTGCTTGTGTGTTCTTCGTGTATTTGGGTGTGTGGGTGTCCTGAATGTGTGGATGGCACGTGTGCTTCATGTCTGACTCTCCTAGGTGTTCATGTGCCTCTAAAGACTTGAGGCATGTCTTCTCAGTGCTTTAGTCCATTCTGTCCATATAGCTGTCACTGGTCCCGTCTTGTGCGTATTCAACCACCTTGGGTAGTGTTTGCACTGCACCTGGGTTGTAGGGTCGGCTGAGAGGGGATTTCTCATGGTACTTGTCCATCGTGGGTGCAGTGGGGGTTGGTGCAAGCTCGTACAATCGGCGGCTATATTGTCTTTAGTTCTTCTTCCGGTTGGGGTGTCTTTCAGGATGGGGGGAATAGTTCGACCTCCCCTCTTCACTATGATGACTGAAGAAGAGGGATTGAAATGCCAGGGACCCTTTGTCATCGAGAGGGTTGCACAGTCACAGACCCAAAGGATACGTTCTTCTGTCCCCTCTTCATCACATCAGTCTGATGGGCAAACAGGTATTGTGTGGCTATTATACAACCCATTGGTAGGATTTCATGCACCACTCCCAGCTTAGATCTCAGTGTGGGTGACGAAAAGTCGAGTAGGAAACCATTTTCCAAATCTCCTCAGAGACCTGTGGTATATGGTTCCAGTTACTCTTTAGTATACACATATGAGACCTCCCACCGGCCATCCTCATGCACTCCAGCTCAGACCCCCAACTGGCACGTTCAGAACATTCACACTCAAGCACTCATCAGCATTCTGTCAGTCACACCTTGTACCAATATTCGCCTGCATTCAGAGATGGCCAGCAGGACAGGAGAACATTATACATCATAACATCTTGTTTCGCCAATTCTAAGTCTCACAACAACGTTTTAAAAAAAGCACATTTTGGAACATGAAAACCAATTGGTTTTTGCAAAGACTGTTATATCATCTGCAAATTTCTTTGTACTCTTCCTAAAATATATCTTACAAAAGCAGAGACTGACTTTCTCTCCCAAAAGCAAATCTCGAGTTGCTCAACTAAAAACTATAATCTTGGAACCCGAGGTGTATTTGGTAATGCTTTACTGTTATCATTTTTGGGTTTTGCAATACATCTATTTTTAACTTTTCCTCTCCATCAACCCTAAAAAATAGCATCACCTTCCTTATGATTATTACAATTCTTGGTGAAGGAACAATATCAGCTATAAGTCCACAACTTAATACTCGTTTCATCATTAATACTTTTCCTGCCATTCTTGATTCTGAGAAGGGTAGGCGCCAATTTATTGCAACATTATTGGAATTTCATCACCCAAGTGTGCATTCACCTTCCAATTTAATCAGATTTGACATCTTTAATCTCAGTAAAAGTAGGGTTAAAATCTTTCCCTTTTACTGGCAAGCATGCCCTTTTCCCATACAACATATTTAAGAACTTGTATTTATTCACTTTTGTTCCAGACACGGCACAAAACATTTCTACATGTTTCATCATGTTCTGCCTGGAGTACTGGACAAGAAGGGTGATTCCTTCCATATGCATGTTACAGTGTGATTGTTGATTGTGAGGGACCGCAAGGGGGGTCTGTACTTCCGCTCTCTATTTGCTAAAGGAGAGGCACAGAGGAACCCTGCCAAGATTCTCTATAAGGTAGCAATGGACGAGCAATCAAGGCCTAGCTACTCAGGAGGTGATGCGGGCTGGTTCTTAAGTACAGTTTAGTCCCTAAGCACCCACAAAGGAATGTCCACACACTGTATTAGTTAAAACACAGTCTTTATATAATTAATATTCAAAGTTATGTACAATATCACAATAACTCACTTTGTGCTCAGTTATCTATAATGGCAAATATACAGTTCTACGTGGTACCACAATTACTGTTAGATCTCTTTAATGTGCATCAACTGTACGGTTAAATGGCACACAAATCAGTTTGTAAAGGAAACCAACAATAGAGGTAAGAAGAAACCAGTTGGTTAGAACAATTGGCAGAATACTGGCCCCTACCGAGACGCGGTTCTGTGTGGAGATCCCCCCACCTGAGCAACCTGTAGAAATAAAGATATATCACAAGCCCATTCCATATATTGTTCACCAGAGACTTCCCAATAGTTCTGCAACCCCAAAGTACCTGGCGTTGTAGCGTTCCTCGTCAGGGAATCAACAGCCCTTCTTGAGTGCCCTCCCTTTAAGGCAGGAGTCACGGGTCATTGAACGTCTGACGGAGAACAGTTTGAGCTACGACGGTGAAGTGGCAGATTCTTTCCTATCCATGCTCGTCGACGGGGAAGCGTAAACGTCCTGCAAGGAAGAGGCATGCGGGGCACCTCGATGTTGATAGTTCTGGACCACAAAGAGTTTGAAGAACTGTGGCACAGCAAGGGCGTTGAGTCGTCTGCATCTCTGTGGTCTTTGGGTGGCGGGAAACCCACCGGCGAATACTCCTCAGCGCGTCGACGGCCTGGCCTTCTCCAGAGGGATCAGACGGGTGAAGATGCAGATGAGAGCGTCCTTGGATCAAAAGTTCTTAGGCAACGGGAGCACGGCGGCTCCAGTCGGCGACGGAGATCGTCGACAGTGACGGACAACAGTCCGGGCGGTTCTCCTTGGGATGCCGCGGCAGTCCCCGTCTCGGGTCGGCAGCCTGTCGAAGGTCTGTCTACCAGGGAGCTTTGGCAAAGATCAGTTGGTGCATGATGGTCCCTCGTAGCTCGGGAAGAGGGCGCCTTACCAGGTCCTCTCTGGGTCAGTCCTTGGAGACACAGCAGCTTTCAGATTGATGAAGGAGAGCAACAGCAATTCTTCTCTTCCAGTAGGGCTTCAAGGTCAAGCGTCAGTTTCACTCCAGTTACTCTTCGTAGTTTGGACTTCTGCTCTGAACACTTCTGAACACGATTCCTAGCAGTGAGAGGTCCCCAGGTGTACTGTTGATCTCCCATTCATTCCGCTTGGTCACACTCGAGCATCCAGTCACTACAAAGGGCATTCAGCAGTCTGTCAGCCAATCAAGCACACGGTGCATTCAGTCCATTCTTCTCCATCCAGAAACTCACAACACAGAATGTGGATTCCGACAAGTATCACGTCATTCAACACTACACACTGCATTCATACCAGTTTCGGGCAGGGCTGTCTCAGTCATTGTGTCAAACACGAGAAATCAGACATCCACAACAAGAAGTGCATATTCATCACACACTCCATTCACCCAGGTCCCACCCACAGGCGTACCCATAACATACGGTCGTTGGGAAGGCTCCAGCCAATCTGGTCAGCACTTCCCCACACTACCATATATAGAACTTCTACCCAACAGCCAGTCAGGGGGAAGGGACAGAGTCAGGGCTTTGCGGGACTTCGGGAAGATCAAGGTAACAGGCGATAGAAGGCAAGTGGCCACAGAGGCAATCTTGTCCCCATCAGGAATCTACAAATTCCAATGACAGGGCCTGGGCATCCCAAAATGGAGGCTACTCAGGGCACCAGTCAATTCAGCACAGGGCTGCCACTAGCCCATGTCCTGCTCTGTGGGCCACACACAGGTGCCCAAAAACATACACTAGGGGCACAGGGTTGTACCCCCACCCATGGGTGCCATAAGGGTATCCCATGGGTCTGTTCACCAAAACCAAAAGAGAGAGCGGCACCACCAGGAGTCCCACACTAACTCCTGCGTGGAAAACACAACATAACACACAATAAAAAGCAGTAAAGGACATGGATACGGAGGCCCTGTCCCTCCGAAGCATTTCCAGCATCACAGTCGCTCCCCCCCTTCCAGACTGAGGTTAGGGTGCCTAATCTCCCACGGGATAGACACCCTCATCCAGACGGTCAACATACCTTCTAGAAAGGCCATCTTCATTATCGTGACTCTTCCCTAGTCTATGCTCTATGGTAGCCCACCTAAGTTCTCTACCCTTGAGTTGTCTACTGATGAATATGATCGGATGTTCTCTTCCTTTGTCATCTAACTGGGACAAGACAGATCCAATTCCGGTGTCACAGTTTGAACGATAAAGGACTTGCTGTAATCAGGCGCACATAACACGGGTGCCCTACACAGACTTTCTTTCAAGCCATCAAAGGACCTCTGACAGTCTTCAGTCCAATTAACCTTCCTAGGCTGTTTGGGTGAAGTCAGAGCTGTCAGTGGTGCAGCTATGGTTCCATAGTCTGCCATGAAATTGCAATAATAACCAGTGAGACCCAAAAAAGGATCGCAACGGGGTTTGAGTAGTGGGAGTCTCCCAATCATGTACATCCTGTACTTTAATGGGGAGAGGTTGGATTTGACCCCCTCCTACCTTATTACCATGATACACGTTTTTCCCCTGAGCCATCTGGCACTTGGTTGCCTTGATAGTGAGGTTAGCCCTTTTCAAGGCCTGCAACACCTTATCCAGATGTGTTAAATGCTCTTCCCAGGTGGAACTGTAGAATGCAATGTCGTCTAAGTAGGTCACACTTAGACCACTTAGCGCATGATTGACCAATCTCTGGAAGGTGGCAGGGGCATTCTTCAACCCAAAAGGCATGACCCTAAACTGTTAGAGTCCCTCCGGTGTTGAGAACGGCGTCTTTTCCTTGGCATGTTCGTCAGAGCTATTTGCCAATAGCCTGAGGTAAGGTCAAAGGTGCTCACAAATTTGGAACTATGGTGTCCAAGAGCTCATCAGCCCTGGGCAATGGGTGCACGTCTGTTTTGGTGACGGCATTGACTCCTCTGTAGTCCACATGGAATACGTGAGTGGCTACCCCAGAGACTCCCAAGTCAACCAGATAATTGACCTTGCCCATCTTGGAGATTATCCTGAAGGGTCCAGTCCATTTATCGGCCAAAGCTCGAGGCTTGGTAGGCTCCATCACGAGGACCTCCTGTCTCAGAGTCCAATCCACTTGCAATGTTTTAAGGTAATGCCAGTACTTATTCAATTCTTGGCTGGCCGTGAGATTTGCTGTTGCCTGACCCATCATCTGTGTCATCCTCCGTCTGAGGCCTAACACATAGTCCCCCACTTGCTTGGTGGGACCTGGAGGGTTGGCCTCCAAACCTTCTCTGATCAAGACAAGGGGCCCCCTCACGGGATGTCCAAAGAGTAACTCAAAGGGGCTGAAACCAACACCATCTTGAGGTACCTCTCTGTAAGCAAACAGCAGGCATGGCAGGAGGAGATCCCATTACCTCCTTAGGGGCACTTCCAAAGCACCTAGCATGCCCTTGAGAGTTTTATTAAACCTCTCAACCAAACCATTGGTCTGGGGATGGTAAGAGGTGGAGAACTTGTAGGTTACCCCGCACTCTTTCCACATGGTTTTCATGTAACTAGACATGAAGGTGGATCCTCTGTCAGAGACAACCTCCTCAGGGAATCCAACATGGGTGAAAATGCTCAGGAGAGCCCGGGCAACCACCTTGGCAATAACAGTCCAAAGGGGTATAGCCTCAAGGTAACTGGTGGCATGATCGACCAAGACCAGGATGAACCGATGTCCACCTGAAGTGGGAGGGTCAAGGGGACCGACAATGTCGATGTCCACCCTCTCAAACTGTTAAACAGTAATTGTATAGTGTCTCCTTTATATTTATATTGGCCTACGCCTAGTAGCTCCACGAGGAAAACCGCGTTGCAAAGTTGTGATTTTGGATTGACTTCGCCGCCATTTTAAGATTCATCCGCCATTTTAATTTCTACCCTTGCGTTCTCTGTTCTAAAATGGTGGACTGTGTTTTCAACTTGCAACCAAGCCTCCCAACCTTTGAGTTCTGTTAATGTTTAGACTGTCCAAGAGCCGACTGTTTAGACTAGGTAATGGCCATTGCACTGCATATGAACTGTTGTTTAAGTGTTGTCTACGCTCACAAGACTCATCCTTGAATACACACTAGGGACAATGTAAAGCAAACCTCGAGCGTGGACACAGGCCAAACTCAATTGTAAGAGAATCATAAATGGAGCTTGCTGTAGGATTTGAGAACATACACCGTCATTGTACCTTTGCGGAAAATACAAACTTATGTAATCCTTTGTAAAATATTGTGTGAACCATATGTGAACTAGGCACGAACTCTAGACCACAAATTATTAACGTGAAGAGGGGCTGGACAATATTACTCGAAATTTTATAAAACACAAATGTTTAGACATTCAGCACTCTCTCACCTCTCTCTGTCGGGCTGGTACAGATTGCGGGGTGTTGGGAGCCAGATAGCTATCTGTGTTACTTTATAAATTGTACAGTATTAAAAGATCTGTGAATCTTTTCAGCCCGTGATTGGTGTATTTCCTTTGTGGTACACAGCCTTGATATTTTCTCGTTCTTACAGATGGCACCCGAGTAGGGACCCTCAAGATTGATGCCATCTCGTTGAAGAGTTGATGCGGCTATCGGACCGGGATAGGGGGCCCCTTCTTGGATGAGACGCAAGACACCTCAACAGTACTGCACGACCCGATACCTGGATGGTGAGCACGCGGTCCGAGGCGGCATCTTGATGAGGATCCATATATCGCGATGGGCAGTTTTGCCAAAATCACCAACCACGAGGGTCCTTTGTTGTCCTTAGTAATCCGATCGGACCTCCCTTAGTTCTTTGAATCAGGTGAGTCGTACCCCGATTCCTAAGTATCCTGATATTTGGTTGTAGTATTGTCCTCGCGAGCGCAATCGTTGCCAGGTAACACCAGTAATCTGACATGCCTGGGAAATTGTCTGCCTGTTTCAGGGTGTTATTCCGCAGAGACAGACAATCTTTGGAATTTGGCCGTCCGGCACCACAGGAGGGGTTGCCGGCATGTACTATGTACTGTAAGTACGGCATTGGTAGTATAGTGTTCAACGATATTTGTCACAGACAATCTAGACATGCTTCCGAACTTCTGTGGCCAATCAATGGTAGCTTTGAGATTTCTCATATAGAGTATTTAGAATCTATATTCTTAAAGAAAAAAGCTAGACCTGCAGCATTTGATATATTACAAAATTGGAAAAAAGAAGCTATTCAGCAGTTTAAAAGTAGAGAGAAACATGCGCGTCGACATATGTCAAATGCAGAAAAAGCGTTATTGTATGTTCAGCAAAAACAGTCAGAGTCAGCTACAAACATGGATAGGGCTTTTCCACTTGGTGTACAGAAAATATATCCGTCTAAAGACTTTCATACATCAGATGAATTGATTGATAAACTTTTAAATGAAAGTAGGCCTGGTGCCACTGCACCACCTCCTTATGTACCTTTTCCTGTTGTCTAACCTCTTCCTGCTGTTGCTTCTCCTCCCATACTAATTCCTGCTGCTCTTATTATTCCTCCTATTGCTCCTCTTATTGCTCCTCCGCCGCCAGCTATTGCTCCGTTTCCTATTGTTGTTCCTCCACCTGTACCTCCACCTTTGCCTGCTGTTGTGGTTCCGGTAGATTTGTCTTTGGCACCAGTAATAATACCTCCATTGGTTGTTGTACAAGATTTGTCTACACTTTCTCTTCCAAGCAGTTCTGTTCTGCTTGTAGTTGATAAGAGAACGGGTGTTGAATCAAAAATTGTAACTCGTAATACAGTTTCTAAAGAGAGAAAGAGAGGCTTGATTGCATGGGCTAGACAGTGCATGGAGAAAGGTGAACAATCTGATGTTTTCACTACACTCTCTAATCTAGAAAGTTTTCCTGAGAAAAATGTCTTTATTATAGGGATGGGAATCCATTTAACTGTAATGTGGAACAGACTGAACAATGTAGATATCCCACGAGGGTTGAGGGATCTCAATGTTTTAGCATATTCGAGAGATACTGCAGAGAAAGTATATGAGCACGTCGAGAGGGTTTTTGAGTTTAGAAGGGAGTTAGAAAAGTTACGGAATCATGAAATAGATGGTGATAGTTTAGATACTTTTTATGTACAGAAACGGTTCCTTCCTCTTTGTAAATTGATGAGTTAAGAAACACGAATTTGCACAAGAGATGCACTTAGATGGATTTCAGACATGTCGATATCTCCCGTCGAAGTATATGACCCGTATTGTCAGTATACTCCAGAAATGCAGAAGAAAGTGATACAGGTAATGGTAGAATACCTGCAGGATGAATGTATAAAAAGAAAGATTTGTTGTCCCGTAGAATTATTGAATATCTATAAGAGAGCTTTTTCATCTGACACCGCTTCCACCGCTCTAGCACTCTATTTAGCTCTGTTGCTTAGTAGGCGTTTGTATTTGCCTGTTTCTCAGTTACCTATGAGAGAGGTTCCTCCGACATTTGTTCCTAAAGTTGAGGTCCCGGCTAATGCTGCAACGGGTGTAGCCACCTATGATATTGAAGCACATTATGTATTGCAGTTTGTTCACGTCCCGTTATCAAGACAGGAGGTAAATACTATTAGACAATCCATCCCAGATATTAGGAAAAATCCAACAGGGTTCTATAAAGAGAATCTGTCTTGCAATCGTCAGTATTCACTTTGGGTGATATAGATTTGCTATTTTCTGTGCTCCTACCTGCTGATTTATGAAACAGATTAGGACTGTAGACGATGCAGCAGGGTTAGGTGACACATGGGATAGTTTGGCTAGGCAAGATAGAGAAAGGAAAGCTGGTGAGAGACCACCACAGGCGATACTGACTTTGCCTGATAGAATAGTGACAAAATTGAAAACCTTAATTCCTGAGAGAAGGATTGTTTGGGACAAAGTTACTGCATGTACCCAAGGAAACTCTGAAGGTGCTAACACATTTTTTAATCGGTTTGAACAAGTATTCTCAGATTTTAGCGAACAAGACTTAAGCACAGAGTCCGGAAAACGATTATTTGTGGACAAATTTGTGCGTGGATTGTTGCCTGATATCCAGTCACAAATTATCACTTCCGAGAGCGCCTGACAAGCTAAGTCGCAGTCTGAAGTATTGCATATGGCTCAGTATTATGAGAACCAAGTCAATAATGAAAAGGAAAGGATTGAAAAGAAAAAAGGAGACTTGAAAACTAAGGTATTGTTGCAACAGATAGTTAGAGGACCTAGAGGGGGTAGTACACAGTTTCGGGGACAGTATGTTCCACAAGGTAATGCGCCGTTCGGTCCTGTACACGAAAACCAATGTGCTTATTGCAGACAAGAGGGTTATTGGCGAGCACAATGCCCGATCCTCCAGCAGAGGTCGAATAACACATATGGTGTCATGGGTAGACGATCCAGAGGCTGCCCTGGGGCAGGAGGTCCTGGTAGAAGCCAGTTTTCTCAAAATTCTCAGTCTTATTCGCAAGACAATCAGCAACCAAGTGTGGATAGCAGAAATAATTTCGATAATCCTTCTACTGCCTATCTTTCTGAAGATCTTCCCTTTGAAGATATATTGTTCCGCTAGAATTGCCCGAAGTAGGTTTTGCAACCAATGCCTATTCCCATTCATCAGAAAGGTCCCTACGTTGAAATGATGGTGGGGAATAGGAAGCATCTATTTTTGATAGATACAGGAGCACAGAAGTGTTCCATTGACCATTCACGGGTGCTAGACATTCCACTGTCAGGGCAAACTAACGTTTCTGTAGGGTTTTCTGGTACTCCAGTGGTTAGTCCGGTTTCTCTGCCGGTACCGATTTCACTGGGTCCATTCACAGATCACTAAACATTTCTTTTGACATCGAATTGTTGAGAGAATTTTTTGGGGTTGAATCTGTTGATGGAATTAAATGCGGTAATTCATTGTTCTTCGGATGGAGTGCACTTGACGATTTCACCACAGCAATCTTCTGCTTCACAGTTTCTGACTAGACCTTTGCCGCCGGAATTTAGTGAAGTTCCGGAGTGTTTATGGGCGATTGATGACAACGATGTTGGTGTTTTGCAGATTGAGCCTGTTAAAATTGTGTTGACACCAGGAGTAAAGTTGCACGAATTCCACAGTATAAGATTTCAGTCGATGGTGAACAAGCTTTGAAGTGTACAGAAATTGCAGGAAGTTTGTGCAATAGTCCGATTTTACCTGTGTATAAGAAAGGGGATAATGCAATTCCTTTTCGTTTCATTATCGATTTACGCGCTATCAATAAGATTGTTGCTCCACAATTTCCAATTGTGCCTGATGTAACGACGATATTAACGATGATTCCAGCTTCTGCTACTCATTTTAGTGTCGTGGACCTTATGAATGCCTTCTTTAGCATTCCTATACACGGGGATAGCAGATACTTGTTCGCGTTCACCCTAGGGGGACGCTCGTTTACATTCACCCATGCGCCGCAAGGGTACATGGAAAGTCCGAGCATTTACAGTAGGGCTTTGAAAGAGCAGCTCGACACACTTGAGTTGCCTACTACTTGTACATTGCTACAATATGTCAATGATCTTCTTTTGGCTGCAGATTCAGAAAGTGCTTGCAAGGAAGGCACTGTGTTATTGCTTATTCATCTAGCAAAACATGGACATAAAGCTTCACTGAAAAAGTTTCAATATTGTTGACAGGAAGTCGCCTACTTAGGCTATCTCCTGTCAAAGGAGGGAAGAAGATTGATACCTGAACGGATTAAAATAATTTCTAGAATGTCTGTCCCAAATACACAGAAGGAAGTCAGAGCCTTGATAGGAATGGCTTCTTACTGTAGACAGTTGATCCCCAATTTTTCGCTAGTGATCAAACCAATGTTGGCATTGACAAAGAAGGGCATTTCTTTCCCACTACCCTGGAACTTGGAACACCAGAAAGCTTTTGATCTGCCCAAGACTGCATTGTGTTCAGCAACAGTTTTGGGCACACCAAATTATGAAAAGGTCTTCGAGTTTTATGTGCATGAACGTGATGGATGTGCTTTGGCTGTGTTAACGCAGGATCCTCCTTGAATACACACTGGGGACAATGTAAAGCAAACCTCGAGCGTGGACACAGGCCAAGCTCAATTGTAAGAGAATCATAAATAGTGCTTGCTGTAGGATTTGAGAACATACACCGTCATTTTACCTCTGCGGAAATACAAACTTATGTAATCCTTTGTAAAATATTGTATGAACCGTATGTGAACTAGGCACAAACTCTAGACCACAAATTATTAACGTGAAGAGGGGCTGGACAATATTACTCAAAATTGTATAAAAGCACAAATATTTAGACGTCCAGCACTCTCTCACCTCTCTCTGTCGGGCTGGTACACATTGCGGGGTGTTGGGAGCCAGATAGCTATCTGTGTACTTTGTAAACCGTATAGTATTAAAAGATCTGTGAATCTTTTCAGCCTGTGATTGGTGTATTTCCTTTGTGGCCTCGATATTTTCTCCTTCTTACAAAACGGTGTGCCAACCACTGGCAACGGCTGCAGAGGGGCAATGACACTGCCTCCAGTCTTGCCAGACAACTGACAAGTTGAGCAGGTCCTGCAGTGGGACTCCACTTCTACTCCCACCCGAGGCCAGTAGAAATGGGCAGAGAGCCTCTGCTTAATCTTCTTGGTACCAAGATGACCAGCCAAGGGCACCTCATGCGTCAACTGCAGCAGGAATGGCCTGTAAACCCGGGGTACCACCAACCTCTTGAGGGCACCAGGTTCAGGCTTAGTGGGCTCACTAACAAGGAGCTCACCCACCCATTAGATCTGGAATGTCCCAGGCACTTCTCCTTGTGCCTGGGACAGGGCCTGTTTCCTCAGACCCTCGAGAGAGAGAGGCCCTCTCTCTGTCCCTTACAGAAGTCCGACCGGGAGGGTCCCCCTTCAGCTAACAAGCATTGAAGTTCGGGATGATCCTCCGGATTGAGTACCTCTCCCACAGGAAAATCTTCTGGCTCTTCTCCCACAGGAGTTGAGATGGGGTGTACCACTGGATCCAGCCCGTCTGGAGCATGGATCCCAATGGGTGCTGTCGGAACAGCAGGAAGAGCAGGGGCTCCCTCCACAGAGGTGGCCTTCTTACTCTTCCATTTCCTTCGCGCCTTGGGATTCCTAGTCAGCGAGGGTACCGGGCTCGCAGCCGGACCCTGTGTGACCTGCGATCGGGTGACCGCCACAGCAGACCTGGGTAGACCATCTGTGAACATCCCTAACTCGACCAAATTGTTTCCTAACAAGATGTTTGCAGGCACGTTTTTCTGAACCAGGACCTGAAGCTTTGCTGTCTTGTCTCCAATCATAATGTTGACTAAGGCTACAGGCAATAATTTGGGAGGCTCACCAGCTAACCTGGTGGTTCTCAGAGGAGCACCTACATAGACCTCTGGCTTGAGCAGGGTCCTGTCCACCACTGTCATGCTTGCCCCAGTGTCTCTCAAACCAGTAGAAGGCTGGCCATTCAAGAGGACACTTCTCAAAAACCTACAAGTGTTCTGTGGGATAGTTGCCAGTACTTCTGCGTACTGGTCCGAGGCCCCAAGGGACACTAAGGAAATCTCTACGGGAGCACCAAAGGTGATCCCGGTAGAGGAGGGGAGGACAGTGGCCGCCACCTCAGGTACGGAGTAGGGGTAGGTCAGGCTGACAGCCTGGACTCCAAGTGCCTTACCCTTACACTTGGGGTCACCCCTTTGGTGATCGAGAGCCCCACAATCCCAAAAAGTGCCGGTTAGTGCGGGGTACGGTACTGGAACCACTGGGACCCTGCTTTGCAGCAGGCGGACCACTACTCTTACTCCCACCCACAACAGACTTATACCCACTAGGTTGTTGGGTCTTAGGAGAGGAAGGTTTTGGTTTACCCGACTGTGATTGCTTTGGGGACTCCTCAGCTTTCTGAGAGGTCCCCTTTTCTTTTTCCTTGTCCTTCCCACTGGAGTCCTTAGGGGACGCCCGATGGGAGACCCACTTGTCAGCCAACCTAGCCAGCTTAAAGGGGTCCAAAATGTTCTGGTCAGTAACATACTTACCCAGCTCTGGTGAACAGGCTTCCGAAAAATGCTCAAAAGACAAAAGGTGGGACGATTCAACAAATGTTTTCACTTTGTAACCATAAATCCACCCCATCATGTTCATGTGCGCAGCACTCACCCAGTCAATCCAAGACACATTCTCTTGTTTCTTAAAATCCTTGAACCTCTTAAGGTATTGGGTAGGTGTCTTGCCAAACTTGGCAATCAAAGCAGACTTCATGCACTCATACTGACCCCATTCTTCCACACTCAGATCAGAATACATTAATATCCAGTGTGAGGCACTCTGCTTAACAAACACTTAGCCCAATCTCTTTTATCAACATCATGAATTGCACAAGCCATCTCAAATGCTTCAATACATTGGAGGATATCAGAACCCTCCGCATACACACCAACCAAATCTTTCATAAACTTGGTTGCTGGGGACCTGACACTCTCAACTGGTTTGGCTGAATTCTCCACTCAAGCTTTCTCTAACTGGATTCACTGACATTCAGTGTCCCGGTTCTTGAGTTCGAGGTCCTTATTTTTGAGTTCAAGATCCCTATTCGTGAGCTCCACTTCCTGTGCCAACTCCTCTTTCTTAAGCTCAGCATCTATTTCCAACTTGCGATATTCAAAGGCCAATTTCATCCTTAATAACTCAAGTTCCAAGAAAAGAGGGAGCAGGAATGGCGGCATTCCCAGAATCAGATTCAGCGACAACCCTCGGGGTATAGTCCTCATTGGTTGCATCCCCCCATCAAGAGCTTTACCATCAGTCTGGTAGTCCACCAGTCCACCAGGCCAGCTATCAGCTCAGCTGTAGACTTATCCACAAACTCTAACTCCCTGGCTTCACAAGCATCTTGGAAAGCCTCTAATCTCATTCGAGTCAATTTACCATTCGCAATAGATTCCATTGCTTGTAATGCAGTCATCTTGTACACAACTAAACCTCAATTTAACAAAGTGCAGATATCCTTGTAAGTGGCACGGTTATACACTAAGTCTTAAAACCATAAGCATCCCACCGCTGCCGCCAGTGTGAGGGACCGGAGGGGGGGTCTGTACTTCCGCTCTCTATTTGGTAGAGGAGAGGCACAGACAATCCCTGCCAAGATTCTCTATAAGGTAGCAATGGATGAGCAATCAAGGCCTAGCTTCTCAGGAGGTGATGTGGGCTGGTTCTTAAGTACAGTGTAGTCCCCAAGCACCCTCAAAGGAATGTCCGCACACTGTATTAGTTAAAACACAGTCTTTATATAATTAATATTCAAGGTTATGTACAATATCCGGTTAACTCACTTTGTGCTCAGTTATCTATAATGGCAAATAAACTGTTGTACGTGGTACCATAATTACTGTTAGATCTCTTTAAAGTGCATCAACTGTACGGTTAAATGGCACACAAATCAGTTCATAAAGGAAACCAACAATAGAGGTAAGAAGAAAGCAGTTGGTTAGAACAATTGACAGAATACTGGCCCCTACCGAGACACAGTTCTGTGTGGAGATCCCCCCACCTGGGCAACCTGTAGAAATAAAGATATATCACAAGCCCAGTCCATATATTGTTCACCAGAGACTTCCCAATAGTTCTGCAACCCCAAAGTACCTGGCGCTGTAGCATTCCTCGTCGGGGAATCACTGGCCCTTCTTGAGTACCCTCCCTTTAAGGCAGGAGTCACGGGACATCGAAAGTCCGACGGAGAACAGGGTGAGCTATGACGGTGAAGTGGCAGCTTCTTTCCTAGCGGTGCTCTTTGATGGGGAATCATAAACGTCCTGCAAGGAAGAGGCGTGCAGGGCACCTTGATGTCGATAGTTCTGGACCTCAAAGAGTTTGAAGAACTGTGGCCCAGCAAGGGCCTTGAGTCGTCGGCGTCTCTGTGGTCTTTGCGTGGTGGGAAAGCCACCGGCGGATACTCCTCGGCACGCCGACGGCCTGGCCTTCTCCAGCAGGACCAGACGGGCGAAGATGCAGACGAGAGCATCCTTGGATCAAAAGGTCTTAGGCAAAGGGAGCACGGCGGCTCCGGTCGGCAACGGCGGTCGTCGACAGTGGCGGATAACAGTCTGGGCGGTTCTCCTTGGGATTCCTCAGCAGGCCCCAGCTCGGGTCGGCAGCCTGTCGAAGGTCTGTCTACCAGGGAGATTTGGCAAATATCAGCTGGTGCACGATGGTCCCTCGTAGCTCAGGAAGCGGGCGCCTTACCAGGTCCTCTCTGGGTCAGTCCTTGGAGACACAGCAGCTTTCAGCATGATGAAGGAGAGCAACAGCAATTCTTCTCTTCCAGCAGGGCTTCAAGGTCAAGTGTCAGTTTCACTCCAGTTACTCTTCGTAGTTTGGACTTCAGCTCTGAACACTTCTGAACACGATTCTTAGCAGTGAGATGTCCCCAGATATACTGTTGATCTCCCATTCATTCGGCTGGGTCCCACTCGAGCATCCAATCACTATGAAGGGCATTCAGCAGTCCGTCAGCCAATCAGGCGCACGGTGCATTCAGGCCATTCTTCTGCATCCAGACACTCACAACACAGAATGTGGATTCAGACAAGTATCACCCCATTCAACACTACACACTGCATTCATACCAGTTTCGGGCAGGGCTGTCTCAGTCATTGTGTCAAACACCAGAAACTAGACATCCACAACAAGAAGGGTATGTTTGTCATACACTCCATTCACCCAGGTCCGACCCACAGGCATACCCACAACATACGGTTGTTGGGCAGGCTCCAGCCAGTCTGGTCGGCACTTCCCCACACTACCATATATGGAACTTCCACCCAACAGCCAGTCAGAGGGAAGGGACAGAGTCAGGGCTTCCCGGGACTTTGAGAAGATCAAGGTAACAGGCGATGGAAGGCACGAGGCCACGGGGGCCATCTTGTCCCCATCAGGAATCTACCGATTCCAATGACAGGGCCTGGGCATCCCAAAATGGAGGATACTCAGGGCACCAGTCAATTCAGCACGGAGCTGCCACCAGCCCGTACCCTGCTCTGTGGGCCACACACAGGTGCCCAAAAACATACACTAGGGGCACAGAGTTGTACCCCCACCCATGGGTGCCATAAGGGTATCCCATAGGTCTGTTCAAAAAACCAAAAGAGAGAGCGGCACCGCCAGGAGTCCCACATGAACTCCTGTGTGGAAAACACGACAGAACACATGATAAAAAGAAGTAAAGGACAAGGATATGGAGGCCCTGTCCCTCCAATTCATTTCCAGCAACACAATGATTATTACTCACTCACTTTTATTTTGAAACTTAATTTTTATTTACATTTGTTAAGGGAACAAGACATAACAAAAATGTTTTCAATTTCAAACCACATTATAATCAACAATCTTGGTCCCCCAGCCCTTGCCAATCCTCTACCCTCCTTCATCTCCACCAATGATGCACTGCAATTCTCTATCCCCTGCATATTAAACCCCTTTAATCCCTCCTCCTCCCTCCCCTCCCCCCTTGACCCCAACTCAAACACTTGTCAAATGGTGCAATTACCCATTCACCAATGTCTCAGAGGTTCTGTTTTCTGTCCTCATCATGTCCTTACTCTCTAAGGCCTCCCCCAAACACCATCATAGCTCATGTACCTGTAAGACCCGCAGGGTTCCCCTCTCCGAGCCCCCACTTAAGCTGTAGCGTGCTCCACTCTGTATTAAACACACTCATCCTATCGTGCACTACAGCTGTCAGCTTCTCCATTACCATCATGCTCTGTACTTTCCCCTCCCAGACTTCTTTCGACGGAAGCGTTTCACTTTTCCAACTCTGGACTATGGCCAATCGCCCCACTCTCAACATTGCCTCCCACATCCTGGGGAGCCTGTATCCCTCCATCTCCTTCTCTGGGACCCCCAACAGCATCTGCAATGGGTCCAGGACTAACTGAACTGCTTCTTTCCAGCTCAACAGTTCCATCCAAAACAACTGTACCTTAGGGCACTGCCTCGACATGTGGACTAGAGACCTCCGCTGGCCGCATCGCCAGGGACATATGGGAGAGGCTCCAACAAACATCCTGGATAGCCTCAGAGGATCCCTATACCAGCCCATCAACATTTTGAAATTATGATCTATCGTGGAGGTAAACAGAGTGCACTGGAAGGTAACTCTGTAGATTTGTGCCCTGTCCACCTTCAAGATATCCTTCCCCAACAAGTCAATCCAATACCTCTGAAATGTTTGTGTCCCCATTAGGCAGGTCTCTTTCATGGCTTTATACAATCTAGACAAGATATCCGTTCTCGTGGTGGATACATCAAGAATCTTTTCAACAATAGTTAGCTCCCTTGCCACGGATCCTCCCCATTTTGAGTTTGTCAATATGCCCTTGATGTAGAGATATTCAAACACTGAACCCGAGTCTCTCCCCAATACCTCCCTGACGGCTTACAGGTCCGGAAAACCACACCCTTAAATAATTGTCGCACCCGTTCATGGCCCATATCTGACCATTTTTGCAAGAAAGCCAGCCCCTGATGCCCTAAATTGAATCAGGAGGGTTGGGGGGCCCATACCGAGGACATTGGGGAGGGCCATGTTGAGAATTTGCGGTTACTCATGGTGTCGCACCAGATAGATCAAAACACCCCCACAGTAGGGTGGGATCTAAGTTGTTCCCGAATGGACCTAAGTGGGGACCAAAAGTAGTCGCTCACCTTCAACAGATGAGCCACCAAGTCTTCCAAGTAGGTCCAGTAAATCCTCCAGTCGTACCTCATGTGTTCAAGCATCACCCTCAGTTGGGCCACCTTATAATGCAGTCGAACATCAGGGAACTCAAATCCCCCTTATCCCTCAGGAGTGTCTTGAGTTGCCATTTTCACCCTCAGCATCTTATTACTCCAGATAAACCTATGTAGTTCTCCTGTTACTTCTAAAAAAGAACCTCTCTGGGAGCTGTCTCTGGATAGCTGCAAATAAATATAGCAGGCGTGGGAGTACATTCATCTTTATAGAAATCATCCGTCCGTACCAGGTTAGTACAAGGGGGTCCCACCTTTTAAGATCAGCTGTCAATTGTGCACGAAAGGGATCATAGTTAGTTGGAACCATCTCCTCTAAGTCCCTAGTCACCTGAATACCCAGATACGGTATGCCCTTTTCATCAATTCTCATGCCCTGGTATCGTCTCTTCAAGTCGAGGAGAGGACTATGCTTAAGAATCGCCATAATGCATGATTTCCCTACATTGATCTCAAGACCCGGGAGGTAGCCATATTCCGATATCTGTGCCATGAGCGCTGGATGTCAGTGAGGTGTCTCAGCATATTGTCTGTAACGAGCAAGAGCTTGCACTCGATCTCCCCATCAGTTATGCCCTTGATCTGCCCATTTTCCCGAATCGCAATTGCTAATGGTTCCATCGTTAGGGCATAAAGTAATGGTGAGAGGGGACGACTCTGTCTTGTGCCTCTTCTTAGCATAAAAACCTCTGAAACTCCCCATTGATGCCAACTCTAGCCCTGTGCATATTGTAGAGTTCTGCTACCCATCTCAGGAAGTTTGTCCCAAACCCAATCTTCGTCAGGACGTTCATCATGAAGGGCCATTCGACCCTGTCAAAAGCTTTCTCATAGTCCAGAGATACCAAGCAGGCATCCAGGCCCCTCACCTGAGCCCAGTGAATCAAATGTATGGTCTTCTGAATATTGTCCGATCCTTGTCTTTCTCTTATGAAGCCCACCTGGTCTCCATGTACCAGTTTCAGAAGTCCCCCCTCTAGTCTCGTACCCAGCACTTTCTCCAGAATTTTTACATCACTGTTCAGGAGGGAAATGGGTCTATATGAAGAACACCTGGTGGGATCTTTCCCCTCTTTCGGGATCGCCACTATCGTTGCCAGCAAAGTCGTGGAGGGCAGGGCCTCCCCCTGCAGACATGCGTTAGATAACTTCACTAAGTATGGGGCTAACAATGACCGAAATTGTTGATAATACTTCATCGAGAAACCATCTTCCCACGGAGCTGTCCCTGACTTCATACCCTCGATGGCCTGCAAGACTTCCTCTCCAGTTATATGGCTCTCAAGATTCTCCACTATATCCTCGGAATCCCCGGAAGGAGAGCCCCCTCAAGAATTTGTCTATCTGTGGCTCCTGTGAGAAACCTGAAGTTGTCTCAATGACTAGATCTGTCATCCAGGTGGCCAGGACATGGTCATCGCTATTGGATCCAGTTCCTGGGGGTGGACCAGTGCAGGCGATCACCTGGAGGAGGGGTCCTAGTAAAGTGGAAGTGGGACACCGATGGGTGAGACATGCTACCTCCTTCCTTATAACACCCTTTCCCCATCCTACCCTGTAGGATATTCAGAAACTCTATCTCCCCATTTTTCTGACACAAACACTTTCGTACACCAGGAAAGACAACAGACTAAAACCAGGGGCGTTCACCTGACATATCCCAATACAAGGGTTAGGCAGAGTCAGGCAATTGACAATATGTACACACACCTGACGGCCGTTCCCTTCCTCACCAGGATAATAGGTGGAGCACAAGAGCACACTGGGAGCAAGGCAAAACACACGAGGATTTGGCTGTTCCAGGACGGCATTTCAAAAGAAGAAGCAAAGCGGTGAAACCTGAAAGGATGACAAGGAGTGAAGTGCCGTTGCCCTTTTTGACACAGACCTGTGAATCCTCTGTGAAAGGAATAATAAGACTGGGAATGACAGCTAACGTGTGGTGCAACAGATGTCAAAGGTGCACGGCAGCCTCCGACCCTGATAGCCAAGACGGAGAGAGGCGCTTACTTCTGTGGTACTGTCCTTGACTCCAGAGACAAGAACGCCAGGGAGTTCAGCTAAGCCGGTGAGTCAGAGGGTGAACTGATAGCAGACCAGGCTGCGCTGAGCGAAGGTAGCAAATGGCAACATGATATGAATTGAAAGAGCTTGTGACGGAAGAACTTGTGTGTGTTGATGAACTTTTGAGAACAGGGGATGACCAGATGCAGAGTGGTCCAGTGCCACCGGGTGCTTATTTGAAAGACTCTGATTGGTCCCCTTTTCATTGAACTACAGATACTAGGAGGCCCTGGGAGAGGCCGATGTAAGAGGTCAAAGTGGTCATACAAGGGTTGAGTAAAATCCATTGAACAATCGAAAGTCTTTGGGCCTCATTACAAGGTTGGAGGTATCCATGGCGCTATTAGCGCCATGGCTGCCTCCAAAATCGTTCCAACCCCTGTCTGGTGGATGGAGCAATTACCGGTCCATTCCGAGGTTGGCGGGACCGGTAATTCCCCATTCACCAGATCCATTAACCATTCCCATTTGAGCCCCCATAGGGCTCAATGGGAAGGGGGAAGGCAGCAATAACGGTACCACAAATTGCGGTACCGTTATTGACCCCGGCGTCCCTTTGCGGGTCCCGTCCTGAACGCCTGGTAAAACCAGGTGTTAAGGAAGGACCCACAAAGGGAACTCATAGTAGGGCGGTAAGGGATTACCGGCACCGGTGCCCTTACCGGTAATCCCTTACCACCCACCTCGTAATGAGGCCCTTTGACCCGTAATCACGAGAATAAATAAGACCTGTGAACTTTGTGAGGACAAGCATGAACCCGACTGAGGGATGTCCACAGTGAGTTGATGGTCTGAGCCCGATTGAGGGAGACTATCGCAAAGACACAAGAGAGAAATGCAGAATAAATAAATCAACTACAAGTCCCAAGAGGCATTGGGGTGAAGATGAAAAAGAAACCCTACAGCTCGAGCCCGGATGAGGGAAGCATACCAAAGGAATAGAGAGAGTGGAACAATGAGCAGAATGGTCAGGCTGGGGTTCTCATAAAAGTCCTTGCCCACTCAAAAGTCTCTGACCCAGCAAACAGTGGAAGGCCAAGCGGCTCAAGCCCAACAGAGGGAAGGCAAGGCGCAAGAACCAGAAGGTTTGACCCTGATGGAGGGGAACCTTATGTGATAAACGAACTGTGTGAAGCCTGACTGGAGGCTTAATAGAGAGCTTGACTGGGGCTTAAAGGAACTGTACCCTTGTGCTGAAGAAGCCAAGGAGTGTGCTGTGCTCAAGAGTCCCACCTTGTCCCATGCTAAAAACGTGGGGAAGGGAGACCACGGCCATAGCATCCTGACTTATCATTTTTGTGAACACTTCTTTCTTTTCTTGTGAACACTATCCCACACTATTTTTGTAAACTTAGCGTTAAGGATTGGCAATAGTTTTTTTTTACTATAGGCCCTTTTATTTACAAGATGCCACAAGGACTGCCTTTTTATTAGTTGATGATCATAGCTTGCTCCTATCTTAGATTTAGGTTTAGATTAGGCATTTTTCTCGCCCATTTATACAGTTTAATAAACACCCTTGAACTGTGATCACTTGTGTCTGTCTTTACTGTTGCCACCATGATTCCTTACACTCCTCACCCCTCCATTCTGACACGTAGAGGTTGCTATTGAGCATATGGAATGTGCAAATAAAATGTATGGGATTACACCAGAGTATTTCTGAGTCCAAATAATGGAACCAACTCAGGAAGATGACAAAGTACTGTTTTATTAACAATTATCTAAAATAGGGAGATTACAACGAACATTAACAGATGTATGCTCAGTCTCTCAATGATCTCTACACAAAATATGGTTTTCCTATGAAAACTACTTCAGAATGACATCACACTATGTGGCAATAGTGAAAAAACTGTCAAGGGTTGGGATTGGTTAAGGGAGAGATCTAAGTATACGTTTCTATAGGAGCTAGGATTGTTATTGGTTGTTCGTTATCAGGTGGACAACGCTGCCTACCTCCAAAAACATGTAATTTCAGAAACATTAGATACACAGTTTATCATTGGTCTTCAAACTATAAGGTCCTTCATTATATGGACTCATACAATTGGTTGGCACGCTTGTGCCATGTCTGGAACATTCGGTTCATTTAGTAGCATGTAAGCCCAGACCCAGGTGCAAGGAGATTAGGGCATGAAACTACCCCAACACACAATTAGCCCAGCATCTCTCATCGCCCATGCCTTCTGCCATGTAATTGTCTTTGTACTTGGCCTGGTAGAGTATTCTCATCTTTGGCAATGCACGGGAGTGAGGGCACTCGCTATCATGTCTGTGACGCCAAGTTCGAACTCTCTTTCCATTCTTGCCTCACGTGACAGGAGACCACCATCTAGTCCATTTTGCAGGTTTTTAAATGCTCTAAATGAATTCAAACGTGGAATCCTTGGTGTTCTTTCTTGCACCTTAACAAAAAAAGATTCATCCTCCGTACACTCTCTCATTTCCAGAATAGATAGCTGACCTTGGTTGCTTCAGTCTTGACTCCAGGCCAGACAGCCTCGCCATGCAGCTCCATGAGCCTATTATTCTTGCTGTGACATAGTTTTCCATGGGTTCTGGTTTACTAAATTCATGATACCAATGTCCAGCTTCTATACAATGGTGGTTTCTCCTGCACTCTATTCACTACTTATAGCTAACTTCTCTGATGACCTGATCTATCTTGCGTTTCAACGTCTGTGCATGTATTGAATTTCTATTTTCTTCAACATCTCATTTATTGCATTGTTTTCTTCTTGTCTACGTCGATAGTTCCTTTGACCTCTTGCGTCATCATTGTCCTCTAGGACTCATACCTTGTCATACTTCTTCATCTTGAGATATTGTGCACACTTCTTTATGACGTCATCAATTCCCCGGTTCAGCTTCTTCTCATACTCCTTCAGGTTTTATCCTGTAGGTTATCATCACGTCGAGGGTACATTCGGTAGGGTTGTCTCAATAGATATCTTCTTTCATACACTTGCTGCAGTATTGGTATTATGGCTGGTGTTGGGCACGGCACAATCTCATTACTCCAATACAGGGGAGGTAGGGGGGCAGGATCTCCTGCAGATGTACACAGCTGCTCCTCTACATTCCCCTCTCTGGTTGAGTCCTCGACCACCTCCTCAATTCTCTGTGTCCTTGCATTTTCTCTTGAAGAAATGTCTCTTCCGTGTCCATATCTTTGTCAACCCCCTCAGGATGCCCACTGTTTTGATGTGTTCGTCCACACTCCAGGTCATGTAATTACATTGTCTATTTGGGGTACAGTAGACTCATCATCCCACATATTTATTATGAGCTTTTGGATACCAGAACACTTTGTTCCCTCAAGTGCTACAATGCTGGCCTTTATGTAATCTCTGATGGCATCATCAGTCAGCTCCTTTGCTTCTGGTTCAGCCTTGGCATTAATCATGATCTTCATTCCTACTGCTTTCTTGGCAGTTTTCTTACATTGTATAATTATTATCCTTATCATACAAAATCCAAATATGATTATCTCCAATATTGCTCCAAGGAACTTGAGTAGGTTTGACAGCCAATAGGGAATCCATGAGAACAGGAAGGGGAACCAACTATCATGTTCAAAGGCTGATGTCTCGTCCCCAATTTTTATGTGTAAATCTATCAACATCTATATGGCCTCTGTCAACGTCCCATTCTCTCTGTCATGAGATTGTATGAATGTGCAACATGATGGCCCGATCTTGGCGCAAACACCTCTTCCATAGCTGTGATCATGTCGAAGACATACCTGTTCTGGAGGGTCATCAGCGTTATTGCCCTCAATTCTTCTATCGTGTTAAATCCCTTTTTGGTGGCATTGATTGTTTGCAGCAGCTCCAATCTGGTGATTTGTAACCAACTGGCATTTACAGGAGTATGAACCGCAGGCGTGAACATAGATGTGAACAACACTGCAGTTTTACTGAACAATTTGAGCTCATCAGGAATATCATCAAAAGCTGCTTTTGAGTTTGCTTAGAGGTAATTCGATCTTGTTCTTCACCGGAGTTCTATTGACATTCTTCTTCTCAGGTGATCATCTACTTTTGGGAAGTCTTCAATCTTCAGGTCACTTCGTGGCATAACTAATGCTGGAACATGGATGTATACCAGAGAGCACACTCCACCCGAATTCATGGGCAATTTCATATATGCTCTAGATCCTCAGGCCCAATACCGATCCATTAGGTCAGCCGTCCCTCTCCTCATTCCTGGAAAGTCCATGGTGTTTTTACACCCTTTATTTTATTATGTCCGTCTTAGTTCTTTCCCTTGCTTTGAAAGCACATGGTTGCGTTTATTAATGGGAATACGGATAGTGGCCCAGCTTCATCCTCCACCCATGTCAGTAGTTTAGAGTATTTAGACTGACTTCAAGCACTCATCATTCACTTTCTGCACTCCTTGTACTGCTTCCTTTCTCAGTAGATGAGCTGCACATGAGATCATTCTATCTTCCCATCCTTTACTGATATGTACTCACCCATAGATCAGCAGCGGTGACCGTTCCCAGCATCCAGGCATTTCAGTCTTCTCTGTCATGTCAGAACAGTTCATTCTCTTCATTTGTTCAACGATCACCTCGTCCTGGCCTTCATCAGAATACACGAGCATACTCTCTGTCCATCCTGGTCCCTTCTCCATTTGTGCTGTTTGATATAATCATCCTGGTATGGAAACGATAGTCTTGATCTCCAACATGATGTCGCTCAGCTCCCTTGGAACTGTCCTGTAATAGTACGTGCTGCTAGATGACTGAGGCACTTTGCATCTTGCGCAGGCATCTCTTTTGAAATGAAGGTTGTGACAGTATTCATGGCATAGGGGATGAGAGAGCAGACATAGCAATTCTCATCAGATGCTCTTTTTCATGTGCTGATCCCACATATTATTCCCCAGGTGAGCTTCATTATCAAGGTAAGTATTTATCCCCTGATTATCTTCTTCTGCATCTCTCCTATGTAGTTTAACATTCTCATAGAGATTAACAAAATTATCCTCATTTGCACCTGCACTGAGAAGAATCATAGACAATCTTTTTTCAATTCGATCAGTAGGAAAATAGATTTTCAGAAATGTAAGATACATAAAGATAAAAAGGATACATAAACATATATATATCAAGCATAAGAGTCTGGAAAAACATTTAGTGTGCCATCCTAATACTTGCTCTTTCTATAATCACATTATATTCATCTCAAATCATTTTTGCTGCAAGTATTCAATTTTACATCTGTAATTGTACAAGTTGCTCAATAATCGCAGACAATAGTCTCCTTATCACTGGACCAGTCTTGGGATCATGTAAAAAGGTGTGAATATTAATGTCTCTCTTAACAAGGGCAGGGTAGGATTGAAGTATGAACACAAAAATAGCAACCACAAGACTGTTTGTGTTACTGCCAACAGATACCATGTATTCTATCAATTAAAATAGATATTCTCCATGAGATGAATCTAGATATGGATCTCTCTTCCAATTTCTAATGAAGAACTGACGTTTAGGCATAATATTGATGTTTTATTCATTTTTTCAATACATTTCTAAAAGTTCATTTCAGCCTCTGGAATTCCTCTGAAAGTCTTTGCACTTCCTGCTAAAATATATAATGAGTGTCCACTGAATTCAAGTCCAAAGGAAATATGTGCTAATCACTTGTTGCCTTATCGTCCTTCTTCTTGGTCATTGATCGAGTATGGACAGGCATAAATGATTCTTCTTATCTTGCTTCTAGGTCAGCAACTGTTGAAGGGAGGGTCTCACCTTTATAAATCTTCAAGTCACTTAGATGCAGCCAAGCTCCTCTTCCTGATACGTTAAATGCAGAAGGGGAGACTTCCTCAACAACAAAGGGGCCATTGAACCTAGGTTTGTGGCACCTTCTAGTAAAATGCTTTATAAGGATCAGGTCCCCAACATATAACTTTGGTGGTGACAATAGTTCACTTGGATTGTCCTCTACTGTGTTCCAAGACCTCTCCCACGATGCTTGACTTGATCTGAAATGAAAGAAATACTGGTAGTCATACATGTCAAATAATCGTGCATTTCATCACCTAGAGTCTTTGCTACACTGTGGGCATAGCTCCTAACCCTAGATGGAGGTGTAAGAGGCGTTCTCATTTCACGCCATGTCACTAACTCGTGAGGTGGTGGTCAGTACCTGCCTGATTCCGAAGGGCATATAAGGCTGGGGTAGGCAATACAGCCATCCCTTTTTCAAAGTCAATTTAATCTTGGTTATTTTCTCTTTGACAAGGCCATTGAGTCACATATCCTGTCCGCTTGTGGATGATACACAGAAGAAAACATATGCTTTATACTTAGTAGAAGCCCCATTTGTTCGAATAGTTCATTGACAAAATGTGGCCCATTATCAGATCTTAGTACTTCGCACACACCCACACCTTCGGAAGACTTTGCGCGCTAAAAACTTTGCTGCGCAAGTGGCATCAGGGTGTGCACATGGACCAGCTTCGATTCACCTATAGAAGGGACACACCACCACTAATAGATACCTGTAGCCATTACATGCCTGCAGCATATTGACGTAGTTCATATATAAATGCTGAAACTGACCATTTGGTCAAGGTATTACTCCTCTAATTGTTCTCACTGTATGCCCAGCATTAAAACTTTGACACACAATGTAATTCACCATGAACTGTGCAACATGTTGCAGAAAATTAGGAACAAACCAGTTTTCTGCAATAGTGGCAGCAAGACTTTCTCTGGTTATATGCGTGGGGTAATGCAATTGTTCAAGTGCGACTTTCAATAATGTTGTTGGCATTACTGGCTTTCCAGTGCTTTCCTGTCACCATAACGCTTCCGTGGGGGATAAACCCTTTGTGGTTTTTCAGAACCAATTTGGCTTCCTCAATTTTTCTATTTTCATCCTTCTTTTTGTTTTTCTCTTGTAATGACCGACAGTGATGTACTATAGTCAACTGTATCTCAGCCCGTGGCTTTGCTTCCATTCCCACTTGTTTTTTTCATATCTGTCTTTGTATTGGTTCTGGTAACCCCTGACATAAAATATGATAAAATAGTGCCATTGTATTTTCACACGGTCCACGAGTTTCAAGCTGATATTTCTCCTGAATATACTGAATATAAGCAATATGGTCTTCAGGTTCCTTCATTTTACATGTTTTAATTGCACTCATATCCGATGTGTCAGCAAACTGTACCCTATTATTCTTGCTGCAACACAGTTTTCCATTCCCGCTTCATGGGTTCATGATACCAATGTCCATTTTCTGTACAATGGTGGCTTCGCCTGCATTCTAGTCACTACTTATTGCTGGCTTCTATGATGACTTAATCTATCTTGCGTTTCAGCATCTGTACATGCATTGAACTTCTGTTTTCTTCAACATCTTATTTATTGCATAGTTTTCTTCTTGTCTATGTTGATAGTTCATTTGACCTCTTGCGTCATCGTTGTCCTCTAGGACTCATATCTTGTCAAACTTCTTTATCTTGAGACAGCGTGCACACTTCTTTATGATGTCATCAATTCACCCATTTAGTTTCTTTTCATACTCCTTCAGGTTTTTCTTCCTGTAGGTTATCATCTTGTCGAGAGTATATTCGGTAGTTTTGTCTCAATGGCTATTTTATTTCAAACACTCGCTGCCGTATTGGTATTATGGCTGGTGATAGGCACGGCATAATCTCATGTCTCAAATGCAGTGGAGTTAGGGGGCAGGATCTCCTGCAGATGTACACAGCTGCTCCTCTACTTTATAGTACTTTGGAAATTGATTTCTAATGTTTATGGGGTCGAAAATGGACCCACCCTCCTCTGTCTTTATAGCTCCAATTGTCCTGCGCTTCCTCTCCTCCCTCAATCTCCATGCAAGAATCTTGTCCGCTCTGTCCCCCCTTTCATGGTACTTCCGTTTCAGGAACAGAAGCTTCTTTTCAGTATCTTGAGTCATGATGTCCTTCAACTGTGTTTTATTCCACCAGAGCTCCTCCGCATCCGTCAGCGATATATATTTTTCCACTGACACCCCCGGCTGTATCTGTGCTATTTTATGATGTAGATTACTTTCCTTCTCTCTTTTTTCTTTTGGGAGCCTATCCTCATTGATACCCCTCAGATTGTTACCTTGAAGCCCTCCCATACAGATTGAATCCCCACTTCCCCGGTATCATTGAAGAGAAAATATTCCTTGATTCCCGAAAGCAGTTACTGTTGCACCTCCCTGTCCTTTAGCAGAAAATCATTACACCCGCCTTTTCCTCACATCAGAAGCCATGATCACTGCCCCCAACTCCCGGGATCGCAGGCGGGGCACTTTGGCCCTCGGCCAGTGTGCTTCCTAAAGACACATCCAATCAAGTCGTGCCCTCTTAAATTCACGAAGCACCATCGACCTCTTACTTGGTGGGTTGAGGCCTCAATTGAGGGAGCTAATAATCATTTCACCCAGCCCAGACATTACTCCGCTGCCGGAGCATCATGTAACTCCCCCTTCCCGAAGACATTTCCATTGATGGACCCTGTCCCCGGAACCCATGGATCACGTAACAAGCTTTGAACTATGCATAAAACAACCAACCCTAACTCCCCCTTCTCACCCTGCCCCCACTGCTGCATCTAACCCCGCCCAGATTCATCACCTAAAATGGCATCAAATCACATGGGGTCCTCCTAAACCCAGGACCAGCTCCATAAGGCTCTTTTTCCTGAGGCCCCCACCACAATGTACCTCACGTCTCCTCACCCCCTCCCCTCACCCCTAGCCCCATCATGGCCCCCATCGTCCTGTCCCAGCAACGGGCCCCTGCCAGGAACGGCCCCCTCAGGTCCCATCATACATTTCCTCATTGGCATTGACCCAGCATTACCAATCCCAGTGTTATTCATTGACTCCCCCTCCCTTCCTGGGGGGGTGTTAAGTTTTTTGAACTTCCGCAAACTGGGGATCTTTTGTCTATCTTTCAACTGGCCACTGCTGCATGCTCCCTCCAATGCTTCACCAGGGCCCCGTGGTGGAGGCTGGGAGACCCCATAAATTCAGCAACCACCCTTTGAATGTCATCTTCTGTTATTAGCCTGTACGAATAGCCTTTTTCCTCAAAAGAAATTGAGAAGGGGAACCCCCAATAGTACCTCACTCCCTTGGCAGTGAGCCATTTCATAAGGTGGCCACATTGCTTCCTCCGGGCCAACATAAAGGGTGACAGAGCTTGGTAGATTGTTATCTTGGTTGGTCCATTGGCCACTGTACCTGCTTTCCTCACCCCAGTATCTTCACCTTTTCTGTGAAGTAGTGGAACCTCGACAGTACTGTTCTCAGTCCCCCTGCCCGTCCACCTGCCTGGTGTGCCCGATCGATCGCAGGCTCGTCAGTCAAGTCCAAACACTTCCATGATTGACCTCTTGATATCCCCCTCTGTTTCTTACTCCCTTTCTTGGAACCCGAAAAAACAGAGGTTGTTCGTTTGTTCCCTATTCTCGAAGTCATCCATCTTTAGCTTCATTTCGGACTCCCCCCTTTCCAGTTATGAGAGCCTCATATCCATTTGAGTCTCCAATGTATCAAGCAAGGTTTGATTGCTCTCCAGACATTGAACCCTCTCATCGATTGAGTCCATTCTATGGTTCATTTTGTCTAACTAGAGGCAAAATGCAGAGCGCATACCCCTTATTTCCTCCATCAGTGCAGCAATGTCCTTCTTGGTGGACACCGGGTCCTCCTCCATTCCTCCGGCCTGTGTTGGTAGTCGGGGGTACACTCAGTAGTGGTCCTTGGAACTGGAATCTCTCTAAGGCAGTTCTCCAGCTCATTTATCTCCCGGCTCCCAGTACTCCTCCCAGCCCCTTCAATGGCCTGCCTGGCTTGTCATTCCCGGGTTGGTTGCTTGGCCTCAATGCTGCACAATCCTCCCCATGGATTACATACTTCCCACTCCAGATGGTCAGCTGGGCTTGGGTCCATGGAGTCAAGACTGAGACCCCCTCTTCTTTTTCCACAGGCCACCCCCGCTGTGTCCAGGGGCCTCTGTGTCTCTCCCTCAGGGCTCCTTGTAGATACTCCTGCACTCCCCCACTTCCAGATACATTGGCAGTCCCCCTCCCTGCCCACCGGCACACTCCTGTGGCAGTCTCAAAAGTGTTGTGGTGAGGCGGGCACATGCCACTCTTCCAACTTAGGGGGGCCTCATCTCACCACTTGAGCCCTGCACTGGTCCCACTTGGCCAAGGCCATCCCCTTCCCTTTCAAGGGGCACAGGACCAGGCAGCCAACAGCAAGCCTAGGGAAGAGGGCATGTATTGCTACATGCCAACCCTTAGTGCACTCCAAGGGGAGTTCAATCCCAAAAACATTAATGTTGCCGGCATGTGGGGTCTAATACAGGTCAACAGCAAGCCCCTTTCACCAGGCTGCTTTCCAAGGGTCCTCACCAGCTCCACCGGGTGATCACACCCACTCCCTGGCTCAGCACCGGAGGGAACACCTGATGCCACCCCTGAGGGCATCTCCAACACGCCGCTTCTCAACTCACTAGCTCACCTCCTCTCCCCCTGCCTGCTGCACCCCTAGCACGTGGGGTGCAGCATTACAGGGAGTCCATGGGTCCTACCACACTCCAGGCCTCACATATGCTCTCTCCTGCAGGGTGGCATGTCTTCCTCCCCTGTGGGTCATCAGCAGTGCCCTGTAGGGCTGCCGGGTCACTGTGCTTGCATCAGTGTTCTCTGTGTCCCCGGGTGGGAGACACCATTTCCTCCTCAGGGCTGCCTCAGTTGTGGCAGCCCCCCCCGTGCTGCACTGCTGTTCCAGTGGGGGCCTTGTCCCTCGCTCCACTTCCTTGGGGGGCTGCACTATGTTGCCCCGACCAGAGATCACCACTCAGCCACTGGGTCCCACCGCTCCGGCCCTCCTCATGTGGTGCCTGACCGGGCCTCTCGCAGTTTGCTTCTCTCACTCCGCTTTGCATCCGTGTTTCTTCCTCCTCCACCTAGGATCTTGACACAACAATCTCAGCCGTCCAGCCCTAAATTCACTCCAGACTTGGGGCGGAGGTGCACCAGGCTTTCTACTCCAGGCGGCAATCCTCCTTACAGTTGCAGGGGGTAGGGGTACTCAGTCCCCCTTTACGATCCCGGGCTCGGGAGCTGACGGAGCAGTTAGCTGCTCGCCATCCACCCCCTGAAGGCCTCCACTCACTCACTTTTGCAATGACTGCTCAATATGGAATGTAATTCCAAACAGCAAGTAAAAAAGACTTCTGACATTGGATAACCTTGTCAAACTCCACAGGGGTCAGGGAACAAATCTGACCACCACCCATCAAATATCACTCTGCTTTAATTAAGCACTAAACCCTGGGGGTGGGGGGGCATGAACACATCCAGTAATGCACCAAACGCGGTAATGGCCAGGCAACAGGGGGTTTATTGCTATTGGTATCCCAGCAAGTTGTACCGGGCTACTAATAATGTTTAAGTTGTAAAATGACGGATTCGTTGTTGCACAACTTAAACAAACAAAATAAAAGATGGCTGCCATGGATCGAGGAGAAGGGAGTCCACTTAGTCCCTTTGCCCTTTCCATGGCGGGCCACTTGGACATTGGAGCTCCGCTGGGAACACCGATGTTCCGGGCACCCAACAAGGCAGCTGAAGGAAAGTGGGGAGGAAGTGGGAGGGGGGGGTGAAATGCGTGGAAAAGAGGTGTGGGTGTGGGGGATGTGACACAGGATGCAGGGAAAGCACACTTAACTGGCAAGCCAGAGAGGTTCGATGGCAGCCTCCTGCTCTAAGGAGGTTCAGAGCGGGGGCTATGCTGTGTGGTAAAGCCCTCGCTCCAAGCCTTCTCATTTGTTTAGAGACCCCTCTCCCTCTCCTGGTAACTAATTGTTAAAAATGCATTGCTCATAACTGATGAACTGACACTTAAGCATAACCTAAAATCTTTTGATCTTAAAATAAAAATGCATGAGCAATTCCTTTGTAAGTCTTTTCGAAGACCAGATTAATAACACATAGGAGAACACCTCTATCTATCATATTAAGCACTGCACAAAGCTAGCTCTGATTGATGACAGATAGCCTAACCTTACTCATCTTCTTGGCAAGTACTTTGACATGCATCGTATAGGCTTCCTTCATAAAATGATGTACCTCCAATTCTTTCAATGCTGTTTTGTCTCCCTTTTTATATAACAAAGTAATAACTCCTTATTAAAAGTATCTGGACATTTTTGTGAACTACAGTTTTATTGAAGAACATTTAGAAGGTCATATTTCAAAATCTGCCAGAATGCTTTATAACATTCTTTTGTTAAACCATCTTCCCCCTCTGTTTTCATAGTTTTACTTGTAACCCAATAATTGCAACAAAGTAAAATGGTGTTAACAATTCATGTCTTTTTTCCACTGCCAGCATTGTCCTCCACCTTCTCCCCTCTTAAATGACTACGCGAGAATGTATGCAGGACTCTCTTGCACCTTACCTTGATGTGAGGACTGTGGTATACTGCATGCTATCTGCTTGGTGCTGCTTGTGGAATGCCTGATGGAATGTAGAGTGTGAGTGTGTGGGAGTCACGGCAGTGACTGTTGGAGGGTGACTTCAGCATGAGACTAGAGCTAATAAAATGCATACTCCCTCTCTTCCTGTCTTTGTTTTAACCTGCAATTGAAGATTAAATTGCAGACTTTTATTTTGTATGTACTGCCTACGCCTGGTCTCTAAGGCAAATGCATGTTTCTCAACATTTGGGAAACTGTTGTTTACAATTCTGGTAGCACGTTGAAGTTATTGGATATGTAGTTAAGTGCACAAGCGCTTGGTAGAATCACAGTGGTGCTTGATTGGTGATTTGTAGGAATGTATTTTTACCAAATAACTTTTTATTGGCATTTTCAATTTTTTCCAATACATGTATTTTTAAATGGAAGCGCCATAACATCAGGAGTGTTTTGGTAGCATGAAGTTTTGGTATAGGGTTGTAGCAATTAGGTACATGTTTGGTGTAATTAGAACACTTTGGAGGATGCTATGTTGATTAGAATGTTATGCTACAATAAGACTGGGGGTTGTAGTATTTGTATGTGAGTGGACAGCTGTAGGGAAGAGTGTAAAGATTTTATGTAGTGCAAAGAATGGAGTAATGAAGTGTGTTCATATCGTGAGAAATGTAAATTGGTAATGAAATGTATGTCATGTGTTTTCGTGTTGCAGGTTGTGCTTACAATTAATGCAGTTTGGGTGTGGTTAGTAGACCGTGATTGTTTGTATATTTTGGGCGTGCTTTGTGGATGTAGGTATGTGTTGGGTGTAAAGACTACATCGAGTTGCACTTTGTGGGTGTGAGAAATGAGAAGTGCACCATGTAGGCATGTTTTTTGGGCGTAGTTAGTGCACCGTGTAGGCTTGTGTGGGTGTAAGTAGTACGCCGTGATGGATAGAAGTATTTAAAATGTGCATGTATTTTGATAATATTATACAGAATGCCTTTTACTGTGTTCTAACATCTTCTACATTTTTAGGAAATGTCATATTGAAGTTATGCGGAAAGTTGAAGTAGTGCCTGATCGTTACTACTTTAAAAGAAGTTGTATGTAAATGTTCATGTAGATTACATGTTTTGGTATGGGCCTGGGTGCATTGAAGTTAGAGTGATGGTAGTGGATGTAGGGCGCTTATGTTGTGGTGTGGAGATGTATGTTGTGGAGTGAATGGATGTTGTGGAGTGAAGCACATTAATTTTTATAGTTGACACTAGGTAAGAGTAGGTGTTTTTCTCTATGGTTTATGAGTATGGACACCAGTTAAGTGTAGGTGTTTGTATGGTCTACAGTAGTTTTTGTTACTGACACCAGGTAAGAGTAGGTGTTTTGTATTTTGGTTATCAGTTTATGACATCAGGTAGTGAGTGTGTGTAGGTTTGGTTGGAATAGTATCTGGCACCAGGTAATGAGTTGGTGTTTTGGTTTTGTGGATGTTGGATGTTTTTACATTTTTGGCCAGGAGTTTTGACTTAGAAGCCTTTAAGTGTTAGTAGTTGTAGGAGTAGGAAGTTCAAGCACGGTGGTGCAGAAGAAGTGTAGTTGTAGTGCCACAAGGAGTCATTTGTGTCATGGAGGTTTCTGCCACGGGGAGTTGTTTTGTCATGTGGAGGCTGTATGGCACTTTGCTGCATGCAGTTTTTCTGTGTCCGGCTCGGGTGTCACATGTGGCAGATGTAAGTTGAGTACTTTAGATGGCTAGTAGTTGTATTGATGTTTATTCTTTGCAGATTTTTTCTGTTACCCGAACATAAGGTAACAGAAAAAATAAAACACAAGGTTCACCACCCTGTGTTTGGGTGATGGGTGAGGTTGACCGCGAACATAGGATTGGTCCCCTGTGTTCGCGTGTATTGTCATGTTACTGCTTCCTTGTAGTGGCATTTGTGAGTGGCTTTCCTAAATGTCCTTTCCTGTTTCTTGGGGGATGTGCATGTAGTGTTGGTCGTGTTTCTTGTGGTGGTGGTGGTTGTGTTGATGAGTGGTTCCCATGGTGTTTAGCACTGTTTTCTCAGGATGTTTAGGAGTTTTTGGTGGTACGGCAGGATGTTGGTTTGTTGTGTTGTTGCTCTGTGTTGGTGAGCTGGGTTGTGCTCCGGGGTGGCACAGCTGAGGACCTGGGATGGCAGGCCAGGTCAAAAGAAGGTTATGTTGTGTATGGATGGTTTTGAGTATAGGTTGGTGTGTTGCCTTATACAGCAGTTTTACGCTTGTGTGGGTAGTTTGTGCTTGGGAGGACAGACCCAAGGCCCTGGTGTGGCAGGCCAGGGCGTGTGGGAGTGATGTTCCTTTTGGAGTGTGTGTCATCCTGTTGTGCATTGTTGTTCTTTGCTTTGATTCTGAGTGGTTGGGTTGATTCTTGTTTTTTTAGGGAAGGAGGTGTGTGGTATCCTGTATGTTGTCTGCTTGGTGCTGCTTGTGGAATGGAATGTCTGATGGAATGTAGAGTGTGAGCGTGTGGGAGTTCCAGCAGTGAGTGTTGAGGGCGACTTCAGCATGGGACTAGAGCTGTTAAGATACATGCTCCCTCTGTTCCTGTCTTTGGCTTAACCTGCAACTGAATATTAAAGTACAGTCTTTCCTTTTGTACTTACCGCCACCACCTGGGCTCTGGGTCAGAGTCTCCAGGCTGAATTCTTCAAGAACCTCTCTCCTTTCTCTCTCCCTGATTCATATATCTTCCATTGACCATATTTTTTCTGCCTTTTCTCTTTGCACTTATGATTCCATTTGACCAACATTATCCTGCACACACATTCACACCTTTCCATCCCCATCCTCAGCCCTGGATAACCTCTGAAATTCAGACCATCAAAACAAACATACGCCCTGACCTGCAATGGGACAACTTACAGACCCGTACCCTGCTCCTAGCCAACAGATATGTCCTTTGCTGCCCTCATCTCTGCACTGGACTCTGGCAAATCCTCCTACTTCACAAACCCAATCTCCCTTTGCAAGAACCCTGGAAAACCTTCATCTACTTATCAGGATTTGCTCACACCTCTCAAGCCAATATCCATCACCTGCTTCATTTCTGCTAATGACTTTGCTCATAACATTTCTTCTAAAATCTCTAAAACGTGTGCCATTCTCACTGACCTCCTCCTCTCCCTCCACAACCTTTCTCCTGTCTGCCACCACACACCCCCTACCACTTCTACTTTCAAATACTTATCTCCTACCTATGCAGTAGAATTAGCATTCATCTTTTGCAGATCCAGCCCATCTTGCTCTCCTATCCACCCTTTTCATCCCCAAATGGTCAAAGACTTAGTCTCAATCTCTTGCCCGTATCTTTCTGGGCTCTTTAACTTCTCCTTCTCCGCTGGACTCTTTCTCGCAAATAGCTTATCCCTATTGAAGAAATCCTCTGCTAACCCAAACATATCAGCAAACTATAGCCCACTTTCCCTCCTTCCCTATTATTCAAAGGTCCCTGAGAGGGTGATATTCAACTGGATCACTAAGTACCTTAAGGATAATGGCCTTGGAGATACACTGCAGTCTGTCTTGCATAGTTAACACTCCAGTGATACTGCACTCATGCATGTCTCCATCTTTCTCTTTCATGCTTGCTACTCCAAACTCTCTTCTATATTCATCTTTTTGGACCTCTCTGTAGCTTTCAACATTGTGGACCACTCCTATCTCAAGGACCTTGGGTTTTGCACATTTCCTCTTGTCGGGATTGCCTCCTGCCTGGAAGGTTAAACCTTTAAAATCTCCTTGAACTTGCAAACCTCTGGGCCCACCCCTGTCGGTGTCCCTCAATGATCAGTCCTTGGATCTCTGTTCTTCATCCCCTGTACCTTTGCCCTAGGAAGAAATATCTCGTCCTTTGACTTTCACTATCACCTTTTTGTTGGTGACTCTCAAATAATGTTCTACTTTCCCTCCTTCACCCCAGCCATCTCAGAATGGATTACAAATTGTTTCACTGCAGTCTGTTACTGGCTGGCTCTCTGCTGCCTCATGCTGATGTCTTCTAAAACAGAAGTCATCTTTCTCCCGGCTTCCATTGCCGTCCCTCCCTTCCCCTATCTCCTTCCCGCCTGACCTTCTTGCTCCCTTCACTCAATACTCACAATCTTGGGGTCCTCTTTGATAATGACCCCCAATTGCAAAGAATCATCACTACCAACCACTCCCTTTGATGCTTGTATTAACCTCCTCAACATTCAGAAAATGTGTTCTTTTTTTTACTAACCACTTTATGAAAACTCTAATCTTCACCCTTGTGCTCAGCAAACTTGACTACTGCTCAGGCCTACTCAAGGGCATTTCTCTCTACTCCTTCTTCCCTGTAGACAAATTCCTCAGCTTTGCTAATTGCACTCTCTAAAACCTAGTCAGATTGTCCCTCACTGCTACCTACCAACAACATACTGATTGACTCTACAAGCACAACCTCCCACTTTTCACGTTTCTTCTCCTAAACTACAAAGCTATCAATGGTCTTGCTCCTCAGTACCTGTCTGATTATATCTCTGTTTACTCACTATGTTGTTCCCTCTGATATTTCTATGCATTTAACTTCACTTTCCCATACTCTCACTGTTCCCCTTCTCGCTCTTGTTCCTTGTGACCCTGCACCACTGGAACTCGTTGGCCATAACAATCAAAGCCAGTTCAACCGGGGATCTCTTCAAAGTTCGGCTTAAACTTCACTTACTTGCTAAAGGGGAAGCTCAACACGCCCTCTCCTCCATACTCCCTACCTGACCCCACCACTCCCTCCAGTACTGCTTAATAATGTAATTTTGTATATTTATATAGTACTCACCTTGAGAAGAAGAACTTGTCGTCTGACGTTAATGTTGCCTTTGTAATTCACCAGTTTTCATATATATGTATATTCAGTGAAAACACTTTTGTAAGATAGAGTTAAGGTGATCAGATTTAACACAAAAAAACCTTGAAACTCAGCACTCGCATTTGAATCAAGTTCACCTTAACTTTGTGCCCCTGTTGCACAGCCTATGGCACAATGATGGCATCGCAGACAGTGGTCGAAGTGCATGAAAATAAGTAGTGTTCCCTACTGGCCTGCCCACACTTCCCACAAACCAAACCCCATCACTGCGCCCCCTCCCATGCAGAATACAACCCCCCCTCCCAAATGCATGCACCTGCTGTTTAAGGGAACGTTCAGAACAGTGCACTGAAAGTGCACATTTCAACTTCTTCCTACACTTTTATTTTAAAACAAAATCATTCTGGAACTGTTTCTTTTTAAAATAAAAGTATAGGAACAGTAAAATGTAATTTAAAAAAGTAGAGGAGCACGGCTCCCAACCGCTCCTGCCCAATTCGATCACTGATGGCAGATGACATCACTGATGATATCACAGATGAAGGCCGTGGCAAGTGGAACCCCAAAGAAACCTCTTGGTGCATCATGACTTTTCAAGGCTATCATCTTAACTTTAGGGCGTATAATATATAGTTTGTTTTGTCCTTAGTATATATTACTTTTGTACACCCTCATAAATTGGCCCACCACTTGTTTTTCCCTTTGTGCTACTGTGCAGACACCCTCCGTGGGAATGCGACTGTGTTATTGTTATTGTAAGTCATTTCTGATGGAAATTGACATCCTTGTTTTTCAAATAAATGCAACTACAAGTGGTGAATCCACTCTAGATATAGTTTCAGATACAGTCTTTTTGTACACTTTTAGGTATTATTACAATATTTATACCTGTGAGTTAAAGATGCAGCTTGAAAACGTTGTAAATGTAAAATGTTAATTTTGTGTTGCTATACTACCTTCAACCAATACAATCTAAAAATAAAATGAAATACATAGCTTAGGGACCAGGCGAGAACGTGTGAATTCTAACTCTCCCCTCCCCCAACTCCTCCACCTCCCCTGATCATCACATGTTCGTGACTATGGAAACACCGTCTTTTTATTATTAATTTCACGTCCGACATACGGCCCCAGAAGACAGGTTTGTAAAACTATTTTTTAGAGTTAATGGAGTTAATCAAGTGTCACTGGCAGCAGAGTTTTGCGAGAGTGTGTAATCAGTGCTGGAAATGTGAAAATTGTCCCAGACCAGGTGGCAATACAGAATAATAATAATAATAATAATAATAATAATAATAATAATAATAATAATAATAATAATAATTAAGCAATATGCCCCGAGCGGTGGGGGCATTACCGAGTCAGGTAATGCCCCGGGGCCATAGTTATAGGCCCCGAGCGAAGCGAGGGCCTTAACGAAGGCCCCGGGGCATTACCAGAGTCGGTAATGCCCCCGCCGCTCGGGGAATATAGCTTTTAGTACCGCGGCCTGCAAAAACTGTGTGACCGGGGCACTAAAAGCTTTGTTTTGTCCCAAAACGCGTTTCGGGAGAAAAAAAAAGATGACAAAGAAAATGGCCGCCGCCATTGAAAGGGAAAACAGAGTCTGTTTTCCCTTTCCATGGAGGCCATCGGGAGCGGATGCGCTGGGAACACAAGTGTTCCCAGCGCATCCGCTCCCGAAAAAGGATCAAAAAGAAGGTAAGTGGGGTTGGGAGGGCGGGAGTGGGATGGAGGAAGAAAAACAAACAAAAAAAAAAAACACGTACCTGCGTCCCCGGCGAAGGACGAGGGAAGCCTTCAGCCGTGTGGAGGCGCGGAGCCGGGGACGCAGGAACAAGAAGGTAAGTTGGGGGGGCGGGTGGGAGGGAGAGTGGGAAGGGAATACAAATTTTAAAAAAGATTTACCCGAGTCCCCGGCGGGGGGCGAAGGCAGCCTCTCAGCTGCAGGGAGGCTCGGAGCGGGGATGGCCCCGCTTCGAGCCACCTCATTGGCTGAGGGGCTGCCACGCCCCCCACCGGGGACAAAGGCCGTGGAATCCTGACGGTGGGATTCCCGGCCTGGTATTGACTCTGCGAGGGCCAATCAGAATGGCTCTTTCATTCTGATTGCGCCCTCGCCGGGTACTAATAATACACTTGATATATCTTGATAGACCCCAATCCTACCAATTTGCATTAAGGAAAACAGCATTATGGGAACATAAGTATGCCCAGATTCTTAAAATTTGAAACTTGTCTTATTGAGAATCAGTAAGAAGCCCTTTTGAGAGAAAAGTGTAAGATGCTGTCTGCAGTGTTAATTGGTCACACTACTCAACCTAAGAAAAACATTCTCTACATTGTAGGACAGATATACCCGCCTGGACGGCTACAACAAGTATGTGAAGCTTTGCCTGTTTCTGTATTCAGTTGCCCATGCAGAGTCTACTGAACTTGTCTGTTGAAAGGTGGCTTGCTCGGGCTTCAGGTCTGCTGGGAGTATCCTGTTCAGTGCTGGTCATTGGGCTGGCACTTGCCGGTCCGAAGTCCGGCATCAGATGTCTGGCCGAATCGCAGGACCCGGCCTGCCTCAGGCCTGGCCTTAGAGGTGGGCACAGGGCCAGCGCAAAGCAAGTGCAGCCACAATTGGCGCCCTGCGCAGAGGCTGGCTCTCTTTCTGGGAACAGTGCACCTCCCGGGCTTCTCTCGGACGGATGATGTGCGCTTTGTTTGACGCACGGGAAGAAGCAGCGACGTGGCGGTGCATGTTTACGCCTCTCCCCACTCTCATGTGCCCTGCTGTTTGCTTTGTAGGTTAAAAAATGGTTGAAAAAATAGAAGGCAAACTCCCAAGTCTAGAGGGAATTCTGTTTAGGCACAAAGTAGGATGGACGAATGGATGAATGAACGAATGCATTGTTAACCTTAAAACACACTTCTGGGAACTGCTCCGTCAACTAAGAACGGGCCTCATGTGGAATATCGGGGCGTTTGAGGTTCAACGGTAAATGACATGTGAGTCTGACGTGAAGCGTGTATATATCGATTTTAATCATTTGCTATAGCGCCGCGCAGGAGAAAAGCAACAATACAGCGCCCTGCAGAGGATATGTAATGTAGATGGAGGCCCTGAACACGGGATGATATGCATGCATCAGGCTAGCAGTGTCAATTCCGGGCTCGATTAGAGAACACCTCATTTTGAGGAAGCTGGGTATCCACCTGCGTGTAATCGTGAAAGTACTGGACAGCACCAGTACAGGTGATTGTACATGTTAAGATTATAATGATGTCCAACGCAGTCCCAGCGAGGCTTGTATTTTTGCCCAGAATCACACAGGTCTTTCTCAATCATGCTGTAGTCCGTGGCGGATCCAGCCATCACGCAGCAGCAGGACCCTTCTCTGCCAGGTCTGGCTTCTTTCACAGTGTAAACGCACATCAAAAGAGAGCGGGACTTTCCTTCTCATGTGTGTTTACATTGTGAGAGAACCCGCAGCAGGTGGAGAAGGGTCCCGATCCCAGTCCCTCCACTTTCAAAGCTCAGGCCGATTGCCATTCTTATGCAAGGCCACACATGGCATCCTGAACTGAGCTGGGCTGCCTGTGGCTTTTTAATGACCTGCAATTTGCCGCCTTTCTCTTATCCAGCACACCCTTTATTTGACACAGATGGACCCGTTACCTTAGAAAGAAGGAGCTGACTTAAAATAAAGCTCCCCTTTTAAAGGTCTGACATGTAAAACAAATTTTTAAAAAAGAGCTGTTTTATATGCTCTTAACATCTTGCACAACAGCCGACTGGAAGTTTGTGACAACAGTAATCTTTATCCAAGCAGTGGTCTAAACAATTTTTAAAACATTTTGGGCTTTACATATTTTGCATTGTGCCCTTTCTAGTTTTCCAGTCAGGGTGTGGAAAATAAAGCAATAACAATGTTATTTTGCTTTAAGATGTGTGTCTAAGGATTCACTTAGTGTAATGTCACTATAATATGAGATGTGTGTATTTTATAAGTAAAGTATCAGAGCTCTGAGGTTTCCAGAGCCACGTGTGAGAAGGCCATGACGTTCCTGTTTTTTCCATTTGGATTCTGGGACCTGCAGTTTTTTCTCTCCTGTTTGAAATTTAGGAAAACTTAAAGTCACAGAATTCCAGAGAAAATCAGGACTGGGTGGCATTCTCATGCATTGCCACAGGAAACTTGAGAGCTTTGCTCTACGAGACATTATTGTAGGCCTTGAAATCCAAACTTTAAATAGTTGTGCCAAGTGGAGCTTGGAAGTTTTGTGTTGAAGTGGTTAAACTGTGCCTGTATTAAAATCCCAGCTTCACTGTTTAACCACAGTGTGTGATCCTGGGCAAATAATGTCATCCCTTGTAGTATAGAGGACTGGCCTCAGCAGAGGCATCATTGGCTTTGTTCTCATTTTGGTGCTTGTCACCAAATTGGCATGGGCCATCCAGAGTACTGCCCAACAGAGAATGAGTGAAACGTGTTGCAATGGCCTGTTATGCTATGTTATTGAATATTGTATAGCACATGGTCTACCAAACAAACCTCTTCTCAGGCCTCCATCCCCCTTGTACCCCTCAATCCTCTTTTCTAAGGGCCCAGCCCCCTTGTACCCCTCTTCTCCGTCGCCAGCTCCCTCACACCTCTTTTGAAGCCATCTTTATAAAGCAGAGTTTTGTTGAAAGCCAAACAGGCGGGTGAGGGGGGGGGGAGATGATAATAGCACAAGTGAGTCGTGAATATTTGCCGAGAGCTGGCAAGAGCGTTTGCAATCCTGGAGACTGGAGCAGTTATTTTCCTTGTTTGTGGGCCTGTGCTGCTTTGCAGGGCACAAGGAAAAGACATGTCAGTGGACAGTGTCGCAGACGCAGCACCCCTTGGATGTTGTTGAGGCTGGCATTCTTGCTCAATAGATTGGCTACCAGAATGTCACCCAGATTCTCATGTTCCCAGTGTTGATGGCTACCCAGAAGACCACATAAAATTGTTATCAAAGCACATGTATCATCTTTTTATATTTTATTTCTCAGGGAATATTGCACTATAGATTACTGGGTTTAAAAGGTGAGCACCTTTTATATTTTGCCATTGTCGTTATTGGAAAGAGGCAGCATAACATACATTTCTCAATTTGAAAACTATTATTTTGGACATTTCCTATGAGTGGAGTTCAACTGCCAGCTCCGCCCCCTCCTTGGAACTCTGCCCCCTCCTCAAAACTCCATCCCTTGTGGGATCCCCCTTTACATTTTTTCCAATTCCATCACTGGTTCTGAAGCAGAGTCGTGACACACTCGCATAAGCAACGCATGGTTCATTGAGCAGACTGCTTACAGAAGACGTGGCAGTGCTGCAGAGTCTTCTAAAGCCTGTTCGTTAAAGCGTGAATGCTGTGGACAAGCCCCAAAGTCTGGGGACGTGGCGGCAAGACATGTTTTGCCAGAGCACCGCTCCGACATGTTCCGGCCCATGCCCTGCGCTGGGTGTATACAGGCACGCTACTGTAGGCGCTGCCATGCCTGAAAGAGTAACACAAGACTGGAGGCAGGATCTAGCAAAGTACTGAAGTGTCAATAAATGAGTTCTAGCTTGTTAGCTGCAAGGATAGCTCACTGGTTGTGCGCTCACCTCGCCTGAATTAGGGTTTGCCATGGGAACCAGCTGATGCTCAAGTGCTTTATCTTGGTACCCATGGCATGCTTATTGGGACTCTTTTGATCTTGCCAGCAAGGCAGTGATCGAAATGAGCGGGAACTGTCGGGAGTGGTGTTCCACTACTTTTACTTGTATCCGTTTACCATTCCTCTACTTTTTACGCCCATGTTCACCATTCTATATAGAGGATTTCTCCACTCATGTCCCTGTGTAATTGTAAAGTTGTCATAGGAGTCTTACTTACTAGTCACTTAGACTATTGCAATGCCCGGCCGCAACACTTGTCACGTGTTGCACTATGCTTCCGCCTATCCTCTCCCCTGCCTAGAACATAGCGCCACTACTTTTTTCAGTACACTTCTAAAATTGCCCTAATGGCATATGTTTAAGTTGGAAGTACTGGTTCTTACCTCCCCGGGCATTGGTAGTCATCCCCCACAACACCAGGCCTCCGGTAAAGCCCTACGGCATGCCCCGGGCCTTTCTCTGCCGTTGCCTGGCATATCCTCTGCCTCCTGGCTTCTTCCGGGGGAGTCTTCGAAGCATGGGCGTAATTTTAGGGGGGGACAGAGGTATTTGTCACCCCGCCAACTTTAATGGCACACCATTTTGTCCCCATTCATTTGGCTGGGGGACCTTTTCTTCAGATTTCATGGCCCCCCGAACATGTTCAGCAAAGCTACTCCACTGCTTCGAAGGCTGCTGTCGGTTCAGCACGAGTTTAAAGGAGTGAAGGAGGTCACGGGTGAGGGCAAGAGAGCGAACAGGGAGAGATGCAGGGGGGCGGGGTAGGCCTAGAAAGAAGATATGATATGATATGGCATTTACACAAGTGTTTCAAGGCGCGAGGCAGCCGTGAAGGTCAGGGAGGTGAGGAGGACCACAGAAAATCACGAGGCAGAGAAGGGAGGACTGCGAGGGATTGGAGGATTCAAGTAAGAAGAGCGTGGTGCGTGAGGAGAGGGGAGCAAAAGGATTCATGGGGTGGGAGGGGGAAACTGTGGTACAGGAGAAGCAAGAGAAGAGGAAAAGCTGCAGCAGGGTCTAGAGAAGGGGAGGCATGGGGGTAAACAGACGCTGAAACAGGACTGCAGTGGCGAGAAGCGAAAGCTGCAAGAAGGGTGGGCTACGTGTTTTATAGTATGGAACCGGTGCAAAGTGTGAGAGGGGCATAGAGCAGAGATGACTGCAGGACGGAAGATAGAGGGCTGTAGCAGGAAGTCAGCAGGACAAATAACGCAGGGTTGCAGGGGGTGAGAGGAGTGGAAGCTGCTAGAAGTGAGGGTTAGAGGTGCATGGTATGTTAGAGATGCAGTGGGCGAGAGGGGCAGGGGTGCAGGAAGTAGGATGGAGAAAAAGGAGGGATGCAGCAGGGGGTCCGCAGGGCAAACCACAGAGGGTTACAGGAGGGGAGAGTAGTTAAAGCAGCTAGAAGTGAGGGTTGCAGATGACATGGTATGGCAGGGGTGTAGAGGTTGAGAGGGGCCGAGAGAAGAGATGATTGCAGGAAGTAAGGTGGTACATATTGGGGGGGGGTGAAGTGTTGCACAGTGCTTTAAATGGAAAAAAAGAAGTGCAGGTGCTCACCAATTTAGGCTTTAAGTTGGCCGGGGCATGATCCAAAAATTGCTTTTGTGCAATTTACCCTGTCTTTCCTTCCAGTCACATATGGCCTCATTACGAGTATGGAGGTAGCCGTGCCCTTAATAAGGGCATGGCTGCCTCCATACCGGGTTCCAGCTCTGGGTTCTGTGAATGAGGAATTACCGGGTCATTCCAACCTTGGAGGACCTGGTATTTCCTCATTCACAAAACCAATCCCCATTCCCCCAATAGCGGGCCCGATATTAGCTCCTTGGTCCCCTTGTGAGACCAGCTAAGGACGTCTGGTCTGACCAGACGTTCTGTGCGGGTCCCGCAAGGGAACCTCGAAATAGGGAGGAATGGGTTTACCGGCACCAGCACCATTACCGGTGCCGGTAAACCCATTCCTCCAACACTCGTAATGAGGCCCATAGTTTTTTTTGTCTCACTTTCCATGGGCCTCATTACGAGGTTGGAGGTAGCCATGGTGCTATTTGCACCATGGCTACCCCCTTACCGCATACAGGGTCCGGGTTCTCGCAATGGGTACTTACCGAGTCATTCCAACCTTGGATGACCAGGTAAGTCCCCATTCTGAAAACCATTCCTCATTCCCATTCGAGCCCCCGTAGAGCCCAATGGGAATGGGGAAGGAGCTAATAACACGCCTGCAAATAGCAGGCCCGTTATTAGCTCCCTGGTCCCTTAGCGGCTCCCGTCAAGGGCGGCTGGTAAAACCAGCCGGCCTTAGTGGGATCCACTAAGGGACCTCGGAATGCGGTGGTAAGGAGTTAACGGCACCAGCATCCTTACCGGTGCCGTTAACCCATTACCGTCAGCCTCGTAATGAGGCCCTATGTGTGTCTTGCTCTTTTTGTCTCACTATCTATTTGTATCACTTTCTGTTAGGGAGAATTGTCATTTCTGTGCTAATTCCCTTCAACCAGAGACCCCCAGCTCTTTTGTTGTGCTTAAGACTTTTTAATTTTAACTCATGAGTGAGTGGGACCTTTTTCTCACTGTCTCATGTGTTTTTCCCTGATTTGGAGTTTGTGTTTTCACTGTTTTTGGAGTCTGACAAACTCCATAGGCATCTGCTTTTTGTATGGTGACACACAGCACCTTTAGTGCAGTGTAAGGTTTGAATACCTTTTCTTGGGTGAACTTCTGTTACCAAGAATAGTAAGGTGAAATTAATCTTACTTACCTTTTCTCTTTGCAGGTCCAGCACACACCATCTTATGTCGAGTTCTGGGGGGTTACTTAGTATAAAAAATGTTGTTACCCTCACTACTGTAAATGGCGGGTGGCAGTGGTTTATTTTTACTACCAGTGTGCATTTTTGCTGCAGGCTGAACCCTCACCTGCAGTACAGCACCCATGGGTGTGCATTTTGTCAAAATGGCACCTGTCTTCTTTTTTCGCCATTTTCAGTCTGTCAGGTCGTTCTTGGCTTTTACTCTGGGCGTTGAGATGGATTTGAGCCCTTTGTGTGTTTCGCCTTAGGCAGGCTTTAGCCCTGAAGCCCGACCAAGGCTCCAGTGTGTCTGGAAGGGTAGGAAGTGAGGGAGGGTCCCAAAACCCCCCGGTCCTTTGTCTCTAGGAATGCCTGAACGAAACCAGTCCTGGTTGGCTGGCCTGCTGTGTGATTAACAGCTTAGGCTGTGAATGAATGAGAAACTTGCTTAAAAGGTGAGGGTTTTGGGACTAGAGGCAGAGTCGACCAAAGGAAGAAACATTTGAAGCAGAAACATGAAGAGAAGCCCACTGCAACCTGCTGGACGTCGAAGTACCGGTGAAGCCCTGCTGCTGTGCTAGCCTCCTTTTTCGAATCGACAGAGAAGCTCCGGACGGAAAACTTTTCCCCTTGGGCTGGTGGGACCAACTAGCCCCTGGACGAACTCCACTTTGGCACAATGTCAGACTTGCTGTGCCTCTCCAGTCTTGCAGAAGCCCAATGCCAGGGGTTGAGTGTCCACAACCAGGTGCAACGTCGTCCGCAGACCGAATCCAGCCAAAAGCTCCAGGAGCCTCCTAGTGACACTCCAGAAGCAGGAACTCCCATGCCAGAGTCCTCTCACCAGAGTCCGGGACCAAAGGAAGCAGGAAAGTCCAAACAGAGATATTCGATCTGCCTCAGTGCTGTTTGCGAAGCACTGAAACCATGAAGTGCCGCTGAATCGAAGAGAGCCCATAGCTGCCGACGGCCTTTCTGAGTACTGCCGCAGGAACCTTCCAAACGTCCTCCTTCTTGTCCCCACGACTGAGGCTCAGGAACCAGGATCTGCATAGCTGCAGCAAGCGGGAATCCAGCTGGGCCACTTTTCTTCTAACCAGAGGTACTGTTGGGCTTGGGGGTCCTTACCTTCTTGCCTTAAGTCGTGTTGTCTCACTTGGAATTTGTACTAGTCTAACTTTCTCAGTTGATTTCAACTCCCCTTGCACAGGCTTAACAGCTTGTATGCCTACAGTGATTTTCTGAACTATCTGACTGTGGTGAAAGACTTTTATCCAAGAAGTGCATCAGAACTATTGACTTTGTCCAAATGACTTTGGCTGTTCTGGCTCCATAAAAGCACTCTTCTAAATCCATTGACTTTGACATTGCTTGTCCCTCCATAGGTTGTAGCTTGCTGAATACTGTTACTGCTGGAAAAGGCTTACCCAGACTTCATCGAAGGATTCAGTTGTTCTAACCTTTTTATTTTTCCTACCCCTTTCTTTATGCAACCCAGAGTCTACAAAGTATATTGTTGTGATATATAAATGCAAATTCTATCCTTGTAATTGAAGTCACTTCAGGGTGTAGGAGAAGTGTATTGAGCATATCCTAAGAATATTAACCAGCTTTATTGATTCTGTAAAGTATTTCCAAAGTTTACTTGAACCGTTAGAAATAATTGCCTTTTTAAAGAATGGTTATTTAAAACTGATGTTAAATTAACAAATAATTATTTGTAACTGAAACTTTGATTGTAAGTGGTACTTGGTGTCTTGTATTGACGGATTTCCTCTGTACAGCTGTACAGCTCGCATTTACCCCTCTTGAGATAGGCTTGGCTGCTCAGTCACACTACTAACTTGTGTAGTACAGATCTATACCAAAAGGTGGGGTACCTAATACTAAGCAGATAAGTCTTGTGTATTCTCACACAGTGTGACTGCACCAATTCTTACCTAACACTTTCTATCTATCTCTTTCCCCACTTACCCCCACTCCCATCGTATTTTCATGCTCTCTTTCACTCTGCGTAAGCCCCTTATTTTCTGGGATTACGTCTTGGGACCCTAGAACACTGAAACATTACAATCCATGACTCTAACCAAAAGCTCAGTATAATGGTGTAATTCTAAGTAATTCACTTGAAATTTGATTCTGTCAGCTTTAGGCAGTCATCTCTCTAAGGCGTTCATCAATCACAGACTGATTTTTCCCTCTTTGGCACCAATATTGTGATTTGTAAAATTTGTCAGATTTTGAATGAAAGGTTTGTCATAAAGAGAACTAAAACTATATGAAGAATGAAGATCTATTGATAAACTAGGCTGCTTAAAGAGAAAAGTCCCAGATAAACTCTCGCAATCCCCATTTATACCTGTTAAGGGCAGGGGGTGGCTGCATACATTAAACCAATGAATAGATAGGTTAACACGTTTGCTTCAAAATTGATCATCCAAAAGTTGTTCTGCAGGATTTACTGAGGGCAACATACGATACCTACTCTTTGTTTGGAAGGGGGTCATTTTTGTCCCTATGCTAATTGCAACGAGAGGACCCAATCTCCCTAACACTGGCACTGGCATGTTAGCACTCCTTCCATGCAATTTTCGTTGCATTTTTGGTTTTCTACACCATGAAGTACAAATGCATGGAAACTCAGATGAACCTAAGTTTCCATGCATGCTTTGCACTTCATAGTGCAATCGTCAATGCCTCCTGTCATGTATGTGCATGCCATGAAGCATTTTCATTTATTCCTATGGAATCCACCAGATTTTCCAGTTGCTGAAAGCTAGTGGATTCCATAATAATCTAATTCACATCTTCCGTCATCAGAATCAGGTGTGGCTGATGTTCATTCATTCTTGTAAAGAGGAGCAGATGCGGTCGTGGGCACTTAAGTTTCTTTCTGGGACCCCAACCAAGCCAGTTTAAACTTTGAAAATCCTCTGGAGGGTCAAATGGGGAAAGAAAAACACGTGAACATCGTTTACACATGGTTTCTACACTTCATTTATAGCTTTGTAAGATTGGACAATGGCTACCTAAATCTAGCCCATTGTTGGGGAGAGGATATTGTTCTCGTGACTCCCAAATGTAGATAAAGCCCAATGAGATTTGGCCAGGATCACACACTTTGCTTGAGCGGTGAAACCAGTATTTAAAGCACTCAGCGGCATACCTTCTCATTTGTTAAGATTTCAACTTGAAAAGAGAACAAAATAGTTTTATAGCATTGCATTTAAAAGTACACACATTACATCGTTTTAGAAACATATCAATCAAAAACAGGATTATAGCTTTCATGTATCCATCATGACTAGAAGTTCACAGTAAAAGCTTACAAAAGCGTGTTGTTAAAACTGCAGTGAAACAACATTGGTTTTGAAACTGTATGCAGAGTGAAAGGATATGAATTGCAATGTTATGCCATCTGTTAGAGTCTTTATTTCACACAGCTTGCAACGTTCTGCCCCCTCCTTTCATTATCAGCCACCATTCACACCTCTTAGTGGACAATATTCCTTCCCCTTGCTTTGTTGACATAAAGTGAAACTTCAGGGTGGGAGCAGCTATGCTTCCCTGCCATTTGATTTTCCACAGCAACAAGTGTAAACGCTGAGTTGGGAAGGCTTTGAACAGTTGATGTCTACTAGGAAATATGAGACGGTTGGCCACAGTATTGAGTACCGGTTTTCGACTTAAACTTGGAGAAGTCTCGACCTTCGATACGGCCAAATATAAGAAGTGCAGGTACTGAGGGCCAGTTAGAACCGGCCCATTTAAAGCACTGGTGTTGCAGGAAGTACTTGGGAAGATAGTGATGCAGTAGGAAAGAGAGGGGAGGGCTGCATGGAGTAAGAATTCTGGCTGAATTAAGTGATGGCGGAGAGAGGAGGGGGACATGATTTGAGAGCAGGCTTTGAGGGAGGGATGGGGGAGGGCTGTAGAACGCAAGAGAGGCAGGTACTGCAAGGCGGTGATGGGGAGGTGAGCACATTGAGGGAAGGCCGCTGCAGGAGAAGAGAAGGCCATGGCAGGTGCGACGGGGAGGTGAACGAGGGATGAATGAAATGCTGGAGCAGAGAGAGAGGAGGGTGCAGTAGGTGAGAGCTTGGCAGGTGAGTAGAGAGACATGGATGAGCTGCAGAACGCGAGCGTATGAGAGACGCAAGAGTATGAGGCCAAAATGGGGAGCTCCCAAGGAGGGTCCAGAGATGTAGGAGGCTAGGGGAGGTGCAGACGTGCAGGATAGAAGAGTGAGTAGGGGGGAGCTAAGGAAGGTGAGAAAAACTGGCGGACAAAAGGAACACAGGTCAGAGCCAATGGATAGAGACTGGGGAGAGCTGCATCGGGTGGGGGGGGGGGCAGGAGAGTGAAAAAGGAAGTTACAGCAGGGGAAAATAGTGGAGAAAATCCTCTGAAGAAGGTAGTTGGCAAAGGCAGGTCTTTAAAAGCATATTTATATTTTGTGAGAAACCTGAGGGTATTCTCACTTCTTCTCCCCCTATATCCTCTGCTGAGGTGGCCAAGGGAGGGCCATTGCTGTTGGATCCAGAACCAGGGGTTGGACAAGCGAGGGAGGTTCACCTGGGTGGAGGGTACTTGAGGATTGGGATTGAGATATCCACAGGTGAGACGCGGTATCCCTCCCTTTCCTACTGATGATCAATCTAGCAACCCCTCCCACGGCCGCTTTTGGTTGCAGTAAAACATCTTCCCTAATGTTCCCACATGTAATATCTACTGGCACAGACACATAGTATTCATCCTTACCAGTTATACATCATCATACTCTCCCTCAGCATTTATGAGGTATTTTCCGTCTCATCCTGCCCCCCCCATTTCCAACATGTATTGGGATGAGGAAGAGGCGACCAGGAGTTATAAGGATTACCCATAGGAACAACACTGTGCAGGGAGAGGCCTTCTACACTCCACCATTAGGCTGTCCGTTAATAGTCAGGCGAGGTCAGGCAATTGCCAGCAATCCTACACACCTGCACTTATTAAACACCACTTCAGGATTGACTAGGAGAGAAGGGGTCCCAAGGGTCAGGCATGTCCCATTAATTGGCCCAATGAAGGTCAGGCAAGGGAGGCCAAGGACTCACACCTCAAGCCCCATAACAGGCCTAAGGTGTATAAAAGGTGGTCCATTCAACCGTGCGGTGTAACGCAGTTGGGAGAGCAGAAGGGAGGCTGAGTGGCTGCGTCCAGCAGGGGATCCCTTCTCAGTCCCAAGCCATATTTTGAAAGTAAAGCAGAACAAGCTGGTGATGCTGTCCAGACCAGAGAAGACAAGGAGCAGAGAGCAGCAGGAGCTGAAACAAGGAGGAGAGCTGCGTGTTGAGACGCTGGCCAGCTGTTTGTGAGGGGCAGGAACATGGCTAGTGAGCCCCGCCTCCAAGGAGCCAGAGTAAGGCAGCCTGCATCCTGCTGCCGGTGTTCGTGAAGTGCCTGTTCACTTGGGACCTGTGCCGGTCCCATGGGTGTCTGAGGGGCAGGTGGTGAGACCATGACCACAACCCTGCGTATCAAGAGGGAGACCGCCTGTCAACACGATGCTGCCTGGTGAGTTTTGTGAAAGTCAGAGAAAGAAACTCAGGAGGGTGGGTTTGACTGGAGCTGAGTGGGATAAAGGCAGTTTGCAAAGCAGCACGCAGCGGAAAGAGAGAGAAAGCATAAGAAGTACAGAAAGAGTAAGAAATAACAGAAGTAGGGAAAACAGAAAGAAGGAAAAGGCACTAGCGGCGCTGAACGAAATTAAAGCACAGTAAAGGCATGTGAAGTGTGCAAGAGGCACGAGAAACAAGCAGACCGGTGCAAGTGTGCACGATAAAGAAAGTAAAGTGTGCAAGAGGCATGACATAAAGACAAGAAACCAAAGGAAGATGCAAGTGTGCATGGTGAAGAAAAGGGTGCAAGTGTGCAGGTGAAATAAAGGAAACAAAGGAAAGCAAGGAGGGGTGCAGGAAGCACCTGAAAGTGAAAGGTTGGAAAGAAATCCCTTCTGCACGAGACCACAAGCATCCCAAAACATGTTTCGGCCTTGTTGGGCCTCATCAGTGAGGAGTAGCTTGGGTCTCTAGGCCCAGCAGGCACGGGAACCACGTCTGGGCATACCCGTCCCACTCGGGGTGACAAAGCAAAAACAAAGAGGTGATGGCTGGAAGGTTTAGAAGGAATCTTAACCACTGGCATTGCTCTGGGCAACCCTCCAGACCATCGTTCTTCACCTGCCAAGCCATTACAGAAGGGGAAAGACCATATGCAAATCAGACTTGGTCCCACCCCAAAATGGGCAGTCCAGCCTGAACCTGGGTGCCATGCCTGCTGGGCCTAGAGACCCAAGCTACTCCTCACTGATGAGGCCCAACAAGGCCGAAACATGTTTGGGGATGCTTGTGGTCTCGCGCAAAAGGGACGTGACCTAGCAGTTTGGACTGGACTGCCCCTTTTAGGGTGGGACCAAGCCATATGTTCATATGGTCTTTCCCCTTCTGTAATGGCTTGGCAGGCGAAGAACAATGGTCTGGAGGGTCGCCCAGAGCAATGCCAGTGGTTAAGATTCATTCTGAACCTTCCAGCCATCACCTCTTTGTTTTTGCTATGTAAATACCCAAGCAGCACAGTACCTCAGCACAGAAGAATATTTTACAGCACGAGAGCTTTAGGATCTCCAGCGAAAAACCCGGTCAGTGACTTCCTTGGTGTGGTGACTGAAAATAGGACCTTGGAGACTTTGTAGCAGGGTCAATGGGGAAGGCTCTATGCAAGGTTTTCCCACAGCAGGATGCGATTCTGTGGATTTGAAGCCTTTTTCAGGAGCACAGAAGAAGACAGAATATTGTTTGTTGGATTATTGTCATTTATAAGGTTAAGCACTGTGGTAAGGGAACTTTATGGACTAGAGTCGTGGCTCTCGAGATCCAGCAGGATGCCTACGAAGTTTCAGCTGGATTCAGAATTCAGAAGACCGTGCACTGGACAATGGCTTGAGGTCCGAGGGTATTGGGATATTGCAGCCCACAAGGTCGTAGCACGGTGTGTGATGGCTCAAAATACAGGTCTTCTTGAGTCTAGTGGGTCGCATCAGGCTCTAGGTCGAGGTCATCATTTCGGAATCCCCAGGTTGATGGGAAGGAAGGGCTACAGCAGGCTCTGGTTACACAGCAGGCTCTATGGTTGATGGAAATTGTTTCAGCTGTTTCCTTCATCATCCTCTTCAGTTTTGGTTCCAGTGGTTGACTACCTCTTCAGCTTCCAGCATCCGACTCTTATGCAGAAACCCAGCCAATCAAACAGCCTTGCAACATTCAAACTTGGAGGGTTGGCAATCTTTTCAGGACATCCAGCTTTCCAGGCTTCAGAGTTTTTGACACCTCCCTCACTTCCTGCCTTCACAGACACTCTGGAGCCTGGGCATGGAGTCCACAGGACTCCCGCTGAAGATAAAAATCACACAAAGGAATTTCCCATCCTGGTTGTCAGAGGAAGGAACAAGAAAAGAGAAGGTACACTAAAATGGTGACAAAACAAGACCGGGGCCATTTTGGTAAAATGAGCACCCATGGGTGTCTTTACCAGGGCTGTGCAAACAGCCTGCACTAAGGGTGCACTGAATTAATAAAAAGATTCACTGCCACCAGCCATTAAAGGTAGGTTTGTCCATGTAACATAAATGTTACATTTAAAATGAGAAAGGGGCTACTCAGTATCTCCCCAACACTCCACATAAGGTGGGGGCGGGGGGGCTGGTCTCACTTAATAAAATGGAAAAGGGATCCAAAGATCCTTTCTATCCTTGGGAACTGCAGTTCTCTCAAGGTTAGCCATAGAAAGTTGAAAGGCGAGCCCCTAGGGCAACCCAGCAACAATAGGCACTTATTGCCACAAAGTTGTCAAAGAGGATAACATTTAAAGGACACTATGGAGGGTCTTAAAAATGAGACCCATAAAAAGAGTAAAAGATTCTGTGAGGGTGGGAAAAGATTCCCACTCATAGAGGTATAAGGAAAAATAATCTACCCGTAAAATCAAAAGGTTCTGGGGTTGACTCAGGTCAGAAATATTTACCATTACTATGAAAGTTTTACCTAATCAGGTGCAGGAAGCAACTGAAGGTGAACGGTTGAAAAGGAAGAGCAACGAATAAGGAGAGGGGATAAAGGTCAGAGTGGTCACGCTTGCAAGGAGCAAAGAGCCCAGCGTTCTCGGAAGTCTCTGATAGTACCCCATTTAAGAACTGTACAGTGAAATGTGCATCCTGACTAGGAGAACTTTGTTTGTTTAAAGAAAAAGGGAGTCTAGGTTTGGGGAAGGTAACCCTGCGAGGCCTAAGAGGAATTGTGTAAGAAACAAAAGGTGCATGCGAACTAGAAGAACTTTTTTTGTTTGTTTGTTTGTTTGTTTGTTTGTTTGTTTGTTTGTTTGTTAAAAGATGGAAAGGGCCTAAGCTTGGGGAAGGGAACCATGAGAAGCATAATAAGAGTTGTGCAAGAGACATTTTTGAACTCCGTAAAGAGAGGCCTACACTTGGGGAAGGGATCCCTGAGAGGTCTGACCAGAACTGTGTATTCTTTTTGTTTGGAAATGGAAGAGTCCAAGCTTGGGGAAGGGAACCCCAAGAGACCCAAGGATATTGTGAACTTTGTTGGTTTGCTGCAAGAGCCCTGCGTGGAAGGTTCTATTGGCTTCCCTTTTGAATTTAACTATCTTACACTGGCAGAACTATACCTATTGGTAAGACTATCTGAAACCAGCTGTGGTTTACATTTCCTTTTCTTTAAACCACTATGTTTTTCCTTTTTAAAGACTTTGTAACACATTTTTGGAAAGAGCTATGGCAAGCATAGGTTTAGACAAAGACGGATTATTGTTTTGAACTTTCAGACATCGACGGCCCTTAGAAACATCAGTTAAGGGAATCATCCCTTCAGTGTTAGGGCCAGTTAGGCATTATACCAACCCAGGAACCTTAGTAAATAAAGGTTTTGAAACAAACATCTTTGTGTGTGTGTCTCTCTTGCTACCATGCATGTCTCACAATATATATTCTTATTTTGTGCTATCATGCAAATGGGCTCCTCCAAAATGGGTGAGAGGGTACTGTTGGGTTAGCACCCCCTGAATGGAGGAGCTGCACCATTCCAGGAGTGCTACACAGCTGCTTGTTGCAGGCAAGGAAGCACTTCTGGGCTGGCTTGAACTGTCAATGGGAAACAATGTTTCCCTTTGATAGTTCAGTTCCACAGCTGCACATGCTCAATGGGCCATGCAAAGCCAGAGGGGGCGTGTGTGTTAGCGTCCCAACCTTGCATGGCCCATTGGTAATGCTGCCTGGGGACCTTCATGTTTGTATGTGTGAGGGGTGCTCCTGTGCTTCATCTCAAATACAAACTGAGTGGTGCTCCGAGTCATCAGTGTTCCAGCTCCTGCGCACATGAGCCTGGAAGCTCTCTGCTTCCTGTTTCCTGTTCATGTTGTGTCGGAGCATGAGGCTCTCTGGAGCCACAGCGAAGCTAAATCCGAACGAGAGCTGCGTGCAGATAACACATTATTTTTATTTTTTATGTATTGTAAAGTGTGCATGAATAGTATGTGTTTGGTGTTTGGATGCGTGTGTGAATGTGTGAGTGAATGATGTGTGTGAATGTGTTGTGTAATTGTGACTGTGTGTGTGTTTGTGCTGGGCCGGGGAGATGGTGGGGTTTGGAGGCAGGGGTGGGGGCATGCAACAACACATTTTAATAGGCATCTATTATAGATGCCCACTAAAGTGTCGTGATCCTTTCTTTCATCAACTGACGCTTTATAAAAGAAAGGATGACATGATTACATGGCTAGACTGGCATTTTTGACTGCCAGTCTAGCCTTGTCTTGATGTGTCAGGACACTTTTTACTGGTTAGCTATGATAAAGAAAGCATGTTAAGTGTTATTACTTGGTAAGACTGGTCTTTTGGGCAGTCATTCTAGCCATTTCTTATGATTGCATGACATCTTTTTCGGTATAGCTATGATATACCGAGCATGATATGTATTATTATTTTACTAGACTGGTATTTTGGGGTAGCCAGTTTAGCCCTTTCTTACCATGGCATGAATTTTTCTTCTGGGTATCTATGATAAACAAAGCATGTTATGCGTTATTACTTGGGTAGACTGCCATTTTGAGGTCACCAGTGTAGCCTTTGCTTACTGTAGCATGACTTTTGTCCTGGGCATCTATGATAAACCAAACATAGTATATGTTATTAGGTGGCTAGAATGACATTTTGGGGCAGCCAGCCTACCCCTTTCGTACTGCATGATATGTGTTACTTGTCTAGACTGGCATTTTGGGGCAGCTATTCTAGCCCTTTCATACTGATTTTTAAATTTTTTTTACTGTGGGCATTTATGATAACTTAAGTATGTTAAGTTGTAGCGTATCTTGACTGGACTTTATTGTGCTGCCAGTAAGGACATATTTTACTAATTGTCGCGTGGCATTTTTAAAGGCAAAGCCAACAAGAGTATGTTTGTTAGGATTTCTGGCATATAATTGTGCTGCCAGTATGGAAATGTATAGGCACAGCCATTGTGAAAATGTTCTTATACTGGCATACATTGTGGGCGAAGGCATCATGAAATGTGTTGGAAAATGCTCCTGTGCGCTGTTGGTGATTTGCAACTATTGCATTTATGGATTGGAGTTGCCCTACAAAACCAATTGCAAACTGTTTGGCTTTTTTCACAGAAAGTGTGCTGTATAATGCACCATTATAACCCAATATCAAAAAGGAATTCTCAGGGGAGGAGGGGAAACCACGCCGAAACCCCCTTTAGTTGGTTCGGGCTTCCTCGCAATGCTCGGTCACTCTGGCACATTTGTAGGGAATATTTACCCCCTCCAATTAAAAAATGCAGCAGCCTCCACTGCTGCCATGGTGCCCTCCTCCAGTGCGAAAGAAGCCTGAATCATTTTCTGAATAATGGATGCCAGTGTGTGGATAAAGTCCTTTATCATGTAGGCAGACCCGGGTCAGCTGGCAAGTGTAAAGGGGCCCAAGGCAGACACTCTTTCCATGCTGTTAGTGTTTGAGACAGAAGTTAGGTGATGGAATTCACTAGTTAATATGTGTGACACCGCTTACAACAGTCTCGTTTTTTAAGAGACAGAATGGTGCCATGCTAACAGAGCCGGCCTGGGGGGGGGGGGCCGGGCAACCGCCCGGGGCACCACGGCCCCCAGGGCGCCATTAGCACCCCACCATGCCAGCTCGGGGAGTCTTTCAAGGGCTCCCCCGAGCTGGCGTAGTGGCAGAAGGCGTGGCAGGGGCCTCATTGTCATTAAATGCACCTGCGGCTGTGGGCTCATTGAATGACAATAGAGTGCTGACATGCCCTATTCATATCATTACCTCCTCGCCGGAGCGAGGAGGTTAAACAAAAAAAGTGGCCCATCCTGGCCCCGCCCCCTTCCGCCCTGCCCCCTATTAATCAGGGGTGTGCAGGGGTAAGGGAAGGGCGCCAATTCGCCCAGGGCGCTGCTGCCTTTAAGGCTGGCCCTGCATGCTAAAGAGGCATGCACCCAGGATCCTCCACACAATTGAATGAAAGCAGATTCAGCTGCAATGGAAGGGATGGTGATTTGTGCAGTGAATGTCAGATGGATGTTCTTTAGTTGCTGGTCTGCACTTTGCTGCTTGGACTTCTGAAACATGGAGTAATGACTGTCCTAGTACTTGCGGCTACGGGTTCAATACTCCTGCTGCTGATTATGAGCGGATCTGTTCTTCAGGACAAGAAAAAGGTGCAAGGCCGAGACACCCTTCATTTCCACAGGCGATGGCAAATAGCAAACGCTGGAAGAGAAGGTATTTATCTTATTATTGCTGGGAGGCAACGATATGAGGGTGGCAACTTTTTTTTCACCTGATCACTTCAATTTTCTTTATGAAAAAGGTTCTGAAGGTTATTGGCTAAGTCATGAGGCAACGCATGGCCGAGCTCCCGCCGCTCGGTTCGGAGACTGATTTCCATAACGAAAGAGGGGCGAAGTATCACTTTTCGTGCTATCAATCAATGTGAAACAGTGTCTCTTTGTGAAACAGTGTTTCTTTTTATGGCAGATCATGTATTTCTTGTGTCTTCCAGGACGCATGTGACAGGCGAGTTTGTCCGAGGGGAGATTCGATTTTCTCCTGAGTCCTTTCATTCTGCCTTCCTCTTTAGTAGTGCTGTCAGTAATCACATTTTTTTGCATTTAGAAAATTGTATAATTAATCATTGTGAGCATATGCATAAAATGAACACCGCAACCTGAATTGTTTCTTGGTAAAGATATTTAAAAAAAAAAAAAAAAAAACGAATGGGCCTTCAGTCCCTGGGCCCTTTAAGGTATATACAGACCATTGCCTCCGGATGCCTCTGCAACCAGAAATAATAAAAATCATATCGCAGCTTCAAATAGCGCTTCACGCCAGATTCCTCCCACCTCTAAGCACTGTAATGATAGCTGCTATTGTCACCCATTGTAATGGTACTCAATTCATCAGCCACAGAATGAAAAAGGGCCGAGTCCTACAGCTTTTCGAATCTTTGACTGCAGGCTGCGCAAAGATGACGGACACAAGTGCTTTATTGCTGATCCATCTTGCTGAGTGCTGAACTAACTGAGCTATTTTACACATGGTTTGCGCATCTGAGTTATTTTATGGAATTACCTATGTATTTCAATTAATAATATTTCATTTTATTGTGGATATTTACTGAGTCTGAGCCTGGCATCGGCAGGCAGTAAAGCACTGTACATGAGTAGGCGTTACAGACATGCATTTGATAGTTACAAAGGGCACAGTCCTTACACTATAGCGTTATAAATGCCATATCATGTATCACAGTCATACATTTAAAGTGGCACGTTCAATGGACCCAAATAGTGTTCAGAATGCCACCTGAACTTGTATTGGTGCATGGACCCAAGCCACGGACGGGGCCGAGTGAATTGCTAGAATGGCTGAACTGGACGTAGGTTCCGCACTCCACTATCCACAATCATACAGTGGTCAGCAACCTGCGGCTATCCAGATGTTCTGGACTACAACTCCCAGGAGCTCACACCATTGACTATGCTGGCTCACGCTGATGGGATTTATAGTCCAAAACATCTGCAGAGCTAAAGTTGCAGACTCCTTGCTGAGAGGCATGTCATTTCCAATGCTGCTTTGAGCAATATTCTTGCATAAACCAGACTGTATTCCAATGCATGCAATTCTCACACCATTTTTTTGGCGATTGTAGTCAGTTCATTTGATTCGCCGAAAGAGTTTTCAACAAAAATAAATCCTGATTTCCAACAACATTTACCATTTCATTCCCAACAAGGTTCGGGTGTTTCCATCCTTCAAGTGGACTGGTGGAAATGAGCATTAAAATCTTGCACGAAAACTAAGTGTATATTTAAAAAGTTGGATCCAGGCATATTCATAATCTGTAAACCTATCTCTGCATTGTAGCTGAAGATTGGTGTTCCTTATTTTCTGAATTGCATAAGGATGGGAGGAGGTCTGATGTTGACAGGTGTGAGTTTCCACAGTTGGGGTGTAGATGCAGAATGCTTGTTTCCTGGTTCTCTTTTTTTGCATTTCTGCTGCTCTAGTCTGGCTAGGTGCTGACTCTGGTTGTGCACTGACTACCAGCGATGGTGACCTTATCCGCTAGCTAGGAGGGAGCATGAAGGTGCAGCTATTTATGTGATGCATCTGACTTTGAAAGTGATCCATGCATGTGGGAGTAGCCAATAAAGTATGATATGTGTTGTTCACTGGACATTTTTGGGGAGACCTTGGATGAGGTGGGGAGTAGCTGCCATTGGCTGCACGTACCTCTACTGGATGACGCCAACCCTTAGTGAGAAACAGTCTCTCTCTACTGGAAGTCACTGGCCCAGCAGGTAAAAAGTCTAGAGGGTGAGTGACCCACAGAGCGGTAACCAGAGGAAAACCCTTGCGGGAAAGAAACAGCTCTCTGATGGCAGCTACCAGCAGTTAGTGAAGACTTGAAGGAAGGCTGGCGCTGAAGAGGTAGTTAAAGGCTGGAATACTGGGGCTGAAGATATTGAGCAGCAGTAGTGGGACCAAGGCTTGAAGTAAGCAGCAGCAGTAAAGCCAGGACTGCAGGTAAGGAGCAGAAGGTAATATCAGGAGGGAGACAAAGAGGCAGAAGTAAGAAGAGGAATAGGCCAGAAACCAGGAAGGGCGAAGAGCAGAAGGAAACTGGGAATTGTACATTAGGAGAGTTTGCAATGCAAATTGTGGCAACATCGTACCAGTGTTTGGATCACCCACCTGGTGCTACGGTCCCGGGCGCCATCTTGCCGCTGACATATGATGTCGATCTGGCTCGGCGTCGGTGGCTTACCGCGAGTGCCATCTAGGAATGGGCAGTGCCGGCCCATGGAACATTGGGCCAGCGTCTCTGCAGACGCATGACAGTAGCATGGAAACCCGTTCTCATAGGTGCTAGTGGGGTGGTGTGTAGGATGATGAGCCGGACATTTTCTCCATCCAGGTGAGATCTGTAAGTGGTTCCAACCCAGCACTCCACTTAAGTCAATGCCTAGCGTGTGATGCCCAGCTGGGACCCTAAATTATATATTTTTATGTCTAAAGTTCTTTTATTTCTGAATGATATACCCTTATATCACGCCCCTCTCTTTGAATCCCCCCTGGTCTCACTGAACCAAGAAGTAGGCTGTTTTGCAAAGTTGAAAGATTTATTTTATGGATTTGAACAAGATATATGTCACACTTTTATGAATTCGAACAATATCTAGATATCACACAATTACTGTTTATACAATGATTACCAATAGGTGATATTACAATCAACAATCTCTTTAATCAATAGGAGTATGGATGAGAAGAATACTGTAGCGTAGAATAAAACTTTGTGTGGGTTCAATGAAATGCAATGATAGAAAATTAATGCATCACAGAAATAATACTTTTGTGTGTTCAATCAAATGCAATGTAATCACTCTTTCCCCCTGATAATCCTCAATCCCCCCTACTATGCAATATAGAGATGGAAGGAGAAAAAACTGGTTTCAGGAATAAACACTCTACAAATGCAGTCTCAATGCCAATTCCCCCAGCAAGCTTAGATAGAAACGGGAATGATTTCAAAACAGGTCAATTGCTTTTGAATGTGATTTTAAATGAATGGGAAAAATGCTAAAAATTGATTTAATTCTCTAAATGGGATTCAAAACTAGTGGGAGCTACGTTGGATAGCTTCAGGATTGAATGACTGGCGGATTGGAAAATGAATTCAGAGGTTGAATGCAAAAAAATAGCTATTTTACATGTGATGAAATTGAGTCAAATGCAGAATCGCGGCAAACTTTTCCATTTGATGGCCATTAGGACAAGAGGTAATCGAATATCCCAACTTGGCCCAGAATCTGCCACAAACTTTTTTAATATGCTCACAATTGTCTTGTTGTATCTCTCCACTGAACCACTAGAGGCTAGCTGGTAAGCAATGTGTAGCTTCCTTTTGACCCCAAGCATCTCCCACATCTTTGTCATTACTTCGCTAGTGAAATGGCTACCTTGGTCTGATTCGATCCTTTGGGGTAGTCCAAAATGCGAAAAGATGTGGTTGATCATCAGGGCAGCTGCTGTTTCTGCCTTGCAGTTTGGGTCCGGGAGACATTCCACCCATTTAGTAAACAAGCATGTCACAGTCAACATGTACTTGTTCCCCCTAGAGGAGCAAATCATGGGCCCGATATAGTCGACTTGTAAATCTGACCAAGGCAGTGTCATCCCCCTCTTTTGGAGAGGCACACGGTGTGTGAGGGATGTTGGCTGAAATTGTGCACACACAAGACACCCCTTGAAATATTGGTCAAGGTCCTGCCCCATGTGTGGCCAGTATGCAACCTCTCTTAAGATTTCAAGTGTTGTATGAAACCCCCTATGACCGGCTGTGGCCGCATCATGGGCGTGACTTAACATCAGGCTTCGGAATGAGGTAGGGACCACCCACTGATCATGGCCAGCTAGGGATTTCCTCACCAACAAACCGTCTTGGATTCAGAACATTTTTGGACATTTCATCAACACTCTGAGGTCCTCTTTCCCTATGTAATCGGTATCCGTCAAGGGAAAGTTCTCAGGGTCCTCAATGTGTTGATAAAACTTACCAATTATTGGATCCCCTTTTTGAGTCGTAATCAAATCAGCATCTGGGGTCCCCTTACTCCATTGTGCAGTTGAGAGTTCATTGTGAGCATTCGTCTGGGACCTAGTTATAGCAGTGACCTGAATTTCCCCCAACAGGGACTCGATCTCTAGTAGATCCCCTTGGATGGCTCTGGTTTTGGCCAGCTGATCAGCTAGGTAATTTCCAGTTTTGTCTGGTCCCTCTACTTTGGAATGCCCTTAATCTTTTTCCAGCAGATGGTCATCCCGTTCGATGTGACCAGATCATCAATGTTTTGAATTAATTTCCCATGTTTCAAGGGTTTATTATTAGCACATAACATGCCTCTGGTTTTCCAGTTAACCAAGTGCTCCACAAACCCGTTCCGTACATAATCCGAATCTGTGATTATAACCAGTTTGTGGAGTTGATGTTGGACAGCAGTGAGGATGGCTTGATGCACAGCCATCAACTATGCCACTTGACTACTTCGGGGACCAATCTTGTACCCAGCGGAGGGTTCTGGGGTCTCATTCACCCATGCATACCCTACGCCGGCCACAAGTTCTTTTTCCCAATTGTTGTCAACATGGTAAGAGCATCCATCCACATAGACGGTGGGCATTCCCTCAAACTTGTCTTCTTCAAAGACTTTGTGTGGGGAATTGAGGTATGCCTCCATGTTGTCCTTAATTTTTAGACCCTCGTCCTCGAGACAGTTTTCTCTGGCACAATCATGCAAGTCAGCCAGACCTTGCGCGAGGGGACTCTTCTTGTTTTGGCCATATCTGACCTCCACAGGAAAGCCTTTCATTGACAGAATCCAGGAAGTAATTTGGGAATTACTCACATTTCCGGGCCGGATTCTGTCACTTTGGAGATATTGCAGAGGCTGGTGTGGAGTCTCCACTATGATGTCTTCCCCCTGGATGAACGGGCAGTAATTCTTCAATGCCCACACCGTTGCCAGGAGTGCCTTCTCACAATCGTCGAAATTTTCCTCCACAGAGGATAAAGTTTTACTCGCATAGGAGATTACTTTATTGACCTTGTCATGCTTTTGATATAATACTGCAGTCAAGCATGTATTAGAGAACCCTGTCTCCAAGAAGAACTCCTTGTTTTTGACAGGGTAAGCTAGGCAAGGCGCTTGTGTGAGGCTTCTTTTGAGTTGTATTACTGCCTCGGCTTGTTGTGGACCACAGTCCCACTTGACGCCCCCCTTCAAAAGATGAATCAGCGGTCTTGTGATCTCTGTGTAGTCCTCAATGAACTTTCTACTGTAATTAGTCAGTCCAAGGAGGCTCCTTAGTTCCCGCAGAGTTGTGGGGTCTTTCAATTTCTGGAGTGCTTCCACTTTCTTTTCCTGGGGACAGAGACCCTGAGGAGTAATCTCATGCCCCAAGAAATTGACACAGGTTCTACACCATTGTGCCTTTTGAAAGGAGAGTTTTGCTCCGGCAGCCCTCAACTGTGTCAGAACATAACGGATCTCCGCTATGTATTCCTCAACAGTTGAGCTTTTGATGAGAACATCATCTACATAGCCCAGGTTGCCCCTCTCACCCAGGTCGGGCATGGCCTTATGTAGAAAAATGTTGAATTAATTGCCGGAGTTGATGTATCCAAAGGGAGTCCGGGTCCATGTGTTCTGCTGCCCCCAAAAGGTAAAGGCCAGCTTGTATTGGTCCTCCCTACTGACAGGTACGGTCCAGTATCCATTGGTCTGGTCTATTGCAGTGAATACCTGTGACCCCTGGATCTGGGCCAGCCCCTGGTCAATGTAGGGAAGAGGCCATCGAGAAGTATGGACCCGTTTGTTGAGCTCCCTAAGGTCGACGCAGAGTCTCCATTGGCCGTTTGGCTTCAATATCCCCAGCACCGGATTATTGAAGGTGCTGTGGACTGGACGGATTATCCCACGGGACTCAAGGTTCTTAATTATTTCAGTAAGGGACTCCATTGATGCGAGAGGCAAGCGGTATTGCTTCACAAACACTGGAGTCCTGCCAGGGTCTGTGGGAATTGTTGTTGTGTGGATGTCGGTGCGACCACCCTCATATGAGTCCCCCGCAAAGAGATCTTGAAAATCTAAGAAAACTTGTTTCAATGTTTGCCTTTGCTCCAGTGTCTCACAGGCATCAGCTAGGTTGACTCTCTCTTCAGCCATCTGCCTGAAGCCTGGAAAGACTTCTGGTTTTGCTATCTCAGCGGCCTCCTCCAGCTGGGTGGAGAAGTCCCTGGTCAAAGTGTTGATTTGGACTGGTGGCTTCAGGTGGGAAAGGCAATCCTCATAGACCTGGAAAATCACCTCATCCCTCCTGAAGTCACAGGTCACATTCTCCTTACCATAAGGGCAGGAAGTGTACACCAGGAAGTTCCCCCCATGCCGGGTAAAGATCCTGTCTGGTGTTGTGTTGTCATCGCTATCACTGTCAAAACAGTCCTTGGGGATTGGTCCTAACAGTTCATTGGCTAAATCTATGGAAAAATGTTGGTCATCAACCGCCATTCCAATAAGGGTGCCTGCGGCTAGAGTGATACTCTTTAAGTCGATGTTATCCACCTGTATTGGAATGGTGTCATGTTCTATGTTGACTAGTGGTGTTGGGTTTACCCCTAACCCTTGCTGTTGGAGAGAAGCATTTAGATGAACATAGGCATCAGAGTTTTTCAATTTCTGTCCTCTTTTAACTTTCACTTCCAGGGAGAATTGTCGGGTCCTTTCTGGGATGGTGACTTCCTCTCCAATCGGAATTTCAACTGCATACGGCAGCAATTGAGCTGACATAAATGCTTTCTCTGGGTCATCAAAGCCCATGGGATTATCCGCTAATCGGGACCAAGCTTTGAACTTTATTAGGTCAAACTAATGGCAAAGCGATTGAGAATGTCACTGCCTAAGTAAAAGGCGGCAGTGACGTCTAGCACGACCCGACAATTATGGACTATGCTCTTGTTGCCTATGGAGATTTTGAGCATACACCTGCTTGGCAGGAGATGTTTGGAATTGGGTGTTTCCAGATCCATTTCCCATTTGTCTATGAGTCTAAATGTGGGAATGGCTGGATCTTTTGGGAGTTGGCGGAACATGGCTTCGCTGATGAAGCTCTTACCGTTGTTCACACATACTCGGGTGAGAACAGAGTCCTTCCCTTCATTTAACTGAACAGGGATGAACAACTGCTCTCCAATTTGCTGAATATCAGCCAGGCTTTGAGCTGATTTCTCATCTTTCTGGACTATAGGAATGGGAATGTCTGATTGTGGATTGGTAAAGAATTTCAGAGTGTTTCCTTCCAGTGTGGAATGCAACCTTAGACTGGAAGGAAGGTTGATTTTCAGAAATAGAGAGGACCCCCCATCACCAGTTTGTTGTCCTACTGCTATTACTGTCACGTCTGGGATTTGGTTATTCTGGAAGTGGAATTCTACTTGGTCAGATTTTTGTTCAACCATGTGGCAGGTTCCGTTTAAACTAACATGGTTGACACTCTCTTTTAATTTTATTGGTCGGCTAGTCTGGGTCCAGAGAACCTTGTTTACGCAATCTATTAGGGGTGACAACCTTCGCAGGAGGTCATTCCCTAGTAAACAAGGGGTGCCCTCTGGATTAACAACTATGACCGGGTGCTTCACCTTGTGTCACCCAATTTTAATGTCCAAATCCGCAGTCCCCTCGACGGGAATTTCCTTCCCGTCAAAGTTCTGAAGTTGTCCAGGAAGAAGGGTGAGAGGAATTTGGTAATTCTCCCCCCTTCCTGCGTTCAGTTTATCAAAGGCCCTTTTTGACAGAAGGGTAGGTTGGGATCCAGTTTCCACCAGTGCCAAAATTTTACCCTGCCCCTGTATTTGGACCGGGGCATAGAATCTTCCCTCCTTCTCCGCAAGGGGGCACAGATAATGTACATTTTTGGACAACTGGTGGGTTAGTTTTTTACATTTGGACACTGATAGAGAAGAGATTTGGGCAGCACTCTGTTTGGAATCTAGGGAATCTGAAAAGAAAAGATGGCAATTAGATATGGGAGAAGTTTTGGGTTCCCCTGGTTCCGGTTCTGGGCTTCTCCCCTCCCTTTTTGGAGGCAGTCACCAGGATTGGTTTGAACCAAAGGATTTTCATGTTGTTGTTTCTGGGGGTGGATAATGGGCAGCGCTAGCTCAGTCCCCACATATCCCCAGTCTGGATTTGAATCCTTTGGGACCCATTCTTCTTTGGGAGGAGTTCCCCCATCTCTGAAGGAGAAGATCCTTTTCCCAGGATCCTTTGAGGATCCCTCTCCTTCAAATTGGAAGATTTGTACCTCCTCCTCAAAATGGGTCTGTTTGGGTTCTTTGTTTCTCCTACCCCTCCTCTGCTCCTTGGGTGGCAGACTTTCAGGGGCAGGAGATTTTGGTTCTGGTTCCTGGGTTTCCAGGGGCTTTTTACAAGTGAGGAAGGAAGCTTCCTCCAAGGCTTTACACCCCCCTTCTCCTTGTGCCTTCTCCCAGGGAACCGGTGGGTTGCCGGGGTTCTGCCCCTGTCATTGCTCTGGAGCACCATGTCTGGAGTTTGAGGCATTCTGCGCCGGCATGCTCATCTCAGAGTTCTGTTGAGCCCTCAGCATGCGACCCAGATCCTGTGCCATGTTTTTGACCTGGCACTCTAGCTGTGACACCCGCTCAGGCTGATACGGGGTTCTGTTGTTTCCCCTGGGCTGATCCCAGGAAGGGTAGCTATCCCTTCTCTGAAAATACCCCGGGTTTGGAAAATTTGGGTACCCCCCCACCCTTGGCCTCCCCTCTCCCGGATTAGGTTGTCTGGGCTCTGGAAAGTGGGGAAAGAAGGATGGATTGTATTGGGGTTGAAAGTTTTGTGGGTACCTAGGGAAAAAGTTCTGTCCAGGATTTGGGGAATTTCTGCCCTCCTGGGGGAAGTGAGGAGGGAAGTTCCCTGGGTTAGCTTGTGCCTGGTTGGATACTGCCCCTTGGGCTGGAGGAGTCCACACATAACCCAGAATGGGTCTGTTCCCCTTGTAGCGGGGACTAATATAGTCAGGGGAGTGAGGGATCCCATTCATGGGACTACCTCCTTGGCTCCCTGTCTGTGACTGGCCTGAGGACCTTCTGGGCTTGGGATTGCTCTGATTTTGTGCAGGTGGGATTTTAGGCCCCCCATCTCCAAATCTAAAATGGGGGCAACCTTCATCTCTGCCACCTTAGCCGCAGCAGGGGTGTTGGTTATTTTGGGGCTTTTAGCATTATTCTTGTTTTCTATGGGCTTTTGCACCTCATAAATACGGGTGGCCTGTTCAATGACCCAGTCTAGTGATCTTTTCTCATGAAAATCTCTCACTAGTTGGGTCATGATGTACTTTGGTAGAGCGTGGAAAAAAGTATTGACAAATTCTTTGCTGTCCGTGTGCACCCTTTTGGTGGTCTGCGCAAAGGCACGCTTTTAATTCCTGCACAAATTCTTGTGGGGCCTGATCCTCCACACATTGCAAGTTGTAGGCTGCCTTGCGAGCCTCCTGAGGATTTCTGTGTACAGAAAAATGCTTCAAGATGGCCGCCCTATAAATGGACCATCTAGAATGATTTTGGTCCTCCAGCCCCGCAAAGAAGCTGGAGTATTCTGGTGAGAAGTTCCATTTCACATATTGAATACAGCTCTGGCTGTCCTTCAAATGGAAAGTTTCCATCATCTGCTCAAAGAGCTCTAAGCGCTCCCAAACAGAATACTTAGCGTTCTTATGATAGGGCGTGATGACGCTCCTTATCGCCTTGATTTGCTTTAAGGGGTCCTTAAGCAAGGCCCTTTTTGCCTTATTGGCCTTCTTGGTTCGGCTAACCCTGGACCACTCCTCCTCTGACTCAGAGGCACTGCTCCCAGAGGTGCCTGTCTGGTCTTCTAGGCTCTCCTGGATTCTGCGAGCCTGGAACTGGCTGGCAGAATGTGGGGACCTAGTCTCCTGTGTCCTGGGGCGCTCAGTGGAGTCTTCTGATTCCTCCTTGCTCCCAGGATTTGATGAGTACCCCCCCCCTGTCGTGGCTGGGCAGAGGTTTTCAGGATGCCCTTAGTGGGCCTACTCTCATGGAGTTCCCCACTAAATTTCACAGTACTTGGGTACCCATACCCAGATGCCCGCCCATCCATTCCTGGGAGGTGCTGGTCTATGAGCCCCATATTTCTGATTGGATTGAAATCTGCCATCCCCGTTGCCCTTGGCTCATGTGCGCCAGTGGACATGGGGGTGGCAGGGTCCAGGGATTGGAAGAGGTGAAGGCCTCTGGTACTAGGGTTCCTGAGGTTATGCTCAGGTGTTTCCCTTTCCCAGCGAACCTCATCTCTATCAGCCCCTGCTCTCTGTTGCCATGCAAGAACCTGAGCTTTCTGTTCCTCAATCAAGGCCTTAGTAGTCTCTATCAATCTCACTTGCATGGCTACCTGTCTGTGGAGCCTGTCATTGGGCTTCATTACAAGTTTCCCGGTCCGGAATGCGGTGATTCCGCCACATAAAAACACCCACGGAAATTGACATAGTTGCCCCACAAGCAGTGTAAAAACCGTGTCCTCCACCGTTGTTACGGACACGGAAACGGAAATACCATGACCGCGAAAAATCAGAAACAGAGAATCACAATCCACTGCCATCCACAGTCAGCACAAGCTAAATCAACACAGTGAGAAGGCAAAAAGGACCACCAGCATGTCTGCCAGGATCCCTGCCCAGAGGCAATGCAAACAGCGCTTCAGTGAGGCAGAGCTTACTGTATTGGTTGACCATATAGTGCAGCATGCTGAGATGCTGTTTAGTGCAGACCAACGGCATGCAACACAGCAGCGCAGGAAGGAAGTGTGGGCGGAAGCTGCACGCAAGTGCACTGCTGTGGGGGTGACTACGAGGAGCATCAAGGACTGCCATAAGAGGTGGGCGACCTCAGACTGAGGGTGCGGAACCTGATTTCAACACACCTGCAATGCAGCAGTGGGACTGGTGGAGGGCCCCCTTCCCCACTGAGGCTGCAGACATGGGAGGAGTGCTGCAGCAGTGTCCTCCACCTTGAGACCATCCATGGGATTGGTGATGCTGAGGCAGGAGCAAGCCCACCTGCAGATGCTGGTAAGTGCACAAATTTGAATGCAACATGAGTACATGTGGAGGCCAGGAGTGCCCCAAATGACCCATTAACCCCCCCAGCCAGTGCATGATTTCCCACAAAGGACCCATTAACAACCCCCCCCACCTAGCCAGTGCATGATTTCCCACAAAGGACCCATTAACAACCCCCCCAGCCAGTGCCCCAAAGGACGCAATCATGATCCAGATGACAACCCACAGCACTACAATACGTGACCGCTAACAAGCATATGCGTGTGAATGCAATTGTTCACCGATCAACCTGTCTGATGTATGTGATGCACCCATCACGCACCACCACACAACTAATTGCATGCCCTCTGTGTCCCCACAGCCATATCAAGTGACAGTGACACCGTACAACAGCCCAGGCAATCGGCTCCAGCACATGTGCAAGCTAGCGCCCCTGCCCACGAGTATGCCACTAGCAGTTCTGCAACTCTGCCCCCAGTAGCATCTGGTACACATGTTCCGGCCACCAGCACCACCAGCACCACCAGCACCACCATATCCACCATCTCCACCATCCCCATGCCGCCTGCTGCAACACAGTTGCCACAGGTAGCCATCATGCCCACACAATCACCACAGATAGTATCTGCACTGCAGAGGAGGCAGCAAGTAGCAACAACATTGCCCCAGCACTGCAGTCTGATTCAGGGCCACAGGCGCAGGTGCACAACCTGGATGACTTGGCATCGTTTCATAACCTGGAGTTCAGCCCAACATCACTCCACAGTCCAATGAGGTCGCCTACCCCCTCAATGGCTGAGCTCAATGCCCGCATGCAGCAGATGGAGGGGCAGCAGGCACCCTCACCCAGCTGGTGGAAAGGCAGCTTGAGGAATCCAGGCTGCAGAGGGAGAGCTACAGCACATCTGTGCGTCGGCTCTCAAGGTCAATTGGACACTTCGCCAAGACAATAGTGACCCTAGCACGCCATGTGCGGGAGGGCAATAACAACACTTCGAGTATTGCAGAGTCAATGTTTCTAGCCCACCAGGCATATCTTGGAGGTTTGCCACCAATGCCAGCAACAGTGCCATCCACTACCACCACTCCCTCTAGCTCAACCTCTGCCAGTCCACGGAGGTGCTCAAGTCGCCAGGCAGGGCCCTCAGGCAAGGAAGCACAAGCACCGAAGCGCACACGCAAATGATGGCATGTGTGTTTGGCACTGCAGGACACATGGGGACTAGAAGGGTGTAAGGGGGTGGGTACGTTTGGGTGGTGGGGGAGGTCCATTGGGGGGTTAGTGAATTGGGGCCTGGTTGGGGGTGGGTACGTTTGGGTGGTGGGGGAGGTCCATTAGGGGGTTAGTGAATTGGGGCCTGGTTGGGGGTGGGTACATTTAGGTGGTGGGTGGGCACGGGTGTACAACTTCCCTACCCATTGCACCTCCTTCCCTGTTGTAATGTTATCAATATATCATCATTGAAAAAAACATTCATGAGTGGACATCCATCATTTCATTTGCAGTACATGAATTCATTTACTGGCATCGTCATATCCATGCAATGCTGTTAATGTGCAGTCTCTCAAAAGTAAATGCAAATCAGTGCATCCCATGCTCGTTGTCCATCTAGTGCACCCCCGGGAGGAGATGGAGCCATCCCATCCCCATCCCCATCTCCATCCCCATCTCCTTCTCCATCCCCATCTCCTTCTCCATCCCCATCCCCATTTCCATCCCCATCTCCATCCTCTGCGTCTGGGGGCATCGGAATGTTCCTGCGCAGGCACACATTGTGCAGCATGGCACAAACGAGCGTAATTTTACCCGTATTCACTGGGCTGTACAGCAGTGATCCACCAGATCTGCTCAAACAGCGGAACCGGGCCTTCAGTAGTCCAAATGTCCTCTCAATCATGCCACGAGTGCGGACGTGTGCCCTGTTGTACGCCTCCTCATGCCTGTTCCTTGGCCTCCGTACTGGCGTCATCAGCCATGGCGTAAGTGCATATCCAGCATCACCTACATGGGATGTAGATGTGGGGGATATGTCAGTGTTTGTCGTTTCATGGCTTTATCAGATGCATTGCAATGTTGTGTCATTGTTCATTCATGCATATGTGACATGCAGTGGTTGGACCGGTGGTTGATTACCATTCCTGGGTCATAGTAGTGGACGTTGGCATCTGGACATTGTCCAACGCATTGGTGTGCATGTTTACTTTGCCCTGCGGGTGACATTGGTTGGTAAGTATCGCATTGTGCAGTGATGCACACACATGGCAGAGTCAATCAGTCCACTGTGATGATGTTGTCAATGCAGGGAGTCTCATGTGCAGGCATCATGTGCATTGGTGGACCAGTGGTGCATATTGTGGGTGGATGTATGCAGTGGCTCCAGGTGAATGGCTAGTGATACTATCGACTGTGTGTGTCATGTGGCAGGGTGTGTACGGGCACACTGTGGTGACCTTGCATGTATAGGTTGGAGGTGTTTGGGATGTGCTGTCTAGTCAGTGTATGGGCGGGGGGTAATGCATGTGCAGTCGCAGCAGCCCACTCACATTGTTCAGCGCCCTGGACACACACCCCCTTCCACATGGCCTGGCCATTGGCAGCTGTACTCACCCAATAGCCATGTGCTTTGTCTAGCATAGCGTTCCATGTACTGTGGCAATGTTGAATTTCGCAGAACCATTGAGTCATGTGTTGAGCCCGGGAAACATATGCAGCAATGTGTTATCACTTGTGCAGCGTCACATACCATATGTACATTCAGTGAGTGGTACTGATTCCTATTGCGGAACACCATCTCGATGGCACGTGGTACTGTGAGCTCGATGTGGGTGCAGTCGACTGCACCAATGTAATTTGGCATGCCTGCAATGGCATGGAAGGCCAACTTGGTGGCAATGACCTCAGGAAGGGTACGGGGTAGGGCAAAATGTCCGGACACATGGCGCAACAGGGCATCCAGTACTTGAACCAACATTTTAGAGAAACAGGGTTGTGATAGCCCGTGCAGCTCACCAACTCTGTGCTGATAGGTTCCGTGCCAAGAAAATGCAGTACCGACACCACCTTTAGGAGGGGGGGATGGCGGTGGTGATCTCAATCTGGCTGCTGATGTCGTCCGCTATCATGGCGGTGATGTACAGGATTGTGGGACGGTCCAGCCAGTATAATGTGTGGATCTGTCCTGGGGTAAGGTTCCAGGGTGAGACCCGGATGCGTGGTATTGCTGGCTGCCTGCGGGGTGGTGCCGGCTTGACAGTAGGGTTTGCCATGGGTACAGGGTTAGGTAGTTGCCACCTGCGCCTCCGCCTCCTCCTCTGCACCATTACTGCCAGCATGTGCAGTCCTGCCTGTTGGTTGAGTAGCCCCAGTCCCACTGCTACTAGAGCTGCTGCCTGCATGATTCTGTTTGGAGTTGGCCTGGGTGTGGCCCTTTTGTAGGCTCCCAGTGGCCTGCTGGGTCCAGCTGGGCTCATTTGGTGCACCTGTGGCCTCATTCAGATCACCAGGCACTGTTTAACGTCATTTTGGTGGGGGCAGCGATACCGCCCCCGTGGTCACGGTTTTAGCTCCATTTTTGTGGCGGTGTTTCCATGTCCATGCTACTTATGATGCGCGCGGTGTTTCGTATTGCTGGTAACGGGGGTTTTTCCGTGCAGGCGAAGTTTACGGCCGCTTTCACTCCGCGGTGGTGGTTTGTGGTGGTGCTATTTCTGGGTCCGTGGGTCATAATTGGGTGGTCACGGAAACGGTGCCGGTATAGTTATACCGGCAGCGTTAAATCCGGACCGGAGTACTTGTAATGAGGCCCATTGTTCTCACAGAGAGCCTCATTTTCTCTCTGTGCTTCCTGGGTAGTTTTTGAGTACTGGGCCAGTCTTTTCTGCAGGAGGGTTACCTCCTGAGTCCTGTCCATACTGGCCTGGTCCTTCCTTGCTAGAGCCTCTTCCACCCTCCTGATGTGTTCTAACAATCTTTCATGCTCTTTTTAGAGGTCACCCAGTCCCTGAAGGGCCAGGTGATTTTCTTCTACTTTCTCTTTTAAATGACAGACTTCCTGGCCTAAGGTGTCCCTTTCCTGAGCAAGAGCCTGCCTCTGTGCCGCCAGGTCGTCCCTCTGACTTTGAAGCGCACCAGCTTTCTGGCGCTCTTCATCAAATTCTGCCTGGGTGTCTAGGTCTTTCAGGATTAATTTATTGCTCCCTTCTTTCTCTCTGTCTAAGTGGCTTTGCAGGTTGACTACCTACTCTGCGCATGCCCTGTTGAAAGTTATTTGTTGCTCCAGATTTTCCTGGCTCTGCAGTAGGGAGTCCAAACTTTCTTGGTAGTCCTTCTGCAGGGCCAGCATTCTGGTATCCTGGTCTGCCTTTTCCTGCTGCAGGATACCCATGTCCTCTTTTATTTTGATTATGTACTGCCTACTTTCATTTTTGGGCTCTTGGCTCCTCTGTAGCCTCTGCTCAGCAGAGTCCAGATCAGTTTGGGCCTTTCCTAATGCCTGCAGTTGCTTACTTGCCAGATCTTGGCCTTCAGCATATTTATCCTGTATGGCTCCAATATTACATGGACGCGGTAACGTCCATGTAGTTATGGTTAAGTTGGTGTTTCCATAGGAAGAGCATTTTTTGGGCGGCTTATAACTTCGCTCCCTCTGGACGAATCCTCACCAAACTTTGCAAAAAAAGTATATGGCCCACTCTGAATATTTTTCCAAAGTTTGGAGAGGTTTGGTCCAGGGGGGGCAAAGGTATAGGGGGAGTCCCAAAACTTTTGTTTTTTCCCATAGACATAATGGGAAAAACTTTGCGCACGCCTACAGCCCAAACCGCTGGACGGATTTACACCAAATTTGTGGCAGGAGTGGGGGCTTGGTCCTGAAAGCGTGCTTTTGCAAATTTGGTGTAAATCCGTCCAGTATTTTTTTTTTTAAATGACCAAAATGTAAGGCAAAAAAATTAGTGATATCTCCGTTCGCTCCGTGGACGGACTTCCCGGTTCGCTCCGCGGACAGTGCCCTGATTGGCCGAGCGGCTTGCGTGATGTCCGCGGACATGCAACGTGTTCTCTGATTGGACGGCGTGGTGCGTGAAGCATGTCAGATTTTCTGTGGCGCCCGCCATCTTGCATTCGCGGACCACCGCGGACAGCGCGGTGAAACTTGGATTCAAAATTGTATTTAGTGGAGTGTGTTGGTGTGTAAGAGTGTTTGGGGAGGGTGGGGGAGTATGAGATAGGTTCAAAGTTCTGTTTTTTTATATGCTAGACACTTTTGTTGTGTTCGATTTGTCTGCGGACAACAAGGCTGTTCTGAAATGTTCTATGTAAACTAAATGGTAGGGTGTTCTGAGGACGGAGTATGTGTCTGTTTTGTTCGCAAGCAAGCTAAAATTGAGCTAAGAACACTTGCGGTGCCCTTAAATGTTTGTACATAAACAAAATGCGGGTGTCCTGAGGACGCTGTCCGTATTGTACTCTGGCAAGTTGAATGTGTTCTAAGAACACTCGCGGTGTCCTGAAATGTCTGATTACTTACCGGTAGTCTTCATTACTCCTAGTCCTACTCTTCCTCGTCACAGTACTGACGACCCTCCTCACCCTCCCTGCGGGGAAGGTCCCATGCTCCGGCTTGGTAATATGAAACTGAGTGATGTGGATGTGGGGGAGGAGTTATAGGAATTTAAAGAAATAGAAGAAGGTCCTGTGTCGGAGGCAGGGGCCTCATGAAGTAAGTACTGGGAAGAGGAAGAGTGGACGTGGAGGTAATGTTAGCAATTAAACAAAATGGGGGTGTACTGAGAACGCTGTTCGTATTGTTCGTTGTCAGGTTGAAAGTGTTCTAAGAACCCTCCTTATGTCAGTTGACATTACAATTTCCTATGGCCCTTACCCGACTTTTTGTCCACTAAACAAACGATAAATCAGGCTGCTGTGCGTCGACATTATGTGATAATCCTATCACTTGCACCATCGACCTGGCTGACCTGCTTTTGCGACACTAAATCATATCTCCCGCCCCTAAGCCTGACATTATCAAAGCATTCATATTCCCTGTCTCTCTCCGTGACGGCACAGGGTGCGTAGCTAAACGCGCCCAGTCGTCTCCAGTCCTACGCGACTTTACACAGAACCCGGAAAACAACACAGATCATCTCACAACACAACGTGCCACAATTCGGAATATGAAACTGTGATTTAAAAGCAAACAGCAAGATTGTGCATTTCGTAAAGTACTTTTATTTGACATCAAATGTTTAGAGAATATTCAGCGATTTGCATTTGTCTTTGCTGTCGATCCACAAAAGTTCATCTTGAGTCACGTGCTGTTCCTTTGCGGTACACAGGGTGTTGGTTTATGATTAAAGAAGCACTATGGTCGCACTGATAATCGGAAGGCTGTTCCAACAACGAGGCATTAAACCACCATAATGGTTGGTATGTTGCTTCTAGCCGCTACTACCACGTAAGGGCATATTGGTCCTTGGCGATTGTCCCATAAAATGGTGAGGGTCATGAAGTTGTTTAGAAGTAGCTCACCAACCGATCTTCATTAAAAATATTCATTTTATTTATTAGGGCGTGAAACTATTTGCTAGCGAGGATAGTGCAACGGAGTATGTTAACTTATTCCCATTAACTCACCCTCTGTCCTCTGCCTTTTTCAGAGCCCTCTAAGCGACAGGGGACCAATTCGGCGGTGATAGTGCGCGGTAGAAAACACTATGCCACATTTAACGAACAAGTATAACTTAACCGGGATTTAACGCCACGCTATTGTTATTATATTCCGGTATAAAATAATCTAAAGGGTTACTTACATTATATTGGCATTTTCCATTGTCTAAGCATAGTGCAGTCCCAAAATATGACTCTGTCTGTGCCAACGATCTTTCTCATAGTGATATAATATATAAAAGTGGTTTTGTTTCAGAAATTTCATCCTTATCGTGTCTTACGTTTTTGCAACACTCCTTCAAAAGAAGTCTTTTAGCACGATCCCTGTCTGTCAAGGTCAAAAAACAATGGAACCTTATAGTGCGAGTCGTGGGCCTCTCCGGCAAGCGAACAAAAAATGGAAGCAGCTGACCTTCACTGTAAACGACCATAAATTCTTAGTTTGCAACATTCTGTGTTCAGCCATCTCTGAGAAATTGCTTTTTACACTCCATCTTTGTATATTGTTTGCGTGCTAATGAAAAAACTTTGTTAAAGGGACGTTATGGTTCCAAGTAAAACCGAAAAACCCCTGAAATTCGCCAGTTATGGTAAGCTAAGCAACCATAACTCGCGCCACCACCGTGCACTGCTAAGACTAACACCCAGGACATCAAAGATGAAATCACAAATGTCATTGATGACATCACTGATGACATCACATGTGTATGTACTTTTCATGACATATGTGTACAAGGGATTCTTATTATAATGTTGCGAAAAAAGTGTCAAGGATCATTGCAATAAATATCATACCCTAATTAGTGCTTTGAACGATGCATTGATATAAATAGCATTCTATTATGGGTTCTATCTAGTATACTAAGCTACTAATGCAGAAACATAGCATTGTGTGTAGCGTACAAGATGAAGGTATAATATTCGTAATGTTAATATGTTGAATAATGAAATGATCATTGTTAATAGATTTTTGTGTACTGTGAAATATGTAATAAGTAGCTAATAAAACCCATGTATTACATAATTGCATTACTATAGAGAAAACAGAAATAGACAAGAACACATACCAATATACATATACATAGGGTAAATAGCAGCTTTGAAACAGAGAAATCATCATTTATTTGCTTGAAAATAATGCTGTCTTTAAAGCTTGTGTCTTCCCCTAGGTACATGTTTCATATGATGTGGCTGGACTCTAAGGGAATTACTATAAGAACCTACTTGTAGGATATGTCTACAAATAAAATACATTTTTTAGTTTCTGACTGTTACTGAGGAAAACCATGTGGCCTAGATATGCCAGCAAAAGAAAAAAGAGTGAGCCAGAAGAACACTGGCGGTGTCCTGAAATGTTCGTACATAAAGAAAATGGGGGTGTTCTGAGGACGTTGTCCGTATTGTTCGTTGGCAAGTTGCATGTGTTATAGGAACACCCGCGGTGTCCTGAAATGTTTGAAAATAAACAAAATGGGGGTGTTCTGAGGACGTTCTCCGTATTGTGTGACTGCTTAGCTGTATGCAAGGAGGGAATGGCACAGAGAGTGAAGTGGAAATGGTAGAAGGGCTGTCCAAGAGTTACGTGGTCCGTGGACACCGCAGCTGTCCGTGGACAGGGCGTGCTACATCCGGGGTTTTCCAGCAAATCCAGCATGGAAAGAAGACTGTAGGGATCAGCCAATCAGATGTTGAGGTTGTGGATTTGTGTTGAAAGAGACTGTGCGTAGTAAAGATGGCAGAAGTGGAGAAAGTCAGGGTGTTGGTGCTCTGAGATATGTCTGTGCATGGTTTACAACAGTATTCTCAATGCAGGCATGTTGCAAAGAATTTTGATGTTAAAGGAGTGGAGGTCGTGTGGAGCACTGTGCCTGATTGCAATGTACAGGGAATTGTACAAGTTTGTGAAGATATGGCCAGGATCAACAGTCCCCATGTGGTAGTTTTGCACTATGGTGCTTTCCGTTTGGGCTATGTCAGTGCCCCTACTTTGTTGGCAGATTTGGAACACTTGGTTCAAGCAGTAATGAACATCCTTCCAAATGCCAAAGTATTTTTTTCTGGATTACTACCTAGGGCAATATGGGACAATAGTTCAGTTTTTTGTCCTCAGCAAAACAATGCTAGGTGTGTAATCAACCGAGGCATGTGTGCCTTCATGCTTAGAGCTAGTATGTTCTTCTGTAATAATGAGAATATTGATTCCAGTAATGCTGTTTATTTTAAAGAAGATGGCATTTCCTTATCTTTTATGGGAAATGCCATGCTGTTTTGGAATGTAAGGGTTGCTTTGGAGAAGGTTATGTGAAGGTTTTAGGAGTAAAGTAAGAAAAATAGAAGAAAAAAAATACAAAATAACAGGTGTCTGTCAAGCATCTGCAAAAAAAACAAAAAAAACGGCTCTTTTCAGAGCCAACCTCAAAGGGGAAATGGGGCACACTATTTAAATTTACATTCACCACGCTCAGATTTTCGATATGTCCGCGGACATGGCGGTAGTCCGCGGACATCGAAATCACTAGCTAGGGGTTCAGTATGTTCTATGTTACATGTATTTAAAGTCAGGGATATTATGGTTAAGTTTCGCTACTAAAAACCTATGAAATTCAGTAAAAAAACTTTGTTAAAGGGACGTTATGGTTAAGTTGCGCTGCTAAAAACCTATGAAATTCAGTGAAAAAACTTTGTTAAAGGGACATTATGGTTCAAAGTAAAACCGAAAAACCCCTGAAATTCGGCAGTTCTGGTAAGATAAACAACCATAACTCGCGCCACCGTGCACTGCTAACCCTAACACCCAGGACATCAAAGATGACATCACAAATGTCATTGATGACATCACTGATGACATCACATGTGCATTTACTTTTCATAAAAACTCTGTACAAGGGATTCTTATAATGCAGACCAAAAACTGTCAAGGATCATTAGGATAAATATCATGAGCTAATTAGTGCATTAAGCAATGCATTGATATAAATAGCATTCTAATATGAAGTTCTATCGAGTATACTAAGCTACTCATGCAGAAACATAGGCAGTGTGTGCAGCATACATGATGAAAGTGCCATATTCATAGTCTTGCCATGTTGAATAGTGAAATGATAACTGCTTTCTTATATTAGAGTTTTGCGTACTGTGAAACATGTAATAAGTAGATAATAAAACCCACTTAATACATAATTATTACAGACAAAACACAAAGAGACAACAACACATACAAATATGAGTATATACAGGGACAGTGAAGTAAACAAAAAAGCATAAGTAGTAGCAGAAAGAGTTCATAACCTAACTGATTGTCTTTATGCAGAGAAACTATTGCTCTGTTTCAAAGCTGCAACTTACCATATGTATGTGTATCACATGATGTGACTGCACCCAAAGGAAAGGAGAGTGAGTATAATGTATACAAATATGGGCATATACAGGGAAGGTAGAGTAATAAAAATAAAAATATGAGAAAGTGCTGATAACCCTAATGATTATCTTCATGCACAGAAAGGATTGCTCTCTTTCAAGCCTGTGTCTTCCGCTATGTATATGTTTCATATGATGTGACTTGACCCTAAATCAACAAGTATAGTACCTTTTCAATTTTTACTTCCTGACTGTTACTGAAGAAAACTATGTGGCCTAGATATGTCAGTAAAGGGAAAAAAGGGAGAGCCAGACATGTGATGTTATCAGTGATGTCATCAATGACATTTGTGATGTCATCTTTGATGTCCTGGGTGTTAGTGTTAGCAGTGCACGGTGGCGCGAGTTATGTTTGCTTATCTTACCATAACTGCCGAATTTCAGGGGGTTTTCGGTTTTACTTTGAACCATAACGTCCCTTTAACAAAGTTTTTTTACTGAATTTCATAGGTTTTTAGTAGCGCAACTTAACCATAACGTCCCTTTAACAAAGTTTTTTTACTGAATATAGATATAGATATGCCGCTATTTTGGCAATCTTGTTTTGCTCCTCCTTGCCTTAGGGGCCATATGTAGTTCACTCAGGGCCATATGTAATGGACCCTGATCCTGCCATGTATCTAACCCTGTTGCAGTGATCTGTTCTGTGATTGCCTGCAACCACACATTCTGATCCTGCTCGGTCCATTCACCTCTCACAAATAACTTATGCAATAGGTGTTCTCTAGCCATATTGATCTCTATCAATGTCGCCATTCTGGAAATATTAATTTCCTTCCTGACTTACAGAAGTTTTATTTTATTTTTGCAAAACAGACCGTTTCATTAGAGCGTTCCCTTTTGAGGGGTGCTTTTCACAGTGTAACACAGCGTTGTAGCCCAGCAGGGATTTATGTACCCTGTCAGTTAGCCCACTGTATTAAGCTGTCACAAGTGGTATATCTAATTCAGAAATCCCAGACACGAGCCCCCAATCTGTAAGTGGTTTCAACCCAGCACTCCACCTAAGTCAATGCTTAGCGTGTGATGCCCAGCTGGAACCCTTAATTATATATTTTTATGTCTAAAGTTCTTTTATTTCTGAATGATGTATCCTTATATCACGCCCCTCTCTTTGAATCCCCCGGTCTCACTGAACCAAGAAGTAGGTTGTTTTGCAAAGTTGAAAGATTTATTTTATGGATTTGAACAAGATATATATCACACTTTTATGAATTTGAACAATATCTAGATATCACAGTATTAATATTTATACAATGATCACCAATAGGTGATATTACAATCAACAATCTCTTTAATCAATAGGAGTATGGATGAGAAGAATACTGTAGCGTAGAATAAAACTTTGTTTGGGTTCAATGAAATGCAATGAAAGGAAATTAATGCAGCACAGAAATAATACTTTTGTGTGTTCAATCAAATGCAATGTAATCACTCTTTCCCCCTGATACTACTCAATCCCCCCTAATATGCAATATAGAGATGGAAGGAGAAAAAACAGGTTTCTGGAATAAACACTCTACAAATGCAGTCTCAATCCCAATTCCCCCAGCAAGCTTAGAGAGAAACGGGAATGATTTCAAAACAGGTCAATTGCTTTTTAATGTGATTTTAAATGAATGGGAAAAATGCTAAAAATGGATTTAATTCTCTAAATGGGATTCAAAACCAGTGGGAGCCACTTTGGATAGCTTCAGGTAAACACTAGCAATGAGGATGAATGACTGGCAGATTGGAAACTGAATTCAGAGGTTGAATGCAAGAAATAGCTATTTTACATGTGATGAAATTGAGTCAAATGCAGAATCGCAGCAAACTTTTCAGCGTGCGAGAAATGCAATTACAGAAGAACTACAATGATTTGTTTGAAAGCTGAGGATGTTAGCCTCAATGTAACCCTTAAATTTCGTTTTTGCATGTACGGTTCAGAAGTTATGAAGGTTTTAGTAGAGGTTGATTTTTTTTAGAAAGAGTCAAGATTTTCAAATGAAAGATGCGCTTTTGAATATTACAAACAATAATTTTCTTGGCACTAAGGAGACTATGAAGATGCAAGATACCCAACGGTACAGCCACCAGAACAGGGCACCTCCACTCTGACTTTTGCCCGCCGAGACACTTGTCTTCCTTCAGCAAATATATTAGCGCAAAGATGATATTATCACTACAATTAACAAAGGACTATATGGATGAGGCAAAGATTCAGAACAGACAAAAGAGATTCTACAATGCAGTTCTGGATATGCTGGAATGGGTTGGATAGCATTACTTAAGGATAAAAGATTGGCTATGGACAATTCTATGCTAAATACACACAACTATGGTTTGGAATAGCCCCGTCAGGATCTGATCAAAGGGTTTGGACTGGAATTCGGCTAGCCCACCAGACAGGATTCAGGCACCCGGTTCTGCACTCAGCACAGCACTGTGGTCTCTGCACGGCACTCTGGACTGGATCTGACGGGTTGGTTCTGGAGTTTACAGCTATCTGGTTTCAGCTCTGCTCTACTGGTTTGGATCTCTGGGTTCTGGCAAGAGTTCTTGGCAAGAAGCAGAAAACAGCACAGCCAAGCTGTTCAATCTTTGATGTGCCCCTTGGAAGTCTGGGGGTAAAATCAGGTTGCAAGATTTTAAAGGCCAAGCTGAGAAGGGTTCAGCTTTAGAGTTGGGCCTTCTGCTTTCAGAGTTCTGGAGTCTTGGATCTGGGTTCTCTTGCAGAACGCTTCACCAGTAAATCAGTTGATGGGTGAATGTGTGTGTGTTCTAGGTCCTAAAACAGTCCCTATTTATGTATTTCCTACAGGGGTGGATAGGCTGATTATACTAAGCCAATCCTCTAGGAATCTGATTGGTCAGAGTATTTCCTCTCTCCTGATTTGAGAAGGAAACCTAGTGTCATAGTGATGCTGCAATTTACCATCCAGGGAAAAAAACCTCCCCTTTGTTTCTACGCAGAAAACCTATTCTTCATTTACAGCATATTTACAATATCACCAACTTGCTAATAATACATATTCACATCACATAATTAATAAAGCACGTATCCGTCCGAGTCCCATCTTCTTGAGAGTTCCGGTTCCAAACTGACAGTTTTTTGCGCTTTTGGTTGGTTACACAGTTTCAGATCTGTACACATTTTTCCAAATACATGCTCATGACATCTGGGCATAATCCTGTAAACTTTCATATTCCTAGCATGATCACAACTGCTGCAATATCAACATTTTAGTAGTCCGGTCTCTGAATATCGCACAGGGTTCAGAGTAGTTTCAAACTTGAGCAGCATTTTCATATTAACAACCTATAAAATACATATTTGTCCAAATGGTTCACAGTTTTCTATGAGTCTTTTTCCAAAAAGATATTTCCTTGAAGTTTCAGCTACACATATCAGTCAAGCTCCGCCTCCAAGGTTTGGCTGGGCCAGAGCAACCTGAGCCACTTTTCCTTTGGCAGTTGGTTTCTGTTGACTCCAGAATTTGCATTTCCTTTCAGTCAAGGGAGTCTTTTGTCTCCACTCAGAGCAACAGGCCAAGATCTCCTCCCACTTCCATTAACAACTCAATGCCAGTTCCTGAGCAGAGAGCAGGAGGAAGATTCCTTTGTTTGGGGAGAAGCTGTGGAATGTCTTTGAAGTCCAGTGTGACTGCCATTAGTTCACTTTAAAACACTGTTTAAAAATGGGCTTTTCTAAAATACAATTTACATTTTCTACAAATATACACACACAGTCTTTTTAAAACATAAAAATAGAATTGTAGCAACCCATATTGCTATTGATGGCAAGTCTCTTCTTTTCTACAATTTGATTTTAAGACACAAGTTTTAAACTGACAGTATAAGTAATGAGAGCTTCTGACACAGGCGAGCGGCGGTACTGCACCCATATCCGACATATTTTTCCAAGCAAGCACCTTTTGAATGTGGATTTTTTATGATGAAAGGTGTTTTTGCTGACATTGTGCTTATGGGGATTCCTTAAATAAAGTGATGGTAAACACCCCACAAGGATGTTGGATCTTCTCTGCTGTTTGGGAGCCATGATTTTGCACTTTCAACAGCCAAGGAAAAACGGATTTTAAACACTTCTGGATTTTCCTGGCAATGCAGCACTGCCTTTTCAAGCAGTTCTATTCCACTCTGTGGGCAGCCCATTGATAGGTTTTGGCAGTGTGGTCTCCTGTTTTACCACTGACATAGGCAAAATGGATTGGCAGCCTATTTTTCGGGTTTTCCTACGCACTTCTCACAGATTTTTAGCGCACGTAAGGCTTTTTGGCGGCCATACTGTTGTTTTTGATGAAAGCAACACACAGGGATGTTGCAGGGCAGAGCCAGTGGGTTAGAACATCCCACAGATAGGACCATGGCCTGCAGGATAGAGTAAAAGCTAGTGCCTGGTTGGAGGACTCAATTTCCCACAGGAGAGGTAGTTAGTACTATTTTGTCTGAGCTTTCATCGCTATGTGCATTCTGAAGGTAACAGTAGCTGTCTATCTGGGTGTCAGGTGGGAGGTGAAGCCCATGAGGCTCATTACAAACAGCCAGGTCTGAATGTGGGGTGTTCGGTGGGGTGTTCAGTGCTGTTTGTCAGGAGAAGGAATTTTGTCTTGGTGGTTTTCAGCTTGAGGTAGGCACTGAACATCCAGGTGTAGATCAGGATGAGGGAGGCCTTGAGTTGGTGGATGACTTGAGGGATATTTTCAGTTAGAGCTCTTTATCATATTGTTGGATGTGGATGCTAGTGTAGAGAAGACCGTCTGCAGGGGCATCACATAGAAGATGAAGTGGCTCCTGGTAGCTGTTGCAGATCATGAGTGAGAGATTGGATCCCTGCGGGTTTACACAGGTAAGGAGTAGGGGTGTTGTCTGGACGTATACATATGGACAAGGCGATGGAAGAAAAACGCCAAGGAATTTCCCTCTGATTGCCATGTGTTTGTGTGATATTTTGATGAGGGCTTAATAGCATTCTTTCTCAAAGGACCTGGAGAGAACAAGAAGTGGCAGGAGGCAATTTTTCTGTTGCCATGGATGCAAAGTGCAATGTCTACCATTTGGGTGGTGACAGTCTCTGTGCTGCATCTGGGTCTAAAGACTGAGTTATCAGATTGTAGCAAGTTGTTGGCATCAATGTGTGCTGGCAGTTGGGTGGTAACAACCCTTTCAAGGACCTAGCCAAATAAAGGAAATCGTGTGATGGTATCTTATTTGCTGAAGTTATCAAAATTTGGACGACTGGTCTCTGAATTAGAGGCCTTTTAATCAGTCGTTCAATATCATCCACTGAAAACTTTCATTCATTTTGTGGAATGACTACCGGGGCAAAAGAGGCCTTTGATTGATATGACATTTCTATGTGTTTTGCCCAAGATTTCTCTGACACTGCATTCGTTTGTAAATGACCCTGGGATAAAGTTGAATCATTAGCCAGAGTTCACACATTTTTTGTGTTTTGAGAGCATGGCCTCTCCATCCCTCTGTTTTATAATGTATTGTCTCCCTCTCAGCCAATTTTTATGTTCCTTTTTTGCTTCCCTGGCCTGCCCAGTGTACTCTCCATTCAAATAACTGGAGTTTCTCAGCTGTCCCAGAGTGCATCTTAATGCACGTCTCTTCAGCTGAATATCTTCATCAAAATGGCTTCTTAATCTACCATATATGCAATTTTTTATATTTGCTCCTTGATCACAACACTCAGATATGAAATCATTAAAAGACCAGGACAATAAGATTGAATATTTTTCTTCATAGTTATGAGATTTAATTTTGAATCTACTTTCTTGCAAAATGTGTTTTTATTACCTACTTTCTTTGTAAAAAGATGATGTCCCTTTGGGTGGGCAATGTAGTCAACATGTGTTCCTCCCGGTGGAGCGGTCAATTATATAGACAAAACTGCCGTAAGTGGTCTATGGTCACTAGTTGGCTCTTCTAACATTTTTAGTGATTGGCAGCATTCAAACAGAGAGGCCAATAATGCCAAACAACCGAGATGCGGCCTCTACCAAGAAGTCGAGTATCATTTCATGAAATCCTTCAAACAAGTAATGTTAATTCTATCAATGATGACAGCATGCTTGCTGAAGCCTCGCTGCTCAGTGTGCAGTTGGTGACCTCGGTAGATGATGTATACTATCCCAGTGTTAATGTGAATAATGTCCCTATCTTTGAAACGGTATCCTCATTTAGGACGGAAGTGGGCGAGGGTTTGTCTCTTTTAACGGAGCATGCAGTTTCCTATGATTCAGTGGATCAGAATAGGGCGAGTTTTATTGGACAACCAGAGTTTCAGCAGACTTGACATCATAAGCTGTGTGACTTGGAGAGGAAAACAAGGCTAACGTCGCCAGAACTATATGCCCTAAACACAACTTTAAGCTTGTCTGCCGTTTTACATGATAATATTAGATCTGAGTTTGCAGCTCACACTCTACAGATGAGCGAAATTAAGTTGAAATCAGATGATATCCGATCTGACATAAGATCTGAGCTGGCAGCCCACACCTTACAGATGAGCGAAATTAAGGTGAAGCTGGAGGACATCGAAGCCTTGACAAAGAATTTAAACGCATGACCTAACAAGTCTCATTACTTTACAATGATTCCTGCTGAGCTGAATTGAACCATTGCAGCAGTGTCATTATCAACTAGAAATGGATCTATTCAGATGTCTCCCAATTCGCCCTGTGTGCAGGGGACATCCTAGGTGAACTCTGTATCATCTAAGGCAAAAGTGAAGTCGATAAATGGGACAAAGCAAAGGACTAAGAAAGCTCCGCGAAAAATTCCATTTCCTGCCTCTTTAATATCAAACCACAACGGTGGGAGTACATCCACAAATCTTACTGATGGGATGCCCTTAACTGATGTGGTGGGGTTCAATTTGGAGGTTCCAACTTTGGTTGAGGTGGCAGCTGGAAATAAAAATTCTGAGAGCTGGTCGGTACAACTAGACATGGCGGTTTACGCTAGATTGAGCATGGCAATCTCTCGGATGGAGCCCTTTAGTCATCATGACCCAGCTGTGGCAGGTTCTGAGATGGTCCATAGTCAATTGATCGACATGAATAGCTCAGTGGAATATGTTGAGATGAACCCCCGGGTATCGTAATGGCCATAGTGGCTACTGTGTGCCACACTAGTTCTCAGATAGACATAAATAACAGTGGCTGTAACCTGCCTATTATATACCCCACTTCCCAGAAAGGTGGGTCGAGCAGTCCGGGGCCCCTAGTGCTGAAAAGGCACTGAACGCACCTATCAAAGCCCTTACTCCGGCACATCATGCACAAAGATCTCGGTCAGGTTCGGGGAAGTCATTGATAACCTTGCAGTGTAAAGGGGTAAACACCTATTCAATTTTTCAGTCCTCGATTGTAAACTCACAGGAGAAAGCTCCTCTGACTGGTCACATGCCATCTGTTCCCCATTCATTGCAACCTGTTAATGTCACTATGAAAATGTTGAATCCTGAAGCAAGTGCAGTTGTAAGGCCCCCTTTACCTGCACCTCGAGCGCAGGTTCTAACAAATTCAGATCCTCCACCAATACTTTCACAGGGAGGTGGAGCAAAGTCTTTCCCAACTTTTCAATTATCTGCAGATAATTTGCAAGGGAAACATGACAATTTCCAAAGGAAATCTCCGCTATTTGAACAACGGTAGTACTCTATGCTGTTCAACATTCATTGCATCCTATTCAAACTGACATTGGTTTAATGAATCCTGATGTACTCCCTGAAAACTCTTTGATCCCCATTTTAAAGAGAGGAAACAGTGATGCACTATCGGTAGGATAGGGCTTGGAACATCGAAGCACTATCAGATGACCTATTTAACTGACCACAATTTGAAGAGGTTCTGGCTCTCCAACAACGCTTTTGAATTACATATGGACAAATCCCATGAAACATTCCTAGCCCAGTCAGCGCCATTCAAGTGTATACTTGAATTAATGGTAGAACCCGAGGGTCCAGTGATTCCAAATAGACAAAACATATTCAGGTTGATTCACAAGATCCCCTGCTTACGACTTCACAGTTCCCGAGATTTAGAAAGAGTGTATTTCGTGAACAATGAGAGAACTGATTTGGTGCACTTAACAATATCTTCAAGATTTGTTGCAAGAATGCTCTTATCTGAAACAGATCACTCAGATTGATGGGTTACAATTTAGTACCATGTCTATCAAATAGTCTATGTATGCATTCTAGCTTGGTGGAGTCTGGGTTTAAACCGTGGGTGAAGGTACCCTTGAAAGTCACCTTTCAGAATAATTCTTTGACTAGTATGTCAGTGCAAATAGCAATACTATCAACGCATAATATAGCAGAAGATGTGAATTATTGGAGGTGGTTGTCTGGGACTTTGCCATCAACTTTTAAAAAACTGGGTACAAGATGGACTGGTCTTTAGCCCTTCACCTCAAGACTCCAAATGAACGATCTAAATATAGAACTCGAGGGGATATAATAGTTTAATTAATAATAAGGTTATGAAGGGCATGCCGATGGATAACCATGTGATCCTTCTACAAGAAATGTGGCTGACAAAGTTAGTCTCTCTGGACGGGTAATACAAGTGGTACCGAAAGGACAGTTTGTTAGGGATTCTTTATTATAAACACCTATTGAAATCCGATGAGATCACCCTTGAATACCTTTATGTTGAGCGTCTCTGAGATTTGTGAAAATATTTGCGTTGAGGAAACAGGATCAAATTTACTTTTAGCTGGGGATCTTAATTCGAATTGTCGGGATAAATCCTGGGTGAAGAACCCTCTGAATTCATTTGGGGAAAAATGGGGCAAGCTTTTTAAGTTCTGGGTTCTGAATATCGCAAATGGTAACCTGGCGGGAGATATCCCAGCTAGGCTGACATGGTCTAGGGGTGCCACCTTCTCCTATTTTGATTTCATCTTAATTTCGCTCATCTGTAGAGTGTGAGCTACAAACTCAGATCTAATATTGCTATATAAGACGACAAACAAGCTTAAAGTCGTGTTTAGGGCAGATAGTTCTGGCGACGTTAGTCTTGCTTTCTTCTCCAGGTCACACAGCGTATGATGTCAATTCTGCTGAAACTCTGGTTCTCCAATAAAACTCACCCTATTCTGATCCATTGAATCATAGACCCTGCATGCTCTGATAAAGGAGACAAACCCTCGCCCACTTCCATCCTAAATGAGAATACGGTTTCAAAGATAGGGGCATTATTCACATTAACACTGGCATAGTGTAAAGCATCTACCGAGGTCACCAACTGCTCATTGAGTAGTGAGGCTTCAGCAAGCGTGGTGTCATCATTAATAGAATTAACATCACTTGTTCGAATGCTTTCATGAAATGACACTAGACTTCTTGGTACAGGCCGCATCTCGGTACTCGTTTAGAAAGATGGATAAAAGTCTTCTGTTTTCTTCTGTGATAGCGCCACTAGGGATTTAACCCAACTTTTTTTGGGTTACTATTCAAGCTCACGCCCCTCACCAGATGTTTATTTATTGTTGACACAGATATGTTTAAGGCAGTATGTTGCATATGTGTCAAACATGAGTGACTAAGAGTTCCTCGTCAGCGTGCTTCGGTTCAGTGGCCGTGTTGGTGTTCTTCGTTGGTTCATTTGGTGATCTACAGGGTGAGCTCACTAAAATAGAGCATTGAGCAACTGATGAGCCATCCTCAGGCTCGATCATGGGCACCTCTGAGGGAAATGGCTGACTAGAGTCACACCGGTCAACCAACAAAACATCCAGTTCATGAAGAAAAGTGCCTGGGGAAAGGGCATTGATGGTTAATGGAGCGCCACCTTGAGAGGCCGGTAAAGGCAAGGGGACCGGAGTCTCACTAGAGCCAGCAACATGAGCTCTTCTGCGTCGATCGTATATAGTCAATTATCAGTATGTGTATCGGCAAACAAATAAAGCAGCGTGGCTCCAAGATCAGCCTCACCACTGCTGCTGCTTCTACTGCTCGCCGCCCGCCCAGTCCTCTGTATCACTGTAACACTTCCTGCACTTCGCGCGCTTCGTACCAGGGAGGGCTATTTAAAAGTGCTGCCTCTCTCTCTGTTAAGATGAAAGTGAACTAGAGCTCCAAAATATAACGTCCTCCTCCAACAAACACAGCCTCCACAGTAACACTTCCTGCACTTCATGCCAGAGAGGGCTATTTGAAGAAGCTGCCTCTCTCGCTTTTAAGGTAACAGTGCACCAGAGCTCCAAAATATGACCTCCTCCTCCAACAAACACAGCCTCCACAGTAGCACTTCCTGCACTTTACACGCTTCGCACCAGGGAGGTCTATTTAAAGGTGCTGCCTCTCACTGTTAAGATGAAAGTGCACCAGAGCTTCACATTATTATGTCATCCTCCAACAAACACAGCCTCCACAGTAACACTTCCTGCACTTCATGCCAGAGAGGGCTATTTGAAGACGCTGCCTCTCTCGCTTATAAGGTAACAGTGCACCAGAGCTCCAAAATATGACCTCCTCCTCCAACAAACACAGTCTCCACTGTAACACTTCCCTTCATTTTCTTGGTGGCAAGGTTGCTTGGGAAGTTGAAGTATGTGTTGGTGTGTGTGAGAGACATGGTGGTGACCATTTCAGTGAAGTTGTAAATAAAGGATATGTTGTGCTTGGGTGGTATATAGACGAGGCTGAAGGTCAGTATATGTGGGACAGAGGGGAAAGTGGCAGCAGAGCGCATTGAAGGAGCTGATGGTGGCTATGTCCAGTCTGTTTCAGGGTCAGGATGTTGTGTGGCTGATGCTGAGTCCTCTACTGGTCCATAGAGGCCTGCCTCTGAGTTAAATGCTGCAGCTGTTGGGTTGTGACGTCCAGTATGTGGGTAGAGGTGGGTGACAGTCTGTTTTCATTAATTAACAACAGAATGCTACACTTAGAGAATCAACATACATATCACTTTTTTGGCTAATGCATCCTAGCATCAAAGAGATGCAATGCAAGGCTCCCCTCCGGACACAAGGCCTCTATGCTCTTGACACAGGGCACCTGGAAAGAGATATGCACGCGGATTTCAGGGTACTGCTGGTCTGCATGAATCAACACCACAGCAACTCTATCTTGTATTGTCCCTCCTCTCCCACCAACATAACTTATCCCTCTCCCATCGATGAACAGTGCATCCAAGCGGTGGGTGGTGCTAATGTTTCGATGGAAGGGCCCCAAACACGAATATCCTGATGTAACCGACTGGTGCAAAGATGCCAATGTGTTCACGGCTGAGACTAGTGATTTATGAAAGGAATGCACCACCACATTTACCAGCCTGCTTATGTCTGCAGGGGCAGACAGTCCTTTAACAGGGGCTAAGATTTGATGGGCTTCAGTGTTCCCTTTAGCTGTTTTGCTTTGTGTGCCTGCCAGTGCATTGCTCTTTGTTGATGCATTGTTATTCTGTTGAATTCTCCAGTTCGGGACCTGAACTTGCACTTTAAAATACTATGGGCTTCATTACGAGGTTGGAGGTAGTCATGGCGCTATTAGCGCCATGACTACCTCCAATACCGGTACCTTGTCCGGTCCCGTTCAATGGGGACTTACCGATCTATTCCGACCTTTGCGGGACCGGTAAGTCCCCATTGAAAAAGCCATTCCCCATTCCCATTTCAGCCCCCATAGGGCTCAATGGGAAGGTGCTCATAACGGTACCGCAAATTGCGGTACCGTTATTAGCTCTGAAGTCCCTTAACGGGTCCCTTCCATAACGCCTGGTAAAACCAGCCGTTAAGGAAGGGGCCCGCTAAGGGACCTCGTAGTAGGGCGGTAAGGGATTACCGGCACCGGTGCCCTTACCGGTGCCGGTAATCCCTTACTGCCGACCTCGTAATGAGGCCCTATGACTGTTTTTTTGGGTCAATGATTTCAAACAAATAACAGTTACTTGTAAAAACAAAGTTTGAACCCTATCCCTTTAGTCACCCACTTGTCTTTCAACAGGTAGTGATTGGAGTCAGTCGCTCTTTTCCCTTTCGGGGGCACAACATTGGAGAGCAACGTATTGTACAGAAATATGTGGGCTTGCTGGTAAGGTCTTGACCCAGCACTAAATGAGGGAATTCTTTGGTTTGCATATATTCCCCCACCACTCTTCTGTTGGTTACATGTTTTCTTTGTGGTCTACTAGCATTTCATAGACCTCAGCATGTCATTCCCATTTAACCCCTTAAGTGCCATAGACGGACCAGTATGCTTGTCCTTTTTGCATAGACTTGCATAATAGCCTGGCACTTATACAACTCAATATTATTCTTTTGACTGCCCTACAAAGGAAAACATGTGGATTCAGGCAAAGCTGACATGTAACTTATCCTGGATCAGCGCCATCATCATTTCAGACTTACTAGACCATCATGCAATCTCCCTGTTTAATACTATCCACCTCAATGGTACTCATGTTATCATCATGAGAGCAATAAGGGACGGAGTCAAAGACACCCGACGTATGGTTTGTCGGCATTTCAGAGATAAATGTCTGCTATGACATTTCCCTATTTCACATATCTCTTTTTAGTGATATCACTCTCAAAATAATGTACGGTTTAATGAGGCCCACCTGACATGTGGCATAATCGGCCCCCTCCCTGTTGGTCTTAAATAATGCCCCCCATATCAAATAATCATAATTTCATACTATATACCACTGGAAAAATTAAATGGAATGTTGAGTGGAACATGTCTGACGCAGGGATGGCCTTTCACCAAAATGCCAGGCGTAGAGGAAGTGACATCGCATGACTCTTGACCTCTGATGGCATCACAGGAAGTGATGTCATTTCACCTCACCCCGAAGTGACATCACAAGAAGTGATGGACCATGACCGTTTACCCCTTGACAGACAGGAAATGGTCACACATAGCATTGTTTCTAAGTGTACTACCTGACAAATATGGTTACAATATCACTGTAATGTGATAACATGTCATACGAGAATGGATCACCATATGTATCGGCAGAAAAAAACATGCTGTAACTGCAACTTGTGAAAAGCAGAATACATAGTCCGAAATGGATGCTTATTCTACTCTAAATGCTTTTTGGAGTATTTTGCCTGCATTGTGAATTTAAGGTGTTTAAGAACAGACTAAATCAGGGACTCACCCCCTGAAGTGTGCCTGAAATAAACCTTAAAAGAGACTAGCAATTATTTTTTAGAATTCCAGAAAGACAATTTTTTTTGTTATTCCTCTTCTTTCTTATTTAGGGTCACTACTCAAAGTGTTACACTTGTGGACTCCCTCGTTTTTTTTAAGAAGCCTGAAGAAGAAAGCCAGCCATTCCAGAAACAAAGAGCCACATGGTGCTGGCCACAGACCAGGAGCTTCAATTTGTAAAAACAAAATAAAAAAAAAAGAACACTTTTTTTGTACTTTTTTTTTTAGGGGTAGCAAGGGAGACCACAGGGGTAGAAAGGGAGACCACTTGCGACCACTGGTTACCCCTAAATGGCGTCCCTGGCCTGGTGGGCACCTGACTCTGCCCCAGTTCTACCAGCCTTTCAGAGACCTCAACCTTCCTGAATCTCATGATTGTCATTTTATGACTTTCATATGGATGAAAAGTGGAGCCAGGATCATCGGTCATGTGCCTGATTCTTCCTCAGACTGATTGGCCTTCCAGAGTTAGTGGCCTTTCATGAAGTCTTGCTATTTTGGACGAAAGCCTGAGTCAGGCATTGACCTAGCAACCTACTTTGCTTCAGTCCAGTTAACATTTTGCTTGTACCAGCCTGATATGAAGTCTCCCCATTTTGTCATAATCGGCTTCAACCAAACTCATTTATTGCCATCAGAAGGATGAAAGGATGAGGCATACACATGCCATGTGACTGGCTCTTCTCAAGCTCTACTAGCCTTGTAGAGATATTTCATGAAATCTCCCTATATAACATTGCCCAGCTCAACAAGAGTCTTTTGATCACACTGAGAAGGATATAAGGTTGAAGAAGACACAGGATATAAGGTTGAATATATTCTTCCTCTGCCCTACCAAAGTGAAGAGTTACCAGACTGTGCTATGTATGGGTGCAGATGTATAGCTGTAACACCATGGTGGCATGTTTTTGGGTATAAACATTCATTAATAAGAGGTTGCAAAATGTCTCAGTGTCCCTAAATCTAAGAGGGGTTTCCCCACCTCAAAGAAAACTAGTGAAAATGTCAGGAAGTCCAAAAGTAATAAGTTTGTCACTGTTGTGTCTCCAACCTACCTCTGACCCTAACTCCAATACCCTAAAGTATCTTATCTGTGCAAGGACAATCTCTTCCAAAACCAAAAAATGTTCTTTGTCTTATCAAATTGGAAATGTTCCCAATTTTGCTGTTAGTAAAAAGTGCTACAAAACAATGTTCGAAAATGCAAGATTTCAACTCTAGGGTTGTGCTCCTTTCCCCTAGTCTTCTTCTTGTCGCAAGTTTTTACATACCTTAGGAGGAACTACTTCTTGGCTTCACAGTTCTTAGATCCTGTAAGCTTGGCATGCCCTGCTACCAAGCACAGGATTCCTTTTGTTAACCTCAGGGTTCTTGACCCTCTTATTCTTAGCCTCTCATCTGGGTCTGGGTGCCAGACTCGCAAAAGTGGCTTGTTCACTCTCCTGCCAAGCCAGTGGATTATCATTCTCTCATATGGGGCGGGTCCCAGATTCGCAAAAGTGGCTTGGTTCACTCTAATGCCAAGCCAGTGGATTCTCATGGATTGTCTTTCTTTCTCACAGGTTCCCAGACCCTCTTTGTTTTAAACATTGGCTTCTTGCATGGGTGCGGGTCCTGGCTCGCAATTATGTGTTATGTCCACTTGGCTCACTCTCCTGCCAAAGATGTAACTCTTCCAACTTCTCTTTACTTGTATTCAGGGTCCCAGACCTTCTGCTTCTCATTCTCCCTTATTGGGGTGCAGTCCCAGACATGCACTTCTTCATTGGACACTGTTGGTTTACTCTCTTGCCAAGTTTACAAGTCCTCAGGGTTCCAGACCTTCTAATTCTCAATCTCTTATTTGGGTGCAGGTCCCAGACTCTTAATTCTTCATTGTATATGCTTGGTTTACTCTCTTGCCAAATGTACAAGTCACTCAGGGTCCCAGACCCTCTTGCTCCAGCTTTATAACGCTTCTACGGACCTCGCACAACTCCCGGACACCCCGCATACCCGTTTCTCTCCTCTTTACAGTCTTTCTCGGGACCTGGGCAGCTGCGTCCCTCTATGAGTCTCTGGCAGTGTTTGCGCTCCCAGCGAGGATTGCAGTGGCTCTACAGTCTCACAACACCTCCCAGCTACGCGTTCTCCTTCTCGCGCACTGTGCCAGCGTTTGGAACGCCTAGGGGATGGGGATTCTCTCCCATTCCTCACACTACGGCTCCTCTTACTGTTCGTGACGGCTGCTTTCCTGCATGGGTCCCGCTGTTTGTCCTACGAGGACCACGCCATCTTGTCGGCTCCTCAGCTGAACCCCTTTACAACTCCTGAGCAGGATAGTTGTACTTCACCAGGCCAATCACCTGTGGTAAAACGCTAGACTGCTCACTCTGCTTCTCCAGGGTGATCCTCAGCCTCTTGATGATCTTCTTTTTCACAGTACCAGCTCTCACATTATGGGTGAAACACTTTGTATCTTATGGTCTTTCAGTCTTGTGATGTTTATTGTTTTGACTGATTTGGGAACAAAGTACATTAACCCTATTGAGAGAGGAGGAAGGTGTATTTAGGACTGATTGTATTTAGGGGTGGTGGGTTATACAGCATTCTCTGAAAAGGGTAGTCCTTAATCCCATAGGGGGATTCCTTCCTCAGTGCACCACTCCCAGGGGGATTATTGTACTGTGGATGCACCGCCCTGGCCCCATGAGAAGGTCTCCCCTAGGGAAGAAGGGTTGACATCCTCAGAGTCGTTACATCTATTAAATATTCAGTACCAAATACGCCTCTCACAGACAGCAACTTAATAAGCTCCCCACAGACATTAAACAACCTTGCTGTTGCTGCACCGGGGCCTAATGAATCGGCCCTGTGTCGTTATCACCCAATGCAGCCCAGATAATGGGTGATTATTTTTCAAAGGTAAGATGAATGTGAAGACTGAAGGCATCTCCTGTGAACTTTGCTTCTTGTCAGTAATTAACCACAGCCATCTGGAGGGTTATAATACAATTGGTCAGTGGTGATCCCAGAGATAGAGGTTTGTAATATAATGGATCAATTGCGATGCCATTGCATAGAGGATTAATTATAAGTATATAATTGTCTATTAATTATGTTTGCATTTTGTTGAACTAACTACGACAGGATGTTCACAGCTAGCCGTTCAAGAGTGATATCACTTGCATGGTTTTTGATCCAGATCGTTGTCTGCCCACCTGGTGAGGTCTCCAGGAATGTAAGTGGCTTTCCTATCTATTGAAGTTGATCTTAACGAGTGTTTATGCCTGTCGCTAATGATTACATGCCCCCAGGGACATGTGCAACATTTCTCTTGCAGATGACAGCGCTTGTTTGATGCACCTGATTGTGATTTATTTAAATTATGGCTAATTATCTGAGGGAATTTCTGTGCATTTCAGGGAGATGCGAGCAGCTGTCGCTTGCCTCCTTCCTCCTTGGTCTAGGAGACCTGCAGTGTGGGTGTGCGTGCCTGCGTGTGTGTGTGTGTTCAATTTGGATTAATGGGTCACACGACCCACGGAGACTACACAGTTTTGACTCCTAGGTGGCTAATTAGCAAAACCGTGAACACAGGGAGACACTCATATGGTTGCTCTGGGACCAGGCATGATGGCGGTACAGGGAAGCAAGTGGGGGCCGTGGACTGCAGGAACGTTGCATTCGTCTTCCATGGCAGTATGCCTTTTGCATACAGGACACCCCCCCCCACCCAGTCTCTCTGATTGCGACCTGAGAGGAGGCATGCATGGTCAGAAGAGCTTCCTTCATCAAAGTCAGAACTGTGTGCTTAGCCAAGGCTTGTTATGGCATAATTATGAACCACTGGGGATTATGATGTCAGGACCATTGAATCATGCAGAGTTTTCATGGGCCTGGATTGGGGGCGGGGCTGGAACCTGCATGATGTGGCACTCAGCCATCTGCCTCCAGCTGGGTCCCAACCGGTTATATATGTTACGTTATAGTAATTTAGACAGCACACCACTGTCATTTGAGAGAAAGGGCGAGATAGAATGAATGAATGAATTCAATGCTCTGCAAGCTGCAGCTGGACAGGTGTATTCTACCTGGACTCAGAGGCCCTAGAGCCTTGACAGTGTCCAGAGAGCGGCCCAACTAAGAGTTGGCCCCAGGGAAGGTGTGATCTCTCTTGCGATTTCTGGGACAGGTAGCCGCTCCCTCATGAAGATGCACTAGAAGCGGGCAGAAGGTTTGAGGGGGGGTTACGGACCGTAGCAACAGAGCGGCGGTAATGTTTGATGGGTAATGGGAATGCCCCTTTCTGACAGGAGTAGGAGCACACCCCGGTCAGATTGTATAGCCCACAGTTTGGCAGCAAGTGACCGCCATCCGCTAAACACCCAAAGAGGGGTGGTCTGCCAGCAGGATTTGGAGCTTGACTTGGGTGGAGTCCAGCTTCCCATGAGACTTTGACCTTACGCTACCCGAAGCCCAGCTTTAAGTTGGCACAGCGTGATTAAGACCAACATTTGCACCACGGGCCTGAGGTTTAGAGAGGGTTCTAGGTGTGAAAAAGTGGTGTAAGTTCTTAGGTTTTTGAAGCACTGAGGATATGCCTATGAAACAACTACCTGGGCACAAAGAGACATCCATTCCCAGAGAACAGTGTGCAAAAGGAGGTCCCACCAAGCTCTTGTGACTAAGTGGGAGAAAGAAACATATGAGGGACTAATAGGGAATTGAGGCGCTTTGCCAGAAAGGCTCCCTCCTGTTCCCAAATAGGGACAACCTCCCTCTATGTCAACCTAAATGTAAAAATCCCTTTATTTGTTCCATGGTAGAGGTTTAACCTCCACAAATGAGACTGCCTTACGTGGGGATGGCAGAGCACTGGAATGTGGCGATCACTGCCGCTGATCATTGGACAGTATGGGGGACCCTGCTGCCTGTGACTGGGATCATATGAGACAGTGCCCTTCCAGCTCAAATAGTGGTTTGAACAGGATGGGGTTTGAAACAGTGTCTCACTGGTGCTCTGTCGGTTATGAGTTTACACTCGGTATTGGTTATTAAGTTTGCAAGAATGACAGAAACTTTCTGTTATATAGCATGTTAATTTTAATTGTACGGTTCAGCCGACATGTGTTTCAGCCCGACAGGGGTCTTTTTCAAGGCTGTGGCAGGTATACAAATTGTGCAGTATTGTGACTAGTGTGTTGTAAGCAACCACCCAAGTAGTGTGAACCAAAGCAAGCGATTTATGAGGAGACCAGTGTTTTCAGTCACAGGTAGATTGGTTTTGTGAGATGTGAAGTGCTGTACAACAGTGCGGTCCAAATAGCAATCGTTATTAGGAGCACGACATACATGATGATTATATTGTAATGATATGCATTATGACCCATGTAGGTGACAAAGTGTACAGAACAAATCAGACATCCAAAATGATTTTACATGTTTGGTTTAAGGCGAAATGGTTAGACACAAGGTTATCACAGCGCAATTGATCAGTATCCATTAAGGGATGCACCAGGGAAAAAAAGGAAGGCGGGAAGGAAGAAAGTGGTTAGAGATCGCAGGTATGAATGCGTGGCCATATGAGTTCATGTAAGTTAAGTGGCAAGATTGGGGAAGTCCTTACCATATGGAGTTTGCGATACAGCGCAAAGAATGTTGAATAGGTGCTCTTAGGTAGAGCCCATTGTTGACTAACAGCCTGTGGGGTAAACATATATTTTATGTACTGGCAAGGCTAATGTAGTACTGTGATTTGTGAGGGAGTTTTGGGCCTCATAATGGACGGCAGGTTTGTCGACTGCCATGATGTGGCCTGTGGGCATGATGGGGCAATGCGTTGGCTGGGTGGGCTAGATTCTCCCTTAATTGAAAAGCATTGTCCTGGCGATTGCTTAGTGGTGTAGTGGTCGATCTGGTGCTGTTGGGGCCTGCCAGTTGTGGATGGTGCTGAGGATGCAAGGCTTGAAGCGTGCATGGCTTAAGCGAGGGAGTCCTGTTTGGAAATTAGGATATGGGGGGAGGTTCTGCTAATGTTACTTTATATGGGGCAGTCCCACTTATTCCCAGCTCCAAAAAGCAGATAGAGGTTCAAGGGCGTCAGCATATTATGGATCAATGATAAGCTTTTGGCAGGGGTGGCTAGCAGGGCAGAGTTAGCCTTTCATTCTTCCAAGGTCGATCAATCAAGAACCATTAAAAAGAAATGGAGGAATAATATCACTCTAATAGCTCTTAGAAGGTGATGGAACCTGGAATGGACTGCTACGGGCAGTGTAAAGTGGTCTCGCTGCACGTGGTCCTGTAGTTAAAGTGGGAGGTAGGGGTCAGTGGGATGAGGGAGAGGCAGATGCAAGACCTTTGGTGATGATGGGAGCAGGCCGGAAGTAATGGATTCCTGATCTGAGTTTGGTTTGGTGGTGACAATTGGTGACAATTGGGCTTATTTATATCTGGAGGGGAGAGTCTAAGCTCCAGCTCGCTGGGTTTGGTTTAGCTGCTGATGTGGGCACAGGGTGTACAGAACTAGAGGGGTGGGCTTCATCACCGCTCAATGAAGGTAAATGTGGTAGTTGGTAGGCCTGAGATTGCTTCGTGTCAAGGGGCATGTCTGTGTAGTGTAAGGTGGTGGGAGACATTTGGAGTGAGAGGGAGAAAGAGAGAGTCAGAGAGTGATAGATAGATAGATAGATAGATAGATAGATAGATAGATAGATAGATAGATAGATAGACAGACAGACAGACAGACAGATAGATAGATAGATAGATAGATAGATAGATAGATAGATAGATAGATAGATAGATAGATAGATAGATAGATAGATAGATAGATAGATAGATATGGTTAATCGGGAGAGGAGGTGTAGGCAGAGGGGCTAAATGCAGATTAAGAAGGAAAGTGTTGGACTCCGTCCGGGGGATGGGGTAGTTGCGCGCCATCCTTGGTTCAGGATTGGGGTAGTTGGAAGTTACATTTATTTGTTAGAATTTGTTTACAGACACAATATTGTTGTTAAAAAAATGTGATAATACATATTGTTTTTACAGTCAAATATCCAAACAATATGAATGTTAGATGTGGGATGCAATCTCCCGCGGATTATACCAGGCGCTAGAGTCATTGACCTTGAAGGCAAATTGAGGATAATTCTAGTCATCGCCCTTTAATTTTACTGTAGGAGTCGTCTTTTCTCAGAGCCATCTGTTTTGCTCTTCCCCATCACAGGCACAGATGGCGAACATGATCAGAGGCCTCTGGCAGGCCCATGACAAACAGTTGGCTTGGGAACATTTCTGATCCAGAATTTGCCTGCAATTCTTTCCCTTAAACTTGTTTTCCCAGCACGACAGTCTTATTCTATGATGCCTTCCTCCAACAGGCGCCTCTATCTGCACCAAGCAAAATTCAGTTTGAGTTGTGTCATCTATAAATAATTATTGTTGTTGTTGTTGTGACAGAATAACATCTGGCGAGGGCAAAACAGCAGGAACAATTTTGATTTTAGCAATAAAATGATCTGTTCCTGAAAGGGTGGCCTGATAATCCGATCCCCTTTCCATAATGCTCCATGCCAAAAACATATTTCACCCATGATGGGACTCCCTCCTGACATCCCCAACACCCGCCCTGCAGTAGCAACACAGCAGATTCAAAGGTCATTTGTGCATTCCTGATCAGGTTCTTTAAAACAAATGTCCAAGGGTGGCTTTTTAATAGTCTGCACCTCTGATGTAAATTCTTAGAATTATGTATGCGCAGGAGCCTGGTACTTTTAATTTCTAATTTCTAAATACAAGCCATGTCTGGTTATGCTATGGTATGATTATGATATGGTGGCTACTGAGAAAAGAAAATTATAAAGCTACAAGCATTTGATGTCATATTATTGTCAGCTTGACAAGATGACTCATTCATAACAGGGCTGGGTGTTTATTAGCCATCTGGCCTCAATGTATCGACAACAACAATGTGGAACCCTGCCCAGGAAGTGCCTCTTTGTTTCCCCTGAAGAGATTTGAAACCTTCCTGCAGGAGTTGGGAACACTACCGGGCAGGTCCCCTATGAACTGTGGTGCTTCAAAGATAGCCTTGAAATGACAAAGGGGGAAGACAGAAGACTCCAAGGAAAAGGAAAGCTTTTCTCTATACCCATCTCAAAGGCACATTTGGGGTGAAACTGCTGTGTGGATAAGTGACCGAATCTCTCCAGCCCTGAAATCTCTCCACTGGCTCCCAGTGGTTGCAAGGATGAAGTTCAAGACCCTCTGCATTTTCCACAAGGCTTTCTGGGTCCAGGGCCAGCATTACATCCAACTCTCTCTTCCAAAATGCCTTCCTTCTCGAGCCCTTTGCTCAGCTACCTCCAACTCTCTGAGGGTCAGACACTTCTCCAGGCAGAGAGTGGAGGTAGATCTCTCTCCTCGGCATGTGTCGCCCTATGGAATGGACTCCCTGCCACTCTCAGACTTGAGCCGGACCACCTGAAGTTCCGGAAACAGCTCAAGACCTTTCTTTTCTCCTGTGCTTTCTCTTTCCCCCTTCCCTGCTTTCCTACCTGTCTGCTGAGCCAACTGGTTGCATGTCCACCCTTAGAGTCTCACTGGGTACCAGGCTCCTCCATGATCAGTCTCCCCTGCACTGCCTCCGGGTCTACCGTGGATTTAGGGGCTGTAACTGTAACCTCTACAGTCCCTTGTCTCCTTGCAATTACCCAGAGCCACGGTGCCCTGGCTGTACTTACTCGGAGTAATTGCTGCCCTGATTAAACTTCCACCCTTCCCTCTCCCTGGCACTTCCCCCTGCACTTTGCATTGTCGCACTTGCATGATATGAATGACACAAGGCCTAGTAAGATCGTTTGCCTTGTCCTCCCTCTGTCTTCCCTCCCTTGTTCTGCCTAGAAACACTTGTAGCTGCGTTATAAATTACATATCATATCATATCAAACGCTTGATGAGCTACCCAAATGGAGGCAAATCGAAGAAGTGTGAGCCCTGGCCCCTCTTTCTTCCCTACCCCATCTGAAGTCGGTCCAACAGGCTCCTGGCTTGGGCCAACTTGCATCCACAAAGACCTCCATTCGCTGTTGGAAGAAGGTGGTGAGTAGATGGGGTATCAGGGCTATCTGAAGCCCCTTTACCCCAGTGTGGGGGTAATCCGAACTTCACACCAGGGTGTGATTTAGCAGGGCTCTGCAGGTGATGGGAGGGAGGCCTTTCCCAACTCAGAGAACTTTTTGTAAATGGTTAACCAGTTATCCTCCAAAGAGTGCAAAACCAAATTCCGGGTTCCAGAGCAGGAGCGATTCAGATACACCCAGCTCCAGCATTGGATGCGGCACCGTGAAAACACATTCAAACTCACTTTTAATTGCGGCGGCACCCAGGGGCAAGATATCAGCCCTGTACAATCTGCTAGATAGATCAGACCCCTCAATGAAAGAGAGCTGTATGTACAGGTGGGAGAAGGACCTGGGGAGAGAGTTGGGGGCTGAGGAGTGGAACCGGATCTGGCTCCACATGTTCAGAAGCTCAAGATATATAGCAAACAAGGAGGGGGCGGCAAAGGTATGTTACAGGTTGTATGTTACGCTGGAAACCCTCCACAAGTGCAATCCATTGCTGTGTCTTCTAGTCTTGGCGGGGATGCACGGTCAGTTCTACGTCATATTTTGGCTTTTTGCAGGTCGTCCTACAAAAAGACCTGTTTTTTTGGGACGAATTTAGGTGGCCTGCAAAAAGCGAAAATATCCCATTGCCTTGCCCCCCATTCCCAACATCTCTGGCGTGATGTATTCAAAATCGGGGGTTTCACCCCGCAAACCCACCTTCCTCAGCTGCCGACGCCTCCTTAACCACCCCGCAAATACTCCAACCCATAATCACACAAACAGGCAACCCCCACATGCACACACACAGATGAATACACGCGCACACATGCAGAAACACTTACTTCTTCTCCTGTGACGGCTCTTCCGGATCCCGACGTGCCTGTCAGCACTGCACGCACTCGTGTGCGGCAGGGGCATGACAGTTCGATTTCGAAAAATCACTTTTAGCGGTCTTTCTAAATCAATCTTTTTTATTAAAATAAAACTACCTTTCAGCTTGCTACCGCACAGTTACAGTCTCACCTCTCCATCACCTGTGGTCTTGTGAGATATCTGCATGATTCTGGAAGGAGGTACTGGCACAAATTAAGAACATAACTGGATTGACGATCCCCTGGGAGACCGGGTGTAGTTTGTTAGGGGATATGGGAGAGGGTGCTTACCCCATGACAGGCCCTATGGCGGAATTAATCACACACCTACTAATGGTGGCAAAGATCACCTTTACCCACCTCTGGAAGAACCAAGAGGGGCCTGTAATCACTATGTGGTGAGTAAAGTACTGGGACACAAAAGTGGGGGAAAAGAATCATGGTGGTGATCCAGTGCATGCCAGGGAAGCTTGCAAACAACAAGGGGGGTCCTGCAAGGGAAACTTAACAGCATTTGGTCCCTCTTGTTTGAATATGCAGAATGGTTCTCAGGGGTGGTGTGTAAACCACTGGCTCTACGGTGGTGCTCAGGGTATTGAAGTCTAGACTTGGGATTAGGGGCTGACGGGACCAATAGATCGTCTTGTGCCAAAACGACGAGGGACTCAGTTTCCTCCTAGCCCCATTACTGTGCCCAACATCACTGTGACCTGAATACTGTAAAAGCTGTAAAAATATCAAACGCGCTATGTAGGCACTGTGGTTGTTCTGTTTTGCCTTGTTTGTTGGAAACCTTTTCTGCAATAAAAAGAATGAGTTGAAAAAAGAATTGAAGCCACAAGTAAGGAAATTATACTTAAAAAATCTGTTCCCATTCTATCTGGCCCTCCGGAAACAGAGAACATTGCTCTAAATACATCTACCACCCAAATGAGTTGACTGATTTAAATCCTAAACAGCTGATGGCAGGCTACCTTTTCATACTGGCTAAACAGCACACTCAAAATCTCCTATTAAAGCTTCTATCCTTAACGCAAAAATATCTAATCTGAGACAGTACCAGAACCTAGTGGTTTTTAGATCAGTTGTATTGGAATTATGAAGCAAAAGCAGCCTTCCAATCCAAATGTTTACATCAGACCAGACACATCAACAAGTTAAATCTGGAGACTGATCTTACTGGGACAAGTTACAAAGAAACCAAAGACGGTTTAATGCAGGAGATGCAAGGCGGATTATCATCAATCTACCCCCCGCCCCCACGGTCTCATCGCTATCTAGTGAGGTAGTCCAAATCCCCAAATTGCCCTCGCACAAATGAGGACCCCGCAATCTCCTTGATAAATAGTCACAGTAACGCAATGGATCAACACTACACTAAACTACAAACATCTGGACTCGCAATTGGTTTTAATGGCTATGACGGTGGGATGGATAGGCCCCTCAACCAAATACCTAACTGGAGATTGTACAGTTGTGTCATTTCATAACGACACAAAAGTTAAACATCTGCTTGTGTAAAATGTCTGCTGTCATGGCAAACGGGGAAAACTTGCTCTGGTTTTGCTGTTTTTTTTTACCCTCTTCCCAATTGTTCTGGGGCAAAGGACGACCCATTGCAGAGACCACACACCACGAGAAGTGTGCTCTTTATTCACATAAAGATCATCACTTTCTCCATCCGAACCTCTTCAAGACTTTGTATGGTTTAGATGAGATAGATTGGCTATCATCAGATAACGTTATCCAACATTCCGCCGGAACTCCATCGTATTCTGTTTTTTGGGGTTCTTTGACTCATAATTTGTCCCTGACGATAAGTTCTTATCACAACACCTTGTCGCAATTTTCAGTGACTTTGTCCGATTTCACTGGAATGCTGTCTGGCGCAGCCAATCTTTTGCAATTTATGTTGCTTAAAGTAATGTGCTTAAGCTCGAAAATGTCAAACTCACATTTTTTTTGTCACATATAAGACAGTTAGATATGGTGTTTCTGCAAGAACATTGGATGACAGCACCTTTTACCAGCGGTGGTAATTTCTCTGCTTTTAAAGCGGCAAGAACAATTGAGGTGGGGAGAAATCATTGTGGTCTAGTCATGTTATTATCTCTTTAAATATTTGACATTGTAGAAATGAATCTAAATGCTGATATGATCCAAGCCATGAAGACACCAACAAAGACAGGAAATTTATTCAGGTTTATTAACTGCTATAAGTTCAATAGAAAGATGAAAAAGATACCTTTTTGGGAAATGTAAACACAGTTTTGGAAGATATTCTAAGAACTGAATTTTTGTAAGAACCAAACTGTCTCAACCAGAGGGGATTCGGCAAATGGAACTGTTCATCCTTCTTATGATGCTAATAAGGATATAGGGCCATCACAAGTTGGACGGTAATCCACTGCAATTCCTGCCGAGCGGAAATAGCCTTACCACCGAGTCGTGCAGCAGAATTAGCACTGTATCACAACCTGGCATTAATGCTATTAGCTCCCAGCGGAAACTGCGCCAAAATAGGGGTCAACACCAAAATGTGCCGGCAGAAATTGCATCATTGCCGGAACGGGAAGCATTGCGGTGGCAATTTTGAATACCTCAATCCATCAAATATCTCTGCTTCTTGCAGCCATCCGGTCCTGGAAACAAGCCAGAATGTCTCAGGAGAGGATCAGAGGCAAGGGGCTGAACATCGACTTTGTGAAGCTAAGTTCAGTGAGGGGGAGCTGGTGTTACTCACCGATGAGGTTGTTGCTCTCACAGTGATGAACTGTATGGCATCTGGCAATGCAAAACATCAGCACGGCGCAGGACAGCCATCTGGCACTCCATTAGCCAGAAGGTGACAGCTGTGGCCAGTGGCCCCCGTGATGGGGAGGACTGTCGTAAATGCTGGAATGACCTCAGGGTCAGGGTGTGTTAATTGCTGTTCAAACACTGCCAAGAGTCCCTGGAGACTGGAAGTGGAATTGTGGAGCCACTGGTCCTCATCGCCTGGGAGGAAAAGTGCAGCACAGTGCTGGATATGTAGGGAATAGAGGCGAGTGCCAGCAGCCAGAAGGCAGGAGGTGAGTCAACCCCACCTCCCCCAGCACAAGTGCATGCACAAATGACCATCTAGCATAAGATGCCCCAGTGGACAGGGACACATGTCAGCAGACCCAGTAACTGGGCCAGCCAACAGGATGGAGTGAAGGGGTGGCACATCATATGGTAGGACACCAAGGGCACCCCTTTGTGTCACACACATGGGAAGGGGTGCAAGTGACCCATCCAAGTGCCATGCACACCACACCCCTGCTGGTGCACCCTGTGCCAGCGGGATTGTGGTACGTGAGCAGCCACGCCACTGTGCAGCAGTAACACCAGCATGTTGCAGGCCCAGTTGGTCTGCCCTAGGTTGGCATGGCAGACAAGACACAGGGAAGCACATGTCCCCATAAGCCGACATGGGCTCAGCTAGCCAATCACTGTACACCACAAGGCAACCCTGCTGGCTGCACAGCAGTGCCCCATAGAGCCATTCCTGTGCCAAGGAGTAAGGCACCACCCCACCCCCATAAGATGGCAGTCACCCAATGAGTGAATGTGGGGTCACGAAGGACCACATGCATGCAGGCCAAACATCATCTGCCCCAGCATAGACACCCTGCCCTCCCCGCACACAGGCCAAAGACCAACTGGCCATGTGTCACACACTCATTGCTGCAACCATCCCCATAATGCTGGGCCCACATGCAATCTTCCCTCACCCTCCCATGCCCATCTGCCCAAATATGTGCGGTCCCACTCTACCATAGCAACTGTGTCTTGCATGCCTACCCATGTGGGGGAACCACACCTGACAACATAACCCATGTCCCCTACAGGCACTCATACATTGCCAGAGGTGTCTGAGGGGGCAGGTCCATCTGGGAGTGGTGCATCGAGGTCCTCAAAGTCCACCATCACCACCACCACCCCACAAAGGTGCAGACAAGCAACTCCAAGGCGGGTGTCCCACCATGAGACACTGCAACCCAGCAGGGCCAGGCCGACATCCACTCTGCAGCCCACCAGAACCACTGCAATGGTCACTGCAACCACTCCCGTAGCTGGAAGGTAACACACAGAGGCCACAACACCAGGCAGGGAGACTGTGGAAACACAGGGGGACACAAGCTCAGTGTCACCACATACAGAAGGGCCACAAACCCCTTAACACACTCGCCGCCACCAGCGTACACCAGCGCCAGAGCACTCTCATCCACACCAACGTTCACCAATGCAAGAGCGCCCTCATCCATGACAGCGTTCACCAACACCAGAAACTCTTTTGCCGCCACCAGCGTGCTCAGTCCCCCGAAGGCCATCGCCACCACAGGTGTGCTCGAACACTTGAGCCAGACATTGACACTTCTTCATATGGCTCCCCTGACAGCAGCGCAGTGCATCTGCACAGCCCCATTTCCATATGGCACACACCAACAAGCAGGACAGTGCTGCAGTCACTGGATGAGATGGATTGGAGACAGAGGGAGATGGAGGCAGTAGGGCACACACACTCAGAACACCTGCAGGCTATATGTGACAGCATACATGGGGCCACCGAAAGGATTGTGCGGGCCATCTAGAGGAACCGGGCCGAGACAATTGCCAGCACAAACGGCCTGACACTATATGCCTGAGGGTCAGGGAGATGGTCAAAGGTGTCTCTGCACTGGCAGAGGCCATCTGCCAGAGCAATGAGTTGACGCGCCAACAGATCCGGGGGCCAGGAGCCATCCCTTCCAGTTCTATGACTCCCACAGAGGAGTCTCAACAGAGCACACTGAGGCATCAGTCCCAGCACCATCTGCATCCAATATCACTGGGGGCTGGCAGAGGGGGAAAGAGGGCACGGTTGTAAAAAGCATAGAGGCACTTATTGCCCTGAGTGTCCATGCTGGGGGGTCGGTGGTTGGAGGAGGGAGGGGGATAGTGTGCGGATGTGTTGGTGGTGGTAGGTGGGAGGGGGGATAGTAGGCGAGGGTGTTGGTGGTGGGAGGAGGGATGGGTATAGTTGGGGCACATCATAATTTCAAACTGTTTAACTTCATCAATGCAAGGACATTCCTGATTGTGTCACTGTGGAGTTTATTTACAGAAGTGACTGTCACACAGGGGTGCATGGCTTGTACCAGGGAAATTACAAAACAAATTGTCAATCAGTGCCTGGTGAGCCTGTCTCCATCCCTCACGTCATCTCTGACATTGCCTGCTGTGGCCCCTGCCTCAGGCACTTCATCGTGTAGCTTGGCACACACAAGCACTATTTTTCCTACTTTCTGTGGAGTGTACATAAGGGCCCTGCCTGTATGATCTAGGCATCTGCCTGTATGGTCTAGGCAGCAGAAACATGCCTTCAGGAGCATAAAGGTGCACTCAATGCACACATGGGTCCTGCTGTGTGCGTGGTTGTAGGCTATGTCATGCAGCATTCGTGAATCACACACAGGGGCCATTAGCCAAGCCAGCTACAGGTATCCGGAGTCATCTGCATTGGGAGAGGCACAGACATTGGTCACTGTGAAATTTGTTGGGGTGAACATACACAGCATCAGGTCAATGGACATCATGTGCAAGCATATGTGACCTCATCCCCTGGCATGTGCCTGTACAATGTCTGTGCATGCTGTGTCACTGGTATCATGCATTGTTTTGGCTTCACATGCACCCTGTTACACTGCTTTATATATAGAGAAGACAAAAAAGAAATCTAAACATAATTCAAAATTCTTTAGTAATTGTGATCACTGTCCCAAATATCCCACATAGATACAATTCACAAAGTATTGACCAAAATACGATTATACAAAAATACAGATACTTTTATTGTGTTAAAATCCTCAATAGTAGCAAAAACGGGTGAAATTGCACAATGTGTAACAAACAAAAAAGCATCCAAAATACAAAAAAGTGTACACAATACAATAACATAAAAACATTTATACAAAATATGATTGAACTCCCAACACTTAGGCCTTAGAGTAAATAAATATTTGACACTGTTGTGTTGTGCTGTAAAATGCCAGACATGTTTCAGTTCCTACAATTCATTTATTTTATTTATTTTAAAGTGTTTTTATTGGCATTTGGTTAAAGACAATTTTGTATTGCATGCATTTCATTAAGATCATATAATTATGCCATGTTTTCAATAATAACTTCCAAACAGACAAAACAAAACCAGTGATTTCCTACAACAGTGTTAGTATGCAGCATTGTGAGACCGGGTGGGCGTCCCGTCGTCCGGGTGCCATTCTTGCCCTTATTCACCTGGCAGTGCCCACGGCTATTGTTCATTAGGTACAGGGAGACTGCCGTGTGGGCGTGGGGGGGGCGTGTTCCACAATAAGTAGTTCATTCAGGGGGGTCTATCATCAGATGGATGAAACATGTCCCACACCAGTGCTTTCCATGCCACCCATTAGTCATTGCCATCCAGCCCCATTCTGCTGACCGCTTCCATCCACACCTTGGTTTCAGCCTCAGCCCATATCTCAAATTCCCTGTGCCAGTTTGATATTGTGGCCCCGACCTTTTTCCACGACATGGCGATGGTTCTTTTAGCCAGGATGCATGCGAGGTCCATAAATCTGAGCACATGTTAATGTTTACTAACCCTGGGGTAGGCTCCAAGCAGGCACTCCTTCGGCGTCCATTCATACCTGGCTACGCCGGCCACTCTGCAAGCTTGTTCTATCCTTATCAAAAAACCCCTCACACGCCCACAGCCCCAGAACATGTGTATCATGCCAGCGCCCTCGTTACCCCACCATGGACATCGCGAGCGAGCGTTCTTGTTGAAGGAGGCTATCCTGTGTGGGGTCATATAAGTGCGGTACAGTATCAGTTTGAAACAGTGGTTTTGTGACACTGCTTTGGGGTAGCTCAGTGCCCTCTCCTAGTCTTGTTCCGATAATGTTGTGCCCAAGTCTTCTTCCCACTGTTCTTTTAGCTCTGTGCTCTTGGGGCTGGGTGCGACTATGAGCATGCTGTACAATCTTGAGACCGGACGCCAGCCGTCACTGAGGTTGTACATCAGAGTGAGTATTGGTTCCACCCGCGGTTCTTCCGGCCAGCCCTCCCAGCTATCCCTGGCCACATTTCAGACCCGTTGGTACCAGAGGAACTGTCCGTCCCGGGACCCCTTCCTGTTCCTGTATTGAGCTGAACTCTCTGAAGGACCCCTCGTCATACATGTTCCCCCATATGTATATCCCGTTCCCCTCCCATCTCCTTAGCACTGCCATGTCTCTGCTGTCCTGACATGTGCCTACCACTATTGGTACTTCTGGGGAGTACGGGTGCGCGAGTTTTAATAGAGCTTTTGTCCTCTTCCATATTTTCCTTCCTAATGTTATCAGCATTGGAGTGTGTTCCGGCGCCCTAAGTGTTACCCAGAGTACTTCTTTCGGCGTGGTGGGCGCCAACAGCTGTTGTAGCAAGTTAGTTTCCGAGGTGGACTCATCCACCAGCCATTTAACCATGTGGCTGAGTTGGGCTGCTAGGTAATACTTTTCCAGGTTTGGCAGTTTCAGACCCCCCTTGTCATATGGCAAGTGTAGTATTTTTAGTGAGAGTCTGTGTCGAGCGGCGCCCCACAGGAACCCCCGGATCAGTTTCTCCAACACTCGGAAAAAAGAGGCTTTGATGTAGTAGTGCAGATTATTAAAGAAATATAAGAATCGCGGCAGGATGATCATCTTGGTGACGGCCACCCTGCCTAGTAAAGGCAACGGTAACCTGGACCAGAACTTCATAGAGTTCTTCATGCCTTGCAACACTCTAGCCGTGTTATGTTCATGCAGCTGTTCAGGCATATGTTTGATGTTGACCCCTAAATACTTAAACGAGACAGTTTCCCATCTAAGTCCTACCACGGGTAGTGTGCTTAGGTCCCTTCCTTTTAGTCCGGCTATGGGAAATATGCAGGATTTGGATCTACTAAAGCTAGTACCGGACACCTTGGTGTATTTGTCCAGGATGTCTAGGATAACTGGGACGTTTAGGTGCGGGTCCCTCACATATAAAAGCATGCCATCAGCGTAGAGTGATAATAGGTTCTCCGCTCCCCCAAACCAGATACCAGCGTCTAGGTATTGTTTCCTAAAATATATTGCTATTGGCTCAAGGCCCAGGACATACAGCATTGAGGATAGCGGGCAGCCCTGCCTAGTCGCCCTCTTTATATCCCAGATCGCAGACATCACCCTCCCTGTTTTAACACTGGCCTTGGGGTGAGTGTATAGGATGCGGACCCAGTGGATAAAGACCTCCCCGAAACCAAATTCCCTCAGCGTCGCTAGCAACCACTCCCAGTAGATCGAGTCAAATGCTTTGATAGCATCCAGGGAGAGTATAGCATATTCCTTTTGGGATCCCTCAGTGTGCGCCAGAATGTGTTGCAGTCTGTGCAGGTTTAAAGTAGTACTACGCCCAGGTATGAAGCCTGTCTGATCATTGTGTATTAGGTCCCCTATTATTCTGTTCAGACGTTTGGCAAATATCGTGGTAAGGATTTTGACATCATAGTTTAACATTGCCAGTGGGCGGTAGGAGTCACAGTCTTCCGTTGGTTTCCCAGGTTTGGGTATCGGGACAATTAATGTTTCTCTCACGGACCCTGGTAGCTCCCCAGTGCTAAGTGCCTCTCGGTAGACCTCAAGTAATACTGGTGTGATGACAGTGTCATATGTTTTGTAGAACTCCGGGGGGAGTCCGTCGCTACCAGGTGTTTTACTAGAGGCGAGGGACCTGATAGCCTCGGCAATGTGCTCTCCAGTTATTTCAGTGTCTAGGGCGTCTCTGTGTGTCAACTCTATTTTGGGGAGGCCTATTTCCTCCAGTGTATCTAAGATATCTGATTGTGCCACTTGATGGTCGTGGCTGTATAAGCGGGAGTAGAAGTCCCGGAATGTGTTGTTTATTTCCTGTTGTGTTTTGAGTGATGTGCCTGTTTCGTCTTTAATTTCGGTTATTTGATGTTGGGGTGTTCCCTCCTGCAGAACCATGATAGCAGTCTACCTGGTCTCCCTTAGCATGTGTTTTGGCAGTTTTAACTGAATAGTCAAATTTGGAGAGCCTGCCCCATACTTCCAGGCAGTTTCCTCGCGTCAATACAAGTTCTTCCTCCTCCTCCCACGTCCCCTATGTGTTAGCTTCCTTATGTTTAATTCCTTCTCCATTTTTTCCCGTTCCGCCTTTAATGTTTTCCTTATGCCACCCACTCCTGTGATTGCCTCCCCTCTCACAACTACTTTCATTGCTTCCCATACTGTTCCCCACTGTTCATCGCTGGCCACATTTACCTCCATGTACTCCTCCAGTTTGTCCTGTAGCCCTTCTGCAAAGGCCTGGTCTGTCGGGGCATCTGGTGACATGCGTCATAGTGGTATGGGGGCCTAGGGTCCCTCACCATCCACGTCACCTGCAGCGGGGAGTGGTCCGGGATTGACCTGCCCAGGTATTGAGCCGAGTCTATTTGTGACTGGTAGTATTTGGGTACAAATACATAGTCGATTAGGGTGCGCAGGGCGTGCAGTGTGGAGAAGTAAGAGTAGCTTCTGTCCGATCGGTGGAACTCCTGCCACACATCGACCAGGTCTAGGGCTTCTATCAGTGTGTTTAGCGCACCAGTCGCTGCATTGTTCCTGGTTGCTGATGACTTAGAGCTGTCCAGTTCCCAGTCCCTGATGCAGTTAAGATCGCCCACCCCAGATACAGAGGCCGTCTTGGAGGCTGGATAGTTTGGCCCCCAGTGTGTCCAAGTGCTTTGGGATCCCGTAGTTGGGGAAATACAAGTTTATTATACAAACTTCAGTCTGTTCGATCCAACCCCTCACCACCATATATCGTCCCTCCGGGTCCGCCTCCCAGCTCAGTACTTTGAATGGTACCATTGGGCTTATCCAGATGAGCACTCCCCGGGCGCACTTGGAATAGGGAGCCCCATAGCATTGCCCGTCCCAGTGATCTCTCACCACCTTCATAGTTTGCTGCGTCAGGTGGGTCTCGTGGAGCAGTGCGATGGACACCCTCTTTCTGTTGAGGAAGGACTTAACTCTATTCCTGCACATGTAGGTACCCAGACCCCGGACGTTCCATGTTAGGATTTTAATGTCATTGGCCATTCCAGTGCATGTGTTCCCACCCCAGACCTCGGGGTCTTCCAGCCATTGATCTCGTCCCATTGGTCGAGCTGGTTCACTATTCCAGTTGGGCCCCCCCCCACCCAGTAGGGTTCTGCGACCCACCCGCTCCTCATGCCACACATCTCATAATGTGTAGGAATCTCACTGTATATGAATTTAAAATAAACAAGAAACAAACAAAGTCTTGTAACCAAACCAAAATTAGGCAACTGTGCTCAGCAGCCACCATACGTCCGTGGTGCTCGAGCGTCCCCGCAACTGCCGAGCCCTCCAGGGTCTGGGCGTGCAGGCTGTGGTGTGTCAGCAACCGGCCGACACCGAACGATTTGTGGGGTGTGTTCTTTCGCTCCGTCGGAGGGACTCGCCTCGCTCCTGTCTTGTAGCAAACTGTGGTGCTTTTCTTATTTCTTTACTTGCGCCCGTGGGGGCTTTCGTAGTTACATTCTGCCCCCCCATGTCAGACTGGACCGCTGTTCCTCATGTGACCGCTTCCTTGCCATCATCCAAGTTGTTGTGCTCCAGCCACATGTTGGCCGCAGCTGGCGTTTCTAGGAATACAGCACAGCCTTTGTAGAGGACCTTGAGACAGGACGGGTACATCAACATGTACTTGAGATTCAGTTTTCTGAGTTTCAGCTTGACCGGCATGAAAGAGTTCCGGGCCCTCTGCACTCCTGGGGTGTAGTCCGGGTATATGGCTATGTTGCCATTGTCCGGCAAATCACGCCTCCTTCTCTGGAGAATTTCAGGATTGTTTCTCTGTCGCGAAAGTTCAGTATTTTAGCTATCATAGGGCGGGGATGTGAGCCCGCAGGCGGCCTTTTCTGCAATGATCTATGGGCCCTTTCCACCGTGAACCCATGCAACAGAGCCCCAGCTGCGATCTCTTGGAATATCATGTTCTCAACAAAGTCTGTTGGGTTGGACCCTTCCATCCCCTCGGGGACTCCCAGGATGCGGATGTTGTTGCGCCGGGCGCGCCCTTCCACATTCTCTGCTCGGGCTTCCAGCATTGCATTCTACGTTTCCAGCTCTGTTAGCCGCCTCCCCAGGATGCCAGTGGTTCTTGCTGTCTCTTTTAGGGTTGTTTTGGCCGTTGCGACTCTTTCCGTGAGATTTCTCATGTCTTGCCTCATCAATTGTACATCCGACTTCACCTCCTCGTTCTTTGCGTCGATAAATGTTCATAGGGCTGCAATTGCTTAAAGCACCTGGTTGTCCGTGGTAACGGTGTCCTCTGCAGGCTGCGTGGCCTGTGTGTCTGGGGCGATTTGTGGCTGCCCCTTCTGTCTGGCGACGTTAAAGAGTACATGATTGTTGGGTCCTTCTTCTGTTTTTTGGAAGGCATGTCCCTGGTTATGGTTGGCAGTGCAGGGGATATCGGTTCTTCTCTGCTGGTGTGCGCTTCGTTGTTTATGTGCTGTCGTATCGCCTGTGAGGGGGTCCCCAGATTAGTTCCGTCAGGCGACTTTCCCTTATCTCAGTTTTTGTCCTGGGTTTTGAGTTTCCCCCGGGCCGTGCGCGGCCGGCAAGGGTGTGGCAATGTCATTTGGCGCCCTGGCGTTATGTTGGCGGCGTTGCATTCTCTGTTGCAACGTAGGCCGTATGTCCCTTAGTTTGATCAGGATCTGTCCAGCGTTGTATGTGCTGCGTTGTCACATCCACGTGTGGCCCTGCAGGTCAGCCCCGCTGTGTGCCTCCCAGGATCACTGACCTCGCACTTGGCTAATGTCTCTTCGTGCCAGGCTCTGTCCGGTGGGTTTCGGCGCCGCTATGTGTTGGCTCAAAGTCTTGTTAGTGGTGAGCTGTTGCCAGATCTGGTTGTGGTGGTCTCCCCGGAGCACAGCGGTCCGTGCTATCAGCCACGGGCAGCGTGATGGGTTCAAGGCACTCCGCGTCATTTGTGTGTCGCCGACCGTCGCGTGTGGGGATCCCTCAGATTGTTAAGCTGGGTGCCACTCCTTGTCGTGATGCATGTCACCACTGCTCCCAGCCCACTCGGCCTCCCACGGCGTGTGGGAGTTCTGGCCTTGTGGCCTATCGCCCGAGAGTTTTAGTTTTGATGCCCCCAACCAGGCCCAATGTGAATTGTTCTCTGTGCAGTGTGATGGGCAGTGTTCTCCACTGCCCCATCCAGCACCGTGCTCCCGGCCCACCCGGCACTTTCCCAGCGTGTGCGTGGCCCCGGGGGTGGTGCCTCAGTTCTGGGTCGCCTGTTGTTATGCGCCTCTGCCCACCTTATGGCCTAATCCTGTGCTTCCTCCAGTTATCTGTGTGCGCGTGATTGTGTCCGGGTTCTTCGTGGTCTTGGCCCCTGCGCTCTGTTTGGCCCACTATGGATTCAGTGGCATAGCCCCCCCCGCATTCAGCGAGGCCTGTGTACCTTGTAGCCACTCGTCTTTGCGGTTTCTCTCCCACTCGTTTCCTGCACCAGATGGTCCGAAATCAGGGAGAGGCACCTCTTGCCGGCGAGATCGAGCCCCTGCGCCCTCAGGGTAGTGGGTGCATCTCGTTGGTCGTCCAGGCCGCCTAGAGCTGTTGATGGTCCGTCTCTCTGCACTGGTCGGTGGCAGGCCAGTGCGTGTGTTCTGACGTGTCAGTGCCTCCTCCGCACCGGCACCTGGGGCTCCCGGCAGTGGTTCGGCCCGCAGTCTCACCTCACCGTGTGAGGGGGGCCGGGCAGCCACAGCAGCAGGTCTTCATGCCCCCTGGCGTACTCCTTATTCACTTTCTTGGTGCACCAGGGCTCATATCGCCAGACAGCATTACTCGCTGTTGCGTGTCCCGGCCGCTCCTCCCCCTCACCGTCAGGCCGATGCCGCACCCGGCCATCTTGGTTCCGGGAGATCCCAGCTTTGTCACCATTTTCCTTCCCCGTCCACGCTCCTTTTTCTTTGTTTGTATGGACTGGGGGGTGGGGAAACACTTGATGTTTCCACTAATGTGGTCTTAGCCGCACAGAGTAGTGTTTTTTCAGGAAAAAATAAGGATCTTCCAGGATCTAGGCAGGAGCCACAGGCGAATGCGACCCTACGGCAAAAACTCAGGCCACGCCCCCCAGTCCCTACAATTCATTAACAGAACCTTCTTCAGGGGCTAGAAAGCGACAAAGTCTACGTCGACTGACGGATGCGCAACCTGGTCTCCACAGCATAACCAACACCCAAAACACTAGAGGGTAAAACGGGAAAAAAAGAGACCGACAGATCACCAACAGTGTTAGTGGAACACCACCAACAACAACTTAATTCACGAATTGCATCAGACTAGAAAAGCAATCTAAAGAGTGCTCATTAATGCACCATCAAACACCAAAGCCACACCAAAGCCTGGCCACCATACCTGCTTCTAGTGCTTGGTATTTTCTCTTTCAGTGCAAATGTGCACTTTTGCTCCTCAAAGTGGGGCAGGAAATTATTCCCAACAGCAGTCTCGTTAGATGACCTCCACCAGAACACTACAAATAAGTAGATAAATCCAAATGCGATACATAACCCATATACTTCACTTTACTCATTCATTCCCCACACTCAGACACTCTACAAAGCCCACCTGTTTGTCAAGGATCCAAAAACAGTCTGGGGCCCAGAAAGTAGGGAATCGTGTAGTTACGCCTGGGGTGTCCTTGGGTCTTGGTTCCATAGGCCGACTGTAATAGAGTACAACAAAAATGGGCTGGTACCCCAATTCTATATTCAAATCCAGCTGCTGCTTCAAAATCAGACACAAGGGGATATTCTTACCCCTAAAGTCTCACCTTTTGCTGGAATATTGCCTTAAGTATCCGACACCTTCCCAAGGTGACTGATAAACTTGTGCATTAGCTTACCAAGCTATAAAGCCACACCACTAGCTAGAATGGGCTCACTCATCTACAAAGTGCACATCAATCACTCTTATTTTTGAAAAAGAAAATGGCATCTAAATCCAGTTACTAACGTGCGATTCCACAAGCCTACATGCATCGCGATTATCGCGTAGCAGATTCCAACATTAGCACCGACTGTGTTGCAATCCCCACTGCACCTTAGTTTAACTTATCACACACCAAAATGTGCTTAAATGACTGCAAAATACAATTGCCCACAACCGAAAGTTTACTTAACCGTTTTCTCTTACAAAGGGTGTTCCCTTTTCTGTTAATACCTCAGACCCTGCAGTTTGTACAGCAAGATAGATAATGCCATAAAAGCTACAGAACACAAATGCTAGGCACGGGAGGAGTAGCTCATTGTTTTCCTCCTGCTGCGGTACCTCCTTTCGTTACTAGCTCGAAATCCACTGCTTGGACTCCAAAGCTTAGTACTCGCCGAAAGCGGCAAGATAAATGAAGGACTCATGGTGAGAAAATCATGTCTCAGGAGGAGCGCCATCTTGGATAGGGCAGAATACGTGCCTGTATAATTAGAATAATTCAAGCTTACACCTAGGAGACCAGAGGGCCCAACCACCGTCGTTACATGAAATGGCAACATTTATAAGGTTCCTCCATACATCTATGGACAAGTCTTGCATATGCACAGATTTTTACACGTTGAATGATCAGGTTTCCATGCTACAACACAATAACATCCAAAAACAGCAGTTCCGTTCTTACTCATAATAATTGCATGTTCAAAAAACCCATGTACATAGTGGATGACAATTTTCTTTTCATAGTATAGTCTTTCTCTTATTTGTATCGTCAGGATTCCTATACTTCTATTCATGCCCAAAACCAGCAGATCTTTTGATTCCAATACCTGACAAGTAAAAACTACTTTATTGTAGTAGAGCTCGAAAATGACCCTTGCATCTGGTCATAAGATGTTATCAGCATGGAGTTTAATCTAATGCTAAGGTCCGGACCACATTACATCCCATATTTTCAGAGGACCCGACATTGCATTCACTGGGATAAGGACACATTATGCCATTCAACACCCTCATTGAGACCCATGATATGGCTTTTAGTTTTAAAAAACAGCCTCTGTTCGAAGCTAAGGAGTCTCTGATTAATCACTTCCTTACTTGGGCCGTTGATTTTCTTCAGAATAACCCACTCAATATCATCCTGGGTATGTCCCTTTTCCATATAGTGTTTAACAAGGGGGGGCCTGTAAAATGTTGTTTTTGACACAGCTGCGATGTTCCATTAATCTGGTCTTATATTACCTGTTGGTTTTATCCAAATATCTCAAACCACATGGCAGACTATCATATACACCACATTTCTGTTGCAGTTTGTGTGTTCTTTAATGACCCATTTCTCTCTTAGACCAATGTCTATTTCTGTAGTCTTCCTAGTAAATTGACACATAACACACTGTCCACAAGCAAAATGCCCTATCACAAGCGTCATTCCCCATAGTGTGAACTGTTTTGTAATCTTAGATGGTTTGTCAGAAATGTCGTTTCTCATGACCATGTTCCTGATTTTTTGGCTCCTCTTAAAAGCTATCAATGACATTACTTTCTTCTTTTTGAAAATCTTTTTCCAATTCCTCTTGATCACAGATTTAATACTGTAGGACAGAGCATAGAAGTGTGGTGTCGCCACTCTTGTCTGTTATTCGAGGATGAGTCCTCTGTCTGTTTCTGTTTATTTGTGGGCTGCGACCCACGTGCGTTAAGGGGCGGGGTTACCGCCCAAGGGCAGTTTGAGCCTGGCTGTAATGCAATAAAGACGTGTTGCACCCCAGCTCTGTGTCGGCCTCATCATTGTGTGAATGGATGAGTGATCGATGACCTAGTGTGAGGCGGTCCACGTGGAAGAATACCACATTGGCGACGAGGCGGACACGAGGTCCCGCCGTGCCTGCCATCATCAGGTCCACCGTGCTTGTGGTGTACTGCCTGACACCACTGGAGACGCAGGATCCCACCTGTCTGGGGAAGTCCGATACAGTGGGTTGGAGTGTGAAGGCTCCCCACCGTCGGGACAAGCCCCCCCCCCTGCGCGAGCATCTCCCGAGCTCCGGCGCACACACTTCCCGCGGGTGGAGCAGCTGCGACGGCTCCCCGCGTGGCGGATCATCCGGGCGGTGGAGAACAGATTTTCTCCCGCCAACGGCAAAGACAGCGAGGCCCATCCTGCGCACGCTAAAACACCGGCAGGTAGAGCAGTGACTCCCTGCTCACGCATTCCGGGCGGTAGAAGAGCACTGGCCTCCCGCCGACGGCAACGAGCAAAAGACGAGCGGTGGAGGCGCGAACCTCCCGCTCCAACGAGAAGACATCAAGGGGTAAGCACAAGCGCTCCCCTTTTTCCCCTCCACAAGGTCCAACGCTCACTAGGCCTCACAGGCCCGCCAACACGCGGCACAGCGCTCCCCCAGTTGGCGCGCAAAATTGCAATGCACAAGGTGGGAAAGTGCCTGCAAGATGCCTACAAACTAGAGCAGCACCCTCTTCTGGCGCCAAGGCCCCACCGCACTAAACCAAAGAAACTTCTATCCAGCACATCCATAGGAAAACGCAAGTGCAACGTCATTTCATGAGCGGCTCAGAAGGAGAATCACTAACAGTTCCTGTGACTCCAGCCAGAACAGGACACCGGAAAATGACAGACAGCCTACTAGCACGGCTGCCAGCAAATTTCGACCTCACTGACACCGGCACCCTTGGATCAAGGTGGAAGAGGTGGCTAAGGGACTTTGAAGTTTGTTTAAAAGCGGCAGGTACATGAGAGGATGAACAGAAGCTCAACCTGTTAAACCATGCCGTGGGACCGAATGTGCGAGACATCCTTGAAGAAATACCGGAACAAAGCCAGCTGACACCCCACCACCACCGGGGAGCATACCAGCCCCATGAACAAGGGCGCCACAAACACCACGACGAACAACCGGAAAGAAGGCAAGACAGAAGAGACTGGAGGGAGAGCAAGACCCTAAACCCCAAAACAAGGAGAAGACCCCGAAGGTATGTACGCTGCCTCATTGAGCAGTCACAGTCTGACAGTGTGTGAAACGCATCATCAGATGAGAGGGCCCATCGACCAGAAAGACAACCGGAAACGCTGCGGAAAAAGGGATATCTATACGCACTAGGAAATAGTACGGCAAAAGAACATAGCCCGATACTCAGAATACAAGTGAACCAGACGGCGGCTGACTTTCTAATTGACACAGGGGCGACCGTGAACGTAATCAGTGAGAAAGTCTATGAAAGCATACCAAATGCCCCTCACCTGTAACCAGCTCGAAAACTTATCCATCCATACGGCTCAAAGACCCCCTTGGCATGCAAAGGATTCTTCATGGCATCGTGTCGATATAAAGAGCATGAAAAAAATATCCCCATGCACGTGCTGGAAGCGGCCACTGAGAGCGGATGCATACTGAGCTATCAAGCAGCCATAGAGATGGGACTCATCCACATATTTTATCGCATCATGGTACACAAATAGCTGGACCCCACAGCAAGCATAGACCAAGTCTTTCCATCAATATTCAAATGCCTTGGCAAATTAAAGGACAAACAGATCGAACTCCACATCAACACCAGTGTCCCACCCGTAGCCCAACACTACCGGGGAATCCCCATCAACATTCAAAAACAAGTTGAAAACGAACTGACCCAATTGCTGGAGGCAGACATCATTGAGCCAGCGGAAGGCCCCACCCCATGGGTCTCTCCCATCGTACCTGTGCCAAAAAGAGACTCCCAAGACATCCGAATATGTGTAGATATGAGGAGACCAAATGAGGCCATTCTAAGAGAACGCCACCAAGCCCCTCGAATAACCGATATGGTGCATCTCTTGAATGGGGCGACCGTGTTCTCAAAACTGGACCTAAACAAAGGGTATCACCAGCTGGAACTCTGCAAGAGCTCTCGCCATATAACAACGTTCGCTACCCACCTGGGACTTTTCCGTTACAAGCGACTGAGCTTTGGGGTGTCGTCCGCGGCTGAAATTTTTCAAGCAGAAATTCAAAATGTCATCAAACACGTGCCAAACTGTTTGAACTACAGTGACGACCAATGTTCCCTCTAACATGTGCGCATGTGCGCTTGCCCAGCTTCCTTCTGGGTGCCACTCAGAAGACTTTTAGCAGCGCACACCGACAATTCTCACCTATTCAAAAAGATTCAATAAGGCACAAACCACAGCAATTACCTGAAATGTTCTTCCTCTTAAAATAAGCAACTAGTCTATATACTCTGCTAATTTGCATTACACTGCTATGCACCTAGAATCCCTAACAGCAAAATACAACACAAGAGGTTAAAAACTAATATGAAAAACTGGCTCCATGAACAGTGGAATCTAACCAAGATATGCCTGCACACATTAAGCAAAAATGTTCCCTGCCCACCCATAACTCCTAAGCCTGACTCTACCACACTTTTACCTTATGATTTTAACTTCTGCCCCAGAGTACATAACGTTTCTACCAGACAACTTTGACTCTTACTCTCTTGGCTCACCGAAAGGTTAGCAGACGTTTACCTACATCCACTTGATTTATGTTTGTTGTGACATGAATAACGTTCACGCGCCAGTATTTCTGTTACTCATTGCGCCTTACCAAAAGCGTCACCCACACTATATAATCGAACTACCAGCTCAAATATTGGATACTGACTGTAAGTAAGCAGGCTACTTGGATGTGTAACCAAATCCCATACTTCCTCTTCTTTGTACATATTTCACGCAAGTGCTTTGAAGTGGCCCCCTTGTACGTTAACGCACCATAAAACTCAAATATTAATTTGCCCTATAAAGATTATGAAAAGACAGATGTGATGCTCAGAGTCTCCTACTTTAGCATTACTTACATTACCCTATAATTAGAGAGCAACATTGCAGTATAATTTACTTATTTTACAAGGGATAATGGGTATGGACTATGCCTGGGATTATTCATCCGTAGTATCAGGGTACCGGATCTCCAGACAGGAGAATGCTTTTCACACAATCTGCATTGTTTCCAAGTGTTCAGAATTGCTTTGGGCATAGACCTTCACACGTTATATGGTAACTCGCTTCTATACAAAAACAGTTTCACTGAGCACTTGTGTAATCCTAGACAATGATATAAGGGTGGGATATATTGCAAACAATCTTGTATGCACTGAAAAAGAATTGTGTGTATGTAGAGTCATGACATTCTTAAAATGCGCATCATATATTGAGGCATTTAAATATGCCTTGCTTGCAAAGAATTGTGGGTCTGCAAATACCCCATTGAGTGTTTCACAATCCCTGCTCTATCAACTAATATTGGAGGCAATCACAGGGTCCGGGGAAGGGTATGTGTGGAAGCATCACTTCTTGCGGCTGATGAACAAAGCAGCCCATTTAAAAAACCAAGGCAGACATTTCGCCAAGGATTACACTGAAGGAAATGTGTTGCGTGTTTGCTAAAGGATAGGAAATTCTAGTACCCATCGAGACAACAGCACCTTCTTTTTCTTTCTATGCTCAGCTGTTGAGGGCTTTTCAATATAACCATGTGTTCTGTGTGTATTGTCTCTATTATCCCCCTGCATCTCATTTAACTGATAACAAAGAATTACAGAAGAGCGATCCATAGTTACAGAAGAAGGCTCTCACTCATTTGTATCTCTGATGAATTGATGCTATTAACTTAAAAAGGCATATATGTGATATTTCCTTCAACAGGGCTCCATAATAAACCCCAGTAAAGCTCTTGTTTAATTTTATCTAGACTGTGGTGCGGAAGGGTGGGCAAAACTATACACTTTATTATGTGCCCTGTCATGTCACTCTCTATGTCAGGGATATAAGCAGGGCTCTAATCAGATTTTGCTCCCTACGTGGAGTCATGATTTGTGAGGGAGTAAAAAGTAATTAGCTTTGCCAATGGGGATGCTTTCTGCTTATTAAAAGCTGTTCTTTCCTATACAATTCCTTTTAAGATTGGGAATTAATATTATTAGAGTTATTTCCTTCCTATGCCCTGCTATACTGGTCACTAATTCAAAAAAATATCAGTGGAGCTTTGTGGGTTGAAGCAATGATAGGTTCATTTCTCATTTTTGTTAGGCACATTTTCTTTTTTTATGGGAGTAAACATGCATGGTGCATATGTCTCTTTGCTCTAAGGCTGGTGTTATCAGTACCCACAGGAGAACGTAATATGGATAGTAAGCAGAGGCACAGGAATTTTGAATCATATTCTAAGGTGCAGTTATTATAATGCAATTATCATCCTAGAAGCATGTTCCTCTGGACCTTGAATTACTTAGCTAAAGTGGCACTTGAACTCCATTAAGCATGTTTTTGACACATTGCTTTTAATTGCCATTAATCCATTGGCAAATGTATTCTGTCTGCGTTTCTTGACTGCCACATCAGTTATGACAAGAGATATTTGAAGGCTACACATGCCAGGGATTTCGTTTGCAGCAGTAACAGGCTGACAAGCCAGCCTGTTCAAGAAGTGGAACCCACCTACACCAACCCACCACCAAGAGCCAACCTACCTAACGGTCAATGATCAATAACACACCAGCCTTGATAAAGACCCCTTGAGTCGAAACACGTGTCGGCTGAGCACGCTGAACATGAGATTATTGCATCAAGAATACAATTCCCTTTTTTTGAAAAATCAGAATACAAAGAAAAATGTATTTAAGAATAAATATTGTTTGCGCAAGTTATCTGGGAACACAACTAAGAGATATTTGTCTTTTGTAGTAAAATTGAGTGATTTGCCAGTGAAATAAAACATACAGGGCCTCATTACGACTTGGGGCGGTATCCTGGCATAAATCCACCAGAATATTGCCCAAATGAATTACTGTTACAGTCACTTTGTCCGGAGGAATTTCTGCTGGATTACAGCTGGTGGTGTTGGTGTAATTCCCCATTCATATTGAATCCATATTGAGTCCATTGGACTCCATGTGGCTTTTGTGGCAGAATTAGAGCAAAAATTTGCATTGGGCATTGAGTTTTGGATTTTCCTCTCCAGGCCTGAAATTGTAATTTGGCTTAGTGGTAAAGTTGGCGGTAACTCCATTGCAACTTTACCACTTACAGCCAAACTCAAATGAAGCCGACATTTTCTCTGCACAGAAGTACGTTTGCAAGGTGCTGTGGCAGATATTGCAGTCTTAGACTGGTTGATGAGTTTTCTGTTTAATGACATATGACATATTTTATTTTAGACTGTTTGGAAAAGTGTTGTAAGATTATTAAAACAATTGCAGTGGCTGGGAAGAGGAAATTCCTTTACAAACATTTATGTGATGGTAGCTCACAAAGTGGCTTATCTCATTAGTATGTTGCGCACATGAAAATGAATGTGCGCACAACATCCTACCGGTTCCGCACATAGAGAAAAATAATTAGAGGGAACATTGGTGACGACATCCTGGTCTTCGGCCAAAATCAAGAGCAACACGATGACACGCTAATGGGAGTGTGCATGGCCTTAGAAGACGCACGGCTCACACTAAACAAGGAGAAATGTGAAATTCGCAAGAAAACACTCCGTTTCTTTGGACACATATTTTCGGAGAAGGGCATGACACCAGACCCAGAGAAAGTCAGCACGCTCCGAGAAGCCAAGCCGCCCACCACCACCTCGGACCTCAGGTCATTCTTGGGACTTGCAAGTTACTGCACCAGATACATAAGAGATTTCGCCTCCATCAGCGAACCCCTCCGAGCACTCACCAAGCTCAACACAGATTTCGTCTGGTCACCTCAATGCCAAGAGGCGTTTCAAATCATCAAGGACCGCATCTCCGACGCCCGAAATATGGCATACTTTGACCCCAAAAAGACCACAGAACTCATCGTTGACGCCAGTCCAGTTGGACTAGGCGCCATTCTGACACAAATGGACGACAGAGAAGAAAGCGGAAAGCACATAATATCCTATGCCAGTTGAAGCCTCTCTAAAACCGAGCAAGCCTACTCTCATGCAGAGAAGGAAGGTTTGGCCGTGGTCTGGGCCTGCAAACATTTTCACTTGTTCCTGTATGGAAAGCCTTTTGTAGTTGTAACGGACCATCAGGCCCTCATCTTCATATATGGCAACCCTCAGGCAAAAATGCCGCCCAGGACAGCTCGATGGGCACTTCGACTACAAGACTATCAATTTACCATCACACACAGGCCAGGGAAAGAGCAGAACCCTGCAGATTTTCTCTCGAGACATCCAAAGGACACATGCGGAGCAGAACCCTCCATAGCTGACCAGTACATAAGATATGTCATCCACAGCAACACGCCACAAGGACTCGACATGGATCACAAAACTCGTGAGTCCAACTCTGATCAAGGGATACAAATCATTCTACGATGCCTAGAAACAGGGCGATGGAAACATGCCAAACAGATTCGAGAGACAATGAATGAAGACATAAAACAGGACATCACATGCTTTCTAGCCGTGAAAAAGGAACTCGCAAAATCAGACGAAGGGTTCCTGTTAAAGGGCACCAAGCTCGTAATTCCGTGCAGCCTGCGGCAGAAAGTACTAGAACTCGCCCATGAAGGACACCGAGGGATCGTATCTACCAAAAGGATGCTAAGACAGAAATTATGGTTTCCGCAACTGGACACCTCAGTGGAAGAACTACTGCAAGACCGCCCTACCTGTGCACTTGTAAAGCCACACACATCCCCTGAACCCCTGAACATGACCACACTGCCTGAAGGAACATGGGAGGAAATAGCTGTCAATCACTTTGGGCCCATAGAAGGGGGAGAATACATTCTGGTAGTAGTGGACGAATACTCAAGATATCCCGATCTACAGATAGTCCCGTCCACATCAGCACATCATACCATACCCTCCCTAGATCGGATGTTCGCTACCTACGGAGTACCCAAGGTAGTAAAGTCCGACAATGGACCTCCGTTCACGGGGAAATACTTCCAAAGATTTGCAGAATAAATGGGTTTTCGGCACAGAAGAGTGACACCTCTATGGCCACAAGCGAATGGTACAGTAGAAAGGTTTTTGAGTAACATTAAGCGCACCACACAAATTGCACGCATCACTGGAGAGCCAGTCGAGAAGCTGCTATACCAACTCATGCGAGACTACAGAAACACGCCACACAGCACCACTGGGAAGACACCATTGGAAGTGATGTTTGGGCGAACGATTAGAGCACGAATACCACATGTGGCAGTTGATGAAGATAAATATGAAAAGGACACAGAAATGTGAAAGAAAGACAAACACATGAAGGAGAACATGAAAAGGACTGCAGATACCACCCGACGAGCCAAAGCGAACGACTTAGCACCAGGAGACCTGATGGTGGTCCGCCAACCTCAGCATCGGAAAAACATAGCCCCGTTCAGCGAGGAACCACTCATCATCGTCAAAAAGAAGGTATCACTCATCACTGCGGAGGGAGACCATAGGTCCATAACGAGAAACTCATCTCACTTCAGACGGATGCCGGGAGCCCCAGTCGTGGGCGAACAAACCAGAGTGACGATTTCACTCAATGGGATGCTCCTTATGAAGGAGACAGAGAAGACTCTGAAGGAGACATGGCACCAGAGACCTGTACAGACCCGTCGGTCAGAGCAGAGTGTCGACCAACGAGAACGAGAAAGAAACCCCATCGCCTCATTGAAGAAATGAACTGAGGGCAGGACCTAAAATTTAGTGACGGGAGGGTGTGGTGTCGCCACTCTTGTCTGTTATTAGAGGATGAGTCCTCTGTCTGTTTCTGTTTATTTGTGGGCTGCGACCCACGTGTGTTAAGGGGCGGGGTTACCGCCCAAGGGCAGTTCGAGTCTGGCTGTAATGGAGTAAAGACGTGTTGCACCCCAGCTCTGTGTCGGCCTCATCATTGTGTGAATGGATGAGTGATCGATGACCTAGCGTGAGGCGGTCCACGTGGAAGAATACCACAAGAAGGTGTTCACAAACACCAATCCTGCATCATTTTGTTCTTTTTTGTGCCTGTCTATCAAAAGGGCCTCACAATTGTTGTAATAGGTCCTCTTGGCCGAGGTTTTGAATAAACATCTAGGATAACCTCTACATATCAGTTTCTCAGTCAGTATGTTTGCACTATCTTCATAGTGTTGTTTTCTGCTGCTATTTCATTTCAACCTCAAGATAAAGGAGGGCGTTCCGATCTATGGGCTTAGTGAAATGTTTATCCACATTTGTCCTTCCCCATGAAAAACAGTGATGTCCAAAAAAATGTATTTCACTCTTGTTAATTTCTTTGGTAAATTTAAAAAAAATATTTTGAGTGTTAAGCTATATCACAAAATCATTGGCTGACAACAAAGACCCCTCCCACACAATAAAGATGTTGTCTATGTATTGCAGCCATTGAATAATGTGTCCCTTAAATGAAATGCTGTACCCATACACTATCTTCTTCTCAAAAAACTTCAAGGCTTGCCAGATGCATTGCAGCAGATGTTTCGTTATGTGTCGGTCTGTGACATGTGTCCCTGGTGGCTGTCTTGTGGCTGTGTATTGCCCTCGTGCATGTAGCATGCTGGTTTGGGTGGGTGTACATGGGTACATGTTTGTAGCACTGGTAAGGCTGCTGTTGTGTGATGCAATGTGGCACTTTGGTTGTTATTGCTTAGGATCATGCATGATGCATTGTGGTACCTGTAGTCAGTGTGTGGTTTGAATTGCTGCTGTATGTGTTCATCAACATGTCCATCCAGGTGTGTTCAACATGAGCATGCTCCCTGGGTTCCAGGAGCAGACAGGGTGCTGCTTTTGCATTTACTTGTCATGCAATGCTTTGTGTCATTATTCATACCCCCCCCACCCAGTTTGGTCAGGTACTTCACAGTGCATACAGGCAGATTTACTCACCCATGATCCACGTCCTTGTCCTCTGTGCCTCTCCATGTATCCTGGACCATGGAGTCATGGGTGGACCCTGGGTAGCGGGCACAGAAGTGGGTGATGATGAGGTTGGGGTTGCAGGTCACTTGCACATTGAGGTTTAGAGGATGCAAATGGTTCTTCCTCGAAATAAGCCTGCTAATAGGGCCTCCTCAAGGAGGGCCACCTTTCTTATAAAGCACTGCCCTATCCATTAAGTTTTACAGACAGAACTGTGATTCAGACGAAAGAGCAACAAATACCACCAGGAATTCCCAAAGCTGCAAGGAAATAAGACAGGTTTTATTACTAATTACTTGTGAGGAGTACATCTGCACATTTTGGGAAGGAACTAATCAGTTTAATGCTGGACGTTGGCCAAAAGAACAGTAGAGGATATCATCTGGTGGTAATAAAATTCAGGGTTTGCTCCCAAACATCAAACGTAGGAGTCTTGAGGAATACAATGAAGGAGTAAACAACTGTTATTGATATTGATATTTTATTTGTATCGCGCTCATACACAAGTGGTTCAGAGCGCAACAAGGCTAGGGAGGGGAACAAGGGAGAACAAAAACTATGCTCTTAATAAGGCCAGTGACATTGAGAACACGCAAGTGCATGGGGGAGGGAAATGGGAAAAGTGCATGAAAGGAGAGAAGTGGAAAGTGCAGAGCAAATGTCAAAACAGATAAATAATAAATAAATGAATAACATAATAAAAGCAACACACAGTGGTAGTGCAGCCAGCAAATGGCAAGTGCTGGGTTGAGGCAGCATAAGTGCAGGAAAAAAGACAGGGGCTGTATGGTTAAAGTAACAGACCACAGTGCAAGGGATTGCCAGGAGGAAGTGCGGTGGGTGGCAGTCAGAGGGTAGGCCAGGTGCATGGTGCAGAGAGAGAAGATCAGCAGGGGAGAAGAGGGGCGAAGACAGAAGCAAAGAGGAAGTTCTTGAGGTGCTTCCGGAACTGGAGATGGTTCTCCACAAGTTTCAGAGTGGCAGTGAGGCTGTTCTATAGGGAGGCCCCAGCCGAAGACAGGATGTACCCCCAGCTCGTTTCTTTGAAAAACGACTGACCCCGAAGGAGTTAGACGTAGAGGAGTGAAGAACTCGAGAGGGGACGTATTTATGGAGGGACAGCTAAAGGTATTTTGGACCCTGGCCCCAGAAGGCCTTGTGTGACAATGCAAAAGGTTTTGAATTTAATCCTTACATCCATTGGGAGCCAGTGGAGATATGTCAGGGCTGGAGAGAAATGAGCCCAGGGCTTGAGGCCAAGGACAAGTCTCGCAGTCCTGTTCTGGATGAATTGCAAAGGGCAGAGAGTAGAGGCAGGTAGAGTTAGAAAGAGGCTGTTACAATAGTCCAACCTAGAGAAAACCAGGGCTCGGGAGACAGTGAGCTTCTGGGGGAAGGAGAGGAAAGGCAGAGTACATGTGACGAGGTGCAGTAGGAAGTTTGATTTTTTAGAGACATCGGAGATGTGAGCAGAGAAGGAAAGTGTGGAATCAAAAATGACCCAGAGGTTCTCAACCTCACTGGTGGGGGTAGGACAAGGGCCAAGGGAGGCTGGCCAGAGAGTGAGGGGAAAGGAGGGCAGAGGTGTGCCAATGAGGAGGTTCTTCTTCTTCTGGCATTTCAGCAGAGATTGATGGTGGCACACCAATCCTGAACGGCAGATAGGCAATCAGAGATGAGAGAAAGAGAGGAGGTGGCTGAGGGAAGTCTGAAAATGAATACAAATCTTTAATACATCTACATGTGGTGAAGTTATTTTTTGGTAAACTTGTTTAATTTAAATGTATATGGTGTACTTTATGTTAATAATTATTTGAAAAGTGCACCATTTGCCACAGTTCTTGTCTCTTGCTGCTGAGGACTGTTGAGGTAGTGCAGGTGTCTACAACCTGTGGCTTGCCAGATGTTTGCAGTGCAACTCCCATGATCCCTCACCATTTAGTATGCTACCTAGAACTGGTGGGAATTGTAGTCCGCAGCACCCTGCACAACACATGTTGCAGACCCCTGAGTTAAGTCGACTGGGCTTGTGTGAATGATGGCATCTTTTAGCATAGGCTTGGATGTGTTGCATGCCAGCAAGGATGATAGTTGCTGAGTTGCAGGCTGGTCACTGAGTGCCATTTGCTCTGAACAGAGAAGGTTGGCAGGAGCTGCACCATGTGGCAGGCTGTTTGAACTAGCAATATAATAGAGCTAGTCGCAGTCAGGCAGTGAGAATCGTGGGCAGGACAACTGCGCGCCTGTTTGGGGGCTGTAGCGTGGTACAAGCAGCACTATAATTGGCAGCTTTTCAATATGTTCCTACAGACTCGGTGGTCTAAGAAGGAGCAAATGGTTATGAGATGCCCAATCTACAGAATAGGGTAGGGAAGGAAAATATCTCCCCGATGCACAAGGTACTTGACCTCTTCTCCACAGCCATGCACATATCTGACATTGAAGCAGCATGCTCTGATGAGTTTCCAATACCACATGCTTTTAAAAATATGGGTCTGTCTAATTTTAGCTTTGATGTGAAGTGGCGCTGGAATGTCGAACACGAAGTTGATGTTGGTCTTAGTCCTCTGACTCCATGACGGATCTTTGCGGGATCTGATAAGGAAGGCTGCACATTACGAAGTAGTGCTGCAGGATTCATTGTGTTGACAAAAACAGCTTTGAGTGATGATGCAGGTTCACACCTAGCAACAGCATTCATTCAAGAAGCAGGACTCTCTTGGCACCACTGCAGCTTCTAATAGTGAGGTCCCTCCAGGTAATAAGTCAAGTGGTCAGGAAAGGAGCAGGCACCAGTCGCTTCTAAGTCCAGGAAGCAAATCAAAAGATCGAGCCTCTGGATACACAGCTGGCAGAGAAGGTCTCAGCAACAGGAATGGAAACAGTTGCAGCTTGTTGCATCATTGTAATGCTCCTCTTACATCTTACCCGAGGCTGTGTGGTGTAGACTTTCTGACACGATCCCGCTCTTGCGTCCTGAGTCCATGCACGGATAGTCTTCCACGCCTTGCTACTCTGCCATGAATTCTACAGCACGAGACATAGGTTTTCTCTCAAAAGTCCCACAAGGGACCTCTTGGAGCTTTTCCTAGGGGGCTCCAAAATCAAAATTCTCTGCAAATTTACTAAGGCCGCATTTGGATTATATATTCCTAGAATATTTAGGGGAAAAGGACTAACATATCAGCATAATTTTTTGTTCACTCTTACATTTTTAAAAACATTTAAAAATGTGGCTGTAATATGCCCCCGAATTACTAAGTCTCAGAAATGTCAGGTTCTTAAATATGACAGAATAGTCATGCAAGAGGATAAGAAATCCCTCCCTCTACAGAATAAGTCGCTGCAGATAATATTAAATGATCAGATGTAGCTCTTTAGCTCTTTAGACAGAAAATGTTGCAGAATACTATTCAAGAGCACCCAGTTATTGTACATTATGGAAGGATCTAGGAGTTCCTACCAGAAACAATGCTGCTTGTTGCTCACTCATTTGTTCCCGAACATCTCTTCTGAGCAGTTCAATTTTAGAAGCTATAATCTGGAGTTTGGTGGACCCCATCCAGTATTTCTCACAACCCAAAAAACAAAAAGTGATATAATAATATATTTCTTATATAGCGCTACACACACGCTACATAAATCTCAGAGCACTGAAATAACAAAATATATTATTATCCCACAGAGTGGTACTCGATTTATCAACCTCTGAAGAGTTGATCTTGCTGGCACACAGATATCAGGGACGAGTGTTTCGCTCACTGTGCTATCTGACTGGCTATGATTGGTGAAAACATTAAGGGAGACTTGAGTTTTATCTTCATTCAATTGTATTAACAACTCTGGCCCAGTGGCCCAAAAGACAGGTTCCATATGAATATTGAACAACAGTGCAGGCACAGTAGGGCTGTGAGGGACTCCACGCGTAATGATTTGTGAGGGAAACAGAAGATTCCTACTAGACCTGCTGAGTATGGCCTACCAGAGACGACTGAAATCAGGCCATACTGTAGGCCCAGCATCAACTTGTTTGAGCAGAGCCACACTCTGAAGAAGGACACAGTGGTCAACTGTTATAAATTGTGCCAAGGCATCTAATAAGACTACCACTATGGTGTTACCAGTTAACTTCATCCACTGCATTATTTAAGGCAGTGTCCCAGATATAAATCAATGAAGTTATTGTATGGTGTTAATTTCTGATTCCATGTGGTCGGATCCTCAAAGTGGCTCAAAGAAGCCTTGCAGTTGATTAACTGTAACATTATGTTTCAGTGAAAATGTATTTACATCTTTTAAAAAATAAGGTTCGATTTAGAAAGCCTGCTCTGAGACCGCTCAGAGTGGTCTTTCTAAATCGAATTGTCATGCCCCTGCCGCACACTAGTGTGTGCAGGCTTGGGGTGACAGGTGAGGCGAGTCACGGTGGTTGAGAGGTAAGTGTTGTGTGTGTGTGTTTGTATCACTTCCTAGGGGTATGGGAGGTTTACCACCAAGCCCAATAAGGAGATAATTCCACATTTTGAAGGCTGCACAAAATCACCCGAAATAAACCGCTCTGTTTTGTGTTCGGCCTTAAAAATGCAGAAATATCGCATAGAACCGGGAGAATAGCTCCCTATTGCCTGGAAAGATATGTGTACCATGCACAAGAACAACCCTACCTGCGTATGTGTCACACCAAACTCTGCAGGTTAGCTCCAAAGTAATGGTTGAGAGAAGTGCTCCAGCAGCTCATGATGGATCTCAGTAGCTCTTCACAGGACCGGCCGGCACATGGATCTCTCAGGGCTTTAGGCACATTCACACTCCTCACACGCCGTCCACTTTCACCAATCTCTTAGGCACATGCCAGAACAGTGGCCGAAACCGTTTGTTTTCATCCACCCAGTAGGGAAGCACCCCAACTTGCAGGTTCCCTACATTGTCTCTTCATTCAATGTGTCCTGGGTCCACCTATTAGTCATTCATTTTGCTTAGTAGGAGCTAGTAGAAACTGTGCCATGCAGGAGATGGTCTCCGAGCTCCCTAAACGGCAGCCATCTTCCATTGTTAGCAGTAGCTCCCCATCCTATTTTTTTTATCCATATGCCTCTCCTCTCTGCACAGCCCTCAAGCCAGGTGTCCATCATCTTTTCACAGGCATGTTCATCATATTGTACTCTTATTTCTTTTGGAATGTATTCATGACAGCTGCTCCAAATTTTTACTCCGTTGAATTGTGCTTCTATATCATTATTCTCACCACTGTTATCTTGTGGAGACCAAGCTCCCGGAAAACGTTGAGGTGAGTGACTTTAAGATGTGCACTTGTCAGAGGGCAAGGTGATACCAGACTATGGTCAAGGAACCTCGCTGCGGTAGACGCTCCAGGTCTGGAATCCTTAAAGGGGAGGTATTCCCAAGTGGATAGCCCTTTTCTGTGAAGCATGTTTGACTATGGAGACATGCCAGAAATCCACACTCAGTGCCATCACCTCCACTGTGGGCTGCATCAATGTGTTTCTAAACAAATAGCTCCCAGTTGGCTGTAAAGAATACATCCTCTAGGATGCCACAGAAATTCTCCCTGCAAATTACTGTTCCCCCGAGCGATACTTTTCAGAATGTAGCTGTTGTATTGGGGTTTTCATGGGAAATCACCGACGTCCACACATTATGATTACATCTCCATACCACACACTTTTGTGTTCTCATTGTTGCTCTCTTGAACGGATAAGGAATTTTAGTTATCCTTTGGCAATTTATTTTCTGTCCCATTAGAATTCTCTGTAGTGTAAAGCAAATCTCATTCACCAATTTGACGCATTCATTAGTCAGCTCCTATTGTGTACAACACATTGGGCTGCATTGTGCTGTGTGACTCCTGTTACACTTTCTCAAAGCTCCTTGTGTTTTTTTTTTAGCAATTAATTTAGGTTTGGGGTTTTTCATGGATGTGCCACCCTATACTCAGCCTTGTTGCGGAAGTACACTTTTGTCACAGCATTAAGGGAGCTACTTGTATATCAAGAATACATAGAAAATGATACAAAACTTTATAATGTAATGTAATGTAATTTGTATAGCGCCTTTTCCCCATTAATGTCTCAACGTGCTGTATGTGAACACACTCAGGGGACCGAAATCCAAGGTTTGGATATTTGTTAGAGGACTTTAGAATGCATGTGTGTATTTAAGCCAATATAAAGGAGGATATGGGTGGCCAAGTCCCTATTAGCTACCCATATCACAGTGGCATGTGGATGGTTGCTATGCAGTCGTCTGGAGAGCATGCGAGAGCAGGAGACTAATTATGTTTACAGCCAGACCATATTTTCTTTTGTGGGGGATAGCTGCATTCTAATGCCAAAGGTGTTGTGCAATGTGTATTAAAATGGGGTATGATAGCAGAGGCATGCAGGTGGTTGGCCTTGCCATTGGCTATCTGCCATAGGCATGAAGTGTGATATGTACCCTAGTGTTCTGGCTGGCTTATTGGTTTTGCAAATGTGGCGTGGATTCTGTCCTCTGGTTTTATGGCTTTTATTCTCCCTGTCTCAGTAAATATCAAGGTGGGTTCATAACTTGGCTGGAAGGAGGATAATTTACCTGAAGTGGATGTAACGGCCTTTCAGGATGCAGGGGGGAAAATCCAGGTATTGCGGGCCCTCTGGAAGGAAAGGTGGTCCTTGATGCATCGGATCCTAAGAGGGATTGAATTCCAGATTGAGGGGGCTTGGATGGAGAAAGAGGAGCCCCTAATCTTGTTGATTTGAAGGAAGGGATCACAAGTAGGAGAGCAGTGCCTGAATGTAGGTTTTTGTTTGGTAATGGGTGAGTTTCTGTCAAAGATATTCTGTGCCTCTCTTATGGAGGGAATAGTGGGCACATGACTTTGAAAGTGGCACATCGCCTGACAGGGAGCCAGTGGAGGACACGAAGGGCAGGAGTGATGTGCTCTCTGGGGCAGAGAGCCAGGAGGAGTCTAGCTTGTTGTGTTTTGGACCTGTGGAAGCTTTCTGAGTAGATATGCAGGGAGGCGGGGGGGGGGTGAGGTACAGGGAGTTGGCGTAGTCTAGGCAGGAGAGGACGATGGCCATGATTGCAGTGACTCTGTTCAGAGTAGGAGCGGTAAGGGAAGATGCATCTGAGAATGTGGAGGTGAAGATAGCAAGTTTTAGACACAGTGTCAATGCGGTGCGAAAGTGTCAGATCAGCATCCATGGTGCATCCAAAGTTCTTTACTGAGTTGGATGCAGTGGGGCGGGGGGCCTAGGTAGGAAGGCCAAAGGGTGGATTGGGGGAAGAGAACCATCTTCCCACAGATCATGATTTCTGGTTTTCCGGGGTTGAGGAGGAGGAGGTTGTCCAACATCCAAAGGTCGATGTCTGAGAGGCCGGAAGCTAGGAAGGGGTCGGGGGTGGAGGCAGACTTAGAGATCTTAAAGATGATCTGGGTGTCGTTCTCGCAGTTGTAGCGCATTAGGTTATGTGAGCGAATAAGGGCTGGGAGGGGGCTCTAGTAGTGGTTGAAGAGTAGGGGAGATTGGGAGGCATCCTGCAGGACCCTCTTGGTGACAGGACGGGGGCCGAGGAGAAGGAAGAAAGAAGAGTGATTTGTGATCTATTAGCATGGAAAGAGGAAGTCCACCTTAGTGCTATGTATCTTATGCTAGCAAGTGGGGTCTGTCAGTGAGGATTGTGAGACACCAGAAGGTGTCTCACCCACTAGTCCCCAGCGATCTGTCATCCACGTGGCCAGGACACGACCATCGCTTTTGGATCCAGTTCCTGGGTGTGGACCAGTGCAGGAGGATCCCCTGGGTGAGGGGTCTTCTTTGGTGAGTGGGAGTGGGACACCAGATGGTGAGATGAGTATCCCCTTCCTTATAACACCTTTATCCCATCCTACCAAGTAGGATATTTAGAAACTCCAACCAATGCCCCCGCCACCCTTTATGACACAAACACTTTCTCACAGACAGTCTGCTATGAGAGAAAACAGACTAACTGCCGAGCCATATACCTGACGTGTCCCAATATAATGGTCAGGCAAGGTCAGGCAATTACTGACCATCAAACACACCTTACTTCCGTTAAGCTTCTCCACATGGATGAAAGGTGGAACATGAGAGCACACTCTGAGCGAGGCAAAGTACATGAGGAAACAGGAGTTCCAAGATGGCAGTTTAACAAGATGTTACACTCACCTGATATCCACGGGGGACGCCACTTAGCCCTGGCTGGAAGATTAGCACTCTCGAACCCTCTCCCTTGATAGTGTGTTGGACGTGGATAGCGCCTGCAATACAGGAGAACTGGATATAAGGCTTAAATGTCTCTCTTGGATTGATTCCCACCTCCCTCAGCCTCAAATTCCTCCCTTAAATCTAATCCCTCTCCTCACCTTAATATTAGGTATGGTGTGCTTTCCGTCTTGCATCTCTGTGTAGGGGCGCGTTGGAGGTGTGGGCATTCTGTGACCTAGTTGCTTCAGTGGTGAGTTGCCCCGTGTTCGGGTCCAGGCCTCCTGTGTCTCCGATTTGCTTGATGAGGTAGGTACTACTGTTTTACAGTCTTTTATCTTGTCCTTTTCCTCTTTGGCCTTTTTGTTGTTATTAATGTCTCTAATTTCTTTCCCTCAGATGAGTTGGAGAGTTTTGGGGTTGCTGTGCTGTATAGGATGAGAATCCCAGCAAGCTACGTGAATGCGCAGTGCGCATCGCTTTCTTGCCTTTTCTTTTTGCTGAGCTGTGCCTGCGCTGCTTCCTTTGCAGGTCGTTATGATGTTCCGGGCCGCTGTGATGTTCCGAGATCAAGGAGAGACTACACCTGGTAAGTGGTTTTCGTTGTGCTTGTGTGGCCGTGAGCGAGCGCTCACTAATAATGTCTCTTTTTGTCTTTTTCAGGTTGCTGCAGCATTCCAAAGATGGAAGCAGTGTCGAGATGAAAAATCCCCGGATCGCGCATATTCAGGTGAGCAGCTGGTGGTAGTTTGAAGATGGAAGATTCAAGATCAAAATCAAGCAGCTACTTATAGGTCAGCGCTGAATAATGGTGTTCTTCTTCTTCCGGATACAGGATTCAGCGCATGGTAGGATGTAAGAAACACTGAAGATCAGAAATGGACATCGTGAGCATTAAGCTGCTAACTGCAGAATAACGCGAAGCACGTGCTGCTGTTTGGGTGTGGTTTATATAGCCCAAGTAAAGTATTTCCAGGTAAAGTAGTCCCAGGCCCAGCCACACCCGAAACACTAGACTGCATAGCTCAGTTCTTTGGACCTGAGCTATGTGAGTGCCTCCATGTTAACTGAAGTCCCAATCCAAAGGTTGTCCTTCACATAACAGTATGAGCCAGGCGCCAAAGGCACCAGGACTGGCTCCAAGAGAGTCCCTGATGGTGTTTTGTGAGGCCACAATGGAAGCCTGTAACCTGGCCCCAACCGAAAGGCTGGTTTGGCCATGATGACCAGGGGCATGAATCGTGACACAAGAGGAGAAAGACGGCAAAACAGAAGGGGAATTGCAAGGAGGGATGTTCCCTTGACTTTCAACAAAGAACAATTGCTTTCATGAGCTATCGAGATTGGAAAGCGTAAGCCCAGGAAAACTGGCTGAAGAATCCTGGATTGTGTGTCAGAGATACCTGTGGCCCTCCTGCCATCCTGAATCAAGGTGGGTAGAATTACCAGCCGCTTTGGTACTCCAACAAAAAAGCAGCATCAGTGAAATCAACACACACAGCCAGTGAGTTGGGGAGACCGATGCAAGACTGGTCTGTGTTGAAAACAAGGTTGCAAGCAGCAGCATTGTATGGCGAGTGTTGGAATGAGCATTGTTTGAAATATGTGTTGTAAAAGACACAAGTAAAGTAGAACTTCTGATGAGTGATTGAACTTTGAAATTAAGGTACGATACCTTTGACAGAGTGGTCCGGCACCACGTGGGTGCTCAATCAAAGGTCTCTGTAAGGTATCCAGCTGAAAAGTGAAAGAGTTGTAGAAAATTCTGATTTGAAGTGGTCCTGTGAATGGTCAAGCAAAACCCTGCAGACAATCGAAAATCTTCGATGTTGATACAGTAAAGAACATTTGTGGCAAAGTTCATAAAGTTGGTCTGAGCCAAGCAGAGGGCGATCATTTGAAAGCTTTGTGTTAAAGCCAGGTGGAGGGGGACGCGGGGTGTACGGAAAATCACCAGAGAATTTGTACGTATGAAATCCTAAAGAAGGTGGGTCTGAGCCTGGCAGAGGAGGACCCAGGGTGAACAGAAAATCACCCGAAGAGTTTGTGGGGAAGCAAAGCCAATGGCTTGAATATCCTGACAAATCATTTCTGGCACACTTTGCTTTTGCATAACATTGTTTCCCATGCTATTTGTATTTAGAAGTGGCAATAGGTTTATTAGTATAGGCCCTTATATTTTGACAAGACACCACTAGGGCTGCATTATTATTATTTAATGGTCATAGCTTGCTCCCATCTTTAGATTTAGGTTTAGATAGGCGTTTTTCAAACCCAAATTGAAGTTCAATAAAAACCCTTGAACTGTGATCACTTGTATCTGTCTTACTGTTTGATACCATGCCTTCCTTACAGGATGCTGCGGTCGATGGTGTCAAAGGCCTACGAGAGGTGAGGAGGATAAGTGCAGCATAGCCTTCTGTGTCTGCAATGATTGCAAGGATTGTTCTGGGATCCGGACAGGTGGCTGCTAGCAAGTAGCTTGAGGAGATTGAGTCATGAGATGGGAGTGAAAGAGAAGATAGGGCAGTGGAGGGAAGTTTGGAGGGGTTGGGCTCTGGTGCTGGTGATTGGGGGTCAGAGTGCTGCTTGTTTAGTGCCTAATGTGAGGTTTCTTTCTACTAAAATGTTGTAGAAGGGGTCTGAGAGAACATCACAGAGTGCTTGGGAGGTGTCAAAGGAGGGCAGTGTAAAGGGAGGCCCTGAATTCTGAGATTATTTTGTGGAGTCCTTGGTGCTGTAATGGGCATTGGAGATTCTGTTCTGGTAAAAGGATTTTTTGACCTTCCGGATTTTTGCTTTGTAGACATTCATCAAACGGGCATAGGCCGCTCTATTAGGGGGAAATGGGGTGGACCGCCATCTGTGCTCCGGAGTGTGGTTGAGTGTTTTGAGGGTTTTAAGGGGGGGGGAGAACCATCCAGATGAAGGGCCTTGCCTGTGGGAGCCTGATCTAGTGGAGGTGAGAGGATTGAGGGGGTTGAAGAACCATTGGTCAAAATGGCTGATGGTGGGTGGTCCTCCCTCAACTGGCCAATTTGCAAGGGAGGAGAGCCAGGGCTCTGCCAGGTCCGGGGATACTATGACCTTGTTCCGCAGCAGGAATTGGGTAAACGGTCCTGTGTTAGTCAAGCAGGTCAGAGGTGTAATAGGAGTTGAAAGTAAGAAGAGAATGGCTGCGTGGTCTGTCCGTATGAGTGGTCTGGGGTGGAACATGCAGATAAGGTTGGATGAACTGAAAATTGCATCGAGTGTATGTTAGGCGGTGTGTGTGGCACCTGATACCAGTTGGGCCATGTTGAGGGCTTACAGGTTGACCAGGAGAAGTTGTGTCATGGGGTTGAGCGGGGCGTCAAACCATATGTTGAAGTCTCCAAGAATGGTGATAGAGGGCTGGGTGATCAGGAGGACCGCTAGGGAGTTACTTAGAGCGTGAGCGAAGTCTCTGATGTAGCCGGGAGGCCTTAGACCAGTTAAAAGGAAGAAAACAAAAATGCTAGCTGGTCCCTCCACTCCAGGTGGGCAGCTTGTCTAAGTTCTATGGCAGTAAAGTGCCTGGTATGTTCCTTCTAGGTAAATTCTAATTATTTAAATAAGTTATTTGACAAACATATGTAGACACATGTGGCCTCATTATGGGTGAAGAGGCAATGGTATAAGCCAGCAGTGTTTATCTACCTCCTATATATAAAATACTACCTAAATATGAGTTGGAATGTCATCGGATGTTTACTGCCAAGGTTATTTAATCCGTGCAGTACTTTCTGTGTACTCCATGCAATAAACAACCAATAATTAGTTGGCTAAAAAATAGGAGGTTTTTCAAATACCATATTTTTACTATTAGAAACAGTCTCGTAATGAGACTAATGAATCCGACTGCTGGTGAGGCCCAATGAGTCTGCCTAGGCAGCTCTGACTATCCGCCCACACTGCTGTCGCAGCCCTGCTACTGATGATCTTGTTCCACAAAAACTTCTGGATAGTCATCCAATTGATTTACCACACTTTGTGCCTCATCACGAGTTGGCCGGTAATGCCGGCGGTGGTGCTATCTGCCCTACCGCCAAACCCACCGGCGCTATTAGCGCCGGATCCCGGGTTTGGCGGATTTGGAAATCCCCATTGAGCCCATTTGGGAATGCCCCATTCCCCATTGGGCTCAATGGGGAAATTTCGCGCTCATACCGCCGGCGGATTTCCCGCCGGCGGAATGAGCGCAAATTTTCGGCAGATTTCCCCCAGCTCAGAGCTGGGGAGAAATCTGCCAAGGCCCTGATTTGGCGGACCCTTAAATTCGGCTGTAACAGCGCTACCGCCGGATTTAAGGGTTACCGCCAAACTCGTGATGAGGCCCTTTATGTAAAGACACATTTCCGAGGTCACTGCTGAGTGTCCAGCTGCATTGCCCCTTGTTCTGAGCCCACACGTTGGCTAAATTATTTCAAATCCCCTACTGATGTAGTATTTAATGAAGTCGGATATTATTTTGGTTCATATTACCTTGATAATATTCACTTACCTTTGACTTGTATTACTCTCGGTGAGTGAGAACCTTCCTTTAAAGGTAAACCATTTATAAAGAACTGTTTTAGCCTCACAGAATGAGGTCACAGATTGAGCATCATATGGCCTGCATCAACAAGTGGGTCCACATTATATGCAATATTCCACCCAGGGAGGTAGGTGGTAAATATACTCACAAGTGGTAAGGCCCAGGCAAAGTAAGAATACATAAATTAATTCCACTGGGCCTGGGTAGCTGGGAATAGGAGCCCAATTTCCTACCAAAACAAGCTGTTCCACCAGCCTTTCAACAAGAGAGTTGGGTGCTATTCATAGCACTGGTGTCCCTTTTTTGTGGGCTAATCTGAGACCCCAACCATCATCAAGGGACTCAAGTTGACCCAGTATGAGCCCTAGCAGAAAGCTGATGCAATTCTGGGTGTGTTGTCTGTTCGCACCACCAGCTAAAATACTGCTTTTATATGCTGGGACAGTGTCCCTTATACAACTATGGCCTAACTCTGTGGCAGCCAACCAGGGGCCTCTCAGTTAAAGGAACCGGCACAATTTTTTTAAACTGGTTGAATGAGCCAGGACCTTTTCTTTTGGGACAATAGAAGCAGCACCAACGCTGTGGGCCCTCTATGGCATCCTAAGAGCTATCAACGCAGTGGCATGTCGCAAAATGTGGGCCGCCTGCAAGCCGTGTTGAGCCCACCCCCAAATTTAGCAGCAAAGTACAGGCCATGCCACACTCCAGGCCAGCCTGGACCACGGCCCATGCGCAATGCACATGATGATCATGCTGCTGCAGGGACATGCAGCACACTGCACTAGGTGAAAGAGCGTGCATATGTGTTTTAATCACACCTTAAATCCTTCGATTAACATAGAAACAAGGGGGCTGAGCCTGGACCAATGGACCCATGTGTACCAGTCAGTAATGTTATGCACAGTAATGATAGAATAAGAAAACATGTTCATGCTTGCTCTGCCAATATATGCCATATCCCCATCTATGATCATACGTGTTGTGGCGTTGCCCTTATTGCCAGTAACAATCACAAGAAGAAAACATGTTATTGCTAGCTGCACAAATGATCCCACCAACCACCATGTAAGGACACTTTTCATGTTGACTTCGCCCTTGACTGCAGAAAACCATGCAATGACACAAAAAGGAATCATGATCACCTTGCTAGCTGCACAAATGCCCCATGTAATAACACTTATGTTGACTTTGCCCTTAAAGCCAGTAAAGAAATGCCATGCATCAGTAAGAAAACTTGATCTCCTTGCTGGCTGCACAAATACTCACCCGCCATCAAGTAAGAGCACTCGTCATGTCGAATTTGCCCGTAACGCCAGGAAAACATGCCATGCCACAGTAAGAAAACATGTATTTGCTTGGGTGCGCAAATCTCCCCCTCCCTCATTTAAGAACACACATCGTGTTGGCTTTGCCCTTAATGTGAGTAAAAAATGCATTGCCACAGAAAGAAAATGTCCAGGCTGCCTGCCCGATTATACTGTAAACACCCAACCCCAAACCCTCTTCCATATAACCATATAATAACACTCATCAAATTGGCTTTGCTATAAAATCCCAGTTAAACATGTTATGTCACTGTTAGAAAACGTCCATGTGATCTGCTCTAATGTCCCCAGCCTGGGCACCAGCCTTGCAAGCATACTTTCATGCACGTTCACCCCACCAGTCAACCACCCATACAGCTTCTCTCTCTCAATCATTAACATGGGCACCCACAACATTCCCACAGAATTCTCCACACACACCGCCACATTCACACTGCATTCTCATTCACATGCACATTTGCACCCATGCACACACACACCATTCACACTGAACTCTCATTCATATGTGCACTGACCCCCTTGCATGCATGTATGCATGTATACAAACCTCCAGAAATATGCAACACTCTTGCACACACAAACACTCTTACGAAAATGTTATTTTTATTTTCTGTTTCCTGACCCGAATCCGACCAACTCTGAGGCACTCAATGATCTTCTCACCAGGCAGGCCTCTGGCTCGCATGTTCCATGTAAAGAGGAACCAGGAAGCATGGGGCGCTTCCTGGGTCCTGATATGCACTGTGGAGCTGGAGTGCCTCCCACTAGTGCCACAACTGCAGTGGATGCTCGCTCTGACTTCAGAAAGAAATCATTTATTTCTGAATGCAGAGTTTTAGGGGGCCGGGGCCACGCTGGGACATGGAGTATGAGCTGTAGCGGCCACCGCTCTGCCAGTGTATCAATGTCTTAACACTTGCTGCACACCAAACATCTGTCAATATCTTTTTCCACTGATTCGTTGCTTGCTGTGTGCAGATATTTATTGGGGCTTCAGCAGACACATCAACAAACAAGAGGGATGTTAGCAGTGGGCTGGAAGGCCAATTACATTTAAGAACACAAAATTGCCACCTGCATTAGAACACTTATGTTTGCTCAAGCTGACAGCCTACATGGTTAGAAAAAAATAGACTCAATTACAAAGTTAAACCATTTTCTTTAATTTAAAATCCCAGTTGATGTCCATTATTCACGTTTAGTTTTTGTGGGACTACCACTAGTAATAACACCATGCAAAACAACAATGTGCACAACTGTATCACAACTGTATCAAACAATGACTAATAGTAGGTGGTTTTATCACACATGATTAAGTACAAGTTGTCCAATGTCAGTCTGTTCCATAAATATAGATGTCCCTTGCGCCCTGTGCCTAGAGAGGCAGCTACACTTCACTGATGAAGGATAGCCAATGAGGTAGAAGCAAATGTCTGTGTTGCCTTTGGCAATGCTGATAAAAGGAAATTGAATTGTCATTTTGGGCAGGACTGTCCTTATAGTGGAAACAGTCTGAAACAGACTGAAATGGCAACAGAAATTCTCCTCTGATATGGAACAAAGAGTTAAAACGTAACTGAGATAATCCTGAGTGAGATTACAGTTGATTAAATAAGCTATTTTACTTCTGTTTGTTCCAGGGAAGGAATTCTCACGTTGCTGGCTAATTACAATAAATATATCATTAGCTCTCCTTGCGCATACTTTTGTTCTGAACAAATTACTCAACCTCCTAATTACAAACCTGGAAACATGTATTTATATATACAACACATGTGATATAAAAGATGATAAACTATACACCAACTTTAATTATAAATCTGAAATGTGCCTCTTTAATTTCTCAAGTAACTTCCAATGTATTCTCAAGTAGGACGTGCTGGTTATAGAATGTCACTAAAACCCATCTGTTCTCTGTTGTATCAGATTGACTTGCAATCGTCATCTCAGCTGGTAATGGTAACCTTAATATGGGCAGTGTGAATGTTTTTCACTATTCTGATATGAAATGAGTGCACCTATGAACTAGTAAGTTGGCTCAGCAGGTTAAACGCTTGTTGCTGTGATCTGTATTTGATCTGCAGGTTACAGGTTCAAATCTCGTCAAGGCCAAGTCAGCCTTTCATCCTTCTGAGGTTGATAAATGAGTACCAATTTTGATTGGGTAATAATAGTAATCTATGCAAATATGTTCTACCTAAAGCGCTTTGGGTTAAAGCACTATATATATATATATATATATATATATATATATATATATATATATATATATATATATATATATGTATGTATATATATTATTGTAATGTAACATTCCTGCTTTTGTTCACACAGAGCAACAGTGTTACTAAATTATGGAGTAATTAAGCATTGAAATTGTGAGTTGTAATGTAATGCACACCTTTAGGGTAGCTGGAGATGGAGTATGGGGCTGGCATCCTTGAACCAGAAGAGAGAGAGGAAGAGAAGAAAGTGAGACAAGTTATAGATTGACCAAAAGTCACATTCCAGTGGTTACATCAAGTGCTCATACAGATTGGAGAACAACAAACATCAGCCGCGGCATGCTAGAGGCAAAGATGGCGTCTGATCCTTCCCTGGGTTACGAGTTCTGCTTTGAGGGCCCTTCTGGACTTTGTGAGATGTTCTTGGGATTCCATGTCCGGTTGAGGGTTGCGCAATGGTTGTGGAGCTTGGGTTACAGCATCATAGCTCCTCTCCATGGCTTGCTGGCCAGTAATGATCACAGTTCCCTTGTCGATGAAGATGTGAATGGTCTTGGTGAGAGGGTGGAGTGAGGAAACTGGACAAATATGTAGGACTCCTTGCCTAGAATACTGGGCCGAGTTATGCAAAGAATTCTAAACTTTATTCTTAGCTCAATGCGGAGCCAGTGACGAGGTGTGAGGGGCGGGGAGATGTGGTCATGGATATTGGGGCAAAGAGGCAATCGTGATGCTTTGTTTTCTAGCATTTCTAGTAAGCCTGTGAGTTTCTACAATTTCTAGTAGGCCTGTGAGTTTCTTTGGTGTGCTAATGTAGAGACCTTACAATATTCCTGGTCTGGTGGAAAAAGGGACCCGATTCGCTGGGTGTATTTGCCAACTTCCAGGAAAGTCACAATCTTTTTTAATAGGTGTAATCAGAAGAGGGCAAGCCACGTGCGTGTATCTTTCCTTAGATGGCTACGTCATAAAGACTGTCTCAGTCTCCCCACTGGAGGTGCTTGTCCGCTGAGGAGGTCCTCTCTGGATCCACCGAGACTCAATGCTTTGTCATTCCATCACCCATAGACTTTTGGGAGGGTTTGGGAACTGGGCTCAGACCGCACTTACACGGTCCCATATCATTCTCCATATGGCAATGTTCCCTCTAATTATTTTTCTCTATGTGCGGAACCGGTAGGATGTTGTGCGCACATTCATTTTCATGTGCGCAACATACTAATGAGATAAGCCACTTTGTGAGCTACCATCACATAAATGTTTGTAAAGGAATTTCCTCTTCCCAGCCACTGCAATTGTTTTAATAATCTTACAACACTTTTCCAAACAGTCTAAAATAAAATATGTCATATGTCATTAAACAGAAAACTCATCAACCAGTCTAAGACTGCAATATCTGCCACAGCACCTTGCAAACGTACTTCTGTGCAGAGAAAATGTCGGCTTCATTTGAGTTTGGCTGTAAGTGGTAAAGTTGCAATGGAGTTACCGCCAACTTTACCACTAAGCCAAATTACAATTTCAGGCCTGGAGAGGAAAATCCAAAACTCAATGCCCAATGCAAATTTTTGCTCTAATTCTGCCACAAAAGCCACATGGAGTCCAATGGACTCAATATGGATTCAATATGAATGGGGAATTACACCAACACCACCAGCTGTAATCCAGCAGAAATTCCTCCGGACAAAGTGACTGTAACAGTAATTCATTTGGGCAATATTCTGGTGGATTTATGCCAGGATACCGCCCCAAGTCGTAATGAGGCCCTGTATGTTTTATTTCACTGGCAAATCACTCAATTTTACTACAAAAGACAAATATCTCTTAGTTGTGTTCCCAGATAACTTGCGCAAACAATATTTATTCTTAAATACATTTTTCTTTGTATTCTGATTTTTCAAAAAAAGGGAATTGTATTCTTGATGCAATAATCTCATGTTCAGCGTGCTCAGCCGACACGTGTTTCGACTCAAGGGGTCTTTATCAAGGCTGGTGTGTTATTGATCATTGACCGTTAGGTAGGTTGGCTCTTGGTGGTGGGTTGGTGTAGGTGGGTTCCACTTCTTGAACAGGCTGGCTTGTCAGCCTGTTACTGCTGCAAACGAAATCCCTGGCATGTGTAGCCTTCAAATATCTCTTGTCATAACTGATGTGGCAGTCAAGAAACGCAGACAGAATACATTTGCCAATGGATTAATGGCAATTAAAAGCAATGTGTCAAAAACATGCTTAATGGAGTTCAAGTGCCACTTTAGCTAAGTAATTCAAGGTCCAGAGGAACATGCTTCTAGGATGATAATTGCATTATAATAACTGCACCTTAGAATATGATTCAAAATTCCTGTGCCTCTGCTTACTATCCATATTACGTTCTCCTGTGGGTACTGATAACACCAGCCTTAGAGCAAAGAGACATATGCACCATGCATGTTTACTCCCATAAAAAAAGAAAATGTGCCTAACAAAAATGAGAAATGAACCTATCATTGCTTCAACCCACAAAGCTCCACTGATATTTTTTTGAATTAGTGACCAGTATAGCAGGGCATAGGAAGGAAATAACTCTAATAATATTAATTCCCAATCTTAAAAGGAATTGTATAGGAAAGAACAGCTTTTAATAAGCAGAAAGCATCCCCATTGGCAAAGCTAATTACTTTTTACTCCCTCACAAATCATGACTCCACGTAGGGAGCAAAATCTGATTAGAGCCCTGCTTATATCCCTGACATAGAGAGTGACATGACAGGGCACATAATAAAGTGTATAGTTTTGCCCACCCTTCCGCACCACAGTCTAGATAAAATTAAACAAGAGCTTTACTGGGGTTTATTATGGAGCCCTGTTGAAGGAAATATCACATATATGCCTTTTTAAGTTAATAGCATCAATTCATCAGAGATACAAATGAGTGAGAGCCTTCTTCTGTAACTATGGATCGCTCTTCTGTAATTCTTTGTTATCAGTTAAATGAGATGCAGGGGGATACTAGAGACAATACACACAGAACACATGGTTATATTGAAAAGCCCTCAACAGCTGAGCATAGAAAGAAAAAGAAGGTGCTGTTGTCTCGATGGGTACTAGAATTTCCTATCCTTTAGCAAACACGCAACACATTTCCTTCAGTGTAATCCTTGGCGAAATGTCTGCCTTGGTTTTTTAAATGGGCTGCTTTGTTCATCAGCCGCAAGAAGTGATGCTTCCACACATACCCTTCCCCGGACCCTGTGATTGCCTCCAATATTAGTTGATAGAGCAGGGATTGTGAAACACTCAATGGGGTATTTGCAGACCCACAATTCTTTGCAAGCAAGGCATATTTAAATGCCTCAATATATGATGCGCATTTTAAGAATGTCATGACTCTACATGCACACAATTCTTTTTCAGTGCATACAAGATTGTTTGCAATATATCCCACCCTTATATCATTGTCTAGGATTACACAAGTGCTCAGTGAAACTGTTTTTGTATAGAAGCGAGTTACCATATAACGTGTGAAGGTCTATGCCCAAAGCAATTCTGAACACTTGGAAACAATGCAGATTGTGTGAAAAGCATTCTCCTGTCTGGAGATCCGGTACCCTGATACTACGGATGAATAATCCCAGGCATAGTCCATACCCATTATCCCTTGTAAAATAAGTAAATTATACTGCAATGTTGCTCTCTAATTATAGGGTAATGTAAGTAATGCTAAAGTAGGAGACTCTGAGCATCACATCTGTCTTTTCATAATCTTTATAGGGCAAATTAATATTTGAGTTTTATGGTGCGTTAACGTACAAGGGGGCCACTTCAAAGCACTTGCGTGAAATATGTACAAAGAAGAGGAAGTATGGGATTTGGTTACACATCCAAGTAGCCTGCTTACTTACAGTCAGTATCCAATATTTGAGCTGGTAGTTCGATTATATAGTGTGGGTGACGCTTTTGGTAAGGCGCAATGAGTAACAGAAATACTGGCGCGTGAACGTTATTCATGTCACAACAAACATAAATCAAGTGGATGTAGGTAAACGTCTGCTAACCTTTCGGTGAGCCAAGAGAGTAAGAGTCAAAGTTGTCTGGTAGAAACGTTATGTACTCTGGGGCAGAAGTTAAAATCATAAGGTAAAAGTGTGGTAGAGTCAGGCTTAGGAGTTATGGGTGGGCAGGGAACATTTTTGCTTAATGTGTGCAGGCATATCTTGGTTAGATTCCACTGTTCATGGAGCCAGTTTTTCATATTAGTTTTTAACCTCTTGTGTTGTATTTTGCTGTTAGGGATTCTAGGTGCATAGCAGTGTAATGCAAATTAGCAGAGTATATAGACTAGTTGCTTATTTTAAGAGGAAGAACATTTCAGGTAATTGCTGTGGTTTGTGCCTTATTGAATCTTTTTGAATAGGTGAGAATTGTCGGTGTGCGCTGCTAAAAGTCTTCTGAGTGGCACCCAGAAGGAAGCTGGGCAAGCGCACATGCGCACATGTTAGAGGGAACATTGCCATATTGTGTGCCACTTGAGGCAACCTGTTTTTCACATTAAGGTGCCAAACAACCTTGGTGCTTCCTTTCGACATTTCCTCAGTTAGTGCCTGGAGCGTGGACTTTATTTTGCATTCTCAGCCATCCTTTGTTCTTACACTTTCCTCCATTTTTGGTGGATGGGTTTCAGATGTGCTCAATTCAGAATGAATTGAGTTTTTGAAAATGGCAGCTGCACGACTTCCTTTCCCAGGGCCACGCCTTAAAGATAAAGGCTGCATGCAGACTTTTTACTGCGGGCGGTGGTCCATCTACACAAGCAGGCTTACAGGGGCAGCACATGTAATATTAGTTGGCAGAGACCACAGATTTCCTTTGCCGTAACGGTAATTACTGCATGTATATTTCTTCACCGAAAATCTCCTGGTGAGTGCAAATGTGCCTCCCCACCACCCATTATCTTTCTCATCTGTGCTTTGAAGATTCTGCGGTTTGGTCAAAGCATTATATAAGAAACCAACATAGAGTCACATGATATTAGTTCCTCCTGCCCCTGCTGTTTCTCTTTCACTTCTTGCTACACATCTCTCCCTCTTTCATTATGATTGGCCTTAGCACTCTGAAGGTGCTGCAGTGCAGAACATGTGCCATAGAAGCAGTACACACAATATAGCATTGTAGAGGAGCAGCTGAATGCCTCTGCAGGAAGTCCCGCCCCTATTCTGCCTATATGTTGGAAACTGGAAATTGTGACATGTGCAACGGCAGTAATGGTGCCTATTCCACAAAGAACCTTTGAGACAAGGTATCCACTGAGAAAACCCTATATGATGTATCCCCAAAGAGATGGCAGTCTCCTGAGGGAGATCCCCGAAGAAGTGTGACGATGTGAAAAGGAGAGGTTGATGATATCACGAGAAATGAGCGTGATGCACTGAGAAGAGTGGCTGAAGAAGAGAATGCATAGACCTTATACAATGTGATGGCAAAGTAAAGAATCAAGAAGACTTTCATGTGCGGAATGAAGATTGCACGTGTGAAGAAACACAGCAGAAAATAGACTGCAGGCAGTGCCGCCATTATATAGAATCCGGCAATTCGATGTCACAATTTTAGTAAAGCTCAAACCCATGGAGAAAGAAGAATGGAAAGCTATGTGTGTGTCGCAGCAAAGCAATAAGCTGAAGCTCGAAGATGGACCAAAGGAAGGCTGTTTGGCCTGGTGTCAAAGGCTAACGCAGCCAAAACGGGTTATCAGTCCTTGAAGAACAGTGAATGTGAGATGCCCAGGCATTCCTTGTTAAGTTACAAAGAGAGAACACCACGAGTGCCAAGGTTCTTTATTCAAGACAATTAAATGCTATAAAATGGGTAGATTCACGGTCTCCTGTAACGTGAGTCCAGGATGGAAATATAAGTGGCCATTCAGACCTGAACTTTGATAAGAACATGCTCACACTCCCTTATATTTCCAGAGAAAGGTAGAGGGCACTAGAGAGCTGACCAAGATGGCCGCTCCTTAGTGAGCTCAGATGCGGCCCCGAATTAATCCTGTCGAATCCTTGCTTTCCGGTACGAGATTAACTCAACCAGACCCCTACAGTGGTTGCTGACAACCCCTTTGAGACAGAAACCAGAAAATTGTGGCGAGACGAGATCCCCCCCCGGGCCCATTCGGCAGACCGTTGGCGCCATCTAGACCTGCCTGGCCACTGAGGCCCGACTGGCCCACGCCCCTTGGAGAAAACCTCACACGGCGGGCAGAGCGAAGAGACCCTGAGACCCCGGCGGCGACCGTCCCGCAGCAGAACCTTCCCTGCACCCTTGGCAGCTAACAAGCGGCAGTGCCCTGGCACCACGGTAACAGGGAGCGGAGCACCCGGAAAACTTCCCCGATGCATGAGCACGTCGCGGTGCAGGGGCGGGCCAGGGGCCATCAACTGAACGCCCGCTAGCGGATCCACCCGCAGCCACAAAGCTGACCGCCGCCGAGCACACCCCTGCTCCATGAGCAGCCCGCCAGCCCGATACACTGGCCTGCGGGGCATAAACATTTAAATCCTCGGGCCGGGTGGGTCCCACTTCTGGCCTCTCCCCACAACGAAAGTGATTATCTGCACCCGAGCCAGCGGGAAGAGCGAAAGAGGCAGGCTCAGCTGCAAAAGAAGACAAGAAAAGAGGCAGCAAATCAGCGGAGCAGGGTCCATCAAGGCTCCGGTGCCCTCCGGGTTCCCACTCGCCCCGGCCCGGCTGATGCAGCAGCAACGGTTCGATGGCATCAGCAACAGCAGCCTCTCCCGCCAAGAAACAACTACCATTTCACACTTCAAAATAATGGTATCGAGCCAGGAGGACACTAGCGTCTGATAAACACACCTCCAAAAGCCACAGACTGAGGCAGTGGAAAGAAAGCAAGCACTGAATACTTCAGCGACCTGCACGCACCCAGCCAGTTTGGAAGTGTAAAGCAAACGGCTGGCATCGCAGGACAAAACAAGAGGTGAGAGCCTGCGCAGCGCAAATGGGCAAATAACACTCTGGAGGCCCAATACCCCTGCAGCGATTTGAGGCGGGCAGCGTCTCATCATACACACACAGTAATGCAACACTGTCATACCAGCTGCCCTTCTCTGCACCTGCCGGGTGTGCAAAGCCCCGCTAAACATCAAGCCAGGATGATGCACCCTCGTCAAAAACCATGACAATCAGTAATCCTCAGCGAGAAACAGTGCGATCAACCCCAGACCCCCTCATCCCGGTCAACAAGCTGGAAAAAGCGGCGTATGCAATAATCTCCCAGCCTGTACCCAGACATAAGGCCATCCAACACTCCTCACACAAAGAAAATTGCAGTGATCAATGCAGAAGACTGAGAGGTAATCGTAATACACAGGGAAGAAACGCACTGTCCCCGGCTTCTAGCGATTTAAGCACATGCAAGCCTGACACTCAGGTGAACACACTCCTCAAAGCCATACCACAAAACTCCCTCCTGCGCAGGCACAAAATCGATAGGCTGGTGGCAGGGGGCAACAACCCAGGGCAAGAACATGGCTGCATTAAACGAATGAAGGGAACTGCAAACAACCCATCATAGATTAACCAGCTGTGACCTTGGTGCTCTCCAGGCATTATCAAATAGCATACGAACGACTCAGGCATCAGTTCGGAAAAGACACGATCCAACCACCTGACCACAAAAGCTATTCCACAGCAGGATAACCATAACAGACACCTTGGAGATCCGATTCCTCCAAATATGCCCAGGTGGTGAGGTCGTGAGAAAAGCGAGGTCAGACCCAACTCGGAGAGACGCCAGCCCAGCCAACTCTTCAACAATATCAGACACAGGCAAATAAGCATGAGAAGCCCTCCCAGACATTAACCCGTAACAAAGATGTGAGACATTACCCCATAGCTATCAGAGGTCGTTCAACAGCATTCACTACCTCACAAACACCATGGACAAGTCTGATAAATCACAGCGAAAGTTGAACTTTGAATCAGGGTCGACATCTAAAGTACCGCGCCACAGCGATGAAACAGAGGTCCCATTGCTCACAACTACCCAAGAGACCGAACCCTCCCAACCTATCGATATTAGAGAAATCCTTTTAGAACTAAGAGCGGGAATCAGAGGTCTCGACATCAAAATTGACACCCTCTCCTCCAGAGTGGACCAACTGCAGCACCGGCTCGACAATCACTCCGAACACCTAGACACCGTCGCACAGCGGATATCTGACCTTGACGACAGCACAGCAGCCATGAGCGCCAGGGTATCCACTTTGGAATCCCAAATGAAGATTGCAAACGCACGGAATGAGGACCTAGAAGGCCGCTCGAGAAGGGACAATGTGCGGATTGTAGGGGTCAGAGAAAAACAAAGGCAGAAAAGAATGGAAGACCACATAGAGGCGATATGCATAGAGCTCTTTGGGACAGAAGCCCTGTCCCACCTGTTCGTTGTGGAAAGGGCTCATAGAATTCCAACAACGAGGCTGGTCCCAGGGGCCCCCCCATGCCCTATCATAGTAAAATTACTTAACTACAAAGACCAAGACACAATCCTGCGAGTGGCGAGGGAAAAGGGCGAGCTACAACACGACGGCGACACCATCCACTTCTATCCGGACTTCTAACCAGCCGTGCAGGTGCAGCGGAGAACCTTTACAAACACGAAACGCAGACTTCGTAACAATCAGATACCCTACTCAATGCTTTTTCCCACCAGACTTTGAATACAACACAACGGAAAAGCCCAATTCTTTCAGACACCAGAAGAAGCCTACTCATACTTAGACCAGGCCGGCTGCAGGCCAACAAACAGCAACCGAGTTCTGCCACCGAGAGAGAGGGCTCGGAAGAACCCGCCATGATCCGTCACCGCTAATCAATGAAAGCAAAACTACTGGCAACATCTCCACTGGAACACTATACTTGGGTAATATCTACACCAGGGCCGCATGACTTGGAAGACCCCAAGTGCCCCTTGCGCAGCAAAAGTTAGAATCCACCAGTTTAATGTTGATGGGAAGGGTAAAGATGACGAGCAAGTTGGGGGTTGCTCGTGTGAAATGGGCGGGCAACTCACACAAGTTGGGGTACATAAAGTTAATCAGAGTTAGTTATCACACACATGTACCGGTCACAAGAAGGTCACACCCCACCCAGCTCCGACGAAGTACGTCCCGGCACCACCGCGCTCCAGAAGAGAGGCCAGAAATGTCAGCTAATCGAATGAGAGACAGACCGACACGTTCAATTTAGCTACATGGAACATTAAAGGAGGCAACCAAACAACCAAAGTGAGAAAGGTGACACAATATCTACGTCGACACAAAATCGATGTAGCTTTCATCCAAGAGACCCACCTGCGCCCCACATCCGAACACCTCTGGGCTAAAGACTGGGGATGTCACAGGTACTTTGCCTCATACTCCTCATACGCCAGAGGAGTAGCCATCCCGATCAACAAGACAACGAACATCAAATTTATACCAACTAAAAAAGATGCGGAAGGCAGATCGCTTCTAGTACATGGTACAATCGACGGTGAGGAAATCATCCTAGTAAACTCCTACGGCCCGAACACCGATGGCCCCAACAACTTTGAATGGGTAATGACTCACCTAGAAACAAACAGGAGAACCACAATCATATGGGGCGGAGACCTTAATACACCACTCAATCCCACCAAAGATAAATCTCACAACACAGCGACAGCGCCCACCAAGGCGAGCCTACAAATTAGGGAGATATGCAAAGCCTACAATCTCACAGATATCCTGGGTCCATAAAACCAATTCAAGAATAGACTACCCCTCGTGTCCTCACGTAGTCGCTTCCAGTGGGGTGACTGCCAAATTCTACCAGATCCCTATCAGACCACTCTGCGGTGACTTTGGAATGCGCCACGAATTGAACCAGCAACGCTAAACCCCAATGGTGATTCAAACCCAGAGCCTTACAAGACACCGTCTATGCAGAAGAACTCCGAACGGAACTATCGACTTTCCTCGAAATCAACCAAGAATCAGTGTCCTCGGCAGGGATGCTATGGGAAACCCTAAAATGCTTTACCAGAGGAGTGTGCCTCGCAAAAGAAAATGGGATCCTCAAACTAATACGTAGAGGATTAAATACAAGCAAGTCCCACCTTAAAGACCTCGAATGCGCACTCTTAACAGACCATAACCCACAGAACTTAGCAGAACTCAAGAAAGAACTAGAAAAATTCCGAACGGCTGCAGAGAGAGAAATAAAATTCCTCACCAGTCATCATAAGATATGCCAGTACAGTGAGGGACAACAACCAGGGGCACTCCTGGCACGGCTGGTATTGGCAGAGAGGAAACCCACCACAGTTGAATCAGTCATCGACCAATCCGGTAACCCCGTTCACTCTGCAGAAGGAATAGTCGAGACATTTCGCTGATTCTACCAGAGCCTATACGATTCGAACTACCCCAGCGACCCCGCCGAATTAGCGCAATATCTAGATACAGTTGAACTGTACTGGACAGAGGCCGATCACAGAGAACCGCTCAATACGCCCATCACCACGGAAGAAATACTTGAAGTAATTAAAGAACTGCCTAATACCAAAGCACCCGGTCCAGACGGCCTGACTGGCGAAATCTATACATTTTTCCTGAACCTCCTGGCCCCGCTCCTATTACAGGTCTACGATGAAGCCCTTGAGAAAGACCAACTACCACCAACATTATTAACATTATACATGGCCAACATAATCCTTTTGCACAAAACTGGCAAACCCAAAGACAACTGCGGATCCTACAGGCCGATTTCATTGATAAATTTAGACAACAATTGGGGTCCTTACGACCCAGGCGGTAAGTACACCAACTTTACCACCATGGTGTAAACAACGTTTACACCATGGTGGATGGCGGATATACCACCCCATTCCAAGGTGAGTGGGGTGGTAAATCCCCATTTCCCATTTACCCTTCCCCATTCCCATTTTTGCCCCATAGGGCATAATGGGAGTGGGGAAGGCGCTAATTTCGGCACCGTAAATTACGGTGCCGTAATTAGCACCAAGGCGGTTTAGCACCATGGATTTTAACGCCTGCTAAAAGCAGCCGTTAAAATTGGAATCAGGCGTTAAGGGTTAACGACGGCGTTAACCCTTAACGCCTGAGTTGTAATGAGGCCCAATATCTTTGCAAAGATCCTGACTAAAAGACTACTGCTGCTGATGCCTGCCATGGTCCTGGCCAAACAAGCAGGATTCATCCCAGGCAGAAACACCTCCTACGGAATGAGAAGAATGTTCGGAGTATTGGAAGCCCTAGATCCAGAGTCCCAGGCAGTGGCGGTTCTGCTAGATGTTGAAAAGGCCTTCGACACCGTCGAATGGCATTTCCTCTTCACAGTCTTAGAACGTATGGGTCTCGGCAGACGCTTCATCCAACTAATCTCACTTCTATACAAACAACCAACGTCTAACATCACACTGGGAAACACCCGCTCTTCAGACATACACCTAAGACGAGGAATTAGACAAGGCTGCCCTCTATCCGCATTACTGTTTGCCCTAGTAATGGAACCTTTGGCCTCGGATCTTCGACTACACCACCTTCACAGGGGCCTCTCCCAGGGACCGCACAACCTGATGATCTCCTTGTATGCCGATATGGCGCTCTTCCTTCAGGACACAAATGAGAACCTGAACCCATGATGCGAGCTGTAATGCAATTCAGACACTTTTCGGGGTTGAGAATCAACAACGCCAAATCTGTAATTTTCCCGCTCACCTTTTTTGAGCATTTATTGCCTGTTTCCTCCCTGACAAGGTATTCATAGTGCTTATAGATTCCTACGTCCTGCCTTCTTTTGCAGGGGTGTGCTTTTATAGTGTTTTGAATAGTTAGTTGTATGATTGATATGTTTAATTAAAGAACATATTTGTGTAAAACCTTGATTGGGCATCCTTTTATTGTAACTGTTATACTATTGCTGTTTGGGTTGCTACTGGCTCACATTCTGACCCCTTCCTAGAGTATAGCCTACCCTCTGACCACGTTACAACAAAAGGGGTAGGGTGTTTATGCCTTAGCTGTGCCTGTTTTACTTTTATGATTGGGATCACTGTTGGCTTGTAGAAGTGTGGATGATGAGTAGAAGGCTTAGCCACTACTCATCCTTGCACTCCTGCAGAGCAGAAGTCATTTCGTCACAGGGACACATAAAACGAGAGACATCAGACACAGATCAAGATTGAAACGCAGTGCAATGGGGAGAGGGAAGAGAAGACAGGGGAGAGGGAGAGAGAACCGTGGTGAAGTATAATTAAGGGAGCAGCGAAAGAGGGGAAGAGCGAAAGAAAGCTAAAGTGGGAGAAGGTGAAGGCAAGAAGTATAATACGAGAGACAGAAAGCAAAGGATAGGAAAGTGTAGGAAAATATAGTAAGAGGGATGAATTGGGAAGGGAGCACAGAAGGGCATAGCGGAATTAATGAGAGGGTGGGGGAAACAGCTGAGTAATTGTAATTAGTTATTTATAACATGCTTAATAACAAAAGGTTTCTAAGCGCAAACCCGTGATCGAGCCTGTGTTGCTCCACGTTGTCTTGCCTCCAAGGCGTGCATGTTGCCCCTGAACTATCCTCCCAAGAGTAAGCAAGAGAACAAGATGAATAATGAATTGGAGAGACATATGCAGATGGCAAGAGGGCATGAGATTAATGATCATTCATTATGTGACACAGATACAAATTATTGTTAAAGCAAACCGATGAGGCTTTTCACAGTGAAAACCTTGCATAGTTGATTTTAGCATGTAGTCGTGTGTATAATGTTTTAATTTGTGTGTGAGGAGATTGTTTTCACTGGCTGGTATTCTCAGAAAAGAGGGCAGCAATTGACTGAGTACTAAGTGGCACCCCGTCCTGAGTTGGTATTGTGCTCTAGCACCTTGAAGCGTCTTCTTTGTGCTAGATGGAATTACCAGTAATTATAAGAGATCAAATAATCAGACAGTCCAAAGGAAGATGGTAAAATACTGCTTTAATCTCAATGAAAGAAAGTAGGGCGATATGACAGCTATCAAAGTAGATGTTCAATTTTCACACCTAAGTTTGCTTGCACAAAGTTTATATACTTTTACATACGTCATTTATGACATCATCCTACGTGGCATTTCATAAAAACGTAAAGCCGGGAAGGATTGTATTAGGGGAACATGTCTACTTATAGAATTATATAAGTGTTAATATCTCATTGGCTGCACCTTGTCTGTAGGACACGCCCTGAGTAACTTCTACGTACATCACATACTGATTATAGCAGAGAATATGGCAGCAGGTTAAGAACTTCAACGTTGTATATGAAAGTGCGTGGGAGGCCTTTTTATTGGTTGGCAACCCTATCCAACCTTGGGTTTTTGGCTTGTTTTAGCAGCACGTGTACAGAACGACACCTAGGTGTGTCCATTTGTTCTCTGTTTTCCCAATTGGTCCATCGCATTTCATCAACCTGATCCTTTGCCAAGGCCTATTGTTTGTAGTTGACCTCATAGTCTGCTCACTGTTCAGGAACATTCAAGGGAGGAGTGTGAGCACACCACTATCTTACTTGAAGCTCTAATGAATAGCCTTTGTTTTCAACTTCTAAGTCACGTGTTAGAAGATCACCATTTTTTCCATTTCATCCTCTCAATTACTGCTATTTTATTTAATTAAACAGGGTGCCATTACCCTCTCTGGCCTTTAGAGACTTGGTCACTCCACCTCACATTGTTCAATACTTGGCATCAGCAAATGTCCTTGTCCTCCTAATATTTACAGAAATATGTGTTATGCACATGGTCTGTTCATTCGACTCCCTTTGTGCCTTGCACCCATCTCTTGAAATAGGACTTCAGGCCAACGTACTCCCTTTGTCTGCACATGAAAACAGCTTCTTCGTTCATTCTTCAATTTGCAATCCCTGGTTTGTATTTTGAGGTAGATGGGTTGATTATTTAACACAGGCCAGCGTCCATTTTCCTCCAATGGTCGTCCTAAAAGTTATATATATATATATATATATATATATATATATATATATATATATATATATATATATATATATATATATATCTTTTTATACCTGTTTTTAGCAAGCTTCTATATGCTTTTTTCTATCTTGCGTTACAGCCTATTTACAGTTATTGGTCAGCAAGTTACTTCATCTTCTGATTTGCACAGTTACTTCATTTTTAGATACACGTTTCTCTTTGTGCTTCAGTTACATCATCAGTCTCAAGTATTTTCATATCGTTTCAACATAGGTTTTAACATCTTGAAGCAAGTGAGTGCTTCACATAGCAATCTGCAACCCCTCGGTGTCCACCGCTTTTGATTCCTCCTGATTAGACCCAGCTACCGCTTCCCATCCTGCCCACCGTTTCCCATTGGATCCCAGTGCCCGTGGTTTAGGGTCTAGCGACCCGTGGTAGCCTCCCTGCTTCCTTTAACATCTTGAAGCAGGTGAGTGCTCCGCCACACCCAAAGACTCTGATTGGCAGACTCAGCTGGTTATAACTGACTCTCTCAAGGCAGCCCTCTACCTGGCAGCCCCCTGGCTAAGGGCCCCAAGGCAAAGGGCGGCTCCTACATTGGCGGCTCCGAGAGGTGTCTGCGGGTGTCAGCAGGGGAAGCCAGTGAAGCCAGCAGTCAACAGACACCAGCAAGAACTGTAGGTGTGGCATGGGTGGTGTGTGGAGCGGTTACTCTACTCCAGAAAGCCCCCGCCACGCTGCCATGCCTTTCCATAATGTAGACTGCCATAGACTTACACCATGCATAGTTAGAGTGATTTGTGACCAGCAGCCTAAATGTATTCATGGCTGGACTGTAAATGTTGCATTGCATTACACACTAACTTACTTGCCAATGTTAACTAGTGCCACACCTAGAGATAACTATGAATGTTGGCATGCGCCACACTTAGATGGACTTAGATGGAATGCTTAACTTTAGCCTGTGTCACATTTAGATAGGATTATAAATGTTAGCATGCGCCAGACATAGATGCAGGGGAGTTGCTAGGTCTGGAAAAGACCCGGGGCTAAGCTGATGTCGGAACTGTTGGGACTGGGGCTAGCTAGTCTTTTGGCTGTAGCTCCTGAGATTCTATCCGGGGCTACAACAAAACGATCAGGGGCTATAGCCCCCTCAGCCCCCCTTAGCAACGCTCCTGCCTAGATGTAATTCTTAACTTTAGCCTACGTCGCATCTAGATAGGATTATGAATGTTAGTGTGTGCCACACTAAGATGTAATTCTTAACTTTAGCCTGCGTCACACCTTGATAGGATTATGAATGTTAGCATGCGCAATACTTAGATGGACTTAGATGGAGTGCTTAACTTTAGCCTGCGTCACATCTAGATAGGATTATAAATGTTAGCGTGCGCCATACCTAGATGTAATTCTTAACTTTAGCCTGTGTCATATCTAGATAGGATTATGAATGTTAGCGTGTGCCACACTTAGATGGAATGGTTAACTTTAGCCTGCGTCACACCTAGATAGGATTGTGAATGTTAGCATGTGCCACAATTAAACGGAATGCTTAACTTTAGCTTGCATCACACCTAGATGGGATTGTGAATGTTTGCAGGTGCCACACTTAAATGGAATTCTTAACTTTAGCCTTGCTCACACCTAAATAGGATTGTGAATGTTAGCATGAGCCACACTTAGATGGAATGCTTAACTTTAGCCTGCATCACACCTAGTTAGGATTATAAATGTTAGCATGCACCAAACTTGGATGGAATTCTTAACTTTAGCCTGTGTCGCATCTTAATAGAAATGTGAATGTTAGCATGCGCCACACTTAGATGGACTTAGATTGAATGCTTAACTTTAGCCTGCATCACATCTAGATAGGATTATGAATGTTAGCATGCACCAAACTTAGATGGAATTCTTAACTTTAGCCTGCATCACATCTAAATAGGATTATTAATGTTAGCATGTGCCAAACTTAGATAGAATTCTTACCTTTAGCCTGCGTCACATTTAGATAGGATTATGAATGTTAGCGTGTGCCACACTTAGATGAAATTCTTAACTTTAGCCTGCGTCACATCTAGATAGAAATATGAATGTTAGCATGCGCCACACTTAAATGAAACTGTGAATGTTACCAAGTGCCACACTTAGATGGAATCGTGATCACTAGCCTGCCTCGCATCTAGATAGGATATTGAAGATTAGCAAGTGCCACACTCAGTTGGAATAGTGAATGATAGCAAGCATCAAACCTAGACATAATTGCAAGGACAGCAATGCTAATTAACCGATCCTCTAACAATTTCACCCCTCTGCATACACCTCTCAAACTCTAACCAAACACAATCACAAGCATACAACACAACAATCCGCACAATCTTCACTACACTGCAACAACAAAACAAACCACACATAGACTCACACAACAGCGCACGATGACTACCGACCCCAAGCCCAGCCAACGGACCCACCGGGCTGAGGCTGCCAACAGCACATCACTGCTCTCTTGCACTTTTCCATCTTATTCCCACTAACTCACACCCCGCCTCCCCTTTTTCAGAGCCGCCAGAGCGCCAGGGGACCACTACGGTGGTGATAGTGCATGGTACAAGTATCCTTTAACATTAACATTAACATAGGTTTATATATCTTCTTCACAACATCATTCTGGTGTCATCAGACTTTTACTCAGCGTTCATCCATGATTCTCATAGCCACATTTTGGCACTTTGGCAGTGAGCATCCTTCTTGGTGAAGTCCTTCCACACTCTCAAAGTGAGGCTATCTTCGTCTGATACTCCAATAGGACAGGGTTGAGGGTGTGGGGACTAGAGAAGAGGCATCCACCTGTTCCTATACAGTATAATGTGCAATGCAAGGAAGTGGGAAACAATGTTATTACTAATAGGGGAGTAGCAGCGCTTTACTGTCATAATGTTAATGTGAAAGTGAAGGATGCATCTCATTAGGGCTATTATAGTTTTAAAGGAACCGCAAAAAACAAAGATGGGGTTTGCACCCAAAAGGTAGCCTTAAAGTATTACCTTGACTCAGTATTAGTGGCGCTAGTACATATAAGGATTGCCACTTTAAAAAAATCTAGAAAACCAAGATGGCTACTATCTACGTAGGGAGAATGGAACTGCATGTAGTCCCTTCTCCCTTTCCATGGTGGCTATTGCTACATTGGGGAAGGCACGGAACAGCAAGAGTTCTTTCACCAGCAAGGGCCAATCCTCCGCAGATAAGTCAGGCTCTGGTAAGGGTGGGAGGATGGTGGGAGGTGGAAATGAGGAGGGGGTGATGGAAAGGTGGCATGGGCACTGAGGACTCACCTGCCCGGAAGAAAATATGCTGACCTCACGCTTCTGAGGTGTCAGGCATGCATAGGAAACCCTGCAGTGACAGCTTAGAGCACACATTGAATTTCTTGTATCAGATGTAGCTTAATCATTCAAATACATTATTTTACCCATGGTTGATTCAATGTGTGCCCTCAAATTAGATTACTAGAGTATTGGCATGCATCGTATAGAAAGACACTCTCTTTTGGGATGCTTTCTTACTAGTGGGTAGTCTCTCAGCTCTCACATATTTAACATATTGATGGTTGTTATAGGCACATATTAGTGATTCTGGAAAGAGATCATTTACCATTTTATGTCCAAAACGATGTCCATTTTCGTGAATAATAGTCTTGATTTTCAATCTCTGTTTTGAAAAGGTGGTGACATACACTAAGACAGGTGAGCGACTTTTAGGGTAACTTCATCATGTGCACGGGATCTAAAACGTTCTAATAAGAGATCATTTTAAAAAGCTATTTCAACTTGACAGACGCTATCGGTTGAATTCATAGCAACTGGCCAAATAGTAACTTTAAGTTCTGTACCTGGAGGGCAGCAATGTGCACGTCGTACATTGTTCCTGTTAGTGGGCTTCATAAATACTGAGGAAGGCACTGCTTTGTTTGTTGGGCTAATTCGCACATCCAATTAGGATACATTATCCCGACTGTATGATGATATAAATGTAATTCTGTCATATGAATTGTTCATATGTTTAAAATACATCCCGCTCTTGTCTACAGCAAACGCCAAAGATGTCCTTGAGACACCTTTTGTACGTTTTTAGGTGTTGCGCCAATAACTTTGTTCAAATATGTATTATTTTCAAAATGGTACATTAATTTATTTGCAAATGGAGGAGCCATGCTGGCTCCCGCTGATACCTGTAAATAAAATTGATCTTGAAAGTTAAAGAAAGGATTATTCACAATGAAATTTGAGTGTGATAAAAATCGTATTGGCTTTGCGATTGCCATGCAACATTATACATCATTCCATGGCTGCTAGTCCTTCTTCAGGTAGATAGAGGAGTAAAGACTGTCAATGGCTAATGTAAAAACAAATTTCAGTATGCACATTCCGATCCATTCGATCCAATGTGATTAGAAAATCTCTTATGTCCTTCAAATGTGTACTGGTACTCTGAATTAACTCTTGTAAAGCTGTGTCAATGTAGTGTGCCAAAGGTTGAATAAACTATCAGCTGCAATAATAGGCGATCCAGGAGGGTTTACTAAATATTTATATATTTTTCGAATAATATAACAAAGTGGAATCAAAGGATGCAGGTTTGTTAGATAAAGTTTGGTCATAGGGGACATCCGTACTTCTAATTCCGCCTGGTCAAGTACTGACTTCATCAAATCAGATGCCTCCTTTGTAGAATGCGTATCAATCTTCAAATACAGAGAGGCAGCAGTACTTTGTTGCATGCATCCTTGTATATATTGTGTAGTATTCAATGTTACCAAGGCAACTCTCTTATAAGTGGGCTTGGTTGTAATCTTTTCTTCTGATGTTAACACTTTCATTGTGTGTGAAGAGATTGTTTTCATTGGCTGGCTGTCCTAGCAGAGTGAGCAAGAGTTCTCCTCCCCCCACCCCTGCGAGATGGTATAATGCACAAGAAGTGGGAAAATATTATTAGTAACGGGAGAGTAGCAGCAGTGCTTCCATAATTTGAATGCGACAGTAAAGAACACATGTCACTAGGGCTACCATTGTTTTAATGGAACAGCACTAAAATGTCCTCAGCAAGTATTCTATGTTTATAATGGGGTAGCACTGACAAGTCTCTGGATTATTGTTGCATACAAACATTCACTTCATTTCTGAGCTACTAAACTTCCATTCATTGGGACAGTACTAGCAGTTCTCAGCTCTTAATAACACCAGGTCAACAGTTCCCATTCTGTCTACTTTATTTTTAATGACACAGAACCACACTTGTTTATAGGGTATAACTGCTATGAAAAATACCAGCACTTTCTTGCAGGACGGCCATACTTAGATTGCAAAGCACTGCTCAGGTGGTATACTCCCAAAGGGACAGTAATTGCATTTTACAAAATGGATCGTATTATGTTTAAGGGTTCATAACACTACTTTTAAGATTGGACGCAATACTTTTACTGAGACAGGTCTAATATGTCTTAGACAAACAGTTACCATTTTAATGGGACAGTATGAGCACTTCTCAGTGGGCTGCTATACTCTTTTGTGCAAGGCACCAGAACTTCTCAACAGATCTGAAATACATTCAATTACAACAGCACCAGACCTACTTAGCAAGGTTAATACCATCCTCATCATATCAACTTGATAAAGCGCTACACACCATCTATGTGCTTATGTGGTACACAAGGTTACATCGAATGGAGGGCTGCCATATCTTGAGTTTCCTGCAGAATATAAGATGTTCATTGCAATATTGGCTAAATACTGTGACAGAAAGTTGCAAGCCTTGAGGGTCAATACGTAGAGCCTTTGGGATGAAAAGATTAATAGGTTCTTAGAATCCGCCCACACACTGTGGATTGAGGTGCCATTAAGCAAATTGTAAATTGCACAATTTCAAGAATTGCCCATGTGCGCTGAGTTTTATTATGTTTTTAATTTCTTCACTGGTGCAGAAACTATTGCATCAATGTAATTCTTTTTCATGTTCACAAAAACTATTACATCAACGTAACTTTTTCAATCAACAAGCAATTTTCCACATCCTCAACTTCACATAACCTTCAATTCTTCCAAATGTATGTCCCAAAGCACAACTTAATTTGTTATCGATTCATTCATGGATAACATTTGCAGAAGGTATAGCATTGATTTGACTTTTAAATCATTTCATAATTCAAATACACCTTACTGCCTAAATACCATACACCCTGCAATCAATTTGTATGTTTATATTGCTAGAACAGCCTCCACATTATTGCAATACATTTTTTGTATTTGCACTCCTAGAACATTCTATAATGCTAGAACAGCCTGCACCCAATTGCAGGAACAAAAATGTATATAATTATGCTCCTAGAACAGTCTGCACGTGTGTCACTCATAGGTCCATATGACTCATCATGGGTCTAATGGTGAGCTTCTTCAGGGCTAGTTTTACGTCTTTCTTATATTTGCTATTTTTTAACCATTGTCCAATTCAAATAATATATATTAATTTCAAAAAGAACAGAGGGAAGAAAAAGAAAGAAAAAATAATACATCATAATCATGAAAGATGCTATTATAATATACATTTCATATCGTTCTCATTCTCATACATCAATATTTTTATATATACATTGAAACTCACTAAAACATTATTCTCTCTTTTATGATTGTATTACACTTTCAATTCATAATTGATCTCTGTTTCATATTTGTACATCCAATTGCATGTGTATGGAGAGCATCTGGTACTTGTTTTTGTAATGTCACCAATTGTTTCCTCTATATATAATCTAATTATAGATTGTATTTATAGTACTGTGAGTTTTATTCAATATCCACAATTACTTTGTAGGAAAGTGTATGTTTTCTTTGTTGTGTGTCTCCTTAACAACTCAATTTGATACAAAAATCAGCAAAATCTCTCTATTCTTTTCAACCAATTTGGTATATATTCCTATGAAAAACAGTGTAAATGTCTTGTAAAAATTATATTTCAGGGAATCCTCATGAAAAATATCAATTACAATGATAAAATTACTAATTCATCACTACCTTTTGATGTTTTACTGAAGGTTTGCTTGCCATTAATCCATTGTGTTTTGGTTCTATGCATAGTGTTAGATAAACATTCTACTTGTTTGAATCAATCATACTTACCTTAAGTTTTTGACTCAACACTGATCATGAATTATTTTTATTTTTGTAGTTTTACTTCCCAATTGACATAAAGAAAGGTACAAATGGAAGCCAATTGCATTATGTGAAGCATCAGCAGAGAAAGAAAATGGAAACTTAATATTATGATTGGTTTTATACTACTAAATATACAAGAATGAGGAACAGTGATATGGGAAGAATAGGTAAACCTACACCAGATACACTGACATAGTAAGGATTGACATAACACTTCTGCTGGTACTAATAACATATAACAGTAAGTAATGATGCTACTAACATGAAATTGTACCAACAAAGGATTTCATACATGCATAAAAACGCAGTATGTGCTAAGAAATGACTGTAAGCTAGGGAATTTTTCAGGAACAATGTTTTATGTTATGAAATGTTAAAATTGAATATTGTAACTTATGACAATTAAATTATATTTAGTCACGTAATTTTGAAATATTCAAAATACATCAACAAACAGTATTACGTATTTAACATTTGGAATATTTATTGATAAATGCTAAGGCACTAAACAAAAATAAACACAATACAATAAAAAAGAGGACATTCAGTAACATAATATGTTGGTTGTTACCATTCCAAGATTGTCAGATGCACAGTGATGAATATTTGGCCTTTGAATAGTCCTACCTCTATTTCTAAAAACAAAATATAAAAGAAGCCTAAAATAGTATCTGCTAAGTAATGATTCTGTGCTAAGGAATCTGGTCTGGTACCATTTTTTTAATGATATTAAATGATAACATTGAATATTGTAACTTATGAAAATTAAATATTAGATTGTTTAATTTTGAGAAATTCAAAAATACATTAGCAAACAATGTAACATATTTAACATTTGGAATATAAATACAAGCTAGAGCACTAATCAAAAATAAACATAAACATTTTTTAAAAAGAGGACATTTCAGTTAAAAAATCTGTTGGTTTTTACCATTCCAAGATGGCGAGATGGATAGAGGTGGATATTTGGCCTTCTATTTCTAAACATGAACTATAAAGGAAGCCTAAAAAATGCCCGCCAACCACACGGAAATGCTGGAACACACAGTTAACATTTTGTGCTCTTCAACTCCAGAGTTAATAAAAGAATGATTGATTCAAACAGGTAGAACGTTTATCTAGCACTATGAATAGACTCAGAAAACCTAGTAAACATAACCCAACAAGAGATCTATATATTTTGTTACCCAACAGAAGTTGGGGAAATGCTAAAATACATATATACAATGTACCTTTTCTGATTCATAGGTGATGGAAAAAAACGATGAGAACCAAAGCACAATAGATTGATGGGAAGCATACCTTCAGTAATACATCAATATGTATTGATGAATTAATCATTGTATCAGTGGAGTTGACATTTGTGGATGAGGATTACGTGAAATAATATTTTAAAAAGACATTTTTGTTTATTTTCATAGGGATATATACCAAATTGGTTGAAAAGAAAAGAGATTGTGCTATTTGTTTTACAAAATTAAGTCGTTTACCAGACACAACAAAGAAAACATACAATTGCTTAAAAGGTAATTGTGGATATTCTTTAATACTTACAATACTTTAAAGTACATCTATAATTGGATTATATATATAGAGGACATAATTGGTGACAATACAAAAACAAGTACCTGATGATCTCTACATACATGCAATTGCAATCCAAATGTACATACATGAAACAAAGATACATTATTAATTGAAATAGTAATTCAAGGATAAAAGAGAGAATAATGTTTTAGTGAGTTTCGATATATTTTTTAAATTATTGATACCTGAGACTGAGAAAGATATGACATGTATTTTATAATGCCATCAATGAATTTATATTCTGTATTTTTACTTTTTCTTTTTCTTTCCTCCTCTCTTCTTTTTTAAATTGATGTATATTATTTGAATGGAACTATGGTTAAAAATAGCAACTATAAGAAACCTAGCCATGAAGAAGCTCACTGTTAGGCCCATGATGATTTATATGGACCTATGAGTGAAACACCTGTAGACTGGTCTAGGAACATAATTATATCAAATAAATGACTACAATAAGGTTTTGGCTGTTCTATCATTATAGGCTGCTCTAGGAGCTGACATACAAAACATTCATTGCAATAATGTGGAGGCTGTTCTAGCAGTATCAATAAAAACAATTAAACACATTATTGCAGTGTTTATGGTATTTAGGCAATACAGTGTATTGTAATTTTGAAATGATTTAAAAGTCAAGTCAATGAGCCTCTTCCAAGTGTGGCGGTCCGTACTGCCACACTACAAGTCTTCCTGCAGGGGCCGTTGCGCCCGGCGGGGTCAGACCTGCCGGGCGCAATGGCCCCTGCTGGCAGACTTTTCACGGAAGGACCAACACCGCTAGAAACGGTGCTGGTGCTCCCGTCTTCCCATTCCCATGGCGTCCACACGAATGGGGAGTTCCAAAATTGGCTGCCTGACTTCCTGCACAGCTGGGATTTGCAATGTCCCGTTGGCACCGGGAAGCCAGGTGGCAGATTGTCTGTTTCCAGATCAGCCACAACCCGCTGGTGGCACCAGCGGGTTACCGCCAACCTCGGAATGAGGCACAATCAATGTTATGCCTTCTGTAAAAGTTATCCATGAATGAATTGATAACAAATTAAATTGGTGCTTTGAGACACGTATTTGGAGAAACTGAAGGTTATATAAATCAAGTTGATGATGTGAGAAATTGGCTGTTGACTCAAAAAGTTAGTATGATGTCATCATTTTTGTAAGCATGAAAAATAATTAAGTTGATGCAATAGTTTCTGCAAAAATGAAGAAACTTAAAACATAATAAAACTCGGTGCACATGGGCAATTCTTGAAGTTGTGCAATTTTCATTTAGAGAACATGTAAAGATTTAGTGTTCTTGTAGGTGCCTAAATGCAGCAGAGGGTCCCACATATATCAACAAGTAAAACATTCTTATTTAAAACATTGGTACAACCAGGACCAAAATAGGCACCTGTGGTATTTGAAATTAAGTAACATGTGTCTGAACCAACATAGGGGGGTTGTTAACCCCTTTCCAGTGTTGAATGAACATCCGAAATCTCTCCAAAACAGGTTTGATCCTACTAAAAAAGTAAATGAATATGGTATAGATCTAAAGATCAGAGAGTCCACAAGAGTGAACACACAAATATAAACCTTTTAATAGAAATGTGATTCTCCACAGGTGTGTAACTGAGTCTATTAATGTAAATGGAGTTTTTGAGACCAATCCAGGGTGCACATGTATGTTTAGTTTGGAGATTATGGCCAGTGCGTGATATTATGGTCCAAGGTGCGATGCTACCACCCAATAAATGGCATTGTTTAGGGTCTGTGGGACCTAAAAGAATAAGAATGGTTGAAAAAGAATGATTCAAGCCCAGCAATTCAAGAGGTTTCACAATGAATTAGTGTGACTGTACTTCAAGTTACATGACACATACCCACAGTGAGTGACATTTGCTCTCTGGTGTGAGGTTTGTACCAAAGGATTGAGATTGTGCTTTGAGATATGAAACACACAATCTTTGAAATGTGACGCAGATGCACTGTAGATTCACACCTAAAAAGTGAGATAGGACTCCCAGGTGAGATTCTCACAACAATGAATAAGACTGTTGCAAGTTCTGAACTTTATATTGGATGAGGTAAGAAGCCCACACTCTATGAGATGATGTGGCTCCCAAACAAGATGTTGGACAGTTCTCCATGATACGAATCCTTTCCTATGAGTCAGCCTGTGCTGCAAGTATTTGTCTCATTCATTGAGTACAACTGTACACCCAGGTGTGAGAGAGACTCAAAACATGAGACTATACTTCAGATGTGCGACTGCCACACAATAAGAGAAACTATGCTTTAAGGTGTGAGGCTGTAACACAATGATTGAGAAAGTACTCTAATTTGGTAGATGTATGCCTAATTAATTAGATGTTCTCCTAGGTGTAAGACACAGTCAACGAAGGAGAACATTCTTTAATGGGTGAGCCTTACACCCAGGAAGACAAACAATGCCTAACAGTATAGCTCACACTCAATATTATGAGTCTTACAAGCAAGAAGAAGGACTGAGGTGCTGCATGTGAGACTTTCACTGAGTGAGTTTGACTTTTGTGCACATTGTGAGACTTGCTTTAGATGTGTTAGACTGTACTGCCAAGTGTTCAACTAACATCCAATACCTGATGAATTACTCCCAGAAGTAGGACTTGTACACAATGAGCGAGGCTGTCCTTTGAGGTGTGAGACTCACACCTTGCATGGTACTGGCCGAAGCGAAAAATGCTCTTACACACTGTGTGTGAATGACACCCAATGTGTGTGGCTATTGTGCATTGTGTGGGACTCCCTCACAAGTGGACTGCAATCTCAGTAGTTAGCTTTACATCCTATGCGCGAGAAGGTCTTCTGACATGTGAGGCTCACACCCCACCATCATCACAAACTATGTAGTCTATATCTATGCAGGGAAGTGGTGGGAGATGGAGGGAAAAAGAGTTGGAGAAAACTTTAGACACACACACAATTCCATTGGCTGCCATGATTGATGGTGTTTTGTCTGTCTGTAAACTTATCAAAAAGACAGTTTGCTCCAAAGCATTATGTCTGCCAAACAGAGCTAGGCTCAGTTCAACCAGACCAAATGATAGACGTGCTTTCTATGCACATAAAAAGATAGAGTTTGTTTAAGTGCACAAGCGTGAAGCGTGGCATCTGTCACACAGTATCAAATGGAAATGCATAGTAAATTCCTGTTAAGCAAGCCATGCCGTCAACGATCGGGTTCGCGGTTTCCTCAATCCGTTGACCAGACCAAAGCACACATGCACTCTCTTCCGTGTAAGGACGAACACAGACACTGAGATCAGGATTTGAAAACTTTAATCAGAGCTCCATCTGCATCATGAGTAGGCAGGATCTCTGTCCTTGTCACGGAATATGGCCCCCCTATACAGCATTCCTCAGTGGGCTGACCCCAGCCGGATGCTTTCAACATTTCCATATGCATTAACAGTGTGTTTATGAACGAACAAAGGCATTCTTAGCACATAAAACCCAGCGAGCTTGTGAAAAAGGTTCTTCCTTTCCTGCTGCGTGCCTGGACAGGGTTTAGCCATTAAACATGTATTGCAGTGTACGTCTCAAGGGCACCTGGTAGGGCGCCTGTCACCTAGAGGCATCATGTGGACACATTCCACTGTCCACATAGTCGGATTGCACCCTGTGTCACCTGAACAGATAGAAAGACAGCAGAATAAGAACATTGTTATGTTATAATCATTTCAGTCAACACATGCGCATTAGCTGGTGAACAGACATTCTGTGGCAGAATCATTTATAGGGAGGCATCATGGTCAGAGCAACCACTGGCCAGGCATTCTGTGGCACTTTAACCTGTGAGGAAGCTTTACATAGGTAGTAGTGATGGGTGGAGCTATGCGGCACTGCAACTGATCACTTCAACCATGTGCAGTAGCTCGTGGACAGGCATTATGCAAACAGTCATTAATAGTCAGGCATTCTATGACACAAGAACTAATATAGTACAGGAACTGATCAACAGGTCTTCTCTAGCACAATACCTGATAGGCCGGCATGTGTGCAAAGCAAACAGTTGGTAAAAGAGCGGAGTGCATTGCTCACCTCAGACATGTATGTTCAGTCTTAGGGCATATGCTCATACCCCATCAGAGCAAACTCTTCCTTTCATCCTTCTGAAGTTGACAAATTGATTACCATTACACCTAGTATTCCAGCACTTAGAAGAGGGATTAATACATCATGAAGTGCTGGTATTAGAAATCAGTATGCTGGTATAAAATGACTGCCAGATATTTGGTGGCGTGGTCTCTCATGGTAAAGTTTCTCTGGCACATGAACAGAATAGCATGCATATCTGTCAGAGCAAGTGACGATCAAGCAGTTGGGAGTAGAGTAGCAGATGGGTATTCAGTGGCTGATGGGCATGCATTCTGTGGCACTGAGGGTGGAGCTGAGAATGTTATAGCAGGCATTCCGCCTGATGGAAAGGCATTCTGCACAGGGTAAGCTATAGCCGTGTACATTTAGAAGGTCTTATTTCATTTCATTTATTTGTAACACGCTTAAATCCTCCAGAGAGGAAAAACCAAACAGAGACTGTATATAGGCGCAGATGTTCTAATTGGGAAGAAAAGCATGAAGCCGCGCATTAGACAATTAAACAAGAAGGTGTTTTTTATGTTTCTTCCGGAACACGGAAAAAGAGTCAAGTTTTCGGAGGCAGTGAATTCCAAGCACAAGGACCAAATATAGAAAAACACCTGTCGCCACAGTGAACAAAGCAAGATGAGGGTACCACAATCAAGTTTTGAGCTCACGATCGAAGAGGTTGTGATGGTGGTAAGGACTAATCTTGGAGACAAGATAGATTGGGGCCAGGCCATGGAAAACACTTAAAGACAAGGTAAAGGATCTTAAAAAGGATCTTCTGTTGTACTGGTAATGAAGTGGGAAAATGGAAAAACAGACTCCCCTCTTTCCCCTCTCGCGCCTGGCCTAAAGGTTCACGGCCCAAGCACCCGCCACGAGAAGAGTTTGCCCATCTACCAGACGACCAGATACCCTGGTACAGGAACATACGGATGTGTCCATCTGCTTGCCCAGCAGCCCGCCCTGCCCATGCCGATGCCTGCGGCATGGATCAACTGGACTAAAACTATACGTCGTTAGAGATGCCATGACGACCTAGCCAACGGATAGCACACATGTGCCAACATACACACTGGACATTCCCGCACCAATCTACATGAAGAATATACTCAGTGCTATGACGTAGGCGACAGACATACTCACGGACGTGCATCTTTATTATTTTCCATATAGGCTTTCAGAAATGCAGAAACGCAAGACGCATCATGAACTCGCCTAAAGAGCTTGCTTACGCTTCTCCTATACTTGGGTGCCATAATGAGAATTATAACGAAGACACGATACTGGTCCTAAGACAATATGAGACTATAACCTAAAGCGCCTGTGCACCAGACGGTTCCACCTATATACTAGGCCTGAGTAGGCCGCAAGCAAGAGCTCCCGTGGACGTTAACAGAACAAGAGTCAGGTTGCTGATCCTGCAGAATGAGCCTGGGGAAAGCAGACAGCCAAGGTCGTAATGTTGCAAACCCACATTCCAAAAGCAGACCATCAAGGGCACGATGTTGCAACCTCGCACGCCGCGCACTAACATCAAAGTCGCACCTGCAATTAGACCAGGCACACTGTGGAAAAACAATATTAATTGTGCAGAATTCTGCCTCAAACACGGTCCCATCCCACGTGACCAAGCCGAACCTGACGAGATGCCAAGCCCAGGAGGAAGGAGGCGTCTGGATCCCTCGTTACAAGACACAGGCAGATACACTTGAAAGGATCAATGGACATCTGCAACGATGGGAGTAGTCGGCCGTCTAGCTCACGAATAAGTCTTCACATTGTCTACATGTACCAATAGTGAAACATTGTTGCAATTGCAGGTACACCGAGAGCTGGGAACAGCGATGGTCCCAAGCTGGGAAGCTCACGGGCGCACCAATCAGAACATGGGGCTCTTATCACTGACGCCATTAACATCAACCAACCATTAGGAATCCTCATGTAACAATTCTTGTGTATCTAATTGTAGGGACAACCCAGATATATCACCTGACTAGCCCTCAGCCACTCATATTATTCTCTATACGTATGCTATACTAACCCTACCACTCGAGCAACCAATTAAGAGTGGTGATAGGTTTTTTGTTAATTTTCTAAAGTGACGCAGGTAGCGCGTCATACTACAGTAAAAAGGGCCTGCGAGCCCCACGATTGTGTGTGTGTCAGGTCAGACGCGTATGATCCTTGACCCATCCCTGCCGTTTGTGTTTAATAAACAGCAGAGTCACATTGCTTCTTGTGTGTGTCTCATACTCTATCTCTTTTGGGATATACGGGAGGAGTTGGGGCCTCCCTGCCCGGAGGTCTGCGGACGGCCCGGCCGACCCCGGCAGAATTTCCCCCCGACAAGTTGGAGGCACCGCTGAGATCTGTTTAAGATCGGCATTTTTTACTTTTACTTTTTCCAGGCACTCCAGTTGCAAGAAGGCCCGGCGGCGCGGCCCCCTCTGCCGTTGCCCCCTTCTGAGGACTACAGGACCATCGCGGAACTGCGAGAAGACCGGACAGCGCAATCCGAATATTGGCCCTCGGGAGCCGGTTGAGAAGTATCCCGCCCGCGGTTGGCGAGTGTCCAGACGTGGTCCAGACGAGGGGAGGTGGCGAGCCGCTTGGAGGGGTGCACGCAGTCGAGCGGCCCCGCATCAGGAGAACTTGGTGAGCATGCCACGCACAACAAACAATGTGAATTTGTGAGGGAGGGGGGAAGAATTAAATACGGGAGGCGGGAGGTGTTGCACAGGCGAACGGCGAAGGTTTGATAGTTTAGTGTTAGAAATAGAATGAATGATAGTTGAACGAGCGCGAGAGCGGTTGGCAACGTAACGCGAGAGAAGGGGGCGGAGCACGAAAACATCACGTGCGGCCGCTCGTAGAAACTGATTGGCCTAGGCCGCGACTACGTGTAAGGGTGTGTGTGTGTGTGGTTTCCTACGATTTGGCATTTATTGATCAAAGAGTAGATGAGGATCCCTATTGTTCGAGCAAGACACTCGATAGGTAGATGACGTTTCCCTGTAGGCGGTAGCTAGTTAAGTTGCCTAAATACGGAAGATAATTGGCTGGTTAAGCCCTCCTGTCGAGGGGCGTATCACACGCGAGGCGACGCAGCGTGCGCAGTCCGATTATAGTGTTGATTTGGTTACCTTGTTCCAGGAGTGACAGGAAGACAGCTGTGGGGTTAACGGGGGTAGATTGCAGGTGTATTTTGGATTTAAAGAGTATATGAAGAACGTACCAGTAGCTCTACGTGATCGGTGACGTCACCAATAGGGTTTTCATAGGATATCGCAAACACGAGGCATCCTCGTTGTGAGAGTGTAGAGAAAGAGAACGGTGGTAAGGGAGTAGAAACGGAGATAAACGGTAAAACGAGTTGATCGAGAAAAGGTGAAACGAGGAACGTGGCTGCGCACGGAGAACGCCGGCCACGGCAAGTGTAGAAGGGGGAGGGGGACGTAAAAACAGGATGATTGTATAAGCACGTAATAAGGGGTACACAGCCGCAGGGGGCTACGTGCGCCTCGGCCGCAGGGGGCCGTAAGGCTGTTATATAAAGGAAGAAGGGCAGAGGAAAATGTACAAATGTGACATACTATATTTTTATAAGTTCCCTTAAGCAAACTATCGTAAGTCCCCAAACATACGGGGCCAGGTAACGATATAAGGTTGTATATTGTAAACTACTAGTGGGATAAACTGACACCAGATTAAGGGAGGGTAGCGAGTGGAGCGCTACTATGTCATACGGAACAGGATCAGGAGGGTGGGGGAACACCCTCACTACGCCACTACAATACATATGCACAACACTGCCACCCCATAGGGAGAAACTGATTAAGTATAGCATAGAATGGACCCAGGGGACGGATAACAAAATGTTAACACCGTGGCCGCCTAACGGTAGCTTCGATCCATTTGCCCAACATTCACTATTAAATCATCTGCACAATACATATAAAGGGAAGAAGTTGGCAAACCACATGGAGGTGTTTAACTTGTAGAGGATGTTCCAGGGGTCCCGACCAGGACCAAATGGAATATTCACTATGGGGGAAATACCAAAAGAAACAGAGATTAAGGAGGAAGACGAGAATGGGAAACAGGGGTATGAGGACCCAAAGAACACAGGGAACAGAGGTGAAGGAGGAGAAAAGAATAATAAAGCAGATGAAATAAAAAAGGAACCGAGCAATGATATACCCATAGTAGCGGGAGTAAAAACAGAGGAAGGGGGGTTGTACCCTTTAAGAGAATTGGGAGAAATAGAAAGAGGACAGTTAAGGGCGGCTGAGGGATACTCGAACCCGGCATACAGCCCTCCACCATATGTGGCTCATAGGAAAATGCCAGCAGGGGAAGGGAGGACTGGAGAAGACCAGTCTGTGGAGATAGGAAATGATGAATGGGTAGCTGCACAGATATTATTAAAATTACGAGGTTCATTAACGGGAGAAGAGAGGGAGGTAGTGAAGAAAACAGACGAGGATAATACCAGGGAGAGTGAATTGAGGGGGGAAGAGCTGTTAAGACAAACGGAAGAGATTTTGGAGGAACGATTAGCAAAACTAAGGGATGAACAGAATGAATTGACCAAGCAGCTTGGGAGGGAAGAGAGAGAGAGAGCGAGGAAAAAGAAAGAAGGTAAGAACGAAGTGGAAAAAATAAGGGAACGAACTGAGGAGCAAAGGAGAGAAGCTGACAGGGTAAAAGCAGCAGCAGAAAGGGTATCAAGAGTAATACTGCGGGAAAAGAAAAGGGAAGAAGAAGAAAAAGAAATGGCAATATGGAGGAGGAGGTTACTATCAGAATCAACTAAGAAATACGAAGAAGAGAGGGTGATGGAGAGTATAGTAGAAAAAGAAAGGGCGAAATGGGAGAAGGAGAAAGAGGAGGAGAGAATATTAGAACAGATGAGAAGTGAAGTGATGGAGGAATTGAAAAGGAAGAGGGAGGAGAATAATAAGGAGATGGAGGAAAGGTATGAAGGAAAAAGAGGAGATAGGGGAAGAGAGAGTGGAAGATGGGGGAATATATATCATGACACAGAAATAGCAACAACATCAGCACAAAGGGGAGCGGTTGACAAAAGAGAAAGAGGAGAACTGGACCTAATAGATTTACAAACAGTAACGATCAGGGGGGAAAAGACCGAGTGGGGGTGGCGTTTATAAATAGCTTTTGTAGTGAGGAAGAGAGAGTGGAAAGTGAAGGGAGGAAGAGTGAAAGGGAAAGCTTAGATAAACTATACATCACCCAGACCAATATGGACTCACCATGGATCAGTAGGAGAAAGGATGAGATGGAGAGAAGTGAAGGGGGAAAAACAGGAGTAGAGGAAAGACGGGCAAATGAGGACGCAACATCCCCATCCCCATCATCTCCATCACGCCCTCCCCTATCGCACCCTACAGGATCAACCACCTCCCGTTCGTTACGCAAAATAAAACTAGCTCCCTTCACAGACGAACTGACACCCTATACATGGCGGCTTAGAGACCTCCCTAGTCGCAGGCAGGAAAGAGGTGTACACATGCCCACATTAAATACAGAGGAAGATGGAAGAAGGGGAAAAGATGGAGAAGAAAGGGGTATGAGCAGGGGAAATACAAATAAAAGTGAAAATGCGGAAGAAAGAGAAGTGGAGGAAGGGTGTGAGGACTCAATATTATGGAACACAAAGGGTGAAACGGAACATAATTTAATGCCACTGTTGGAGAGAGGTGGGGTTAGACCACAGTATGTTCCTTGGAAGCATACCGATAAAGAAAATATCAATTGCAGGCTCCCATCATTAAGTGGAGGTGCGGGTAAATGGATATATGAAATGGAAAAACACACCGCAGGACAGAAGCTAGCAGTAGGAGATGTAAAGGGCCTTTTAATATCAATATTAGGGGATAGAGCGGATGACATATGGAAAAGAGCGGGATTTCATGGGGTAACAATAACAAATACATCGCACGATGGGGCACCGTTCGCAAACTGCAGACATGCACTATGGCAGGCATTGAGGGTACAGTACCCAGACACCTCAGACATAGGAGCAATTACATCTCGCAAAATGCATGAGAACGAAGATCCTGTTGATTATATTCAGGAAATCCAAGAGAAGTGGCGCATGGAAACTAGAAAACAATGGGATAAAACACCAGCAATATTTTACCATATACTGGTACAAGGGCTCCCGGAAGGAGTTCAGAAACAACTAAAGAAAGTAGTGGGAATGGAAGCAAAACCATGGCCCGAAATACAACTGACTATAGTGCATCATTGTAGGACATGGCAAGGAAAAATGAAACAAAAGGAAGAAGACAGGAAAACGGAAGAGGCTAAACTAGTACAGAAAAAGCTTACCAAGTACACAATGGAAGGGGCACTAATAACTACACCTCCAACAATGACCCAAAGCCCCACACAAGTAGTGGCTGCACAAGATTCCTCACAAATACCACCTTCACAGATTACAACACAACAGGTGCCGCCACTCCAACCATACACGCCCAACTTGGGAGGAGGATACCCAATGCAAGGAGCTGGATATTATAATTATAACAGGGGGAGAGGAGGACTTATGAGGGGGAGAGGGTACGGGTATGGTACCCAACCGCAGGTGGGAGGATTTAGAAATTCCTTTCCCACAGGGCAACCAGTATACCAGGACAACACCGGGAGCTTTCCATGGCAGAATAGGGAACCACCGGTGTGTTGGAGCTGTGGACTATTGGGGCACATGTCACGCACGTGTAGAGTTAGACCAGGAACACCATCATGGAATAGTGAGGGACAACCACGGCCCGCACAAGTACAGCAAGGCATACCACAACAGCAAATGTTGCCACAAGGAAATGAACAACAACAACAATTAACACAACAACAGCCCCAACCATTGCCACAACAACAGGTAGCGATCACACAACAACCACAAATACCACAAACGCAATTGGGTAGGGTGACGGTTTTGGGACACAACCCTTATACCGGGAATGGCCAGTCGTTGTACCCCCAATAGGACAGCCCACAGACGGCCTTGGTGTGTCCCATCCTATCAGTAACACCTAATAGTGCGGAGGAACCACGCATAGAGGTAACGATAGGTGACAAAAAATTATCATTCCTTGTTGACACCGGGGCGACCCGGTCTTGCATAAGGGAAGGTAAATTTAAGATGTCAGGTGAGACCATGAACACCCAATGATTCTCTGGGGCTAGAGGGTTGGTTCCCTTTACTGATAACATTCCCTTATCTATTGGAGATTACGATCTGTCAGTTCCACTTTTATATTATAGTGCTTCACCAGTAAATATACTGGGGAGAGATATAATGAACAGGTTGAATATGACGATCTCCTTTACTGAGGACGGCATAATTTGCTCTACTCCAGGGATTAACATGCTCACAGCACGGCAAATTATGCAGGCATACTGTGGACAGACAGCGATTAGGGCGGAGCCAGTAGATGGTGAACTGTTCCAGTATGGAACCGACATGGCAATTGCATGGATGCCAGGGATAGAAGGGAAAATATGGAGAAGGCCAGCAGCCTATCTGTTCAGACCAGAAACACCTGTTAATGAACCAGAAGGGAAGGTGGTTTCAATGGATATTGAGAGCATTATTGCAACAGCTGATTATATTGCTGTACATGCCCAAGACAAAGAAGGAAGAGCATGGAGGGCAGTGATAGCATTAGCAGAAGGATGTAGGCTCACCCAGGTGTCAGATGAAGAGCTGTTTTCAGATGAAAAGGAGGCAGGTGAAATGGTGTTTATGATGAGTGTGGAAATATGGCTAAGAGTGGCCTACAAACAAGTAGCACAGAAAATTGCAATGGCACTTGAGGCACCCACATGCACCCCGGTCCCTTTCTTTAAGGACGATATGTCAAAGGTACCCAAATCATTGTGGACTACTGGCCCCTATGACGTGGGCTGCATAAAAAGTATAGGGGGAGTAAAAATAAAATTGAAAAAAGGTGCAATACTCCCCAGAGTAAAACAGTACCCACTATCAAAAGAGGCAGATGAGGGCATATATGAAACTATAACGGCCCTTATAAATAATGGTATATTGGTCCCCTCAGAATCACCATGTAATACGGCTGTGTACCCAGTGCGCAAGGCTAAAGGAGGGTCTTGGCGCTTTATACAGGACCTCAGGCCCTTGAACAACATAGTAGAAGCGGAATATCCCGTAGCTGCAAACCCGGCCACAATATTGTGTGGCATTCCAGCAGAAGCATCACGATTTACAGTGATCGATCTTAAAAATGCTTTTTTCTCAATACCATTACACCCAGACTCACAAGATCTAACGAGCTTCACTTACCGAAACGCTAAGTGGAAGCACACCAGACTACCACAAGGGTATTGTGAATCACCTTCAATTTTCAACAGAGTGATACAGATGATTTGGGTAACATTGAAGTAGAAAGCACAGTGTTGCAGTACGTGGATGACATAATAATTTGCAGTAAAAACAAAAAAACATGCAGAGAGGACTCATTAAAGATGTTGACAATATTGGCTGACAAAGGTTACAAGGTAGACATGGAAAAGATACAGTACTGTCAGGAACAGGTACTTTACATTGGTCAGCTTATATCCCAACATGGAAGAAAGATCGCACCACAAAGAGCACAAGCTATTTCGGCCACTCCAATGCCACAAACTGTAAGGGAACTGCAGCAGTTCCTGGGGCTCTGCAACTACTGTAGAGCTTGGGTATTTCATTACAGTTCATATATAGGGCCCCTGCTTGAGGCGTTACGGGAAGCTAATAAAGGGGAGAACAAATTGGGGTGGACGAGGGAAATGAAAGAAGCTTTTGATGAATTAAAAGATGCAATATCAACTGCTCCGGTGCTGGCATCCTCAGACTATGAGCGGCAATTTTTTATATTTTCACATTGCGACTCAGCAGTAATGAAAGCAGTGTTGGCTCAAAAAACAAGCATGGGCTACAAACCAGTAGCATTTTACAGCGGCCACTTAGATCCTGTAATGTTAGGCCACTTCCCCTGCGATCAAGGTCTCGCCGCAGCCGCTTTTGCGGTAGAGAAAGCATCAACAATAACCATGGGGTGCCCGACTACACTATTTGTGGAACATGCACTTTTAGCAATATTGAATAAACCTAAATCTACCCTAACCACGCAAAGGGCATCAGGTTATGAGATCATTCTATCCAGAGCTGAACTATCAGTTGTTAGATGTAGCACGGTCAACCCTGCAAGATTCATAGCAGAAGTAATTGAGGAAGGAGACTATGCCCATGACTGTACTGAAACAACTGAAATGTACTCATGTACTAGAAAAGTTGAGGAAAACGCACTAGAGGGGGGTGAGCTGTTATTTATTGATGGGTCATCAACCATCGATCAGGGGGATGGTGTGAGGAGGACTGGGGCAGCAGTGGTGAAAATGATGGAGGTACCGGTGTGTGTGGCAGTGAAATGTGTACAATTACCACAGCATTACTCCGCTCAAGCAGCTGAACTGGTCGCACTGATCTTGGCGTTGAAGGAAAGCTTTGACAAACAAGTAACTATATATTCCGACAGCGCATATGTTACATCAACTGTCCACTCAGGGTTGTCGAAATGGAGAAGAAGAGGGTTTAGGAGAGCTGGTGGCACCCCAGTGCAACATGCTCTCTTATTGGCTGAACTGATTGAAGTAATAAATGACCCCCAGGAACTAGCCTTAGTAAAATGCACCGCACACACCAATGGTGAAGATTACGTCTCAAAAGGGAATGCAGCAGCAGACGCACATGCAAAGTATGCTGCATACTTTGGTGAGATATGGAACCCCCCAGAGTCACAGAGAGGAAGAGGGAGGGGAATAGCAAAAGAGATGTTGTTAAAAGAAGGGTATACCCATCTCCCAGCCACACAGATTATGGAGCTACAAGCGGCTGCACCAATGGCCGAAAAGGAAATATGGGTAAAAAGAGGATGCACAATGTCCCCAACTGACGCACTATGGCGCCAGGGTGGCACTGGAAAGGTTGTAATACCATTGGCACTTTTGAACACTGCCCTGAGCCAACTACATTATCCAGCCCACACAGGCAAGGAAGTAATTGCAGCACGAATTAGGGAAGATTGGTTCTGCCCCGAGTTAAATTCGCATGTGTCGAATTTTATCAGTAACTGTATCACATGTCAACAGTTTACGGCCGGCCACACTCTAAAGGTGATAAGAGGTACTATACCCCGGCCAGAGGGACCTTTCCGGCATCTCCACATTGACTATGTTGATATGATCAATATATGTCAAGGAAATAGGTATATGATTGTAGTAGTATGCCCATTCTCTAGGTGGATTGAGGCAGGGCCCTGTTCACACCCAGATGCATTTAGAGCAGCCAAGTTCTTAGTGAGGGAGGTCTTCCCCAGGTGGGGAGTGTGCGAGGTGTTAAGGTCAGACAACGGCCCACATTTTGCAAACGAGATGTTTCAGCACATCACATCGCTGCTGAACATTAAACATAACTTTGCATGTGCATACCACCCACAGGCCAACGGTATATGTGAACGCCTAAATGGCCTATTAAAGGAGGCAATTGCAAAGATACAGCAAACAACAAAGAAGAGTTGGTTATATTGTCTTCCATTAGCATTATTTGAGCTGAGGAACAGGCCAGGGTCCGACCACCACCTCACTCCCCATGAGGTGGTTACCGGACGTCAAATGCGCCTTCCCCTAACGCCAACGTCAAGAGCATTTAGCGACCATGAAAGCACTGCAAGTGTTCTGGGTGATGAAATGTACCAATATGTGTCTTCTTTGATTACTAGTGTAGTGTTTGTGTCTCAACAGCTCGAGCGCACACGGGGCGGGTCTAATAGAAGCCAACAAGAAGATGCGGATAAAGAACTAGAAAAGGAAGGACTGTGTAAGATTGCTAAAGGTGACCACATACTACTTCGCAACTTCAATAGGAGATGGAATGACCCGCGCTTTACTGGTCCCCATCTGGTAGAGGAGGTATCAACAAGAGCAGTAAAATTACAGGACAAGCGCGCCTGGAACCACCTACACGACGTAAAGATCTACGGACAACAGACCCGCCCCAGCGCCATCGACAGGTCCATTGAGAGAACAGCAACAACATCGACAACAGAAGAAGGAGGTTCTACCACAGCCAGCGGCTCAAGTATTCCCATACCCTGTCACTCCCCAGACTCCCCAGAGACAATAACTGAAGAAGAAAGGGGTGATCCCCATCCAGCCCACCCCATGATCACACGCTCAAAGAGTAAAACAACGCCCACAGGTTGAACCCAAACACCCCCTGCCCACCATCCACTGACCCCTGTACCCATTACAGTAGTAACTGTACTAAAGGACATTGCCTCGCACAAATACACATGTAAACACGTGAATGCTCTTTTCTTTTTCTCTCGCACACGCAGGAACCGCGTATTATTGTATTGCCAAGAAGTAGATAACTAACAAATTCCCTGCCCAGGAGTAGATGGTACCCTCAGACGATAATTACCCAGAAGAATTGTCACACCAATTTGTATATGAAATAAAAAGGCCAACGTACCTGAAAAGGAAAAGGGTACGAGTTTACTACACAGCGTTCCTTTTGGCCATAGAATATTCGATGCCCCACCTCCACCCGTACTTACCTGCCCTAAGAGATAGATCGCTCAGAGTAGCTTGGGAACAGCTCTTCGCCTGGGCACTGAATGACTATTTGATAGGGAGAGCTTAACAACTAACATTAACCAGCATATTAAGAATTTTCAGGCGGGCAACTCTAACATCGCAAGAATTCGCTGCCGGACTGCAGCAAGGTAAGAGCAAAATGCCGGTGAAATTAGCATATGTAATAAAAGTAATAGGGATTTTGATAATCACCGGGTTCGTAGCTGCCTCTGTATGGCAGTACAGCTATGCTACCAATATTATTGCTGTACCCAAACCTAACACACCCCCATCCCCAGCTGCAACAGGTGTTATGTCAGGTGATATTAGCAAAATTGCGCACAAGCAGAATAGAGTACAACGCAGCACATACTCAGATAATAAAGGTATTGACAATTATATACAAGATTCAGCACACGTCTCAAACAACATATGCTACCAGCACATGACCCGCATTGGTAAGCAGACAACAGAAGACAGCTGCTACGTTTGCTCATTAATACCATACGCCATGAGCGCTTCTCGAACATTTGTTGCCACAGAAATAGACGAAAAAACGGCACGGTGCATAATATACTTGGCACTGTTCCAAACGAAAGGAAGATTTCAAGGAACAGTGGTGCATATGACGTGGAAAACACGAGACTCATACCCATACGAAAACAAGAGCAGTTTACATGCTGAAGCATTTAGATACATAACAAGTGGCCCTGCAAAAGGAGAAACAAAGAAAGTAACACTGCAGTACTTATCATGTGATTGGTACGCCACTGAAGTCCCTGGTAAATTAGGATGCTGGGAGAGGCCACTGGTGACGATAACGGGGAAAGTATATTTGGACAACAAATGGGAGATAGGAGTGGTTGGCAGCAACATGGTAACAAAAGAAACTATTTCAACTATCGATGCGCACAATCACAGATGTTGGACAACTTGGATCAAATACGTGCCCATGCTCACATGGATAGAAACGGATGAAGACCCGATAACAATACTGCCGTTGACTGCGCCTAAAGTATGCTACCAACATAAAGGAGAGGTGGACGTAGGATATAGCACCAATTGTGGAAGCGTGATGGAGTTACCTGAGGGGGGGCAGGAACAGCAGTGATAATGGACCATTACTGGGCCTGTGGAGAAAAGGCATATCACACGCTGCCCCCTCTGTGGAATGGTGTATGCACGATGGTGCACGTCAATGTACCATCGCTAGTGGTAGCCCAGAAGCATGTGAATGTGGCAAACTTTCCCAAAATGGATGAAGGGGACAAGAGAAATAAGAGATCTGCACCGCCTCAGGGGGAGCCAGGGAACAGGACCAACGGCAATGATACTGTCCTAAACAGACGGAAAAGACAAGGGGAACCTCTGACAGGAAATTACCTATGGGGAAGGTCGGAAACGGCACTCACTTCGATTCCGCCAGATCACAGACTATTCAGCAGAGCAGCAATGTTCTTCTCCTCAATAATACATCCAGGACTGCAGGCTTACGCGAACGCAAAATGGCTCCAGATAACTAGATGGGAACTCATGATGACCATCAATTCTACAGTAAACGGATTCAACGCAATAAAAGAAGAGCTGCGAGCAATAAGGATGGTAGCACTGCAGAACAGATATGTATTGGACCTCCTCACTGCTATGGAAGGAGGAGTTTGCGCAAAAAGATAGGACAATCGTGCTGCACATTCATTCCTGCCAATGATGCTGACAACGGCACATTGACAGAAGCAGTTTCACAACTGGCCCAGTTACACTCCACAATGGTGGACGAAAGTAAGGGTGTGAAAAAGGACGAGAGCTGGTTTTCGCTATTATGGTCATGGATGCCATCTTGGCTGTCAGATGGACTGAAAATTATAGTTGGCTGTATTATTTTGGCTGGAGCTACACTGATCATAATAAGATTTTGGAAAGCCCGGAAGGCACGCACCACTGACGAGTTGCTTGAAATGGTCGGTATGCACCCACTGATGCCAGCAGATGACGGCCAACACACAGGCATAATATTACAAGAGAGAGAGAAATTGCGCAACCAGATTATCACCAACCATCTGGACCCACCATCGGTGAAGGTCGAGAATCCAAGAAACCCCAGGAGTTACATAGGGAAATGGGTATACTGTACTCCTGGAGGAGCCTGTGAGTATATGTATTGGGCATTTGAAGATCATGTCAACCATTATGGACATTTAGGAGGAATAACTAAAGTGTGGAGAGTAAGAGGAGATAACGAAAAGGATATGTTTGTGGTCGACAAGTCGACCAGAGGGGGGACTGAAGTGGGAAAATGGAAAAACAGACTCCCCTCTTTCCCCTCTCGCGCCTGGCCTAAAGGTTCACGGCCCAAGCACCCGCCACGAGAAGAGTTTGCCCATCTACCAGACGACCAGATACCCTGGTACAGGAACATACGGATGTGTCCATCTGCTTGCCCAGCAGCCCGCCCTGCCCATGCCGATGCCTGCGGCATGGATCAACTGGACTAAAACTATACGTCGTTAGAGATGCCATGACGACCTAGCCAACGGATAGCACACCTGTGCCAACATACACACTGGACACTCCCGCACCAATCTACATGAAGAATATACTCAGTGCTATGACGTAGGTGACAGACATACTCACTGACGTGCATCTTTATTATTTTCCATATAGGCTTTCAGAAATGCAGAAACGCAAGACGCATCATGAACTCGCCTAAAGAGCTTGCTTACGCTTCTCCTATACTTGGGTGCCATAATGAGAATTATAACGAAGACACGATACTGGTCCTAAGACAATATGAGACTATAACCTAAAGCGCCTGTGCACCAGACGGTTCCACCTATATACTAGGCCTGAGTAGGCCGCAAGCAAGAGCTCCCGTGGACGTTAACAGAACAAGAGTCAGGTTGCTGATCCTGCAGAATGAGCCTGGGGAAAGCAGACAGCCAAGGTCGTAATGTTGCAAACCCACATTCCAAAAGCAGACCATCAAGGGCACGATGTTGCAACCTCGCACGCCGCGCACTAACATCAAAGTCGCACCTGCAATTAGACCAGGCACACTGTGGAAAAACAATATTAATTGTGCAGAATTCTGCCTCAAACACGGTCCCATCCCACGTGACCAAGCCGAACCTGACGAGATGCCAAGCCCAGGAGGAAGGAGGCGTCTGGATCCCTCGTTACAAGACACAGGCAGATACACTTGAAAGGATCAATGGACATCTGCAACGATGGGAGTAGTCGGCCGTCTAGCTCACGAATAAGTCTTCACATTGTCTACATGTACCAATAGTGAAACATTGTTGCAATTGCAGGTACACCGAGAGCTGGGAACAGCGATGGTCCCAAGCTGGGAAGCTCACGGGCGCACCAATCAGAACATGGGGCTCTTATCACTGACGCCATTAACATCAACTAACCATTAGGAGTCCTCATGTAACAATTCTCGTGTATCTAATTGTAGGGACAACCCAGATATATCACCTGACTAGCCCTCAGCCACTCATATTATTCTCTATACGTATGCTATACTAACCCTACCACTCGAGCAACCAATTAAGAGTGGTGATAGGTTTTTTGTTAATTTTCTAAAGTGACGCAGGTAGCGCGTCATACTACAGTAAAAAGGGCCTGCGAGCCCCACGATTGTGTGTGTGTCAGGTCAGACGCGTATGATCCTTGACCCATCCCTGCCGTTTGTGTTTAATAAACAGCAGAGTCACATTGCTTCTTGTGTGTGTCTCATACTCTATCTCTTTTGGGATATACGGGAGGAGTTGGGGCCTCCCTGCCCGGAGGTCTGCGGACGGTCCGGCCGACCCCGGCAGAATTTCCCCCCGACAGTAACCAATGGCGTGATCTACGGTTGGGAGACACAGAGGCAAATTTAGACTGATTGAAACTGGACAACTTTCAGGTGATAAATTCGGCTTGCCGGAATCCCGGTGAGGATGGTGTTGCAATAGTCAAGTTTAGAATTTATCAAAGCTCCAACGAATAATCTTCCTCAGCAATAAAAGGAAGAATAGGACGCAAGACTCTGAGTTGATTGTATATATCGACTTTAGAGTCTCGTTGACCTGCAAGTTACAATTCAGATTAGACAGTCAAATGCAGCCACATTTTTTTACTTTAGGTGAAAAAGCAATAGGCAAATCAAATAAGGCAGGGCAATGAGGAAGCTGCTGTGGTTCTGCCAGAAGGTGTTTAGGACCAAGGAAGATGACTTTTCTTATTATGGGATTGAGCTGCAATTTGTTTGCCAACATCCAACATTTAATATCTTCAGCACAGTTTAAGATCTGTTTGGACATATATCTGTGAATCATCAGCATATGAGTTCCCCTGATTAACAATATCCAGTAGAACAGAGGAGGCGAGTGCGCGCCGCAGATACAGATCCAAGAAGCCTGCAGTAGCACGTAGGTACGTATCTCACTCCATACTTATGGAAGCTAGCCAAAGGCAAGGCCACTCTCCTGCACACATTTGCAACCATATGCCTTCCCCAACGACATATTGCACAACACCTCTGCCATTGCAATGCAGTTATCCCCCACGACAAAAATGTAGACTTGCTGGACACATAATGTATTTCTACTGCTCTCACGTGCTCGCTTATCTTTTTCAAAGCACCCATCCACGCGCCTGCCTGACATGGGTAGCTAGTGGGGACCTGGCAATGCCTACCCAATGTCGCTTTGGCTAAAATGCACACACGCATTCTAAACTCCTCTGACAAATCTTCCCATAGCTGGATTCCGGTCCCCTGAGGGCGTTCAACCTACAGCGCATTGGGGCCATACCAATGGTGAAAGGCGCTTTACAAATTATGATGAGTGATAATATAGGCAGAATTTTGCAAACCTTTATGCGTATAAGATGTTCTTTTAACATGCTATAGGTTCCAGAAAGTGATGTGACTGTGTTATTCCTGTGTGCAATAGGTGAGTGTGCACAGCAGTGATACAGAAATTCCAATTGCTGTATTCTCCATCACACGAATTATGATGAACGTCTTCTTCTGGCAGCTCATGTGTTTAATGGACCCAGAACTATATATTCTGCTTAAGTGCACTACACTGTTTGATACAGCAGTGCTAGAGTGTAAAATAATGGTTTTCGGAGATCTCCATCCGAGCCGTCTTTAATACATGCTATTTTTTAAATCCAAAATGTGTTTTAAAATGGACCATTTATTATGTAATGACAACAAAATTCCAGTCAAGTGAGAATGAGGGTGATGGGGCACTGTCATCCCACCTTGTATGCTCTGCTTTCCCTCTCTCCCTCCCCTGCTGACCTACCTGTCTGCTGTGCTGACTGATTGCTTGGTACCCTCAGAGTCTCACCTGGGTACCAGGCTCCCCCATGACCAGTCGCCCGTGCACTGCCTCCAGGCCTACCGTGCACTAAGGGGCTGTAACTGTAACCTCTACAGTCCCCTGCCCACTTGCACTTACCCAGAGTCGCGCTGTCCTGGCTGCACTTACTCAGAGCAATGCTGCCCTGATTGCACTCCCCCTCCCTGGCACGGCCCCCTCGCCCTTCCCCCTGCACTTTGCGTTGCCGCACTTGCACGATCTGAATGACACAAGGCCCAGTAAGATTGTTTGTCTTGTCCTCCATCTGTCTTCCCTTCCTTGTCTTGTCACGCCTAGAAGCACTTGTGTACAAGCGCCTTATAAATGACATATCATATCATTCTTCCCGGAGGCCTTGCCCCGCCAGACATATACTCCTGGCTACGGGCCATTTGGCAGGCTGCATGGCACAAATGCTGATGGTCCTTCCGAATGCTAGGGGAGGCCTCGGCGAATGCTGCTCTTAGCCTGGGTTCATTGGCTTTGGAAGACACTTAAGGACTCGACATTTTAAGGAAGAGGGAGGGCCATGGGATCGGAACACTCGTGATAGGCCGTTGGGGTTAGGCTGTTTTGAGAGGGCAATATTCCACATCAACGGAAAGCGCCAGGGGCTATCTATGTGGGATATTTAAGCAGCGTGTGAACTTTACACTCCCTCTTGTTGGCGCACTGCAAGATCTTCTGTTCGTAAACACATGCAGTTGTCTGTGTTATTACTTTGCATGTTGGGAAGGGTTGTTGGAGGAAGAGAGAGGCACGTATGGCTCGGTGGCGGGAATGCATGCAGGTTATATAAGGCCAGTGTTTTAAATGGGCAGGTCAGTGGCGGACCTCAGTACCTGCACTTCTTTTATTTGGTAGACAAGAGTACCATCACTTCTCAGCAAGAACCCAATACATTTAATGGAGGAGTACCGGCACTTCTCAACAGTAAGCAGGTACTCTGGGAAAGTGAGTACCTGCACTTCTGTATTTCCATTTAAAGCATGTGTCCTACCGAAGGCAAAGTGTGTGCTGCCACTGCTAAGGAATATTTTATGTTGGGCAATGTAAGGCGTTGGCCCTGTGTGAAGTTTCCTCTGATTTCCCCATGAGTAGACTGTGTAAGTGACACTGACCTAGCTCCACCGGCCTTTCAGAGGCACCCAGGGCTTTCAGTGGGATGCGAATTCGAGGAGGCAGTTCCAAAAGGGCTGTGGCCTACATAGTGATGGCCATGGCCTAAAAAAGGTGCCACCTGATCCAAACAACACCCCACAAGGCCCTGCAAACATGTACTTTGAGTCATTCAGCGTGGACCAAAATGATTTTAATTGTATCCACTCTGCATATTGTAAATACATTAATCTGGGGTTTGAGGCTATCTTGCTTTGTTTCACAGTAAGTGCTACTATCAATAGTGTTCACATACAAAAATATCAACCTCAAACAGAGGAATGGCCAAGTTGGCAATGCCAGGAGTAGGTCCTATGATGTGGCATATTAACACAGACCACAGCAGCATTTACTTAACACACTGAGTTATCTTCAGAACCATAGTGGCACTCAACCTTAACAGTATGTTTTTTAACTTTGATTATTGCATTTGGTCTACATATTCCCCAGAGAGAATTAACACTGCTGCACTAATTGTGCTATAGTAAATGCACAAAGCAGATGAGTGACAGTGAAATGCATTATTGCATGAATAGATCCGATCCGGATATGGTTGTGTACAACAGCTGCAGCAAACAGCAATACATCTTTTGTAACTTCAGCCTCAATACTAGTTAAAGCCGGGTGGCAGAGCAGCAATCTAGGTGTGCGAAGCACGGCTGTGCTCACAGTGGGAGTGGCACGGAATCACACTACTTTGTAGCCAGCTAACACTATCCCATGCCCTTGTTCAAAGGGGATGAGGTGATGATGTCCCATGAACACAATCCTGATCGTACCAGCAATCAAGCCCTTGACCCTGCAATGGGCGTGCATATGGAGAGGAACATGACCAGTGCCAGGGAATGAGGGGTCACCCCCATGTAGCTGAAGGGCATGGGCCCTTAAGCTTGCGAGCTGCCCTTTAGGGAACTGGAGAGAAGACAGCAGAAGACTCATTTGCTAAGCAAGGCCCTTTAATGTCTGCTTATCACTTTCTTTCGTCAAGCAGTGCGTTAAAGTGGAGGCGATTTACAAATGATGGCCCATTTAAGAGACCATTGTTTTGGAGGAGTTGTTCATAACGTTTCGGTGTTAAGAAATGCAAATAGGGATTTGCATTCTGAAAGCACAAACAAAGTACCAGTTAGCTACCTAAATCTGTGCTCTCCTCCGGGTCAATTACAATATATCAAACAAAACAGAATTAGCTACATTATTTTCAGATATTCATATTTGATGCACCATAAAGAGTTTATTTTTCGTAGAATGAGATATTTTCATCACATCATATGTCCACCCTGTATTTTTCAAACACAAACACAGGTAACCTTTTCACCTATTACATGTTATACTTCTTGAAAATACTTTTTCAAAACCCAAAGGGCATTTTTTTACATTTTGTTGAATGGCATTCTGGTATTTGTAGTTTCCCAGTCAAGAGGGGGGAATAAGGCTACAATTATACACTTGTTGCTTAACATATTGCTGTAATGATTTATTTATTTGAATGAGTGGGCACATTACTAAAGTTTGTGCGCTTTTGAAGTCATCTTTATGAAGCAGAGTATTGTTGAAAGCCAGATGTGGGGTTGAGGAGGGGGAGTGATGATAGGGCCAGTGAGCCCTGAATATTTGCTCAAGAGGTGGCAAGAGAGGTTGCAAAGCTGCAGACTGGTGCAGTTATTTTTCCCTGATTGTGGCCATGTGCTGCTTTTCACGGCACGAGTAAAGGATACATGCGGGTGCACAGCGTAACTTTTTTCAGAGGTCAGATGCAACCCCCTTGGGTTGAGGGCGGCAACTTTGCTCAAACATTTGGCTACCAGGATTTCACCCTGGTTGTCATGTTTTCAGTGCAGACACTTACCCACAAGATGCATTAAGATGCTCATCAAAGCACAGTATTGGGATTTCGTTTTCTAGGGAATATTTCACTACATATTGCTGGGTTAAAAAGGTGAACACCTTTTTATACTTGTCCATCGTATTTAATGAAAATCTTCCTCTCTCAGCTTATTTTTCTGTTGATTACTTTTTTTGAAAAGCCAATACTCTTTTGTCTGGTATACTTTCTTCTAAGGGGAAAGGTCAATTGAACTAAATGTGTATGTTTCACTTTAAGATATGTTCACTTACTGTGTGCATATTCTTGAGTGGCAACTTTTGATTTTCGCTATGGGGACAAAGGTTCCCACAGCGAGTGAAGCGCGGGAGCCCTATTCATCTCCATGTCAAAACACCACCTTTTACAGCACATGTTGCAGCAGGAATAGGAAAGAAGAAATATGATTTACAGGAAAACCTAAATGTATGACATCTAAGTAACAGTCTCCCAATCTGCTCATTTACCTTTGCAACTTTCTGCTGTAGGATCCCTTGCTATTTTACAACTGGCAAACAGTTTTGGCCTGCTCACCCCATCCAATCAATGTTCATGGAGTACCGACAGTTAGCGTCAGAAGGGGCGGTAGCTCTAGGCTCTCTGTGCGGCTTGATGTGAGGTTAGGGTCCTTTCCTCTAACCCTCAACATTCACTGTTGGCGTCCCAGCTTCCCGGCTGCAGTAGCGGCAGCAGCAGCGGCCGAGTCTTTGGGGCCCCGTGACTATGTGACTACACTGAACCCTCTCTTCTTGTGCTAGGTCTCCCAGGCATCTTGGCAGTCCGGAGGGGCGCCTGGCAGGTGTGTGTAATGCCCTGGTGAGGTGTCCGCGGGTCCCGCTGTGGGCCGCATGGTGCAGGGTTTCCTGGTGCGGTAGGAAATCGGAGGCCAGAGTTCAGTGGAAGACGTAATTTTCTAGTGTAGCCTTTTGGCCCGGCTCTGTTTCCTCCTAAGTTTGCTGATCATGATGATCATGTTTTGAAAGTGACCATTCATCTGTTTGCATGGCAGCTCATAAGAAGATGGGGATAAGCGAATCATGGGGAGGGCCATAGGGAGTCTGGGAGATTCTAAGGACCTCTCCCCAGTGACTAACAGAGATCGCATCCTGGAGGTCCAAGCGCTCAGCGAGCGCAGATTAAGAGTGAAAAATAAACTAAGCAAACCATTTGTGACAAAAATGCTCTTATCTGAAGATCCTGCTTCCCCATATAAAGCACCAATTTTAACACAGGCTTCCGATAGTCCTTCATTTGAGGCTAGCTTTAAAGCACAGACACCCCTGGTTAGCTTACACAGCACCACGGATTGTACGGGGCCAGTGCTGACCTCAAATGTTCCACTATCGACAGGGTCTGAGATACCTACAACCTTACCATCTTACGCCCTCCAAGGAAGGGGTATATCCCATCTAGCTCAATTGGAGTACACAGACCTCTCTTAATGGCCCGCGCTCATGGCCAATATCGAGAAAGCATTGCTATTATGCAAGGAACCATTTGACCTAGGCCTCTTGGTGGATGCTCTGAATGAATGGGCATTCGATTTACGGCCACTTAAATTGAATACCTCCTCCCAGACACACTGGCCTTCTAGTGTTGGCATTTTCCCACAGGCTCCTAGACTGAATACTGCCTGTCAAGCCCCATACAAAGGGTAATGATAGAGCAAGCCACTCAAACTGATTCCTGTAGTAAGGAGTCCTTGGGCTCCTCCGAGCCATCTCTGGCACATAAGGATAAGGTAAAAACTTCCGGTGTAGACTCACCACAGGAAATTGTTCCATCTTCATCATTAATTGAGTCGAACGCTGGCCATACAGAGGTCAAACAGCCCACAGTTACGAATTCCAAACTTAAGAGGATATCTCTACGTAACCTACAACTAAAAAAGTCTCAAATGCCAATAATAAAGGATATGAACTCCCATGACATTGTAATGGACCAGAGAAATGTTATTATAACTAACATTCGGAAAACTAAAGATAAAGAGACTAAAGAAGCCCTGCGCAACAAGGTTCTTGCGTGGTTGCGTCAGAGAACAGGCCCAGGGGTGGTCAGACTTGCTGATTTAACGATCATTCAGAGGTTGGACCTGAGCGAGTGGTGCTCTCAGCTCAATAGTGATTGTATTTTAGTGGGCTGTGGGTTAGCACCTTACCTGTTTTTCTTAGACAATGTAAATATTTGGCTAAAGGGACATCGAATTGTAATCTGATTATCTAAACTTAGATCCTTTAGTGAAGGATTTCTGTGCCTCTCCTTCTGATTATTGTTTATTCTGTGATTTTGTATGTCCAATTTTTTGATTTAGGGCTGTGAGTGGCTGTTGATTGCTATGTCTCATTGTATCCTGATTTGTGTCTGCCATAGGCTCTTACACGTTTCATGTTGTTTGTTTTTGTCTGCGCCCTCATGACTTTGGGTCATATGGTGCGCAATATGAATGCAATAAACTAAACTAAACATTGATGAGGTTACCTTTTCTTGTAGTGAGCAGCACTTGATAAACGTAGTTATTACTTGCTACCAATTTTTTGACAGTCAAAATAAACCTTATATGAAATAAAGCATTTTGCTAATTTGAACAATATGCCCAAATATACACACAATCAAAATAAAAACAATTGTGAAACTACTGCAAAATTAGACGTTAGTTTCAGTTAGCAAAACACATTCACCATATTTTTTGCAATGCCTTCTACAGACAGTGTTTCTAAACCAAAGTTTCTAAAGATCTTTTGCAAACAGTACCTCTTCCAATGACCTCTGGGAAGAGATGTGTTCAAGTTTCTGAATTTCAGACTGCTCTCAAATCCGGCCTTCAACACTTAACCAAAATGAGTGCTCCCAAACTTTGATCACACTATGCCTTATTTGCCAAAATTAGAAGTCTGTACAAGGTATTCAGCCTCACTCCTGATATTGATACATAGGTAAATATTAATATTGACCGTACCGGACGCCATAGTGCATTTGTCTGCTACTGTAAACTTGGCAACATGTTGTTACTTTAACTTACCATGGCACCTTTGCGTACTAAAGATTCATCCTGAGATATCACTGAGGCCAATATTTATGCAAATAAGGGGGGGTGACACATCTTTTCCCGCCCAGGGCCCCGCAAATCCTAGGGCTGGCCTTGTGTGTCAGCCCCCCTGCTTGCCCACCCTGGGAAACTTCTCACCCGTCCTTCCCATGCCTGTCTAGGACGCGTTTCGCCAGCGCCCCACTTCTCGCAGACTTGCGCAGTCAAGGAGGCTGCCTCGCGCTGAAGCACTGCGCAGTTCGTCCCCGCATCAGATGCAATGCAAAGCAGATGGGAAGCAGTTGATGAGAGACAGCTTCCCAGATCCTTTCATGCTGGAATTCCTCACCTGCTATCCTGGCACGCGGAAGATTAATAGGGACCGAGGGCCCAGTGTGTCATGGCTGCCCACTTCTGCTCAGATCTTCTCCCACACCGTGTCGAAGCTGTCCAGGCATAGGCAGTCCATCCATCGGTCCTTGCTGTGGGGAGGGCGGGAGGTAGCGTGATCTGCCCATTCACAACCGTATTGTTTCAGTACAGGAACCTACAGGTCATTGGTTCTTTTCCACTGATCCTCTGGACACACCACCTGTGAAGGTGTCTTTTGACAAGATAACTTTGTCGGTCGTTCCTGTTTACAAGCCATAACTTTGAAATTGCTCTAAACTTTCTCCACGTCCTTTAAAACTTCGATAATCTCGAAGCACATCTATTTTTTTTACATTACAATGATATATATGATGAATGTTCACTAAACATGTGATAGCAATTATTCATCTCAGCTTTGCCAATACATGCTCTGTTTTGTTATGCTAATAATGTCGTATTGTATTTGATTGATTGCATTAATACACCCTCTAAACACGTTTGTGAGAGCTATCTTATCTTTGCCTGATCAAGTCATGGTTCCACCAACAACGTCTTAAATAATGACATTGTTCTGAGCTCAAAGGTAGTTATTTCTTAGTAAAAAAAAAAAAAACACCTACTGCATAGGCAAAGTTTATACTTGGGTTTTACTTTTTGGGTGGAAACTGCTTAATAAAGTCTGCTTGAGGGTGTGGCTGCTCCTGTGGAATGCTGGATGTCCCTTGACATGCAGGACCACACATGTGCCTTATTGTGAAAGAATCCAGACGATTCAGATATGTTTAAATTAAACATCAGGGGTCAAAGGTGGCAAGTTTAGGCACTGTAGAATCTTTGCCTCCTGCACAATAGGCGTACTGAGGTTCCACGTGATAATGTCGCTGTGAAAAGAAACGGCAGCTAGGTGACCTTTTTTCCCTGGCCCCTAAAATTGTTTCCTCAAATATTCTAGGAGGGGTATAATTCTATATGATTACCTCCAGTCCTAGAATATTTGAGAAAAGTGTTTGATTGTCTGGAGGGTGCATTTTTAGGGAAGTTTCGCCGCCTGGCGGCCATTTTCACTATGACTGGACACGCGCCCCGCCACCCGAAGCAAAGCTGAACGCTAATAGCTGGAAGGATATGAATTAATGTTAACCTCTGGCAATTGTTCTGGCCAACATTACAGACCATCGTGTTTCAGCGATGCCATTACAGCAGGGGCATATGAAAATCTCACTTGGTCCTACCCCAAAGAGGGCAGTCCAGCCCAAACTGCTAGGTCACATCACTTTTGCACGAGACCACAAGTAACCTCAGACATGTTTCAGGCTCGTTGGGTGCCATCAGTGAGGTGTAGCATGGGTCTATAAACACAGCAGGCACAGTGGCTGTTATGGGGGCCCCCTCTGGACACCCAACGGGCCCCCTGAGTGCCAGGGTAACCGGCACTATACAGGCCCAGTGCCTGTGGGGGTTGGGGCCTGCCCTGGACATCCGGCAGGCCCCCTCTTGGTACTATCGGACATCGGCACCAATGGGGGTGGGAGCACAGCCAGCCATGCCCCTGACCATGCGGGCCTCTGCCACCGTGCTGGCATGAGGGTCCCACGCCATCATGGCATGCAGGCCTGTACCTCCCACAAGAAAGGAGAGACAGACTCAGTCGCTCCTCTTCTGAAGTCTTCAGCTGCTCTGTTGCACGTGCCTGCAGGGCTCCCTTTTATTCATGGCCCATCTTAAAAGGGCAATACACAGGGGAGGGACACATCCCCTTAAAGGGGCAACACACGCAGGAGGGTTCCTACACAATATCGCCGACTACTGGGCATACCATCCCAATCAGGGTGACAAATACAAAGCTGATGGCTGATGGCTGGAATGCTATGAATTAATCTTAGCCTCTGGCAATGTCTCTAGGCAACCCTCCAGACCATTGTTTTTCAGCCTGCAAACCCATTCTAAAAGGGTATAGACCAGAGGTGGAAGCGCGATATAAAGCATTAGTACGCCATAACACTAGTTCATTGTTTTTTTAAACAGCGTACCTTCAGTGGAAAGGCACACGAACTCCAAGCCGAAATTAGCATTCCACTCTGCCCATTTAGCACAGCCTGGCTGAGACACACACGTGTGGCTCTGAAGCCAGCACCTTAATGACCTTGCGAACAATGTTCTTTTGTCACCAGCAGCAGAGTCTTTCTTATGCAGGATGGCCCATTTCCACCTGATGTGTGGCTATCCATGTCTACTGCCTTGACATGCAAAAATGTGTGCTTGCATGTCGATAATCAAATAGTTCTTATCATGCATAGCAACGAGGTGGAAGGGGGAAACACAGGCTCTGCATAGCCGAGTTTATTACGCAACTTATTGTGTTGTGTGTCTTAAACCGCTGAAAGTATAAAGTGGTGGCTTGTCAGACTATGGGACTTCCTTTTCAGTTCAGGAATGATGTCAATTTGGCTTAACATGTCATATTTCTTTACTATACGATTTGTGAATTTTGCGAGTACAATCTATGAGATAGTATTATTATATGCCTTCAAACCCAAAACTTTAATATTTGCATCAACTAAACATTGAAAGGTATGTCGTCAAGTGCCTAAATTGCAGAATAGGTAAAATCCCAGCATTCTAGGTTTAGCCAAAGTGTGTGACCCTTGGCAAATAATTTAACCTCACTCTGACTTAAATTAAAAAATGCAGTCCCTATAACTACATTTACACTTTTTTTAAAATAAGACATCCTTATAATTAACAGATTAAATGATGGTAGGAACAAAAGGATGTACGCTTATGCACCTCTGTCAGTGGCCCCAAAGACTGTCACCCAGAATTGCATAATTGTTGCACTTGTCTCCCTCCGTTCCATAACACTGCATTTGGCAGGCAGATACACTATCTCGCCAGCCGGTAAGTGCATAAGAGTTTCTATTATAGCAGACTGACTGTGGCAGAACCAAAAATAATGTCCTCGCCTGTTGCTACCAGTTACCGAAGTTTCTTGGGCCATCCAGACTACTGCCCCACAGGAGAATGAGTGAAGCTCTTCGCTATGCCCTGCATGCTATGTCATTGCATCCTGGGAGGGTTTTTTTATTTACCCACCCACTGACAGCCCATGACCCTGCTATCCTCATGGCCATTCAGACTCCACTACATGTCCACCTCTTCCCCAACACACATCCTCTTGGGATCTCTTTGAGCTGGCTCTATCCAGCAGTAACATCAAACCTGCCCTGCCAAGGTTATTTCTACATTGTTTGCTGAGAGTTAATGGCTTAATTGCAGCTGTGAATGAGCTACCGGTCTAATACAAATGTCTTAAACAAGTGTGCCTTCAACCATTCGATTCATATCTGTTCTTTGCACAGAGGTCCTGTTTAAACAACATTCACAAAGTCAACCGTTTTGGCTTGTGTACAGGCATTAGAAAAGCATATATTCCTATGATATACCTAGTACTAAAAGCATTTTACAGCTGTTTCCATCTTATGGCCAGGAAGTACCATCATGGCAGTGCTGGCAAATGCCTATTCCATGCCTACACAAGAGTCAAAACTGTCGTCTTTGCCAATGATTGTATTCAATTGAAGTGACTGCAGCCAGATGATTGCGGGCAACTACAGAGTGCATTTAGCATAAGGTATGGGTATTGGCTTGCCCCCATTATTGATTTCTGTTTTGCCCAATTACTTTTATTCCTACATACAATTATTTCTTAAGAGAATAGGATACAACCATTCTTTAAAATGAACACAAAAGCATCACTTGTTATAGCTGGGTTGACTTCCTGAACTAATCATGAAGGAAATGTTTACATACAGAACTCTTTAGGGCACTGGGCAGTTTAATGTAATGCCAATTCCAATATGTTCGTTATGTTTGTAATTGTGTGTTTTAGTGTACACAGTGATTAACCAATAACACTTCCATATGCACGTTCTAAAGAGTTATGTGTGTCAAATAGCATATTGTTTAATTTGCATGCACTGTTGGATCAAAGATTTCTATTTGTTAATATATTCTTGTGAGAATTCTATCGGGGACGGTTCTAGCAGCATTTTAAAAAAAAAGATTCCGGTAATGTCCCGTCTTGCCACAATGCATCAAGAGCAAATGAAAATGGCAACCCATAGGTTAAGTCCAATCCTCCCCAGCCCTCATCGCCCCTCCCCCACTTGACTCACAGCACGCCGCCATCCCACTCCCTGCTTTTTGGATGCAGCCAGAGCAATACTCGTTCTTTTTCTCGACTTTCACCACTGGTAAAGACCATATGCAAATCAGGCTTGGTGCCGTACGAAAGGAGGCAGTCCAGCCGGAAGCATGTCTTTGGTGATTCTGGTGTAGCCATCCAAGAGAGAGAGCGAGAGAGAGACTGTTGAAGCATAGTTTTGGCATGCATCAGGTAGGCTTTTGAAACCGCTCAGCAACAACTTAAATAGATCCAGGAACGGAAATGACAAACCTGCCCCCTCACAGCGTTGTCCCCTTCCTGTGTATTATATGTCTAGAGTAAACTTAAGCAATTGCAACTGCCTCAACTACTGCAGAGCTGCTGCCTTCACAGCACCACTTCACTAACCAGGATCCCACACAGAGGTCTTTCCCTCAGCCTATGTGTGTGGCTAAGGCCAACGTGCTTAGTCCTCCCGTAGAGGTCAGCTTGTGGCTGCGTCTCTCCATATGATGAAGGGGTGATCTAACATACATTGAAGTTTGTTGCAGCAACCCTTTGATTTCTGCTTTAGGCGAGGTGTTACAGGTCCAAACGAGGTGTTACAGGTCCAAACGATACTCACATCTCAAAACAGTGGCTGTTGCAGTAATGATGTTGGCGGTATGACAACACCTAAACTGATGGTATGAAATGACATGACAAACTGATAGTGATCTCCTGAAGGAGACACTCACTGATCAAACGAGTAAAGAAAGTGGCGTGTAAATAAGACCAGTGCAATATGGAAGGCGTGTGGGTGGTGCTCGGTTCTTTGGTAAACAGTACTGAATTTCCCCTCCTTACTGAAAGATCAAAAAGGTCTTTAACTTCCACCTCCGAGTGTGACTATTGTTTGAGTAGAAATAAGAGACCCATATATAAGTTATGGGGGAGCTGACCAATCACTGCACAGCCCACGGTCTTATATGCCCAATGGGCTATAAGTAAGCACACTGTCATGCTTAAAAGACATCATGAAATGAGATCCGTAATGTGATGGGGCCTGTGCATAAGGGTGCCACCAGGATTGGTAGCTGACACTCGGATAGGCACAACCCTTAACCTTTCTCCTGATCAATATTGCATTTAGTGCCTAGAATCAGTAAAATAGTGCTACATGAACTCTCAATATTTCTTTAAGTGGGCAATACCGTGGAAAATGTGGTGTGTACCGTATAATTAAGACTTTTCGTCTGAGCGAGGGGTCATTATCATTGCATAATGACCTCAGCCCAAGTTATTGCCCAGGAAAAAGTTCATTATCCCAAGCAATAATGACCTCTCCCAAGGTCTATTAGGCTATATGCACATGGAGATGTGCAACTAAAATGGAAAGCATGTTTATTGTTGATGGGTGTGGGGGGGAATAGCACACACAAGTAACTCATAGGGCCTCATTACGAGGTGGGCGGTAAGGGATTACTGTCACCGGTAAGGGGACCGGTGCCGGTAATCCCTTACCGCCCTACTACGAGGTCCCTTAGCGGGTCCCTCCAGTAACACCTGGTCCGACCAGGCGTTATGGATGGGACCCGTTAAGGGACCTTGAAGCTCATAACGGTACCGCAATTTGCGGTACAGTTATTAGCGCCTTCCCCATTCCCATTGAGCCCTGTGGGGGCTCAAATGGGAATGGGAATGGCTTTTTCAATGGGGACTTACCGGTTCCGCAAAGGTCAGACTACACCGGTAAGTCCCCATTGAACGAGACCGTTGCCGGACACGTTATTGGTGGCAGTCATGGCGCAAATAGCGCCATGACTACCACCAATCTCATAATGAGGCCCATAATGTTAATTTAATGAACATGGAACTAGTAACCATACATTTGAAACATATTGGGCCTCCGTACGACGTAGGCGGTAGAGGGTTAACGGCGCCGGTAGAGCTGCCGGCCCCGTTAACCCTCTACCGCCTCATTACGAGGTCTTCTGGTGGGACCCGCTAAGGACGCCTGGTAAAACCAGGTGTCCTTAGCGGCACGCGCGAGCAGACCAGGATGCTAGCAACGGGCCCGTCAATAACAGGCCCGTTGTTAGCATCCTCCCCATTCCATTGAGCCCTATGGGGGCTCAATGGGAATGGGGATGTAGGGGGTCCGGGTTCCTTGAATGGGGAAATACCGGACCCTCTAAGGTCAGAATGGCCCGGTATTTCCCCATTTAAGGAACCTGGTCCCGGTACCCAGTATGGGGGTAGCCATGCCGCTAAAAGCAGCATGGCTACCTCCATACTTGTAATGAGGCCCATTGTGTTTCATGCTCCTGTCTGCCTTTACACAGTCGAAGACAAATGTGTCTGAGCTTTTTGTCAGGCTGCAGCTCAAGTAAGAATCTTTGGAATGAGGTCTAGATCAGAGATTATAGACTGAATTTTAATAGGCTGAGAGGAGGTCTATAATGAGCACTGTATAGTAATTGTCAATAATAATGTAGCCTTAATCAACGCTATAGGGACCGACTTAGCTTAAAAATGCCACTCGCCCGTGCCATGCAAGGGCTGATCTAAGCAACGGGCTTGGTGAGGACTTTGGGCTGTCACTGGCCAAGCACCCACCCTCGCCCCTACAGCAATGATTAATGCTAATATTATGAATGGAACTGGAACAGCGTCATCAGTGCAAGCTTGATTCCCTTAAAAAAGAAAAAAGGATTTCTGCCATGGAACATAGAAAAGAGCATAAGTCCCTTTTCTATGTTGATCACAGTTTGTCATGGAAGTCAGGAGCGGGCAGTGAGGTACCAAGGTGGGCAGAATTACTGGTGTACAGCACTTTAAGAGGATTAGAAATCGAAGTGGGTCTCTAACGCGCTCTGATGCAATATATGGGGGTTGGCCTAAAAAGGTTCAGTCTCAGCATTAAATCCCAAATAACTAATAAACCTTTAAGAGAGGTGGGATCTGTGTAATTAAACATCTGCTCTGCTGCCACCTTCAGATGCATTCTCTTATAATTTCTCTTACATGTTTCAAAACAAACTTAATTCGAAATGTCTTTAACTGATATTAGTACCCGGCGAGGGTGCCATCAGAATGAAAGAACCATTCTGATTGGCCCTCGCCGAGGAATTACCCGGCCGGGAATCCCTCGGTCGGAATTCTACTGCCATTGTCCCCGGCGGGGGGCGTAGCAGTCTCTCAGCCAATGAGAAGGCTCAAAGCGGGTCCATCCCCGCTGCGAGCCTCCCATTGGCTGAGAGGCTGCCTTCGCTCCCCACCAGGGAGTCAGGTAAGGGTTTTTTTTTCCTTCCCGTTTCCTCCCTGCCCTCCCCACCCAACTTACCTTCTTGCTCCTTTGTCCCCAGCGGGGGACGATGGCAGCCTCCAGCCCTGTGGAGACTCGGAGTGGGGCCATCCCCGCTCTGCACCCCCACATGGCTGGAGGCTTCCATCATCCTCCGCCGGGGAACCAGGTACGTTTTTTTGTTTCCTTTTTTCCCCTCCCTCCCTTGCACCCTCCTAATCCCACTTACCTTCTTCTCTGTCTTCTTTCGGGAACAGACGTGCTGGAAACACTTCTGTTCCCAGCGTGTCTGCTCCCGATGGCTGCCATGGAAAGGGAAAACGGACTCAGTTTTCCCTTTCCCGGCGGCCATGTTCTTGGTCATTTTCTTTCTTTTTTTCTGTCCCGAAACGCTGCAGCGTTACGGGACAGAAAAAAATGCTTTTAGTGCCCGGTCATGCAGATATTGCAGCCCGAAGTACTAATAGCTATATACCCCTTGCGGCGGGGGCATTACCAACTCTGGTAATGCCTGGGGGCCTTCGTTAATGCCCTTGCTTCGCTCAGGCTTATAACTATGGGCCTGGGGCATTACCTGAGTCGGTAATGCCCCCGCCGCTCGGGGCATATTGCTTAATTATGATTTTAAACATTGCTGATAGTGGCATCTACTGGTGAAGAGCATCATTGCCACTGATCTTTTTTATTTACATTGACAAGGTGAAAGAAAATTGGTTGGTGATGTAATGTAATGTAATGTAATGATTTATCATTTGTATAGTACCTTTTCTCATTGGTATGGTCTCAAAACGCTGTAGGTTAATGCCCTCGGCGGACCGAAGTCCAAGGTATGGGAAATTCATCAGAGGAGTTTAGAATGCTTGGTTGCAGTTTAGCAAATACCAAGGTAGGTGTGGTGGCCAAGTCTGTGTTAGCTACCCATGTCAAGCTGGCATGTGGGTGGGTGTTGCGAGGTAGTCGGGAAAGTATGCAAGTGCAGGAGACTCATTATGTGTCCAGCTAGACAAAATGTGTGTCGTGGGACATAGCTGCATTCTTAGGGCAGAGGTGTTGTGCAATGTGTCTTAAAATAATATCTGATAGCAGATGCACGCTGGTGGGTGGCCGTGCCTTCTGCTATCTTCCATTAGCATGGAGTGTGATACGTACCGTGTGTCCTGGCTGGTTTCTTGGTTTCGTAGATGTGGCGCGGATTCTGTCCTGTGGTCTGCTGGAGTTTTTTCTCTTTCCGTCACTCTGTACATTTCATGGGGAGTTCATTGATGCCTGACAGGTGATTAAATAACTCAAAGTGTGGCATGGTATTGTCAGGATGCTGGGGAAAAAGTCAAGTCTTGAGGGCCTTCTGGCAGGCAATGTGTCCCTCTAAGAAGCAGATGCTAATGGGAATTGTGTTCCAGATAGTGGGAGCTTGGACAGAGAAGGAGGATCCCCTATTCTCGTCAATTTAAAGGGAGGGATAACAAGGAGGAGTGCAGTGCCTGGACACAGGTTTCTGTTGGGTTGGTAATGGATGAGTTTGTGTTGAAGGTATTCTGGGCCTGTCTTGTGGAGGGCATAGTGGGTGATGCACATGGCTTTCAAAGTGGCCCGTCTCCTGACAGGAAGCCAGTGGAGGCATGGAGGCTGGGTGTGGTGCGCTCTCTGGGGCTAAGGGACAGGAGGAGCCTAGCTGCAGTGCTTTGCACCCGTTGGAGCTTTTTGAATTGAGATGCAGGGGTGCCCAGGTAAAGGGAATTAGCGTAGTCTAGGTGGCAGAGGACGATAGCCATGATTGCTGTGACTCAGTGAGTGCAGGAGGGGTAAGGGAAGATGAGTCTGAGAATGCGGAGGTGTAGATAGCAAGATTTAGACTGAGTTTCCATTGTGTGAAATTGTCAGGTCAGCGTCCATGGTGTATCCCAGTTTCTTTAATGAGTTGGATTTGGTAGGAGGAGAGCCTAGCGTGGACAGCCAAGGTGTGGGTTGGGGAAAGAGTGCTGTCTTCCCGCAGATCATGATTTCAGTTTTTCTGGGGTTGAGGAGCAGGTGGTTAGCAGTCATCCAGTGGTTGATTTCTGTGAGGCATGAGGCGAGTCAGTGACGGACGGAGCCCTGCAGTGCCCTGGCACAAGGGTGCTATTTGGAGAATGCCAAGGCTGACACCAGGCTAGCCCCGGCGCACTTATAGTCCTGCTGGTATACGTGCAAGAGGGGAAGGGTATGGGGGAGAAGCACTGTGGGAGGGGGCAGAGACATGGGGGGAAGTGGGATGGGCGGAAGACAAAAAAAACATTGGCAGCACACAGAGAGTAACGCTGGAGGCTGGAAAGGAACGTTGACTTGTACCGTCTGTGCAATTCCTCATTGCTAACCTCCTGATTGGCTGGCCCTGCTCCCGGGGTGTTAATGCAAATTGGACATCTCCAAGTGTGCTGCATTGCGGATCCGAGCGCGTCTGGCTAGTTACTTGGGTCATCTCGTGTCAAGGAAGCTTTGCACAATCTGATGAGCCAGGCTTATTCGTAACGGCATCCTTTTGTTTGCATCGGGCGCGCATTGCCTCAGTGCTGATGAAAACAGCTGTTCTGCTGCCGCATGCAGATGCAAGTGCCCCATTCCTGCTTGGGTGTGCAGGTTCGGTTTTGTCTCGTCAGTTAAATATCGCTTTGAAGCCCATTTCTGGCAACTTTTCCTCCTTCTGTGGATCTGAAAATTACAGTGGTTCAGAATGAAGCATTAAACCCACTGCAGGTTTTAATACAACGTGTGAAACTTTTGTAAGGACAAAGGTTCACACTAAAGCAGGCAGCCAAAGGCGCCTACCCTCTCTTTGGGTGTTCCTTGTGAAAATAAGGCAGTTATTCATCTTATGATAATAAAATAAATAATGACATGTTTTTTTTTTAAATCCCTGTGTATGTCTATCCAATAGGCCTAAAAACTGATGCTGTTATGTTGCAATACTTTTGCATTACACCCATCACTATTGTAGTAGTTTCAAAGGGCTGAATCATTGTCACCAGACTATAGTCTGCTGTGAAGAATAGCATTAGCAAGGGGAAGTTAGAGGGAGGAAAGGCGAGAAAGAAGTTTGCAGACACATGGAGGGAGTTAGGCAGTTCTAAATGCTTTTACTTGTGTGTAGTATGGCCGTCCATTATATAGGGATTTCCTTCTAGAGAGTGGCAACACAGAATATTATGAATTGAGCTAATATACACACTAGGATTCCAAGGTCAGTTTTGAGGGATTATAAGACAGGAACCGAGCAGTGTTGGGTGCATGTGGCCATTACCCAACCGAATGGTTCTCGCTTGATCACATTCAGAAGGATGAGGCATTGAGTGCTTTTCAGTTTTGAAGTGAAATGCTAATCTGTGATCAGCTTTGTGCAGTGTGAGATGAACAAGGTACTGCTGTAATTTACTGTTCAACTGCCTCTGCCCGTGGCTAGAGTCCGGTTTTAATTCTTGCTAGGTGAGTGTATGCCTTGCATGCGTTGACCGGTCCACAACACCAAACACAGAGCTGGACTAAGTCCATAACGATATGTCCCTCCCAAAACATACAACATTATAAGTGTGCACAAAGTATCACAACACTTCATAGTCTGGGGATCAAATGCCCATCACCTGATTCCTACACCTCTCTGGCCTCCGACTAGCCTTGCTCAGTAACAACAACATGCAACAGGGGGCCACTGTGCCAGCCTGTTATTTGCAACAGAGGTGTCAGAGCACTCCTTGTTGTCCAAGAGGATAGCTTTCATGCACCTCCTTGGGGCTCTTGGATGTAGCAGATTCAACCACTTCGACAGATTGCCATCTGGAAGGGTGTGAAAGTCCTAGATTTCTTTTATTTTGAGTAACCTAAAATTAAGTGGGTAATTCTGTTTCCAATGGGGAGGCTGGCTAATCTGACCCCCTTTTCATAAATGCTCCATGCCTAAATTACAGTACCCAAAAGTGTCTTTGCTATACCCAGTTCTCTGACATCTCTGCAGTGTTAAAGATCATGCCCAAAGGTTACATGGGCATCTTTGACACATGCTGGACACAAAGTAGGCAGAGTGGCTTTTTTAATCTCCTGCTCCTCTGATCTTAATTATAATCATTTTATTTCTTAGTCAGTTTGGTGGCATCTACAGCTTTGAATTGTCTGGCATTGACATGGTGACTGCTAAGAGAACACAATTATACAGCCAGGTAGAACAATAGTGAAATGCACCATGTGTTTGACCCAGTCACCCATTTCCCCAACCCAACATAAAATCAAAACTTCAGAAAGTGCCTTGAAGCCTGGCTTGATATTGTTGAGCTGCAATAACAAGACACACATGTATATTTGAAGATATCCTGAACCCCTGGTACATTTTAAAGGCCTCTAGTGACTTTTAAGCACCCTTCTCTACTTTTTCCTTTGACAATCTTGAACACCACCCCTGCTCATCTATCCAGAGAGTGCTCTTTCACAAAAGTATGCGTTCATTGGGCCTCATTACGACCCTGGCGCTAAGGGATTACCGGTACCGGTAAGGATACCGGTACCGGTAATCCCTTAGCGCCTGATTACGAGGTTCCTTTGTGGGTAAGGAATGGACCCTTGGGGGACCTTGGTGCTAATTACGGTACCACAATTTGCGGTACCATAATTACCGCCTTCCCCATTCCCATTATGCCCTATGGGGCAAAAATGGGAATGTGGAAGGGCCATGGTGAAATGGTGAAGTACCGCCCTGCCAACCTTGGAATGGGGTGGTACTTCCCCATTTCACCATGGCGGACTCGTTACAATACCGGCAGCAACCATGGTGCTAATAGTCTTCATTTTGCTCAAATATACACAGCAGAGCCTGCAAGCTCCATTAATGCATACAGGAAGACTCAAGGATCACACACGTTTTAGGTAGAGATTCATAATTTTCCCGCCAACCTCTTAGCAAGAGGCCTAGCTGCAAACGAATCTTGGCGCAGAAAGTAAGGAAGTGCCCACCTCTCAGAGACCCCAGGCTAAAAGGGATCCAGACTGCTTACATTTCTCCATGTTCTCTGGATGGATGTCAGATTTGTTTTAAGAAGATAAAGCTAAAGCTTAACTCAGTTAATAATGGGGTAATCTGCTTGAGAGAGAGGTTTTTGAGACTCAGTGCATTCGGGCCCCTGCAGTGCACTGATGCTATTTACCCTATAGGGGGCCTTTGTGGCTAAAGAGAAAAAACAGGATCTGAGCAGCACGTGATGCCTGGATGAGCAGGATACAGAAGTCTGGGCCAATGGAAGAGGGGCGAGCAAAGGAGCTGCCCTCACCTTATCGCTAAGTCCCTTGCTATTTCCTGATTCTGATGAACGCGGCCAAACATATTGCCACACAGGAGGACACATGAAGGAACTTAAATAAACTTGAGTGGGTTAGATTCCCTCGCAAGACCTCTGGCAGACTTTAAGGGAGGAAATAGCAATGGGTCGGCTCAGGGTCAGACTGAGGCAGAAAATAGACCCGTGCACCCAAAAAAGGGCTCTATATTTGCCAATCGTATTATGCACGTTTTGCGCCGATAACCTGTGTGATTGTAGTTGGAACGTCAGGGAGGGAGTGTTTGTTAGAAATGGTCAATTTTAATGAACATTCGACCAACTGCTAAGCGCAAAAACTGTCAGTTGGACAGTACACTAAGCCATTAACCTGACCCAGATTTTCCCACAAAACCTTCCCACTGTCCTGATGGGATAGGCATTCGGGCATTACCCTATTGCCCCACAGGCCTGCCCAAGCCAGAGTCCATTGCAGAAGTATGGAAGTGGGTAGTGGAAGAAGGTTTAACTAGCTGAATGGAGTGAGTTGCAAGAACTAAGGTCTAAGGGAACTCTTCAGTATTTAACATGGATCTGGAAAATAACTTGAAACTCAATAATTTGATTGCACCATCATACAATAAGATCCTTTATCCTCCAACGTCTTTTATTGCTGGAGACCACTTGCTCTGAAAATAGTTAATGAAGTGACTTAAATCTTAATTGAAACACAGGTTCCCTTTCTTCTACTGTAGCAAAGATTATGAAACGCCAGTCAGTGGAGGCGTCAGTAAAGACTTTGGGCCTGATTATGAGTTTGGCGGCGTGGTAAGAAAATGTGGTAATGCAGTGGTAACGGAGTTACCACCGCATAACCACCGCATTTCCATACCACCGAACTACAGGTTTGGAGATAACACAGAGGAAACACCTCCAGCAGAATGCTGGCGGTAATTCCTCCGCCTTACTGCACAAAAATTGCCTAATCAGTGGTATTACTGCTGTTGGTAATACCGCCAGTGGTAGTACTGCCGAAATCCCCATGCGGACTACTTGTGATCTGGTGGTAATACCATTGGTGACTGATAATATCGCCAGACCAAGTGGTGGTAACAGTAATACAGTTTGGTGGTATCTTGGTGATATTACCGCTGCGCTGCCGCCAAACTCGTAATGGGGCTGCTCATGTGGAAGGTGTGCAGGAATCTCCCTTGTGCCTTATGCTGTCAAAATAAATAAATATATTTGGTCTATGACATCCCCTGTTGCGCCGAAGCTTTGCCACCCTCACGTGCTATGTACAAGCAAGGAAGAGGCATGGGTGGTGTGGGAGCCCCTCTACTGAGAACGACCATGGCTAAATAATCTGTTCTATCGGTAGTTGCCCACTCAGGAGGGACTTGTTATTTGGCAGTGTTCGTTCTCAGTAGAGGGCCTCCCACACCCCTTCTATTGATGTAATACTTGGGTTTTCACTCTAAGTTACCCGGGATAATCTAGACATGGACCCCTTGCTCACTGGGCTTAGAAAGACACAGCTTCACCTCCCTGAAGAGGCCCGACTGAGCTGAAACACGTGTATGAGGTTGCAGTTGATACTCTTGTTCAGATGAGAATTGCCTAGCATTTTGGTGCTGGGCTGCCCAGGTGGGTGGGACCAAACTGATATGCAAATGGGTATTTCTCCTTTGTGAAAAGTACAGTGAGCTCAAATGAGGTTGTAGACCCTCCCGAGTGGGAATCCACCCATAGAACAGGTTATTTGGCTGTGCTCATTATAGGTAGAAGGGCTCCCAGACCTTTGTATGAATAAATATAATAACGGTCCTGCTCCCTCTTATAACTGTGCAAATGAGGTTGGGGTTTGCCACATTTAATGGTCTGTCATAGACCTGATGAATGCATGTAAGGTGTAAATGCATCTTGTGTACCTCTATGGTGAGGTACACAACTGGCGACAAAGACAGTTTACCGAAACTCCAAGGTGGACCCACTCAGAATACTGAATTTTAGTCATCCATGATGCTACCAGCATATGTGATACAGAGACAGTTCCTGCCAGCGCCAGTGGTGCATCGAGGCTTCTGCAGATGGTGCCACTTGAAATGCATAACAGTGCATCATCGGTTGGCCCACGCTGGACTATGTGGTTGGGTTTCCTGAACACAGAGGCATTGGTATGGGGGCTGAAGGGCCTACAGCCCTGGGTCTTTCAGTTGTAGCCCTGGATAGAAGCTCAGGGGCAACAACCAATAGGCTAACTAACCCTGAGTCCTGACAGTCCTGACATTAGCGTAGCCCCGGATCTTTCCCAGACCTATCAAAACCTTTGCCTGAACAACTGTTTCTGTGGCATCAGAAAAAATGTCCCAGTAGTGAAGAAGTCCAAGTTCCTGCACCTAGTTGTTGAGGAAGTACAAGAGCTTCTCACTACCCCAAAATTGACAATGACCATAATGTAGTGACTGCGTCACTTATGGTTTATTTTCACTGGCAGGTAAAACATGACATTAAGAGATTCAATTTCAACCTGGCATGTCAGAAGCCACATGAATCCCTTGACTTCTCCTATGCTGGAGTGTGACCTTGAGACAAGTCATGTGGGTTGCCTGACACAGAAGATAGATATATGTGCACAAGTGGTTCAGGGATGTGAGAAGCCCATTCTTCGGGATCACCAAATCTCTCTCCAAATGACACCAGGCCCACTTCCTAAGAGCAACTGATAGACTAATTGCACCGCACCTTCACTAGTATTGGATCTAGTATTGGATCCAGGAAGGGTACTTCAGCCAAGATTCATATGGATAAGCCGGTAGAAGCCAAAGCCATAAGCTGCTGTTTTACCTGTGAGCCAAGGTGAGCACCATGTATTTGTCCCTCTACCTGCACCTCCCATCTCTGTTTGCTCTTGTCTGCCTGGGATGAGGAGACAGACAGAGACCTGGGAGAGGGGAGCAGATGGTAGGAGATGGAGCCAAAGACTCACAGCAAGATAGCTCAGTGATTGAAGTATTTGCCATACAATCAGTAAACTACTGCAGGCTGACATAGCCATGCCTCCATCACAGGTCCAAAAGTAGAGTTTGTTAAACTGAGTAATAATAATACCTCGTATTACAGCCCTTAGCAGCACAGGGAATCCAGCTTAACACACCAGCTACAAGGTGATATTATATGTTTGAGAGCAAGCAGACACAGCAGCAGTTATCCGCACCGACTCCACGATTAGCCTTGATCCATCCCACAATGCTTATGCCCCATCCCTGGCCCATTGGTGGTGGGTTGCAGTAATATATATTTTTGATTTCTAGCATTGAGTATTGCAGGTTTCAAAAGATTGGAATTTTACTGAGCACACATTTGGAGAGTCCCCAAGGCTACCCTTTAGTTAACCATATTTTAAAATAGTTGCATTACAGAAAGTAACTGTGTGTGGATTTATTGGCAAAAAGGGCCTTATCAGCAGTTTTCAAAAGTTCAACAAAATAAATATTGCTCCAAATTGAAGTTCACAGGCTTAAAATATTACTGCGCGGGCATGCAGCCGGTCAAGTGGCACAGCAGTAGAGCGCTCGCTTTGACAAATCCCAGCAGGGCCAAACTCAGTCGTTCATCCTTTCAAGGTCAATAAATGAGCACCACACACCGTGGGTAATAATAAGCAGCGCTCAGATACCTGAGGGTTCATAGCGCTATATAAATGCCAAATTATTATTATTATTATGTCTGCTGACTTGCTAGAAGAGGTCAGATTAGGGACCCTCAGTGGACAGAAAATACTTCCTAGATAAATGTGAGGTGAAACTTCGGAAAACACGGTGAGACGAAAGGAAGCATACCTGATAATATTATGGGGTAAACGTAGGTGAAATGAAAGAAAAGGGTTTAAGATTAAATAGTTGAAAGTAAAAAGCCAACAAATTAAGGGTATCATTACAAGTTAGGTGGTAATGGAAAATCTTACGATTATCACCAAATACTGCCGGATTTAACATTCACCCAATACAGGGTCAGTTTTTTTATGTAATGTGTTATTTGTATAGATCCTTTCACCATTATAATGGTCAAAACGCGCTGTAGGTTGAACGCCCTTGGGGGGACCATAGTCCAGGTATGGGAAGAAATTCAAGGAGGTCCTACTATGGTGTGTCCATATTGGCCAATATGAAGATATGAGCGGCGGCCAAGTCCCTGCTAGCCACCCATGTCGAGCTGGCGTGTGGATGGGCGGTGATAAATGGTCTACAGAGGGTATGTGAGAGCAGGAGAGATATGTGTGCAGCTACTTATCGAATTGCTGTCATGAACTGTAGCTGTATTCTTATGGCAGATGTGGTGGGGGAAATGTCTCTGAGTGGTGTATGATGGCAGATGTGTGCGGGTCTGTGGCCGTACCTTCGGCTAGTTTCCCTGTGCATAGAGTGTGAGAAGTTCAATGATATGATATGATATGGCATTTATAATGCGCCTATACATAAGTGTTTCAAGGCGCAACAAGGCAAGGGAGGGGGAACAGAGGGAAGACAGAAACGACGATCTTACTAGGCCAGATGACATTGAGATCGCACATGTGCAGGGGAAGGGGGAAAGGGAAAAGTGCAGGGGGGGAGGTCAGTGCAGTACATGGGATCGACAGTAAAAATAAATAGAATAAATAAAAGCAATAAGTAAAAAGTGTGGCCAGCTGGTGGCAAGTGCAAGGGTAAGTGCAGCCATCAGGTGTCAAGTGCTGGTAGGGGACTGTAGGGATCCAGCAAACAGTCCCCAAGTGCAGGGGTTGCTAGGGAGGCAGTGCAGGTGTGCAACTGGCAGGGGGACCTGCATTGTCTACATTCTAAAAGTGGCATAGAATTAAAACGATGGCTAAGCACCTGGCTTTAATTCAGAGGTTAAATTCTACATACTCCTGGTTCAGGGGAAGGATTACCATCAACATTATTCAAGATTCAATATCTGGCTACATTCTACATTCTTCTAGATTCAAACCATGGCTAACATTCTTCATTCACCTAGATTCAGTATCCAGGCTAGATTCTTCAACGTGCTGAGATTCCATACAAAGGCTATTCTGCATTCACTTAAATTCAGTATAATGGCTACATTCTCAGTTCACCTAGGATTAACACAGTGCCTGCATTCCGCAATGACCTGGAAAATAGTGATGGCTACATAAGACAAGTACCTAGAATCAGTATGCTGGCTGTATTCTTCACTGATATGATAGGTTGTTTATAATGCGCTCAATACCCAGAGGTTTCTAACCTGCGTTGCTCTGTGTCGTCTTGCTTCCAAAGCGAGCACGTTGCTCCTGAGCTATCCTGCCGTTTCACCTAGATTCGAGCCTGGCTGCATTCTACAATCACCTAGTGTCGATACACTGGTTGCACTATACTAATTAACTAGGAATAACACAATGACTACACCTTAACAGTTACCTGGCTGCATGCAACCACGCAGTTTGAGAATCAGGACGTTGTCTCTTACCAGGCAGTCGCTGTGGATTGGTTTCGAGGGCTGCTTGGGGGCTCCCACGGGCGAAAAGGGCAAGCTGCGAATGGGACACACTTTCAAGTTGAGTCTGCCAATTTATAACTTCACATCAGAGGTGGATGTAAACATTGTAACATGCCCCAGGCAGATATTAAAGGTTTTTCCACTGTGCACTTTTACACTGGGACATTGGAAGAGGTTGAGAAAATGGGCATCTCCAAATCCCCCCTCAAACTTTCCCATATGGTGCAGAAGGGTGCCAGAAATTAACCTTTTGTGCATTTTTAAAAGTGTGCTTAAGTGGTATCAACCAACTACTGTACATTATCAATTTCCACCATCAATATGATGGTGGAAAGGGATAAAACAAATATGAAAACTATGTTCCAGAGTTCACCACTTGTGGGGGTACTGTTGCAGGAATACCACCTAAGGTATTTCAGAAATACTACCTGCACCAGTAATAAACCCCTAATTGCACAGATTTTTAGAAATACTACTGGCAGTGGTGGTGATTCCCTCCAGCAGTATTTTGCAGAGATAATCCACCCAACTCATAGTGGGGCAATAAGCCCACAAACAATAAAGACAAGGAGAGTATTGTAGTGGTGAATGAGAATGTGGTGCCGCCAGCAGTACCATAGTCCCTAATATAATAATGCATCAGCTGAGCTTTTTTAACTTAGACAGAAAGGCGAAGATCGAAATCCTATCCAGTTTCACATTAACATGAGGGTAGTGTTAACCACAGAGGAAGAAGGCAGACTTTGGTGGTAGCTGCCTCTGCCAGCATGAGCCGTGGGGAACCCCAGGCCAATCTCCAGGTTAAGACTCCTTTTAATGGGAAATCATCTTCATGCCTCTTGCGGGTGCCGACTTCCCATAAAAAAAAACTACAAATGAAAGTGAAAGCAGGAAAAATGGACATTGTCCCTTTTCTGTGCCCATGGTGGCCAAGGAGTTGACAATGTGCCAGAATGTGAGGTATCCCAAGTAGGTAAGGAGGCATAATGGGTAGTGGTCGGATGTGTGGATGGTAGAGGAGCAAGGGGACTGGGGTAGAGGGGAAAGGGGTGGAGACACCAGCAAAAAAGGAGCTTTGGGATTGGCGCACAAGGTGTAAAAAGAAAGAGGGCTGAACTCGGCAGTCCAAGCCTGCGTTCCCAGCCTCCTGATTGGCCCACTCCAGTCCCTCCGGGTGCTGATAATGTTTTATTGTGTGCCTTTTTAGTTTTAGCTGAAATTCTGAACAGCTCACATTATCAAAGTATTCCTTTGTATATGGGCTCACTGGATCTTGTGAGCATACATTGTAATTCAGTCTTCTTATTTCCTGGTGTGCATGCATCCAAACTTGACATATACATCCTATCTTGCTGTTTCTAGTTTTGCCACATATGGTGGTGCTGTGGGATTCTCTAACAAGCACTTTATTGGGAGACACGCATAGGCGAGCACACAATATTGTTATTATATGCGTTTTTTGAAGACTTGACCCGCCTCTTACCTGTCTCCAAACCCCCACTTACCTGGGTCCAAAATGACCCCGGTGTGCGCCTCTGTGATGTGGAGGAGGAATAAGCAAGGATTATGGTAGGATTATCCCCAAATACCCTAAGGAAAAAAACACTAGGTTAAATTAACTGGCACACAAAAGGACAGGTGGTCAAAGGAATGCTGGTGTACGGTTCTTTAGTTGTATTATGCTTACTTATAATTTTCTCTTACAGTACACAAACAGGGTTTTAAGAGGATTTAAAAAAAATAAAAGGAAATCACAAGACACTATATACAAATAACTTAAACCTAAGCAGCTGTGTATCAATTAAACACTGTCTCCAATACAAAAATAGTCCTTTAACAATGTGAAAAAGTATAAAAGTTCATACAGTGCACTGTATCAACATCTATATATAAAACCGTCTTTTCCCAACAGGTCCTTGCTGCTGTTTTTCTTGGTGTTCTCGCTGGTCTTGACGCTCTTGGGGGTGGTTCTTGCTAGCAGTTCTGATTCACAGGCAGTAGGCAGCAGCAATAGTGTGTGGGAGTCCCCAAAGACTTTTATGTGGCTGGGCTGCTTAGTCTAGGAGCAGCCCAGCAAGTAGCAGCAGCATAGGTAAAGTCCCTTATTCTAAGTTGGCCGGGCTGCGTATGTCAAATGCAGCCGGGGTTGTCTGAAGCAGAGGGGAAGGAGGTGCACCCACAGCACTACTCCACCTGGGACAGGGTGTTGGCCCCTTTAGTTATATGCAGCCCAGGACGGCTGAAAACACTGAGCGCTCCCCTGCTGTGGGGAGCTTCGGTCATTAGCAGTGCCCAGGGCTGGGGGTGATTATTGTAGGTTGCCTCAGGGTGGCAGTGCTTAATGGCGCTTCCCTGCAGGTCAGGGGTGTGCCAGCATGAAGGCCCAGTCAGTGGTGGTGACAGGTGCAGAGTGGAACGCCTCTAAACCCTTGGAGGGTTTTTCAATTGTGTCTGCCGCGCAGCTTTCAAACTTTTTTCCTCCCATTTAGAGGACCCTTTACTCCAACTGTTTTTTCTTTTTCTTGCCAGATCCCCGAAGTGGCTTCTCACACTGGAGATCCTTTTATTTAATGCCTGCAATGGGTTACAGGTGATCCTCCCACACTGGTCCACCCCCAGGAACTGGACCCAATAACGATGGCGTTGTCATGGCCAGCTGGATGACAGATTCCCGGGGACTAGCAAGGGAGATACCTTCTGGTTTCTCCCACAATACATGCCGATAGCATTGCCAGTTTCCATGGCAACCAACTATTTTTCTCCACAAAAATATTTTTTCTTCTCTCTGTTCTTTCCAACATTGTTTTTGCAACAAAATGGTGCTACAACACCAGTGGAAGTGGGACACCAAAGGGTGAGACGCGGTATCCCCTTCCTTATGACACCTTTTCCCCATCCTACCCAGTAAGATATTTAGAAACTCTACCCCCCTTTTCCAAAACAAACCCTTTCTCAAACCGTGAACACCGTGAGCAACAATGGGCTAATACCAGAACCTTTTACCTGACATGTCCCAACACAAGGGTCAGGCAGAGTCAGGCAATTGCAGATAACTGCACACACCTGACTGCCCTTTGTTTCCCCATAGGGATAAAAGGCGGAGCGCAAGAGCACTTTCTGATCAAAGCCGAATGCATGAGGAAGCAGCTATTCCAGGACAGCAGTTCAAACAGAGGAGAAAGGTGGTGAGACCTGAAAGGATGTCAAGGAGGGAGTTGCCCTTGCCCTTTTCAACCGAGATCTGCAAAGCCTCTGACAAAAGAAACATAAGACTGGGAATCGCAGCTGGCGAGTGGTGTGATGGATGTCAGCGGTACATGGAATCCTCTGCACTAGTAGCGAGGGCGGGGAGACAGGTTTTCCATTGTGGTAACATCCTTGACTCCCGCGGCAAAAGAATCCCCATCAAGTTCAGCACAGCCGGTGAGTTGGAAAACCTGAATGGGAGTGTTAGGCTCGAGGTTGCAGTGGCAACATTAAGAATATTAAGATACAGAAGCTCTTTTTGAACAAACTTAGTACCAGAGGTAGAGTGGTCTGGCGCCACGTGGGAGCTTATTCGAAGGTCTCTGGCTGGTACCCCTCTCCTGAACAAAAAGAATGTGTTCACCTAAAAGAATATGTGAAACTACAAGTACCAAGAGGCCACAGGGAGGGCCGGCATAAGGTTTGAAGGTGTTCATACAAGGGTCAAGCCAAACTCCTTGTACAATCAAAAGCCCTTGAGACGTTGCAGAAGTTTTGACCATTGTGAAATTGTGAACCCAACTGAGGGAATTGTGAAACAGGCGTTTGCGCCCGGCTGAGGGGAACACCGTACAAACTGTGATTTTGTGAAGCCCCGCACTTACCAGAGGCTAACAGAGTGACCCAGTGAGACGAGATTGCCCTTCGGAAGTCTCTGTTTAAATTGGCCACTGCTTTGGGAGGTTGACGCTGAAATAAGGATTGGAGGCCGGCTGAGGGGAATCCAAGGGTGACAGCTAATCACCCGACGTAAAGGTTAGCAGAAGAAACTTTTGTTTCATTGTTTTGGCATATCAGGCTCTCTGAAGCAAAAGACTTTGCATGAGAAGAGACTTGGGCACTGAAGGCCTTGATACAGAGAAAAGGAACTGTGCGCTCATGTCAGAGAAGCCCAGGAGTGTGCTGTGCTCAGCAGTCCCGCCTTATCCCGTGCTAAAACGGTGGGGAAGGGAGATCCCGGTCATAACCTCCTGACTTATCATTTTGTGGACACTTATTTCTCTTCTTGTGTATATTATCCCACATGATTTTATAGCATAGCGGTAAGGATTGGCAATAGGATTTTTAGTATAGGACTTTTTTATTTGACTAGACGCAACTAGGACTGCATTATTATTATTTGATAGTTGTAGCTTGCTCCCATCTTAGATTTAGATTTCAATTAGGTGTTTATCTCACCAATTTTACAGTTTAATAAACACCATTGAACTGTGATCACTTGTTACTGTCTTACTTTGATACCGTGCCTTCCTTACAATTGGCTGCAACATTGGCCCTCATTACGAGTGAGTTGGTCTGGTAAAAATGATGGAAAGAATGCTGGTTTTACCGTATTTGGCATTTTTACTGGACCCGCTCACTGCCGGGAGTTCAGGCCCCTACCGGCAGAGAAATAACTGAATTACCAGCATGGGAGTAGACTTTAGGCTGGGGGTCAGTGATGACACCGTAGGATTCATCACAGAGCCCTGTCAGGCGGGCATTTTCCCATCGATGTGTGAGACCACAAGAGCCTGAACTACAGTCCTTTGGGTCCGGTGACGGGATGAAGGGTTTGAATGTGCAGAGGGTGGGGATTTGGAGCCAGGTTGTTTGGGTCTTCTTGGCTATCTGTTTCTGGGAGGACAGAGCGCTGTCAATGGTGAAGGCTAAGGATTTAGCTGAATCCTTGGGTTGCCTATCTAGGTGCATACCATTGAGCCATTGTTGGACAAGTTGTTGTTTAGCCGGGTACTGATGAGGACAAATTCGGTCTTGAATGGGTTAAGTTTGCGGTAGGCAGCCGACATCCAGGCCTGGATGATGGCTAGGTAATCACAGAGATGACTGCTTTCCTGTGGCATTTTATCCTCATGTACAAATGAGCATCGTCCATGTATTGGTGGATGGCTATATCAGGGTCTCTGAGGAGTGCACCCAGCGACTTAATGTGAAGGTTAAAAATGATTGGTGAAAGGATGAAGCCCTAGGGGACTCCAGAAGAGACTGGGAGTTGGTTGGAATGCAAGGTGTTCTTCTGGTCGGAGTGGTGTCTGCTCGAGAGATAGGAGGTAAGCCAATTCAGGACATGCCTTTCAGAAAGCACGGACAGGAGAATATGGTGGTCGACTCTGTCAAATGCAGCCGAAAGCTCAAGAAGGACCAGGAGGCATGAGTCTCCCTTATCCATGATTTGCAGGGCATCATCCACCACTTGGATGGTGGACGTCTCGATGCTACACTTGGGATGGAACCCCCTGACTGAAAAGTCATTTAGGAGGTCTGGTTGATTGATTCTGGTGAGTAGTTTTGCAGAGACTACTTTTCCAATATTTCCCAATAAACGGGAGGTTTGTAATGGGCCAATAGTTGAACAGGTCATCTGGGTCTAGGGTCATTTTTTTCAAAAGAGATTGTATGAGATTAATCTTGAGGGTACTTGTGAATTACCCTTCTCTGAGGGAAGGCATTAATGATGCTATGTAGTGCATTGAGCACCGGGCCCATCATTTGTTTAAGATGGGCCTGGTGATATCATCTTAGTAGGAAGTAGGTTTGAGAGAGTCAATTGTTTTTAGGAGGTCTGGGGGGGAGAGAGTAAAGAGTGTTTCCTGAATTGCTTGCACCTGGAGGTCGGGTGAGGGTCTGGTACAATGCTTTACTACTTCATAGTGGGCTTTTGCTCCTGTTAGAGGCTGCCATAATGTTATGTATAAGCAGATGTGGCTTCCATAATCAGAATCCTATGGTTATGTGCACAGAGGTTTTTGAGTTCTGCAGCATTACATTTTTTTTACCACTGTTTCTCTAGGGCTCTGATTGAGCATTTGTTTGAGGTGAGCTTGGGGGTGTACAAAGGGGCGGATTGTTTGGTCTTAGCCTCAATGCTTTTGAGGCAGTATGACTGTCCAAAAGATTCATAGCTGAGTTGTTGAACATTTATATATGCCTGTGGTGGGGAATTCTGCAAAGTTTGCTTCTAGCTTATTGACCGGAAGGTTTTAAATGAGCGGCACTGAGTGAGGAGGCATTTAGACTGACCTTTGTCAGCCATGACCGAGTGAGTGATCGACAGTGGGATGGCAAAATGGTCAGACCAGTTGAATGGGATAGGGTGTGTGCAGTTGATGAGGGGGGATGATGCAAAGACTAAGTCTAGGGTATTGCCTTTATTGTACCATGGGGAGAGCACAATTGCTTATGGTCCATGGATCTGGTAAGTGCTAAAGCGTGCTTTGAGTGTGGTTGTCGCAGTGAGACTCTGGGATGTTAACATTTTAGAGAATAACATTATTAGTGTGTGCTAGTTTGGCAGAGAAGACTAAGTTGGAGATGTCAGCAGTGAAAGAGTCAATCCTGTGCGATGGTCTGTAGCAGAGGTGAAAGGTGATGGATTCCTTGTGAGGTAAAGAGAAAATGAAGGCACGTGATTCGAAAATGAGCTTGTTCATGGAGAGTGGATGATGGAGTATGGCCAATCACTCATGTGGGTGATTGTCACTCCATCTCCTGCCCTTCCTGGACAGTCAGCATGTTGGGTGCAGTAGTCTGGGGGGTGGAGGACATCAAAATATTGGAGGGAGGATCGGGTAAACCATGTTTTTGTGACAAAGAGGGCATTGAGACTGTTGCATGAGATGAGGTTGGCGATCTCTGTGGCGTGAGTGACTGATGAGCAAGCATTGATCAGCATAAGGGGGCGTGTCCATGTGGGTTTAGGGTGTTGGATGGGGGCATGGGAATATTAATTATTAATGAAGTTTACTAGGGTACCTTGCCAGGGCTTCCCAGGATGCTTGGCCATTCGAGCCCTAGTGAGGATGGGGAAAGGCTGTGGAGGCAGGAGACACAAAGTGATGTGTTTTTGGTGAGTAGTAGCAGTAGCGACTACTTTGTAGGTGGAATGAAGGATAGAGGGTCTGGCCCCTGGCCCTACCAGGCCCAAACAGATGTCCTTGTCTTCATCCGTCCTATGCTGAGGACGCCAGTGACGAAGACGCCTAGGGAGGACTGATTAAATTTGTGGTGGGTGAATTAACTGAAGGGCCTGGTCACGTGACCAGTAGCCTCCTCAATGCAGTCTGCCTGGAGGTGGCCTAGAGTCCTTAAGTCCTTGGTCCTTCGTTGTTGTCCTAGTCTTTCATCTCAGCCCATCTTCTTAGTCCTAATCCTTCATAACAATCCTTCTCCTTTGTCATAGCCATTTATCAAGCTACATTTCCTTTGTCCTGGTTCTTTCTGTTCATCATAACCCTTCTCCTACATCATAGTCCTTCATCATAGCCCTTCTCTTTTCTCATAGTCCTTCATCCTAGTCCTCCTATGTCATAGTCCTCCACCTTCATCATAGCCTTTCCTCTTCATAGTAATGCTCCTTCTTCACAATGTTGCTGTCTCATAGTCCTTCTTCATCATAGCGGTCCTTCATAACAGCCCTTCTAGGTCACAGTCTTTCTACTTCATAACAGTAATTCGTCAAAGTTCTTCTTTGTCACCATCCTACTTTGTCCCAGTCTTTCCTTGTAGTCCTTCTCTTTCATCAACATGCTTTTCCTTCATGAGAGTCCTCCTTTGTCACATTCCTATTCCTTCACCACAGTATTTTATCTTTGTCCTTCTTCATGACAGACGGTCTCCTTCATCAGTACACCACAGTCCTACGACTTCACCACACTCCTCCTTCATTAAAGGCCTTCTCCTATGTCTCATTCCTTCTCATTTGTCAGTCATTCTACTTCTCAGAGTACTTCATTGTAGCCCTGCATCTGCTTGCTTCTCCTTCCTCATAGTCCTTCTCTTTCATCATTGAGATGGCGCCTTGAAACACTTGTGCACAGGTGTGCTATAAATGCCATATCATATAATGTATCATATCTTTTGTCCCTCTGCCTTGTAACAGTCCTTCCCCTTCATCACAGTCCTTCTCTTCATCACTGTCCTTCTCCATCACCACAGTATTTTGTCACAGTCCTTCTCCTTTGTTACAGTCCTTCATCACACTCCTTCTCCTTCATTGCAGTGCTTCTTCATTGAAGTCCTTCTCCTTTGTCACAGTGCTTTATCACAATTCTCCTCTGTAATAGCAGTCCTTCTCTTTTGGTACAGTCCTTTATCACAGCCCTCCATCACAGTCCTTATCCTTCATCACATACCTTTTCCTCCATCACAGTCTTAACCTTTGTCACAGTACTTCTTCACTGTTTTCTCCCTCTTCGCCATCCTGCTTATGTTTTCTTGTAGTTCTCCTTCATCCTTACTCTTTCATCTCCTTCATAGTCCTTCAGCTTTGTCAGGGTCACGCCTTTTGGCCACTCTTCTTCATCATTGTCCTTGTCATTTATAACAGTCCTTGTCCCTCACCACTGTCCCGCTCATTCATCACACCCCTTCATTGTAGTCCTTCCTATTCATCACATCCCTTTTGCTTTGTCACAGTCATTTCCCTTCAACACAGTCCTGTCCTCACAGTCATTATCCTTCATCACAGACCTTTTCCTTGATCACAGTCCTTTTCCTTTGTAATAGTCCTTTGTCCTAATCATACTTTCTCAGTCACAGTCTCCAAGTCAGTCAGTCTGCCCCTCTCTGGCCCCCTCTTTATCACTTTGTTGTTCTTTTCTCCATGTCCCCCTACTTTTGTCCCTCTGTGCCTATGCCTATAGCTCTCTGTTTCTCACTTTCTCTCTTGCATGCTATTTCTTTCTCACTCCGTTCCTTCCTCTCACAGAGGAGTGTGGTGCTGTCAGGTTGGAAATGACACAAGAGAAAGCTAAGAAAGAATGAAAGGCTGCATATTCATCATATTTCTTCTTTTTTAGAGTTCATCAACATAGTCCTAATACTTCTTCACAGGCCATTCCCTTTATCAGAGGGATTCAAAACATGTATGGTGCTGCCCCTTCTTCATAGTCCTCCTTCTTTGTCATACTACCTTCCTTTTGTCTCAGTCCTCCTTCATCGCACTCCTTTTTCACAGTCCTTCACCTATTTCACATGTCCGTGTCTATTTCCTTCTCCTTCATCATAGTTCTCCTCCTCTGTCAATCCATCATCACAGTCCTCCTGCTTCATTGCAGTACTCCATCACAGGCCTCCTTCTTTGTCCCAGTCCTTCTCCTTTGTGACTTTCCTTTTACTTGTCACAGTCTTTCCTTAGAGTCCTTCTCCTTCATCACAGTCTTTCTCTTTCAACACAGTCTTCCTCATTTATGGCAGTCCATCCCCTTCATCACTGTCTTTGATCAAAGTAATTTTCCTTCATCACAGTTCTTCACCATCATCACAGTGATTCTCCATCATAACATTCCTCATCTTTCATCCCATTCCTTAATCTTTGTAATAGTCCTTTGCTTTGCCCTAATCAGACTGTCTTAGGCACAGTCTGTAAGTCAGTCAGTCGCCCTCGCTCTGCCCCATCGGAACAGCTTCATACTTCCCCCACCCTCCCTCCATATGATCCACTTTGCCTGTCTCTCTGCCTTGTTTTCTCAGCGGGCGTGGGGAAGGAAGGATTGATTCAGACAGAGGTAAGCCGTCCAAGCCTTTGCTTAGTTATAGAGAGCCAGGCAAACCACTCACATCTTAGAAGCAGCCCTTATTAGTTAGTGCCCATCAGAGTAATTCCTCGCTTTATTAAGCTAATAAAATGTGCAATTTTCCGAGAGTGTAGAGGCTGGCCGGTAATATGAAGAGTGATCGGCTCTAATCAAGATTAATGATCTCCGAGAGGGTTATCGCAGGTGCTCCCCTGCCCGCGCTTGTCAGCGGAGATTAAGGATGGCGCTCGTCACACCTCCTGAATTGCGGGGCCTGCTGCACACGTTCACTTCCCGCGCAAAGATCTCCCAGACCCTGTCGAAATAATTGGGCTCGTTAATTTCTGCCGCTTCTGCGAGCAGCAGCTTTTCTGCTCCACTCTCGCCCTCATCATCGCAGGAGATGAGTTCCACCAAACTCGTCTGCTTGCCGCCGGCAGCTAACTGCTCCTGCCCTCAGATCCCCGAGCGGACCCCTCCCGCTCCCACGGAGGGGGGCTCCTCCTGAAACGGACAAATGATGTTCAAAGCCGAGAAAAACAGCTCTGTGCTGCAAGTGCCTTTTTCCAGGAAAGAAAGAAAAGAGGCGACGAGAGGCCAGAGACCAACCACAATACAGACGTATCACTAACGCGGCACTTTTCAAAGCAGGCGCTGGCGCCAAAAATAATGGGAAAGAATAATTGTGATGTGAATGAAAAAAAAAGGCAGGTGAATAAGAAGCTGGCAAAGTGGCAAATAGGAACCCGACTCCAGGTTCTTATTGCAAAGCGTTATCTGAACTAATTAGCAGGTGAGTCTGTGTTATCTGTAGGGCACACTATGCAAAATCAGAATTTAAGGCTCTGAAAGGCGGCCTTTCCCTACCTGATTCCTAAAATAGGTTATGCATGCTGAGAGGCGGACCGGCCCCTGCAGGGGGTGCTAGCCTACATAGCGGGCTGTCCCCTCTGGCTACCACCTTCCGGGGGGCAGCCAGCCTCTACTCTTCTTCCCCAGTGGAGGCAGGAGAGGCGTCCCCCAGGGCCTGACTTCTGGGCAGGTTCATGGGGGACGCATATAAGGCGGGCAATCAGTCTTTTTCCAGCAGCTCCCGCCGTTTTTTGATTCTGCGTTCCAGCTTTCCAGTCCACCTTCAGCCGTCGACACCAGCGTAAGTATAAGGCGCATACCAGTGCCTGGGTTTCGGGTGGTTTGGGAGGTTGCTGCTCGCTGGCCGCCGTGCTAGCTGGAGCGGGCAAAAAATGCTACCCAGGTCTGGGTATTATATAATGTATCACTGTGTTCTTTTCGTATCCGGCCGCGGCGCATTCTTGTCATGATTAAGTTTTTACAGGTTTACATTTTAAATAGTTTGTGTTGCTGCCGCGCCACTTGTAATGAACTGCCACGTGTTAATCTTGTCAGGACTAAGATGTTTTAGACATGCTAGCTGGAGCGGCCTAATTGCTACCCATGCCTGGGTATTATATAATCTATCGCTGTTTTCGTTTGGTCGCGTGCCACTGCACAAGGTTATCGTGATGAGGATGTTTACATTGCAAATAGTTTGTATGGCCGCCGCGCCACGTGTAAGGAACGTTGCCTTTAACACGCAAATGTTTATGGAATGCCGCGCCACATATAATGATTATGGCTGGGTTCTGGGTGGTTTGTTGAGGGTTGTTAAGCTAGCCACCGATGGCCTGGTTCAGTCGATGTATATTGCATGTGCCTCATGTCTGCAACATGGGCGGTAGGTTTGAATTTTATTTTAATCAGCGCAACACATGACCCGGTGCGGGATGGCTGCGCCAGATGCTGGAGCGTTTTTCCTTGTTTGGCTGCAGTATGCAGTTTGAGTAGCTTGATAAAAATATCATTTGTGTTGTTTTGCTTTTGTGTCGCTGCACGTGGATGCTTGGAGGGCCTAGTCAACTGTAACTGTTTTTTGTAGCCGCCTCGCATCTGGTGAAAAGAGGCGTGGCTGAATTTGTGCGGTATTGCACATATTTATTAGCTGGGCGGTTAGCTGGCTTGGTTAGAGCGTGCTGCTAAAGACGCCAAGGTTGCGGGTTCGATCGCAGTATTGGCCATTTTGTCAATTTAGCCAGTCTCTGTGGCACAAGCAGGCAATGCATATGAGTGATATGCTAAGGCATTGTTTTGGTTATTTAAAATGTGATTGCGTTGTTACTACTGTTCCTACCGCTCCCCGGGTCCATATATTCGCACCCGGTGCTGTTTCATGTGGTGCAGCAAAGCACATCCAAGGTGTAATGTGCGTTGGGGAAAAATGTTTCATGCAAGAAATGGAGCTTTCTGCAAGGTATGCGCTCCACGTGTTTATTTATTACATCCCGTTTTGTTCCACTTTGTATTTCTCATGCAGAAGGGGTGCTTTCTTCTACGTGCAGGTAAAGGATTGTATTTCTGTTGGAGGGATGGAGGTAATTCTTGTTTCTAGGTTATTTTTAAACGTGTTTATCCACAGGTCTATTATTTACATCCCGTTTTGTTCAACTTTGCAATTTTCTCGCACGAAGGGTGCTTTTGCAGGGCATGCCTAAGTTTACTATGTGCAGGGAAAGGATGGTATTTCTGTTGGAGGGATGGAGCGATTTCTTGTTGTTAGGTGTTCACACGTGTTTACTGAAGGTAAAATGATCAGTTTCCAAGGGAGCACAGCTTAATTGATTTAACACCTACATTCTCGCAGAAAGTGGGGTGTAGGTTTAAGGGAATGCAAATAGAGGCACAAGTCGACTAACTGACACAGGTCAGCATGCAGGCCAGGGGTACCATGCAAACAGCGCTCTTGGTGAATTCAATGGCTCACCCATATGTCAATTTTGAACGTCAGTCTCTGTGGCACAGTCAGTAGGTGTTGTGGCTTGTACCTGAAAGGCTGGGGTTCGAGCCAAACCTCCTACTTCAAAATTCTGTAAGCGTTGTGAAAAATATGCGGGTGGGCCACAATGCAAGGGATCTCAGGGTGTTTCCTGACAACTGGATAGGTTTAAGAGGAGCAATAGCCCCATTAGTGCACCGGAAAACACACTTGGTATTCATTTTCTGTTTTTGCCTCATCTTTAGGCCATTATGTCTGTGGAGGGTTCACAGGACCTGTTCCACACCATTGACGAGGTTCCCAACACCGCGGGTTCAAGCGAGGATGAGGACGAAGGAGCACTTTGGGCCTTGTTCCAGGAGAAAATGTGCAGTCAAGGGAAAGGCTGGGCTAAATAGCTATTGAAGGGTGAACAGCGCCTGCCCACCCAGCCTGTGGTTGTAGACACGCAGATGTGCCCACCCCCTCTGGTGGACATCCCACCACCAAGTGAACGCCCCCTGAAGCCTTTACCCACAAAAAGGAAGCGTCAGCCGAAGGCTAAGAAAGCAATAGAGGAATGTCAGGTGCTGGCACCACTGCTGGCGGGTGGGGAGCCGGCTCAAACTAGTGGTGTTGCAATAGCAGCACAGACCAACACAATGGCGGGTTCGCTAGTAAGGAATGGTGTGGCAACCGTGCCACCGACACCCACACTTGTGCAGGTTCCACTTGCTAGCCAAGCTGTGGTATCCCCAGCCGGGAACATGCTGGGCAATGAAAGATTTGGTTTGATTTTGGAAGAAATGTTGTTGATAGGGGAAGTGGGGGCATACCCATAAGGGTGGACACGCCGCTTGTGGCAAGGGGCGTTTGGGAGGGTCCGGCAGGGCCAACACCAAGCATTGTAAGCAATGGTCCTCCCTCTCCTGCACCCACCCCCACTGCTACCACTTTGAATCAGAACAGCAGTGCCCTGGGGGCCGCACCCACCTTGCCCTCGTCCGCTGCAGGAACAAATCAGCCTGCAGTATCGCCCCTCTGCTTTCTGGCAGGTCCTCATTAGCTTGGCACATCCCCCGGGACATGAAAGAGCGGGTATGGTCAAGAGAGTATTTTGACATATTTAGCCTGTTGTCCGTAGAGGAGGCCGGCCCTAACTTAACACTAAGCACGGAGGAAAACAATAAGAGGCAGAAAAAATATCACCCAGAAGAGAACATTGCTAATTGGGAAAAAGCGTTCGCTATAATGACTGTGATTGTGATGGAAAAGTGCCCGAACACGGGCCAGGTTTGGTAAAATATAGGGAGACAATTGTGGGAGAGGCCAAACAATATGGGTCGACAGGTTGGATTGATTATGATAGGCATTTCAGGAAAATGATCGCGGATTGCCCGGAAATGACCTGGGACCAAAAAGAAATGGAGGGGTGTGTCACTTTTATGGGAGGAAAGCAGAGGACCAGTGTGGTTTGGACCGATTTTTACAAGGGAGGAAAGAGAACTCGGTATGGTAAGAAAGACCAGGGAGGTAAGGGTCACCCCTTTCAAAATGGCCCCCAGGGACGGGGGGGGTCATGATTTCGGAGTTGCCAGCTCAAACACAAACGGAGCGCAAGAGGGGCGGAAGACAGGCAGCAACACATGCCGTTACTTCAACAAAGATAACTGCACTTGGGGCCCCAAGGGCAAGTACAGCCATGATTGTGAAAAATGTGGGGGAGGCCATCCACTGGTCAAGTGCATTAAGCGAGAGGGTGCCTCCGGAGGCAGGGGCCAGCGTAAAGGACAGTAATTGGCCAGATGCTGAATTACCTCCCCTGGTTACTAGTCCAAGGAGGCACAGCAATGATTTACAGACCAACTGACCCTCTCCGGCTAATCTGCCTAGTTTAGGGGAGCATCTGAATAATTATCCTAAGCGACATGAAAGAGATTTGCTTTTCCGGGGTTTTACGGAAGGATTCTGCATTCCTTATGAGGGCCCACTGACCTGCCGGTTTGCAAAGAACCTACCCTCTGCAATGGATCAGCCAGGCGAGGTTGGGAAAAAGATAAGGAAGGAACTGGAATTAGGCAGAATTTCCGGCCCTTTTCCAGGCCCCCCCCCCTAACTTTATCGTGTCACCACTAGGCATAGTTCCAAAGAAAGAACCCGGTAAATTCAGGCTTATTCACCATTTATCCTACCCAAAGGGTGAGTCGGTGAATGACTGGTTGAGCCCTGAACAATGTTCTGTACATTATGCCTCTTTTGATCGCCATGGTGGTAGTAGCGGGAATGGGAAGTAGGGCTTTACTGGCAAAGGTGGACATTGAGTCTGCATTCCGCTTACTGCTGGTGAACCCGGTCAGCTTCCACCTGCTCGGTTTTCAATGGGAAGGTAACTTTTATGTTGATAAATGTATGCCCATGGGTTGCTCAGTTTCGTGTTCTCTTTTTGAGACATTTAGCACCTTTTTGGAGTGGGCAGTGCGCAGGTTAGAGCAACAGGGCGCCATTGTACATTACTTAGATGACTTTCTCTTCTCAGACAGGGATGGCCCCAGTGACTGCACTCGTGCTATGTCTTCCTTCCAGTTTTTAATGAAGGAGATGGGGGTTCCTTTGGCTCCAGAGAAGACAGAGTGGCTGTGTAGGGTCTTGACTTTCCTAGGCATTGAGATTGATACTATGAAAGGGACTTGCAGGTTGCCAGACGATAAAGTCAAAGGGTTGGTGGTAGAGATTGAGAACAATCTGGCAAAAGACAGAACTACCTTGGAAAAAATGCAACAACTCCTTGGGAAACTTAATTTTGCAGCCAAAGTGATCCGAGCAGGCAGGGTCTTTGCGCGCAGGCTAGCCAGGGCAACTGCGGGTGTAGTCCAAAAACAACATCATATCAGATTAATTGCTGCCCTAAAGGCAGACCTAAGGATGTGGCTCAAATTTCTGGAAAGTTTCAATGGGGTGCAGATTTGGCAGACCCCCCTGGGAGACAAGTGTGGAACTACAGCTGTATTCCGACGCAGTAGGTAGCGAGGGTTTTGGTGTGATTCTAGGACCACAGTGGTGCACCCAGCGATGGCCACAACAGTGGCACAAAAGGCAGGACAAAAAACATCATGGTCTTGGAAATGTTTCCCATTGTGGTCGCACTGTTGTTGTGGCGCAAAGCGTTTGCCAACAAAAGAGTGCGCTTTTGGTCCGACAACAAGGCCGTTGTCCAGGCAATTAATTTACAGTCAGCATCTCACCCGGCGATACTGAGCCTGCTCCGGAAATTGGTGGAGATTTGCCTTTACAGTAATATTGAATTTAGGGCTCGGCATGTGCCGGGTACTGTAAATATTGCTGCTGACGCTCTCTCTCGATTTCAGTGGACCAAGTTTCAGAAGGCCCACCCGGTGGCCAGGCTGGAGGGAGCGCAGTTCCTGAAGGAGTGGTGGCAGCTGGTAGCGTGGACAGGGCGCTCTGCGAGTTAAGTGAGCGTTCGCTCACACCGGGTATCCGGTTTAGATACCAGCAGAATTATGGTAAATTCAGGAGTGTAACTGTGGCTTTAAATTGCAAGGAGCGCAATGCTGAGGAACAGGTACGCGCGTTTGTGTTTTGGGCACACAGGGAAGGTAAATCAAAAAAGCTGGGCGGCATCTCACCTGGCGGCAGTAGCTTTTCATTTTAAACTGGAAGCTAAGAGTGATCCCACAAAAGGGTTCCTGGTGCGCACCGCTCTGAAAGGCTGGGCCCGATCGGAGCATAGTAGAAAGGACGTGCGCAAGCCCATTGACTTTGTGTTACTTGTAAAGTTACTAGCTTCCTTGTCAGGCATATGTTTTAATGAATATGAAATATCCCTATTCAGGCTGGCATTCGCATGTGCTTTTTTCGGGGCTTTCAGGATCAGTGAGCTGGTTTCGACATCCAAGAATGACATATCTGGGAGGTCCATTGCCTTGCATGATGTCTTTTTGTTCAGTGAGGGCAGGGGCGAAGTGGTCAGGATCCAGTTGAGGAAAAGTAAAACAGACCAGCAAGGTAAGGGTTTTAGTATAGAATTGCATGAGTCTGCTCTCAAGGATAGCTGCCCTGTTCACCTCCTCAAGCTCTTCCTGAGGATCAGGTCCTTGGGTGTTGGCCCCCTGTTAATTCATGCTGACGGTTCCCCCCTTTCCGTGTTTCAATTCAGGAAGGTGCTGGCAATGTCCCTCGGGGTTCTGGGCATTCAAGGTGAAGGGTAGTTCACACACAGTTTTAGGATAGGTGCGGCTACCACGGCTTTCCAACAGGGCATGTCTCCCCGGGCTATTATGAAGTTGGGCAGATGGGAATCTGGCCGCTATCGGCTTTATGAACGCCCACGGTCTGGCACATCCCTGGAAAACTGTTAGTGAGCCCCCCACTCCCACATGACCATGTGGTAAGGTTTGGTCAAAGGGGATCGGAGGGATAGTATTACCGATTTATGACATTCAATTTTTCCTTACAGATGATGCAGTATGGGTGATCAGCCACACATTCATAACGCGGGCCTTGCAATGGACGGTTGGCCCCAACCTAGGATATAAGGGGACCAAGTTGGTATGGTTGGGCACACCTGGAAGGAGGTGGCACTCTTTGCTGCCCGCCATTCATTGGCAACTTCGGTGGAGGCAGGCACCAAGGATGATGTTAATTAATTTGGGTGGCAACGATCTGGCCAAGTTGGGTCGGGGGCGCTTGCTGGCCCAGATACAGGTGGCCCTGCGCATAGCAGCCCAGGAGTTACTGGGCACTGAAATTCTTTGGTCAGAGGTGGTGCAAAGACAGGTCTGGAGGGATGCTATTTCCCTGTCAGGCATGGAAAAGTCCAGAAAGCGTCTCAATAGAAGCATGGACAAATTCACAAGGGCGGAAGGCTTGGGTTACGTTGGTCATTGCTGCTCCCTACCCTCCCATTTCCATGCTGACGGTGTGCACCTATCAGACAAGGGCAACGATGTGTACTTGACGGCAATACAGGTTGCACTGAAAAGGGCTGGCTGCAGATAATTGCTATGGTGAGTATTGTCCTAGTGTATGGGGGCAATGGTGGCAGTGTAAGCCACCCCCAAAGCATGGCGGAGTATCGGGGCGGTCCTAGCCAATGAGGGATTTTCACACTGCAGCTTCGGCGGCAGTGGCTCAGGATTGTCCGGGCTCGAGCCAAATCCATCGACGGGCACTGACTCCCCTTTTTAGGGCTCTATGCCAACAACCTCATTGTCAGTGCTCCAAAGTGTCCCACGGGTAGCAACCGGGGTTTGCATGGTAGTAACCAGAAGCGTGTTCAGCTTGTGCCTTTGGCAGATAGGGTGACACGGTTCACCCTTACGTGAGTGTAAATGGGACCATCCCAAGTTTATTGTTGCTCCAAATAAACTGTGACCTTGTACATTCCAAATAACCTTACAAAAGTTGTCTGTTGTTATTTCATGATGTATGTGTGATATACTGGCCACAGGAGGTGGGGGTGACCAATGGGTATCTCCCCGCTAAGAGGCACACCGGCCCCCACAGGGGGTGCTAGAGGGACAGCCTACATAGCGGGCTGTCCCCTCTGGCAACCACCTTCCGGGGGTGGCCAGCCTCTACTCTTCCTCCCCAATGGAGGCGGAAGAGGCGTCCCCCAGGGCTTGACTTCCGGGCAGGTTCACGGCGGAAACATGTAAGGCGGGAGCTGCGGGCAATCAGTCTCTTTTTCCAGCATCTCCCACCGTTTTTTGATCCCCACCCACCCACACCCTGTTTTTTTCTGGAATGGATATATTAACCTGGGAAAAGAAAGTAGTAGCCTGAGGTTAATGCAGTTAGAATAGTTTTAAGTGATATGGTGAGGCATTCGTATCACCAAAAGAGTGCAGGTAGATGTAGTAGCAATTACAAAGAATAAATGCAGTATAATGGTACTGTGTTGTGTTATGTTGTGTCTAATTTTCCTTTTTCTGTTACAGGCGGAGTATCGGGGCGGTCCTAGCCAATGAGGGATTTTCACGCTGCAGCTTCAGCGGCAGTGGCTCAGGATTGGGCGGGCTCGAGCCAAATCCATCGACGGGCACTGACTCCCCTTTTTAGGGCTTTATGCCAACAACCTCCTTGTCAATGCTCCAAAGTGCCCCACTGGTAGTAACTGGTGTTTGCCTGGTAGTAACCAGAAGCGTGTTCAGCTTGTACCTTTGGCAGATAGGGTGACACGGTTCAACCTTACCTGAGTGTAATGTAATGTGTGGCTGGGACCATCCCAAGTTTATTGTTGCTCCAAATAAACTGTGACCTTGTATATTCCAAATAACCTTACAAACGGTGTCTCGTGTTATTTCATGATGTGTGTGTGATATACTGGCCACAGGAGGTGGGGGGTGACCAATGGGGATCTCCCCGCTATGTTGGGCTGTGCAGAGCAAGACTTCCCTGACTTGCATTGCCCCCTCTGTGCCTCAGGAGGGGAGGTGATTAGTGGGGTAGTGGGAGAAGTATTGATGTGAGGCAGAAAGGAGAAACTGTGTTCCGCTGTGAGAGGAATATGTTAAAAAAAAAAAACTCTGGTGATGTATGTTACTAATCTGGCCATGCGAGGCAGATCGAGGAAGTGTGCCCTGCTGAAGGTAAGTGCCTCCTATGCCTGCCTACATTTCAAAAGGAAAAACCCAGAGATATACGTTACCGGAATGCCCCGCCCACAAGTTTACAAGGCCACGCCCACATGCTCAGTCCATATATTTGAAAGCACAAAGCTAGCGGTTTATGAGCCGCGTGCGCTTTGGAACCAGAGATAGCACCACTGTCGTAAGAGGTGCCACAGCTGTTGTAGCTTGGGCTGCTTCTGCAAAATCTGTGTCACCTGCGTGGTAGCTGTGCTGTATCCTTCACAGCTAGCATGCAGGTGACAATAGTTTTTGCAAAAACCGCACTGGGCACACACAGACAGGAAACAGTATAATGTGTGTGTGTGCCTAGTCCGTGTTTTTGAAAGTATTATGTTTTTGTTACGCAGCAACCCTAGTCCCCTGCAGCCTCATTTCTGCCTCCGACAGAGCGCTGCAATTTAGAGAAACAGCACTCATTTCACTGGATGGGATGAAACACTGCCTGGATTGTTTGTGGAGGGGATCAGTCAGTCGGTGGCAGGCAGGCAGGCAGATTTAAAAGTAGAAAAAATCACAAGTGTGAGTTGCTCTGGTTTACAAAGTTCTGTCTTTAGGGCAGTGGTCTCTGCCGACACCTCCATGTAAGAGGCCACTAATAGTCTTCTTCTAGCCAATCACGGGGAGGCGTGGGTGGAGATGCTCGGATGCCGGAAAAGCCAGAGACTCCACGCTATTCCCCAGAGACCCGGCGAAGAGTGTGAAATCCCTGAGTCTCAGGGCTAAACTCGGAGGTTAGGCAGGTATGGTGCAGGCTAAGAAATGTGTGCGGATGTGTGTGTTGCTGTGTGATGTCCCCAGTCAGTGTGAATGTTTGAAATGATACGACTGCCGTGAGGCCTTCTCCTTTATTTAGTTTTTCCTGACTGGTTTCCTGACCTTTTTACCCCCTGGACAGAGCCATTACTGGGGGGGAGGTTGGGGTGCTATACCTCCCCGGGTCTTTTGGGTCTAACCCCAGATAGAAGCTCAGGGGCTACAACCTAAAGTCTAGCTAGCCCTGAGTCCTGACAGTTCCGACATTAGCGTAGCCCTGGATCGAGCAACACCCCTGCCCCTGGATAATACATAGCCATTCGTGAGCGTATACAGACTTGATTGCTGTGCCCCCTTTGGGACCCTTGGACGCTGAGGGTTGTGATGACCCAGCCACACATTGAGTGAGTGATTGATTGAAATATTGACATCGCGCAGATTCAGCAGAATGAACTGCATCTAGGCGCAGATGGCGCTGATGAGTGGGCACTAGAAGTATCACAATGAACTCATAATTCCTGCTATCGCCCTTCTTTAAATTGGTTACTTAGGTTTTCAAAGATTTATTAAATTGAATAAGAGCGTACTTCCTCCTAAGATCTTCGGACGAGCTGTTCCATAGTTTCGGTCCATAAACTGCAAACGTTCTGTCCCCCCCCCTTCAGACGCATCTTGATGGTGGGACCACCAACAGTAACTTGTCTGCAGAGCGCAATGTTCGAGCTGGTTGGCTGATCACAGTAGTTTTTCAGTGAAATATACCATAGCCAAGTTATTCAAACATTTGTAAACGAAACACAAGAGTTTGAAATCAACTTGGTTGCCTACAAACAAACAGTGCAAAGAACGATGCAGTACAGAGCTTGGCGATGATTTAGGGACTGTGTAGCTCAGCCAGCAGCCGCATATTGAACCCTCTGTCGCCGGCTTAAGTGCCTCTGTGGCACACGGTTGCCTTTGCGGAGTAACCTTGCATAGTCAGCTGTGACTCAATTGCTTTGTGTCAGTTTTACTTTATGGATTTAGTTTGCGGCATCCCAGGGGAGCCCCAGGGGGAATCCTCTTTTAGAAATCCAGTGTGAGTTCCTCAGCTAAACCTTGATCCCTGTGCATGAAAGGAAATTAATGAAGCATCGTCCAGACTTCTCTCGGCCTCGGAGAAGCAAGGGCTGAAGAGGCAAGACCAGATCTGGCTGGATTCCTGGGTGAGACAGTAACATGGATGGGGCTGCTTGTGGTCTCATGCAGAAGGGATGTGACCAAGCAGTTTGAGCTGCACTGCCCCATTTTGGGAAGGCCAAAGCCTGATTTGCTTATGATTTTTCACCTTCCGTAATGACACAGCAGGCTAAAGAACGAGATTTGGAGGGTTGCCGAGAGCAATACCAGTGGGTACGGTTGATTCAAAACCTTCTGTTCATCATTCTTCAGTTATACAATGCTCACACGACTGGTGTGTCCAGATATGGGTTCTGGGATTGCCGTGCCAAGAGTCAAAAGCTACACATCAACGATGATGCCCAGAGAGGCCGACAAAGGTCTGGGATTGCTTGTGATCTCCTGCAGAAGGGATGCAATCTAGCATGTTGAGATGGACTGCTTCTTTTGGTGTGGGGCCAAGTCTGACCTGCATTTGTCTTTTCCACCTCTATAATGGAAAAGCAGGCTGAAAAATTATGGTTTGGAGGGTAGCCCAGATCAATGGCAGTGTCTTTGCTGATTCCCAACCTTGCATCCATCACTCCTCGGTTTTGTGGCTAGCTCAATGATGTCTGGAATTACTGGTCTGAATCCACATTTTGAATGTTTGCCCAGGAAGCATTGAGGGAAAGAATGAAAATGGCATCCACCAGTGATTTAAGGAGGCTCCCCCTGATTGGAAACTTTTTTTTTACACTCACTAGCATTCCTGTTTAACCTGGGAGTCTGCACCTTTACCATGTGTTGGGGTGAGCCCCGAAGCCTTTGAAGACTATGCTAAACTGAAAAGGCCACAAGGAAGTCTTAGGGCCTCATTACACGGTAGGCGGTAAGGGTTTACCGGTACCGATATTTTACCGGTACCGGTAAATCCTTACCGCCTTACTACGAGGTCCCTTTGCGGGTTGGAGAATTTAACGCCTGCTTTTTGCAGGCGTTAAAAACCAACCCGCAAAGGGACCAGGGAGCTAATTACGGTACCGCAATTTGCGGTGCCGTAATTAGCACCTTCCCCATTGCCATTATGCCCTATGGGGCAAAAATGGGAATGGGGAAGGGCAATGGGGGAAGGGGGAATTACCGCCCCACCAACCTTGGAATAGGGCAGTAATTCCCCTTTCCACCAAGGCGGTGCCGGTATTTTACCGGCATGGACCAAGGTGCTAACAGCACCTTGGTCCACCGCCGTCCGTGTAATGAGGCCCTTAGTCCTGCATCTTGCAACACCAGTTTGATGACAAAGCACAAAAAACACTTGTGTATAGGTGCTTTATAAATACCCTATCATAGCATATCAAGAGATTAGAGGGAGCTGATAAATCAGAGCCTCAAGAATCGCCTGTGTGAATTGCACACTAAGAAGCAGGGTCACTGGAAAAGCCTAAGCACTGATAATTGGTAAAGCCCAAGGTCTACCCTTAAGAAGTGAAGAACAACAACAAAAACTCTCCAAGTGTCTTGGGATTCCGACAAGTCAATTTCTTACCGTTATATAAACATTTGCAGGGGAAAAAATAAATACATAACGGGGAGATCCCCATTGGTCATCCCCACCTCCTGTAGCCAGTATAACACACAGAGCTGATGAAATAACCACAGACAACTTTTGGAAGGTTCTTTGGAATATACCAGGTCACAGGTTTATTTGGAGCAAACAATAAACTTGGGACGGTCCCAGCCACATATTACATTACAGGCAGGTAAGGGTGAACCGTGTCACCATATTTGCCACAGGTACAAGCTGACCACGCTTCTGGTTACTACCAGGAGAACACCGGTTACTACGAGTAGGACACTTATGGGCACTGACAAGGAGGTTGCTGGCCTAGAGCCCTAAAAGGGAAGTCAATGCCCGTCGATGGATTTGGCTCGAGCCCGGACAATCCTGAGCCGCTGCCACCGAAGATGCAGCGTGAACGTCCCTCATTGGCTAGGACCGCCCCGATACGCCGCCTATAACAGAAAAAGGAAAATTAGACGCAACTTACACAACACAATATCATTACCTTCTATCTCTACTTTGTAATTGGTACAACCTCTACCTGAACTCGTTTGGTGATACGAACGCCTCACCATGATCCTTAAAAACTATGCTTCTTGTATTAACAACACCTTACTACCGCATGACATAACTTCTTCTATGATCTCAACACTTTACCGATGTTAATATCTCCCTTTCGATAATACCCGGCGTGGGTGGGTGGGAATCAAGACACGGCGGGAGCTGCTGGACAAATAGACTGATTGTCTGAAGCGCCCGCCTTATATGCGTCCCCCGGTAACCCGACCGGAAGTTAGGCCCCGGGGGACGCCCCCCCGCCTTCCCTGGGGAGGAAGAGTAGAGGCTGGCCCCTACCCGAAAGGGGGTGGCCAGAGGGGACAGCCCGCTATGTAGGCTGTCCCTCTAGCGTCCCCTGCGGGGGCCGGTCCATCCTCTTACAATCAAAGGATTCCTTGTGAGAAAAGCCAGACCAGAATCCTTGAAAATGAAACAAAACAAAATAGAGCAAAGGAACCAGATCCTTTACTCTAAAAAAGAGACAGTGCCGTTGTCGGCGCAAGCAGAACACAGTTGGAAAAATAAGTTCTCAACCCTCATAAAGAAGTGTTTAGCGGCGCGGGGCTGCGTGTCTGTCACCGCTGCTGCTTGGGCCTGCTAACAGGCACTTCTCTGACAGGCAGGGGAGCACCCATAATCACTGCTGCCTGCCTGGCCACCCTTTCAACACCACACAGCTCCGAGCACTCTAATTACCGGCAGTCCCCACAGCAGGGAGCGCCCAACGTTGCAACAGCCTCCTGAGCGGCGCAATTTTTAAAGGTGCCTCCACCTTGCAGGACTCCCCGGGCCACACCTGGCAGATGTGGCCCTGGTTGAGGAGTGTGGGGGGGACCCCCCCATTGCTATGAAGTCGAGCCCAAGTAAAGACTTTGGGGCTCCTAGACACTGCTGCTGTCTGTCTGCCAGAGAACCATCACAAGAGAGCATCAGGACACAGAAAGAACATCAGACAGCAGAAAGGACATTGAGACAGCCCTGGCCAGGCTATCTCTAAAGTAAGACATATATATATATATATATAGTTAGTACAGTGCACTGTATAAAGACTTTGTAAATATTTTCAAGTAAGCACTTTTTATATTCTTAAAAATCTGTTTTTCAATATTGTATAGAGAACTCTTGATATTTTTGAATATTAGTTATGCAGCTGCTTAGGGTTTATATTAGTTGTAAATAATGTCTTGCGCTTTCCCCCTTTTATACAAAAACGTATTAAAACCCTGCTGGTGTACTGGAAGAGAAAAATATAGAGAAGCAAAGAACAACGAACAAACTGTATACCAGCATTCTTTTGTCCGCCTTTCCTTTTGTGTGCCAGTTATTCTAACCTAGTGTGTGTTTCACCTTAGGGGTTTTGGGAAAATCCATCATAGACTAACCTTTTCTTTCCGCCTTTCCCAACGCCACATCAAGGTTCACCAAGGTGATCCAAAACCCAGGGAAGCGGGGTTTGGAGACAGGTAAGAGGTGGGTCAGAAGATAAGTTAAGTAGTTTATATGAATATTGTGTGCCTGCCTACACCTGTCTCCCAATAAGGTCCGTGGTGCGATCCCCCCCGCTACATTTTGAAGTCATGCTGGGCACTGAGTCCATGTACCAGTACCGTACTGACTGCGAACATCACAGCAGCACAATACTCTAACACCCACAGTCTTTCCTCTGCATCCACATCTTCTCCACTGTGTCTTCCTTAATCCTGTTTGCCTGCTGATATGATATGATAGGTTATTTATAACATGCTTAATACCCATAGGTTTCTAAGCGCGGACCCGGGAATCGAACCCGTGTTGCTCTGTTTCGTCTTGCTTCCAAGTAGAGCATGTTGCACCTGAGCTATCCTCCCGATGATGGACATCATCATCAGCACCGGAACCGCTGATGAAGAACCTTAGACCAGGACTGGCACTGGTGAACTTTAACATTTCTAACTTCCTTACTTTTGTCAGCAAGCGTTTTGGTGCCATGGGAGACAGACTACTGGGAGGACCCACCTCCATGAATTAACCCTGTTCTTAATATTGGGCCTACTTTCAATATTAAAGGCAGAGCAGCATAAGGACTGTATCTTGGTCAGCCTATCAGAAGCCGGTCCAACTCTCCCATTCATTCTGATAAGAAAATGACTAGAGCGGATTTGGATGCAAAGGTGTCATGATTACAAGCGCAAGGGATCGGAAGTGGGTGCATGGTACATGAAGTGAGGGAATGTGAGTCTGGAAGAGCCACAATGTGAGAAAACAATGCAGGATTTAACTCCTGTCTAATTGCCCCAATACAGGAAAATCATGCAATTCAACTCTTGTCATATCCAAGTATTCCCCTGGAGAAAAGAGCGAAGAAAAGCTTTCAAGGAAGGAATGCCGCAGTCATCAAATAAACTCCCATAAAATGCTAAGTCATGTGGCAACACGGAACTCATCCGGGAATGGGTCTCCGGATTCACTTAAATGGTGCCTCACTCCTGAGTCTTTCACAACATTGTTCTTTAGAACCTTTACTGAAGCAGCCCATCACTTCCTCGCATGGCCCCAGAGTTCTATCCTAGCGTTCTAAGGGCCCCAGAGTCCTATTCTAGCTTTCTGTACCCGAAAAAGACACAAGAAAGAATAAGACAAGCAAGTATATCTCTTGCTATTAATCTGCAGATCACAGCAAGCCACAACAGATATGACTAGAAACTGCCATCTGAATGAACAATAATCTGACCTATAAGACCTGGTTTCATAAAACACATATCCCGCACCCTCTCTAAGATTGGTGCCAGGGACATCATTTGGGGGTCGCCAGAGGTCGCAAAAGCGACCTCTGCGGATTCCCTTGCGACCTCTGTAATAATTTTGCGACCCCTGGGTTGAAACTATTTTTTAAAAAGCATGCAGGAAGGTAGGCTGCTTCACGCTGCACAGCAAGCTCCATGATGCCTGCAGGACGGTCAGGGCTCCACTAGGTCTGGAGGCTGGTTGGAGTGTTCAACCTCGCCTCTTCGGCTAAGTTGCATACGACACGCCGGCAGGGCTGCCTCTGCTATACAGAGCGCTGTTCCTGACTGCTATCTTTTCCTGTATGGGGGATGCTTGCACTGCTGCTCCCACTTGCTGTTTGAGAGGGGTGTGTGCACTGATGCCCCCACTTGCTGTGTGAGAGGGGCCCGTGCACTCTGGTAGTCGAGCGTGAGGCCGGCTTGGAGTCCAAGGTAAGGTTGTGCGTCTGATTCAGCGGTGTACGTATGTTGGGAGTCTAAGAGAAGCTTGCACCTGCTTCTTCCCTTCGGAGAAATGCTGGCACTATGTTATACTTCTAAGAGAAGCTTGCACCTGCTTATTCCCGGTGTGCGAGTAGCTTAAAATGATGGTACTATGTTAGATTTTCCAAGGAAAGCTTGCACTGGTGGTACAGGAGCTGTACCCACATCTGGCAAATTTCAGACGGTTGCTCTCTAGTGTCTATTCGGTGTGAGGGGGAAGCTTGCATATCAAGCCTGGTCGGCTGTTTGCTAGGGCCGGTGGCACTATGCATTAGATGCCCTGCTCGAGGGGTCTGGGGGGCATTGCGCATTTCCTCAGAGGCGCGCTGCAGAGAGGCGGCAGTTCCACTCCCATCACACGGTGCGGCTGGCCCTCCCTTCCCCTCCATCCTGTGCCCGCGGTCCTTGAGATGTGTGGCGCTGGGCTCTTGTCTGCCGCCGCAGACAGACGCTTCCCGACTGCAGTGACTGTAGGGTTGCCCGTGTACCCATTTTCGCTCTTCCCTACTCGGAGAGCTACATGCCCAGTGTTACCTGACAGATACTGAACCAATGCTGTGTTTGCTCCCTTCATTATGGCACTTCTAGTAGTGCGTTCACTCATTAGAGGACTATAAATCCCAGAGTGCAGCGTCTATAACGTCTAGCACATTTAATGATACATAGCTTGTAAGACAGTAATTTGGTAATATGGGTCTATACACACTGATATTAATGCTACATATGGTGATCCATTCTTGTATGAAATGTATATCATATTACAGTGATATAACCATATGTTTCTTAGTGTACTGAGGAACAGTGCTATGTGATGCCACTTCCTGCTTTGTCAAGGTAAAAGGTTGTGTGCTATCACTTCCTGGGAGGCCACTTGGGGGTGGGGTCAAATGACATCACTTCCTGTGATATCATCGGAGGTCAAGGGTCATGTGATGTCACTTCCGCTACCCATGGCATTTTGGTGAAATGACGTCCCTGATTGGCGCTGGACTCAATCTAAAAACTACAAAGTGAAAGATTGATTTGCATGAAGCAACATCAAAGACCTTGTATCAGAAGAATTCGTTTGGATGTTGGACTAATGCCTGAACCCTTGCTGAGTTGACAGATTGGATGTAGATCCTTTCTGGGTTCCACCCAAGATCAGGAGCATGATTCATCCATAACCCTCTATCCAGGTGAGAACCTAGACCCATCCACACGAATGTACATTGCTTGTGTGGAGGGGGCTTAGAAGAGACACAGACATCTCCACTTGTTTTTTTACAGGAGGTCAAACGTGAAAGCACAGCAAGGGAACCGGAACACAAATCCACTACATACACCCCGTCCCCCATTGGGCACCCCTCAGCTGTTCCACATCCAGCTTGGGGCGACCCAGTCAAAGGTGGTTGAAGAGGTCCATTGGGATACAGCCAGTCTGAACCTGGTGCACTTTCCTTGGCATCCGCTGACGTGGCCACAACCAGGTCAGACATAGCAAAAGGCACTAACAGTATGCTGAGCGCCAATTGTTAAGGGGAGTGTCATGCAAGTGTTGATTACCTGTGTTCTAAGTAGAGGATCGTTTCTGGTTCTACTTTGTGCCCGTGATGAAATGAATCACATGCCAGGGGAGGTTGATAACACAACAGCCTTGAAAGTCTTTGTGGGGCAGTAGTCTGGGAGGATGACAAATAGAACTATGCATTCTCAGTATAAATACTCTGGATGTCCTTTTCCTCTTGAGCGTAAATTGCCCTGCAGGGGTCTGTTACATTTTCATTTAGATGCAAAAGGTATTCTCCAGGAAATGTTTGTCACTACAAAGTTCAAAACAAAGGTGTAATTGCAAGCATAATTGCCTGTTGTTTTTTGCACTTCGCAGTGAAAATAGAGTAATTGCTGCCTGTCATTTATGCATGGCAGGTAGCATTTACATTGGGTTGCTATGGAATCTGACTACTTTCTCTTGGTGTAAAAAGCAGGTCGATTACATAGAAAATGAATATGTCAAAGTCTCCCTCAGCACTAGATTCCGCTGCATACAATATAAACTCCTCAACAGACTTTACTATACACCGCACAGAGTAGCGAAATTCACACACACCACAAACCACACATGCCCGAAATGTAACTCTGGAGAGGCTGATCATATACACATGTTGTGGTCCTGCGATGCGCTGGGTGCGTTTTGGAGAGGAGTAACGGAAGCCCTATCTGAGATAATTGGTTCCCAGTAAGACTCGATCCACTAGCCCTGCAGTTCGGGATATGGTCCACAGAGGATGAAAAAAAAATGTCGAAATTTTTTAATGTAAGTGCTATTGTTGCTAAAAGATGTATACTACAGTGCTGGAAACGCCGCTCCCCCCACCCCACTCTCGTGTTGTGGTTGAAAGCCCTCACGTGGGTACAAACGTGCGAAGAAGAGTACATCGGAAGCCTCCCCATGACATCCCGCCCGAAAAATGTATGGACCGAGTTCTGCAATTATCTGAATAGCAGAGACATGGATGAGTGGACTTTCACCCCCCCACCGGGTTCGCCCGGCTCATCATAGACGCTGAGTGCCCTGTGTTATCGAGCTTCTCCCCTCCCACTCTGCACTGCTGTATAAGATACCTGATGAAATGCCTAAATATGCTATTGTGATATATACCGTACCTCTGTGTAATATGTGTTGCACCTGCCGTAACTTTCTGGCAATAAACAAAAGTAAAAAAAAAAAAAAAGAAAACGAATATGTAATTTAGGCATAAACCGAGAGGTTTTTGGAGGTGGTGGGGAAAGGTTCAAACATAACTTACGTACCCCCTCCTTCTGTCTTACCAAACCACAAAAGTAACCCAGCGCACAAATAAAGGTGTTCAGGCAGATGTCTTTAGCACCTTTACTCATGCTTAGAGGACTTGGAACATGACCCCCTCTATCTTTCAAGACTTTCAGTATACTCAGTTTGACAATCCTAGTATGTTCCCAATTTTCAAAATGCAACTGTATTCCAGGATTGGCAAGCCTAATATACCCCAGAGATAACACAGGCAGGTACATAGCACATATAAAAGAAAACACATTAATAATAGTAGGTAAAATATACCATTGTACAATGCACAGTAAATAGAACTTCCAGCTGTTGGGGATTGTGTACAAGCCGAGAAGGCTGAAAGAGAAGGAGGGATGCCCATTCATGGCCCAGTAGCTCTTTAAACGTTTTTGGGCAGTGCCACATCATTTCACTCTGAGAATACACTTCAATTCAGGTGGTAAGTAGTTCCAGTGTGAGGGAGCCGAGAGGCTGAAAGTGTGAAAGTAGAGGCGACACCTGGTAAACAGTGAATGGTTGTTGATGTGGACGGTTGTTGATATCTTCAGATTCTGAAGGGTGAAGAGGGGAATTTCAGGAGACAGAGTCACTAGATGGGGGCAGGGCAGGGCAGGGCAAAACAATACCAGGTGTAGACATTTCAAAAGGGAGCGACTTTGCATAGACAGTGAATCCCCATGGAACCGGTGTATGTAAGTTGACTGTGGAATATGACTGTCTATAGAGGTTGGTCCAGTCAACGTTCAACACTTTGTTGAGAGCGGTAAAGGAGAACCGGAGGAGACCATACGAAGGTTGCTACATTAGACCAGTCTGACTATCATATAGAATCAGACTATTGGTCAAGTGAGGTGCAGTGAATTTTACAGATGTTCAGGAGGTTGAGCCTATCAGCAATGTCTGAAGTTTACAGTCAGGATGAGAACTTTCAGGCATAGGGTGAGGAGATCCAGGGTGTTCGTCCCATTCCAACATCCTCACCCCTCCCATTCCACTCACTCTGCTCATCTCTGTATATGCTACACCTTTTCTGACAGCACTCTGACATTCTAGGTAGGTTTGCGCTATATAAATCCCATCCATAATTATATATACTGCCAATTTGACAACCCCAATATAATATAGCATTAACACACAATCCAGTGGGCAAGTTCGGATGTTATCGGCCCGAGGCCCAAGTTAAAGAGGGTCCCTGGGCCAATAACCCCCCCCACCCCCGATCCAGCCAGCGGGAACGCATGTTAACGCTATTAGCACCCCGGGTTTCCGGATAGAAAAATGTATTTTCTTTCAAGGAGCGAGATGACGCGCGCATCCCATTCCTTGAATTAAAATACTGGCACAAGAGGGTTTGTGAAACTGGCATACTGTGATAGTGACTGTAGGCTGTTTCTCTGGCCCCACCGCGCCATCTTCTTCCGACCAGCCCCCCCCCCGTTCCCTCATTCCCTTCATTTTTTTTTAGAAACCCCAAATCCCCTCCCTGACCCACTTACCTGATTGTGGCGGCAGCATTGCCCTCCAACACAGCTTCAACTCCATCTCACTTTGCCGGCCGCCATGCAAAGGGAAGAGGGGCTTCTTATGGAGTTTGACCTTCTGGTAATTTCTTGATAGTTTTCGTCCATTTTTTCAGCACAAAGTTGTGAATCCCGCAATGTAACATTCTCAGAGCTGTAGGCGTCTAGACCATGTGCATTCACTGCTGTTGATTGGAAACTACCTAGAATGTGTACCTGCTTCTTTATTTTATGGCAAATGGTCAAAGAAAAACCCATTTGCTCTAATATATGAGCACTCATTTTTAACAAAGCCACCATCAAAGGAGAAGTAAATTCAATAAGCTCCCAGTAAGAGGCACTGCCCATCCCTGGCAGTTCAATTTGAAACATGTCAACAGAGGAAGTAACACTAAAAAGCTAACTCTACTAAATAAGTCCAATAAATAAATTTGATTTAAAAAGGGACTATAATTTGTAGGATTATATTCCTCTAAGATTACCCATTTTCCCAGTTCCTGCATGTTTTCGTATGCCATGTATGTTTTACCAGCCTGAATAGGCATAGATCTGATATCAGGCATATTTGCTGTGAAAGGCTGGTTTTCGGAAGATTGGTCGGTTGTCACAGGTTCCATCCTTGAAGACAGGTTCCCAGTTCCTAGCAAGGACACAGCAGTCTGGAGGTGAGATTCTGCATCTGCTATGTGAGCATTACCTGTGTTTGGAGACATCACGGGACAGTCATAGAAGGAGGTGTTGAAGATTGCCGCCATTGATCTAATGGGTCCTGAATTTGGACCTGCCTGGTGGAGCCATCCAGCACTGTACTTGTAACCAGTGTTCTAGGATGGGGGTAAAGTGTTTTGCAAATGCATTTAGGTGAGGCAGGAGTTTTTGTAAATTTGCGACCCGCACCATTTGTGTTAATATTTTGTTTCTCCTTTTATTTTCTTCTTCGAAAATGATTGCGGGTTTGTTGGTTACTGGTTCTAAACTCTTAGTTGCATTTTCTAACCCAGTAGGAGTAGAAGGGATACACATCCCCTGGTAGTTCCAGTCCGAGTAAGTCGCAGATGATTGATGCCTTCTCGCAGTAACTTTTTCAGACATCTGTTGACATTCTTCCCTCACGTGTGCCCTAGACGCACTAGGGTTGTTAGCCAAGACCTGCAGATTAAGTTGCCTGCAATGCGGAAGTTTGACAGTGGGTGTGGGGCTTTTGGTAACAAACGTTGATGAGTTGGCCAAAACCAGATCAACATTTTTACTTGAATAGATTTAAAGTCTGGTTGTTCTTTTGTAATAGTTGCAATTAAGGCAAAAAGAGCATCAACCTTGGCGATGATCGCATTTGTTGTATTGGTAGACATAGAAGTACATTCCTCTGCCAAATGTCAAGAGCCACATGGAACACAGGGGCAACTTCACTCTCAGACTCGGAAGCAGAATAATTTGAGAAGTCCGATGAAGAAACACAGATTGTCAAATCCAGAGTGTTAAAACAATTTGTTCCAATAATGTTTTCATTCCCACTATTTCACAGGAGGGAGTTTCCCCCTCCTATCGATGCTCTCTGCAGACCTATAACCATGTTTAATAAGGAGTTATTATTGTCAATTGTGGGCGAGAGAGTGTGTGTCATACTTTCAACACTGGGCATGACTGCCGGCGAGTGAGTTTGTGTCTCGTTTTAGGTAGAGATTGAGTAGCCTCAAAAAAGCCTGTAATTACGGGCTGCGTGCCTGCAATCTTCTCACGCCTGTCCTTCTTATTGTGAGAGTCATGGTCTCTCATTATGTGGTCCATGGCAGGGCTCCTGGGTCTTTTCCCAGCGCAAGCAGATGCACTGCAGAGCCTGTATTTTCTTGTAGAGGAGTGTTTCATGTCAATCCGGTTAGACACTCAGGCCTTTACCTAACCACTGTTCACCTGCTGGCCCCTCACCCACGCGTCTCGAGAACCAAAGTCTGTGCCACACTCTGACTACTCTACAGCTTTTCCAAGAACACCGAATCAGCCTTCTGCTTACTGCACTACTTACTGTAGTGTGTGGGTTTCTAACAATACACACACCTCAAATCACTGATACAATAGTGGGGGTCCAAACACTCCCTAACTGAGGGTATAGCTTGCCCCCAACCAAAAGACTGCTTCTAGGACCAGTAAGCAGATTCCAATCTTTTCCACTGAGCCTGGAAAGCTCAAGTAAGGCAACCCTGTTTCAGGTATTGCTCCGGAGTGCAGATTGTGCTCGCCGCCGCGTGTACCAGTGCGTGTGCTTTTTAGAGCAAGAGGTCTCACCTTATGTCAGCTACATCTCTCCTAGTCCTAATTTTACCAGGTGAGCCACCAGATAGCCACAGCTACCGCTGCCACTATCTCCGCGGCTCTGGGTCCCAGCGCCGAGCAGGTCTCAGCTTCCTGCTTAACGCGGCATACCAGAGCACGAGTTGCCGCCCTCAGCACCATCTGCAGGCTGTCCAATGCAGTTAGAGGAAAGGCACAAAGAACATGTCAAGCTGCACTGCTCACACCGAACGCAAACTTGCAGCAGACGCTTCTGACACCATGTGAATTTAGATTCTGGTTTCAATTCCTGTGTCTCTAAATTCCTTGGTCTCACATCCAAATAATCACATATTTGTCGTCTGCTAATGTCTGTGTCCTGTTCAAGGGAAAGCAGTAAATGTGTATTTTCAATATCTGAAAATATCTTTTCGATGGTTATTGAACTGGGGGATTGTGGTTAGAGATTTTACGTGCAAAGAACTTCCTAAGTTTTAATTTTCTGATGAATTTGAAAATGTATTTTTGGAAGTCAATAAAGTCAGTCCCAACTGTGATTGCAAAATGAGATTCCTTTATTGAGGACTTGGGTTTCTGAGTCATTCAATGTTTTATTTGAAAGATTAATAACTACATTCTTCCTCTGTCTGTTATCTGTTGTTTCTTTGTGTTCGATCTGGTAATTCGTCTTGTGGAGTCCTGTTCTCCTCGGATCATCCTGTTACATCCCTTCTTTCCTATGAGTTCATGACCTATGTTACGGTATCTAATGCTACTGGTTCCTGGAATCATACATGATTTACTATCTGTCTCTAGTGTCCCCTTCTGTACCGTTTGATCTGCTCTAAAACATCTCTGCTGACATTAGAGGTTTCTGTTGGTGGAATGTTGGTATGCAAGTTCAGATTTCAGGCCCTCCAAGCGATTTAGATTGCGTTAAATATAATAATACACGGAAAACAAACACAAGTGGTTACAGAGGGTTGAGGGGGCTCCTTTGGGCACAGGCAAACAATTTGGGGTGCACTGTTTGTAGAAATTTAGGCCCATGGTAAACTAAAAACTTTAGAGAGTGGTAGTTAGATACATTGGGCTTCATTACGACTCTGGCGCTAATGGGTTAACGGCGTCGTAAAAGGCTGCGGCGTCGTTAACCCATTAGCACCTGATTACGAGGTCCCTTTGCGGGACCCGACCTTAACGGCTGGTCTACACCAGGCGTTAAAGTAGGGACCCGCAAAGGGACCTTGGTGCTAAGTACGGTACCCCAATTTGCGGTACCGTACTTAGCGCCTTCCCCATTCCCATAGAGCCCTATGGGGCGAAGATGAGAATGGGGAAGGGCCATGGTTCAATGGGGAATTACCGCCCCGCCAACCTTGGAATGGGGTGGTAATTCCCCATTGAACCATGGCGGACCCGTTACAACACCGGCACCAACCATGGTGCTAATAGCGCCATGGTTCAGCGCCGGTGTTGTAATGAGGGCCATAGTGTGCGTACACCACACATGGTAAAAGTCCCCACCCGATGATGAGAAACAAAGTGCCACCATATTCGAAGTTAGGCCTGGGCCTTCGCAGGATGTGTTGAGAACACAAAATATTAAGGCATTGTGCTCAAATATTCTACCCCCACCTCAGGTGAGGTAGGGAATGCATACACACACACATGTATCCTGTTAGTGCTTTTGCAAAATTAGAAAGAAATGTGAACAGCCTAATACGATTAGGGCTGCGGCCGGACATGAAGGACAACCCCATGGGAGTCAGAGAAAAGGTCTTGAGCTGCCAACACACAGTCTGAGATTTAGGACGACAGCTCCACCATGATAATGGCCATCCCATTTGAACCGCCAGATTCCTGCAAGCAAACCACCTAAATCCTTCACAAATTATACTGATTAGTGGGACCTGCAGGAGATCTAGAACTTCCCCAGAGAGAGACAGCTGATAAGGGGGAGCAGAGGACAACTTGGCCCATGATTTGTTCCATGGACAGGAAAGGGTTATGCCAATGACGCAGGAAGGCATGGTCGCGGCATCTGTATGTCTGGGATGAGAAAAGATTTGCTTTATTCGAGAGGACCAGACTGACCTCAACGTTTTACACTGAGCTCATGTGGATGACCAGGTGCACATCACGTGATTAGGCCTTAGGGCAGGGCAATGATATTACTAACCTAACCAATCACCTAACAGCAACTCAATGTGAAGAGACCGCAACCCACATGTCGGGGAGTTTGAGTTGAAGATGATGCGGCCAATGAAATGGGGGTCCATATATAATCAGTAGTATGCAGATAGGTGGCAATCAATGAGGGCGGGGGATGAATACTGTATATCAGATGTATCAAAAATGATGATTTGTGCAGTTGAAATGTGCTGTTTGCTTTGAAGAAGAGAGAGCGAGCTCTGCGGCAGTGGACTTATAACACCCTGCTGCCATTTACTTTTTGTATACAAAATGAAGCTCGTGTTCTTCTTTCAAAAGGGTGCACCGAGCCTTTTTCCTTAGAGGATTGTTGTTAATTTGTCTGTTTGTTGGAGGTTTACCCTACAGCAGTACTGGTCGGAGCTGACGTTATTAGTATACCTCTTGAGGTTTCAGGTTCAGAGAGGATGCTAGCCTGGAGTCCCTAGAATGTGTCTTGCGATTATTGTCAAATTTGGGTTGAAATACGTATACTCGATACTCCCTATAATCACGGTCATCCCTAAAGAACTTCTGTGATTTGTTCAACTTAACATCATCCTGATATTCTTTCAATATATTGTTCATTGTATTATAAGTTCTTGGTTTTGACTGTTTCTAGGGAGTCCATATCTTCAATTTGTTGTTTAATTGTATCAATCTGTGTTTGTATCCTTCTATGCTCACAATCGGCATGTTCTACTAGAAGCTCCATCATTACCCAGGAGCTTTGATTAAGATTGTCTTCCCATTTCTGGGCCAAATCACTGTCATCATTATTACTGAAATCTGGAAGAGTTAATATCCTAAATCCATATGGCATTTTGTTTTTCTCCAAATAAATCGTTATAGATGCCTACTCCCGGTACGTATAATTTCCCTTTTGGATAGCTACTTCAGTTTCACAATCTTTCATCTCAATGTTTCTGTTTTTGTCATACCAGTTTTAAATGCATGAAGTATACTACCTCTGGCGGCAAATAGAGCTGCTCTCTTTTCATCACGGTTAAGTAAATAACATTTTCTGATGGAAACCTATGCTGCGCTTACCTGATTAGTTAAGCAATAAAGACATTTCTAGGGCACACCAAGTGTCTGGCACGCTAAGGTGAGGTTGTTGTATTGGTAGTCCTTTTAGACTTGAAAATAAGACAGGCCACTGCATTCTAAGGTGTTCAAGAGGGGATGCCCCAACCTCTTAGAAATATATGGGAGAAATTGAGTGAGCACCAAAAATACTGCTCTGAGCCCAACATTGTTGTTAGAATGTAATATTCAAACATTAATACAGTGTTTCTATGCTAGCAAATCCATGCGTGTCCTAACTAAGCCAACACGTGTTTCAACCTATGCAATTATTATACATTGCCACACATATAATAACAGTGAGGAGCACACATGTGGCCACCATGAAGCTAGTGCCCTTGTACCAATCCATCATAACAGGTGCCATCCTAGTTTTGGGATCAGATATGGGTGGGTGTTTTAGAGAGTGGGAAAGAGAGATAAAGTCCACACATATTTAGTAATTGTTCATTGGGATCCTTGTGAGATTGAGTCAGAGAATGATAAGGATATTATTTGTGGTGAGAGCATTTATAAGATAATGGTATAGCACCACACAGAATTGTACCATAATGTCAACACCATTGTGGCGACATTACTACAATTGCGCCGGAGTGCGGTACAAAAATCTCGACTCCCCCATCACTGTGCCCAGGCAGGGTTTGCGGTGGGGTTTGCGGCGGTGTCCCCCGCTCTGTCCTTGGCCTCAGTAGCGGGGGTTGGGGGTTGCAAGGGTGTCCCCCACTTACAAATATGGTAAGCAGGGATAAGATAAAAAAAATAAAAATAAATAAATAAAAAGATCCCTGTGGCATCAGTACCACCCCACGTAAGTGGGAGGTGCTGACGCTGCAGGGGTACAAGGATGCCAGCAGTGCACACAGCAGTGTGCTGCAGTAAAGGTAAGTGGGGGGGATTGTGGTTTTAGGGATTGTGTGCTGGGGCAGGCACGCAGAAGTTATCTATGTGATCACTGCGCCGTGCCATAATTGCAGTCAATATTTTCGTCGGCAGAATTACATGCAGCACAATAGTAATCACATAGATCTGCACCACACCTGGGTGCCACTTGGGGAAATAGAAAACTATAATGTCTGTATTATCTGGAATCAATAGTGAGCAGAATAAAATAACTCGCCAATTGTGTTGTCCTTTTGCTTAAGGGTGTTAGCCTCAGGCCGGTGAGGTGCAATCAATGATCTATTATCAGAACCTCATGGTTAGGGATATATAGTATTCGTTATTACAGCTTGGTTCTAATAATTAGTGACAAATGACGTTTTTACTGAAATGGCACGTTTTTGTTAATGTGCATTCAGGCGTCTGGTCTGATTGAATGATGTATGCCCAACCACTTTTTTCAATAATACAAAATAACTTTGTGAAGGTTTTTCAAAAGATGCCATTTTATTCAACTCAAAAGGGGGTGATAAACACCTCACTTTCCCTACCCTGAAGACGATTTCCCTACCTATCAAAATAACTAAAGGAAACACTCTAACAAAAGGATTCTGTCCTTGAAACTTGTACATACAACAAACTCAACAAGGTAATACATAGCAATTCAAACATGATAAAGTTAACAGTTGTCTTCAAGACCTGGTAACTATTTTTCCTTTTAATCTGGGAGGATTCCCCTTCCCCAGATTCAATCAGGATGTAAATCAACAGTTCAAAAGAATAAGGAAATTCAGTATTATAACACAGTTCAAATAAAGTTCCTCTTTTGCCAGTAAGTCCCACACTTGGGTTTAACCAACAGTTCAAAATGTTCAGCAAGTCTTTTTGATTGATTGATATTTTATTTCTATCGCGCTCATACACAGGTGTTTCAGAGCGCGAACAGGCAGGGAAAGGGAACAGGGAAGACAAAAACAACGATCTTACTAGGCCCAGTGACATTGAGAACGTGCAAGTGCAGGGTAGAGGTAGAAGAGTGAGAAGTGCATGGAAGGGGGAACAAAAGGAGAGTGCGGAGCGAGAAGGAAAAAAAACAAAAATAATAATAAAATAATAAATAAAAAGGCAACAAACAATGGGAGTGCAGCCAGCAAGTGGCAAGTGCTGGGTTCATGGCAGCAGGCTATGTAGGTCTGAATGTGCAGGAAGAAAAGGGGAGGGCTGTATGAGTACATATACAGACCCCAGTGCAGGGGGTGGCCGGGAGGCAGTGCGTGAGGGTGGCAAGATGAGCAGGTAACTGTGCCCAGAGGACAGAAGGTGGCCAGGTGCATGGTGCCGAGGGAGAGCAGAATCAACAGAGGAGAGGGGAGGAGAAGGCAGAAGCAAAGAGGAAGGTTTTGAGGTGCCCCAGTCGAAGACAGAGATCTACCCCCAGCTTGTTTCTTTGAGAAACGACTGACCCTGAGGGGGTTAGAGGTAGAGGAGCGGAGTACTCGAGATGGGAGGTATTTGCGGAGGGATAGCTGAAGGTATTTTTGGACCCAGGCCCCAGAAAGCCTTGTGGACAATGCAGAGGGTTTTGAATTTAATCCTTGCATCCACAGGGAGCCAGTGGAGAGATTTCAGAGCTGGAGAGATACGATCCCAGGGCTTGAGGCCAAGGACAATTCTCGCAGTTGTAAAGGGCGGAGAGGAGAGGCAGGTAGATTAAGAAAGAGGCTGTTGCAATAGTCCAGCTTAGAGAGAACCAGAGCTTGGGAGACAGTGAGCTTCTGGGGGAATGAGAAGAAAGGAAGAATACCTCTGAGGAGGTGCAGTAGGAGGTTTGACTTTTTTGATACATCAGCGATGTGGGCAGAGAAGGAGAGTGTGGAATCAAAGGTGACACCAAAGTTCTTGGCCTCGCAGGTGGGGATAGGAGGAGGGCCAAGGGAGGCTGGCCAGTGAGTGAGGGGAAAGGAAGGTGATGGTGTGCCAATGAGGAGGATCTCTGTCTTGCTGGCATTAAGACAAAGATCGTTGGCGGCACACCAATCTTGGATGGCACTTAGGCAATCAGTGATGAGAGAGGTGAGGAGGTGGCCGAGGGCAGCCTGAAAATGAGTTGAGTGTCGTTTGCGTAGCACTGGAAGTTTGAGCAGAAAATGGCAATACAGCGGGCGAGAGTTGCCAGGTATTGGTTGACAAGCCAGGGCGAGAGGTTAGACCCCTGGGGAACACCACAGGTGGAGAGGAAGACAGATGATAGGAAGGACCCAAGTTGGACCTGGGAGGGTCGATCAGAGAGGAAAGAGGTCAGCCAGGCCAGAGCCTGATCGGTGATGCCCAAGTTATCCCGGAGACGGTTGAGCAGGATGGTATGGTTGACCGTGTCGAAGGCAGAGGAGAGATCAAGTAGGATGAGAACCAAGGGAATGCTAGAGTCAAGGTTGGAAAGCAGATCTTCACGGATGTTCAGGAGAGCAGTTTCCGTGCTTCTGTCAGATCTGAAGCCAGACTGATGGTCATGGAGACTGCCAACAGAATCAGAATGAAGGTTTAGCTGAGAGATGGCCAGCTTTTCAAGGAGTTTCCCTAAGAAGGGGGTAATGGAAATTGGACGATAGTTGGCCGGACAAGAGGGATCCGCTGTGGGTTTCTTGAGGAGAGGATGCACAAGGGAGTGCTTAAGAGGGGAGGGGAAGGATCCTGAGGCAAAGGAGTGGTTGCAGAAGTCGGCAAGGGCCGGAGCGGGGGTATCAATGTGGTCCTTGAGAGTTTTAGAGGAACAGGGATGAACCTGTTTTGACGATGCTTTCATAGATCGGACTTGTCTAGCGACCTCATCAGGGGAAAAGAGAGGAAAGGGTCAGAGAGTACCGACGGAGAGGGGAGAGGAGAGGGGGTGGAGGAGAGTGTGGACAGGATGTCCTGGGTTTTTGAGATTAAGTGTGAGGCCAGGGCATTGCAAAGAGCCTGAGAGGCAAGGGGAGGGGTAGAGACTGCAGCAGGGTTGGCCAGCTCCTTACAAATTTTAAAGAGTTCGGCCGAGCTGTTAGATGCCGCAGAGACACGGGCTTGAATGTGGACTCTCTTCTTGGTATGGACAGAGAGACGGTATTACCTTTGGAGAAGGCGACAGGCCAGTTTGTCAGAGCATGAGCAGGAATCCCTCCATTTTCTCTCAGCCGCCCTACACCTACGTTTAAGTGTAGCTAGGTCAGAGTCATACCAGGAATTGCACTTGGCTTTGGACTTCAGGCGGATCCTCATGACAGGGGCAAGAACATCAAGAGTATCAGAAATAGAAGAATAGAGAGAAGACAGGGCTGTGTCAGGGTGTGAGCAGCCAGAGGAAGAGGGGGTGGGGAGAAGGTGGAAGCAAAAGCCTCGACTGACACACGCTTCATGGGCCAGTTGTCCAGGAAGGTAGGTGGCAGTGTTGGGGTAGGCTTGGCTTGGGGGGAAGAGAGAGAGAGATGAGAGGAGAGGAGGTAGTGTTCACTCCAGGAGAGGGGAGTGGAGTGAGGATAGATAGGGGATGGCTAGAGGAGATCAAGATATCAAGTGTGTGCGCCGCAGAGTGCGTTGGGCCAGGTGGGAGGATAGAGAGGGAGAGAGAATTGCAGAGGTCGCGAAAGAGCAATGTTGAGGGACAGGGAGAATCAAGGTGAATGTTGAGGTCACCAAGGAGGAGGAGTTGAGTGGTTGAGGCCAGGAGAGAGGAGGAGAGGTCAGCCCACTCAGAGAGAAAAGCGGTGATTTGACCAGGGGGCCGGTAGAGAGTGGCAACAGTAAGAGAGTGACTAGGAGAGATTGGGAGCCTGCAGACGAGGCATTAAAAGAGGAGTAGATCTGAGTGGGAATTATAGTGGCAGGAATCCACTCAGGAAAGATCAAGGCTACACCCCCTCCAGGGCGAGTGGATCTGAGTGCGGAGAGGATCTTGTAGCCATCAGGGAGGAGAGTGTCAAATCTCGTGACAGAGCTGGCTGTGAACCATGTCTCTGTAAGACCAAGAACGTCAAGGTCAAGTTCTTCAAGGAGGTGGCAGATGTCAGAGGAGTGTTTGACAGCAGAGCGAGAGTTGAGAGTGGCAAGATGAAGAAGGTTGCCGGCCTTAAAGACCTTCCGGGGAGGGGTACAAATCAGAGGTACGCCCTGCAGAGTTGTGGAGGTAGCCAGAAGATGGGCAGAGGAGGGAAGAGTGGGCAAGGTAGCAAAGGAATGAGAGGAGGGGACAGCCAGAGAAGAAAGGAAGTTCATGAGGTGAGGGAAACGCCTATTGAAGAGGAGGAGATTTGCCTGGGGACCTTGGACCATGACAGTGCCATTTAGGTAGACGTTAAGGATGACTCTGGAGGAGTCAAAAGAAGCCATGAGGATTTCCCAGCGAGTGCCACCATTTATGGGAGAAGAGGAGACAGGACAGAGCATAGAGATCATATGCCTTTTGCCTCTCCATTGGTATTAGAGAGTTCCACACATCTACTTATTTTGCAACAAAAAGCTCTATTTCCACAGTGCATTTATGTCAACAAAATTACTTCTATCAGGATGCATCTGCTACAGTTCATAATGCGCTCTCATCAGCAATGTTCATTTGTCAATGTAATTCCACAACCATTAATCATGAGCTTTGATGCACTTGCCACTTCTTCTTCAGCACTTTTAAAAATAGCACAGTACTTCAAAAATGTTCGCCTGGTCCACTCACCTGCCAGGCCTATTCTTCAAATTCGCCTGCCCTGCTGTACTCTCCTGCAAGGACAGCATGAAACTACTAGCACCACGACAAGTACTTCTGTGGCACAGTTCTGCTTCATACAATTTGTAGAGTATTTGACTTTCCACAACCTCAGTTTTGTCTACTTCTTCTGGAAAAACATGAGACACATTGGTGCTGTTTGTTCCACACGTTTGATTGCCACATGCAGCGCAGGTTATGCTTCTCTCCTCCTGAACACCTTCTGTCAGAATGCATCCTTCCTACCACTCTTGTTCTCCCACTCTGGTTTTAACCAAATGCTAATAAAGGGTTTTTCTCACTCCTGCCCTTGTTTGGCTTAGGCAATGCTTATTCAGATCAGTTCTCCCTATTGCCTCTTATCCCCTTTTACAAAAGGCTCTAAACACAACGTGTTGCTTAGTGGCCTCTTTTTGACTTTGGCAATGTTGGTTCTCTTTAACTAAATTCGTTGTTGCCCCCTTTTGGCTTTGGCAATAGTTGTTTCCACAGGTTTTTAGAAATAGTGCCCTTGGGTGTTGTTGGCAATTATTCTGACCTTACAATGGCTCTGCCACTCTCTTCCCCTTGTGTCAGCTCCACATTCATCATTAATATCTTTCAGCTTTACACCAGTTCTATTTTTATATAATATTTATGCTTCAGCCACTTTGTTTCTTTCTCATTAGTTCGGTATTCATATTGCCTGAGTCTGGTAAACGGGTGATTATGGAGTGCTCTGGGGTCACAGCGCTCAAGTGAACTCACCGGGTTTGGTTTATGCATCAGTTTGCGCCACTGCCGTTGGATTCTCTGCTTTTCCTGCTTCAGTCAGGCTGGAAACTGCTTTGCTCGGTTTTCTTCTGTCTGCACTTATCAAAATTGGAGTGTCTCTTGCTCCACAGGCTCACAGGTGCTTGCCTGCCACCCGAACCTATCTTGCCTTGGGGAAAGCGTTCCAACGTTACGCTTCCTGCTGCGTGACCTCTGCAAACAGGATCATCGGGGGAAAGCTTTTATACAAAACACTTCCCGCTGCATGACCTCTGCAAACAGTGGCGCTGAAATAAAAGAGACCCTAGCAGGACCGGCATCCGTGCAGCAAATGGTAGCTCTGGTGTCTCTGCTTTCCTTCAGCTGCAATCTTGATGTGGAGTCATGGTAAGAACTCCTGCTACCACTGCAGTTGCTACTCACTACTTCTTCATCTTCTTCTTCATCAATGGCCTGCACCTGAGGGGGCCTTCTATGCCTCCCAGACTTCCTCAGGTGTGGGTCATTAACCTTAATGGTCTGCAAACCTGCAGTTCAGAGCCTCTGCATCCCTCTACTTCCCCCTAGTACTTTTGCCATTTTGGAACTTGAAGTCCCCAATGTTCAATTCATTACTTCTAATGGAATCATTGTTACAAACATTGCTTTTTTCCTTAACCCCCTTTTTAAAAGGATTTACTGAATGTTTTTGCCCTCTAGAGAAACTATCACTTTCAGAATTTAATATCGTAACATTCAAAGATTCATCTTTCATATTCCCCTGTCGAACATGGGAGCTTTCAGCTCTACAATTTTGCTTAACCGTGGGGAAATTATTCCTACTTCTAATGCAGGATTGATTAGAACAGTTTTTACCACCATCAGGATAATTTGCTTTATGAAAGAAAGGCTTCTTTTGACAACTGTCCATTACCGATTCTGGCACTACTGACTCTTCCTTCTCAAAGGAAGAAAAATACTGCATCTCTACCAACTGAGTCCTTCCGTTCCCTTGGGGATCTTTTCCTCCCAGGTGATCCCCCTGGCTAATACCACCCCCATATTTGGGATCAGGTAGCGACTGCCTTCCCCAGGGCCACCTGAGAGGAGACTTTAGTAATGGTTTTTGTGAGGACTCCGTAGGATTCATCACAACGTGCACTCAGGCTTCTGGCCTGAATGGCTGATGTGTGTTCATCTTCTTTTTTAATGATGTTAACTTAAACAGCTACTGATTAATCTGCATTCTATTCATCAGAAATATAAATGTGTAAGATTTCATTATATGTTCCACACTGGTCTAACATTGCTCATGGTCCACTTTCTGTTTCATAATACTGCGGCACATCATAAATTGCATTCACATTCTCGTCTTTTTATTCTGAGGTGTTTGCACGATGCCATGTATCCACAAATACCATTGTCTTCTACACTATTATCTCCTGTAAGAGATTGTGTTTAAGTGTGTTGATACAGCATCTTGTATTCCCTCAATCTCTCTCTTTATATGTACGCACTGATTAACACACATGATGGTGTTGAGATTGAGGACCCTAGGCCCCCGATGGCGTAGCAAATTTAGTGACTAAAAGAAACCACAAATTCCGGGTACAGCTATTACTGTCACGACCCTCGCCCAAAACCCCCTCTGGCAAACCCATTGGCCAGGTGGAGTCAGGACTCGGGCCTCTAGAGCCTGGCATCCTCTTCAAAAGCCCTCATGGGGCCAGTCCTGGTGCCTATGGCACCAGGCTCATACACCATGAAAAACAATGTGCTTGGGAACTACTTTATTGTATTGTCAGCCAACATGGAGGCATCCACATAGCTTGGTTCCTAAGAACCAAGCTATGCGGTCTAGTGTTTTGGGTGTGGTAGCCTAGGGACTACTTTACCTGGACTATTTTGGTCGGGGCTATTTAAACCACACCCTAGCAAGACAACACGCTTCGTGTTACTTTGCAGCTTGCAACGGTGACGCTCACCGTGTCCAGCTATTCCCTCGAACCTCGGAGAAGCAGAACCTGCAAGGAGACAAAAGGAACATCATTAGCAGCAGCATCTTACCTGCAGTCTTCATCTTTAAACACTCGCAGCTACTGAGAACAGCTTCCTCAAATCTGCACGCCTCCCAGACAGAACGACCTGAAAGAGGAAGATAGAGACAACATTAAAGAAAGCAGTAGAGACATTTACAAATTACGAACTTTTCAAAAGGCTTACCTGGCTGGTCGCCTCTCGGCTGGCTCCACTCCGGACATTCCACTCGCACTGAAGAACACCGCAACCTACAAGGAAGGAAAACACAGGTTAGCAAAGGCAAGACTTCACAGCGCTGCGCATAGCGCTTACTTACTGCATCATAGCGCTCTTAATGCGCCATCATTTACCAGCGGGGCTCAACCAAGCCAGTTCGCCACGCTGAAGCTCTGCATACCTAAGGGAGAAAAAGGAGACATTTTAAACAAAGAAAGGCATGCAGGATAGCAACAAAACTAACGAACAGCAGTAAGACCTACCTGAAAAATATCAAACGGGCCGGCGTCAGTGAAGTAACTGGACCATACTCGCCCATGAAAGACAATGCGCCCCTGCAAAAAAGGCAGGATGGAGAGCACGCCTAATTCTAGCACAAGGTGAGAAGAGGGCGCCAGAGGGACTGAAATCATACAGGGATGGAGGGAGGATACTTACCCCAGTCTGTCATTCTTGAACACAGTCCTCCTGTATTTTCAGACGGAACCTTCCCCGCAGACCACATCAGGGCAAAGCTGAGAAGCATACCAGCGAGTAACCTGGCTGGGTGGCGTCCCTGTGGATACCAGGTGAGCGTAACAATTACATACAGTCGCCCCTCTGGTTCTTGGTCAGGGGATCATCCCAAGCCTCTGCCGAGAATCTCTTCTGATTCAGTTTTTTAAAAAGGGACCAAGATCTGATCCCCGGAATGACAGATTACTCGCTATGATTGACTCAAGCTGCAAAATGTTCTAATCACTATTTTTAAGAAAGTTAAATAAGTGGCCAGACAAAATTAAAAAAATAAAAATAAAATAAAAAAAGTAAATTGATTTAAAAAACTGGTTTCAGGAAGTAGCACAGTACCTTACACAACATCTGGACATTACAATACCTTATGGCCGACACTTATCGCTATCCTAATAGTAATCTTTATATGTGACACGTAGATTATGCCAGTGCCATTGATTGTCTCATGTATTATTCTACGGGAAATTTTGGCGAGCTGGGGCATTGGTGCCTTCATATTACATCTGATCCGACAAATGTACACAAACACGTCAGTAGTAGTACAAATTGAGCAGGGGGGACAGACTAATATGCACATTGCAAATAACCATGGTTTGAAAGAGGGATGCGTTTTGGCACCCCTGTCATTTAACTTGTAGTTAGCGGACATGGATGCAACCATAAGAACTTGTCATCGTTTTCCACCTATAATTGGTATGGAAATCATAACATGGATTTCATACACTGACTATACAGTGCTATAAAACGGCACCCCCATAGGGATGAAGCGTTCTCTGCATGCTCTTTCTTCTTTCACCCTGGTGAATAATATGAAAATACATTTGAGAAAGACAAAAATCATGGTTAAAGGAAACAAAGCCCACTGTAGTGGGCGCTTAAGCTGGAAACAAGGCAGGGAAACCCTGAAGGTGGTAAATAGTTATGTATATATGGGCATTCCTTTGTAGAATTGCCCGTCCACCTCCTTCTCTAGGAGTATGTTGCCACAGAAAACGCTCAAGAAACGGTTGGTCATTAAAAACTTTGTGTAGGAAAAGGGGATACAGTATAGAGGGCAAACAAGATTAGCGTCATACCTGGTATTTTATACGGCTTGCGGACTTTACTCTTGCGATTAATTTGCTGGCTTAATATTATTGAGGGGAAATTGTTACACTCCTTGTTGGGCTTCCCGAGAGCAGTCCCTGTTGAGGCCCTGAGATGTGAACTGGGGATACTCTTCATGGAAGCAAACTGGATTATTCAGCGCTGCAATCTGTTTGTCAACATCTGCTGGGCAAAGGGACACAGGGACTCGCTCCTCTGTCTTATTGCAGATAATGGTTTCAATAATCATGTTAACCAGACTTATTGTGACCTTGAAATGTCCTGCCCGTAGCATCTGGGGTCACTTGTCCTTGAATTTCCCTTCTGGGGTATTCCCATGATTTCCTCCTTAAACTCAAAGAAAAAACTGCTACCTGGGATTATTCGCAACGCCAATTTAAGTTGTCTAATAAGAAGAGGTATGCACAGTATATTATACAATTTTTTTCGCCAGGTAGCCCGTGTGTTAAAGTATTGCGGCCTTGAACTCGGAGGCTTTATTTGTATCTGTCTTAACATTCTACCCACTTTTGAATACACTGGGGCATTGCAGGGGATCCTTGTGGAAGAATGGCGATGCCGGTTATGTAGAGGAGGTATCAAAACTTGTCATATTCTTACAGCTTGTCCGTGTCTTAGTATACAATACCACAAAGTATATATTCACTTTGTTAGTTTTCCATCTAGAATAGTATCCAATCAATTTTGGGCAGGGATCTACTCGTCCGAATCCTTGATAATTACTGCTGCATCTCATTGTATTTGGAAAGAAGCACTTTCCCTATTTTAGAGAACTTTGACAGCCTACAAGAAAAGGATACACTTTTATACATGACTTCATAGGTTACAAGGCACACACAAATTTGATTTGAATGATAATCCTATGTAAACGTCTCTTATAGCAAACACATGACATTTATAAGGAATTTGACATTTAGCTGGTTATATCTGGACGGTTTGCTTTTCCATTTTATTGTACTCGTTTTATGTACTTTGTGATTTACATCTATTTTATCAATGTATTATCTAATTGTTGTCTAACAGTGTAAAAGGTTTTCATATGTAAAAGCACTCAATAAAATAATAATAAAAACTATATCTACTCCAAATTTCTCCCATCACTTTTAGGTATAGCTGTCATGAAGATCAGAGGTTTCCTACTCACACATACTTTATCACTCTTCTCATTAAGGCTACACTCCCTCACTTCTCTATTTCTATATCACATCCCGGCCATCAGTTGTCGTTCCTGATTCTTTTCTTTGATTTCACTATACCTTGATGTCCTTGGTGTCCCAGATTAATTATCATCTGTATCATTCCTTCTGGTGGTCTAATCCTGTCTCCTCTCTTTAGAATATTGTTCTGTACATGTAATTCATGCCTGACATTCCTTAGCGCTCCCATATTTATTTCCTTAAGAAAACGTTGGTCCAGTCTGTTCTCAGACAGTGCACTTCAAACATCTAGCATTACTGCATTGTTTTTCACGTCAATATTCCATTCCTCTTCTGGAATTTCCGTTTGTTCTCTTCTTTATTAATTATCATCCTTGATAGGCAACCAGCAGTATAGTTCTTGACTACTGGAATGTACAATGTTTTAAAATAGTTTTCTTGTAGATTAGTCACCCAATGCCTTATCCTGGCAGACAGCTTGTCAAAGCTATTATCTCTACAAGTGGCTTGTGATCTGTGTGCATCTCGAAGATTCATTGCAGCATACATTTTTCTAGACCTTTCAGCCGTTTAGATGCAAAAGCTATAACATATTCTTTCCCTTCCTCAACTCGGGATAAAACTGCCCATAGCCTAACGTTGCTTGCAGCAGTCATGATTATTGTTGTTCTTCCCCTCATGTAATTGTCTAGCGCTGGTGTATTTGCAAGTGCCTTCCTAATGTATGTGAACTCTTCTTCACACTCTTGATCCCAGTTGAATATTACTTCCATTCTTATTAGATTCCTCATGGCTGCTGTTTTCTTGGCAAAATTTGGCACAAACTTTGAGTAGCACTCGCCCATCCCTAGCAGTGATCTGATCTGCTCTTTGTTGATGGGAATAAGTGTGTTCTCTATGGCATTCACAAGGTCTCCTTTTGGTGATACTCCTTTCTCAGAGATAACACAACCAATGTATTCCATTTCATTTCTGTTTATTTTTTACTTTTCTTTGCTAGGGTCTTTCCGACATCCCCTAGCTGCCTCAGGACCCAAATGAGCCTCTCACCATGTTCCTTTTATATTTTTTGCATAGATTAAAATGTCATCTTGAAAAAATATGACTTCACTATCGCTGTCACAAATTCTGTAAGACTGATGTCACAGATATGAGCCCAAACAGCATCCTCACATACTGATATAATCCTCTGATGTTATAAAAGCCGTAAGGTGCCGTGACTCCACCTGACATTTTATCTGGTGGTAGGCAGATGTGAGATGCAGAGTCAAAAATATGTTTGCTGGTCCCATAGTTGTTATTCATTGCTGGATATTTCGGAAGAGTATGTCTTTCTGGTATGACACAACTGTTGAGCTCCCTCATGGCAACACATATTCTCAGTTTGCCTGATGTCATCTTCACCACTATTAGTGGTGACACCAACTCTGTGGCATCTGTTCTGTCTGTGATGCCCTGTGCATCAAGTCTCTTCACTTCAGTCTTTACTTCTTCCCTCATGGCAATGGGTATGTTCTGGAACATTTGTTCAACTGGTTTGGAATCTTTTTTTCAACTTTATCTGATGTACAAATCCTTTCAAACACCCTATTTCTACTCGGAACACCTTCCCGTCCATTTGTTGCATATCTTGAGATTTAATTATTTCTACTGACATCACTACTTCCTTTGCATTGGGGTCTTGCTTCACTTCCGATTTCTTTTTTTTCCAACGGGTTATCTTCCTTTGAATTGTAGCGTGGCTAAAACCCAACCAGGGAGCTCAATCTATATGCCTCCATAGTCCTTTGGATTGATGCCAACATAATTTAGGTATCTGTGATGGAGTATATCTTTCAATATTATTTCTGGTAATAACATGTATTTGGCTCCTAACTCAATCATCATTGCGATCAGAATTGCATTTACATTCACTATTGCTTCTGGGCTGTCCAGATATTCTTCTTCATCCCTGACAGTGGAAATGCATTCTTGATCACTCATATATTTCATTCACCCGGATCAATGTGTGGTCCTTGCTCCTGCAATATTTAGTGAGGTGTCCTTAGCTATTGCTTATTCGTCATATGATTCGGAGTGCTGGACAGGTTAGATTGTATTGGCCAGTGTTGATTGGTTCAGGAATTACCCTTTCCGTCTGCAATTGTCTGTCCTTGAGAAATTTATTTTGTGAGATCTTTCTTCTGGTCCTCATTGTTTCTGCATTGCACCAGTTGTGCGATTCCCTAGGGCAGATATTATTTCAGAAATGATTCAAGTAGTGCTCTGTGTTGGCCCTGGATCTGACTTAATCGTCACCTGTTTTATCCCATTTTCTAAGTTTGCACACACTTTTCTGTGTGTTCAACTTCTTTAGCAATTTGGAAAACTGTCTCAAGTGAGGGATCATCTTCTGAGCACAACCTTTCTCTCGCCTTGCAACTTATAAATTCCAACATAAATTGGTCTCTTAGCCTCTCGTGAAGCTGTTGTCCGAAATGGCAGGATCTTGCTATTTTCCGCAGTGCCGTGATGTACTGCTCCACTGTTTCTCCCTCTCCATGTAGTCTCTTCCCAAAATTATAACGTTCCAGAATAGTACTCCATTTTTTTTCATAGTCTTTATTCATTCTTTTTACACATTTCACATATTCTTTGAGGTTGAGGAATTCTTATTGTGACAACTCGGGCAGGCCCTCACATTCTTCCTGTACTGCTGTCCCTAAACAGTGTAGTAGTAGTGATGTCTTTCTTTATACAGTCTAATTGGTGCCACACACTACATTTGCATAGTGCTCAAAAGATTTGAGCCACCTTTTCCATGGTGGGATTGGTTCCCTTACCTCAGCAAGGAACATTGAAGTGGGTGGCACACTTTGCATGCTTGAATGGTCTGCAGCAGCTGTGCATAAAATGTTCGTGGCCGTTGTTTTTTGTGGGAGTTGTTTGTGAAAAAGTAGTTTTTGTGATGTTGGTTTCCCAATAAGACGCTTGCTCTTTAGTGTAGTTCACCGGTTTATTTTTTAAGGACTACATCATGGAAATCAGGTTACATCAAGAGAGATCGTGTGGCGAGCCCACTGGCTCCCACCACCCAGGCTACTGAAGAGAGGGTCCCAACACCATCTCTAGGCTTTGGCACCCCTGGAACAGGAACAGCATTCTTGAGACCAAGTATGAAAGCAGGCAAAGACTCAGGCTGGATTTCAAAAGACATCTTTATTCTTCCAGGGTAGAGCAAGGCAGGCAGCATACAGCACACAGCAAAAATACACGTAACCCTTAAAATGTGTTTTCTTGCCCTTTTAAGCCCTACAAGTCTGATTTTTGGACACTCTGAACTATTAATAATCCTGACAAGTTATCTGCATTTGGTTTAAGGGGGGTGGGGTCTATCTCCTGTACATTCAGAAAGAGGGGGGTCTACCCTCTGTACACTACATCTTGAATAGCTGCCTAGGTCAGAACCCCAACCACACAACATTCTACTCAGCCACACAGGACTCCACTCTAACATTCCACACTAACATCATCACTCACTCAGACATGCATACAGGGTCAAGCCCCAGATATAACACACCTCCCCCATTACCAAATGAAATATGGAAAGGTCACACTCACACCCATACATCACACTCACACTCAGGTTATGCCAACACCACTCAAATGACTCTCACACCTACTCTAAGACCAAAATGGGTTCCTCACCAGGAGACAAAGACACCCAACCAGGCGTAACTAACTAGCTATAGAAGGCAGCATCCCAACCTATACACAACAACCTCTTATACCAGTGTCATGACTCCTCCCGTCCATTTCTGCCAAAAATGAACATCCAGACTGCCACACTAGAGCACAAACCTGCCCCTGTGTGGGTTACTAAACTACGTACCTCCTGTAAAACACAACAAACACCTTCCGTCAATCCCTGCCACAGATGGACCTCCAGAGGGCCACTCCAGAGCACGAACATGCCCCTCTGTGGGCTAATACGCTGGCCCTTCTGTACCATCAAGAAACTATTCTAACTCGCAAAGGTATCATCTGTCTCCAACTACTCACTTGACACTAACATGGGGAGAACCTCAAACACTCTGACACTCAAACACACACGCAGACTCAGCCAAATGAGAGCAAACGCAGGAAACACTGTGCACATTCAACTTTACAAGCAATCTCAAAGTGCTGGCCAGGCACCATTGAAACCCATCAAAAGCATGAAACCGGTACCAACCTACACTCCCTAAAAGGCAGATGGAAAGAGTCAACAGAGATCAAACTGCACACAGAACAAAAGGATGAAGGGTGCATTTGATCTAAAAATATACATTAAAAAAACTACGGAACACAACTCATGACTTGCAGCTCCAAATTTCCACAAGTCACAATCCGCTTTTAAAATCCACAACACACAGATTGGTCGGCGTGCGTCCCCAACTGAACCCTAACCTCGCTCAGCTGGTGTGCGAACATACTTACTAAACTCCACTGTCGCTATTGCTGACAATTTCTCATGAGACTAAACATTCTCACTAAATCCACATTTATCATCGGTGTAAACTGGTAACTTAACCATATTTCCTTACCAGACCATTCAAAAAAATATATATTGTACCCTGCAAACAAAATGAAAATCTTACACCTAACCACTGAGTTCACCAATGACAACAGTGTACAACATGTATCCTAACCTTATCTCCATCCCTAAACCATACAATAAACCTTATACATGTCCACTGAGCTCACTCATATCAACAATATACACACGTATCTTAACCATGTCATCATACCTAAACTGGATAAGTATCATCCCCTATATCCAATACATTGTTTACTTATGTCAATGTATACAGAGCGTTCTAACCACAGCTGCATACCTAAATCTAGTACACCTTTCTTGCCAACTTCTGCACAACTCCTTGGAGTGCACGACCCAATCATTTCTCACACTCTACTTTGCACTATAATTCCACAAAGCAGACCCCACATGCAATAACACACTGCTTATCACAATAACCTCATTGTAAACTGTGAAGTGCATACTATAACTTTACATGTTTCTCAATGCATTATTCCCACAGGTGCATATTTCCACTTCACCCACACTGCACTTCCTCCATCAACTTCATATTAACACAGGTAAACTATACATTAAGCATGTTACCCTTACACAAGGATGCAATTCCTCAATAATTGTTGACTCTGATCTCACACTACTGTACTGAACTATGGAGTTACAAACCTCTACTGTAGCACCATATCTAAATGAATAAAAACATTGTCCAGTATCCAAAACGATTGTCCAACTACTACCACCTTGAAGGTCGTCTTTCCAGAGGGGTTGCTGAAATGCCTCAAAATGGTTAAAAACTAAACAAACATTTATGGGATTCACTGAATCTAGCCACATACTCATCAGTCCCACTGCAATTATCTCACACTCCACTAAAGATTGCTTATACTGGATACCCCTAAGGAGGTCACTATTATGCATTTTGTTGCCACAAGCTGGGCTGCGCATCATGTAGCCACAAGCTGGGGAGGGCAACATTACTCAGATTGAACTACGTGTTCTACTTCACTCACCATACTGGAATTTCATTAAAACATTTCAACTATCTAAATACCCATACTTAATAATACCTTAAACATATTCTGACAGCATTGTAATGACAATGCACGCACCATATTAAACATTTTCCAACGTTTCAGCGTTACTGAAAACAATTTGGCCCTTGCTGGATTCTTTATCTTCGCTTTCACCTTGAAATCAAAGTATGCCTTGGGGTGGCACTCCGCCAATGCGGCGCACCTTTTTAACCTCAAATACTTTCACATCCTGACCAGGCTTACTTCTCCGGCGATCACCACGAGAACTTGAAACTGTACATCAGGCAATGGACTTTACCGACTTGAAGGTGTCAGCCAACCTTCTGTCACTGTTCGAACCGTCGCCCTATCCGACCTCCAAACTCCCCAGATCCCAATATTTTGTACATAACAGTCATCTGTTATCCTCCTCTCCTCCGCGTTGCAGGACTAGCTTGGCTCACCGTCGCTTGGAATTGTAGTTACGTAGACACTTTAGACATGGAAACGTTACCCTGTCTCCGCTTGCTGGGTCCTTTACTCTAAGAGACTTTGCAGCATGCAATTCCAAGGTCCATTACTGTGAGTAAAGTGCTCCGTCTCATCATGGAACACTTACAATGCGAGGCTTCTGTTCCTCAATACCCCCCCCCCCCAGCAGCACGCTGACATCACTATTGTGGCTGTGGAAGTGGCAGACAAAGGAACTTCCCGGCTCCAACCGCTGCAACGCTAGGCTGCCATTCCTTATGCTTATCTCCATTCAAAAGCCACACGATCTGCTCCCATACCTTAACGACAGACTGCAATACCACGCAGCCCCAAGTAAGCACCTTCAGCATTTCACAGAGCAGAGATGCACTATGTCTGTACTACTTAACATTTGCCAGTTCTGCAACTGCTCCCATGACATCCTTCCTGTGGTACTCTCTGAAAGCAAACAATTAGGAGAAACACAGTCCCTTCTCAATGCTAGGTGCTGGGGCAATCTGCATTTTCATGGAGCAGGACCACTCTCTTTATCCAATTCTCCATAAGCTTCACTCCATCCACTTAATATCTCCATGGGTGGGACCAGTCTGATGGGGCAGTGGGTCTCTCTCTTCCTCACGAAATTCACAGCAGCATAACTGCACCCCCCGCAGCAGTCACGCTTATTCCTCATTCTCCGTTGTACCTGTTTTTCTGCTTCCCTGCTTCTCTGCTTAGTTTCTCCATGGGTCCCTATTTGATCCCATCCTCGTTGCCAATGTTGTGATGTAGGTTTCCCAATAAGGCGCTTGCTCTGTAGTGTAGTTCACAGGTTTATTTCTTAAGGGCTACATAATGGAAATCAGGTTACATCAAGAGAGATCTTGTGGAGAGCCCGCTGGCTCCCACCACCCAGGCTACATCTTGAATAACTGCCTAGCTCAGAACCCCAACCACACAACATTCTACTCAGGCACACAGGGCTCCACGCTAACATTCCACACTGACATCACCACTCACTCAAACATGCATACAGGGACAGGCTCAGATATAACACAAGTGATTATAACAGGTATGCATTCTATTCTGTTGGTGAGTTTATATACCTTTTTGTTTATAAACTTGGTTCATAGTGTTTGTTTGATTAATATGTCCTTGACAGTTTTTTTCTCATTTCGCTTTGATTTTGACATAGCTAAACGTGTCCCTGTTATGCTTCACTCGAAACAGTAAACGTTCCTTTCCTCCCTTTGCTTGTTTACTCTGTTGTTAAGCAACATATGGGCGCATAGTCGCTTCTCACATCATTAACATCGTCTAAGAAAATGAGCAGTGCGTTGTATGTGCAATACATTTACTTTTTTGTGTCTTTTAAGGAGGCCTTGACATGGAGGAAAGATTGGCACGTACCTTATTCTATTTATTTTTTTAATTACCAAAGTGTTGTCTTCTGTTGCCTCCTTCCAGCGTTGCTATCCCTCTCGGCGGATCTCGTTCACTGAGGACGCCCATCGTCGGTTTCCCCATTTCGTCTCCATTCTGTGGTGACTATAAATGGGCAGCACAACAGGTAGGTGAATATAAGTATATTTATTTTGCATAAGTAGGGACAATATGGAGCTCTGCTTCATGTCTCCCACTGTTTCTCCTTTCGTGTTCTCCGACGCCTCAATCTATTCTGACATCACAACACTGAGGCCAAGTGGAGAAAACAACAATTTTATATATCATTCCAGGAATCACATAAACTGACCATTCAGGAAGTCAAACATAATGTTGAATGTGGAATGTATTTGATGTTGTTACTCGACAGCAAAGGTTGTGACTGAGACACAGAGGCCTCATTACAAGTGTGGTGGTCCTGGAAACAAGGGTGCTGGAAAATTCACCAGCAGCCTTGTTTCTGGACTGCCACACTACGAGTCTGCCTGCCGGGGGCACTGCGCCTGACAGGTCTGACCCTGGCGGGCACAGCAGCCCTGATAGGCGCAGTCATCACGGAAGCACTGGCACTGTTAGCAATGTTGCCGGTGGTTCCGTCTCCCCAACCTCATGGAGTCCTGTGGGACTCCATGAGAATGGGGACTTACAAAATCCGGCGCCTGACTTACCGCACAGGGAAGTCAGGCGCCGATTCAGTGTTACGGGGTTACCACCAACCTCGTAATGAGGCCAACTGACATTTTGGATGGGGAGAGTTGGGGGGCCCTAAGAATTGGCACAAATAAGAGTTGGTACCATTCAACAAATCAGACCCTTAATAAGATATGGGACATGTACCAATTTATAACACTCCTCGGTTAACATATCGATTTATGATCTGCTGGGCTTTGGGCACTTCCTGCCTCCCCGAGTATTAAGGGTTGGAATAGGCTCTACAAATACTACCTGTTCCTTAAAGATACTCGGGTGACGTCAACACACTGTTTTTGGAGTTTTCTGATGACCCTGGAGGTCTGGCTAGGTTTGCACAATTATTGGTCTGAAGAAGGTCTCATTTTGCATTGTTCTGGTTGCCATTTGACCGTGGTATGATTGCGTCTAGTATACTTTAGGAATGATTACTGTTGAATGAATTTGACAACCTATTGGGAGGGAGACCCAGGGTTTCTCCCTTTCAATTGCCCTCAGAAGAGCTTGAGTTGCCTCATCTGAACAGGCGTTTCTTGGTGATGAGGGTTATAACGGGGAAGCACTATATTGATTTTAGACTAGACCACAATTGCTACTTATTGATCTACGAACCCCTCAATATGGATCCCCCAAGATTACCAAAACTGTATGTAATAGGAGTGTTGTTCTATGTGCAGTTGTCGGGAGGCAGGTGTTAGTGGGCACGATAAATAACTTTTCTGGCTTGTGTCTTTACCCTTTACCCAGCCCCTTATCTGTCTCCAGCGGCCCGGCTCGCCCCCAGCCCTTTGATCATCCTGGATGTGCTTCACTTGGACAAAGAATGGGTCAGGAAAGGTGATAAGTGCAATGATACCCTAAGCCCCTATAAAAGGAAACACAACTTTAACTTAAGTTGTAGAAAGCAACACAATGATGGGCGGACAAAGATATACTTGCTTACAGAATCTTTAATGATCCGATTTTATAGATATATTTGCAGTTAGCCCCAGTACACCAGCAGTTTTGGATGTTATACAAAAGGGTTAGACACAATACACACTACTAATACAAGCAGCATAAAATAGATAAGAGTCCTTATATATAAATCTATATATATTTATACTCTGTCATATTAAAAATATGTAAATGTGTTTTTACTCTGCATTTGGCTTGGCCAAGGCTTCCTGAATGTCCGTTTGCAAAAAAAGGGGTTTGAAGGGGCTCCTCTGCTTTATTTCCTGTTGTCCAAGGGCAAGCATGGAAGCCCGTCCCCCAGAGTCGTTACCCGGGCTGACGGGTGCAGCAAGTGGTTGCCCCGATGGTGTGGGGGGGCCATGGATTCCTCCCTGGCCAAGCCACGTATGCAAGGAGCGGCCCAGCACATTAAGCAGTAGTAGGGAGTCCCAGAGGCAGTGTCCTTACTGAACCGTGTATTCCAGGAACAGCACAGCGCTATCAGCAGCTGCAGGGGAACCAGCCGAGTCCTTGGACCCAGGCTGTGGGTGTGGAGTGGCCTGGGGACGGAAGATCGACCTGCCTATTCTTGGGGTGGCATTAGCAACCCTCACAAAGAGCTCATCTGCCTGATGGGGAGCACTGCAAGAAACAACAGTGCAGTGCTAGAGGGTGTTGCACCCCCATTACATGCAGGAAGCACCAAAGTGTGAAGCCCAGGCCACAGTGGTCACACATTGCATTTTGCCCATCCTGGCCACAGGGCACCGCATTGAAGAGAGCCTTGGACGCAGCAGTGACGTTGATGTGCGGCACACCTCCTGGCAATGGTGTGCTGCGCTAGATGCGGCAATGCTGCTGATGTGACTTCAGAAAAGTGATGCCCGTCCTGGCAATGGGGCACCATACTACGATTCCCATGCAGGATCAACCAGGTATGCAGTTTTACGGGCACTGAGCAGAGCCCGATCCCGGTGTGCTGCGCTAGATGCGGCAATGCTGCTGATGTGACTTCAGAAAAGTGATGCCCGTCCTGGCAATGGGGCACCATACTACGATTCCCATGCAGGATCAACCAGGTATGCAGTTTTACGGGCACTGAGCAGAGCCCGATCCTCCCAAGTGAGGGTCAGGTTTGTTCTTAACTGAATTAACAGTGCTCCGCTCACGCCTCTATATCTATTTCCATTGTTTGTTTTGTAGGTTTCCCTGACCAACACAAATGCCGAGGGAACCTTCTAACCGAGGTACCACTTCATATTTTCATATTTATCAACGTGCCTCACAATCCCCAATAGGGGTAGAGGGTTACACAAGGACCTCATATACACAGAGTTAGCTTGATTCCTACTAAATTCCAATGTCACAAATTCCCACTAAACCCGATCTAAAGTTAACATCTTAGAATGTTAGAGGACAGAGCAGCCCAACAAAACGTAGAAGATTCTAACTTATCTATCTGAAATTGTGATGTAGCCCTCGTGCAGGAGCCTCACCTAGAAGATGAAGAGGCTCGAAGAGGATGGTTCAAATTTGCCTTCTCCTCCTCTCACTGTACAAGGGCAAGAAGAGTGAATATTTTGATTAATAAGAACCTGCCAGTCACGATTCTATAACGCAGAAAGGTTAAAGACGGACAGATAATCTTGCAGCTAATGAAAATACAGGACGCAATGGCCCTCATTACAACTCCAGAGGTAGCCGTGCCCTTATTAAGGGCACAGCTGCCGCCGGACTTGCATTTTTTCCAGCACCCGCGAATGGGCAAGAACTGGGTCATGCCGAGTTTGGCGGACCCAGTAATTGCCCATTCGTGGGTGCCATTATGGCCAGCCTCCCGATCCCCATTCTGCCCCATAGGGCAGATTGGGGGTTAGGAGCATGGTTGTACCGGCACCGTTAATAACGGTGCTGGTGCAAGCATGAGTTCTGCATGTGGGTGCCGGTCTGCATGCCTGGTCAGACCAGGCGTGCAGTCCAGCACCCGCAAGCAGAACTCGTAATGTGGTGGAGATGTAACAACGGCGCCAGTAGCACTACTGGTGCCGTTGCTGCCTTTCCACCACACTCATAATGAGGGTCAATGATATTAATAATGAACATATACATCCCAAGATAGAGGACACGCTGTTTTTCCTCTTGGTTGTTCAACGTGTTCATGATCATGAGGGGGCAAGGGTTCTGTTTGGTGGAGACTTCAATATAATGATTCATGAAACATTGGACCGCAGTGAAAATGGCAGTAAACGAGAGAACAGCAAGAAAAACAGCAATTTCCTCTTAGCGCTTTTCTAATAATACGGCTTCCATGGTTTATGGAGATTGGAGCCCCCAACAGATACGCAATACAGTTTCCATTCTGAAGCCACAACATCTCCTCCAGAATTTCTTCTTTCTGACTTCTCAAGGTGGGTCTAGAAGTTGCTTCGGAACAATTGATGCTATTCATACCTCTCATCATGTTTGGATATCCTTGTCCACTGCCCTAAATGTAGACAATAATTCAACTGGAAAATCAATGCTACATTTTTAAGCAAAAAGTCCACATGAGATAAGGTATAAAATGAAGTAAAAGAATGTGTATGAATGAGCAGAACTGAAGATATAGTGGGCTCTGTAGTTTAAGAGACCTTTAAATGCAATGCCCTGATTGGCTTGTCTTTAACAAAGAGAAGTTGAAAGGCAAGTAAATTTAGCAGTGGGAAGAGGAAACTAAGAAAATTGAGATTGAATTTGCCAGTGGTGGTTTGTCCGAAAAACGGTGAACCCTGATATTAAGGAAATACAAATTGAACAAGGAGTTATGCATGATGGTAGAGTACATGCTATAGAAGAAAAGGGGTTTTTATTATGAAGGATAGATATGTAGCAGACCTTTGCCTTACAAATTGTGGCAGATGGAAATTGAACACTCAATCCCAGTGTTTGGGAGATACCATGGTTGCTTGACTGATGACCGTACAGAGATCAACATCGAAATCAAGGACCTTTATGCAGACCTGCATATTTCAGGACTCAAACTCAGTGAAAGTTGGAATGATCCATTTCATTGAGGAGGTGCACCTTCTGAAGATTGATAGAGAGACTGCTGCTTATCTGTGAGAGAAGCTTTCAAAGGACAGGCATGCAAAAACCAGAGCTGAAGGAAAAGCCCAGGTTTAGATGAGCAGCCACCTGAATTCTACGGGGTAATTCCGGAAGAGGTCTTTGATCTACTCTAGGGAATGTATTTTGCATCAATGATACATTGACAACTTCCAAGCAGTGTAAGAAAGGCAACAATTACACTATTCCTGAAACCTGGAAAAGAACCAACACGACTGGGAAGTTACAGAATGAAACGTATAGTAAACACTGACCTTATCATCCTGGCCAGGTCTCTGGCGAGAGGAGTGGAAGATGCACTACTGGCTATGATTAGTTTGAACAAGGCAGGCTTTATCAAGATGAGAAAACTGCGATGACCACATGCGAAGACTATGATTGACTCGGGAAGCTGGCAAGAAGCTATGGGAACCATTAGAAGTCATCACTTTGGACGCCGAGAAAGTTTTAATTCGCACAAGCTGAGGGCTTCCTTTTTAAAGCTCTGGGCGAAAAGGGATTTGAATACAGTTACCTGAAATGGTCAAATCTATTATGCACTACACCAATGACTGTCATCCTGGCCAATGACCAAAGTTTGAGTCTTTTTGAGCGGCTTCAGGTCACAAGACAGGGCTGCCCTCTCTTTTGATGTTATTCACAATAGTGATCAACAACAGGGACATTGAAGGCATCTGATTTATTGGGTGGCGCAGAGCAGAAATTATGTCTCTCTGCCAATGTTTTATGATTGGTAATTGTGAACTTGCGGAGCACGTTTTCGACCTTAATGACCCTTACACACACAACAATGCGTAGAAATATTGGGATATACGATCAAATGGATAAATCGGGGGCAATGCCAGTTTCAGACTCAGGTTCCCAAAATATACTCCATATGGTGCCTGCCAAAAATGACATACCTCTGCCACTGGATAACGGCCTGAACAACTGGCCCACAATAAACCTGGGACTTTGATGTAAAGTCGATTCCATAAAGAGGACTGTTTCACAGAAAATGAATTACATGCAGTCTATGGTTCCATTCAGAGTACAAAGAAACGGGGGCATTATCTGTCAACACAAGCTGCATTGCTCAAGTCCCCTTGCTGCCACATCAATGTGTGCAATCCAGCGTGCGCTTCCCACTCGTACCTCACCTCATACTCCTGTGTTTCAGCTCCCTCCTCTCACCCCCGAGTCACCGCCTTCTCTGCCTCATCAACAAGCCCTTCTCTCTTCCCTGCCTCTCCTGGCCACGACTACGTGCCACGGCATTCGCGTGGCCACACACAACCATGTGCACCCGACTGACCTCCTTCTAGGGTGCTGCACTGCTCAGGTAATTTACTACCACTCCCGGTAATTCCCTCACTTCCCCAGGGCCATTACCTCTGGGTGGTGGGCTATTATTAGACAGTACAGCCGGCCTGGAGAGCTTTATCACCTATTTAGTTGTGCTGCACAGTTTACTTGCCCTTCAGGCATCAGCTGTGCTAAAGATCACTTGTGTTTCAACATGTACCACCTTTTAACTCTCACATGCATGGTGCAGGAGAAGGGCATGGAATAAGCCTGCATATCTCCCAACATTTCTGCACTGACCTGCCTGACAGACTCAAAGATCAGTGACTAAGCCTACATAAAAGTGTGGAGGGTAGGTAGGAAGCAAATAACTCCAGCGTCAGTCATTCCACCTCACAAACTTTCACAAATCGCATCTCATTAAATCAACATCAGTAATGGACAGCAACCCAAAACATCACACACTCTTCTACTGCGAGTCAAAGTGTAAAATGTAATCTGGCACATTCAATCCAAAATTGATACATGCTCTACATTCTGGTACAGTTTTCTAAGATTTACTCACCCATGAAAGACGGGCTAGTATTTACATTTTTTTAATTTGTGTTTTTGGTATGCATTATACCTCACACAAAGTATACCATCAAATGAAAACATACCTTCAATTTTAAATCATCATTTCATTACATGTACATACCTTAAAATCCAATTGAAAATACCACAAACTTCTAAAACTAGCAACTCGTCGATACAATAGCTTAAGACCTATACAAAACATAAAAGAAAAACAAAGACATTTAAATAGATTCATAGAGCAAAAAAAACTGCCCAGCGGACTCACTCATACAATTCCCAGAAGAATGTAACCTCGACTCCCACAACAGATTCTTTTCATCCCGTCTCCAGAATCGACAGTAACTCTCCCCCAATATCTATTACATGTTGAGGGTCGTTGAAAATGTTCATTAAACATGTTTTTCTAAAGCTGTTATTAGGGACAGTTGTTCAGTTGTTATCAATCTGTGCCATAAATCTGGAGTCACTACTGCGGACATTTAGTGCACAAACGTGCCAAGGAATAATACTCTATACGAAGCTGTGACTGTACACTCCATAACCAAGTGATGACGGGTCTCTAAACAATCTAGTTTACAGAGCCTACAGCGACGAAGTTCCTTCAGGATTTCCAATCGGGGACCAAAGATTTCCAATGTAGGAAGGCAAATGATCCTGAATTTGAAATAGGCTATCCTTCCCAACTGATACTGTTGTCCCATAGATCTGCCAAATAAAGATTGAGCGAGGTTAGGACAATAACTCAACCGTGGCACACTTCTTTATTCAGCGGTATCTCCCTAGAAAGATTCCTTCCTGTGTTCAACCTAACTCTGGCCACACTATTAGAGTGTAACAGCTCCAGCATCTTTAATAATCCAGCTTCTATACACCACAATCGCAATTTCCTCCACAGCATGAATATGTCCACGTTATCAAATGCGGAGGAGAGATCAAGTCCTGCAACATATAATGTTCTCCCAGTGCAACCCCCCGCTTGTGCCATGAAGGTTGATAAGGTCAGAACACTCTCTAAGGTCCCAATGCTCTTCCTGTATCCGGTCTGTAAGGGACTGAATCTATGGATGGACTCAGCCCACCTGGTTAAGTTGTGTAAAAAGACGGGCTAGTTGGTACAACTTCAGTTCATGTACTTAAAGCATTAACATTACTCACGCACAGTGTATCTAAGCACTAGGTGAACACTCAAGTAGAGACATCTGGAAGGTGTCTAATTCCTGTGTGGGGGCGAGGGGCCAGCAGGCCCCTCCCATCCTTCACGTCTCAGTACAAGACTCAGACTAAGTGCCTCCAGTAGTGGGTTCGCCCCTTACCCTTATGCAATGTTAACTTTGGGTTACATTTGCATAGATGGGACCACTGAGCAGGACACAGGGCATCCATTTTTGTACTCCATTTCGACTCCATCTTGGTGACCAGGCCTCACTGCGACAGTACTAAACGCTTCTCTCCCATTCCTCGCAGCGCCCAGGCGCAGGGCACATGGCCCCCACCCTCGTTCCCACTCCTACTGGAAAACTCTGCGGCTCCATTCTCTCGCTGAAGCCGGAGGTATTTGCAACAACTAATAAATGTAACACATCACTCTTCCTCTGAGATCACTGTCCTGCATGTGAACCGGCATGAACTAAGCCCATAGCTCATTCATCTCCAAAAAATGTGTCCTTGCCCCCACACTCTCGCCAGTGGAAACTTACTGCCATTCTGACCCTGTGTCCCTGCAGGTATTCCTTTCATGTACCAGACCACTGACCATGCCATGATGCCCACCCAGCAGACCCCCAACTAACATTAGACCCCTGCTGCAGTATATCGTGCCCAGTACTAACAAACTTCACATACCTAAGATTCTTGTAAGCATAAACCTACACTCTGGGTCATTGTATTATAGTAGTGAAGATGCCTAACCTATGACTTGTATAATCCAAAGGTTACAGATGATATAAATACCTGTGTGACTTTTATAGAGACATGACAAACTATTGAGAGTCTTTGAATCACTATTATTTAGTGCATGCATTATAGAGAATGTATTATGTTAGCTTAGATAGTGACCACCCTCCTTCACAGCGACCTGACCTTCACCCATCCGGAGCACAGATGTCTGACGTCCATCCTCCGCCAACCGAGCAACCAACCAAGAGGACGAGATGATGCCCACACCTAAGACACCACCCTGGCTGACCAATCCGAGTCCAACGTAGTATCATATGTTAGACGCATCATTGTACCTATAAAATGTACTGTAACATTAATTTTGCCAGAGCCTCTCAGAGATCTAGATAAACCTTTCCTTGAACTCTTGCAGCCCGCTCCCTTTTGCCTTATTCCCTGTCCGGGGAGTGTCTGTTTTATTTTCTTGCACGTGTAAGACAGGGAGGGCACAAACATTTGGTGACCCCATGCAATGTGATTTGGAGAGGTGCCTCGAGGCCGTGCCGTGCGGTGAGATCCGGGACGCCCCCCAGCAAAACCATCCCCTCCGCGGCCGACCAGCCTGTGCGCACTACAAGAAAGGGTCAAGGGTTCCTGGTTGACGAATACCCGACTGAAAAGCTGCTCGCCGAGGCAGGCCACGGCTTGGTTGGGGTGCGGACCTAACTGGGGTCGGACCGTGAACGGTGACCCTCGGATCACCTGACTGAACACATGAGTGCCGGTTGCAAAGGTTACCAAGGAAAGTTAAGGGGGAAATAGGAGGAAACAGGGGAACAGGTGGTAATGGGTTATAAGGAAGAGTAGGGCCTGTGTGAGTGATGATGAGGCTTTTCTGTTCTGTCCTTTATATGGCCATAAGGTTTCGTGAGAAGTGAAAAGAAGAAGAGAAGGAAGAAGTATCCTAGCCCGAACGGGGAAGAAGGCGGCGCCGCGTAGCATTGTCTCGTCCAGTGCAGATAATATAAGAGAAGATAAACAGAAAATAGTAGGGGTCTCGTATATTGAGTAGACTTGGAGTAGTTATTTAGAATATTCTTTTTCCTTGTAAGAAAGAGTTCTTGGGGAAGAGTAAAAGGGTGTAAGAAGTGGGGAGTGAATGAGAAGAGTAGGTGGAAAGGGGAAAGGTTTGGTAGCGAGAACAAAGAGGAAATAAAAGCGCGCATGTAGTGCATGTGCATGTTACGTGTTATATGTTTTTCCATGTCCTGTCTATTGTTTTGGTCAAGAGTATCAAAGTATTGTAATTGATTTATTGGTAAAGTGGTACACATGTGAAATTGAACTGTTGAATTTGGATCTGCAATAATTACAAAAGTAACAGTGAATGTTGATACATAAAAATTACTAGCCATTGAGAAACACTTGATATATTGTTGGTCTAAAGGAAAGGACAAGCGGGTGGAACGGGGATTAGGGGGAGAAAAACATTGTCATGGGGGGAATAACACCACTAGCTCATATTTGTCAACACCTTCCATTATACAGTGAAAAGATACAAAAGTACCATGATCAATGGTTGACAGAGATAAAAGGAGACAGTGTAATGCCAATTTGGCCAGAAGGAGGGTCATTTGATAAGAGAGTGTTAGATTTAGTGTCTATGCACTTGCTAGCAAGATATAAGGGGAAGCAGTTACAGAATAGAAGGGAAGTGCTGGATCTATGGCGAATGTTCGAGGAAGTGACCCCCACAGCAGAGGTAGGTAAAGAAGGACAAACTGAAAGACAAAAATCACAGGAAGAGGTAAGCGGAACGCCAAAGGGCGAGTGCACAACAACCACAGCTGAGGGTGATACAACCAAAATATATCCGTTAATGACAAGACCAGCAGTAGGATACAGCGAGCCCCTGTATAAACCGGCATGTCCCACCCCCACTCCCTCAAATGGAGCGGTAGCTACAGCACCACCACCCTATGATAAAGGAGGTCTGTATGGCCCAACGAGCGCACCTCCCATGAATTTAGCACACTTGACAGGAGAATTAGACCGCCAGTTAGCACATACACAAATGGAGATAACACGGCTGAGAGCACTCTGCGACAGGGGCCAAATGCGGCCTGGGGGAGGGGAGGTGCCTCCATTATCCGTAGCAGATCTCTCACCCCCACCAAGCATGACAGGGGAACTAGCACCAGCCACATCAGAGCCAGCACGATCCATATCGTCTCAAGAGACACACATACCACAAGGGCGAGAAAAAGAGTGGAGATCGGGGGAGTTCCTGTTCCATTTGAATGACAAACCAGTGAGGATTATACGCCCAACCACACCAGAAAGTGAGCGAGGGGAAGGACACAATGAGAATGGTGAGCAGGAGGAGGAAATAGAGGAAGTTTGGAGCGATCTAGACGAATACGAGGAAGGAGCGGCGGCCGTAGGGTCCCCACTACCGCATCATTTTGATGACATGGATCCACGATCACCCCCACGATGGCAGGGTAGATTAAGACAGCGAACAGGGAATATGTTGGTGAGCAAAGTCAAGAAGGGGATAGTAAGTAAAACAGGAAAGGAACATAAGTTAAAGATGCCACTGATACATAAGGGAGCAGGTAGGCCGCACTATATCCCATGGGCCCAAATGGACAAAAATAACTTGTTGCAAGTTCTCCCTCCACTATCGGGAGGAGCTGGGAAATGGATACACGCATTCGAAAACCACACGGCAGGGGTGCCACTGGCAATAGGCGATGTAAAAAGTTTGTTAGTATCGGCAGTCGGCAATCAGGCAGCTGCAGTATGGGAAAAGGCGGGATTCCCAGGAGTAACAATGAGTTGTGACCGCCACGACGGATCACCGTTCAACAACGTTCGAGCGCAAGTATGGGACGCATTGCGGCGTACGTTTCCAGACATTCCAGATTTACATTTAGTGATGCAGTGTACAATGGAGGGAAATGAGGATCCTACGCAATTCATACTACGGGTGCAAGGTTTATGGAGACGCGAAACTGGCACAGCGTGGAATCAGTCCACCGCCTTGCTCTATTTTATCATCAAAAAGGGGCTTCCAAAGGAGGTACAGAAGGCGTTGGATAAAATAGCTGGGATAGAAGCCAAGGGTTGGCCTGAGATTCAGAGTATAATTGTACACCACTGCAGGAGGATCAAAGAGAGGGAAAAGGAGATAGCACAGAAAAGGTTGTCAGACGAAGCGAAACTAGTGCAGAACAAATTGGTGAAGGTCGCCACCGTAAACACCAGCGTAGCAGCAGATAGAGAAAACGAGGGGGACGAAGAAGCGGGAAGTAGGCCAGTGACAATAGCAGCATTGCGGACGGCAGGAGAACAAGGACCGTGGAACGGAGAGGATTCATACAGACCGGCAAGAGGAAGAGGTGGGTACCGTGGCCAGAGAGGAGGATTTGGGGGAATGGGGAATAGAGGATTTGGTGGGCAGGGGATGAGAGGAGGATTGCAAGGGTCTTGTTGGAATTGTGGGAGATGGGGACATTATTGGAGGGATTGCAGAATGGGGCTGCAGCCCATAGAAAATGAACAAGGATGGGGATGCCCATACCCAGGTAGCCCCTATGGGTTACCAATGGGAGGGGGAAGACAACAAGACCAGTGCTATAACGAACCCAAAATGCAGCAAAGACAGCCACCCACACAACCACATCACAGCGCACAGCAACCCATGGCGAGACAAAACACTGTAGGCAATGTAAATAGTAACTGTTTCTCAACGGCTGCAAATGGCACACCTGCACCATTTCGCGGCTTGACAGTGGTCGGAGACAATGTCTTTTCAGTAACAGGGCAAGAAAGGTATGCAGACTAGGACAGCCCACAGGGAACACTTGCGTGTCCAGTCCTATCCACCACCCTACGTGCAGAAGAGGAACCACTAGTGGGGGCCGAGATAGGAAACAAGCAGTTTATCTTCATGGTAGACTCGGGAGCAGAAACATTATGTTTTATGGAAGGCCGGTTTCCACTCTCAGGCAGGAATTTGGAAACGCAGGGGTTCTCTGGGGCTATTTTAAATGTTCCTTACACTAAAGATCTTGATATAACGGTAGGGGGGAAAACCGTGCACACACCCTTACTGTACCACAAAGACGCGCCAATCAATTTACTGGGCAGAGATTTGCTAAGCAAATTGAACATGACCATTTTGTTTACTGAGCGGGGAATAGTGTGCTCCACCCCAGGAGTATGCCCAGTACGAGCGATGTTGATGATAAATACAGTGAGGAATGAAGTTGTGGTGCGAGGGATACCCATTGACATAGACATGTTTATTTATGGCATCAAAGTATTACCCCGAGTGGTACCAGAGATAACGAAAAAGGAATCGAGAACACCATCAGATTTTATATTCCATCCAATTGCACACACAGATGTTGTGCCAGGCACAATCATGTCCATAGACATCGAGGCAGTTCAAGTATCAAGCAAACACATTGTGGTCATAGGACTGGACGCGCATGGGTGTGAGTGGAGAACTGTGTTATGCAATGCTAAGAGACATAACTGAGGAGGAATTATTTACTGACAATGAAGATGATGGAGAGATAATAATGGAAATAAGCATACCATACCATGTGACATCATGATTCAGTACAGAGAGGTACACAACCCACTTATGGCCAGCATTAATGCTCCGCCGACAATATTTGAGGAAGACATGGCAAAGGTGGCACCTGAAATTTGGACTACAGGCCCTCACGATGTAGGATTACGCCATGAGGCGACACCAATAAAGATAAAACTAAAACCAAGTGCCATACCACCACGAGTGAAATAATATCCCATATCCAGAGAAGCAGAAGAAGGGATTAGGGAAACAATAAATGCACTCCTAAAACAAGGTATTATAGTACCGTCAAACTCCCCCTGTAACACAGCTATCTTCCCAATCAAAAAAGCAAAAGGAGGCGCGTGGAGGATGATCCAAGATCTCCGCCCACTCAATGACGTCATCCAAAAAGAGTTCCCATTAGTGCCTAACCCGGCATCAATACTGTGCAGCATACCCAAAGAATCCACATGCTTTACTGTGGTGGATTTGAAGAACGCTTTCTTCTCCATACCACTCGACCCAGGCTCACAGTACCTGACAGCATTCACACTAGGAAACAACAGGTATGAACATCGCAGACTCCCACAGGGGTATTGCAAAAGCCCCAGCATTTTCAACAGAGTATTGCATGAAGATATTGGAAACATAGATGTAGAGAGCACCATTGTACAATACTTAGACGATTTACTCGTCTGCAGCCCCACAGAAGAAAAGTGCAGAGAAGAGTCGATAACACTATTAAATGTGTTGGCTGCAAAGGGGTATAAAGTGGACAAAGGAAAATTGCAATACTGCCTGGCCGACGTTGTATACCTCGGACAGCTAATATCAAAAGATGGGAAACGAATACTCCCAGACAGGGCAGCTGCTATACGCAACATGATCATACCTAAAACAGTTAAAGAAATGCAAAAAGTCCTCGGTATATGTAATTATTGCAGAGCATGGATCCTTGATTACGCAGCATACACACGCCCACTGCTACAAGCATTGAAAGAAGCACAGAAGAATAGGGCCCCAATAAAATGGACACATGACATGATGGCACAGTACTTTAGATTAAAAGACCGCATTGCGGATGCTCCAGTACTTGCGAACCCAGATTATGAGAGGGAATTTTTCTTATTTTCACACTGCAATGGAACACTGATGACAGCAGTGCTTACACAGAAAACATCATTAGGACACAAACCATTAGCCTATTACAGTGGAACATTAGATGCAGTGATGCAAGGACACTTCGCGTGCGAACAGTCCCTCGCTGCAGCAGCTTTCGCCATTGAAAAAAGCGTGACAATAGTGATGGGATGTTCAGTAACACTGTATGCAGAACACTCATTATTTGCAATTCTTGAGAGGTCAAAATCAACTTAAATAACACAGAGAGCAACAGCGTATGAGATAATAATTTCGAGCCCCAACATGCACGTTGTCAGGTGCAAAACAGTAAACCCAGCAACATTTATCACAGAACCATGCACCACAGAGAACATGCAGGAACACAACTGCGCCACCTATGAAGGGGAGGGCAACGACATTCCCAAAGCGAGCGAAAACCCCCTGAAGGAAGGAGAGATATATTTCATAAATGGGTCAGCATCGATAAACCCTGAAACGGGGGGAAAGCATGTAGGGATGGCCATAGTACGCATGGAGGAAGATGGCTATGAAACAATTGTCCAGAGGCGCCTCCCGTCCCATTACTCCGCACAAGCAGCAGAATTAACTGCATTGATTGGCGTACTGCATACAACCAGAGGATGCACAGTAACAATATACTCAGACTCAGCATACGCGGCAACCACAGTCCATTCAGGTCTATCCCGCTGGCGTAGGAGGGGGTTCAGAATAGTGGATGGCTCACTAGTACAGCACGCCGCACTATTGACTGAGTTGATAGATGCATTAGCAGAACCATTGGTAGTGGCAGTGGTGAAATGCCAGGCCCATACCAACAACACAGACGCGGTCTCATTGGGAAACGCGGCAGCCGACGCAGCAGCGAAGAAGGCCTCGTATTTCAGTACAACACCAACAATCGGATGCGTTATAAAATCAACCATTACAGAGCCATTGGAAGAGGGGTACAGTAACACACCAATAGCGCAGATAATAGAACTACAAAGGAGAGCACCACAGGAGGAGCAAGAATTGTGGAGCAAACGGGGGTGCAAACAATCAGCCACAGACCTAATTTGGAGACAGGAGACAACAGGAAAGGTAGTAATGCCAGTAGAGTTGCTAGAGGTAGCATTCCAACAGCTGCACTTCCCAGCCCACGTAGCAAAACAACATATTTCCGCAGACATCCAGGAACATTGGTTTGTCCCCAATTTACAGGAACATTTGTCAAAATTTATAGTAGAATGCACAACATGCCAAACATACAATTCAGGAATGACATTGAGAACACTGCTTGGTACCCTGCCACGACCAGTAGGACCATTTAGAGAACTACACATAGATTACGCTGACATGGGGGAGCGATGTAACGGAGCAAGGTATTTAATTGCAGTGGTATGCCCCTTTTCCAGGTGGGTGGAAGCGGGTCCATGTGCCCACCCAGACGCGAAGTGTGCGGCGAAGTTCCTGGTGCGAAAGGTCTTCTCTCGATGGGAGATATGTGATGTGATAAGATCAGACAACGGCACACACTTTGTGAATGACCTTTTCAAAGAAGAGACGTCACTCTTGGGGGTGAAACACAAACTGTGTTCCATTTATCATCCGATAGCGAATGGAGTGGTGGAAAAGATCAACGGATTGCTCAAGAGTAAACTATCAAAATTGTGTAATACGCTGAAGAAGAACTGGCTGTATTGCTTACCCCTAGCACTGTTTCAACTCAGAAGTCAACCATGTAAAGATCATCATCTGAGCCCCCATGAAATTGTCACTGGGAGGCGAATACATACACCACTCTCCCCGATTAGGAGAACATCAGATGGACAAAGGGCTGCCACAGCGCTGGTCAGGGAATTTATGGAATACCTGACCCAGTTAACGCGCGCAGTACGTATATGATAGTATCATTGTTTAAGTGTTCTGTTAATGTAATTTTCTTTTATGCCTGTATATATGTATGTTATTATTGCAACCTTGTACAAAGTGCGCCCTGCTGCCTCCGGGCCTGATGGTTTGCGCGTTATAAATAAAACAAATACAAATACGCAGGATAGCGCGACAGATGGCACCACCTTTTACTGAGAATGTGGCAACTGATACTACCACAAGAGCCACAGACAGCCCAAGTGGGCCACTAATGCCAGGAGCACGGAGTTTTGTGAGAAGATGGAATTCACCCAGGTTTCACGGCCCTTATGAGGTTATATATAGTACACCCACTGCAGTGAAAGTCAAGGGATTGAAATATTGGGTGCACTTATCAAAGGTGAGGAGGGCACACAATAGTACAATCCCCCAGGACGAACAGGAATGTGCTAGTAGCACTACAAATGAGATTGAGAAGTAATGGCAAAATTGTTTGACAAAAAGGAATATGCAAAAGACAAAAGTTATAATATACGCCTTGTTTTCTCACAATCTCTCTCTCTCTCTCTCTCTCTCTCTCTCTTTCTCTCTGTCTCTCTGTCTCTCTCTCTCTCTCTCTCTCTCTTTTCACAAAGGACTTAATAAAAATAGATGTGTAATAAAAACAAGCAAAAGCAAATGTTGATCAAGTATGAAACTGAAATGTAAATACATGTATATATTGTGGTGACTTAACAAATTTGTATCGCCCCTCCAGGTGACAAATGGCCCAACGAACCTCAATCGCGGAGAATCAATTAATGCTAGATAGCAAGAGGGATGCCATTAGGGATAATAGATTTAGCAATGTTGAATGCATTTTAAAATTTGCTGCAGTATTGTTTTCAGTAATGTTGTTTTTTATGGCCTGGTACTACACACTTCTATCTTTGGTTAATGACATGCACAAGGGGGGGAGCGGGGCTAACTTAATAAGAGAAGGCTCGAACTTGATATGGACTGGAGTAAAGACAATGTGGAAAGAAACATATGACATTGATGCTAATGGTACAAATGTAATGTAACCTCCAGAACACGCCACCGCAGGCCCAACAAGTGTCTCTTGTTACTTCCAAATATAAATATGAGTAATGATGATGAACTTAATGAATATGATGGCGATTATTATTGGCCAAATGATGTAACTAACACAATTATGCATGCACAGACAACCATACACCCTACCTCATATCACGCTGCTGCCACTGATGAGTATACACATGCCATATTGAACAACAATGACACAGCCTGGGCTGGAATGTTTCCAATACATTACAAAAAAGTGAGAAACAATAAGGAGGGAGGGAGAAGGAGAAGAAAAAGGGGGGCGGAAGGGAGAAGATACACCATTTATCATGACCTGGGGTTAGATGAAATAGAAGACCCCCGCCACCCTGATCAATCAAATAAATGGTATTCAGACATGAGTGCCATGGCGAAGCAAGCAACAAATTAAAGCTGTTACGTCTTTTCACTCATCCCGCATGCATCAGGAACACCGAAATTGTTAGTACCCCAGGAAGTACCCTTGTCGGAGGCCCAATGTTTGATTCATTTGGTTTTGTGCAGGATAAAAAGCACCTTCCAAGCGCACATCGTCACAATGGAAAAAATTGGAAAATGAGAGAACATGCACAAGCAAGCGCCAAGGAGTAATTTGCCTTAAGGAGCCATTTCTTGTCATCAAAGGGACGAGGTATGCAGAAAATAAATGGCACAAGGAAACTATCGAATGCAAAGCAGCAGCACTACGAGGGCTATCCAATGACGCCTTCCAATGGATAAAAGAAGTATGTGCCCCCATCTGGTCGCAACATGTCACAAAGCTAACGTGGGTCACAGCGCTGGGAAAAGCTATCAAAATACAGAAAGAGGTACCCTATGAACTGTGTTTTCATGGGGAAGGAAGAGTGAACATGCGGGAAACAAAGAAATGCAACAAGACGGTAATCATACCTGACATGAAGAAAGGCACCGCTGCACTAATGGACATGTACTGGACTTGCGGCAAACAAGCCTATCTACACCTCCCAACAACATGGAGAGGTACTTGTGCCTTAGCCACCCTCCATACAGCCCTGATGGTAATACCAGAAAGCCATATCCAAGGAATGACGGGAGAATCAGCTGGCATATCGGCAGCAGGGCAATCGGCTGAACCATCGACAGCGCCCGAAATAATGATAACAGATGCTCCAGGTTACGAACTTTTGTCAGAATATGAACTGAAGAAAAAACAATCACAAAGTAAAAGATCCTCCAACTATATCTCATCCGAATCATCGAAACTCCTTGCTGAGATCCCGCAGAAGTACAAGCTCTTTTCATCAGCAGAGACAATTTTTCGCCTCACTCCTTGTTCCGGGACTCCAAGCACGAACAAACACCAAATGGTTGCAGATAGTGCGCTGGGAGCTCATCCAACTGGCTAACGACACTGAAGAAGGGTTCAACGTTATAAAAATAGAGCTCCCTGCACTGCGCCTAATGACAATGCAAAACAGATATGTCCTAGATCTACTCACGGCAATGGACGGTGGTGTTTGCTGAAAAATTGGGGGGGCGTGTTGTACGTTCGTGCCAACTGAAGATGCTGATAACGGGACACTCTCACATGAGATAACAGCAGTACACAATTTAGTAGAGAGGATGAGAACAGAAGGAGGCGCATAGGAAAGCACATGGTTTCGACAATCTATTCGGCTGGATACCATCATGGGTAAATGTGGCAATGAAACAACTCGTCCCCATCATCGTCTTTGTGCTCCTATTCTGTGTGTGCCAACTGGGACTCCGGTGCTGTGAAAAGAGCATGCCTACTTCGGCTATGATGATGGTAACAATGGGCCGACCGACAACGGTAGCTGCTATGATAGATGCACAAATACAAACAGGGGAATACACCACACCGCAATTACAGGATGACAGCCATTTACAGGCAATATGGGGACAGGGTTGATCATTTGCATCATACAACGATAAAAGAACCAAGGGAATTGCAATGGTACAGAGAGGTATGGGTGGACTTAGATGGAGATGGTGGGATCTACTTGATGTGTACACTGGACGAATATGCAAGAAGGGGGAATAGCTTGAGAAGCCTATGCAGGGCATGGATGCCAATAAAGGGTACCCCACCATGGGACGAAGCAGTTGCGGAAGCTGAGTATTACCGAAGGGAGAACGAAAAGAATAAAAAATAAATATTCGTTACTTTAGATGTAACGAAAGGGGGCTTGTGTGGGAGTGAGGGGCCAGCAGGCCCCTCGCATCCTTCACTTCTCAGTACAAGACTCAGACCAAGTGCCTCCCGTAGTGGGTTCGCCCCTTGCCCTGATGCAATGTTAACTTTGGGTTACATTCGCGTAGATGGGACAACTAAGCAGGACACAGGGCATCCATTTTTGTACCCCCTTTCGACTCCATCTTGGTGACCAGGCCTCACTGCGATAGTAGGAAACGCTTCTCTCCCTTCATGGCCCCCACCCTCGTTCCCACTCTGACTGTAAAACTCTGCGGCTCCATTCTCACACTGAAGCCGGAGGTATTTGAAAAAACTAATAAATGTAACACATCACTCTTCCTCTGAGATCACTGTCCTGCATGTGAACCCGGCATGAACTAAGCCCATAGCTCGTTCATCTCAACAAATCTGTCCTTGCCTCCACACCCTCTCCAGTGGAAACTAACTGCCATTCTGACCCTGTGTTCCTGCAAGGTATTCCTTTCATGTACCAGACCACTGACCACGCCATGATGGCCACCCAGCAGACCCCCAACTAACATTAGACCCCTGCTGCAGTATATCGTGCCCAGCACTAACAAACGCCACATACCTAAGATCCTTGTAAGCATAAACCTACACTCTGGTCATTGTATTATAGTGGTGAAGAAGTCTAACCTATGACTTGTATAATCCAAAGGTTACAGATGATATAAATACCTGTGTAACTTTTATAGAGACATGACAAACTATTGAGAGTCTTTGAATCACTATTATATAGTGCATGCATTATAGAGAATGTATTATGTTAGCTTAGATAGTGACCACCCTGCTTCACAGCGACCTGACCTTCACCCATCCGGAGCACAGATGTCTGACGTCCATCCTCCCGCCAACCGAGCAACCAACCAAGAGGACGAGATGATGCCCACACCTAAGACACCACCCTGGCTGACCAATTCGGGTCCAACGTAGTATCATATGTTAGACGCATCATTGTACCTATAAAATGGACTGTAACATTAATTTCGCCAGAGCGCTCTCAGAGATCTAAATAAACTTTTCCTTGAACTCTCGCAGCCCGCTCTCTTTTGCCTCATTCCCTGTCCGGGGAGTGTCTGTTTTATTTTCTTGCACGTGTAAGACAGGGAGGGCACAAACATTCCCCAGATCATCCTCATGTTCCAGACTTCTGTGGGGGCCCATCCTGTAGGGTCACTGAGTCCTGTTTATAGGTTTTCCTGCAGGAGGTTGATTATTATGTTGCTGGACATTCCATATGCGATGACATCAGGATTGATACTCCCTGTCCAGAGAAGGGTGCTTGTGGCCTTCTGGGATCTCTGGCAAATCATTCAGCACATCAACATCCTCTGAACAAGACCCTTTAAATGGGAGGTTGTGGTTCTACCTCCTCACCATCTCTGGGTCTTGAAGAAATGGGTGTGGCATCATTGCTTTTTTAGATAACGGGCATAATAGTAGCTGATGGACCCTCACCTTCATTGCTCAATTCACATTGTTATAGCTCTGTCATCATACCAATCAGTCTGTCAGGTCAATAAGCCTAGCTTTCTGGCACCAAGGTCCCGGGCCAAGGTTCCTTGCCAGGGGCTCTACCTTGGCTTACTCATTTATAGTCTCACTTCAGAAGGCTTGGGGGCCACACAATGCAGCCAATCTGGTTTTGTATGTTGAGGGTCCTTGCCCCACCTAGGGAGAGAGAGCCCTGAGCCATAGGCCTTGGGCATGTTTGAAATCTACATTGGCCTGAAATAGATATAGTCAATTCAATGTCTACTCAACTTATACCTCCCAGGTTTTTTCTGCTGTTACCCCTTGGTCTCCCAGATGCAAAACTGCAGAGCTACACACGGCCCTGTAAGGTGAAGCATTTCCAGGTGCTATCCGGACAGCTGTCCAATTAACAGCAGAGTGATTTCAAACTCCCAGGTCTCAGAGTCAGAACAGGTTAACCCTTTGTACTCAAGTCAGCAGCTCACCCTTGCTATTAGTCTTTCAAGAAAAACACAACAGATTGTGGAAGGTGGTATCTGGGTGTTAAATCCACCCAGATACCACCAAACTGAATTACTGTAACCGCCACCTTGGTCCAGCGATATTACTGCCAGATTACAAGTGGAAATGGTGGTGTAAATCTCCGTTTTCTTTTAGTACATAGGACTCCATGGGACTTTTTTTTAGCAGATTTACTGCAGCAGTAATTCCACCCCGATAATTCAGCTGATATTTCAGCAGAGAGTTGGAGGATTGCATGACAGAGCGGGAATATTGGCAGTAATTCCGTTACCGCCATACTGATAATGAGGCCGCCCGGCACATGCCAGTTTGCCTATATGAATCATGTGCCTTCTGATGCATTAGTTCCCTTGAAACCCCAGTTGAAGTCTTTTCCCCACAAACCACCTTTTACTCATCAACCACGTCTCCAGATTTACATGTCACTGAGTCTAGTTTCAGTAGCCAGGCCCTCAAATTCTGGAATCATCTTTCTTTAAAAATGATTATTGGTACGCTCTTCTTAGTTTGCAAAGTAATTAAAATGTACCTCTCCTCTGGGTCCTTCGCTAAAAACCGTCCAAACCACCGCCGCGCCCCTAAACACTTGAACTCACATTGGACTCGGGACAAGAAGCAACGAGTCCAGAAATAAAACACATTTCATGTATTTATAAAACATAAAAATATACCTTCACTCTCCCAGGCCACCCACTTAAACACAGCTTTACCAAATATACCATTCCCAGCCTTATGAAGAGATGAAAGAAGGATAATCAGAGCCACAAGTGTTGTGTTTTTAAAAGTAAAAAAGAAAACTCGATTTTCAGCTTGAGAGCAGGTGTCTGTTGAGAGTCGCGTTCTGTTTTTTCTTAGCATTGTGGGCTTCATAATCCTGGATTTATAATGAGACAATCCAAAACTAACAGTGCCAGAACGCAAAGAAAATATAGGACTGGCCCAGCATCTACGGTGGGACGCCATTTTGCTGGCTGGCAGCCCAGGCTACTTGGAAGTCACATTGTCCTCAGCAAAGGAGAGCTGGCAGTGCCACTGGACGCAATCCCATCCCCTCTCACCTTGCTTCAAGGCACAGCAGGGCATCTTGGGATCTATGCAGGCAGACCACGGCAGCATCACGATGGTGAGGAGGGAGGAGTCATGAAAGCTATCTGCTGCTGAAGTGCAAAGAAAAGTCAAACGATTTCCACAGAAGGTACGTAAAGTAAAAACGTGAATCATACTGGTCGACTAGATTTGTTAAATCTGGTCTTTCGGTTATGCAGTGATAACGCCAACTATGTCTGGTCATGCGCTCTGTATGCATTTTGGTGCATGGTCACATAGTAAAGTACGCAACAACAAAAAACAGTGTGCAACCAAAAATAAATTGCTCTCTTACACATTAATAATAAAGGTTAATCATGATCAAACTCAATAGCACGGATTTCATTGACTTTAGGATTGGGACAATTCTGCCTTGATTCAAATCCATAACCTGTATGTTACACAGTTACCTCTGCAGCAGATACAATATTCGGCACATTTTCCGGCAGATACAATTTCCGGCACACCTACATTCCATTTCACACATGAAGGACAGAACAATGGCGATGAGGATGGGATGCCAGTAAATGCAACTCTGTTGCCTGAAAATTCCTGACACCTGAACTTCTGAGGCCTTCACAGGGACCGCCCCACTCCACAATGTCAGAAGGTGAGCTGATTGAAGAAGATGCGCATGGTGGAGCAGCTTTTCGCCGACCTGGGCCATTTGACATGGCTGATAAGCCCTAGGACCTCGCTGGGAGAAGTGGATAAGAAGATTTGAAAACTACCTGCATGCATATGACGAAACTGCGTCTGACAAATTCGCCAGAAGGCTGCTAGTGACCGTAGTTAGAGATGAGATGGAAGACCTCTACCCACGTTGCCTCCAGAGGAAGTTAAGACTTATCCAGGCCTCAAAAAAGCACTGAGCGCATATTATGACCATCACTGCAACATCGACCATGAAAGACACCTTTTCAACACAACGTGACATCTGGGGGGTGAATCGGTGGACGCCTTTGCAACTCGTCTTCACAAGTTGGTGGCGCACTGCGAGTTTCACACATTCTCGAATGAAGAAGCCATTAGACTGTGAATTATAGGAGGCTGTCTGTCAATGTCATTTAGGAAAAAGTTGCTCTGAGAACCTCTCCCGCTGGCTACCATATTGCAAATGGCCAGAACAGAGTGCAGGGCGGACGCACAAACTTTGCAAATTGAAACTTGTAAGGTGCCCAGGAAAAAGGAAATATATCAAATATCATCATCGGCAGAAGGGGGACCCAAAGGCAGCCCCACGTCCTGAGGACCTGTGTCATCTGGAAGATGTTATCGATGTGGTCTTCAGTTTCCCCATCAAGTGGTGAAATATCCCACATTTGGTCATGTGTGCACCAAGTACGGCTGGGAAAAACATCTAGCTGTCTAATGCAATGCTCCGCCTGGATGATCGCCGGCGTACAGATTTACGCCATCCAAGCAAGAGTTGTTCGCATGCAGCAGTGGTCCAAGGAGAGATGCCAGTGCGAGGCGAGACATGGTGCGCCACATGAGACAAGTGATGGGAAGGTCTCCTTGGCTCTCACCCTCCAGAGAACCAACTCAGCGTGATTACGCCTACACGATGAACGGCATGAGGCCCCTGCCTGAAGGTGACCTCAACCTACTTGCCATTCCTCATCAACACCGGCACTACCCTGAACATTATGTGTGTGTCAGAATACCACAAAATGACATCCCCGCCATGGCTATGTCCGTCTGACATTAATTTTTTTCAGTGAGCAGTGAGAGAGCCGGTGCAAAACCATGGGAAATTCTCCACATCAAAGAGAAAAGCACTCAAGCTGAGTTTCACATGCTTCAAGGAGAAGTTACCAGGAGCAACCTACTTAGTCGCCACACAGCCATTGTATGGAGATTGTGGCAGTAACATACAACATGTAGTCCAGGTTCTCTGCCAGACAACTGTTTCTGACACTGTTGGAAGGCATTGGGTGCCTGAAAGGAAGTCCTGTGGCAATCCACATTGATGAATCAGTACCACTGGTTGCTCAACACCCGAGGAGGATTCCGGTGCACCTGCAACCACTGGTGGAGGAAGAAATACAATGCCTATTCAACAACAGCATAATAAAACCGGCTGATGGCCCGACTCCATGGGTATCTCCCATAGTAGCTGTTCCCAAGAGAGGGTCCACCAACAAGATAACCATATGTGTCGACATGCGTCAGGCAAACAAGGCAATCTGGCACGAGAGGCATCCCGGAATGCACTTGGATGATATTATCAGCCTACTAAATGGAGCAAAGGTGTTTCAAAACTTGACCTGAACAAAGGATATCATCAGATTGTGATAGATTAACAATACAGGTGTATCACCACATTAGCCAGGCCGATTGAACTCTTCAGATATAAGACACTTAGGGGGTCATTCCGAGTTTGGAGGTAAGTAACATCCCTTACCGCCATGGCGCAAATAGCGTGTCCGTGCTGGCATCAGTCCGCTAATAAAGGACTATTACGACTTTGCGGGCACGAGCTTTGCGCCATAGCGGTAAGGTAGCTAGCGCCATGCCGCAAAAGGCTCCCAAAAAGTCCTTACCAGCATCAAGCTAGGCGCAGATTACACTACCGACATAGTCCAATGCGCCATTAGCGGTGACTGTAAATAGCGGTGACCATAATTAGCGGACACTGCTATTTACGGTCACCGCTAAATAGCAGAACCGGAAATAGCGTCATTGCACAGGAATGGAAGGAGAACGGCGGCCATCTTCAAAAACACAATCCATTGCCATCCTCAGCACACAGGACCCCCGGGACTGCTGATCGACTGATAAGTACCTCCTACAAGACAAGAATGCCTAAAGCTCTGAAGAAGGAATCTGCCCGCCTTAGAAAGGAAAGATTCAATCAGGACCAACTCCAGATGCTCGTGGACACTGCATGAGCATGCAAGCACAGTCTTCAGCAGCAACATGAGGAGAGAGGCAGTGCTACGTAAAACAGAGATCTGGGCACTTGTTGCCCAGAAGGTTAGTGCAGTGGGCAACACACCCTGCACGTTGAAAGACTGCCGTAAGTTGTGGGATGATCTGAGCCTAAGGGTGCTCAACATATTATCGGTCAATCGCACCCAGGCCATGGAAACTGGAGGATGACCTAGATCACCCATAAAGCTCACCCCGTGGGAGGATACATGTGCAAGTATGATTAGGTCTGAATCGATTGAAGGCGTAGGTGAGATGGAGTGTGGCGCCACGACATCTGCTGATGGAGGTGAGTGTCCAAAGTAAACACTGCTAAGCCAAATCTGATGAAAGTCAATGCCAATGTCTGTCCAAAGAGTCACACTATGGTCGGTCACACACACACTCCCTGTAAAGTAGGCCAAAGCTACTGAGACACATGCTGATGCCTGCTGCAAGGCTATATCGTACATGACACATATCACACAAAGTAGGAAAGTCCACGAGGCACACAGCGTGCATTACCAAAATAGTGAGCATGTCAGACAGCACTGTTCCTGGTCAACATGAGTGATGCCGACATATGGCTGCATTTACCACCCATGTATGAAATGACGTGCCCTTCCCAACACAAATGCCTATTACCCACAATTGTGTGGATGAGCAATTGTCCAAATGTATGTATGATGCCTATCCAAACATCACTCATGCCATCCCTCCCTTGCACCCCCACAGGCAGTGAGCATGACAGCGAAGAGCAGGGCACCACCTCTGAACAGGCCACACCCAGTAAGAGGTCCCAGGAGGACAGCAACTTTCTGTCAACCTCCAGGGGACAAGCCAGGGGGTGCCGTGTCCCAGCACCCAAGCCAGCACAGGTACACATTGCACCTGTACCACCAAAGCCCGTGGAGGGCACAGCACCACCACCCCCCCCACCCACTGTTCTGCCTGGAGACACCTGTGAGACACCCCATTCGGAGGAGTCCAGTGTGGCTGGGGAGGTGGCAGCCACGGCACCCCTCACAGTGGAAGACAGCCAGGAGGACATCTGGGGCACCATGGAGGATGATACAGTGGATGTGGTCCATACCCCAACCCAAATTGCATCCGCCAGGCATCTACGAGCGATACCGTGAACACCAACACCCCAGAGCAGTTTGGCCATGACCACACCCAGGGACATATCAGTCCAGTATTCAGTGTTGGGGAGGATGAGCAGGCTGGGCATGCCAGCCAGATTTCCAGCACACCCACAGGTGCAGCTGCAGGACCACAGCGGGCTGACGTGCTCACTGCATTCATCCGAGAATTTGTACAGGACAACCATCAGGCCAGAGAGGAGTGGCGAACAGAGTTGTCAGCAATGGGCCGGTCCTTTACGGACAACACCAACCACCTCTGCGAGGAGGGGTCGGCCCTCCGCCAGGTGCTAGGGCGCACCGCTGATGCCTTGGAGGTAGGTCGTCCCGCCCCACAACCTCAGCAGGAGGCCACACTATCCTCCAGCAGTTCAACCCAAACCAGCCCGCTCTGCCGGTCGGTTCATGCACTGCACCGACGGGACATGCCACCCCCTGGCTCTGGGAGTGCCGAGTGAATGTTATGGCAGCTTCATGTAGGCTTTGTGGACTCAATGGGACTTGTGTGGGGGAGTTGTGGGGGGAGCAAGAAGGGGGTATGGTGTGTGGGGGAGTTGTGGGGTAGGGGGTGAGGGTGTGTGGGGGAGTTGTGGGGGAGGCGGAGGGGGTGAGGGTGGTGGAGGGTTTTGTCACTTACATTAATATTGTTACATTCAATACACCAGTTGTGTAAAAAAGAAGACCTGAGTGGACATTCATCATTGCGCATGTGTCATTTAATCATTCACAGTGCATAGTGTACATGTACACCCACACCCAGTGACCTATGTCCAAACATTATGTCACCCTCTGCTGACATGTGTGTCAGAAATATTGTGTGATCACTGACTGCCGCACAGCACGTCCCTCCTGTGCATCGGCACCGTGATGATGTTCTGCCACATCTTCTTCCTCCCCTTCATCATCATCAGGTGGTAGCAGTTCCATGTCAGGGGGCAGGGGCACGTTCCGGCAGATGCACATATTGTGCAGCATTACACATGCCATGGTGATCTTGGCCACCTTCTCATGCCTGTAGAGAAGTGCCCCATCCGACCGGCTGAGGCAGCAAAATCGTGCCTTCAACAGGCCAAAGGTCTGCTCGATGACCACACTTGTATGGGTATGGGAACCATTGTAGTCCTCCTCGTGCCTGTTCTGTGGGTTTCGGACAGGGGTGAGGAGCCACAGCTTCAAGGGATAGCCACTATCACCTGTATGAGAGAAAGATGAAGGTAAATGTCAGGGGAATCATGAAGGATAACTGTACTAGTCACACATGCCTGCAGGTTATGGCTGCCCATATGCACATGTCCCTGGATGCATTGCCGCCATTTACTGTCCCTCCATGTGTCTAATGGTGTGGGTTTCATCTTCAAGATGATGGTGTGCACTGACATCTAGTTGCACATGCATGGTGTATGCATACAGCTGTGTAAGTGTCAAAATACTAAGGTGTTGTGTCCTGTGAGTTTTGGCAGTAGTCTGTGCAATATTGGGCAATCAGCATTGGCATTCCCATGGTGACATGCAGCACTCCTGTGATTGTGCCGGCCCTGTGCCAGACAGTGGATTCCCTAGTAGATTCAGTATGATGCACACCCAGGGATGCTTGTCCTGTGTGGTGATATGCTGGAGACATTAACATGGTGCATATGCACCACATGGTGCAGGATGGCGTTACAGAGGGTGAGGGTCGCTGATGGGTGGTGCACGTGTCGTGGGATGTGGGGTGGTTTCCTGTTAGTCATGTCGTGATAGGTGTGGACCTTACTTCATTCATATGGGATTTGTGTGTCTTGTTCGGTATGTGATGGTTTGGGGCACAATGTTTAATGATGTGCACATCGTGCAGTCACATCAACATCGGCAGACTGGTGGTGGGTGCATCTCTCCCCCCTTTTCAATGCCCTGTGCCAGTCCTGCTACTTACCAAGCAGCCAGGTACGTCGTCCAGCATGTCGCTCCATGAAGCATGGTAGCGTGGAGTTCCGCAGGACCAAAGAGTCATGAGTTGATCCGGGATATCGGGCACAACAATGTGTGATGATCTTGCTGGCGTCGCATACCATCTGCACATTGATGGAGTGGTATTTCTTGCGGTTGCGGTACACCACCTCCATGGCATGCAGAACCACCAGCTCCAAGTGGATGCAGTCGAGGGAACCTACACAATTTGGCCTGGGGAGTCCGTGGAAGGGATATGTAGTCCCTTGTGTGCTTGAGGAGGGCATCCAGCACTTGGTTCAGGATCCGGGAAAATAAGGGTTGTGATATGCCATGCATGTGCCCCACTGTGCGCTGGTAGGTGCCTGTGGCAAGGAAGTGGAGCACAGACACTACCTTCAGTAGAGGGGGGATGGTCGTGCGTATTTCAATGAGGCTCACTATGTCATCGTGTATCAGGTCCACTATGGTGGTGATGGTGTCCCAGTCCAGACGGTACAGGGTGTGGATCTGCTCAGGGGTTAGGTTGAAGGAAGTGGCTCTGATGCAAGGGATTGGGGGCTGCCGGCGTGGTAACGGTGGCTGCACTGGTTGGGCATGCTGGGCCTGTCTCACCCTCCTTCTCCTCCTGCGTCTCCTCTGTGGTGGCGGCTGTTGTTGTTGTTGATGTTTAGGCAATGCAAGCAGGTCCTCCAGCTCCAGTAATGCTACTACTATTGGAGTCATCTTGGTGTGGAAGGGGGTGTGGTGTGTGGGTATGCTCCTTTTGTACTGGGCTTGACTCCATTGCCTCCACCTGTGCTGATTGTGTGCACCTGTGGCAGTTGGAAACACTGCTCAGGGTTCTTTACGGCAGGTCAGCGATGCCGGTAGTTACGGCATGCCGGTAGGCACTTTTTCTGCCTTTTTGAGGCCGTAATTTGCATGTCCGCCTCACTTGTGATCTACTCTGGTTTACGCATGCCACTAATGCCGGCATGGTGGGTCGCATACGCGCACCCAGCCCGCTATTAACGGCATCATACTTTACAGTGCCGTTAATAGCGGTCTGGTTGGTCAGAATAGCCCATAGCAGTAAGCGATGCCGGTAATCCTTTACCGGCATCGTTTTTCCCTTACCTCCAAACTCTGAATGACCCCCTTAGCTTTGGCATCTGCTGGGCTTTGCGAGATATTTCAAGAGAGAGTGAGAAGACATATTCACTATGTAAATAACTGTTCAACTATAGTGATGAAATCTTGATATTTGGTGCCACACAGGCACAGCATGATCACGCCTTGAGTCAAGTGTGCATGGCACCGGTGGATGCTGGGTTGACACTCAACAGCGAGAAATGCACCTTTCACAAATCACATCTCAAGTTCTATGGACACATCTTCTCACAAGAGGGCATAAGCCCAGATCCGAGCAACGTTGCTGCCATCTCAGTGATTTCCCCCTGAATTATGTCAGTGAAGTCAGATCATTCCTGGGAATGGCCAGATACTTTGGCCGATATCTCTGAGATTTCGTGACTACCAGTGCACCACCCAGAGAGTTCACCAAGCAAGGGAGGCCCTTTCAATGGTCACAACACTGCAAAGATGCATTTGCATGGATCAAAAATGACATTGCATCAGCAGAGCACAAGGCCTACTTTGATCCGAATCTCTGCACAGAATTGAGCGTCGATGCTAGCCCAGTCGGCCTGGAAGAAATCTGAGCACAACATCATCTTGGACGGGAATCTCCCCGGAATGTCGTAGTCTACACCAGTAAGAGCCTCAAAGAGGTGTAAACCAGGTACTCACAACTGGAAAAAGAAGGCCTTGCCATCGTCTGGGGATGCAAACACTTCCAAATGTTTCTCCTGGGTAAACCGTTCACGATTGTGACAGATCATCAAGGTTTGGTAACCATATACGGAAGTTCTCGATGCAAGATGTGCCCCCGAATTGAAAGATGGGGCTTGAGATTACAGGACATTGACTTTACGATCATCGACAAGCCAGGCACGGAGTACAACCCAGCAGATTTCATGTCACAACATCCGCCACCATGCAACTCCACCAACAAAAGCCTAGCAGAAGAATATGTTAATTTCCTCACATGCCATGGCCCTCCCAAGGCAATCACATCTGAAACCGTCCGAGATCACACAAAGCGAGATGTTGCACTACTGAAGGTAAAAGAACTGATCCAATCTGGAAGATGGAGAGATCTGTACAGCACCAGTGAAGTACGAGAAACCCATCTCGCTGTGGAAATGCACGCGTTCAAGAATGTAAGAGAAGAACTGTCGATATCAGCGGCTGGACTTGTCATGAGAAGGCATCGAATAGTTATTCCCTCGGATCTACGACAGCAGTCATTGATCTGGCACATGAAGGTCACTGGGAAATGGTGGCCATGAAGAGAAAAATTAGGGACACCATGTGGTTCCCGAGGCTGGATCACATGGTAGAGCGCACCATCAATGCATGCCACCTATGCCAGTGCACCACCAGACCAAATATTCTGATAATGTCAGAAATGCCTGAACAACCGTGGACCCATCTCGCAATTGACTTCTTCGGCCCTGTCGAAGAAAATAATTATTGGCTGGTCATCATGGATGAGTTTCCTCGATTCCCCCTGGTAAATCTAATATAGACCACAGCGGCCACCACTGTCATACCAGTACTGGACAGCATTTTCTCTACATGGGGCATTCCAAAAGTCCTAAAGTCGGATAATGTCCCATCTTTCTGCAGTCTGGAGTTAAGAAAGTTCATACAGTACATGGGAATCCGTCACAGAAGAATTACTCCACTATTGCCTCAGGCCAATGGCATGGTTGAGCTTGAAAAAGAGTTCTCCGGCAAAACGAGCTACGACAAATGTCGCTCAATCAGGCTGTGTGCAACATGCTCAGGGACTATAGAAACCTGCCGCATGGCACAATAGGGAAATGTATCCAATGTCCAAACACAAAAATGTGCATACAAAGACAATTTAATTTCTGAAGTCCCGGTTTTTACTCTAAGCTTTACAGGTTATAAAACTCTTTTAGTCACAGTGTACACTGGTGGACAACTTTGGAACATAGGAATTTTCTACTAGACACATCACTGGCATTAAAAGAAATTGGAATAAGGTCAGTAGTGCTTCTAACTGTAACACCATTACACAGCATACATTGGAAATCAACTAACCTATGCAGGGTTGAAAGTAATTGATGGTTTAACACCAGGGATGAACCTATGATACACACATATTCATTATGGTAACAATCATAGTAACTGGCTAGTCCGGGTGCTGAAGATTTATGAAGGATATCATATGGAGTAGAAAAGGGTTAAAAAGGATCACCCACAAATCTAAGTCCTTGGAAAAACCTCTATTTTTGATTGACTAGTAACAAAAACATGGAATTTGTGAGCAGTTGAACATAGAATGTAAAAAACCTTTCAAATCTTTTGTTATTCCGATGAAAAAATGACTGAGAACTGATACACTGTGGTGATTACGAAATTTATGATTGATGTATATCTTTCCTAATCTATGAAAAATGTATTGATAACTTATGCACTGTGGTGATTAAGAAATGTATTATTGATGCATATCTTTCTTAATTTTTTTCTATATAACATTTGGGGACATTTTGAAAAGTTTGAAAAATTTAAAAATATAATCCGCCTCTGATGAAGAGAGATTCTCGAAATGCTCTGGGCCACATGAAAATTTAAATTGTATGTAAACCATATACTGAATTGAGATGTTTAGCAACTTGATGTTATAAATTGCAATGACAAAGACTTAAGAGATAAGCACCCTCTCGTATGAAGGATAAATATCTATTTTTCTAACAGTTGGGCTTACTTGCTGAGCCATTTGGATAGTGTGCAGGGGACGGGAGTTCCCTAGTTGGGAACTTTATCTTCTTTTGTTTGACTCACAACAGTGAAATGTCCCTCTGAACTACTGTTTGGTAGGAAAATAAAGACCACAGTGCCTAATTTCGTAGAAGAAACGAATGACCACGTGAAACACACGAGAGATGTAAATGCCCGCAGTAAACAAGAGATGAAGGAATACGCCGATAACCGACAGCGAGCAGAAAGTGCTGATCTGCAAATAGGTGACAGGGTGCTCGTATGCTGGCAACAAGATTGAAAGACAGATTTAAAATGTTATTCAGAACACCTCACGATATTGCACGTGGATGGAACAATGATTACTGCTCAATCCCCCAGGGGTGGGTGACTCGGAACATCTCTCACTTCAAACTATACAAAGAAGAAAGCCGTGAAGATTAAGGGGAGGAAGAAGCTGCTGCGACACATGAAGGGCCGATGAGAGAGGGAAAAGATGAGCCAAGACAGCAGCAGGAAGAACGTCAGACCAGGTCCAACAGGTGTATTCGAAGGCCTGTACGCCTCATTGAAGAGAGTGAAGACTTCAAAAACTGTGAGTGACTTTTTGTTTGCCCAAGGGGGGAGATGTTGTGTCCCGGCAAGGACACAGTTAACGGAGCGCCTGAGTTCAGAAACTAGAGACGCCAGCCAATGAGGATGAGCACACATCGCGCATGCGCGCTGGGACTTCCCGCGTGCAAGGAGTTGCCGGCACAGTGAATAAAGAAAAGTTATAACGTTCTCTGGCTCCGTGTAATTATTCTCTGTGCACTAGGGTTAACCCCCGGGTCCATCACGTGTTTCCATCACACTTTCATGCCATTTCACACATGAACGACAAGACATGACCTAGAGGCTACATGCAGAACTCTGATAAAGTGCATTACCTCTCTGAGCGGTCTTACCAGCATTGTAAACTAAGACATTCAGGCTAAACATAGATGTCAGAAGTGGATGCGTTAGTCGTGGTACCAACAGACACAGCTGCTTAGTGATTAAAGCCACCTAGATAGCTTAGTTAGTGAATAACGGTGCTGCAGAAGTTGAGGGCATCCTGAAGATTAAACTCTCTCATCCTGATGAGATACAGTCACACTTCCCATCTTTCCACATTCAATAAAATGCGCACGGCTTAGTTCTGTAATATTAGCACCTGTTATTTACTTCACTACCAAATCGATTGTAGAATTGAGCGCAATGAAGAAGAACCTCACATCTCACAGACACTCCACAACACGCACACGTTCCACAACTAGCAGCCCTGGGGTTCCATTGGCCCGTCCTTGCCCTACATCCTCCTCCCACTCCCCACATGTGTTGCGGGACTCACGTTTACAGTGAGCTGCCCCTAACGTTCGAGTATGGGTTGCCACTAATAATACTGTGCATTCCCGATTGTGCCCGTTTACTCATTGGCAGCTTCCATGGCGACTGAGAGACAGAAGAAACACTCGGACGCTTCTGCGTCGCGTGATCGCAGGATCCCGCTCACATGACTTAGGAACCCGATCACGTGATGCGGCCACACGTCATGTGACCAGGAAGTAGCCCGATTTAAACGCGGCGCTTCTGTTCAAGCACTGCTTCACAGCTGTTTCCCGTTACTCTGTTTGGCGTCACGTACCTGTCTCTGGAATCTGGATTACTCGACCTCGGCTTTTGCTTTTTGCTTTCACAGACTTTTTTTGGACCATCCTTGCTGGCTATTGACTCTTTGATTGATGTACTGGTATTTGATCTCGGCCTGCTCCTGGATTGCCTTTGGATTACCTTGCATTACAGTCTTGGTCATCGGATTCTGGGGAACCGCTTCACAGTTCCATTCTTCGGTTATCTGGCTTTGGTCTCTTGTCATGTGGGACCAGTTTACTCAACTCCGTGGATTCTTACCATCATCCACTACAGCGCTGGGACCGCTGTCCACATGAGCCCCGGAACCCTGACCCCCAAGGGTTAGCAGCACCCTTTCTGCCCTTTCCTGGTAAGCCCTTTTCTGGTTCTTTTGTATTAGTGTCAACTGTTGTTGCCTGGTGTTTAACCACTGTTTCCTTTGCCGCGGTACTTGGGGTCGCCAGACGTTTGTGGTTCCGGTATCATCTTCTCCCACCTGTGGCCTCAAGGGCTGCACAGGGAGTGATCTAGATTCTCCCTGTGCGGTACTTGGGGACGGAGGTCTCTTCGGTCTACACGAAATTCAAGTCACAACATGCAGGCATTTGTGTTTAAGGTAGAAAACTTGTAATTCACTGCTTTTTCTCGATCTTAATTTACATGCTATGAAATCCTGATATTCAAAAAGAGTTCAGCGACATGTGAGAAAGGGAGGGAGCAGGAAAGGGGGAGAAGCGGGTATAACAGGGAAAACTGGTGGTGAGAGAGAGTAGGAGGAAAGAAGGGATAGGGCAGGAAAAGAAGGAAGTTGCCATTCAACCTTTTAAAACAGATTGCTTTAAAGAGTCTCGTTCTGTTACCTTTCCTCCTTCCACCTCAATAAAAGAAAAAAAGAAAAATGTAAACCCTTTGTGAATACTCTTTGTGATTATTGTCCAGCATTTCTCCCTTTCCCAAACCCCAAAATAGAAAAAGAGAAACCTGCTGTGCTATCCTTTGTTGGACCTTTTTTATAACTCTTCTTATTATTAGTTGCATTATCTTTGTTGGAACTCTTGTTAAATCCTTTCCCTGAGTACCCCCACAACTGTTGCCAACGAATGAGTTGGTTTATTCTAGGAGCAAGTCATTTTTGGATCAGAAAAAGGGGGTGGATGTTGAGGTACATATAAAGATGCAAAGCTTGTTGAGGTTGACACCTCATCCCAGGACATAGATGTGGAAAACTTGGAAGTAGATAGAGGTGGAGAGCCACCACAGGAGCAGTGAGAGGTGGAAAGTGTGGAGCCTCAAAGAACAGTATCATTCAATCATTTGGGATTGTCCCTCAAGTGATGTGAGAGGTGTGGAGAGAAGGTCTGCAGGTGTGGGACACGAAACAGGAGGCTATGGGGGGGCATGAGGGTCAACATGAGGAGGCCGAGAAAGAGTGTGAGCAGAAGATGCAATACGAGGAGGCAGAGATGGAGGGTCAATAGTAGGGCGGAACACAAGGGAACAAAGATGAAGGGTGAAGAGAACATGTGGAAGAGAAACCGGAGGAGGCACATACAGGGCAGGAGGAGGAACATGAGCATGTGAGCAGGGGGCAGAAGGTGGAACTGGAGGAGTAGGTGAACAGGAGGGGCGCAGGTGTAGGACAGGAAGAGGATCATGAGGAGGCAATGCAGAGGCAGGAGGAGATGGAGCAGTAGGCACTGGAGCACGACACATATTTAGACATGGGGCAGGAGGGAAGGAGGAAGAAGGGAGGAGGAATGGCAGCCAAAGGAAGGGACGAAGAGGAGAAAGAGGAGGAGGTTGACCAAGCTAATACTGGTGGCTCCGTCCATTGGAAGGGGAAAGACAGGCCAGATGAAGGGATAAAAAAAGGGTACTGCTCCACCACTTTCTATAATTTGCTCCACCTAAATGTGACAACACTTCCTTCTTCCTTGGGGGGCGGAACAGGTAGTTGGGGTGTGGAGTGGTGTGCAAGCTCTTCACTACGCAAATGAAGCTGGGAAAGAAGAGCAAGCATTATGCATTGGGCAGAGGATTTAATCAATGTTTTGTACTCATATGCACAACCCCCACTGCCTCTGCCCCGCCAAGGTAGCCTCCTCCAGTGTTGTGGTGGAAGCACCTGCTAACATCTCTAGTGATGTAGGTTGTTCCCCACCGTGACATAGAGCACAGCGATATGATGAATTGGGCCACCAATAGCAAGTTATCAGGCCTTTGGTCACTTAGTTGGCCTCACTACCCTTTTATGGTGGCAAGGTCGACTATGCTTATATATGGGAGCAACTGGCATGATCGCCTGTTCAGGTATGCAGGTGTACAATATCTCCATTGGGGGCTAGGGGTCAGCCGGGGGAGCTGGAGGATAGTGTAGCCAAGCAGCCCAGGATGCTCACTTGAATGGTCATCACCACAACATTTCCTACTAAAATGAGCAAAGGGGTGACTGACAGCAGCTCTATAATGAAACAAGTAGGAAACAGTGGTCGTGCAAATTCACATTTGTGAAACATTCTATATTTTTGCACAGATTAGCTTTCCCCACCTCACCTGGATGCTTCTATCCCTCACAACTGTCCCTCTGGAACCCTCCTTGATTTCTCTGTCCTTTGCCCAAACTGTGCATCCTGCCACTTTCACTCTGTTGCCCTCCTTGTGCCTCTCCACTAGTACTCCCTACCTCCTGACATCATCAAAAACACCCATTAACATAACATATTGCATTCACGTCAGCTCTCAAAATCCCTCTACTATACTTGCGAGAATCTCCCATATTTTTACAGCTCATCCTTGATCTACTCTCTCCAACCATCACTGTAGCCTGTTGACATCTCCCTGTAAATACCCCTCTTTGTTCCCCTGTTTATCTGTTGTTGGTCCCCTGTTCAAGCCATACCCTTCAGCCACCAGAAACATATCTGCATCTCTCTACTGCAGTGGGGAGGACCCAATACATTTTCATAGGGACAACACTCAGGTCACAATGAGAACCCTAACAATTTTCATTTTGGCAGCTCTCAGGCAGGATGAAGAATCCGAATCATCCTCATGTTGAAGGCTTTAAGATAACTGAAAGATCCTAAGAAATAGTCACATTGGTGACACTCAATGAGCAGTCAGAACCTGCTGAAATAATGCTCATGCTAGCTGCTCTAGGCTGGTGGTCAGGGGAGAGAACCTGAACAATTTTCGTGTTGGTGACTTTCAGTCCTTTTGAATGGTAGCTGTGGTTTCAAAGCAGCAGGGCAAGACTTAACATTAAGTCTTAACAAGAGATCAATAGTAGGACAAATGATACTGATGGCTTATCATCGTATTACAGTAACATCTTACCCGCCAACAGTCATTCGCTTGAGCTATCTGTGTCACAAGCATGACTAAATATCAGACTTCAGTTTTTGGTGTGTGATACGAGGGGGAAAACAAGTCTTCTCCATCATAACCCCTGTTTTGGCTATGACTACGTGTCTTGCCATACTCATCCTCAATGTAGTGCTGGGTAATTTGAAGGAATGTTAATTCTTTAACCTTAGGTTCTGCTGAGCTTCCCCTGTGGTCAGATACAATAGGCTCAGCTGCACTAAAGACTCAATCGTACTATACACTGGCAGGAGGACAGCTTAGAGAGTCTAGTGAAATTCTTACAAATGCTGCAGGTCAGACAGACCACTTACTGAGCCAATAATAAGTGGATCATCACCCTTCCTTGTTTAAGATGCATCAAGTACATCAACTATCTGAGCTGCTGAGTCTCCACGCCGTGTATGTCCTTCAATACACATCAGAATTCTGCATTACTGGCCTTCCTCTTTCTGTCATCAATTTAATTCCAACCACTGAATAAGTGCATCTTTTCACATATAAAATGTCTTATTCTGCTAGGTTCTCAGAGGCCATATGCAGCTGAAACACATCCACTTTGATTTTAAAACATGGTTGAGATATAATGCCAGGAAGTAATCAATGGTATCCTGTTTTTAGGCTTTGAGTGGAACACCACAAAAGTGTGAGACTACACCCTTCACCAGCTCCCGCCTTGCCAGCCAAATAATGGACCCTTATCATGTTGGGCTGGCAGTCCCACACAACAGCCATCAGGCAGCTTTTGCTGCTGCCTTAGAATAAAGAATGCTGCATTTAAGGCTCAGCTGTGACTGTTGCAATATTCAATGATAGCACTGCATTGTTCTCTTACCTTAGCTGTATGCAACCTGCGGTTCACCAGATGTTTTGGACTAGGTATCCTTAACATTGACTATGCTGGCTAGGACTGATAGAAGTTCTAGTCCAAAACATCTGGAGAGCAAAAGGTTGCAAATCCCTGAGTTATCTAATCCAACACATTCAAAGTAGAACCCTGGTGGGTGGCAACTACCATCTTCAGATTGTGCAATGGCAGCTTGTGGCACACCTGCAATTGTTGTAGCACATTTCTTGCACTCTAGGCCTAGCTAAATTGTGAGTTGATCTCCTGGGGCCTGGTTACAGAGGAGAGGGCTAGAGGCAAGGATGTGTGCATTCACCATAGTCCTGTGCATGCTTCAGTATTCTAGGTGACACCAAAGATGCTATATCCAAGTTGGTCCAGGGCTTCCTCCAGTACAGTTTTCTTGCACTGAGTTGCTAATCTTTGTTCTGGTGAAAAGAAAAACACACTTTGGATTTGTGTGGTGGGCTCAGACATGGCCTACTACCCTCATCTGACTGTGAATGTGGTGGTGTTGGCGTTCTGGCTAATAAATACATGCCGACATTGTTCCCTTTCAGATCTTGCAGGTTGATTGAAAGACACTGCATGCCTCCTATTTCTGTAACTGTGACATTGTTCTCCTCCACAGTCATTAGTTTCCAGAACAATCTTTTGCAGCTTCCTGGACTTGGATGCGTCATCATTTTTATCTAGATCAGGAACTTCCGATATCATGCTCCTCTACACTATTTTCTTCCTGCCTCATTATGCACTTCGCCAGTGTGTGTTGCTACTCCCAGCTCATCAATTGATGTGATCTGCACTTCTAAACATTTCACTTTGTCATCGCAACATTGATGCCTTCCATGTACCACACATACTCCTGGCCACCCAGTGCATGTGAATGTATGCCACATAAACTAGCCCCTTCGATTCTCACCTGCCTAGTACTAGTAGCCAGTGGCCAGTGAATGACAGCGTGTGCATTTACAGCCACTAAATACTATGGGCCCAATTCCTAGAAAAGTGTGCATTGATTCCACAAAGTCCCCGTGCCGAAAAATACTTTGCACCTCCATAAGTGCAAAGTTCCCAATGCACACTCTGCGTATTCATGGAATGCAAATCGCAAAGCAACTAGACCTGCAAAGAAAACCGAGGTGCGAGAGTAACAGCCACAACACGCCCCACACAAACCAAAAACACAGCCATAGGCAAACCTCCATGTCCACCCTTGACCCACCATCCAGCTACCCGGCGACTCTGCACACGTTACCTCATAAGTCATGGCTGCACCCCTGTGAAACCGCTCGAGCTCCCTCATAAATCAAGGCTGTGCCCCTGCAAAACCACACAAGCATACTCATAAATCAAGGCTGCACCCCTGCAAAACCGTGCCAGCTCCCTCGTAAGTCAAGGCTGCACCCCTACAAAACTATGTGAGCTCCCTAATAAGTCAAGGATGCACCCTTGCAAAATTGTACGAGATCCCTCATAAGTCAGGGCTGCAACTCTGCAAAACCGTGCAACCTCCCTCCTAAGTCAAGGCTGCACCCCTGCGAAACCGTGCAAGCTCCCCGTAAATAATGGCTGCACCCCTGCAAAACTGTGAACATCCCCGCTATTCCCAAGGCACACAAACTTCTGCAATATACGCCTACTGCACAGCAGCCCCTCAAGCCCAGACACTACCTACCAGCCCCCCTCACCTCTGCCAATACCCCCAGGCACCCCCCTCAAGCCCAGACACCATCCACCAGTCCCCCTCACCTCTGCCAATACACCCAAGCAGCCCCCTCAAGCCAGAAACCACCCACCAGATTCCCCTGATCTCTGTCAATATCCCCAGGCAGCCCCCTCAAGCCCAGACACCACCCACTAGCCCCCCCTCAACTACGACTCTACTCCAGGCAGCCCCCTCAAGCCCACACACCACCGACCAGCCCCCTTCACCTCCACCAATACCCCCAGGCAGCACCTTCAAGCCCAGATACCACCAACCAGCCCCCCTCACCTCCGACACTACACCAGGCATCCCCTCAAGCCCAGACACCACCCACCAGCCCCCCTCACCTCCGCCAATAACCCCAGGCGGACCCCTCAAGCCCAGACACCATCTACCAGGCCGGCTCACCTCTGCCAATACCCCCAGGCAGCCCCTCAAGCCAAGACACCAACCACCAGCCCCCCACACCTCTGACACTACTCCGGGCAGCCCCCTCAAGCCCAGACATCACCCACCATCCCCCATCACTTCCACCAATAACCCCAGGCAGCCCCTTCAAGCCCAGGCACCCCCACTACCCCCACCTCTGCCCCCAGGCAGCCCCTTCAAGCCAAGACACCAGCCCCCCACCTCTGCCGTTACCCCCAGGCAGCTCCCTCAAGCCCAGATACCACCCACCAGCACCCCACACCTCCGCCAATAACCCCAGGCAGTCCCCTCAAGCCCAGACATCACCTGCCAGCGCCCCTCACTTCTGCCAATACACCAGGCAACTCCTCAATCCCAGGCACCACCCACCAGCCCCCCTCACCTCCACCAATACCCCACGCAGCCCCCTCAAGACCAGACACCACCGACCAGCCAGCCTCACCTCCAACACTACTCCAGGCAGCCCCCTCAAGCCCAGGCACCACCCACAAGCCTCCTCACCCCTGCCAATACACCCAGACAGACCACTCAAGCCCAGACACCACCCACCAGCCCGCCTCACCTCCAACACTACTCCAGGCAGCCCCCTCAAGCCCAGACACCACCCACCAGCCCCACTCACCTCTGACAGTACTCCAGGCATCCCCCTCAAGCCCAGACACCACCCACCAGACCCCCTTACCTCTGCCAATTCCGCCAGGTAGCCTCCTCAAGCCCAGACACTGCCCACCAGCCCCCCTCACCTATGCCAATACCCCAGGCAGCCCCCTCAAGCCTAGACACCACCCAACAGCCCCCTCACCTTCGCACTACTCCAGGCAGTCCCCTCAAGTCCAGACACCACCCACCAGCCCCCCTCACCTCCATCAATACCCCCAGGCACCACCCACCAGCCCCACTCACCTTCGACACTACTCCAGGCAGTCCCCTCAAGCCCAGACACCACCCGGCAGCCCCCCTCACCTCTACTAATACACCCAGGCAGTCTCCTCAAGCCCAGACACCACCCACCAACCTCCCTCACCTCCGACACTATTCCAGGCAGCCCCATCAAGCCCAGACACCACCCACCAGCCCCCTCACCTCCACCAATACCCCCAGGCACCACCCACCAGCCCCACTCACCTTCGACACTACTCCAGGCAGTCCCCTCAAGCCCAGACACCACCCGGCAGCCCCCCTCACCTCCACTAATACACCCTGGCAGCCTCCTCAAGCCCAGACACCACCCACCAACCCCCCTCACCTCCGACACTATTCCAGGCGGCCCACTGAAGCCCAGACAGCACCCATCAGCCCTCTCACCTCCAACACTACTCCAGGCAACCCCCGAAGCCGAGACAACACCCACCAGCCACCCTCAAGTCAGCCAATACCCCCAGGCAACCCCCTCAAGCCCAGACATCACCTTCCAGCCCACCTCACCTCCGCCAATATCCCCAGACAACCCCCTCAAGCTCAGACACCGCCCACCAGCCCCATTAACCTCTGTCACTACTCCAGGCAGCCCCTGCAAGCCCAGACACCACCCACCAGCCCACCTCCCCTCTGCCAATACCCCCAGGCAGCCCCCTCCAACCCAGACACCACCCAGCAGCCCCCTTCACCTCCGCCAATACCCCCAGGCAGCCCCCTCAAGCCCATACACCACCCACCAGCCCCCTCACCTCTGCCAATACCCTCTGGTAGCCCACTAGGGCGCAAACACCACCCGCCAGCCCCCTCACCTCCGACACTACTCCAGGCAGCCCCCACAAGCCCAGACACCCCCCACCAGACCCCCTCACCTATGCCAATACCCCAGGCAGCCCCCTCAAGCCTAGACACCACCCAACAGCCCCCTCACCTTCGCACTACTCCAGGCAGTCCCCTCAAGTCCAGACACCACCCACCAGCCCCCCTCACCTCCATCAATACCCCCAGGCACCACCCACCAGCCCCACTCACCTTCGACACTACTCCAGGCATCCCCTCAAGCCCAGACACCACCCACCAGCCCCCCTCACCTCCGCCAATAACCCCAGGCGGACCCCTCAAGCCCAGACACCATCTACCAGGCCGGCTCACCTCTGCCAATACCCCCAGGCAGCCCCTCAAGCCAAGACACCAACCACCAGCCCCCCACACCTCTGACACTACTCCGGGCAGCCCCCTCAAGCCCAGACATCACCCACCATCCCCCATCACTTCCACCAATAACCCCAGGCAGCCCCTTCAAGCCCAGGCACCCCCACTACCCCCACCTCTGCCCCCAGGCAGCCCCTTCAAGCCAAGACACCAGCCCCCCCACCTCTGCCGTTACCCCCAGGCAGCTCCCTCAAGCCCAGATACCACCCACCAGCACCCCACACCTCCGCCAATAACCCCAGGCAGTCCCCTCAAGCCCAGACATCACCTGCCAGCGCCCCTCACTTCTGCCAATACACCAGGCAACTCCTCAATCCCAGGCACCACCCACCAGCCCCCCTCACCTCCACCAATACCCCACGCAGCCCCCTCAAGACCAGACACCACCGACCAGCCAGCCTCACCTCCAACACTACTTCAGGCAGCCCCCTCAAGCCCAGGCACCACCCACAAGCCTCCTCACCCCTGCCAATACACCCAGACAGACCACTCAAGCCCAGACACCACCCACCAGCCCGCCTCACCTCCAACACTACTCCAGGCAGCCCCCTCAAGCCCAGACACCACCCACCAGCCCCACTCACCTCTGACAGTACTCCAGGCATCCCCCTCAAGCCCAGACACCACCCACCAGACCCCCTTACCTCTGCCAATTCCGCCAGGTAGCCTCCTCAAGCCCAGACACTGCCCACCAGCCCCCCTCACCTATGCCAATACCCCAGGCAGCCCCCTCAAGCCTAGACACCACCCAACAGCCCCCTCACCTTCGCACTACTCCAGGCAGTCCCCTCAAGTCCAGACACCACCCACCAGCCCCCCTCACCTCCATCAATACCCCCAGGCACCACCCACCAGCCCCACTCACCTTCGACACTACTCCAGGCAGTCCCCTCAAGCCCAGACACCACCCGGCAGCCCCCCTCACCTCTACTAATACACCCAGGCAGTCTCCTCAAGCCCAGACACCACCCACCAACCTCCCTCACCTCCGACACTATTCCAGGCAGCCCCATCAAGCCCAGACACCACCCACCAGCCCCCTCACCTCCACCAATACCCCCAGGCACCACCCACCAGCCCCACTCACCTTCGACACTACTCCAGGCAGTCCCCTCAAGCCCAGACACCACCCGGCAGCCCCCCTCACCTCCACTAATACACCCTGGCAGCCTCCTCAAGCCCAGACACCACCCACCAACCCCCCTCACCTCCGACACTATTCCAGGCGGCCCACTGAAGCCCAGACAGCACCCATCAGCCCTCTCACCTCCAACACTACTCCAGGCAACCCCCGAAGCCGAGACAACACCCACCAGCCACCCTCAAGTCAGCCAATACCCCCAGGCAACCCCCTCAAGCCCAGACATCACCTTCCAGCCCACCTCACCTCCGCCAATATCCCCAGACAACCCCCTCAAGCTCAGACACCGCCCACCAGCCCCATTAACCTCTGTCACTACTCCAGGCAGCCCCTGCAAGCCCAGACACCACCCACCAGCCCACCTCCCCTCTGCCAATACCCCCAGGCAGCCCCCTCCAACCCAGACACCACCCAGCAGCCCCCTTCACCTCCGCCAATACCCCCAGGCAGCCCCCTCAAGCCCATACACCACCCACCAGCCCCCTCACCTCTGCCAATACCCTCTGGTAGCCCACTAGGGCGCAAACACCACCCGCCAGCCCCCTCACCTCCGACACTACTCCAGGCAGCCCCCACAAGCCCAGACACCCCCCACCAGACCCCCTCACCTCTGCCAATACCCCAGGCAGCCCTTTCAAGCCCAGACACCACCAACCAGCCCCCCTCACCTCTGTCAATACCCCCAGGCAGCCCCTCAAGCCCAGACACTACCCACCAACCCCCTCACCTCTGCCAATACCCACAGGCAGCCCCCTCAAGCACAAACACCACCCACCAGCCCCCCTCACCTCTGCCAATACCACCCGGCAGCCACCTCAGGCCCAAGCACAACCCACCAATCCCCTCACCTCTGACACTACGCTAGGCAGCCCCTTGACAGACTAGCACCCTACCAGTCCAATGTATAGCTGTAACTCACCTGAACATCTGTGGTCTGACTCCACCATGAAGCATACGTCCAACCTATCCACCACCAACACGATCAACTGGTAGCACTGATGAGCAATGTAGGACGGAGCATCTCTTGTCACTCCCTGGGAGACCTGAATCTGCAGCACCTCAACTGGACAGCACAATATTGCACCAACAATACTGTGGCCACCCCATCCACATGTGACATGTGAATGCAATGCAAAGAGGGATGTGCATTTTAGCCATGTGTCATTGCAAAGGCTTCAAAGCACAGCAAGTGAATGCGTGTTGAGAACAGAAGCACACAGACTCATGGATTGGGCATATCCACGAATAATGACTGGGTGCATTACAGCATGTGCATAAGTAGTCCGGGTGGTAGGAGTGGCAAAGTGCCTGTCATGGACGAAAACATGACAGGCCTGTGCATGGGTGGTGAGCAGTTAGCCAGAGAGTGTGTGACTCAGTGAGACAGGACATCTGTGCTGCCACACAGAAATGGCAAACATGTGTCACAACTGCATTCCAGTGGCAGAGGTGGAGCATGACATGAGAGCAGGCAGCATGTGACTGCGGATGTCGGTGCATGTGTGAGAATGACATTGGAGTGACACAGCAATGAAATATAAAATGCACAAGTGATGTGTCTAGGCCACCCATCCACAGTGAGCCCACTTCCCACTGCAGCACCTACAATTATAAATACACACTATAGTGAAAAGAGTGTGGGCACTTACACAATCCCAAGCATGTGCAAAAGGGACACGTGAACAACAGTGGACCTGAAAAGAAAACAATGTGAAAGTGTGTAAATACACATGAACAGGTGGCAATCCATCCCTAATGAGAGTCAAACAAAAAAATCATAAGACATCCACACATCACTGCAACCATACCCGTATGCACATCATGAAACACACAACAGGAGCCTCCATGCCAACAACACTGACACCAATCACGCACTGGCGCTGCACAAGGAATGGAAAATGAAAATCATCCAGTGCAGCCTCCAGTCATCTGATGGCCTCACCCACACATATCAGGCACATGGGCATTCCCCCGCCCTCATACATCACAGCATCCACATCACACACACAGTCATGCCACAATACACATGACCTGCAATGAAGAGATGCCATGGGCGAAATTTAAACAATCAATACGTAGACAGACAAACGAACTGCATGAAGCGTGGAATTAACTCATTGAAAACTTGTATTGAACATAACTATTTACATGAAAAACAGTGAAGGAAAGTCTCAGAAGTCCGGGGGTGAAAAAAACGAAATGAAACCTATTCCTAAAGAACAATATACATGGAAAACTGGGAAGGAATGTCTCTGAAGTCCGGGGGAAAAGAAAAAAACTGAAATGAAACCTACACCTAAAGAACTATATACAAACGCAGCAGGCTAGTCCTCCTCTCCAACTTCTGACAACATGTCCACCAGGGCTGGGTCACAGGCCACGTCCTCCCTCAGGCGGGCCTCCATTGATGCCTGAGAGCTTGCAGGGTAGCCACCAAATGTGGTTCTGTGCCAAGCCAACCTGCAAGTCACCTTCAGGATGGTGGCCCGCCTCGGCGCCCGACGCAGCGCCACCTTAGCCCTGGCCACCATCACCTGCACCTCCGGTGCCCGCTGCCTCTCTGCAAGCAGCTGCCTCTGATATCGCTGGAACACGGAAGGCATATCCTTCAAGGCCCCCCTATCGTCCTCCTGCCTCATTGGTCCGACCTTCCTCCTCAGTGTGGTTTTCCCTGTTACAGTCTGCCTCCTCACAGTTGCCATTTGCTGACACTGTGCCCAGTGCACGCTGTGTCAGCACGCCCTCCGACGTGATGACCTTTTTTCGTAGGCGTACAGCACCTGCACTGCTCAGAGATGCCTGCTGACTCTCCATTGCCTGCGGCCATATCAATGCCTGCGAAGACACAGTGACCACCTCATCTGACGTTGATGGGACTCCAACCTCGGGCAGGGACGTTAGCTCCACCAGATGGGGCGTTGGTGGTGGAACTGGTGCACAAGGGGCCATGCTGGAATGTGGCTGCAATGTGGCCCAGAAGGCACCCTGGAGGATGACTGCTGCACAGAGGAAGACGCAGAGGAGGGGTTTGTGGCATAGAACAACCCACAGAGCACACCCGAGAACATTGCTGTTGCCAGCAAGGCTATGAGGTGGCACAACTAATTGTGATGATGCACAAGCATTCCATGAGTAGCCTGTGCATCATAATGGATGACTGCGGCCTGCTTCAGCAGACAAGCCAGCAGGGACAGCACATGATCTCTGATGGACACATCAGCGGGCATGGGGATGCTGGTCTAGGTGGAGGCATCACAGAAGGTGCGCATTGCTGCATCGAATGACCCAGGGACAGGGTTTTGTGCAGGCACCTCCACATTGGCCTGCACAGCCTCATGCCCCTGGGACAGGGTTGAAGCATGAACACCCTCCTCGACATCCCCACCTGACCCAATGGTCTGGGCATCAACAGCCACCTCCTCCACCTCTTCCCCTGTGGATGGCCCCTGTGTGGCATCATCCAATCCCACCACCGCTGAGGAGTCGCCTGCCTCTTCACCTCCTGGGACTTACCCCCAGCACCCACACCGATCTCCTGGTGCTCTTTCAGCCAGATCGCTCTATGAAGATGAGCTGCCACAGGGGAGTGGCTGGGGTCTGTGCCTTGGTCTGGTGGATTTGTCACCACTTCTACGCTCCACAGCACCGCTTTCACCCTCTTCTCCAGCTGCAGCAACTGCGGTAAAGGAGACACAGACCATCGACATCAGTGTACTGTGTCAACACATGTGTGCCATACACAACATTTACAGTAACATGAAGTCGTGAAAACAGACACACCCATCCAAGGTCAATGATGAGCACAGTCATGACACATTAACATGTAAACACAGCACAAAGATGGTGGTGCACATACTCATACCAAGAAATATGACATGGCACAGTGGCAATGGCAAAGTGACCCAACTGCAACCTGCTGCATTGCTGCGGGAGACATGGCACCGAGGCACAGGGGTGGGCAGTGTGTCAAGTGATAGTCAAACACAGAATGCATGCAGACATAAATGGGCTGGGGTACCGCTGTGTAAACATTGCTGGCAAGACACACAGTGGAATGTTGGTTCACAGTAGACACTCATGATTGCACTACTCACAGCATGGCCATGCCAACACCTGCTTGTGCATCTTTCCACACAATCAAATAAAACAACATGCCTCATTGACAGCCTGACCTGTGAGCATGCAACATATACATGCACTAATTGCAGAGGCACACATGAGTATGCCATAGCTCCAAGCACATACACATGGCATGCTCACACATCAACACAGAGTACACATGCAGCAGCATGACAGATCACATCAAAGTCCATGAAATGTCAATGCCACAGCTTGACACCGCCAAACATCCATACACACGTGTCTCCTCTAGACGATGAAGGTGGAAAGTGTGAGAAACCTGAAGGTATTCTCACTTCTACTCCCCAGGGATATTCTCTTCAGGTGGCCAGGGCCATCGCTTTTGGATCCTGAACCTTGGGGAGGATCACATGGCTGGAGGGTCCTTGGGGATTGGGGATAGAGTGCAAGAGGGTGAGACACAGTATTCCCCCTTTTCTGAAAGTGATGTAATTTCCCCTTCCCCAGCTTTTATAGGATATTGTCATTCTTGTCCTATTTTTCTTCCTAAAATAAAGTCCAGTATTGGGAAGAAGATCATCCCAAGAGTAATGCAGTTTACCTATGGAAAGTGGCATTATAGTACTGAGATGAAGAAGAGGGACCTGTGAGTTACAAACCTAAAGGTCAGGCATGTCCCACTATCAGGCTCAAACAAGGTCAGGCAATTGAGCCTGAGAACATGCACCTGCAGCCTGTTATCAATAGTCAGGTGTAGGAAAGGTGGTACAATCTGGAGCAAAGCAGCAGAGGAGCAGTAGAAAGGCCAGCAACACTTGTGGAAAACCAGAGGAGAACGTGACGCTGAGATGCTAAAGGAAGACCCTGTGTGGTGAAGTGTCAATATATGGCGAGGGAGCTGTGTCTGCAAGAAGCCAGAGTACGAGACAGAGAAGGGAGTCGTGAAGATGGACGGTCCCGGTGTTGTGGTCGAGAAGTGCTAATTCCTCTGAGTGGAGGAGTCCTCCAGGGGTGTCGGAGGGGCAGGCAATGGAATCCTGAGGTCAAGTCCCAGAAAGCAGCGGACTACAAACAAATGCGGCAACCAGTGAGTTTCACTGAAATTATGTCCTGAAACCTGGTACACGAAAGCAAAGACATTACAATTTATCAGGAGTGCTACCGTGCCATCGGCACGTCTCTGAAAGCCTCCAAGTGAAACAGAAGGCAAAGCAAAGACATTACAGGTTGTAGCGCAATATGTGTCCAATCAATGACTCCAAGTACACGTGGAAAGTGTGCAACTGCATAGAAATCCTGGCAAACTCTCTGCCTTTTTCTCCAGTGTCTGGGGCATATTTATGTGCCTAGGAAGACGCGCACATGATGTTATGCAGGCCGAGACCTGGTGGAGACAGCGGGATTGTGTGGCCTGTAATATCCCATCAACTATACCACTGGTGCGCTGGAATGAGCTCAGCAAAATGTAGTTTCTATCAACTATCAACACAAAAGACAGCACACGCAGTTAATTTCATAGAATATGATCTTCTCCAGCTACCAAAGCATTCTAAGACTTTTGTCTGTGCAAGCAATATGTATTTTCACTTGACAGAAAAAGATGGTGCACTCAGTTACAGCCAAGGAATGTTATCTTTATCCTGCCTCCAAATAATTCTGAGATGTGTCAGAACCGGAGATACAAGCCAAGCTCAATGGTCTTTATTATAAAAAAATAATGCTAATGGATTCAGTAGGACTGAATACATGGGATATGAGCTTACACAAGCAGTGCTCAGGCTCTTTGGAAGACCATAGGCCATCAGTCCTCCCCTCTCTACCTTTGGCTCGGCCCACCAGCAACCCAACGTGTCACTCACAGATTTAAGTGTCTCAATATTTCTTTCTTGACACTTGTAGCAGTTTACTGATCTTTTGTAGGACTTGTCAGGGTGTTGTCACCATCACAACAGGAACTGGCTGCCATCACCCTTGAGGCCTAATATCATCAATACTCAGGCTCAGTGTTAGGTCTTGGTGAAGCATGTCTAGGACCTCAAGGTATAAGGCAGAGCAGCAAGCAAAGTTGGGCACAGGCTGGTCTCAGATGCTGCCACAGTCTTTCGCAAACAACAGGGTCAACGGCATGGCCTAACCACATCCTGGTTCTGTAAACTATATAGAAAGTCGATGGACCTGAATGCGTTTTTGCATGCATCCTCATCCAACCACATTATCTGGTATCAGCGTTGCCAGGGTCACCATTTTAAGGAACAAACAAATAGGCACGGAGAAAGCACAGAGGAAAGACTCAATGGCACAAGGGAACGCATGTCTGATAGAGGGACAATAACACAGCTCCATTAAATAAGCTTTGAAAAGAGAGTAACCACTATTTTTCTCCCTGCAGCATTACAAGGCACCAAGAAAACAAACTACAAGCCTAATTTGTACCGACACTAAAATCCCGAATGTGGGAAAATAGAAACGACCATACGAAGGAATTGCCCATTATTAACAGCTGATAAAAAATGGTGACCAGTTGTAAGGAGCTCCCACCATTTACACATGAAAGAACAAGCAATTTAGGGAATCAATTGACCGAAACAGGCCATTATGCTTTCCAGTATTCAGACTTAATTGGCCACAAAAAACACTGGGACGTACTCATGTCTTAATTGCTTAAACTGGAACAATGTCCAAAAAAAGAAATGAATGTGGTAATCTCCAAACCGGAAAAATAATGTGCCTGAAAGACTATGCAACGTGTACAACATAACTAATTGTATACATGATACAATCCCATGTGGCCAATGTTCTATGGGGGAGATGAACTGTCAAATGTGCAAGAGACTGACAGAAAGTAGGAATGACACCGGAACCAAACCGAGAAGATCGGCTTTGGTGACACTTTTTAGTGGATCAAATTACTCAATTGCTCAGCTGAAATTTAGAATTTTGGAAGTTGCAAAAGAAAATCTACAAGGAGGTGACAACGGCTGATTCCTTGGCAAGTGGGACTTTGTGATTAGTTTGACTGCAAATACTAATTTAATGCGAACAGGATTAATGAATCATTGATATGCACTACAAGGACTAGTTGACCTTGCGGTTAAACTGTTTTCTCTGTTTAGCTTGGGAAAACCAGAGGAAGTGATTCCATTGGACTACGTCCTGTGTGCTTTAGGATTAAATAAAATAAGATTACTAGGATATTCACTAAACTGTGAGTAATTACGAATTGGCAGGCTGTTTACACACCCGATGGACTAAAATGATGTATTAGTATTTTGAACGGGTATTTTATTTAGCCACCCAATGGATAAGACTTAATTATTAATGGTATTTTTTGGACAGTACAGTTTTGAATTTGGTTATCTGAAGAAACAGTACTTTGGGTAAATAGGAAACAAACAGTGGTTGTTCCGAAATATGTTGTTGATTTCAAACAAAATCGATGAATAAACATAAAATGAATGATATGTGCATTTTAAAACCATTAACATTAAATTCTTGAAATAAGGAATGATGTGGATTCAGTTTGTGTTGAAGCCGTGCAGACACAGGCATTGACGAGAAGATCTATCCGTTTGGTTTGAAGATGTGAAATCAGCAACCACATTGAGGCAGGTGATGGACCGGGGCACCTAGGGGATGCAACCTTTACCTCCTTCATGCCCTACAGCACAGAGTGGGTGGTGGGGTGGTGGCACCTGGCCCCCTACGGTCAGCCGGTCCCATCACCCCACCTCCAACAAGGGACTTTGTCACATATGCTATTCATCTGATCTAACAAGCAACATCACCCATGTTTAGCCATGTACGGTTGTTAGTGGCATTCTCTCCTCCCTAGTATTGGTAGCCACTAGATGATGGCATCTGGGTTGCATGCTGATTTACAGCCATTGTACAGTAGCTCCTCTTTGCTCCAAAGAATTCTAATGGCTTTCCTCATCAACAAAACTATTCTGTCATCACAAAAAAGATTCTGCTCCAAATAGCAACCAAATATAATTTCTTCCTGCCCCAAATAAATGTTCCCTGCAAAAGTTATTTTGTCTAGTCATAATAACATAGTACACCTAGTTACAGCCACCAAGTATAATCTTGTGCCTCCAAACAATTGTATGACGTTCCTCCAAAAGCAAAAAGTAATTTCTCTTTTCCCAAAAAGGATTGAACAGTCGGTTACGGGGGTTGTGGCTACATGGCCGCGGACTAAGACGTGATCTCTATGTGCTCCTCCATCGATCCTGGTGAAATAAATGCACTCAGAGCCTGCTGAGAGTTGCTGTTTTGAAGCTGCAGTCCTGTAAATATGTGAGGCATGCTGCGGTCGAGGAGCCAGTGAGAACCATGCACAGAGCGTTGTATTGTGAGCCGGAGAAGTTAACGAGACCTAGATGGTGAAGGATACAAAATTGCGCCCAGATAAGAACAAAGAGATGAACCTCTGAATGGACGCAGTGGGATATTGAGGAGCTGCGCTGCTTTCCAGCGAAAGCGGACTCCGTTCATTAACATTAAACAAGGACCGGAATGAAAGTAAGCAGCAGCAGCTGTGTTCACACCTGACGCACTCCAGAAGTCTGGCAGGGACGCGGCGAACAGCTGATCGGGTGAAACAAAGTATTGCTGCGTTATGGAAAGGCTGGTGGATTTAGACGCGAGCACATGAAGCAGATCAGCGCGGAGACAATGTGGCGGTAGACAAGAGGCGATCTTCAGATATTGGGAACACCTACACATTATTAGCTGGGAAGGGATAATGCGAGACGGGCACCTGCACATCGCAACAGATGAAGTGTGTGTAACTGTATAGCCCGGCGGCGGATCCCCATTCACGTGGACCGACGCACAGTGACATTGAAAGTATGTTAAGCACAACAGCAAGTACAAGACATGACTGTTCTATGCTGAAGAAATATCTGCATGTGCTATGAGGCGTCGTCTGAGCGAAGAAAGAAGGGTGAAGATATAACGTCAGTAGGCACAATAGGAGCTGGAGGCTGGGGGGGCTGTGACAATGGCAGAAGCTCAGAGCAGACCCCAGCCATGATATAGATTGATGGCACACCCTCAGTGTTGCATCTGAATGTGTAAAAAAGAGAACACTGGAAACAATGTAGCCCAACTCACACACGAACAGCCCTCTAGACGGCCATTGAATTATAGTGACACATACACTGTCTGGCACGGCCTGGAAGTGCGTGACAGTGGGAAGTGCGAGTAATGATAAGGTTGCCGGACAGGGGCGCAGGCGACCGGAACGGCAGCAGGGCAGCAACTGGAAGACAGTAGCAGGCTGTTTCAACCCACAAGTTGGAAACAGGCCTCGCCAAGCGGCGGTGGACATTAATGAAGTTGAGGAAAATACGCCTGTAGGTACAGCACAACATAAACTAAACCACCACCTGTACAGCCCCCAACAAAGAGGAGGAGAAGGGTTATAAGCAGAAGGAAATCAAATATTTGAGGCATTACTCCCTCCCGAGGCGTTGGCGGACTCAGTGGCACCAACAAGGATAAAAAGTCGTACTAAGGAAGGTGCACAAACCTAGCACGTAGCGCCTAACACTAGCCCTGCCAGAAGTTGCCCGGCCTAGGTCCAGCTGGAGCAGACATCAAGCGGACCAGGTGGAGAAGTGGAGGGGGCATCAGATGCACATGGACTGAGGTGACCAGTTGGGCGATTTGTAACGCAAAGTGCCTATAAGAGAAGGGCAGCTAGAGCTCTGAGGTAGAGCCGAGGCGATCCAATCACGTGAAATGTAATATTGGGAATCAACCAGCAGATCTGTAAATCCACTGTGAAGTGCAAGAGTTAATTAAGAGAGTAAGAACACATGCAATATATGCACTGCAAGCCTCTGGTGGTACGAGCAGTGGCGGGAATCGCTGGATACATAAGAGCTGAGGCTGAGGGCGAGACAGAAGCCTGAAGAGAGAGGACACGAAGGGTGCAATGTCACCCGAGACAGAAAGTTACGTTATTATGGAATAGGGGACCATACATGTACTGAGGCATACACGTGCACCCCATGCCAAGAATCTCTACTATGGCAACCAAAACAAACAAAAGTAAAGGGAAGCAGTCGTCATTGGATGCTTTTGCCAAACTTACTTAGCTGACAGAAGATGCCAAGTCACAATTGCAAGATGCAAGTGAGGGAGATACACCAGGAAGAATGGACCGGAAAATACTTGAGGCCATTGCAGAACTGAAATCGACACTGGAAATCAAGATTGATGCAATGCAAATCGATATGAACCACCTGAGACAAGATCTCAGGACACTGGCGGAATGCACTGGGGTGTTGGAGACTGAGGTGAAGGCTAACACAAGTAAATGTAAGGACAACATGCAGGAAATTTCCGTACTGAAACAACAAGTGCGAAATCTTGAAAATAGAGCGGAAGAAGCAGAAGGTCGGGCATGGAAAGACAACATGCGTGTAATCGGACTCCCGGAAGGTGAAGAGGGCCAGACCCGACTAACTACATAGAGGACATGCTCCTGTAGGAAATAGGAGCTGGATCACTCACCCAGGGGTTCACTGTGGAGAGGGCGCATAGAGCCCTAACAAGGAGACCGCCGCCTCGAGCCCCGCCTCGGCCGATCATTGCGAAGATATTGATTTATAAAGATAGGGAGAAGATCCTGGAACATTTCTGTAAAGGTGGAACCATTAGCCGGGCATCAGCATCTATCACGCATACCCTAACTACACGTTTATGGTATAAAAACAAAGAATGAGCTACAGGACCATTAAAAGAAGGTCACACGGCGCCAATCTCAAATACATGTTACTGTATCCAACGAAAATTAAGTTTCTTCATAAAGACCGGGCTTTGTTCTTCGAGACCCCAGAGGATGCGAGCAGATGGATGGACTCGCTAAATATACCAGAGGAGCAGCCTGATCAGAGAGGAGAAGGAAGGGATGAGTGAAGTTGCAAGGGGTGTTTAATGTACCAGCTAAACGTTAAAGGGGGCTAGCAAATATAGAGGCGTTAAAGACACACGGACTGATAAGCATGTGCGTTTTACACTGATAGCAGAATGTGGGAGACACATGCGCAGGGTAGGAGTACGCTGCTTGAGAATCACTCTTTACCCATATTAGGTTAGTTTAGTCAGAATACCAGTAGTCTAGTATCCTCCTGCTGCACTCTGAGTACCGGCAATGCGCCGAGAAAGGGGTGAGATGCAGGAAAGCTTGAGATTCAGTTATGGAGCTGGGCAACCGTTGGGGATGGTTGGGGTGGGGGGAGTTAGGAAAGTTGGGGTAGTTATAGGGCAGTTGGCCTATGGACATGCACTCAGAACGGAAAAAGGGGGAGCCACTGGAGGAAAGAGGTTGAGTAAGGTTAGACAATATGGGTGAGCTTAGAATAACAACCTGGAACGTGAGGGGTTTGAATAGCTATATTAAGAGAAACTGGGTTATGACGTATTTAAGGCATCAGAAAATAGACATAGCGCTTTTGCAGGAAACCCACTTGACAAAGGAGAAACAAGACACCATAATAAGGAAGTGGAGAGGGACGACCCTGGGGTCTACATATTCGGCGTATGCTAGAGGGGTCCTAATTTGGATAGCACCACATGTTCCATTTGAGATCCTTCAGACCTTCCTAGACAAAGATAGCAGGATGGTAATCATTCATGGACTGGTGGAAAATAAAGAAATATGTGTCATTAATGTATATTCCCTGAATCAGGACACTGCTGCCTATTTTAGATCCCTATATCCTAAGATCAGTCTATATAGAGATGGGGCGGTGATATGGGGAGGAGATTTCAATTGTACTTTGGACCCGACATTAGACAGATCGGATGGCAAGCTGACCTGCCAGACCCCTTCTGCCAAAGCTCTGAACACATTCAAGTTAGTAGATATATGACGGATGAAGCATCCACAAGATCGAGTATACTCTCACTACTCAGCCCCACAGAAGCTATACACCAGGTTAGACTATGTGTTCATGGGAGGAGAGACGATGAGTGAGGTCATACCGGCTGATTATAAAGCGAGGGTCCTCTCAGATCATGCCCCCTGGACGTGACTTGGTTGGTCCTCCCTCCCCATGCTAAAGTTCCGACATGGAAACTGAGAGTCGAAGCATTAAGAGATACAGGGTTTCGAGAGGACTTAAGGACCGAAGTGAGAGATTACTTTGGAAATAACACGGGCAATGTTGAATCAGCGGATATGTTGTGGGAGGCCTCAAGGTGCTGGGTGGAGGGGTGGCTATAGCTAAGTCGAAAGGCATGCAAGATGTTATAACAAGGGATTTACAAAAAGCAGACAAGAAATTAGAAACGATTATGATGGTAGGGAGGAGATCCAAGGAGGAGGCTGCAGAAGTGGCCAGTTTACAAGGGGAATGTAGGAAACATTGGGAACGGTTAAGTAAACTTAGTTGTAAGAAATCCATTGAGAGGCAACATGCAGAAGGGGACAAGTCGGGCAGGTTACTGGCCTGGTTATATGAGAGCGAAACCGCTCTGCAAACTATCAGGGCGGTGAAGGGAGCAGATGGCAAGCTGCAGGAGACCCAAGGAGGTGTGAATAAATGTTTGTATGACTATTACACGCACTTATATAGAGAGTCCGAAGATGAGGAAGGGTTGGTTATACAAGAAGCATTGACAGAGATTAATCTTTCCAAGCTCAGTATGGAAGAGAGAGAAAGCCTTGAGTTCCCCATTACGCTAGAAGAACTTGAGCGTGTGATTAAAAAACTTCCACGCAATAAAGTTCCAGGTGCTCATGGGCTCCCAGGAGAATTATATAACGAATACATGTTTGAAATACTCCCTCCATTACTAGCAATGCTGTAGGAGGCATTAGAGATAGGCAAGTTACCAGAGTCCCTGCGAGAGTGAATAATTATCCCACTCCTCAAAATGAATAAGCCGGAAACAGAGTGCGGATCTTACAGACCCCTCTCGTGGCTAAACCAAGATGGGAAGATTTTAACAGCAGTCATGGCGAATAGACTCAGATTGGACATAAGTAAGCTTATACATGCAGATCAGACAGGATACGTCCCACATAGGAACATAACTAATAACTTGCAAAGATTACACCACATACTTGATTATACAAAGAAGGGGCCATAGGAGGTAGCAGTAGCCACACTGGAAGCAGTGAAAGTGTTTGACTCAGTCAGATGGCCCTGGCTACTCGCAGTCCTGAAGGAATATGGTATCAGGCCCACATATATTAAGTGGGTGCGGCCGCTGTACAATGTGCCGGTAGCGAGAGTCAAGACGGGCTCCACTATCTCTGAGCAATGGCAGTTAAGTAAGGGCACAAGACAAGGATGCCCGTGGTCTCCGATGTGCTTCATTTTGGCGCTGGAACCATTAGCGGTGTATTTGAGGGCAGAATATGGAGAGGTGGGTATCAGTACTTGGGGGGACGACATTTGATTTCGCTGTATGCAGATGACATGCTCCTATACTTACAATATCCAGAAGAGAATTTACAATATGTTTTAGATGTGATGGCACGATATGCCGCACTGTCAGATATAACGATTATTCCACAGAAGTGGAGTCTATATCCCCTGCGACCCCACGTAGGGAAGCCTATGCACATATTGCTGGTACTACCGATTAAGTGGGAAATCGATACATTTAGGTACTTGGGGATAGATATATACCACAACCCTAAAGCAGAGCATACGCATAACACGGAAAAGGCAGTGTCCAAGATTGAGAAATGTATGACATTCTGGACTAAGCTTCCACTGTCCATGATGGGGCAGGCGGCATTACTAAAGATGGTGGTGCTGACAAGACTACTACACTGTTTTGCTAAAGCCCGTTTGCTATATCAAAGATGTTTTTTATGAAATTACATGGCATATGCAGGAGCTTCATATGGCACAAGTCTAGGTGCAGAGTAGCACTGTGGAAGCTTCAAAATCTGCATGAGCTGGGAGGTATAAAATTACCCAGTTTTGAAGTATACTATTTAGCTAGTTAACTGCAATTTGTGGCCAAGTAGCTGTCGGAGGAACAGTCACCCGAATCTACATTACTAGGTGCAGAGAGTGCCCCGCTCTTCTTAAACAACAAAGTAATATGGTCATCCAATGAGGGTGCGACCAAAGAGCACCTATTGCTACATCTAGGGTGCACGATATGGCGCAAGGCATGCCGTATGATAGATAATCCTGTTCCATATTCCCCTCAGATACCACTGGTAGCACTGGGGGGGTTGGATGAACAGGTTAGGTTAAATATCAGGGGAAGGTGGGAACCCATGGGAATAGTAACGGTGGGAGATGTGCTTAAGGAAGGTAAGCGCAAAACCTTTGAAGAGTTGATGGAGGACACTGGGTACACCAAGGACAATATATCACACACTCTCAACTCCTGAAGGTCATAAAGGGCAGAAGGCCAGATTCCGAGCTATCCCCACAACTGGACGAGACCATAGAAACATTTTATGATTTGTCGGAAGGGGGACATGAGGTCTCACTTATATACGAGTTATTGATGTCCAAGGTGGGGAAAGAAGTAGCACGTACGAGGCTGGATTGGGAAACAGATATACGAGAACCAATGTCAGACGGGATGTGGAGTATAGCTATGGGGTACCACAAAAAGTTCTCAAGAAATGTGTGGCTACAACAGATCAAGTTATATGTGACCCACAGAGCATATCTGACCCGAAGAAAATAGCTAAGTTCCATCAAGCAGGAATCCAGACTTGTCTGAAGTGCAGGGAGGTGAACGCAGAGTTAGTGCATATGTTTTGGGAGTGTGCAGAGATAAGCAGATTTTGGGAAGAGGTAGCCCAAATCATGGCCGAAGTGGAAATTACCCTGGATGGCGGATCCCCCATGGCTTGCCTCCTGGGAGGCTGCTCTAGACCCAAGAGAGCCAAGCATGTGAGCAAACGTAAGGATCTGGCATATGTACTTGCAAAACAAAGAATTGCGATGGGGTGGAAGGCACAAACGAGACCATCAGTGTAAAGCTGGTGGAGAGATCTAGTGAAATGGTCTAATGCAAAGACAGGGGTGTGGGAGGAAGCAAGAGGGAGGAACAAGGACCTAGAGGGAGGGGGGCTAGAGGCATGGAGACAATTGATATTGGCTCTATCTGTCCTGGAACAGGGTTTACAGAATGTGTGATGGTCCTGGAAGCAAGAGGACAGGATACTTGAACGGTTAGGTGGGAGGGAAGTAGTGGATTGGAGGTGTGACATAGGCCGGGATGGGAGGAGGAGTTATGGGGTGAAAATATTCAGATGTGGAGAACCAATGAAAATTGTTTTAAAAAAGAAAAAGTCAGTTACAGCCATTGAATATAATCTCACTCTGCTTCATATCACAAAGACATTGAGTAGCACCACCATAGAGACAAACGTGATTCACTTTACTGTCTTCATTAGGGTTTTCCAGGCACTTGCGATGGGACTAAATGAAATATATTTTCTACTGAGGGTTGACCCTAAACAAATGTAAGCAGTCCATCTCTGACATAACTCCCCCACTGATTGTCCCACAAAGATAACTCTTCTATCACACCGCTAATGTCCACATTACATTCTCGTCTTGGTTCCCCTGGATGTCTAATAGCTTTTTCAGGGTTACAGGGTTACTTTGGTCCTCTCTTGATATCTTTCCTTTCCAGCTCCTTGTTAATCTGCTGTGGAGGGAAACCAGCGTAAGTGTGAGGAATTTGACCATCTGCAGGGTGGGTGTGTGCTCGTCTCGGCTTTTTAAAAATGTTAATTAAATGGAATGATGGTAGACTGACCTCAGGAAAATGTGTGGGGCTAATCCACCACACATTTTCGTATGCTCACACTGCAACTAACGCATAGACCCATGTACTCCGGGCTGGACACCGCCTACAGGCACATTCCGCCCCTGTCATACTTAGTGACAGCAAACGAGGGCACACTGTCATCCAATGAATGGGGAGGACCAACCTTCCCCCTGCCATGGTCAGCCTGATTAACTGACAAAGGCTCCATGGAACCACCCTGCTCTTTTCTTAGACCCTGCATTTGGTGGCAGCAATTATCATACCACCAGGGGGTACTTCAAACAGTCCCACAACGGGCCTGGCTGCAGAGGATAAGAAAGGAGAAAGGGAACCCAAAAACCTTTCATAAGTAATTGTGTAATTGTGTCAACCTGAAGCCAGCTCCCGCCTTTCAGTATCAATGGCAGTGAACTGTCATGTCTGGGTCTGTTGTTACAGTAGGTCACCCCACTAGGAGGCCCCCATTCATAAGGCACGAGAATGTGGTTTGCAGGAGCCAGAGAATCTGGTATCTCAGCAACTTCAAGGGAGACCTGCTGCTTTAACAGGAACCATACAGGTTGGACCATTAACCATAACGACTCGTTGAGCACAATAGACAGGCAGATGGGTAGGAGTAAGTAGCACAAGGGAGTTAGCCCAGTGCTTTTTCTGTTGAGAGAAGGATTCTGCCATAATAGTTCCGGGGCACACCTTGTTTCTGTTTTCACCCCTTTACCTTTCCTGGTTCAAAGCACTCTGGTTATGATCTCACGCATACAGAAGATTGTTGGCAGGGACGCCATGATTGGTTCACTAAGGTAGGTTTAGCCTACACCAATCACGGTTGCCCACTTGGCTTTAAAAGAGGGCTGAGCCCCTCTTTTGGCAGATTATCCAAAGACTTCACAAGATGTAAGAAAGAACTCAACCATGGACACTGCCTTACATCTTCCGCCAGTGAAGGAAGGCCGGGATATCCAAAGAGGGAAGCAAGATCCCTCCCCTAAACTTCTACCAGGGAACAGAGGGAAAAAAAGATCTCAGAGGATCTCCAGCCACTGCAGAATTACAGGTACCCAACCAGCACACAGCGTGCCCTGCTAGGCTCCGCAGCAAGCTTCCTGGATAGGAAGTGCCAGAAGGTCATTGAACTCAAAACGAAGGACAAAGCAGCTGCCTGCAACACACTCTACAGCTGTGTGGTGTCCATCTTAAAGGACGGGACAAGCCCATTGAAGAAGCTGAGAGTAGTGCCCCTATGAGCATGTACCACCATCTGCCTTAAAGGACATTTTCGAACTAGTCGAGTTCCTCGATCCACATCAAGCCGCAGTCACTTAGACACCTGAGATGTCTCGGCCAGAGCTCCAGAACTGCCGATCAGCACTGAGACAATGATTCCTGACCCCAAGCTGCTGTGTAGTCCAGACTGCAGATGTTCGTCTAGCTTTGCTCGCCGAACCGTCTTGCCTCCTGATACCCGCAGCTGACTCCCATTTCGAACTCTGTCACAGAAACCTGCAAAGCACCCTAAAGCCGAATTGACCCTGTTGCGCACCAAGAACACCATCAGCAAAAGGTACATTGTAGTTATGTTCCCCTTGTCCTTCCATGGAGACCCCTAGGGACATTTTAAGACCCTTTTCCCCTTAACTGTTGTGATTATTAGCCATACCGACTGCCCTCTTGTCAGTATCCGGAGTGCATCCCTTTTGCCTTCTTTGAAACTGTCTGTCCTCTGCATTCCTATACAGGGTGGGTTGTTTTTCGCAGTGTTGTTAGACTCTTTTTTGAGATATAATAAGGTAGATATTTGTACACAACCTTGACTGGAGACTCCTTTTATCATTGGGTGATAATTGTATATTTGCTGTGTTGCAACTAACCAACGATCCACAACCTTTAGAGGAGATAACTGTGCTGTTCCATCCACTGTACCAAAATTGGACAAGGCGGTTTATAATTTTAATTGTTTGCTTGTTTATTCTAATCTGTTCATATTCATTCTGGTGTGTTAGAGGTGTGGGGCTGATTGATGGTTTAGAAACCAATATTCACCCTTGGACCACTGATACCCCGGAATTTGATTTGTCACAGTAAGCCAAGTTCACAAACATTTATATCTTGCTTAAAAAGGCAATAGTCTCTATATGGGTCTCACCATGGTTACACTAACAGAACCTTTTCATAGCGCAATGTCACTGGGTCAACTAGCCTCTGTCTGGGCCTCTCCTGGGTGTCACTAGGAGTCTCTTGTACAATGTTGCTCTGATCAATGGTGTCTTTAGTGGGGGACAGTGGCCCATCCGGGATGGCTACGGAGGGGATATCATCACAAAGTTCCTTAGGGAGTCTTGTTGGAGCTCTATGTTCAGTTAAATGTGTTAATATCCCGGCAAAAATATCAACATACAAGAATGGTGCCATATTTTTGAGGCGATATTAACCCATCAAACCTGCGGGGGACAGCCCCGGAACTCCCATATTATTTAAAAGGGAGCGGGGGACACTGGTGGGGATAATATTACCTGATACCCTAGGTTCTTCTGGATAAGGGTGCTATTTAAAATACTTTGTCTCAAAACACCAGAAATACTCTACCCAAACACAGACAAAGTTTGGGAAAACCCATGTTTACTGAAATGTGGCTGACTATGTGTGCATAGGCTTAGCTGTGAAATCAGGAACATCATAGCTCCCTAAACCTCAGGGTGACAGACTAGAAATCTTCATGATTCTGATCTCATATCTCTTTGAAATTGATGTCACATCACACTGAATATCTCTGAAAAGGACTGCAATACCTCAAATTTCTTAAGTGGGTACATTTCGCGAAAACCCGTTTGGTACAGTTTTATAAAATCATGCTTGAGTGGGTAAACATACTAAATATGTGAAATGCACGGGGGAATGAATGCAATATGTAAATTAACAAAAACAACCCTTGTCTTGTTATAGCTCAATTTGTTGACTACAAATTGAGCTGTAGTGGCCATTATCAGACGCATTTTCCCTTGGGTATTCACTGTTCCATTAAATCCTTGCTTCTACATTCCTCAGGTCCCCGCGCTAATCATTGCTCCCCACCTCATTCACTGCTCCTCCTCTCTCATTGGCTCTCCACAGCCTCATTCACTGCTCCTCCTCTCTCATTGGCTCTTCACTGCCTCGTTCACTTCTCAGCCTGCCTTCTCCACCACGCCATGTACTGCTCAATGACTCAGTAACTTCTCATCCCGGGCTTCTCGTCCCGTCTTTTCCACTGCGTGATTCGCCGCCGCCGCTTGCTGCCTTGTTCACCTCTCACCCTGACATGTTTACTAGGAACCATGTGAGCTATCCATTGCTTGCTCTCCGTCACAAGTGCTGCTCATGGCTGGCACATCTGCCTCATAATGTACCAGTCGTCATGCCTAGTTTTGCATGTCACTGAAGGACAATTGTCTTCACAGTGCTGGACATTGTCTTGTTTAGTATTTTTTGTCAATGCCTTATAGATCAGTATATGCACAATGCAATATTAATACATAAAGTGGAACACAGATGCTTTCAAGGTATGGTGGGGTACCTCATGGAGAGGGCACAAACATTTCCTGCAAAGTCTTTTCATATTTTGTTCTCTTTACTGCAAGCACAGTGTTTCTTATTATCTTGGAAGGGGTTGTGTTTATTTAAACATGTCGCTGACTTTATTTAACATTCAGAGTACCACCTGTGCGGTTTCCGCCTGCAAGGTAGTCCCCCGGTGTGACGTAACTGCCACCTGCCTTCACTGTGAGGCTCAATTCTCCCCTCTGTTTGACATCAAAATGGGGGTGTTCATGCCGTGCAACGGCGCAGGTGATCCCGTTGATACCCTTGCGGATAGCAAAGGAACGAACAAAAATAATTACAAAGAAAAGAAAAATCAAACAAAAAACAGTAGGAAAGAAAACACACAACAAAATAAAAACGTGAAAGAAAGTACTAGCTATCACTTCCTGAAAGTAAAAGGAAACTTTAAAATCAACAGGGAACACAATGATGAACGCAGTTATGAATATTTTACTAAAAGGAAACCACTTACTGTAGATTGAGAAAGCCTTTTATGAGCAACGAATTGAATCCTGAGGGGTTAATATATCACAGCTCAGAGCTTTGGCAATGCAATCATGGCGTTCATTAGATTTACCGCTAGCCCCTGGGTTGCCAATTAAAATGAAAAGCCATCATCCACTCCTTCTCCATACATTTCCATGTTAATGTGTTCCTCAATGTTCCAGGGCACTTTTCTTAATATGTTTGTCTTAGCAGCCAAGGACGTTTCTTATTCCAGTGTATGTCCAGGAGGGCAGACCGGCATACGGAAACATGTCAGAGTGCTAATTAAACCTAGGACCTTCTTTCTCCCCGCTTGGAGGAGGGGAGCGGTGGGCTGCAATACATTGTTGCTAAGGTCGGCGAGAGTCAAAGGATTTGACTTGCTTTTATAGTTCCATCTTCAGCAAATTCTCCCACCACTCCCTGAGAATTTTCAAGACATTGAAAAAGGTTAGTAGGGGCCATTATTACAAACACCACGTTCCCTTATGTAAGGCTTTAACGCATTTTGCCCACACTGCGCAACATTTTCATTCATTTGGAGGGTGGAGAGGAGGGGCGGAACACAATTTGTGTTTCTGAGACCTTACTTCTTCTCTGCCATACAAATGCTTCAGCATTTGCGCCAGCATCGATTTTAATGCTGGCGCAAATCCTGGAGATCCGAATGGGTTTGCCAGTTTTATGCACCAGCATAAAGCAGGGGGACCCCACAGGGAGCCATTATAAACACTCGCTGCCATGCTTGCATGTCAGGCAGCATTTTCAATTACAATTAAATTCTGCCAGACATGCTCACCTGCCGATCAGCTTTTACTTGTAACTATGAACATTGCCTGTTCTGCATGCATGGCAAGCTGTGTTCACAGGTAAAATTAAACACACTCAAGCAAGCCAGGACCCTGCTGGTTCTTCATTTGCACGGTGGAGCGCAAATGTGCAGGGTGGATGTATCCCGCTGTGCAAATTGAGGAAACACGGCCTGGCATTCTGGCATGCTAGGCAGCGTTTACTTGTAATTGTGAACTCTGCTTACCATTCGCGCATGATAAGCAACATTCACAATTAAAATTAAAAGCTGGCCCGACATGTGAGCATGTCAGGTAGCATTTAATTTGACCTGTGAACGCTGCTTGTTATGAGCATGTGTAATGCTTATCTTATGCGAGATTCAATCTAAAACAACATGGCACCGGTGCTCAGACATCTTGTACATTCACCCTCCATCACTGTAATAAAGCCTATGTTTTTCATGAGCTCAGCAGAGTAGACATGCATCTCGGCAGCAAAGGCAAAGCAAGGTCACATAAATATTGTTGCTGAATGGACTTACTGTGGAGAATAGTTATGGTATTGTCTGCTAAAGGACAAACTGACAAGGGAGTCAGCATGCTCTGCAGGTGCAGTGATAAGGGGTCCTGGGAATTAATACGAGGAGAGGGAAGCTGGGTTTTTCCACTTCTGGCTAGTTTTTTCCACTCTTTGCCCCTTTCACTTGTGATCTGCTCTTCGGCCGAGGGCAGTCATAACTGAAAGAGGCGGGGATATGCACCCCTAAAAGAGAAGAGTCTTGTCCACTTGCCCCTTCCACTAGTGATCTGCTCTTCGGCCAAGAGCAGCCATAACTGAAAGAGGCTGGGATATGCACCCATAAAAGAGAAGAGGCTTGTCCACCAAAAAAGTCAGTCAGATCTTGAATCCCGGGTGATCTAGTCTCGCTGGTTGGGAGGACGCTCCGCTCCAGACCCCGTTATTACACATGATCTCTTTGCCTACCTGCTCTGGGACTAAGCAGTGTTGTAGTGGTAAAGATGAAGGTGTCTTCTGTGGCAGTAATAACGGTGATGCTCTTTCTTTCCATGTTCTTGTCTAAACTAACTATATGTTTATTTGGTGTTTTGTATCCTTATGCATATTTTTCTATATCTACCTATGTCAAGTAAATAAACAGCCTATAATGAACCCTTTATAATTTTTACCACATCTACTGGTCATCATGTGTCTTATTTTTGCCTGTCTGAGTCCAATAGCTTGTTGTGTGAGTAGGGCCGGGAACAAGTAAGTCTAAGGTAGTCTCCTACGTGGCCTGGCAAAAGCACAACCGCACATGACAGGCAGTGTTCACAGTTACAATTAAATGATGCCCGACATTGCAGGCAGCATTTACAACAGAACCATTTGGGGACTTCCCTGCTTTATGCTGGTGCATAAAACCAGCTGGCCCCATAGGAATCTCCAGCATTTGCACCGGCTTGAAAATCCATGCCTGCACAAATGCTGGAGCATTTGTATGGTGGAGAGGGAGGAAGGTGCTGGAAACGCAACTTGCGTTCTGCCCCTCCTCTCCACCATGCACATGAATACAAATGTTGCGCAGCATAAGCAAAATGTATAAAAGCTGTGGGGTTTAATGAAAGGCCCAAACCAACATAACTGAACGACCCCTTGGAAAAATGACCTGCCAGTTTTCAAAAACCTTCACACGTAAAATGGGCTTATTATGGCAGACGGTGTGTGTTTCGGCAAGTAACACAAGGAAGAGCTATGTGAATGGCCAATCATTGGAAATCCAAAGGCCTATCTTTTATTACAAAAGGAAAGGTCAAATTGAAAAACAGCCTTTTATTTCACAGTGGTAGAAGACATTCAAAGGCCCCTTATACATGAAAAACAGGGAGTTCAAACACTAAAACTTAAATAGATTGCATGTGAGTTTTGCAGTTTTAAAACAAGAAATGAGAACATTTTTCCTGTGACAAAATAAAGATATCATGGAAAAGACAGAGTGTGTGTTGAGAAGATGAAATGTATTAATATAGATAACATGCTTCACATGAAATATACCGGCAACAACTGAAAAGAAAAGGCTATTTTGTTTCCGTAGGCCCAAGGCAGACCGAGTTTTTGTTATTGGGCAGACTTCACAAATGATTCCCCACTGCAGGCCTGTTGGCCTTCGGATCTAGAAAGGTGATCTCTTTGAAGCTAATGCATACCAGTTATTTACAACTGCAATAAAGTGTCTGGCAGCCCTGGGTGGGGAGAAATAGAAGGTTTTAAGATCAAAATGCTGGTCAACTTCAGATAACAGGACCAAGTGCCAGATGTCAGTATGGCCTAGTGGCATTAAAGGGCAGAGATGAGCATTCTGCTGCCTGATAAGGAGCTCCTCAATGATTAACATTTAAGAACAAAGAGACTAATAGCTTTTACTCTGGCTTTAGAAAACCATTCAGCCCAGGAGGTTCTGGTCACATGCTTGCAGAGAGATGAGAGCTGTGATGTGAAGCTAAATATTATATATGTTAATGATGTGGCCAGAGACTTAAATTGGAAATGTAATGTTATTCAGCAATTGATGAATGGTTATAGTTACATACTTGTGGAAGATGTCACTATAAAGCAAATTTCAAGGCGTTTATGTGAGGGTGATTTGCATTAAAGTCAGAATTTAAAAACTCTGGTACCTTTGCCAAAAAGTAGTCACCGCTCTCCAGAAAGTGGGAAGAAGCTGAAACTTGTATTTTTATTTGTATTTATTGTGTTTATATAGCGCTTTACTCCAAAGCGCTTTCTATTGTAACAACAAGATACATAGAAGATTATAACAGTAGAAGCAATTTATAAAACATGAGTCAAACCAACAAAACAAGTAAGTAGGGAGAGGTAAGTAGAGGAAGACATGGGGGACAGATAAAGAAATATTTCAGGATGGGGAATGGAGTAGAAGAGATTTCAAGGAAGCACGGAAGGAGGAAAAGATGGGGATGGAGCGCATAGACAAAGGTAGGGAGTTCCAGTGTAGTGGATCTAGGAGCCGAAAGGAGCGAAAGCGAGAAGAGGCACATGGGGATGGGGGAACAGAGAGCAGGAAGAGCAGGTCAGCAGAGCGGAGGGAGCGGGAAGGGGTGTACAATGATAGGAGAGAGGAGAGATAAGTGGGAGCAAGGTCGTGAAGAGATTTAAAGACAAGACAGAGGAAAAGAAATTTAAGTTGGGAATGAAAGGGAAGCCAGCCAAGGTAAGAAAGTGAAGAGGAAATGGAGTCGCGAGGAGCAAGGAGACCGAGGGTACAGATAGCAGAGTGGTAGAGGGATTTGAGGGGGGCGAGATGAGAGGCAGGGAGTCCAAAGAGGATAGAAGAACAATAGAAGAGGCGAGAGAAGATGAGGGAGGAGATTAAAAGTTTAGTGGCGTGGAAGGTGAGAGAGGAGTGGACTTTACGAATGTTAAAAAGGTGGTCGTGACAAGCGTGGTAAGAGCGATATGGTGGGAAAAGGTAAGGGAAGAGTCAAAGTGAATGCCTAGATTGTGAGCATGGGCAGAGATGGGAAGATTAGAGGGGGGAAAGTGAATAAAAGGACCAGGAGAGGGAGGGGGGAAAAGTGTTGGGGGAAAAGAATAATCAGTCTTATCAGTGTTGAGAGAGAGAAAATGGGATGACATCCCGTTTTTAATAGCGGTAAAACAGGAAGAGAGATTAAGATGTAGGTCAGGAGTGTAGGAAGAGAAGGAAAGGAAGAGCTGGGTGTTATCAGCATATAAATGGTGAGAAATTCGGAACGGAAGAGATGATAGGGGCAAGAAGGGAGGTGTAAAGAGAGAATAGAAAAGGGCCGAGTACAGAGCCATGGGGTACACCGTAGTCTACGGGGAGAGTAGAGGAGGTATGACCGCCCCAAGAGACAGAAAAAGAGCGTAAGGAAAGGTAAGAGGAGAACCAGTTGAGAACAGAGCCTTTGAAACCAAAGGATGAAAGAGTATTGAGAAGTAAGGGGTGATCAACTGTGTCAACGGCAGCAGAGAGGTCAAGGAGGATGAGGAACCAGGATTGCTTAGTGTAGCGAGCAGTGAGGAGGGAATTGAGAACATAAGGGAGAGCAGTTTCAGGGGAGTCTTTAGGGCGGAAGCCAGATTGAGAGGAGGGAAGGAGAGAAAGGTTGGTAACAAAAGCAGAGAGCTTGGAGTAGACTATGCATTCAAGTATTTTAGAAAGGAAAGGGAGAAGCGAGATTGGACAGAAGTTTGAGGCAAGAAGGAGATCAGCAGAAGGTTTCTTCAGAATAGGGATGATAGTGTCATGCTTGAAAGCAGAAGGGAAAATAGCAGAGGAGAGAGAGATATGGAAAAAGGTTAAGTAAGGAATAAGAAGGGGGTATATCTTTGGAATAAGGAGGGTGGGGAGAGGATAAGAAGGGGCTGCAGTAGGATGGGATTTGGATAGGAGGAGGGAGATGTCAGAAGGAGTGACAGGTGAGAAGTCAGACATGTAAGCTGAAGGGTGTGGGGGGACAGGGAGGGGAGGAGTAGGAGGGAGAGGAGTTAATATTTCGGCGAAGAGAGAGAATTTTGGAAGAGAAGAAGTCAGCGAAATCAGAAGGAGAGAGGGGAGATGTAGCTGAGGGGTCAGGGGTGGGCGGGGAAAGAAGACGAGAGAGGGTTTGAAAGATACGGCGAGGATGAGAGGCTTGGAGTTGGAGGAGGTTAGAATAGTCAGAACGTTTAGCAGAGCTAAGGCAGACGTCTTAAAGAGAGTGGTAAGAGAAATAGGAGGTTTGATTGGATAGAGAGGGAAATTTGAGCCAGCATCACTCAAGGCGACGGAGGAGACGACGCATGGACAGAAGGTGGGGGGAAAGCCAGGGTGGAGAAGGTTTGCGAGTGGGTCGAAAGGAAGAAAGGGGGTATAGTTGATCACGAGTGGAAGAGATAGAGGAGGATAGAGAAGATATGGAATCATTGGCTGAGAGAGAGGAGAAATCAGAGAGGGAAGGAAGAGAGGAAGAGCAGGTGTCGAAAAAGAGCGAAGGGCTAAAGTTGCAGAGGTCTCGTCGAGAGAAGGAAGTGGTGGAGGGTACAAAAGCAGTAGGAGGGAGAGGGGGAGTGAGAGAGAAGGAGAGTAAAGCATGTTCAGAGAGATAGTTGGGTAAGGTAGAGACGGGAGAGGAGGAATAGGTTGAATCAAAAGTGGAGCCAGAAGAGTGAGTAGGAGAAGAAGAGAGAGGAGGTAGGAGGTAGGAGTCAAGGATGGAAAGAAGAGGGGAAGGTTGAGGGCAAGTAGGGAGATGAAGGTTGAAGTCACAGAGTACAGAGAGGGGATCGGAGAGGGAGAGATAAGAGAGAGGAGGTGGTTGAGGGCATCGTAAAAGGAGGAAAGATGGGCCAGGAGGTCGGTAGATAATTCGAAAGGAGATGGGGTGAGGGGAAGTAAAGGATTTGTATAGGTATTCAAAGGAAGGGAAGGTGGGAAGAGGCAGTGAGGAGGTAGAAGAAAGGTATTTAGGGTGGAAGAGGAGACCAATGCCACTGCCACGACCAGAAGAACATGGGACATGAGAGAAGGAGGAGGAAGGGGTGGTAAGAGAGGCAGGGAAAGTAGAGTTGTGAAGAGGGATCCAGTTTCCAGTTAAACAGAGAAAATGAAGGTTGAATCAGAAGAACAAGTCCAAAACGGCTGCAGTCTTATTGCAGATGGATCTAGCGTTCCAGAGGGCAATGTTGATGAAACTGGAGGGTTGGACACTAGGGGGGTAGATAAGGTTAGGGCGATGAGGGATGGTTGGAAGGCAGTGGGATGAGTGGGGGAGGGGGTAAAGCAGTGGAATGGACATGAGGAAGAGGGGAAAGGAAAGAAGGAGAGGGAGGCGGGGGGATGAGGAGGGAAGGAGGATGGAGGGTAGTGAGATCGAGGAGAGAGGAATCTGGTAATGGGCATGACAGAGGGGGGAAGGGTGGGGTGTTGAAGAGAGTGGAGGGAAAGGGAGAGGGTGTATTGATGAAGAGAGAGAGTGAAAGGGAGGTAGAGGGCGTAAATAGGGGAGGGATGGCACTAGGAGCAGATTAGGGGGTTTGGGTTATGGCCAGGGGGGTCCACAGTCTGGAAGGGCTCAGAATGAGGCAGCTTAGGGCCAAAGTAGGGCGGGGCTAGGAGGGTAGACGAATCACAGATCAGAGGGCCCAGGTGGAGGCAGGAGATCCATGGGAAAAATAAGAGTCCTGGTGGTGGAGGGGGTCAGCTGACAGGAGAGGCCCAGATGGCATCAGGCGGACTGCAGTTCTGAAAGGCCAGGGCTGTCAGTGGGAAATGAAAGATCCAGGAGGTGGCAGGGGCCAGCAGACAGGAAGGGCCAAGAGGTAACAGGTGGACCACAGGACAAAGGCCCCAGTGGTAGCAGGCAGCCTGTGGGAATGAAGTTCAGGTGGCAGTAGGGGCCAGCAGTAGGAGGGGCCCAGCTGGAGGCAGGTGGTCCACAGTTCAGAACATCCTAGGTGGCAGCAGGTAGTCCGAGGTAGATGAAGAAACCTGGAGGTGGTAACAGACACTCTGCGGATCGGAGGGGGGCAGGTGGCAACAAACAGGCAGAGGGAAGGGAGAGCCTTAGAGGCGACAAGGGGCTAGGAGAAAGCGTGCACAGGTGGTAGGTGATAGCAGGCGGACATAGTTCAGAAGATCACAGGTGGTGGCAGGCAGTCCGTGGTAGATGAGAAGCACTGGAAGTGGTAACAGACACTCTGCGGGTCAGAGGAGGCCAGGATGCAACAGACGGCCAGTGGTAGCAGGTGGTGGGTGGACCACAGAACAAAAGGATTCAGGTGGTAGCAGGTGGTCACAGTACAAAAGATCCCATCCCAGGTGGTGGGAGGCAGACTGTGGTAGATGAGGAACCCTGGAGGGGTAACAGACACACTGCAGATCAGAGGAGGCCAGGAGGCAACAGTCGGCCAATGGGAAGGGAGAGCCTTGGTGGCAGCAGGGGGCTAGGAGACAAGAGGGCACAGGTGGTAGCAGGCGGATCTCATGTCTGAAGAACTGAGTGGAAGGGGTGGTAGTGATGGAAGAGGGGCTCCAGAAGAGGCAGGGGTTCTGCCGGCAGGGAGGGCCCTGCAGAGGCGAGAGGCAGCAGCAGGGGAGGAGCTGCATACACAGCAGCCTGTCACAAGGCTGAGAGGCCAGAGCTGGTATGGCCAAAGTGCCCAGGTAGAGGTGGAGCAATCCAGAGGCTGATGCAAGCGAAAGCGGGTGAAGAAGCCAAGAGCTGCAGGCGGAGGTCCGGCATTCTCTTCAGGCACAGCAGCCAGTGATCACTAGGCGTGCGCAACAGGAGCCGAATTAGGCACATCTGAAATGCACCAAATGCAGAGGCCGGTATTGAAGAGCTGCAGGCAGAAGACCAGTAGCCCCTTTAGGCACAACAACCAGTGCTCGCGGGCGAGTGCAGTAGGAGCCAGAGTAGGCACATCAGAAGGGCCGCCCTAATGCAGAGGGCTGGAGTTGAGAGGTAAGCCCAGATTGAGGTGGCAGACCACTAGGTAAGAGGGAACAGATGACGAAGTCAGGGCAGCAAGCAGAGGTCCAGCTCCCCTTCAAGTCAAGGGCGGGATGAGGAGTGTCCGTCGCCGGCAGGGGAGGATTGGGTGGAGTTCAGGGTCCCACAGGGACGTGGCAGACACGGCAGCCAAGCTCCACAAGGCGAGCGAGGTGGGGGCAGAAGCAGGAACCGCTGCAGTGTCTCCAGAAATGCTGTAGGGACCAGAGTCAAGAAAGGTCCCGCCGATACAAGAGAGAGAGCGTGCAAAGCAGACTGGAGCTGCGGGCAGAGGCCCTGCGCACCACAAGCAGAGGTCCAGCTCCCCCCCAAGTCGAGGGCGGGATGAGAAGTGTCCGGCGCTGGCAGAGGAGGACCTGATGGAAACAATGGTCCCACAGGGGTGCGGTAGAGACAGCTGCCATGCTCACAGGTGTGCGATGTGGGGGCAGGAACAGGAACTGCTGCAGTATCTCCACAATGCCGTAGGGACCGGCATTGAGAAAGGTCCCACAGATGTAGGAGAGAGAGCAGACAAAGCAGATCAGGAGCAGCAGGCCGAACCTCTGCGCGGAGTGAAAGCAGGAAGAGGCCCGACAGCCGATGAGTTAACGGAGTCCCAGAGCTGGAAGGGAGGTCTAGACAACGAAGAAACTTAGTCCAGAGGTGCCCCAAGGACAGAAGCGCTGGAACGGAGAGTAGGGGCGAGGAAAATTGCTGTAATTACTGATTTATTAGGGTTTGAAACAGCCTGAGTTATGGAGAAACCGGGTCAGCTTCTGCGCTCCCTGGTGGTAAACTATTGTCCTAACATCAGTATCATCCTGGAGCCTAAACACAGTCCTGACGGCTCTCTGATGGAACCACCTTACGAGCCTATTCATAGATGCAACATGAAATTCTTATCATGGAAAACAGCTTTCTTGATAGCCATCACATCTGCCAGGAGGATCAGTGAGTTACAAGCTTTATCATCAGAACCTCCTTTCACCTTGTTCCACAAAGACCGAGTCATTCTGAGAACCCATCTAAAATTCCTTCCCAAAGTTTTGTCAGAGATGACTCTCATGGAGCGCATTGTCCTCCCTACTTTCTTCCAGAACCACACATCTGATGCAGAAAGATCTCTGCATTCTTTAGATGTGGCGAGGGTCCTAAAGTTTTATCTACAAAGAACTAAGGAGTTTCACTCCTCCAACAGATTGTTCATTGCTTTTTCTGGACGCACTAAAGGTCAACATATTTCAATACAAAGTTTGGCACGTTGGGTTTCTCAATGCATCACCCACTTTCATCATTCCAAAGGCAACCCCCTCATCAGACCTCCTTTGTCGCACTCCACAAGAGGGAGAGCAGCTTCAGTGGCTTTTCATGTAAGGGTAGCTTTGAAGGACATTTGCAGAGCCGCTAACTGGAGCACTCTGCACATGTTCGCCAAGCATTACTGCCTGACAGAAGATACCAACAAAAAATCTGCAGTTGGCCAGGCAGTGCTCGGCCATCTCTTTGCATAAGGTAGGATCAACCTTCTCCCCGCCTTTCCCTAGATATGTAACCTTGGTGTTGCTGTATGGCAACGGCTCGCAGAAGTTCTCTGCATATCTATGTATATATGATGTGGGCAAGTTTTAACTGCTTGGTATTCTATTCAAGCATCTGGATCTATGAACATCTTGGTAAACTTGGGACAATAGTTGCTAAATGTATCACATAACTATAACTTGTGGTAAAGTTTCATCGTAATCACTGCTATCATTTGCATGTAATTGAGAAAATATCACCAATTGCGCAGACAACATGGTGCAAACATGAGAGACATCTGGATAGATTTATCACAATGAGAGGAGCACAAACAATATATACCTTATGATGACTATTCATCAAATAAACATAATTATCATGTAGGAAATGTTTTAGGTGAAACTTTGCAAAGTAAGATATCGACATTTTTTACTCTAGACAGTGGATTTGTCTCCACTCTTCCTTTTTTTCATAATTTAAATGTCACCACTCCCGGAACCTATCGGTAGTCAGGGTTGGGGAGAGAAGGGTAACTGTCCAATCCTGGTTGCGAGATAATACGTTGTCACCTCCTTAGATTAAGTTTGTGGGTGTGATGAGAGGTATATAAAGTGGATTCACTATGAGAGAAAGGAAGTGCTGCAAAAAGATTACCAAGGGACACCTGCAAAAAATTACCAAAAGAGGTCTGCTGAAATTCCATTTGGGTGGAAATATTGCTGGGGAGACTAGAAAACAGAGGCTGTGAAACTTCCCTGGAACCATAGGGGAGGATTGGTGTGGACCATTGACTGGAATGCTGGCCAGAACCCTGTTTTTCCTAACAGCAAAGCCCAGCACAGTCCATGAGTGCCAGCCCAGAGATTTGAATTTTGAATTTTTGGGAATTTTGAAGCATTTATAAACACGCACACAGCAAACTAAATCATATACTGGCGCAGATGGAACAAATTCAATGAAGATTTCCAAAAGTAAGTTGATTGTCAAACAAAATGTCAGCATGGAGATCTATTTAATACACCCATTCCCTTTGATAGTGGGTTCTCTTCCATTAGTGGGTGGGGGGAACATTGTGTAGCCCCTTAGCATATTTGACAGTATATTAATTTAATTAACTCCCAAATAAACTGACGCTGAGGGGAGCTTGAAAGAATTCAAAATGTTCACTCTCCCACCTAGCAGGAAATTAAAAATAGTAATAGTGATTTAAAGTAATTGGGGTGCCTTCATTTTCCTGTTCACCCCTGACTTCTCTAATGAGAAGGGGCGTCCCTACCTAAAACGAAAATTCCCAACTGAACCCCTTACCAAAACTTGTTTTTCAGCAAAAGATATACTTGCCACCCAAACGAAATTGATAGCTGTCACCATCCCCAAGCCCTGCCTTTCAAACCAAAAGATACTTGTCATAAAAGGAAAATGCTCACCTGAAACCCATTCCCAAAACTTAAATAAAAGGTATTCTTATCTTAAAAAGGAAATTCCCAACTGTCACCACTCTTTCAACATTGTATTTAACCAAGGGGTGCCTTTGGCCCCACAAAAACGACAATTCTGAACTGCCCAACTTCCCCAACACAGGCCTTCAAGTGAGGGGCAGTCTGCAAAACTAAATTCCTAAACTGTCCCCACTCCATAAACCTGGCCTTTGAACAGAAGGGTGCTCCATGTGATTGCTTCTTGGGTTTTTGGGGCTGGGGAGAAGTGGTTTACTAAAAGTGAGACCTCATGTATCCAACACTTAACTTGTGATGTACGTCTTGTGTTTATAAATTAGCCCACAGTCTATTCCTAAGCGAAGTGCTGGTGAAGTCCTATTTGCCATATGCATTTTACAAATCTATGATTTAAACTGCTAGCATTTTGAGTGCGCAGGAAACTCCATATAGCAAGCCTTGAAGTGGAACTAGTTTACACAAAACACAAATGGTGCGTATGTTTTTATGCTAAACCTCTCAGCCAGTAGTGTTGCAGATTATGTCCTAGCATTGTTTATTGAAAATCAACATTTCACTCGATTCATAGGAACAGAGTTTTGAAATGTATTTAGCCTCTGTTCCATGTTTGTGAGACAAAAGCAAATGTAGACCAAGTGTGTTTTGTAATTGAAGCTTTGTTTTCTGCCACAAAGAAGGCAGTGGCTGTGATTGAACAAAATGATTATTAATTGAACTTATACTGAAAATAAATATATATTCTTTCTATACCCCGGCCTGGTTTTTGGTTCACTGTGGGCACAGGGGGAAGATTTAGGCGACTCTATATGAGTCTTCAGTAAGACCAGCGCTAAAAAAGACTTTAAGAGAGTATTGCAGGGCTCCTTGATTGGTGGTGGGAAGGAACTCCCCAGGTTAAGGGCGGTCTCAATCTAACGTGACAAATCCTTATGTAAGGCTTTCACGCATTGTGCTTACGTTAGGCAATGTGGAACATGAGCTTCTGTTTTAGCATTCTCTGCTTTTGCTGGCATTTCCCTCCTTTGTATACAAGTGTGCCCACCCATATGAAGTAATCTATTGCCCACGCGCATGCTTAACATGAACAACGCACACAGCCAAGTAACTTAAATGGTTGGGGACTCAACTCTCCAAACAAGGGAACAGCTTTGTCCTTGTTGGTATTGGTATTTACTGCATTTGTGCCGCACAACGACATTATTGCGAGTTCAGCCATTGTCTGAAGTGAGTGCATTAAACCACAGCATCTGCAAGGTCCAGTAAAGTGGTCTTGGCAGACCTTGCATGCTGAAAATAGAACTTAAATATGTCCCAACCAGTGCACTTCCCTGTAAAGTGCCTGCAAGTGGGCTTGGCAAAGCAAGGCCTCTTCCAACTTCCCATCGTGGTTTCTAGAAACAGGAACGGGAAATTAATCCAGATGACGCTGATGGAAGGGTTGGAGAAGCACGAGGAACAATGCTTTAGTGGACGATCAATCACATAGAACCCCCCTGTGTGTGAGAAGCTGAAGATTTGAGACTATGGGTCTCATTCCGAGGTGGGCGGTAAGGGGTTAATGGTGCCGTTAACCCCTTACCGCCCTATTAGGAGTATGCTTGCGGGACCCGCAAAGGGCGCCTGGTAAAACCAGGTGCTCTTAGCGGGTCCCGCTCGCAGACCAGGGAGCTAACAACGGGCCCGTTATTAACGGGCCCGTTGTTGGCTCCCTCCCCATTCCCATTGAGCCCTATGGGGGCTCAAATGGGAATGGGGATGGGTTGCCTGAATGGGGAAATACCAGGTCCTCCAAGGTTGGAATGGCCCGGTATTTCCCCATTCAGGGAACCCGGACCCGGTATGCGGTATGCAGGTAGCAATGGCACAAATACCACCATGGCTACCTCTGTACTCGTAATGACCCCCTATATATTGAGGTAGATTGATTGAGTAGCAAGCCTAGCAAGAGACATTGAAGATATGGAGCAGCGATGGCATCATCTACAGCGATCAAAGTGAGAAAAAGTGTTGGAGGATCACACAAACCACCTTCGGATCCTGGGATCCATGATGGGATCAGTGCACTGGAAACAAATCAAGTAAGCCATTCGTCTGATAATGCTTTCCCTTTTCTCAGAGCATTAGTGTAAGCTATTGAAGGTATAAAGGTTGCTGGGGTTAGATTAAGAGCTCCGCTGGTGGAAGCAGAATAGCAGGACGTGCAAGAGAATAGGTATAGAGGAGGCAAGGAGGAGTGTGTGGGTGGAGGAGGGGCCGAGCACGGTGCAAGGGGAAGATGAATGCACAGATATGTTGGGTTAACAAGATGGCGTTGCCATAATGGGGGTCTCTGGGAGGGAATGGTGTTCGGTGGCAATCTCGCATTTCTGTGGGACATGTTGATACCTCTTGGTGTGGGTGAGAGGGTGGTGAGCAGTACTGCATATCAGTCAGCTTGATGGAGGACTGCTCCACTGTGGTTCAGCTTCAGGATGGATTCTGGAAGGATTGAGAAGGAGGCTACCTCACTAACAAAAGGGAAGATGTGCACTCACCAGATAATGGCAGCAGCAATGAACTCCAATCGAAATGTACAACAAGGGGTGGTTGCACAAAAAAAGATGTACATGGCAAGAAAGGTGTGTCCTTGTCGCACACGGCAAAAACCTTCATGTCAGATGAAAGTTAAGGTGGGGGTCTGCATCCTACTTGGTGAGGATCTAGAAGACGAGCCTGCAGTTGACCCCAAAAGGCCAGCACTTCTTGAGATTGAGAAAGACATCCATGTGAAGAAGGAGGTTAGTAAGTACATCAAGCGGGCAATCAAGTACCACAGCTGACTTCAAAGTGTCATCCACTAGGATGCACTGTGAACAAATGGATATATTAGAAGAATACATTAGCCAACACGTTTAAACCTCCCAAAAACGAATAGAAGCTGATCCCATGACAGAACAAAACCGAAAAGAGCTACACACTCGCTTTTCTTACTGTAGCTGTGGGCGAGAACTCCAATTGCATCAGGGGAATCCTGACAGGCATGGCCAACATCCAACATGGCCAGAAGCATGGCACCATCTGAAAAAATGTTAGAGAAGCAATAGCGTGAGGGAAAATCATGAAAACTTTAGCTTATGCATACATTTACCAAACACGTTAAACTGCCCCAAAAGCAGGGCTGCGATTATCAACTCCTCACTAGTGCTGGGAGAAATTGCTAGATTCCACTCCACAAGCCACAGAAACAAAATCTCTCAGATTCTGATCCTCTTCTCCCGTCTCCACTGTTCCTCCACGCCTGAGGGTTCACCCTAAATGTTCACACTCGTCCAGCGCGTCATGAAATGTGAAATATTTTCTGTTGCGCACCAGCTTCCCTTAACGGTTGAAAATAATGTGCCTGCGTGCACCATTTTGTGTACCTCATGTATTTTGCACAATTCTCTTACGCACGCAGACGTGCATTGGTCCATTTCAGTTTTGGCCATGCAGGACGCACATTTCATGATCGTACGCATGCGCTTAGCGATGCATTTCTCCACCGCAAGACCCAAACGGTTTGGTTTTAGGGCGCATCAGATAGGTCCCGTGTGGGCAAAATCTGACAATGGTGTATGAAACATGTCTTTGAACGCGTGAGAAGGTTCAACCGGGTGAACTCGGCAATAGCACATGAAACTCACAAGAAACCGTGCAGAACTAACTACTGGAAGCGTCAGAACCCCAGCAAGTGTGGTTTACAACCCTTCCTTGTTGGGAAGCATAGAAAAGGACGTATCTTGCTCCCGAGACTCTACACTGGGTCTCCCACAAATCACAGAACCAAGTATGTGACGTCTGGCTGTCCCTTATCTCTTATCTCTGAACTTCTTCAAATCTGGTTTGGGCACGTTCGATGCCCTCCAAGCTGCTGCACAGAACCCAACAGAGTTATTGCCAAATTTTGCTCAACACTATCATCCCCAACGGAACACTGCCTGGTCACTAACTTCTTCGAGCACAATGCTGTTGCCGCTGCAGGCCCCCGATGCTATGTTGAGCCAACAAAGCATGCTCACCGCTGAAGGCCAGTCTCCGCCTCTCCACACCCAAGCCTCAGAGTCTTACGATGCTGCTGACCCCACTTCACCTGACAAATGAAGTGTCTTTGACCTAGAGTCAGTCATCGCTGGCGAACAGCACTGCATCATTGGAACCCATTGCCTCTGTACCTCAACTTGACCCCTGTCGGCGATGACGAAAATTCTGTCTCAATACATTTGAGCCCAAAAGACAAGAATATAAGGGATCTGAAGAGGTTCTGGACCACTGGTCCACGACAAAGAGCCCTAGTGACTTTAAGACTCCTTCTTTACTTTTTAAAAGACATATCCTTGAACATTAACATTGGCTGCTCAAATCAATTACCTGCACCCCTGTCCTCACCTAGAATACACCATTTACTCTCAAATACTGCATTCACAGTGTTTTCTTTATGTTGTTTACTTGTGTACGTGTTGTGAATGAGTTGTGTGCATTGTTAGTTTTTATTAAACTTCCTATTGTTCTAGAACCTTGGTTGGACATTTTTATTTTGGTATCACCTTACTATTGTTGCTTGTCTTGCAACTGTATCAGCTTATCCCGTGCCCACATTGCCAAAAGAGGCAAAGGAGATGTACTTGTCGAGTTGTGCCTGTTTCACCTTCATGATTGGGATCACATGCTAGTTTAGTAGTTGTGTGGGGCTGCGACGGCGGTTGGGTTTAGCCACTACTCATCCCACTGCTGCTACAGAACAGTAGTAATTGTGTCACAACCATTGTTCCCTTTCACACATTAATCATCCCACCTAGCATCCTCACATAATGTCCTCACACCCACATATCACCCTCCCTTTCAATTAACATAATCCTCTTTCACCATACCCTCCCACCCACATCTTTCTCTTCCCCCCTGCTGTCTCTTGACCACCCCATCTTACCATAATTTTGACAGGCACCCTGTGTTCTCTCACCCCCATCTCCCAAACTGGGCTCAACACTCTCCCCTCTCTCCCACCTTCTACTCTCATTCACACCCTACCATCTGCCGCCCCAACCTCATTCACATGCTCACCTCCCCTCCAACATGGCATATACATGAAATATTGCCCCACATTGGGCCACCAACTGCATGTGAAAATTAGACCAAGAGAACACAACGATAAACACCCAGAATGCACATCAAATAACCACTAGGCGGGCAGCTCTAAATGCCTCATTACAAGTTTGGTAGTATTTCTGCAGTAAATCTGCCAAAATACCACCAAACTGATTTACTGTTACCGCCACTTGGTACCGTGGAATTACCGTCAGATTACACGTGGAGGTATGGCGTTGTTAGGCCCCATTTATGGAGCCAATAGGACTCCATGGGGATTTCAGCAGAAATACTGCTGGCAGTAATTCTGTCGAAATGGCTGCATTTTGGCAGCAAGGTGGTGGAATTACCTCCAGCATTTTTGACCATGTTTTTCCTCCTCCAAGACCATAGTTGGGCGTAATGCGCCAGTAACTATGTTACCACCCCATTACTGCTGATTTTAGCCAAACAGCCCAACTTGTAATGAGGCCCAGTCATTCTTCTTTACATGCCACTATTCACAGATTTCTTATTTGACCATTTTAGCACTTGAAAGAAAGACTATGCAATAGAGAAATCAGATGCTTTATATTATGTAGTCGAGACTGTCTCAAAGAACTCTGCCAATGGATGAACACTAACAACCTCAAAATCAACCCAGACAAGAGGGAAATCATGATTACATCCAACAACTAAGGAAGCAACCAGTACATCCCATGGCCCAGAGAACTGGGAACACCATCCAAAGTTGTCAAAAACCTTAGAATCCTAATGGACGACGAGCTAACTCTAGAACGGCAAGTACACGTGATAATTAAGAAATGCTTCTTCCATCTACATATGATCAAAAAGATTCTACCATTCCTCCCCTTCACGCACAAATCACTGGCCATCATCTCCCTCATCATGTCCAGGATAGACTACACCAACAGCTTAAACCTGAGAATGCCACACTGTTTACTGAGGAAACTGCAACAAATACAGAACGCAGCTGCCAGACTTCTCTTCAAACTCTCATGAAGGGACCACATCACTTCAGTGCTAAGAATGCTACATTGGCTCCCAGCCAAAAAAACAAATTACCTTCAAAACAATGTGCATATCACACAGAGCAATCCATGGGCTAGGAGCGGAATGCGTACAAAAGAAAATCACCATCTAGCAGCCAACTAGAACACTCAGATCCAGCAACGACATCTGCTTAGAACCTAAACCACACGCAAGGAAAACACTTGGTGGATCAGCATTTTCTTGCTTAGCCGTAAAACTTTGGAACTCCCTCCCCAGAGAAATACAAACTATTTAATGTATCTAGTCATAACATTTTCATAATGCCCAAACCCAGGGGTATCACAGAGTTTAGTACAGTAAGACAGTATAAAATACAGTGACACAAACTTTACTCATACTTGTCAAAGAGCCAGGTTTTTAAAAGTTTTTGGAATGGCATCTAGGATTGTTAATTTCTGATGGCTGGAGGGAGAGTGTTACAAAGTATTGGAGCGGTGACCGCAAGGCTGGTGCCTCCTGCACTTTTAATCTTGTAGCTATGGGTGGAAAAAGAGATATTTGTGCTAGACCTTAGCAGTAGCACATGGTCTTTCTGGGAGAGACAGTTTATTTTATTTGTTTTTATTTATAGCATTTATGTAATGCCCAAACCCAGGGGTATCACAGCGTTTGTTACAGACAGTAAGTGAATCAGTGACAGTTAAAACAGTAATACAGCAATTTCATAAACAGAAATTTTTCTTTTGGACATCGCAGACGACTTTGCATCAGCCTTATCAGATTCACCTAAGATAGAAAACCAAACAATATCTTGGCTGCTTTATGTGGATGATTTGGTTCTAATCTCTCAAATTCTGGCGGGTTTACAGACTCTCCTTGATGTACTCGATCGCTATATGTGCTCTAACAATCTAACGGTGAATAAAGATAAAACCCAAGTAATGATATTAAATAAACCAAAATCTTCTTTTTCAAACAAGCATCTTTGGTCAATTGACGGTCACAACCTACATATTGTCTCCGAATATAAATATTTGGGGATGACGTTCAATAATTTGAAATCAGACAAATCGGTTGAAATAACAATATTAGCAAAACTTACTATGCTAACTTCCCAAGCAAAAATATTTCTGGATAAATTTTGTAAGTTTACATGCATCCCTATTATGTCATTTTACCAACCAAAGGTTTTACCTATGATCATTTATGGGATGGAATCTGTGCTGCCTAGAAAGCAGGGATTTTGGAACCAACTAGAGGCAAAATTTTGGAAATCTATATTCAATTTTCCAAAAAGCACTCCGACCATGCTACTAAGGTTTGAATTGGGACTTCTGTCCATACACACGCAGGTTACCTGGAAAATACGTACTCTGTTTAGAAAATGTCTGTTGGGTATCTCTAACCAAAACAGTTTAGCCATCCTAGTGAACCATTTGCTGCCTTCAAATCAAGCATTTCCCTTAAATTGGCGTAATCACATGTTGAATGCTCTTGCCAATGCACAAATCTCAATTGATCTATTGCTGACAAATCCATCTAGGTGCTAAGATTAAACTATATCAGTCTGATTGGATACTTACTCAAGAGAAATGTACGAAACTAAAAGATTTTGATAGGAATCTCTTTGGTCATAAGAGATTCCGCACAATGTCTGATTTTCTTGTGAAATGTCCTTCTTCTTCCCTAAGACAGAAAATTCTCAGATTCCGGTTGAACCTATGGCCGGTAAATGAGATTCTGTGTAGAAGAGGATTACTGAAAAAAGATCTAATGTATTGTCGTTTTTGTAAAGGTGCATCTCACACAGAAACTCTTCGCCATATTATTACACAGTGTGAGAACTTTTCAACAAACCGTTTGAAATTGGTCAAATGTTTGAAATATAAACTCAATATAAGATCTGATAATGAAATGTGGGCTGAGATCTTTAACACTAAACAAATTTCAGTCAAAATTGCAACTATTAACATGCTTAATGCTGCTTTTCCGTATTAACGAAAAGATCATTTAAATGTGGAGTGCAAATGAAAATGTAATTATGTTTTTGTTGCTTATCCTCTTCTTGTAAAAAAACATTTTCTTTTTAAATGTTTTTATGAGGACTAAAATTGTTAATTTGTTTTAAATATGTAAAGGATGTGAAAAGATTCATTGTATTGTACTAAATGTTGACTTTCTATTTGTGTTTTATATAAATGTATATAAATATTTGTAAAGTTGAACTTTTCAACTAAACCAAATAAAAAAATAAAAAATAAAAAATAAACAGAATTTAGTCGTATTTATCAAAAAGCCAAGTTTTGGCTCGTTTTGTAAATTTGTTGTAGGATTGTTCATTTCTGATGGAAGATGGTAGAGAGTTTCAAAGGGTGGGAGCGGAAACCACAAAGTTGGAGCCTCCTGCCCTCTTGCTTTTGTAGCAGGGGTGACAAGAGAGTGGCTGGCACTGGATCTTAGGGTTTGACTATGTCAATTCCGATTGATGCAGTCATTGAGATAAGGAAGAGCTTTTTCGTAGATCCATTTGTGAGTCTGGGTACGTGTTTTAAAGACAATACGAGCTTTAATGGGCACCCAGTGGGCATTGCATCTGGAGGCAGAGATTTGGTCACTATGTTTTAACCCAAGGGCGGCTCATAGAGCTTTGTTTTGTAGAAGCTGCAGTTTGGATAGGTTAGAGGCTGATGTGCCCGGGAGGAATGCATTGCAATAATCCAGTTTGGAAAGGATTAGCGCACGTGCAAGTGTCAAGCAGTTTTTAGGTTATAGGAATTGTCTAGTCAGTGATATGAGTCTGGAGGTATAGGCCGTAGAGGAAGATATCACGTTGATTTGTCTGGACATTATTAGTTCAGCGTCCAGATAAACTCCCAGTGTTTTCACTTGTTTAAGGACTGGAATGGCTATGCCATCAATGCAGATGGAAGAGTAGTTGCTGTGCAGTGATTTTAGATGAGAGGGTGAGTGCACAATGAGGAGATCTGTTTTGTCACCATTTATACAGAGGCTATATATGGCCATCCAATTTAGAAGGGTGCTGAAGACTTTGTTGATTGTGGTGGTGTCCTGTGAATACTGGCCAGTGATGGGGATGAGAACTTGGGTGTCATCAGCAAAGTTTGTGTAGGTGATACCCATTGATTCCGAGAGATCAAAGAGGGGTTTATTATAGGTATTGTAGGTAGGTGGCTGCCTCTTTGTAGGTACACTTGTGCGCAAGAGTCAAGGTTTTAAAGATCAATCCATGATTTGATGGGCAACCAATGGACATCGCGTCTGGTTGCTGAGATGTGATCGGATTGTTTTAGGCCAAGTGCGGCACGCACAGCTTTGTTCTGGAGCATTTGAAGTTTAGCTAGGTTTAGCCTATGAAGGACCATCTAAAATTCAGAAAGCTTCTAAAACCCAACTCTTAATGGGATGTAAACGATTGAACTACACACCATGAAATTAACACACAACTGAGAAGGAGTGGGTAGTAGGGGGGTAGGAAAGGTACTGCCTCGAAATAACCCTACTAAAAACCCACACTTCTGCATACAACTCTCAAACCCTGAACTTGATGCAACCATACCTCTACAACACAACAAACTGCACGCACTTCACAACAACCACCACAACAACGATACAAACCACACTTAGGGCCTCATTCGGACCCTGGCGGTCCCGTAATGAATGGTGCCGGTACAGGACCGGCACCGTTCATTACGGGCTGCCCTATTACGAGGACTGCTGCGGGACCCGCTAAGGAACGCCTGGTCTGACCAGGCATCCTTAGCGGGTCCCGCTAGCAGTCCAGGATGCTAACAATGGGCCCGTTGTTAGCATCCTCCCCATTCCCATTGAGACCTATGGGGCTCAAATGGGGAATAGTTTTTACCAGGTCCCAGAAAAGGGCAATTACTGGGTCCGCTAAGGTCGGAATGACCCAGTTATTGCCCTTTTCTGGGACCCATTAAAAAATCATTACCGGCGGCAGTCGTACCCTTAATAAGGGCACGGCTACTGCCTGGGTCGTAATGAGGCCCATAGTTTCGTCCAACACCACATTGCTGCTACTAACCTGAAAAACACACCTATGCACCTACAATTAGTGAACGGTGTCACTGAACTGAAGCTGCCAACAGCACATCCCAGCTCTCATGCTCTTTTTTCCCGCTCAGTCTCACTAATGTACCCACCCCCTCCTTGCCTTTCAGATCTGCTAGAGTGCCAATAAACCATGTAGGTGGCGCAGTATAAGAACATTTAACATACCATGACATAATATCACCCTTATTTTAATATTCACTGCCTTCAGATTGTCACAGACTGAATCTTTTTGACTGTGTGAGGTGAATACACATACTACGGTCTCGATGTCTGGCCACAAACCCTTGCCTGCCCGATCAGTAATTCATGGATGAGATTGCTTCCCCATTCTCTATGAGGCTGTACAGGGGACCCTCACCATGGTAAGTCACTCTCTGATGTGCCTGATTGTGCATTCCTGCACCCTGCACCCAAACCTATCCTCCCTCTGCTTGGGAAGACATATATCCCGCACCCGGCTACTGCACCCGATCCCCTTCAAGAGCCTTGGATACCCTTGATTCGCCTGCCAATGAACTGTGCACCTTCGTACTCTTTCTGCTACTAGATTACGCCAACCTGCACTGTTGTTCACACCACCCCTGAGGCTGCCTCTGTCTGCAGTGCTGACATTCATGGCACTAACCCGCATCCCAAAGGCATTCCGACCATCTCTTCTATCAGCTCTGCTGTCTCCAATCTCCCGCCTGTCATTAACACATGGGCGTAATTATAGGCGAGGACGAGGGGTTTTGTCCCCCCCAACTTTTGTATCATGCCTTATTGTCCCCCCATCTTTTGGCAGGAGGGCAGGCACAGGGCTGCATTGTGGGCTGACCCATGCAGAAGCAGAAAATAAAACTCAGCTCGGCTGAGTTTTATTTTCTGCTTCTGTGTGTGCAGCACCGCAGCGGGCCGGTCCAGTTTGTAGCTTTCTCTCTGGACTGGATACTACAGTATACGATATTTCATTGGCTGTTTGTCAGCCAATGAAATTCGTTATAGTGGGCTTGTGGGGTGAATGATGACACTGCTACCCACATGCATGCGCACATGGGTGGCACCTTCTGGAGTGTTCTAGGCGAGGGCAAGGCATGTGCGCACTGCGCAGTTTCACTTTCACCCACGGACGGTGACAGTAGGAGCGTGCCTTTTGCCGACGGTGCCCGTGCTAAGTTGCTTGCAGCCTTGTTGTTGCGACTGCGAGCACCCAAACGAAGATTCAGTGATCGATTTGCAATTGCAAAGCACAGCAGGTAAAAAGAGTTTTTTCATTCTCCCTGTTTTTGCAGCATGCTTTTCTTTGCCCTGGACCTGGAAGCACGGTCCTGTACACAGCCTGGCCAAAACATCTGTAAACTGGAGCCGAGAAGATACGTACATCGCACACTGGGCAAAAATCCCGATTTTGCTACTTAACCCAAGTGTGTGATACTGGGCAAATATTTAATCTTAATATGTGTTAGCTCAGCTGCCAACATTTGAACTTAAAGACCAAGGAATTAATTGAGTGTGCATCTTTTTAAAAAAAATCAAATTCACTCTGATGGGTTGCTAGACTAAAAAGTTGCTACTTAATTTTAATTTTAATTTTAATTTTGATTTTAATTTTAATTTTAATTTTATTGTGATTTAGTTTTCATTGAAACTTTACACATAAAATAGTTATAGTATAAGAAAAACATAAAAAGAATTAAAAAATAATCATAAAAAGATCACATAACATTTAAATATAAAAATTACAGGGATAGGAAAAAAGAACATCAAATTCCCAAAGCAAGCAGATCATAATATCAGCATCCTCGACATTTCGAATAGCAATAGCCTCGGTAAACATAAAAGTTCAAGAACCATACAATGACTCCTAATGCCCGTTGCTCTTCAAGGGAGACTTACGGCATTTGATTAATATATCGGTGAAGGTTTAATGATACAGCTGTTCATGTTGAGGTGCAAACTTAAGATAAGTAGCAAACTCACTTAGTCTTCAACATTAACTAATCAGTAGCTCATCTTAGTATCTCCCTATATAGTTATATTAAGGCTTGTTTCCACCTTCAACCAGATATTGTACAGTGTCATCAGGAGTCTCATGCTATTGGAATTCATGCAATGATACCAAAATATCTCCTATTTGATGTGTCCGTGATGGTGCACAAAGTTACCCAGCCCGAGGTTGATGGTGTTTGTCATTCTGTGACATTCGGTCAGTAAATGTCTGGCTGACTCGGGCTGGTTCACTTCATTACATAGTCGGCAAAGCCGTAACTCTGGGGCGATCATGTCTCTCCTGCCAGTGATCATTAGCGTAGGTAATTGTTCAAGCCTTAAAAGTAAGATGAAACGTCTAAGTCTCATATCAGGGCACAGATTGAGATAATTCTGAGGTTTTTTATAGTTGTACAGCATGTACTGGTCAAACTGATAGCTTTTCAATTTCCGGAGGTGGGCATAGTTCTCTAGCCAATCCCAGAGCTCAATTCGTTTGCTCAAGGCCCTCTGTACTTCTTCTGTGACTGTACCCGCCCGGGTGTGCCACCCAATGGCCGTCAGAAATTTGGACATTTGTTTCTCCAAGTGGCACTGGGGGTGGGTCTTAGAAATCTCTTGATGGACAGCATTTAGTAGCCCGTTGTTGGTCTCACCACTCATTTTCAAATAAAGTAGGGCTCGTTTTTTTAAAAATATTGCTTTCAATGAGGTCAACCCCAGTTCTAATCTTATTATAGCCACAGGAATTCCTGGTGGTAGGCCCAAGATAGAACGCCAGAATTTTCCTTCGATCACCTGTAACCATTTCAGGTCAGTGTTGAGGAGAGCTTCCAGGCCATAAGTGATCATAGGGGATAATACTTGGACATACAGTTGACGTGTGCCCCAGATGGTAAATCCGCCCTGCTCAACTGTAAATCTATGGAACAATGCGGTCAGCTGTGCAGCTCTAGTAATGCGTGACTGTTTGCATATACCATAGTCGCCGATGCTCTCAAATGCAATCGCTAAATAGCGATAATGAGGCGTATAGGCAATATTGTCGAGACCTACTCTAAGCTGCACACGAGTGGTATTCTTGTTTGTGAATCTCATGGCCTTCGTTTTTTCCACATTGATTTTGAGGCCGTTTCTATCAGCATATTCCCACAAGGCAAAGGCCGACCTACGTAGCCCACTAATAGTGTGGTCAAGTATGACAAGGTCGTCCACATAGGCAAGAACAGGGCAGATGGAATCTCCTATTTTCGGTGAGCAGTTAGTCGCCGCCCCAAGGGCCTCGGGGATGTCATGTACATATAGATTATACATTAGAGGGGCCGTGACACAACCTTGTTTAACCCCTCTATTTTGGAGCACACTTCTAGTAGTATGAACTTCCTGATCCAGTTTTACTTTTACAGATGTATTCTGGTGGAGCAATCTGAGGTAATAAGTCAGGCCCTCAGGGCAGCCCATTGTTTTTAACTTCTGCCAGAGACGATCTTGAGGGATCGAATCAAATGCCGCCGAGAAGTCTATATAGAGGGCATATAGTGGGGGCTGCCCCCCTGATCTTGCTCGGGTCCTTAGGAGGTCCATAACCATGATGTTATGTGCCGTGGAATAGCCCTGCCTAAAACCACTCTGGAATTTACAGAGTATATCAGATTGCTCCACCCACAGCTGTAGCTCCTTTAATACAAGTGAGGCAAATATATTCCCCGTGGCATCCAGCATTGAAAGAAGTCTATAATTACCGGGGTCCGATCAATTGCCCTTTTTGAAAACCGGTATAAGCACCGCCGTTTGCCAAGATCGGGGTATTTTCCCCTCATTTAAGATCTTTTTAAACATAATCGTTAGTAGTGATGCCCAGAATTCAGGATGAGACTTCATCACAATATTTGCTAGTCCATTCGGGCCAGGGGCATGAGAGGATTTTAGCTCCTTAATTATATTCGTCACCATTTCAAAAGATGCATTGATAGGGGGAATTAACGGCATATTACCCAGTTCACAGGATTCCTCCCTGACTACCTTGGCATTTCGATTTTCAAGGAAAGCTATCCATGTTTCAGCCTTAATAGGGTTAGCTAGTGAGCTTTGTTTGGTGTCTCGCGCTTCACCCAGCAGAGACCAGATATTATAGGTTTTACCTGTGCAGATCGTGTTTACCAGTCTTTGCCAGGATAAGATTTTGTCGGATTTCCTTTTGGCCTTAATAATGGCCCTGTATCTATTTTTAATACTCCTTACCTTTATAAAATATTGGTCAGGGGGATATGCTTGTCTCTTGGCAAGCCGAAGTTCTGCTCTACACTCTCTCTTCGTATCTCTAATCATTTTGTCAAAGGGAAGCTTTTTTTCCCCCCACTGATCATAATCCCTGTACGACAGACGGCATGATTCTCAGCGAAGGAGCAGATCCAACTTTCAATGGAATTGCTCGTCATCTCCCCAAAATTTGGTAGAAGATATAAATTATCGCTGGTCAAAGATGCCACGGCATGGGCCACATTTTTGTCCGACCAGCAGATCCTTGTGCCTGCTTTGTTAGGCTTAATGTTACCTATGTTAATCACAGGGGGGTCATTCACCTTGATTTTCAATTTGCAGGTGAGAGTGGCATGATCACTCCACTCATTAGGGATCACTTGCATATCATCCACCATCTCGTACATACTTGGGCAGGCAAAGATATAATCTAATATACCATAGTCGCTGATGCTCTCAAATTCAATCCCTAAATAGCGATAATGAGGCGTATAGGCAATATTGTCGAGACTTACTCTAAGCTGCACACGAGTGGTATTCTTGTTTGTGAATCTCATGGCCTTAGTTTTTTCCACATTGATTTTGAGGCCGTTTCTATCAGCATATTCCCACAAGGCAAAGGCCGACCTACGTAGCCCACTAATAGTGTGGTCAAGTATGACAAGGTCGTCCACATAGGCAAGAACAGGGCAGATGGAATCTCCTATTTTCAGTGGGCAGTTAGTCGCCGCCCCAAGGGCCTCGGGGATGTCATGTACATATAGATTATACATTAGAGGGGCCGTGACACAACCTTGTTTAACCCCTCTATTTTGGAGCACACTTCTAGTAGTATGACCTTCCTGATCCAGTTTTACTTTTACAGATGTATTCTGGTGGGGCAATCTGAGGTAATAAGTCAGGCCCTCAGAGCAGCCCATTGTTTTTAACTTCTGCCAGAGACGATCTCGAGGGATCGAATCAAATGCCGCCGAGAAGTCTATATAGAGGGCATATAGTGGGGGCTGCCCCCCTGATCTTGCTCGGGTCCTTAGGAGGTCCAAAACCATGATGTTATGTGCCGTGGAATAGCCCTGCCTAAAACCACTCTGGAATTTACAGAGTATATCAGATTGCTCCACCCACAGCTGTAGCTCCTTTAATACAAGTGAGGCAAATATCTTCCCCGTGGCATCCAACCTTGAAAGAAGTCTATAATTACCGGGGTCCGATCAATTGCCCTTTTTGAAAACCGGTATAAGCACCGCCGTTTGCCAAGATCGGGGTATTTTCCCCTCATTTAAGATCTTTTTAAACATAATCGTTAGTAGTGATGCCCAGAATTCAGGATGAGACTTCATCACAATATTTGCTAGTCCATTCCGGCCAGGGGCATGAGAGGATTTTAGCTCCTTAATTATATTCGTCACCATTTCAAAAGATGCATTGATAGGGGGAATTAACGGCATATTACCCAGTTCACAGGATTCCTCCCTGACTACCTTGGCATTTCGATTTTCAAGGAAAGCTATCCATGTTTCAGCCTTAATAGGGTTAGCTAGTAAGCTTTGTTCGGTGTCTCGCGCTTTACCCAGCAGAGACCAGATATTATAGGTTTTACCTGTGCAGATCGTGTTTACCAGTCTTTGCCAGGATAAGATTTTGTCGCATTTCCTTTTAGCCTTAATGATGGCCCTGTATCTATTTCTAATACTCCTTACCTTGATAAAATATTGGTCAGGGGGATATGCTTGTCTCTTGGCAAGCCGAAGTTCTGCTCTACACTCCCTCTTCGTATCTCTAATCATTTTGTTAAAGGGAAGCTTTTTTTTCCCCCCACTGATCATAATCCCTGTACGACAGACGGCATGATTCTCAACGAAGGAGCAGATCCAACTTTCAATGGAATCGCTCGTCATCTCCCCAAAATTTGGTAGAAGATATAAATTATCGCTGGTCAAAGATGCCACGGCATGGGCCACATTTGTGTCCGACCAGCAGATCCTTGTGCCTGCTTTGTTAGGCTTAATGTTACCTAAGTTAATCACAGGGGGGTCATTTACCTTGATTTTCAATTTGCAGGTGAGAGTGGCATGATCACTCCACTCATTAGGTATCACTTGCATATCATCCACCATCTCGTACATACTTGGCCAGGCAAAGATATAATCTAATGTACTACAAGAAATACCATTAGTCCAAGTATGGCGACCAGGATAATCACTAACAGTTTTACCGGTGATCATTTCAATGTTCCAAAGATCAAACAAGTGTTCCCACCCTTGGCCTTCAGGGTCAATTTTTTTGCTATGTTGTATGAGATTTTTAGACTGTAACTTAGGGTTATACGACTTCCCTCTATTACCAATCATATGGCAGTTAAAGTCTCCGACCACTATTACCCCAGTATTTCCGAGTTTTAGCAGCCAGGTAGCTAATAGGTCATGAAGGGCCTCCTGGAGTTGTTCTCTTAACAGTGCACCAGGGGGGTTATATAGGCTAACTAATAGGAAATGATCCTTTCCTGCCTGGCTGTCATAGTTGACTTCAACTGCCATCAGGTTGCTATCAAATTGGGTTTTCACTAATTTAGAGCCAAGCGTATTGTCTACCCCCGTAATAAGGCCACCATAGGGTCTACCCTTTGAACCTTTGTTAGCTGCCATTTGATAGGTAACAAAACCATCCAAAATCACTGGATCCATTGCCCAAGTTTCCTGGAGACAGAAACAACTATGTTTCTCCAGGATCTTGGTAGAGCCCTCTGCAGACAGCAAATGAGTGAACCCCCTACAGTTCCATGACAAAATAGTAATATCTCATTGTTTTAACAACACTCCATGTAGGGAATCCGCCAGCCATTTTAGCACTTGTTGAATGTCAGAAACGTCCACATTCTTCCCTTGAGGGAGATCGGGACAAGGACTGTTCTCGACTGGCAGATCTACCTTTCTGGACACTTGTCTTAAATCAACTTCATTCAAATCGACATCAACCTCCACATCAACAGTTTTCAATTCGATCTTGTAAGTCCTTAGCAATTGTGCAGCTGATAGGAACTTACAGTGTAGCGCTGAGACCTGACAATTAGGGCATTTTAATGGTTCCACGAATTGGAAGTCATCTGAATTAAGTACCCTCAATTGCGGTACATAGCTCAGTCTTGTTAACAGTTCTGAGCGGGAGAGCCATTTTGGTGCATTGCTTAAGTATAAATTCTTTATCAAGCATATGCGATTACCTTCTGTGGCAGCTTTAGTTTCCAACGGAAGAGTGATGTTAGACGTTATTGCTGGTGTTTCAGATGTACTCCCAGGGCTCTCCTCGTCCTCAGTCGCAACCGCTTCCCTCAGGTTCTCCCCCTCAAATAGGTAATTCTCCTCATCGGGCTCAGTTGTCTTTTCTTTTTCAGGTATTAACCAGCTAGTTAATCGGCCCTCTCCTCCGATCTTCCTTTTCTTTGCTCTGGCTGCCCTTTTTTTGGCTTTCTTTGAGGGATGCCCGGAAGATTCCTTTTCAAGCTCGGAAGAAGCCATGGCTTTGGCTCTTTCAATTTCAGCCGCCCTCCTTGCCATTCTACGTTGCTTGCGCGAGAAGAATGGTTCTTTGTTTTCCCTGTCCTGCTCTAACCCCAGGGTCTGGGGATCATCCTGTGGATCCTCCTTTTGACGTTCTTCGATTTCATCAACCAATTTTATGGCTTCCGAAAGGTTGGATTCTGCTGAAAGATCAACATCGTCACTTCTATCCACCTTCTTCCTCTTGGTCATATCTAGGGTTAGGGCATTGGAATTGTCCAATATTTTTCCCACCATTTTCAATAAGATTTTGAGAGCGAATTTCAGAGAAGCAACTGATGCCTGAATCTCTGCAATCTCCGTCGCCCCCCGGTAGGTGTTAGCCAGGCATTCACTTTCAGCTTCCGGGCTATCTTCCATAGAAGCCATCGCCAGGTTTGGTGATACTGATAATCTGCCCATGGATTCCACTGGGGTAGGGGTAACGTATGGAATATTTCCCTGCTTATTTACTTGGGTACAGTCAATGTTAATTGACATTGAACCTGGCGCAGGGGTCATATTTCTTTGAATATTAAGACATAGTTCCAGTAGCGAATTATTATCTGTGTCGTCATAGTTCGAGGCACATAGTATACCAGTATTATCAGGCACTGGAGCGGTGGCTTACTCAATAGTGGTAGAGTTAGTTTCAGGGAGTGGGTTTTGTGGAAAAAACTCAGTGATCATGCCCTGGTCTGCAGGTATGGCATTCTTAGCTTTCTTCCTCAGATTTGTCCGTGCTGTATCACTACTCGAAGGGCTCATAGCTTTCTCCATTCCCTTATTTCTTCTAAGGTTGTATTAAAACGTTACTACAAGTGCAATAATAGTAACCAGCTATGCATGAAAGCCCACAAAAAATAATTGGGGGTCATTCCGAGGTTGGAGGTAAGGAATTACCGGCACCGGTAAGGGTGCCAATGCCGGTAATCCCTTACCTCCGTATTCCGAGGTCCCTTTGCGGGTCCTTCCTTACCTCCTGCTTTTAGCAGGAGTTAAGTACGGGACCCGCAAAGGTACTTCGGAGGTAATTACGGTACCGTTAATTTACGGTGCCGTAATTACCTCCTTCCCCATTCCCATTGAGCCCTATGGGGCATAAATGGGAATGGGGAAGGGCAAAAGATGAATGGGGAATTACCGGTCCCTCCAACCCTGGAATGGACCGGTAATTACTCCATTCACCATGCCAGATTTGGGACGGTTTCGGAGGCTACCATGGAGCTAATTACTCCATGGTTAGCACCAAACCCGGAATGAGGCCCATTGTGTCTCTTGGCTTACACATGGAAACGTCTTTTTATTTCACTACCAGTTATGCCCTGAGTATCAAAGTCTGATGACACTCCTTGTAGTGTTATTTTCTGAGCTGTTACCTGTGACCAATACAAATGCAAATGATGCCGTCTGCATGATTTTTGCTGCACAGGGCCTCGGAAATCCTTGTGCTGCACCCAGCCCAACCCCCCGCCCCCACCCACTCCCCCAGCCGCTGAGTACGAATATCATTGTTGGGCCTGCCCTAGATGCCATAGCTGCTATAAGCTGTCACCTGAATTGCTTTTTGAAGAGCCTTGTGCACCCCTAGTTTGAAGACCACTGCACTAGGGGAAAAAGCTAATATGTCAGTGAGTTCCATGTATGCATTACCAGCCCTACAGCCAGCTTGATCGTATTTATTTTGCGCAGTTTTTGTATGTTGAAATGCCTTTTGCCACTAAGGATACCATAAAAGGGAGTAGGGGGGGTGGGGGGAAAGAGGGGTGCTAATGGTGCATTATGGATGATGCGCCACACAAACTAGTCTGTTTCCGAAGCGTTTACAAAGCGCCTCCACGTCTAACGTGTCCCAAGAAACCATTTTGTGAAGTTGGCTAACCTGCTTCCTGCAGCAGCTGACAATGCCAATGTCTGCAGATGCTGCAGGCCCAACTCTATGTGCGTGCTGCAGCCACACCACACCACCCTTTATATGACACACTTCATCGCCTGCACACACTGAAGCCCTACCACTATGGCCCTTTCTACGCCACACTGCAGCAGCCCCATCTCCAATACCCTCTGTACACACTGCAGCCATAGCATGCAGCCCCTTGTACGACACTGCAGCCATAACACACAGCCCTTTGTATGGCACACTGCATACACTGAAGCCCTATCACTATGGCCCTTTCTATGCCACACTGCAGCCCCATCTCTATTACCCTCTGTACACACTGCAGCCATAGCACATAGCCCCTTGAATGACACTGCAGCCATACTGCACAGCCCTTTGCCTGCTGTGCGGTAAAGCCCTACCACTATAGCCCGTTGTACGACACACTGCAGCCCCATCTCTATTACCCTCTGTACACACTGCAGCCATAGAACATAGCCCCTTGCACGACACTGCTGCCATACCACACACAGCCCTTTGTATGGCACACTGCAGCTCGTGTACCCACTGAAGCCACTGTAGATACTTCAGTCCCTTCTCCATTGCCCTCCAAACACAATGCAGCCCATCAAGTTTTCAGTTAACACCTGAGCCCCCCCAAATAGTCCTTTTGTAGAACACACTGCAGCCCCTCCTCTGTATACATTGCATCCATACCTCTATAACCCTTTGTACAACACTACAGCCTATTTTCACACTGCAACCCCTCCACTATCATCCTATGTACACATTTCATCCACAGTTATAGCCATTTGTACACACAATGTAACCCTTTTGTTGTCCACTAAAAACACTGCAGCCCTTCCTATAGCTGTGTGTGCCTTCTGTAGCTCTTTGTGTACAAACACACCGACCTCTGTACACGCTGCAGTCCCTCTACTGGGCTCTCTACACACTGCACCGGGTTGCCACCTCACGCAATGACCCAGCACTAGGGTTTCACTTCTTTGTGGTGTTGGGCCACTTCAATAGAAATGAAAGGGCTGAAATGAAAATAAAAGCAGGGCCCAGAATTGGAGTAGGGTGTTCTTCCTGACACGGAAGACTGACAGGATCCTTTGCTATGTTTGCATTTTAAGTGTGCCTTAGGAACGTCTTCAGTGCTTTACTTTTAAACCTGTTCCATGCGCATAATGTGCAGGACAATGCATGAGATCTAGAGTTAATGCTCTGTTAGGAGTCTTCCATGCGGCCTGGGCTCCCTTGCCAGTCACACCCGCCAGTAAAGCATCTGCAGGAGGAGGAGGTCTCAGCTTGTGTTTTTCCACAACAATGAAGGAGGCACAGAGTTTGTAGAAGAGAACGTGGGGCATTGCGGATACTTTTAGCCCTTCCCTCACAATTTACATTCTTGTGATGAACGTAATTTTAAAGTTATATGGCACAGCAGCAGTATGACTTATTTTCCCTGTATAATGGGAATGCGAGTGCAGGGTTAATGTCTGTTGAGGGCTGGGCTCATCCTTCCAGAAGGCAGTGCACGGGAGAGGTGGTCCTGGGTGAAGGAGGCACACCATCCATTGCTGAAAAGGGTAGTGTGACACGTTCTTTCTGGACTGGATGGAACATGAAAGGGGACGGGCCGGGCCCTGCCAAGCACCTGGAAGGGGAAGCAATGCAAGTGGTGAAAGGGGAGAAGGACAAGGTATGGAAGGAGAAACAAATGTGCATTGAAGAGGGCCTGTGTGAGTGAGTGGTTGAGGTTACAGGGATATCCCCTGGATTAGTGGCACCAAGTGTAACTGGGTTGGTGTAGGGGCAGGTTTGCGTTGCGTCCCCCGAAAGGTGTGGCGGAGTGGGTCAGGGTACTGGACAACAGATTAAGCAGCCTGCTGTTCTGGTCGGTGAGTGCTCCTGTGGGGTGCTCTGGAGTCACACACCCCCGCCCCTTATTCTTTGTGCTGACAGTCTTTCAAGTGTGGCAATTTATACATTTGGCTCACTTAACAAGCCATTGTTTTTACACAGTATGTTGTGCTTAACATTTCAGTGTTAAGAACTGAACATGGGGCATTTGTATTCACCAGGCCAGCACAAGTATCAGTTAGCTGACCAAACCTATGCATTATTCAAAGAGAATTAAAATGCCACACAGGAAAGTTTAAAACTATTTTCTTTATTTTCATGTCTCTTTATTTGACACAGAAAAACGTTTTTTTTTTTTGTACATTTACTTTTGAGTTACATATGCGCATCCCTGGGAAGGTTAACTCTAATTTTCCTGCTTCAGTATTCTAGTGGCTGCTTTGAGACATGAACTAAATGCATCTGCTCAGCATCAAAGGTCGTTTAATTGTCTAAACAAGCCAGCCACTGCCCAGCGTGCACACCAGATGGCAACGCAATGTCACTTGGCACCTTGATTTGGAAAGTAGAGTTCATTGTCTGTCACCATGCAGACAGTAGACCATGGCAAATCAGTGCAGTGACATGTTTGCAGCAATGATTTGTGCGCTGCACAAGTCGCCACCCTATTGGTTAATGGCGTCTCTGTGGTGCTCCCTTATGGAACAGCACATATACCTGTTTTTGTCTGATGTGCCCAATGTCCATACAAGAGCACATATGTGTATATGATTCTGACGAGCATGCCATACTGTTCCCACACAAAGCAAAGAAGTTGCCTCAATTTATAAATCCACTGGGCCAAACACCCTTTCTGCACTGCCACATCATGATTTTCACTAGCTTCAGGCCAGCACTAATAAGAGATGCTAATGCATAAAACATGGGCCTTCTTTTTTTTGCCAATAACTACCCATGTGGCAATAATCAAACACCAGCCCCCTTCTGCCTGCTTGCGGGCCCTCTTTAGGTAGAGGGGGAGCAGGCTTTTTTACTGTTGTCAATGCAGTGAATTTTAAAGACCAACTGTGGTGTTATAAATTTCAGAAGACTGGCGTGTCTTTAGAATTTAATTTTAAAGATACGCCACCAGTCTTATGAAAGTTATAACCGAGCGCGTCTGCAATGAACTCTTGTCATGTAGTACTTTAGTCTTATCCCTCAGTGCTAACGTCTGCCCACTTCACCGCGCCCCTTTTTTTCAGTTGTCATGATTTCCCCCCCAACATTTTCAGCAGTTACTCCACTGCATTAACATGCCCGTTGACTTGCTCCCCCACTTACAACCTGTTCATTAGGTGCATGCGCACTACTTACTGCCTTGCCTATGACCTGCACCCAATTATATGTTCCTGTTGGGTGCACCCCGTTGCCATGCCACCATGCCGCATGCCTACGCCTAATGCTATGTTGTTCATGCCTGCACCTAATTATATGCTTATGTTGCCTGCACCCCATTGCCATGCTGTCTTGCCTCGCCTAATGCTATCTTGATGATGCCTGCACCTAATGATATGCTTATGTTGCCTGTGCCTAATGCTATGGTGATGGGGCCCTCCCCTGAAAATATGTATGCCCCACCTTCTAATATTGCACATTGCGCAAATGTACCTGCCACCCCTAGCGAGTTAGAGACCATTACCCTGCTAATGCCCATGCCTAATGCCATGTGGATGGGGCCCACCCCCATCTGAAAGGTGTGCACCACACTTAACCCCTGCATAATGTTAATATAATTAAGCTTTATAGACTGAGTCCTGCTGCCAATAGGCTTGGAATGTGACAGGCTGAACAATCTGAGGGCTATTCCAGTGATAATGTATAATTAACATGTTAAGGGTTTTAATTTGGAATTTTCATGCAATCACTTTAATGAATGCCAGTAAAAACGGCTACTTTTTGGTGAATACATTTGGATAACTGCAATTTTGGAGAGTTTAAAAACAAAGTTCTTTGGGTTGGAAGTAAAGGGTGAAAAACTGAGCAAGCACCTTGACGAGTGTGTGTGAGTGCGTGCGGGTGGAAGGGGCGAGAACCTGAGCAAGCTCCATTGGTGAGGTTTGGGAAATAGCAGTCATTAGTGGGTGGTAATGGCCCAGGGCCCCACCCAAGTTATAGTCTTAATGCTGAGTCCCAGGACCATTACCACCCAGTGAAGCCGCAAAATGGGCACATGTTGCTATTAGCACCTCCAGGCTAATCCTCGGGGTGCCAACAGCAAAACATTTATGTGGATCAACGGGGCTCGCCGAGCACACGACTCGTTCATTCATGCAAAGGCGTGCTCCTCACCTAACGTGCCGCCAAGGAACTGGAAGTCAGGGCTCCGGTGCAGAGTCCTTCCCATGGTGGCCATCTGTGGAGTCGGGGTGGCGTAGCAGCGCCGCAGAAGGTGAGTGGGGATGGCAGTATCAGGGTGGGGAGTGGCAGAGAATGGGGGAATGTGACGGGGAGAGCGGGAATGAAGATGGCCGGTGGGTGCCTCCACAGCTGGGGTTACACAGAATCCAGGCTTGGATTGTTAGATTATGCCCAGGTTTTGAGCAACCAAATTGGTTGACTCATCCACCGAGAGTGCTAATAGAAGTTGATGCAATGTGGGACTGCAATTAACAGTACACCTATATTGAGGTTCTCCAGCTGCCACTGGCTGAATGAACTATGTAAAAAACGGTGAACAATGTTGGAAAAGTGAGGAAGCCCTGGTCTAGACTAGAGTATGTTTTCTCAAACCATTCATTTGCACGGCCCCATTTTCCTTCTTTGATTTATAATTGACAGAGGTGCGACCCTTATACCTCTATTTCTAACATGACCAGGTTGATTATGATTTATAAAATACTTATCTTACCCCACAAGGCATCCCTTTCACAGTGTTTTGCTAACACCTACTGGGGTTAAAAATCCCTGTTCTTGATGGAGTTTTTAATACACGTCAATAGAGCTCATATTAGTGTGAGTCGTGACATATTTACATTAAACCTTAAACGTAAAACCTTGCATATGACCTTTACGCCTTTCATTCACATCACGCCCCATTTTCATTCATTTGTATGACCGAGAAGAAGGATGGATTCCCAATTTACGATTCCGCTGCCCCTTTCCTTGCCACCATAAAAATGCTCCAGCGTTTACCCCAACATGGATTTTCATGCTGGGGCAAATGCTGTGAATTCTTATGCGGCCCGCCTGCTTTTCAGACCAGCAAAAGAATCCACTGTAAACATGCACAGCAGAGTGGAACAGGGTGGTATACAAGTGTTCATGCTGCCTTTTTGCACTCCCCTATTGGACTCCACCGTGCAAATGAGTATAATTAGGGAACCTGTTTTCACAAAAGTGTATACGTTGTTCTCGTAATTTTTCAAAAACTATTATTCCCTTGCCGTCCAAGACCAAGAGCACAGCAGAGTTCACTAGTTCTCAATGACCCAAGACAGTGGCCCTCATTACAACACCGGCGCTAAACCATGGCGCTATTAGCACCATGGTTGGTGCCGGTGTTGTAACGGGTCGGCCATGGTTCAATGGGGAATTACTACCCCATTCCAAGGTTGGCGGGGCGGTAATTCCCCATTGAACCATGGCCCTTCCCCATTCCCATTTTCGCCCCATAGGGCTCTATGGGAATGGGGAAGGCGCTAAGTACGATGCCGCAAATTGCTGTACCGTACTTAGCACCAAGGTCCCTTTGCGGGTCCCTACTTTAACGGCTGGTATAGACCAGCCGTTAAGGTCAGGTCCCGCAAAGGGACCTCGTAGTAAGGCGCTAAGTGTTTAACGGCGCTGCAGCCTTTTACAGTGCCGTTAAACACTTAGCGCCAGGGTCCTAATGAGGGCCAGTGTCTTGCCTAACTGCCACCAAAAAACTAAATTAACAAATTAAAAAGTTGTGGATGGAAAATATATATCTTGATGAGGCCATTTAGGCTGAATTGAGACTCACACCTAAATTCTAAAATGGGGAGCCAAGAGTGATGTAATCCCTGCTTAAAGTGACAATTTAGACCTATAACACTTTTTAAGCGTAAGCTCAAGACCCTTCTGTTTGAAAAACATCAGTAAGGAACTCTCGTGATGATCTGGCCTGGCTACTTCTCTGTATTTGTTTTATGGTGTCTGTCTTGTCCTCACGCTTCTATGCCCACGGGCGATGTTCCAGCGCGCTACAAATAAACTAAATAACAAAATCCCAGGATTGGCCAGAAGAATCCATTTTCAGTGTTATCACAAACCATTAATGTAGTATATATCAGGGTTTCTTTCTAGACTAATGAGACTATGCAGAAGAGCTCGTTCCAGCTCAGTGGAGCATATACTTCTTGATCTTTCTGCTGCTTTTGGTCCTGTCGATCACACTATTCTACTTTCTCCTGTTTCTGCACTTGGCCCATCTGGTTCGGTGCTTAGATTGTGTACTTCTTATCTCACTGACTGCTCTTATTCTGTTTCTTGGGCTGGCCACCATTCTTCACCTCATCCTCTTCTCTTTGGTGTACCACAAGGTTCTGTTCTTGGGCCACTTCTTTTTTCTTTATATACTATTCATTTGTCTGCTCTGATCACCTCATTTAATATCTATGCTGATGATTCACACATTTTCCGTTCTTTTTCTACATTCGGCTCTTCCCTTCACAATACTGTCTCTTCTTGCCTGTTAGCTATCAAATCCTGGATGGCCTCTCGTTCTCTTCACCTCAATCCCTCTAAAACCGAGGTTCTTTTCTTTCCATCTTCTTCTCCCTCTCCTGTTCCCTCCATCTTTCCTTCCCTTTTCTTCTTCTGTTTGTAATCTCGGAGTTGTCTTTGACCCCTCTCTTTCCTGTGCACTTCATATTTCTAATACTGCCCGTTTCCTTCTCTATAATCTTCGTCACGCTTGTCCTTTTCTCTCATTTCAGGCCATTGAACATTTGATTTACTCGCTTGTTTTTTCTCGTCTGAACTATTGTTTTCTTTTCTTTTATCAGGTCTTCTAAGTCTCATCTTACTCCTTTACATTCTGTATTCATTTCTGCTGTCCTTCTTCTCTTTCAGTTGCCTTTCGGTTATTCCTTCACTTAATTCTGCCTCTCTTCTTTCTTTTGATCTTTATCTTCTTCCTCATGTCCTTTGCTTTGTTTACAAAACCCTTTATGGTCTTGCTCCTTATCTTTGGTCTCTTGCCTCCTCTCGCGTCCCTTCTCGATCCCTTCCTTCTCAATTTCATTTTCTTCTTTCGGTTCCTAAGCCACCTTCAGCTTCTTCTCGATTTCAATCTTTCTCACTTCTTGCACCTAAGCATTGGAACGCACTTCCGGTCACTATTCGTGCTTCTTCCTCTTATCATGCTTTTCGTTCTCAACTAAAAAAACATTTTCTCCTTTCGCTTTATTTTCCGATTGTTGATTTCTTTTCTCTCATTTCCATTTTTATTGGACTGCTGTAAACCATTTTTTGTTAAAGCGCTTTGGCGAAAGCGCTCAATAAATAAAATATACACAAGAGCAGAACAATCATATATTGATACTCACAAGACATGATCTCATTCTGTGCTCGCCAGCTTCGAGCCTGTGCCCCTTTTGGCACCCATTAGTAGCGCCTATCGACTGAGGCTTCCCAGAATGTCCAAAGAAATTCACGGGAAACGTCCTGCCAATAAGTGCACATGGCAGTGTCCAACGTCGGGCCTCAAGCTGCTACACTGCAGTGGCGGAGGTACCTTTTGGTGCCTAATGATTCATACTCAGTGGCAGCTGTTGAAGATTTTCAGTGGTGCAGCAACAATATGTTCCTGCTCATGATTGTGACCATAATATATGGTCATGGTGCCTGTGCCCAAATATATGCCAGGATCATATCACAAATGCAACCCGGATTTTTAAGAAATGCAACTTATGTAGCTTTTACAAACTTATAATGCCTCATGTTATTTTTTGCTGAAAGATTTTGTATTGGGGTAATGTCAGTATATCATGTGATGTCTAACCTCAGCTGGTCCAGTCTTTCCCAACATGAGTTCTTGTGAAACCTGCAGTTACAAATGAGCCTGGCTGTCTCTCACAGTCTACCTGCACATTCTCAGAGGAGCTTAGTCTCCAAAGAACCGCGGGATATGGTCAGAGATAGTCTGTCATGCTTGGTCTGGCAATGTCTAGTTTTGTTTTGCTTCAGGACGTGCAATGTTCAACTATAACCTATCACTTTGCCAACATAAGGGCAGGTGTTAGGTGCTCCCTATTGTATAACTATTTTAATTGGAAAAGGTTGCCATCGTAAATATGTTCATGATGTTTGGTGCACACAATATATGCCAACATGGCACTGTAAAACATATTCATTCATGGCATGCCACCGGTGTGGCTCCCCCATCTCTACTAAACACATACAAACATCAAATTCACACAGACACACATTCACCTAGTCACTCACTAAAACACATAAACTTACAAATACACACACACTCATTGAAACACTTTCACACACACACACCCATATTGTGCAGAATATTCGAAGGAGGAATACAATTCTCTTTTGCAAGGGTACATTTCCACTTGCTGGCAGTGATGTTATTGACTCCAGTCCCTTCTCTGGGACTCCAGGGGCTTCAGGAAGGCTGTCAGCAGAAACGAAAACGTGTGGGGGCGGCTGCTAGATCATAACCAGTTGCCAAGCAACCTCCCGGCTGGAGCTGCAAGCATTTGTTGCCTGCGTGATGCCACTCAGAACATCTCCACTCTGATATGAAAGCGATCAATGCATTAACAATTCGCCTATGGGGGCTCAAATGGGAATGGGGATGTACCGAGTCCCGGTCCCGAGAATGGGAACTGCCGGGCCTGCCAAAGTTTGCAGGGCCTGGTAATTCCCTATTTTGGGACCCGGTACCCGGTTTGGGCATAGCCATGCCGCTAAAAGTGGGATGGCTACCTCCAAACTCGTAATGAGGCCCAGTGTGTTAGATACTTCATTTGTTCTGTATGACCTTTTCATTGCCATTGCGATCCAGCTAATTGGAAACAATTTCCAAAAACATTTCTGTTAAAGCTTGGTGGAACAATATTTATCAGGTACAAAGACTTGAACATTGTATGGCTACACAGCTTAATGTAATGCCTAAATATGATGACAAATGGGCATATTTCACTAATTATCTAACCTTTCACAACATGTCTGCTCATGAATCGCTTTCCATAATCTGCTTTTCAGTCATTAATGGGCGATTATATTATATTTGTTTTGTGGTTTTTGCACTTGGGTGCTCTTATAAGAATTCATATTGCCCCCCCCACCCTCACCCATTATCTTAATGTATCTTGTTTGTCTTCGGTCTTTGTCTTCCCCTGTTAGTCCATCTTTTATTTCCCTTTGTGCAGGTCATACTTCAGTGGCAGTGTATAATAGGGCATTTCTGCAGCCGTATAATCATCTTCTTGTGTACATAGCTTGCTTTTTGCTAGATAATTGCCTTTCTGTATGCAGTGCATTTTGACCTTTCCCTTTCATCCAATGTTCACTGCCACCATATGTCCTCACTTTGCTGATACACTGTTAGTTTACACTCTGCTCCCTATGGAGTCCTTGTTATAATGAACTACTGTTTTTGTGCATATCGGATTGTTCATATTTTTAATAATCTCAATCAAATTTATTAAGCAAAAAAGTTGTAATTGGGGGCAGTTGCTTTGACCGTTGACTCAACCGGCAGTGGTTGCATTGATTCACTGGGTGCTTGACGGCACTTTCAGCTGGCCAACAATAACTCAACGGACATTTCTAAGATCAGGAACCATAATTTCTCTTGTAATCAGACTCATGTTTTTATCCACTTGATGCCCTGTAGGTACAATTCATATCACACTTTGTATTAGTATTGGAGGAATGACAATACATGTGCCTCTGAGAGAGGCACCTTCTGTTCCCACGGATAGCTCTGCGCGTACGCTCCAGAGCCTGTGTAGGAATGTACACCTGTCTGCTGTGTAATGAGCTTGCTGAGATAGATTGAACACCGTTGTACACCCCTTAGCTGTTCCACAACGTGTTGCATGCCGCTGTGTTGAGCCGATGCTTCTGCGATTTGTGTGACATTGACTTGGGGATGGCCATCTCCATGGTCACGTTCACCGACACATCCACTTCTATTTCAGCCTCTTCAAGGTGTGCTTGAGAGGCCTGTCGAAGATGTGATAGGTAGCCTGGGGAGGTTCCGGCACTTGCCTCACTTGCCCCAAAGTCCTGCAATTGTAACATCTAGCGATCCATTTGGAACAGGAGTCGCAGCACCAAGCCTTGTAAAATGGGAAGCAGTGTTTTGTGGTTGGTGACCACCATGATAGGGTACCACAATGATTGGGTGGCCATACACAGACAACACCCCCATAGTAATAACAGATCACCTCTATCCATTTGGGAGCATCTCCCTTCTTTTGGTGTTAATTCTTTGCTTGCAAAAGGCGATGGGGTTTCGTATGCCTTCCACAACAATTTTACTAATCCTGGCCCCAGACCAACTGGGCTGGCATCAACAAAGTATTTCACACTTCAGTGTTGCGTCAAAGAAAGCCATTGTATTTTTTTCTGCCAGGGCAGCTGTTGATTCCTCAATTGCCCTTTGTGCCTTATGATTCCACTCCTATTCCTGATCTTGCCCGATCAGGTTTTCAGGTGTTCTTTTATGGTGGCCAAGTTGGGGATAACCCTCCCACAGAAGTTTATCATACCTAGGAAATCTTGTTCTTCTGGGTTCAGGTTATCAAAGAATCTAGGCTCTGCCTTCTGCTCCTGCATTCCTTAGTATCGAATTTCAAATGGTCACTTTTTTAGCAATTATCACGCATTGAGGTCTTTTGATGCAAATATCAAAGAAGCACTAAGTACTGGTTTGATAATTGCTAATTTAGCGCCTCTTTTATAATGTTAAGGGCAATTGGCCTTCCTGGCAGCATGTGGATGGCTCCCTGTGAGCTGCATGTAGAAGAATGGGACAGAGCCGCCCTACTTTTAATTAATAACTGTGAAGGCTCAGGAACATGGAGCTTGGAAGAAAAAAGGAGGGTGGGTGTGAGGGTCCTGAGAAAATTAGATGGACACGGGTGTATTTCAGGAACTGTTGTGCACATACATGAAGCACAGTAGGTGCCATGAGTGCCAATTTTGATGTTCACTGCAGAAGAAGACATCCCCCTTCTTTGGTTGAATGTGAACAAGCAACAGAGCCTGACACCTCCCCTGGTATAAGTGATGCATTTGTTAGCAGTTTTTATATGGCAATTGGAAAAAGCCATATATTTTACTGCACTTGTTAATGTATAACAACTCGGCAAAAGTCACTCAACCTGCAGCACTACCTTTGCAACTTTTTGTTTTATAACTAGTGAATTCGCTCTCAAATAATTCAACATAGGATATGGATATTTAATAGAAACAAAAACAAGTGTTTCTCTGTTGTAAAGTGAAGTACCTAACCAACTGAAGAAAAGGGGCACAGGAGTAAGCAGGCCCGGCTGAAGATGTTTTGGGGACCATTTCAACATGATGGTTGAGGGCCCGCCTTTCTTAGAGTCAAGACAGTCTGAGGCACCCATTGGTTGAATACATTATAATGGAGACAAAGAAATACATCCAGGGTTAATAGCTGCTGAATATCACAAGGCAGCCTGCCAGCAAGGAACTGAAACCATTAAATGCACACTGAAAAGTTATAACTCCTTATTTGCCAGAAAGTGACTGATATGGAGGAACCGATGTTAAATGGAAATGAGGTGATAACACGTCTGTAAACCCTGAGGGAAGTGACAGCCAGAAGGGCTCCAGCAGACACAGCTTGTAAGGCGAGTGCTGCAAAATGCACATTTAAAACCCCAGAACGAAAGTAATATAGAAATTAATATATTGCAGTGTTATTCGACAGCTGACTGGCAGCACAGGAGCAGTAGCTGGGGGACCCCCTGAGGCTCCAGGCACCTTTAAACTGAAACAGTGGAAAGGCCTTGGCACCGTCCCTTGGTGTAAGGGAAGCTTCCTACTTCGAGTTTGTATAGTCTGGGGAAAACACTGAGCGTTTTTCAATGTTAATTACAGGATCACACACAGAGGCCCAGGGGAATGAATGAGTGGCATGTACCACCTCGTTTGTGGCCATGATGCAGAGATGTGCAGTGCCTGGAATGTAATTGTTAAACACAGCAGCTTCTGCATCTACATGAATGTAGTCAGTTGTAGCATAGGGCGTCATGCCGCATTCCACTATGTGCTGTAGTTACTCGTTTCATCAGCCACTGTCACACTTTTAGAGTGGATATGCTTCTGCGCACAAGCAATGGCAACACGCAATGGCTGCTTGATTCCAAACAGCAGAGACACATGCTTCTGAGGGTGAATGTATCTTGCATGTATCTTGCTAACTTGCATCTTGCTTTCGGCATGGAGTCCATAGAGGTTTGCTAGGGTGGTGTGTTGTCCCTGATGAGAGAGATTTCTACCAGTAAGAGGCACAGGCTATTAATACTCTGTCAGCTAGCTTGGCTGCAACCCTTCTTTAATGTTTTGCACATTGCTCCCTTCCTGCCTAGGGCACAGTTACACTTTTTGTTTTGGCACACTTCTACCACTTGTAGACGGGCAAGCCTGGGAGTGGGATAGTGCGTCACCACAGAACTTGCATGTGCTCTTTATAAGTTCATGACATTGCTGTTCTGCAGCACGACCTTGTGCTCCTCCTCTGTTGTGCGATGCTCTTGGAGGGCCTGTTCTGACCGCATGTGGCTTTTCTACTTTGAGGCCCTTCCTGCCTACTTCTGTATGTGCAGCGTGTGAACTCGCCAGTTCTTGAGCTTAATCCAACTCCAGTATTCTGAGTATTGGTAGAACTGGCTCTTCTTCTTGTCCTTCCATTTTCTGCCTGTTGCTTCCCCTGTCCCTCGCCTTCCTCCCGCCTCCCGCTCCTTCCCATCGTCCTCAGTCCTGTGTTCTTAAAGGGGCTCTGCCTTTATTCTCTGGTAACACCTCCCCCGCACTAATCAAGTTTGACTCTTCACCCTCTGCTCCCTCTATCTCGGCCACCGCCTCTTCCTGTGGTTCAAGTTCCCTCAGGTATAACTCGTGGAGGAGGGAGGCCTTTGGCGTCATCACACCATGGTCCCTCGTCATAGTTATCACCGGTCCTCTGGCCACTGTCACTAGGAGGGGATCTGCGCGGTCTCGTGAGTCCCTACTTTTGTATTGTCTCTGGTGCTCTTTGGCAGTCTCCTTGATCGGGAGTTGTGCTCCTTGGCCTTTCGTTTGCAGTCTGCCCTTTCCTTGGCATCCCTTCTCTCTCCAGCATCTTTCTCAAATGTGTAGTCCTTCACCTGGGTGACTTCGAGTGATCTGTACTGGATGTCGATGAGAGCACATGCTAGTGTCGTCCGAAGACTGAGACAGCTGCGCCCTCTGGCGGGACTCGGTACCACATGGATGGCGGCGGGTACTCTGTGGTTTCTGTGAGTTGGGTCACAATGGGACTGTTGTTTTGGCTATCGCAGCTGTGCTGTTCCTTACTGGAATATGTGGGCTTGGAACTTGCCCAGGGGGTATGCTTCCTCTCTGGTTTGATAAAGTTGCTCGTTCATGACGTTGACTGTAGCCCCTGTGTTCACGATGAATGGCTTGTGCAGCTTTCCAATCCGGACCGTGACCTTGGGTGACATGGTGTCATCTGACGTGGTGCTGATCAGTCTCCCGTATTCTCCCCTGTACCCGTCATGGGAGTGGTAGTGGTTTCGGCATCTTGTAAGGCTCTGGATGCTCATATGACTCATGATCGTCTTGCGGGACGGGCTGAGAGCGTGTGCCGTACTCCTGATCAGGTCCGTACCTCCCTGGGCGACTTAACTCTGGGTAGAGTAGGTGCTCGTGCCTGCGTGGGCTGGGTGGATCGGAGCGACACCTGGATGGGTCGATGTTCATGGCTTTGATGGCCCTCATGATGTCTGGCTGTGCCGCCGGCGGCATCAGGTACTTCTCTTGGGTGGCATTTCCTGGTCCCTTCTGTGTGTTGGCCGGTCGTTGGGCCCTCTTGTTTGTTCTGGTTGTCTGGTCGGGCTTGGTGGTGGTGCCGGTCGGTATGAGGGGGGTGCAGGCAATCTCTCTCTGCACATCGCCTGGAAGTGGTTTTCTTGGCCATAATGCATGCATCTCTGTCCGATGGCCGGGCATGGTTGTCTGTATCGGAACTCGAATCCTCACCTGTAGCATTGTTTGTCACTCATGGTTTGCTGCTGTGGGCTTCTGAGTCCTTGTCTTCTCCAGGGTCCTGTAGTTCTAGTGTACCCCGGCTGTCCTACTGTAAGGACTGCAATGGTGTCACACTTTTTGGGGTTTTCAATGGCAGCTGCCTGTATGTCCTCTCGCTCGTATATTCTTGCTAGGTCAATGATTTCTTGTAGGGACAGGGGCTTTTTGAGTAGGTGCTTTCTGAGCATTGACGAGGTGCACCCTTCTATGATCCTCAGCCGTGTTGCCTCATCATCATTGAAGTTGGCGAAGTTGCAGCACATGATTTTCCTCTGGAGACGGATGACAAACTCTCCTATGGACTCATGTGGAAGCTGCGTGTGTTGATTGAATGCGTAGTGTTCATAGGGCCTCATTACACGGAAGGCGGTAATGGTTAACGGCCACCGTTAATGGTAACGGTGACCGTTAACCAGTACCGCCTTACTACGAGGTCCCTTAGCGGGTTGGTGATTTAACGCCTGCTTTTTGCAGGCGTTAAAAACCAACCCGCTAAGGGACCTCAGAGCTAATTACGGCACCGCAAAATTGCGGTGCCGTAATTAGCGCCTTCCCCATTCCCATAGAGCCCTATGGGGCAGAAATGGGAATGGGGAAGGGCAATGGCGGAAGAGGGATTTACCGCCCCACCAACCTTGGAATGGGGCGGTAAATCCCCTTTCCGCCAAGGCGGTGCCGGTATTTTACCGGCATGAGCCATGGCGCTAATAGCGCCATGGCTCACCGCCTTCCGTGTAATGAGGCCCACAGTCTTTGTTGATGGGTACTATCAGCTTGTTGTTGACTGCAGCGAGAAGGCGTTGGTATGTGCTTCTTTCTTGCGTGGGAATTGTTTTCATGACCCCTTTGACCTCTTTGCCTGCTAGGTTGGCGAATATGTCCACCTTGTTTGGCAGGTCGTGGTCTCCTACTGCCCACATGAAGTCCTCAAATTCTTCGACCCATTCTTCCCACCTTTGGCCTTGATCGTGGTGCGGGTGCAGGATAAATGAGTCTGGTCGTCGCAGAAACATGGCGCGGGACACAGGCCCTAAGTTTGCGAGAGCACGTGCCCCTGCGACAGCAGCTAGTTGTACTTGGTCCACCATCTTGATGTCTTGTGGTGTGTTTTCCTTAAATTAGGGGTTGGCTCTGTTTCCTGCGCCCAAAGACCTTGTGGTCGGTGTTCTGCACTACCTACATTGTAGCCTTTACTGCCATATAGGGAACAGAAATGGCAGAGAATGGGGTATTCCAAGGAAAGTGTACATGATGCCAAAGTAAAATTCAATACCGACATGCCTGATGATAACGATTTTTTCTTTTTCACTTCTCTATTTTCCTAAAAACAAACCTCATTCTACCTTCCAAATCTCTCTCAATTCACCAGCTATAGCCCTCCTTTCACTTCTATATTGTCCCTGTGCTGTCCATCCCTCTGCCCTAAAACCGCACTCCGATTCAGTGTTTTTCACCCGTTTTTGAAAAACATGTTTTTGCATTTAAAACTGCAAACCAGAAAAAATGCAACTTTTCCATGTGTGAATTCGGCTGCACTGGGTTTTCAATTTCAATCTGTTTTGGTGAACTGTATGCTTTTGTGATACCTTACCTTATGGGTGATAGTGAGATAACATCCCTAATACTGTGATAAAACATATGTATACATTCTTTAAACACATATATAATTAATTATTTTACAAAATCCGAGTGTCATTTTAGGCCTTTGCATAGGGTTTAATGCCCTGACTACCTGCTGCTTCTTTCTATCCACTCAGAATTCGATTATCTGTGGGTTGAGGGAACATTGCAGGGGGAAACCTTACCTTGGGTGCTATCCATCCTAATTCAAAAAGTGCTCCTATTCACTTGTGCTTTGGATATGTTTTACTAGAAGGCTAACCAAGTGCATTGCTTTCATTTCTATTCTAATTATCACCCCATTGGGGATTGCTGCCCAATATTAAAATGGGTGTGATTTTTGTGAATTTAAAATAAATAAATATTGTATTTTCACCAACTGGCCTGGTTCATGGTCCATCGTGACCCGGGTATTTGTAAAAGGGGGTGTGAGACGGGTCGGGTACCGGCTCAATTTGAATTAGTTGAAATTAAAGAAAAAACATTCCTATTGAGCACCACATCCCAGACAAATTCCAAGTGTCCTGGTGCAGTGTGTCATGCCCGATTGGAATCCTTAACAATGTGTGCGTCTCTGGCTTTGTGGCTGCTTGGTCCTGGGCTTTATTACGTGGGGGGCTCTTATTGGAGTGGCCGCTGTCCTGGCGTGGTTGTAGATGTGGTGTCTCTGGGTTTGCAACTTCGCACAGCTTTACTTCGCTACCTGAGGGCCCTTATTGGAGTGGCCACTGTCCTGGGTCAGCTGGAGACATGGTGTCTTTGGGTTTGCAGCTTTCTGGTGCTGCCTGGGTATTGGCCATGGTCTTGGTTGTCCTGCAGCCACACATATGTCGCAGGCCGTTGATGCCCCTTTGGGTTGGTCTCTAGTTATGAGAGCCATGTCTTGTTATAATGTGCATCAAGGCTTTGGGTCTTGAGATGCTTCCCACCGCCCCTTTCACGTTGTGGGTTGCTGGTGTATATAGTGGAGGGTCACTTGTGACCCGTGTGGGCCTGCTTCTCCATGCGTTGGGGAAGGGGCTCAGAATCTTCTTACCGGTGTGCGCGGGGCTTACATGCAGCCCATAGAAGTGTTCCGATCACTCCGGTGTCGGACGCAAGTGCCGCCGTCTTGGTCTGCTTCACCTCTGCTGGGCCACTGCTTCCACTGTCCACCTCGCGTCATCCTCTCCGACGCCATCGACACCTCTGGGCACCGTCTCTTTGCTACTGGATGATCTGCATGTGCCGCACCTTCACCATGAAGTGCTCTGCTGAGCTCCGTACTGCTGGGCTCATTACCCCCATCCTACTGCTGGCCTGCTCGCCCGACACTCTGCTGGGCTCACCTGTCACACCGTTACTCTGCTGGGCTCACCTGTCCCACCGTCATCCTGCTGGGCTCACCTGTCTCACCGTCACTCTGCTGGGCATGCCTGTCCCACCTGTTGCACAACGTGTGTGCTTACCCATCCTGTTCATTCCTGTGGCCCTCCTTTCTGGGCGTCCTTCACTTGTGGGTCTCCTGACCCTTCACTTGTGGGGGCTGTGTGCTTCCCCACCTTCTAGCTGTATCATTCTCCTGTATGATCCTGCTCTGCAGGCCTTGTAACTATTGTCGTGCTCCTGCTGGGCACTGGATTAGTTTGTCCTTTTTGTTTTAGTTTATTTATTTATTTATTTATTCAAATTTGTTGAGCGCACATCAGCCCAGAAGCATCGTGGCGCTTGTTACAGACATCTTAGTTGCAAAGGAAACCGTAGTTACAATCAATACATAAATTACAGAGGAAATATATACAATAGCAAGGCAGTATATTTACATGGCTTCCTGAAATTTGCTAGTTATTTAGCAAGGAACGAGGTTTTCAGTTTCCTGCGAAAGATGGGAAGTGAGTTTTCCGTTCGGATGTCTGAAGGGAGAGCGTTCCATGTCTGTGCTGCAATGTAGGGAAAACCTAGACCTCCGGCTGTGGCTTTTTTGATGCGTGGGGTGCAGAGTAGGTTAGCGTATTGCGTCCTGGTGGGACGTGTGGAGGAAGGTTTGAGGATGGTATCTGAAAGATAGGACGGGGCGGAGAAGGAGAGGCATTTGTGAGTGAGGGTGAGGATTTTGAGGGTGATCCGTTCTTTGACTGGGAGCCATTGGGCTGAGAGCCTGGCCTGGGTGATATGCTCTCTTCTTGGGATACTAAGAGCGGCCCGGAGAGCGTTGTTCTGTGTGATTTGTAGTCTATTTATGTTTTTGGCTGATGTGCCTGCTAGGAGAGCATTGCAGTAGTCCAATTTGGCTCCAATGGTTGCCCTCGCTATGGAGAGGCAGTTAGGTTTAGAGAGGTAGGGCTTGATGGCGTTTATAAGTTTGGTGGTGTGTGCGGATGCGGAAGTGATAGCGCTGACTTGTCTAGTCATAGATAGCGAAGAGTCAAGGTATACTCCCAGTGTCTTGACGGCTGTGGACACGGGGATGATGGAGTTGTCAATTGAGAAGTTAGTGTACAGTTTGTCCAGTTTGCCTAAGGTGTTCTGTTGACCTAGTATCAAGATTTCGGTCTTGTCACCATTGAGGCAGAGGCCATTAATTGCCATCCATGCCTTGATGATGGAGTAGATAGTATGGAGTGCCTTTGCGTCTTCGTTGTATGAGCCTGAGAGGGGTAGAAGTACTTGTGTGTCGTCCGCGTAGTTCGTGTAGGTGATGCCGTATGAGTCAAGTTTGTCAAAGAGGGGCTTGGTGAACAAGTTATAGAGTGTGGGTGCAGTGCAGGAACCTTGAGGGACCCCGCAGTGGATTGTCGTGGGTGTGGCGTTAGCGATGTCCGAGAAGACTTTCATGGCCCTACCTTCGAGGAAGGAAGTGATCCAGGCGGCTGCTTTTTCGGAGAAGTTGGCTGAGTGCGTGAGGTGGGAGGTGAGAATCTTGTGATCAACCAGATCAAACGCGGCTGAGAGATCTAGAAGAAGCAGAAGAGCCGGCTTGCCTTTGTCCATGATTTGGGTGATCTGACTCTTCAGATCTACCAGGGCTGTTTCTGTGCCATGTCCTTTCCGGAAGCCCGATTGGCTCTAGTTCCTTTTTTTTCTTGTCCAGGGCAAGCAGAACGTTTAACTCCCGCTTGTGTGTCCCCCCACGGCTCTTACCGCGCTGCTTAGCCTTGCTGGAGCTTTCCCCACTGCGTCTTCACCCACTAGCATCTCCGGGCTTCATCGAGCACTCTCCTCCGTAGCCGGTCTTCGCTCATAGCTGCTCCGGCACACCTTCACTTCCTTCATCCGCTGGTGCTGGGTAAGCAGGTGTTCCCATCTGCGGCAGACAGCCATTTAGCATGAGGCACATTGCCTGTCCTTGATTGTGGGCGGACTGCCCTGCTGTTCTTGCTGGGGCCGACCCTCTGTGTGGGCGGATCGCCTTCCTTCATAGCGGGCGGATTGCCATTGCTTGTTCTGTACAGTGGGCGGACTGCCCTCATAGTCTTGTGCAGTCAAAATGATGTGTTGGGCACTGGATTGCCGCCCGTTCTGGTCCAACACACCTGGATTTATTTCTCCTCGTCGTCAGTTGTTGCGCCCTTAGCTGAGCCTCCGCAGGGGCACTATACAAATTATACAGGAGTCGTATCTCCACACAACCTTCTCTTTATTCGTCCTTCTATCTTCTGCCTGTTGCTTCCCCTGTCTCTCCCCTTCCTCCGGCCTCCCACTCTCTCCCATCGTCCTGTGCTCTTAAAGGGGCTCTGCCCTTATTCTCTGGTAACAGACACCTTGTTGCCATGTAGCATGACATTACAACATTCACCATCATATTTCTGAATGCTCCTGTGTGTGCTTGAGGGATGGCCATAGGGCACTAATCACCCAGGGACTGCTCATCCAGATGTCTGCAGTTGCAGTTACAGACACAACAGTGACAGCATTGGTGTTTTGGGGCGGGTGCTGAGGTACTCAGCGTTGACCTTCGCATACCTCTCAGCTCACATGCTTTTGGCGGGTGTCACCCGCCCTGTAAGAAGCTCTCTCACCCGTCCAGCTCCCTACCCGCCCATAGAAGTCAATGGGCTTTCACTTACCAAAAACAAAATGTGCCTGGGGCCACAAAACGTTGAGAGCTATGCCTTTGAGACTAGTCACTGAAAGTGGAGAGAATATTAGTGAGCCCCGGCGGCGTTACTGGGAGGTGCATCCTGGTCATTGTAGGAGGGTAGGGGACGTTCTGGCATTGAACAGCATGATGAGGCCATCATGGGGCACCACTGCTCAGCACCGGAAGTCCTGAAGCAGAGGTCTCTGGCGAGGTTCCTCTGGGACACATAAAAGGGGGGAGCAAGGCTTTTGCTCCAGCTCTTTGGGTCCTGACTCACCCGGAAGAGAACACAGCCTCCTGGGTGGGAGGGAAGAAGTTTCAGAGGAGTGGCTGCCAGGGCCTACAGGGGGCAGGCCATGCCAGGATTTAGCAAAATGAGGAGGTACTTAGGTCGCCAAATGGGGAGTAATCTTTAAATAATTAAGGTGTTATCAGGACAGTTTCATTTTGGGTGTGCAATAGTCAGGGCTTCATTACGAGTTTGGTGGTATCTGGGCGGTAAATCCACCCAGGTGAATCCTCCAACTTTCCGTCAAAGTTATGCTACATTTTACCTGCACTGCCCAATTTGCAATGAGCCCCATTGTTCACTCCAGAGAAGGATAATGGTGGGAAAGATGCGAGGTGAGCTGTGCGCGGGAACATGCTTGGGTCTCTTTATAAAGAAGATGGGCATGAAGGAATGACATCTGTTTGTGTAACACATGGAAATAGTGGCGCAAAGTTTAGTAGTACGGAGATTCGAGCTCGAAAACGTCCTCGACTGTTTTTCAATAATAGGTAGATCTGGATGCACTTGTGTGTAAATTACCGAATAGCTTATCAATGGCACAATGGTGTTCTTGGAAGTGGTGATCTAGGCAGGGACGTGTAGCTTCTTCTCTCCATGTTTTGCTATAATCGCATGGTGTGTCACTACAGTTTTTGCTGGATTCACCATTTGCATGAAATGCATAGACCCTCTCCGACAAGTAGAGATGAGTGCGACGAATCTCATCGTGTTTTGCAAGAGGGAAAGAGCATGCTTGCCTCGCTTGATGCCAGATCTACACGTATAGCACCACCCGACTAGTGCAGAGAGGTTCATGAGCACTTAGAATATGAAAGAGAATACCGAGGCAATGTGTAGTAACTTGCCTCCTGCAAGTTGCGCCTGGATCAGTGATGACAATGGAGCAGGAACCAGGCTGACCCAGGTAAGTAGAAACAGAAAATGCTTTATTTACTTGGTTACTTAGCTGCAGTCATGAATGTAACAGAGGAGGTTACAAGCATCTGTCCTGGTTCCCTACCCAGCTCCAAGTCCTAACTGTCACTCCCTGGAACTCTCAAACCTCCCACACTCCAAACTCCACCTCACCATTCCATGAAGCCCTGTACTCACCAAGACAGTCACACTGTTTGTTTGTTTGTTTGTTTATTTATTTGTATTGCGCGCCAGACCCAAGGGTAACCGGGCGCAGTGAACAGAATATGCGAAGCTTACAATGTTGCGTAGAAATTACAGTGTTACAGCAAATTCAAATTACAATGTTGCATAATTAAATTTACGATAGTGGTAAAACTTTGATGATACATATGTACATTCAGATAAGTAACATAACACAAATTAAAGTCTTTCAGTCCTTACATGTTGTTGTCATTGAGGTGTTTGATAAGATTCGTTCTAAAGTGAGGGAAAGGTTGATCTAAGGTTACGTGGCAGGGCATTCCATCATTTAGCGGCTAGCACAGGGAAGCTAGTGCCACCAATTTTGGCAAGTTTAAATCTTGGAATTTCCAGACAGTTGGAGTTGGGAGTTCTTGTAGGTCTGCTAGAGATTTTTCTTTTTATTTTGTCCATCTTGTAAATGGGGGCAGCGTTATTGAGGGCTTTATGCGTCAGGGAAAGCATTTTTAGGTGAGTTTTATTGTTGGTGGAGAGCCATTTGTATTGTTGTCTAGTGGAGGAGATATGTTCCCTTTTGTTTATACCTAAGGCGGCTCTAAGGGCGTGGTTTTGTAGGATTTGTAGCCTTTTGGTGATAGTTTTGTTAGCGCCACTGTAAAGGGCATTGCAGGAGTCGTGATAGTATTAAGGCTCTCGCTAGGATCATGCAACTGTTATTAGATAAGAAGGTTTTACCTGCTCTTATTAATTTTCAGGTATAGGCTGTCGTGGAGGCTAAGGAGTTAACTTGTTTGGCACAAGACATGGTGGAGTCGAGATAGAAACGTAGTGTTTTTACTTCACTCGAAACCTTGATGCTGTTGCCGTCTATGTTAAACGTGGAGTAGTCCTTGCCTAGTTTGTTGATATTGGCCTGTGTGCCCAGAATGATCAACTCAGTCTTATCATCATTCAGGCAGAGGCCATGTGATGCCATCCATGCCTGAATAATGAGGTACACCCTGTTCACCAACTCCCCCTCCTCGCTGTGATCCCCAGAAAGCGGGAGGAGAATCTGTGTATCATCTGCATAGTTAGTGTAGGTGATACCTAGAAGGTCCAGATCATCGAAGAGAGGTTTAGTGAATATGTTGTACAGGGTTGGTGAAACACAGGAGCCTTGAGGGACGCCGCACGTGATTGGAAGAGGGTCGGCTGCTGCCGAAGGGGAGAAGACTCTCATTGTTCTCTCACTCAGAAAGGATTCAATCCATTTGGTGGCATGCGTGGAGAAGTGTGCAGCAGTGTCCAAGTGTTTGCAGAGGAACCTGTGATCCACCAGATCGAAAGCAGCTGAGAGATCAAGTAAGAGGAGGAGTGCTGTTTTACCTTGGTCTCTCAGTTCGTCTGTTTGGGTCTTTAGATCAATGAGTGCAGTTTCAGTACCGTGGAGTGGGAGGAAGCCAGATTGTCTGGCTCCCAGTAGATTGTTTCAATCAAGGTGTCTTTGAATTTGTGTATAGGCAACCTTGTCTAGTATCTTCAATAGGAAAGGTATGGTAGTGATAGGCCGATAATTAGTGGGGATGAGGGGGTCAAGAGTCTGCTTCTTGAGAAGAGGGGTATTACCTGTGGCGAAGGAGGAGTTGATCAATTTTGAAATGAATGGTGAAAGGTCTCTGGCAGCGTCTTTTATTAGTTGTGCTGGGCAGATGTCACCTTTGCAGTTCAGACGGTTTGAGGGAAAGGATAATTTTCTCTACCTCTAAGATGGTAGTTTTAGTGAAGGAGAATTTGTTGGTTGGGTTGTTGATGGTGTTGTTAGGTGGCGGCTTGTTAGTGAGGTTTAGGGAGTCTTTTTTTAGTTGGATTTTATTTTGCAGTGTAGTGATATTGTTTGCTAGGGCTGTTTGGATATCTGTACACCAGGTCTGGTCTTTAATGCAGGTATCTGGTGTGGCAATGGGGGATTCAAGTTCTTTCAAGATGGAGAAAAGTTCCTTCATACTTGAATTGGCATTGGCAATGCGAGTATTGTAGGAATTACGTTTCGCTAGACAAATTTCATTTTTATAATGCCGAGAGATATTAGTTAAATTAGCTTTATTCTCTTCGGTTGGACATAGTTTCCAGTCAGATTCGCATTTTCTTTTGTTTAGGCGCAAGGCCTTGAGTTCTGGCGTGTACCACTTGTTTAAATGTGCCTTGGGTTTGCTTGTTCTCATTTTGAGAGGGGCGACTTTGTCCATAGTGGTGCGCGTGATGTTGTTGAATTCGTTGACCAGTGCACTAGGGTCAAGGTTGTCTGGCAGTGCATTTAAGGTAGGAAGGATCAGGGGAATAATATTATCTGCTGTAATATTGTTTTTGTTTCTTGTAGGGCATGGTGGAGCTGCTTGTGGGTCAAGGCTGGATGGTTTGGTAGTTAGTAAATTAAAGGACACCAAGGAGTGGTCTCTCCAGGAGAGGGGCGTAATAGAGGATACGAGGGCTGAGCAGTTGGAATTAGCGACCCAGTCAAGTATTCTACCCTTTGCATGTGTGGGGGAGCTGACTTTTTGGGTAAGTCTAAGATGTGAAGGGTATTGGCAATAGTGGCAGCATGGGCATCTGCTTGGTCATTGAAGCCAAGGTTAAAGTCCCCTAATATCAGCAATTGGGAAGTAGTTTTGGTATTGTTGGATAGTAGACTGTGCAGGTCCTCCTCGAAGGTTCCAAGTGGACCCGGTGGTCTGTAAATTAGGTGAATAGAAAGAGTTTGGGTGTTGTTTATGGGAATTTTGGCAGTGAGAGTTTCACAGGATTGCATAGTTGTGGTAGGGACTAGGCGCAGTGATAAGTTTATTTTGGATATAATGGCGATTCCACCTCCGCGGGAGCCTTCTCGATCCTGCCTAGATATGGTGTAACCGTCAGGAATGGCCAACATGAGCGATGGGCCTGCTGCATTGTGTAGCCAGGTCTCAGTTATAGCAATAAAGTCTAGATTGGCTTCTGTGATTAAGTCACTGAACATCCAAACTATCGACAGGGGGCTCTAGTTAGGGTGCGTGGCCTAAGTACAGGTAGGTGGGATACCTCACCCGTACTTAGGCCATGCCCCCTAACTAGAGCCCTCCCATCGTCTGTTGGGTGCGGGGAACCTGACAAATGATTTGCTCACTTTTGGAGAGCTGGGCGACACTGGTATCATACCTTTTGGTGCACCCAGCCTCTCCCTTTTGTTCCTAAATCACAGGCTCTGGTGCCGGCTGGCAGGCTGCCTATGGGGGGTCGGAGCCAGTGATTAAGAAACAAAAGGAGAGGCCAGGAGTCACAGCTCTCCTATTTGTTAATGAGAGGAGCTAACCCCCAGCAGGCAGCCCTTGGTTAAAGGACTGCCTGCGGGAGTCGGCGACCAATGCAGCAGTCCTTAAATCATGCAGCTATTTAAGTGAAAGGGCGGCCTGTTGAGTGTTAGCACCTCTCACCAAGAAACAGAAGGAGAGCTGGTGCGCCAAAGGAGCCAACCCCCAGCAGGGAGCCCGTTTTGCCAAAGAGCGCCACATGGTTAAAGGGCTGCTTGCAGGAGTTAGCGCTTTTGATTAGGAAACGGGAGAGACATCGCTGATGGGTGGCTGGTGTATCTGGAGAAAGTCAGGGGGTGGGGGGCAGTAGGGCCCCACCTCGGGAGTCCTTTTTGAGACTTCCAGAGCTCCCACTTATATCCCTGGGCCCGGAGACATGTCTAAAGGCATGGCCGGGATGTATATGTCGCAAGGTTTGTTCACCTGTGTAAAGGATGAGCATGATATGGCCAAACAAAAAATGATGTGATGTCATTTATTGATAATCAGTTGCAAATGCGGCCCAATGCCTTCTAAAAGTTTGTGTTGTGCCTCTCTCCTGTTGACCGTATTTTTTCAGAGGAGGGCACTGTGGTTCGATGCGGTCGACTCAATGTCCCTCGAGGGCCTCCGTCTCGAGGATGATGTCATCGTGGGTATATATAGCACACGCAGCGCCCATTGGCTTCAGTTCTGTTTTTTCTTTCAGTAGAACTACCCGCATCAACACGGGTTTCACTTTACTACGCTCTGAAGGAGCGAAAGCTATAATAGCAAGGGAAATTCTACTGCGGGGTAGGCTGGGAGGGCGATGAGGAATACATGGGAGGAACATCCAGTCGAAAGAATGTTACCAGGGGTAAGTGACTTGTTCTTCGAATGGATTGTATCCTCCCACGTATTCCTCATCTTTGATAGACTCCCAAAGCAGTGTTTGTTTTGGTGGAGAGAGAAATAATTTATCAACGGTTTGCATAAACCGAATGGAGGACAGCTTTTCCAATGCTTCCATCCTGACTCAGTGAAGACTCAAGGCAGTAATGCTTTGTGAACGTGTGTACTGAAGACCACGGCTGCCTCACAAATGTTTTTAGTAGGAACACCTATTTGCAGGTAGCCATGCCCTTGGTGGAATGGGCCCTCAAGGCTTCTGGAGGATCTTTGCCCGCCAGCCTGTAGCATGATGCCTTCACTACATCTAACTTTTACTGAGACTGAGACGTTCTCAGCTCTCACTGATCAGAGGTGTGTATGAGAGCTGTGCATAATCTGTAGTGTAATAGGCAAGCTTATCACTGTGTGATGCTCCTTACATCCATGTCCTCTAAGGAAGAGCACTTGTAAGACTGCCAAACTTGGGCACAACAGTATACAGAATTGAGAATTCACACGTGGCTGTGAAATCGTTTTAATGTGGGCATCGCCGTATTGCACCATTTCAGTATTTCATTCTGCAAACATTGCTCTCTTGTGTGCTTGCTGGCAATTTGTGAAGCCCAGTATTATGGGGATCTACTACATTTGGTAAAAACACATTTTAGTACAGCGCTTAGAATCTGGATGCTCATGGCATAAAGAATTAAAAGCAATGTAATAGCAGTTTAATTTGCTCCCATTTAGAAAACGTGTCATTGCTTACAGCTACCTAAGGGGGAGGAGTGTACTGATGTGTGCATGTTCTGAAAGAAGTGTGTGATGCAATGTCATTTAGCAAAATATACCTAAAAAAAAAATCGCAAAAAATGAAATAAGTGTTGGTCCAGCAGGGCACCACGCTGACCAGCCAATTGCTATTTCCATCCGGTCTTTGTTTCGGGCAGTGCACTTGTAATTTGCACCTTTTAGAACCGGGGCGGCAGAATAAATGGCAGGGATGCAGAATAAATGGCAATGAGTAAGGAGTACATTAAGAGAATCCCTTTTCTGACAAGTTCTAGTTCCTCTGGATATGATAGTGTTTTATGTCATTGGCATACCTTGTCCTAGTCCCATCTCCCTCTAAATTCTCAAACTGCCTAGACAGCCCCAGTTGCCAACTGAAACTTTGCATTCTTTCAAGATACAGGTGCAAACCTGGTTTGTTTGAATTTCACAAAGCTGGCTGGTCAAGTTCTACAATTTCTGTCTCTTTGAAATAAAAAAAAGAGAAGATTATTTTTGTTATTGTGGCATTACCTTTTTAACTCTCATAAGTCATGACAAATTCGCCAGATTGTGTTGAGCACATCCTCTTTACACGTGCATTACAAGGATAGGTTACCTTATTGTTTCACTTCTAGTTTTACTCTTTGGAGTCACACCATATGTAAAGCAGGCTACACGATGTATGAAGTTATATTGCACTGTAATTATAACTAGGCACTTGTAAAGTTCAGTGATTTCTCAGTTGTTTGACTAACGAAAATACCCGTATTGATTTGTTTAAGTACATTCAATCTTTGTTGAAAAATGGATTGATGGATGTTTTCTGTACATGTGTGATTACAGATTACTTTGCTCCTGAAGAAGGGGTGTTTCCCCGAAACACGTAGAGCTTGAAATATAGTCTCAGCATAAGAAAATGTTTCCCCTTTTTTTCATGATGGCTGCATTGAAAGTTTGTTACTATATGTTTACATTCAATCGTTAACCAGAAGTTACTGGATGTATTTTTGTCTGTTGTATTACTTAAATTTGATTATATATTTGTGAAAGTCTAAATAGTGATTGTCTGATTTTGTATCAGCTTGAATGGTGTGCAGGGGACGGGAGTGTCTTTAGAATGATACACTTTTTCTTTGTTCATGTATTGCACGAGCCCCGTGTCAGGGCTTGTATTCCTCCCCAGCACCCGAAAATACATAAGAGTTTGTAACAGTATATTGTAGTATTATTAAATTAGGTGTGCTCCTATTAAACGACATTGGGCCTCATTACGACCCAGGCGGTAAGTTACCGCCTGGGCCGTGACTTTACCACCATGGCGTAAACTACGTTTACGCCATGGTGGTTGGCGGACTTACCGCCCCATTCCGAGGTTGGCGGGGGCGGTAAGTCCCCAATCCCCATTTACCCTTCCCCATTCCCATTTTTGCCCCATAGGGCATAATGGGAGTGGGGAAGGCGTTAATTACGCCACCGTAAATTACGGTGGCGTAATTAACTCCATGGTCCCTTAGCGCCATGGATTTTAACACCTGCTAAAAGCAGGTGTTAAAAGCGCCATGGCGCTAAGGGACCTCGTAATTGGCGGTAAGGGGTCGGCGCAGCTAACGCTGGCGTAAACCCCTTACCGCCAGGGTCGTAATGAGGCCCATTGTGTTTACAAAGAAAAAGTGACCAAAACATAATTCTGACCCTTAATTCATCACCAATTAATCACCTGCCCATTTCTGGGATCTTAGTCATACCATTTGATCTCAGTGGGGGGACCTTGGACAAAAAAAGTAACCAAATATATGTGTGATCGTGGGAAAATCACTGTCTCCATTTGCCCCAACCTGCATTTTTTCAAAAACTAGAGGGTTGGAGGGTTAAAATAGGTTACACCCCCAGGAACAAGCCCTAATATGGCTGCTGGAGAAATGTGTGCTGCAGGTTTGTTACAGGTTCAAATCCCAGCATGCTCGAAGTACAAATGGGCGAATTTCAGATATCTGTGCATATTCCGTAGGTGCCAAATTCAAACCCACTTAGATAGCTCAGGCAGTCAGAGTGACTGCTACAGGCTGCAGAGAGGTTACACAAGCCTAGGGATCTGCTGCTAACCCGAAGGTACCAGGTTTCAATTGGAAAGACAACTCAGCGGTTTATTGTACCTACTGCATTGTTCTTTGTTTAACCTGGAGGACTTGCACAACTGCAGAGAAAGTAGAAATGATCCAAGGACCTGACCTCAACGATCAGGTATTCCAAAGCATGCAAATCACATGTGGTTGGGGATTAACCAGGGGCAGGGTATCTCCATTCCAACATCACCTAGTTGTAGTATAGGAAAGTGGGAAAAGGCTACGGTGTGTGTCCCTTACTACTGCAGAATCCCCAGTTTACAGGTGGGAAATAAACAAGTGGGCACTCATAAACTGCAGTCCACACCTCCCACACACCCCAGTAGGGGGATGCACTAACCCTGCACATCTTCCTCAGTTAGGACGGGAGTGAATGAAAAAAGACAAGTGCTGCATATGCCCCCTGGGGAGAGCAGGAAGGAGCCCATAGTTTGCAGATATTTCCATGTATCATAGAATAATTTTCCTGAAGACCCGTTTGAGCTGGGGGCAGGAGGGGACGGTGTCCTTGTGGACTGCGGATGAGGACACTACTGGACAGGGAACAGTTCTGTGTAGGGCAATTTCCTGATGGGTAGGTACTTGGACAATTACACTTTGGTCAGGGACCAGCAGCCAAAGGCTCACCTCAGTAAGAGAGGGTATTAAATGGATGTAGGGGGCAGTACAGAGAATGGGCCAGAACAAGACGGAGCACAGCTCCCGCAAAAAAGGCCTTGTTGGAGCACTGCTCGCTTTCAGAAGACTAGTCACAGAGAGCTGCCTAATCTTCTGAAAGCATTCTGCTCGTGAAAGCTCATGTTCCAATATGTGCTGCTCTTTCTTCAGGCCCAGGGGCTCACACAAACATCTACCAAGCAAATCTGAAGCTGCATTATTTCACACATAAGTAAAAAGCTCTTCAACTAGTCTCAGCACTGGAAAATGCCAAAGCCTCGCAAACAGTGCTGCAGCTGTCCAAACTTATATATATGTCCTGCAATTTACAGACATCGCTTTATTAGGGTGAATAGTGTGACCAATCAAAACAGAAGAGTCCATTATTCACTTAAAAGGGCTTCTTACTGAATCCATATAAGACATATTTAACATTTAAAATTGTGGACATTATGAAGTTCCCATAATGCTCTTTGCATTTATGCAAATCGCTAGGATTGGGTTCGATGAAGAGATACTGTGTTGCGTAAACTGGCCGGCGGCCACACCCCTTGGCACGGCCCCTACCTTCCCACAGCCCCACCCTCCAAAGAGATGACAGTTCCCCCCCAAACATTGCTTCCATTTCTAGCACTGGTAGGGGGTATTTTCATATGGATTCGATAAGCAACAGCAATTGTTGCTTCACTGGAAAGGGTGCACTCCTGGACAGGGGGTATTAAAGGAGGGAATATCTAGTTCAAAAAGGAAAAATTGGCAGATTTTACTCTGTGGTTTGTGGCTGTAGGAAGTTCCCCAAGGTGTCCCCTGTCCCCCCAGATTATATCTGTCTCCTACGCCCCTGCTTGTCCCTGCACCAGATGCAGAATGTGTTCCAACAGCAGTGGTACAAAGACTTAGGGCCTCATTACGAGTCCGACAGTAACCGTGCCTGAAATTCCGGCAGGTTACCGCCGGACTCGTATTACCATTCCGCCTCCGTGATTCCCGGAATTATCGGGGCATTACGACCCCGGTGACCCGGGAATTCCGGAGGCAGAATTCGGTAAACCCCATTCCCATAGGACTCAATGGGAAGGGGGAAGTGGAAACACCGGCATCTCGTGATGGTGCTATTGATTCCACGTCCGCCTGCAGAACTCGAGATCACCCGGTCCGGAAACAATGGTGACGGCAGGTTTACCGCCACCGTTATTTCCAGACCGGGTGACTTGTAATGGGGCCCTTAGTTTATGACCTTCGAAAGCAAAATCTCCATTACGTCATCAGGGAGGTCCTAATCCTTGTATCTCAGCCTCTCAGAAACCATGCATGAAGGCTGAGAGTCTTGACCTCTGGTTGGAGAACCAGACCCTCCTCTCATGTGAGAAGGTCCTCTCTTTGGGGAAGACATATTGCAGGGTAGATGGACATGTCCAGAAAGTCCGGGTACCACGTCCTCCTGGCCCAATCCGGGACAATTAGGATCATGAATTTCCCAAACTTTCTCAACCTCCTGATCCTGTGAGGAATGGTGGGGACTGGACGAAACGCGTACAGGAGTGGAAACTCCCAGTCCACCACGAACGCATCACCTAAAGCTCCTCTTGAAGGGAATTCCCTGGAGCAGTACAGTTCACACTTCTGATTGACACTGGATGCAAACAGATCTACTTGAGGGGTTCCCCAAAGGGTGAAGATCTCTTGAAGGACTTTCTGAGCTAGCTCCTGCCTGCTCAGAGCATCCACCTTTGTCTTCTCCTCTCCGGCTAGGTGAACTGCCGATAGGGAGATTCCTTCTTGAATTGCCCACTACCAGAGCTGCACAGTGGTAGTGACCCTACACCTCCTCTTTTGTTGAGGTAGTGCATGGCCACTGTGTTGTCCGTCATTATCAGGACATTTTTCCCCGCACCGAGGGCAGGAAGGCCTTTAGTGCCAATCTGATTGCCATCAGCTCCAAAAGACTGATGTGTAGTTTGGCTCCGATGGAGACCAACGACCACTGATTGTCAGATTGTTGGCGTGGGCTCCCCACCCCGTGAGTGAGGCATCCATCACTACTTTTATCTCTGGCCATGGTTGTCAAAAAGGTTCTCCCTTAAGAATGTTGTCCTCGATGTAGGTCACCTGGAACCTGAATATTGGGTTGATGCATTAATGTCTCCCAGAGAAATTGGTATAGAATCCAAGCTTAGATTAATACAGTTGAGAATCCTTCATCGCTCATACCACTCACGTGCTGTAATGGCCAGATGGGGTGGACTAGAAGACGGGACATGCGTTCGATGCAAAAATTAACCTGCCACCTTCTACCATATGATACTGGACTGTCGGGTGTTACAGGCCTTCTGGGAGGACTGTATTAGTACAATCTCTGCCGCCCTGGCAACACCAATCCCCGGGGATCCCAAAATGGTACTCTTAGGCATCTGAGGTGAAGTAGACCTGTCAAAATATGAGAAAATGTTTCTGGCAATTGCGTTGGGGGCAGGCAAAAGACTTATTGCAGCTAACTGGGGATCTGCCGACCCACTGTTCCTGAACCGTTGGAGTAACGAGCTGGACAGGTGCGCAGCTTCAGAGCGCTGGATTTATAATGCACGGGGCTGCCCCCGTAAATTCGAAAAAATATGGGGTAAATGGCTAGATGCTCACTGAGATCCGCTGGTGGGGGTAGATCAATATCACTGTTCGCATTGGTTGCCTGCCTTGTGTTATTACTGTCTTACGGTCCTCAGCCCTGTGGGCCCCTTCTAGCTGTTATTAATGCTATGCTGCCGTCATCCTATGTATGCCGATGATCCATGTTTGTTTCTCTATGTTGTGTTGTTCAAACTCAATAAACAGAGTTATAAAAAAAAAAAAAAGAATGTTGTCCTCGAAGGCCCACAACAGGAGATCCTGTGCGACCTTGGTTGGAACCTGAATTAGGTCTGACATGCTGCCCGAGAATTGAGACCATTGGGTCCCGAGAGCCCATTGAAGGGACCTCATTGCTCGGGAGGATAGCTCGGCTTCAACGTGCTTGCCTTGGAAGCAAGACGACATGGAGGTTTGATACCCGGGTTCGCGCTTAGAAACCACTGGGTATTAAGCATGTTATAAAAAACGTATCATATCATATCATATCATTCTCAGGCAGGCCTCTGGCACCAAATAAATGCAGGATGCCATGAGGCAGAGCAACCTCAAAAAGTAAAAGGCTGGGAGATACTTGGCACTCTGAAACTTGGAGACCATCTGCAGAATGTCTTGAGCCCTCACTTTGGGTGGCGAGCTCTTTCCCAACGATCTATCCATTATGGCCCAATGAACTGGAGCTTTTGAGATGGTGTCATATGGGACTCCTTGTAATTGAGGGAGAAGCCCAGCCTGTGAAGAGAGTGACATGTCACATTGAGATGATCCAGGACCTGTTCGGGAGAATGCACCCTGATCAGCCAATCGTCCATCTATGGGTAGACGTGAATCCCCCCTCTCCTGAGACTCACTGCCACCAGTGCCATCAGTTTGGTGAAAAACCTTGGGGTGGAGGACAGCACGAATGGCAGAATTCGAAACTGATAATGAGAACCGCCAACGGCGAACGTCAGGTATTTCCTGTGCTTGAGATGGATTGCCACATGAAAATATGCACCCTGAAGGTCGAATGACTCCATCCAATCCTGGAGTTGGAGGGCCTGAAGGATCTGAGAAAGTGTGACCATCTTGAACTTATCCTTCCTGGCGAGCTTTTTCAAGTATCTCAACTCCAAGATGGGTCTCAGTCCTCAGTCCTTCTTGGGGATTAGGAAATTTGGAGAGTACCATCCTTTGTTCCACTCCGCTACAGGTACTGGCTCTATTGCACCTTTCTCTAGCAGGGTCAACATTTCCTGCACAAGGAACAGATCTGGAACCTTCAAAGAATGACTTCCCGGTGGATGGCTGTGAGGTCTCTGAATGAAGGGAAGGCAGTAACCTTGAGCTATGATTTGTATTGCCCAAGCATCCGAAGTAATGTCTCGCAATTATTTCAGATGCTTAGACAGTCTGCCTCCCACTGGGGTTTTGTGATTCAACACCTCAGAGAGGTTTTGAGGCATCTGAAGCAGTGGCTGTTGGTAAAGATGTCCCTGCTTGAGCGGGCTTTGCACCTCTGCTTGTCCACCATGAGGGAATCTTCTTTGGCCTCTTTGATCAGCCATTCCTCGCGCTCTTCCTACTGAGGAGTAGTAGCAAAAGGATCTACCCCTCCAAGAAGGGCCACTGGGGCAAAAGGGCTGAAGTGGTCTAATAGCGGCACCCAAAGAATTGGCAGCCGTCGTCGAGGTCAGCAGCTTCTCAAGGCTTTCGTCAGCAATGCTGCCAAAAAGATGAGACCCATCACAGGGCATGTTAAGGAGTCTAGACCGCACGTCTGGGCCAAATACAGATTTCTTTACACCATATTAATGAGCCCGGAATCATAAAGGTGGCATTACTGGGAGACATGGTAGCTGGCCAATGGGGTACATTAGGGGGATGCTCTGGCACTAAGAGGCATGATATCACCATAATGGGGTACCATCGCTCTGCACTGGAAGACCCGAATCCTAGGTCAAAGGTAAGGTTAGGTCTGGACTTATCAGAAAGGGTCCATGGTTGTGTTCTCTCTCTTTAGTTTGTGACTCACATGAGAAAATAACCCAGCACCATCAAAGACACTGCTGCTGCTTATTACACTTGCCTGCACTCCCACCACCTAAACTGGATGTTAGGAGGGGTACGGTTTTACACAGGGTAGGGGGTGGGGATTTGGTAACCATACATTCTCCTAAACTCCTGCATGCAAGGTAGGATACTGCCACACAACGATTGTGTGATGTCAGTTATTCAGTAGCTGTTACACCAGAGCCCAATGGCAGCAAAGACTAGGCAGAGACCAATCCCTGAGATGGGCGGCCACAGCCGCAAAATGACTCAGCAGTAATTGCCCCACCTTACTTGTCAGGTTTGTCTTGTGGGGGGTTGACTAACATCTTACACCCATGGATCAGAGTGGGGGTTTCAGTACAGCTAGGGATAAAGTGGTAGAGCTAGTAGCCAAGCTGCACAACCAACAAACTGACTGCCTCAAAAACACTGAACACGTCTCCAGGAAGAAATTCAAGGGTTCATCCTAAAAGGGCTTCCGGAACAGGTAAACCTGGGCATTTACTCTTTATACTACCTAGGATCCACAAAAGACAAAACAAAGCCATTTCCAGATGGAAGGCCAGCTAACAAACGTGTCAAATTCCCCAAATTCAGGTTGACCACCCTACAGCAAGTCCTCATTGTTAAAGAAGGGACATTATGACCACATTGGATATGAAAGATGCATATTTTCATATGTCAATGTTCCTAGGTCATCACAAGTATCTTTGCTTGGAAATAGATGAGATTTGTTCAATTCAAAGGGCTCCCATTTGAAATTGCATCAGCACCTAGTGTGTTCACCAAGGTGCTCAGTCATAACAGCACATTTCCGCCGCAAGTCCATTCCAGTTTATCTATATTTATTTATTTTTATTTATAATATATCTGGATGATTGGCTAAAAACAGGGGAATGTGTGGAAAAATACCTACAAAATACACAGGAAACGACCAAACTACTCCACAGTATAGGATTCTCCATCAACAAGGAAAAATCCAGTCTTGTTGAAAGTCAACAGCAGACAACAAACAATGCCCAAGCTTTACATCCAGGTACCCAGGACAGGTTCCCTAGGCAATACACGATGGTGGAACTGGACATGGATATTTGATTACCCTCTTGTGAACACGTCAGAGCTCTCCTCATCAGCCCTCTCTTGCGCCCTGACCTTGCCGTCTCTGATTAGTGCTTTGGGTTACGAGACCGTGAATAGGCCCCTGAATTATTTTCCTAAATGAGGGTACAGGTTCTGTAAAAAAGACTCATCTTAAAAAGTAATACATAGGAGTAACTAGGAAGATGTTCCCCATTAAGGAATTACATTCCTGAAAGTGATTGATGGATTTCTGATTGATTTGCATTTTAGATTTTGCATATTGTTTTGTAAACCTCCTTTGTGGAATGTGTACAGTGCACTATTTGCACTTTAAGCAGCCCTATAGGTGCTGGACAATTGCACATTTTTGCACACTGTGAATGCACATGTTAGGTGACTTCACCCACCCCTTTTTTATTTGGTTTTATGTAAAATGTATATTTCAGCTGACGGTATGTATAGTGCAGCAGCAGCAGAGTCAAATAATGATGTACTCTTGACTTAAAAATATGATATGCTCAGAGAATCTCAGTCTTTTTTTGTCAAAAAATTGTGATCATAAAATGAAAAGTTAAAGAAATTGTTTGTATTGAGGGATACATACACTCAAAATAGGTGGTTAATTTTTGAAAGACTGTCTACAATCTCTCAGAAATTGAATGTTGTTTGGAAGAAATTATGCTAAGCACTGCTCATAAACTGTGTTCCTACCATGAGACCCGGAACACGTATAGAAGCCCTCCTACCAGGGCAGCCTTACCCGGGCAGCTGGCTAAGTGCCTAGGCAAAGGACACCTTCTTGGGCACCTCCATCAAATGTTTGCCTGTTTGCCATGGCAGCCCTGACATGCCTTGACCCCTGTCTGCTGCAGCAATCAGGAGGGAACAATGATTTGTTTGTACATCTAGTACTGTTGTAGGCCGGTATTTTGAATCTAGCAGTATTTTGCATCTAGCTACTGTTTTGCGCTACTGCCTTGCATCTTTTCCCACAGGGATACCGCCGTAGGCCCGGTATTTTGAATCTAGCTTTACTTTGCATCTAGCTACTGTTTTGTGCTTGCATTTAAAGTCTACAGGGAGCCTCTGGTATGTATAGCATATCCCACCCAGGGCATGGCCACACACTTGCACACTTCTGCAGCAACTCACTACTCAACTTCATAACGCGCATCACCTCTGACATTAGAATACAGTGTGGCTGAAGGATAGCTTCCACTTTGCGCACGTCCATATGAACTCCTTGTGGAGTAAGCATGAAGCCGAAAACTTCAACCTCTGTGACGTGGAAGGAGCATTTTTCTAATTTAGCGAACAGTCGGTGCTGACAAAGCTTTTCCAAAACCGCCCTTACGTGGCCAACATGATCTTCCTTGGACTGTGAATAGATCAGGATATCGTCAATGTAAACGAGGACTCAGACATCCAACAGCTCGTGGAGTACATCATTCATAAAGAACTGGAATGCCGCTGGTGCACTGCATAACCCAAAGGGCATCACCTGATACTCGAAAAGTCTGTATTTGGTTTGGAATGCTTTTTTCCATTTGTCGCTTTTTTTTAACACGTCTGAGGTGATAGGCCCCCCGAAGATCTAGTTTAGTGTAGATTCAAGCACCCTTCACTTGATCAAGTAATTCGGGGATGAGTGGCAAAGGGTATCTGTTTTTAACAGTGATTTGATTCAATGTCCTGTAATCTGAGGTCGCCTTCCTTCTTGGGTACGAAGAAGAGAGCTGAGGAAGCAGGAGACTTAGATGGGCGGATGAATCCATTGACTAGGTACTGGTCTAGGTAGGTTCTCAGATGTTGATTCTCTTGCTCCGTTAAAGCGTATATTCGACTGCACAGGATTTGAGCTCCGGGGACTAAGTCGATCTGGCAGTCGTAGGGCCTATGTGGAAGTAGGGTATTTGCTTGTTCCTTTTGGAACACGTCTTGATAGTCCTGATACTCCAGGGGTAAGGCACCAGCAAGTCCCAGGATCGTTTGTGCCTTGATTTTTTGGTTCTGCAGGTTCGTATGATAACAGGTTTTGGCGCATTCTTGCAGAAAGGTCAGGACTCACGTTTGCCAGTCAATCCTGGGGTTATGAGTTTCTATCCACAGCATTCCTAGGATCATCTGGAACTGGGGTGCCCCAATAAGATCAAAGGAGTTTTCTTCGTGATGACCATCCTGACACATCAGCATAACTTTGTCGGTGTGTTGCATTACTGGTCCCGATGATAATTGAGAGCCATCCACGGCGGTAACGTTTTCCGCTTGTAGTTTCTGCTGAAGAGGGAGACCTATTCGCGCGGCTCAATTCTGATCAATATAGTTACCCACAGCTCCACTGTCAATATATGCTTCCAAAGCATGTACCTTTGATGGTTGCTGGTGGTGGACTACGAGAACCGGAATGACTACTTTCTTCATTTCGTTCGACAAGTGGACCCCTACACCCGTCGGGCGTTGGAGTTTTCCTGGATTTGGTCTTTTTCATCATTGTTGTTATTCTGTTGCACCTACTATTTTCTTGGGAGGTTTTATTAGGCAATCCCGAAGAAAATGTCCTGCCTTGCCACAATATAAACAAAGTTGTTTTTGCCTCCTTTTTTCTCTCTCAGCTTTGGATATAGGGGCTTGTAATCCCCCAATCTGCATGGGTTCAGATGGTTCATGGCTCATGACTTGATTGTACCTGGGTCGCATATAAACCGACCTTCCTTCGGTCCTTGTACGATCCATCTTTCGGTCTTGTAACCTAAGATCCAGTTGTACCTTCAGATTAATATATTCTGCACAACACTCGGGAGGGTAGTACGTCCTTTAATTCCCCACGCAATCCTCCATAGAACAATGTGGTTCTCTTCTCTTCAGGCCAGTTGGTTTGTGCAATAAGGCGATTAAAGGTGGCTATGTACGTCAGCCAATCATGGCTTCCCTGTCTTAGGGACAACAGTTCGTTATCTAGGGCTTGACCTTGGGTGTGCCTAGCAAAACAACTTTTCCAATTCCCTTTGAAATTCCCCAAAATTGTGAAGTACAGGATCATTCTGGTTTAATAATGGTATGGACCAGTCTGCTGCGCTGCCTCCCAAATATGAAAGTACGAAGGTGACTCTGCCACTATCGTTAGGGAAGGCCCCAGGACGGTACAAAAAGTGAAGACGACACTGATTCATAAATATGGCGTATTTGTTGGGGTTACCGGTGAACCGTTCAGGTGGGGCCAAAGGTACAGCCCCAGGGAGTACCACTTGAACTGGTGGTGATGGCTGTGGCAAAGGGGTTGGAGCAATTCCAGGTAACTTGTCCTGCCTGAGTTTGAAGCATCTGTCTTGCCAGATCGTCAGTTCGTTCTCGAGCGACAATTACATCTCTTCTGAGGGCATTTGTCTCTTGTTTGGAGGCATGCACTTCAGCCCGAAGTTCCCCCAATCATTGGGCAGTCTCTGAGGTGTTCATAACGCCCAGGCAGAGATTCAGAGAGGCTTCGCGTTCTGTTATGCTCACCTGATCTCTGCGGGGGTTTTGGGGCACGGTTGGAGCCCTCCCTGGACTGGACTCCTCAGGTTCGAGCTCTTCCCTCAACTGCGTTAGTGTAGACTGCTCGAGTTGCTGGTTATACCCCTAGGAGAAGGTAAGAGGCAATGAGAATGCTGCGGTGGAAGTGCGATTCCCCTTGTACCCTTCGTGCCAGAATGATATGAGCATGCGTTTTCCCATATGACTTCACCTGTTGTTTTGTAATGATGAGCTCTCCGTCCTGCTTTCTCTCAGCAGTGGCGCCATGGAAAGACCAAGTTGCATCACTGGTCCTTATGCTGCAACCAATCCCGCCTTGGAGGTATGTTTTTTGAAACAATGATTATTGTCCGTAACCTTTGTGTTGATTTTTCCCCAATGATTATTGTCCGTAACGTTGTAATGTCCTTTCTTTCCCCTTAGGTATGAAGAGGGCCAGCCGAGGCGCGGTGGTGGAAGAGTGTTCTAAATGATGCCAAAGAGAATCCAGAAGAGCCCACTAGTAGGTATGTTGGGTTTCCGGGTGAAGGGCACGTTTGTGAGTTAAAAGTTTATGCAGTTGCTAAGCTTTATGCTTTCTGTCTCCCTTGCAAGTTCAACCAGACGGTGCTTAATGGCGAGGGATGTTCGGAACACCTGTCGGCTGCCAGATGGAAGGATCCGCGAGGATGATGAGCCGGAAGAGGACTCCCGTGTTGTCGGGTGTTCGGAACAGGTAAGGATGCAAGGAGCTGCAAGAGTTGGATCAGCACAGACAGGTAGGATGCGCGCAGTAACTGCAGAGTTGGAATCGGATAGCAGTGCTTTGAGCTATGGCGTGGCTGGTCCCAGGTAAGATGCGCGCGGTAGATGCAGAGTTGGATCAGGTAGCGGTGCTTCGAGCGATGGCCTTGCTGGGCTCAGGTAAGATGCTCATGGTAGATGTAGGATGGAGTTCCGGAGACTGAAGATAAATGTGATGAACTGGAAACAGGTAAGGAACTGTAGACGGCGGTAAGCATAACGATGCTCCAGAAGACTAACGCGAAGCGCCAGCATGCGGGTGGGGCTAGCTGATATAGCCTAGCCCCAGCCACTCTCTTTAGGCCCCGCCTTGTGGCCCTGCCTTACCACTCCCTCTGACTTCTGCACGTGCCTCCAATGTCTTTGGAGGGCCGCGCCCGGCCTGGATGCACGTGCCTTAGGCACACTGTGTGCAGAGCCCACTTTTAAATGAGGTTGGCGCCAAAGGCGCCAGGACTGGGTCCATTGGGACCCTGCAGGGCATGAAGGTAATGGCCCTTGACCAGTGGCCATGACAACCACTTTGTTTAAGCTATCACATCTTTGCTTCAAAGTTCAATCACTCTTCTTTTGTTCAATTTTTCTCACGTTGATTATCACATACGCTTCATACAGTGTTTGCTTCAGTGTTCACTATACAATCTTGCTGCTTGCAACCTTGGCTTCAACAGAGACCGGTCTGATATCAGTCTCCCCAACTCACCGCCTGTGCTGACTTCACTGGTGCTGCTTTTTTGTAGGAGCCAAGGACAGTACCACAGAGGTAAGTGATTCTCCCCGCCTGACTATCGACGCAGAAGAGTCCCGGGTACCTCTGACACACAATGCAGGATTCTTCAGCCGTGTTTCCTGGTCTTACGTTTTCTATTCTCAACGGTTCAGGAAAGTAACGGTCTGTCGTCGAAAAGGTCATGAGCCCTTCTCTCCTTGCGATCCCTGCATGTTTTGTCATCTTTTGCCTTGTATTAAACTGCCATCTTAGAACTGCTGCTTCCTTGTGTGCTTTTCATCGCTCAGAGTGTGCTCTCGTGTTCTGCCTTTTATCTGTGTCGGGAAGTGTGATGGAAGTCATTGTATTGGGACATGTCAGGTATACAGCTCGGGTGTTAGTCCGTACTCTCTCATAGTGAGTTGTCTGTGAGAAAGTGTTTGTGTTGGGAAAGTTCCTAAGTATCCTACCTGATAGGATGGAGTAATGGTGTTACAGGGAAGGGGATGCCGCGTCTCGCCATCTGGTGTCCCACTCCCACTCACCAAAGACCCCTCACCCAGGTGATCCTCCCTCACTGGTCCACTCCCAGGAACTGGATCCAAAAGTGATGGCTGTGTCCTGGCCACCTGGATGACAGATCCCTGGGGACTAGTGGGTGAGACACCTTCAGGTTTCCCACAGAGGTCAGAGAGTGGAACGTAGATGTGGTGGAAACAATGGAATGATCAGATAGGGAGGGTGTGACAGTAGTATTTGTGGCTGAGAGAGAGGAGGAGATTAATAGGAGATCCAAAGAGTAACCCCCGGTGTTGCTTGGTAGGTTATGTATAGTGTGACAAATCCTTGATGTCGTTCCCTTCTCCCCTAGGGGGAGCCTCTTCCCATGAGGCCAGGGAGGTGACGCCACTACCCGATAGTCCCCCTGTGGGACTAGGGATGACTGTCCGGGAAAAACGCGGTATGCCTAAAACATATCCCACCTGCCTCATCCTCCTACCCTATGCAGGATCCCGTAATTCCACACACTTCCATGTACTTCTGTAGGGTAGATGATTTGGCCTCTCTAAAATGTACTGAGACGAGGAAGAGTAGGGATTTCCAAGGTGAGGCATATGCAGAAACTCAAATGAAGAAGAGCACAAGTATACAGAGGGCCCCACAGAACCAAGATGAGGGGCCTAGACAACTTGGACAAGTAAGTCCAACCTGATAATAAAAAGGGAAGAAGGACTTCACATCTTGTCAAACCCTTCCTGGAGAAACCGAGAAACTCGAAACAAGTTGTAGGGACAAGGACGTTGGAAGTGCAGAGGCCAAACACTTGGCTGCCGGCAGAGGCTTCCCTGACAAGATCCACCATGGTTGCACCAAAGAAGGAGGCAGATACCAGGGCAGCCAGCTGATTTTGAGAGTTGGTGTGTGCAGAGAGCTGGAAATGTGCAGCCCAAGGGCAGGAGAATGCTACAAGGCCATTGTAGCCTATGTAGTGCCCACAAGAAGCCTGAGAGGGGAGGAGAAGCCCACGGACAACCGGAGGTCACCGGTAAGAACCCTGGAGCAGTCTGGGTAGATGGGATGGTTGGTGGGAATCCCGAAAGCCGTAAAAGTCATGAAGAATGGGTCTGGGCCCCACACCTAATAACAAACTCCCTCCAAAGTCATCTTTTTCGTCACAGTACCTGAAAGGATAGTGAACGAGGTCTTCAGCATCAAGAGGAGAGAATCTCACGGGTGTAGGACCTGCAGCCTTTTATGAAGAGCAACCTAAGTCATCCTCATAATCACAGTACCTGGCAGGGTAGTGAACCAGCTGGGGTGTGAGACAAAAACCAAGAAAGACCTGGGAAAGGAAGATATTCCCTGATGAGTTGAACATTCTAAGAAAAACCAGGGGAAGGGAGTCATTCCCCCTGGTGTTTGTGACATTGGGCCTCATTACGAGGCTGGAGGTAGCCGTGCCTGTAATACAAGCACGGCTGCCGCTGGTATTCTTTTTTTTCCGGCACCCAGAAATGGGCAATTACCGTGTCATTACGGCCTTGCTGGATCTGGTATTTGCCCATTCCTGGGCGCCAGAAAAAATTCTTTCCCATTCCCATTTGAGCCCTGTAGGGCTCAAATGGGAATGGGGAGGTCGGATGCACCGACACCATTCAGAATGGTGCCGGTGCATCCGACATGCTCTGCTCGCGGGTGCTGTTACAGCTGGCAGGTCAGACCTGGCGGCCGCAATGGCACCCACGAGAAGAACTCGTAATTTGCCGGTCTGGGAACTACGGTACCGGCATGTTTACCTGTACCGTAGTTCCCAGACCGGCAAACCCATAATGAGGCCCATTGTGTGAAAGGACAAGGGAAGGTAGTCATCCACTTGGCATTGTGAGAAGCCTAACAAAGGCCATTGGAAGAGAGTCATTCCCCCTTGTTGTTGTGAACGTTGTGGGAAGCCTGAGAAAGGCCAGGGAAAGGGAGTCATTCCCCCTGGTGTTTGTGACATTGGGCCTCATTACGAGGTCGGCAGTAAGGGGTTAACAGCAACTGTAAGGGGGCCATTGCCGTTAACCCCTTACCGCTGCTTTACGAGGTCCCTTAGCGGGTACCGCTAAGGGCGCCTGGTTTTACCAGGCGATTAGCGGGCCCGTTATTAGCTCCATCCCCATTCCCATTGAACCCTATGGGGGCTCGAATGGGAATGGGGAATGGTTCTCAGAATGGGGACTTAGCAGGTCCTCCAAGGTTGGAATGACCCAGTAAGTCCCAATTTCCGAGAACCCAGACCCGGAATGTGGTAAGGGGGTAACCATGGTGCTTATAGCACCATGGCTACCTCCAACTTCGTAATGAGGCCCATTGTGTGAAAGGGGAAGGGAATCACTCTCTTGGCATTGCGAACAGCCGAAGAAAGGCTAGAGGCAGTGAGTCATTCCCCCTGGTGTTGTGAACATTGTGAGAAAGGCCAAGGGAAGGGAGTCATCCTCTTGGCATTGTGAGAAGCCTGAGAAAGGCAAGGGGAAGGGTTGCATTCCCCCTTTGTGTTATTAACATTGTGAGAAGCCTGAGAAAGGCCAGGGGAACGGAGTCATTCCCCCTGGTATTTTGAACATTGTGAGAAGCTTGGGAAAGACCAAGGGAACATTCTCTTGGTACCAAGGTTTTGGAGTTGGCACATTGCTTTATTTGTGAACAGAAACTTTTCAATCTGAAACTTTGTGTGTTACCTTGGAGAGAGATTCTACCTGGGGAAGAGAGTCATTCCCTCAAGAAATAGTCCCTCCAGACTAGTGGCATGGTAGTCCGCTCTACAGAAGAAGGGAGACATTCTTTTACATTAAGAAGACTCACCAACCTTTTAGTTTGGTTAGAAGTGTACGGGAAGAAAATATGCTTTGGCACAGGACATTGGACTTTTGGTTATGAACATCCTGACATATCCTTAGTATTGAGTTGAGGCAGGGAAACCCTTCTTTATAATAGTGTCAGGTAGGGTGTTCCTTTACTTTTCTTATGCATAAAAGGCTTTAGCAATAATCATGCCACCTGTCTGTCAGTCTCCTCCTTCTATAATCTTATATATGGTGTCAGAGTGGGGTTTGACCTAGTTAACACAAACCTGGGGAACCTAAGATTCACTAAGTTAAGTGACCAAGCCTCTAGCCCACCCGTTCCCACTACAGAATCTATAGTGTTTGAACTCTCTAGCAGTATGATCTAAGCCCGGAGAGAGACCGCTTATTCCCACTAACCTAGTCGTGGCTGTCCTCAAGGGTATTTCATCCGACTGGTCTCCAAATCGGGGCTTGCTTGGAAGCATGGGATACATGTGATGGCCGGGGTAATAGACCCAGACTATAGAGGAGATGTTAAGATCTTATTCCGTAATAATGGCAAACATGTATATCATGTAAAAACCAAGGAAAGGATTGCTCAAGTAATTCAGGAAATCCCTATCAATCGTACTCTTAGAGGTACCAGAGATAGACTCCACAGAGAGAGATGATAAAGGCTTTGGAGAAGCTGACAAAGATCCAGAACTGTTCAAGGAGGTTCCCGAACTCAAGGGAAGCTGAATTAATCCCAGACTTAGCGTTCACCCAACGCTATGCCCCATTGTTGGCTGAAGCCTTCCTCAGAGTTATCCCTGCGGAGGAGGACAGAAAGAAAGATGATCCATTCTTTTTTTGAGACACAGTCTATTATATAGGGGGCATACCAGCAGCGAGGGAACCCGTTGATCCCAAATATTAGTCCCTAGAAGTCACTGCAGCGTTGTGCTGAAGATTGCCCATGCTCATCTCACTTCAGGACATTTGGGAATGGCTAAAACCCAAAGACAAGTTGTGAGTTGATTCTATCGAAATATATTCTGACATCAAACATTTTGTTAGGACTTGTTTCTTGTGCCAACATACTAGTTCACAGACCCCCCCACCCACCCCTTTACAACTCTTCCTATCATAGACATCCCCTGCTCCTGCATAAGGATGGATTTGTACGCCCTCTACCGCCTTCAAAACTCAGGATCAAATATGTCCCAGTGATACTAGATTATGCTGCACGCTACCCTGATGCCTTTCCGATGCGAAGTAACACCTTGCAGCACATTCTAAAACATCTTATTCCCTTTTTGTCACAGGTAGGTTTCCCGAAAGAAATACTGACTGATCAGGGAACAACTTTTATGAGTAACATCATGGCCGAGGTCAGGCAAATTCTTCAATTTAAAACATTGAGAACCTCTGTATGTTCTCCTCATATAGATGGTCTGGATGATTGCTTTATAAAATCCTCAAGAGCATTCTTAGAAAACTAATAGAGGCAGATGAGAGAAATTGGGACATGGTGATCCCTTGGCCCATATTCACCATCAGGAAGGCTCCAGATGGATACGAATTGTTCGAACTACAATTGTTCGAATCACAATTGACCTGTGCACAATTGACCGAATTGTGAAGGTCAATTGTTACATATCTGCGGGGGGAAACCCCCGCAACCCCACATTATATATATATATATATATATATATATATATATATATATATATATATATATATATGCGGTCAATTGTGCAAAGGTCAATTCGGACCCGTGACTTTCGATCAATTGGGTCATTCGAACAATTGTGTTCGAACAATTTGGGTAATACCGAAGGCTCCCCAAGCTTCGCTCTGGTTTTCATGCATTGAACTACTGTATGGATATGATCCCAGAGATGTCCTAGACATGTCGAAGGAAACCTGGGAGGAGGCTATTCTACTGTTGTCCTAAACTGCACAGCGGATTAAATAACATATGACTGTGGGCCGGGAAATAGTCCATACTCACTTAGCCAAAGCCCAAGAACAGCAGAAGGCTCAACACGACAAAGGATCTGTCACTCTTACCTTTCCTATTGGACAGAAGGTCCTAGTACTCCTACATACTGTAAGGGAGGAAGGGTCTTTTGCCCCCCTGTACATTCGGCATGAAGGAAGCCTATTGCTCATCCCATCGCGAGGAGACGTTCCCCCTTGTCTTTCCTCTGACGACAGTGGAAGGAAGCCATTGGATGATACACTCAGACTCCATTTTGTGTCACCCCAGACTCCATCTTTGTACTAGGCCACAAAATGATCTCTAAAAAGCCTTCTCTCCCCTTGCCAAGCGCCGCGCACAGACAGCTTTGACAACCCACAGCACCTCCTCCCCTGCCTGCGCCGCATAGGCCCTTTTCTCACGGATGCCCAGACGCGAATTGTTGGAAATAGATACAGTAGTCCTTCTTTTCCTCTGAGCTCATTGCCCTGTGTTTGACCGGGGTGAATCGTGACTTGTGTATTCAACCGTCTCCACAAACCTGCTCCTGCTCCTTCGACCCCCACCTTTAGAAATTACTGCCTGCACAACCTTTTGCCCCTTTATTTTCCTTTCATGTAACTGTTGGCGAGACCCTTCCACACGGACCACCCTAGATTGCCCCCCATATACCTAATCCTGTGTGATCATATATTCTTCATGGACTAACACCCATCAATCCACTCGTTTGAACCATGAGGCATCAGGGAGAATGAATCACAGATCAAAACCCCACAAAGGGACACCCAGGTTAAGAATGTGCAAGGACCACCGCACCCCTGACCCCTCACAGGCCTAGGTTCAGAATGTGTATATATTTGCCCACGATTTAGAGGTGACCCCTCATACTGGTATATGTTTTATGCCCAACATCACTCGTTGCATGCCAATATTTGTTGTGTGGTTTAGATTAGCTAGAACAGTTACAATTTGTGGACCCAACCTGACCTTCACCCCACGGAGATGAGCCCAGCTGACCCACGTGCTCACAGACCGCCCCAGCCACAGCAACCAACTGGAGTCTGGCACTGTATATTGCTACATGCTTAACCATAGGGGCCCACCAATTAATGTTTTTACCTCATCACTCTATGGCATGACATTTTTTCTCTTTATAATGTACTGTTTATGTATTATCTGGCAGAGCGCTCTCAGAGCAGCAGAGTCCTCTGTGTGCATCTTTTACCTGATATGAAACTTTGTTCAACTTGCAATCTTTCTCGTGGTCTCATTCCCTACTGGGTTGTGCCCAATTATTCTGAATTTGGGATTTGTATTTGGGGAATGAATGCCTTCACTTGGTGACCCCGACTACGTGATTGGTCCTTGAAGACCCCTGTACTCTGCGGTGAGCTCCAGGGCACCCCCATCACGACTACCACCACCTACAGCCGACTGGTAGTTAAAAAGCGTCCAATCATGAGCACGTTCCGTGGGTCCCGGCTTTGCAAATACCCAACTTCTCATCGGAGCCGGCGTCGGCTTGGTTGGGGGCAGCACCATAATTGTGGATAGACTGCGAACGAGGCTCTCGGATCACCACGGACACGTGAATATTGATTGCAAGAAGAATTAAAGGAGGGAAATTTATTGGGAAAAGGGTCAGATTAAAACAGGCAGGGAACGGCCTGCGGGTTGGACTGAGTGTGAGTAAGATTGAGTGATTGCTGACTAGGGTGTTTTTCCTTCTTTATATGGCCATTAGATTTTATATAAGGTGATAAAATAAGAGAAGGTACAGGAACCTAGCTCCGAAAGGGGGTGGAAGGCGGCACCGAATAGTACTGTCTTGACCAGTGCAGGAATACAAGTGAGGAAAAAGGAATAAGTAGGAGTCTTGTCATTGAGTAGACTCGGACAATAGCAGTGATTCTTTCTTTTGGTATTGACAAATGTTTTTTAGAGGTCGGTTCAGAAGGGGCCAGGGTGAGGTGAATGTGAGGAGTGAATGAAGGGGGGAAACACGGCATTCTTTAAAGAGCGTAGAAAACATAAAGAGTTATAAATATATGCTTCATGTTTTTTGTTGTCAGTACGGAACATCAGTCTGTCAGGTCTGCCTGTTAAGTGGTTTATGTTCTTATGTTTCTCGCTCTGGTTACAAAGTGGTCAAGGTGAAAGCAAGGTGTACGCAAAATGTTTTGAAATACAATTTGAAAAGAATATTCTAGAAGATATAAAATCGTTGGAATACTGACAGTGGTAAACTGACACATACACGCACGCACACAACCAGACAGTTGGATGAAATGATGGGAGCAGATACGCCACTCCTACATATCTGCCAACACCTCCCCTTGTACAGTGAAAAAATAAAAAAGTACCATGGGTAATGGTTAACAGAGATTAAAGGGGAAGGGTCAGCTCAAATATGGCCAGAAGGAGGGTCTTTTGATAAGACAGTGTTGGAACTTATGGCGACATATGTGATGGCCAAATATAAAGGGGAGCAGCTTCAAAATAGAAGGGAAGTGTTGGATCTTTGGAGGATGTTTGAAGAAACTCCTGCAAATAACAAGGAAAGGGAGTCACAATCTGCAGTGGCCACCAACGAGGAGGGAGGAGGAGGAAAGGAGGAAGAAGAGGGACCTAAAAAGCTTTACCCATTACTGACAAAACCTGCTGAGGGATATAGTGATCTGTTGTATTTACACCGACCAAGTGCACCAACTACACCGGCAATAGCCCCCCTCCCCCTAATGATCCCAAAGGTCTATATGGTCCAACAAGCACAACCCTGGCCTACACAGGACGCATCACCAGAAATATATAAGATCACATCACCAATACCCAAGAGGAACTGGGCCAACTAAGAGCCCTGTGTGAAGACACACTACCGGTGTCTGGGGGAGGGCCGCCACCGCCCCCGCCACCATTAAAAAACTGAATGGAAGTCCAGGGACTTCCTCTTCTGCATTGATAGTGCACCGGTTAAGGTAATACGAGTAGAGTGAGAAGGTGAGCAGGTGAGTATGGGGCAAGGTAGTGTGACATCCGACAGGGAAGAAGAATGTTAGAGTGATATTGATGAGTACGAGCAAGGAGTGGCAGGAGGGGTCTGCAAGTATAGTATCTGTCACCATAGCTGAGAGAGGAAGAAGGAGAATGGTGGCCAGGAAGGCTTTGGAACAGGATGGATAGAATGGCACTGGCAAAGAAAAAGGGATCGAAGGTAAGTAAAGGTAGGGGGAGAACAAATCTACAGTTGCCTCTCATCCATAATGGGGCGGGAAGGCCTCACTACGTGTCTTGGGCGCTGATGGATAAAGCTAATTTGTTGAAGGCGCTACCCCCGCTTTCCGGGGGTGCAAGTAAATGGATATATGCCTTTGAGAAAAATACTCCAGGGGTTCCGTTAGCAATAAGAGCTTATTAGTGTCTGCAGTGCGTGATCAGGCAGACAGGGCGTGGGTGCAGGCGCGGTTCCCGGGAGTGACAATAGACTGTGACCCCCCATTGTGGGGCATAATTTAATAATGTGAGAGCACATGTGTGGGATGCACTACCGAGAACCTTCCCTGACACCCCCAATTTACACTCAGTGATGCAATGCACAATGGGGGACGAGGAAGATGCTGTGCAGTACATTCTTCAGGTGCAGGATATGTGGAGGACGGAGATGGGCACGGCCTGGGACCAGTCAACCTCCCTTTTTTACTTCGTTATCAAGAGAGGCCTCCCGAAAGAGGTGCAGAAGGCCCTAGATAAAATTGCTGGGGTAGATGCCAAGGGTTGGCCAGAAATACAAAGCATCATAGTACATCATTGTAGAAGCATCAAAGAGTGGGAGAAATAAATTGCACAGAAAAGATTAGCAGACGAAGCAAAACTTGTGCAAAGTAAGTTGGTGAAGGTCGCAGCATTAACAGCTGCCCTACCCACAGATCGGAGGAGGGGCCAATAGCACTGCAGGCTAGAATGGCAGTGACCTGGGCATCAAACGGGCAAGAACAATGGGACGGAGAGGAGCAATACAGAGGGCCCCAGTGGCAAGGAAGACCTGAAAGAGGAAGAGGTGGGTGCTGGGGACAGAGAGGAGGCTACGGGGGACAAGGGCCGAGAGGAGGGGGACAAGGAGCATGTTGGTCATGTGGGAGGTGGGGCCATTTTCCGAGAGAATGTTGTACTCCTCCCATGGCGTGTTACCAAAACACACAAAGATTCAATAATGAACAGGAGTATGGCCATCCACACCCAGGAAGCCCTTATGACCTACCAATGGGGGGTTACGGACAGGGAGAACAACATGACGCTCAGTTCATACAAGGACCCAGGGCACCACAACAAGGGACACAACAACGATTAACACGCCAAAGTCAAATGGGGAACACACACACAAATCCTTTCGTCACTACCGCCAATGGCGCACCAACACCGTTTCGAGAGAAAGCTATGGTTGGGGAAAACGTATTTTCCTTCCCAGGGACAAACACACACCCAGACTAGGACAGCCCACAGAGAGCACTTGCGTGACCAGTCCTATGAACTACCCTACATCCAGATGAGGAACCACTGGTGGGGTCGGAGATAGGAGACCGACAGTTCATCTTCATGGTGGACTCTGGAGCAGGAAAAATCGGGCCTAATGGAAGGCAGATTTCCGCTGTCGGGCAGAAATTTGGAAACGCAGGGATTTTCTATGGCTGTAGTCACAGTTCCATACACTAAAGATTTGGATATAACGATAGGGGGGAAAACATTGCAAGTACCACTATTATACCACGAAGACTCGCCGATAAACCTGCTAGGGAGGGACCTCCTTAGTAAGTTCAACATGACTATTTCCTTTACTAAAAGGGGCATAGTATGCTCAACTCCAGGAATGTGCCCCCCCCCCCCGGGCAATGCTGTTGATTAATACAATAGCAAATGAAATAGCCGTCCAAGAGGTGCCCACGAATGCAGACATGTTTGTGTATGGGATACAAGTACTGGCAAGAGTGGTACCCGAAATAACACAAAAGAAATGAAGGATACCCTCTGTCTTTGTTTTCCGCCCAGTAGCTGCACCTGAAATATTACCAGGTACCATCCTTTTCCCTAGATCTGCAGGGAGTACAAGTATCAGCTGGACGTATTGTGGCAATAGGTCTGGACACGCATGGATGACAGTGGAGGACAGTGTTATGCATAGACCCAAGCATAGTGCTGCGTGATCTGACAGACGAGGAGCTGTTCACTGACAATGAAAATGATGGGGAGATAATAATGGAAATATGCATGCCCTGTGACATAATGGTCCAGAACAGACAAGTAACAAACTCCCTCCTGGCCATTGTCAGTGACCCACTGTCATCTTTTGATGAAGACATGCAACAAGAACCTGCAAGATTGTGGACAACCAACCCCCACGATGTAGGGCACCTGTAAGAGGTAACCCCATTTAAGATTAAACTCAAGCCTGGTGTGGTACTACCCCAGGTAAAACAATATCCCCTGTCAAGGGAAGTCGAGGAGGGGATAAAAGAAACAATATATGCATTGCTACAGCAGGGTATCATTGTGCTATCAAATTCCCCTTGCAATACTGTGATTTATCCGATTAAGAAAGCAAAGGGAGGGGCTTGGAGGATGATACAGGATTTAAGCCCACTTAATGATGTCATACAAAAGGAGTTTCCCTTGTCCCAAACCCTGCATCCATTTTGTGCAGCATTCCAAAAACAGCCACATGCCTCACAGTGGTAGACTTGAAAAATGTTTTTTTCTCAGTACCACTCGACCCAAGCTCACAATACCTGACTAAATTTACTCTAGAAGGGAAAAGATATGAACATTGCAGATAACCACAGGGATACTGCGAAAGCCCAAGTATTTTTAACAGGATATTGCATGAAGATCTTGGCAATATTGATGTAAAGAGTACAGTGATTCAATACGTAGACAACCTTTTGGTTTGCGGTGAAAGTGAGGAACAAGCAGGGCCGACTCTATGACATTACTGAATTTGTTGACACACAAAGGTTACAAGGTAGACAGAGGGCCTCATTCCGACTTTGGAGGTAACCACGCCGCTATTTGCGGCATGGCTGCCTCCAAAATCATTCCGACTCCGGCCTCGAATGGAGTAATTACCGGTCCATTCCGAGGTCGGAGGGACCGGTAATTCCCCATTCACCAGGGCCATTCCCCATTCCCATTTGATCCCCCATAGGGCTCAATGGGAAGGCAGCAATAACGGTACCATAAATTACGGTACCGTTATTGACCCCGGTGTCCCTTTGCGGGTCCCGTCCTTAACGCCTGCTAAAAGCAGGCGTTAAGGAAGGACCTGCAAAGGGAACTCGTAGTAGGGCGCAAAGGGATTACCGGCACCAGTGCCATTACCAGTGCCCGGTATCCCTTTGCGCCCTACTCAGAATGAGGCCCAGAGGAAAGTTACAGTACTGTCTAGCTGAAGTACTGTATCTGGGACAACTAATAACCAAAGATGGCAAAAGAATACTCCCAGATAGGGCAGCAGCAGTACATGCTGCAATAAGGCCCCACACAGTGAAACACATGCAGAAATTTCTTGGCATATGTTTTTATTGCCGAGCATGGATACCCCACTATGCAGCATACACAAGACCCTACTACAGGCACTAAAAGAAGCAAAAAAAGAAAACACAGCTATCACATGGACACAAGACATGTACACAGCCTTCACAACACTAAAGGAAAGGATTTCTACAGCCCCCGTTCTAGCAACCCCCGATTATGAACGGGAATTCTCCCCGTTTTCACACTGCAATGGAACACTTATGACAGCTGTCCTAACACAGAAAACATCTTTAGGGCATAAGCCACTAGCCTATTACAGTGGCACCCTCAACTCAGTAATGCAAGGGCACTTTACGTTCGAACAAGCTCTCGCAGATGCCGCCTTTGCCATTGAAAAAAGCCCCACCATAGCGATGGGTGCTCAGTCACATTATTTGTTGAACACTCCTTGTTTGCAATTCTCGAACGATCCAAATCTACGATCTCACACAAAGAGCAACTTCTTATGAGATAATACTCTCTAGTTCAAATATTCACATAGTACATTGCAAAATTGTAAATCCAGCCACATTCCTCACTGAGCCATGCATAGTGGAAGACATGCAAAATCATGATTGTGCCACATATGAGAGGGAAGGAGACGACATTCCCAAAGCAAATGAAAATGCCCTAGAGGAAGGTGAGGTGTTTTTTGTGGATAGGTCGGCATCCATTTCCACAGATACAGGAGAGAAGCATGTGGGTGCAGCAGTAGTAAGATTGGAGGAAGGGGAGTATGAGATCATTGTGCAAAAAAGATGACCTATGCATTATTCAGCACAAGCAGCAGAACTAGTAGTACTAATTGAAGCACTGCATGCAGCAAAAGGATGTGCAGTAACAATTTATTCAGATTTGTCATATGTAACCACAACGGTACATGCTGGATTGTCCAGGTGGAGGAGGAGAGGATTAAGGAGGGCAGACAGGTCCCCAATACAACATGCAGAACTTTTAAATGAACTGATCGAGGCTCTCATGGAACCTTCCATGGTAGCTTTGGTAAAATGACAAGCCCATACGAATAACAGTGACGTAATCTTGCTCGGGAATGCGGCAGCAGACACCGCTGCAAAACAGGCAACATACTTCCAAAAGCCCCAACTAACAGAATATTTGCTAAAAGGTAACACACAAGAGGAAAATGAAGTAGGGTATAATTCACTGCCCATCACATAAATAATAGAATTACAAAAGAGAGCCCCAATTGAAGAAAAAGAGATATGGTCAAAGAGAGGTTGCACACAATCCCCCACTGATCTCCTCATGCGGCAAGAGATAACAGGGAAGGTAGTAATGCCTGTGGAACTGTTACAGCTTCCCTTCTAACAACACACAACAAAACAACACATAGCTGCCGACATTCAGGAGGAGTGGTTTGTCCCAAGTCTCCAAGAGCATCTCACAAAAATGACTATTGAATGTGTAACTTGTCAAAACGTACAACTCTGGGATGACACTCAGAACACTGTGAGGGACACTGCCCCGCCCCATCGGACCTTTCCATGAACTGCACATTGATTATGCAGATATGTGAGAAAGGTGCAATGGTACAAGATACCTAATAGTGGTGGTTTGCCCCTTTTCATGCTGGGTAGAAGCAGGACCCTGTGCACACCCAGATGCGAAATGCGTGGCAACATTTTTGGCACAAGACGTCTTCCCGTGTTGGGGCATTTGTGATGTCATACGCTCCAACAACGGAACACACTTTGTTAACGACCTCTTTAAAGAAATCACGTCCCTTCTAGGAATTAGACACAAGCTATGTTCCATTTACCAACCACAAGCGAATGGCTGGTCGAGAAAATCAACGGTCTCCTAAAAAGTAGACTGTCAAAATTATGACGCCCCCTCAAAAAGAATTGGGTATATTACCTGCCCTTGGCATTCAATTACGAACACAACCAAGCAAAAACCACCACTTGTCCCCGCACGAAATAGTGACAGGGAGATGTATACAGACACCATTATCCCCAATAAGAAGAGCTTCAGATGCTCACAGGACTGCCACAATTCTGGGGGAGGAATCAGGCCCGGCTCCAGCAGGGGGGCCAGGCCCCCCCAAAGCCAGCCTCTGGCCCCCCCTAGAAAGGGGGCCATGCCAGTGGTGTTAATGACCACTGGTAACCGAGGGAGTGGGGGGTGGATATCACTCTAAACCACAGGTGTACAACATGCGGCCCAAGTGCGGCCCTGCATGTTGATGTTCCCGGCCCGCCAGGATGAAAGACTCTCCTAACGGAGGACAGGCCGCAAGCAGCTACGGCCGTCCTCTGTTAGGAAAGTCTTTTTTTTACTTGCCAGGCTGGGAAATGCTGACCCTCTACTGGTGGACTGCATTTACTACGTGGCTCTTACGAGTCACGTAGTGTATGGGCTACACCAATAGAGGGCCAGCATTGCAGCTGGCGTGGCGTGGACTGTTGCCGGAAGGCATTTCAGCCTTTCCACGCCAGCTGCAGCGCAAGCACATCCACAATGCTGGTAAGTGGGGGGGCGCTCTCATGTTTTTTATCGGTGTGTGTGCTGGGAGTTTGGGGTGTGTGCAGGGGAGTATCCAGCATTGCAACAGTGTGTCGGGTGAGGCGCAAAAAAAGTCCTGCTACTTTCCCCCCAAATGCAGTGTGCGCAATTCCATACATACGGCCTCATTCATGCAGCTTCCCCTCCCATCAACTTTTTTTTGGTAACATTAGTGGCAGATGGCATTTTAACACCTACACTTGCATACATATTGCACCAAGAGAAGTGACTTCACAGAAAAGGACGTTGCGAGGAGCATCATCAGTTTTTGATACTTGAAGGTACAATGGAAGTGACTTTAGAATAGGTTGCCATAAGTAAGCCAAGTGGAAAATAACTTTGTGGTGCAAAATACCTAAATTGCACTGTTAATATAGATGCATCAACTCTATAGTCATTAGGATTTGTTTTTTATAACAGCATGATATGCTAACATAAGCTATGAAGTGAATCACTGCAGATAAGGCACAGTATGATTGCATGATTTGCCCAGGATCACACACTTTGGTTTGGAGTGAAACCGGGATGCAGACAGTCATTTGTTGATGCCAATTCTATTTAGCTCACTGTCTTTGTGAAAAGGCTCTTGCACTGATGCAATCCACTGGTCATTATGTTGTTTGGGTGGTGTGGGGCATATGGTTTGGTTGGGGGTGGTGGCCATGGGGCATAGTGTGGGGGTGCAGGCCATGGAGCACAGTTTTTAGTTGTCCGATTGTGGCCATGGGCATATTGTTTGGTTGCAGGGTGAGGTCCATTGGGCATAGAGTTTGGTTGGGGGATGGGGGCCATTGGGCATAGTGTTTGGTTGGAGGGTGGGGCCAATGTGGCATAGTGTTTGGTTGGGGGGTTGGCCATGGGGCATTGTGTGGCGATGCGGGCCATGGGGCACAGTTTTTAATTGTGGGATTGTGGCCATGGGGCATAGTGTTTATTTGGGGGTGGTGGCCATGGGGCATAGTGTGGGGGTGCGGGCCATGTGGCACAGTTGTTAGCTGTGGGATTGTGGCCATGGGGCATAGTGTTTATTTGGGGGTGGGGGCCATGGGGCATATTGTCTGGTTGGGTGTGGGAGCCATCTGGCCATGGAGAATAGTGTGGGGGTGCGGGCCATGTGGCACAGTTTTTAGCTGTGGGATTGTGGCCATGGGGCATAGTGTTTGGTTGGAGGCCATGGGGCATAGTGTGTTTGGGGGGGTGGCCATGGGGCATAGTGTCTGGTTGGTGGGTGAGGGCCATGGGGCATAGTGTTTGGTTGGGTGTGGGGGCCATGTGGCAGAGTTTGGTTGGAGGGGTGGTGGCCATGGGGCATAGTGTGGGGGTGCAGGCCATGGGGCACAGTTTGTAGTTGTGGCCATGGGGCATAGTGTTCAGTTGGGGGTGGGGGCCATGGGGCATCGTGTCTGGTTGGGAGGTGGGAGCCATGGGGCATAGTGGTTGGTTGGGGGTGGGGGCCATGTGGCAGAGTTTGGGTGGGGGGGTGGTGGCCGTGGGACATAGTGTGGAGGTGTGGGCCATGGGGGACAGTTTTAAGTTGTGGGATTATGGCCATGGGGCATAGTGTTTGGTTGGGGGTGGGGGCCATGGGGCATAGTGTTTGGTTGGGGGGTGGTGGCCATGGGGCATAGTGTCTGGTTGCAGGGTGGGTGCCGTTGGGCATAGTGTTTGGTTGGAGGGTGGGGGCCATGGGGTATAGTGTCACACGCAAGTGTTAACCCAATCATAAAGCTAAATTAGGCACAGTTAAGAGATTTACCTCCTTTGCCTTTTGTGGAAACCTGACACAACGAAGGCCATACTCCCAAGAGTATGGCCAACTCAAACAGCAAAGTATAGCAGTCCAAATAGCAGTCCAAAATAATGAGCTTGTGCCTTGCAAATCTAAAGCGCCATAATGCGTGAAATGTTTGAGCGCAGTGTTTTTTCTCCTGAATGATTTGTCTACTTTGTCCACTATTGCCAATATATCCTTATGAAATAAATTAATTATAAAAATGGAAAATCTGTTGTACAAAATATACGTTTGAAATACACAAAGACCTGCACACCTAAAAATGTATTTTTTCCATGTGTTTAATAATAATTGAGGGTTGAAGAACACTCCTGCCACTACCTCGCCTTCCGCTCCTCCCGCATTTACTTTTCGGCCCACTACAGGCAGCATGTAGGGTACCTTCGGCCCTCTGGCAAAATCAGTTGTACACCCCTGCGTCTAAACATTCAGCAGCAACCTCAGAGACATCATTCCAAGAGGCTGAATTGCAAGAGGCCGGGCCAGGAATTGTTTTCTTACCCTAGACAATGATGTATGCCCCACAGCCATTCACACCTCTTAGTGAAGTAGCACAATTGTTCAAGCAGGCTGCCTACAACCATTTTCTGAAACCTAAAATCAGAATTTTGGATTCTGTAATTTAAAGTATGTTGTTTTTTTTGTGGGAATATAGTGGTTTTACACATCATGCTTAATAAAATGGTTAACTAGATCAAACAATAAATGACAGGTAAAGTTGCTTTACCACAGATTTCTGCAGAAGGTGCGTCAACTGACGGGGGGCCTTACAAATTACATTCAAAGTATATATTCTGCTGCATTAACTACTTGAGTATAAGTGAAAAGATAAGGTTGGTAGTAACAAAAATGTAATTCTGGAGGCGAGAGTATAGTCAAATCAAAAAGTGATAGATGCAATGCTTTGAATTAAACAGTACCACTACTGTTGCTCTGCGCAACATTCCATGCCATAATTCTGTAGTATGTCTGTGCGATTAGAGAAGGGGACAAGCCATTAGCAAATGACTTTTGGTGCTGCCACCAAAACGTGCAGTTTAATCTCAATTGCTAAGCCGTATTGCATCTGCACTGGAACACAAGCAACCACATTAATGTTTAGGCTCTGTGGTTTATCAGTTTGGGAAGGGCTACTGACATTAGTGACAGGGCCAAGGCTGATATGCAAACAATGGTATGGAAGGCTGGCCAGAGCAATGGCGGTGGTTCTGATTGATTCAGAGACGTTTTACCTATTAGGTACCAACAGAACTCATGCTGTGGAACACAGATTACATGGCAATAAACTGTGAGGAGAAACACACATCCTATGGGTGTGTCTGGTCACCTACCCACCTAATGACTAGCCATGGTTATGTCAATGCCTCACCACAAAAACCTAACCTTTGCAGAACTCTTTGAGCAAGCTCTGTCACAAAGTAACAAACGTGTTGCTGTACAGGGCCTGCCAGTGTTATATCTAAGCATTCTTTTGACTGTTTAATTACTTAATTGCCTCTGTAAATGAGCTACTGTTGTAGTAAAATTATCTTAATGTGTGTCTTCAGCCAGTTGATTTTATAAACAATATATTTGTCAATGCCTCTGTGACTTGCACTGAAGTCCTGTCTTAAACAAGCAATCACAAAGTCAGCAGTTTTGGCTTGCGTATAGGTATTTGCAGACATTTGCCATCATATGCCCAGTTAATGACAGCATTTTCCAGCTTTTTCCATCTTATGGCCAGGTGGTACCCTCATGGCAGTACCTGGCAAATGCCTATCCATGCCTAATCAAAAGCCCAAGCTGTTGGCTCTGCCAGTGCATGTTGCCTTGAGTTTGTCTCCCTAAGTGAACGTGTATATGCCCAGATGTGGGTGTCTTGCTTGCTATGCCTAGGGAATCAAGCTACACCTCACTGAGCTGGTCCAACAAGGCCCTACTTGAAAATGATAAGGCTAGGTTGGCAACTATTGACCAGTTTCAAATCTTCTCATGCATACTTAAGACACTTGGCTTCTATCTGGATGCCACCCTCTCTTTTGACAAGCAGGTGAAGTCATTGGCATCTGCCACCGTCTACACATGCAAGCTCATTAGAGCAGGCAAGCACTTTCTCTCCGATAACAACTGCCTTATCCTAGCGAGAGCATTAATCCTTTCGAGGCTTGATTATTGTAATGCCCTCTACATTGGAGCAAATAAATCCATTACCCACCGTCTGCAAAGTCTTCAAAACAATGCCCTACGAGCCGCCCTTGGTGTACCTAAAAGATCACATATTTCAAACATCAGGCGTCAAAACAACTGGTTGTCATCCCAAAACAAAATCCACCTTAAAGTTGCATCCCTAGTTCATAAAGCCCTGAACAATGCAGCACCAAGCTATCTCCGCAATAAACTTACAATAAGACATCACTCGCGCCCTGCCAGAACTGCAAATGCCAACAGCCTCATCATTCCGAGATTCAGGTTATCTAAGGCGGGGGGTAGTAGCTTCCCAGTGCAAGCAGCTCAATTATGGAACTCATTGCCTAATCCTCTACGCGAGGCACAGCCCTTCCCTAAATTCAGAAATAACTACATCAATCTGCTAAGGACTGCCAATGAATAGCCTACTGGCGCCCACTTATCCTTCACCCCACCCTAGAACATACATTTCATCATGATCTTATGGTCCCACCCACTTTGCCCACCTGACCGTTGAGCTTTCGCCCACACAGTACCTGTACATAGACTGTCTTGATCATATTTTGTATTTATTCTGCATGTAAACCGCAATTGCTGCCTTACCGTGATATTTTGCATTCTATATTTGTATTTTGTATTTGTACAGTGTATGTATCCCATGACCCCACCCTGCAACCTAAGCTTCGCATTTTCTGTACTGCTGCGCCCGGTTACCTTCGGGTCTGGTGCGCATTATAAGTGAATAAAACAAACAAACAAAAACAAACCAGTGGGGCTCCGACCTAAATAGAATGTATCTTTGTTTGGAAGGCTGGTCTACTCTGACCGAATGTTTCATGATTCAAACTGATAAGTACTGACTTGATAACCTCATTCTGTTTGAGTAAATTTACAGAGTTTACATGTAAACAAAATAGGTCATGTGTGTTGTGGGATTTGTTTGGAATGTATGATGTAAATCTTGGGTGCTGGGTGTTTAGGCAGTGCTGTAAATGAAACATGAACACCCGTAAAATAACAAAAAAGAAGTGAGTTTTCTATAATGTTACGGACAAAGAATAAAAAGTGTACATCTTTTATAACTAAAAAGCAGTATTTAAATATTTTCTTAAGAGTGCAATCAGAGGTGGATTTAACAATTGGACAAGGGACAAATGCCAATGCCACCCGCCCCCTGCTCTACTCCCTCCCCTCGAATACAAACAGTAGGGCTGATCAGGCCCTACCAGTGAGAGTCTCAGAGGCAGATTATTTACAACAGGAAGTGATTAGAGATGAGAAAATGTAAAAAGGCAGTGCCCATTGCTGTAGCACTTTAAAATAAGTTATATAGGGTTTTAAGAAGCTATTTAAGTGTGATTGTTGGGTGATTAGTAAATAAGGGGATACAGAACAAGCTGTGTGAAACAGTAACGTTGCCATGCGTTTCATTTCACTTTGAGTCTGTGTGAGTAGTTTTGTAAATTCTCATTAATTGCTATGCTGGAGCTTGTAGGCTTCCATTCAGGATGGGGAAAATAAAGCTACAGTCATAGGGGATAATTTTCCAGGTCAAGCGGTGTGGAAGAAGTGGTGCCAAATGCATTTAGCTTCACATTTTATGAGCTGCTGGATTTTGTATGATTTGACAGGCGAAGTTGGAGAGCAGATCAGACTTAACAAGGTCCCCCTGCCAAATCCGATTGGTGTTCCACCAGCATGTATTTTTACATTGGGGAAAACCAATGGATTCCTATGGGATCTGTCTGACGTTTACACCTAGTAAAAGCAGGCAGAGTCCAAAGGAATACATTGTGGATGGCTCACATAATCCTTAATTGCGGAAGTGATTTACACTTTTCCAGACACATAATGGTAAAGTAAGGAGCAAAGGCAATTTTCGCCTGTGTTTTACTCTTTACTTTTCCAGTACTTGGTGGAAACAATTAAAATGGATGAATGGTCCCTTTTGCAAAAAAGTGCAAACAGGAAAATAAATCTTTGCAATTTTGGATTCAAAACAAAATGCCCCCCTTAATCTTTTCATCAACATGTTTCTACAATAATTAATACATTTTCAGGTTGATTTATCATGTGACTTGTGTATTTTTTAAAGTGATCTGTATAACATTTAGTATTATTTTAGGTATTCAAAGCCAAACTTCAACACATATTTGTACCAACTTGAGCTCAGAAGATGTGTGGTCAAGTATCTAAATTTCAGGCTAGGCTCAAATGATGGTTTTACCACTTGATCAAAGTGTGTGATCCTTGGCATACTTTTAATTTCACTATGCCTTACCTGTTAAAATTAGGTGCCCCTCGAAATGATTCAGTTCGCATTATAAGCTATTCCAAAAAGCCTCACTCATGGTTTAATAGATGGACAGCACAAGCATTAGGACACTCACATGTAACTTTGAAAATATCCAGGCCACATTTATTGAATAAGATTGTGCCATTCAATAGCAAATCAAAGTAAACACATCAAACAAAGAGTCATCATGGACAATTGCATATTATAACCAGTGTGTTAACAGTATGTACCAGACAATGATGTACAGGGTCACGCCCCACTAGGAGCAATACCACAAGGCCGCAAACCCCTCAAATAGCACCATCTGCCTCCTGATGCAGCACCTAGCACTCCCGTGCACTCTCAACTCAATTAAATAACATTTTGTGTTTAACATGGAATTTTGGACATGAACCATTGATGGGAGACATTCAGAATGGGACTACTGTAGTATTTCAGTTGGGAAGGAGGGGGGAAGGAGGTTGTGGAATGGGTGGGTGAAGGGAGGATTGTATATACATGTGTATGTTATTGGAGTATATGTTGTTGTGCTCGAAATATTCTTAAGATCAAAAGACTACCTGTGTTGATTGGACATGGTATGTTCTGTTCTTGAAATTAACTGAAGTTTGAAAGAAAAAGTAATTTTGTAGGAAACAAAATCGCCTATTCCTTGCTTCAGTATTCTGAGGGGCCAGGGGGATCCATCTTTCACAACAAGATGGAGGGAGCACAAGCATCTCCTCCGGGGCATGCTGGGAGTAGCCACAGTGCTCAGGAAGGTATTGTTGGGCGGACACCATCTCAGATGGTACAAAGACTAGGGGCCTCACTGCTAAGCCATCTCAGAGGAGGAAGAGGAGGCATCACCCTCAATAATTCTCCTAAACCAGGCAAGGAAAGGCGTGCTGGATGCTGGTGTAAATAGGTGGGAGGGGAGGTAAATGGGAACGGTGGTTAGGGCAGCTGAAGGAAAGTGACTGGATGGTGAAAGGTGAAGGAGGATCAGATATACCAGAAAGGGGCGAGCAGATGGGAAGGGAAGATAGGTAGATTGATGTTGCAACACTATTTTCCTTGCTTCTCTTTTGCTATGTACTGTTTTTTATAGAGGGGTGTACACATATTTTTGCAGATCTGGGAAGACATTGTTTGCTGGATCACGGATCTGGGAAATCTGGATCAATGCCAGAACTTTGTTTAGGGTACTCCTAGACCCACACCCAATGGAATGTGGGCCCCCCTGATCACATCCCTGGCCCACCCAGATGAAAATTCCTGGAGCCGGGCCTGGGAGGAATTCAGAGAATATTTGACACAGCTCACACAAGCAGTGAGGAGCATAGCTAAGCAAGTGGCCCACCCTTCACGAGAGAAAGCGAAACTGACACTCGCACTGCAGCAACAGACAGTCCCGATACACAGTTAATGCCTGGGGAATTAGTGTATGTGCGAAGTTTTGTGAGGAGATGCAATTCTCCAAGATTTCACGGCCCCTATGAGGTGATATATTGCACCCCTTCCGCAGTGAAGGTTAAGGGCCTGAAATATTGGCTACACCTCTCTGATGTTAGAAAAGCACATGGTGAGACTGGCCACCAGGGGGCGCACAGACAGGCATGCTCTGCGCGTGAGCTCCGCTGCCACTGCCCCAAAAGTGAATTGAGCCCCCACTAATGGTCCCCCGTGACAAAAATTGAAGCAACGCTGTCGGAAGGTCCCCCCCCATATAGGGCAAAAATCTGGAGGAAAAACGGTGGAGGATTCGTGTAGAAATCACCTTGCCAAGACACGGAAAAACAAAACTAAGATACGCGGCTTGAGGAGTCCGGCGGGCCCTATCGCGCTGACGCGCTCTGGACAGTAAAGAAGCAGGAGAAGAGCACACAACTGGGACCCCGGAAGAGGAGGACACCGCTCACCGGGAACATGTAGCTCACCACGGCCAGTGACCAGCGCTGTGAGCGGGACCCAGAGGTTGGTGGCGCATTGTGCGAGCTGGCGCAGCCGGTGTAGCCTAGCCTCTGCGTGCTGCGGCGTGCTGAGATACCCCACTGACTCAGGGACTCTCTGGCCCCCCAACCCCCAGCGAAATTGGTGGCACAAATGGACCCACGGGCCCCTCACAGGTACCCTCTTTCGACCCCACAAGAGACCCACTAAACAGACCTTGGAGAGCCCCCAGCACGCCCGGGAGGCTGCCTGCCCTACTTCAGTCTGAAAGGAAGAACGGAGCTGACACTGCCTGTGCGGCCACCATTGGAAAGAGGAGACCTGTAGCGGCGTACATGCTGTGGCCTGCCGTGGCTCCAACCGCGGCTCCTGTACACGGCCCTTGCCCACCACAGTGCTTATGAAGGGTGCGTAGTCCACAGGGATCTGACCGCCCCCAGCCCTGGTGGAGTCACGGATTCACAACACACACCGGAGTGACACAAAGAGCGATACAAAGAGCCCCCTGTCAAGGCTCAGCTTCACATACCCGACAAAATCTGCATGCAGTAATACATAACAAGACTGAAACGTGAACCAAAAGGGAGAAACAATGCTGTCCCTTCTGAAGCAGAGCACCCTCAAGCAGGTGGAGACCCCCAACCAGGATAATAATCCTTCAGTGCCACACCCTGCCCTGTGCGCACCCACCGGACCCTATTGACTCCCAATTGTTCCATCACTGACGGAGAACCCAGACCCACCATCAGGGAGGCAAAGCCTACAAATAAGGCAACCTGCAGCAACGCATAGCTCCAAGCAACCATCAGCAGACAATCCAACCCTATTTTGATCCCAAGTGAAGAGGCCCTGTCAAAGATCCTGAACAGTGATCAGACTTGGGAATCAATCAAAACCACCCTCTGAGACGCCCATCCAACGCGACCCCGCACTCTGGCCTCATCTAGCATAAGTGGAACAGAGAAGAGAGAGCCCCACCACACAAAGAGCACAACAAGAAAAGTAACTAAAGAGACACTGAGGTACAGGTCCTGTCTCCAGATATTTGAGCATACAACAGTATGCCTCCCAAACTGCTACTGCGGTGCACAAAGAAAAGCGGAACCAAGGAACCAGGCCGGTAGAACGCGGGGAGATATGACGCCTCACACACAAGATCTATAATACTGGCCCAGATCTGAACATATATCTTGGACTTGCCTCATAGCACAAGCAACACCCCCGAGATCCCCATGATCCCATGAGCCTAAAAGAGAAACTAGCTCCATTCGCCTACACCTCCTTGTCCTCTGCGACCAGTGACCACAACATGGCAAACATAGATACTACGGCAAGTGAAGCAGCAGCCACCAAAGGGGACATTGCCGCTTTACTGGGAGAAATAAAGAATATGGGGGCCAACATTGGATGTAAAATAGACAAGATTACAAATCGGCTGGATAGCATGGAAGAAAGGCTGGAAGGGGTGGAGAATAACCAAGCTTCCACAGATACCCTGGAGGCACAGCTGGATCAGAGGATGACGGAACTAGAACGATAGGAAGACGACTTCAAACATAAGCTCGACGACTTGGAAAACCGGGAAAGACGGAATAATCTACGAATTTTCGGGATCCCGGAACGAGAAGGGGAGACAGAGAGCGACCTGGGGAATACCCTACATTACATCATGAAACTTCTAGTTGCCGATGATGCGATTGATGAACCCAAAACGGAGAGAATACACAGAGCCGGAGGCCCCCCGGCCGGACCAAGGTCTGTGCTTGCCCGATTCCACCGCTTTCAGGATAAGACCAGGGTCCTTGAAAAGGCAAGGAGCAGTGGCACGATCACTCTGGGAGGTGCCCAGATCTCAATATACCAAGATCTATCATCTATGACGCTTGCACTCCGGCGGATGTAAGGACCCCTCACAAAGCATCTAAAGGAAAAGAACATAAGATACAGGTGGGTCTACCCCTTCTCCCTCTCCTGCGAATACGAAGGGAACAAAATGAAGCTGAGCTCGGAAAAGGAAATCAAGGCATGCATCTCTGACCTACTTGGACCGCGCACAGAAGAAGACAACTGGGAAGGACCAAGACGAGAATACAGAGAATGGTGCATACAGGGCCCCAGGAGAAGATGTGTGAAGGGCTTGAGGAAATACCGAAGAGGTAACACCTCCCCGGAGGTAGACAACTGACCATCCACAAATTCGGTAAAATGACAATTATTTCAATGTAAAAGATTGCAACCTGATTGAAGAAACATGTTTTAGTCTACAACAAGGTCAACACACGGACATGAGGGGGGGCAGAGGAGGCTCAATTAAGACTGAGATGTTATATTAAGTAAGGGGGCATGAAGTAACGGACCCCACAGGTGGTTCGATGCAGGACCAGTGTTATCGTCCAGGTTCGGTCGAACGCCACCAACTTGGGGAGGGAGGGAAATGGGAGAGGAGGGGGGACAGAAGTTGAGAAAAGGTTGCAGCAACATCTGTGTTAATTCAAAACACTCAAGGCACTGTGGGACTCAATGAGCAAACAATCTACTGGTCATGGAACATAAACCACTACCCAACAAGAACTAACAATGGCATCATCTGATGAGCTGAAGGGAAGGGACTCCCTTAGAGTAGGGACACTTAATGTGAAAGGCCTCAACTCACCAACCAAGAGGTCACTGGTAGCTAGAGAATTCCGAAAATCCAAAATCAACATCCTTCTTTTATAGGAGACAAAGTTTGCCAAAGGTGAGGAACGATGCATTCTTGGGAAGCGGGGGGGCCTGGAGTTCTGGGGTTCTGGGCCACTCAGGAAAGGAGGCTTGGGAATCCTGATTAAGAAGGGAATCAACTTTGAGGTGGACAAGACATGGTCTGATGTGGGTGGGCATGCTCTTTTGATAACGGGAAAGGTTGCAAGGTAAAGGTAACGATTGCCGCGATATACTCCCCCAACACCGCACAGGCTAAATTCCTTGAGAAAACAATCCCCAAAATAATGTTAGAAGCTTCAGGTCATATTGTTCTGGGAGGTGACTTTAACCAGTGGGCAGACCCGGCCAAAGACTGGAAACCAGACAATCCCGAAACGAGAAATCAGAATAAAAGCAACCGCACCGAATTATTAGACTTGATGGACATGTACAAAATGAAAGATGTGTGGAGGATCATGCACCCCGACGATAGAGGCTATACTTTCTACTCCAAACCGCACAACACATTCACCCGAATCGACTACATATATGTTACGAAGGATCTCTTTGACACCACAACACACTCAGAGATTATTCCGATAACATGGTCAGATCACGACATGGTCCTAGTAGACATTAATTGGGTAGACCTCCCCGTCATGGGAGGGAACTGGCGGTGTAATGAGAGCCTTTGGAAAGATGCTGTCTTTAAGACAGAAATGGAGACTGAAATTAATGAATATTTCAAATTGAACAACAATGGTGAGGTATCCAAGCAAACAATCCAGGAAGCAAGGAAAGCCACTTGGAGGGGCATCCTAATATGTGAAAGGTCCTCTAAGAAAAGGGAGCGAAAGATCATAGAACACAGACTTAGAACTGAAATATGTCAATTGGAAGGGGACATAAGAAAGAATCTGGGGGTTGATCCTGATAAAATGAGTGCAGCACAGCGGAAAAGGGAGGAACTACGACTGTTGGAGCACGAACAAGTAGTGTGTAAACTTCGACTTCTCAAACAGAAATTCTATGAAAAAGGGGACAAGGCCGATGCACTATTAGCCGCCAGACTTAGAGAACAAAGGGCAGAGCGGAAAGTAGAAGAAATCATTGAAGACAACCCCCCCAGGTCTCACACGCCCCACACCATCCCAGAGTGTTTTGCCAACTTTTTTGAGACCCTATATACCTTTGAAACGAACATTAGCCAAACAGACACAGACCTCTACCTGTCCTCGATTAACATGCCCAAAATATCACAACCAATATCCGAGCTGCTAGATTCCAGAATATCTGAGCAGGAAGTCCAAGAGGCAATAAAAAGATTAACCATAGGCAAATCCCCGGGGGAAGATGGCTACACGGCCGGTTTTTACAAAATCTTTAGTGCGCAGCTAACACCATTTATAACAGAATTATTTAATGAGATACTAGAGAGAGGGGAAGCCCCAGATTTCTTTACAAGAGCACTGATAACGGTGATCCCCAAAGAAGGGAGAAACCCTAAATATTGTGGGTCATATCGCCCTATCTCCCTACTCAACCTTGATGTCAAAATGTATACTAGGGTATTGGCTGCCAGATTAGAAACGTTAATGCCCCATCTAATACACTCTGACCAGGTTGGGTTTATATTGGGAAGGCAAGGGGCGGACACTATGCGCAAAATGCTCCACCTCGTCCACACATCTCATATCCTTCCCGGTGACCCTGCCCTTTTATCGATAGACGCAGAGAAAGCCTTCGACAGAGTGGAGTGGGAATTCCTGAGGGCGGTCTTGCGAAAGGTGGGAATAGGACCGAGATTCAAAAAGGGAATACAGGCGGTATATACGTCCCCCAAAGCATCAATATTTGTAAATGGAGAATATTCCAGATGGTTCGAACTGGAACGTGGAACCCGACAGGGTTGTCCCCTCTCCGCAATTCTCTTTGCACTTTCCCTAGAACCCCTGGCTCAAAAAATGAGAACCAACCCCATGGTAGAAGGTATGAGGCTGGGAGCAACGGAGTATAAGGTAGCACTCTATGCATATGATATACTGCTGCACATAACTAACCCTTCCGTATCCATCCCCCGCGACCTTCATCTATTAGAAGAATATGGTCGACTCTCCGGGTTCAAAGTGAATAGGACTAAATTGATACTGTTTCCCCTTCAGGGATCGAAAGAAGAAAACAAAACCAAAGTCCTCCCATTAGGACTCAAGATTGAACATTCCACATTGAAATATTTAGGTATACAGATCACCAAAACCCTGGCTGACCTATACAAGGCTAATTTCCCTCCCCTCTTCCAGCGATTCTCTACTGATCTAAACAAGCTCAAGTGGGACAAGCTCACGATTTCATGATTAGGACGAATTAACGCTATTAAAATGGTATGTCTCCCCCGGTTCCTGTATCCCTTCCAAATGCTACCTGTTGAGATACCAAAAGGGTTCTTTATTGAGGCCAAAATGATTATGGTACGGTTCCTCTGGCAGGGGAAGAAGGCTGGAATCCCATACCACACTCTAACACTTCCCAAAGACAAAGGTGGAGTAGGGCTCCCTGACCTACAAAAATATTACAAAGCTACCCAACTACTCATTCTAATTCCGCACCTACGAGACCACAAAAACCTCCAATGGATCCACATGGACAATCATTACTTATCACCAGCTACGGTATCGGAGTGGCTATGGGCCCCGCAAAAAAAGCTCCAACGTAGACTCAAAGACCACCCAATATTAAGCACCATTTGGAGTACATGGCGAATGGGCAAGGAGATGCGCAAGATTACCACCTGGCCATCTCCGCTCAGCCCCCTATGGTCCCCTGGCATAAACGACCACATACCCAACATAGGAAGGTTCCAATCTTGGTATGAGGCTGGCCTGGAAAGGGTGGGGCAATTGCAGAAAAAAGACTCTTTCATCCCACTCCCAGAACTGACAGAGGCCCTAGGAATAGGCCCTCTCTCCACCTTCCAGCACATACAGATAAAAGGGGTCCTAACGAAACATGAATGGAGGGATAAACTGAAAAGAGACCTTACCCCCTTTGAAAAACTTGTAGACTCTAGGTCTGAAATGAAGGGCTTGATATCTGCAATGTACAAAGAACTAATAGAAGCAAGAGGCGGGTCCACTGAACTTCTGAGAAGTAGATGGGAAAGAGACGTAGGAGATTGAGATAAGCCCTGATCAGTGGGAAGCAATGTGTAAAGCGGCATCCAAAACGTCCATATCGAGTCAATATAAACTTCACGCCATTAAATTGCTAAACAGATGGCAATATGAGCCACTCAGGCTCTCCAAAATGTTCCAAACAATGAATCCAAGATGGAGGCACTTGATTCTATTCGGGCTGCCGAGAAATAAAGACGACTGGATCAGAACTAAAGGACTGGCCCCCCAACTAATGCTAGTGGCTCGTGCCCTACTGGTAATGAAATGGAAATCCACAACGGTCCTGAGTAAAAATTAATGGATCAATGTAGCATCCAACATCTATACAATGGAAATGATCACAGCCTCTCTACACAATAAAGCCTCCCAATGCGAGACCCTATGGATGGACTTTAAAAATAAACACCTCTCAATAACTTCAGAGTCCCAGGCTAATGAACTCCCAAGGACTTAATGTAAGTTGGAGGAACTGATAGATAACACAGAACGACAGCTCAAATCTTTCAGTTAAGAAACCATCACAAAAGTAGAACTATGACCACTTTTTCCCACACACACACACACAATGTCCGTAAGATGCCTGCTCGACCAACGCGGGGGAAGGAGGTGGGCGAGGGCAAAGTCTTGTTACCTGTTACAGCCTGAGAATGGAGACATGTATAATGATGTTCGAAAGTTTAACAAAGCTATGAGCTCTGCTCCCGTAATGTAACCATGTGCCAGTAACTATGTATTATATAACGTGAATTTTTTCTTTTGTTCAAAATCAATAAAACCAAATTTAAAAAAAAAAAGAAAAGCACATGGCAGTACAGTGCCAGAAGGGAGGCAGCGAAATGAGCAAGAAGTGGCTGTACCCTGATGAGGTTAATTGAGGTGAAATGAAATACTTGAGTATGACAGCACGATGCAGAAATGTAAATATAGGTGTAGCAAAACGACTGAGTGGCTGAACATAAATGAAATTGAATGTATATAAATATATGTTATAAGTGCTCTCTCTCTCTTCCCTCTCACTCTCACAACATGAAATTATATGTTTTCTATGTGATTTATGGTGCACTTAACCCATTGTATTCCACTCTGTAGGTACAAATATAGCAGAAATGAGGGCCCTTAATGACAACGCCACAAATGTAGTTAGCAGTAGGGGCAATGTTAGTGCTACTAGAGCGTATTCATATGAGTGTGGCCTCTACTTTACGGTCATTGTATTTTCAACAATATTATTGTGTTTAGGGCTCTATTGGAGCCTATCTTTTATTTTAGAAGGTATAAAAGAAGGTACAGGAGGGAACCCACTTAGTATGGGATGGGTTGACATTTAAATGGGCCCACAATGTCTCCACAAACCTTACCTCTCTGCACAAAAGTCGTACAATGAAAGTCCCAATGTTTACAGATCCAACAATGAATAGTGATGAAAATGTACTAGATGCTTACAATGAAGACAATCCAATTTCTGATGTATTAATGTTGTCACATGCACAGACACAAACAACCATTGAACCTGCCTCTAATGATGATTGCATGCACTTTATGTCCCAAACACCCACCCAACGTACCCATCCTACCACACAGTATTGGCAACATAATTATGATAAAAATGAAAAGATGATTTTAGGCATTTTTCCTATTCGTTATCAAAAAATTATGAAGCTTTATAATGGCCTATGGGGAGTAGCAGAAGGAGAAGGGAAGCGGGACGGAAAATATATGATGCTTACCATGGCCTAGGGTTGGATGCAGTAGAAGACCCTCGCCATCCAGATCAGCCTAACAAATGGTACTCTGATATGAGCGCCATGGGCAAACAAGCAACCAACGAAAGTTGCTATGTGTTGCTATGTGTGTTCCCTGATACCTCACGCATCAGGAACACCTAAGGTTCTAGTACCCCAGAAAACGCCCCTAGCGGATGCCCAGTGTCTCATTCATCTTGCACTTTGTAGAATTTGAAGTACCTTCCAGGCACACACTGTAACGTTACAACTGATCCAGAATGAGAAAACCTGCCACAGCAAGCTTCAAGGAGTACTTTGTGTAAAAGAACTATTTTTTGTCATAAAAGGGACAATGTTAGCAGAAAACAGATGGCAGGAGGAAACAGTGATGTGTAAGGCAAAAGAACTATGAGGATTATCAGAAGACAAATTTCAATGGGTCGAAGGAACATGCACTCCAACATGGTCTCAGCACATTGCCAAACTGTCAAGAGTGACAGCTCTCAAAAAGCAGATCAATATACAACGTGAAGTGCAATATGAACTTTGTTTCCACAGAGAAGGGAAATTGCCCATGGGGACAAATAAACATTGCCACAAAACACTTATGCTCCCTGACATGAAGAAAGGAACAGCTGCCTTGATGGACAAATATTGGGTAGGAGGCAAACAGGCGTACTTGCACCTCCCCCATCATGGAGAGGTACCTGTGCCCTGGTTGCGCTGCATTCGGCCCTGATGGTGATTGCGGAGAGTCATGTCCCGGGGGAGAGGGTGCCCACCAGAATGTCCCCAACACCCCAGTAAACAACAGAAGAACGCCCCACATAGGATGTGCTGTCAGAAGATAAGCTACAAGAGAGAGTGTCATGCAAAAGGAGAGTCTCAAACTATACATCAAAAGACTCTTCTGAACTTCTGGCACAGATACCAGACCAGTTTAAGCTGTTCAACTCAGCAGAGACATTTTTTGCATCACTCATACCAAGCATCCACACACGAACAAATGCCAAGTGGTTACAAATTGTGAGGTGGGAGCTGATCCAACTCGCAAACGATACTGAAGAGGGGTTCAACATCATGAAGGTAGAACTTAGAGCCCTGCGGTTGATGATCATGCAAAACCGCTATGTCCTGGACCTCCTCATACCAATGGAAGGCGTGTTTGCTGAAAAATAGGGAGTGCATGTTGCACATTCGTGCCTTCTGCTGATGCCGACAACAGGACGTTATCACACATAATAAATGCAGTATATCACCTAGGAGAAAGGATGAAGAAGGAGGGCAGTGTACAATCAAGTGACTGGTTCGATACAATTTTTGCCTGGGTCCCTTCCTGGTTTGGGACTGCAATGAAGCTACTCGTCCCCATCATAGTATTTTTGCTGCAGATTTTTTGTGTGTGCCAGGTAGGGGTTTGATGCTGTGCAAAATCTATGCCTAGTAGTGCAATGATGATGGTGAGAGTGGGCAACCCCACAAAGGTGACTCATGATGTGAAAGAAGCACAAGTTCAAACAGGGGATACCCAAGTGCCCAAATACTGCATGATAGCAGTGTACAACACAGGGGACAGAGTGGATGATTTGTATCATGCAACCATCAAAGAACCCCATGAACTACAATGGTATACGGAGGTGTGGGTGGATCTCTCTGGAGATGGTGGGTGCCTGTACATGACCTGCACTCCTAATGAATATGCAAGAAGGGGTCAGAGCCTAAGGTCTGTGTGCAGGGCTTGGATGCCAATAAAGGGAACTCCTGCTTGGGATGAAGCGGTAATGGAGGCAGAAGACCGTAGGCGCACTAATAATTAAGGTTATTTGTTACTTTAGGAGTAACGAAAGGGGGGAACGTAAGGGAGGAAGGATCTTTTGCCCCCCGTGTACATTCTGCACAAAAGAAGGCTATTTCTCATCCCCATCGCAGGGAGACGTCCCCCTTGTCTTTCCTCGGATGATAGTGGAATGATGCCATTGGATGACACACTCAGACTCCATTTTGTGTCACCCCAGACTCCATCTTTGTACTGGGCCACACAATGATCTCTAAAAAGCCTTCTCTCCCCTTGCCCAGCACTGCGCACAGCCAGCTCTGACAACCCCCACCACCTCCTCCCCTGCCTGCGCCGCACAGGCCCTTTTGTCACGGAAGCCCAGCCGCAAATTGTTGCAAATAGATACAGATAGATAGATAGATAGATAGATAGATAGATAGATAGATAGATAATAGTGCCACTTTAGGTCCTGGCGCTTGCAGGCGAGTGAGTCCTGGCCCGACCCTCTGGCCTTGCTGTTGGTGTCCATTTTGTTGTTTTTAGTCCCCCCAACCTCTTTGTGCACCGTGTGTCCTCGCTTCCTTTCCCCACCCAGCTCCCACCTCCCCACCCGCACCGTCCCCTTATAGGCTGGATCACCAGTCATAACTTGCCTTCCCTCGGGTAGCCTCTTCCCGGCAGCCCCTGCGGCTATGGGCCCCAAGGCAAAGGGCGGCACCTACATTGGCGGCTCCAAGACGTGTCTGCAGGTGACGCTTACATTGGCTGGTCCAAGATGTGTCTGCAGGTGTCAGCAGGGGAAGCCAATGAAGCCAGCAGTCAACAGACACCAACAAAAATTGTAAGTGTGGCATGGGTGGGGTGTAGATCAATTACTCTACTCGAGAAAGCCCCTGCCACTCTACCTCACCTTTCCAGAACGTAGACTGCCATAGACTTACTCCATGCATACTTAGAGAGACCAGCCTAAATCTATTTATGGTTGGACTATACATGTTGCCATACATTACACATTAACATAATTACCAAAGTTAACTAGTGCCACACCTGGAGAGAGCTATGAAGATTGCCTGCGTCTCATCTGGATAGAATTGTGAATGATAGCATGTGCCTCATCTAGATATAACTGTGATTGGTAGCTTATCCCTCCCTTAGATTGAATTGTAAATGATAGGATGTGCCACACTTAGATGGAATTGTGAATGATAGCATGTGCCTCATCTGGTTAGAATTATGATTGGTAGCTTATCCCTCCGTTAGATGGAATTGTAAATGATAGCAAGTGCCACACTTGGATGGAACTGTAAATGATAGCATGTGCCGCACTTTGATGGAATTGCAAATGGTAGAATATCACACACTTAGATGGAATTGTGTCTGATAGCATGCGCCTCGTCCAGTTAGAATTATGATTGGTAGCATATCGCTCACTCAGGTGGAATTGTAAATGATAGCGTGTGCCACTCTTGGATGGAACTGTGATTGATGGCATGTGCCACACTTTGATAGAATTTCAAATGATAGCTTATGCCACACTTAGATGGAATTGCAAATGATAGCATGTGCCACACTTAGATGGAATTGTGAATGACAGCATGTGCCACACTTAGATGCAATTGTGAATGATTGCATGTGCCACACTTAGATGCAATTGTGAATGATAGCATGTGCCTCATCTAGATAGAATTGTGATTGGTAGCATATCCCTCCCCTATATGGAATTGTAAATGATACCATGTGCCACACTTAGATGGAATTGTAAATGATAGCATGTGCCACACCTAGATGGAACTGTAAAGGATACCATGTGCCACACTTAGATGGAATTGCAAATGGTAGCATATTTCACACTCAGATAGAATTGCAAATGATAGCATGTGCCACACTTAGATGAAATTGTGTATGATAGCATGTGCCTCATCTAGTTAGAATTATGATTGGTAGCATATCGCTCACTTAGATGGAATTGTAAATGATAGCGTGTGCCACACTTGGATGGAACTGTGATTGATGGCATGTGCCACACTTTGATAGAATTGCAATTGATAGCATGTGCCACACTTAGATGGAATTGTGAATGAGAGCATGTGTCACATTTAGATGGAATTGTGAATGATAGCATTTGCCTCATCTAGATAGGACTGTGATTGGTAGCATATCTCTCCCTTAGATGGAATTGTAAATGATAGGATGTGACACACTTAGATGGAATTCTGAATGATAGCATGTGCCTCATCTAGTTAGAATTATGGTTGGTAGCTTATCCCTCCTTTAGATGGAATTGTAAATGATAACATGTGCCACACTTAGATGGAATGGTGAACGACAGCATGTGCCACACTTAGATGGAATTGCAAATGGTAGCATATGCCAAACTCAGAATTGCAAATGATAGCATGTGCCACACTTAGATGGAATTATGTATGATTGCATGAGCCTCATCTAGTTAGATTTATGATTGGTAGCATATCGCTCACTTAGATGAAATTGTAAATGATAGCGTGTGCCACACTTGGATGAAAATGTGAATGATGGCATGTGCCGCACTTTGATAGAATTGCAAATGACAGCATATACCACACTTAGATTGAATTGTGAATGGTGGCATGTGCCGCACTTGGATGGAATTGTGAATGATAGCATGTGCCACACTTAGATGGAATTGTGAATGATAGCACGTGTCACACTTAGATGCAATTGTGAATGATAGCATGTGCCACATTTAGATCGAATTGTGAATGGTGGCATGTGCCGCACCTGGTTGGAATTGTGAATGATAACATTTTCCACTCTTAGATGAAATTGTGAATGATAGCATGTCCAACACTTAGATGAAATTGTGAATGATAGCATGTTCAACACTTAGGTGGAATCGCGATTGATAGCATGTGCCACTCTTAGATGAAATTGTGAACAATAGCAGGGGCACCATCTAGATAGAATTATGATTGGCAGCATACCCTCCCTTAGATGGAATAGCAAATGGTAGCATGCGCCAAACTTAGATTGAATTACAATTGGTAGCATACCCCTCACTTGGATAGAATTGTAAATTAAAACATGTTCCACGGATGGATGGAATTGTGAATGATAGCATGTGCCACACTTAGATGGAATTGTGAATGATAGCATGTCCCGCACTTGGATGGAGTTACAAATGGTGGCATGTGCCACACTTGGATGAAGTCGCGAACATTGCCCCGAGTCAGTTCTGGATAGAATTGCAAATGTTAGCATGCCCCACACTTGGGTGGAGTTGCAAACAATATCCTGAATCGCATCTAGATAGAAATGCGAAAGTAAGCATTAACATGCAACCCTGTATCACTGTATACCCTGCTTTCCTGTTCCCCCTGTCTCTATGTGTCTGTGTGTTGCAGCGCTCCCCGCCATCGTGCTCACGTGCCTGGTCTCGGGCGCTTTAAAGATAACCATCTTATCACATCACTATGCTCACTCTCTACTATACACCATCATAAAACTAGAACACAGCTATACCCCTGACTAATTTGGCCTAGCTGTTCACATACGAATATGACCCCATGAACATGTCATCACCCTAATAAACCGCAGCTAGCAGAGCACATTCCGGCCTGCTGCTCACATATGCATCCTTCAGGCCTAATGCAGCCAAACCCCAGTCTGGGTGTCCACCCACCAGGCTGCACACATTCAACTGATACCTTCAGCACCACACCTAATGCTAGGATACAGCTACCATCAGGCAACTACATCAGCTGCACACATAACTGGTGCACCCATGCACCCTACATCTCTACCTCTCTCAACTGACCAGAACTACGGTTCGCAAAGGCGTTCAACCTCCCAGCGCTTTGAGGTCATACCAATGATATATAGAGCGCTATATAAATGCCAGGTAACATAACATACAGTATTCCTTCTCTTCCTCTGAGCTCATTGCCCTGTGTGTGACCGGGGCGAATCTTGACTTGTGTATTCATCCGTCCCCACAAACCTGCTCCTGTGACCCCCACCTTTAGAAATACTGCCTGCACAACCTTTTGCCCCTCTATTCTCCTTTCATGTAACTGTTGGCGAGACCCTTCCCCACGGACCACCATAGATTGCCCCCATATACCTAATCCTGTGTGATCATATATTCTTCATGGACAACACCCATCATACCATTCGTTTGAACCATGAGGCACCAGGGAGAATTAATCACAGATCAAAACCCCACAAAGGGACACCCAGGTTAAGAATGTGCAAGGACCACGCGCCCCTGCCCCCTCACAGGCCTAGCTTAAGAATGTGTACATGTTTGCCCACGATTTATAGGTGACCCCTCATCCTGGTATAAGTTTTATGGTCAACATCACTCTTTGCATGCCAATAATTGTTGTGTTGTTTAGATTTGCTAGAACAGTTACAACTTGTGGACCCAACTTGACCTTCACCCCGCGGAGATGAGCCCAGCTGACACACGTGCCCGCAGACCGCCCGAGCCACAGCAACCAATTGGAGTCTGACACTGTATATTGCTACATGCTGAGCCATAGGGGCCCACCAATGAACATTGTTACCTCTTCACTGTATGGCATGACGTATTTTCTCTTTATAATGTACTGTTTATGTATTATCTGGCAGAGCGCTCTAGGAGCAGCAGAGTCCTCTGCATGCATCTTTTAGCTGATATAAAACTTGCAATCTTTCTCCTGGTCTCATTCCCTACTGGGGTGTGTCCATTTATTCTGGGTTTGGGATTTGTATTTGAGGAATGAACGCCTTCACTACCTCTGAACATAAAATGTTATCTTGCTGGCACGGACCATATCAACTGTTGGAATAGACTGGCCCTTGTAACTATCCTATCTCCCAACCTGATAGAAGACTTAAGAGTCAAATATACCACGTGAACCTCTTAAAGGAATGGAAAGAGGACCTAGCAGAATCCTCCTCTGTGGTAATGGCCAGCCTCCTGTCCAAAGAGAACGATGGGTCCAATTTAGTAACAGCAGACCTTCCCAAAAACAAAACATCCAAGATCTTTTAGATCAGTTCACAATGTCTTTAGCTGTGAGCCTCAGAGAGTAAAAGGGATTCACCATCATATATGCCATTCCCCCGGGAAAGTCATTAATCTCAGACCCTATCACATCCCAGAGGTCTGAAAAGAAATAGTCCTCTAAGAGGTGGAGAAAATGCTAAAAGCAGATATTATTGAGCCATCGAAAGTCTGTGGTGCTCGCCAAGAGTTCTAATGGCAAAACCTGATCAATTGTGGAGGCTTTGCATAGGTTTTTGAAAAATCAGTGTTGTGTCCCAGCTCAACAATGATCAGATGCCTCGGATTGACGGTCTAGTGGATCCACTGCGCACAGCCATCTACCTCTCCACGATTCATCTTACCAAGGGCTATCGGCAGGTGCCATTAAACCCAGAAGATATGGAAAAGACAGATTTCACAGTCCCTACCAGACTATTTCACTTTAAAGTCCTACCTTTTGGGCTCCATGGTGTTCCCACTTTCTAGAGGTCAATGGGACAGATTTTGCATCCCTATTCCAGTTTTTGCAGTGCCTATCTGGATGACATTGTCATCCATAGCAAAACCTGCGAAGTACACTTGTAGCATCTGTATGAAATTACCAGAGCCCTAAAACGAGTTGTCCTAACCGCTAACTCCAATAAATGCCTCTTAGCACAACCAGGAGTTAAATACTTGGGCTGGTTTGTGGGAAACAGATGTGTACAACCCCAGCGAAAGAAAGTACAGGCTGTTCAAGAAACCCCACTACCAAAACAAAAAGAGATCTGAGGGCCTTCTTAGGACTTACCAGTTACTACGGGAGGTTCATCCCAAATTACTCCACCAGCACTGCCTGTTTAACCGATAAGTTAAAGAACGCTGAACCTCAGAAATTACGATGGGGAAACAAAATGGTTGGAGTGGGAAGGTTAAAGTCACCTAAGCATATGAAGTGATGTTTAGTGGAAAGAGAATCAAATAGTTGCCCAAGCTTATTAAAAAAAGGATCTTGAACTGAACATGGTGATGCAGAGCAATAGTTGAGATGGTGAATTCAAATGAGGTAGGAGAGGACATGGCATTGGAGATTTGTGAGGTGAAGAGGCAAGAAGAGAGTAGGGGTCGGACACCACCACCTCTGCAAATTAGACAGGGAGAGTGAATGAAGAATAATTTGGCAGTGTCAAATGGAGAAATCCAGCTTTCATTGATAGCAAGGAGATTTAGGTGAGGAGAGCTGGACCGATGAATACCATGCATTTCAATGGTCCATGGTGGTTCCATTGTGTGATTAATTATGTTGTAGTAATAGATTTGTATCTGTCAAGTGGTTTTTACATTTTTCATCAAAACATATCTGGCGTCTTATAGAGAAATGGCAAATGTATATTATGTGACTTATTACTTGTATTATGTATTGTTATTAGTTTGTATTGTACTGTATTTTTGGGTTTTACTTTTTTTTAAAGATATTTTTATTCGTTTTGTAAACTTTTTTAAACATTCCCCCCAGCCCTCAATACTCCATCACCCTATGTCTGCCCACAGTGTTAGAGGTCCACATGTCCAGGTTACTAGAATTGTTGCCCCACACTTCCTTGTACGGTCTAACATTTATACCCCCTCCTAGCTCTTGGCTTGAAACAGTCCAGCCTCATGGAGCACATATGTGGAATCTAGGGTCCCCATATGGATTCAAGTGTCCTTATGCTGCCTCGATTCCAGCCCATACGTTTCTCCATGGCGGCTATTTCCCAGAGCATTTGCAACCATTGGCCCAGTGACAGGGGTTCTTTCTTGCCCCACATTGAGGCAACCACTAGCTTTGCTGCTTGTGGCATAGTCTTAATACGTCTGAGTTGGATATTTAGTACATCCCATTCCCCTTCCAAATAGAGCCCAAGCATAACAAAGTCTGGTTTAAGCATGCATTTGAGCCCCCCTACTTTGTGATTGACTTCCTCAATGGCTTTCCATAGCTCGCCATAATGTGAGTCAAAGTCCCCTCCTGTCCACACCCCTCCAGCATGTTTTATCTGTGTCTGGTTGGAATATGTCTAGTTTTTCTTGGGTGCAGTGCCATCTATGTAGAATTTTTACCTGTATCTCTGAGTTGTGTGCAGATGGTGCCTTTCCAAGTATTTCGGTAAATGTTTCCCAGTCCCTGGGTGTGATAACTCTCCCTAATTCCTCCTACCATTTCCATTTGAAGGGCCAATCTCCCTCTCCCACAGCATCCTTGATACACCTGTAAAGCATCCCTATCCATTCCTTCATGATCTCTGTATCTGGCAGGGTTTCCTCAAGTGATCTACGTGATCTCATAGCAGCCTTCTTTATTGACAGGTCGTGCAACCAATGCCGTACCTGTTGGTAGCTAAACATGTCTCCCTCTTGCAGACTGTCCTTCCGACAATTTCCATACGTTTTTATGTCGCCCTCCCTCACCATATCCCCTATTTTCCTACATCCCCTTTTTTGTCAAGTGTCAAAACCCTTGTTTACGAGAGCCATTGTGAAATCCCCATTCCTGTACAGTGGTGTAAAGGGCGACAGAATTGTTATCATATTCCCCTTCTTGTGTACCAAATCCCATGCCACCATCATGCCCCTAGAGATTAGATTTAAGAAAAGCCCCCTAGCCCTCTGTTGTCTATTTAACCATGGTTGTTTCGACAAATGCTGACCTGCTATGGCTTGCTCGATGAATAACCAGTGTTTGTCCGATTCTGGATGTAGTCATTCTGCTATTATCCTTATGTGAGAAGCCAGATAGTAATTCATAACATCCGAACATGAAAGTCCTCACCTGCCTTTGGTTGCAATCATCCTTCTCTTACTTGTTTGTGCTTTAGAGTCTCCCCAAATAAACTCTAGAAGGGACTTCTGTATTCCCCATAGCTGTACTGTTTGACAATAGAGCATTTAGGGATAGGTAGACTAACCGGGTAGGTGTTATGTAGTTACTGACCACACGTCAGTAGAATGTATATAATGGAACACACACACGTAAGAGATTAAAATGTGAGAGAAACGACTAAGAGAGAGAAGATCTGTCCGGGGCGGTTGTGCTTCAGGGGCCTATAATAAAGCTAAGTTATAAAGCTTTACGGAGTCCATTAGTTTATTACAGTAAGACGATCATCTTAATCACCACTTGCCTCCCCTGCCACATAAAGTACAATTTGCTCCATCTATTTGAATCGTTAACAAATTCTTTAGAGGGTCGGCTAGTTGGCCCCTTCAAGATCATAGCCCCTTTAGACCGCTGGAATGGCGCTATCTGTATGATTCCCTGCATTGTAGTATCTGACCCCATTATGTTAATAATTTCTGACTTGTGGAAGTTAACTTTGAATCCCGAAACTGACCCAAACCTTTTAATTCTTCCATTACTTCCTCCATCGATTCCAATGGGTTTGTAAGTGAGAGTACTACATCATCAGCAAAAATGCTTATTTTATACACAGCTTCCCTGATTCTAATCCCTCTAATTTGTTCAGAGTTTTGAATCCACTGCGCAAAAGGTTCTATTACCATAGCAAAAAGTATGGCTGACAGTGGGCAGCCCTGCCTTGTCCTCATCACAAGTGAGCTAGCGTCAGTCACTTACCCATTTACATTGATTCTGGCCTTGGGGAAAGTGTAGTTTACCATTATCATGCTTTTGCATTGTTGCTGTGTTGTCCCACAAGGCTCTCTCCCACTCCAGGTCCCCTCCATGCGTGTGGTTCGTTACTGTTGTGCTTCACCTGGCTATTCCACTTGGTGCTCCCCAGTGTCTGACCCTCGCCCTACCCCTCTGCACATCCTGCGCTGTGTCTCACCGGGCTGTGCGTCCCTCCTTCTAACTGCCCCCTTCCTCCTCCTACCATCCTCCTAGGACCCCCTATGGTGCTTTCCATTTCCCCCATCTTCGCTAACTGCTATTCTATCACATATCCTATCCCTCTCAGTAAGTCCAGAAGGAAGAAGTTCAAGAGGGACATCCTGGTCTCCAACCCACGGCTCCCCATCGCTCATACCTACACCAGTGCTTCCTCCAGATAGACTCTCATCAACGTCCTCTTTGTCGTTCCCTCACCAGATCTATGGCCCCCATCACATGGTCTCAGCTCCCTTTCCTATCCCCTCCTCTACCCTTAAAGGAGGCACACGGTGGGATGTCCTTTTTAGCATTCTTCCACTCCTCCAAGACCCTCATTAATGTCTATCTGAATGGCACAGTCTTGGTCCAGGCCCCTTAGCCCAATCTCCTCCTTTTCGATAGGCGTCTCCTGTGTTTTATCAACTTCCTTCCTTCTCCTGCTACTCCTACCAGCATCTCTCTGGCTCCTCTGCCACACCCTTCTTCCGACACCTATCTGGCTACCTTGCCACCACCTGCAATCACCTCTGCCCATTCTCTTGCCCCTCTACCACTTCCACCGGGTGTACCTCAAGCCTTTACCCCTCCCCGGAAGTATTTCAAATGCGGCATCCTGCTCCACGTTGCCACACTTAACTCTCGCCCTGCTGTCAAACACTCCTCTGACATCTGTCACCTCCTCAAAGAGCTTGGCCTGGATGTCCTTGCTCTCACTGAGACATGGTTCACGGCAAGCGCGGTCACAGGTTTTGACACTCTCCTCCCTGATGACTACAAAATCCTCTCCATGCCCATGGAGGGGGGGTTGGGTCTCATTTTTCCAGAGTGGGCCCCTGCCTCTGTCATTCCTATGCAGGCCTACTCCTCCTTTGAATGTCTTCTCTGCAGGCTCTTTTTCTCTCCGACTGTGGCCACCATCTATAGGCCACCTGTCCAGGTTGCCTTTTTCCTCCCCGAATGAGCGGACCTCTCCACATCTCTCCTTGCCTCTCCCTCTCAACATGTCCTCCTCTGAAACACCTCCTGGATGCTTCTGATCCCTCCTCTGGGCTCCTACGCAACCTCTGTGACTCTCTCTCTCTCTATTCTACCCTGTGGTACAACACACATTGCTGGACAAACCTTGGATGTTCTCATATCCTCAGACATCCCTCTCTCTAACCCTCTCCCTACTCTCTCTTGGACTGACCAATTTCTTCTTTCCTCTCACCTAACTCGCTCTGTCCCACAGGCTAAGCCCACCCCAGCACTGCCACCTACCTTCTCGGTCATTCACCACATGAAGCGTGTGTCAGCTGATGCCTTCACCTCGACCTTCTCTGCTCCTCCTACTCCTGTGGCTGACTCACGCTCTGACACAGCCCTCTCTAATCTGCATCTTTCCATTTCCAACAATCTGAACTTCCTTGCTCCTGCCATCCAAATCCGTCTGAAGCCTACCTCCAAGTGCAATTCTTGGTATGACTCTGTCCTCGCCGCCCTGAAACACAAGTGCAGGGTGGCCAAGAGGAATTGTAGGGCTTTGGGAGCATCCTCTGACAAACTGGCCTGCTGCCTGTTTCAAAGGCAATACAGACTCTCTGTCCTGTCCAAGAAGAGAGTCCACATCCAAGCCTGCATCTCTACAGTCTCTAACAACACGGTCAAACTCTTTGAAATCTGCAGGGAGCTGGCCAATCCTTCTGCAGTCTCCACCTCTCCTGCTCCCTCCCAGGCTCTCCGTATGGCTATGGCTTCTCACTTCACTACTAAAACTCAGGACATCCTGTCCTTGCCATCCTCTTCCTCTACCGCCCTCTGCCCCTATCTGGCCACCTCTCCTTCTCCTCCTCCCCTCACCTATTTCTCTCTGATAAGACCTGATGATGTTTCTAGACAAGTCTTATCTATAAAAGTGTCATCCAAACAGGTGCTCCCCTGCTCCTCTGGAACCATCAAGGACTATATTAGACTTAGCCGATTTCTCACTCTTTCGCCACTGGTTCTTTCTCTTCTTTCCTCAAGCACCACCTCCTGCATCCCCTCCTTAAAAAACCTTCTGATGATCCTATCTGGCCAGCTAACTATCGCCGCTCTCTATCACTCCTTTCCTGGGAAAACGTCTTGAAAAGCTGGCCATCTCCCAGCTTACTCTCCACACTGAAACTGTTGGTTTTCTCCATGACCACCAGTCTGGCTTCAGAGCAGCCAGAGGCACGAAAACTGCTCTCCTGAACACCCGTGAAGATCTGCTCTCCAATCTTGACACCAGCACCCCTTATGTCCTCATCCTTCTTGTCCCTTCCTCTGCTTTCAACATGGTCAATCACACCATCACACCACCCTGATCAATTGACTCGGTGAGAACCTGGGAATTATTGATCAGGCTCTGGAGTGGCTGCCCTCTTTTCTCCTGAACACAGGGGGTAGTGTGTTCCAGAGATTTGCTGCCTTTGTGGGGAAGAATTTTCCAAGGCCTTTGGAATGTTTGAAGTTCAGGCAAACCACCTGCAACTGATTGGAAGAGCATAGCACTCTAGACTGGATTTAAGAGGGGGGTGGGTCAATGATTTTAGGTAGGGGGGCTGTTCCAAAAATGCATCAATGGATCATGGTGCCTATTTTGAAATGTATGCGTTCCTGTATTGGTAGCCAGTGGAGGTCCGAGATATGAGTCCTTCTTGTGATGTTTTTGACAATGCGCACTGCTGACCTCCCAGGTCCAAATTGGGTCCTTTCCCTCTGCCACCTCTATCTCCACACGTGGTGTTCCCCAGGGCTCTAACCTTTCACCCTGGCTCTTCAATTTCTACATGGCCTCTTTGGCCCACCTAATCTCTACCTTCTGCTGTAACTGTGAGTGTTATGTGGATGACACAAAGCTCTCCTTCAGGCTCCTTACAGCCTCCTCTCCTCTCTCACACATTCCAGACTGTCTATCCACAATTCAGTACTGGTGCGCCTCTAGCGATCGCTGCTTCAATGCCAGTAAGACAGAGATCCTTCTCATCGGGACCCCTGCTCCCACTTTCCCTCCCTCACTCTGGCCCCCTTTTATGGGCCTCCTTTCTTCGCCTGCCTGCGAGGCAAAAAATCTTGGTGTTATCTTCGACTCCACTCTCTCCTTCTCTCCGCACATCACAGACCTTTCCAAAAAGGCCCACTACCAGCTGCACCTCTTTAGAGGTGCTCTTCCTTTTCTCACTTGCCCCCATAAGCTCAATGTCTCCAGAGGCCTGGTTCTCTCTAGCCTGGACTACTGTAACAGCCTCTTTTTCAATCTGCCCTCCTCTACTTTTCGCCCTCTTCAACTAATCCAGAACAGGACCGCAAGACTTATCCTTGGGCTCAAGCCCAAGCACTGTATCTGAAATCCGTCCACTGGCTCCCGGTGGCTGCAAGGATCAAGTTCAAGACCCTCTGCATCGTCCACAAGGCCTTCTGGGGCCAGTGCCCGCAATACATTCAACACTGCCTTTCCTAAATCTTGAGCCCTTCGCTCCGCTGCCTCCAACTCTCTGAGGGTCAGACGCTTATCCAGGGAGAGGGTAGGGGGTAGATCACGTTCCTCTGCAGGTGCCTCCCACTGGAACAGACTTCCTGCACCTCTCAAACTTGAGCCAGACCACCTGTAGTTCAGTAAGTAGCTCATCTGCTTTCTCTCTCCTCCTACCGTGCTAACCTACCTGTCTGCTGCACTGACTGGTTGCTTGGTTACCCTCATAGTCTTACTGGGTGCTTGGCTCCTCTTTGACCAGTCTCCTCCCCAGTCTGCCTCACACTAGGGGCTGTAACCTCTACAATCCCCTGCCTCCTTGCACTTACCAAGAGCAGCGCTGCCCTGGGTGTACTTACTCAGAACAATGCTGCCCTGATTGCACTTTCCCCTTCCCTCCCCCTTGGACTTCCCCATTCCCTTCCCCTGCATGTTGCGTTAGCGCACTTGCAGAATCTGAATGACACAAAGACTAGTAAGATTGTTTGTCTTGTTCTCACTCCGTACCCTCCCTTGTCTTGTCGTGCCTAGAAACACATGTGTACAGGCACAGTCTAAATGACTTATGATGTCATATCATATTAATAATTGTAGGTCCCAATACAACTTTACCAAAAATGTTCTTTAGGAATGACCAATCTGCCTGGTCGAAGGCTTTTTCAGCATCCAAAAGTGTGGAGCAACACTTGTTCTTTGCCCCTATTTGCCTTGTCAATTAGTAGGGTTAATTTCCTGATGTTGTCTCCAGTCGATCTGTTTGCTACGAAGCCCGTTTGATTGAGGTTGATCAGGTTTTGCATAAATGTTAAATGTTAAAGGTATTTGTACCGCGCACAGTCACCAACGGAATTGGTCCCCAGGTGCTCTGGCGGATCCGTAAATGACAAGGTGGGGTTGGTTAGAAGGGTGAAGAGGGAGTAGGATAGTGAGAGGAGTGGTGTTCTGTTGGCAGCTTCAACTCGGTATACACCGGGTGCTGAGCTTTGGTGCGAGTATTGGATTGTTGTCAGTCCGCATGTGCTGTTGGTGCGGTTTATGTGTTGTTGCAGTGTTGTGAAGTGCGTGTGGCTTGTTGTGCGAGAAATTATTGTGTGAGTTTTTTGAGTGAGATAAGTATGCAGAGAGTTTGATCTTATATTGGTTAGTGGGCTACCTGACATTTAACATGCTAACATTCACTGTTCTGTCTAAGTGTAGCACTTGCTAGCCCTCACAATGCTATCTAGATGCGATGCAGGCTAATGTTCACAATTCTATCTAAGTGTGAACATGCTAACAATCATGATCCTATCTCGATGTGATGAGGCTAATGTTCACAATTCTAAGTTTGGCACCTGCTAACATTCAGGTTTCATTTAAGTGCGTGCAAGCTAACATTCACAATCCTATCTAGATGCGATGTAGGCTAATGTTCACAATTCTATCTAGGTGGACATGCTGAAATTCACAATCTTGTCTAGGTGCGACGCAGGCCAATGTTCACAATTCTATCTAAGTGTGGGCATGCTAACATTCACAATCTTGTCTAGGTGCGACGCAGGCTAATGTTCACAATTCTATCTAGGTGTGGGCATGCTAACATTCACAATCTTATCTAGATGCGACAAAGGCTAATTTTCACAATTCTATCTAGGTGGACATGCTAAAATTCACAATCTTGTCTAGGTGCGACCCAGGCCAATGTTCACAATTCTATCTAAGTGTGGGCGTGCTAACATTCAAGTTTCACCTAAGTGCAGGCATGCTAACATTCACAAACCTATCTAGATGCGACGCATGCCAATGTTTACAATTCTGTTTAGGTGTGGGCATGCTAACATTCACAATCTTGTCTAGGTGCGACACAGGCTAATGTTCACAATTCTATATAAGTGTGGGCATGCTAAAATGCAAGTTTCATCTAAGTGCGGCGCTTGTTGACTTTGACAAGTATGTTATTATGTAATGTAAGGCAACATCTACAATCCTGTCATGAATAGGTTCAGTCTGGTGGTCACAAATCTTTCTAAGTATGCCTGGTATGAGTCTATGGCAGTCTATGTTATGGGAAGGTAAGATAGAGTGGCAGGGGTTTTCTGGAGTAGAGTAATTGCTGTACTCCCCACCCATGCCACACTTACAGTTTTTGTTGGTGTCTGTTGACTGCTGGCTTCCCCTACGGAAATCTGCAGACAAATATTGGAGCCACCACTGTAAGAGCCGCCCTTGGCCTTGGACAGCTGCAGACACATCTTGGAGCCGCCCTTAGCCGCAGGGGCAGCCGGGCAGAGGGCTGCCCTGGGAGGGACCTAATCTATTACTTATAATTTAGGTGTATGTTTTCACATCCAGATTGAGCAGCGAGATAGGCCATTATGCTGCACATTTGGCTGCGTCCTTTCCTGGTTTCGGTATTAGCACTATTTGCACCTCAGTCATTGAGTTTGGCATCGTATTCCCCTCTTTCCTCAGTGAGTTAAAGAGTTCTAGCATCAGGTCTATGAGGGTGGGAGCCATTGCCTGATAAAAAGTTGCATAGAGATAATCCGGCCAGGACTCTTGCCAGTAACCAACCCTTTGATTGCTTCAACCACTTCCTGCCTCTCTAATGGTTTATTCATTAAATCTCCTTCCTGGGATGATGGGTAGCTCCATTGATGACAGGTAGTTCTCCTGCTCACTTACCCCTTCTGCCGTGTATAGTGTTTGGTAAAATTCCCGGAAGGCCTTCAGCTTATGTTCCTTCCCCCCTCGCCCTTTCCAGTATCATTCACTGTTCTCTGGATAAAGGCCTGGTCTACTTGAACTTTCAGACTATTTGCTAAGAGTCTATCTGTTTTCTCCCCTTTCTCATAGAACATGTTTAGATTTCAGTAATATTTTCCCTGCTTTGTCAAGTCTTAGCTTGTTGAGTTCCCCTCTCTTTGTCATAGGTTTTCTATGATTGATCCTACTTTGTTTAAAACTATATTGATTTACAAATTCTTCTACTTCATCTATGAGGTTTACTACCTACTGCTTCATAATTTTGTTGAGGGTAGGTAAAGAGATAATACTCCTTCTCACCACTGCCTTCTTTGCATTCTAGTAGTTCCCCCTTTAGTGTGTCAGCCACCATATTATATATCAAGTTATTCTAATAAGGTTTTCTTTAGTGTCCTTTAGCATGAGATCACTCAGTTTCCACATGTATCACATGTTTGGTCTCCTTTCTAGTTAGTGTTGCAAGCAGTATTGCAGAATGGTCTGAGATTGTGCTAACTGAAATGTCCACTACTTGAATGTGCCTGAGATATGTAGCTAACAGAAATATGTAGTCCATGCAGGATTATGATTTGTGCATGGTCGAGTAGCGGGTGTAGTCCCTTTCCCCGGGATGTAGGTGATGCCATGTGTCTACAAGCCCTATCTCTGCCAGTACATCTTAACTCTATTTGTGATCTTTTCTGTCTGCAGGAATTTGGATGAGGATGATCTGTCCCAGTTGTTCTCCATGACTGAGTTCCAATTACCTGCAATAAAACAATAAAAAATTCTGCTTCCCTGACTGTATCGAGGGATTTTAGGAAGGCTAGAAGGAACTGGTTCCTGCCCTGTGTTTCACTATTACATATCTCCCTTCCCTATCCACGGTAGAATCTGTCAATGTAAAGTTAAGCCTCCTACATGAATCAGTACAGCCACTCCCGCCCTTTTGGATAAGGCACTAGAGTGAATTTGTATGGGATACTATGACTTCTCAGTTGATCCTTAAGTGTTATATGAGTCTCCTGCAATGCTATCACACTTCTGTTCTTTCTCGCCTCAATTCCCTTTATCAACTGGGCCATCTTATTCGGGGTATTGAGCCCATACACATTTCCTGACCAAAACATGGATAAATCACATAACTGAGGCATGAGTGAGCCTTTTGAGTTTGAGTTACCTATCCTGATGGATCCTTTCTTGTCTCAATGGTGCACCTAGACTGATGGTGTGGTGCTACAAACTTCCCCAAACATCATCAAAGTTAACTTCCCCCCCTACCCCCCCTTTGGTTGAGAACCATTTGTGCTCTATCCATCCTCCATGCACAAAAGATAGTCCCCTACCCTTGTGAATATTCTTATATTGGTGTTCCCCTCTTCTATTTGTTTTCACAATATAGAACTATGCCCTGAGTCAAATATTCCCCTTCCCTTGTAAATATCACAACAGCACCAGCCCCACCTCCTCACCTTGTCGCGCTTTGAAACACTTGTGTATATGCGCGTTATAAATGCCATACCACATCATATCAAGGGCAACTGAACAAAATATAGACATATTAACGGCCAAACTTCCTCCCTGGAACCCGGTGGCCCCAATGTAGTGTCACAATTTCTTCCACTCTTGACCACTTGCCACGCCAACTTTTCTCCAAGTCATTATTTCTCTGTTGTGTCTTCCTTTCGGCCTCTTCCCCCAGGCGTTGTGCATTTTTTTCCCAGAGCCCATCGCTGTTTCTTCGGGGCCCGCCTCCGACCCCAATTTGATCCTGAGAAGGGACGTTTCCTGCTGGGCATTGAACAGCATGACCACCTTATCCTTCCATTAGAATTGCAAGACGAATGGGTGTGTACACAGATACCTAACCCCTTTTTCGACAGCGTTCTGTGATGGGCTTCACTTTCCTTTGCTTAGTTAAGGTAAGATGCTCCTTTAAAACCGAAAGGCCCCGCTTTCCTTCTTCTCTGAGTAAGGCCTCTTTGGTTGTGAAGTCATGAAGTTTAGCCAGGACGTCTCTAGACTCTCCATCCTTCGCTCTTTTAATTCCCACCATGTGGATTATGTGGATTTTTATTGGAGCTTCTGATGGCTCATCGAGCAGAAGAGTAAACAGATCTGAGATGTAACCTCTGATATTGTTCTCTTTCACTCCCTCTTTTTTGTATTTGATCCGTAGGTTGTTCCTTCGAGACCAGTTCACCAGGTCATCACACCTATTCTGCAGGGTCTCGAAGGTCTCTGATAGGGTCTGGATTTCTTGGGTCATATGGGTAGTTCAACTACACAAGTTGCAATTGACCTTTCGTTTCTGGGCACCCTTTCTCCCAGATCGCCGATGTCCTTTTTCTTGTCAGATATCGCTTTTGAGAGTTCATCCTTGATTGCAGTGACCTCTGTTTTGAGAAGATTGGATATATCGTCCTTGAGGTCTTCAATCATAGAGAGCATCATGCCCCTTGCCAACGGGTCCTCATCCACTCCCCTCTACCTATGACTCCTTGCTTGCTTCAACACATTTTTCTGAGCGGGTATTACCCCAGAGAAAGATTTTGAGCGTCGTGGTTTTCATATGTGTTTTTGACTTTGACATATTGCTGATTCGTCAATGCGTTTTCTATCACCTCAGCATATCTCCTCGGTCGCTAGAGCAGCTTTCTCCTAAGTCAGCCAGTGCCTGGCTATCCCGGCCCTAGCTGCCACACCTCTTCTGTGTATCTCCATTTGTCTCTCCAGGATCTGGAGGGCCACGTCCCTCTACGACATAGTCCTTGGTAGTGTGAAGCGAGTTGTCTTGGCCATCTTCAATAAATGAGTCATGATTTCAGTCCCTCCAGTGGTGCTGTCAGGCCCCCAGTGGGTCCTCGTGCACCATCTCATCCCATCTCACCCCTCCTCCATCACAGAGGGTGGCCTCTGTGCACCTTCAAGTTAAGGGTGTCGAAAGTATCCCTTTTCTAGTCCTCAGTCGGCCGCTCCTCCTCCGTTTTCTTCACCCGGACACCATGTGGTTCACCTCCTTTCTTCCTTGGCCTGCCTCATAGGGCCTTCTTTGTGGAGTGGCTGCATCGGGCGCCTCTGCTGCGAGACATTCACATGGACGGGGAAGAGGGCAGCTAGGGCTCGACTTCTCAGCATGAGGGCACACAGGATCCTCCAGATGGCTGTTTGCAGTGCCGCCAATCCTCCAGTGTAGAGCCGCCATTCCCTTGTGCTCTGGGCCTTCTTCGTTACTGGAAACCCTCCGACTTCTCAGTACTTAGTGATTCTTCACTCCTAACCCATCTTTGTGCCTGCCATCTTCGAGTCAGGCAGGGCTATGTGTTGCTCGCACGAGGAGCCACCTCGGTGCCTTCTGCGCCTCCTGGTTGCAATAGGGAACTCTCCACTTCCTCACCGCCACATGAGTGGTGACTCATATCTCAGTACCGGATACACCGGAGTACTATCAGTGCAACAATTATGGGAAAACAGAGCTGGTTTTTAAGCGACTGCTCTGTCGGCTCTCTTGGTCACCCCCACCCACGTTTAATTGAATAATAAAATCTGAATAAAGAAATGCTTGACTATATAATATAATATATACTGTCTCATCAGTCTATAATGTATCGGTTACATGTCACCACTTGCACATTCCCATCTGCCACCTAGATCATTTAACCACTACTTATCAACATCAACCGTTGTACTGCACCCTGCAAATGGATTGCTATGTTCATCACTGCTTTGCTTGTAGACCGTGTTTCTGATAGAAGCATGCAACATCCTCTTAAATAAATACAATAAATTACTAGCCTCCCCACTAAAATCTAAATTGTATAGGACACCATTGGTGCAAGGTATGTAATGTCGACCTCGACCCAAAGTACTTGTGGCTTTCACACACCTTCTACTCAATCCCATTTGCACATTTTCAGGCATCAAGAATTCATCACAGCTTCCCGTAGCACTGAGACACCTTCCAAAGGTGGTTGTGGTCACCTTTGAATCAGGGATGGTTTGTGTGTAAAACAGATCGCTGGTGGCAGCTTCTTCTTAGTATTTCAGGATGATACGATCAAATATGCTGAACAAAAAAAAGTACATATGAAAAGCAAAACGCTAGACTCCAGTGTCCTGTTTCTAAGCATTGAGACACTTATTTGTGCATGAGGTTCTCAATCTGGATATATATATATATGTTTTTATGTATGACAGGTGAAAGGGCTGTCCCACATTTTATGTTTCTGTTTTAGGAACTTGTGAAGCGCAATTACGCCCAATGTAGGTGTGTTGGAGCCGAACATGGAAAGCATCTGAAGGGACCATATTGAATGGAGTGCATGATAAGAAAGGTCTTAGGTTTCTTTCTGATACAATGGTGATAAAGGGATTCAAGGGAAATCTAGAGGGAGAGAATTCAATTTCTCTGCTCTCCCACAAGGAATAAGTAAGAAGGACCTCCTGCTCTTTTGCAATACATCCTGTGTGTCAGCATCTGGACAGTGATAGAAGACTCAGGATGTAGGGTTTGTAATAATATAGAAATCTCTCTAAAACGAAATTGGATATTTGTCTGATAAATATTTTATGATACAAAGGGGCTCATTACAAGTTTGGCGATACAGTACATTTTGACAGTAATTCCAGTACTGCCACTTATTTGGTCATTAACAGAAATACTGCCGGCTTTACAGCACCGCCAAATTCAAAGTGTGCATTACAGTGGAGGATTCATTGCCAATCAACTGCTGAAGGTAAATCCTCCACTTTAACAACAACATTTGGAGGAATTACCAAATTCCACAATATCTACCAGAGAATCTTAAGCACTGCATGGATGATGACTAACATTGCAATGCTGCCACCTTAATCAGGCACTAATTCCTTCAGACCGAGTGGAGGTATAGGTAATTGTGTTTGGTGGTAATTCGACTGACTCCTGCAAACTCATAATGAAGCCGAATGTACCTTAAGAGAATACTATGAGTGATCGGCAATCAATGAAGAGAATGTGTAGCTCAAATGGCTGACGATTACCAGTTTGAATTAAGTATAAACCTGGTGGGTGCAGATTGCACACTTTGTATATAGTTCAGGGCCACCTGAAGAACCAGAGAGGTCCCCATTAGTGTAGTCAAGACCACTAGATCCAATGCATTAGAGATTCAGTGTGGATGGCCTGTAAATGAGAATAGGGATCCTTAAATGAAACCTACAACATTGTCCGATGAGTGAAAGAATTTAGTTAAAAAATGCCCATGTTACTGACTTTAACTTTCAGTTAATAGAAGGCCTATGTGTGAGGGCAAAAATGATGATGTGGTGGCTTGGGTCAAAAACAAATTTGGTTGGATGCAATTTCAAATGGTTGATGGTCATCCGGTGATCAATATGTTTGAGACAGTATCTCAGTGATTCACATGGGGTCTTAATGAAAGCTTGGGGTGGACAATGTAGAATAATTAGCATTGACTCTGTTGGCATTACAAACATTTTGAAGAAATGGGAGAATTTGAAGTAAAATTCAAACCAGCACCTCGAAAGCAGATTGGTTTGCATCGAAATTAAAACCAGCGATTTAAATATAATAGTAAATTTGGAATGCCACTTAGTTACGCCAATGCCAGATGATGGGTCACTGAATGGCACTGAATATTTCAGCATGAATCAATGTGTGTTCTGAATACGAGATAGAAATCGGAATCCTAGTTGATAAATGTGAATTCTGAATTTGAGCTTATTCAAAGTGATCCAACAATGGGGCCTTGTGATTGTCCCATAGAGTATTCACTGTTGTCCAACCCACAAAGTGCATTCCTGAATGGACGATTGATTCATGTATACAACTTTTTTTGCTAAATGATTCTGCAATAAAATAAACTGCAAAGTCTTTCAGAAAAATGATATTTAATTCACACAAAGAAATCTAAAAAAATATACCTCTTGAATATGTGGACATAGATATATAACAATATATACATGTAAATGAACTACAACAGATGATTCTCTATGCCTCCGTAGGATAGCTGTTGGTCAAGCTTCTCTTTCCATTATGGGGTTGAGCAGGGATTCACTTGGATCAGGTGTCTCCTCCTGAGGAGTCCTGGGATTGTCCGTAATGACACACGTACTGCTCATCCTGGCGCAGTCAGAGTTTCCTGTTCCATCGGCTTCCAGGCTCGTTGAGCTGCTGGTCCGTGAGCGGTAGGGTGGCAGCCCAGCTTGAAGTGCAGATTCCTTGTCCGAAGAATATGGAGGTGGCGGAAGATCATACCACGGTGGCCTGCTGAAGGGGAAAAAAAGTAATTTATTTCACTCCCATCCAAGTATTAAAAGTCACAGTGTGTTTTTATGTACAATACATTACAAGGTACGTTATTTGCATGCCAAGTTAAACACATATTGCCAAAGAAATCAATGGGATACATAAAGGTTACATTATCTTCAGTAGTGATTATTTGGGATTTCATCTTTTTTGTAAAAGTCCATTTTGCTTTATGCACTTTGTCTTCTTTGGTTACATGCACACACATATTTTGCTGTTCTCCCACCTAATGCAGTCGCCATCATAGGATGACACAGATGGGGAAATAATACCACACATGTCTTTGCATGCAAGATAGTGCAGGAGACAGTGGGCCTCATTTTCTACCTCTACTAAGTCACATTTCTGACTCCCTCGGCTTCTTGTTTGAGCTCTGTCTGCCAGTCTCTATTTCCAGCATGTGGTCATTCAGTCTGTGTTCGGGTTGTATTCACCTGTGCTTCTATTTGTTTTTTAAACCAAACTTAGGCCATCTGCAAGTTTAATGTAACATCTTATTCCAAACAAGACCACCTTTTGAAGTCCTTCATAATAATGCCCCTTCCAAGGTACCATTGTATTGATAACAGCCGTTTTAAACAGCTGTTACTGCCAGAGGGGTGCAGATTCAAATTGATGTAATAACAGGTTTTATTACCTACAAATTATCTAGTAAAACATTTAACAAATTTGGAGGAATGAAATGTGGATTCCTTCAGCAGTGATTCAACCCTTTGGCCTCCACGTTCAAAGCGAGTTTCTATAGAAGATGGTAACCCCAATGGGGTCATACAACCCAATTATTGGGTTGTATGACATTATGTCGAAGGCTTTTCCTGACCTTTGCTTCAAGAAGTTATCCTTAAAAAACGGTTTCATACCAGCAAATACCAATTTGCATTACAAAGGAAGGGGATTTATGTTTACCAAGAACAACAAAGTACCAGTCTTGCAGAGAAAGGGTGCATTGCTTTGTTCAAATACAATGTAGCAGTTGCCATCTTATGATTGTTTAGTACAGAAGGTTCAGCATCCCTAGTTACTAGGGAAGAGCCTCTCTTGGACTTCCTTGAGCGCAAGTATCCCCCCACCCTCCGTCACCTCTCCTCAATCCCCCACACCAGCATAATGTGCTTCCACCCCCCCCTCCGGCCAGAGACTGTGTGTAATTGTTCTCTCTAGCATTGCCTACACATTTTCTACTATGTGCTGTGGAGTGCACTAAGATGGTCACTGAAACTATTAATCAGAACAGGGTTTATTTTACAAGCTCTGGAGGGAAAAAGACAGACGTAAAAGGGGTTAGCCATTTGCACCTTACTTTTGCACTACTGGGCATTTTACTGCCATTTGAATTCAGAGAAAGATTATGAAATGAAATTTGCAATTCTGCCATACATTCCCTAGAAAAAGGCACACGCTTTTTCATTGATGCATATAACGATTTCTAGCAGCAAGCATATTCCAAAGAAATCCATTGTAAATGCCATCTGCAAAGTGTTACTTGCAGGCGGCATTTACATCTTTTATACACCAATAGTAAAAATAAAGAGTAAAGCCGAGTTCCCCAGTTTTTACTCTTTACTTGTGCACAACGTTTTGTAAAAGTTGAAAATTGCATGCAAGTGACAACAATTAACGCTCTGCACAAAATCACCCTGAAAGAGTAAATCATCATACAAGTACACTTATGCCCTCAGACATATTGGGCCCCATTACAAGGTCGGCGGTAACCCCCCGGTGCTACCGGCAGGCTGACGTCGAACTCGTAACACTGTTTCCACCACCTGATATCCGGGTGCCACAGGGAAATTACAAGTCCCGGCGGCCCGGGATATCAGGTGGCAGAAAGTGCAAGTCCCCATTCCCATGGAGTTGCATAGGACTCCATGGGAATGGAGACACGAAAGCATTGGCACTGTTGCAGACGTGCCCGGGAGGCAGAGATGGAGTGTGGCGGTCCAGAAAGGGGATGCACCCTTATTTCTGGACCCACACACATGGAATGAGGCCCATTGTAGGCAATGTTTTTCAAAAGAGATTATTTTTTGTTATGGATAATTCATGACCCAGACTGAACACGATCTATCTAACTGCCATTCACATTTCATCTATACAAAATTGATGAATTGAAGTAAAGTGTCCTTCACTACTTTTTTTTTGTCTTTGAACTCACTTTCTAATACCCCCTCACTCACATAACACCCATCGAGCATTAAAAAAGGTACTGAAGACAGCTGTTTATGTGTTATGCCTGTCATAACACCATTTTTTTTAACACTTGGGGCATGGAACAGGCCATTTATGCATAAAGGTGATTTCCCCAGTTTTTACTCTTTACTTGTGCGCAACGTTTTGTAAAAGTTGAACATTGCATGTAAGTGACAACAATTATTGCTCTGCACAAAATGACCGTGAAAGAGTCATAAAAGTACAGTTATGCCCTCAGAGATATTGGGCCTCATTACGAGTTCGGCGGGAACCCCCCCCCCCCAGTGCTATCTGCAGGCTGCCGCCGAACTCGTAACACTGTTTCCACCAGCGGCCCGGGATATCAGGCGGCGGAAAGTGTAAGTCCCCACCCCCCATAACGCCCACTAAGCATTCAAAAAGGTACTGAAGACAGCTGCTTATGTGTTATGCAGCTATTCCCGTCGATACCCCTTTTTTTTTAACGCTTATTGTCTTTGCAGGTTGAGTCAGGGCCCGTAACAAGCCATATAAGCATGCCTTGCCATCTTGCTCAGCTTGCAAAAACTTTTGTTTTTTTTTACACAAGCTTCACATTTTCGTTTCCATCGGAATCTATTGTACAGGTCTCCCTTAACCAGTGCGGGAGGTCTTTCTTCTTTTCCAAACCGTATTGGGGCAAAAAAGTGCGTAAAAGTGGCTTTACCTTACTTTCCCTTTTTTTCCACTACATCTTGAGATTGATGAAAATGTATCAGAGGAAACTGATTTTGCACTTGAATAAAAATGCTGGCGGTCGCCTCCATGAAATAAATACTTGTTTAAAATGAGACCCTTAATTTTAGTTTTTGTAATTTAACGTTTCATAGATACTATTAACTGTAGCTGGTAAAAGAGCTTAGAGGATTAACATATGCTGCAGTAGAAAAGTGTGCATAATTCTAAATGAAAGGTTAAAATCCTAGCACATCTGACTTAGGCTCCCAAACGTATGAGTTCGTAATAATAGCCCCACGTCAACTAAGTAATAAACATTTCCCCGGACCACCTAGAGCGAGACGTGAGACCTATTTCAGTAAAGTAGTGCATGGAGGTGGTGCTGGCCTCTGACATTCTTTCACCTTTGGGTTGCTATCACCTTTCACCTCTAGGCTAGTGGAACTGTTCACCTCTTGTCAGACTACTGGTGTATAAAGAGCATCATCTGATCAGTCCAACGACATCCTGCCTTCACTTCCACAATGCCGTAACTTTGAAATGTGTATTAAATTCTCGGTTTACTACATACATATGGCAATTAAACTATTGTACTGTTTCCAAAAGGTGCACCTGCAAAGAAACAGCAGGGGGTTTGGATGCTCCTCGGCAGCGTGTCATAAGCAATGCATCACATCATATTAGGAACACGTGCTCACAAGAATCGTGCAATGCAGATTTCCCTTGATATGAAATGTGTATGCTACTTCATTCCCTGCAGCGAACAACGCAGAGTAAAGAAATGCAGACGTGCGGACTATAAAAGATGCATGAAATATACATGAGATGTATGTGCGCAGGCACACTTAGAAGCCTCAGGGTTTTTAACAGTGAGATACATGATGTTAAGGCACATGCATGTAATTTAGGAGTTGCAAGTGGTCCCTATTGAACCCCATGATCACTGACTTTCAGTGGGAAGGAGCATATTCTTGTATGGCTAGCGGGTTTCCCTATCGGACATGCTTCAGGTTGCGGGTTACCCTACAGGTGGCGGGGTGGAGGGATCCCCATGTGGAGGTCTATGTAATGACGTCCTGTCTTGTGATCTGGATTGACAGGTATAGTTGTTTTGTGAGCAGTAAGTAGTGGGTTGTGCAAGAAGGATGAGAGTTGTCAATGCTTTTCTTTGCACAAACCCAATCAAGTAAAGGGTGTTGGGTGAAGTGTGGAGGCCATGTCTATAGCGGTAGGTGATATATAGGTGTGGTATGGGCACGATATGAGTATGTGTAAGCATATAAGGCAATCAGGGTAATGCGACTGTGCTTCAGCACAGTGTAATGCTTAGGTGAGCCGTCTCCAGTGCTTTGTTTGTTGCAATAATTCTGACTCTGGGCCTCATTACACGGTAGGCGGTGGACCAAGGTGCTTTTAGCACCTTGGTCCATGCCGGTTAAATATTGGCACCGCCTTGGAGGAAAGGGGAATTACCGCCCTATTCCAAGGTTGGCGGGGCGGTAATTCCCCCTCCCTCCATTGCCCTTCCCCATTCCCATTTTTGCCCCATAGGGCATAATGGGAATGGGCAAGGTGCTAATTACGGTACCGCAAATTGCGGTACCGTAATTAGCAACCTGGTCCCTTTGCGGGTTGGTTTTTAACGCCTGCTAAAAAGCAGGCGTTAAAGTACCAACCCGCAAAGGAACCTCGTAGTAAGGCGGTAAGGGTTAACGGTCACTGGTACCATTACCGGTGACCGTTAACCCTTACCGCCTTCCGTGTAATGAGGCCCTCTGTGTTGTTGGTGTGTGTTCATGTGTAGGACGGTGAAGGAAGCTTAAGGTGTTAGATGTGTTCGTGGTCTGGAGGAAGGAGAAGATGTAATTAAGGGGGAGTGTGATCAGGGAATTCTGACACAGACATGTCTTGTGTGTGTGTATGGCAATAGAAGCGTGCCTGGGTGAGGCTAATATCAGACAAATATATAGGGTGCTAGTGGTGTAAAGGGACTGGTGGTCTTGGGTGTAGCATGTGAGGGGTTCTATCTCATGCAGATCATTGGTGAAGGGTGTAAAGTGAGATAGGGCCTCGTGGGGCATGATTCTACCGTGGGATGTTTGTTGCGTCAGTTAGAGATCTGTGGCCTCCATGCTGCTATATCCAGGAGAGGTGGCGGGAAATGGAGACGTGTCAGAGAAGGACTGAGAGAATGATTTATGGGATGAATGGGATGGATGTAGTTGTGTGGGTATAGCAGTCAGTGTGGGGCATACTGTGCTACAGTAGAAAGCTGGATGGAGGGTTTGTCTTTCGTGTTGCTCGGAGTGATTTATCTTATGTCATGGAAGGTCGAGTGAAATGTTAAAATGAAACTCAGTGCATTTTATGTCCTTTATTGTGAAGAAAACAATACGACAGCAACAGAAATGTTTCAATCAGGAGCAACATAAATGTTTCAATCAGGAAGATTAATATGAGCGTCTAAACACTTACACCCATCTCCCATGGTGGTACAATATGATATGACATGATAGGTTATTTATAACACTCTTAATACCCAGAGGTTTCTAAGCGTGGACCCGGGATCAAACCTGTGGGGCTCCGTGTTGTCTTGCTTCCAAGTTGAGCACATTGCCCCTGAGCTAACTTCCTGAGACAGGAAGTGGTAGCCACTTCCTGTTGTCTAGCTAGATGCAGGCTTTCCCAGGTCTTGTACCATTGTCTACCTATGATCAAAGATCACCACATATCCGAATTGACCTAGTCTCTCACACGTGTCTTCAATGAACACCTCTCTTCCCAGGCCCCTCTCTTCCACCTTCAGATTTGTATTTGTAGTAATTTCTATGGTCCTCACTGCTCTTGGCTTCCTGCCTGAGTCTCATACCTTCTCCAGCCTAAGGTCAACCCAGTCCCCTTGTAGCTTCCTACTCTTGCTGGTCCTGACCCCACTCTGTTAGGTTGCTAAAATCTGTTTCTTGATGCCACTACCTCCCTGCTGCTGCCACCTACTCCAGGGATTTTCACATCCTTATATTTCCACCAATACCTCCATACACCCTCCAACTATTCACCACCTGTTCCAAAGATTACCACCTCCTCCAACTCTGCCCTACTTTCTCCATACGTTACCAACAACTCTTCACCACCTCTTCCAAAGAATACCACACCCTCCAACTCTGCAGAACTTCCTCCAGATGTTACCACCTCCACCAAATCTCTACTACCTCCTCCTTACTGCTTCTTCCCTCCAACAACCTACACTTCCCCACCATATTTCTATGAATCTCCAGACACATCAAACTGCAAGCCACAACCTGCTCCAACAGGCGACACCTTCTGAATAAGAGTACTTTATATATATAGCTTATATAGGGCAGTAAACCCTCGTCTTAGGGTTTTCCTCCCTTGAGTGCCTACATCTGATAGTGGGGCTTGGGCTGCGCTGTGTTTGGGCCATGGGTATGGACTGGGGGCAGACAGAGGACTGGCCTATTGTTATTTGGAGGCGAGCTGCCATTTTGTTTCCAAAAATTGCTTGGGGCCATGGCCGTTATTCTCCCCCTCCCACCCCCCTTACATTTCCTGGTAACACTTTTTGTAACAAAAGTGACAGCCTAAGGTCGGCAGGACGGAAAGGCTGAGCTAGTACTTTGTACGAGGGGGTGGTCCTGTCCTCAAACGTTTTCACACTACAATAATTTGTTGCAGTAATTGTTCAAAAACCTCCACATTAATAGTAATGCATTCGGCCAAGTATGCATTACTAGAAAAAAGGTACTGATCCAACTCTTGGAGAAAAACTACAGTGTCCTTTATTTTAACTAAGCCACACATGTAGGTATTAAAATAGAAAGTAAGTAAACACATCACCAAATAAACATTTTGTGTTAAATTAGTAACAGGTTATTCAAATGTTCTGTACACATCAATTCCAAAAGGTGCAGGTACATTGGTGACAGGCGGACACTGAATCTAACACTTTCAAATGAGTAGAAAGCCACATTCTGAAGTGTCCTGTAAAGGTACACTGAAGATTCAAAGGCATACATACAAAGTTTATGGAGTGTGTTTACAACACACCTGTACAATTGTGTGATATTGTTTCTCCTGTACAAAGTTTTGCTAAGTATTGCTTCATATTAGACAAAAACAATGTATTCAACAGTTAAACAATGTTGTGCGAGAATCAAAGCAAGTTGCTTTATGACCAAAAACCTTAAAAATAGGGTCTGCTGTAGGCTGGTTTGAAAGGGATAACCAAGAAACTGGTAACACAACAGGGTTTCTACAACTGCTTTGTGGTCAACCAGAAAGGCAGGGAGTTTCTCAGCTAGTCCAGGGAAATAATCCACTGCAGAAGAAGTTCATCCGGTGTGAGGAGACCCTCCATCTGTGGCGGGCTGAGTGCGTACTAAAAGGTTAAGTGGCTAGCAGGCAACCTTCGTAGTCAATGCAGATGTGTGTTTTTGCCTTTATGAATCTTGCCACACAATTGGGATTTCATGTCCAGGGGACTTTCCTGAGAAAGGTCTGTGCAGTCAATAGTTTTTCTGTTTAGAAGTTGATAGTGGGATGAAAGATTAAAACCCTCACTGATGACGTTTTGATAATTAAACCTGCTTCTCTTATAGGCAAAGGTAGCAATCCTGGTGCAGAGGCACTTGGGTCAGGTTAAGCATTTGTAATTGCCCTCCTAGAGAGCTACTGCTATAATACTGGGGAGGGCTGCTGCCCTTAGATTGGTCCTGGCCCTTGCCAAGGGGCCAGGACCGTAGGGCAGTGACCAAGGGATCCTTCCCATTCTTCCTCTGAGCCCTCATTCACTGGCTTAGCGAGGCACTCGGGCTATGGACCCACTATCCTGGTGGTCCCGAAAGCCAGACATGTGACATTGTGGTGTCGAAGGTTTTCCATGTTCTGGTGCACTGGGGAGAGAGATGTAAGTGTAGGTTACCGGGTACATGCTTGATCTTTTGAAGTGTAGTCAAGGTGTCGTTTTTGCACGTGACAGTGAGTGTGGAGGATGGTACGGATTTAATATTGGAGTTGGTGTCATATGATACATGGTGAGATGGTCAGATGTGATCAGTTTGTTTACATTAGGTAATATGACAAGGGGCAAGGTCAAGTGGTGGAATATTCTTTTTAGTTAGTGGAAGATATTCTTATATTGGACAGTGTAAACGGAAGGTTAAAGATACCATTAAAAAGTGGGAGCTGCACATCACGTGAATCTAGAACAGGCCCACCCTCCAAAAGAGGAAGGTTTCTGTGCAATTGTCCAGAGGGGTGGAGGTGTATGCTTGTTTGGGGGAAGTGGGAGGGTAGGTGCGGATTCAGAAGTGGCGGAAAGATTAGCTGTGTGTAGGAGAGGTCATTCATAGCAATTGAGCGGGTTAGGGAATTTTCTTACTGTTGTTTAGGTGTAGAAGTGGGTAATGCAGGTATGTGTGTGGAGTGTAGACTTGGGTATGGCTATTATGGAGGGCTTGGTGTGGGTTGAATTGTGATGTTTCACGGTCATGTTTGTATTCAAACTCAGCAGTGTGACTCATTCCTTATAGTCTTTGGGTGATTTATGCAGAACTCCCTCCAACAGAGACCATCAAAGAACTAAATGGTTTTCTGAGACAGATTAACCTCTGACAGTGACTTTATTTAAGGGGTCACATGAGCGGCCAATTACACCCCTGTGCAACTCCCATGCCTGCATGTATCTGCTCACAATATCAAAGTAAAGGGCACCTGAGATACTAACGGTCCTCTGGGTAAGAATAGGGTGTATACAAAAAATGGACTGTAGAATCGAGGGTGGAAAGAGGCTGATCAATAAATATTTCAAAAATATATTTATTTCAAGTTCTAACAATCATTTAGTGGCAATGGACCCACATAGGTTTACACAGAACATGCATCCATCACAATATAGATCAAACTCCATTCATTTCCCTCCATCAAGCATACGCACTCAATCATTTATACACATCTACTATTTCTCCACATTAGATTTCAGTTTAATAATATTTAGGACCATATAACAAATTATTTACAACACATTTCTAACACCCCTTTCTTGTACAAATGTGACAATCTGTTCTACAACAGATGGTACTAGTCGACATGTGTTTCAGTGGATTTCTCTGGGCTTCAGGATATAGCACTCTGTTTTCCCAACCTTTTTTTAGGACGGAAGTTGAGCACTAACTGTGCCTCAGTTCTAGGTACATGGATCGGGAGACATCATGCCTCCTGAATAAAGGCACAAATAATGTTGGCATGTAAGTTTTGCATTGTTACCTGGATTTGCCCTCACCTCCAACTTGAATATTGGAGGTGGTTTAAAACTGTGAATCAAATCCTAAGTGCTCGGGCGACTCGATTGCTTCTTGGCCGGGCCTGTTAAACGAAGGCAGAGGGTGAGAAAACATGACCCTCCTGCTTTAGATTCATCGGTTCTTGTCCCGAACCCACCGGACATAGGACCCCCCAACTCGCATAGTGTGGGGAGGAACAGTACTTACTTATCTCCTGCTATGAAGGCCGACAGCATACTGTGCCACCTTGTGTTCTTGTTTGATGTGCCTAAAAGTGTAGTTAGCATCAAAGGAATCAGTTGTATATTCTTGTTGGGAATAAGTATTCCTCGCACATTTATGCCACATCAATCTGACTAACTGTGGCCGTAGTGCCTGCTGTAGCCACAGAAAAATGACCAGAGAGAACCTCTGGCCGGGAAAGATTCCGGACGCGGAGAAGTAACAACTTACTCACATGCGTGTTCCTATCTAGGTGAAAGGAGAAAGGCGGGGGATATCAGTACTTCCTAACCTATGCTGATATGTTGAGATCAGACAACGTACATTCAAAAGAGTGTGCCCACAATCCCTTTTGCACACTAGAGTTTAGTGCCTTAACTAAAGTGATTAGTATCAGGGGACATAATGTTCACCTATGATGCAGCAAATAGTCATGCATCCAAGCTGAGAGAAGGTACTCGGCCATTCTGGGTCTCCTGAGAGGCCTCAATCAATGCCATGGAAATGGTGTGTTTTAAAATGGGGGAGTGGAGGGGGTTTTGTCACACTGGCCCCAACGCTCACACCAACGACACTTACTTATTCACGTCTAGCAGCTATGCATTGATTCATGCAGTGGATGTCCTGTATTCCGTCCATGAATCCCGAGGAGATATTCCTATTCCTATTTAAAACCATTCATGGTGAAGATGCTGTCATATGTGAAAGATACCACTGACATGGTTAAAATCATACAAAATGTCCATATCCAACTTACTGACATCTTGATCACCATGGATGTGGAGTCCCTTTACACATCTATCCCACAAATGGAGATAGTCTGGAGGTGTTAGCTAGCCGTTTAGATCAACGTGAGATTCCACATACACCACCTACTCGATTCATTCTGGATTGCGCAAGAATAGCAATGACAGAGAATTTTTTTCCTCTTCAAACAACAGCTCTTTAAACAACAAAAGGGAGTGAGCATGGGGGCTGCATTTGCATTGGATATTGCAAACCTCTATATGGCTAATTTTGAGGAGTTATTCATCTCAGGCCACAACAACGCTTTGAAAAAACAGATGGAATTTAGTGATCATTTAACCACATGGAAAAGATACATCGACAATGTGTTTATGATCTGGAGGGGGACTGTCACATCAATTATTGAAATTCCACAAATGGGTAAATAAATGTGATATCAACATAAAATTCACTATTGAGTGGAGCATGGACCAAGTGAACTTCCTAGATTTAATAATTCGAAAATCTGGTGGACTACAAACGACCCTATATAGAAAACCTACGGATTGAAATTCCTTGCTTCATTGTTCCAACTTCCATCCGGCCGGCCTCAAACAGAATCTTTCATATGGGCAATTTCTAAGGATCCGGAGAAACTGTTCAGAAAAACATGAATTCGAATTACACACCAGCCAATTGAAAAATAGGTTGACTGAGAGGGGCTACCCTAGAAAAATTGTTAGAGATAACTATAAGAGGGTTGCTAACACACACAGAGATGTTTGATTGACCAGTGTGAGAAAACAGCAAGTGACAGATTGATCTGTGTCACTACTTTGAACCCCATAAGCAACAGCATCAAAACAATTGTCAACAAGAAATGCCATTTGGTCAAGCAACCTGGGAGTCTATTTCAAAAACGCATATTTGCGTTTAAACTAAACAGTAATCTGAGGCAAAAATTGGTCCATACCTACAGAGACATCAATAGAGAACAGACGGTTTTGAATCAGTGGGGTCTCCCTCCCATGACACCACAAATGTGGTAACTGTGCAGCGTGTCCATACACTGAAATGAGACACCAGTTTCATCATGGATCCATCAAATGGCAACTGAGACAACACACAAATTGTCTAACAAAAAACACAAGTTACATTATTCAATGCCCATGTCATTTAATCTAAGTGGGAAAAACAACCAGAAAAGTACGACAAAGGATATCTGAGCATAGATCGTGTATCAGAAACAGGGTAGCTGATAAACCCCTGTTGGACCACTATGTGAAGTGTGGACACACAGATAAAGATCTCATGTGGTTTGTGTTGCAGACACTAAAACTACAAGCGCGTGGGGGTGATCTAGACACCCTTTTACATAAAAGTGAACAGAGATGGATTTATTCTCTAGACACGGTACGGCACGGCTTAACATTGTGGTTGAGTGGAACAACCTGATAAGTGCATGCTAGTCGAGATGTGGAATATAGGCGGCATACAAGGCACTATTGCGATAACTACACAGTTATCCCCCACAAGAGGAGCATGTTTAAATGAGCCATACATTCCTTGTTTCATGATCCTTCCACCTCCCAGCCCACCCCCTGGCCCGGATCGGTGAAAAAGTGCTAGTTTCTTTGGGCCTTAGAGCGGCACTGCTCCCTGCTTGCCATCTACAACCTAGGCATAGCAGGTGAGCCAAGTAGGAAGGAGACCCTCCTGGGCCTTAGCCAAAAGCATCTTGTGTTTTTTTTTGGTTCCCCCAGCCCTGTTTCAAGCCCTCAGCGAGCCGGCCCCTTCCCCGCTCCCACTTCCTTGTTTCATGGTCCTCCCGCCTCCCAGCCTGCTCCCCAGCACTGATTGGTTAAAATGTCGGTCTCAACTGGCCATCCCCGGTCAGCCCCTGCGGCTAAGGGCCCTGAGGCAAAGGGCGGCTCCTACATTGGCGGCTGCCAGATGTGCCTGCAGGTGTCAGCAGGGGAAGCCAGTGGCCAGCCGTCAACCAGCAGCTACTAACAAGGTAAGTGTGGCATGGGTGGGGCGTAGAGCAATCACTGTACTCCATAAAGCCCTGCCACTCTACCTTATCTTACCTCAGAGCATGGTCTGCCATGCTTCTATTATTAATCAGCACTACCAAGGGTCAGGACATATGATTTATTAGCTTAGCTACATTGAGATAGTACTGTGAACACTGGCCTACATCATACCTAGGGAACTGTTAGTTTTGCTTTGAGCCTCACACAGATGATGCCACATTGGGACAGAACTGTGATCATTAAGATACAATAACTGTGAATGTTACCTTCCTCACTCTCTTAGGGAATGCTCAACATTAGCATTCTCCCAGTATACATGTATTCCCGAATATAGGTGTAATAAACCATCTGTATCTGTTATAATACCAAACCTACTGTATTACATTTTGAAACTTTCTGCATTGTGAATCCTAGGCCTCTCTCCCATTAGACAGCACTCTCAAATCTAGGTCTATACTGAATCTCAAATCAAGGTATAGCTTGAATCCCATAGCGAGGTGTAGCCTCCATCTCTGTTTGTTATATGTGCAACTATAAAGGACTCTCAAATCTAGGTGCAGCCTCGTATCTGTATATTGTATTTGAAACTATTGCATTGTGAAACCTATGCCTCTCTCCCACTATACAGGACTCTCAAATCTAGGTGCAGCCTCCTTTTGTATACTGTATTGAAACCTATTGCATTGTGAAACCTAGGCCTCTCTCCCACTATACAGGACTCTCAAATCTAGGTGCAGTCTCCTTCTTATATATTGTATTTGAAACCTATTGCATTGTGACAACTAGGCCTCTCTCCCTCTATAAAGGATTCTGAAATCTAGGTGCAGCCTCCTTTTTGTACTGTATTGAAACCTATTGCATTATGAAACCTAGGCCTCTCTCCCACTATACAGTACTCTCAAATCAAGGTACAGCCTCTTTTTGTATACTGTATCAAAACCTATTGCATTGTGAAACCTAGGCCTTTCTCCCATTATCCAGGACTCATGAATCTAGGCATTGAGCAGATTTTGCAATTCTCAGTTGTGAGACACATAACCCATTAACCAAAAAAGCTCTTATTTCTGCATACTTAACTTCACACAAAAACCCACACAACCCCCTCTCGAAAAGCACTCACTTCACAACAGCGTAACAACAAACAAACAACACATAAACCGCACCAACAGCACACACAAGGACTGACATCGACCCGATACTTGCACCCAAGCTCAGCGCACGGTGTAAACCGAACTGAAACTGCCAACTGGACACCACTTCTCTCACTATCCTACTCCCTCTTCACCCTACTAACCCACCCCTCCTTCTCGTTTGCAGATCCGCCTGAGCGCCTGGGGACCAATTCCGATTGGTGACGGTGCACGGTAAGAATACCTTTAACATTTAGCATAGCACCAGCACACTGTCTGAGCAGTGTGCCGCCCAACCTTGGTGCAGTTACATCAGTACGCCATAGATGAGAGGAGGGTGAGAGGATTCAGTTGGCATCAGTGACAGCCTGGCACCAAAATCCATTCAACCCCGGACAGAGTATTGACAGCACTAGACACCTTTGCGGAGTTACTAGATTAGTCCCCCCTCCCACCATTTTCACTAGCATGGTCACAATAGTGCCTTTGTGTCCAAAACAGGAACCCGCTCTGGGTCATAAATAGACCATTGTTGGCTTAATACACAAACGTATTCCAGAACATTGTCACATTTTGCCCCAGCATCAAGACGTATTCATTTGTCTTCCAAACCGCAGTCCATGCGGGACTGCGTTTCCCATGAGCACCCGTGTCACAGGGCATGTCTATAAAGCTTAAACAGTTCAGACAGTAGGGATACCATGGGAATACATCAAACATTAACACTGTGGTGTCCAGTACGACAGGACATAGTACTAAGACATAGTAATATCACCTCTAATACAAGAGATACCGTGGGACTACATTTCCCATGAGCACCTGAGCCTTTGGGCACGTCCATGTAGTACAGTTAATTACACTGGGTGTTCATTAATTATCTAAGAGTAACACTGTTATGGTGTTATCGAATTAGATATAGAGGCATATTTGGCATACAAGCCTGTAAGCGGACACAAGAAATCCCAACAGGAGGTTCATATACCCGTAAGCGCAGTCCTCTTTCTATGTGTATGCTGTAGGAATATCTCCTCAGCATTCACGGGCGGAATACGAGATACCCACCGCACAAATCAACACAGAGCTGCGAGACGTGAATAAGTAAGTGTCATTGGTGTGAGTGTTGGGGCCACTGAGATGAAACCCATCCCCTCCGTTACCTCGATTTCAGGTCCATCTAGGGTTGCTTTCCTTCTGTTGTAAAACACGCCATTTCCATGTCAGTGACTGAGGTCTCTCAGGAGACCCAGAATTGCGGAGGACCTTCTCTCAGCTTGGATGCGTGACTATTTGCTTCATCATAGGTGTACATTCTGCCCCCTGAAACTAATCACTTTAGTTGAGGCACTAAACGCTAGTGTGCAAAAGGGATTGTGGGCACACTATTGTGAACGTACGTTGTCTGATGTCAACATATCAGCACAGGTTAGGAAGTACTGATATCCCCATTCTTTCTCCTTTCCCCCAGATAGGAGCACACATATGAATAAGTTGTTACTCCCCCGTGTCTGGAATCTTTCCCGGCCAGAGGATCTCCCTGATAATTATTCCGTGGCTACGGCAGGCACTACAACAACAGTGAATCAGATTCATGCGGCATAAATATACGAGAAATAATACTTCCCATAAGAAGATACAACTGATTCCTTTGATGCTAGCTACACTTTTAGGCACATCAAACAAGAACACAAGGTGGCACAGTTCTCTATCGGCCTTCATAGTAGGAGAAAAGTAAGTACTGTCCCTCCCCACACTATGGAGTTACGGGGGGTCCTATTTCCAGTGGGTTCGGAAGAAGGACCGATGAACCTAAAGCAGGAGGGTCCTGTGTCCTCACCCTCTGCCTTTGTTTAACAGGCCCGGCCGAGAAGCAATCGAGTCGCCCGAGCACTTAGGATTTGATTCACAGTTTTAAACCACCTCCAAGATTCAAGTTGGAGGTGAGTGCAATCCATGTAACAGTGCAAGAGTTACATGCACAAATTATTTGGGCCTTTATACAGAGAAAATGAGGATGGCAAGAACCTAGGTGGCACTAGGTTTTATTGTTTTACTTTGTAGATGATGCCTCCCATTCCATGTACCTTGAAGTGAGGCACAATGAGTGCTCAACTTCTGTCCTGAAGAAGGTTGGGAAAACAGAGGGCTACAGCCTGAAGCCCAGAGAAACCAACTGAAACATGTGTCAACTAATACAATCTGTTGCTGAACAGATTGTCACATTTGTACAAGAAAGGGGTGTTAAAAATGTTTTGTAAATAATTTGTTACATGGTCATATATATTATGAAACTGAAATCCAGGAGAAATGGTAGATGTGTGTGAATGACTGAGTGCGTATACTTGTTGGAGGGAATTGAATGGAACTTGATTTATAGTGTGATGGGTTCAGTACCACTAAATGATTGTTAGAACTTGAAATAAATATATTTTATAAATATTTACTGATCAGCGTCTTGCCATCCTCGATTCCATTTTTTGTATATGCATTTATCTGCTTCCATGAATGATTATTTTTTTAAATTATGCACATTTCATTCTTTTTGCAAGATTTGTATACCTGCGGTTGTCATTATGTCCCTTCTTGAGATGTCATTTACACTATCTCTTTCAGTTTGGTGAAATGACAGCAGTTGTCATAAGCATGTCAAGCTGTGCCTGTCATGTGCCTGACCTGCCAGAGTTTCCAAATCACCACTTCTGCAAAAATCTATGAATAGATGAACCAGGTGCAGAATTCAAAATATCTAAACAGTTTAGGAAGAGGGAAAATTATCTTTTAAAAATGTTAAGATTATTCAGGAAGACTGCACGAAACTAGAAAAAACGAAGACTAGATGGTTTTGCATCCCGTAAATAAAGCAATTAGATTCAGGCAAAGATTCATGTGTGGCAGGTATAGCAATAGTTTGGAATTGACGGAGGTAATGCATGAATGCAAGGAAGATGGTATAAGGAATTACAATGTCTCTTGGAAAGTGCACAATATGGAATGTATAATATTTTGCACATTATGGAATGTTTTCCAGTTATTAAAAAAACATGCTTTTCGTTAGGTTACCAGAGATCTGTGTGGAGCCTGGAGGTGCAGTATTCTTTTTTTTCCAAATATGTTTTTATTAGTTTTCAAGACATGACCTAGAAATCACAGAGGGACCACCTTCCTGCGCATTTGACATAAATGTAACAATACATATTTCGCATTCTTGTGCAAGCGTGGATGACTCCGGTGTTAACCTGGGAGTACCTCTGCAACCAACTTAACAATACACTCTCCCTCAACTTTCTCCTCACCCCCGACCCCCCACCCCCCGAGTGTTATTCTGGTCAGTAATAGCTCACAAAACACCAGCATGTGTCAAGTACCACTCATGGCCAAAACACAAGAGGGATTATGTCTCACGGAACCACAAGAATAATAGTATATGAGTAGCAGACTTCTGGTGAATAGAGAGGTGGACCAGGTCAGGAAAACATGAAGGCTGATATATATTCAAATTTAATTAATATATTAAACATGATGTAAAAAATAACCAAATTTTCATTCCATAATTCATCCGAACATGAGGTATTGTTAAAAAACATTCCGATATTACATTACATAGGTACAAGACATCACCATAAACAAGAAAGACATTATATATATTTATATATTCTCTTTGGATTTTGATGTGCAAACGAACTATTCAATAGATACCACTATGTTATGTTGGAAAAAACTATCTCTATGTGATCTACGGTACACATGGGATTTAGGCGTAATCCTTCTGGTATCTAATAAAGTGCAAAACTAGTGCAAGTTACTAGAGATCTAAGTGCTATGTGTCATTCATGGTCCACACTGAACGGAATGATGCCCAACCTCCCCTCTACTACTCAAGTCCAGTACGGCATATTTTTAGATAGAAAGGGAAAGCAGTCCAATGAAATATTGCGCCCCGTTTCTTTAATCATTTGCGTCACATAGTCCATCTCAAACATCGACTTTGCTTCATTGACTCATTCTGTTTTCATTGGGGATGCTCCTCTCTTGCAGGCCCTAACTAAGGTGGCTCTGGCTGCCATTAGCAGATGGTGTGCCATATGGATTTTTGAAATGCTTCTGCATCCAACCCAAACAAGATGTAAAGAGGCTCAAGGAGCCTGACCATCCTATTCAATTACAAAATACAGGACAGGACCTCACTCCAAAATGCCGGAATAAAGGAACAGGACCACCACATGTGCCAGTACAAGCTTCTAGATCCACACCTCTTCCAACAATAGGGAATGACACCCGAGTACATTCTGGCCAACCTCGCAGGAGGGCACTGCCATTGTTGCAGCAACTTAAACCCATGGAGCATATATTGCGGTGCTATTGAGGTCTGCTTAACTGAATGACACATTTTAGCACATAAACCATCTATGTCCTCACCAATATCTTCACTTCACTGCTTCCTGACTCAAAGCAGTTCCACAGGCTTTGCAGTAAGCAGTTTTTTGAGAGAGTTTCGATAGAAGAGCCCTTCCCGAATTTCACTAATCAGAATGTGCTGGTGTAAGGTCCCCAGCTAAATCATCCCCCCAACATTTATCGGTCAAGAACCTTTTAGCTGCAAATAAAGGAAGATTGAAAGCGAACCCACTTTCAATAGGTCCTGCAGTTGCTGTATTGGTCTAAATTTTCCTTCAGTTGCTGTATTGGTCTACATTTTCGAGGTTCCCATAACTGCACTGATCTTTTCAAGCTTCCTTTTGCTCTAAAGCTAAAAAATATCAGGGGACTCAATCTCTAAGCAGAGGGGCCACGATAGCGCTGAAGGGGGAGGGCCATGTCGACAACCATCTCCTATCTGCTCTGTCCCTCCAAAGATACCAAAACACATGCAAAACCGGGTGGTGCAAAATCCTGCGAGCTATCCTATTTCTCAGAACCGATGGCCATTTGTTCAATGTGACGGGAGCCAGCACAGTTTCTCCAATGGGACCCATTGTTTGGTAGTGCTTGGTCGAGATGGTCCACCATGACTCAATTGCGACGGCCTATAGTTGTTTTACAGCCCGGGAATGCCAGCCCCCATCTCCTATGGGAGAATAAGCATGGTATATACTACTGTGGGTTTAGATTCTGCACACAGGAAGTCCAGAAGGGCTTTGTAAAAGTTTTGAAAATAGTCTACAGGGACCTGAAAAGGGAGCGTCTGAAAGAGATATGGGAGCTTTGGAAGAACATTCATCTTAATTACCTTAATATGCGCAATCCAGCAGAGAACCAGTCCCCCTCACACCTACTCAGGTAGTTCTTGACCCTTTTTCCATTGCGGCAGGTAGTTGTCCCGGAATATATTACCAATTGGGTTACTTATGTACACACCCAGGTATTTGAGTTAATGCCCTTCCGAAGCAAAGAGAGAGCTATACATAAATTCTCAAGTGGGAGGAGATAGCCTCCCATCAGGAACAGGAGAGACTTTGACAGGTTAACTGTCAAGAGTCTTCCTTAAGTTATCCACTCCCTGACAGCTCGCCACAAATCCAATCTGGGTAGGTACCGCTCTAGTATGGAAGCCAAGGTTCTAGTAAGGATTTTGGCATTAACATTCAATAGTGATTTGGGGCGATAGGCAGAACAGTATGTTGGGTCCTTACCTTCCTTTGCTATAGCCACAATTACAGCTTTACGAAATGTGGGAGGAAGCACGGGAGCGTAAGGAAATTGTCATAGAGTTTAGCTAGAAAGGAGAATAATGGAGCCATGTAAGTCTTATAAAAGTCTGCCGTAAAGCCATCCTCACCTGGTGATTTCCCTGTCAAGTGTTTGATCGCTAACGGGGACATCATTTAGGGGTCGCCAGAGGTCACAACTGTGACCTCTTAGGTCTCCCTTGCGACCTCTGTGGTCTCCCTTGAAGAAAACGTTTTTTTTTTTTGTAATGCAAACTCCTGGTCTTTGGCCAGCACCATGTGGCTCTTTACTTCTGGAGAGGCTGGCTTTCGTGTTCAGGCCCCTTAATAAAAAGAAGAAAAATAAGAACAGGAGTGCCACAAGTCTAATACTACCAAATAATGTGTCTTTCTGGAATTCTATACAATAATTGCTGGACTCATTAAAGGTTTATTTCAGGCACACTTCAGGGGGTGAGTCACTGATTTAGTCTGTTCTCAAACGTTCTCAAAGCCTTTCATCCTTCTGAGGTCGATAAATAGGTACCAACACAGGTTGGGTGATATTGGGTGTATATTTCTTCTATGTAAAGCGCGTAAGCTTAAGTGCTATATAATAACACATCATTATCATTTGGTCATGGACGTCTGCTTGCAATCACAGTAATTTGCTAATGTGGGTCTATACACACTGATCTTAATGATACATATACATATGGCGATCCATTCAGGTATAAAATGTACATCACATTATAGTGATATCGTAACCATATTTTTCGTAGTGTACAATGCTATGTGATGCCACTTCCTGTTTTGTCAACGGGTGAAAGGTCGTGTTCCATCGCTTCCTGCGATATCACTTTGGGTGGGGTCAAATGACATCACTTCCTGTGATGTCATCAAGGGTCAAGGGTTGTATGATGTCACTTCCGCTACCCCTGGCATTTTGGTGAAATGACGTCCCTGAACGCTAGTACCATTCCTTGCACTGTATGGGACCATCCAGCCACTGCAACTGTTCAATGGTAAATTTTGAGAGGTTTGTATCCTGCTGATAGACCTCCAGGGCCACCCTGCTTCCCGGCACTCCCGTTCATACAACGTCGGATAGTATTCTGCAAAGCACCCTGCAACCCGCCACGGGTCGCTAAACAGCTGGATCTCATGAACTCTAACCTGATTAACCCTCCTATCCGATGTCTGCGCTCTTATCCGGTCGGCCAAAATGGTCCCAGCCATATCTCCCTTCTTATACTATTTTTGTGTACCCTTCTGATGGACCTGTACACCCCTGCCTCCTCAGCTCCTGCCTTTTTGATAGGATCCCATCCTGATATCTTTAGCATCGGTTTCTTGTGTATGCAACCTACTTTACAGGGCAATAAGTCCTCAGCCAACTTGGCTTCCAATAGCCCCAATCACTCTGCTTCCTAGTCCCTCTGCAATTAACAAGCCCCTAAATGTGGCCTTAGCCTCTTACCAGACGGTATTCAAGACCACCTCCTCAGCATCTTTAGTCGCAAAGAATTGCACTATTTCTGTTCCCAGAAATTCACGAGAGAATAATTACATTGCTATCTGCTTCGCCTTTCAGCCTCTCGTTTCCACGTCAATTGCATCTGCATCATATTGTGGTCCGACCACCCTAAAGTGTGCATGTACACTCCCCACAACAAGTATTCCTTCCCGGTCTCAATGAGTGGGTAATTGATCTTTGATAATGAGTGGTGTGGGTTAGAAAAGAATGTATAACCCACGGGTTCCAGATGAATCTCCCTCCAGGTGTCACACCAACCAAACATCGGGAGGCCTTCTTCCAATAAAAGTTCCTTCAAGCTCACATCCCTACTCTCCCTCCCAGCCAGTGACCTCCAATACAGCCTAGCATCCCTTACCAAGTTAAAATCCTCTCCCAGGATTCATGTGTCTTCAGCCTATTTACCAAATTGTTTGGGGGCCCTTTCAATGAACCACCATGGGTGTGTGTTTAAGGCAAAAATGTTTGCCAGGGTAACCACTGTGCCAAAAAAGCAACCCTTTATCATGAGGAGTCTGCCCTCCAAATCCCTCTTGATCTGTACATTATCTAGATGTGCATTAGAATTCTGCCTTTTCTTTTTAGCCTGGGCTGACTACCAGAAACATTGACCCACATGACTACAATATATCACCCCCTCTTTTGTAATGAGTCTCCTGATATGATATGATATGGCATTTGTAACGCGCCTATACACAAGTGTTTCAAGGCGCGACAAGGCAGGGAGGGGGGAACAAGGGGAGACAGACAACGATCCTGCTAGGCCAGGTGTCATTCAGACCGCGCAAGTGCATGGGTGGGGGGGACGGGAAAAGTGCAAGGGGGAAGGGAGAGGGGAAAGTGCAATACAGGGTTAGTAATGAAAGAGGGCCAGCTAGTGGCAAGTGCAAGATAAGTGCAGAACAAGTGCTGGGGGGGCTGTAGGGATACAGAGACAGTCCCACAGTGTAGGGGTAGCAAGGAAGGCAGTGCAGGGGAGAGTGGCTGGGCCAAGGACCAGGGTTAGTGAGTGGCCCAGTTGCTGATTCAGTACAGTATCAGTGGTTTAGCAGGGGAGAGGGGGAGAGAAAGCAGAAGCAAAGAGGAAGGTTTTGAGGTGCTTCCGGAACCGGAGATGGTTCTCCTCAAGTTTCAGGGAGGCAGGAAGGCTGTTCCAGAGGGAGGCCCCTGCTGCGGAGAGAGATCTCCCCCCAACTCGTTGCTTGGAGAAGCGGCTGACCCTGAGGGAGTTGGAGGTGGAAGAGCGAAGTGCTCGAGAAGGAAGATATTTAGGAAGGGAGAGTTGAAGGTATTTTGGCCCCAGGCCCCAGAAGGCCTTGTGGACAATGCATTCCTGGACGAATAGGACATTCAACTTCAGTCTCCTCATATCCCGAGCAAGCGAGTACCATTTTAGCAGAAAGGTTCAGCCCCTTTCACATTCAATGTGGCACAATTAATGCTATCCATAATACCCTCCGTAAAGCATTCCCTCCTCGTTCAGCCCCTTGACACAGTGAATTTAGCAGTAACTGAAATATAAATCATCCAAGAATCCCCTTTGACACCCCCTCTCTCATGTGGCCACACAGTGAACATTAAAGATAAACCAACAAACAACTACAATGTGTAGCAAGCTCAAAGGAGAAAAGTATGCAATCCCAATCCTTTGGGGATGCCTCGGTTCTTCCAGGCCATCTGGGTACACAACCTCCCACCCCCTGCACCCCCATACCATCCACCATATCAGCTGCCAGAATATAAACAAAAACTATGTGAAGGTCGTGGTTGCTGATACCCAAATCACAAAGAGTCAATAAATGACCTCTCACTTTGACAACCACATCCCAACATGATGGGCAGTACACTCTCATTCCTTGTAGCCACTTTCAGGAATTTGCGGGTATCCAAAATGTTCACCCTAGCCCCTTTCTCCCGAAAATCTATCAAGAACCTTTCCTGTTTCTCCCCATCATCCTCCATGAATGCCAGATCTGCTTTCAGGCTGATTTCCGAAAGTATGTGTGGGATGCCGTCCTCCTCTGCAATCCTACAAGTGGACCCCCTAAACTCAAATGTAAGGGAGAAAGCAAAGCCCCACCTGTAGCGGACATCCTGATCAATCAGCCAGGAAGTCAGTGGCCTGCATGCCCTGCTTTGGGCCATTGTTCTGCCAGAAAGATCCTGAAAATGTCCAACTTTAGCACCTGCTTAGTACACACAATCCTTCTTTCGAACCAGACTGTCCATCTTCTCTCTGTAGTAGTGACACTTTGCCAGGACCGGACCATCTCGGATCATCTCTTGCCGCACCTGCACTGTGGACTCGATCAAGCATATGCATTTTGTCTTCTGATTCAGGGGGAAAAAAAGTGCAGAAAAAAAGACCTCCTTCACCTTTATTCCAAGGCAGCACTTGTTTCCCACTCATCATCTGGCAGGTCCAGAATTCACACGTTATTATGCCTCTTGCGGTCCACAATGTCATCCATCAGGAGCATAAGGGCTTTGTCCCTGTGGCCTTTCGCCTTAATTTTCATGTCCAGGAAACCTCAATAATGTAGGCAGACAATTGGTTGTTCTCCATTGCCTCAATCTTATCTTCCATTTTGTCTGCTCTGCTTTGAAGGTGGGAAAGTGAGGACTGCAAATCGCCCTGAGGGGCTTAATTTCCTGTCAGATATTCAATATGTCTGCTTTCATATGTGTTTCCGCTGCAAACTCGGTCAAGGATTCCATGGCAGCAAGATGTTTTTATCCCTCAAGCTACTATGCGGGCCACTCAGTCACAAAGGAGCTCTTAATCTACGGATGGTCTTCTCTACGGATCTGCTCCAGCAGGCCAGATTAGGTCGGACTCTGGGACATCTCCCACAGATCACAGCAAGCCAATCCCTGGCCTCTCACCAGCCTCCGAAAAGTCTGCTGGAAACAGAGGCAGTCCCAGCGCTTGGTCCTTAGTTGAGGCTCTCCAGCACCCCTCCCAGCTTGGGGTTCTGCTTGGATGGCCTTCCCCGAGCCTCGGACGCTCCTCTGAGCCGTTTGCAGTGTCCACTCCTGTGGCTCCTCCGTGCCGTCCCAAGATCCCATCAATTGCCTTCTGGCAGTCCGATTTTACCTAACAAGGGAACTTGAGGCCAGAGCAGGCCTTTCCAAAGCTGGCAGGCTGAGGGCTTGGTAGCCACTCCCATTATGCCCCAATCAGTGTTCCCCACTGTCACCATCCACTATTTGAGCGGCCCAGCTGCTGCTCTGCTCCAACAGTGCGACCAGGGGCCTCTTCTCTCGCTATCGGGCTGGTACCGTCTCCACCTCTTCGGGGAAGTCTCTGACGGGACTTACAGGCTCAGCAGCCTTTCATTACCAGCTCCAACGAATGGTGCGAGGAGAGAAGGCGGGAGCTCGTTCTTTAGGTGGCCATCTTGTCCTCCCCTTGGGTGTCTCCCGGTCCAGTATTCTAATCCTGAAAGGACAAGACACTTTTTTTTTCACCTCAAGGTTGCTGAGAAAAATGCAATGCTGTGTTAGTCACGTTTTTAAATCACAGAAGATGTAGGTTTGGATACCTTTTATTGGACTAACTTAAAATACAATGCAAAGATGGGAACAAAGGAATAGCTTTTAAAGTTCCACAGACATCTTGGTCAGATGCTGTAGAGTGAAATGATTAGTAAAAGAACTATGTGATTGGGAGCTGGACTGAGCTATGCCTGACCCCGGAGGTGAGGGTCTTCGCAGCACCTCCAATCCTTTCTGCCATGTACCATATATGGTCCTGTCCATCCACGTGACATGGAACCACATCTTTATTGACTCCAAAGGGGAAAGCAGTTCGGTGAGCAGGCCAGATGCAATTACACTAAGGGTATAATCTGTTTGGCTGATTCACCCTCTCACCCACTAGCAGGGGTGGCAGCCTCTGAGCCAATGAAGCTTGGAACAAGGATATCACCAGCAGTAATTTCCCAGCTTCAAGCCGCCTCATGGCTGGAGGCCACCATCTTCCCCTGCCGGGGACCGAGGTAAGTGTGGTCTTCTCCCTCTCCCCTCCCTCCTCCTCTCATCCACAGAATTCCCTCCCCGCCATCCCAACGTACCCTCTTTTCAGTCAATTTTGGGAGCCGACACGCTGGGAACACTTCTGTCCCCAACACGTCCGCTCCCGATCTGCAATAGGCCTTCATGGAAAGGAAGAAGGGACTACGTCCCCCTTTCCATGACATTTTTTGTTTACTTTTTTTTATGGGCGCCATGAAAAGTGAGAAGGGACTACATGTAGGGACTACATGTAGTCCCTTCTCACTTTTCATGGCGCCCATAAAAAAAAGTAAACAAAAAATGTCTGTCATGGAAAGGGGGACGTAGTCCCTTCTTCCTTTCCATGACAGACATTTTTTGTTTACTTTTTTTTATGGGCGCCATGAAAAGTGAGAAGGGACTACATGTAGTCCCTTCTCCCGTTTCCATGGCGGGCATTTTTTTACTTTTTTTAATGCCGCCATGGAAAGGGAAAAGAGACTTCATTTTCCCTTCCCCGGAGGCCATTTTTTGTACTTTTTTTTCTGTTAGGAAACGCCAGAGCGTTTAACTGTGACTATTTTGATGAACACTTAAGTATCATCCGCGTAAGAATAAAATTTAACTTTGGGCTTTCTCAGTATGTCCATCAACGCACAAAGGAATAAGTTAAAAAGAAGGGGAGAGAGCGAGGATCCCTGTGGGACTCCACACTCCTGAGTCAGAGAGAAACCCACCCAATGGGACCTGTTGTTGCTGGCCTAAGGACTCAAACCAATTGAGTTGCTGGTGAGAGATGTTTCCGATCTCCCAGAGTCATCCAAGTAAGATACAGTGATCCACCGTATTGAACGCTGCAGAGAGATCCAACATAACCAGTAAGGATAACTATCTCCGATCTGCCACCTCAAGGAGATCATCCAAAAACCTGGTTGGAGACTAGACTAAAGGGGTTCCAATATGAAGTCCCTGTCCACATGATCCTGTAATTCATATGTGACAATCCTCTCTGGTATCTTTCCCGGCCATGGTAGGCTGGCAACTGTCTGGTAGTTCTGCATGTCTTCAGGGTCTAAATTCAATTTTTTTCAACAGAGGAGTAACCACAGACCTTTGTAAAGCCACAGGTACCGATCCTAATGACATTGATGTGTTAATAAATTGTGTCATAAAGGAGGAAATATCTGGGGCAAGCTCTTTGCCACAGTTGCTGGTATAGCAGAAAGTGTATCATTGGTGGGTTTTAACTTTCCCAACAATGACGACACCACATCTTCCTTAACTACAGAGAATGAGAAGGGTTCCCCACTCATAGGAACTCGTAACTTCTCTGCTCCCTTCGGATCGTTAACATAGCAAGATCATTAGAGAATTGTTGGGCTACAGGTTCATAGAACGATCCATGGCGGAGAATAGACATTTTGGCTGCAAGAAATTTACGATGGTTGAAAATAATTCCCTTGGTTGGTTTATTGACACCTCAATTTTCTTAATCAGGAACTCAGACTTGGCTCTAAAAAGATGTTTTTTGTATTCCTTTTGCACCAATTTCACATTGTCTGAGTGAGTGGAGGTTCTTTCTTTCCTCCACTTTTGTTCTGTTGCTCTAAGATACTTACAAAGGGGAAGAAGGTTTAGACATTCTTATTGACTTCCCAGGTGTAAATGAAGCCACTCTATCACAAGTATTACCAATGATCTCAGCCTAGTGATGATCGCCAGCTGACTGAAATGTATGCAATATGGGCAGTACCACTAAGCAAGACAATGGGACCTTGTGTATCATCTACGGTCCCTCACCTTTGGTAGTGGGAGACATGAGTTGCCACACACTGGCCTCTCAGCAGCAAGCTTTCTACAAGGTTTTTTTCTGAAGTCACCCTTTTTTTCTGAGGACAGGAATTTTATTTCACAGGGAGTTCTTTCCCCTCCTGTAACTGGGCAGCGCCTGTAACCAGTAGGTCACTGCTACCAATTGAGAGTCCGGCAAAGCATTGCCCAGAAGGCTCTCTCCATAGGGGCGGCAACCATCCTCATGCCTTCACCCCCTGCCAATTCTATGGTGACATCTGCCAAGGGGTAGGAAGTAGAGATGTAGAGGTAGGTGTGCACATGGAAATACTACTTATTTGGTGATTTCCTGTTCAGGATGTCCAACATTTCTTTGGAAACCATAGACAATCCTGTACTGCGCATGACCTCAGAGGCAGGGTCTATCTCCAGTACCATGCTTGCCACAAACCATTTGGGGGCAAGTCTTGGGGAAACAGCATCTCCACTCTTTTGACCGGGGTTACTGCAGTCCAAATAAACCCCAGGTTGGCCAGTCTCTCCTCTTCAAGAGACAACTGCCTCTTCTGCATGCAGAGTTTCGGTTCCTTCAGCATCAGGGCAGGGAAGAGGTATTCTAAGAGTAGGTGACACTGGAAGCCTTAAGAGGAGATGATGCTTTGCGGGGTGGAGGGGGGAAAGGGGGAAGAGAGAGAGAGAGAGAGAGAGAGAGAGAGGGGAGGGACAGGGAAAGAGAAAAATATATATGAGAATGAATATATGAGAATGAATGACAGAATGACTGGGTCCTTCATCGGAGCATAAATCTCACTGGTAAATCCATAAACTTAAAGATCCATAAAGTGTGGCATTGCTCTTGTTTTCTCAGTTAACATTTCCTTCCATAATGAAAACACTTACACCAAACCGAAGCAGTGCTAGCATCCAGTGAATGCTTTCTTTCACTAGGCCAGGTGCAGGGGTGATAACCGATAACCTCTTGTTGTTTCTCTTCAGCTGTATGGGGATACGCCATTGTGGCCAAGTCTTGCCACTTTTAATTATTCACAATTCCTTCAGTACCCTTTCCAGGCACTAGTTTGGGTCAACTCGTCCAGGTCTTCTAGGTACTGGGGTCTGATCCTGGACACCCATTTGGCTGGAGCTACAGACCACACACAAGTAGGTTCCTAGGCAGCCTTGGTAACCCACTGTGTGAGGGGTAAGGGGGCGGGGGAGTCATCTATTCTACTCTGTGTAGGTAATCTTGCACAGGCAAGCAGACTGACCTTCCCATCTCCAACGGAGTTGGCTTCTGCTGTCTGGGGTCTAGTACAGCCTTGTTCAGGGAGCTGGAAGGCAGCCATAATTATGAACTGGGGGTCCTCTTCCCATCCCATCAAGCATCTGGCATCTATGAACACTTCTCAGAGACAGAGACAGGAGAAAAGCAGGCACCCGGGAGTTTTTCTCAGTAGTCTTTATTAGTTGTAGTTACAAGACACTCTGGAAAAACACTCAAAGACATTTTGCTTTCAACCTCCTTATATAGGCAATTTGGATGATGCAACATCCTTAAGCAAATGACTACTTTGGTCAGAGTATGCTTCTGACAGGTCCTCTTAGTCAGAGGAAAAAACTCACTTCAATATGATTTGGTGGCTTGTCTGGTGTACACCAAGCCCACATTAGCATAGCTCACATTCGCACTTTTCTCTGACTCACAAAATTGATGAGCTTATTTTAGACTTGGCTGGACATTTTTATGATATTTCTCAAATTCTGCCAAAAACAACTTCAACACATCAATGTCAATTCTTTATCTATGAGGTCCTGCCAAGTTAGTTGGTGCCTTATACCATGGAGAAATGAATAAACTCTATTATATAGTGCGAAATAATGCAGCTGGTCTGTCAAACTGGTCTCCATGAAGCACAGTATGCCCTTCTTATTAACAACATAGATAAATGTATCCATATTTCGTCATTAATTTTGTCTGCTTTTCCTGTCAAGTTCCATTTTTAACCTCCCAGACCCAATTATCTGACTGTGAGATGCTGCCAAAGACTCTCTAATGTATCAGCGTCTGTTGCTTGTCTGGCATGGGTCAGGGTTTTCACACCTGGCTTAAAACTGGACATCATTTTGTACCTGAGTCACCCATTTTGAAATATATATTTGTCTGATTCTGTATTAATCCTTCAGAGAGCTATTATTTATTTATTTGAGCATCTCTCACTTTGTATCCCTTATTCGGGATATAGCCTTTTACATTTATGACATGTGTGTGATATTTAGAGCACCCTTCACTTCCTTGGCCATTCTAACCCAAATATGTGCAGTGCCATGTGCACTTTTTACCTTACAAAAGCACTATAATCCTGATTTCTGCAATAATAGAACCATTAGATCTGCCTATCATGTTATCTCTACTCAGTTTAAGGGGTGAGGGGTTGGCATCCCTATACAATTAAGTGGCTCATCCCTACTTTCCAGAGATCCTAATGATACTCTGTCATGACTAGCAGATTGAAGGGGGCTATTTGAATCTAGTTTGGCTGAATGGGTGCATGCTCAACCATTTTAGAACAACTCCATTTTAGAATCACACTAACTTATTATTTGAAAACCTGTTGGGATAATTCCAAGGCCTATAACGTTTATGGCAATACATTCCAATCGTTACCACCATAAGACTGTTAAGATTTGTGAGTATATTTCCAATCAGTAAAATTTTACCCTTCGGGCCAACATGTCCTTTATGGCCCAACTGGAGTGAACTCACACTACATGAATAATGACTGCCTTAAAACTCCCTCCAGTTACTACAGTGCCTGTGAGCCTAGCCTGCTCACATTCCCAAAAACAGTCTCCCGGTACAAACTGTACCACTCTCTAAAATAAGGAATGGTCCTTATACAGAACTGAGAGGATGTTAAACCAGTCACATGGGCGATAGCTCCGCAATTGCGCTGCACCAGAGTGCAGATAATTACTCAAACATGCAGTCTGGGGTATCATAGAGGGCAGATAGAATCTCTCACAGTGCCATTAAAGTGTAATTTGATCAGTGGGTTGGCCGGCAAAAAGTCCTTCAAGTCTGTGATATGGCAGATTGTTTATTAGAGCTGACTGGTATTCCCCAGGTGTGTAACCTGTGGTGTTCCCCAGGGGTCTAACCCCTCTCCCTGGCTCTTCAACCACTACCTGGCACCTCTTGCCCGCTGCAACGCTACTTTCTGCTCCAATTTTCAGTGTTATGCGGATGACACTCAGCTCTCTTTCAGGCTCCCCTCAGCAACCTCTGCTTCTTCTCTCATACCAGACTGTCTGGCCGCAATTCAGGAATGGTGTGCCACCAATTACCTCTGCCTTAATGCCAGTAAGACTGAGATCCTTCTCGATGGAACACCCGCTCCCTCCTTTCCTCTCTCTCTCTGGCCGCTCACTCTGGGCCCTCTTCCTACTCCTTCCTGTGAGGCTAAAAATCTTGATGTTATCTTCGACTCCTCCCTCTGCTTCTCTCCTCACATCTTTGACGTCTCTAAGAAATCAAACCATCAGCTGCACCACCTCAGAGGTAATTTTTCCTTTTCTCCCTTCCCCCAGAAGCTCACTGTCTCCAGAGCTCTGGTCCTCTCTAGGCTGGACTATTGCAACAGCCTCTTTCTAAATCTCCTTCCTCTACCTTTCGACCGTTACAACTTATCCAGAACAGGTCTGAAAGACTTTTCCTTGGCCTCAAGCCCAGGGATCGTATCTCTCCAGCTCTGAAATCTCTTCACTGGCTCCTCGTGGCTGCAAAGATCAACTTCAAGACTATCTGCATTGTCTACAAGGCTTTCTGTGGCCTGGGACCACTTTGCCTCCAACTTTCTCTTTCGAAACATCTTCCTTCTCGAGCTCTCCGCTCATACACCTCCAACTCTCTGAGGGTCAGACACTTCTCCAAGCAGAGAGTTGGGGGCAGATCTATCTCCTCGGCTGGGGCCTCCCTCTGGAACAGCCTCCATGACACTCTCAAACTTGAGCAGAACCACCTCCGTTTTTGGAAGAAACTCAAGACCTTTCTCTTCACTTCTGCTTTCTCTCTTCCTCTCCCTGCTGATGCTTCCAACTGGTATGTGCACTGGTCACCCTCTGAAATCGGGCCCAGGCGCCTGCATGTTAAGTTCCCCTTGCACTGCCTCTGGGCTCCCTAGCACTTCAGGGTCTGTAGCTGCAACCCTGCAGTCCCTTCACTCTGCACTTATGAGCCACCCACTAGCTGCACTTGTGAGTTAACTGCGCTTCCCCATTCCCCTCCACCTGGCACTTCACCCCTTGCCTCTTCCCCGCCCCTGCATGATCTGAATGACACAAGGCCTACTAAGAACGTTATTTTGTCCTCCCTTGTTTCCCCCTCCTTGTCTAGTTGAGCCTAGAAATACTTGTGTACAGGTGCGTTATTAACACCACATCATATCATATCATATGTTATGTTATATGTTAGCATTTCTATAGCGCTTAAGCCCTCAGGCATCTAAGCGCTCCTTCACAAGCAGAAAAAGGTCAGCGAGAATGAGCCTAAAAGTTAGATAGTTAGATAAAGAGTTCCGTTTTCTAAAGCTTTCGAAACACCAGATGGTTACTTTCTTCTCTGAGCACCAGAGGTAGATTATTCCATGCTTTGGACACAAGCCCTGGGAAGGAACGTCCATTTCCACGGGCTCTCTTCGTCCTTGTCACCTGCAGGCGTAGGGTGGATGTGGAGCAAATTATTTTTGTAGGCTGGTAAATAGAGATTTTGTCCTTTAGGTAGTTTGGAGCTGTCCCGTAGACACATTTATGACACATAAAGGAGATCCTGGCTGATATAGGTAGCCAGTGTAACTCCTTTCTGGCAGAAGAAGTGGGTTCATGCCTTTTCATGCCATGAATTATACGTACAGATGCGTTCTGGATTTTCTGCAGTCTGAGAACATCTTCTCTACTAGCCCCCCCAATAGAGCATTGCAGTAATCCAGGCGTGGTAAAATAAGGGCTCTAACTAGTTTGGCGCGAGTATTTTTTGAGATTAGAGGGGCGATCTGTCTCAGTACTCACAAATGGTATTGGGTATTTTTTTCAATAGCATCTACTTGAGCACCTGTGTCCAAGGAGGCCTCCATGTATGCACCCAGGGTCTTCACCTTGTCGACCACTTTAATGAGGCTGTCCTCGACCAAAAAGCTAGAAAAGGCAGGGACTAAGGCCTCTCTAGATTTTTTGGACCCATAGATCATAGGTTCAGTTTTCCCTGCGTTGAGGCATAGCCAATTTGTGGTCATCCAATTTTTTATAACTCTGTAGACTTCATTTAATTTGTTTTGATCTTCCTGATGGTCTCCTGATAGCTCCATTGACAGCTGGAAATCGTCGGCATAATTTGTAAAGAAAAAGCCCAACTTTTCCAGTTCTCTACAAAGAGGGACTATGTAAATGTTAAAGAGCAGGGGCGACAGGCATGCTCCCTGAGGGACACTACACATAATGGTTTCTACTTCAGAGAACACGTCTCCCCAGTGTACCCTGGATCTTCTACCCTCCAGAAAAGATTTGACCAAGTTTATAGTCTCGGTAGCCAATCCACCTGTGTCTAGCAGTCTATTCAGTAATATCTTATGGTCTAGAAGATCAAATGCTGCACTGAGACCTAATAATAATAACAGGCCCGGTCTACTTCTCTCCACTAAGGTCAGCATGTGGGTCTGAAGGTCCACCAAGGCACTCTCTGTACTGTGAAAACGGCAGAAGCCAGATTGTCTCTCATGTAGCCTACCAGTATTTTCTATATGGAGTTGAAGGTGTGTTGTGGCAACCTTATCAACCAACTTTAGAAGAAAAAGAGTGTTTGTAATGGGTCAAAAGTTGATGGCGTCTTTAGGGTCTAAACCTGCTTTTTTTAAGAGGGGGGTGACTGCCACTATTTTGATGGCCTATGGAACAGTGCAGTGCCTAAAAGAGGCGTTTACGAATCTACATAGAAATGGTGCAAAAATGCCCAAGTGGTCCAGGATTATTTTTGAAGGGATGAGATCCCCCGGACAGCTGGACGGGTTCATGGTTCTCATAATATCTTCAATCTGGGTGACTGTAATTTCTGGGAATTTAAAACCTGTGTGAGTTGGTTTGAGCTCTTCCTTTTTGCGTGTTGTATAGTCGATTCCATGGTTTGTTTCTACATTATCTGAGATGGAGGGATTTATACCTGGAGTTTGGTTCTGTAACTCTCTCCGAGTTTTATCTTGAGCACATAGCAGTTTATTAGAAAAGGCTTTCTGTGTTCTAACACAATCTTCTTCTGTAGGTATAATCGTGTGATTATAGTTAGTTTCTCCCAGGACCTGAAGAGACGAAATAGCTCCTTTGTGTCATTGTCTGCTGATTCAATTTGATCGTTATAATAGGTCCGCTTGGCTTCCATGATTGTTTCTTTATATGCTTTCTCATGTAGTTTCCAGGCGGCCTTATTATTTGAGTTTTGGTCTTTAAGCCAGGTACGCTCTGCACATCTTTTAGTAGCCTTTATTTTGGTTAGCTCTGGTATTAATCTTCATCCCCATCATCTCATGGGTGCTGCTACTCATCTTAAAGTGCTGTTTTGGTCCTGCAAGAGTCCATCTTGATATTTGACGAGATAGGCGATGAAAGATTGGAACAATCAATTTTTGCCTTCTGAGGGCGATAGTTTCCTGACATGCTGGGGTAGCCCTGTTTCATTTCTTTTTCTGGCCCGGGTGAGTGCAGTGTTAAGAAAATTCCAGGCCGGAACCAGATCACACTGGCACCACCCCACCATTCCAGACCAGCTGCTCTGGTGAGGCGCTGAGCCATCTGCAAATACAATGATTAATACGGTAGATGGGCTACACCCCGAGTCCTTGGGTAACTAATGGACACACACACCAGAGTGAATTTTTATAGGAATCCCAACAGGGACGCCTCTTTATTAAAACACCCTAGTGTGCAGTAGGGACCCCAGCCGGCCCATAGGATTGGGGGTTTCCCAAACAACAATTTAAATGAGTAGCAGCAGCCTTGAGATGATGGGGATGAAGATTAATACTCTCGCATCAAATCAATAATGACAACTCAATAGTTTGGCAAAGGGAGTCCGTTTAATGACCAGTACAAAAAACGGGGAGTTTATGAATATCAGCAATAGCTCGATCTTCCTCCTCGCTTCAACTCCAATTAATTTCAGAAAAAACATAGTATGTATACCAAAATCTCATCACTACTGACGTGTAACTTTCAAAACATAGCATGCAACTTGATTGGGGTTCTGGGAAGGTAACTTTAATATAGGCACTATATCTGTATATGGTAACAGGGAGAGGGAATTGGATAAACAATGTAAGGTGGGGCAACTAAGCCCTTCCTTCAAAATGGCTACTGTAAACGTCACTAAAAGTACAACGTCTCATTGGTTCTACTAACTATAGGACCCTAGATTACATGGTCCACTATGATCGGGTTGGCATCAACCCCACTCATACTTTTCGACGTGCTTAGCAGCGTGCTAAATAGCCGGCCAGGTGCAGGGAGTTCGTCTGCACCCACAGCTTCCCTCCAATTATTGCTACAATCAATCATCACTTCAGTGGTCATGTGTCAATTATTTCTTTGTGGTTGGCCTTGAGTCTGCTTCTTGGTTTGGGAAAGTTAAGGCGTCTGTGCATGGCCAAGGTCCATGCGTAGGTGTGAAAGGTTCATCCCTTCTTGCTGGTCTGGTCACGTGATTCCAACACTGTGAAATCGTCTTATTCTTCTTGCAATTTTGTGTATTTGATTTAATTCTGCCAGTCGGCTGCCATCTGTGACTTATCTTGACCTTTCTGAATAGGATGCTGTGTTCTTCTTCTCATTAATTGTATCCACTGTTGGGCTATTTCAGCCGATACGACCTTGGCTTGTTGGCATGGTTACCCTCGTCTGAGTTTCTCTCTGTCTTTAATTATCGATTTGTTTGCTGCAAAACTCTCCTCTTGAGACCTATAGTAACCTTTGGTTGATTCTGCTCTTGTGCAAAGTGGAAGTATACTTATATAAATTGCTCCTTGAGGTAGATATATGTGTAGGTGGCGCTTGTCGCAATCTATCTTACTACTAAGCATAAGCAAGCCTCATGATTTCTGTGCTTCTTGCGGTTACTTTGCATATGTACACGTTTAAACTAACTGAATATCTTCATTGTGCATGTGGCATAATTTCTGACATCTTGACATCACTTATTTCACTTTAGGCTCAGGATGTCACTTATCCATGGTGTTTTATCTCTTTTCATCATTCACAGGTCATCATATCTTCTATATGTGAGTCAGTCTGGGTTCTTATGACATCATCATTCGTCTTCCTTCAGCATCTTTTTAGCTTCTTCGGGTATTACATTCTGACAATCGCCATTCTGTCTCATTTGTCGATATGGTTTTCTCAATGGGTACCGTACTGTCCAGGTTTTCTTAGGTGTCGGTATTTCAACAGGTGCTGTTCTTCTAGTAGGTACTGGACAGAGCCCAACTGTAGCTCTCTGCTGGTTTATTTGTTCATGATACGTCACATATTTCGGCGTGAATGTTCGTGGTACTTCAAAATGGGCAGTTGGGAGTGTGAATCGAGTTTGGCACGTCCTCTACACTAGCATTTAAAACTTTACCCTAGGATTTCCTTGGCGTGAGCTCCATCAAAGCAGGGACATCCCTTCCTTGGAGGGGTTCCAGGGACCCTCAGGATGAACTTGCTGCAACCAATCCCCTTCCTAACCTCAGGTACCACCACATGGAGTGTGAGGCCATAGGATGGCCTTTGTGAGAGATTTCATCTTACTAGGCGACCTCAAGCAGGCCGCCAACCTATCACTCTACCGCACACCAGAGTACCTCCCCTGTAGTCCCCATTAAAACCAATAGCCATTTATATAACTTCCTATTTCTACTTAACAGTTACCCTACTTAAAATTTCCCTAATACCCCAACTCTCTACTTCCCCCTACTTAGCATTTAAGCTACATACCATGAATTACACGAATATATACATATAACTCCTCACACATATATACATATACTCACAACATATATACAACATAAAACGCTATGTCACAATGGGGTGACTGTTGCAGTCAGTCGCCCCTACACACTACCTTGAGGTCTGTCTTTGGGCGCTGGCTGTGGATGGGTGTGTGCGGAGCTGCTCCCGATGTTAATGCTGCTGATGTGCTTTAGATGACTGGGCCTGGCCCCACATATGATGTCTGGGGCCTGACCCCTGCTCTTCCTTCAGGGTGGCTCCATTCACCCTTGGGGCACCACACTCACCATGCATCCCGCCACAAAAATTGTTCTAGGCAGCTCCCTGCGTGCATGGGGGTCCGCCCAACATCACTGCTATGCTCCCGCAGTATTAATAATATTCAGGGTGGGCCCTGCTGGCTGGAGGCCCATCCGATGTCACTGCTGGGAACCGGGCACATCTGGGTATTGGCACTCCCCATAGCAGGGGAGCGCCCTATGTGTTTTAAGCCCTCCTGGCGGCTGAATCAAAATTAAGGGCTACGCCCTGTCAGGTGGCCCACCAGAACTCCACAGGCCACACCTGACAGATGTGGCCCAGGTGGAGTTAGCTGTGTGGGAGCTCCCCATGTTGCATCTGAGTGCTCGGCTGCATCTGACACATGCAGCCCAGCCAATGTCAAGACTTTTGGGGACTCCAGGCACTGTTGATGCTGTCACTGCTGCCTGCCACCGCCTACTGCCAGCCCTTTAAAGACTTTAGGGGTCTCCACACACCCCTTGCTGCTGCTGTGACAAAAGACATCACAAAAGAGTGCAGGAAGAGAGACGATCAAGCGAGCAGCAGTCAGAGACATTGAGACAGCCATGGTCAGCTTGTCTTGCAAGTAAGGTCCTTTATAATTTGTTTTTAATACAGTGCACTGTATAGACTTGTATATATTTTTTAAACGCTCCTTTATATGTTTAATATTTGAAGGACTCTTTTATATTTTTTGTGTTTTACTTTTGTTATCACAGCTGCTTAGGAGTAACTTAAGTTGTATATAGTGTCTTGTTTAGTTTAGTTTATTTGCTTGTATAGCGCAATGAACCCTGAGGTAACTAGGCGTTTGACTTGAGATTGTTACAGACATTGTATATAGACACAAATGCAGGTGTAATTAGAAATAATATACAGATACAGAGAATTTACAATGATGATAGCACAGGATTACAGAGTTTGTAGGTAGGGCAGGGAATAATTTACAAACGTAAGGAATTTACAATGTTAAAAGCAGCGGAGTACTGTTATAAACAATTTACAAAATATACAGGATGTACATGGTCACAGTACTAGGTGACTGGTGTTTTACGTAGCTGGGATCATGGAGGAAAGCCAGGTTTTGACTTTGAAGCGGAAGGCTGGGAAGGAATGTTCGTCTCTAAGCGCTGGGGGCATGGAGTTCCATGTTTTAGCAGCCAGGACTGGGAAGCTGGCTCCACCTGAGTTTTGGAGTCTGTATTTGGGAATGCTGAGGCAGTGGGCATAGTTGGTTTTGATAAGTCTGATGGTAGACTTTTTGCAGAATTTATCGGCCAAGTATTTGGGAGCAGTGTTGGTGAGACATTTGTGTGTAATCATGAGAGTTCTGATGGTAATTCTGTCTTTTATAGGGAGTCATTTGACATTCTGTCTGGCTTGGGAGATATGGTCAGAGCGTGGAATGTTTAGGGCTGCGCGGAGGGCATTATTTTGCAGAATTTTAAGTCTGTGGAGGTTTCGCTTGTGCCCAGGTAGAGGGAATTACAATAGTCTAATTTTGAGAGTATCAGCGCTCTGGCTAGTATAATACAACTCTGGGTGGATAAGAATGGTCTACAGGCAGTTATTAATTTTGCAGTGTAGGCCGAGGAGGATGCTGCAGCATTAACTTGTCTTGAAAATTAAAGCTCGAGGTAAACTCCCAGCGTTTTGTTATCTTTGGGGACCTTGATAAAGTTACCGTCGATGTTGAAGGACTTGTATTGTGGGTTGAGTGTATTGAGGCATTGTCTGGAGCCAATGAGTAGGAGCTTGGTTTTGTCATCGTTTAGACAAAGACCGTGCTTGGCCATCCAATCTTGTATTTTGCTGTAAATTTCATTTAGGCAAATTTAATTTTGTGTTTGCCCCTTTCATACAAAAACTCACAAAACCCTGCTGGTGTACCAGAAAAGTATATAAGTAAGATTTTACCAACTAAACGGAACCGTACACGAGCATTCCTTTTGTCCGCCTTTCCTTTTGTTACAGTTACTCCAACCTTGTGCTCTCGCCTTAGGGGTATTTGGGAATTCTGCCTTAACTTGGTATAAAGCGCTATATAAATAAATAAATCAATCAAATCAATCAACTTCCTACCACTCCCTACCCTCACCACCTTCATAGCGAGGTTCATAGTGCTGGCCTTGCAATAGAGTTTATTCTGCTTGGAGAGTGTATTATAAATATATGTAATGTAAGCTGAAGACAGCCTCGAAGAGGTCATTGTGGACTCTGGTAGACTGTGATGGGGTGAATATGAGGGAACGGAACACCCATGTCCATGGGGTTGGCACAGACCAATCAACTCTCAGTTACAAATCGGGTCTTGAGTGACAAGGGGTCTCACCTCAATACAGGAATGCGTGATAGTCCAGTAAGGTAGACTCACCACTGCTGAGGTATGAGTATCTACTATTGAAGACTGAGCTGTTTTACCTCTTAAAGACAAGAGGGTATCCCCTATGGAAGCCTGTCCGCTTCTATATTGTGAGGTTATGGGACCGCCCTTCCAAAGAGGTCTTACCTTTTTTGTGTAGGAGCTTGGGAAAGAGCCTCTACTGGATCTCCCATTTTTGCTACATGCACGTGAAGCATTTGGGGCAGATTTTGGTTCATCTGTTTTGTCCTCTTTGATGAAGGACTGCAAGTGTCCCATGATGGGTAATGCGTACGGTTGAAGGTTCGACCTAGTGGTGTTGCCTGACCGTGATGCGGCGGTGATGTAGGATGGTAGGCAAGTAGATCCTGTTAAGTACAGTCTTAGTCCTGCAGGACCTATCAGAATGGCAGTTTGGGAACATCCTTGGTGTTGTGGCATATTATGACTGTCATGGACCTTAAACCAAAGGTTAGTGATGGGTATCAAAGCAGTTCTTCAGGACGGCTTCCAGTGTCAGATCAAATGGGACCATCTGCTGTGAAGCTAATATCCATAGAGCTCAGAGAATACCTCCTGGTTTGGTGAGCCAAATTGTGGGGGTACCCTGAAAAAAAAAAAAAACTGGTTCTCTTAAATTGATGCATTTTCTAAACTCTTTCAGTAGTGGACGACTCAGCACTTCAGCCCTGAGAGGAGAGCACTGAGGGAAGGTGCATCACACAGGGCACAGTCGGGACAGAAATGATCATACCAAAAATAGTGTTGGCACAAGGCGTGCGGATCAGATTCTGTGTAGGCCTTCTCATGATGAGCACAGTGTTTAGGCTAGGCCCTGATCCTCAGATCATATATGTGAGGAAGGGAAGAAGAACAAACGGAATTTAGCATGTGGAGAAACGTGCAGCCCTTCATTGATGCTCCTGCTTCGCAAGTGTGGAGAAAAGGACTGACAGCTGTGTCGGACACGGGTCGTCTATTCTGGAGATGCTGCACAAGCAGATGTGCTCAGAACTATTTATTTGAACAATTAAAGCTTCTTTGCATCACCCGCTGGTCCGGTGCCCATAGGGGACTAAATCCCACAAGCATGGCGGAAAGGAGCTGGGACATGGGAAGCACCTGTACATATGACAGAAAAACCCGGCACATTGTGTGATTAACTGGACACTTGATGACATTACCTGGCATGATGTGCTAGAGTCTATGCATTTGATGACACTATCTGGCCATTTAATATTAGTACACAGGTCCAGATGCAGTGGTGGCCGGTGACTTTGTGAAAGGGTGGGGCATAAAATGGTAAAGCCTGCGCATTGAGCGAGCCCAAACCCCATAAGGTGGGTTTGGGGACATTCCGCATTCCCTCCCAAGAAGATTGTGGAAGAAATGGGGTCCAAACTTTGCTAGTCAGTGGACCATTTCACACAAACATTGCAGAAAAAGTTAAAACTAATTGAAAACCTCTTAGCTTGCATTCCTCGGCGCTATTCATGTAGGAACACCTCACATAGCGTGTGGACGCTAAGCACTTCCTCAGTAACCCACAGCAACAGAATGATAGTATTGTGCCAGTGTCATGCTCATTAAAAACCTCAGATAATGTAGCAGTGCAGATGTAAACGATCAAGTGCATAGAGGGGGCGGGTGGGTGTGTGTGCGTGAAATAAATCCAACTCAGTCCGCTTAAAGGCTGAGAGACTTCATGTTCGTGTTTCATTATAGACAGGACATTTTACAACCTGACCCTCTGCACCAAATCCTGTTCACACGCACACAGCATTGATGGAAAAATGCTAAAAAGGAAAAGTTGCAGTTGACTTGCAAGCACTGGTATCCACGCGTGAATGCGTGGTGCGCAGTGCTTTTAGTTTTGTGCGTGCTGCAACCTCAGTACTGTTTTTTATTTTGTGCAACATACACTTTTTGTGACAGCTGGCTCCTTTCTGCAATCTACCCAAAGCTCATTTAATGTGCAAATGCCAAGTCCCATTTGTGCTCTCCCAGAAGAAGCACTGCCGCAAAGTCCCCAAGTAACCTTCCTGGACAAATGGGCGATCTGTTGGCCTGCAATGGCGAGGCTGAGTTTTCGTCATCTCCCCCACTTGCTTTGAATGAAACATATTGCTTTGTAAATGGGCCATTCTGTACACAGCGTTTACGTTCTCCCCAAAACCCATTTTCGTCCTCACAAACCCTCCTGGCCTCCCCAGGAATCCCAGTGTGGATGTGATGGTCACTTCCACCAACCTTTTCACAGAATAGCATTTGCACATCCATACTTATAAAGAAAAAAAGTGAAAATACAAGTCCCAGTACACCACCGGGTGCTGTTGGTAAACAGCGGCAAACTAAAGGAATGACGCTGCACACAACCACCCACCTCGCACTGGCAGGAATTTATATGCAACTGTGACTCTGTGAGATATATGTTTCATTACATATATATATGAACCTGCATTGCAGTTTATATCACGACATGGTGAATCCATTGTCCCTATAGGGATTGTCACATCGTGATAGGGTGGGCTCTGCGCCCTGTTGGGGATTGGTCCTAAACCCCCTCGCAATGCCCGTAAGCCCCCGGCAAGCACAGACTCGCACAACACACGTCTGTACTGCTCCGGCTTCCCGGTCGCACTGCCTCGTCCGGGAACGCCCCTTTTATTTATACTGCATGCAGCGGCGTGCAACGTCATGCCGCCACGTGCACGTCCCTTCAAGGGGCAGCGCCACAGTCCTCCTTTTTCGGGAGGACAACAAGAAATAAATACTTTAATTCTACACACTGCAAGTCAAAACTATAACAACACAATACTTGAAAACAGTTTCCCCACACACCCCTTTATTAGTATCCACCCGGGTTCCCTTACTTAACAATCCCCGGACTCAGGTTGATCAGATAAGTGTCCCAGCACATAGTCGCTGAGGTAAGTGGGTTTCCTTCGCCCAGCCCTCTGGGGCTATCTCCCGCTTACCTCCGGCACGGGTGTTCCATCCACAAGCATTCCCCGGGCAGGGGACTCAGGTGTGCCAGAGTGGCCTCCTCCGTCGTCAGGCACCTCCCTTAAGTCCGGCTCTGGGGGAGGGTAATTTCTCGGGTCTCCTAGCTTCTTGAAGAAGCTCACATTGCGGGTAACAGGCAGACCTTCTGTCCGAGGTGGTCACCATGGACCCTTTTACTTCCACAACGTCCAATGGCTCTGGCTCGTATGGAAGGGAGAGCTTTCCATGGGGGTGTCTGTTCCGGATGAGGACTATGTCGCCTGGCTCCAGCCGCTGCGGGCGGAGCCCCCTTCTGATGTTTTCCTGCTCAATCCTCATTCGCCGGTCCACCTCTACCTGTTGGTTATCAATTACCCCCGGCTCCTTCTCCCCCACCTCGGGCAGAAACCCCCGAGGGCAGCGCTTTGAATAGAGCCTCGGCCGGGGCCACCCCCGTGGAAGCATGGGGGGAGGTGCGGTACACAGAAACTGATTTAGAGCTCTCTGGAGGGACTGTCCCTGTCCTTGGGCAATTCTGAAGGTCTTGTTCAGTGTCCTCATTAGCCTTTCGGCTTCTCCGTTTGCCCTTGGCCACAAGGGGGTGATCTTCCGGTGCTGTACCCCGCAGTTCTCCATCAGTTCCGAGAACCGTTAGCTCTGGAATGGTGCCCCGTTGTCAGAGCACAGCGTGTGGGGGAACCCATGGGCCGCAAACACCTTCTCCAAGGCCACCATCACGTGTTCGAAGGCCACCGACTCCACGAATTCCACCTCTCGGTACCTCGAGTATTCATCGACGATCACCAGGAAGTGGGTGCCCATTGTTGTCGATCCAAAGTCTGCATGGACCACCTCCCAGGGTCGCGTCCCTCGAGGCATCACCTCTATGGCCAGTTCTCGCTGCAGAGGAGATGCCACCTGACACCAGACGCAGGCCACCCAAAGTCATCCACCTTCCGCTCTAGCTCAGGGAACCAAACCTTCAGCCATAGCCTGGCCTTGGTCTTTGCCGCGCCCTGGTGTCCCTGGTGGGCAAGGGTAATCACGTCCTTCACCTTGGACTGGGGAACAACTATCCGGTCCCCTCTGAGCAGCCGGCCGGACGCCGAGAATGATAGTTCCTCCCTGACCTTCCACAGCTGCTCCAGTCCTGTCTTGGCCTCTTAAGTACGCCCCGCCAGGGACTCCAGCACCGACTTCCGGGAGCCCTGCTGCAGGGAGTGTCTCAGGATTTGGAAGCACTCCTCTCCTGCTGCTGCTGCCTCGAGTTCCCCCAGGGGCATTGCATTGGGCGTGGCAGTCTCAACCACCATTCGGACATGATCATCGGCTTCTTCAGCACACGTGTCATAGTCCACTCCCCCACGTGCACCTGGGTGTCGAGAGAGATAGTCTGCAGCGTTGTTTGCCCCCGGTCGATACACGAAGGTGACCCCGTACTCCAGGAGAGCGAGCATCCACTGCTCGATCCTCGCCGGTGGCTTGGATGATGACCCCACCAGAATGGGGAGCAAAGGCTTATGGTCCGTCACGACCGTCACCGGACGTCCCAGGACATATAGCCTGAAGTGCCTGCAGCCCCAGAGCACCGCCAGCGCCTCGCGCTCAATCTGCGAATACCTCTGTTCCGTCTCAGACAGCGCCTTGCTGGCGTAGGCCACCGGGCGGACACCCCTGTAACAATTTATCTGAGTTAGCACGGTGCCCAGGCCAAATGGGCTGGCGTCCACGATGATCTCCGATGGTAGAGCAGGGTCAAAGAATGCCATGGTGTCCTCAGCCGCCAGCACACCCTTGATGTCCTCGAACGGCGCCTGCTCAAGCTGGCGCCAGTGCCAGGTGGATTCTTTCTTTGTCAGGGCCCGGAGGGGTTCAGATCTCGAGGCAAGATTTTGAATAAACCGTCCACAGTAAGTGACCATGCCGAGGAAGCTCCTCATATCGGACACCGACTTGGGTTGCTGTGCCTTTTTGATGTCCTGGACCTTCTTGGGATTCAGTGACACACCCCCCTCCTTGAAAACAAAACTGAAGAACTCGATGGACGGGCGCAGGAACTCACATTTTTCCCTGTGAAGAGTGAGGCCCAGCGACTGCAGTCTTTCGAAAGTCTTTGCCAGCCTCCGCAGGTGGTCCACCTCAGTCCTAGCAAACACCAAGATATCATCAGTAATGTTTAAAACGCCCTCTAGGTCTGCGAGGGCACCCCGGATGATATTCTGAAAAACCTCTGCCGCCGAGGACACGCCAAAGCTAAGTCTTTTATAGCAGTAGAGTCCCCGGTGGGTGGTGAACGTGGTGATGTACCTTGATTCAGGGTGCAGGACCACCTGATGGTAGCCTGCCCGGAGGTCCAGCTTGGAAAAGAAACGAGCACCCTGCACCTCCGCAATGATGTCATCAATAGTTGGGGTAAGGTGCCTCTCCCTTTTGATGGCTTTGTTGGGCAGCCTCCTATCGACACAAATGTGGACAGAGTCTGGTTGCTTGGGTTTACTCGCCACAACAATCGGGGACACCCAGGGGGTCGGACCCTCCAACTTCTCGATTATGTTGAGGTTAACAAGATTGTCCAGCTCCTTGTCCACCTGCCTATGAAGGTGAAAGGGTACCCTGCGATGTTTTAGGGCAATGGGCTGTACGGACTCATCTATATGTAACCTCACTGGGTCACCGGCCATCTGTCCAATGCCATTGAAAAAGGGCGGCATACTTAGCAAGCAGGTCGTTAATGTCCTCCAGGTACACTGAATAAGCAAAGCTGACGATGCAGAGGGCCTCGGCCACTGCACAGCTCAACAGGGTGTTCGTGCATACCTGCGTTACATAGAATCGTGCAGTGATCTGCGAGCCATCATGATCCACCTTCACCACGAAGGCACCATTCAGCGGGATCGGTTCCAGCTCCCCGAATGCAAAGATGCAAGCTTTCGGAGTGACTAGCTTGGGGGGCATGTCCATGAGGTCGTAATGCCCACGGGCCATCACATTCACTGATGCTCCCGTGTCTACTAGGACAGGGACTGGTGACTTATTGACCTTCACCACACACCTCGGCTGTCTCCTGCTCTTCCCTTTTAGGGCCCCCACACTGGAGATGAAGAAAATGTTCTCTTCCTCCTCTTCGTCTGCCTCCTCTACCGGGGCCTCCTCCTCGCTCTGGTCCACCTGGGCAACATTCGGTGGGCGATTCTGGCGCAGGAACCCAGACCGGGCCGGGCCTCTCGTCACCATCACGGGCAGGGCTGCCTTGCACACCCGAGAAAAATGATCGGGCAGCCCACACCTACCACATGTCCTTCCAGCCGCTGGGCACTCAGTCGGGTGGGGAAGGTCGTACCCACACTTCTGGCAAGATTTGCCAGCTCTCCCAGCTCTGTCACGGGGTCCAGCACCAGGTCTTCTGATGTCTCTTCCACCGCGCCACATGGCACACACCTCTTCCATCTTGACTGAGCGGGACCCAGCCTCCATCCTAGCTGCCTGAGCCTCAGACACCTCGTGGCACCGCCCCAGCTCGAGGATGTGGGGCAGTGTGGTGCACGGCTCTCTTAGGACATGTCTTCTGAGTTTGCCCTAGGAGCACGCCTGGATGAGCATTGTTCTTATCATGTCCTCTGCATTGCCCCATGCACATGCCAGCGACAGGCGGCTTAGGCGTCCATAAAAGGTGTCCAAAGTCTCATCCTCCTTTTGCTTTGCAGATAGCATCACAAAACACTCATAGTCCGAGTTGTCAAGGGGCAGAAAATGAGCCTGGAGTGCTGCCTTTGTGGTGGTGCATAGGACCCATCCCCTGGTGGAAGCGACTCAAATATCTCCTAGACCGAAGGTCCCGCCGAGTACAACATGGTTGCCAGCATGCTGTCACCATCCGTCACCTATGCGGCCCTATAGTACATATCGAGGCGGTCCACCCACCTCTTCCATCTGGGCCCTAAGCTGGATGGCGGGCCCGTTAGGTCACATTCCGGGATGGGCTGCAGGGCCGCATGGGCTCGTGCCTGGGCCATGACAGGATGTCCTGGCTGAGCAGCCGGTTGCACCACTGGCGGCGCCTGGGGTATTGGAACCTGACCTCCTGCTTGCACCTGAGGAGGCTGTTGTAGAGCTGCTGGTCGTCCGCCGTCCTGAGGTGGCTGCTGTGGAGCTGCTGGTTGTCCGCCGTCCTGGGGAGGTTGCTGTTGGGCAACTGCTAGCCCACCGTCCTGAGGTGGCTGCTGTTGCACTGCTGGCAGGTCACCGTCTTCATCACTAGTCCCACTCATGGGCGTGAGCGCACAGGCACTCCCAGCGTGGAGTTTGGGGGCCGCAACTCAACTCCCACTACCATAGCACAGTCCAGACACACACACCCAGGCAAAAGAAATGTCCACCCTGGGAGCGAGGGAGACGATGGTAGAGTGTCCCCCTTCACAAACAGCCTCATACACAGCCACAGAAGCTGGATATGATGATGAACAGGTTGAAGATAAAGGAGTCTTTACAGCTGCAGCAGCCCTTCCTGATGATGAGGATGAAAAAGAATGAGATCCCCACCCTGATGATGAAGAGGATGATGAAGAGTTCGCTCCTCAGCTGCTGCAGCACCTTGTAGGCACAGGATTTTCAAAAATTGAGTCAAGTAGAATTAGGGCTATGCAGGCCCAGCCAGTATACCCCTTCTCCTCACTTGCACTCGACGTAGGAGGCCCAAAATTGAAGAAAAATTCAAAAATTGGGCATAGGCATGCAGGTATGACTGCCTGCTAGTAGGGTGTCCAAAACTTAGGCCTGGATGCCACTCACCGCTCAAACCGGAGTCCGGTGAAGTTCCACGGCCGAAATTCAAAATGGGCGCCAGCCGCGTGGTCGATGCAGTGCCTACGGCGTGAAACAAAACGAAATCACAATTCCGCTTCAGGAAAAAATGGATCGTTCTATCACCGCCGGGCCCAGGCATCATCCCCACTTGTCGCCACTGTTGGGGGTTGGTCCTAAAGCGAAAGCCCCTGGCAAGCACAGACTCACACAACACACGTCTGTACTGCTCGGGCTTCCCGGTCGCACTGCTGCGGCCTGGAACGCCCCTTTCATTTATACTGCACGCGGCGGCGTGCAACGGCACGCCGCCGCGTCGACGTCCCTTCAACGGGCAGCGCCACACGCCCTACCGCATCGTTGTGTGGGATGGCCCACGTTTGGACCGGAACACTAGGAGAAGTGACGCTGGGATAGGGAGGGGGCGGGACGAGGGTTGAGGGAAAAGGGTTTCACTTTGTATCCAGTGTAGAATAAAGAAGGTTCTATTGTACTGGCCGTGGTGCCTCGTAATGCCTGTGCTGTCTTGATTCACCCCAAATTGAACTGACAACTAATTATATAAATCATGTGAAAGTCTAGCAGCTATGGTGCATGTTGGTGTTAATATAAATATTTCATTGGGCACCTCTAGGCAAAAAACACACGGCCTGAGTGATTGCCCCAGAGATGACAGGACCTTAACTCTGCTGACTGAAGCTAGCTGCTGCCAGTCTGGACACTGCCACTGGAAGGGTTTCTTAAGTCCTAAATTATAAGCCTAATAGATGCGACTTTTAAAACAATAGCATATGCTCCTTGGCATAAGTGGCAATTCTGTCACACCATGAAGTGCGACACCTGTAGCCACCACTGTCTTTCTAACGAGCAACACTGGGGCTTGTAGTTTGGTCAATCCCTTTGTAAATGTGGATTTACAAACCCCAGCATACAAAGTGCTGTGCACTAAAACCAGTACTGCTTAAGGTGACAAACAGGACAAGGACATAACAAGCCGTCCCATGCTTGAATCCCATCAGGGATAACTAACTCAGCCTTTCATCAGTCGAAGGATGACATTTAAAGTGACCCTGAGCTGGGTGATAATAACAATCGCTATTGCACTGCTTAGAAGAGTGAGGAACCTGACACCGACATTACATAACATCGAGATAATAAACACTTTGTTTCAAGATGTTTCCGTTTGAAAAGAGCCTTGAGAAGAAAGGACTTCTCTGAGTGGCGCTGAATAAAGACTTCTACAGAATATGCATGTTCTATCTTCCCAGAAGGTGCACTCGAGTCTAAAATGCAGGTCAAAATGACTAAATGAATCAACCTGGTGCTAAAAAAAAAAAGGAAAACATCACAATTTTACACTGCCCATGTGCCCCCAGTTTTGGGGCATAACTTCTCTGAAAATGTCATTGCCAACATTTATGCCACCAAGCAAATATTTTAAGCACGCTTTTCTGTACTTTTTATGGATAATCACTGCAGTGCTGTAAAAGTGCCCGAGTCCTGTTAAGCGGAAAAGAGAAATTGGTGATGTTTAAAATACGTCACTGTAATGTAGGAACACAGGCCCCCTACTAGCAGCATCCGAATGAAATGAAAAATACTCTTATTAAGAAAATAAAGCGGTTGATATATAAATGATGCATATATTTGACTGTGCCATGGGGGGCTTTGTTGTATGAAAACTTGAAACACGCTTTTAGGGCTGCTTCTACAAAAGGCCACCGTGCAGAGCACTAGCCCTTGGATCTCGGGTTTGAGGAGTTCTCTTCTGCCCCACCTCTGGCTTACCTGAATCCATGCTGCCCATCCTTTCTCTATACTGAGAGTACGTGGGCAAGATCATGTCAGCAGGTGCACAAACCGACCAGTCTGCCACCAGTTAGACCAGATGTGGTTTTAGCAATTACATTGTATCTATTGCTGAAACACATCTGTTCATAAATTCAGCAGGCCAGCAGCAGTATATCATGGGGTCACAGTGGGCTGTGAGGCCTAAAATCATGGACCGGCCTCCTGTCACTACAGCAACTTTCACAAGGGTTCTTCAAGTGCTCAGCACACAGACCTCCAGCACCTACCTCACCACGCTCCCCATCTTTCCAGGCCACATCTGACTGAGGTCTCATGCCCGATCTTCTCTGCTGGTGGTTCTGATCAATCACTACAGCAACTGTGTTCTGCTCAAGTGGCCGGCCCTGGCAGTGGCTCCTCCTCTGTGAATGCTGCACGTGCTGCCCAGACCAGGCCCAGATACAAACACAGTTAAGGTGTGTCGCTAGCAGTAGCCTGGTCCCCACATAGCACAGATTCAATTTCCAGTGGCTCAAAATAACAGCCAATGGATATAAAATATGTGAATGACTGACAGCAGATCCTGGCTTCAGATTTGCCAAGTCTGCTGACAGTCATACAGGGGACAAGAGACAGTGTTGCGCTATTTGCACCAGCTTCTCGTTCACCAGGCACCCAATGGGGCCTGGCTTCTGACACTGTGTCAGCTTCTAGTAGGAAAGGCTTTTCAGTATCTGGGCAGAGCCATTCGGGCTGCGTGCAGATAATAGAAAGAGCCTTCTTAAAATGGGGCAAGCCACATGCAAGGTACATGCTGCTTTTATTGACTGTGTACTTCCACATCACTCAGCCTCAATTCTGGCACTAACCACCACGCGCAATGCGGAAATATGTGATTTCACGAAACTGCCTGCCACTTCCTTGTTAGGTGAAAGAAGTAGTTATGAATATAAACTTACATCTTTCACCTAACACTGAGAACCTGAGAGGCAGCACCCCGCACCCTGCTCAACCATACGGGCAGCCTCTGAAGATGGAAGTACATTATCACAGGAAAACGCATGTAGGCCTTTGATGCTGGTAGCAGGGCTCCTTGGTATGTAATGTCAGCGAGTGGCCATACGTGGCTGTCTTCCACCCAGTCTCAAGAGCTTCTTCTGCTGTAGCCTTTCCCTTTCCCCCGCTCTTTCCGATTATGCTCCTTCTCCATGCGTTGATCAGCAAGGCGTTGATTAGCAAGCACTGCACCCAGTGGAGTAACTTTGCTGAAAAAGTTGGGGGGGACAGGCATGGGGTGTTGGGAGGGTGTATGGTGGCTCTTAGGGATCATTTCGGCCAAACTGTTCAAAAAAGTGTGGTTGAATGGTAGATTTAACTGAATTCGGTCAACACCATTAGTTTGAAGCCGAAGATACCGAACATGAAACGCTGGGGTTGCGGGGGTGGCCCCCGCTCCCCATGTTTGGTATTTTTGGCTTCGGCGGTTGCGGGGGTGTCCCCTGCTTCTTCGGCATTGGTGGCAGGGGACCCAACAAAAAGAAATAAGAAAAAGGGACCCTGCAGCGTCAGATCCAACCCGCGTTAGATGATGGATCTGACACTGCAGGGTATAGGAGAGGCGGCGGATGGAGAAAAGGTAAGGTGCAGAGGTTTATGAGTGTACTGGCGGTTTGGGGGGACATGGGTTTGGTTTTTTGTATCGAGGTAAAAACGTATTTGCAGCGAAAATTACTCCGGTCAATTCCGCTGTGATTTTGTACCTCGGTCAAACAACCTAAATCCCTGAGGGATAACACTATACTACTACACCACAAGAGTCCATTGCCAACGCTCTGTTATAACTTTCATAATAAGACTGGTGGCGTGTCTTTAAAATTCAATTGGGCCCCTACACATCTCCAGCCGGCCTGCCATGCACCCAGTGACACAACATAACATTAACAAACTTAATTCCAATAGAACATACAAACAATGCATTATTTATCATTCATTCAGACACAAAAGTCAACACACATATGCTTGCATACACTCTCACTCACATACAAATGCACCCAGCACTTCCACTGACATACACTGTGTGCACACAACATTTATATGCACATATACAGTAACACATGGAAACAGTGGCTGAATGTCCATTGAGCAGACCAGACTTTATCACCCCCTGACCCTGGACATTTTGGGCTAAATTGACTTGACCTAGCTGAACTATAAAGCCATGGCTGAAAGGAACAGATTCACTGGAATGTCAGCAATTCCCTTGATTTTTCCTTTCATTCAAAGGCAGAAGCCATCCGTTAATGCAGTGCAGTGGGTGACCAAGTATACTTGGTATCAATTTCTAAATGCCATATATCTCCAAACTTGGGTTCTGCACAGCACCTTATATGCGTACGTGCTGATAGATTTTTTCTACAAGATTCTGACAGATTGAAATTAAGGTATGTTTTCCTGTGTTCAAATTGCTCCAAGCAGTGGACGACCGAGCGGGAGAGGCAGGAGGAGGCAAGCTGCCCCCATGGCTCTTTTAAGAGCCAGATGGGAACATTTGTTATTGGGACACCTCTCCCGGAAGGCACCTCAAAGAGGGTGCCCAACAGCAAAGGTGACCCGCTGGCAGGACAATGTGTGCTGAGCAATTCCTGCTCAACATGACATTGGCCTGGCAGCAAGACATCTTACCTGTTCGAATGGTAGAGGTGTCCCGCTTCCAGGACAATGTCCCAAGGAGCTCCGAGCAGCAGAGGGTCCTCATGTTGCTCTGTATCAACCGAGCATTACAATGTGAGCCATTAGGCACTGATGGGAAGTAGGGGGTGACTATTAGCCGGGAATTTTGTCCCTTTAGAGATCTGAATGGAAGGGAGTGATCAGATGTGAGAAGGGTGCATAATGTTGCATGCTTTATGAAATAATGAATATGGCTTTAAAACCCAGGGGGGATTTGTTTTGCTCACTTTAATCTACATGATGCTATTTTGACTTTGCATGCAGAATGGAAAGAATAAAACTAAAGCCATACTCCCATTGCTCAACATATTTCTATGACAATGTATATAGTGTATGGTTAGTTTACTATGAAAGGCTAGTTTATTATGTAATGTGGTTTGCTTCCAAGGCATTGCTATAGATAATGAAAGCACATGAAATTTAAAGCAAACCCTTAATAAATATCTATATCAACTAAACCTGGAAAGATGTGCGCGGTCGCTTAAACTGTCCACATCCCAGTTTCACCATTTAACCAAGTGTGTGATCCTGAGCAAATCATTTAATCACATTGTGCCTTATCTGCAGCTCTGCAAGCGACTCTAATTCAATTCAAAGCTTATGTTAATGTATCATGGTATAATGATGGAAAAGCCTAATGACTATAGAGATGCTCCACATATAACAATAGTGCAATTTAGGTATTTTGCACCACAAAGTTATTTGTCACTTTGCTCATTTATGGCAACTTATTCTAAAGTCACTTCGATGGTGCCTCCAAGTATCAAAGACTGATGATGCGCCTTACAATATCCTTTTCCGTGAACCCACTTCTGTTAGTGCAATCCATATGATAATTAGGAAGCTTGCATGTATTTTGCCTCAGAGGGCTTGGACAGAGCTCTAATAGATGAGCTTCCTGCATCTGGAATGATTCTGCAGTTTTATTTTTGTTGTTGTGTGTTAAAATGCCATCTTCCACTAATCTTACCAAAAAAGTACAATGGGGCAATGGTGGGCGCCAATGAGATCATGTGGAATTCCACACATTGCATTTCGTTGCTCACTCCCCCTCCTTCGCCCCCCCCCCCACACTTCTGCAACACCCAGTTCAGCACCCTGGCTGCTGACTTTGAATCAGGCCAGCCGGGGTGAGGGACTGAGCCACGCAGGGCAATCCCGGCCCTGGATGTGTTGCAGCGCGGCTGCCAGGTATCTCTGCATTATGTAATGAGACAGCGCAAGCCTGGCTGCGCACCCCAGCCGGGCTTACGCTGTCCAATTACATAATTGATGATTGTGGCCCTCCTGCCCTCCCTCTAAAAGATGGGGGGACAAAAAGGCAACCACAGAACTTGGGGGGACAAAACCCTCTGTTCCCCCCTAATATTTACCAGCCTTGTTAGGGAGGATAGCTCAGCGCCAACTTGCTTGCTTTAGAAGCAAGACGACACGGAACAACACAGGTTCGATCCCCGGGTCCGCGCTTAGAAACTTGTGGGTATTAAGCGCGTTATAAATAACCTATCATAATCATATCATACCTCTAGACTCCTACTAAAAACACATCATTTCACTGCAGAAAAAAATACCTTTCTCAATGTTTGATTGCACTTGGATCATTAAATGTGTTTCACTTTAGTTTTTGTAAGCGGTAACGGTGGGATCATTAACAAAACAAATGAAAATAAAACAATCAGGTTGTGTAAATACTGAGTTTTCTAATTTTGAGAAACTTTTTTTTAACAGCAGAAACATATCAATGCCACGTCCTTAATTTTTTAACTATGCCTAACACCCCTTATTTTTTTTAAATGCATACGGAAATTGTCCGAAATTGAATGGAACCCTGCATTTACAGGTATATCTAATGTAAAAGAGACCCCACGTTAGAGCATCCATGTGTGTCTCCTTCTCCTGGACTCTTGGCGATGCCCTAAATCTCAACAGAAAGAAGAATGTTTTCTTATAAGGAAAGTTATAAGTGGGTGACAGCAGGTCAGGAGTCATTTTGTTTGCAGCTGCAATACTGGAAACAAAATCTACATTTATTTTTGCTACCACAGAACGTGTGTTGAGGTGGTCAGGAAAGGTCTCCCCGAGCACGAGGGGTTCATGCTGCATGTGCCATATTGATGACTGGGGGTGCGGCGATCTGAACGCGATGTTGCAATTGGCTATGTATCCAGTGTAGTTAATTATGGATGGGACATGTTACGTAGTGTTACTTTTTGTTTAGAACCGATATACATATATATGAGAGTTGTATGCACGCAGAAAGATAAAATGTTAAAACTGCCAAATGTAACTTGAACACGATTTACACATGGGGTGCACCGAACTATGTGGAACCTGGCAGACAGGGAGGTTTTAGTGTGCATGGGAAGAGGAGGCTTGGCCTGAACACCCACGGTAAAAGGAGGAATAATATTTATTAAACATGCACACTGGGGAATATACAAAGGAAGTTTATAAAAACCTGTATGTAGCAGGCTTTTTATGAATTATTTTGGACTTTGCAGCTATGAATTTGTGCGATCTATTTTAGGTAACTGGGAATTTCTGGTTATGTTGGCTTAGCGGTTGACTTATGAGAAACTGGTTCTGCTGAGTTTGAAGCAGAGGATGGGTAAATAAGTAACTTCAACCTTTGCGATGGTCAGCTCAGCTCAAGGAGCGGCCACAAGTTTTATGGTCTGATGTAATCTCTTGAATGCATGGGAGCTTTACAGAAGGTTTTCGCTACTTGTTTTTTACCAGCAGTAAAATATGGGGGGAATCAATGCTTGAGGCTAAAGTGATTGAAACCCAGGAGTTTCGATTGACTTTTCAGATGGGTTGTGTGCAATTAAATGGCAGTTATTTAGATTATAATGTTCCAATGGAGGCTAGGGAAACAGGGGGGATGAGATAGTTATCGCTAGTTCAAAGAAGAACTCAGCCTTCTTCATATCGCTTGAAATATTTATGTCTACCATGTGCAATTAAGAGTTAAGGTTAAAAGGGATTAGGCCAGTTATTACTAGTAATGAACTATGTATGCATACACATGTTTAACTAGTTGATGATGTCATGACCTACTAAGGACAAATCATACAAGGGGGTGTGTTCTACACATGAGCTGAAGATGGTAGTTAAGATAATGTCTACCAATGAGAGTCTAGGAATTGGAGAAAGATGGGTTTCTTTGAAGAGGTTTTGTCCAATCACATGTGGGGGGTGCATTGTAATAAAGTATCTAAGAGTGTTTAACTGCTGCAAAAATGTATATCAGATGTCAATTTATGTGGTTCATTGAGACTTGGGTTAGTTTGGCTCCACAACATCATCTAACTTCTCCCAGGACAATTGTTCAATAAACTTGCTTTACATACAAAACATGCACTCGTTCCTCAGGTGGTGAGCCTACTTGGGCTGAGGTAATTAGGTGTCCACCCCACACATGTTACTCTGCAGATAATTGTAATTCCCCTTCCCCATTTATGGAGAGACTGCTACCCAACTGGTTTAACTCCTCAATACAGGAGAGAGCATACAGTGTGGCCGAAAAACAGCTTTATTTTAAAATCACAAGAGGCACAGATCAATGCCCTGATATAAAATCATGACTGACTAGAAGCTGCTTGCAGTTCAGTAACACAAGGAAGGACATTCTTATCACTTGCCCTCACCATCAGCAGAAAAAAGTAGGTACCACACGCTTCCTAACTTTTTGGTTTCAATCATAGAGTAAGCTAACTCCATGAATGGCATTGGTGTGCTCTTTGACCCTGCACTGAAACAACAATCTGTGACAAAAAGCAGTGACTAGTGCAGGACAGTACCAAACAGAGAGCAAATGTGCCCTTGTGTATTATTTCCAAATAAGGAATAGCTATAGTCTTAGGCACAATGATCAATTCACAACTAGAGTAAGAACCAAATTACTAAAAACTGAAAAGGTCCAAAATGTAGCTCTGAGACTGACAAAGCGATCATGCCACATAAGTGACTCACAAGGACGTTCCTTTAGGGCAGAATGATCTTCATTCACAAATGTCTGTCTAACTGCTCTCCTCAAATGTCTGCTGGTAGATCACCAAATGTGTGCACCCAGAACACACCTCTCCCGAATCTCCACCATTTGCCTCAGAGGTTTATCAGCTGCTCCAAATGTTGTTTGCATAGTATACATTTTTCTAGTCATTCCGTGGGTTATAGAAAAAAAGTTCAGTGTCGAATGCAGTGAAATTGACCTTAGCTAATGCATAGTTGCATATGTTGGGCCGGTTCTCTAAACTTCAGTCAGTACAGAACTTTTCAGCTCGTCTTCTGCCTACACAAGGGGCTCTGCGCCACTCCTGCCCTTCGAACCTTGTTGTCTGGAAAATAGAAGAGTCCAAGGCCCTTTATGAATTTAGGCGAGAATAACCATCAACATTCCCAAAGAAATCCCACCCAACAATGTCGAGTTAAACTGTGCATTCTGGGATTTGACTTGGCAGGAACGGCAGCAAGCCCAAGCCAAGGTAGGGCTGAGCAACGCAAGGGCCTCTGTAAGGGCTTAAGGCAGTTACCGCCCAAGCCAGCACTGTAACATGGAGCGTAATGCTACGTGGTTGGGTGGAAGTAAAACTATTCTGAACACCAGCTCAATTTGCCATATGCTACAAGTGTTTTTTGTTCTAAAAGAAATTCCCTTTGAAGAATGGGAGTGCACCCTGCTGCAGCCGTTCTTCAAAAGCAACATCAGCTTGATTTAAGATGGCCGCCATCAGGCACAGACTGGCCTATAGGGCAACGCCCGAAAGTGCCAGCCCATGATTCCAATGGGGCAATTTTTCATCATATTGGTCCTGTTTTTTTGGCCAGGTGAGCCAGTTTCATAAGTTACGCTTGTTTTAACCAACGTTACTTAGCAAACATGTTTTTAAATGCTTTATTTGCAACACACTTTACCAAAAACTTCTCCTTGTCCGAAAATCAAACAATAAGTTCCGAAAAGTAAGTAATTGCAATTTGCAATTGTGGGCCAGTTTTTAATTGGTGCCCGTGCTGTTTTTTTTTTTTATCCCAGTACGAACCTGGCTGCCATAACAAATTAAACAGGGCTTGGGTGGTTGTCAAGGCATCCCAGGAAGAGGAGGGGAGGTGAGAATAAAAGGAGGGGCACGGACCAGCACATACCTCTAGAGAGGGAGTGGTGCGGAGGGGCTGACCGGGCATGTTGATGGTGGAAGGGGAAAGGAGCGAGAGCCTGCGCGAGCCTGGTGCATGGGGGAGCTGCACTCTGTTGTCCTGGAATGCAGGCTTCTTCCCAGTGGATACGGCTCATCATTCCACAATGTTGATTGGCTAGCAGCCTCGCGCCAGGTGTGCACAATAATAAAAGCAATTGTTTCTTCAATCCTTAACCACACAAAACAATATTAGAAATAATCCTTTGGTGAACCCCAAACGTTACTCGAGGCCATTTAATTCAATGGTTTGGGTGTCTTATTGAGGGCATACATATATTAGAAGTCTCTAGGGGTCATTACGAGTATCCCAACGGTACTTCTGGCGGGATACAGGGAAACTGACCCTATGTTGCCGGCGCCTGGTATCCAAGTATTACTGGGATATTCCAGGTCCTGGCACAGCGGTAAATCCCCATTCCAATCAGTCCCTAAGGACTCCATGGAGGGGTTTATTTGCATTTATTTGCCGGTGGGAGCCTGATGTTCCTCCACCAATTGGCTGGAGGAAAATCAGTGACCCCACCGGCAAACTTGTGTTTTGCCGGTCCAGTTAAATTGCTGTGCTGGAATTACCGGCAATTTTACCAGCAATTTTACCAGACCAGCAAACACGTAATGACTCCCTCTGGCTACCGTCTTCCCTGCTTAAGAGGATGTCTACAAGCACACAACATGAACCGCCCTTCTTCCACATAAAAGTGGGTACTAGAAGTAAGACGGCGTGGCGTGTTGCTAGACTGGAGGGCGATCTGGTGGCCAGGAGGTGCTTTGATGCTCACGTTCATAATTATCATCGAGCGACTGCTGCAGTTACCCCACTCACAGCATTGCAATATTGCTACTCAATTGCTTCAGCCCTCAGTGTCGCTTCTTTGTTGCAAGAAGCACCTAAAGTATTTTTATTATATTGTTTCCCCGGTTTAACAACTTCTTTCATTAAGTTTTGGCCTTGCATGTGGTGTAGCCATGTGTTTGTCAAAACATATTGTCATAACATCTGCAGAGATGGATGTTCATGATAAGCAGGAATCTTTCATCGTGGTCGAAGTACTCCTGTTTTGTCTTCTTCCGCAAACTTTGGAGCTATTCATTTAAGCATTTTTCGGTTGTACATGTGCCAGTTCTCAGAGCAGAGAATACACAAGGACATCTGGGTGGATTGGTTTTTACACTCGCCAGGAAAAGGCCCCTTTGCATGGACAATTAAAGCCCCGCAGAGCAGGTGCTTGATAATTTAGGGTTGCATAACTGCAACCCCTACTCCCGTAAACCAAGACAGGGCCTGCCTTCACAGAGACACAAATATACACCAATTCTTTATTGTAATCACTAAGGAGTCCCACAGTGGCATTGCACTGCAGCATGTCCATCCCACAGTCGCCATGTAAACAAACCTGCTGCACACCAGCCCTTAACATCTACACAGCTCATGTTTAGAAGCAGGTAAAACTGCTCTGTGTGTTAAGTGCTTGTTGCAAACGCTTTTGCTCAGAGTTCACGACACAGCAGGGCTGGCTCAGTTCTTCATTCTCCTGAGGTCGAGTAAATGATTGCTGTTAAATTTGATTTAGTTATTTGCCTGTGATATGCAGGGCTATGAAGAGGCAGGAATATGGTAGCAACACCCCTATACAAACAAATGTTTTATTGGTAGGGTTTAAGTTTTCCTACGATTTACCAGAAATGTTTCCCGCATTGCCTGAGTTAGAGGGGATTGTGTGTGAACACAGATCCCTTAAACTGTTTACACAGGCTTTTGAGTAACGCGAGTACATGTTGTCTTGGTATGTGTCGAACCATCTGAGCACAGCAACATTAGTATGGCGAGTGTAGAGGGGACATGGTGGAATTTGGGCTATTGCAAATTGGTTGGATATTATATAGTGCTTGTTTCCACAGATATAGATCTCTAACATATCAAACTCAAAAGGATGAATGGCTGAGAGTGAATGTCGCAGGAATGTTTCTTAGGACCTGTAGGTTGCAGAATGCTTGTTGAACTTGTCATTGCAAGATATCCTAAATAAAGCGTGCCTCTCTGTGATTTCGGCTACATTAAGGTCTGTGCCACTAATTACCCTCTTTGGGTACTGCTTGTGGGGGGTTCCCAGAAGTGGTTTCCTGGCTTACATCTCCCTGCCACTGTAGACTAGCAGCAGGACCCATCACATGGGGAAGCTTATAAATCTTCAGCCCAGATGGCAACAACCTTTCAGTAGCAAGACACTTCCTACCATCACCATAAGAGTAATTCCAGAATAATATTTTAATCTCTGCATAAATTAGATTATTCGTTTAGAACACTAGACCAGAAGTCCTACCCAGGGCAGCAGAGATTTACTCACAATGGCAGCCATCATGTCAGAAATCATCTCCGACAGGTATGTTGACAGTGGCAATGTTTTTTCATTCAATCCTTGGCTGCTTTACTCCTGACAGTGGGTGGTATCACACCTTTATTGGCTGAAGGGCAGAGAGGGGGTAAAATACAGGGTTGGAGTGGGGCATAAAATTGTCTCTGGCACCAATGAAAAAGTGGCCCACAGTTGCAAATGGCAATTCATTCCTTTTGTGACTGACTGCATAGTTTTTGATAAAATGTGATGCAAATTGTGGATTTAAAAAAAAATATGTATTTAATAACACTGGTCAAAACTACTAGCTGCATGGTGAAGTAACTCACCAAACTGGCCCACATGGGCCCAAAAAGTGGCTGACTTTCACCAAAAAAACTGGGCCACACTAGCATTTTGTGTTTTTGATTCGGGCATTACCCTATTGCCCTATAGTCCAATCCGAGCCTGGTAGCATAATGACATTGCCTGATGGGGAGGTGTCAAGAAACTGCTGGAGGGAGACACCACACCCAAGAAAGAGCTCAAAGGGAGGATGTGGGGGAAGTGTGCCATGACTTGTGAATGCTTAAAACCATTTCATTTTTACAAAGGACAAAACTACTGGCTACACCAATGCTTGTTGAACTTTGTGGAGGTTTCTGTGCTTTGCCAAAGGTGGTGAGAATCCTTGCTTTTCAACTACCTTCACTGGCACAATCTGGAGTCAACCACCTCTCCTGCTTATAAACAATCCATTACCTAACAATGAATCCAATACTCAATACTTCATTTGCCCCCCCGACCCCCAAACCACCCTAGGCGTACAAGGCCTTCCCACTAATTGCATTTCCCAATACCCTCAACTGACAACACAAGGGCCTGTGCAGGCATTACAAATAGGCAAGTTAGGCACTATGATAGGGGCTACGATGTAGTGGCAGTGGCGGAAAGAACAAGAAGAGCCGATGTCCATGCCAGGTGACAACCAGCATTTCACCATAACATGAGGTCAACACCCCGGAACAATACAGAGACCTCAAAACCCAGCCAAACTTTGGTATGGAAGGTGTGGGGTGCATTTAAAGGTCCCAAACAGAAGTCCCTTTCACCTGAATAGCAGGCATTTAAACCCTGCAACAAAAATGGCCCGGCTTTTACTTTTGTTTCATGTAAAGTTAAAGAGCCCCTTGTGGAAAGTGGCCTATCTGTTATTATCTATGGACAAGCAGAAGTTTGATTTACAAAAGAAGGATGAATCAAAGAATCTTGTAACATGGAAAACAGTATTTTCCAATATTGAAAGCAAAAAACGGCCTGCGCATGTTCTTGCAAATAAAAACGGCTTTTAAAAGCCACAATGGGAACAAGATATCACTGCTCACATAAAAATGTCAGGAAAGCAAAACATGATGTGTTGGTTGACTAAAGCAATGTATATTATGTTTCACCCACAAAGCTCCAGTGACATTTGAAGAGACACATAAGTCTTCAGGAAAAACCTGTTTCTGGCCGAGAGCAGAACTTCACAAAGGAAAACTCCACTTCCAGCTGGATGTCACGTATCCCATTTAATGACCCCGCAATCAAATTTGGTGCTGGCAAAAGCGTCAAAATTCAGTATGCTTCAGACCTGCTGACTATGAAAGCAAGGACTTCAAAATAAAGCCATCCGTGGCTGCAGCATGACTAAAATGTGCGAATCCTTGTTGCACACTAACTTCAAAAGAGACTCATAAAAGCCTTTGGTCGCAGGCTGACCCAGGGGAACATACGGCTGTGGGAGATGAAGCAGCCATCCAATTTGCTGAACAGGAACACCCACAATTAATTTAAAAGACTATTTTGATTTTAGGCATTTTGCACAGCAACCATACTGTGGATTGGGTTATTTTTATACCATTCTCCATGTAATTTGTAGGTGGTTTGGGGGATATAAAATGCATCTACCTGTGAATTTGGGAACTGTAATGGCCAGTTAGACTACGTTTCTTGTTGATCTGAACATGTTGCAAATGTGAGAGTTGGTGGAAAGGTGGAAAATGAAATTAGGGATATGCTTAATAACTTACATATTCATAACTGTGGTACATTTTATGAAAACAACAAAAATGTGACACATGGCTATGCTACATCATACAGATTTGGTGGTCAGTTTATTTAAATCCCCATGATCAAAAAAATATGTTTAATATGGCAGTTGCTAGTACAATTATGAAGTTGTGATACATAACACATTTTTGCGAAAAGTTGAAAGGAGAACAAAGGATGATGACAAATGGGAAAAGACAGACATTGCTCCAAATCCCTACACCAATCCTGTCTGGGGGCGGAGAGAGAGAGAGAGAGGGTAACTGTCCAATCCTAGCGACAGGGATTATTGCAGAATGCTACCCCTAGATTGTAAAATAGGTGATGTCATTTCTGCTATATAAGAGGGACTGCAATAGGAAAACCCGGGGAGACAATAGGAGGAGGATGGAGAAAAGGCTGCTGAAACCTACCATTTTTGAGAGTGGAGTGACCAGACCCCTGCCCTATCTTTCCAGAGTGTCCTGAGATGCAGCTGGCTTTCCTGAACCTTGAACAAAGGCTTGCTATGTAAGTAGCATTAACCCCAGCCCTGAATTGCATAATTGCATAAGCCCTTCATTCTTGTAGCATTGCATCCAATATTTCCCCATTGAAAACCAATTGGCAGTGCTTTTTAGTCATCTCCCCATTGAAGAAACCTTTGTTTGCCCGTGTAGTTCAGTCATCTCCCCATAGAAGAATCTTTTGTTTACCTACGTATGTTAGCATATCCCATTGAAAAACCCAGTTGTCTGTGTAAATCCTTAGCATTTTTGTAAGTAAATCAATGAATTCCCCCATTGAATTTCACGGGATCGGGATTGGTGGAATTCGAAACTAGCAATCTTTATCCCAGTGTTTTTGTTAATTGTTATAGTTATAAAGTGTTGCCGCCAAAAGGATTAATCCCATGGTGATCTGAGAAACAAATTTGTCCCGTGTTTAAATTGGGCCCTGGTAAACGAATTTCCATTTCCCACCGTATTTTTCTATCCTAACCCAAAATCGATTTCCCTGTTGTGAGCTAACCCCTTCCCCAGAGCCTAGCTGTCATTTGCAGCCTAAGTAAAAAAAGAAATTTCATTTGTAATTTCTTTTCCATTGAAATTAAGCTTAACATCCCAAAAAAGAATTTTCTGCTTCTGTTCCTCTTTCCCTATTGTGTGCTCAAAACTATTTTTCATTTGCATTCCCTTTTGCATTGCCCATGTGCTGCATATCCGGAAAATTGATTTTCTCCTTGTTTGCTGATTAGTATTCCCTAAAAGCTCTGCCTGTCTTTCTAAACATAAGCAAGCAAATTTCCTGTTTTCTATCTCTTTCCCCTAGCAGTTGTGAGAAAGAATTAAAAAACAAAATTCTTCCATTGGAACTCCAAAAACAGATTTTTCCCTGCTTTGCTGGCTCCCCATATTGTTTCTGTGGGCACCACACCAAAAACGATGTTTCCCCTGTATTCTTACTCCCTGCCACCGCCTTCCATTCAAAGGAATCAAGTCCAATTGATGTTTGGGGGGGTTTGAGTTGCAGGGGGAATGCTTAGCGCTAGTGCTGTCAGTGTGTGGTAAATTGTTATTTTCTGTTCTGCCATTAAGAAAGGAATTAACTGTGATAGTATAGCTTAACCTGGTTGTTTTGTAGAGATTATTGCATTTTGTGTTGCCATAACATTAGTGACTGCTGGAATTGGTTGATTTTCCATTTTCATTCAATAATAAATTAATAAATATCTTACTGATACACACCGGACTGGTTCCTAGTCCATTGTGACATGGGGTGTTTGTGGAGGTTGAGTATGAGACGGGTTGGGGGCCTACTCAAAAAGAATCTGTAGTATACCAAAAAAATAAAAAGCATTTTATTGTGCGCCACATTCATTGTAGGGGAAGGGGTTCCCTGGCTCGCGTGTGCCGTGTAATAAACCGTGACAAAGGGGGCTTCAGGGATGAATAGAGGGTTTAAATGTATGCCAGGAAAGTCTGTCTCCGTTACAGTAGGCCATGATGTCAACTAGGCTTGCCGCTTTTGCAGTTGGAGGGGCGGTGGGTGAGGAGGGAGGAACAGAAATGCTTCACTAGACACAGTGACAGCGAATGACCATTCAAGATGAGGATGCCACCCATCATGAGTGAGACAACTAGCATGGAAGCATCAGAGGCTGGCATGCCATCTCTACACAAGTAAAAGCTACAGGAGGAATGGAATTCGTCAAGTACTGTGGACTGGTGCAAGTTAGGCAATGCTTGAGGACTATGGTAGGGCAGCTGCATAAATAGCACAATATGGCAAAAGATGTCCAGGGGCCTGGTACAATCTTGGGGCTTTAGCATTGTATTATCTGGGGACACTGCATGGGACCATGGTGCCGTGCAGCTGTATAAATAGTGCAATTTGGCACAGGGTCTGCCGGGGCTGGTGCATTTGGGCATGGCACAATATTGGGGCTTTAGCATTGTCTTATTTGGGGACACTGGGCATGGGACCATGGTGCCATGCGGCATTATAAATAGTGCACTTTGGCACAGGGTGTCCAGGGGCCTGATGCATTTGGGAATGGCGCAATCTCAGGACTTTGACATTGTCTTATTTGCGGACACTGTGAAATCAGAGTATTGGGACATTTTACAATTTATTAATTTATTTGTACATGTATATTGCGCACCAAGCCCTGGGCATCTGGGCGCTTAACTTAAGAAAATGGTTAGATGTTGGTTTGTTGTGGTAATAGGTTACAGATGTACCACAGGCTTACATAACTGTTAGGTTTTGCAATTACAGGTTGTCATAGTTGTACGTTAGTCAATACACTATATTGTTCCATCTTTAGCAGTGCATAGTATAATCTGGGCATATTGTGCACGGAGGCCTTGTAAAATCAATGGGAAGTGGGGGAGAAGTGAAATATAACTGAACCTAGGGCAGCAACAATCCTTTCACTAACCTTGGGCTTGTGACACAACCCTGTGACCTATGAGAGAACGTCATCACCTTTCACAGCCGAAGACAGACAGCCAGCAAAGGAAGCTTTCTGGGAAATAGTTTGCAGAATTTAGAGCTCTCAAATTGCCCGATGTAAGTACCTCAAAGTCTTGTTTTTCCCCTTTACCAATTGCAGATGCAACACTACAAGTCCCAGAATGCAAAGTGAAAAACAAATATCTGACTTGGGGTAAATTGGGAGCTCTGAATTTAGAACATGTCTAATTTCCCAAAAGGCTTCCATTGCTTTTCCAAATCTAATATGGGACAACCTGTAAAAGAAAAGTGAAAAAGAAATGCTGCCAGAAGAGAACATGTATTCACATTATATGAACAAAAGGCTAGACAAAGAGGTAAGTACTTAACCATTAAACCCTGAAGTTAAGAGTGCACCATTACTTTTTACTTCATGCTTAATCCTCAGGTACATGCAAGTCTGTAATATTAGTCAGCCAGAAACCTACCTTTGGTCCAGAAAAGCTTCAGAGTAGGAAGGTGGGGATTCTGAGCCAGGTGGCATCTGGTAGCCCTGGCCAGACATATACTGTACGCCGTTGTCCACGTTGTAAGTTACGCTGCAGTTGTGAGGGTGGTCAAGGACTACCAGCCGCGAAAGAAGGACTGGATGCTGTAGGCGGTGCACCGGCAGCGTCATGAGGTTGTTGCGCTTTCGTTGGTGGTGCAGTACCAGAGCCAGGAGGGCCACCACCAGCACAAAGATGACGGAGCTGCCAATGATAGCATAAGTGATGCTGGGGTAGTAGAGCAGCTGGTTCTGCGATGTCACATAATCCTGTCCGCTGCCGCCCTCTGCGAAATAAAGGGCAAAAAAAGTACAAGGTTAGTTCAGGGTCCACATTACTGTGTGTGTCAGATGATGTAATAGGATCTATGTGATCACTACGACCCCCAGAATTCCGACGGCCGAAATTTGTGACTTTGTTTTATAAACCCCTTTACACCACATACATATGCGGGGGAGACCCCCTGTAGGCCCCCCTTACTACTATTATATACCATACCACCTCACATATATATGTCAGCCTTTTCGAAATTTTGGGAGTCAGAATTCTGAGGGCGACATTTTGGACCATCACCATGTAATACATTCTGGGTGTGAGCTTTGCTTCTTCAGTGGGCTCTTCGGGTTGTGTGCCAGAATATCCTGCATACATAGCAGAATAATAAATCACACGCTAATGTGGATGTGGTTCTGAAAGTGGGTGACCTATGTCACTGCATGCTGTAGTTGAGAAACTGTCTTATCCATATATTATCCATATATGTACTTAACTGTAAAAATATGTGCCGTCACTGCCTCCAGATTTTCCATTGCATTTAGAGAGGAGAGATCCATCTGTCCTCAGGTGGCCTTCAAGGCTCTCAAAATGGATGCTGTACTAGAGGTTGGTGAGGGGGAACACCATGCTTGCTAACCTCCAGGTTGCACCAGTCTACCAGAGGGGTAGGGCTGGGCATATGCAGGCAGAGACTCCATGTGGAGGCATAAATACCCTCCACCAACCTGGAGTTTATGCTCATTGGCAAGGTGCAGTTAAGAGGGGGCCTAGGTTCCAGTTAGCTGGAACCGAAGGACCGAACAAGATGCCTTCTGTTCTTATCTTATTTCTTTCCAAGGAGATACTTATAAAGGTTGAAAATCCTCTTTAAATTAACTTCTTGAAGACCATGACCTTCTGCATTACAAGACTATATTGCACCACCTGTGTAGAATGAGTGCACACAGTGTAGCAAGTCAGTAAAGCTTTATACGGCAAATGTGCCTTCTGCACACACAATCAAATATAGAAAGAAAGAGGGAATACATTAGTTACATACACAAAAGTAGCCAATTCATGATAAACATATTCAATTCACCAATAAAACCTAATGGATAAAAACCCAGTGGAATTAATCAAATAGTTAAACATTATGTTCTATGAAGCCAAGCTCAGTGGATAGATTTAGGTAAAAAATACACATCATTTACTCGGGCAGTGGATTTGCAAAGATTAATAGCTTCTACAATAGTATTCACACATGCTTTTCTAAACAATGGCATCAGATATTTTTTTCTCAGATCACGGTAGCACATTAAGAGTAGCAAACAATGAGTAACAGACTCACGATCTAAGCCACACATTGGGCACATTTCAGAACTGACAAACCTCCAGCCACACGTAAAGGTTGCAACCTGCAATGTGCCAATCCTGAACGCCAGGAATAAAGTACGCGCATTGGCTGGGGTTATTAGGTCCAAGTACCTCTCTCCACCTAATAATGTTTTCAGAGATAGATATGCCAGTCCCTCTTTCAGTTTTTTTTTTGAAAATTGGTTTTATTGATTTTCAATATGGGTTTAGCATTTTCTGTTACATACAACATAACACAATTTTAGATGCAATGCATTCAATTCAAAATAACATATTTTTCCAATTCAAACTTTACCCCCCATCCCCCACCCCACAACCCTGGAGGCAGCCGGTGATCTCCTTACTGAACTTAGAGCATGGGAGGAGATCATTGGCTAATTCGCTGGTGCAGACATTGGTACCACATTTGGATTTTTTTGGATCAACAAAAGCATTAATGGCAGATTAACAGGTTAGTACTCTGGCTATGTCGTGGTGCACACACAACTTCAGTTACTGTACTTGGCCCGGAACTCAGACCATTCAGTGTCAATGGAGGTGCGATCACCATGAATGGCAGCTGTCAGCCTGTCCATAGTATAGATATTGCGGGAGACATTTATCCACTCAGATTTTGTCGGTAAACTTGCTCTTTTCCAGACGGATGTGAGGCAGGCCCTGGCCGCCAGCTTGAGTCCATGTATCATTTTGGGTACTTTAAGTATATGTTCTTCCGTTTCCTCCAAACCAAACAAAATCAATAGTGGTTGCTTTTCCCTCCCTTCCCCATCAAGCTCTTTGGTCCAACTGAGTACCTCGTCCCAATATGCTTGAACTGACCCGTAACCCCACCACATGTGCCAGTAGTCTGCTTTTTGGCCGCACCCCCGCCAGCAGAGCAGGCTTATATCTTGATACATCCTGGCTAGTCTCATCGGGTCATACTGCCATCTATACAGTAACTTGATCCCATGCAGTTTGTACTGACAGGAGATAGATGACTTCAAGTCCTTCTGCATATCTTGAGCCATGTCTTTGGTGGGAGATTTCTTCCAAGGTCTTTTTTCCATTTGCATTTCAGGGTGGTTGAGGGGGTTGTGTTAGTACCAATTAGTGCTGTGTACATTGTGCTAATGAGGCCCCTGGAACCCACGTACAGGTCTAAAATTTTCTCGAACGGTGTGAGGTCTCTCTGTAAGGCCTCCTTCCAAACCTCTCGGGTCATCACGCCTTTCAGCCGCAGATACAGAAAGACTGAAAGTGGGCCTATGCCTAGAGCATCTTCGAGCTCGTGGATGGTAATGAATGCATAATTTCTCCGCAGTTGCCCAGTCCTTTCAAGCCCGGCCTCGTACCATGATTCGAAGCTGCCTGGATCAGGGATATCATCCCTGACGCCTGGCGCCCACAGGTGTGTTAGGGGGGAAGGCCATGTCGTGACTCCTTTCATTCCTTTGTTTGGTTTCCATATCACCCATATAGTCCCAAGGATGGGGTGGTTTTTAATACTGTTTCGTAATTGGGGGCCCAGTACCCATAACCATTCTCCCACAATAAAAGGTTGAAGATGGTAGTTATCTAGACTTATCCATTGGGGTTCTTTCTGTTGTCTGAAGTGCAGGGTTAGTACTCGGTGTTGGTCAGCTTTGTAATAAAGCTCTATGTCTGGGAGGCCTACCCCACCATCATCCTTACGCAAGTGTAGTAGGGCCAGGGGAACCCTGGGTATCCTATTTTGCCACAGGAAGGTATGTAGGATTTATTTGGTGGTTGTGAAGAAGTTTTGGGGTATTTGGATAGGGAGCATCTGGAATAGGTAGAGTAGTTTTGAGAGGATCACCATTTTAATGGTATTGAGGCCACCCATCCAGGAAATGGTCTTGTCCATCACTTGGTATCTTTCTGGATCGTGTGTAGTATCGGTGGGAAATTGGCTTCAAAGAGGCCGCCCAGGTCTCGGGTCACATTGACGCCCAGATACCGCAGAGTGGTAAGGCTGACCTTCATCCCTAGAGATGCAAATCTTTCTACATCTAGGTCCCTGCTCTTGTCGATCGGTAGAAGGACTGACTTCCCCGTATTGATTTTCAGGCCTGCCAGTTGGCCATACTCCTCAATTATTTCCATGGCCACTGGTATCGAGCTCAGGGGTTGATTGTGTGCAGGAGGATGTCATCTGCATATAGGCCTAGTTTGTATTCCTGGTCGCCTACTTTAATCCCTTCCACCCTTTTATCGAGCCTTAGTTTCTGCGCAAGTGGTTCAAGGGACAGTACGAATAGAATGGCCGATAGTGGGCAGCCCTGCCTGGTTCCTCTTTCCAGTGAGAACCATCTTGAGTAGCCACCGTTCACGGCCACAGAGGTCTTGGGGGTGGAGTATAGAGCCTTAATAGCGCAGGAGAGTTTAGGGCCAAGGCCTATCCAGGTTAAAACTTTCTCCAGGAACTCCCAGTCCACCCTGTCGAAAGCCTTTTCGGCATCAAGAGACAGGAGGGTTGGGTCATCACTTCTCTTTTGTGCCTCGTGTATCAAATGCAGTGTTTTCCTCATCGTATCTGCTCCCTGCCATCCCATTACAAAGCCGACTTGATTTGTGTGTATCAATTTGGGGAGATGTGTTTCTAGTCTGGCCGCTATTACTCTCACGTAGATTTTGGCATCAATGTTGAGGAGATATATGGGGCGATATGATGCTCAATACTTTGGATCTCTACCTTCTTTTGGGATGACCGTTAGGAGGGCTTGGGTGAAGGATGGGGGTGCTTGTCCCGTGTCAAATATACTGTTGAACAGGGTAACTAGGAAGGGGGTAAGAAAAGCGGTGAATGTTTTGTAGAAGCCGGGGGTGAAACCATCATCCCCTAGTGCCATCCCAGACTTAAGGTGTTTGATGGCATCTGAGACCTCATCTCCTGTGACCGGTGCGTCAAGGGCTCCAGCCTCAGAGTGTGTGAGTGTAGGGCGTTCTGCCCCTCTGAAGTAGACATCTACGCTCCCCACTGGGGGAGGGTGGTCACAGGTATATAGGTCTTCATAGAAGAAGGCAAGTGCCTCTTGTATGCCTTCGGGGGTGGATTCGACCGTGTCTACGAGAGTACCATCTGTCCTTTCTATCATGTCCACCCATCTTTCTGCTCTTTGTGCGCGGAGCTTCGCTGCAAGGAGGGCATCAGCCTTGTCTCCTTTCTCATAGTACTTTTGCTTGAGATATTGTAAGGTCTGTAGCCGTTGCTGTCTAAGTTTTGTCACCATTACGGTCAACCAGTGTGGAGTGGTATTCTAGGTACGTCTGCTTCGTTACCTCTATTCTAGGCGCCTGCCATATGCCTGCCTCCATATTAGCAAACTGAGTCTCACCTGACTTTGAGAGAGTCGTTAAGCGCCTCCGGTGTTCAGCATTCAGCGGTTTAAAGGGCGTCTCTCCTGCCCACTCTTCCCAGTACACATCTATCCCCTCTGACCCTTTATTTGCATTATCCCTCCCTCCAAAACCCCAAAACTGTGCGGCGTCCGATCCGGCTGGGTTATGTTCACCCCGTCGTTCTCGGACCACCAGCGGGAACCATACCTAGAATGGTCCCGTTCTCGTACATATACACCGTAACCATGAGCCCCCAACTGCCCCTCTGCAATATAGGCACACATTAACAAACTGAACTGCATTTTTACATTTGTTTCTTAAACTCGCGATCCCGATTCCGGGCTTCAGACATGTCACCTTATGGGTGATAAATGTTTCTCTGTTACTTTTGGTCATCACTTGTGTCTCTGCGTTCCATAAGTTGCACCCACTGTCGGCCCACCTCCACTCTCTTTACTGATCGCAAAAGCTGAATGTCCCACAGCGCGCATGCATACTCTTAACCTTGTCCATTTCGCAAGTGCATCTTCTGCGTGAGGTGGGGCGGGAAGAGGGGAGCAATGGTGTGACAACTACCCGCTGGTGCCCAATAAGCGACCGACCGATGACATCAAGGGCCGCCGGTCAGCCCGGTGTATGTCGTCTGGTGCACCAGCAGGAAGAGAGGGCAGGTAAGGAGACATGATGAAGTTAGTGTTCGGCTTCCTGAGAAGTGTTCATCCTTCTATATTTCCTGGAGCCTTGCATCCTCTTTTTACGCGGGCCTTTAGTGTTCCAGTCTGTTGTCTCGTATTTTTTCTCGCTTTGGTTCGTTTCATCTTCCGAAGAGCCCAGTAAGTCAGCAATGCAACACCGGATGTCCTTCTCGGTGACCAGCTTTATGGTGTTACCATCCCACTCAAAGGAGAGTGAGAAGGGGTACCCCCAGGGGTATCGCACGCCCTTCTCTTTTAGCATTTTAGTGAGAGGGAGGCACTTCCTCCGCATTGCAAGTGTGAGGGATGACAAGTCTTGGTAGATGGAGACGTGCCTCAATCCCAGCGTGATTTGCGGGGCATTTCTGGCTTTGTCTAGGACCCTAGCCTTGTCTGCATAATTATGAAAGCGGGCGAGCACCGTTCTGGGACCTCCCGGTCTTCAACCCGCTCTGTGGACATGGTCAATTTTGGGCTTGTCAACCGAGTCATCATTGAAGAGTGTTTTCATTATGCCATGCAATGTTCTCTTTAGGTCCGACTCAGTCTCGCCTTCGTTATCTGGGATTCCAAAAATGTGTATATTATTGCGCCGTTCTCTGTTTTCTAAGTCATCAATCTTTAATCGGAATTCCTCTTCTCTGGCTTCAAGTTCGGCAATTCGCACGTCCATTTGTGTCTCCAGAGTATTCAAGGATGATTGATTGTGCTCGACTTCTTCAAGCCTGTCCTCCATTTTATCCATCCTCTGGGTGATTTTATCAATTTTGCCGCCAATGTCCGCTCTCATGCTCCTCATTTCGTTGAGGATATCAGCGACGTCTGCTTTTGTTGAGGCTGCCTTAGGCTTCGGTGATGCCATATTTGTAGCTCTATACGGTTGATGGATATCTCGATGGCCATCATGCGATGGTGTGAACTGGTACGCCGCTAATCTCTCCTTGGCATTCATGTGTTGTATTTGGTAATATTTGTGCGAGCGAACCTCACAAGGGTATTGTTAGTAGCTGCTAGGAGGGTCCATTCACGGCGTTACAGTCCCCAGAGAGCGTATGGTCTTGCCAGTTGGGGGGCGCCGTGTTGGGGGGCCCAGAGTGCTGGGGGGGCCAGGATTCATATAACGCTTAAGTACGTCAGCGGTCGACCCTACCGCAGCATTAGAATTTCGTGGGGCGGCAAGTCCCTGAGATGGAAGATCCGAGAAGGGCACACGCCCTGTAGTGCAGGGGCCCAGCTCTCGGAGTAGCTTGCGCCGTCAGGGGAGGAGATTAGTTCCTTCCTTGTGGAGAGGATTCCTCCTGTACTTTTGTGTATCTGAAGGCTATTCCAAGCCGGCTCCTCACTCTTCAGTTTATAATGGATGTCCTGCGTGATCGTAGGAGAGGAGATCCCTACGTGGAAGTGGGGCACAAGGCCTTGTAGTCTGATCCAGGCCTGGAGGGTGCTGGATGGTGCGCCGCCCGGGACGCACAGGCTGAGTCCGGTGGCCTCGCTCCGTTTCTCTTTCCGCATTGATGGCACCTTACCTTGGGGGTGCGAGGCAAAGTTCGCCTTGGGATCGGTGGCAGGACGGCGAGGCACCCTGCAACGGGGTTCTGTGATGAGGCTGGCAGGCACGCTGGAGTTTGCGCCTTTTATGGGTTGATGCGGGTACCAACAGGCGCTCGTGCGGGCCCGCTCCAGATGCTCGAGGGGAAAGCACACGGTGCACAGCAGCAGTGGGGCAAAGGGTATGGCCGGTTGGTGCCGCTGGAGTATGGATGCGGGCCGAAGGCACAGGTTGGCAGGCCGGCGACAAACAGTGGGGGGCGGGAGCTCCGAGGCCTGAAGGGTTTCGGTTCGGTCAAATCCCACAGGCCGAAACTCAGCGAGGCAACCTCCGTTTTTCGTCGGGCTTTGGCTCGAAGTATGGGGGGGCCTCTGTGTCCCAGATCAGATCGGTCTCTTACCCCGGGGGGGTCCAGAAGTGGGGGCTCAAGCCACTTTGGAGGACCTCGGGACGGAGCCCGCGCGGAGGAGCTTGTCATCCGTGCGCTCCCTGGTGGCCGTCAGACCCTCTTTCAGTTTTAAGCATGAGTTCATAAGGTGTTCTTGCGTATCGTATTTGGCAAACAAATTAACATCATTTTTTAGACTACACAGCATGTTATGAGGGTTCCGCCATAATTTATCCAGACCAGCCAATTTGTGTTGATGCTTAATGTGAACCAACCATTGAAGGGAACAGTCCACCAGGGTGGTTCATCAGATCAAACAGTGCTTCTTGATACTTTTCCAGCTCAGGGGACACCCAGAGCCTAATCCAATAGAAAAACAGGTTTCCGGACCAGCTGGTCAGTAATAGGGACGCGCCCGCATTCCATTTGAAGTGGGGCGTTTGGGAAGCTACACAGTAGTCTAACTTTTTCAAGAATTGTCCCCTACTCTCAGATTCAAGCAATTCTTGTGGCCCCAGATCTCAGCTCCATAGAGTGCAGCTGGCATGGCCTGAATAGTATAGCGATCTAAAGCAGGGGACACAGAATGCTCTCCATGTCAGTCAAAGAATTTCTTGAGGCCTCCACTATTTCTTTCCATAATGGTTTGTGACCTAGTGAACTGAGCTACGCATGAAACAGTGTCTGTAAACCTCACTCCCAAGAATTCATAATATGTAACCTGTTCCAAGAGAGTGCCAACAATCTCCAAATGAAGAAGCACAGCTTTGGATCTCCTTGGTCTAAACACTAGGGCCTTGATCTTGCTCCTATTTAGGGACAGACCAAGCTGTGAACATTTAAACATAAAGCGCTCCAAACCATGCCTAATCCCCATGGCAGATGTAGCCAACAAGACTGAGTCATCAGCAAAGGATAAAGCCGGATAGACATCCATACCAATTTTAGGGGGGTCCAACCCTCCCCCAGTGCATTCTACCACCAGGTCCAAGAGGATCTCATTAGTATAGAGAGAAAAGAGGAGTGGGGCAAGGACACAGTCTTGCCACACACTTCTGTCAACTGGGAACGGCTTTGTAGATTCTCCTCCCTTGCCCCAACTCTCTACGGCTGTGTTGTTAGAGTAGAGCTCAGCTATTACAGACGCCAACTACACCGTTACCCTCGTCTCAAAAGGACCTGCCAGAGCTGGGTCCTGGGTACACTGTCAAAGTCAGTCTGTAAATCAATGAACACAGAGTAGACCCGCATACGTTTTAATATAATGTCTGGAGGATGGCAGACAAGTGGAAGCACTGGTCCACTGTGCTCAACCCTTGCTGGAACCAAGCCTGTAAGTGAGAAATAAGCCCAATGCTGGTCACCAAATCCTGCAATTTTTGGAGGAGCACCTTGGCAAAACGTTTCCCCATGGCTGGGTTTCCCCCGCCCCCTTTTTTTTATATATGTGGGTAATCTCTGCATTGTGCCATGATTCCAGAATAGGCACACAGTTCACCACTACTTGGAACAGCCTTGATAATAATGGCACCCAAATATCCGGCTCATCCTTTAAAAGGTCGACTGGGATGTTATCTGTGCCTGGGACCTTTTGTCCCTTAACGTTCGATAGGGCTATTCTTACAGCCACCATGGTGATAGTAATAGGCGACCTGGTGTGGTCTGTGAACCCCTGTCCTATCTCCACTGGTTCCGTTGAAACAGATCATTCGGGGAAGACCTCAGTTGTGTATAGAACACACATGTAGAGGAACCATTCGGGTCCGGTGATCATGAAGTGCAGCCCGTTATCATTGGAATCCTTCCTTTCAGCTACAAGAGACCAAAAGCCCTTACTATCCTTATTAAGCAAAGCATCCCTAAGAGCTTCCCATTTTTATTTAAGGAATTCAGTTTTCCTGAACTTCGCTATATTTTTATAATTGCTCCTCTTAATACACAACACCTCCTTATTCACCTTTCCATCTGTTGCAAGATAGAGCATAAGGTCCTTCTTGGCCTGGCTACAAAGATTTTCAAACCACAAGGGATTCTGCCCACTTCTCCGATTGGGACGGGTCACTACAGTAGAAATCAGGGACCAAGCTCAGAGATCATATGATCATAATCAACCAATACCTTAGCATCCCCCCTGCTAGGATCACATAGATGCTCAATTGCGGGGAGGTTTGAGTGGTAAATGGAATGCTTTATCCCTGCCGTCAAAATATTGTCCCACTTCACGACCCGTTGGGTGTTCCCAGATATCACAATCGGAACAGAAGCCACAGTGCCAATATCCCACTTACCCTGTCACCTCGGGTAGCAATCCTGGTCTCTAGCGACATGCACGTTTTTCTCACAGTACTTTAAGGGGGAAACTAAATCGAGCGGGGAAAGAGGGTGTGGCCAAATTCTGCTAGCCATGGCCTAAAGTAGGCGCAGGTGACTTAGGCAAAGTCCACCTGACCCAAACCAACAATACATCATGAGGCCCTGCAAACATGTACTTTAATTAGTAGTAGGCTTGACTAAAGGATACTATCGTGCAGGTTGAGGTGTGAGAAGGCCATGTCCGATATGGAAAGTAAAGAGCAAGGGCCAGATAAAAGGGACAGACAATGCTGCAGACCGGGACTAGATGTATGGAAGGTTAGCAACACCCCCACACCGCCGCCCCCAACCCCCATAGCCCTTCTCTTGCTGCAGTCCCTCCCTACTGGAACATCCAGAACTCAAGATGTTTCTCTGCAGTCAATAACTGCCATCTAGTCTCCATGGGTTCCCGCCTCACATTGCGTGGCTGGCGCGCCCCATGCCAGCCACATATTAAACCCCCCTCCCCATCACCCCGTACATGTTCCTCTCAGCGACATGTACGGTGCTCAGTTGCTTATTAGCTAGGCTTGCGCTATATAAAACCCCAAATACAAATATTGAGACGACTGAATATTCTCAAATTCCCCCGTCGCCTCCCTATAAGATTATAGGAGTTTGTTCATGTGATGTTTGATGTAGCCATTCCTCCTTCAGGGATGCTGTCATCTATGCTTCTGAAAATATTGAACTAAGGCTGGACACAACGCTTTAGGTGTCACCTCGGCAACAGTGGCAACTCAACAGTTCAACCTGTACACCCACATGAGAGGTTTTGTCATCTCGGTGGTTAATGTAATGTAATATAATTCTGCTTTGGCATTTTAAGCCCATTGCATTGGATTGATTCATTTTTTTCTTTTTCTAAAGCCTGAACAATGTTGTAAGGCACACAAGCAGGCTAAAAAGAGAATAATACAGAGACTAGAGACATGCCGGCGCGCGAGCATTCAGCCATCGAAGGCAAAGTCATTCACAGCCACTGTTGGAAGTCAGACACAAGGCGGGAGGCAACAAGTACATCATTTAAAATGCACTTCTAGAAAGATTTGGAGAGCAAAGCTGCCTTTTGAAAATGGGACGCTTGTAGGTAACATGCTGCGACGCAGCCCACTAGAACCACGAGAAATTTTCAACTTTCCAGATTGTGGGAGGTACTATGGCCTACAGATCCAAATATAGGCAGAGGTCGAAGTGAGCGGCAACGGTCTGGAGGTTTCCACGTCTTTTATTTTTTACTGTTAACAGTTGCACTATGTTTTGTAACCATTTGAACCAATTCGGAACTGTTCTTTGTGAAGTTAAATCACACTTCTCTACTTTACCATCCAATAGCAGTTACAGCTAAACTGAAATATGTTTCAACTTGATTGGATGTTAACCAGCATGGCTGCAACCAATAGAAAGGACCATTAACATTCCAAAACATATTAGAGTGGCACGATATCAACTTCTTGCTTTCACGCTGATCTCATGATTTGGTGTCTATATTTTCTATAAATGCTACATCTTGTTTATTGAAGAGAATGCTTTTGTTAGTTGAAAGAGGAAAATAAGTAAAAATGAATGCTTCATGTTGCCATGGAAAGAATACAAAAGGGAAAAAGCTACATATTTTAAATACTGCATTCATTACCACCCACCTCATTGCAAGTTTTACCCCATGAGTTGTTCTGAAATAATTAATTCTGTATTTTCAAAAGTGCAGAATTTGACATAAAAATACCCTATATTTTACCTCAGAAAAAAAGGGATGTCAACATTTTTGGGGGGAGTAAACAAAGGACGTGCCCAAACAAACCACTTTGCCCACAAGTGAAGGGGTGCTCTACTGCGAGAATAAAAAGAGTGCCAAGCGGGCATCTGAATATGTGCAGATGCACACATCTCGAAGCTCAATGAGCAACCTCTGCCATGTGCACAAGGGCCATTGACTCTGTGCATTTCTGTTGCACTGGAAACCAAGGATGTGCACCACTGCCGTCCCAGATGCATTTCGCTCCTCCCATATAAGTATGCAAAAACATGCTTTCATTTTAAGGGGAACTTACATGGGGTCCTTCAAAAATGCTACATGAGGTATTTCTGAAATCCGGCATGTCCAGAATGGCTTTTAACACCCTAGGGGGCAGTAAAACATTATTTCTGGGCTCTTCAGGATGTTTCATGCAGCAACGCTAATAGTCACATGTGATACTCTTGGAGGCAATACCCCTAATCCCCCTATAACCCCCTTCAGTCTTAAATGTATAATTGTCCTTCTGTGGGCCCCCAATTAATCCACTAGCCCAATGCTTGTGCATTTAAATGTGAAGGTGAATTTAAGAACCCTCACTGCAAATTGAAAGTTGTAAAGTAGAGGAAGGATAGTTTAGGGGCAATGCGTTTGTTTTGGAAGCAATACAACACAGCACAACACAGGTTTGAATCCCGAATTTGCACTTAGAAACAACTTGCTGGCATTAAGCGCATTACAAATAAACAATAAATAAAATGTGATTAAGCACAACTTTGACTGATATTGTCAAGTGCACAGGCAGCCTTTTTGGCGCAATCCCTACTGTTAGCTGAAAAGCGCGCCGACTGCGGTCCTCTGAATTTTCTAGCTCATTACAAGAGGAGCAATCATGACCATGTGTTATATACATTATGGCATGTCAATGGTAAAAACACCAATAACTTTACACAGAAGACTACTCTGAGCAGAAAAATAGGTGAACACGTTGGGGTGCTTCCCATAAAAAGAGATCACTGTGTGAGGTCACTCTGTAAAACATTAGTGGAGGCTGCTGCCAGTCACGCAGCAGCATGCTGTGCCAAATTGTGAAAGTGGGTTTGTGATATCAAAAGGACGTGTCCCTTTTGCCCATGACTAAAGTCACTCAGGGGCGTGGTTTAGCGCCGACTGAGATGGCTGCCTGAATTCACGCTCCAGCTCTGGTGGAGCTTTGTATCAGGTTACTGTATTAATGCGTTCAGATAAATACTTCAATTATCAGCATTTCCACCTTAAACATCCCTGGTGGTCCGTGGCGTTGTCTCGGAGTCCGAGCTTGCCGGAAGAGTGCTTCGAGCAACGTACGTCGACGCGGCCTGTGACCTCAAAGTCCCGTGATTTCCAAGCTGACGTCTTCTGTCAGCGGTTCCCGCTCAGCGCCACACGAGTGCACACACACACGCCGGTAATGTGTTTGGTCTACAACACGGGCTCCTGCTATAAAGCCCCGAATCTACTTTTCTGTTTAAGTGCAAAAGGGACTTTCTGCCTCTTCTTTGGTTACACATGATATAGTCAGTCCTCAATTTAAAGGATTTAATGATCTTTTTGTCACTCGCAAGCATATATCCCTATACAAAACATTTTACTGATGAAATGTACCCAAAGCTCTGCTTAATTATATGCACTGTGGTCTTGTTACATAGCTATACTGCTGGTTTTTCGAACAGGTTTTCCACAAAATAATATTTTAATAGGCTTAGACGTTGGTTTTACTGGAATTTTACCACAATAGTATGTGTACAGTTCTTTGATACTACTACAACTACAGAGTCATGCTATTCAGCTCCTTATGACGTCTAAAAAAGGACAAAGCGAAGAAATACCCTCATCTCCATCTGGTACTTTCAAAAGGCAGAGGAGTGATTCACCTATGCCAAAAGAATATATTGTGGATCTTGACATGCACACTATTTTGACAGAAATCAGGGCCCTCAAACCATTTATGGAAGCCACAAATGCAAAACTGCAAATGCTAAATGATTAATTGTCTACCTTTGAGTCAAGAATGAGCGAGGTAGAGAGACAAGTACTTGAAATGATCCATGTCACTGAATGAAAGACACTACCTAAGCACCAGCGCTCTGGTGGATGGGGACGCCAATGTCAGCAATTAAATACCCCTGCAGTTCCATTTACAGACTGAATAATGGGAGAGGGCGGATTAGCCCTGGGCCTCTGCTAAAAGCACTGGTATGGATGAGCACAGCACAGCCCCCACTCTTGTTGAGTACGAGTTAAGCCACTCCAAAAACTATCCACAATGTCCTCCTAATGGCACAGCACGTCACAAAATATACCACAGTCAATCGAGGTCTAAGGCCAGAGAGAGATCTAATGTATTGAACAGCATTAACATAAACCTGCAAAGTGGCGTGCTGCCGGTGGATCAGAACTCAGGAGGTGGTGCTCATTCAACCACATAGTTGCATGAGTGCGTAGACGCATCTCTTTCTGAGGTCTTTTCCACAGCCCTCTAATGAGGGGATCGGGGTGTGATGAGTGGGAGTGAAGGATATCTACCAAGTTAGACCCAAACTCTCTTAATGGGTAATGTAGCAGAACAGTCAGGCTTTACTCTTAGGAAGATACAATGCACATGTTTATTTAGCATTGAATTAAGTACAAAATAAACTCTGATTTTAATATATACAAGCAAACCAAGTAAAAATAACAGAAACACAGTAAAGGGACAAGACATAGATTGCATCTTATTGAAGAAGACAATGCATAGTGGACAACCCTAACAGGAAGTGCAAGGCATTTAGGAGTCCTAGAAAGGAGGGAAGAAAAGAGATGCAGCATTATAGGAAACATGCATAAAGGGCTAACACACAGTACAATGAGGTGACCACACCGTGCCTGAATATGTCTTAGTGCACCCCTAGAAACAATACAACTACAAGAGATTACTGTAACAGCATGACCTCCTATGGCACAGAGTGAACATGACAGCAGTGAGTTGTTAAGCTAAATCTATAATAAATCACTGGTACCTTCTAAAACCACAGGTTCTGCACAGGAAAATCCAGGGCCCTCTGCAGCACCATAGGAAAAATGCCTCTGCCGAGGCCAATGCCCGTGTAAGTCATTTTAAAGGAGTTTAAGATGTTTACAAAATTTACTGCATAGGAACCTATGGGACAAACATCGTAGGTCTGCTGCGGTTATGGAGAAAAGACAGGTGAGTTCTCCTTTTACCTTACTGGTGCACCAGAGGGGACACCAGGGGACACCCAGAGAAGAGTTCCAGAATAGGCCAAATAGGCATGCCCAGACACAAATATGAGGTCAGACTTTAGCCGGGCATAGGAGACCGATTTCCAACGTCTCCTTCATCTGCACTTTCATCCTGTGTTTTCTACATTCATTGGCATGGAACATTTTTTCTTACAAACAAACTGCCAGTTAAAATGTACAAATTAATGCTTTATTTACCATGCCTTTGACCTTTACATTTATGTCATAGTGAATGTTTAACTATGCTTTTGTGTTCCACAATGGACATTATAGATTGTTATACATAATAAGTCTACTAAAATGCTTTGCACAAAGAAAATAAGCATCAGCTAATTAATAAAAAGCTGCAATTTTGCATAAAAGATTTGGAATTTTGTACATGAATATTGTATTAGAGATATCTGTTTGACAGCAGCAAGCATGCTGCATGGGCACCCATAAGGGTCTAAAACCAGTGTGCACTGAACCTACCCTGCGCACCCCTAAGATCCATAGAGGGTAGGAGAACCCCCCCTGGTTTCAGACACACTCTAGGCCTGCATACTTACTCATCACTTACAGTAACACAAAACAGTATGCCCCCTCAGTGACTCCTAATTCGCAGACTATGCACCCCACCAGCCATGACTTTGACACACGACAACCCTAACATACAATAGGAAGTACCTAGTCATTCAATCGTCTTACCCGCACCCTTAGGCTCAGGCTCGGAACCTTCACCCAAGAGCTCCCATCTTTAGGGGCAGCCAGACTATCAAGACTCTACTCTCGCACCAGTGCCTGAACCAACCACCCATTAGTGAGGATCTACATCCCCTCACACCTACAGGCCCAGTCATGCAATGTGCATTAATCAATATTCACTCCCTTGCAGAACGCGCTATTGATGTCCACAATCTTCTACTCAAGCAGTGCCTTGATTTGTTAGCCATTACAGAAACATGGCTCCATGATTCCTCTGGCCCGCTGCTCACCTTAGCCATCCCTCCTACCTACAGCATTTATAGGGCTGACCGACTAAATGATATAGGAGGCGGAGTTGCCCTCATAGCCAAAACCTCTCTACCTACCAGGACCTCCCCTGTTCCCGCTATCCAAGGATTCGAAATGCTGCTTCTCAAGCTTTCTACCAATCTACAAACCACGTACACCATAATCCCGATCTACAGACAACCAAATGGCCCCAGCCGCCCTGACCTAGACATCCTTCTTTTCATCACTCCTATCATGAAACCAAGGACCAAATTCATCCTCTTAGTTGACTTCAACCTCGAATTCAACAATGCATTAGACCCCAAAGCTGCAGCACCAGTATCAGCATTAGCAGACATGAACCTTATACAATTGATAGAAGCTCCCACCCATTCCAAAAGACGCACCCTGGATTGGATCCTCACGGCCAACGCAACCACTGAGATCGATCTAGAAATACAGTACAGTAGTCCGACCACTACCCTACACATTTCAATCTCTCCCTCGCAAAGTTCCTCACAGCCCACGCACCTGCGCAGAAACCAATACAAGTGCACAACACCCACAATTTAACACAAGATGCACTGGAGCCCACACTGCTGGCCTTGCTTGGCGCATGCCTCCAGACTCCGAAAAGGATTCCCCACGACTTGGCAGATAACTACCACGCCTGTTTGCGCCACACTGTGGACCTACATGCCCCACTCAAAACAAAAATGCCTAAACCACACAAACCCAAAACACCTGGATCTCAGAACAACTACTCCTGCTATGAAGGAAAAAAGGGTTCTTGAGCACTTATGCAAAAGGCACCCTTCCCCTAATAACAGCTCTGCTCTAGCCACTGCTGCCCTCGCCTACAAGAAATCAGTAGTCACCCTGAAAGCTAACACATACAATATTAGAATCTCCAATGGAGCCTCTAACACCAAAAAACTTTTCTCTGTCCAGGGAGAACTTGAAACCCCCATACCCAGTACTACCATTACTCGCTCAGACCAAGCTTGGTGTATCACCATACAAGATGCTCTGCCACACAAAATAGGCACTCTTCTCACTAAAACTAGTACCAAAAAAGCACCCCTGAATGCCAAAGCACCCACAAGTGGACTCCCTGTTCACTCTAGTGGAACTGTCTCATCATCCACCCCCACATTCCCATTCTGCCAAGTCTCACAGGAACATTTCCTAAAAACTATTCTGTCGCTAAAACCCTCTAACTGCAAAGGTGTCCCATGTCCCGCTCACATAGTGAAGCTCTGCGCTACCACACTTGCACCTACCATCACTGACTTTGCTAACTTGCCCTTAAACCAACACCATACCCTCCAGCATCGAAGCCTCTTGGATTACACCACTCCTAAAAAAACCCTCGCTAGATCCTGACATTCCCACTAACTACCACCCATCACCAATGATCCTGCTCAAGATACTTGATCGCCTAGCCTACACTCAAGACAAACAATTCCTAGAGCAAATTCACTTGCTCAGAAAGAGACAGTCTGGCTTCCGCCCAAAACATAGGACAGAAACAGCTCTGCTGGATCTAAAAATCCAAATGAATCATATCCATAATTCTAGCAACTTAGCTATCCTCATCCTATTAGATCTTTCTGCCGCATTTGACCTAGTTCATCATGCCACCCTCTACCAACACCTCAGCCAGCACTTTCAGTTCTCAGCTGAAGCAACCTCATGGATTAAATAATTACTCAGTGGTCGCACAACCAGGCTATTCATTGGGGAGTCAGCTGTAGACCCCATCCCAGCCCCATTAGGCGTCCCTATGTAATACATGAATAAATGAATAAATAATAGCTGACTGCAGATGGGGTCCAAGACCCACTCCAGCGAATGAAGATCAATGACATAACAGGGAGGGGGGCTTCGAATCCCCACTATTCCTGGACCAAAGGAACCGCTGCATATGGAACTATCTACAGGTTCAGGAACTTGTAACTGGTACTCACAACACTGGCTGCTTTTTAATTCAGCCCAGGAAAAGCAAGTCCACTAGGGAGTTTGGGTGAAGGGTTTAGATCTGCCTGTTGGCAGTTGGCAGATCAAGGTAGATGTCACTCGAACCCATTACACAGCAAAGACCCATACGAAGAATGCCCAGCAAAGAAGAAACCTGAACAGATAATGCACAAGGCAAAGACCCAGCAGTAGAAAAGACAGTGACAGGAGCCCTGCAGAACCCGATAAAAAGTAATGGGTCAGTCCAGGGAAGCAGGAAGGTACACGCTGGCCAGCAAGGGAAAGGTCCCAGGATGGAAGCAATAGCTGGAGGCCACTCAAGATGTCTCACAATGGAGCTGAGGTTGAGCAGCAGCAAGTCACTCAGATTTCCAAACCAGGAAGACTTACTTCTGGCGTTCTTGTAATTTAACGATTACAGCAGCATGGATAAAATAAATATCCCCAACTCATAATGAAGCCCTTAATCATCTCATGAACATTATCATGGTATTGTATGTTATGTTAATGGCCATTTGCATAGTGCCTTTCACCATTGATAAGGTCTTAGCACACTTTATGTTGAACGCCCTCGGGGAACGGAGTCCAGGTCAATGCAGAAAGTCAGAGAAGTAAATAGTGTGTGTGTGCACTCTGTATGTGTGCAGCTAGACTGCATTTTACATGGTGGGTAGCTGCATTCTAATGCTGGAATTAGTGCCACTCAAGATGTCTCACAATGGAGCTGAGGTTGAGCAGCAGCAAGTCACTCAGATTTCCAAACCAGGAAGACTAGGAAGGAACCCTTAGCCCTCAGGCAATCAGGGAGGGATGATGTTACCAGAGGCCCAGACACTGCAAGTGATATAGAGTCCAGTAGGTAAGGCCAGTCGAATCAGCTAGGAACATGGAAAGAAGCAAAGTGAGAGCCCCTTCCAGCAAACAGAAGCAGGATACACAAGACAAAAGAAGCAGGAGCCATCCAGTATCGCCAAACCAATGTTTTTAGCAGCAGCCCATCTGCACAGTGGTGTTAAGGTAAAGATCAGGAATGGATACCAGGAATGCACAGGGTCTCCCACTGATAACACATTTACTCATGGGCTGGCTTAATACAGCAAACAAAGGTTTTGGACACCAGCCAATCAGGCTAGTTGTACAAACCGCCAAACACACAGGCACTCCCACACTGGATGCAGATTGGGAAGTCTGGAGGAATTTAAACCAGTCTACAATGATCCAAACCACAACCGAGAATGCCTTTCTGGGCTCAAAGTGAGTCCAGGTCAGCAAAACAGCCGTTTTATAGTAATAATAATAATAATAATCTTTTATTATGATTTAGTTCATTTTGAACTTTACACACAAGAAAAGAAGAGTAAGATCAATGATACAACAATATACCCATCAACCAATACAACATAAACGACAAACAGCACTAATTGAATTGAATTGAAATGGCGTGATTAAATTAGGTGAGTTGAGTACAACCAATAAAGTGAATAGTGAAGTAAGCAACAACAGCCATTTGGATGTGCCTTGAGTTCTACACATACCAGACAAAGGGATGGCCAAAACCATAATGTCCAAGAGCAAGGGTGGGCTTAACCTATTTATTGGTATCTCAGTGTCTACCAAGCAGTTGCACTGGACTAATAGTGCAGTAAAGTGGCTACAATTATATATAGCCAAAACTAAATTGCAGATGCCACCATCTTACTACACAACACACTGTCAAAGTGATAGAATCACTTTGGGACAGGAATGGACCCCTGCCCTGGTAGCCATTTAGGCTACCGAGAGCAGACACCAGAAAAAAGCATGGCAATGGCAATGGGGACTTCTACTGTAGTGCTTCTGGTTACAAAAGAAGAGTTGAAAAACCATGAAAGCCAGACAAACATACGGTGCCCACAAAGTTAGGCAGAAAAAACCCAAAGCATGAAATTCTGCCCTAACATTTGAAAGAGGTAACATACACCGTATAATAGTTATTTAGAAGCCTTCTTTCAGGAAGTAGAAATCAACAGCTCCTACCGAGACTCAAGAAACAGTTCTGTGCCCGCAAAGCATTAACTGGCATGGACCCAGCAGTCAGAGCGGAGGGAAGGCAGCTACCATAATAGAAACTGGAGGACTAACATTAACATTTTGTAGGACACAGAGAACACAATTTGGCAGAAGTCAACCTTAGCAAAGAAGGCAAAATAAACCCAAAGGAGACTAAGATTTCACTAAACAGACAGTCGCACAATCAACAACCAAGGGGATATTGTCTCTTGTATTTGATATTTTCTTCAAGGAGAAAAAAAGGCAAAACATTCTATCATTAAATGTTTCTGAATCCAGAGGGTTTTTGGATGGGTTCCAGTGATATAGAAAATCTTATTGTCTCATTACTCGCTTGGTTAATCTGGTTAGAATAGAAGGATGGCTTTGCCTGGAGATTGGCTTCCTAATAATGCATGCACATTGCCTTCAGATTTAACTTATTCATGAGAGATGCTGGGAAAGTAGAACTGCAGTGGAAGTGCTCAACAGAATGTTTCAGGTTATTTCAAGTTTCAGAGTACTGGAGAGTACTGGAGACCACTGGACTTCACATTTGGCTTTTCCAGAAAGATACAGACAAATAATAGTTAGGGTTTTTGTACGTATGGTCTTATTACGAAGTTGCTGGTAACAGTAAAGCCAGGAAGTATTTGAAAATACTGCCTTTTTTTGCTGCCTACATGATCACAGAGGAGGCGGTATTGACCGCATGCAACAAATACTGCCTTATAATGATGTCACGTACTGCGAATAAGTCCTTCATTTTGTACATCCACCTAGAGTGTGGAGCTAAATAATTGTAAACCCCCAGAGGTTTCAACCTTTTTATTTCCGGTAATGAAGAGACTCGCTATCACATCCCTTCCCTTCACAAAAGGACCTCCAAAGGTTGTGAAGAAGTGACCATTTCTGATGCCCACCTTTCGCGCCACTTTTAAAATGTGATGCTCAGAAGGGTCGATAATGACCTTCTTGTGCACTGGACATCCCTGATACCCAACATCTGGCTATCTTTACAATGTACAGAACAGAAGGACAAATACTGAACATGTTGTGCATTATTAAAAAGGGCACAGGAGCGGTATAATACAGTGAAGTGCCCAATCAATTTCCATCATTAAAACAAGTGTTCAAATGGATGCAGGAAATAGAAAAAGATTGTATGTGAATTTTCTGAATAACTGAAAGTGGTATTTCAAGAAATCATCCTCCATTACTGCCATACTTCTGGCGTTCTTGTAATTTAACGATTACAGCAGCATGGATAAAATAAATATCCCCAACTCATAATGAAGCCCTTAATCATCTCATGAACATTATCATGGTATTGTATGTTATGTTAATGGCCATTTGCATAGTGCCTTTCACCAATGATAAGGTCTTAACACACTTTATGTTGAACGCCCTCGGGGAACGGAGTCCAGGTCAATGCAGAAAGTCAGAGAAGTAAATAGTGTGTGTGCACTCTGTATGTGTGCAGCTAGACTGCATTTTACATGGTGGGTAGCTGCATTCTAATGCTGGAATTAGTACGCAGGGTATGTGAGACAGGTAGTATGTGTGCAGCTAGGCCAAATTGTCATGGGGTAGCTGCATTGTAGTGGAGGTGGTGCTACTATGTGAGATTATGTGTGAAGCTAGGCTGAATTTATCATGGTGGATAGCTGCATTCTAAAGGTTTTTGCAGTGTGCAAAGTGGTATATAGTTATGTGTGAAGCAAGGCAGAATTTACTGTGGGGGATAGCTGTATTCTAGTGCTGTATACACTTAGAGGCGTGTCAGGGCAGTGGGAGCTAAGTGCGAGTATCCTTGGGGTTGGAAGAGGCTTTCCTCTCCCTGATTGCCTTCCTGTGCCTACTGAATTAACTGTGCTCCCCTTTATAGGTGTCTTGAGCATCTAGTATGAACTCGGCCCTATCTGCAATACATGGCCGTAACCTTCCTGGGCCTAGTACTTCAATCAATGCTGTGTTAGGCCACCTCCCTCCTGCTGTATGATGCTAGTAGCTTCCATGTGCAGAGGAACATAGAATAATCTGGGTCCGGGCATGGCTAGGGCTGCTGGGTGTAGTAACAATGCTAACTTGCACAATCCGGCACATTGCAAAATTAGGCCAACCTACTCAATCAGGCCAAATGCAGAGTCAGGCAAGATGTGAAATTAGGCTAACCTACTCAATCAGGCCAAATGCAGAGTCAGGCAAGATGTGAAATTAGGCTAACCTACTCAATCAGGCCAAATGCAGAGTCAGGCAAGATGTGAAATTAGGCTAACCTACTCAATCAGGCGAAATGCAGTTTTAAGAGAACAAGCACGATCAGGTGAAAGCAAAAATAGGCCAACCAGCACGACCAGACAAAATACACACAACAAGAGACACACAGCAGTGGGAAGATCATCATATTTTCCAATCATTGTTCTCGGTCAAAACTTTTCAGCACAAAGCTCTGCGAAAAAAAGCCTGATGAAATAACAACGCTGTGCCGCCTACAGATTACAATCAGGAATAAATCCAGCTGCGATATCAACAAGCCAAGGCAGTAATTCTTTAGTGGTTATGTTTTTCAAGGGCCTATTTAAAACTGTAATACGTTTAGGCTGATTCTTGCAAATAGATTCCACTCTCCATGATAAACAAATAAGACAGTCATCCACACACACACACCCCAACGCACTGGAAAGATGAACAAGCAACCAATCCGAAGAAACACATATGAAATCAGACAACAACCCTTGTCACTGATCAAGATTGAACAGACTTTTCGTTGAATAATAGGTAGATCCAAAACTAACCTGATCATAGCAAAAAATATTAAATGTACTGATTCTAAGAATGCAGAGCCTGAAATTCAGCGAACTGCTCAGCAATGACAGACTCATCCCCAGGTGACTGATAGGCCACATGGGTAGAATTAGATCATGCTGAGTCAATACTAAGCCCACAGGCAGATTTTTACAGACTGAGAAGGGATATCGGGGAAGGGGAGACTGTGAAAAACCTGCTTTCAGCTATACTGGGAATGATCTTGGTAGATCCATGCCTACTGTCAATTATGCATAATCCTGAAATGCAGACTCAAGACTTTACCTTTATAACATTACTTTTAAGAGGGAGTCTCCACATATACCCCAACATTTCCTCCCATGGTCGTCCCATCACACCCATCAATATATATTTTCACCCCGTGCGGCTGTTTTTTGAGAGCAGTTATGATCACGCTATGTGTTCATTTGATTCTGTCACAATATGCTCACTTGTGATTCAGATTTTGCGGACAAAGTGCATGGAACACAGTTAGGATCATAACAATCGCGCAAACACCCCTGACCTCGCTTCCAGTGCTACAGGCCACAGTACAAACTCATAGAAGCTCATGAGTTTAATTCGTACAGTCCATGGTCAGATCTCAAGCCATTTTAGGACTTCTTTCTGTAGACATAAGAACATGACTCCTTGAGTTTAGAGATGGCTTTCGAAATGTTCAGTCTCACTGACTGACTCTTTCAGAAGAAGTGCAGATAGAAATCCTTGCTGTAGAAGTGCAGATAGAAATCTTTGCTGTAGAAGTGCAGATAGAAATCTTTGCTGTAGAAGTGCCGATAGAAATTCCCATTAAAGAAGTGCAGACAGAAATGCAGGATTGATTAGGCTTTGACGATTTACTTTGTTGAATGTGAATCGCCATTGTTACCTCTTTTTCTTTTTTTAAACCACAGAAAGCCGGGGGAGAGCACATGCAACACACCATTCCACCCCTCTCCCCCTTTATATACCTTGCCCATAATTACCATCTGTGGTAAAAAATTCAGCAAAATATTTCGCAGAAATGCATTCAGTAAAGTACCATTAGGCCAAAGTGAGCTACACCAGAAACCCATGACACAAAAATGCAGAGAAAGCTTGTTGCTATAGTCAAACAATGAACAGATAGAAATCTTAGCCATGGGTTAGACATACCTATCGGAGTAAGAGAGCACTACTTTTTAAGGGTTCGGTATCTGCCGGCGTGCAGATAACACCTCTTATTAGACAATAGGCACATCAACAGCAGTCTGTAAATGGCTGCTTTGGACCAGACATGCCTACAGAAAAGCTGACAGGACTGCTGGGTTGTGTCAGGCACTTCTACGGGAAGTGCGAACAGAACTGATTGCTATCGACAAGGCACATCTGCAGGACTGCAAAAAGACCAATGGGTTAGTCATGCTTCCAGGAGAGCTGACAGGTCTGCTTGCCATGAAGTAGGTTATATAAGCACTGACCAGACTGTTTGTCAGGATGTTTGATGCAGTACCCCTTATTCGCTCTTAAGCCTTTTAAAAAAGTCCGAGACAGATTAGTTCATTCTAGATTCCTAGAACAAAAAAACCCACTGCTCAGAGCACTATCCTGGACTGTTGAAACTTGCAGAGAACCTCCATTAGTGGCCATTTCCTGTGTGGGAATTGCTGTGTATGTACGTTTACTATAAGAAACAGGAATTTTGTCTACAATGATTTCCATTGGACACTGAAAAATTGTACAAACTATAACACCAAAAATGTAATGTATATGATCTGGTGTCCTTGTACGAAATTATACATTGGGATGACCGCCCACAAATAAATTACCCCGGATAAAGTTATTTGTGATGGATGTTCGTTCCACGGATTCCTCACCTTTGATATATTCGCATCCTGTTTTGTAGTCTCAGAAAACATTTAGAGAGCAGGGGTGCTGCGCGGTGTTGTATTTGATGTCCCTCGACAGTTACGATTCCTGCATCCGGACGTGACGATATTAGAAATAGCATGCACTGCCCCCGTTTCCTTAGTTCCTCGTTTTTTACCTCTTTCTGCTCAGTCGTCTTGAGGAATAGATAACCGCATGGGCCCAGGGATAAGTAATTTGTTCTTCTAATGGATTGTGTCCTTCCACGGATTCCTCGTCTTTGATAGACTTCCATACCAATTTTGGAGCTGAACGTGGGAGAAGTGGATTTTTGGGGGGATTTTGATTAACACAATATTTTGTGGAACCACTCTTCCAAAGCTAGCATCGTGGACTGACAGGGTATCCAAGCAGTAATGCTTTGAGAAAGTATGGAGTGAGGACCAAGTTGCTGCACTTTAAATGTCCTGCACTGGTACACCTCTTTGTAGAGCTGAAGTACTTACCACTCCCCTGGTGGAATGGGCTCTTGAAATAGTAGCACTTCGAAATGCACAGAATGATCCAACATGATAGATTTTGTTTGGCCATGGCTTGTCCCAACTTGCGGCCAGTGTAACCAATAAAAAGTTGGCCATCCTGTCTGACATTTGCCATTCCAGAAATGTAGAAGCTAAGAGCCCTTTTTGGGTCAAGTCTGTGTAACCTGTGTTCCTGCTTTCAAGGGTTAGGAGAGGGATAAAAAGCTGTTATGTTCAGATACCAACTTTGGAAGGAAGGAGGAACAAACTTCTCTTTGGAGAATATAGTAAATGATGGCTTGCATGACAAGGCCTGTAGCTTACTCACTCTGCGAGCAGAAGTGATGGCTACTGCTAAAAAACTTGGTCCAATGGCAGCAGTATAGTGCTTTGGTTGCTGGTCTTCTAGCCGAAAGCAACACCTTCATAACGTCTTCTGGGAGGTTCCAATCTTTGTATCTTAGCCTCTCAGAAACGAGGTGTGAAGGGTCAATATTTCGATTCCTGGGTGAAGAAGACAGCTCCCCTCTTGCGAGAGTAGATCCACTCTCTGGGGAAGACAGAATGGAGGGCAAATGGACAGGTCTAGAAGATACAGGTACCACATCCTCCTGGTGCATTTTGAGGAAATGAGGATCATGGATTTCCTGAACTTTCTCAACCTCCAGATGACATGAGGGATGATGGGGACTGGTGGGAAAGCGTAAAGGAGTGGAAATTCCCAGTCCACGTGAAACGCGCCCCCAGAGCTCCTCTCTGAGGAAATTCCCTGGAGCAGAAGAGATCCCACTTCCTGCTGATAATGGACGCAAACAGATCCACTTGAGGGGTTCCTGAGCCAACTCCCACTCATGGGAGATCTCACTCTGCCTGCCCAGAGCACCCACCATCATATTTTCAGCCGAGATCCTGTTTTTTAGAGCCCAAAGACAGAGCTGCACTGCCTCCCTACACAGTGGTAGTGACTCTACACTTCCTCTTTTGTTGATGTAAAGCATGACCATTATTTTGTCCATCATTTTCAGGTCATTCTTCCATTGTAAGGTAGGATAAAAGGCCAACAGTGCCAGTCTGATCATCCTCAGCTCGAACAGGTTTATGTGTAGTCTTGCCTCTGATATGGACCAAAGACCGCTCATCGTTAGATCACTTATGTGAGCTCCCGCTCCTGTGAGGGAAGCATCCGTGACTACTAATATCTTCAGCCAGCGTTGCCCAAAGGGTTCCCCTAACATCATGTTGTCCTTGCAAGCCCACCACAGGAGTTCCTGTGCGACCTAGCTCGTGACCTGAAGAAGGTCTGCCATCCTGCCTGACAACTGGGACCATTTGCATATGAGGGCCCATTGGAGGGACCTCATCCTTAGGCGGGCTTCTGGCACCAGGAAAATGCAGGATGCCATAAGACCCAACAGAATCGAATTCTGATATATATTGGACGCTCCAAAATCTTGTTACCATCTGCAAGATATGTTCAGCCCTCAACTCAGAAGGTGAAGCCTTCCCAGAAGATGAGTCCAGGAATGCTCCAGTAATTTGAAGCTTCTCAGAAGGTGTCATCTGGGCTTTTTTTTAAATTAAGTGAGAAGCATAGTTTGTGGAGAAAGTGGCAGGTACTGTAGAGATGTTGCAGAGCGGGAGAGTGAGCTCTGGTCAGCCAATCACCTAGATAGGGAAAGATGTAAATCCCTCACTTCCTTAGATCTGTTGCCACTACTGCCATCAACATATTGAAGGCCCTCAGGTGGGCGTAATTTTAGGGGCGGGACAGGGGTGTTTGTCCCCTCCAACTTTCATGGCACACCATTTTGTCTCCATTCATTTGGTTGGGGCACCTTTTCTTCAGATGCCCCCCCAACATTTTCAGAAAAGTTTCTCTACTGGTGGCGGTGAGCCGAAAGGCAGTATTCGAAATTGATAGTGAGAACTGCCAATGGCGCACCTCAGGTACTTACTATGCTTGGGTTGTATAGCCACATGAACGTAAGCATTATGAAAAATCAAGCGATGCCTGGGTGAAAGAGTGACCATCTTGAATTTGTATTTCCTGAGGAACTTGTTCAAGTGCCTCAGGCCCAGGATGGGTCGCAGTCCTCCGTCTTTCTTGGGAACCAGGAAATAGGTGGAGTATCAACCCTGGTATTGTTTCAGCTACAGGTACCTTCTCCATGGCACCTTTCTCCAAAAGGGAAATAATCTCCTGTAGAAGGAGCAGATCTGGTTCCCAAAGTCATTGTTTGCTCAGGGACAATCTGGGGGGTCTTTGCATAAATGGGAGACAGTTCCCTTGGGCCACTGTCTGTAGTGCCCATGGATCTGAAGGAATAAGATTCTTGCAGATGCTGGGTCAACCTGCCTCCTACCAGGGTTCTGTGAGCAAAGTGCTCAGAAAGCTTTTGGGGCTATGAGGGCAATGAGAATGGTGTTGCCTGAACAATTTTTCCTCCACAGCCCCTAGAGGCACGTGTGAACCTTCTCTGTGCTTGTGCCTGGATAGATTTACCTCTTGCTCTTTGGCCAAAAGAGGAGTAATGTCGAACGGAACGCCCTAACCAAGCCTCAAAGGTGGGTGTTGTTGCGGCTGGTGAATGGCTGCACCCAAAGATTTTGCTGCAGCTTTTCTAGGCTGTTGTCTGCCTTTGGCCCAAATCGGTTGGACCCATAAAAGGTCATATCCAGGAGCCTTGACTAGACATTTGAGGTAAACCTCGATTTATGCAGCCAAACAAATCTCCTGATTACTGCACTAGAGCCCATACATGGTCTGACGCAGTCTGACGCATCTAGGCCTGAAGGGATTGTCAAGAGGTCTCTTTACCATCATTAATGAGGTTATTGAAATCATCTTGCATCTCACCTTTAGGAATGTTACCTGCTGCTTGGGAAATTATATTCCACAATGTGTAGGAGTATTTTGCCAGGGCACAAGATGCATTAATGGCTTTCAATGCTATGCTTCGAGCAGAAAATACTCTTTTTGCTGGTGCGTCATATTTCTTATCGTCCCTATCTCGGGGGGAAGGGCGGATAACCTGCAGCCTTTGAAGTGGAGAGAGCTGCGTCTTTGTACAAACTCTCTGGTGTTGGTTGCCTGGAAAAAAAGTCAGGGTCCACGGAAGAAGACCTATACTTTTTCAACAACTCCTTGTTCACAGCTGTAGTTGTGTCTGTTTTTTCCCAGGTTCCCAAAATGCTTTCTTTGTGTGCTGTATGGACTGGCAGCACAGGCTCCTTAGGATGGCCTCTATCTAAGATGTCTGCGAGATCATCCTGGATAATGTCCATTACAGGATGCCCCCAACACAACTATTCAATCACCCTGTTCATGACTGTCCTATAGGCTGTACTTGGTTGAGAAAGGACATCTAGCGTGTCAAATTCAACCTTAGCAAGGTATCCAAACCACTGGCCTCCTTTAGACATGAAGCTAAGTCTTCTAGATGAGATTGATCCACGATCAATTCTTCCAGAACATTAATATTCGAGAACGTTCATATCCAAAGTATATGATGTAGTATTCCACCTCCTCTTCCTAGAAGATGGAGCCAAAGGATTTGAAAAAATCTGTCTTAGCTTGGGGTTTGAATGTCGGAGCGGACTCCGAAGTCGATGTCGAAGGACCCTTTTGGCTTCGATGTTATCATGACCGTCACTGACGATGCAACTCGAGACGATATCCCTGAGGTCTTCAGACTCTGGCCTTTGGGGCACATGGGTCGAAGCCTTACTCAATTACCTTTTGGTCTTGGAAGATGCAGTGAGATCAATAGCCATTTTCAGCACTTTCGAGGGACCAGAAGGGACCTCCTTCGAGAAAACTTCCAACATTTTCTTATAGAAATGTTCCCCTTTAGCCACTGAAGTGGTCTTTTTGGGAAAACATACCAGAGGTTTGTCGGGCGAGGAATCAGAAGATGACAAACAATGGCGTTGTTTCTTATACTTCTTCTGTGACAACGAGAATCACTCCTGGATCTCAATCGCTTTGCCATTCTGTAGACTTGTCTCCGGTGGAACTTCTACCTTCGGAAGATTTTCTCTTTGAAGGTGTGGAAGACGAGACTTTAAAACTGACCGACCTTGGGTGACCTTCTCTCCTTCACGGCCTTACTAGTCATTGATTGGTAGGAGCCGCATTCAACGACTTCATGTTCTTTGACGAGGCACCAGCGACAAATCTTATGTGAATCAGTGATTAACATCTTTTGAGTCACAGTCCGCACATCTCTTAAAGCCTGTTTTCGGCATAGACGTTGTGATAAAACAAAAAAAGAATGATGATGTTAGTCGAAGAGAATCGCTGAGGCAAATCGAGCCATTCCGAGATTGTGCTGTGATGTAGAAAAACGGAACAAAGGCAACAGGCGCAGTGCGTACTGTTTATACTATCATCGGCATCACGTCCGGATGCTGTAATGGTAACCGTCGAGGGACATCAACGACAATGCTGCAAAGTGCCCCCTGCTGTTGAAAATGTTTCTGAGACTGCAAAGTAGGATACAAATATATCAAAGATGAGGAATCCATGGAAGGACACAATCCATTAGAAATATCTATTAGGATAAGTGAACACAGATAAAGAATATGAACTAACATGTAGGCATAACTAAAAGACTTCCACCACAATAATGTTTAGCCCACATTGGCATAATTAGGTTGGCAGTCATCATGAAGTGCTGCATGTGTATTATGAGAATTACAGCATAATGCCTTCTATGAGTACCAGTTTACGGGATTCCATACGACCATGGAATCAGTCTTGACTAGTATATTTAACATTGCTATAATACATGCCTCTGAAGGCAGCAGTACCATGTAATTGTTTATTCTGGCACTGTAAGTTTCTATTCTTAAACTATAATACAAAGGGGGCGCTTGCAAGCTCGCAACCAAGATGGCCGCTGCTAGTTGAGTTGTGCAAGGCGTTCACTCAAGGGGAGGCCGCAAACACCTGAACCACTGGTTGTATTATGGATCTCCTGGTGGTGGTGGTGGGGCTCATTAGGACAAGGTTTGAGTCTCCACTGACCGAGTTTGGGCTGTGGGGATGGCCGCACTGGGAACTGGCGAGAGTGTGACCTACTGCCTGTGAGAACAGCTGAAGGGTACCGGCGGAGCGCGGCATTGCTGGTTAGTGCCGCGGCAGGCACAGAGAGGAGCCACCACTTGGCATTGAATTCGTTTGAGAAGATCGGAAGTTGCCGGGTGTTCGTTGCAGGCTGCACCCGTCCACTCTACCTGTTTCCTGAGGGGCTGTGGAGGGGGAGTGTGGCCTCCATTGACCCTAGCTAGGGCCTTAGTGCAGCTTGGGGATCAGTGGCCAGATTCGTAGTGGAGGGAGAGTGCCTCATCGATTCCCCTATACCGGACTATGTGTGGAGTCCTGTGGAGTGCAGGGACGACCCACCGATGACTAGAGCAGAAGGCCGCTGGAGCGGAGTAGGCGTGGCATGCTTCCCCAGTGTGCGGCGCGGATGTGGGGTGAGGAAGACGGTGGCTTATGCATATTGTGGGGGACAGCCGACCTTGGGTGCCTCATCTCTGGATGGCAACGGCTGGCTAGAGCTCCTTAGACTGGCCGACTGATCTGCGTGATCTACCTTCCATCTAAGAATCGGTTTGGTGATTAAGTACTGGTGGTTGGAGCTGGTGATAGATAGAGCAGTTCCCTTGCTGGGCCTATGCATTGTTCTTCTATATGTGATACCAAGATCTGAATCAATTACACTGTGCTGGATCACTTAAGCACTGGACTGAAAAGACTTGACAGTGCTGAACTACTAATTCCCTCTCCTGGTTTTCCTGGTGTTTACTTGATACTTGACTTGAATCGGACTGTGAAGACCACTTGAGTGGGGGTCGGTGCACCCCCACCCCCACTAGAGGTGTGCAAAAGTGTTCTGATCGACAAACTGGGGTGCCTTGGAGGGGCGGCTGAGGTGTTCCTGTGGTCATCCTGAGTGAGGTGCTATTGTAGTCTGGCGTGGGCCATACGTGGCAAAAGGCTATAAGCAGCAGTCCCGTTTGCCGTTTTCACAGAAGGTGGGCCTGAGTGAGAGAGGGGAGAAGATGTTGTCCGCAGCGTCATTGACAAGATGAGGCCTGCCAGTCTGGGGAGGCTGGATCCAGTTTTCATAACTGTGGCCCAACTTCGGACCTAGGTCTGGTGCTGTCCGAAATGCGCATTGGGTTTGCCTCTATCAATTCTAAACTGGGTGGAATGGAGTATAAAGTAGACTGAATGCAGGAACGGATTGAAAAGGAGAGCGCCGGATCTCTGAAATGGAACATAGAGTAGGCGTACTTGAGGATACTAGTGTGGAGGTGACACAGGCATTCCGCACCTTAAAGAGGGAGGTCATGGGGATCAAGCAGAAGAATGAGGATTTGGAGGCACGATCCTGCAGGAATAACATCCGGGCGGTTGGGATCCCAGAGTCGGTGCCACAACAGCACATAGACGTCTTTATGAAGAAATGTATCCAGAAGTATTGAAGATCCCCCAGCCCCCAACCCTGCTGTCACCACAGTTTTTGGTTGAAAGGGCACACAAGGTGTTGCAACAGGTCCCCAGACCGGGTCAAAGTCCTTGACCGGTCATAGATCGCCTGCTAAATTATAGAGATTGTGATGCAATTCTCCGAAGAGCCCGCAAACTTGGTATTTTGCAGTACGAGGAAGCCCGTGTGTCCTTTAACCCGCACTTTACCCCGTTGGTTCAGAAGGCTTGCCTTTCTTTTTTGGCGGTTTAGCGTACACTTTGAGAGCATGGTCTGTAGTATGCTATGCTGTACCCATCCAGGCTGTGTGTGCTCCATGGTGGAAAAACTTGCTTCTTCACTGACCCTGGAGCAGCACAATATTTTTGGAAACATTGCCGAAGGAGTGAGGGGGCACCCGAGTCTGTGGCTGCGGTGGAATGCATTCCAGCTTTTGATATGTATTCTGACAATTGGGTGGAAGGTGGCTGATGCCCCGGCGAAAAGGAAATCTCAGGCACTCTGCTGGGTTGAAGTAAATATGTGCGGATGCATTGGGTGGGTGTATACAATGCTAGCCCATGTAACAAGTCAGTCCTGTAGCTGGGTATCCTTATTGCCATCAGGGCCTCCCCCTGGTAGCAGTTGATTTGTATGGACCAGCATGGTGGTGGAGCCTTGTGCCCCCCGGGTTGTTGCCCATGTTGGCCTATATGTGTTGGGTGAGAAGGGGGTAGAAAATATCACTGCAATTTGGGGGCGTGCAGTGTGGCTGGGGGTGGCGTGGTAGAGGTCTTTAATGGGGTTAGGGGTGGGAGGTGGGGGGGACTTGGGGTTTGTATTTGATAAATTAATAATGTCTCTGGAGGGTGAGTTTGTTTTATGGCTGGTTGTGGGGGTGCAATTGTGGAAACAGGGCTTGTGGATGCTGCACTAGGCTGTTTTGTAGACGTATGAAGGGATGGCTAGCAGTAACATCGTGAGTTGGAACGCGTGGGGGCTAAATAACCTGTGTAAAGTCCATAAGGTAGTAAACAAGACACGTTGCCAAGGTGATTCTTTTACAAGAGACACACCTGATCGGCATGGCGAATGAAGGGGGTTGCTAGGTCCTCGGGGCCAGTCAGTATTATACATCCTATTCTACATACTCGGCTGGAGTCCTGACACTAATTCTTAGATCACTTCAATTTCAAATGGTGGATAAGGTAGTTGACCCGCTGGGTAGGTTTGTGATTGTGTCAGGTAGCTGGACTCATATCCCAGTAACATTTGTAAACATTTATGGTCCATTGTTTGTTGATTCACTCCTGTCTAGGTGCTATAAATATATACATACTAATATTGTATGGGCAGGGATCTCAATATTGCCTTGGACCCACCATAGGACAGATCTGCTGGTTGCGCTTGTCCCCTCTCCCAAGCTGCGGGCACGGTGCAGAGGTGTATGTCTGATTTGGGCTGCTGGTTGTCTGGCGTGTTTCACCCCGATGACAGGTTCACAACATGTCCTCGCGCCTAAACTATGTTTTAGCAGGACTGTCTCTGATGCGGTTGATGGTAGATTGCTCCCTTCTCCCGAGGACGTTGTCCGATCATTCACCTGTCTTATGGTCTTTAGATATGGGTCAGCAAGGGGTGTCCAGACTCTCTTGGTTGTTTAAGGCTGCAGCTTTGTCTGACATAGGTGGTAACTCCCATCCAGTCGTACTTTCGAGAGAACTTGGGTTTGGTGCCCACAATGGCCCCCGATGTGGGACGCATTTAAGGTGGTCCTACCTGGTGGGTGCATGTCCCTAGAATTTGGGGTGCTGAAAACAATAAGGGGACAATTGTCAGAGTTAGAAGTGGAAATGAAGCGACTTGAAGATAAGGATAAGTAGGCTGGTGATGTGGAGTCCAGGGCTCGGCTGTGGTGCACGGGATCATTTAAATGGACTAGCTGACCATGAGGTCAAATACATGACGCGGCCAGGCATTGGCTCCCTGCTATGGGGAGGAGGGGAGGTCGGGTTGTCTCTTGGCTGCGATGCGTCGTCAGGAGGAAGGCGCTTCTGATGTAGCTGCGATACACATGGCAGATGGACAAGTGGTGGTGGCGTTGAACACTATATTATTTCGCACATATTAAGAGCAACGTTATGCATCAAAGGGGTCCATGGTCGTGGAACATCTGGGTGGGTATTTGGAGGAAGCCTCCTTGCCAGGATGCAGTGGAGGCATTAGCTGTAGCACTTGTGGAAAATGACATTTTGGCGGATGTACGAATGCTGCCCACAGCTAAGGCACCTGGTACTGATGATATAACAGCAGTTTTATAAGGAGTTGGGTCCAGAGATTGCCAATTATTTGCTGAATGTGTGTGGGAAAGCGATGGGTATAGGACAGCTTCCTGCTACAATGCGCGAGGCCGTAGTAACTTTGATTTTAAAGCCAGGGAAGGACACGCAGGATTGCACTTCATACCGTACAATATCACGTCTGAATTTGGACACCAAAATCTTTGCAAACATTTTAGATCAGTCTGGATTCATTCCTGAGAGGTCGACTTTGCAAAACGTACGTCCGTTTTTTGCCATACTACCTCAAATAGATCCTAAAGTGCAGGCGCAGGCGGCTTTATGTGATATGGAAAAAGCAATTGATTTAGTCAAATGGAGCTATTTTTATTTGAGGTGTTGCAACAAGTAGGCATCCGTAAGTACTATCTGAAGGCAGTGAGACTTTCATATGTGGGGGCGAATGCCCGGATAGACTTATTTGGAAAGCATTCTGTAGGCTTTGTCCTGGCTCGTGGAATCTGGCAGAGGTGCCCGGTGTCTCTGCTACCTTTTGCAATTGCGACAGAACCATTGGCAGGCCGGCTGTGGAAGTATCATATTACAAGAGGCTTAGCGCTGGGAGGAGTTCGCGAACTGGTGTCTCTATATGCAGACGGCGTGATTTTGTACTTTAATGACCCAGCAATCAAGGAAGTTGCAGAATTTGGTCAATATTCGCGACTTAGAGTAAACTGGTCTGAGTCAATTTTGTTTCCACTCGATGAAGCCATGGTCAGGCTGGACGATAATGGTGGATATAGATGGGAGCAGACTTCTGTGATGTATTTGGGTGTGTGGGTCAGCTGAAGTTGCCAATCTCTTTTGGAGGACAATCACCAGAGGGACCTTCAAACCCTGAGACCTAGGGTGGATAGATGGAGTAAGCCCCCTTTAAAAACTGCTGGGCCGAATAGCGGTTGCCAAAATGGTAGTGGTCCCCAAATGATTGTACATCTCCCAGAATATTCCTGTGTGGCCGGGAGCAACCTTTTTTGCTGACTTAAGGCCTTAATGGTGTGGCTGGCGTGGTACCTTAAGTCCCCTTGGATTAGCTGTGAAGCACTGGTTCTTCTTTGGGACTGCAGTGGTATTAGTGCGCCAGATATGGAGTTATACCTTTTAGCAGCACAGGTGCATTTTGTGTCATACTGGATGCCGGGGTCATCCCCCTATCCGCATTTGAAAATTGAGAAATGTTTGGTGCACCCTTTTTCAATATAAGAGGTCTCAGCATCTAGGAGGGTTTTGGATAAATGTAAATTTGACCCGGCAGCTTGTACAGTACATACGTGTAATAGGATCCTGAAAAGGTTAAGAGTAGATATTCCCTTTCATCTGGGGCTCCCGGTATGGAATGTTGCGTGTCTGCGACCGACTTGTGATGCAGCCTTTGTCCAAGAGTGGAGGCCGTAGGATAGGGCATATGTCAGAACTGTACCCCAATGGAGTATTTGTTTCTCAAGAACAGGTCTGTGCAAAGATGGGTGACGGGTTCCGCCGGAGATTGCAGCATTTCTGAATGCGGACTGCTTTTAGAGTGTTCCCCCACGTTCCCGACTGTCCCTCTGATAATGCTGCTATTCCAGTACCTCCTTAGTTCGTCTACTGCAAGACGTGTCGTTTCTACTGTTTATGGGTTGGCGCAACATGAATCCCTGTGAGTGGCTCTGAAGTGCAGAATGAGGGGCGAAGAAGATGCCGGCTTTGCATTCACAGATAAACAGTCGGCGATGCTCTGTGAGGTACACATAATGGTGCAGTTAATACACGACTTCAGTCGATTTAGCTTAAGACCCTGCATAGGGTATATCTTGCACCTGCCTGCCTTTGTCTTTTTGACCCAATTAGCACAGATAGGTGCTTGAATTGGCTGATTTCCTCCATATGCTGTGGTCGTGTCCTAGACTGCGGCAATTCTGGGTGGGGGTAGCAGGAATCCTTTCCTGTATGCTAGGCCGGGATGTACCCTGGGAATTATTATGCTGTACGTTTGGGCAGATCCCAGGGGCTCCCAAGCATAGCTGGAAGTTACTGGCAGCAAGTATGATAGTGGCACGAAGATGTGTTTTGATGCGATGGACCAGTCCGGCCCCCTGGTCATTCGGACCTAGATGGAGGACATGATCTGGCTGAGTGACATGGGTAAGGAATATGGAACTCTATGTGGACTGCGAATCAAGAACATATGAGACCCTTTGGTGACTTATCTTCTGGCTCAGTGCCCGGAGTCGGGGTAGTAGAGATTGCGGGTGAAATTTAGGGCTTCTTATGAGGGCTCTTTCTTCTTTTTGACTGCTCAATAATGACACCTTCCCATGTTTACTATAAAGCTGCATATCCCAAACTCCATTAACCATGGTTTTCATTTGTTGTAATGATTACCTTTATGAGACGTGAATCTTACTTCATAAATGAAGGTTACACATCTTTTTTTTAACTACAATACATAGCAGGGCACGTACAACAGCCACTGCAGAGGCTTCCATAGTATGGCTTCTGCCATGAATACTAACTAGATGGCCGTTAGGGTGGCCCTGTGGGATGTTAGATGAGCATGATAGTCAGTAACAGTTACAGGTGGACTTTACTTTGCTTGGCCATGGTTCGGTAATACACATCTCAAGCCTTAAGGTAGGCATGCATATAGAATGCCTTGATCGATTTTAAGGATAATCTATAGCGCTAGTTGATACTGCATGCGAAAAACGTAGGGTTCCCTATGGCTGATGCAATTTTCTTTTTTTGCGACTTAAATTGTGCAGGTGGGAAATGTTGCACATCAAATGGTGTAGACAAGTCAAGGCGAAAAAATGGGCATGCATTCATGTGCCTAAAACAATTAAGGTAGGCTGGATTTCCTCCGAAATAAGTCAAAAGGTTTCCCCTTTTCTTCTGTAAGTACTTTACAATAGCAAATATACTTTGCTGAATACATTGAGACAATGCACCCGGATCGCACATTGAGGCAACCTTCTGCCCTTGATTACATTTCACACACTTGGAAATGGGAGCCATATAAATTCAACCATTAAGGTGCATGATGCATTTTAGATTTAAAATGTTTTTCCATGCATAGCTGTAGCATAATAGCGCTCCAGGAATATGATTTTCTTTATAAATGTGCCCATTGCCAAAAACCATGTCCCTGGTAAAAAATGATACGCCCTGAGGAAGGCTGGCCCAAGAAAAGATTGGGCCACCTTAGCCGAAACCTAAGCAGGCAAAAAAACAGTGAAAAACTGTTTCTACAATCAGAGTTGTTTATGAACAGGGTTGATTAGCCATACAACTACATTAACACATTCCGTGGGATGCACTACAAAATCAAGAGCATCCAGGTTCACATCAAACAATTGTAGTCTTACACAAAAACATTTACATTATATGTCCACGAATCATTGTTTTTTTCGTGTAAATGTTGTGTTTAGTGTAAGACAACTGGGGAGTCCTTATTGTCAGTGGAGATGTTTTAGAGGGCTATTTAAATGTTACCATATATTTTGTACTCTCATATTTGCAATGATGATCTGTCAAATAAAAACATTCTAGAAATAATAAAGATTTTTCTGTATAAGCAGCATCTTCTTTAACAGGATTCGGTAAAACAATAGGCTATTTGTAACAATAAATTGTGCATTTAAAACATACTGGGGACTTATTTTTCTTGTGATTTGCCAGGAGGTAGCTTACAGAAACACTGATAAGGCTGCTTGCCATGAGGTAGCCTACAGAAACACCGACAGGGCTGCTTGCCATTAAATATCATACAGAAACACTGACAGGGCTGCTTGCAATTAAATATCATACAGAAACACTGACAGGGCTGCTTGCCATGAGGTAGCCTACAGAAGCACTGACAGGGCTGCTTGCCATGAGGTAGCCTACGGAAACACTGAAAGGGCTGTTTGCTATGAGGTAGCATACAGAAACACTGACAGGGCTGCTTGCCATGAGGTAGCCGACATAAGCACTGATAGGGCTGCTTGACAGGAGGTAGCCTACAGAAGCACTGTCAGGGCTGCTTCCTATGAGGTAGCCTACAGAATGACTGACAGAACGGCTTGCCATGATATATCCTACAGAAGCACTGACGGGGCTGCTTGACACGAGGTAGCCTACAGAAACACTGAGAGGGCAGGTTTCTATGAGAGGGCAGGTTGCCATGAGGTAGCCTACAGAAACACTGAGAGGGCAGGTTGCCATGAGGTAGCCTACAGAAACACTGACATGGCTGCTTGCTATGAGGTAGCCTACAGAAACACTGACAGGGCTGCTTGACAGGAGGCCTACAGAAACACTGAGAGGGCAGGTTGCCATGAGGTAGCCTACAGAGACACTGAGAGGGCAGGTTGCCATGAGGTAGCCTACATAAACACTGACATGGCTGCTTGCTATGAGGTAGCCTACAGAAACACTGACAGGGCTGCTTGACAGGAGGCCTACAGAAATACTGAGAGGGCAGGTTGCTATGAGAGGGCAGGTTGCCATGAGGTAGCCTACAGAAACACTGAGAGGGCAGGTTGCCATGAGGTAGCCTACAGAAACACTGACATGGCTGCTTGCTATGAGGTAGCCTACAGAAACACTGACAGGGCTGCTTGACAGGAGGCCTACAGAAACACCGAGAGGGCAGGTTGCTATGAGAGGGCAGGTTGCCATGAGTTAGCCTACAGAAACACTGAGAGGGCAGGTTGCCATGAGGTAGCCTACAGAAACACTGAGAGGGCAGGTTGCCATGAGGTAGCCTACAGAAACACTGACATGGCTGCTTGCTATGAGGTAGCCTACAGAAACACTGACAGGGCTGCTTGACAGGAGGCCTACAGAAACACTGAGAGGGCAGGTTGCCATGAGGTAGCCTACAGAGACACTGAGAGGGCAGGTTGCCATGAGGTAGCCTACAGAAATACTGAGAGGGCAGGTTGCCATGAGGTAGCCTACAGAAACACTGACATGGCTGCTTGCTATGAGGTAGCCTACAGAAACACTGACAGGGCTGCTTGACAGGAGGCCTACAGAAACACCGAGAGGGCAGGTTGCTATGAGAGGGCAGGTTGCCATGAGTTAGCCTACAGAAACACTGAGAGGGCAGGTTGCCATGAGGTAGCCTACAGAAACACTGACACGAATTCTTGCGACGAGGTTTCCTACAGAAACATTGACAGGGCATCTTGCCGTGAGGTAAATCTACATGTCATATCAGATGTGCGTACAGGGTTGATTGCTTACTATGGTAGGTGAACATCCACGGTAGAGTGGACCTGCCTGAAGACATGCTAATATAAGCACCAACAGGACTGCTGGCTATGTGTCGGGCACCTCTACCAAAGGGCGTACAGGACCGCTTGCTAGGAGCCAGGTAAACCTACAAGGGGGCAGAAAGTAATTCTTGTTATGGGCCAGGTGCGCCAACATAAGTGCGGAAAAGATTGACTCATTGCTATTGGACCAGGTACGCTTACAGAGTTGCAGAGAGAAAAGCTTGCTAAAGGCCAAGCAGGTTTACAGGAGCGCAGAAAAGATGCAGGTACCTTGCTCTAATGCAGTTAGGTCTATATAAGTGCGGACTGGACAAGTCAGGGCACCAGCATAGACCATGTGTATGTTCTTTAAGAAGATGCAGCTGGCCTGAAAACAAAGACAAACTCCTCATCTTGCTCACATCAGCTCTAACGAGAAAGGCCCCACAGTGAGTCATCGGAAGCAGACCAATGTCATTACTGGACACATCAAGATTGTGTTTCTGAATGTTGTCTGAATCTCAGCAGGCCCTGCAGAGTGCAGTGCATTCACTGATGTCCCCGAAGGAGCGTGCCGAGTGGGTCATACATCTGCAGGGCTGTGATGCTGAACCAGTCCCATTAACCGCGCGCAGGGCCATTTTCCATGCAAATGGCCATCGTGTCGTACTGAGGTGCCGTTAGTGCTGTCAGCGCTGCTGTTATGGCACATTAGATGCCATTTTATCAGGATTACAGCAGCACAATACATGGCGCAGAGTCTGCTGGGGCTCCTGTGGCTGCCATTGATCACAAATATAACAGCTGGGTAATGAGACCAAGTAATATTACAGGGTGCCAACGACCGGGATGAGAAATGGGCTCAAGAGCCGGGATGCAAGGATGCGGAACATCCTGTTTTGGGAGCAGGTGAGAATCACGGGCATTTGGAATGCATCAGAGAAACAACAAAGGGCGGGAAATGGTGGTGCGAGCTCAGTGGGTACTGTAGGCATGTCGGTAACCTGCAAGCCAAAGGTTCAACTGCCAACAAGATCAGCCCAGGCTTCCATCCAGCAGACCTGTCCACACTATCCACGTGTAGCAAGCTCCTCAACCTGCTTTTGTGCCCAAACGATTCGATCTGTCTTTATGCAGCAAGTCATGTATAGCTGTGCTACTCACACTGCCTGTCCATGTCCCCCAAGATTCTCTCGCCATTGATGGGTCCAGCCTCAGCACACTAGGTCCAAAACTCTTCACACTATCTTCCCATGTGCCCCGGACTCCCCTCACTTTCTGTTGCTGTGCTCCAAGCCTCCTTACACATGCAGTGTTCCACTGTTCGTGGACCAAGCTCCCCATGTTGTCTGAATGCCGCATGCTTCACATACTGCCTGTCAATGTTCCCAAAGCACCTCTAACTGGTCCTGTGTCCAAGTGCCACAGGCACCTCACAGTACGCTCGTAAACCTGCAACACCTAACATTTGTGTACATCCATGCACATAGTTATTAATCCATGGCCCCTAACTTACTGTACTCTGTGAACTTGCCCCACGCTCCTCAATCTGTCTGTTCATGCACCTCAAGCTACTGTACAATGTTAGTTCATGTGCACTTGGCTCCTCACTCTGTCTTTGCACCCCGTGTGTTATGTCCTCGTCTGGGGGCACCCAGACCCGGCGAACCAAATGCTGGGGGCACCCAGCCGACATGCTGGGAGCGCCCAGCAGACCTCGGGCTGCGGTCACGCAGCACACTTGTAGGCAGGGGTCACCCTGCATACGTCAGGAGCACCCAAATGACATCTAGGCTGGGGGCACCCAGCTTGCAGCTCCAGACTGGGGGCACCCAGTCAACCCGTGAGCACACAGCCTCCTCCATGGCCTGGGGGCACCCAGGCCAACCTCAGCAATGAACACTGGTGTTGCCCAGCAGGGGCACCGGCTTGTATCAGGTAGGGTTGCCTACCATGGTCTCTACTAGCCTGGCAGACAGCCAGGGTAGACGGCGTTGCCCCGCAGGGGCACCATCATGGTGGTGGTCCTGGCAGGGCAGGCCCTCAATCAACTATGCAGCACCAGCATGGTGCTGCTGAACAAAGACGCAGCACACCATAGTTGCTCACTCCAGGACTGCATGAGCGGGAGACCGCCCATTCCTTTTATTCAGTATTGTGACATGGCTACTACCACGAGCTCCTGGGAGATACCATGCTCCCAGGAGGGGTGACCCATTACACCATGCTCGGCCACACAATCGTTTAATGTATCGCAAGCTCCTCCTAATGTCTGTTGTTGATGAAGCTCCCTTAGACTGCCACTGTTCATGTGCCCCTAGCTCCTCACACTGTGAGTGTACCCTGTGAGCAACCACAAAACTGGGCTCGACATCCGCACAATCTTGCTTCCTCACACATTCACTGTTTGTGTGCACCAAGCACTGTCAGTATGGCCCGCACCCTTCACAATATCCTTTCCTTTTGTCGCAAGCTCCTCTCTCTGTCTATCCATGTGTCCTGTCAGGTCAGAGACACCAGGCTCCTCATACTGCTTGTCTGGTGCCACACTCTTCTCAAACTCTGTCTGTTGTGTTCCTGGTTCCTGCTCAGATGCTTAAATGGTGCTTGGACACTGATGGAAGAAAACATCAGGGTGGCCATCTCACACCCCCCTAGCCAGGAAGGAGCAGTGGAAGGCACCCCACGTTCCCTTGCCAGAAGAGAGCAGATAAAGCAACCCCATTACCCCTGACCAGGAGAGTGCAATGGAAACCATCCACCTCTTTGCAGTGCCTGTTCACTGAGATGTGGCCATGCCCGCATAGCTGTCTTTATCTTCATGCTGTTAATGCCTGCGTAGATGGGAGGGAGTGACGCTCAAAGAAACTCCCATTAAAGCTAAAATGAGACCTGTCAACATCTTAAAAATGTTTGTCAGTAAAACCCACATGCTTCACGTGAGCAGAGTACATGCTGCTGTAGAGTCCTGAAGGCAATCTGCACGCCAGCCTGGGCACTCGGGCACTCCCTTCCCTGCTGGGGTACATGGGTCGCACGCAATGGAGGCTCGGCAGCAAGTACAGCCAAAGGCTGAGTAAAGCTCTTAGGTGGGATTTTATTGAGCACTTCAGACATCACAGGAAAAGAGCAGGTTGTTAGGCTCAGCTGGCCCAGAGTGTGGCTGTAACTGCATGGCCCCATTGACAAGCTCTGCCATGATTGACGTGGAATGAGTGAACACTTTCATACGCCCATTAAACATACATCCATTTGTCCCTGGCGCCCCAAGGCTCCTCGGTTTGCCAGCAGGGGCACTTCCAGCTGAAAATCCTTAGGAAAGTGCTCCACTTGATTCTACCTCTGTTACATGCTCCTGTAGTAGCAGCTATGATTCTGAGCAGGCTGGTTTATTGCAATTCCCTGTACCTGGCGCAGCCCAAGGGGCTGATTGGCAGGTTATAGCGCCTCCAGAATCTGGCAGCCAAGTTGGCTACAGGCACCCTGTAAGGGTCCCATATATCTCCAGTACTCTGCTCCCTCCACTGGCTTCCTGTGGCACAGCAAATTTAGTTAAAGGCACTCTGCATTGTGCACCGAGCCTTGCATGGCCAAGGGGCAGAGTACCTCTGTGCCAAATTTGAGCGCTACATTCTGAACCGCCCGTTGCACTCAGCACATCGGCAAGCATGCTATGTGTGTCCTCATTTTGCCATTCTCGGCTTTCAGAGCATGTCTTTTCTATCACAGCGGCACAAATGTGGAACAGTCTCCCATCTGTTCTGAAATCGCTGCCTAACCATCTAGCCTTTCGGAAGGCTCTGAAGACCTATCTTTTCTAATGCTTTTGCTCCTTTGGCCTGTTGTGTGCCCTCTTGCTTAGTGGCTCTGTACCTCTTTAGCGCAAAGATGCCCTCGGGTGAACATGCGCTCTATAAATAACCCTAACATAACAACAAACCGGCCAACTTGCGATCAACAAATATATGGAGAACAAATTCGCCGAACTAGGGGAAGCCGAGTCGCAAACGTCTTGTCTGGAGTCCCCATTGACTGTTGATCATCGACCACCAACATGGACACACATGCCCCTCTGCTCTCAGTCTCCCTCTCCCCCTCTCTGTCTGTGCGTGTCATGACGCCCTCACCTTTCTGTACAAGCATTTCCATAAGTAGATCTTTTAAGGTGTAATATCGCGCTTCCCCTTCAGGGCTGTCCTTTATGTTTAATGGAAAGTTGAATAAGCCGCCACTACTTGAGCGCTACTGTTCCCCGGGAACCAGTCACCAGAGCATCTCATTCATTACTTTCATGTGTCTCTGCTAATCTAGTTCCATTCATCTGGTAAGAAAATGTGATGTTCCGCTGTACATGTTTTCTTTGAATCGTGCCCACACATGTCCTCCGGTTAAGATTCAACTAAATATTGCTTCGGGTTTGAAACAAATTTATGCAAATTGCCCAAACTCCTTCAAATAAAACATTCAGCTAGCTCCAAAAGAAGCAGAAAGGGGTGGTTCTGACCCAGCTCCTTGATCTGAGTGACCAAGCTCACTCCATTGCAATAAATACATTTTCAGAAAGCTTCATGAGCGCATTTCACTATATCCAGCAAGCTGGCGCTTCAACTGTGTTTAGGGCATGGGTTTGTGTACCAGCAGGGTTCACTTAGGCACAAAAGAGGGGATGGCTGGAAGGTTTAGAATTAAACTTAAACACTGGCATCACTCTGGGCAACCCTCCAGACCATCCTCTGTGCCTGCCAAGCCATTACAGAAAGTGGTAAGACCATATGCAAATCAGGTTGGACCTGCCCCAAAAGGGGCAGCTCAGCCCAAACTGCTAGGTCACACTAGGTCACATTCCTTCTGCATGAGACCACAAGCATCCCCAGTCAAGTTCCATACGTCTACGTCTCACAAATGATTATACTAGTGTTATATTCAAGTTGTGATTTATTTGGCACATAACCCATTCTTACATTGTGCCAGAAGTCCTGCTGTTTCTTAGATAATACTTGCCTTATGCAGTGTGTCCCAATTTCTGGTACGCTCCTCTTCCTTCTTAACCTGTACCAATTCCTGTTACTTTTTCCTTGGCTCTCTAGCACTAGAGCCCCCCTCCACCTGTTGATTTTTAATGGCTGTAACCAAATCATGTTTAGTAATTTTACATGTTATCAAACGAGCCAGCAAGCTTTACATTAATATCTCTGATAACCATGCATTTATGTAACAAAAGGTCTGACTGAGACAATTTGTTACATGTCAAATATGAAAACATCAGTGTGGGGGGATGAGGGTGTAAAAGAAAACCTCTAGAAGAGGCATGAATTCTGCAAAGAAGAATGGGGTGGTGGTCTCCTGGTCCAATTTGGACCTTCGGATTTGGAGCTTACTAGAACAAATAATCATCATTGCTGCCTTCCCCTCTCCTGATTGGCCGGCTTTGCTAGCCCTTAGTGTTCCAAGTATCCAGACTAACGGCTCATTGTCACTTTCAAGTATCGTCGCCACGTCAAGATTTCCAGCAGGTGGCCAGATACTAGATCCACCAGTGCATACTTTTTATGGATGCTAGTGCTGGAAGACCTTAATGTGGGATTAGCTGGGTGATCACCTACAACAAAGGATTACCTAATGTATAGCTGTTGCAGATGATGTGGGTTGGGAGAATTGGTTGTTGACATAGTATAACGCCCCAAGCCTCATCCTCATTGCATTGAGCATCATGAAAGTCCTGTGTTGGCTCCAACTCAGTGTTAAATTCCCCCACTACTAATAGAAAGTCAAGAAAACTAGTGTCACTCAGGGGTCTCAAAGACTCTATAATGTAGTTTGAAACTGTTTTTTTTAAATTATTTATTATGCACTAAAACCCATGGGCGTCAAAGTGCAAAACCAAGGCATCATAACGGACAGGGACAATGAGTAGCATAGTCGGGAGAAGGGCAAGGCAAAGATTCAATATGGAAGGAGTGGGTGAGCGTCTAAATCAGAAACAATATTTAGGTAAAACATTCAGAAAGTAGGAGGGTTTTCAGCCTTAACTGAAAGATAGAAGCAAGGCGTCAGAGCTTATAGTAATGGGAAGAGAATTCCACAGTGCCGGCAGCAAAATCTGAAATGATTTGCCACCTGCTCGAATATGTTTGAAATGTTTGTAAACCATAAGATGTTGAGAGCCTGAGCGCAAATGTCGAGTTGGTTTGTGCCGTTTAAGGCGATCTTTCAGATGTTGCAGCGCACTGCCATATAAACATTTATGTGCTGTTGTTAGCGTTTTAAATGTAATCCGTTGGATGATTGGTAGCCAATTAAGTTTTTCCAGAACTGGTGTGATATACTCCCGGCGACCAGTGTTGGATATGATCATGGCTGCAGCATTCTGAACAACCTGCAATCAGGCAATTTCATAAACTGGAGTCCTCAATACCAGTGCATTACCGTAATCCAACTTGCTTCCTATGATTGCCCTTAAGATCGGGATAAGGTGCAACCCCAAAGTCAATGAGTCATAGTTTTTCCTGATCTTTTTGAACATGGCTGGTGATGCTAGTAGCAATAGCTCTGTCTTTTGATCATTAAGACAGATCCAATTGCCTCAAAGCCCTGCTTAAAGCCCTGGTCTCAAATAAATGTTAAAATCATGCATCCCCTAGAGGACTGGTAATCGCAGGTTATAATCTCAATGGCCAGAATGTCCAAAACTAGTGTGTGTTGATGTTTTATGTACTGGTAAACTAATACCCAGGAAAACATCTCTCTGCCAGGCGCCCCAAGCAGGCCTTTCATCGCGAGCACATGGAATGTAACATTACCAGGTCTGTAGGATGGTGTGATGTCCACGTCTCTCGAAGGCAAACAATCTAAGCACCTTGTGTAGACACCTGCCTGCAGGGATCTGGCATCTTACTGCCCAGGCCTGCCACATTCCATGATAAGCGTTTGAAACAGTTTTTGGTGCACAGATCTCCCCGCACCCATCTCTCTGCCTGGGGAGCACGGGGCAGATCTGTCATTTGAGGATTTTCAGGTTGTCAGTTGGACATTCCACACCACATCCCCCTTTGGGCTAGGAGCAGGTTTACTGCTAAAAACCCATTGTTGCCCATTGTTAGGAGAGCTGTTCCTGATGGTCTACTGCTTCTGAGCTGCATCTCCAAACCTATGGTGGTAAAGATCTGTACTTCTGTCAGACACCTGTGGGCTATAACCCAGTCTGATCGCATCAATGTTTGGGTTACTGATATCTGAAATTCCTTCCACTGCTACTATATGACTGTGTATAATGGATAAACATCCAACCTTATGTCTACTGTCATTATCACATTTATTCAATGTGGGGATTTGCTAGACCACTGGTACTTTATGTAAATGTTGAAAAGGTTGTGTCACGATTCCGTTTAACAAATTCGGGGTAGGTGAATTCTTGTGGCATGATCAGCAATAGCTAATAAAACCTATTTTTCTGAGGAGTTGCATTGCGCTTCCCCACCATTAGGCTTCTTTACCTCTTTTTGAAAGGTGTTCTCTCTAGCGCTACTTGGGGAATTACCAATGCATGCCGGCCTGTGACTGCCACAGTTCCCCTTCAGGTATTAAATGAAAGATGTTGGTGCTTTGTGTGATTTGTTGGGTTGGCTAATGTGCTTCCTTGATTGCCATTCGACCTACTAGCACTCAACTGAAGTTCATGGTGGATAATATTTAATTCTGTATGGAGGGCTACTATCTTCAGCTTTGTTTTTCGAAGTTTAACCTAGGTTCCCGCAAAGCCTAAGCACATGCTAGAATGGGCCATAAGGAAACCTATTGGTATATCATACCATGCAGGCCTTTGAAGACCTTACTGGTGACCTAAGCCACTTGCGGGGCAAGCTCCTTTCTTATAACCTGCCGATCTAATGTCCAGTACAGTGGAAGATGCTGCTCTTTCTCTTGGAGAGTGGTTTCGAAGTGTAACCTAAAGTTTAATGACTCCATCTTCTCTGAATCCTCCATTATGCCCTGACAGGGGACTGTCCATTGCTTTATACGTTATTAAATTCAGATTTTTGGTATGGTATGAATACATCTTTGCTGACAGTTAGAATCGAAGGTAGGAATTGCTGTAAATAGATTAATGCTAATGGTTCTGGAGATTTCCTGGTGGCCTGTGCATTGTCACCAAAGGTACCACTGTCAGAGAACTCAAACTTTGTGTTAACATTGCCATCCTTCCCGCAATTTAATCCCTTGATTCAGTTTGGAGGGTGGACATGCTGGGCATAGACCTACTGAATTTACATTAATTCCTCTTAGTTCCCGGCGAGAGTCAAGCAGAATGCAACACGCATTCTGATTGGCTCTCGCCGGGTCCTTACCTGGCCGAGAATCCTTCGATTCTCGGCCGGGATTCCAGCCGCCTTGTCCTCGGCAGCGGGCGTGGCAGCCCCTCAGCCAATGAGGAGGCTCAAAGCGGGGCCATCCCCGCTCCGAGCCTCCCCACAACTGGGAGGCTGCCTTCGTCCCCCACCGGGGACTCGGGTAAGCTTTTTTTTTTTTTTCTTCCCTCCCTCCTCCCTGCCCTCCCCACCCCACGTATCTGCTTGCTCCTGCATCCCCGGTGGGGGACGATAGCAGCCTCCAGCAGTGTGGAGACTTGGAGCGGGGCAATCCCCGCTCCGCGCCTCCACACGGCTGGAAGCATCCAGGTACGTTTTTATTTTTATTTTTTTTCCATCCCCTCCCTCCAAACCCCACTTACCTTCTGCTTCTTTTTCGGGAGCGGACGCGCTGGGAACACTTGTGTTCCCAGCGCGTCCGCTCCCGATGGCCGCCATGGAAAGAGAAAACGGACTCCGTTTTCCCTTTGCATGGCGGCCATTTTCTTGGTCTTTTTTTTTTTTTTTTTCCTGTCCCGAAACGCTACAGCGTTTCGGGACAGAAAAAAATGCTTTTAGTGCCCCGGTCACGGACGTAATGCGGGCCGAGGTACTAAAAGCTATATGACCCTCGCAGCGGGGGCATTACCGACTCAGGTAATGCCCCGGGGCCTTCGTTAAGGCCCTCGTTTCGCTCGGGCCTATAACTATGGGCCCTGGGGCATTACCTGAGTCGGTAATGGCCCTGCCGTTCTGATCATATTGCTTATTTAAAACCCCAATGGTCACCATGCCAACACCCTTATTAACCGCCTTGTTGACCCCCTAACTTCCCTATTTACTTCATTGCAATAGTGTGTTACTCTTGGTATCATTTCTATTCTCTGTGAAGTAATTCAAGGGGGTTTAAATCTCAGTGATTAGATGTGCTGTTAAACTGCGCTAAATGCTAAGACGGACATCATCTTACAGCACTTCAGCTCCTCAACGCTTCTGTGTTATCACATACAGAAAATGGATCGTTTCAATAGGTCATGCATCGTGTAATGGAAAGCAGAGTCTGATGTCAAGTCTTATGTCAAGTATCAATCTCCCAAACAGTTGAAACACTTCAAGTCAAAATATCATCGCAAACCGAGTCCGAGCCACCTCTCTGGATGTTAGAATTGACCAATTCCCATTAAATATGTAATCTCGCTATGACCCACAGGGCCCTCAACCTTGTTCGTATATGCTAATGGATCCAAGGTCAGGAGAGCAAACAACAGATACCAGGGGTTGTGAGAAACTCCAACAGCTTAAGTCTCAAATCCAAAGTTCCTAGTCACAAATCTCCACAGCAAAAGTGAAAGAAGCAAGGAGGGTTGATAGAGCTATTATAAGACTAGTCCATTGCCACAAGTATTAGCAAATTAATTTAAAACACAAATGATGAAACTCACCACGGCTCCAAAAGTCTAGTCAATGCAGTGAAAAAACAATTGATGAAGAAAAGTCGAAGCGTAGCTCCAAAGCTCCCAGAACTTCCAGTCAACACAGAGAGTGGAACTGCAGAAGGAAGACGCTGCCAATGGCACCAAGCTCCCCTGTCACCAATGGGGGAAGACGTCTGCAGTTGAGTAAGGCTTGCGGGATCTCAGGCCTTCTGGTCTCCATGGAAACCACAAAGAACATGCAGAATTTAGCAATCGTAATAATGTTAAAACATCCAGTAAAAACTTCAATACAACTCTACAATTGATATTGACACAAAGGCCAGCAGCAGCAGTATAGAGGCCAAAATGTTCTATGTGCAAAAAATATTTTGGCGAGTGCATCACCAAGTCACTGGCATTTGCTAAATGGGGGGGGTAGAGCACCTCACAACAACATGGCCCCACAGCCCCAACTGCTCCATCCTCTCTGCTGTGTTTGCTGATGTGCCGTGGATCCCAATTTCAGCAGACTTTGGATGTATATTTATTTATTTACTTCGGTTTTAAAAGCGCCACCTTTCAAGCCACTTCACAGCACTAAGAAGTGGGAGGAATCTGACATGGCACTATATATAAAACACAATAAGATATTATTGTATGTTGAAATACTGTTATCAAGTCTTTTGATCTTGCAAATGGGAGGTGAGACCAATGCATGCAGTTATGCCGCACCAGCGGACATTGTGGTGTGGGACCCTCCCAAGTGTGTTGCCCTTTTAACATGGCCCAAGCTAATAAAAGGAGCTTCTGCAGACACGTGCACCAGAACGGCTGCAGATTCCCAAAGAGGAACGACTGAGTCTGTCTCTCATTCATTAGGTCTGCAGGCCCACACTGTGGGAGCACAGGCCTGCAAGCCATGATGCCGTGGGATACTTGTGCCAGTACGGTGGCAGGGGTCTGCATGGTCAGGGGCATGGCTCGCCCTGCCCCCACTCCAGATGGTGCTGGTGTCCCATAGCACCATGGGACCTTCTGGATGTCCAGAGCAGGCCCCAACCCCCAGAGGCACTGGGCCTCCAGAGTGCTGTTGTCCATAGCACCACGGGAGCCTGCTGGATGTCCATAGCAGGCGCCCATAACAATGGCGACGAGGAAGAACCCTGCGGGGCTACCTGTCCCTGCCGTTCCGGAGTTTGTGTCTCACTTCTTTTTTTTCTTTTTGAGGTAGGAGAGGACCTGGCCCTGCTAGGGGAGAGAAAGCAGCATGCGGCAATCATCGCTGCAAATGGAGGCGAGGAGCTGTCCCCTGTTGAGGGAGGGGAAGCCTCCATATGCGTAATTATAGAGGGGGACAAGGGTGTTTGTCCCCCCCCCAATGTTTGTGACACACCATATTGTCCCACTCATTTGGCAGGGGCCCCTTACCTTTAGATGTCATGTCCCCCCCCCCAACATTTTCAGCAAGCTTACTCCGCTGTAAGCAGCATGCAGCATCCATCACCGCGAATGTGAGGGAGGAGGAGCGGCAACAAAAGACAATGCGCTAGCCCTGCCGGCGAGTCTCCCCCAGCCGCGGGCCTCTGAGGAGGGTGCTAGTGTGGCTGGGTTGGGCGTTCGCCCGCAGCCCCCCACCTGCGGGATCCGCCGCATAAGAACTGCTCCGTTGGAGCAAAGGTAGTGAGCACCCGCCCGCACTCCACCAGAAGCAGCAGTGGCTGCTCGGGTTGCCCATGACCTGGTGTGTAGCATCCACTGAAAAAGAAGATGTGGGGGAGTGCTCATTCCCCCAGAGGAGGTGGAGAGTGCCCAGCGGCTGGTGCTCGTTCGGCCGGAGAGAGGGGCAGCCCTGTGGCATTGCCAGAGAGCAGCAGCAGATTACTCCTGCCGAAGGAGAATGCGTCCGTTCCACAAGCACAGCGCTGCCAGGGTGGTGTGGAGTACAGCATCGTTGGGTGGTTGAGCTGTCCCGAAGGAAATAGAAGAAGTGGGCCACCCTTGCAAAGAAGAGGGAAGACCAAATCGCTGTGCGAAGGTGAGGTGAGGTCCCGCCTTGCAAGCCTGGTGCGTGCTGAGCCCGACCCTGCCCATGGGCTGAGCCTGAACATTGCCAGCAGCAGCAGCCCTCGCATGACCACGGGCCGGGGGAGAAGGAATAGGCTCGCTGCGGTGCAGTGATGAGGCGGCATCCGCCTCTCTGAAAGGGAGAGAGCGGTGTCCCGGGCCAGGCGGTGAATATAGTGAATAGAGGGTGTCCGCTTCCAGAAGTAAAGCGGGCAGCACTCTGCTGTGCCGGCAGCCCCGGCTGCATCAATACCGGGTTGCTGGCAGTGAAATACGCAGCTCCATGTCGGAGCTTAAGTGGAAATGCTCTGGGGTCGGAGCGGGAAAAGACTCCGGGCCAATGGCAGTGATGTGTCCAACAGCTCCACGTAGGAGTATGATATGAAGGTGGCCCCCCTAAACATCCGGGGCACCTGGCAGTGATTCATGCCACGATATCAGTGCTTCGTATGTCAGGGCCAAATGGAAAAGAAACTAAGAGCTCCATGCTAGTGCCCCTGCATATACGGGCCAGATATACAATGAAGTGGCAGGGCGCGCCACCCTGAACAGAAATCCCGGGCTTCGGGCAGTGAAAGAAAGGAAATGCTGCTAGATGGTGGAGTGAGAATGGACATGCTCCGAGATTCTGAGCTTTTCAACTGGGAAGAAAGGGGGATGAAACAACATGGCTGCCAGCAGTTTGTGGCACGTGGCACCCCTGCCTGAAAGTCCTGGGCCGCTTGGTGGTGAAAGCATTAACCTGCTCCCTGGTGGCGCACTATGTGCACATATGTAACATGGACCTCAGGTCGCTGGCGGTGAACTGTATACACTCTGCCACTGGTCTCACTGCCTGTCCTGCAAGTAACTACTGCCGAGGGAGCAGAAGAAGTGGCCGATACCCTGCCAATGGTGTGCGCAATATCTGCTGCTGCCAGTGCAGTCCAAGCTTTTCTCAGATCGCCAACAATGAACTCATCACACATGGCGCCCTTTGCCCAAGAGTGAGAGTCGTCAGGTCTACCTGGACCGCGAGTCTAAGTGGGTGAACTAGATCACATGCTCCATTCTGCACAGGGCACCCACCCCAAACGAGAACAGAAGGACGAGATCCATCCCAATGGCGACAGTGAATTACGAGTTAGCACATCCTCGCTCACTTCCTGTCTGTCACAGGCTCATACTGCCAAACTGTCACCTGTGTTTTGTGGCTCCAGATACCAGATGAGGGCAATCCACATAGAATTGGCTTGATGGCACAGCACTGCGATCTGTGGAGGGGGTAATGCGCCCGTACATAGCCCTCTAACGTTACAACAGCCATTGTGTCGACAGTGGGCTTTGGAGGGGAGCGGGGTCCCTAAACCAGATAGGGATGCATAGTGTAACGAAGGTCGTGTGTATGTTCGCAGGCTGAGGACTGTAGCAAAGAAATAAGGACACTGCACAAGATTAGAGGTGTTCCTCCTACACTCGATACACCCAATGTTAGGATCCCACACACAGCCAAGTGTGCCCCACACCTGCAGCAGTGTGCTATGCATGTAAACATGTCAGTGGCATCAAAGTGAAGAAATGGGCGAGGACCTGCCATGCTGCCCCGATGTCGCACAGTCTGCATAGAAAGTGGCCTCATCGCCCTGTTCCTGGCGTGCGCCCTGTCGGGCCTGCCCTCGGTGGACCAGGCCGAGGTGGCCCTGGTGCGATTCCTGCCAGCCCCGAACTGGGACAACGCTTGCACTATCAACGGCAGTGACTCCTGCCTGGGGGGAGGAAAAGAATTGGCCCGACACCAGGTCACATATTGTCATCCATGTCTGGCCAAGGCAGACCTCAAGCCCGCCACCCAGAAGAAGTGCTAGGAGCCAGAGAAGGTTGCAGCTCTATATGAGTGCTTGTGCGCCCTCCAGTCCCCCGACAGTGAAGAGACACCCCTGCCCTTTCGTCATCATGTGGCGCAGCTGGGACGCTCTGCTACCTGTGTCTCACTGACATCAAGGGCCTAAGCCGATGGGGGGCACCAGGGCCAAAAGTGCGGCTTTACCAGCCTTTGAACTGTAACATCAATGGACCTGGAAGATAGAGATTGAAGGTAGATCCAATGCGCAAATCCTGAATGTTGTAGTCCAAGTTAAAAGAAATATTCTTTCACATCGGTTCTTATAGTACAGTAAATGTAATCTTTATATTGGTTGCAGATATTTTGTCAATAAAACACAGCCGACACGTGTTTCGACCTTCCAGGTCGTTATCAAGGCTGTACAGTAACAGAAATAATATTTGAAGAATAACAAATGTGGACATTTGACATGAGAAAGACAAGTACCATCAATAAAACAAAGCAAAGAGAAATTCATCACATTTTGGCAAAGCAAACAATAAATCATAAGCAAATAAGATCACATCCAAAGTAAAATGTAAATTAAATTTCATACCAAGATTCAGTAGTTGGTTTGTGGATGTGAGTACAACAGGAGTAGTCAAAAGAAAAGGACAAAATCAGATAAGTAATGTAAAGCACTAAAGTCCGTTAGAAATGCGTAAAAAGATGAGGTACAAGATTCAAGATGTGCATGTGGGAACATGTGAAATAAGGCGAAGCATACCGTGTGTCCAGGTAAGTGAAAGGACAGATTTGAAGGATGGTAGCTGGTAGGACGAATGAGGCCACCTGGGGAGATAAGGGAAACCAATAGGGTGAATTAGACAGGATGTTAATTGGGATACTAGTACTAGGGTGAAAGGGACCGTGAGTAGTGTAGGAAAAGACTTACCCTGAGGTTCAAATTCGAATGCTAAAGAAATATGCAGGACGTGTAGGTAAAACAGTAGGTGTACCAATTCTAAAAGAGATCAAGACCATAAGCAGAAATGTGAGACTAGTTGTAATCTGTAGGTAGCCTTATGTTGGTCTAAAAGGTAAATGCAGGGAAAAGTATACCTGTAAGGCAGTAATTGCTCTCATATAAATTGAAGGGGCCCAATCCCCATTTCTATCTTGTGCGTGCACCGAGTATGTATTCAGTGCAAAGAAGCAGTTGCTAAATGCAACGCTGGCCACGTTCTTTCGTCACATTCGTGTCACGCGCGTTACATCACGTGCACGTTTTGCGGATGCTGTCACGTGCGTCGCGCAAAGCGTAAGCAAAGTTGGTAAACAAAGATGTTCATTGTAGGTGTGGTATCGAAAATCCAAGAAACGCTTATGTTAAATGGAATTAACATATACTATTAGTAGAAAAAAATGATGCTCAAATAGTGGTAATTGGTGTCTGTTGTTGGTAATATGTGTAACATATTTGTGCCTTATGCTGGCATGTATATATTTGAATGTCATATATAATGCACCGTGTAGGAATGTGTCATGCCGAGTTGAGATAAGATCATATAGCGATGTCCAAGGGAAGCACTGCGAATATATTCATACAAAGATAAATAACTGGTAAGTGTGATGAGAAGCTATCAGGAATAGCTGTTGTATAGCGAAAGAAATTGAGTATGGAAAAGTAGAAAGAGAGGTAGCATGAGTACTCGGCTGTAATGTATTGTTTTGTGATTGCAATTGGAAGCACAAGTCTTATTTCCATAGTACATCAAGAAGATTCAATGTGTTTTAGGCTATATTCAAAATGAAGTACTTATGCCGGATATAAAGTAGCAGAAGAGAGCGTCTGCCATGAATATACAATTGGATGTTAGGTGACATGGATAGGCACAAAGCAATAGTGTATAGTAATAGCAATCAAATACAAATATTAAAGGTCTCATTACATAATACAAGTAGACACAAAACAAGAATGTGTTATGGATGAAATTAATTCTACAATGTTAAGATTGCTATGATGGGTATAAACACCATGTAACAGAGATATTGTTGGTTAAGTCATTCTTAAATCATAAGTATACTATTCATTAGGACTTTGTAGATTCATTCAATTGACAAAGTATCAGTGATAATGTCAATATGGACAAAAGAAAGATTGCAATCTTGTTTATAAAAACACATGCATTTCTTGGTCTGTGTTCAGGCCAATGGTGGCACATCAAAAATGGCAAATGAGCTTGCATTCAAGTTGACTCATTTTCATACATAAATTACCACAACGTTTGCCACGCATGGCTTTTGTCAAACCCCAAAAAACGTATGTCTGCTTTGTTGGCCAATTGATGTTCTGTTTGCCAAGTTAACACCACAGGTAAATTGACATCTGTTTTGTTGAGGCTAGATAGATGTTCTCTAATGCAAACTCTCAGCTGTCTGATCGTGCTCTCTATGCATAGTTTGCGACTAACACATATAATAGCATAAACCACAAATTTGGTTTTGCAGTTGATGAAATCTTTGATTGCAATTTTTGTCCCAATTTTCCCAACAAATTCCTGGCAATTATGATAAGCATATTGGCACTGGTTGCAGCTCCCACATTTAAAAAAGCCAACAGGTTGCTTGTTGGGTGTATCTTGGCATCAGAAGGATCAAAGAAAGAAGGACTAAGTCTGTTTCGAAGGGTATTAGCTTTAGTAAAGGTGAAGTTAGGCTTCTGTGAGATATAGGTTGTTAGGTCTGGATCCAAATGTAAGAGATGCCAATGTTTAGAGGTCAATTTGAACAGAGTAGATGAGTCCCTTGAAAACTGTGTGATAATTGAAATGGGCCTAAATTGAGTATCTGTTGGGGATTTTGAGGCCAGTAAATTAGCTTGTTTTGTGGATAGATATTTTTTAGATGCTTTGAGCACTGTTGGAGCCGGATAACCTCTTTGTATAAAGCGATTGATCAGCTGTGTATGTTCAGCTGTAAAGTCTATGTCTTTTGAACAATTTCTTCTTGCTCTGTAAAATTCACCACCTGGAATGTTAAGTATGGTGGCTCTTTGATGACAGCTCCTGGCGTGCAGTATGACATTTACTGCTGTCGGTTTTCTGAAAGTTCTAGTTTGTAATATGTTGTTTTCAACAAAGATTTCCAGATCAAAAAACGTAACAGTAGTGAGACTGGAATGGCCAGAAAGAGTGATGCCAAAATTGCTACTGTTGGCATACGTAACAAATTCATCAAAGGAAGTGGTTGGGCCTTGCCAGATTATCAAAATGTCATCAATATATCTTTTCCAACACAGCAGTTTGCCTTGAAATTCCGGTTTGTCAAGTATATGAGTTTCTTCATAATGCAACATGAAAATATTTGCCAAGGATGGTGCAAATTTAGCACCCATAGCAACACCTTTTGATTGTAAATAATAGACATTGTTGAAAAGACATGCATTATTGGAAAGGGCAAATTTGAGAAAGGACTTGAACATTTGAATATGGTGATAAAATACAGATGAATTCCGAAAAATATAGTCAATAGCCTGAGTAGCTAAATCATGATTAATATTGGAATATAGAGCTGTGACTTCTAAAGTTGCCCAACAAAAGTTAAGTTGCCATACTATAGTTCATACAAATTGCAGAACTTGTGTACTATCTCTTAAATAGGTACTCATTTTGATGACAAAAGGTTGAAATACCTCATCGAGATATTGTGAAATGGCTTCGGTAGCCCATCCGATGCCACTCATAATAGGCCTAAATTCCGGTAACTCTGTGAAGTGTTTATGTATTTTTGGTAAAAAATACAGAGTGGGCATCGTAGGGTCAGTGATGGTCAAAAATAGTTTTTCATCGTCAGTTAGATACCCCAAAGTGTGCCATTTATTAATAAGGCATTGTAAGTCCAGTACAATTTGTTTTGTTGGGTTTTTAGTGAGTTTAACATAGCAATCTGGTGTCTCTAAATGTCTGGCTCCAATTTTGATGTAATCATCACTATTGAGTATGACAATATTGCCACCCTTATCTGCTTCTTTGATCGTAATAGTTGGGTCTTCCTCTAATTTTTTTAAGGCTTGAAGTTCCTGCAGATCAACGTTTCTGCAATGGATTGCTTTTACTGGTTTATCCAACATTCTATGTACATCTTTGATCATGGCACCATGGAAAGTATCTATAATATTGTCAGTACTCAAAGTGGGTGTAGATTTGGGTTTGAGTTCAGTCATTCCTAAATGTCTGTTCTGTACATCAAGATCTAGCATCACTTGCGCTCTATCAGGAACCTTATCTGATGTAAGGGATAGTAGTGTCTCAATATGATCCATATCCGTCATAGTGTGTTCACTAAGCAAGGGTACTGGTGGTTTGGAAACATGCGCTTTCACTTGAGTCGCAAATATTTTGTTTTGTTTTAATTTCCTAATGAATTTAAAAAGATCTATTTGGAATTGCACAAAGTCTGTGCAATTGGTTGGAGCGGAGGAAAGTCCTTCATTAAGAACCCTAATTTGGTCATTGCTCAAACTGCGATGTGATAGGTTCACCACTAAATTAGGGGCATTCATCTGTTCAATTGTTTTCTTGCGTTGGCCCCTGTCAAAATCCCTGTCCAACCCGTCGCTATGTTGAAGTTTGCCTCCTCTGCTGCCCCTGGCATGGAAATTGGTGTTTGCATATTTGACACATGTGGATCTCGAAATCTAACTTGCTTGGTATTGGGAATCCTTCTTTCTTTGATCCTTCCGATGCCAAGATACACCCAACATGGCTGAAGCAACCTGTTGGCTTTTTTAAATGTGGGAGCTACAACCAGTGCCAATATGCTTATCAAATTTGTGGTTTATGCTATTAGATGTGTTTGTAGCAAACTATACATAGGGAGCACGATCAGACAGCTGAGAGTTTGCATTAGAGAACATCTATCTAGTCTCAACAAAACAGATGTCAATTTACCTCTGGCGTTACATTGGCAAACAGAACATCAATTGGCCAACAAAGCAGACATACGTTTTTTGGGGTTTGACAAAAGCCATGCGTGGCAAACGTTGTGGTAATTTATGTATGAAAATGAGTCAACTTGAATGCAAGCTCATTTGCCATTTTTGATGTGCCACCATTGGCCTGAACACAGACCACGAAATGCATGTGTTTTTATAAACAAGATTGCAATCTTTATTTTGTCCATATTGACATTATCACTGATACTTTGTCAATTGAACGAATCGACAAAGTCCTAATGACTAGTATACTTATGATTTAAGAATGACTTAACCAACAATATCTCTGTTACATCGTGTTTATACCTATTATAGCAATCTTACCATTGTAGAATTAATTTCATCCATAACACATTCTTGTTTTGTGTCTACTTGTATTACCTAATGAGACCTTTATTATTTGTATTTGATTGCTATTACTATACACTATTGCTTTGTGCCTATCCATGTCACCCAACATCCAATTGTATATTCATGACAGACGCCCTCCTCTGCTACTTTATCTCCTGCATAAGTACTTCACTTTGAATATAGCCTAAAACACATTAAAGCTTCTTGATGTGCTGTGGGTACAAGACTTGTGCTTCTAATTGCAATCACCAAACAATATTTTACCCTTTACAGCTCTCACTACTCATGCTACCCCTATTTCTATTTTTCCACACTCAATTTCTTTCGCTATACAACAGCTATTCCGGATAGCTTCTGTTTACACTTACCAGTTATGTATCTTTGTATGAATATTTTCGCAGTGCTTCCCTTGGACATCGCTATATGATCTTGTCTCAACTCAGCATGACACATTCCCACACGGTGCATTATATATGCCATTCAAATATATACATACCAGCATAAGGCAGAAATATGATACACATATTGCCAACAACAGACACTAATTACCACTATTTGAGCATAATTTTTTTCTACTAATAGTATATGTTAATTCCATTTACCATAAGCGTTTCTTGGATTTTCGATACCACACCTACAATGTACATCTTTGTTTACCAACTTTGCTTACGCTTTGCGTGACGTCATCCGCAAAACGTGCGCGTGATGTCATGCGCGCGATGCGAGTGTGATGAAAGAACACGGCCAGCGTTGCATTTAGCAACTGCTTCTTTGCACTGAATACATACTCGGCGCACGCCCAAGATAGAAATGGGGATTGGGCCCCTTCAATTTATATGAGAGCAATTACTGCCTTCCAGGTATACTTTTCCCTGCATTTACCTTTTAGACCAACATAAGGCTACCTATAGATAACCACTTGTCTCACATTTCTGCTTATGGTCTTGATCTCTTTTAGAATTGGTACACCTACTGTTTTACCTACACGTCCTGCATATTGCTTTAGCATTCGAATTTGAACCTCAGGGTAAGTCTTTTCCTACACTACTCACGGTCCTTTTCACCCTAGTACTAGTATCCCAATTAACATCCTGTCTAATTCACCCTATTGGTTTCCCTTATCTCCCCAGGTGGCCTCATTCGTCCTACCAGCTACCATCCTTCAAATCTGTCCTTTCACTTACCTGGACACACGGTATGCTTCGCCTTATTTCACATGTTCCCACATGCACATCTTGAATCTTGTACCTCATCTTTTTACGCATTTCTAATGGACTTTAGTGCTTAACGTTACTTCTTATCTGATTTTGTCCTTTTCTTTTGACTACTCCTGTTGTACTCACATGCACAAACCAACTACTGAATCTTGGTATGAAATTGAATTTACATTTTACTTTGGATGAGATGTTATTTGCTTATGATTTATTGTTTGCTATGCCAAAATGTGATGAATTTCCCTTTGCTTTGTTTTATTGATAGTACTTGTCTTTCTCATGTCAAATGTCCACATTTGTTATTCTTCAAATATTATTTCTGTTACTGTACAGCCTTGATAACGACCTGGAAGGTCGAAACACGTGTCGGCTGTGTTTTATTGACAAAATATCTGCAACCAATATAAAGATTACATTTACTGTACTATAAAGACCGATGAGAAAGAATATTTATTTTAACTTGGACTACAACATTCAGGATTTGCGCATTGGATCTACCTTCAATCTTATAGTTCATGTGTCCTGGTACCTTCTAGGGGGCACTAGTGGAAGGTGGCTAACGCAGCAGATCCTATCTGCACCAATTACCTTACCATATAACCTTTGGTGGTATTAATAAGCGCACTGTCTACTTATGACCCCTAGATCTTTACACAGTTTTATAAATATCAATGGACCTGGATCCGTGGGAATAACTATACTGAACGGACACTGGAACAAAGTGAACTGGAATCCTGCAAGTGCTCAGAGAGGACGCAGTAACCATGTGTTTAAATGCTGGAGGCCTGCATGGAAAGTATGTGTTTAAAATGGTCCCAGTTAAATGTATGCGGATCTGTATTCCCGTAAGTTTGTAGGCATGCTTCAAAATGGTCCCAGCGGCAAGCAATGGCGTCATTCAGTGGTGGAGGTTCCACTGGCCCCAGGTTAATAAAGGGTTTTGAAGTATATGGTTGAACTGTCAACATTTCCACCGGCAGATTGACAGTCGCCTGCGGTTTATGTGTTGATATGTGTTGTATGTCTATAACTATGTGAGCCCCAAGTGTGTAGCAGTGGCATATCCCATTTGTTTTTGATCCTATGATTCTTAAGTAGCCTAAGTAATGTCATTCTGTAACAGGGGGAGGGGATTGTGTATGTTTTAGTAACATTTGTTTGTTATGGAAAAGGAGGAGTGTGGTGTGTGACCATCCCAAGTGTGTTGCCTCTTTAGGGTGAAGGTGTCCCTCCCCTGTGTATTGCCCTTTTGACATGGGCCATGACTGTGTCATGGCCAAGCTAATAAAAGAAGCCTCTGCAGATACGTGTACCAGAAAGGCTGCAGACTCCCAAAGAGGAATGACTGAGTCAGTCTCTCACTCATTATGCCTGCAGGCCCACAGCGTGTGCGCACAGGCCTGCAGGTCATGATGCCGTGGGACCTTTGTTTCAGTACGATGGCAGAGGTCTGCATGGTCAGGGGCATGGCTCTCCCTGCCCCCACTCCAGATGGTGCTGGTGTCCCATAGCACCATGGGGCCTGCTGAATGTCCATAGCAGGCCCCAACAACAGGCATTAAATAGATTAATATAATCATTAGCCTTTGTTCCACAGTCGATTTATTGCTAATTTAGATTTATATATTATAATTATTTTCAAGTATGATGATCTCTAAACATGACGTATGTTTGAAAGTTATACGCAACTCTTTGAAGTCCGCAACAGAAGACAGCCCCCACTATTGACGTTATATTTTTACCTCTAGATATCATTTCACATCCTCAGGATTAAAACTCGGTTCCCATCAATGATCATTCGAGAAGTCGCCTTGCGGGCCACTATGCTTCTTAATGAATTGTTTTGCAAGATGCTAACAATTATGTTATGCCATGCTACTGGGATTTATACCGTTACGTGGTCTCCAGCTGGATCTGAAAGTAGATTGCATTAAGCGGGAAGAGAGCAAAAAGGCCAGGCAAGGTAACATTGCTGATGTTCTGATGCGTACAGTTTGGAGTACACCACTGCAAAACATGCATTTTTGAAAAGAAAAAGCTCCTGCGAAAATATATTTCTCATAACAAACCGTAAGGCAGAACCCTTACAGGCAATCAACCTGTTTGGGGAGGAAGGTGGCTCCTATTTTTGAGGGGTGATGTGATGGGTGAATGGACTTCTTTTTTTATTGTGCTGAGGTTTTTGCACATGGAAGGGAATTTTTTCTGTTTTTACCTTCAGGTGGTTGCTGTGTGGTCCATTAATCTCTGGATGACAAACTGAGAAAGTCTTGATGGTAGATGATCTCTTTGAAAGGGATAGGACTGCTCAACACACAGCAGGTGGAAAGAACACCTGCCTTGGGACGCTTAGTCAGGGTTATTACCTGTCCGCGAGGCGCCCGAGGCACGATACTGACACAATGCCAGAAATAGGGCAAGAAGATTGCAATCACAAGGGATACTCTTCAGGTGGACTATTCTAATTCAGTAGTTGTGTTTAAGCAACGTACTAGTCCATTTCACTACCAGAAATCGTGATAATACTCCCATGAAAATATAATAGGGAGTAACAGTACTCAAGTGTCTTCCCTTCAATGCCATCTGAACAGCTCTGCTGGCACACTGAGACCAGAGACAACATATTATGCGCCACAAAGAGGAGGTCAGCAAATGTGTACCTGATCTGAAGTGGGACATAAAGATACAAAAATTACTTCTAACAATTTAAAGGAATTCCTCAATTCAAAGAACATGGTGTGCATCAAAAATATTTGTTTAAATGTACAAATCCGTTTTTACATGACAGACAAAAAATACTCCAATAGAGAATGTGAACTACATGTTTTCACTTCCTAAAATTCCCTTTTACTCCCAACTTCCTAAAGCAGTAAGTACATTATTCCAGACATAAATCTTATTTTAAGCATCAAGTCAGTATTTGGGAAGCACACTTCTATGGTAATGGAGCAGTTCTATCAACGGTGACAATTTAAGAAGAAAATACTAAAGTTGACATCCCTATATGAAAACGTGTTTAACACTATTCTCTTTCTGCCAGGTGGTGGGGAAGCCTGGTTCATAGTAGAAAATGGGAGGTCTTTTTCAAAGGGATGAAGAGTGAAAAAACATAATTATGGGGGCATTATGGTCGCAGCGCTGAACAAAACCTCCCATAAATTCATCAGTGATAGTTTCTAAAGCAACAATGCCTCGGGCACTGCCACTGGACATCAACCATTAATGTGCCGCCGACCTGCATTGCTTATGACACCACACGTACCAACACAAATGACATGCATGCACTCACAGTTCTTACACAAATAGATAACGAAAAATAGTGGTATCTTAATTCCCTAGGGCCACTTTTAATTAGATGCGAGGGCCAACATAAAGAAAATATATATGTGAGGTTCAACACCAGACGCCAACTGCTAACATTATTTGTCGAAGACACAGTTTTCCAGGTCACTCAGCACGAGAGACGTCATGGGCCCGGTGGTCGCCGAGTTGCGGTTGTTCTACGTAGTGATACAACTAAATATATGGATTAACTCCAACAAAAAGGACACTCGGTGTACCAACACAAAATAAATGATTACCGCCACCCGAAAGCTGTTCTCAAAAAGAAAAATCTTTGGGGAGACGAGGCTTACTAGCTGGGTCCTAAATACTGTAATCGGCCAATATACAAAGCAGGCAGTCTGCACTAATTCAGTTCATAAGTGGTATACATTGTCTGTGTCAAGGTTAACTGCGGGTTCTCCAATTTCCCTATCTATGTCTTCTTCTACATACTTTTCAACTGTGTAGTTCACCTTTGTTAACTGACGCAATTACAGTTAACTGGGTTATGCATGTGATAGCAATAACACTATAATAAAAATGCGTGGATGCATATTAAAGACTGCTTGAAAGCTATTATTCACTTATCTGATGCATCAATTTTCCTAATTGAAATAATTGAGCTACAAATTAGGACCCTTGTTGAAACTCAAATATTGAAGAGCAAAGTTGGGCTGCAATGGTATAAAACACATGCTTGGAAGACCTGGGTGGACACGGCAAATTGCTACTTCTTAGGCCTCATCAACAATCTGCTAAGCCTCGTGGCCATTAGCGGACATCTTGCAACATGGCCACCTAAGCCAGGTGTTCTCGTGTGAGGGTTTTATCCCATGAGTATTTTAACAGAGATCCCGTGCCATGCATAGTTTCCTGACTGCACAATTTGAATATTTTAAAGCTCTGCAGAATACCGCTAATGAGCAGCCGAAAGGCCTTATTTTTATGTGGCGGGTAGAGGAAGGCAAATAGTGCTACCACACAGTGGCAGAATGATGCAGAAAGGGAGTTGATAAGCCACATGGAGCAGAGAGAAGCTGCAGGTAACGTGGAGAAATAAGCAGTCAGAATCGGAGATTTCCCAAATATTTTGACATTTCTTGGCAAATATTTAGAGAAACGACAAATTAAGTCAAAAGTGTACATTCTGAGAAACTAATAAGGGATTCCAGCTGACTCTTGGCCTCATGTGCAGGATTTAGTTTGATCTTGCTCTATGCATGCTACCTCTGCCTTCTGCCATTTCCTTCCTAATGCTCCTGCCTTCAGGCCCACCCTCCTCATGTCCCTATTCTGCATCCACTCCTCCTGTACCTGAGATCTTCGCCCCCTCCTCGCATAGTCCTGAGTCTTCCACCCATACTAACTTCTGGCCTTCACAAATCATTGAACCAATACATTCTGGACAAGCCCCACCAGGATCTATGTGATAACTGCGACCATTTTACTGCAACCCCCTAAAATGCAGACTTTTTTTTATCTTGACCCACTTTATATATATGCAGAGGGACCCCCGTCCCCCCACCCCTCCTGCAGGCTCCCCTGCATCTGGTTTATACTAAACCCATCCCCCCAAATATACGGGGTGTACAGGGCATCAAAATAAAAAAGTCTGTATTTCAGGTGGTCGCAGTAAAATGGTTGCAGTAATGGAGTGATGCTCCCCAATCATACTGGCAATGTCTTCTGAGGCTCTCACACACTTTAATCATCTTCTAATCCATCACCTCACACTCTTGATGGCTTCTTCCAGCCATCCACTCCTAATGTCATGAAGCCCACTCTTTGTATGCTCCAGATTGGGTCTTCCAATCAACATCTTGGTGCAGCACAGACGATGTCTAACCATCTCTTTTGGTCCCATGTGTCTTTCAGCCATTAACTCTTGTTTGCATTGACTCGCCACAATTTCTGGAGGTGTACTAGCCTTCCCCTTGCACTCCCCAAAATGCCCTTACACTTGCACTCCAGATGTTTTCTGGCTTTACTCTTCAGGGGATTTCTCTCCCAACACCCTCTGGTCCCCCTCTTTTCAGTGTTTGAATTGATTGTACAATGTATAATGTTGTATTTGACCTTCATATGAGAGTATGTCTCCCTTCTGTATTTCCTTGTGCTATCTTCGGAATTTGTGATGTGCATTTACACAGCGAGACATGAGCACTGCTGTTACTGTGATCAAGATCTCCAGCCATTTGTTGTTTTCTTTCTCAGAATGCACTTTAAAGAACGTATTCCCCCTCCCCCTTTCACGGTTGTATAAAAACAAAGAATAGAGTTCTAAAATTAAAATACAGAAAAGGGAAGCAAACATCTGCAGAATGCAGAAACCACACTGAGTGATGGCTGGTGGCCATTGGGAAAAATGTCAATAGTGGGAAGAAACTACACCAGCAGACCAAATGCCTACATGCAGCCGCACTATAGGATAAGCCCACCTTCACTCATGCAGGCGCATAAGCAACATTAGCAGACCACATGCCTACATGCAGCCGCACTATAGGATAAGAACGCCTTCACTCATGCATGCACATCAGCAACATTAGCAGACCACATGCCTACATGCAGCCGCACTATAGGATAAGACCGCCTTCACTCATGCATGCACATCAGCAACATTAGCAGACCACATGCCTACATGCGGCCGCACTATAGGATAAGAGCACCTTCACTCATGGAAGCACATCAGCAACATTAGCAGATCACATGCCTACATGCAGCACACTATAGGATAAGACCACCTTCACTCATGTAAGCACAGCAACAACATTAGCAGACGACATGCCTACATGCAGCCGCACTATAGGATAAGGCCACCTTCACTCATGCAAGAACCTCAGCAACATTAGCAGACCACATGCCTACATGCAGCCGCACTATAGGATAAGACCACATTCACTCATGCAAGCACATCAGTAACATTAGCAGACCACATGCCTACATGCAGCTGCACTATAGGATAAGACCACCTTTACTCATGCAAGCACATCAGTAACATTAGCAGACCACATGCCTACATGCAGCCGCACCATAGGATAAGACTACCTTTACTCATGCAAGCACAGCAGCAACATTATCAGACCACTTGCCTACATGCAGCCGCACTATAGGATAAGACCTCCTTCACTCATAGCACATCAGTAACATTAGCAGACCACATGCCTACATGCAGCTGCACTATAGGATAAGACCACCTTCACTCATGCAAGCACATCAGCAACATTAGCAGACCACATGCCTACATGCAGCCGCACTCTAGGATAAGACCACCTTCACTCATGGAAGCACATCAGCAACATTAGCAGACCACATGCCTACATGCAGCACACTATAGGATAAGACCACCGTCACTCATGCAAGAACCTCAGCAACATTAGCAGACCACATGCCTACATGCAGCCGCACTATAGGATAAGACCACCTTTACTCATGCAAGCACAGCAGCAACATTAGCAGACCACATGCCTACATGCAGTCACACTATAGGATAAGGCCTCCTTCACTCATAGAAGCACATCAGTAACAGACCACATGCCTACATGCAGCTGCACTATAGGATAAAACCACCTTCACACATGCAAGAACCTCAGCAACATTAGCAGACCACATGCCTACATGCAGCCGCACTATAGGATAAGACCACATTCACTCATGCAAGCACATCAGTAACATTAGCAGGCCACATGCCTACATGCAGCCGCACTCTAGGATAATACCACCTTCACTGATGGAAGCACATCAGTAACATTAGCAGACCACATGCCTACATGCAGCCGCACTATAGGATAAGACCACCTTTACTCATGCAAGCACAGAAGCAACATTAGCAGACCACATGCCTACATGCAGCCACACTATAGGATAAGACCTCCTTCACTCATAGAAGCACATCAGTAACATTAGCAGACCACATGCCTACATGCAGCCGCACTCTAGGATAAGACCACCTTCACTGATGGAAGCACATCAGTAACATTAGCAGACCACATGCCTACATGCAGCCGCAATATAGGATAAGATCACCTCCTTCACTCATGGACGCACCTCAGCAACATTTGGTTTCTTAACAGTGACCAAAGTAATCCTTCTCACATTCTTGCCAGCTTGACAATCACCGGACGAGCAGGAACTGTTCATGCTTCCATGTAGGCCAGTGTGCCTCTGTGGCCTGCTAATCTTTAACCTTCGTTTTCTGTGCTGGTCGTCCCATGATGGGGTCAGACAATAAATGGCGCATACTAAATTAAATGACAGACTGTGGTGGCAACAACCTGTCCAAGTGGTTATCTTCACCCTATTGCTTGTTGTGGTGCCAGATTACTAAGCCCATAAGTGTAAAAAAAAATAAACTATACTTTAAGGGGGTTGGTGACGGGGCAGGTTGAGGTATGGCAAAGTTTGTAAAGCTCACTTGCGGATATGCGGGTGACGGGGCAGGTTGAGGTATGGCAAAGTTTGTAAAGCTCACTTGCGGATATGCGGAATTTCAGGACTTTGGCTCTGGCCAATTTTGGAGTGCTATATGTAGTGCCGAATCTCTAGTTATTCCGGCTGCCACATTCCACATATGGAAGCTGATTCAGGATAGACTGAATGGTTGATTAGACTGCTCTTTTCTTAAACATTTTAAGCTGTTGGATATTTACCTCTTGGAGATTTTATATAAATAGTGAATTTTAACAATTGGATTTTTAAACTGATGTTTCAGTTTTGGATAATTCTTTTTTATTAATAGGTATGTTAATGTTTTATAAGGATGTTTAACTCATATTGAAACAAATTGAGCTACAGTTCTTAATGAAATGTGTTTGTACCAATTGTGATGAAATATGTTTGGGTTTTATTTTCTATGTGTAAAGTTTGTTTAAACTAAGTGCACAAATAAATACACACAAAAAAGCTCACTTGTGCCAATAGTGTTGGCCTTGCTGCACACGGCTCTGTAAATAATGGGAGAGGGGCAAATGCAGAAACCCGTTGTTTTCATGAGGGCAAGTGGGAAGTATCCATTCTCTGCGTTCATGGGGCGAAAGGACGCTGGATAGATTATCCATTGGGGAGGCCTCACAGTTGACAGAGCTGAATTGGATGCAGTGTGAGTGTTGATAGCAGCAGGGGAGGGTGCAAGGCTGATTTGTGCGCTAGGCCTGGGCGGCCATCTGATAGGGAATGAGTGTGGTGTAAAGCATGCAAGATTGTAGCAGGGAGGATGTTAGGGAGGCAGGAAAAAGGGAAAAGGATGAAAGGTAGGGAAAGCGCAAGAAACACTTCCTCTGATGCAAGGTTGGGCCCTACATTGGTTGCAATAATTGCCGTCTAGTTTGAAGACTGTGGATAGGGGAAAGGCTTTCAGACAAAGGTATGAAAGTTGTCCTCTGCCGATGAGATGCATAGTAGACTAACTCCTTGCTCAGCTTTGGACAGGTGGTCACAGCAATTAGGGGAAAAGCCACATCTTGAGCTGTTTACTGGAGGTTTGGTGATCCTCTTCAATGTGAAGTTGCTTGTGAAGTGAGTTCCAGAGTTTGGTGGCCAGTAGCGAGAAAAAGAATCTTCCATGCCTTTTATTGCTGAATCTAGGACCTATTCCCAAAGTGCCCTTACTAGAGCTTAGAGCCCTTAATGTAAGTTAAAGTGGGCACTTCCTTATGAAGGAAACTGGGCTACTGCATTTTGGACACTGACGTTGGTCCATGAGGTATTGTGGGAAGTCAGGAGAGGGGTTGTTTGCATAGTACAGTCTTGAAAGAACTAGTGATATTAGGGCCTAGGACCGTTGGGTAAAGGACTGATAAGGCATGAGGGCTTAATGGCTCTCCATCTATGTTGCAAGAGTGAGTGTGCTGTCCATTGTGGTTCTGAGGATTTTTGCAGAGGTGATGGCACTTGCATAGGCCTATGCAGTTGGGCTATGGCTCGTTGGGCTAAGGTAATGAGATGATGTTTGATGTAGCCACACCACACATAATGAGTTCTGCTTTGGTGGGGTTAAGCGTTAGTCAGTTTACTGTCATGCAAGCGTCCGTTTGTGTGAGGCATGTTTTTAGGTCTGGTGGCTGTTGAGAGGCTGTTGAAGATTATCAGCGCGTCATCTGCGTAATTGTAGAAGGTGAGAACAGCCAGGCAGATGAGGTTCAGTATGGGAGTCATGTATATGTTGAACAGGAGAGGTAAAAGAGTGGTTCCTTGGGGTACTTCATAGATTAGTACTCATGACTGGGATATTTAGGGAGCCACGTTCGTGGTTTTGATCCTCCCTGTGAGAAAGGAGGTTATCTAGGGTAGTATAGCTCCTTTTACTCCAATGGCTTCTATTCCACTTAGAAACATTTTGTGGCTGACAATGTCAAATGCTGCAGAGATGTCCAGTAGGATGGGAGCATTCTCCGATTTGTCATCCCCTTTGTTCTTTAGCGTGTCACCGATTAGGCAGAGAGCCAACTCTCTACCATTCACAGCCTCGAACCATCCAGAGCTTTGTGAAATAGGTTGTTTGTTTCTCTGTAGTCCAGGAACTGAAGGTATATGAATTTTTCCAGAACGTTTTCCAATGAAAGAAGGGTTTGGGATGGGTCTGTAGCTTTCCAGGTCGTTTGGGTAAACTGTAGTTTTTTGAGAAGTGTTCTGATAAAACCTTGAGGATGGATAAGAAGCCAGGCGTCAGATAATGTTGTTTCATGATTATTTTTTATAAGCTGGGGGCACGGGTCTTCTGGGGATCCGACTGGGTTGCATGAGTCAATAGTAGACAGTATGCCTTGTATGGTTGTATGGAGAAGACGTGGAACAATGTCCGAGGAGGGACAGAGAGTAGTGATTCCTTGGTCGGATCGAGTAGCTGTGTTCCTTTACTGTCCAGATGCTCATAAATATGTATGTTGTTTTTCTGAATTGCACAGCAATTTGTTCACCGAGTTCTTGAGTTAGTGCTGTGGTTGTGCTACTGACTGCTGGATCACTGAATTCTTGAATGATCCTAAACATGTTCTTTTGGCTGTGCTGTGCCTCTTCTTTACATACAGATGAGTGTGCTTTCTTGTCTTTGATGCTTTCGGCCCTATAGAAATATACCTGCTGGTGGTAGGCAAGACAGTTTGCTCACAGGTTACATTTCCTCCAGACCTTTCCACTTTTTTGATTTTCTTTTTTTCATGTGGTTTAATTTTGGAGTGATTCATTTAGCAGGTTTCTTCTTCTGTGAGCTTTTAAATGACTTTTATGGTAGTATTCTGTCCAAGGCAGTGTTTATCCATTTATGAAGGTTGTGAAACTGCACTTCTGGTTTTGTAATTTGTGGAGCCACAGTAATTTTGTGTTTGCTGAATTGTGCTCCATTATGGTATTTGGTTGTATGTTTTTCCTGGGTCTCATTAGGGTGGTGGGCAGTGGGAGACGTGGACCAACAAAAGTAGTGAAACTGTGACCCCAGCAGGGGACAAGGCAGGCAGGAGCATGTTACAACACATGTGTCAAAGGGCTTTGACAAGGGTACGGGTTGATATCCAAGTGAGCGGAACAGGCAAAAGAAGGAGGTCTCCCTCTTTTGTTTTTCATTTTTTTCTCTCAGTCCATCCATCAGTTCAAGCAGTTCTATAATGCCTCGGTGAAATCAGTCACCAATAGACAACACCTACCTGAACAAACGCTACTTAAACAGGGGTGTGAAATTCGAAGAACTTGCGCTGTCATGAATAGACTTTGATCATTTATTCCAAAGCCTCGGTCCCAAGACCCAAAGTCTTATATCTGCTCTAGACTGACAGAGTCCCAGGGATGAGTAGTCTGTCATCCTCAATAGACCAAAGGTTCCATCTTGGCATGTACCATGTGAACCTATCCTGAAGGAAGGTACAAGAAGCCCCATGGACGCATTTGAAGATAATGCAGAGAAGAACAAGTTACTTTCTTACCTGGTAATGTTCTTTCGATGGGATGTTCCTCCGATGTATTCCTTATCTTTGATGTGCACCATTCCAGCTTGCTGGCCTCGGAAATCTTTTCAGAAGCGGGTGCTGCGTGTCGACCTCTCTCGAGTCGGTGTCCCTCGACAGCCTCCGTATCGGCTCCGACGTCATCGTGCGTATAAATAGACTTGTGCAGCGTCCGTTGCTCAGTTCCATTTTGAAGCTTAAATTTGCTTTGCATGAATTGGTTATTAACCTTGAAGGAGCGTAAGCTGCAACTACAAGGGACGTTTTACTGCGGGGATGGATGGGAGGGGCAATAAGGAATACGTCGGAGGAACATCCCATCAAAAGAACGTTACCAGGTAAGAAAGTAACTTGTTCTTCGAAGTGATTTTGTCCTCCAACGTATTCCTTATCTTTGATCGACTCCCATAGCAGTAGTGTAAAGAGGAGGAGGGAATAAAAATGGAAATATTTCCCTTTAAGAATGTACAGAATGCAACACAGCTTTCCCAAATCTTGTCTCCTGGCTAGAGGAGGAATCCAGTCTGTAAAATTTGGTAAAGGTATGTGCAGACGACCATGTGGCAGCCGCACATATGTCTCTAATTGGAACCCCTCTTTGGAAGAAGCTGCGATACCCCTGGTTGAATGAGCCCTAAGATGTTGAGGGGGTTCTTTTCCTGCCAATTTGTAGCATTCTAGAATGGTTGAAATGATCCACCTTGAAATGGTCTGGTTCGTGATTGGCAATCCTAATTTGTGCCCTGCATATCCTACAAACAATTGGTCTGCTTGCCTTATAGACTGCTAATATAAAAACTCAAGGCACGTCTTGGATACAGCCTGTGTGATCTTTCTTCCTCTTTCCCTGCATGGGGAGGAGGATAGAACGAAGGTAAAGTTATTTTCTGAGTAATGTGGAATTCAGAGACCACCTTTGGGAGAAAACTAGGCTTCACTTGTAAAACAACCTTGCCTTCATGAAAGATTGTATGAGGAGGTTTGCAAGATAGAGCTTGTAATTCGCTCACTCTTCTGGCAGATGTTAGAGCCACTAGAAAGACTGTTTTAAGAGTGAGAAATCTTAAAGAACAGGAATGGAGTGGTTCAAAAGGAGTACCCATCAGGAATTTTAAGACTAGATTTAGGTCCCACAATGGAACTTGAAAAGGCTTTTGGGGGATAAACATTAGTTAACCCTTTCAGAAATTGGATTACCAAGGGTAATTTGAAATATGAAGGCTCATCAGCAGTACCCTTAAAGATTGACAGCGCTGCGAGACAGCCCTTCATCGACCAATTTGAAGACCTGAATTTGCTAAGTAAAGCAAGAACGATAACACCATTGGTGTATTGCATGAAAAGGGTTCAATATTCTTTTCTCTACACTAGCTGCAAAATGTGTTCCAACGGCAGGGGTATAAAGCTTTTGTTGCTGGCCTTCTGGATGAAAGCAACACCTCCATGACGTCATCAGGGAGATCCCAATCCTTGTATCTCAACCTTTCAGAAACCAAGCGTGAAGGTTGAGGGTTCTGATGTCTGGATGGAGAACCTGACCTCCCTTCTGCGAGAGAAGATCCTCTCTTTGAGGAAGATGAATTGGAGGGCAGATGGACATGTCCAGAAGGTCTGGGTACCACGTTCTCCTGACCCAATCCGGGGCAATTAGGATCATGGTTTTCCGGAATCTTCTCAACCTCCTGATCATTTGAGGAATGACAGGGACTGGAGGAAACTCATACAGGAGTGGAAACTCCCAGTCCACTACGAACGCGTCTCCTAGAGCTTCTCTCGGGGGAAATTCCCTTTAACAAAACTGATCACACTTCCTGTTGATGCTGGTGGCGAACAGATCCACTTGAGGGGTTCCCCAAAGGGTGAAGATCTCTTGAAGGACTTCCTGAGCTAGCTCCCACTCGTGGGAAACTGTACTCTGCCTGCTCAGAGAGTCTGCCGTCAAGTTCTTCTCTCCGGCTAGGTGAACTGCCGATAGAGAGATTCCTTCTTGAATGCCCAAAACCAGAGCTGCATTGCCTCTTTGCACAGTGGCAGTGACCCTACGCCTCCTCTTTTGTTGAGGTAGTGCATGGCCACTGTGTTGTCCGTCATTATCAGGACATTCTTTCCCTGTACTGATGGCAGAAAAGCTTTCAGCGCTAGTCTGATTGCTCTCAGCTCCAACAGGTTGATATGTAGTCTGGACTCCAATGGAGACCTACGAATGCTGATGATCAAGTCATTGGCATGGGCTCCCCACCCCGTGAGTGAGGCATCCGTGACTACTGTTATCTCCGGCCATGGTTGCCAAAACTGTTCTCCTTTCAAGATGTTCTCCCAACAGGCCCACCACTGAAGGTCTCGAGATACTCTGTCTGGGACTTGAAGGAGATCTGACATTCTTCCTGAGAATTGCGACCATTGGGTTCTTAGTGCCCACTGGAGGCATCTCATTCTCAGGCGAGCCTCTGGCACTAGGAAGATGCAGGATGCCATGAGGGCTAGCAACCTCAAAAAGTCGAAGGCTGGTAGACATTGGGCATTTTGAAACTTGGTGACCATCTGTAGAATATCTTGAGCCCTCACCTCTGGTGGCGAGGCTTTTGCCAGGGAAGTGTCCAGGGCTGCTCCAATGAACTGGAGTCTCTGTGATGGTATCATCTGTGAATTATTTAAGTTGAGGGAGAAGCCCAGCTTGTGAAGGAAGTGGTAGACATAATCTAGCTGGATCTGAGCTTGTTCCGAAGATACTGCTCTGATCAACCAATCGTCCAGGTAGGGGTAGACGTGGATCCTTCCCTCCTTAGACTTGCAGCCACTACCGACATTAGCTTGGTAAAGACCCTCGGGCGGAGGTCAGCCCAAATGGCAGAACTCGAAATTGATAGTGAGAGTTGCCAATTGCGAACCTCAGGTATTTCCTGTGTTTGAGATGGAATGGCACATGGAAATAAGCATCCTGAAGGTCTAGAGATACCAACCTGTCCTGAAGCTGGAGGTTCTGAAGGGTCTGAGAAAGGGTTACCATCTTGAACTTGTCTTTCCTGACAAATTTGTTCAATTCCCGCAAGTCCAAGATGGGTCTCAGTCCTCCGTCCTTCTTTGGTACTAGGAAGTAAGGGGAATACCAACCCTTGTTCCTCTCCGCTACGGGTACCGGTTCTATGGCACCCTTCTCTAGCAGTTCTACAATCTCCTGCATAAGGAGTGGGTCTGAAAACTTCAAAGAGTTGTTCCCCGGTTGGACGACTCTGAGGAATGTGTAGTAAGGGCAGGCAGTAACCTTGGACAACTGTCTCCAATGCCCAAGCATCTGACGTAATAGCCTGCCATTCTGCCAGATGTTGAGTTAACCTGCCCCCTACTGGTGTCTTGTGAGGGGAGACCTCAGAGGGGTTTAGAGGTGACTGACGCAGATGCCGAAGGTAAAGTGGCACCTGCTGCTGCGGCTTTTGTACCTTTGAACCGTCCACCACAGGTGAATCGTTTCTGGCCCCTTTGAGCTGGCTGTCCTCTGCCTTTTCCAAATGCAGAGTAAAAGCGAAAGGACCTACCCTTCCAGAAAGCTCCTCAGGGGCGATTCAGAGTCTGCCGGATTGCAGCCCCAAGAGATTTCTTTGCTGCCTTGGATGTTTGTAATCTCTCCAGGCTGTCATCAGCCTTCTTACCAAATAAAGAAGTGCCGTCAAAGGGCATGTTCAGAAGTCTGGCTTGTACATCTGGAGCAAAACCAGACTTCCGAAACCACGCAAATCTGCGGATTGTGGTACTTGCCGCCATGGCCCTGCTGATGCTGTCAGCAGAATCAATGCCTGTTTGGAGGGACTCGCACATTGCATCCTTTCCATCCCTGATGATGTTTAAGAATGCTTCCGTTTCTTCTCCTTCTGGGAGACAGTCAGCCGCAGATGAAGCACACTCCCAAAGTGTGTAGATGAATCTTGCTAGCGTTCAAGTGGCGTTGATAGACTTAAGCAGCATGCTACATGCCGAAAATACTTTTTTTGACATGGCATCAAATCTTTTATCATCCCTGTCCTGTGGAATAGTAGGGTATGCCGACCTACTGTTAGATGAAGTTGCTCCTTGTACAACTAAACTCTCTGGAGTTGGATGCTTGCTCAGATATTCAGGATATGAAGCTGATTCCCTGTATTTAGCAGAAAGTTTTTTTATTTACTGTAGGGATAACTTCAGGAGTTTCCCAATTTGCAGAATGTTTTCTTTGCAGAGCAGTATGAAAAGGAACAACAGGATCCTCCTGTGGACCTTTATCTAAAATATCAGTAAGGTCATCCTGCTGAAAAGAAGGTGTAGGTGTAGACCACCCCATGAATTCAATTATTCTGGCCGTCAGAATCCTATAAGGGGTCTCAGCATGCTCTCCAGGGTCTGGTTTAGCAGACTCTAGTTCTGGAGAAGTATCTAAACCACTTTCCTCATGTAGAGAGTCCTGGAGGTCTTTTAACCTGTTCTCCTAAGAGATTAATTCCTCTGGCATGGGTATTGTAGTCCTTTGTAAACCAAAGGGTCCCTCATGGTCGGAGTCCTCCCCTTAGAGGACAAGGCTCTAAAGTAGTCAGACCTAGGATATGGTTTAAAACCCATTTCTAGAGCAGAAGGAGCCAAATTGGTTGTCACTGGCTGAGAAAACGTTGAGGTTGTCGACGTGGAAGTCAAAGGCTTCGGTAATCCGGAAAAAGGCGTCGAGAAAGTTTGAAGGGACGTCGATGCACTCGAGAGGATCGGAATCCTACTCGGCGTCGTCGAGATTATCGATGGCATCCTCGACATCATGGTCGAAGCTTTCGACACCTCTACTGTCTGTGACATAATGACAGTTGTAGGTTTGTCTTTTATCGGAGTCGACAGTGGCATCGAAGATGGCGTAGATGCAACCGATTTATGCGTCGAAGGACCCTTCCACAAAGGCATCGATGATGTAGATTTGTGAGTCGAAGAAACCTTCGACGACGGCGTCGATGACGCGGTTTTACTGCTTTTACTCGAGGGTTCATGACGCTCTCGAGTAGTTTCTCTCACCGGGTTCAACGACTCGCGGCGTTTTGATTTTTCGGGTCTTTCACCCAGGGTATCACCTTTAGACGTCTCCAAGGGGGTTGAGGCCGCTTTCTCGAAGACGCTAAGCATTTTTTTACGGAATTCCTCCCACTTAGCTGGAGAGCTGTGTTTCATGGGGCAGGTGACCCTTTCTGGGGAGGTAGAGGAAGAAGAAGAAGAGGGAGATCTACGACGCCTCTTCTTAGAGTGTTTTGATCTCGAAGACTGATCAGAACCGATTCGAGATCTTGAACGGGAATGTTTCTTTTGTCGACGAGGAGACGAATGTCTCGACTCAGCCGAAGAAACTTTTGAGGGAGTACAAGTTTTAAAGCTCTTACCTCTTTTTAACTTCCCCTTACGCTCCTTCAAGGCTTTCGCCATCATGGACATACAGTCCTCGCATTCCGAACAGTGATGCTCCGATCCCAGGCACCACAAACAGATCCTGTGAGGATCCGTTAATGACATTTTCTTCCCACAGTCACAATATTTTTTGAAACTGGACCGTGGAGTCGATGGTTCGGATGAAGAAGCCATCGTATTAAGGTAATAATCTTCGAAGAATAAGAAGGATTTTCCTGAAGAAAGGAACTGAGCGTCACGTTTCCGAGGCCCACGAAGCGCGGAAAAATGGAACTGAGCAACGGACGCTGCGCGAGTCTATTTATACGCACAATGACATCGGCCCCGATACAGAGGCTGTCGAGGGACACCGACTCGAGGGATGTTGAAGCGCAGCGCCCTCTACTGAAAAAATTTCCGAGGCCAGCAAGCTGGAATGGGTAACATCAAAGATAAGGAATACGTCAGAGGACACAATCCCTTCGAAATTTAAGCTTAATTCTCTATTTGATGGGAAGCCACAGCAGCTTCCTGTGACGGGCTTGGACATGATCATTTCTTACGTCCAATAACCAACCCATTTTGCACCATCTGGATGCTGCTAATACGTTTTATTAAAGTACCCGTCAAAGAGTCTATTAACATAGTCCAAGTATATTTTCACCAAGGCTCCTGCTACAGCTGCAACCCTTTCCAGTGGCATGAAGAGACAAATCCCACATAGCCCTCTGATATTAAAATGAGATCCTTTGAAATTGCTTGGACCTTTAACAAGTGTAAGTATTTAACCTGAATTAACAACCTGGAATGTTTCCAAAACAGGTGTGGATGAGATGTGAGGAGAGATTCCTTCTTAGTGTTATCAGGACCACCACCTTCTGCGCTTGGCTAAGAGGTAGCCAGATAAAGTCCATCTAAGCTCAAATATCTTTCAGGCTTTCTGAACAACAGATTTCAGTCCGACTTTACCTGCAACAGGGCAGTAAAATGAAGTGTTATGATTTAACTTGGTAAGGAACGGCTCTGGAATAGTGCAATGGTTGTAAAAAGTAGTTTAAAAAGAAAATAAGAATAGTGGATCCCATTCCCGATAGTTCCTCCTCACTTTGACCTCTGGTGGTGGGACCTTTGGGTGGTTCCGTGAATTAGGGTATCTTTATAAAAATTGTAAACAGGATGGATTGGTGATCTCCCCATCCAAGGTGAACTGGGCAGTAGACTGACTATTTTTTCATTACAACAAAATGTAATCCAATGTGTGACCATCTGTGTGGGGGAGACCCTAAACCATTTGTTTGAGATGTAAATTGGCCCGTTTTGCTGTCAGTGTGCTTGTGATCGGATTGTCGTTTTGCCTGAACCAGAGGTTAAAATCTCATAGTAATATGAGGTATTGGTGATCCCTACCTAGCTTTGCGACCGCATCTGCAAGTTTGCTAGTGAAGGTCTGGCTGTAGCACGGTCATCTGTAGAGGAAAAGGAAGCTTTGTGATGAGGTCTGAGATTGAGCAGATGAAGGAGAGTGATTCCCTCTGGGATGTTGTTGATAGTAGGTGTTGAGACTTTAAACACATCTCTGTTGACTAGTGCTGTCCCTCATCCCCTCCTTTAGACACAATCTGTGCATTTGCTTTTATAGCCTGGTGGATGATTTCGAGAATAACTGGAAATTGATTGCCAGAGAGCCAGGTACCACTCATGAAGAGTAGGTCCATAGGGTCATCCAAAGGGAGGTCGAAATGTCAGAGGAGTGTTTGGCAAAGGAGTGAGCATTGATCAAAAGGCACCTGGTGCCAACCATTTCCTTGGTGGTCTCAATGTTGACCCTGGTGCGGATTGGAAGTACATTGTTGATTACAGTGGCTTCCCAGGCCCCTTGCTTACAGCTTTCATTTTGGAAAAGGCTGAGTAGATTGGTTCTAGGATAGGGCTTCTCGTCCCCAGGGTGTGATTACCGCTGTTGCCGGTTGTCTTGTCATTAAAAGTGTATTAAGAAAAGGGCCTTGTGGTTGTGGCCATGTGCCCAATCAGTTGGTTGGCAAGGTGTTTGTCACCGGGCTTGTTGGGGCTGTGATATGTTGCTACATGTACTGCTCACATCTGGGGTATTGTGACTCAGCTTGGTTTGGGTCTGTGTTTTAGGAGACAGTAGGATATATAGTTTGTTACTGGTCTTTGAATGTGTAACACTGGACTTCCTATGGGGTTTGTGATTGGCTGATCTAACGGGTTGTGAAGGTGGGCTCCATTGCTTTCTTTCTGCTTTCTAAATAGGAGAAGTTCTATCTAAGTGGTGAGCTTCCAGTGAACCAAGCTGGGTAAGTGATGAGCTTACTAAGCCACGGTAAAGTTAGATCAGTTCATCTTTGTATTCAGGCTATTCTGCAGCATGGTGAGTCAAAGGTAATGCAGAGGCAGGATTAGGCAGCAACATAGGTTTGCCTCACAGTGCTCTATATCTGAAAAGTTAAAGAACAACAGTATGCACCACAGAGCTGGGGAGCAGGTGTTGGTGAATCTAGGTCACCTGACCTAAGCCCCGCCCACCTGGTGCCTTCCCGGTTGCCGCTCTTTTTCACCACTTAGCAAGCCCAGCCCACCTAGGGCCTTCCTGCTTGCCGCTCTTTTCCCTACTTAAGGAGTGCTCCAGCCTCTTTTCCTTTGCAGCTGGAGAGCAGGTTTAAGTGGATCTAGGTCACCTGGCTTAAGCCCCGCCCACCTGGTGCCTTCCTGCTTGCCGCTCTTTTCCCTAATTAAGGAGCCCTCCAGCCTCTTTTCCTTTGCAGCTGGGGAGCAGGTGTAAGTGGCTCTAGATCACCTAGCCTAAGCCCCACCCACCTGGTGCCTTCCTGGTTGCCGCTCGTTTTCACCACTTAGCAAGCCCCGCCCACCTGGTGCCTTCCTGCTTGTCGCTCTTTGCCCTACTTAAGGAGCCCTCCAGCCTCTATTCCTTTGCAGCTGGGGGCAGGTGTAAGTGGATGTAGGTCACCTGGCCTAAGCCACGCCCACCTGGTGCCTTCCTGGTTGCCGCTCTTTTTCACCACTTAGCAAGCCCTGCCTACCTGGTGCCTTCCTGCTTGCCGCTCTTTTCCCTACTGAAGGAGCCCTCCAGCCTCTTTTCCTTTGCAGCTGGGGAGCAGGTGTAAGTGGATCTAGATCACTTGGCCTAAGCCCCGCCCACCTGGTGCCTTCCTGGTTGCTGCTCTTTTTCACCACTTAGCAAGCCCCGCCCACCTGGTGCCTTCCTGCTTGCCTCTCTTTTCCCTACTTAAGGAGCCCTCCAGCGTCTTTTCCTTTGCAGCTGGGGAGCAGGTGTAAGTGGATCTAGGTCACCTGGCCTAAGCCACGCCCACCTGGTGACTTCCTGGTTTCCGCTCTTTTTCACCACTTAGCAAGCCCCGCCTACCTGGTGCCTTCCTGCTTGCCGCTCTTTTCCCTACTTAAGGAGCCCTCCAGCCTCTTGTCCTTTGCAGCTGGGGAGCAGTTGTAGGTGGATCTAGATCACCAAGCCTAAGCCCCACCCACCAGGTGCCTTCCTGGTTGCTGCTCTTTTTCACCACTTAGCAAGCCCCGCCCACCTGGTGCCTCCCTGCTTGCCTCTCTTTTCCCTACTTCAGGAGCCCTCCAGCCTCTTTTCCTTTGCAGCTGGGGAGCATGTGTAAGTGGATCAAGAGCACCTGGCCTAAGTGCCACCCACCTGGTTCCTTCCTGGTTGCCGCTCTTTTTTCACCACTTAGCAAGCCCCGCCCACCTGGTGCCTTCCTGCTTGCCACTCTTTTCCCTACTTAAGGAGCCCTCAGCCTCTTTTCCTTTGTAGCTGGGAGTAGGTGTAAGTGGATCTAAGTCACTTGGCCTAAGCCCCGCCCACCTGGTGCCTTTCTGGTTGCCACTCTTTTTCACCACTTAGCAAGCCCCGCCCGCCTGGTGCCTTCCTGCTTGCTGCTCTTTTCCCTACTTAAGGAGCCCTTCAGCCTCTTTTCCTTTGCAGCTGGGGAGCCAGGTGTAAGTGGATCTAGGTCACCTGACCTAAGCTCCGCCCACCTCGTACCTTCCTAGTTGCCGCTTTTTTCCCTACGTAAGGAGCCCTCCAGCCTCTTTTCCTTTGCAGCTGGGTAGCAGGTGTAAGTGAATCTACATCACCTGGCCTAAGCACCACCCACCTTCTTAGCCCTGCCTCTTCCTTCCTGCTCTTAACTCTTAGATCAAGGGAGTCTCTCACCCAGGTGTCCAAAGAGAAGGGCAGTCAAAGAAAAGGGCAATTCCTGTTTGGACCTGTTCAGTCCAGGAGGATCCAGGACCCAAACCCCTGCAGCAGGTAAGCATGCACCAACATGTGTTTTCATCCTTTGTCCCAACAGGCCATCCCCACCCTCTCTAGTCCCCCTGTGTTGTTCCCTTGTGCAACCCCCCCCTTCCTGCACACAGGAGTCTGTCCTGATACATTCTGGTTTCACCATCACCGTCTTGTGGCCAATGCTGGATTTTACTTTTATGGAGTTCATTGATTAACAGTGCGTTACCCTTTCTCATCTCTCATGCTGGACTTACATTGCATCTTGTACTCATGGTGGCCCTGAATCATGCTCTCCCCATCTTCATCTTGTATCCTGGCTTGCAACATTATGTGTTACTACTGATTTATGCAGTTGCATTTGCTCTCCCCTCTTGCTTCTCCACTCTTTTTGACTGCTTACTCTCTGTTCTCTCCTCCCCTCTCCCTTTTCCTATCTCCTCCCCGCCTCCCCTTACTTTCTTCTACGCACTTACTCTATCAGAATTGTCCCTGGACCTAGTATGATAGCAACCTCGTCTGCCTCCGCTCCCCTCCGCTTATTGTCCCCCCATCCCTCCAGCACTATCTGAAATGTTGTCAGACCTAGTATGATAGTCGCTTGTTTTGTTCCTACCCTCCCTTTCTGCACCCCTCTCCCTCACCTTTTGTTTTTCTCCGGCTCTACAGGAAAAATCGTCATGCCTAGTAGGGTAGACGCCTGTCTGTTTCCATTTCCTTCCCACTCTCCCCCTCCCTTCCTTATCTATGTCTTATCTCTTGCACTATCTGAAATGTCATCAGGCCGGGTATGATAGTTAAGTTCACATCCTTACTGTCATGGCCTGTAAGATTGTCATTGCATTTTCCCTTGTTCCCTCCCTTGCCTTGAAGCGCTTTGAACCATATTGTGTATAGGCGCTATATAAATAAACTATCATATCATATCATATCATATCGTACATATCATGCAATGGAATTCTTTGAGACACCTAAAAGCAACCGAGAACACAGAAATACTGCTTTAAGTAGGAGGTTCAAGAGCAAAGTAAGAAACAGTACGTGCCCCATCTATGCTATTTAAAGTAGCTGCACAGTATACATGCTGCAAGCCAGTATAGGAAAAACAACCTCAGTCTGGGATATTAAATGGAGAACAGTGTAAGCAAAGGTAGTGTGCTCGGTGCGAGCAGTTTAACATGCACGTTAGTATAAAAGCTGCAGCACAGTGTCACCAGCAGGCCCACATGCCACACTCTACAACCAGTACTTGGGATTTACTAGAACAAATCATAGCAGGCCTCCAAATTTAGAATTCATTCCCGATACTTTCAGGCTCAATATTTTGGGAGTAACTGACTAAAATGGTAAACAAGAATGAGGGGCGACCATGTCCTACCTTCCCTTTTGAAATTTAGAAAAGAAAATGGATGGCAGAGCACGTCCAGTGCATTTGAACAAGTCACAACCAGGGGGTAGATTCGAGGGATTTGGGGAGAAGCTCAAGGGTACAAAACAGGAATCGGCCAAATTAAGAATAATTCTGAGGACCACAGCTCCGAGTGATATCTTACACACATGCCAATCAATCAGGTTTTTGATTTACGGGATGTTATGCTTTAAAATGTTTTCATTTTCAGGAAACGTTTACTAAGGAATTAATTGAAGCCTAGTCAATTATTCGTTATAACCGCGGACTCAATGCCTCTGTCGCATTATTGTTTGCTTGTACTGTGGTTTTTTGAAGCATGCCATTTTCTGGCCTTGCAACATGCAGTGTTGCATGGCGCTCGGAATCCGCTGGAATGCAGCATGCATGCACCATATACAACACCAAAAAAACGAGGACGGTTTCTGGACTACACCCTCTGGGTCCCTGTTCAACGTGGGAGGTGACCTTTAGATTCAAGTCCGAACATTTGCTAGTAGGGTGCAGGAGGATAGCTCAGGGGAAACCAGACGAGGCGGAGCAACACAGGTTCGATCACCGGGTCCGCGCTTAGAAACCTCTGGGTATTCAGCGCGTTATAAATGACCCATTACAAATCACTACTTTGGCTAGCACTGTCGCACACGCCAGTGTGCCACATGCTATTTCTTAGATGGTAGTCCATTTCCATTTTTTGCATTCTGAGACTTGTGGTCCTGGATTTCCCAATTCCAGGTCCAGTCCTAGAAGGCAAAGGGAAAGGATCAGGACTGTACCATCGCCTGAACGGAATGGAGCATGTTAGCATGCATTCACTAAAGCCAAGACAGTCTACCCAGCCTCTTTGGGTTGCCCAGGTGCAAACCATCACTTTAGTCTTGACATTACAAAAACTGGGAAAATAGTCCCATCCTTATTTTGCAAGCGTTCCAAATTATGCAAAACGAACTGCTCAGTGCATGCAAACCAATACAAGTGTGAAGCCCCGGAATCGAGTTCATAATAGTGACATCAAACAGCAATTATAAGGTTACTGTGTTCATCACGCAGACAAGTAACTGCTTCTGGGAGACAATCACATCAACCTGCGTTCCAAATAAAATCAATTAAGTACAATAAAATGAAGGCGGGGAGAGCTGATGGCATTAGTCAGCTCCTGAGAATCGAACCATTTCTATTCAGCTGGTGTCACATCCTGCATGCGTTTAGACGCACGGTGAAACTATGCCACAAAAATAAAATGGCGTGAACTTGGCGCAGAGAACTGAAATTAGTTTCCGCGTGTGGGCAGGCCTGTTCGTGTGGACACCCACAGGTAACACCGCAGCGTTATGTGCGTGGCACGTCCTCGCTACACCACTGACAGCGGCTTGCAACACGAAGGGTCACAGGACAAAAAAAACACACAACCCGCAGCACATTTCTTCAGCAATGATGTGATGTGAGGAGGACCCAGGCACAAATAACATAGAAGAGGCATAATGAGATGTTTTTAGACTGCCGCAATTAGAATAATGCATATTCATGAGGCAGCTTGAAATAAAGGCCCTGCAAACGATAGCATTTAATTAAACTTGTAGCTGGCTCAGCCTCAGAGGATTATTTTGTTTTATTTTCATCAAATTAACTGAACTCCAAAAACATGACGCATGCCCTGATTAGGAAGGTTCCAGGTTTTGATTGAGCTTCTATTTTTGAACTCATCATTTGTAATTTTAGTTTCTTTCCGGAGGTGCCATTTTGATCATGCCTGAAATTGAACCTGTTTATGATAAAAAAAAAAACAGGTTCAGCAGGGGATGTGCTTCCTTCTCTCAATTACACCTTTACACATTAGGAACCGCCTGAATCGACACAGCGGCAAGGCAATCTTGCATTTTCCCTCTGCCCACTAACTGAACCCACTCCCCCCTCCTTCAGATCCAGCACAGCACCTGGAGACCAAGCAAACAGCAGCGGTTCATAGCATAAAGCCCAAAACCAGTGTATAACATTTGAATAGTGGAGGGGATGTGGAAGATGGGTCAGCTCAATAGATGGGTGGCCATTGCATGTTGCCCTTTCTAGTGTCCTTTAGATGGGTCATAACTGCTCCTCGTGTTGCATATGAGAACCAGAGGACAAGAAAATAAGGTGATGTGCTTAGGAGCACAGGCATCGGTCAAGTTGGGAAGCTGAGATTAAAGTCTACGTCCTCCGAATCCACAATCAATTGTCACATCTTCAGCAATACCCTTTCCAATTAAATTCTTGGATTTGCCACTGCTCTTTAATGCAAACGATTCAATTCTCATCGCAAGAAAACGAAGCGCCCTGCACGAGCAGCTTGGTGGCGTTGAAACACACTGTCACCGAAACCACTTGGTAATTAATAAAACAAAAACAAAACAAATCATGCTGTTCAGAGGCAGGGTAAGGAGATGGTATTTAGATTGGACAGGGAGGAGGTGGGAGAAGTACCTACATTTCATTGGGAATCAGCATCACAAACACTGCAACTTGCCCCTGAGAAGTCAGCAACCGCCACTAATGCAATCGCCGTCTGTGGGGAAGCCGGGAATAAGACCATAGCCAATGTGGATCAAGTAGCAAAAGCCAAATCAGGAGGACCCCTATCTTAATCAGTAGAGCACTGGGGTCTTAAGGAATTACTGTGGCTCCCACGTCCCTTTCCATGGGGTGCACGCATCTACCAATGTTATGAGTAGGAAAAGCTAATGTAAAATACGGCATTGAGCGGGTACTAGCTCCACAAAAACCAACTTGGTGGAAAGGGCACGGCGAGATTAGGCTGCATTAGAAGCCCCAGAGGGTTTGAATATCTTGAGACGGAGGATTTTGAGGATCTTGAGAGATTGTTTAGTTCAAGGTTTTAATTCAAATAGACTCAAGCGCACGCATAAAAAGATTTTTCAAATGAGGACCTAAGGATTTGACATATATAAAAAAGTTTTTTTTTCTCTAATGAGGATTTGACACATAAAACATTTTTTTCACATTTCTTTGCACCTTAAAAAATAAATATGGACACCCAGAAAATGCTTTTTCTTTCAAAAAACATTTCAGTACTCAAAGTTGTTACAACATGCAACCACGTACAAAAATGTCCAGCAATCTGATACAATATGCATTAGTCATCTCACTTTTCTTGAACAAATCTTCTTACTCAAAGCATTGGACCACCCCGCCTAGCACTTCACAGAGGGAAGCAGATGAGACCATGTGCCCTGGCCTTGGCCTGCAGCCTGTACTAGGCTCGCAGGCATGCCTGCTACACTACCAAGCCAGTCCATCTAATAGACTCGCGGCTCTTGCACAGTCAGGCACCAGAGCAGGGCCACAGGTCTCATGAGGTCAGACAGCAGAGCCGCATTCGGCATTAGGCTTGCAATAGGTCCACTGCTGGGCACAGCGCTGCTGCCTGATATCACGAGAGCAACAGTGGCACTGCCACAACTCCAGCTCTATCAGCAAGCAACAAGGAAATGCTGTATATGCGGTAGTGGTGGAGATAGGCAAGAATGGCAGGACACCACGCAGTGTTTCTTTCCTTTTGAGGGTATTCAAGGAGTGTGGAAGGTGGCATGAGGATAGGGTTTTTCTAGTGTGGGGTGGTTGAGTGAGGGAGGAGAAGACACTTGAAGAAGGCAGTACATGGTGTCTATGATCCCCTCATGCCGACCTTCTCTGACCCCTGCATTGCTGATCCATGGGAATATCTCGGTGGCTGGGAAAAGTGATGCAAGAGGGTGATGAATAATCTAAAATGTAACATTTCCTGCAATTAATAATGGGGCATGTTCCACCGTGGAGTCCTAGTGGCATTCTAGAATCATTTGCTCTCATTGTCTATAATATCACTCAAAACACCTTGGAGGGATAGTTCCTCATTGTTAATAATTTATTGGGCAAAATCCCCTGCTTAACTGGGGATATCTAGGGTTATGTTATGTTACATGAATTTATACAGTGCATGTTTGCCTGGCGGCATCTCGGCGCTAAACCAGAAACAGGGCTACTGAAAGGTCGAGGTCAAAGTTAGAACAACAAGGTCTTCAGTGAACACCGGAACTGATAGTGGTTTTCATTGCCCCTTAGAGCAGGAAGCAAATTGTTCCACAACTTTGCAGCTGCGATCAATAAAGCACATCCACCAACCCTGGACATCCAGAACCACACAATCAAACGAGCATGCAGGGAGCATCCAGTGGAGTGACCAAGGGACCTGGACAACTCACCAAGCCAGCGGATGAAGAACCCTAGAGAGGTATGGGGAGGATCCCGATTACCCGAACTTAATCCCTGTCATTAGGAAGGCGCCAGTCAACTGCAGCACATAAACAACACTGACCTTTTCAGGGCAACCCAGGCAGTCACACAGCCTTGTGCAATAGGTGGCATGTGTTCCCCAAGGCAGTTCGGACCAGAGAAGATCCCTCAGATGCACAAACATAATGGCAAGAGAGTGGATGGCCTTCTTACATTCACCACTAATTCAGGAAGAGATACGGCTCAGCTGCAGATGCTGGATGCCGGCGATTTGGTGGGACATAGAGGATATTGTCAAGGGAGCTTGGAATTCAGGAAGCTGGAGGGGAGAGAGGGAGTAGCGCTATCAGGAGGATGTGGGTAAGGAAGATCAGGAAATTGGAATTGAGAATCAGAAGGCTGGAGTTGGGAACTAGGGGTGGGTGGGATTAGTCATGAGGAGGAGGTTTCAGTGGAAAACCAGAAGATGCCACAGGAGGCTGATAGAGTGGCAGCTAGCAAGAGTAGGAAGGTTCGGGAGAGCACGTCTGGCCTAAGACCTCGATCTGAAGGGGGGGAGCTCACAGAGGGAGGACACACGAGCATGTGGTGCATCTTTGAGGAGAAGCGGGGCGGATTAGTAAAAGAAAGGCTGCTGTGGAGGAAAAGCGATAGATCTTTGGACAGAGGATAGATAATGCCCTGTTGACGATCAATGCCTGTGGAAACTGGGGATGGCAATACCATATGGCTGCATCTCAAAGTTTACAAAAAGGTACAGTAATACCTACAGCTGGTGGTGGAGACACAGCCATGTTTACAGAAGTTAGACCAAGAGCGTAGGTGGTCACATCCTAACGTGAGACAAGAGGATGAGAGACATTATTCAGAGACCAAGTGGCGTGGTTGCACCCCAAATCCGTACTCTAGAAAAATTGGGTATTTGTTGACATTGGAAAAAGAAAATCCATTGTCCAATGTTAAATTGTAAATCTTGCGTTAATGTGAAAATGCACCCATTGTACTACAATTGCAATTGATTGGAAACTTGAATTGTATGTGTAATAAATAGAAATGTACTGAAATTAACTCAGCTGAAGTGGGCAATTCTTGTAATAAGAAATCTTAAAAGGAGTCCCAGAAATTGTTGGAACTTTGAGAAGAGACTGTGCTAAGATGTTTTGGTTTCTTTTACCTGGAGAGGGAAGTGTTTTTGTTAAATAAAGCCTGTTTTGACTTGAAACTGTGTTGACCCTCTTTGTGCTACCCACTCAGCTATATGTACTACCTACGTACAATTCTATAGAAGAGCAAGTTTGGGGAAAGGTTTGCCTGAAGTCCTCCACGGCCAGAGATAGGTCTCCCTTCCAACCCTAATTGGAATACATCTCCATTGTTGATAAATACCCATCTACTTTTCTATTTACATATATCATATAATTGGATTTACCATAAATGTATGTATGTGGTGGGAGACCGCAAAAAAGCCCCCAGCTAACAGAGCCACAATTACCTCTAGCGTTTCTATTCTGTTCATATGTTTTTCTAGCCAGGCTCCCCTTTTTGTGGTTCATTGCGTGAGTTCAAAGCATCCCATCTGAGACACTTCTCAAAATGCTAAGGGTTGAACAGGGGTGTTGGTTTGTCAGCTACCTTACACGATAAACAGATAGAAGCGCATCATAATTTAACTGTACATCCTCCCTTATCTGTGGTCTGTTCATGAGAACATGGCAGGTTGGCTAATGGCAGGTTGGCTAACTCTGTAGCTGTGCACCTTTGCTCGGCTGTTGTCTGTTCATGAGGACATGGCAGGTTGGCTAACTCTGTAGCTGTGCACCTTTGCTCGGCTGTTGTCTGTTCATGAGGACATGGCAGGATGGCTACCTCTGTAGCTGTGCACCTTTGCTCGGCTGTTGTCTGTTCATGAGGACATGGCAGGATGGCTAACTCTGTAGCTGTGCACCTTTGCTCGGCTGTTGTCTGTTCATGAGGACATGGCAGGATGGCTAACTCTGTAGCTGTGCACCTTTCCTCGTCTGTTGTCTGTTCATGAGGACATGGCAGGCTGGCTACCTCTGTAGCTGTGCCCCTTTCCTCGTCTCTTGTCAGTTCATGAGGACATGGCAAGATGGCTACCTCTGTAGCTGTGCACCTTTCCTCGCCTGTTGTCTGTTCATGAGGACATGGCAGGATGGCTAACTCTGTAGCTGTGCACCTTTGCTCGGCTGTTGTCTGTTCATGAGGACATGGCAGGATGGCTAACTCTGTAGCTGTGCACCTTTCCTTGTCTGTTGTCTGTTCATGAGGACATGGCAGGATGGCTACCTCTGTAGCTGTGCACCTTTCCTTGTCTGTTGTCTCTTCATGAGGACATGGCAGGATGGCTAACTCTGTAGCTGTGCACCTTTCCTCGTCTGTTGTCTGTTCATGAAGACTCAGCAAATATGAGCTATATAATACACAGATAAGGTGGTCTCAAGTAGGCTTGCTCCAAACAACCTTTGGATGCCTGTCTCTGTTATATAGCAAGTCGTATTTCTAATACTTTGCCTTCACAGATGCAGACCTGAAGTGGAAAAGCAGTATTTTATGTTTGTTTGTTTATTTGATATTGCGCAAAAACCAAACCCGCAGGTGGCCGGGCGCAAGCATTACAAGGAAACTTGAGAACTTAGTTACAATAGAAAACAGAATAGTCAGTGGGACAGTTCAGCAGCGTTACAGTCTGAATATGCTATACAATACAATTAATGCCAGGTGTCAGGAGCATAAAGTGCTAAGTAACAATTAATGCCAGGTGTCAGGAGCATGAAGTGCTAAGTAACAATCAGCCAAAGTATTGTAGTCCCAGAGGATCCAGTGAGATTCCTAGATACTAGCAGTAGTAGACGGAAGTCCCTATAGGGGGTCAGATTTAACAAAGGGCATAGATGGGGTGACACTCAGTACGAGTGGTTCTGGTGAGAGAGGGTGATTACGTTAGATGTCATTCGATCGTATCCATGAAAGGATCTTGCGCCTGAAACTTGGACAAGGTTGGTCCTTTCTAAGTTCTAAGGGGAGTTTGTTCCATGTTTGGGCTGCTATGACAGGAAAGCTAGCGCAGCCAGCTGTGCTCTTTTTGTATCTAGGCACCATCAGTGTATAAGCGTTAGTCATTCTTGTGGGGCGGTTTGAGATTCTTTTGTTAATTCTATTTGCTAGGTAGGGAGGATCTATATATCAAACATTCCACAGCATTCCACCGTGATGTTGCTGACTGCCTTTTCCCCGTCAAGGGATGGATGTCACAAACTACATGGGTCATAGTGTCTCTAATATGAAAGTCCGACTGCTGGACCCGTGAGAACCACACCACCTCTCATTCACCTGTCTGCCTTAACTGGGCCCTTCCCTTCAGACCAAATCAACGTGTCAGAAACACTCGATAGCATTTGATTTTTACATGTTCTGCGTGCCACAAGTGAATGCAGTCACGAAATGCACCTTTTACCACCTCTGCCTTCTATAGTAAGCCCCCTCCCCACTCCTACAGACTGTCCACTAGATGGCTTTTGTCACCTCCCGACATGACCACTGTAATAGGATCTTTATCAGCCTGCTGCCAAACAGCAATGCATGTGTTACTGCAGGCCCAAAACTAAATGGCAATCTCATATTTATCCTGACATGCTGACCATATTTTCCACAACCACAGAGATTTGCATTGGCGCATATAAAGCAGCGAGTTGGCGTTTAGAGCCCCTGCCTAGCGTATAGCTTGTCTACAGCACAACATCAGGATAGGTCACTAATGCACTGCTGCCCTCACAGGTTCCAAAGGCATAAGGTGTGCCCCCCAAAACCTGCTGGTGAACACCCAGCCCAGCTACACATAAGCTGCTGTTAGATCTCTTCAGATTCAAGGCTCCTTCTTCTGGAAACCCCCTGCCACATCCCTGATACTACAACCTTGACAGGACTAAGAATGTCAGGGTTCTGCTCTGTAGCAAGTTTCTACAGACGTTCTAGTTTAGTAAAATCTTTGAAACAGCTATTACCGCAATGATGAGCAACCTAATATGATGAAATGAGAGAATTCTGCTAAAATAAGCATAACTTTAGATGGCGAACATAGACATGTTGAGCCAGGAAGAATGTGATGAAGAGGATAGCTTAAGATGAAAACAATGATAGCACTGCAGTGCATGGTTTGTCATTAAAAGGATAGTCTGAGATGATAATATCCCATGATGAGAAGAGTAACTTTGGATGATAAGGATAGCCTGTGCCAATGGGGATGCAAAGACCAAGATAGCTTGAAATGATGAGGACAGATACAGATGATGAACCTAACTTGATATGAGACATAAATAGAGCAATGATGGGCCTGCGGTGAAGAGGATAGCCTGCCATGTGGAGGATAGCTTGAGATAAGAATATCCTGCTATGATGAGCTTAACTTGGGACGTCAAAAAAAAATGATGAGCAAGGCTTATAATGACAAAGATGGTGTACGATAATGACGATTGCATTACATGGAAAGAAAAAATAGCATTGATCAGTCTTCAAGGAAAGCCTGTGAGGATAACATCCTGTGATGTTATGTTACCTAACATGGGTGTCCGGAATGATGTCTGATTTACCCGCTGATCCATGGATACACAAATAGCACCTACCATAAAGGCACTTAACTCAGTTTAAGTCTTTCAGCACAAGCCATGTTGTTATTGTAATCCATCACAGTTTCTCTGACAGCCAGCTGCAAAAGCACACTGGACATGCCCCCTTCCTAATAATGTCAACTGTGACTTTTTATCTTGCATGCTTGTTCTGAAGACTATGTACCTCCAACTGACGAAGATTCTCCCTTTGTGACCCACATCACTGCTACAATTTCCAGCCAGGTTCCGTCACTTCACTTCTGCTCAGTCATACAGAAGACCTCAACTGCCTTGCCTCTCTACTTCCGCACCTTGATATGATATGATATGGCATTTATAACGCGCCTATACACAAGTGTTTCAAGGCGCGACTTCTACAGCTCTACCTCTACCAGTGGTGTCGACAGATGAGCACTGCTTATAACGACATGGACAGCTTGCGATGCCCAGGATAGAATGCAATGGCAAGGGTAACTTGTGATGATGAACATAGTTTGCAATGATACGCAGGGTTTGTGATGAAAAGTACAGAATATGATAACAAACACTGTTTGGTGATTATAACTTGTGTGTATGAGCACAGCTGGCCCCATGCTGCAATCATGAACACAATTTGTGATGGCAATGCTATTATGATCATCAAAATAATAATTATAGTAGCCTAGCATAGTTTGTGATGAGGAGCACAGATTTGACTGAGAAGTGAAATATACATGGCTGATGTCAGAGGAAGTAGAAGGATCAGGGACAACTTACACCGGATGTTGAGTCTTGAAAAAGGTTGTTTTGGAATGAAGAGTTTGCTCAGGAAAGTTAAGGAAAGGAGAGGCAGGACTTACCGGGGTGGCATATAATTTGCTAAGGCCCAAACCTTCGGGTGGAGGGGATGAGAAGTTTTTTCTTCTCCCTTTAAAAACATTAACTACAGTCAACAATTTCCTTGGCGGGGAATGCCTTTAAATGCAATTTGTGGTTCCAATGCAAAGCATGCGTCAGCTAATAAGAGAAATGCCAAGATTCGCTAAATGGCATAAATCTTTCATATGCAGCGGAAAGATTAAAATGCGGCCTTTGTCGAGCGCCTCTTCAGAGACTGCAAAGTGGAGACCTCGGCAGGCGTTCACAATTACCACCAGCCTTTGTGCTTAGCTGCTTTCAAGTGTGCAGCAGGAGCCCCTTCGACAACATGGGCATTCTGTAGATGGCACTGGAGTGTGTGTTAAATTATCAAAATCAACCATGCCTGCCCTAGAAGCAGAGCGTGTCCAATGGAACCCTACCGTGATTAAACACATGAATTGGCGGGGCGCACTAGTCTGTATAATATCGCCTTTACATTTCCACTGGCATTTCTTCCTTACCACTGTGCCCTTGCATGGTGACAGACCACTGCCAGTGTCTTGGCAAAGGAAACTGTCAGAAATTGGCAGGATGTACTGAAATGTTGGCTACTAATCCTACATGAGAAAAAGGAAATAAAAGACTGATAGCAACATTAAGGGCCTGATCCATAGAGTGTTTTCCTATGGGATTGCGCCATTATAAAACACGTCTGTGAATCAGGCCCTTACTAGTAAAAGCAAGACCAGTCGCATGATGGGCGCGTGTGATCACTTGAGGATAGAGGAACCCAACAACATTGCAATATGTCGGGGATAAAAGTAGACTACACTTCCTTCATTTGGATTAATTCTTTACAAACCCCGCTTAACTGTGTCTACCCCATTTCAGTAGCAGTCCTCATTTGGGCGATGTGGAGAGAGAGACTCAAATCTCCTATCGATACCCAAGTGGTTATGAGGATCATGGTTGCCTGTAGGAGAGGTCATCAGTATACTGCCTACCACAGAGATTGTACAAGACACAAGTAAAATGTAGATCTTAATTGACGACTCGGGCTGGAATGCTTACATTTAGTGTCCAGTTGATGCTATGTTGTATTCACCAATCAATGGGCTTCACCATTGGCAATGAATGAGGCAAACACATAAGAGAGAAGACATGGCGCCAATGGTCTGGCAGCAGGTTATTGAGTTCATGAGATTCTTTGATCAGGAACTTAGTTATACCCCATTGTTGGCCCAGTCGGAGTGGACTGGGTTGGAAGGAGGCCCTCCTGCTTCTTATCTCCTTCTAGACCTTGTCCTTTCTTCTCAGCTTTCTCCATAGAGTTTACACCTTGGAGGCAGTTCCAGTCTCTCCCTATTGAAGCAAAGCATCCAGCCTATCAACCTGCACCAGCCAAGAATCCTGATTTGTTGGAGAGGGCTCCCTGCACCAGCTGCCAGAACCTGTATGAGATGCAGTAGAACCTACCTTCTGAAATATTCTGCATTCAGTAATACCGTTGTTTGTTTGCCCATAGACTCAGAGTTGGTGTCTTGGACAATGCCCCCTGCCAGCCTTGGGGAATCAGAAATAGATCGAGGAGAAAACTGGGAGAGACTGCCTCTGCAAACTGTTTACATTTTTGAGAGACTGTGGGAGGTTGTCTTCACAGATCCACTCAGGAAAGTACAGAGGGGAGCTGCAAGTCCAGCCATGTATGTGTGCGCTTAGTAATTAGAATTCAACATCTACTTTAGAAGCACACCAGCAAGCCTTCTGTTCTGCAATTCCGGGCATTTCATATGTGCTTGCAATCCTCTGCACGCAGACCATGGTAACCTTGCCACTGTATGTTCAAAACCCCAGCTCTGCCAATACCCACCCATCTGAATCCTTCACCAACAGATCAGTGAGTATTCCACATTCCAGAGATATGAGTCATGACCCTGTCCACCAGATATGATTGCAGAACTGCATATAGTCCAGCTGACATGGGCTGAAAATTAATTCAATGCAAGTCTTCAGATACTGCAAGGGAGGGAGGAACGATAAAGGGAGGGGGAAAGAACAATCATTTGGGTGAAGGCCCTTTTTAAAACGTTTGTTAGGAACTTTGCCAGGGACTTAATGATACGCACAAAGAGGATATTACGCAAATATATCTGTTTCCATGTGTGGCCCACTAGAATCCTCTGTCTCTGTACTATACATGAATGTCTTTTTTGCATTGTGGTTTATTTATTTTTGCATTTGTTAAGCGCTCTAAACCCGGGGGCATCAAGGCGCTGATTACCGAATTTGAACAGCAGGTATAAACATTATACATTTCGGTTCATAGGCCTCGGTCAGACAATAGCTCAGACAGGGGCTGAGCCTTAGCACAAAAGCAGAGTTTTGAGGTGTGTTTATTCCGTGGATACGCACAGGGAAAGAAGAAGAGGGCTCCCAGGCAAACAACCAACGACCAATCAGCACCCTCTTTTACACCATTTGTTAGCCAAGTGCAATGCAGGCGAGGGACATTCACCCACTGTCTTACCAACTAGGATGGAAACCTCTTTACAAACTCCTCTCGTGGCACTCACCCACTGCCACAATGCTGCTGCAGTATCAACATTTTCTACCCCTCCTGGGAACCCGCCATGACAAGAGAAGAGTGTTAGAACTGGTTCTCCAGTGAAGTCCCTAGAAGGAGGCAAGCAGATTATGTCACTACATTTCCAGATAATGAAGTTCGATGCAGTCGCCATTTCATCAAAATGCCATGGGTAGTGGAAGTGACATCACACGACCCCTGACATCTGATGACATCACAGGAAGTGATGTCATTTGATCCAACCCCAAAGTGACATCACGGGAAGCAATTGAACACAATCTTTCACAGCTTGACAAAACAGGAAGTGGCATCCCATAGCATTGTTCCTAAGTACACTAAGACAACTATGGTTATGATATCACTGTAATGTGATATACATTTCATACAAGAATGGATCACCATGTGTATCGTTAATATCAGTGTTTATAGGCCAATATTACAAAATTACTGTGAATGCAAGTAGACTTCCAAGCAGAGTCCAAGGCCACATGATAGTGATGTGTTATTATATAGCACTTAGGCTTAAGCGCTTTATATAGAACAAATATATATAAACTGTCACCCAACCTGTGTTGTTACTCATTTATCAACCTCAGAAGGATGAAAAGGATGAGTTGGCTTTGCCAGGAATCGAACCGTCAACCTGCAGATCACACATACATCTCAGCAGTGAGCGCTCAACCCACTGAGCTACCTTACCGGCTATAGCTATTTTACCGGCAAATGCGCAATTACATGTCTGAATGTTCTCAAAGTCAGAAAGCAAATTACACTCTGTAGTGGATGCCATTAATCTGGTAACTGAGATTTAACAGCAGGCGGGTTCATCTGCAGGTCTGGTGCAAAGTTGGCCACATGCCAAGCCTTTAGGGTCACTGCTGAAAGTGTTACACTTGTGGAAACCCTGTTTTTTTTAAAAAGAGGCCTAAACAAGAAAGCCAGCCACCCCAGAAACAAAGAGCCACATGGCTCGGCCACGGCCCAGGAGCTTTCATTTAAAAAACAAAAAAAGTCATTAATTCTTGGTCGTGTATTTATTGGGTTCGGCATCTCCTGGCCCCGAGTGCAGTCTGCCTGGCGCCTATATATATTAAGGGTAGCAAGCGAGACCTGAGGGGTCGCAAGTGTAACCCCTGATAACCCCCAAATGATGTCCCAGGGTCTATCCTGCATTACAACAACGACGGCTGTTTATCATCCAACACTGAATGATCTTCTGATCAACTTTAAAGAGACAAGGAATGAGGGCCAGCAGCACACACTTTGCCATGCAATGCAGGCTTCTTCCAATTCTTGAAAGAGGGACCACAAACTACTCCTCTAACATGCACAGGAATTAATTATTTTACTTTGCAGCCCCAGGTGAGATATGACCTTTGAAAAAGCTATATGGGCGCAGCTTTCTTTTTGAGATAAGGATTTCCTGTGATGAGGCGGGACTTCCTGTAAGGAGGTGATAAGTCACTGTTGCTCATTTCAGCTTGCCTTAGCACACACTGTTTGCAGTGAATGCAACATGAAAATCACTATGTGCCAGTGGTCGAAGTGGGCTGGAGCGGTGCTCCTCTACTTTAAGGTTTTACTGTATACTTTTATTTTCAAATAAACCTTTCGGAATGGTTTAGTTTTAAAATAAAAGTGTAGGAAGAAGTTGAAACTTTCACTTCAGTGCACTGTACTGAACATTCCCTTAAACAGCAGGCGACTCCCCCACCTGCAGCAATCAGGGGCCGGGAGCGGTGAGGGACCATCAGGATGCATAACTCATTTTTTGATTGCTAACACTGAGCTCCCACGCACAGGGGACTCGTTTAACGTGTCCAACATGATAGTGATTGAGCACAGATCCAACACGTGGGCCCCAAAAAAGCAGTAAGGGTGAGATGTTGAGCATGATTTTTTTTTAAAAAAGTGTAAAGCTGCCTTTGGTAAAAACCTAAAATGAGGACGCCCACAATTGAAACGTGATATACACACAAACATAACACAGCATGCTCAACATGGTACCTACCTGCCAACTTTTCAAAACAGAAAATGAGCCAATCTTTTCTTGTTGAAATGGTTGAAAAAATGTTGCCTTTTTAAGTACAATGGTAAGTGACATTGGTCATAACTTTAAAGAGAACTTTATGGGTTCTCCACCAAGGAACTTCTTGGAATAGCCACTTTGATTTTAAATTGACAGCAAAAGATTCCCTTTTTTTTTAAGCCCAGTTAGCATGTCTTTACAAGGTTATTCCCTTTAGTACATCATTGAAAGTTTCCACTAGACCCAGTGATTTTGTTTTTGTCATTGTTCCTCACAACCGGTTAGGTCGCCCTAGACGAATCCATTACTCTTGGTTAGGACACCCTGGCCCAAATCCATTGTTCCGAGGTGGCACATCATGCTCCGATTCTTTCACATCCACTTAGAACACCCTGGTTAGATTCAATATGGGCCCTTTAACATATAATTGTCAAATTCCATAACACTCCATTAGCACCACAGAGCAAGCCCTCCTCATGCACTATAAGCAGAGCAAGAGCATGTTCCATCATATACAGTGGGCACAGTGTGGTTCAAATCCATCATGCCCAGTGAGCACATTGTTGACTTACTTTTTCCACTCTGCCCAGTTACACATCATGCTATTTTCCAATATACCCAGTTAGCAAATAATGGACCTTTTTATCACGACCTTTTTACCACATCATTTTCAGTTTCCATTACCTCTACGTCCCCCACCCTCGTCCCAGTCCTAACCTAAGGAGGTATCCTGTCTCAGTGGCAGGAATCCCATGCAACAAGAAACGTGTAATAACTAAATAAACATGTAGAGTCTATTGGCTCCACCCCTTGCGGGGCATAGTATAAGACTAGACCGAACCCTGAGTCAGACCTACCTGTTTTTTAGCTGTTCTCAGACTAGACAGGGACTTTGAAGAAGCAGCACTTGTTCTGTACCTGGTGCATACTGGGAGCCCATCGGCCCCGCCATGTCCTTGGGAGGATAGCTCAGCGGCAACATGCTCGCCTTGGAAGCAAGACGACACGGAGCAACACAGGTTCGATCCCCGGGTCCACGCTTAGAAACCTCTGGGTATTAAGCACGTTATAAATAACATATCATATCATATCAAGGCCCCACTCTCCAACATTACAGCCAAGCAGTCCACCTTACACCGGCTCTGCTTGGTTCCGTGCCCATGCCTCGCTCACTTTTCAGACCTAGTTCCAAATGCTTCTGTGGCACCAGGCCAAGCCTCCCATAGTCTCCTACAGGGGTGGGACAACGACCATTGATTTCTGGCTTTCCTTTGTCTGGACCTCCTACGCTGGCCCAGGACTATCTTTATGGACGGCAGGCATGCACACACCACCCTACCTCAGGTGAGGGCTTAAAAGTACAGTAAGTGCAATTGGTGTGTGCGTGGATTGTTTCTGGCAGTATCATGCAGCATGAAAGCAGGGCACAACACTCCAGGTCTCTCTCCAGGAAGAAAGGAGCTTAGAGCATACTAGATCCAAAAGTAGATCTTCCTCATATGGAGAGGCCGGCCTCCCGTGGCCCCTAGAGTGGCTAGTATAGGTCCTCTCACTTCTTTGTCCCCTGCTTCACCAGCGTTATCCATCACTCTCTCAGCAGACGAGTGAAAGGTCCTCATTACAGAAACTGTTAATGAAGCAATTGATGCTAGGTGTTCCTCATCATGGTCCACATCCTCCGGGCCCTGCGCCAACACCGGATTCACAAACACAGGGATTCAAAGGGGTTACCCGGTTTGCCTAGTGGATGGAAAACTCAAGTGAAACATTTTTGAGGAATACAATTGTGGTGGAGGTCCCATTCATCTATTGCATAATCTGCTCCTCAAGTATGTAAATGCTCCTCAGATGGAGGAATTGACAGAGGAAGGCTACAAAGAAACTTCATAACTACTCCTTTGGCCGTGCATTTCCTTCAGAGTATGAGCAATATCATTACCAAAGAGTGGTCTTACGAATGGTTTAGGCAAAGTATGTCTCCCCAATGGCGCGTCTCCAGATTAACGGATCGATGTCCAGTGGTATTCAACTGAGCATGTGGACCAAGCAGGGGTGCTCCCTCTCACCCTTGTTATACGCAATATACTTAGAACCACTGCTGCAATTAATAAGGGAGTCAGACGAGGTCCATGGGATACCATTTGGCAGAATACAGCATAAGGTAGAAGCCTTTGCAGAAGATTTGCTCTTGACCTTAGTGAATCGTTGAGGGCAAGTTGGGAAATCCTATCAGATTTCAGGGTGGCCTCAGGCCTCAAGATCACATAACTAAATCGGAACTACTGAACCCCACAGTTAAGTGCAGGGAGGTGGCATGGTTAAAGTCTGTATCACTATTTAGATGGAGCCCAGGGGGGATCTAATACTTGGGAATTAGGATTACTCTAAACCTGTCTGGTTGGCATGCGGCCAACTGCCTGGCCATGCTGGCAATCATTAAGGCGGACCTCCTAAAGCGGAAGGCGCTTAAGATCTCCTGGATGGGTAGAATGGCAGTGGTGAAGATGGTGATGCTACCTAGACTGCTCTACCTATTTCAAGCACTCCCAAAGCAGTCCCGAATAATTTGTTTTGCGAACGTAGGAAAGCAAAGGGTGACTTTATATGGGAGGGCAAGAGAGCAAGGATCAGTCGAGCATTACTGTTGTCCCCGAGGGAGGAAGGAGTGATGGAGCTCCCAAAATTTAGATTGTACTATGAGGCGTCCCAATTGTGTATGTTGGGTGTCCTGACCCACGTTTAAGCTATCCTGCTACAACATTTGGTGCTGTGGGCTTAGGAAATTCAAGATGGCGGAAAACCCACATGTGCGCCGAAATCCAGGAAAGCTGCGCAGTTTGTGCGCACACTAAAATGGTTGCCTCACTTGCCACCCACCAGTGCGAGAATGAAAGGCCGGGTTGCCATGAGGGAAATGGGTTGCCAAAGGAAAAACAGTAGCGCCGGTTAGCTTCAAAGCGCTTTAAAACCACCATTGGACTACCCGCACAGTAGTCTGAAACCATTGGGAATGGCAATGCTGATTGCCAAATGCAACCTAGAAGTGTGGGGAATTCATTTCTTAAATCCCAAAAATGAGTGCAGTACCAGTACTCACCACTATCCAAAAGCCGGCGTTTTAAAACCACTCTGTGTGTTTTTCTGAAGGCAAGCAAAATGCCTATTTCAAACCTTGCAACATGTGCAAAATATTCACTGAACACCAGCAGACATTTGGCAGAATGGAGTTTTGTGTGCCTACAAAATCTGGGAAATGAAGAGCCCAAAAACAATGCTTATAACAAAATGCTATGGAGTCAGCAGCTTAAGCCTAACTGCAACTGGATTTAAAACCACCAAAATCGAAAATGTTAAATTAAATGAGTGACCTATGTTTGGTGTCACATGCCTTTGTAACTGTTGAAATGTCATAGTTTTGCACTTAGAATCAGCATTCTAGCTGCATGTGTAAAATTACAAGTTATTTTAAAAGCAACAAAAAGTTAGCTGAAGGTCTGGCTTAAGGAACTTGATTTTGCCTAGCAACTACCCATCAGGAGTGAAACTTGAGTCACCACTGTGTTCCCAGGCCAACCTTCCTTTTGCTGCCCACAAGAAGGATATGCCATCTATCTGATAATTGAATTAGCTGTGCTCTGCCAGAGAGTGAACAAAGCCCTCTCCACTCAGGCAAAGGTTTTTTATTACAGACGTCGTAAAAAGTGGCTTCCTCCTGGAGAAGCTGGGAGGAGCACTGCCTGTGAGAGCAAGCTGGCTTGGCAGAACTGGAAAGAACCAGAAATTCAACCTTGTGCTGAGGGTAAACCACACCCCTTTGGAGCCAGAACATAACTTTAAAAAGATGAATAACTCATAGAGCGGACATGTGAAAATTTTATAAATGATACCATAATTCTTGTGATTTTTCTGCCCACAGTTTAAGACGTGGTAGGAACCGGTGGTATGTTCAGGGGGGTTTTAGCGGAAAAGTGGATATTACTCTAAATGTGTGCATGTTAAAAATCTGAAACTTCATCAGTTAATGTCCCTACCCCCTGCACACATGTATGTAAAGTTGGGTCCATGTCGGAAATTGGAAAAGCAGTTAAAAAGTCAATTATGTACACTCTTTGAATGCAAGCTCCGAGAATGAGCAGATTTGGACATAGACATGGCTAAATTCAGCCACACCATGTATATGTAAGTTTAAACAAATGTGTACCTGTGCAAATATGTTTTTAGGTCAGATATAGATTGTGTGTAAAGTTGACAGGGGTGGGTTCTCTGTATCATAAACAGACCTCATCATGATGACACTTCATTTCATTCCCCCAATCAAGGGGACGAATGAAAGCTGACCAATTAGAAGCTGAGAGAGAGGTAGAGTCTAGTGATGTAACACACACACCCATTCTCAAGAAACAGATAAAAGCAGAGAGTCAGGACACATAGAAGATTCATTTTTCATCTGCCGCTGAAAGCTCTGCCGGAAAAATCCATACTTACCTCCATCAAACTCCAGAAAGCCAAACTAGAGACTTCAATCTATCCAGACCAGAGAGAAAGCAGTGCTGTGCCCAGCTGAGACCAGACTAGAGAGAAAGCAGAACCGGTGCCTAGCAGAGACCAGACCCCTGTGAGCAGTTCCAGAGGCCAGGCGCTGTGAGCAGAACCCGGAAAGACCTGACCAGACTGAAGTCCGTGACCAAGTCGCTTTCCTGTTCAAAATCTCTTGTGAGTACTTAGCAAAACTCAGAACACATCTCTTAGTTTAAATTCATCTAATTCAATCTATTTAACCTAAGTAGAACTGCCTCCTAGCTGTCACCTGTCATTCTAGCTGCAAAAATTTGTCACTTGTCATTTTGAAAAAGTGTGCGTTTAAAATTTACAAAACCAAAAACGACCTTTACTAAATTACTCATATCTCCGCAACCGTTTGGGCTAGAGACTTGCAATAACTTTCATTTGGAAGCTGAGATCCCAGGCTTTTCTAGGACCCCAAAACGGTAGAGATAGTCCTTGCGGTTCCTTTGTAATAGCGCTCGGCGCATCCGCGAATTTTACCGCGATTTGCAATTTCTTCACATGTAAAAACTGCTGCTGTTTGCTTTCCATTGGCCAGAAATTCGTTTAACCTGCTAACTATCCCTGCATCATTGCTAGTGTGAGCCTGGACTAATATTAACTAGATACCACTCACCCTGAACCTCTGAAAGGGAATTAAAAAGCATTTCCAGCATATTTCTCATCCATTGCTAGCACATATCAAAGCATTTGGGCCTGTGTTTTCAAAACTCCTATCTGTTTTCTGTAAGCTTGCTGGGATTGAACTGAATCACATTTGATTGCATTTCTGAGAACTGTGTGTTTCCTTCCATTTCCTTGCCTTGCATCAAGGGGGGGAGGGAATTGCCAGAGAAAAGTGATTACATTGTTTTGTTGAAATCATATTGAGTATTTCTATACTGCATTTCATTCATTCAACCTTGCATCCATTTGAACTCTATAAAGCATTTTGTACCACATTATACTTTTGTTCCTATTTACCAGTGTGCTATTCAATTATTAATTTATTATAAAGCGTGATATATATATCTATTGTTTAAATTATCAAATAAACCTTTTAAACTTGCAAAACAGAACTACTTCTTGGCTCAGTGGGGTCAGGGGGATTCCAAGAGAGGGGTGTTATACAGGGGTAGTCATCCAGAACGCATGAACTGGACCTAAAGATATATCAATAAGGGTTTTCATTCAGTATTCTAGACTAGGCGTTAACTTAGCTGTAGTGCTGAATTGAATCCTCTTACATGTATCCTACAGGAATGGTTTTCAGGCAAAGGGGGGAATCAGTGGGTAGCAATGGATCGGGCTGTGGTGAGGCACGACCTGGAGGTAGTTATGTGGCTGCTGCGACAGCATAGGATGAAGCACATGTACATGAGCACTATTACTAGGCTAGTGACGGAAAAGTGGGATAAAGCAGCAAAGAAGTATGGGATCACGACATTCCCATCCCCATTCACTCCTATATTCAATAACTCAGACTGATCACCTGGGACAGAAGCATTGGCATTTAAAAGATGGTGGTACGGGGGTGCAGAAAACTGTGAGACATGTTTCAGGGAACTAATATTAGGCCCTTTACGGAATGCAAACAGTGCTTTGGGGGGCGGGGGGGAGTGAAATCGAAAGGCTCAGGTATTTTCAGTTGCGGCATTGGCTTCAAGATCCATTGGCAAGGCGGCAGCCTGCTGTGACATAACCCTGTTTTAAAAAATCCTTTTGACACAGAACGGATCCAAGGGGCTAATCTCCAATCTGTATAAAATCTTGTACATGGCTATTCCCTGGGTGGTTTGGCCCTCTATGGAATGGTGGGAGGGAACAGTGGGGAGAGATCTGTCGAGGGGAGTATGGGAGAGACTATGGAAAAGGATACCAAAGGTAGTTAAAGCAACCCAGTTACAACAATGCTGCGACAAGCTGCTCTACAGGTGGAATTTCACTTAGGCCCGACTCCACAAGACATGCCCAGGGACCTCGCGGGTGTGTTGGAGGGGGTGCAGTGGGGAAGGTATGTGGTCACATATTTGGTGGAGATGCCCTAAAATTGAGCGATTTTGGACGGTGGTACAGGAGGCTCAGGCCCAGGCCTATGGGGACAAGGAGGTTATACCACCGGAGGAGGTCCTACAGGGGTTGGATGATGAAGGCACAGAGGAGGGGAAGAGTTGGGGTCGCAGGAAGGTAAGGATGAAGTTAACGCTGGCTGCTATGCCGCTAATTGGACAGAGGTGGAAGGGTGAGGCCATCCCCATGCTCCAAGATGGGCTTTGGAAAGTTTGGTATTTTGTGGCACTGGAGTGGGCAACGTACGCCATGAATAATATCTTGCTGCACTTCTCCAGAGTCTGGGGGGAGGTCCTAACCGGCTAAAGGAGGACTTTAGAGTGCAATGGTGCCCTCAACGCCTGAAATTATTGGATTTATACTGACGTGGCTGAGTGAGTTTTTGGCCCCTACCGGACATACGCCCAGACAGGCCTCAGGGAGGGCGGTCTGGCGGGAGGGGTTATTCTGGAGTTGTATCTGTAGCACTTGTATACATTTTTAGAAAACTAATAAAATGTTGTTGTTTTTTAAAGAAAAGGAGGGCACAGCAGGAGTGCATCCAGACCTGGTAACAAGGAAGCAGTGATCCCAGTCTCCCATGGACAGGAGAAAAACATAAGTGGTTTCCGCCCTGTCTCTTGTTCAGTAAACATCTGGGGCATGGAGGCCCATCATTGACCTAAGGGTAATGAATTGCTTTTTCAAGAATATACCCTTGGAGATCCTTCGGTATATTATCCCCCTTGGTGGCCCCGGGTGACTTCTTGACATCTGTCAATCTGGAGGATATACATTTCCTCATGTCAGTCCATCCTTCACACCAGCGGTTTCTATGTTTTGCTGTGGAGTTGGTATACCTTCAGTTTCTGGTTCTTCCTTTTTGGTTGCAGTCGGTACCGCCAGTGTTCTCAAAAGTCATAGCCTCTCTTGTGGGCATTGCCCTCCATTTGTATTCGTATGATTGATTGATCCATGCCCCCTCTTTGGGCCAGCACAGCCAGGCAGGACACGGCCCAGTTGTGCACCACTCTGTCTTGCTTCGTTTGGCTCCTAAGCTTACAGAAAACATCCTTAATGCCAACCCAGATTATGGAATTTCTGGGAGGCCTGATCAACACTGTGAGGGGTACAGATCTTCTTCCTCCTGCCAGAGCTCACATGCAACAAACAAGACTCTTGGCTCACCTGCTGTCTGAAGGGTTCTAGGCCCTTCAAGGGCTGACCATTCAGCGGCATCTGGCTGCAACCGTGGTCATCATTCTGTGGGAAAGGCACCATCTTATGTCACTCATGAACCATATTCTGGCCCACTGGCAGGCAACCTCCCAGGTCTACAGCAGATGGGTACACATGACGAGGGGATTACCCAGGAAGATGGAGTGGTGGTTGTCTGACACCAATCTTCTGGTGGCGTTTCCCCTTTCTCCACACCTCTCCTATCATTCTCACGACAGATGCAAGTCAGAGGTGCTAGAGAGCCACCTGCGACCAACTGACCATTCAGGGCAATCCTGATTAATGACATTTGTAAGGCAGTCGCTTGGCCATCTCCTGACATGTTTATAAGCCAGTACAATGTGTATGTTGTTCGCCCCCACCCTCCTTTGGGTTGGCAGTGCTATCTTGTGTGAATGATTAACTTAATAAACAACATGTGTGCACTGCTTCTTGTTGAAAGTGTCAGTTGTAATATCTGTCTATTGCTTTTGAGCTCTCTTGAGGTTAGGACTGTGAAGAGGGATGTAGGGGGTAGGCCTTGATTATCTACCAGTAATCCATTACAATGTGTCTGTCTTTTCCTTGAACCATTCCTACAACCCATCCTCCCTTCCCAGAATGGATATTGTGGTATTAGATGCTTGTATTTACAGCAGCCCTTGCCTAATAGACTCGGCCTTGGGTGGGGCCATTGGGCCCAATGTATTTATTTAATTATAAAGGCTTTGCAGTTATACAGGGTTACTGTGTCTGGGGCAGAATGCCTCATTCAGTTAGGGCCAGGACGAGGAAGAGAAGGACTCTGTATAATAGGGTTAAACAGCAAAGCCAGATTCCATGAAGGCCAGTTAACACAGGGCACAAGGCCCAATAAACACAACAGGGGTAAGTCACATAAGGCGCAGTTAGGGCCAAGGTCAGTGAAGCTAATGGTAGATTTATTATGCCCCGTAAACACAGTAGGCTTTTTCTATTGTTGGTGGAGTCACCAGGCATATCAGAGCATTCTCTGGATGGAATGTATGCATCTTTGACAGTCGATGGTCTGCAGTGGCCTGGATGCAGCCTGTTGTCTCCTCTCCTGAATATCATAGGTCCTTGCACAGCCTTCTGACATACCACGAGTGGCATTCAGTGAAGACTTCACCCCCAGTCACTTGCCATTTAATAGCAGGCAGGTCGAGGGCATAGGGACAGACACCGGGGAGGACTCAGAGTCGTGGCTGTGACCCACTGCTAAATTATTTAACACTGGCCCTTATTTCAATTCATAGCTGCTGCGTTGGACCCAGAATTCGGCTAAAGGTGGCACAGGTCCCACACAGACTTGTCCGTGACATTTCCTCCTAAAATCTGAATTCTCTGTGCATGTCATTTGCAGGGGAGAGTTGTTGGTGCTTTTAACAGTTTGCACTTTTAGTTGTATTCAAGTCTTATTTTTATAGAATCTTGTTGGAGCTATTGCTTTGGAAGCTTCCATGTTGGCTGCCTCTCTCCTCAAGATTATAGCCGGCCCACACAACCTTAAAGAGGCATCGGGGGTATAATATTCATGCAGTGCCTGTTTCACCTTTATTATTGATTTCTGTTCTAGTAGTAGTGAGGCACTGAGTATGAGCTTAGAACCCCTGCTCATCGCTGCACTCCAGTGGGACAGTCATTTAGTCGCAGCTTAACCATGAGCCACGTACAGAAAAGGGCTGCCTACTGTTGAATCATAAAGGACCAGAACCCACAGGATTTTCATAATATCTAGAGTCCCCCTGACCCACCAACCAGCGTCCAGGAAGAAGCCAAGCCACGCTTTACACCACCACACACGGCAAAGACCGCAGTCGGAGACATCCATAAAAGGCAAGCCATTTATTATTGAACAGCCAACTATATTTACCAGGAGGTAGATGGACAGTTCTGCCTGTTTCAAGAAAGGGAAGGCCTTTATAAAATCGGAAAAACGAAACAATATCAAATGTTCCTGCAAAACCATGCACATGGCTGTCTCTCGGAGTGACAACCAGTAACGCCCTTCCTGGCATTGTTTCGTATTGAACATGTTTGTCTGAGACAAAGTCCTTGCTGCCGTTTTCCGTTGCCTTGGGTCATTTTAACGATTCTTCCTGGTGATGACTGAGTTGAGGTTGGGGTGCAGTGGCATCTCAGGACTATGGATTCAGCGTGTCCACAAATGGGGCAGAGCATTGACATTGTAATGTACATAGTCATCAGTGCAGAAAAGTGACAAAATTTGCTATAGGAACCCGCGCGCCCCTTTGTTGTGGGGCAAGGGAAGGGTGATATGAGAGCAGTAACTAATGATCTCAAGGAACCAGATCAAATTCCGGGAGGATAGCTCAGCGGCAACATGCTCGCCTTGGAAACAAGACTACACGAAGCAACACAGGTTCGATCCCCGGGTCTGCGCTTTGAAACCTCTGGGTATTTTCAGCACGTTATAAATACGCAACAAGCAGTAGCCGGGCCCTTATTAAGCCGCCGGTAATTATTTTTTACCAGGTCCCAGAAAAGGCCAATAACCGGGTCATTCCGACCTTGGCGGACCCGATAATTGCCCTTTTCTAGGACCTGCTCAAAATTAATCCCCAATCCCATTTACACCCCATAGGGCTCAATGGGAATGGGGAGGATGCTAACAACGGGCTCCTCAATGACGGGCCCGTTGTTAGCATCCTGGACTACTAGCGGGACCCGCTAAGGACGCCTGGTGTGACTGGGTGTCCCTTAGCGGGTCCTGCAGCAGTCCTCATAATAGAGCAGCAAGTAATGAACGGTGCCTGTCCCGTAACGGCACCATTCATTATGGGACCGCCAGGGTCCCAATGAGGCCCATATTCCTGTAACAGCGCCTCGATGCCCCCGGGCTGTGTGGGCGCTTCAAAAATGCAAATAAATTAATTAAATTGCAGTGATGGGGGATTGGGGCGCACCTGCAGGAGAGACTGAGTCCTGCGATGTGCATAAACGTAAAGAGCATTTTGGGAACATAAGAATAACCACAGAATTGTATTTTTGAGAAACGCCTCCAACATCACATGCAAGGTTCTCTTCTCATTTAATTTGTCATAGCAATCACCCTAACATTAAAATGTCTGTAAACCAGAAGAGGAATGCACTTGGGCAGTGAATGCTTACGGGTTTAAAGGTTGGGCTGCTCCAAGTGGTAGACGTCTTGGCCTGCTTGTGGGTGATAGACAGCCCGGGGTCTAAGCCAGAACAGCTCTACGGAGACAGACATTTTTGATAGCATATTACATCTTGTATCTCGCACTTCCTCTTTTTGAAATGCCAGGAGGAAAATCATTCTAAACTGGCAGAAACATACCCGATCAGAGCCAACCTTCCCTATACTGGTCTGAGATATCTCTCAAGTGCATTCAAGCTGTCCTGATTTCCACAGCAAATGACATCCACCCTGACGTTTCCAGAAGGTCTACAAATATACGGAATGAGGCATGCCTGTGTTGTATGAACGAAGCAGTAACCTTCTCTGCAAGGGTGCACTGATGAAATCACTTTTCAGAGGTTGGTTTTGGTCTGCAAGGCGTTCCACTTGTCAAGCTTACGTGGCGCTACGGGGAGGCGGAAGTGCCTTAATGGAGGAGGAGGCCCCGAGAATTAAGGATCTGCAGAATACAGGTCCCCTGGGGCCGCGGCAGGGGAAGTGGTGACTGATGTTCCACGGGCAGAACCGCTGTTTCCCATTAGAGATGAATTTGATTAAACGATGAATTATCTCAGAGTTGCCTTCACATGAAAGGGCAGGTCCCACGATGCAGCCCAAAATGGCAGCTCCGCCTGGGATCCATTACCGAGACAGGCTATTCAGGGCCATCCTTCATCTGTCAGGGCACAAATTGGGGAACGTCCGAGGGGGGTGGTGTTGGGGGCGGGGGGGGTTCTCTGAGATTGCAAGCGTGTGCTGTCCCTTGTTCAGCGACATTCAGCTGTCACTGTAATTAACCCCTTCCCCTGTGAGCGGGATCTGGAGAACACACACGGCCTGACACCATCTAAGTGACATGTTTTGGAGCTCTCGTATCAAAATTCATGTTGTGCAATTTTAAGCAAGGATGGGAGGATTTGCGTTCCGCCAGCCACCTCCCACTGGGGGATTCTTCCAGGGGGCATTGCGTGGGGCCAGAACTCAATGAGCACTGTGGGCCGTTCACTAGACAGCACAAGACCGGTCAAGCAAACAGGACGGGCCCTAGAGCTGTAAGAAGGAATGAGTTGCAAAGTAAAGACAGACTTACACGGTTCAAGTAGCTCTATGGGGCACATACGGGTTTGCCGATATCCTGGCGGTAAATCTGCCATGATATCATCAAACGGAATTACCGGTACCGGCACTCAGTCTGGCGGTATTACAGGCGCCGGTATTAATGGCCCCTGTAATACTGGTGATTTTTGCCGGTAAGGTGCTGGCAGGGCTTTATGTGGGGTAAGAAATCGAGGGGGGGGGCCTCATTTGGGGGCGTGGCTTGTGGGAGGGGCGTGGCCTAAAAAGTACGCAAATCGTAGGGTATACACACAAATATATATAAATGTTATATATTTGTGTGCGTACCTTACTATGGTGTGTGTACTATACAAGCCATCTTTTCTAAACATAGAGATATGTAACATATTTCTACGTTTATAAAAGATGGCTCGCAAAGTACACAAACCATAGTAAGGTACGCACACAAATATATAACATTTATATATATTTGTGTACATACCCTACGGTTTGCCTAGTTTTCAGGCCATCTTTTTTTTTAAAGATTTCGGGTTTATAAAAGATGGCTTTGAAAGTACACAATTCAAGCCATCTTTTATAAAGCTTTGACTACGGACAAAATTGTCTGTCGGCAAAGCTTTATAAAAGATGGCTTGAAATGTGTACTTTCAAAGCCATCTTTTATAAACGTCGAGGAATCCCCAGGTTCGCCGAGGGTTAAAGACGCCTCGGCGACCTGGGGAAACAAAGGGACAGTAACTGCCTCTGGTGACCTCTCGCGCGAGGGGTCACCAAAGGCAGTTACTATGACTGACAGAAGTGGCAGCCAGTCACAGCGTCGCTGTGGCTAGCTGCCACTTCTGTCAGCTTGCCTGACTTCATGGCAGGCGCATCTCCCGTCGCGGCTGCGGCCGCGACGGGATAATGCATTCCGCCAATGTTGCGGTTGGACGGGGGCCTCGGCAGGGCCCCGGCTCAGTACCACTTTTTGGAGACTGCCGGGGCCCGGCCCGGCAGGCCCCGGCCCACTTTAAGCACTGGGTGCTGGAATTATAATGAGGTCCTATAGGTAAATGAGCGACTACAATCTACTTCAAAAGCGTATGCTGATTGGAATTCATGACTATAACCCACAGGCTCTCCATCTGTGATTCAAATTGTGATTTGAAAGTTGGTAGACAGTAAAATAGCTCAGCAGGTTGAGCGCCCAGTGTGTGATCTGCAGGTCGCAGGTACAAATCTAATTGTATGGCCATGTTCTACATGGGAATAGTTTCTTACCTGTAACTCCATTTCTCCAGCATTGGTATCTTTCATGGATTCACATGCTTAGAATATTCCCCGTCGTCAGACTGGGACCCCTCGGTACACATATATAGCCTTTTCCTATAGGAAAACCTCTGACACTTTTGTGTCCTATCTACGTCCTTTTGGGGCCCGCCTACGCATGCTCCGTAGGACGTCGCGGTATAAGAGCCCCGCCCTCGCGGCTCCCTCCAGATTTCGGCCCCTCCAAAGTAGGAAGGGTCAAACCTATCAAGCATATACATTGCATTCCGGGGAGGCTGGTGGGCGCATGTGAATCCATGAAAGATACCAATGCTGGAGAAATGGAGTTACAGGTAAGAAACTATTCCCTTCTCCAGCATTGGATCTTTCATGGATTCACATGCTTAGAATAGATTGTATAGCAGTAAACCTGAAGGCGGTGGCGAGAATGCAATGCAATATACACTCACAACAATAAACAATGCATAGGTACACAAGAAATAAGTTTACCCATATATCTGTACCTCCATAAAGCATACGGTCACCAACAGGTAGAAAACACTCTCCACAGTGTAGAGCTTACCTTATTGAAACAGATGGCGCAGGTCTGCTCTTCCCATCTACACCTCGTCCGCATGCTGTCTTGCAAGGCAGTAGTGGCGGGTAAACGTGTGGGGCACCGACCATGCTGCAGCCTGGCATATGTCCGTTAGCGGAATTCCTGCCCATAATGCTGCTGAAGAGGACGTTGATCTTGTAGAATGGGCTCTAGGATGCCCTTGCAGCGGCCTTCCGGCCTTGGAGTGGCAAAAAGCAATCGTCGACGAGACCCATCGAGCTAATCCTTGCTCAGAAATTGCATTTCCTCTCGTCGACGGACCATACGCGAGTAGACCTGAGTTCTTGTGTACGATGTAGGTAAAATTTTAGGGCCCTCTTAACGTCCAAGGTATGAAGAGCTTTTTCCGCTGCCGATGATGGGGTCGCGAAGAAAGTAGGGAGGACAATGGACGAGTGTTTGTGATACACTGTAGGAACTTTCGGAACAAAAGTAGGATTGGTTGCCAGAACCACCTTGTCTTTAAAGAATCTTAGGTATGGACGGTCTACGACCAACCCTTGCAGTTCCGAGATTCTCCTAGCTGACGTGATAGCAATTAAGAATGCCAACTTCCACGATATGAATTTCATGTCCGACGTCGCCATAGGCTCAAAGGGTGGTTTCATTAAGCCTGCCAACACTACGTTGAGACTCCATGTTGGTGGAAAACGTTTTACTAGGGGAAAAGTTCGAAATAAACCCCTCATGAAGTGTTTCACTAGTCTGTTGCTGAATAGAGGAGACGACTGTCTCTTCCTCGTGAACCTAGAGATGGCCGCCAGGTGCACCTTTATCGGGGTGAAAGATAAACCCCCCTCTGCCAAGTGAAGCAGATAAGGCAGAACTTGCTCCGGAGTCACCTCTAACAGGTGTAGACCTTGTTGTCCTCGACACCACTCACAGAACCTTCGCCACTTATAGGTGTAAGATTTGTTGGTAGAAGGGGCCCGAGCCGCTTGCAGAATTTTCTGGCAATCCTCCGAAACGTCTAAGGTACCAAATTCCGAAAAGTCAGGAGCCAGGCTGTGAGGTTGAGACTGTCCGGGTCGTGATGCCATACTGTACCTTTGTCCCGGGACAGTAGGTTCGGGACTCTCGGAAACGCTATTGGTTGTTCCAGCGACAGGTGAAGCAGGTCGGAAAACCACGGTTGCCGCGGCCAGTACGGTGCCACTAGAATTACCCGGCAACTGTACCTGCGTATCCACTGCACTGTCCTCCGTATGAGGGGGAACGGAGGAAAAGCATAAAGGAACTTGTCCGTCCATGGGAAGGAGAACGCCTCCCCCATGGAACCCTCCTGAGGCCATCTGCTTGCGAATTGTTCGCATTTCTTGTTTTCCTTCATTGCAAAGACGTCCAGTGGGGGGTGACCCCATTTCTCGAAAACTTTTGTCAGCTGAACTGTGTCCATTTCCCATTCGTGTATCTGGGCCATCCTTCTGCTGAGGGAATCCGCTTGCGAGTTCCTCACTCCCGGGAGATGGTGAGCCACGATGGAAATCTCGTGCTTTAATGCCCAATGCCATACTTTCTGGGCCTCCATGGAAAGGGTCCTAGATCGCGTCCCCCCTTGTTTTCTCAAATAAAACATGGCCGTCATATTGTCCGTCAGCACTCGTACTCTCGATCCCTTGATGTGTGGTAGGAACACCTTCAAGGCCCATCGCACTGCTCTGAGCTCTAACACGTTGATGTGTAGGAGTGACTCCGTTTGAGACCAACGACCTTGCGTTTGAAGAGTGCCCATGTGAGCTCCCCAGCCAGTTAGAGACGCATCCGTGACTTTGGTTAGCTGGAACTCCGGTTCCTGTAGGGGTACACCGTTGTCCAGGTTGTGGAAACTCTGCCACCACTGAAGAGTCCGAAGCAGTTTGTCGCCGTCGATGATTATCTTGTCTGACCACGATCCTTGGGCCTGTGTCCACCGGTCCGCGAGGAACTCCTGAACTGGCCTCATGAAAAGGCGACAGTTTGCCACCAGATGGATGCAGGATGCCATGGCCCCTAGGACCGAAACGTATTTTCTCACTGAGAGCTTGGTGTTTCGCCGTAGTCGACTCGCCAGTTGATTGAGTTTTGAGATTCTGTCGAGGGAAGGCTTCACTAGCCCCGACTGGGTCTCGAACTGTGCCCCCAGGAACACCAGCGTTCTCGATGGCAGCAGCAAGGATTTTTCGAAGTTTATGGCAAATCCCAGCTGTTGTAGAAGCTGCATGGTGGCTTGCAAACTTGTGTTGGTCGACACTGGGGAGGATCCCCTTACCAGCCAGTCGTTGAGATATGGGTATACATGGTGGCCTTGCCTCCTTAGCCAGGCCGCTACTGGGGCCAGGCATTTCGTGAACGTTCTGGGGGAGGTTTTGAGCCCAAAGGGAAGAACCGTGAACTGGTAGTGAGTCCGCCCTATCACAAACCTCAGGAACTTCCTGTGTTTCTGACACATTGGAATATGGAAGTACGCGTCCTGCAAATCCAGGGACGCCAGAAAATCCCCTTCTTGAATGGCTCGGATCACTTCCTGGAGCGTGAGCATTTCGAATTTTAGGCCGCCATTTTCCGTTTGGCTTTTTCACGATAAAGTATCTTGAGTAGACACCTTGACCTTTCTGTGATGCTGGAACTAATTCTATCACACCTTTTGCTAACATGAGTGTTACCTCTTGTTGCAGTACCCTCAGATGGGAATGAGCGCCGAACGCAGGTGGAATGTGCGGAGGGCTGCGCTTGAACTGTAGAGAATGCCTGTTCCTTATTGTGTCCAGCACCCATTGATCTGTCATTATTCGTTCCCATTCGTCGACATATGCTGATGCTCTTCCCCCCAGAACGGTGTGTTGCTCGTCATTGCTGATCTTTATTTTGCTTCTCTCTCGACGACGACGGATAGGATGGTCTCTTCCTGGAAGTCTGGAAGTTCCGGCGTCGGTTTGCTGATTGGGAAGCACGCCTGTATCCCTGGGAGGGGTATGCCGACCTACCGAAGGACTTGTAGCTTCAGCCACTCTGGAGGGCACCCAATGAACGTGCTGTGTCTGAGTCCTCTTTCATTCCCTTTAGGGCCTCATCTACTTTCTCTCCGAATAGAAGGTCTCCCTCAAAGGGCATATCTAAAACTTTGTATTGTACCTCCGGCCTGAAGTAGGTACACGTAAGCCATGACTGTCGTCGTAACACGACCCCATTATTGACTTGCTTGAAGCCCGATTCAGCGAGGTAAACCGCAATGTTTATTGCGTGATTGGAGGCTTCCTCACCCTCTCGGACAAGTAACATCGCCGCTTTCCTATGCTCTTCCGGAAGATGATCCAGCAACGGAGCCAGCCTGTGCCACATTTCTCTGTCGTATCTGGCTACAATAGCCAGAGAGTTTGCGGCCTTTACTGTAGTTGCTCCCACGGATAGCACTTTTTTGCCGAAGGCACCCTGACGTCTTGCCTCGTTTTCAGGCGGAGTCGTGCACTTGTGCTGGGCCTTCGCTTTCCTCGCCGCTGCCGCCGACACCACCGATTCAGGCGTTGGTTGGGAGGATAAGCACTTGGGGGTAGACTCTGGAGCCTTACATTTTTTCTCAAGGAGACCTTTTACCGCCGGTTCCGAAAAGGGGTGACGCATTGTCTGCAAACCCTCCTTCCGCACGTGATCTAGTATGGGTATTGAGAACACTGACCTCCTTCTCTTACCCATGTGGTCAAACAGAAAACAGTCCTTTTTCTGTTCTTCCTGGGACAAACCGAATTCCTTACACGCCTTCTCCATCATAGAATGGAATGATGCAATATCGTCCGGGGGGGACGGGTGAGCCGGGCACCTTGGGGTTTCTAACTCCACCTCTGACTCCCAGGCTGGATCCCTGGAGGGGGATGATGAGATATCCGACATGGCTCCTCTGTCAGACTCCGAATCTGGCAGCTCACCTTCCTCTTGGGGTGCCTGTGGTGCTGAGACTGGCTTGCGGAAGTGAGTCGGTGGACGGGACGGGCCCGGCTCATCGACGGGTGACTGTGGTAGGTTTACCTGAGGTAGTCTCTGGTCCAACGACTGTACTAAAGACTGAAGCATGGACAGAATCTCCAACGACAAAACAGATTGAGGATTGAGAAGAGGGGCAGACACCGGAATTCCGGATCCCCTCGTCGAAGACTTGTCAACCACTCGTAGCCCGAGGTCTGCCGGGCCAGCTATTCTCCCGCTCTCGTCCTCTCCCGAGGACAGCGACACTGCCTGTTCCTACAGTAAAGTATCCAGAGGGATCGGATCGAAAACTTCAGGCATCCAGGCTTCCTGTAGAACCTCTGTTGACGAGGCCACCGTCGCAGTCATTGTCGGTGGGACGGTAGATACCACATGCGTCAGTGGTAGGGAGGAGGCTGATGACTGGACCGCCGTCGACGACGGTGGCTTAGCAAGTGGTTTAGGCGGTCTCGCCTTTTCTGCACTTGGCCTGCTTTTACTCGACTCTCGACTCGTGGTCGATCTATGGTGATCGCCCGAGGAGGATTTTGGCCTTTCCTTGTCATGCTTTTTTGACGAAGATGATGATTTTTTCGACGAAGATTCTCTAGCTGAATGACTCCGAGATGACTCTTTCTCCGTCGGTCGAGATTTCTTCACCGGTGGTTCCGACGATACAGCGCGGTGTGATGATTTCGCCGATTGTGTGGAGCCTACCTCCGAAGGGGGGTATGCCCCCGCACCATCATTCAACCATGCCACCAGCCGTCGATTTCGGTCTTTGAGGGTCTTTTGAGAAAAACCTTTGCATATGTCACAGTTATCAGCCGAATGATGAGGGTGGAGACAGTATATACAATCCATATGACGTGAGGAGATCCCACTACTTTGGAGACGGTTGAAATCTGAAGGGAGCCGCGGGGCTCTTATACCGTGACGTCCTACGGAGCATGCGTAGGCGGGCCCCAAAAGGACGTAGATAGGACACAAAAGTGTCAGAAGTTTTCCTATAGGAAAAGGCTATATATGTGTACCGAGGGGTCCCAGTCTGACGACAGGGAATATGTGAATCCATGAAAGATCCAATGCTGGAGAAACAGTGTTTTGACGAAAGTGCTATACAAAGAACCAAACATGAATATTCTCAAACTTAAGAGCTACGCTCAAAGTGTGATCAAAAGGAGATGTACAGGATGGGCTCTTGAACTTCAATAAGGAGAAGATACAAATGGTGGGTTCTCAAACTGAAGACCGGTTCTACATCCACGCGGAGCATGATAGGTGTAGGGTGGGTTCTCGAACTGAGGACCGGTTCTACATCCGCGCGGAGCATGATAGGTGTAGGGTGGGTTCTCGAACTGAGGACCGGTTCTACATCCGCGCGGAGCATGATAGGTGTAGGGTGGGTTCTCGAACTGAGGACCGGTGCTACATCTGCGCGGAGCATGATAGGTGTAGGATGGGTTCTCGAACTGAGGACCGGTTCTACATCTGCACGGAGCATGATAGGTGTAGGATGGGTTCTTGCCCTGCAACAAGAACACAATGCATGTGTGATGGGTTTTTGAACTAGTCTTATGAATTATATTTACACAAAGATGAACACCGATAAAAGTGAAATGCACATGGTAGGTTTTTTAAAACTGCTATAAGAGCGAAATGCACACGATGGATTCTCAAACCATTATGATAATGAGGTGTACAAGATGGGTTGGATATTAGGGCAAGAATGGGATGTGCAGGATGGCTTCTGCAGCTGCACTACAAATGAGATAAGGAATGAGGGATCCAGCTGGGCTAAGCATACGATGCATAAGACGAGCTCTCGCACTGGAACAAGGAGACATACTAGAGGAACATTGGAACTAGTAAAGGGTGAGCCACACAGGATGGGGTCCTCAAACTATGATACGGGTGAGATGAACACAGTGGGTTCTGTTGCCAATGATGGGTTCCCCAGCTGCCCCAAGGAGGAGATTTGCAGGACGGGTTTTTCGAACTGTGCTGAGCATGGAACATACAGGATGAGTTCCTGGACCTCAAATAGATTTAAATGTCTGGAATGGATTCTCAGACTCCGAGTGGAAGGAGCTGGTCTTGGGAGGATAGCTCAGAGGCAACGTGCTTGCCTTGGAAACAAGACGATGCAGAGAAACACTGGTTCGATCCCCTGGTCCGAGCTTAGAAACCTCTGGGTGAAGTGCGAACGATAAGTATGCTTGTCCTTTTTGCATAGACTTGCATAACAGCCTGGCACTTAAGGGGTTAAGCGTGTTATTAAATAACCCATTACAAATAACAGAAAAGCAAAGACAGGGGTTTGGTGGAAGGCAGAGGAAGTGTAAGGGGCAGTTCCCTCACACAGAGCCTTCACACTTTTAGAGTACCTCCATTTGTGTAGCACACACTGAGAATTGAACCCCCTGTAGATGTGGGGGAGAAAGAATTAAGCGGGTGAATTTAGTGTTGCTGAATGGTGCACTGGGTTCTGATATCCTGCAGCGCATCTAGGGTTTCTCATGCAGACAGCCAGCGGCATCACACCAACTCTAGCTAGGGAAAACTATGGTAAAAGCTGCGCCTGGCACTGAGAATGTACCCTCCCTCTCCCCACCTCACCTCGACCACTACACTGACTACACGTCTTGCTTCTCTTTCTTTCTTAGTGTTCCCCTTTAGGCTTTGGTCCCCTCTCTTGCTCCCATCCCATAACTATCTTTGCTCATCTTCATCCAACTACAAACCGCTTCTCTTTCTCTGCACTCTCTTTTCATCTTCTCTATTTATTCTTTGCAAACTCCATCTCTCTTCAGCCATACAACTCTCTCCCTGTGATGTCTCTCACCATCATCCATCCCTATTGCACCCATCGTTCTTCATCAGTAGACTGTTCACCCCCACACTGTTGTCTCTTTATCAATCTTTAGCTGTCTCCATCCATGCATTCCTTCTCGGTCCATCTTTCTTGCCTTTATCCATCTCTAGGAATCATGTACCTTTTGGTCTTCTCCTCTGTGCCTTCATCCATCTCTCTACATCTTTAGTCATCTCACTATATTAGCTCTTTTTTCCCCAGAGGTCCCACCATGTTGCTAGCCATCTCGCAAAAGGATTCAGCTTCACGGTCACAGGATTTCTACACAAAAGAATATAGGAAAGGAGTCCACAGAGTTGCCTGTTAGGACTTCTCTGCCTCTGAAGTAGGCTTTCTGCTGCGGATATGAACTTGCGAAATCCCACTCCAGCTCCCCTAGGTCCTACTCTTCAGCAGTAATACCATTGTGAGATGGCAGCAGGGAGAGGCCTCTGAGGATATGGTCTCATATACTGAATCCTCTCATCACCGAAGGAGAGCCCAATAAGGGTCCATTTATAGGTGCCCCATGTTTGTCTGAACCACATATAGCTGGCCTGATGCCCTCACAGCACAGATCTGTGCCTGCCATTGCTGCATATTCAGATATGGAGCATGGCAGTGGCAGAGGCAGCTTTTGGTGCCGGGGGCGGTGGACAATAGGGTGCCAGGGGGTATTTGGGGGCGCACTGGCCACCAGGGGGGGGGAGAAAGGTGGTGGTGGCCCCCCCCATGCTCCCCCTCCGGCTCCACCACTGGAGCATGGCTATATATGGCTTCTGATCTTGTAGACTAGAGGTGTGCTTCTCAAGCAGGGATTCCTGAGAGTTCATGAAACAACACAGTGCGTTCGTCTTGGGTGATCACCCCAGCAAGGTGTCATCAAAAAGAACATACCCGTCCAGACACTTTCTGTGGCTGGAGGCCTTGGCCATCTGCTGGTGCCAAAGGAGAACATTTGTGGGAGATACAGATGCTACAATAGGCGCTGCCACCCGCTGGGCAATCTTCCTGAAATTCTTTACGACTAGGGAAAAACCTGACCAGAGCCTTCCTCTGGTGGACAACCCTTCAAAACATCTTTTCCTCCCACACCATTGTGGTTTACTCCCAGACCACCGTTTACATAGAGACACACCAGCAAGTGTGGGTGTTCCACCACAACATCTCTGGGAGTCTCTATGTAAACGCCTGCATTAACTTAACAATGTAATTTAAAATCATCATATAAGGGCATAGGTTGACCACAAAAGTAATTATTTCTATGCACTGCAACTATTAACCACTAATATCACCCAACACATGATAGTTACATTAATGGCCACCTGGGGAAAATGACTGGATGAACTGTCAAGATGAATCAAACCTGTGAGCCACTGGTCATATGCAATTATTTGCAGCAGGCTTGTTAATCCACTGAGCTGCCTTACAAGTTCAGTGGTTCAGGGGGCTGTTCTCATTCTAGACAGCGCAAAACCCAACAGGCACTGGATAGGGGAAAAACACTGAACACAGGTGCCTCATTTACAGTGACATTTTTATTTGATTCAGTAAACCACTGCAGATCTCAATATTCAAAGACTTTCTGAGTTTAGGGGCAAGGGGACCACAAACGTAAGGTACCTACACTAGCATAAACCCTTTGCGTGTCTTCAGGATTCATCAAGCGTGTCACCCGTTTACAGATATAAGGCAGACCAATAGTTACCACTTTGCTAGATGAAGAAGGTAGGCACTGCGGTTTGATCCAGGAAATGACCAGCAATTCTCTTGCCTGGGCCATGCATCTATCCACCAATCGCTAGTCGCATAGTTGCTTTTGTGGGCTACAAGCCGTGGAGTGGCCTTACCTGGATCTCATCTGAATGTGTGAGTAGTTGGGAAGCATGAAGAGGACTCCTTATCAGGGAAGGCATAAAAACTCTTGGCAAAGGGAAAACGTCGAGTGTAGCAAAGAAACTGAGAAGCAAAGGGCAGTGAGTGTTGGGGTAAATCTCAATATAAGGTAGGCTATCAAGCTGATACAATATGTTTGGAGATAGGGAAACTATTTGGAGATGGGGATATCTATCTACACTGAAATAAAAGCTACCCCCTTGTACTATTACTATGCTGGTTTGCATTCTGTATGTTAATGAGAGATCTCTTGACATTGCATTTAAATAGCTTAGCGCCTTTATTTACTGTTGGCTTTAGCTGCTTTTCAATGAAAATTCTGCAGAGATTGGGCACTCAAGCTTCCCTGCACAAAGCTCCTTAAAAGAAATCCCCTTCTTAGATCTGTTTGCTTGTCTGGTTGTTCTGTGACAAGGTGTGATAATGTTGTCAGCCTTTTAATGCATTATTAAATCACGCAGATAATGCGCATATGACATCAGGAGAAAGTGAACGCGAGACTTTCTGTCAAGAGCTGAGACAGCAATGCCGATAATCACTGAGAAATGAAAGGGAAGGATGAACATTTCATTTTGGAAGAGATGAGGTTCCTCTGCTTTCCTCTCACATGTAAACTAAGCTCTAGAAGAAGCACCTTCAAGGATCCACTAAAGCAAAGCTTGAAGGAGCACTGGTCATCCGGTCCAACCCTTGCACCAGATGTCTGTGCTACGAGACCCTGTAGATCACTCAAGATGGCCTCTATCAAGTCTCAGTACCGACTGTCCTTACAGAGTGTCTTTCATGAACAGTGACCTAGTCTGTTTGTTAAGCGGTGTTGCAAATCACTTGATGTGGACTCTGCACCAAGTCTCAGAACCCAATGTCCTCCAATATTTCATTTAGACGGACACTTGTCTAAGCCCTTTCACCTGAACTGTGTGTTCTGGTGGCCATCATCCAATAGTTCGTTCAATGTGGCCTCTGCAGGCCTTCACGAAGTCTCAGAACGCACTTACTTTTGTTCACACAAATAAGCAGGCCCAATCTTTCCATCTAATCTGTGCGATCTAGTCCAATGGCATGGCCTCTGCTAATCTCCACCAAATCCTATACTGCTGTCCTACATTCACTGACGCCTAGATTAAGCTATTTCCATTGAGCTGTGTGCTCCAGGGTCCATTTTATGGATGACCTTTCCATAGCCTAGCCACGGCTCAGAACTCCTTGCCCTTCACTCAAACAGACACTGGTCTAACATTTTCACTTGAGCTGAGGTCACTGGTGTCCTGCTGTAGATCGCTGTGTGTGGCCTCCTCTGTGTCTGAGAACCTGCTGTCTTTTGTATACAGGAATACAGGCCCAGTCCTTTTACCTGAGCTTTATGTTCTGGGTTCTGAACACAGATTGGGCCTCACCAGGACTTCACCAAGTCTCAGAAGTTGCACGTCTGTCAATCGCGCAAACACTGGTCCCGTCCTTCCACTTTAGATGTGTGTTTTGATGGTCCTGAGGATAGCTCTATGTGGGCCACCAAGAATGTTCTGCTGGTACCAGAAAATCTATAAACACCACCATCTACATCATTAACAAGCACTGGCAAAGCCAATGGTTTTACCTGTTGTACACTGAAAATGTTTTTTGTATTGCTATCATATGCCCAGATACTGTTCCCATTTGCCCTGTATTTTCATCACACACCTAGGTACTACCATCATTATTTCCCACGTAAGTTCCATACAAGACTAAAAGAGAGGGGTAGTCTATCTGTTTTTCACTTTTCTCCCTTATAGATTGTCCCTTCCTCCAGATTAGACCCCCCGTTAACAAAAAATAGGGATTACCCATACACTCAAAACTTTCCCAGGTAATGCCATGAAATGCTCATGTGCTGATATCATAGGCATGTATTATAGCCCGGTTTTCACACCATACCCCAGTCTTTACCAGTGTATGGCCAGTTGGCAGGTACTGGTGTCAAAAACCCAAGTTCTCACAACATTGCCAGCTTTTTATCATTGTATGGCCAGCTGCTCACAGAATATGCCAGGTGCTTCCATCCTTTCCCAGGCACGGGCATTTTGTGGCCAGGTACTCTCACCATGTGCCGGGTACTGACACTGACATCATATGCCCAGATTCTCACATCATATGCTGAGGAATCTGCTGTTTGCCAAATATTGGCATTACTTGCCAAAGTACACACCACTTGCCAGGAATTCCCACTATACACTCAGGCACACAGTTTACCCGGTGTTGCCATTGTATCCCCAGGTATGCACAATATTTCCAGATGTTGTCATCAAAAAGGCTAGGGGGTTACATCAATAATGTCTTGTAGTCAAACTAAACAGACTGGTGCTGCATTCTAGCACCATGTAAAACCAGAGAACTTCAATAAAAACTCAAGTAACAGTGGCTCAAAAGTGCTCCACTGGCTCTCACGCTTCCAGGCAGCGGCTGGCCAGATCTTCTTGAAAGGTCACTATGACACATTCATTGGCCCTTCCGGCCGAGCAATACTGACCTTTCGGAGGAATCAGCTTGTTAGGAAATCTATTGCTTTCCCTGTAGGCTAGCAAGCGTGTGGTTGGAAGGAGCTGTGATTCGGTCACTAAGTCAGTGACTGTGGCCTCAAATGACTTTGGTTCTAACGCGGGCTGCCCAATTGATCAATTGTGCACCCCAGAGCAATTCTCTTGTTATCCCTGCAACTGAGTCTCCTTTGCTGTCACAACTCAACAGCTTTAGAAATTCATTAAATGCTAGTATATAGCAATTACAAATAAGGTAAGAAAGAGAATGAAAAGAATCGGGTTAGAATTAGAGCTGGTATATAGTATGCATGCAGTAAATTGCTCGAATACAGCCTATATTCTGCATTGTTTATGATTGTGAAACAGACTGGTTCTTCGGGTTGGTACTATAAAAACTGCAAGTTATATATATCTACAGACTTGAAAGAAGAGGCTGTCTTGGGTTGAAAAACCTAAGTATAAAATAACATGACCAGATAAGCCAAATAAAATGTTTTGGAGCAAAGGGTGTGCATTTGATCTAATTTGCATACCCATAATGTAATGCTCACGTTTAAAGGTTTGTTAAGTTGCACTAATAAAAACCTATAAAATTCTTTGAAAAACCTTTGTTAAAAGGACGTTATAGTTGAAAGGTAAAATTGAAAAACCAATGAAATTCGCCAGTTATGGTAAGCTATGCAACCATAGCTTGCGCGGCCGTCATGCACTGCTAAGACTAACAGCCAAACATCAAACAGTCATCACAAATGGCATCATCGATGATATCACTGGATCATAGGTGTCTGCAGAGACTGAAAGTGAGTCTGTGGACAGGACGGAGATATCACACATTTTCTTACCTACTTTTTGAGCATTTTAAAGAAATCTACTGGATGGTCTAACACCACATTTACAAAAGCACGCTTTTGGGCCCAGGTTGCTGCTTCTCGTGCATGTTTGGTGCAAATCCGTCCAGCGTTTTGGGCAGTAGCCGCAAGCAAAAATGATTTCTATTCATGTCTATCCTGATTTCAAAAGGTTTGGGACCCCCCATAACTTTGCACTAACAGTGCCGAAAATGGACGGAATGGGGAGATGGTTACCTCAAGCAAAAAGCTGGAGGTAAAACTCCCACTTTCCGTCCAACTCGAGATTGGCAGAGCGGTACATAAAGCGGTAATAGTGTTACAGCCGTATTTTTAAACCCTCCGCCCAACTCATGATGAATCCCAAATCATTTATTTGCAAGCTTTCGTGGTTTACACCGCTCCCTCAGGCAAGGATGAAATGAAGCACTTGACACACATTACCACATTAATAGCCCCTCTTGTGCTACCTTTTTTCTTCTTTGTGCCGTCAGTGTACCTGATTTGTAGTTTGCTCAGAGAGATGTGCATTCGATTTTGAACCCACCCTACACCCTCCGCACACATCGCAGTGTTCAAGGTTTTTATGGTACACTGTGTTAAGTGGGGTGGGGTCAGTGGAATTAAAGAGAAGATAAATAAACAAATGGAAAAACCCACACATCCCACCCTGTAAGAGTGCTCTCAGGAAGCCAGGAGGGGATAGGATAGTGTCCGTCGTGGTAGGTCCAGTTGAAAATAGGTGGGTACGGCCATCCCTTTGAAGAATCATTGGCAGCACGATCATTAACATATCAGGCTTGTACCTCTAGAAACCCAATAGGGATAAGGCACAACCAGTCATGTGATAGGCCTTCGACTCGTGGAGGCCTAGTGTGGTCACTTTGAGGTATAAGAACAATGGGGGAGAAGCTGGAAAGGAGAGGATCAGTCCATTTAAAAGGGAAATAATCATCTGTAGGGAACAGCATAATATCTCTCTATGATAAATAGAGAGGGAGGATGAGAGGGATAGGGTGGAGGAGAGAAAGCGAGGGAGGCGGAGAGAGAGCGAGGGAGGAGGAAAGAGAGAGGAAGAGGAGAGAGAGCAAGGGAGGGGCAAAGAGAGAGGAGGGGGGAGAGAGAGAGGAGCAGGAAATGGAGAAGGGAAGGGAGAGGGATAGAGAGGGAGAGAAAGATAGGGGAAGAGAGAGGAGGAGAGAGAGGGAGGAGGAGGGAAAGGGAGGAGAGAGAGAGAGAGGGAGGGAGGAGAGGGAGGGGAGGAGAGAGAGAGAGATGAAATGCTGGGGTTTAAAATTGGTGGGAGGTCTTTGGCTCCTGCTTCTACCCTAGTAGAGATTGGTTAGCTTACAATCAACAGTTACCAGGAGCTACTTTGGGTTCTCAGGGCAACTTGTGCCTTACAAACATGCATATGTAATATTAAGTTCGAGTGCTTGAGAATGTAAATAAAGAAGAATTAGGACCCATCTACATATAATGGATCCTACATAATGGACAAAAACAAAGTGTGCATCTCATGTGGAAGTTACATTTGCAGTGCACTGTGTACTCAGTCCTGGTTCCCTAGCAGATGCCCAAACCAGCTCCTGGTCATCGGATATTAATTTCAAACCCATGAAAAGCTGATAGAAATAGGCATCTACTGGTGCTGGCTCTGCCCAAGCACAGCCAGCATTTCAAAGGAAGCAGACTGTTTGGAAATGTACAGTTTTCTTTTGAGGCCAGGACATCATATTTTATGGTGGGGGTTCCGTTTAGTTAAGAAGTTGGTGAACGTTGTCTCAGCTGACCTAGGTTTGAATTCCGATTCCCAAACTTTATTGCATAGGTAAATCTCATTACCAAATTCCTTTACAGTAAGTAGAAACACTTATAGGGTGTGTCAGTCTTGAAAAAAAGCAGGCCTACCAAAGAAGTAATGGAAGCAAGAAAACCCAGAGACCAGAGAGATTACGTATGTAGGTGGTGTGGACAGCAAATGGAAACTCTACAGCACCTGATTATGTCTTGCCCTACCTTGAACAGTCAGAGGACTAGATGGATGGAAAAAGCTGTTAAAAAATCAACAACTAGAACAGCAGTTGATTTGGGGGGAGGGGTGATTTTCCTTTCTGGAGAGAGTATCTCTCTGATTATAGCTGTCCTCGACTTTTTGAAAGAATTAGCTATGTGGACAGACGAAGTTGCTGCAACTACCACTGGAGGAGATAACATTGTACCTCCCTAAAGACATATGACTTTGTTTCTTCATTTCAGTACCTTGATTGCTTCCTTGTTTTCTTATGGTTTCGCATACCTTGCACTTTCTGTTTTTTTTTTTTAAACTGCCTTTTCTTTCTCTTTTTAATATGTTTGTTTAAATGATTTGTTAGCCTGTTAAAAAGCTTAAGGTTTTAGTTGTAAAACCAAATGCTAATAAAAAATACAAGGCCATTAGGAATAGACTGGACCCGTCTTGTCCCAGTCCAGATCTCTGGTGCCAAGAAGTCTGCTGCTGGGCCAGATGTGAAACCAGTAGTTGTCCCTGATTGGACAGCTACTTGCTGTTTGAATGGTGCAGTCACTTTCCATTGGTGGGATTGAACTTGCATTCAGCTCCAGTTTTGGATAAGAGGAGGACTCCTTCAGCCATTCTTTAGACCTACGTTAGAGCCAATAATCCTTCGATGAAGAGCAGCCTTTTGACCATCCAAGGCCGAGTTCTGCAGTGGACCAGCATCCTCTCCAGTGATTGGCCTGGTGAAGCCCTGCTCCTCTGCCTAATCTCAGAAGACACTTGTCTGTGCTTCAACCACTGGAGTAGTGGGACCAACTGGTCTCGGCATCTTCTCAAGGTTGCATGCCCCAACAGCCTTCAGAAGTGTTGCTGGGCTGCCTGGTGGTCTGACCAGCTTGGTCATGGGGTACCTCACCAGAACTGTCGCTGTTCTGTGTTCAAGCCCGGAGCTTTGGTGGTCACCAGTTGTGCCATAGGTCACCTTCTCCCATATTTTCAGCTCACTATCATCAAGGGAACCTATCCTGTAGCTGCTTCTCTGACCGTGACACGAAATATGCCATCATCCCATGAAGTGTCCTGAAGAGGTCTGCATCATGAAAGTCTGCATTTCCTCATCAACTGGGCTTGCATCCTGCAGTTGCACCCAACCGGAAAAGAACACTTGAACCTGCAACCCCTGGGCACCTCTCACCCGAACAAAGGATGGAAGGCTGTGCTCCAAGCGACCCCCAGACAATCCATCATGACCTCAGGGAAAATTAGAGTCAGGGGGTAAGTAAGCATACCTTTGACTGTCCCCCCTGCCCTCCATTGGGTGTAAAGCACTTTGTCTCCTATCTCTCTTTTACTTACCTTTGGTTGTCGAACCTCATTCAAGTATCCTGCCCCAGGGTTAGCTTTGGGTCTGCAAGAGAGAGGAGAACGTACCAGTCTTCTGTCAAATTGTTTCTGAACTTTGAAATAGTTTGAAACTATTTTGAATCACCACCACAAGCCCATTGCACCCCTGTAGAGAATACATTCCTGAGAGCAATCCTATTGGAACCTGTGACTTTTGGGCACTACGTCCCATACATCCTAGGGCTGGACTTCTGAAGTAACGGGAATTGTACTTGTGACTAGTTCTAATTATTTTACCTACACCTGAGTACTTATCTGTTTCACCCTGTTAGCTATTTAGTGATGTATTGTAAGTGAACCTACTGGTGAATGCATATGTTTGCTTTACATAATTTTGTGTAATATTACTACCTGCTAGTTTCCTTTCTTAGTGTGCTCTAAGGGCCTAAATAAATAACTGTATGTTTATACCGGACTGTCGAAGCTGACTTATTGTGTGATGCCCTGTGTGTACTCATGGCAGCCCCTGGCCACACTCAGACTGTCCTGACACTAAGCCTTGACTACTCTTCACTGCTACCTTGACTGGGTTTTGGCTAAGCTTTCAGCGTCCCCATGTACACCATAACTAGGCTGGCCGCCTAAAATGCCCACCAAGCTTGATTCTAGAACTCCAACTTAACAATATGCATCTGAAAAACAAAATAAGTAAGCTGTGCAATAGGTCCAGTTGGTTGGGCCAGTACCTTTCACCCATCGCCCTTCAGTACTGCGCCAGCAGTTTACAGGCCACAACTGATGGCGGGCAAGAACAAAGGAATTGCACTTAACAGAAGACTTGACGTGGCACCGAGAAAACGCAAAACAAAGCGGCCATGGAGCAGCCTCTCTGTTGCGTCCAAAATCTCACACCACTTGTAGGCAAACGAGGGCCTGGTAGTTTACTAAGCCAGCCTTCCTGAACCCATTATTTGCCCCGGCTCTCCCGCTTAATGCGGCCCTTAATGACGCTGAAGAGTCATCTCCCCAGCTTTATGGCTGTGTCTGCGCTGTCACGCGGCACAATTTAGAGAGCATTACTGGGCCTGAAGCAATCTTCTCTTTATGAGCTGCCTGCCTTCCAAAGCAAATTCTAATGAAATATCTGCACTTGCTGCGGCTGGCAGGAGGCGGGGGTATTCATAACGTTTGCCCAAATAAATATATTCAAAAGGTAGACAAATAATAAAGCGGTTATTCTCCTCATCGGTCTTCCGGCGGGAGAACAGCCTGGCTGCCCGGAGTCGAAAGTCTTCCTTCCCAAAAAACGACCAATGTAATTCACGGTAGGCCACCAAAGTGCCTCCTCGGTTCTCCCTGTATGCCTGACCGTCAGGTCCATTTGCCTGCTGATTTCAAGAGACTAGAACTGCACCACTGTGCTGCACTGCGTAACCACTACTGTTGGATCATGCTACATGCCTGTCTGGACTACAAAGCGCACTGGAACTGCAGTTTTCTGCTCCTTAATGTGTCCTCCAATCTCCCTTAATCCACTAGCGCTGGCCAGGGATCTCCCTTTGTGATATTAGATTGTGAAATGCACTGTCTACTGGTCTCTTCAATCGGGGACGTCAATTCACCAAAATGCCAGGGTTAGCCGAAGCGACATAAAATCCCTGACGTCACACAAAGTGAAATCTCGTGACATTTGACGGTGAGACAAAGCAACATCCCTACAATAAAAGAAAACTACAAAAAGGAGTTAGAATAATAAGTGGCTAGAAAGGAAATGTGTGTTACCACTATATATTAACTAGAAAGCTGCCTTATATGCTATGGGTGCAGTCATCATAGGCTACACACTTATCTCGAAGAGCCATCAGGGGCTAGGGATACCCCCACCATAAACCAGTCCAGGCCTTAAGGATCCATTACTGCTATGATTCGACATGTACATCCTCACATGCCAGACACACACATCACATGCTCAATATAGACTCCCACTCCAGGTGCAATATGCCAAGTTCAGAATCATAGGCCCAGGTACCGCCATCCATTGTCTCTTATAGAGTCACATGCCAGCTGTCACACAGTCTTGACCATATACATGTACAAGTATTGCAGGGCACAGAACTCTACAAAGTTGCCCTAAGGGTTCATACACTTGCCATTCCCACTACTTTCCTCTTTTAGCACCGCACCCCATAGTTTACAGCTGAGTCTCCAGCTGTCACACAGTCTCCCTCATCTTTAAGACAGTCTTTGCTGCTCCACACTAGACATTGCCGCTTTACGTACAGTGGCTAAAATACAATTTCTTTTACATGCATTGCTCCTCGCTCGTCTTTTCAGAGCATGGTCAGCTGAAGGGCCATATTTCCCACAGCGTTTCGACGCCATTACATGCTCCATACAAATGTAAGAGAACATAAAGCACATCTTATCATGTCCATGTGCAACCATAGTATGCTAAGTAGCACTGCTTTTTAATGCCAAGTGAGGCAATATATGCCAGGCATAGCCAGCAGATGCAAGGTATAGCCTCATTAGTCCAGGTACTGCCACCATATGCAAGGTATAATTAATTATCATTACAATTGTCCTTTTTTAAAGCGCTTAATACCAGAGATTGGTTTGTAAGCGCAGGATCGGGATTCAAACCTGTGTTGCGCTGTGTTGTCTTGCTTCCAAGACAAACATGTTGCCCCTGAGCTATTCCCCTATATAGCCTCATATGTCCAGGTGCTGTCATCATATGCTAGGTGCAGACTCAAATGGTCAAGTACTGTCATCTTATGCCAGGTTAAACCCCATAACCCGGTTAATCCGCATTGTCTCGGGAGGATAGCTCAGGGGCAACGTGCTTGCATTGGAAGCAATAGCTCAGGGCCAACGTGCTTGCCTTGGAAGCAAGACGACATAGAGCACCACAGGTTCGATCCCCAGGTCCACGCTTAGAAATCTCTGGGTATTAAGCGCATTATAAATAGCCAATCATATCATATAATAAAACACGGCATTATTAGAGAACACTATGGCTAACTTGCACCTTACTCAGTCTCTACTCTACTGGTAGAGAACACGTTTCTGTGTTATTGTTCTTATTAACCTCTCAATCCACTGCCTGTGCCAAGTTTTCAGTTCATTACAAAGTGCATCAGTAGTCCTGGGCTGAGCGTGCAGGATTTTAATGCCTGTGTAGGGTTTTCAGCCAGTCAGTGAGGGCAGGGGTCTCCAGCTAGGGTACTAATAGTTAGCTTGAATTGAGATTTCGCATGTGGCCAATTTCCCATAACAATAAGCAGTAAAGGTAGTTGGTCCTTTTTCTATTTCTGTGGCTGCCTCAAAAAGGGAGCACATGTTTGGAAGAAAGAGTACTTAAGGCAAGGAGTGGAGTGGAGTGGGGGGGTGGCGGGGCAAGACTCCAGCATGGGCTGGTGAGGTGTGCAAGATTGGGGGAAAATTGGAGTCAGTGGAGAAAGAGGAAAGCCACCTTGGGAATTGGCCCAAGTGGGAGGAAAATGGTGGACATCTGGGGGAGGGATACAGGTGGTCAAAAGAATGCATGATGAATTCCACACACATTTCTGGTCACATGATTGGCCAGCCACTTCTTACTGGTGATAATTAATCTTAAATTCAGTCTCCACTAATCCAAATGATTGGGTAGATATTATAGCATGTGTCCTACAAAAGGGGAGTAGTCTTAGGCTAAGATTAGGATGCCCTACTGTCCCATTTTTCCCAGTAATTTACCTCAATAAATGACTTTACAATTCCCTGTAGAGGCTCTATGTGACATGGACAGGGGAAAACAAAGTAACAAGTCAACCCTTTCATCTCTGGCTTCATGAGTTATTGTTCTAGTCCTTTAGCAAACAGGATCTTAAATGGTTAAACGTGGTAAAGAGCATAAGTAATTTGGTTAGACAGTATCCCGCGCGTTATCTAAACATTTGGCAGAGGAGTTTGTTATTTTAAAAGAAAGTGCGCTTAGTCCGTTTGACTGATTAAAGCAGCGAAAATTGAAAGCAGCACATTTGACATTAAATTCAGCTTTGCTCCCATCAGGCTAATTTTAATGTCCTCAAAGTGAACAAGTGACAAGGCATAAGTCGTTTACAATTGACTTTTACACGTTGGAACATTTTCATTGAATTTCAAAGCAGAGAAGGGGCACAAAGCTGAAATAACGTGTCATTTCCCCACCATCTTTTTTTCACCAGTAACCAATGAAGGGCCTTGTGCGGAGGGGCGAAATTGGTGACTTGTTGTAGGCTGAAACCTAGCTGTAAAGTAAACCATGGTTTTGGATTCTGAACGGTGATGGGTGGAATGTTAATTTCCCAGAAAGCCTTTTTTATTGGGCGTTATGGTGTTTGCATGTTGATGTGATCACTAAGACCAAGGCTATTTGAAATCGGGGCTGTAGCAGAGGGGACATTCCATGTAGCTGGCAGAGGGGACATTCCATGTAGCTGGCAGATGGGACATTCCATATAGCTGGCAGAGGTGACATTCCATGTAGCTGGCATAGGTGGTGGAAGGGTTTTTTGGTCACTGTAGACCTGTGGGTTAAAGGGGAGGTGGCAGTCTAATTCTACCTTTAGATCATGTGCCTTCAGCACCGACATGTGGGTTGGCCCCAAGGAATCAGACCCCTTGAAGTGGGGTGCAGTTAGGTCCACTAGCCCATGTGTGGGATCCCCGTCTTTTTTGGGAGATCTACAGCTGGACAGGTTCCTTGTCAAGCCTTAGATGGAACTTTTGTCATCTGTGCGCACATGAAAGTTGATGTCTTGAATTTCAATAATGCCCGTTTGGCTCTATGTAGATGTTATAGATCAGCAAGAAATTGTGTTGTGCTGAGAGGTAAAGTGTCCTGCAAAACGATGCAGGAAAACTGGCTAACATAATCTAAACTGCTCTTCGGGGGTGTAATAAACATACCACAGCTTGCAGTGCACTGCAATGACTGCATGGCCTCACTTCAGTGGCAGGAAAAGGTGCTTTGCTTATGGCTTGGATGAGGACAGTGTGGCTTGGCATTATCGTGGCATATCGTGATTTAGCCCCCACAGAGGTAGTCCACAGCACATCCTCCCTGATTACTAAATTGGAAATCCTGTTTTGAGAAGAAGGAAAAATATTAAGCAGCGATAATGGAACATGGGATACCACAAAGCCTTCCGGGGCCGTATGAGAAAAAGCACACAACTGATAGCTGCAGGACGTCGCCACCAGAGCAGGAGCTCTGGCCCGGATCCCCGCATCCAGGAGCAACCTACCTCACCTTCATCCTGCCGCCTAGAGAGGGCCACCTAATCTACCCACCCCCAGCCCATCGCGAGCGTTCCGAAAAATCGCCGAAATCGGCACCAGTATTATTTCTGCACCGTTTCTAAGAAGCTGGCAAGGATTCACCCAGCCATTAACCCAAACAAAGGACCCGACCCCCTTTGTATCCACCAGATGCCATTTCCCCATTGGAAAGCACCAAGCTTTAGGCCACTACAAGATGGCCGCTTCGAGGGCTTTCACCTCCTCACCCCTCTGAGGCTGCATCAGTACGTCCTTATTGGCTCCCTGTCCTGCTAAGAAGCTAATCAGGTCACCGTCAGGCGAGAGCCGGCCTTCGAGAGAAGGTTCTCAGAAACGGCTCAGATCCTGACTGAGCTGACCGATTTGCGGGCTGCACCAGGGCACTAAGCTCTGCCACCGTTCACCTCAAGAGCTGCCCTCACCCGCCTACAAATTCAGCCCCTGCCTCCACTACCAAGGCCCACACACTCCGGAGCCTATCTAGGATGCCCAGGTCCAGGGCATTGGACTCTGCCCTCGCAGTACACCAGGCTTCATTTGTGGACTTATCAGGACTTAGCAGATGTAGTACTAAACATCACTGAGGTAACCCCAAATGTGAGAACTTCCTGCTTGTATATGTATTACCACTTGTCTCCCACCTGCAGATGTGCCTTCTCTATGCCCCTTTATTATATGACTACCATTTGATAGTTGTACTCGAGTTCATGCATTGCCATATGATATTTGTATCCAGCCTCCAGATGCATCACCATCTGACAGTTATAACCATTGTATTACCTTCAATAGTTGCACATGCATTATACTGCCATATGATAGCTGCATTTAGCCTGCTCTAGCATTGCCATTTGATAGCTGCATCTAGCCTGCTCCTGCATTGCCATTTGATAGCTGCATTTAACCTGTTCTTGCATTGCCACTTGATAGCTGCATTTAGTCTGCTCTAGCATTACCATTTGATTGCTGCATCTAGCCTGCTCCTGCATTGCCACTTGATAATTGAAGTGCCATTTGATAGCTGCATTTAGCCTGCTCCTGTATTGCCACCTGATAGCTGCATTTAGCCTTCTCCTGCATTGCCATTTGATAGCTGCATTTAGCCTTCTCCTGCATTGCCATTTGATAGTTGAAGTGCCATTTGATAGCTGCCAACAGACCTAGATTGTGAGCATGCCTACCCACAAAAACTAACTACTAGACTTGACCGACTGCCAGTGGCTGAGCTGCTCTTACAACTTAGTAAACCTTTGGCACCAGCCTATGCCCTTGACCCAACCGGACACAAAATACTCTGCTCTCCACCACTACGTCTGATAGTACCATAATGCCACAGATTATGAGCTCCAAAATCTATCATTGATTATCAGATATCATTGTGGCCCCCCACCTGACATAGATAAGTATCTTTAGGATAGGATGACTTCCACACTCCTCTATTTGACCACTCTCTGGCTCACAATGATAATAGTGAACCTCCCTATGTAATTTATGCCCACTGCAATATCAAACTCTGATGAGCATCTACTGACCCTCACCCCAGACACTGACCTCCAGCCTATAAAATTACCTATCCCCGTCCACTCCTTAACAAACGTCCCATGCGACACCTTAAGCAGAAATGCCAAATTACGATCAAGATTACCTTAAATCTACGAACCTCTAGCCAGACTAGCCACCAATCCTAGTACTAGAAGCAACGCCCAATGGAATGCCACTAAACTAAACACCTCCCCTAACAATCCTATTAACCCTCACTGCAAATTTAGTAACAGGACAAGAAAAAGGAAGGGGGCCTTTATTAATGCTACATCACTAATAGCACATGCCACCGAAATTGCAGATCTCATCCAAAGAGGTGACTATGACCTCCTAGCCATAACGGAAACCTAGCTTCACCAAGCAGCAGGACCCACTCTGATGCTTGCCGTGCCCCCGAATTACAACATTCTTAGAGAAGACAGAACCAATTCTCGAGGAGGCGGTCTAGCCATCATCGTAAAAAATAATCTCACTATAAAAATAGAAACGCCTTCAATCACCAAATCCTGCAAATCCTTAACCTCCAAACTCTTCATCTCATCCTCTCAATCTATTAATATACACCTCATCTAAAGGCCACCAGGTCCCATCGGAACCTTTGAGGATGACATCTCCACGATCCTATCAAATAACTTAAAAAACTCATCACAAGCCATCCTTCTGGGAGACCTGAACTTAGGCTTTAACGACCACAAAGACTCACATGCCACTAATATCGCCAATGTCATCACAGAATTAGGATTTACCCAAAGAATATCTCAACCTACCCACATAAAAGGTCGAACACTCGACTGGGTAGCCAACCACAACTGCAACGTAACTATTACTGATGTCAGTCCACAAATCTGGACCGACCACGCACTTATAACCTTCCTAATAAATGAAAATACTACCCAACCTAACAAAAATATATTAGCTCCCCCCTTACCAACCAGAAATAAAAAAACATAACCACAGACAAACTGTTACCACTTATCCTCCCAGCTCTAAACGCCTTACCTGAATCACTAAACCCATCAGCTCTAGTGAATGAATACAACTCAACTATGACCATAGCCTTGGACACTATCGCCCCCTTGAAAATGAGAAAAAGCAAGCCCAGAGCACACTTAAACAAATGGTTCACCCCCCACCTTAAATCCCTAAGGATTGAAAAACGCAAATGAGAATCTGCCTGGCGATTAACTCCACCTGAGACTAACAAAGATGCTCTTACCAACGCCTCTAGGACTTACAAAAATGAAATAAAGAGAGCAAAAAAAGAGAACTTTAACAATAGAATACTGCAGGCTAAATCCGGAACCAAAGAGCTATTCATTATACTAAAGGAACTGGAAAATCCCATCCCTGCCCCGGATAACTGTGACAAAATAAAATGTGGTGCTCCAACATCCAAAAAGCACTAAATGACAAAATAGCTACACTTCAATCCAAAATTGAGAAAAAGAAACTAAATATTCCTCCCTCAACCACTCAAAGAGATAAACCACCCACACCTACCAAGCCAGAACAAAAATTTAATTTCACTAAAGTGACTATTGCAGAGATTGAAAAGATAATACTCTCGCTCAAACCTTCCAACTGTCGAGGCGACATCTGCCCAGCCCAACTGATAAAAGATGCGGCCAGAGACCTATCCCCATTAATTTCCAAACTCATTAATGCTTCCTTTGCATCAGGCACGATACCAGACAATCTCAAACAATCATGGGTCCTCCCCCTTCTTAAAAAGCAAACCTTGGACCCGTCTATCCCGACTAACTATAGGCCAATTACAACGGTACCATTTCTGCTAAAAATACTAGACAGAGTGGCTCACTTACAGATCCAAAAATACCTGGAGCTGCATCAACTACTAGGCACCAGACAATCAGGTTTCAGGCCTCAGCACGGTACATAAACTGCGCTCATCGATCTCAAAACCCAGGTCGATGAGCTGAGAGACCTTAAAAAACACCATTACTCCTCCTACTGGATCTCTCAACGGCTTTTGTCTTGATGGATCATGAGGTGCTCTGTACCCACTTGGAATCTGCAGCCCACTTCTCCACACATGCCATTGCATGGATCAAGTCGTTCTTAAGTGGTAGAACAATGAGGTTTTCTCTGCCACCGCAGCGGCTGTCCCAGTTCCTATCACATGTGGCGTTCCCCAGGGCTCCTGCGTCTCCCCTACCATGTATAATATTTTCACGAAGCCCCTGTTCGATGATCTGGACTTTCTGGGTGTCACCTACACGGACTACGCAGATGACACTCAGATCCTCATCCCACTTTAAGGGGATTATGAACAGGATTTGGCCTTGGTGAACAAGATATACCTCATCATTCAGGCATGGATGGCCCGTCACAGTCTATGTCTAAATGATGACACAACGGAACTCATCATTTTGGGGAACGCACAAAATATCAAAAAACTGAATGGTGACTATTCATCATTCATTATAGATGGCAATACCATCAAAGTAGCAAAAGACGTAAAAACACTAGGCTTTTACCTTGACTTCTGCCTCTCTCTAACAAAGCAGGTGAGTGTGATGGCCTCTAGCACTGCATATACCTGCAAGCTGATTAGAGCAGCAAAAACATTCCTGTCCACTACCAGCTGCCTCACCCTAGCAAGAGCTCTGGTATTATCCAAATTGGACTATTGCAACGCACTTTATATAGGGTCTAATAAACATAAGTTGCAAAAATCCAAACCTTACAGAATAATGCCCTTAGAGCCGCACTAGGAATATCAAAACGAGAGCATATCTCAGACATCAGAAGACAATATAAATGGCTCTCTACAGCAGACAAAATTAAACTTAAAACAGTATCGCGAACATTCAAAAGTATTAACGATTTAGCCCGCAAATAACAGAAAGGTTCACAAGAAGAACGTCCATTAGACCCACTAGAGAAGCATATACTAACCAGCTAGTTGTGCCCCCATTCAAACTGAGCACTGCCGGAGGGAACAGCTTCCCTGTCAAAGCAGCCCAGTGGTGGAACTCCCTCCCGACTTTGCTAAGGTCTGACCAATCTTATTCACACTTGAGACTTAACTGCATCAAATGGCTCAACGATAACGACCTGTAATTGACCGACACTAGGACTACTGTATCGACCAATCTGTAACTGAACGTTTACTAACATTCTCCCCCACTATCCTATTCCACCTTGCCTATGTTTCCCAATGTATACTGTGTATACATATCTATGTACAAATATCTGTGAATAAAACCCTGCTTATTAGCCCATGTACAAACTTCTTAGGGTAACCATGCTTCTTGCTGTCAATGTATTTTGTATTTACTTGAAATGTGTAACTGTAACTTGTAAGCTTAGAATATCCTTGCATTTGCACCCGGATACCTTCGGGTCTGGCGCGCGCTATAAATAAACAAACAAACAAACAACGGTTACCTACTCTTCATTACATGGAAGCAGTAAGCTTAAGACAACAATAACAGAAATTACACGATTTATTTGGGCCATACATGGGAGAGTCAACAAGGACTAGAAACGGGGAGAAGGAAAGAAGAAAGAAAGCTTGTTGCAGAGCTAAACTAAACACGTCTCTACAGATGAGAGAGTTCAAGGTAACCCGATGATGTAAGGATGCTAGTCCAGGCCACAACCTCAGGAGGACAGTAGGCCAAGTCTCAAAGGCATGGGGACAGTGTTCCGAGTGGATGGTAGCCCGATGGCACGAGGACACAAGACCAAGTCTCATCAGCATTAGGAAGTGGTTGAAGTCCAATATCCAAAAGAGTCAGGGCCAAAGGTCAAAATGCAGTATGGAACCAATGGGAGAAGCCGGGGTCAAACCCAAGAAAATATGTATAGACAAGGGGAGGTTGCCAAAGTCGAGGGGAGTCTAGAATGAGTTATAGGAAGCCAAGTTGAATAACGGGAGTCCGGTTCTCAAGCAGGATTGTGCCATCAAGACCATCTTGGTGTGGAAAAATGACTCTCAATTTCACTGTTAATATTGGAGCAGAGTTGCAAGACAGATGCAGTGCTTGCACACAGGCCCAAAGGCTCATGCGATTTATAGTGTTTGCTTGAAACGTGTGTGTGCAGCATTAATACAGAATTAATGGCGATGCAAGACACATGGTGCCAAACTGCATTTCCGGTGGTATTAAAGATGAAGTTAAGACTTTCTACACCGTGGTTGTGGGGCAGGCAACCCTTAGGCGGATTTCAAAAAGCCGAAAGAGTAAGCCGCAACCATGTGCCTTTGGTTTTCTGAATCCTGCGTCAGCAGCGCCTAACAGGCGTTTTGAAAGTTGACAACGCCTTTTACTGGCTGGACATGTGAACCCGGGAATGGTACTGGTTATTATGGTAACTGACAATATTAGAAACTGGGGGTGAGGGAACTGATCATACCTTTTACTGGCTATATTGTAACTGACCATACCTACTCCTAGGTACGGTGAATTCTGGTCAGACCTGTAAAGTATGAAAAAAATACCCCTATTTTAGGGTGACCAGATTTCCAAACGGAAAACCGGGACGACCAACAACATAAAAGAGGGGCAATCCTATTGCAACCCACCAATTACCGCCCCTACCCCAACATGCCCCCACAACCACCACCCAATTATATTTCCGGCACTTCTCTTTTCTATAAACTGTATATGATCTCATTTATGCAGTTTTGTCTGTAAATCATGGCATGTTAATTCAAAACAGGCGTTTGCTCTAATTGATATAACATGGCTTGCTGTAAACTCATTTCCAGGCCAGTCTCTGTGGCACAGTAAGCAAGTGTTGGGACTTGTTACCTGAAAGGTTGGGGGTTCGAGCCAATCCTCCAACTTAAAAATTCTGAAAGTGTTTACAAAAATCATAATTACCATAGCCACCCAACCACGCAAACCCCAGATGGAGTTTCTAAAATGAAAAAACTCCCAGGACCCCTGGACGGAGGGCGATTTCCCGGACAGTCCCGGGAAAACCCGGACATCTGGTCACCCTACCATATCTGCAACTGACAATATGTAAACAATACCTGTTGGCAAGCATGTGGGAATATATGTACATGTGTCTAATGCTCTTCGTACTTTACACTGGTTATCCTTTGATTCTTGCTCAAATTGCATGTTCTCTGCATTGGTTTTAAATGCTTACGTGGGACGGCTCCTCCATTTCTCTCGACCTTCATCTCTTGGCACCTGCCCACTCGTTCTTTGTTTTTCAATCACAATTTCTATTATCTGTGCAGTGTCCTCCCTGTGCCCAGTCACGCTTTCACTCTTTTCCTCTTTCAGCACCCAAATTATGGAATACATTTTCACTTTCCATCCGGTCCCTTACCGCCTTCTCTTCTTCATAATGGACATTAATTTGTCCAATTTCATTTGTATAGCATCATATATTATTGTTTGGCACTTATAAATTCAAATAAAATACAACATACTTTAGAAAAATGGCAACTGCACATACATCTAATTAAGAAGGATAGGGGTACTCTCCATGCGTTTCACAGCTGTCAATGAAGTAGCCCTTAAAGACCCAATTACAACACTGAAAACATTCTTTAAAATATGTCTTCACTTGTTCTCTTTGGTTCACCAAAGAACTGTGCAACACAAATAATCAAGATTGTGCCTTGGAAGAACAATAACTAGCCTAAACGCTCTGTGCATCACATCACATGAGAGAACCATTCCAAGGCTATAAGGTCACCTGTACCAGAGACAAAAAGACCCATTTAACATGCCAACATCTTGGAACCAGTGAATGTCTCAAAGACACAGTCCAAATATTCCATGAACTAGGGATACTGAAACAAGCAGGGGGTACCCAATCTGCCCAAAGTGAAAAATGAACACCCTCAGAGAACAACATTACATTACATTATCTACCCAACTCCTAGATATTCTTTAAACACTGTCACGACTATGGTTGCTTCTCTGTTGTGAGTTAACAGAGGAATCCCTGGATCAGGAAACTCTTGTCATACTTAAAAATACTATCCTCCCTACACATCTTTGCATCACAAAGGTTATACTTTTGGAAACACGGCACTGGTTGTTCTCATCACTAGCTTCATTAGCTAAATTCTTCTTATTTATTTATTAACATTTGTATGGCGCCTATAAAGCCAGAAATGTTTCCAGGCATCACAAGACAAAGGAGTGGGGTGCGGGGCAGAGGATACAAACAACAGTAACGGTCCAAATAGTGCTTGTGACATTCGGTTTGTGCAAGTGCAGTAAATAAATAAGCAATTAGCCTTTTCTTTCTTTTTCTTTTTTGTCTTCCCTTTGTTACCCCTCTCTACCTGACCCTTCCAGGGAGTCAAAATCCAGAGGCGCAGATGAAGGCTCACCAACAAGCAGCCGAAACGCCCTTGGACAAAGCCCCGAGTTTGCTTGACTGTCCACACCAACTCCAAAGGGGGCTCCTCCCCTGGCGTAGACCAATGGTTTTTGGTCCTCTGTTGAATTTACTTCACCTTTCCGCCTTTGTGTTCGGTCCTCTTAGTACATACAAGCAACCAATTCAATTTTTTAAACTAGTGGACCAACACACTTGGTATTTCTGCCTCCAAAAAAACTTTGAGATGTTTTCTCTTTTTTTTGAAAAACACGAGGAAATAAGCATAGTACTAAAAATTATTTGGGTGTTCTACTTGACTTTATCAAGCATATGGTAGTTTTTTGATTGTTGAAATCCATTTGTATACAACAAATATTTCTAAATTTCGTTTTTCTTGCATGTTTTGATGTGACTCTGTAGCACATGGACAGTACTAACCCACCAATGACTTTGAAATTGGTTGATATTTTCTGTACTGCATTTATGCTCTGTAGGATTTTGGTTGCAGATTATGACTTGTATTAGGGAAAAAAAACAAAAAATTGAATAAAACTACTGCTAATACAATAAAGCGGTAATTTAAGATACTGGATTTATTCTGTAACTAAATTTCTCGCCTACAAGGATACTTGGCTTACTATTTGAAGAAGTTTATTGAAACAGAATCTACAAAATAACTTAGGCATTCTAACAGAAATGTAATGCCAAGAATTGTATATGTGGTTGGAGCCCCCTTTTTTGGTTCTCCATGGGAGAGGGGGAAAGACAGGGTAAGGGATGGGAGTGGGAAGGGGTTGAGGGAGAAGTGCAGGAGGGAAGGGGCAGTGCCGAGGGGTGTTGGGGCAAGAAGGCCAGTGCCAGGGGAGGGAGGGTTAGGGATGAATAGTGCAAGGACAAGGATGGACCAGACTCAGTAGCTAGTCAGGGAAGGGAGTCCAAGAGCAAGTGATCCTAAGGGGGTGCAGGGGAAGACTGGTTGAAATTAAGGCCTGGCCCCGGAAGACTCATAAAGGTCACAGGCAACCAGTTGCCGCGGCAGGGGAGGCTAGCAATGGAGGGGGAGCGGGAAAGAGGAAGAAAAAAGGAAGGTCTTCAGGAGTTTCTGGAACTTAAGGAGATCCAGCTCAAGACGTAGAGCGGCAGGGAGACCATTCCAGAGGGAGGCTCTTGCGAAAGAAAGAGATCTACCCCCCACTCTCTGCTTGGAAAATCGCCTGATCTGCAGAGAATTGGAGCTAAAGGACTGAAGGGCTCTAAAAGGGAGGTATTTTGGGAGAGAGAGTTGAGTGTAGCGAGGTCCCTGGCCCCGGAAATCCTCGTGGATGATACAGAGAGTCTTGAATATGATCCTTGTAACCGTTGGGAGCCGGTGAAAAGATTTTAGGGCTGGAGAGATGCGTTCCCTGGGCTTGAGGCCAAGGATAAGTCTTGCAGTATTATGCTTGAAGACTACCACAAACATAAAAATACAATCTTTATTCCCTTTCTGAATACACAAATCCAGTCACATATCTTTTCCAACCAATGCCTCATCACGATCCTCACTTGGATCTCCAAAAGACTGATAACATCCAAATCCCATTCCACCTGGACACCAGATGGTGAGGAATGTCCAGTTGGAGTACTGGCCACTCAGAGGGATCAAAAACCCTTTATTAAATATAAGGGGAACTCTTTCTTGCCCGGGTTCAGGGCAAAGCGTGTCTGCTCATCCCACTGCACTTATCAGCAGCCTTTAATATCTTACATCACAACATGCCATCGACTAGCTCTGAATTTGCTCTAAAATTGAGGATTTGGGAGGGGAGTCAGTACCCTATCTTGGTTCTCTTTATTCCTGTGCAACTGCCAAACATGGCAAACTAGAATTCTCCTATCAATTGCCGAATCCCTTGAGGCTCAGTCCAATCGTGAACAACATCCTCACAGTACCAGAAGAAAAAACACACGTGGTTAAACCCTCTCTACGCATGCAATTCAATTGAGGTAAATAACTCCACATTAGGACATTCCCATTAGTTGACTATCCTTTTTTAAAAATCTTTAAAAAATGTTTTCATGTAAATATTGAAATATTTTTCCCCAGAGGAGAACACTGATTCCCAATGCTCTGTTCCTGATACATGCCTTTAAGCGCTAAGAGGTCCTGCGGAACCCAGATTCCCATGGTATGCATTCAACCTGATTGGGTCATCTCTTAGTCGATACGACCTTCTCTGAGTTTCTGACTAGATATTATCTCCTTTAGATCCTCAGATGAGACTAATGACTTCTCACTAGCCATATGTAGTCGGGGAAGTTGACGCCACGCCTTTTCAACCTTCTAAACATCCCACCCATTGCAGACAGTCCCTAATCTATTGATTACCTTTCCTTTAGGTTCAGTACTGCCCTCCAGTAACTATTGTGACAGAGAGTAGTCTCCTAGCAAATCCACTCCAGCTTCTTGCCAGGTGAATGACTCAAGATGCAACATGAGAGCCAATGTACAGACCATATATGTTACATGGGAGGAATTCAATTACCATTATAGCTAATGTATTGTACTTTTTCCTTACATTATAGAATTACAGTGAAGTTGGGATCTAAGAAATGCGGTTAAACTTGAGCTCCTGATGAAGGGACAATAGTCCCGAAACGCGTTGGCCAATTACTTGTATTCTACGATATTTATATTTATATAATGCAATGAATTAATTGCAATCTGATTGAAATATATTGACTGCATGTTTAACATAACTGTTGCTATTAAAACATTGCACTATTGAACCTAATCCTTAAATTGTGTGGTCTAAACTAATCATAAACATGGTTTGTTTACTCAAACATATTAGGTGTGCAGGGGAAGCAAGTGTTCCACAGCTTGTGAACACCGGCTTCTCTTCTCTTTCTTTGTTCAATATACAACCTAGTGCCTGGACTGATTACCTCTCCCCTACACCCTCTTACATCCGTAAGATCACCCTCTTAACATATCTATCTGGACTCAAGGAGTGCACCTAGAAACAGCTTCTCTCTTATAGTTATCATTTTGTGAACACTTCTTTCTTTTTCATGAACATTACCCCACGCTATCTGCAACTTAGCGGTAAGGATTGGCAATAGGTCTTTTTTTAGTATAGGCCCTTTATTTTGACAAGACTCCACTAGGACTGCATTATTATTATTTTGATGGTCGTAACTTGCTCCGATCTTAGATTTAGGTTTAGATAGGCGTTTATCACCCCCTTGATGAAGTTCAATAAACACCCTTGAACTGTGGTCATTTGTGTCTGTCTGTCTTACTTTGATATCATGCCTTCCTTACAGTTGGTAGCTGTTATTTCGCATGTGTTGCTGATGATATCTGGCTATATGTGAATTGCTATTGAGCATATACATTCATTTCTGACATACTATGGATTCAAGACAAATAGTTTGTATTATTGCAGCTTTGTGGAAATGTATCACATCCTCACATAGGAATGGAATGGAATGCATTCATAAGGCTCATTGCCATGGAACATCTGGTCTCTAGGTACCAATTATGAGTTATTGGAAGATTGTGAACACTGGCAATGTATTCCGCGAGTAATGAATTGGTGGAACTAAACAGTACTGTCCGTCCATACACAAATTATGGTTTGACATTGGGACTAGCATTTTAAATTCTTCTTGGGCCCACTGGAGTCAAATTCACTAACAGCATTTGTGGAACACATATGGTAACTTTTGGATGTTTTCTGATGTGTTGCCATTGGGGCTCTTATGTGCTCATGGGAATAATATGCATACACGGGCCTATTACACACTGTAGCAGATCAGGAGTGTCACTAGGAGCTGATGACCTTACTTGCGGAAGTGATGGACCTGCTACTGATTGGCTAGTTTGGTATTTTGACAGAGATACCAATGATCACTATTGGTTGGTATGAGAACCGAATATGGGGCACTCAGTGTGCACTAGATAATCGAAGGTAATCCCACCAAATGCAAACATTAACTTGACTTTAAAGATAAGACCATCCCCACGGTTCCCTATAATTACCCTGCATTTTTCATTAAGGTTTCTGACCAACTTTACCTAAAATACACCAAAAGTCCACATATATTAGCCAATAGATCATTTGTGGATGAGACCTACCTCACTTACCTCCCCTTCATATCTTACTGACTTAATGTGCTTTTAAAATGTACTGCTTGCCCAGACATTGCTTGGGGTGATTAACCAACATTATTCTATAAACATGAATAGTATTTCAATTCTGTCCAGTCATCATGGAATTACTGGTCTAATGTGCTTTAAATAGTACCATTTACCACTCACTCACTCACTCACTCACTCACTCACTCACTCACTCACTCACTCACTCACAAGCCCAAAAACTTAAAGTGTCTGTACATCCCATTCAATAATGACCAACATTATAATAAGGTTTCACAATTGCCCTAGTTTCCAAGAAATTCCTTTTTTAAAAGAAGCCTCAAACAAAGTTGGCATTACTGTTTGTGTTAATATCTCAGCTATGATAAAGTACATCCTAGTTACTTATTTGTATGAACATTCATTAAATGACAACCCAAACTACTTTTTTGACTAATTTTATAGGTACAATGTGCTGTCAAATGTACCAAGTGTCACAGTGCTTTACAGAACTCTATTAAGGGGAATCTTGTATTTACATTGCATTTTGTTTTGACTCATTAAAATGCCACTTTTGCCATGTATTGTCTCAAATAACCCTCAGCATCTATAATTCGAGAAAGTTGTGCTTAAATCACATTTCAAATGTATCAATCGATCGTAACAGTTCAGTGTGTTCTAAATGTGAGCATTTCTAGCTAATGCCCATAGGGTGGAAAACCCAAATCCAGATGCAAAAGTGTCTTGAACGCTTGCACAGCTTTCAACTATGAACTGCTTTTAATTTAAAAAAGTACCACTCATGTTGTCAAATATTCCTTCTAGACAATAAACAGCAGTAATCGAAATACACCAAACAAATACATCTGTGCTACTTTAAAATGTCATGTGGGAGTTAATGACAGCCCCAGCACACAAGAGGAAAGGCCAGGTTAGGCCTCCATTTGAAATACATTGGGTGTCATTATGAGCCCAGTGGTAACCCTGCCATTGCTACCAACGGGTTGCCGCCAGACTCGTGACATTTTACCGGCACCTAGCTTGCAGGTGCCACCGGGACATTCCAAGTCCTGTGGGTCCGACAAGATAGGTACCGGTACATGTTGTGCTCCATACCCATGGAGTGTTAACGGTGCCAGTGCTTCCGTGATCAGTCTGCCTACTGTGACCGCTGCGGCTGGCAGGGTCAGACCTGTCTGGCACAGTGGACCCGGCAGACAAACTTGTAATTTCTGGTCCGGTAATCTTACTGGCACCCTTGTTTACAGACCAGCAAAGTTGTAAAGAGGCCCATTGTTCTTATGGCAAAGCACACTGGCGAATGAAAAGCCTGCCTTAAAACGTCAATACTGCTAAATGTGCCTGTAAAATCCAAATACTGGTATTCCTGCAGTTGACACAAGGAATAAAGGAAGATGGAAAAGGCACATTGTTGGTTGAGAGACAAAAAGTGGCATTTGTCATTGAAACTGACACACATCAAAATGCTGTGCACCCGGAAAAGTAAGCAACACAGAAACTGACATTATGCTGAATGGGAAGGCGTGTGCACTTCACAGCTGAAGTCACAAATACATGGAGTAAAACATTTGCTAAGGGTGAAAATGCACATGGTAAAGGACAAAATGAACAGGAGGGTTTAATTTTCAGTGTGCCACGTTAATAAAAAATGCTGCATGAAAGAAGAAAGACACTGATTCAAAAGGGCTTTGCATGTACTTAGAAGGCCAAGGAAAAAAATTAAGGAAACTGATGCTACATGAAAAGCAGGGTTTTCCAACACTGGAACTGCTATGTCCAGAGGCATGTGAATTTTGGAAAAAAGAAAAATGTTGCAAAGAATGAATCTATTATGATGATCAGATGAACAGCGATGTTCAAACATGTTGAAAATAATAGGAAGGCCTCATCTCTAAAAAAGATTTGTGACAGGCGAAGTACAGAATTCTGGTCAGTGGGGCTGACTTCCAAACTCAAATTCAAAGTGCCTTCCCCCATTGCAAGTCTGCTTGGCTACTTATCTGGAAGGGAGTTCGCTTTGAAGCTCATGCATACAAGGTATTTACGACATGTTTGTTCCAGAGTGCCAGCATGGGTGGGTAAAATGCTTAAAAATATACCCTTTTAGATTACAAGGACAAAATGGCAAATGCCAAACACAGCTCATGATGTCAGAGACCATCTGGTGACAGACATACAATCTTTGCAGTATCCCTTTTCATTTCACAAGAGTGATTGATCAGTTTATTGCAGGTTCAATCAACATTCAGAGAATGGAGATGCTCTGGATCACGTGGTTTCAAGAAAATTGACAAATTAAACTAAGAAAACCTATGTATAAATATATGGCCAGTGACTTACATTACAGATGTCATTTTATGCAATAACATTTAGACCATGATACTTACAGGGCTGTGACAGATCTCATTATAAGGCTGTTGTCAAGGTGATGTTGAAGTGATTTTCATTCAAGTGTGAATTGGGGGATTTTAGTTACATCATAAAATGTGTTTCTAGATGCCACAAAACCATTTATAGATCTAAAAGTTGGGGTGCTGGTGGCTTATTGAATTAGATATCTGATTGGGAAGTTTCATATTCCCAACTATGTTAGTTTTTGCAAAAAGGGCGAAAAACCATAGCTCGCATGTGCAATAATTTGCCAAAGTGAAAGTCAGTTCCACTGATCTGTCATGGGTAGGGGAACATAAATATCTACAAATTATGGCATTTATTGGTAAATTACTAAATGTTGCTATGTAGGAACTTATTGACTACAAAACCTGTCAAGTAAAAAAACATAAATGATAGAAGGTGTGTACCTCTCCACTTCACTTCAATCATAGAACTCACACGGCTTATCGGAAGACAGGGATTGAACCGGGGAGGAAGAAAGAACTGCAGCGGTCCAATGAAAATTCAGGGCTAAGAAGTTGACACCTCCTAATCTTAATATTTTGTGGGAGGGACTCACACATTAAAAGGCCCTTGCTCTATGCAGAGGGGGCAGACAGACAAAGAAGAGATGCAGAGAAAAACCTGCATAAAACCAACTTGGAAGGAGAGCTGCTAAACATCTTGAAGGAGAATTGTCCTTAATCCACCCGGGGGGGGTAAATTGAGACAGCAGCCCGACCCTGCTTTGTTGGAGAGGGCTAAAATTAATGGAGCATTAACTTTGCATTGGCGAAAGAAACTGTGAAAGCCAACAGCTGACCAGGCCCTGTTTCTGAAGGAGAGCCAAATGAGGGATGGATGCTGGGACTATCATTGATAGCCAGACCTCCAGATAAGGTGCGTACTAGGCCTTTTTACGCATGAAAATCTTGTAAATACAACAGCTTTATTATTTTCCTGTGTACATTTACACACAAGGCTTCTTTTGATTTTTATCTACATGGATGTAATTGTAAGCCATGGATAAATGCCTCTGAAACAGAATGGTTTTCTCTGAAGCCTTTCAAAAAAAGAAACTGAACACTGTGATAAAAGGAATGGTTTATGTCCATTCAGCTTCTGCTGTGTTGCTGCTCATGGAGCAAACAGAAGCACTGTCCATATTTATTTTTCTAGCATTTTAGGATTGTAAAATTAATAAGATGGAAAACTAAGTTACAATTGAGAATTCATATTTTGTAACAAATTATGCCTTTTTCCGCAGCGAAAGCAAACCGGTATTGCACAATTGCATTTTTCAGAGTTCCTGTGCTGTGTGCATAATCATGCGGAGGCAGATCATTTTTACACATATAATTTAATTTATACTCTAATTATAAAAAGAGTATGTAAAATGATGACCATGCACGGTCACCGATTCAACCTTGCAGTGAATGAGTTACATTATTATAAATGGTCAGTGGCAGCAGAGTATTTCTTCAAGGGTGAGTTATTGTCATTACACCAATCACATGTGTTCTAGCCTCTAAAATCTTCAAGACTAGAATTAAAATATCCAAACCCTGACTCTTCAGGAAGTGCACGCGCTGTGCAAAAACAAACAAATGAAAGTTACATTTGTAATTGAAATAGAAACTCAGCAAAACCTGCCCCTGTGATAATTCAGATAGGTATTTAACTTTATGTGGCGCTTCATACATGGTTCGTCCAACATCTAGGCACTGTGATTATTATACCTCAGTCGATACTCAGTTAACCAACCTCTGAAGGATGTTAGCCAATAAGATAGCTCAGCCGGTTGAGCACTCGCTGCGATCTGTGCGTGATCTGTAAGTTACAGGTTCGAATCCCGGCAAGGCTAACTCATCCTTTCAAGTTCGAAAAGGAGTACCGACTTCGGTTTGATGATGATTGTGATCAATATGCTCTATGTACAGCGCTTTGCCAAAAGTGCTTTATAAATAACCACTTGACCATGAGATTAGATGAAGAATTTAGCATGGAGACCTTGCCTCTCTGCACTGTTGTACCATAACATTGGCATACTATTAGGTAGTACTAGCTCCAGGAAATGAGGACTTTCATTAAACATCAAAAGACAATTCTGCGATCGAACCTCAAAACATACAATACAAATCATGCTTGCTTTACTATGAGATTGGCTAGGTTTTTGTGTTTTCAGCATTTAAATATATACAGGAGAGATCAAATGGCCTGGCCTTAGAGAAATAATGAAAGCTGTATTATGTCACAATGCAGAAAGCTGCTGCATAGTAATGATTTCCATAAAGTTTTTGTACACGTCGGCTGGATGCCACATAAATTTTACTCTTTTGTAAAGGAGAAAAGTCCTTTTTACTCTCTTAAAATCACATTTACTCTCAAGGTTTAAAAATAGGGAGTAAAATACTGCCACCTCAAAAACATATCTGGAGCACTGTTGATAGCAGCCTGTGACCAGACCTGTGCTGCTCCCACAGAGGAGCCTGACTGTCTTTCCTGAGTGCCCCAAAACAGAGGTCCAACGTAAGTAAAATTCATTCATTGGAAACCAAGTGTGTGGATGGATCTGCCTGCCTTAACAACTTCCCTTCATAGTGGGTGGGGGAGGGGGAATTGTGTAGACCTTTAGCATATGTGACTGAATCTTAATTCAATTAACTCCAAAATAGATTGACGCAAGGGGGGAGCTTGGGGGAGTTTGAAATGTCACCCTCTTTCCTAGCAAAATTAAGTTATAGTCACTTGAAGTAATTGCGAGCCTTTCTTTTTCCCGTCCACCCCAGAGCTCTCTAACGAACAGGGGTGTCATTGTCAAAAAGTAAAATGTATAATGTCACCATTCCCAAACCTTGCCTTTAAAATAAAAAGGTGTTCTTCACAAAACAAAATTCCCAACTAATGCCACTTCCCAAAACCCTGCCTTTCAGTAAAAGGTGTTTTGTCCCAAAATGAAATTCCCAATTGTCACCAATCCTTAAATATTGTATTTAAATAAAGGGCCCAAAACGAAATTCCTAAACTGTTCCCACTCCCTAGACCCGGCCTTTAAACAGAGGAGTGCTACCTGGGTTCTTGGTGTTTGGGGACAGAAGTACTTTGCAAAAGTGAAATCCGGTGTAATTCTCCATTGCAAAATATAAACTCTTTCCTGAGAGTGAGGAAGTGACCCTGATATCAGAATGTTTTTGCATTGCTTTTGGGGTGAAGAAATAAAGGCTCTATAAAAAAATATCTTCACAGTCTGGGTTATTGTAAACTACTCGCATTTTCAAGTGAGCAAGGATACCGCATGTATCCAACACTGCATGTGGAATGTGTACCTTGTTTTAAAATCTAAATTGTGATTTGTTTTCAATCTAAATTTTATCAAGTAATCTTTGCCTGTTTATGAAGAAAAGGAAAGTGCATGTTGTGTTGAAGCTTTTTCGTGTCTCATGAAGAAGGGATGTGAATTAGCAGTTTGGGCAGGACTGCCCGTTTTGGGGTGGGGTCAAGCCTGATTTGCATATGGTCTTTCCCCTTCTGTAATGGTTTGGCAGGCAAAGAACGGTGGTCTGGAGAGATGGCCCGAGCAATGCCAGTGGTTAAGATTCATTCTAAACCTTCCAGTCATCACCCCTTTGTTTTTGCTTTGCCACCCCAAATGAGACGGGTATGCCCAGATGTGGGTCCTGAGCCTGCTGGGGCTAGAGACCCAAGCTACTCTTCAATGAGGAGGCCCAACAAGGCTGAAACATGTTTGGGGATGCTTGTGGTCTTGTACAGAAGGGATGTGACCTAGCAGTTCTGGCTGGGCTGTCCCTTTTAGGGTGGGGCCAAGCCTGATTTGCATATGGTGTTTCCCCTTTTGTAATGGCTTGGCAGGTGAAGAATGATGGTCTGGAGGGTTGCCCAGAGCAATGCCAGTGGTTAAGACTCAGTTCAAACCTTCCAGCCATCACCTCTTTGTTTTTGCTTTTTTTGTGCCACAGACAAGGTCAGATGGCCCCTATGTGAACAATCTTGATCAGTACAAGTCGGCAGGCGACTTGTCATAAGCCTATAATGAGATGATGACAATTGCTGTGGAGAGCCTGGCTCCTCAGACGGTTAGACAAGATAGGGCCATACTGTCAAAGAATTGGTATTCATCTGAAATTCAAACACTAAAACTTAAGAAAAACTGTCACTTGTAGAAAGGGGATGCTTCCCTTTTTCGACCCCATGCCTTTGGAATACCATACCGCTAGAGTTTCCTGGTTCCTGCACGTGTGCAAGGGGCCTGAGCGTGGGTTGGGAGACGTCCCACTCCAGCCTTCTCTGTCTGTATGTGCGAGGAGGCGTGGGAGTGCCCACTGGCACATACAGATGTGCAGTTCCCCAGCCAGTATTTCAAATGAGCCATGCAAGGCTGGGGAAGCAAACACCCCCAGCCTTGAATGGCTTATTGAGCTTGCATGGATGGGGACATTTAGCTGGGAAAGGGAAACAAAGTTTCCCTTTCACAGTGAAGAGCACTCCCTCAGATGGAAAAAAAACAGCTGAGGGAGTGCTCGTATTTTACTGGACTGGCTCCTACATAATGGGTGAGAGGGGCCCAAGACCCGGTGGGTCGATGCCCCCTCGCCTATGATGGACGTGACACCCCTGCCCATTAGTATAGACTGCAAGGCAAGTGACATCTTAGCCTAGTGGGCACTTTGTTAGTAATGGACCTCCAGGTCTAGAGTGGATGTGTGGTTTCGACATACATGTTGGTCTGATCCATGCTCGACATGATTGTCCTGCTTGTTTCCTGCTTTGAAATCTTCTCCCAAATGGAAGGGGCACAATACAGAAAGTCACTGCCTTTAATAACTTCTGCAGTCGTTTTCTCGGGTTCACCTGATTCATATAGAATGACGCTCACTGCTATCCTTGCACCCCAGGAGCAACTAAAATACAAGTTAAGCAACGGATTAATGAAGCACGCGAGATGGGCATAGACGGAAGAGTTATTGGGACGCGGCTGGTAAGCGCATGTTTCTTTGGTCTCACTCTGCCTAGCATAGGCACGTTTGCCAGAAGCATCGACAAGTTGGTGCAGTCCCCGCACATTATGCATTTAGGAGTCAAGTGACCAAATGAGGTAAGTTATTGATCGATTGCCATAGCATTCATATTACTAACACCCCTTCACCAACACCCCTCCGCTTTCCCTATATGCATACAAACCTCTCAAAATATTCCTTGCCTGCAAAGCCTTTGAATAACCCATACTGTCCACGCTTTGGATTTCTCATGTATGTACTGAAAAGAACCGTTTTCATTTTCTCCCAACTGCCGTGCCCAGAGGGGGCATGCGGCCTCCTTCAAAATCACCCAAATATTAAACAAATAAATTATACCAGACAGCAGGACTCCCGCTGCCTGCGTTTTTTCGAAATAAATATCCGTGGAACACAGGGATGGCACGCCTACGCCATTACACCACAACCGCCACTCCTCAGCTCTGCCAGTCATTTACTCTCAACAAGTAAATTGGAAGTTATAAATATGACAGGGGCGCCTGGGAAAGCTGCCTCTCCGTACTTTGCTGCAAATTAATGGAATAAATTGCCTGTATATTTTTGAGACGTCGCCCAAGGTTACTTCAGTTAGGATGAAGGGTTTTCCTCTGGGCGTGCGTGCGTGCGTGCGTGCGTGCGCGCGCGCGCGCCAAACATTCCGTCATTCTTCTCAGTGTGAGTTAATGACTTAGATTTAAATACAATGTATATATTCATGCAATATTTAGCTGTCAGCGAGGCATCATTTTCTGATGGTGGTGCAGCTCATGACTGACAAGAGCTGAGAGTGTCTGACTCCGACTGGGCTGAAAGCCTACCCATATGTCTATAACGCACTTCAGGCCTTTTTACGGCCTCACCACATATGGCCCTGCCTAAAAAGAGCTCGAAGGGCGGTTGTTAGTGGGATGGGGGGAAAACGGATGCGAATCTGGTGGTTTTGATGGTTGGAGCCCAGAACTATCCACGTCCTAAGTGTTGGTGTGATTCTAGGTGGGTTGTGGAAGCCTCAGGTCTGTGTTTCATCCATACGGGATAACCCAAGATCAATCAGCTGAGGGCAGTGCTGCAAGCACTAGTTGGTTGCTGCTTGGTGTGTGTGTGTGTGGGGGGGGGTGGAGGGGTGGTGGAGGGAGGCCTGGGTGTGGTGTGAATTGTTTAAATTGTATGTAAGCCCTTTTTTTTTACTTCTTCTCGAGAGCACGGACAGGAGTAGGCAGCAGGAGCCATGGGAGCCAATTCATGCAGTGTTATGGCGTGCCGGTCCAGTGCCACATGGGCCATCCTCATCAGTGCTGGGTGCACCGAGCATAATCTTCAATCATCGATGTTGCGGGCTGGCACACGAGCCAGCATGAGGTTTGCTGAGGGCACCTGGCATACAGTTACAGTTGCTGTGGTTACACGGCTGACACAAGTTGCCAGGTGCTCTCAGGCTCACAACTGGGCTGTGGCCACACAGCTTTACAGTGGCCTGGGGCTCCCAGATTACACATGCTCATCTGGGGGGAACCCAGATCAGTGGTTGCTGCAATACCATGGTCCTACGGTGTCAGCCTGCAGGGCAGGGTGGCAGGGCCGTGATCACACGGCATTAGCCTGCAGGACAAATACATGAGACACGAGGGCGAGGCTAAAGTGCCATTCATGGAGTCTGCCATCTTTGTTCTGGCGCACGTGCCGGCTGAAGCGGCTTTTATTGACAATCAGTCATGACGAAGTCATGACACATATTCTTAAAGGGGCAAGACCACATGCAGTGCCCCGAAAGGGCTAACACATTGTCTGTGCATTTGACAGCCGCAAGTTGATTGCTTAGAAACCTGGGGGCAGTGCACGCTGAACTCCCGCACTTTAAAAAAACAAAAGGTAAAATGTAATCATGAGCAACGCAGGTAAGACTCACCTGCTATGGCCCATTGGGCATGTTGCCAGTAGTTGGCTCAGCCACCAGCCCCAAACATTTTCTCAGGGGAGCAGAAAATCTTGAACCCCACTTAGTTTGGGGGGTGTGTGTGTGTGTGTGTGGTCATATTCCACTTACAGGCCTCTCGGAGACTAACCCGCAAGACTATGATCCCGCACACTCATGGGCTGACTGTGAACTGGCCATTCTGCAAATAAGCAGAACTCAAGGCATTTTACAAAAACAACACAATAAAACGTTTTAGAAAGAAATATCATATTGTCCTATATACAAAAGGTCTGGGTGCCCCTCTACCGAGAACTAACATGGCCAAATAACCTGTTCTCTGGGTAGGTCCCACTCTGGAGGGTCCGCAACCACGGTCTAGCTCACTGTACCTTTCACAGAGGATAAATAACCGTTTGCATATTAGTCTGGTCCCACCCACAAGGGAAGTCCAGAACCGAAATACTAGGCAATTCTCCTCTGAACAAGAGCACCATCAGCAACCCTAAACACATGTTTTGGCCTAGTCAGGCCTCATCAGTGAGGTGAAGCTGAGCCTCTCTAAACACACTGAGCAAGGGGTCCACGTCTGGATTACCCTGGGTAACCTAGGGTGCAGTGAGCAAAAACTTGGTTGTAGGCCCTTCTGAGTGGAAGAAAGTCCTTAGAACAGGGTATCTGACCCATGTTGGTTCTCAATACAGAGGCTCTCACACTCCTTTGTAACTGTGTAAAACTTGGGGTTTCACCCTAAGTAACCCAGGGTAATCCAGACGTTCAGAGGAGATTTGCCTAGTATTTCGGTGCTGGACTGCTCTTGTAGGTGGGACAAAGAATGATATGCAGGCTTTCTTTCTACTCCCTGGGAGTTATGCTCAACACTAGAGGGATCGGTGTGGAGGAACATTTTAAGACTACTAATCTTACCTCAACTGCGATTATTAGATTTGAACTGGGCCTGATTTCCCTCCAGGCTCGTACGGTATGGAAAATCTTGACTGCTTTTTGGAAGTGTGTGCTACCTAATCCATTCAGACCATTTCAGGTGCTAAATGGAATCTTACATAAGGGGAAACATTCTTTACTGACTCAATGGAAAGAAAGTTGCAACCGCTACCTGAAATTCCTATCTCTGACTCAAGAAGACTTTATTGATAACCCGAACAAGATAAAATAAAACATTTGGCAAATGTATTGGATTAAGACCCAAACTGACAAGAACGACTACAAGCTGCCCACGGCGCTGAAATTGGAAAACAAAAAATTTGGCAGTCTACCGAAATATCTGATCAAATATCCCAACTGGGGATTTCGCTCGCAATTTTTGCATTTTAGACTGATCATTATCCGACTAAACAGATCTTATCTGTCTACAAGCAAGAAACGGACATGGTATGACGATTCTGTGCTGAAAGAGGGAAGGATGGAACACTAAAGCACATCACCCTGTTCTGTACTGGTATAACTGATTTAAGAACACGTCATTTGGGCAAACTGATAGCCAATTTCTATTCAGAAGAAGTTGAGGACTTGTGGCACTTCATTCTTGGTGGAGGAAATACTTCAGCAATAGTCTGTTTGATAACATTTTTGACAGGAGTTTTTGAAACTCATAAGCACTATACGACAAGTTTCCCATTTAAAGGATGGTTTTCTTGTTAAATACGTTTGTAACGATGAATGATGAAGCCAAAACTTGGATTATGGATTTTGTACTGACAAAAGGTTTATTCTAAACTGTATGTCTTGAATAATAATTTTTAAAAAAAGATATGCTTATGGATATTCTCCTCTGTGACGGGTGCAGTGAGCAAAAACGTAGTTCAAGACACTCCTGAGTGGGAGAAATTCCATAGAACATGGTATTTGACCCATGATCGATCTCAATAGATCCTTTGTAACATCCTATTTTCTATAAGGTAGTTTTAGGCTCTAGGGTTGGAACCTGCCAGTGCTGAGCTCCAGTTATATTGATCATGAGCAAGATCACAGGAGTAATTGTAGGGGTTTAGCCCAAGCCCCTGTTTGGTTGGATAAGAAAAATGGTGGTCTCCTGGTTATCTCGCTTGCAATGCAAGTACAACCACCACTAATAAAAACGAACCAATTCGTATGGAACAAAGTGTCACAGTAATTACTTCACTAACTTCCAAGCGAGATAACCAGGAGACCACCATTTTTCTTATCCTATTTTCTATGCCTACTTTAGAGACATTTCTGACATGCTCTGTGTCATTTCTTCAAACTGAACTTTGATCCTTGGATTTCTCTGCATTGTCTTCAAATTTGAAGAGTAAAGAAAGACACCAAAATTGGAGTTGGGTGCGTCCGTAGGGCATATGGGGAAAGTCCCAGCAGGATATGGTGGGTACGACAAATCAGTAGTACTGGGAAGAAAAAGGCACATGAACATGCAGCAGAGCAGACCCATTACTCAGACGCCTGACTTTAACGAGCACTGGTGTGTGAGGAATACCTCTAATTCTGAGATGGGCTGCTCCACAAACTAACCCACTCTTTTCTATCCTAACAGGTATAAAGATAAGAGATAAAATGGAGGTTACATACACAGTTTGGCTGCCACAATTTTAGAAGTCGTGGTACAAGCATGGGGGAAATTATATGTTGTCAATAAGCGAATTGGAGAGTGTGTTAAATCCACGAACAGCAATTTGCTTTTAAAAAAAAAGATTCTTTCATTCTTTTTTTCCTACAGTTCGTCTTTGCGAAAAAAACATTTTAAATCAGTTTATTTTGAAAAAAAGCTTAGTTTTCTAAGAGGCAAAGATGGGGTGTGATTCGCAAATCTGCAATAAGTGAACAGAGGATAGCATAGGGGCAACGCCCTGGTTTTGGAAGCAAGACTCCACAGACCAAAAAAATCCCGGATCCATGCTTAGAAACCAAACTCAGGTACGGCATTAGGCGTGTTATAATAGTTCTTTTTTTGTTTTAAATAAGCTGAATTTAGGGCCAACAACCATTCAAATGACTTTTAAGCCAAATTAATTCACCCAGCTCGAGTTATGAGCACACATTATTTAATTGCCCGAAATAGTGATGTGTTTTTCGTGGCACTATAAACTGTATCACTTCATGCGATAAACAAGGTTCACAAATCATGCCCCAAACAATGCCTTAAAGCAGGTGACTCCCGGATAGACTCTTCCAAAGTGTGGCTGAATGTACTGAAAGCAACACAAACCAGAGAGTGTACAGAGATTTCAGGTATAACATGTACAGACTAGTGGAGGTCCCGGGCCAGAACAAGATTTCGCTGTGCTAGAACAGAATGTATTTTGCCCACAGCACCATTCCGTGGAAGCAGAGACCTAAACCTTCCATGTCGTGTGAGGGGACACTGCCGGGCTCCCCCTGTCGCCCATGCGTAGCGCAAGCGCTTACTCCTGTGCACGTGTCCTTAGTCTCGGAGAGTGCTTCAAAATATTGGCGGTAAGAGAGAGGAACTGAGTGATTTATTTGCAGCCCAGTGAAGCATTTGCCAAATGAGATGTACTCTGATCAATCAAGGCAGCCCAAGCCTCACATTTGTAAACAGGCATTCACCAAACGAGAATGTATTCATTGTTCACAAATGTTACTGCTGGGTGAATGGTATGACAAATAAAATAAGCTGACACCCCAGTTTAAATTACTTGCTCAGAAGGGTGTCATGCTTTAATCACTATCACAATCTTATTTCAAATATAACATGCTGTGGTGATTCTTGTGTTCCCAAAATGTTATTTGATTTCATTCAAATCACTAGGAAACTACATTGGTGCTATTTGTCTCGCCCACCTTTCACATATATTATATATTTATAGAATGTGGGTGGTTTACTCACCAATTAAATAGTTGACATACTGTTTGAGAGAGTCTCCGGGAAATGAATGTACAATATGTAGACTGGAAGCAACACTATCATCAGAGAACATGCCAAGTGGCCCTCATTGCTCTAAACGTGACTCAGCCTCCGACAGGAGCCTCCCAGATGCACTTGATTCAGTTGCTCGAGGAGACAGGGCACTTCTCACCAATAGTTGGGGCCCCGCACACATCACTCTGACCAGTTCCCTTCCCATGCACGAAGTGGGAGTTCCTTGGGTACAGTATATGCATTTCCAGCACTGGTAGAGATAGTCACTTGATTGAGTTGCTCGAGGAGACAGGGCACTGCTCACCAATGGTTGGGGTTTGGCCCTCAGCCCTGCACACATCAGTTCCCTTCCCATGCACGAAGGGTACATTCTATGCATTTCCAGCACTGGTAGAGACAGTCCTGGTTTTTAGGATCACAGTACATTGCAATCTGGCACATGCAGTGTTGCATTTGTAATTTGAAAAAACTATAAACAATGTACAGGGATGCAACAACCGAAAAAATACAAGATTCAGACCCTCACAATAAGAGAGGGAGAGGTGGCCTGGGGCAGTTATTGGGGGATTCTGTCCATGTTCTGCTGGGCGTGAATATTGTGGCACAGGAGTTAAAATATATACTACTGACGAAACGTGCCAGCCTATTATACAAGTCTATTAAAAAAAGACGAGCATACTCGTCCTTGGTACTTAAGGGATTAAGGAGGCTTCTCATTGGGGACTAGGTACACACTATATGTAGAGCTTCAGAGACGAATCAGAAATGTGTGTGAAACCTGCATATAATTCTGGCAGTGCCCACATACTCGCCAACTCTCTGGAGTGCCACTAAAGTTATAGTAATAACTTATTAACAACACTGTTAAAAGCGTCAAAACAGCAGTAGCGAGCATTACCTCGAAATATCAGTATCATTATTTTGATCATAAAAGAAAGAGGAGTGCGAGAAAGTACAGCAGAAGAAGGCATGTTAGAGAGATCCGGGGGGAAGGTGGTTCGGGGGGGGGGCAATGGAGGAGGGCAACCGGATCCCGATATAAAATAAATGATTGGGCTGGGCCCCCACCAAAAGCCTTGTGCCAGGTACTGCCAAAAGCTGTTCTAGCCCCATCTCATGTATTGGGAGACGGTAAAAGGCGACTCTAAAACGCCATGGTGAGCCGTGGCATGCTGGTACCCCACTGCGTCCACATGCACTGTACAGTGAGGGAGGGGACACCATGGGCACCTGTGCCTTATTTGCTGGTGGCCCTCTCTCCACCCTCATTCATAGTGGCCAGGCGACTCTTGACTGCAAGCTAAGTGCCAGGAAATAAGGCTGCCGCCACCCGGCGCCATTAGTCACCTGCTTATCGATGGCTCTCTCTCAGCGTTCATAAGCAGCATGATTCAGGAGGCAACCTTTGCCTACCATCAGCCCCGCAGTCCCCGCCAGCAGCACATTTGCATTCATGATTGTATTGCACTGCATAGACGCAGAGTTTGGGGAAGCTATTGTGCTGATGAGGATGGCTTCACTTTACTGCTCCACAGCAGTGCTTTAAATGGGCCGATGCTACCCGGCCCTCAGTACCTGCACTCCGCATTTCTGAGCATTTGAGTACCTGCACTTCTCAACGCCTGAAAGAGAGTACCGGTACTCAACTATGTTGCAAGGGGAAAATGAAAGCTTTTCATTTCACTTCATCGCAACTGAAAGGACTACGCTTCGGCAGCCTTTCCTGGGGAAAGCAGTGCCCTCTGCCTCCTCCTCTCTCCACCACCCGCAGTGCCCATAATGTCTCCTTCTGGGCCCACCCTGCAGAACAAAAGGAGAGACAAACGTGCAGGTACTGTGCTCTCAGCACACCAGGCGCTGAACGCTGATGCGCTAAGTGGGCTTCCCCTTTTAATAGTGGTGTCCCTTGATGGAGCAGGGATTGATTTGGAAAGCCTGGTACATTATTTCTTTAATTTGTTTCTTTGTTATTAGCAGTGCCTATTCCAATATGTAAATGGAGTTGTGAGGGAATGATTTAGACTGAAAACCCGCACACAGCTCCAGTTACCTACCGAATTTCTTTTTAGGCAACGAAAGCGAGCAATAATAAACCCCCCCCTTTTAAAGCTTAGTTCACAGCTGTGATATCTGCTAGTTTGATTCGCAAACAAGAAAGTCTCATTTTATATGGATATTCAAACTTTCTTAAAACAATGCATAGGACCCCAGATACACTGCTTTACCAAAGTGTGTGATCCTTAGCACATAACTTTATTTCACTGGGCATTGCCTGCAAACAACAGGGTGTGCCCAGGGTACTGCTCTGAAACGGCTGGTGCCAAAATTGCTGCACCGGAATGCCCGGCTTCATATCTTGGCGTACCTGCACTTGTTTTTTCCATTTAAAGCACTGCTCCATAGCGTTTTCTTTTAATGCGTACTGACATCTGTGGGATTCAGCCGGTCAAGTGGCACAGCGAGTAGAGCGCTCGCTTTGACACCCGTGCAGAGCCTGTTAACGCAGGTTCGAATCCCGGCGGGGCCAAACTCAGCCTTTCATCCTTCCGAGGTCGATAAATGAGCACCACACACCGTGGGTAATAATAAGCAGCGCTCAGATACCTGAGGGTTTGTAGCGCTATATAAATGCCTAATTATTATTATTATTATTATTATTTTATGTGTCAGAGAAGGTTTTCTATTTGGCCAGTTCAGCTCAGAAGCACTCCTTGCTTTGCGACTTATGCAACAGGGCACAGGGAAATGGTTCGCTGTAACACTTCAGCATGTGGTACCATTCAGTAAAGCAAGCTGGCAAGTATGCTTAGCTTACTTCATCTGACGTAATTTCCCGTGGCCCCACTTCTTCTGATGTCATTGCACATTACATATGCCAATTAGTCCTCTCTCCCGCTATTTTCAGTGCTTGTGTACATAGGTGCCAACTTTTGATATTCGCTACAGGGGCACAAATACACACACTGAGCTAAGCGTGGGAGCATTACCCAGCCCAGGTTAAAACAACCCATTTTAGAGCACATTTTGCAGAAAGAATTGGAAAAAAGTCATGGCATTTACAGAGATGTCTAAACAACATTTTAGAAAGTCACCTAACCTGCTGAGCTGTCTTTCCTCAGCATTCTGCTTTTGGGTCTCCACCTTCCCCTACTTCTTCTGCACCTGCCAAACAGATGTGGCCCGTCCACTCCTCATTCCCCCTCAACCCGACAATTACGGCTCTAGTGGTCCATTGATGACGAGGCCTTCTCGCTTTGAAGCGAGCAGCACTTGCTAATTTTGCAAGATGCATGCTAAGGATTGGGGTTGGAAGCCCGTGATTTAAATGTTAGAGGGATAACAGACCAAAAATTATTTTTCCCAAAAAGCTTTTGGTCTTCTATACCCTGAAAATGTCATACTTTTCCCACCGCCCACCGCCCCCACTGACCCCCAACCCCCTATTTACCTTCCGGCAGCACACCTCGCTGTGTGCCACCGACTCGTTGTGTCCCTGCAACGCCTGTTCCCTTTCACTACCGTGATCGGGAACCAACGCTGCAGGGTCCTTTACTTATTTTCTTTCTACTTTTTACAGGATCGGCTGCGGGTGACACCCCACAACCCCCACTCACAGTATAGTAAACAAGGTTGCGGTGGACAACCCCACTTCCCCCTCAGGCCTTGCCACTGAATGGGGGATTTGGTCGAACTTTTCGGCCGTTCAGAATTTTGGAACGCCAGAAATTCTGCCAAATCTCCCATTCGGGATTTTAAATACGGGGCCTCATTCTGAGTTGGGCGCAAAGGGATTACCGGCACCGGTAAGGACAGCGGTGCCGGTAATCCCTTTGCGCTCTATTCCGAGGTCCCTTAGCGGGTCCATCCTTTAATGCCTGGTTTTACCAGGCATTGTGGACGGGACCCGTTAAGGGACCTCGGAGCTAATAACGGTACTGCAATTTGCGGCACCGTTTTAGCTACTTCCCCATTCCCATTGAGCCCTATTGGGGCTCAATTGGGAATGCGGAATGGATTATTCAATGGGGACTTACCGGTCCCACAAAGGTCCGACTCGACCGGTAAGTCCCCATTGAACCAGGGCGGAGTCTGTACCGGTATGGGAGGTAGTCATGGCGCAAATAGCGCCATGACTACCTCCATACTCGGAATGAGGCCAACGGTCCTTTTGTGTGATTCCGCATGCTAATACTTCACTGAGTCTCAGCCAGTGGCGCCTCTAGAGATCAGTTTTACGGGGGGGGGGGCAAACTAGGGGGCACAAATAGAAAAAGGGGGGCAGGGTGGTCGGTGGCGGACTGGCCTACAAGGAAGTCTGGAGTTTTCCTGGTGCGGCTCTGCCCCATGGGCCTCTTTTTATCTGAGAGATGTCACATTTTTGGGGATTTCTGCATGTAAAACACACAATTAAGATGCTATTTTCACTTGCAAGATGTAAAAGTGGGCCACTGTGAGAAAAAAAAATCCAGGGCCTCTTTTGGTTCCCAGTCCACTCCTGGGGGTGGTGGCACATCAAATAAGGGTAAAACGAAACGCAACTGTGACCACGGCTATTTATGTGACAACCACAACATGCAACTATTCAAATGGTATTTTGGAGTTTTCTGTTTATTCTAAAAACATCAGTTTTTCTATAAAAAACAAATCTATACACATTTGGTGGCCTTCATAAGGGCCTTCATACTATATTCTAAACAGTCAGTAAACATATCAATTTTAGACACAAAAGAATCGATTGTCTGCAGTTGAGATCCATAAAACACATAGATCTCTCCTATCACTGTAACTATTATAAACCCTGTCAACATCCAAGGCCATTTCTCAGTTTCTTTTTTTCTTTATATTGGACCTGCCCTATCTTTGCAGTGTTAGTGTTTGCTGTATCTATAGTCGACACAGTGTGTTTCGGCCATCTCTTCAACCAACTGTGGTTGCACAATTATGCAGCCTTCATCAGGACGGGTTCAATTTGTTTGGATACACACAAAATGTGTTTTGTGTCTTGTTAGTAGTAGCCCCACATCATATCAGGGTATCATTGGCCCCCATGTGTGGAAGTAGTCCAATATTGTAGTGGACTGCCCGGAGAACCGTGCTTCACTTGGAAGGACTGATCTCGCTCTGTGTAATGAATGTGGGAAGGCAGGAAGAAATCATGTGGGTTTTGTGTAACTACCCCTCATAGGTGACGGTTGCATCTATCGGCTCCCCTCTCTGGGCATTCTGCACTCCATGCAGTAGCACCGCAGTGATTACACAAGACCCACAGGATGTTTTCCTGCCTTCCCGCTCACTCTTCTCTTCCTTGTCTTGCATGATCTTACAGATCTCTTCTTTTCTCTTATCCTCCTCTGGACTATGATCGCTGCTATAAGCGGGCAGTTTGTATATTAGATTACTACTACCCCGTCGCCGCTTTCAACTCCTTCAAAGAATACAACCCTGTTTCTTCCATGATAACACCTTTTACTTCAAGTGAGGTAAGGGGAGCTGAGGGCTCAACACCTTCCTCCTTCCGCTGACTAGGCATCCACTCGTCAGGCGGCGTATCCTCTCTCTGTTCCTGGTACATTTTCCAGAGCTCTAGAATATCTAACCTTTCCTCTAATTTCTTCCCTGTGTACGCAGCGTGCAAGTATGTAGTCATATGTTGCAATACCGCTTTTGACAGCGATCCTCTTGTGGCCATGGCATGAACATCTTGTCCGGTGTACCCATCACCCATTCCGCACTATACTGCTTGAGTTCGGACATGTGCTTTGGCAGTGTCTTGCATAGGTGCATAAAAGGAGTGTCTCCCATGATGACAAGTCTCAATTGACTGTCAATACTTACCAGACTTTATATAATAACCTTTAAATCACCACTTTTTTCAATGCTTTAAAACAACAAATATGAGTGTGCACCAACAATCGCAGCTCAAGCCTCTAATTTCTCAATTAGCTATCTCTACCTCTAGATTGGTACCAACCTCTTCACTACGTAGTTACTATAGCTCCTCAACTATTTTGAATAACTTCACAACTTCTATCATTCTCCGATATCTCCACTCAAACAACACAAAGACTAGTCGACATTGCACATTTTAATAAACACTGTGATCACACTTTTTCCCCCCTCACCTTTTCTTAATACCCTGCACAGGGTTTGAGACGTCATCTTACACGGACCTGTCAGTGCGTTATATTTTTCTGCTCTACCCCGGTTGGGATTTGAGAGGTCTCCTTTTGAAACTCTGTTGAGTTTAGGACTCTAGGCGCTATCTCTTCTTCACACAATATTTCCCGTTACTCAAAAATTATCACAATCCCATCCCCTTAATTTGCCATTACCATTAGTCTACTCACCATTTGTTTGTTAATCGATTTGCGGCTTTTGGTATTGACTCCTCCTCCAATCGACCACTTTGCCTCTGTCCGCAGAGCGCCCGTGGACACCGGGCAGGGATTTCGTCAAAGGGGGACCTGCCCACCATCTCGGTTCTTATTGCAAGATTATTTCGATTCGGTCGCTTTCCACAGGAAACCCTGCGATCTTCCGGATAGATGGCGGAGGATACTCAATTGTCCGAAAGACTGGGGCAGAACTAGTTTGGATGTTTTTGAACCATTTGCAGTGCTACCACATCAGCTTAGAGCCCTTTGGATAGCACACATGCAGTGGATGAGATGCAGAATAACTCTGACACCAAATAATCAAACCAACTCAGGATGATGGCAAAGCTTTCTGTTTTATTATCAATTGTCTAAAACCGGGAGTTCCAACGGACATCAACAGATGTTCGCTCCAGCCTCTCACAAAAAATCACATCTTTATACTAAAAATTCATCATATGTGATGTCATACTATGTGGTAAATAAGAAAAACCTACGAAGGGTTGTGATAGGATCAAGGGGAACATCTAAGTATACTTTCTATAAGGAGTAAGGTTGTGATTGGATGTCTGCTGTCAGGTGGACAACTTGTGCCTACCTCTACTGCAAGTCATCTTCAACACTATTAAGTACACAATATACTATTGGTTCTTAAATTATAAGGCCTTTCATTATATGGCCTCTATAATTGGTTGGCACACTCATGCCGTGTCTGCAACAGCAAGTAAACTCATACCCAGGTGACAGGAGGGGGACATGACTTTACCTCCCGACCCAATTAGTCCAACGTCTCTCATCACCCATGCCTTCTGCTATGAAGATTGTCTTTGAATTTGGCCTTGCAGTGTATTCTTGTCCCTGGGAATATAAGGGAGTGCAAACACACACTATTGAAATCCTGGAACGTCACGCCCAACACTATTTCCATCCTTGGCTCACGTGACAAGATACCACAATTCAGACCATTTTGTAGCACTTAGATGTGTTAATTGAATACAACTTGGCATGCTAGATGTTCTTTCTTTGTGCCTTAACAAGGGATGATTCAGTTTCTCACGTTTGCCACCTTCGAGACTAGATAGTCTTGGCTGCCTTTAGCCTTGAGACCAGGCCTGGGATCTTCGCCATTCAAATCCACAATCTCAGTTTATTCTTTGCTGTGACACAGCTCTCGGCCTTTCCTCTCCATAGGTCTGTGCTTACTAATTCATGACACCGATGTCCAGTTTCTATACAATGGCGGCTGTGCATGTAGACTATTCACTACATAAAGCCAGCTTCTAAGATCCCTTAGTCTACTTGCATTGCTGCATCTGTACAGTTATTGAACGGCTTACATGTTCTGCTGTGCATCACACAAGTGCAATCTTCTTTTTGCATATGAAAGTTTACTTGATTCCTAACTTTGTCATCAGTTTCTATAGGGTCCATGCATCTTCTTCAACCAGTCTTCATAGTGTTCCTCCCTCAGATCATTATCTCTTCGGGAAAACATTTGATAGGGCTTTCTAAGAGGGTATCTTCTTTCGAATATTCTTCGTGGTATGGTCACAACTGCTGGTGTCAGGCATGGCACGATCTCAGGCTCCCAACATACCGGAAGTCGGGGGGAGGACTTCCTGCAGAGGCATTCAGCTTCTCATCTACAACTTCATTGGGTGCCTGTGTGAATGAAAGAGTGTATGTTGTGTGGGCACACTTGTGAATGAGAAAGTGTTACGTTATTGGAGTGAGGGTGAAAAAGTTAGGAATGCTGTGAATGCGTATGGGTGCAGGAGTGAATGTGCATGAATGCTCAATGAATGTGTGTGGTTGGTGAGGGCTGGTGAGTGGGCCTCTGATTTGTGGGTGCAGGCAAAAGGGGTGCATATTTTAGTGGACATCAATGTTAAAGCAAACATGATAAGTGTTTTGTGGCTAGAATGGCCTATATTGGTGAAGCTAGTATGAATATATTTGCTAACTGTGGCATGGCATTTTATTACTGGCAATGCCAACATGAGTATGTTTTTATATATTCATTCTGGCATGCATTAGTGCAGCCTGCATGTACATGTATGGGCACAGCCAGCATCAAACGTTTTTTGATACTGGTTGTGAGAAACCTGAGGGTATTCTCCCAAGTAGATCCGGAGAATCACTAATTCAGGTGGCCTTGGAAGAACTGGCCCTCTCAGATCCTAACCCTAGGGGCAAATGAGTGAGGGAGGATCACCTGGGTAGGGGAACCCTGGGTTATCCTCAGTTGAATGTCCTGAGGGGACGTGGTATGATACGGAGTAGGAAGGTGAGGAGGACGAAGTCCCTGAAGCTTTTGTAGGCTGTTCCAGATATACCCCCCTTCCTCCCAATGAATCTCTCTATTCAAAGCAAACAAACCCTCAAACCTATGGTAAGCCCTTTAGGAACCCAAACCCCAGTGCCGTGGGAAACTACATCTCCTAGGATCCCTGTTTTCCTGTCTTGTACCTGGATACTCCCAAATATTCTTGTCCCCGGCCCTTTGATTATTCTTTTGCGAACTCCCAGTCTACTTGGACAAAACACTACCGTTCCCACAATCCCCCCTGTTCATTTCACAATTATAGTCCTGATCATTCCTGTTTGTTTCACAAACCCTACCAAACTCCCTCTTCTGAGTCTACTAAACCTCTGATACCAGGGCTATAATTCCTTGTACCACCTTTTCTCCATCCTACCACGTAGGATTCTCAATTACCCCTTTTTCACACACCACGAGAGACGACGGATAAACACCAGAGCTGTTTACCTGGCATGTCCCAAACCAAGGGTCAGGCAAAGGTAGGCAAAGGTAGGCAATTGACCAGAATCACACACACCTGACAGCCCTTTCCCTTCCCCACAGGGATAAAAGGTGGCACACGAGAGCTCACGACAAGCAAGGCAGACCGCACGATGAGAATGCTATCCAAGCACGGCAGTTGAAGAGGAGGAGAAAGGTGGCGAGAACTGAAGGGGCGACAACGAGAGAAGCGACCTTGCCCTTTCAGAGACAGACCCAAGAAACATCAGTGGAAGGAATCGTAAGACCACGAACAATAGCCGGCTTGTGTTTCAGCAGATGCAAACGGTACACGGAGCCCTCCTCCGCTAATAACCAAGCCAGGGAGAGACACTTGCTACCTTGGTACCGTCCTTGACTTCAGAGACAAGAAAAGCCAAGCGGTTCATCATAGCCAGTGAGTCGAGGGGAGAACCGATAAGAAACCGAACTGTGATGAAGGAAAATGGTTACATGGAAAAATAAGGGAAGTTGAAAGGACTGCCAACCTTAAGGGAACACCAGCTGCAGAGGGACCCAGCACCAAGTGGGTGCTCATTCAAAATGCTCTGGTTCATCCAGCGTTTGTTGAAACTACCGATACCAGAAGGCCCTAGGAGAGCTACAAACACAAGGTCAAAGTGGTCAGACAGGGGTCTAGCAAAATCCCATGTACAATCAAAAGTCTTTGACTGACAAACCACTGAAAACCCAAGGGAAGTGAATCCTGCATCATAAGAAAGTAGATGGAAATGTAAAGTTGGCAAGAGTGAACGCGACAGAGAGACGTCCGATAGAAAGGGGCGAAGTCTAAAGTCCCAATGAATAGTGGTTTGAAAGGTGAACCTGATAGAGGATGTCCACAGTGAACTGTTTAAAAAGGCATTAAGATTTGTGAATGCCATTAGTGAAATTGATTTGGAAAGTCGTAGTGAACCCGACAAAGGGAGGCAAATATCCGAGAAGGGTCTGAGCCCGGAAGAGGGGGATCCAGGGGTGAAAAGTCGTCACCCAACAAAAAAGGCCATAGTGAACCCGACAGAGGGCGGCAAAGACTCAAGAATTTAAATAAATAAGGGGCCCCAGGCAACTTTAAGAGGCTTTCATAAAATCAAAAACAGAACATGCTGAAAAGAGGGCGAGAGAAAGTCTAGACGACAGATGGAGCAGAGGAAATATCGAGATAGAAGAGAGACAAAAAAGAGAAAAGAAGGGAGTAAGTGTGCTAGAGAGACAGTGAAAGAGAACCACGGTAGTGCAAGGAGAAAAGAGAGAGAAAGAGGGCGAATGAGGTACGGGACAGTACAGAAACGGAGAGCTACAAAGAATAGAGACAAACGAGAGAAGGGGTGCGTTATAAAAGTATCAGTGAGGAAGGCCGGGGGATTCATCCAGGGAAAAGCAATGCGTCAGACAAAGAAAGGCTTCACCCAAAGGCAAACAGTACGGTTGAACCAATTTACAAATCATAGCCAAGATACGCCAGAGATGGCTGACATTTTTTAAAATGGGTCAACATGACACTTTCCACTCAATTCACAGTGCTCAACCGATTATAAAGCCCCCTCCGCCCATGCCTCAGATGGATGCTTAGAGAAATGAAGAACATTTGGCTAAATGAGAACCCAATGATTGTTAATGAAGAGGGTGTGCTCATGCATTGCAGTCAGGCTGTGATACCACAGGCATGGAGTCCAGTTTTACTTCAATATCCCATAGAGAAGTGCAGCCTTGTTGTGATACCTCATGCAGGAATCCGGTCTTGCTTCAATATCCCATACAGGAAGTTCAGGTCTGCTTCGAAACCCTGTACAGGAGGTCCAGCCCTACACTGATATCATTATGGCAAGTCCTGCCTCCAGGCCTCTATGAAATCATTCTTATAAAGGCTGAGGATTTCCGCAAGTCACAAAACGTGTTTATATTGAACACAGAGAATTTACAATAACAAATGTAAAATGCAGGACGTGAAGGCAAATCCGTTACATACATTTTTATACATTGGGCCTTTGTGGCTCTGTCGAACATTTATTTTTTAAATATCAGCGATGGCTCGTTCTTTAAGGTTTGGGGCTGTAATGTAATATTTACTGAGTGGCTTGGGACTTGTGGGCTTGCTGCAAGGATGACCTCTGTCCGTAAAAATCGGAAAGCCAAATCCCTGAAGCATTAAACAGCACACCCAACAGTGAGTACCATTTATGCAATGAATTGGGAACAAAGAGCATGACAGGCTGTCTCCCTATACAAGAGTATGGGTTGCACCCAAGAGAAGACCTGAGCAGGGGGCAAAGTCTGTCGCGTATCGCCAGCTGCGTGAATCATGAGGAATTGAAAAGATTCGGTATTCATAGTCAAAGCGCTCCGTTGCTACTCGAAGCTAGGTACGTGCTCAATAAATAAAATAATAATACTAGTCCTTCAAAAAGAAACATTGTACAGAGGAAACAGTAACAGGGACAATCCTGCCATCAGGCGCCTTACAATAATATGATAGAGTAATATGATCAGTGCTGCAAATGGGAAAAATGTACTGTGGGATTCCACTGCTTGTGGGATTGAGGGAGTGGCCACAGTGACGGCACAGGCTAGGGGCAGACCCATGCCAAGGAAGTGGTAGGCTAAGCAAAGTAATTTGCTAACATTCCCATAAAACATCTCCCATCCCCTGGATTAGACCTGCCGCTCCCGTCTTGTCTTTGATGGATTTGTCCTTGTGTTTCGAGCCCGCCTTTGGGCTTTCGGCGCATTATAAATAAATAAATGAAACATTATAATCGAACAAATGGCATTAATCTGATCCTTTTTAGGCAAAGCTTAAAACGAACATTTCACAGTATAATTAGTATACACGGTTACCATTCTGTTTGCAGCTTTTCTAGGGAAAACAATCTTGAGGATGTATTTAGTTTACAGATGAGCATGGGGAATTTAGGGGAAGAAAGCGCCCTGATGGCCAGGGTGCAGGTCAGTCCAGTAAGATGGACCACAGATTGATGATGCAGAAAAGATGTGTATATCCGAAAGTGTTTGGGATCAATGGAAATGTGTTACCTGGCAGATTTGCAGAATATGAAATTAGAATAACTATGTAATATTTGGAAGCATGAGGGGCTGGAGATGTGCTCAGCAAATCCTTCAAGTTTTGATGGCTTATTTGCCCGGGTTTACCTTTAACTTATATCACAGGTCAAGCTCTAGAATATTAACTATTACTCTCAAGCATGAGCGCAGAATGTAGCCCACTCAAGAATAGTGAAGGTTTAAGAATAGAAAAAGTGTCGGGACGGGTTAGCATGGTTCCACCTCTCTGAGTCAGAATTGATAGCCTGGAAGCTTGAAAGTGAGAAGCTATTGCTGGGTGTCTGTTCTGTGTTCTTGTTATGCTAGAACTTGGTTTTAATTCCCCAAAATACAAAGGGGCGTTAACTGTAGAAAGGATGTTGGAAAGTGCAAACTGCTGACGGCCTGGTGAATCCATTCATCTAAACTGGGCCGACAGTAAATAACTGCATGTGAATGAAAAATGAGAAAAACTCCCTTAAAACCAAAATTCCATTTTTATTTTCTGCATTAGTCCATAGAAATGGTGTAAATAACAACAAATGAAGAAGGCCTGAGGCAGATAAAGTGGAGTAGGCAACAGCAAAGGTAACGTTTAAGACCATGAAACATGCCTGTAGAGTTTAGCAAGAGCAATGGGCAGATGATTAAAGTGTGTTAATATTAATCTTTCACCAAGGGCCTCATTACGACTCAGGCGGTAAGGGGTTTACGGCGGCGTAAACAGCGCCCACCCTTACCGTCTGATTCCGAGGTCCCTTAGCGCCATGGAGGTTTTAACACCTGCTTTTAGCAGGTGTTAAAATCCATGGCGCTAAGGGACCTTGATGTTAATTACGCCACCGTAATTTACGGTGGCGTAATTAACGCCTTCCCCACTCCCATTATGCCCTATGGGGCAAAAATGGGAATGGGAAAGGGTAAATGGGGATTGAGGACTTACCGCCCCGCCAACCTCGGAATGGGGCGGTAAGTCCGCCAACCACCATGGCGTAAACTTAGTTTACGCCATGGTGGTAAAGGTACAACCCAGGCGGTAACTTACCGCCTGGGTCGTAATGAGGCCCCAAGTTTCTTTTCTGTATTTTGCGGTTCTGGAGACTCCATGCACCAAGCCTAGCACCGCAGGCGAAGAGAAACTGGGATGTGAAATGAATGAACAGTAAACGATAAATACACACATTACAAATATACTTTTGACTATGTGTAAATCACACTATGGCAATCACCCCCGCTTGGGGGAGGAGGGACATGGCCGTAATAGCCCACCAGCCCAAGCCTAGGCAGGCCCTCTTGGCGAGGACTGTGGGCCGTTACAGGCCATATGTGCCACCCGACAAGGGGGTGAAAGCCATTAGCAGCCCGGGTTCATCTGTGGTGCAAATGGTTTATTACTTTTTTCGGGAGATGGGCTGCACGTATTTTTTCAAAACCAAAACCCTGAAAAAAAAAGATGGCCATCGCCAAAGGAAAAAGTGCCAAGTCCCTTTTCCATTTCTATGGCAGCAGCTGCAGGTGGATGCAATGCCGGTACCAGAGCACAAAGGGCCTTTGGTGGCTGCAAAGAGTGGGCTGTATACAGTGTATTCTCGCCCGCACTTCCAGCCACCTGATTGGCTGAGCGCCCTTTCCCGGGGGCAAATGTAACAAATTAAACAATATACTGACGTTTGTGATCCTACTTGAGGTGAGGGAGACCAACCACAGTCCCCTCTACAGTCTACCAATCATGGAGTACCTGTTGTTGGGCCATAGTCTCTTTGGTGGCTGAAAGTCTTCCCATGGAGTGCCCATTATCACAAAGCATAGCTTGCCGGAAGCTCAACTGTGAAGAGCTAAGGGCTGTTGCGGCACAGAGGGGTTTAAGAAAGAGAATGCTGAAGGTTTGAAGGGAGGGGTGAGGGAAGGAAATGGTGAAGGGTTGAGTGAAAGGGGAGGTTAAGAGGAGTGAAGGCAAAGGAATGTGAAGGGGTAAAAGTACAAGCAAGAGGAGGGGTGAGGAGTGAAGCGATAAGTAAGAGTAGTAAATGTGTGAAGGGTGAAGAGACAGGCAAGATGAGGATAAAGGGGAGTTAAGAGCGTGAGCAGAAACTGGCAATTGAAGGGCTGAAAGCAGGCGAAAGGACAGGCTCACCTACTCCTCAATGGTTGAGAAGCCCTTTCCTCACACGAGTCATCATAAAGGCACTCACATGGAAGAAGAACATGTATGGGGGAGGATGGGAAGGAAGACAATATGCAGGAGGAGGGTGAGAGCAGAATAGAGAAAGGAATAGACTGACTAAAACAGACCAAACATCCAAAGCAAGGCATCGTACACAAAAGGAAGTCATGTTCTCAGCCAGTGTGGTACAGTGTATGTTTCTCCACAGTTACTACCTGTCGGTTTTGGATACCTTACACCACTGTCAAAGTATGTAAATATAGGATGCACGTAAACCTGAGTGTTGAATTAGAGTCACAGTAAAATTTGATATACAGCGATATCGATGTGTGACAATCTATAGATAGAATAGACAAGAAAGAAATTGTACATTTTTTTTAAGCAACAATTTTGTTTATTTGTGAATTTTTGTTTATTTTATAAGTGTTGCATTTATGCTTTATAATTTGAGTGTGCAGATTTGGGGTTGGGCTGCACGGATTTACTTTATACATTGTATAGGTCTAAGGAATTGGGGTTACTAACTAATTACTTAATAGGCCAACCTGACATTGTTACCTCCAATATGCTATATTGAAGTTTCGGGATAGAACTAGGGATGGGGGTAGATGGACAAGATCTGTGGAGATGCCACTTGGGCCGGAAGGAAATGGAGTACATTGTATAGTTAGACCAATTGTAGAATATATGTGATGAATTCAATGTCAATGTTTGTGTAAATGCATGAGTAGCATGAATGATTTTTCAGGTTTTGTTCTATGAATACAATAATGCACTTATCGTTACTTTGCTGGGATGTCGGAATTTTATTTGGCTACCGTAAGAATGCGTTTGATCCGGTGAGGAAATATGTAGATGGCAGGAGCCCTTTTTGTGATGTAGTTGAAAGCATGTGAATTACACATCACATTGACAGTGCCTAAAAAGGGGAAAGAAGTGTGTGCAATTGATAAGCACCAACAAAAGGTGTCGGACTCTGCTTTTGGATTATTTCGAATTCTACAATATTTTTTACATCACCAGCACAGACCTAACATTCTCTTTCTTCATTTTAGCTGCTCAGGTTTAGCTGTACTATCAACCAATCAGCAGCAAACTCACAGAAATAAACATTTCTTTAATGCTCACAGAAGAAACCGATCATTGGTTTTCAGCTGGGTGCAGCCCTTTCCACCAAGCAAGGACATTTTAAGACCAAAAATTGTGTGTCTTCTCAGAAAAAGAAGTTATTTTGTTTTTCAAAAATGCTTATTATTTAATTGTAATAACATTGTACACTGACTTTTTAAACTTTGCAATGTTCAATTCTAATTATCACTTTCAATATACATCATAATCACAATAAGAATGGTAACTTGTTAGTGAGCAAAGCACAGGAACACAATAACCTTATAAATGATTTTCTGATAGAAGTTATGTTGCATTTGAAATGCTTTGTTTAACAAACAAGCAATGTAATTTCAAGATGGACAGTCTGGTGAATTTATATTGTACTCTGTCGAAATACCCCCATGACAAAGTGGACAGAGACAAATACTCCAGCACCAATAAAGGTTTCTGGTTGCTTTGCAGAACACAGAACGTTTTGGGAACATAAGGACCATAGATCTTTTAATATGGCAAATATGTCTGTGAGTAAAGGCCCGATTCACTAAGTACTGAAACACACCCAAACAGTAAAGTGTCACCATGAAGCATATACACCAATTCGGACCGCCCCAGGATTCGGAGGTGAGCTTGCCTTTCCCTGCATCTGGCTCATGGCCTTTGCCGGAACACAAGAAATGGAACAAGATATTAATAGAACAGATATTTACAGTGTGTACAAATGGGCAGCAACATTTGAAATACATACAGCAGTGATATTGAACCGGGATTACCGACCCAGCCCTTTAAATCGAGGTAGCAATACTTTGCGATGGATGGGGATGCAGAAGATACTCAAACATCAATAAACAGACTAACTCAGGAAGTTGGCAAAGTTCAACTGTTTTAATGTCAATTATCTAAAACAGGGAGTACATCGGACATCAACAGACGTCTCACAGCATGATCTTGAACCATTTAATAAAAAACATTATTTATATAGTAAAAACTTGTCAATGCTGATGTCAACCTGCGTTGCAAACTACAAAAACCTATTTGAGAAAGTGATTGGGTCTAAAGAAACATTTAAGTATACGTTCCATACTTGTCTAAGAGAGTGATAGGGTCTCTAACGTCAGGTGGGCAACTAAGCCCACCCCTCAAACAGGTCACTATGAACGTCATCAAATACACAACATCCCATTGGTTACACAAACTATAGGGCTCTTTACTACGTGGCCCTCTATAATTGGTTGGCACCCTTACATTCGTCAGTACTTTTCCACCTATGCCAGCAGCACGCAGGCTGGTCTCCAGGTGCTGGTGGGTTGGACTTGACCATAGCTTCCCACCAATTAGCATATCATCTATCATCACCTCTGTGGTCTGCACGTCAATTAAAGCTTTGAACTTGGCCTTGGAAATGTTCCTTGGTCTGGAGAATACATGGGAGTAGAGGCATGCTCTGTCTCCTTGCGTAGGTGTGATTCGTCATTATTGTCCTTTTTCACCCATCCACGTGACTGAAGACCACGATTTCGAGCTCTGGTGTAATTAAAATACTATTATTTAATGAACCTCTGATGTCTTCCTTGTTTTCATGCACGTCTTGTGAACAGGAGTTTGTTCTTTCACACGGTTGTAGCTACTGTCTGATCATTCTAGCCCTAAGGCGTCTTGGCTTGTTGAGGCTGGTCCAGCCTAGCCCATCTTATATTCACTCCTGTAATTCAATTGCTTTTCAACTGCGACACACTGAAAAAGTCTTCCTTTTTCTGGTCCAGCTCTGCTAAAATGCGTAGTGAATCGTCCATAGTTCACCCGCTCCTATATATATACATTGGCGCTTACCGCAATCTATTTACGACATAACTAGCCTTAAGAATACTTTGTCTGCTTGCGTTTCTTTGCATCTGTACACGTTTAAAATAACTTGTATCTTCATTATTTCTGTAACATAAACATCTTTATCTCGACCCCAAAATGTTACTCATCTCTGATACATTCTCGATGCTTATATAATATCTATGTCTCTTGTCTCTCTATCTCTTCTGGGTGCATCAGCCTTGCTTCGTGTGATGTCACCAATCTGCTCTTTTGCTCATTTTTCACACTTCTGGTATTTCATTCAAATGGCTGTCATACTGTTGTGTAAGCAGGTATGTTTTTCTCAATGGGAACCTTGCTTTCAGGATTCTCCCTGGTATTGGTATTTTCACTGGTACTGCACGTATTTCGCCTTCTGGTTCCCAACATATAGGCAACATGGGAGCGATGCTTGAGGTGGGGGTACTTGGCTCCTTCTCTACACTATACTGTAGAGGACAGGGAAAGTGGTCACATGGGTGGGGCGATGTCACTGAAGGCCTCGGGTGCCCCTTCAATTAATAAGATGTTCTTTTTAAAGGCAAAGGTGAGCCCTGAAAAGAGGTAGCGGGTGAATGACTTTGAATGTTAGAGAGCCAAGAGTATGAAGGAACGAAAGCGGGAGGCAGGGTGGGCAGGGCATGAAGAGGTTGACGATAGCACAGGGGCAACGTGCTGGTCTTGGAAGCAAGACCACACAGAGGAACAATGGTATGAATCCCGGATCCGCTCTTAGAAACCAAACTCAGTTACGGCCGTAGGCGCGTTATAAAAAACAATTAATTAAATAATATAAAGGATGGCTTGTGATCCCAGCCCCCTCTTCCCTCACACATAAAACCCATGGCTAAGCAGGGAAGGCGATCAAACTGGTTGCTTGTCTAGGTGCACAAATTACCTTATGGACACAACCGCGTAACCTATTTACCCTGTACCACTACATACAGAAAAGGGCCAACTTGGAGAGCAATCCTTTCTGTCCTTAACTGAGCCGAAGCCTCCCTTAGAAAGGATTTCAATAACCAGACAATGAAATGATATTTAATGGCAAAATGCTCACGTCAATGAGATGGAGAGAGGGTGGAAGGCTGGGGAGCGGAAATGGCACAAGCATCCGCGGTGAACATGATTGACAAGTAACTGCACAGAAACTGGCATGGGAAAAGCTTTTCAGTGGGAGGTGGAGAAGTGGCAGCTGGTAACCATGGGCATCACTGTTAGCATCTCCTGGAGCAATTCCAACAAAATATCGCAAAAACACAACTTTGCATAACACCAGACTTCAAACTCCCCACAAATGAATCATCGAACAGCTGCTGAAGAAAATTACTCAAAAACAAGAAATGACTCCCTTTTAAAGGGGCTTTTATTTTATAAACGTGCAATATCCCGGCTTTTTAATCGTCTTTATCAACGCTAATATTATTTCTCGTTATATTCTTTTTCTGGCTTGTTTCTCTCAGTTTTGCTTTTCATATTAGAATGGTCTACATTCCTTACTGACTTGCATCTAAAAGGATGTTATCTAGGGTCATTATAAGTTTGCTGGTATCCCGCTGGTAATTCTGGTGGGATACTGACCTACCGTTTCTGCTGCCTGATATCCTGGTATTACTGGGATATTGCAGGCAGCGGAAAGGGCAGTAAATCCCCACTCCATGGAGGGGATTGCTGGGAATACTGGTGCCAGTAATACCGGCATGCATTTGCCGGTGGGGTTCTGATTAACCTCCAGCTCTTGGCTGGAGTTAAATCAGTGACCCCACCGGAATACGTGTGGTTTGGTGGGGTGAGAAAAGTGCTAGTAACGGAACTACCTGCACTTTTAGCAGTACTTTTCCTGTATGGCCAAAACCTATAATGATCCCCATAGTCTTTGTTCATGTCCATAGTACTTAGGATGTGACATAGGTCCTGGGCACACAAGTAAAGCACCCAGAGGGCCAGGGCTTTGAGGGTCTTAGTCTACACTGTGTTATTTTTGTTATTTGGGACGAGGACAGTGGGAAAGGGGAAGAGTGGGAAAAGTCTGACTCAACCCACTTCATTTGGGGAAATTAAAACGTATGGCTGAGTGGTAGTGATCTTTGGGATGAGTGTATAGTATTCAGTGTTTTGACCAGAAGAAATGTAATGACAAGAATGGACAAGAGCTTCCCTTATTGGCCAGCAGATCTTACATGGAGACCATTACTAGTGCAGTGGTGGTATTATGTTAAGTCATGCTGTCGATGCGTGATGGCCTAGAGATGTGCTAAAGAGTTTCTGGGAGTTGTGGGTGCTACTAGGCAGATAATCATATTGGATCCCCACTTGCTGATGGCCAGAGTGTGCATTGGTAAAGCCAATCCAAGTGTGCAGAAGGAGTGCTGTAGGACACAAAGGTAGAGTTTGACAAAAAAAATCTCCCCCACAATGAGCCATACCAGATAGGACTTGAGTGAAGAAGAGGGAACAAGTGTTGCCCTTGTATATTATGTGACTTGATATTTGTATAGCACCGACAGACACTGTTATGGCTTCGAAGTGCTGTAGGGAATGGCCCTTTGGTCTGAACAAACATGAAAATAAAAGAGCATTACATTGAATGTTTACAGTATTTACAATTTAGACGACTGTTCAGTTACTAGCAGATATAACTAGTTTAAAGACTTTACACTAGCCATTTAATGTAGAGAGCGCAGACGAAGAGAGGATTGCAATGTTACTGACGATGTGAAATCTAGACCAACATTTTCAAGGGACTCAGCCATATCTGTTGGTCGCATTGCTAAAAGGAGAATGTGCTGTTCTAAATTAGTTTATCAACCCCAAGGGCAACTGTCTACAGTTGAGGACTCTGCTATACTTTACACACTGAATAATGTATGGTCACGTGCAAATTGCATGCACATTTGTCAGGTATGTCAAGGATACATTCAATGCATATCCACTTGTCTAACATGGATACTGCAGTAAAACAGTTCCAGGTTAATGGAGTTTATATTGGATATAAATATAGTGTTGATCTGTAATATTGCTATATTGTCTCTCTGTTTTGTTTCTCTAATTCAATATTTGTTCTTCTTTTAGAATGTTCTACATTCCAGATTGGCTTTCATCAAAGAATAATGTCATACTCTTTATTCTCTATGCCCAGAGTACTTAGGATGTGGCATGACTCCTGGAGACACAAGTGGAGTTTAGCCTATTGTGCTAAGTCCATGGCCTGAGCTTTCGACCTTAGAGCTTTTTCAAAGTAGTTTGTATGGCTCGTAAAGAATTATGTCAACAGTCTACATGTTCTTCAGTTGCCCATTAATCCATGTAGATTAAATAGCATGGAAGATAAACGTGTGCACATACGTTGAATACATCGAGAGAAAAAAGAAGGGAAAGGGTAACGGGTAAAGGAGAGAAAGATTCAATAACAGTTAGAATATTCATTATGGAATTTAGTCGCTCATATTTAGAAGTGGTCCAAGTTTGGTGGTAGGGGTAATGCTAGCCGGTCACTACACCCTGTGTCTCAACATAGGGCTGGCTATATCGGTAAGATGTTATTTTGGTTTTTGTGAGAAACATGTGGTTGTGAAGGGTGCTTATGGTATAATGTGATTCTGAAGTGCTCAATAGAGGTGGGTGCTTATTGCGTAGACGTCCAGCATGTATAGCTGCATAAATCACCAATACATTTAATAAGGGCACATTCAACTGACAGCAGAATAATCTCCATGAAAGAACTCACTTATACATCTGGTTGCAGAGTTCCCTGTGGTATTTATACCTCAAGTATGCATTGGCAAAGCAATTGGCATGCACCTTAATTTGTCAGACATTGGGGGTGTGATACCCGAACGGACTAAATATTAGCAAGGGGTCATGTTGTTTCAAATCTTAATAAAATGCTCTTGGACATGAAACTTACAACTCCCAATGTACAACTAATGTAGGTGACAGAATTGGCTTAAGCAAGGTCATGTTATCTCATGCTCTACCAGATCCATGGGCTCAGCCTCTGTCAGTCAATCCAACTACATGAAGTTGCACTGCACACTATGGAGACCCAACAAGCTACTGGAAAGCCAAACCGTGGCCAACACTAGAACACTGGTGATGCGCAGTGCAATCTGGTAAACTTTAACACATGATCTTTTAGAGCATTACTAGGTGTGATCCTTCTGTGACGAGGTATGGAAAATCATAACATAGATACTGCTACTGCTACTTTCGGAAGACATCTATCTCGAACATAGTCTTTAAACCCCTAGCCCACAATAAAAGCCTACTTCAAACTAATTCTAAATCTGGCCCCTATGAGTGAATTATAAAACAACACAGAGTCCAATGGGCGCACAACATATTCACTATAGCACGGGTCTTCAACCTTAACGTTGGCATGAGCTACTTGTAGCTAATGTCCAATAGGTGGGAGCTACTGGCTACAACCACTTGGGTGGTGATGCCCGTGAGTATGAGAATTTGTACCAAGATTTCTTTGGGTGGTCTATTTGCTCTTTATATAAAAAAGAATAACATTTGTATTTAGCATGATATTAATAAATTCAAAAACATCGTTATTTAATTATTTTTTAATTAGTAGCTGTCTCCTAAAAAATGTCAAGCATATCAGAATGTAGGAAACCAATCAGGATATGCAATGTGAAGGCTGACACTGCACGCTATCCACCAGTGCTCAGTAAAGTGGTGTGTAGCTTGAAAAAGCAACAGGAGTTCGAAGTTGTCAAACAGGATAAAAGTTTTGATTTCAGTAAGTTCATGCCTTAAAAAGGCATCTGCATTTGCAGAGATAGGCAATCACATTAGCTGATAATGTAGATACACTCCTTGCCATAGTGTGTGCACCGAACTGCACAACTGAAATTGCAGACATAAATTAAGGAGAGTTTTTAAAATTGTGTACAACAGACTCAGCCACAGGAGGCACCCTTCACAATTGCCTTCACCGTCTGTAAAAGTACATTTGTTTGTCATGAAATAATTAGCAACTTTGAAGGATGCCTCTCCTTTGTATCAGCATTTGCATTGCAGAGTTTAGTTTACCTGCTTTAGGATCACAGACCGTTTCCTTTGGGAACACTATTTTCATAATTTTTGTGTATTATTGCAAAATACCTCTCAATGCTACTCTTTTTTCCAACAGTAATTTAAGCACTGCAGACTAAAGATGCACATTTTCTTTTTACGCTATAACAAAAAATGGTTTTCCCATTCTGGATGCAAAAGGTACACCTTTTGCCTTTTGGTTGGATGGTGTGTCTGCATCTATTTGCAGGATTCCAACTAGGTTAGTTTACTGGGTTCTTTTGGGGCTGCATGTTCAAATAGAATCTGTGGAGTATTGCAATCAACGTGTTATACAGTTTAAAAAAATGTCAGCATATACCACGTTCTTTCTGCTTTTAAAAAAAATAAAACCCACTGCCAGTTCAGCAAATTGCTCACATGCCAGGTCACAGAATGCGGCCAAGAAAAATTAAGTCAAAGCCTACTTGTTGACTACCCTTAAAAGATGTTATGCCAAAATAATTGGCAAGATTTAAACAAATCGGTATCCAGTGATTAAATCGCATGGGAAAAGGATGCGAGGGGGCAATATTTCCCCATATTTGCACTCCCTCAAAAATCAAGCACTTTCCCCAAATATTCTAGTACTTGAGTGAGAACAGTAATTAATACCTGTCCCAGAATATGTAGGGGAAGTCTTATTAAGGGTTCAGGGGAAAAGAATCACCTACCTGGTGACTTTTTCCCTGGGGACATTTTCACATAGAACCCAAACAATGAATATGTTACAAAAAAGTATAAATCAAAGGGCTAAAATAAAATTCTGTTTTATAGCGATGACTTGAAACATTCATGAATCATGAATCATGAATCATATAACAACCCACTCAGACAATATATGAATTGTTATATTAACATTTTGAGCAAATGGAGTATGGTTGTAGGGAGGGACAACTTATGCATAATGGGTGGCGACCTATCACCCTTATGCTGCCTCTCCATGCAGAAATCATGCAGATCATTCTGGTGCATGACCAATGGGCCATGCCTGGCTTGCACATACACCTCTCTCAGACATATTGAGGGCTCGAGCATCACAAAAATTGTTTAATATGGAATTATAACATATTGTTTGCAATGGCATCAACATGTGTTTTACATTGGCAGTGCCAGCATATCCCGCATACTGTTGGTGAGAAGGCACCTATTGGAATTGTCCATGTGTTAGAGAATTACTTGCTAATAGTACAGCGTTTTGGCCAATTTCTAGCAAAAACATTGCTCATAGATTGCACCATTTCAACCCAGTATGGAAAGACTGAAAATCCCCTGCCAGAATTTGAACATATGCATGCAGGTTCCCATCTCTGTACATCCCCTGGTATTTCCACATAGCCAAAGGCGATCAACCCTATTAGTTGTTCTCCCATTCCATGGCTCTCCTCAATGTTCTCTCCCTGTATTCACCACTCTGTTCTGTACAGTGCTATGTTACTTGTAACGAGGTTTAAGATGTATTAAACCTATACATATACAAATATGTGCATACAAAGCAGTGCTTCCTTTTCTCCCCTAATTACCTCATTCCTACTCTTGTTTTGTAAAACATAGGCTGAAACAGAACTCTCAAATCATGTTTTTTACGTCTTGGCATTGATAGTACATGTAAGTGGACAAGCACCAGAATGCAGGGCATCTAGTAGTTTTCTACATTTACTTAAATGTAAAATTGCGGTTAGCACTTGAATTCTTGGGAAACGCATAGAGGTGGGCTACTCCATATCACAGCCAATTCCATCTTAATCTTAAATACAATTGGGGTACTACTGCATTAAAACAGAGAACTCAATATTTTCAAGAACAAAAAAATTGGATTCGCAGTTTTACCACATACATCAACACGTACCGCTAGATGTATATTTTTACTTGCAAGCTCTCTCTCTCTCTCAAACGATTATAGCTGCAGCTTTATTTTCCCCATTCCGAAAGAAAGCCTACTATTACCAGCATGCAAAGTAATGCTTACTGAAAAAATCTAAAGAAATCCAGTGAGACTGAAACTGAGACTGAAGCAATCACAGCCCCAGCTTTGTTTCACATGGCATGCAGATTCCAATTCACTGTTATTGTTGGTAGTTATCCCATTGTTGGGACACTGTCCCAAGCCCTTCAAGACCAGATGCAGATGCTCCTCTAACCTTGAACACAGCTATACTACCGTATGTTCTTGTGAGGCCATGTAGTTACCAGAGAAGGGGCCCAACCCCCAGGGGATCACCTCATACCTCCTTAGGCCAAATTCTTAAACTTCCAAGACGAGTAAAAACATTTTCCCTGCCCGGAAAAGTGCTCTTAAAATGTAATTATTTCCAGGGTGCAGATCACATATTGTGTCATGAATGTGAAAAGGCCTTGCTAGTATTAGCTTCATCACTGCTCCTTAGGAGCGCCTGGCTCACTGCATATGGTATTATAATAACACACATGCACTCCTTGTGCATATTTTGGAAAATGGGGACATGTTGCGAAAACAGAGAAATAGTGCTACATCCAGCTCAGTCCTTCCCAGGAGAGCCGCATGAAATCATGAAACCTGTCATTGTCATCATGGAGCATTTTACCAGCCTGCCAGTGATGTGACAATGCTGCAATAGATTTCATGTTCAAGGGAGTAATTAAGACTTAAGCCTGTTTTCTCTTTCATTGGCGGCCATCGGGAGCGGAAACGCTGCAAACAGAAGTGCTCCCAGTGCGTCCGCTCCCGAAAAAAAGGAGAAGGTAAGTGGGGTTGGGCGGGAGGAAGGGAGGGGAAAAAAAATGAGAAAAAAAAAAACGTACTTGCATCCCCGGTGGGGGACGATGGAAGCCTCCAGCCGTGTGGGGGCGCGGAGCAGGGGTGGCCCCACTCCGAGTCTCCACACGGCTGGAGGCAGCCATCAAACTCAGCAAACTCAATTAAATTATTTAAATTCTCGCCCTAATCCCAAAGATACGCTTTCCATTTAAAATGTTCAATCATTACTGTCAGCAGGTTGGTCATATTCTAGTGAAAATCAACTTCTTCAAAACATTTCTTGTTGATTTTACAGAAGTCTCTCATCAAGAGGTTATTTTAAAGGGCCAAGGCTTATTTTAATGATTTAGTAATAGTCTCAACTTCTGAGCATCCTATTTTAAAGTGAAAGACTCCTTTGCATAATTTAGCTGTTGTACTCATTGAGGTTAGACCTAATTCACATCTCAAGATGGACATTGGGATCCCTCCCGAGGCACCTAGTGGCTTTCTCCAAAATTTCCTTTCCAGTTTATTAAGAAATGTGTCAATATCAGAAGTCAGTTTCCAGAATATATAAAATGTCTGGGATACATTTTGATCTATATAAGGAGAAACCTCCAAACTTCCTATGTATGATTCTTAAATTGGCAGCCAGAACTCCTCCCCTTTTCAGACACTGACACATTATAACCCTGTCTGATGCTGCTTTATTCAGTTCCATTCCAAAATATTCATATGTTTCAACTACTTCTAGAGGGATGTTTCGCATCATCCATTTATAGTTCTGTTTTGCGTTTTTTCCATCGTACCTCCATGATTTAAGATTTAGACACATTTATGACAAAGTGATTGATATTTGGGAAATCGCCCAAGGCATTTAGTGCTGTTTGCAATGCTTTTTTGGTATGGTCTGCCAGGACTAGGTCATCGGCATAAGATACCAATGACAGATGTTATGTACCCAGTTTGGGTGATACTATTTTTGTCTTGTTTGAATAAAGCCTTAAATTTGCCATGCAGGTGTGTAGAATTATAGACGGGAGACAGGCGGATGATGAAAGTATATTTATTCTTAGTAAGGCAGAAAACTTCTCAAGGTAACAAAATAAACAAGTCCTTCCGGTTTGCTTCACCGGTGTCTTGGCTTCACAGAGTATGCTGGCCTTAGTCCCAGCTTGGTTCTACCCCTTAGTATCCGGATAGGCCCACCACTCTGACTCTCCCTCTTCTCTTTTCCCGATATCCTGTGGAAAGAGAACGAACACCAATCAGAATGGTTTGGCGCGCTTTTATCATAACAGCTGGGCTTAGGGCCCCACCAATCACTGAGCATCCAGCCTAGCCCCCTTTCTATTGGTTCATGAGGCTTTGACCCGCCTCCTTTAAAGGATACCGTCCCGGCGTATTGCCATTCCCCTTTAAGCAATGGAAGACCCTTGCGTCGGTCACGTGCCCGTGGCCGCGCCGAGTAGGGGCATGGTCGGCTGCTGGGTGGTTCCCTCCCGCTATTGTTAGCCCTGGGGTCGCCATGGGGAGCACAGCAGTGGCGGGTCGGCCGCTCCTCCCTTCGCTCACCCCCATCTGGGCAGGCCTGAAGACAGGGTAAGCCAAGCCGAGGCGCGCTCGGAACACGCCGCGGCTCCAGTCGAGGCGCAGCCTGTCGCGGCTCCAGCCTAGGCGTGTTTGGTGTACGCTGCGGCTCTAGCCGAGGTGTGTCCGGAGTACGCCGCGGCTCTAGCCGAGGCGTAGCCTCACACATCCCCCCCAATCCCAGGCCGATCGGGCCAGGGAGAACACCTGGACAGATAGTCAGCCACTAGTTGGAACTTTGCAGGTTTGTGCAACGTGATGAAGTCAAAAGGCTGGAGTGAGAGGAACCAGCTGAGAACCCTCTGGTTCGTGTCCTTATGTAGAGCCAGCCATTGCAAGGGTGCATGGTCGCTGTAGAGCGTGAACCGGCGACCCAGTAGGTAGTATCGGAGCGAGTCAATGGCCCATTTGATGGCCAGACACTCCTTTTCAATGGTCGAGTAGGCCATCTCATGGGACAGTAACTTCCGGCTGATGAAGCACACCGGCTGCAGGTCCCCTTCTTTATCCTGCGAAAGTACGGCACCCAGGCCCTGGTTTGAGGCATCCGTTTGCAAAAAGAAGTGCTCCTGGAAGTCCGGACAGCATAGGACAGGGTTCGATGTGATTCTTTGTTTCAGGTACGAAATGGCGTTTAGGGCCCTCGGGTTGTTGGTCAGGTTCGGAACTCCCCAAAGCCTCAAAGCGTCGGTCAAGGGGGCGGCCACCGAGGAGAAGTCGGGGATGAATCTCCGGTAATATCAGACCAATCCCAGGAAAGCACAAATCTGCTTCCTGTTAGTGGGGGTTGGTATGTCAAGTATGGCCTGGGTTTTAGACAATTGAGGCTTCAGGATACCCCCACCCACTACATGTCCCAGATATCTGGTATGATATGATATTATATGATATGGCATTTGTAACGCTCCTATACACAAGTGTTTCAAGGCGCGAGGGGTTCCCAACGTAGTCTTCTTGGGGTTGACGTGCAGCCCTGCCTGATGATGATCCAGATGTTCTCTCCAGGAACGGCTGTACACCACAATGTCATCCAAATAAGCAGCAGCGTATCCATCATGCGGTCTCAGTATGATGTCCATCAATCTCTGGAACGTGGCGGGTGCTCCATGAAGTCCAAAGGGCAGAACCTTGTACTGGTATAGTCCTTCTGGGGTAGAGAAGGCAGTCTTCTCCTTGTCTTGGAAGTGAAGGGGTATGTGCCAGTAGCCCTTGGTTAAGTCTAGAGTGCTCAAGTATTGGGCTGCACCCAGGCCCTCTAGAAGTTTGTCCATTTGAGGCATTGGATAAGCCTCATAACTGGACACCGCGTTTAATCGTCTGTAGTCCATACAAAAATGGACCGAGCCATCCGGTTTGGGAACCAGCACTATAGTGGATGACCATACGCTGACAGAGGGTTCGATAATGTCCATCCGCAGCATCTCCTCCACCTCGGATTTGATAACATTCCGTTGGGCTTCAGGAATCCGGTAAGGCCTTAGTCTCACGGGTGGCCCGGGTACCGTCTTGATCTCGTGTACCAGTACATTAGTACGTCCAGGTAAGGTGGAAAAGGCGTTGACATAGGGCGACAGCCTGCTTTTGACGTCTTCCTTCATCTCCAGGGTCAGTGCGTCTCCCCAATTGACAGCTTCCAGGGAATCAGGGTCTGTATTCAGGATCGTTTCTGATTCTGGCTCCTCGACATTTACAAAGGCGCTTATGAGAGGCGCATTCCATTTTTTTAGAAGATTGATGTGATATACCCTATCTGGGATGGCCCGGTCGGGTTGATGCACCCGATAGTTCATTGGGCTTAGTGCATCTGTGACTTTGTAAGGCCCTCTCCATCTGGCCAACAGCTTGTTGGTGCTGGTAGGTAGGAGTACCAGTACCTGGTCTCCTGGCTTGAAGGTTCTCATACGACTCCCCTTGTTGTAATTCGTCTCTTGGGTTGTTTGGGCACGGCCGAGGTTGACTTGGGCCAGCGTGCGTAACGCAGTCAGATGTTCCTTTAGCTCCTCGGTGTACTCAGTTAAGGACACCTCTTCAGCCGCTTCCCACTCTTCCTTCACCAGATCCAGTATGGTCCTTGGTTGTCTCCCAAATAAGAGCTTGAAGGGGGGAAAACCGGTGGAAGACTGGGGGGTGTCTCTTAGCACCATCAACACCAAAGGGATCACCCTATCCCAGTTTTTCCCGGTTGGTCGCGTCACCCTTCGTAGCATTTTCTTAATCGTCTGGTTATAGCGTTCTACCAGTCCATCGGTTTGGGGATGGCATACCGAGGTCCTCAATTGTTTGATCTGGAGTTGTCCACTTATCTGTCGTAAGAAGGTCGACATAAAGTTGGTACCCTGGTCTGTGATTATTTCTGAAGGCAACCCTACTCAGGCAAAAAACAGGGTTCAGTTGGTCGCATAACACTCGGGCTGACGTCCCCTTCAGGGGGAATGCCTCCGGGTATCGGGTGGCATAGTCTACTACGACCAATAGGTACTTATATCCCCGGCTGGCGGGTTCCAGGGGTCCAACTATATCCATGCCGATCCTCTGGAACGGGATCGCTAAGAGAGGCATCTTTTGTAGCGGCGCCCTTGCGGGTAGGACCCAGCTAGTTAGCTGGCAAGTGGGACAGTTTTTACAAAATTGGGCAACCTCCCCATAAATGCCAGGCCAGTAGAACCTCTTTAAAAGGTTTTGTTGGGTTTTAAGAGAGGCCATGTGACCCCCACAGGGATGGTTGTGGGCTAGTTGGAGCACTAGGGGGCGGTGACCTTTTGGAAGCACCAACTGTTCCCTCATGGTATCGTCGTCGCCCTTATACTTCCGGTACAAGAGACCCTGACGTAAGAGGAATCCTGGACCACCGGCCAGGTTGGGTTCCCCTTCTTGGGCGGCCCGTTCCCTGGCTACTCAAAGAGTGGGATCGGTTAGGGTCTCCCCTCGTATGGTGTCCTCGTTGTCTTCCAACTTCCAATCGATGGGACGTGTCATATAACTAGCCTGCACCAGGCCGTCGGGGTTTGCCTTTTTCGCCCAGGGAGGGATTCCCGGGAACCAGAGGCCTCCCCGTAACCTTGGGTTCGGGCGGTGTCTTCTCCTTTTCCTCTAGGCCCCTGAGTGCCTGATTAAAGTTGGGGAGATTGGTCCCGATCACCACCGGGGCAGGGAGATACGGTAGGATGGCAGCCCTTAAGGGAGTGGGTGTTTCATTCAAGTCAATCACCACATCCTTCATCGGATAACACTTAATTTCCCCATGAATGCATCTAATAGGTACTGTGATATTAGATAAGCAGGGTGTGTTACTCACGATTGGTGATATGGCGGTCTGCCTGCTGCCGCTGTCCTGGGGGGCATGTGTTGGTCTGCCGTCGACTCGGATGTCCACCACATAAGGACCCGGGAGGCACTCTTCGTCTACCGGGTGCAGGTAACCGATGTCCATTGGCTCAACGGATCTTTTCCTTGGACAAAATCTGGCGATATGGCCCCACTCATTGCAGTCATAGCATTGCGGCTGTTTATAACCAGGGGTCAACAACGGGGTCTTTTCGTCTACTCCTGGTCTCTTGTCCTCTAGTCTCCTGGGGTTCTCAACGGTGGATCTCCATCGTATGGGTAGGGCACGGCTACCCCTACTCATAAGGGGGTCGGGTACTGGAATGGCTATGCGGGCGGATACTCCGGTAGGCTGTAGTCGGGGTTGGCCGGCCTTATGGAATGTCGATGCAATGTCCACGGCTTCGGTTAGGGAGGGCTGGTGGTGCTGTCTGACCCATCTCTGCATTTGCCCTGGTAGGGCATCTATGAACTGTTCCAAGATGATTTTGTCAAGCAATGGTTGATTAGCGGGGTTTGGAGCCAGTAGCCACTTCTCAACCAGGTCCTTTATTCTATAGAACAGCTGGCGCGGGCTTTCCCCAGCCTTGAGAAGGGTCTCCCTCAATTGGATTCGGTAGGCTTCATCGTCCAGGCCTAATCGATCCAGCACTGCGGTTTTAATCTCCCCATACGGGGTGTTGCCGTTGGGATTCGCTGCCTGGTATGCGCCCTGCATCACTGCAGACAGGAGGGGGGCAACGTACTGTCCCCACCGATCCGGGGGCCACTGTGCGTTCCTAGCAATCCTTTCTAAACTAGGGGAAAAAAAGGCAGGGTCTTCTCCCTCCTTATATTTTTGTAGGAGTGCCGAAGGTACCAGTGGTTGATTTCTGGTGTTGGCTACGGCATGCTGTTTGTCCTGGGCATTGGATTGTTGGGTGCTCTGTAACTGAACGGCCTGTTGAAAGGCTTGCCTATCCGCAGCTGCCTGTTGAGATTTCAGCTGGATCAGTTGCTGTAGTGGCTGTTGGCCCTCGGCCAGGGTTTTAATCAGAGGTTCCATTGCGCTGTCTAGAATCCCACCTTCGTCGCCAGTGTGGAATTATAGACGGGAGACAGGCGGATGATGAAAGTATATTTATTCTTGCTAAGGCAGAAAACTTCTCAAGGTAACAAAATAAACAAGTCCTTCCGGTTTGCTTCACCGGTGTCTTGGCTTCACAGAGTATGCTGGCCTTAGTCCCAGCTTGGTTCTATCCCTTAGTATCCGGATAGGCCCACCACTCTGACTCTCCCTCCTCTCTCTTCCCGATATCCTGTGGAAAGAGAACGAACACCCATCAGAATGGTTTGGCGCGCTTTTATCATAACAGCTGGGTTTAGGGCCCCACCAATCACTGAGCGTCCAGCCTAGCCCCCTTTCTATTGGTTCATGAGGCTTTGACCCGCCTCCTTTAAAGGACGCCGTCCCGGCGTATTGCCATTCCCCTTTAAGGAATGGAAGACCCTTGCGTCGGTCACGTGCCCGTGGCCGCGCCGAGTAGGGGCATGGTCGGCTGCTGGGTGGTTCCCTCCCGCTATGGTTAGCCCTGGGGTCGCCATGAGGAGCACGGCGGTGGCGGGTCGGCCGCTTCTCCCTTCGCTCACCCGCATCTGGGCAGGCTTGAAGACAAGGTAAGCCAAGCCGAGGCGCGCTTGGAACACGCCGCGGCTCCAGCCGAGGCGCAGCCTGTCGCAGCTCCAGCCGAGGCGTGTTTGGTGTACGCTGCGGCTCTAGCCGAGGCGTTTCCAGAGCACGCTGCGGCTCTAGCCGAGGCGTAGCCTCACAAGGTGTTAAAAAGAAATGGCGTTAGTATGCAGCCGTTTTTCAATCCTCTTTTGTGTTAATAGGTTCCGAAAACTGATTTTCATTATTTAGGCCGATGTAAACAGAAGTCTCACTGTGTAATAGCATGACACAGCTGAGCCATTTTAAATCTACTGACCAAATCTTAAGTGTCTTCCAGAAGCATTCTCTGCAGATTGTCTCTAAAGCTGAAGAAAAATCGATAAATGGAAAGAATGCTCGAGGTTGATAATTAGTATGGGTTAATTTTATCAATGTTTAAGCTTAGACCCGTAGAGAAAAAAGTGCTTTGATTGAACACATGTAACGTGAAAACCCCTAAACAGATTTGCATCAAATAAGAAACAATTTGGGCTCAATGCGCTGCATATGTGCCTTTTGGAGATTTGGGGTACATTCGTCTAGTAGTTGTTAAAATATTCAACGAAGAAGAGGGTGCCTTGTTATATTGTAGTCTTGTCACTGGCCTGGAGTACTTGCTATCAGAATGTTGATGCATGAATACAGCTCAGGAGAATGTCGAGGTGATCTGTGTGTGAATGTTCTAAGAGTGTCAGTTGGGGGCCTGAGCTGGGATGATAGGATGGCCGGTGGGTTTACTCATCTGTTAGTACTGTTAATACCTATCCATGATACTGACCTGTCCATACGTGACTGTAAATACCATAAGAGTAACTGGAATATGTACATACTGTACATACTGTATAATAAAGCCTTACCTGGACTAATCTATACTCCACAGCAGGTCTGTGTATGAGTGCTGGGTGCTGATGACTACAGAGAGGCTTCCCAACATGCCTGCTCCTGAAAGAAAACATTATATATCTCCCATTGTGCTCGCGGAAAGGAAGAGAGTCTTTACGGAAATGAAAAAGCTGCCATTTTGTTTTTGCTCGATGCAAAGAATACAGAGGGCAGCAGAAAATGAAACATTTGCAAAATTATATTTGGAGGAGTAAAAGGGATGCATTAATTTCAGGCTACAGGTGGGCAGGGGTGGGGGGGTTGGGGTAAGAGGACCACATGTGAAGTGAGGGAGTTTGGGGCCGGGCAGGCTGGGAAGCCCATTTTGGGGAGAAAATGGTCAGCTCATTGGGGAAATAACGTGTCAACATATGCTCTGAAAAGAAAACGCTTCACATGAACCAATGAGTGAAAGGGGGTAATGAGAGAGAGTCAATGAGGAAAAACACAAGGAAGAGGAGTGGGAGGCTCAAGAAAAGAGGCAGCAAACACATGGTAAGTACCAGGATTGACGGGGACAACTTTTCTTTTTTAATGTTTTCCCGTTTCCAGCAAACGTTACTTTATCACAGGATTTGCCATACTCTGTCTTACCATCGGAATGAAGAAGAGTGAAGAATGAGGAAGACAGCAAGAGTTATTTTTAGGGTGAGAAATTATCAAAGGAATAAAAAGAGTGGAAAACAATAATCAATAGCCTATGGACCTTTGGGACTTGGCAATAGTCTTCTTAACATGCACAGAGGAGGGATCAGAACTTCAAGCTGGGCATATGGGTCTTTTTTCATAATTGGTTCAACGTGTACAGTAAAATAAACCAAAGACAGTGGCCAATAGCCATAGATGAAGGCTGTGGCCATTGCAGCCTGGGGCCGCCAGTTAAGTCCCTCTGTGATTGTTTAATATTGACCATGGCCACTAGCCATGGGGAAAGACCATTACTATTCGGTCACTGGCAAAAGCAGTGGGCACTGAGACCACTCAACACGGACTTCGGTTATGGCTAGTGAGATCCGGGTAGGTGATAGGGAGGGGATTATGGCCAAAGCTGGTAGGCCAAAGCTACTGGCCATGGCCAGTGGTCTTCCATCTTTTAAAATCGTTGGTGCAAGGTCGCAACAAAACCCTTGAAATTCAGCCGATGTGCGAAGTGATGAGCATCTTAATTCAGCGCCCCCCACATTGCAAAGCCCATGAACACATAGATCATATGACGGAAGGGATTCAAAATGAGCTATGAAATGACATTATCGGAACATCAACAGGGAGCTACCGACTTAAGATACTCATCACTTCCCACATCTGCTTAATCACACGGTTTCTATTTTGATAAATCAGATCACCTTAACTCTCTCCTAATGACTGCCAAAGGTACTGAAAGCAGCACAAACTCATAGCCTTAAAAAGGGTGCAACAGGACCACTGTGCCTGCTTAAACAAGAACATGAGTAGACATGGATTATAAACAACAAATGTGGTTTGGCTGACCTTAGAGAGAAACCAGAAGTCAAATGTTTTAATTGCACGATTTACTGGCATTTTATCTTGCTTGGCTAGGATTTTGGATATCTGGGAAAATGCTTGCAAAATCTGGAGTGGTCAAGGGTAGCCCTCAAGCTCAGATTCTACCTATTTTCATTCCAGTAAGTGTACATCTTGTTCCCCGTCTCCTATGACAGGTCGAAAGAGAGCTTGCAGCATGGCGACCATATGGCAAATGTCTGACATCAGGATTTGAAGATATTTCATAGTGGTATGCGCTGACGTCGAAGGAATGGTTCCCTTTCAAAGAGGGCCAATAAGATTCAGCCAGAAGTGGGAACCCTTCTTTAGGCAGCCTCTCTGTAGCCGTTTTGGTTACAATGAGACTTGGGTGGCGTGAAAGTAAATCAGGGGTGAGAAGGTAAATACCCACACTGCAGTTAAAGAGAACGCACAGGAGGCCTAAGACTGGACTACTTTGGCTACTTATAAAACTAGAAAATCCCCAAATTACATAGCCCCATTTCCAAAGTCCTGGAAGCTGTGCCATTCCCACTTTGCCCAACCTTTAATACAGAATCCTTGCTAAGTGCTGCTGTGCCCATTGATGGAATGCAGATGTCTACCATGGCTATGCAAAAGGTTTACTGCTACTCTCCTTGAACTAATGGGGCACGCTGCCCACCCGTGCCCCAATGCCCCCACCTGGGTGGAAACCAGCGACAGCTCAGATGACTACAATCAAGCATCACAAATCCATACAACGAGCACTGGCAGATGTGGCCCCAACCATCGACGTGAGAAAAGTGCCAGCCTCATTGGGGATATTAGAACTCCCCCAAAGCTGGAGAGACATATTCCATGGCAATATGCAGAGGGAGATACCAAATCACCATGGCATTAACATGGCATTGTTGCTGTGCTTAGGAACTGACCAGCTGACATCCTTGCCTGAAAACACCGAGGCTCCTCCCCAAGAGAATCCTTAGAAAAGGGAAAAGGAGGCGATCCAGGCAACAATTTCTTCGCTTAAACACCCATGGCATGTCTCTTCAAGATCACACAGAACCATCAGCCCCCTTAATCTCTTGCAAATATAAGCCTTGTTCTTGGCCAAGCTACCAAAAACAGGAACTAATTGCACCCTAAAACGCTGTGTGCTCACTTCCGGTTGTGAATAGCTGGATTTGGGTGTTGCGAAAGCGTGTGCTGGAGAGCATTACGTCTTGACTTTCTCTCCAACTCATCGCTTTGATGTGATTTTCTCAAAGGCAGGTAATGATATTGTATAATATAAACCGTGTCTATAAAGACCCTTCTGCAACCCAGATTGTCCTGTGGCACATTTATTTAAAGGGGAACACCAAAGGGAAAAGCAATGCTTTTAACCTGCCTGTGTACTCTACCCACGGCTTCTTGCGTCTTTGCCCAATAATTCATTGTGGAGAAAAGCACTTTCAAGACCCTGATGATCATGGCTGCCCAGCTGCCATTCCACCTATCTACCTGCCTCAACTCTCCGCCCTCTGCAACTAATCCAGAACAGGGCTGCGAGACTTGTCCTTGGCCTCAAGCCCTGGGATCGTATCTCTCCAGCTCTTAAATCTCTCCATTGGCTCCCAGTGGATGCAAGGATTAAATTCAAAACCCTCAGCATTGTCCACAAGGCTTTCTGGGGCCTGGGTCCAAAATACCTTCAGCTATCCCTCTGCAAAGACCTCCCCTCTCTTCGCTCCTCTACCTCTAACTCCCTCAGTGTCAGTCATTTTTCGAAGAAATAAACTGGGGGTAGATCTCTGTCTTCGGCTGGGCCCTCCCTCTGGAGAGCCTCCCTGCCACTCTAAATCTTGAGGAGAACCATCTCCGGGTCCAGAAGCACCTCAAGACCTTCCTCTTTTCTTCTGCCTTCGCTCCCCCTCCCCCCTGCTGATCTGTTCTCTCTTGGCACTGTGCACCTGGCCACCCTCTGTCCTCTGGGCCCAGGTACCTGCTCACCCTTCCACCCTCCTGCACTGTCTCCGGGCCACCCCTTGCAATGGGGTCTGTATCTGTACCCATACAGCCCCCCCTTTTCTTCCTGCACTAATCAGACCTCCCCTGTCTGCTGCCTTAAACCTAGCACTTGCAAATTGATGGCTGCACTACCACTGTTTGTTGCCTTTATTATTTATTTTATTGTTATTTATCTGTTTCTTCTCTGCTTCGCACTTTCCACTTCTCCCCCTTCCATGCACTTTTCCCCTCCCCCTCCCATGCACTTGCGTGTTCTCAATGTCACTAGGCCTAGTAAGATCGCTGTTTTGTTCTCCCCTGTTCCCCTCCCTTGCCTTGTCGCGCTCTGAAACACTTGTGTACAAGCGCGATAGAAATATAATATCAATATCAATACCAGGAATGGGCGCTGCCTCCAGTTTGCCTGACATAAAACTAGGCAATCTGCCCACTAAGGTATCTCTCTCGCATAGCAGGTTTGGCTATCCAATGCAAGAAAAACAGGGCACACACTGCACTGAGAAAATCCTCATTGAAATAAGCCCTTAAATAAAAAGCAGTTATGTTGTAAAGCCAAGTGTAGGAGAAGCACTATTCCTGCCTTTCAAGACACAAGGATACGCCACAAAGAGTCTGTTGGCCAAGACGTAAGGTATTGTGCTATTTTGCAAGAGCCCAGCAGTGGATGTTGTGCCCCTTCTGAGATGTACCCGGCGTTTTGCCCAGTTCTCAGCAGAATTTCTGCTTCGCTAGCAAGCTCCACGGATTCCACCTATTTCACTACTGCCCACCCTCCACCCCCTCCCAAGTTAAATCAGAAGACGGAAATTAATCTGTGGCCTTGCCAATATGCAGAAGCAACGGCATGGAACTGAACTGCGCTCAGCGCTGGATGATCGAGCACATTTCAGAACTTGGCGAACAATGGGGCTCCGAATAGAATCCAATCCTTTCCACCTAAGTGCGCCTGTTTTTGATAATCCTTTTTCTGGTTTGCGGCTCACCTGGTTTATCTATTCCACTGTTTAAATATTTCATCGAGCGACTCACAATCAAGGCTGTCACATAGTTTGGGGAGCACTAGGGCAAATAATCTGGTGAAGCCTGCTTGCTACTTTTTTTGCACTGCGCCAGCGGCACCGCGAAGATACGAGAAAAAACTCTTCTTTTGAGTTTGCTTGAAAGATTTAGATATGTTGGTGAGCAGAGGCGTTGCTAGGGGGGGCTAAGGGGGCTCTAGCCCCTGTCTTTTGGTTGTAGCCCCGGATAGAATCTCAGGAGCTACAGCCAAAAGGCTAGCTAGCCCCCAGTCCCAATAGTTCCGACATTAGCGTAGCCCTGGGTCTTTTCCAGACCTAGCAACACCCCTGTTGGTGAGCCCTCTGGATGCAGCTAGTCCAAGCTAAAAACCTGCTCTTGGTCTGTTGCAATTACCATCAAAACGATGTGTAGGGAAAATCTGCAAACTGAACACACTGAAAACCTTGTAAAGATCACATCACTATTGCCTAACATTTGTCATCTTCCACCAATATCTCGGGTCCTGAGTCATGCGCATAACTTGTACACTCTAGTCAGATGACCTCACTGTATATTGCTCCTAATGTATGTCATTGTCATCACAATAGCCCCTGCCAGAAGCCTTCCTTATTTCGTGTGTGTTGGCTTTCTCTAATGTACTATATTCACAAAGCTACAACTGGAGAGTAGTGTTTGATATTTAGGCCAGGCAGATTGGATGCCGCACACCCAGAGCTTCTTATTTAAAGTCAACTTAATTGTTTTATGTTTCTGAGGTCTATCATTTTGTGCAAAAAAACACCATGTTTTGATGTCATTGTGGCTTGGATTTGCCCAATATCCAGGTGTTATAGTTGGTATTATATCATATTTCTAAGTTTAGCACCTCATGTCTGACTGCTCCTACTTCTAAGCACTGTATACATAGGTGTTATTACTACAAGATGTAATTGTACCTAATGTGTTAACCTCACAAGGATGAAGGGCTGATTCAGTTCTGCTGCAATATTAACATGGAAAGGGCAGGCAGGCAGACGTCATCATTGGGCTTTTAACTGACTGAACTATCCAACTGCGGCACAGGTGTGCAGTTTAATCAACCATGCAGTTAAAAAGAAACATTTATTAGGATACCTACCCACTACTCTCTCCTGTCCCTTCCAGTCCCTTTAAAATAAATAACACAACATTATCACATTCAATAGTGGGCCATTACATATTACTACTGCTCGTAAGCACTGTAATAATGTATCAGGCATGCTGCAATAGGAGCTGAGCATGCCCAAGTGCTCTGGGCTCGTACACAAGTCAATGATGCCATCGTTTTCATTTATGATTGATTATTTATAACGCGCTTAATACCCAGAGGTTTCTTAGCGCGGACCCGGGGATCGAACCTGTGTTGCTCCGTGTCGTCTTGATTCCAAGGTGAGCACGTTGCCCCTGAGCTATTCTCCCGAGCCATTTCTGATGTTCTTAGTAACATATAAAGTCAATTACATTTGTGTGGCTCAGAAACATCTACATTTCAACATTGCTTTCAGTTTAGCACAGGGCTGAGTTATTCAATGCATTTTTGTAGTGTTTCTTAAGAAATGAATTGCCCATATGTGCTATTCGTCTAATGACTGGAGCACATATAAAGGTTGGGCACAGAGAGAAGGCCTGGGATGGACTGGCCATTGATCAGTTCGAGCATTCACCCGCTGGGCTGGCCCCCCCATCAAAGGCACCAAGGCTGCATTGGTGTTGGTTTAGAGCTGCCTCAGTGTGTGGTCACTGCCCCGCACCTTTCCCTCTCAAGCCAGAGGCAATTTTCAGCAGTGCCAAGGCGATTTAAAAGCTCAAATTAGTATAACTTAAGTGCTTCTGAGACACTATAGAGCACCTCCCCCCATAAGGTCCCTGTGATTTACATGTGAAATGTTACCATGCAGGACGGATAGATCACTGCATTAGTAGCATCTTGCTGAGATGGGTGCTTACTTTGTAGAGAAAGTGTTCATAAAAATCATCTTGTTTTTTGTTAGTGCTCATGAGTGCAAAAAACATTCACAATGCTGTGTGTGCAGACGAATAGTTGAATATTTTTTGACTGGAGGCCTTTACTGCCAAGAGTGAGGATCCAGGAATGAGACGCGGACACAGAGGACTCATGATGATTGCTATGAACCATTTTTTATATGATAAAGAGGTTGGAAAATGCCTCACGGTCCCTAATCTAGGAGGTATTTCCCTACATCAACCAACCAAAAACTAAGGGCCTGTCAGGTGTCAAGATGTCCAAAGCAAAAATTTCTTGTGTCTGAAATCTTATTATAGCTCTATCATTCTAAAAGTAACTTTAATGTGTCAAGGGTGTTCTCTTTGGGTTGAAAAGTGCGCAAATGTTCAAGTTCAACGAAAGGGTTTAAATCCAACAAAGGTTCCAAATGGATCATGTCCACAGTTCCAGGGAATGACTCCCTTCCCCAGGTTTCTCTACAGCAAAACAAAAGTTCAAAAGACTAACCACGTTCTTTGTAGCCCAAGAGGATAACCCCCTCCTCTTGGTGTTGCAACTCACTGCAGGGAAATGACTCCCTTCCCTAGGTCTTTTCCACATTCAATGAAGTTTAAAATCCTAAGGATATGAACCTTCCTTGGGATTCTCTGACTCACGAAACACCTGGCATACTCTCCTGCCAGGTTCTCTCACATAGTTTCATGATAACATTTGGGTGCAGGTCCCAAACTCACAAAGCACCTGGCATACTCTCCTGACAGGGTTCGCTCAACTTACACAACACCTGCTATACTCTCCTGCCAGGTTTTTCAATGTTTATTTCACTCTCTCATACGTCCTGGTATACTCCACTGCCAGGACAATATCTCTAAGGGTATGATTCTTCCTTGAAAAGTTTATTAAAAAAATTATTCTTATGGGTGCAGATCCCAGACTTGCACGAAGCCTGGTATACTCTCCTGCAGGGTGTTAATTATACTGTTCACTCTCCCTGTCGTCCTGGTGTACTCTCCTGCCAGGACATCCTCTCAAAGGGTAAGAGTCTTCCTTGACAATTCTTTTCACCATATGTGATTATGGGTGCAGGTCCCAGACTTGCACAACACTTTGTTTTCCCAAATTCACTTTTGTCCACTTGGTTTTCACAATGTCCCAGTTCCCTTGTTCACTGCCTCAGAATGGAGGCCTCCCTTCTGGGTTTCTCTGCAGTCCATACCCCAAAACGCGGTGCTATGCCCTTTCGGCTTTCTCAGGCTCACCACTATTATTAGGTAGCTTTTGGCATCCTTCGTGTGTGCCCTGCTCCGCATCGGTCGTGCTTTGGTTAGCATTGGCGTCTCCAACACTCACCAGTCCTCACCCTGCTCTGGCATACGCAACAGAGCTTCCCCTGCTCCGTGTCTCACATCAGCGGTCTGCTCGGGCTCATGTCCCTTCTTCGCTCGCATGTCCAGCTGGCAGCTTGGGTCTGCCGGCAATCACTAGTCGGTCGGGTCTCTCTTCAGTTCTGCACAGCTCCATCTTTGAGCTCCTGCAGTAGTGAAAGGAGCTGTTTTGAGCCAATCAGATTCTTCCAACAGATAGACTGTTCACTTTGGTCTAGCTGAGTAATCTTCATTCTGGTTGTTCTCTTCCCCATGTCAGTCTTTGTTACTGATAACACTGTGGGGTATTTAAGAGTTCTATGACTTAATGTTGGGGAATATTGAGGATTACTTCCACAAAATGCTATGAGGGCCTGAGGTATTGAAGGGGTGTCTCTAAAAGGGAATGTCTCACCAAATGATGTTGCCTCATCCCAGCTGCGGGCCCTCCCTCAAATAGCCACCCCTAGATCAGGATTAAGTTGCGGCTGCCATCCCCAGGCCACATGAGGAGAGGCTACCTCTGTGAAAGAAGTGATGACACCATCAGGTTCATCACACCAGGCTGGTGGTGGTCTCCCAGTCCACCTGTCGGTGTGGACATCACTCTTCTGCCTCAAGCACAGAACCTTTATTGGTTTGTACATTCCATGTGGTCCTGCCTAATTTGTCCTCTGCTTTTATTCTTTTATGTGTTCGAGCAATGGAAAAAGCCTTTCCGTGAACGAACAGGAGATATTGTTGATAACCTCCAATTTCAAGCAGGGGGCACAAGGTGGGCTTTGATGAGTTAGAGCATAGGCAAAATGAAATGCAGCTCAAAGCATGCCGGAAACCTTTCTGCCTTCTCTCTTGAGCTCCCCTTTCAAGTGCATACTTATGCCACAATTGAATAGCTAAGCGACCTAAAAGCTCAGCATTGACATGTGCCTGTCTGCACTTTTTAAGTTCATATTCCTTCAGGGCTGAATCAGCCCTTCACCGTTCTGCATAGCCTGCTAAAGCGATGATTCAGATGACGTCATTGCTCATTCTTAATTAATGGGCCCACCCCCAAGCGTAAATCTAGAGTTGAGCACTCATTGCAACCATTGTCTCCTGACCACAAAGAGCGCATAACTGCCAACAAGGTGGGATGGCTGCCTATCATCACTAAGAACACGGCCGAAGAGGTTACAGACATGCTCCTAAGGAGCCAGCAAGCTGAATCACTAGACCTCATCCATCTCACTTTCAGGCTGTATTAATCAAAAGTGGAAGACCTCCTAGAGGAACCCAAACCCCTCTTCTTAGACTGAATGCTGTGTTTGAACACCTCCAAGAGTGTGGATTCACAAGTCATTGTAAAAAATGCTAGAGTTTTTTGGAACTTGAAAAAAATGGAAGAGCAATTTTACAATGTTCTCCACCGACATTGTGTTGCAGCGCTATAAAAGATAACTTCAGAATATTATCTGCATTTTTCTCCAAGAGTGTGGCATCACAAGTCATCTGGAAAATAATGGTACTTTGTACCCACATTGGAGTATCTTTGGCTATTCCTTGACAGTAACAGGATGAAGCAAAATCCCCAAAAAGTCACAAGTCAGACCCAAGCACTCACCTGTCGCAGACTTTCTTTGGGAATGGCAAACTACTGTGGATGTTTAATTGCAGAGTTAGCCACGATCACAAAACCCCTGTGTGACCAAACCAAAGCTGATGTGAAATGGCAATAGACCGAACATCATCAACAAGCATTCTAGAAGACAAAGAGCACCCCTCTCTTGTGTGATACCACAATGGCCTATTTCAATATCAATAAATAATTAGAGTTGCTGGTCGACTGCAGACCGTGTGGACTTTGAGTGTTTTTTGCCCAAGTAGATTGAGATGGATAGCATCACGCTAGCTTACACTAGCCACAACCTTGCCCCAACAGAGCAAAACTACTTGCTAAATGAAAAGGAGGCAATGGCAGTGTTATGGGGTATCAAGCTCTTTTATATACCTTCGAACAACCCTTTGAAGTCTCGACTACCAATTATTTAAGGATCAATCCCAGGGCCACCCATTTGTAGAGTGTGGCAGTCAACTCCACCAATTTTCTCTTGCAGCACCTGATAGAAGCTATCACACAAGAAGAGGCCAGAGCCCCACAAAAAGAAGAAGATGTGCGCATTGTCATAGATAGCAACACCTAAAGTCTTTAAACTCTTAGAAACCATTGAGGAAATACGCAAACACACATGTTTACAGGTAGCCATAGAGGCCACTGAACCTGAAAGGTGGTAGCACCTCCTCTGAGAACACGCACACCGGACATCTTCCTTGTGGGTACGATTTTCAGGCATCATGACAGTCAGAAGAGCGTTATATAAATCAACTGAGGGGGTACTACTAAGAGGCATGCATATTGTATTTCCTGACTCACTAACTAACAGCCTAATTCAAATTGGTTGGAGTTTAAAGGCTGACGGGCCCCTGCACTAGCTGGTACGTTTATTTAGTTGCTTGCTGAAATGGAACCTGAAGACAAAAGTCTTCAAGGGATATTAAAGTCCAAGGCTCAACTGCCGGTGGCAATATGGTTCCTGGACGATATGGTTCCTGGACATTGACAAAAAAGATGAAGCAGGTAGAGGAGGCCCACCAGCCCAATCCAGATATAAAAGTGAACCAACCAATCGTGGGAAAAGGTCATTGCTGACCTCTGCTCTGTATCCAATGGCAGCCATGTGCTCATCTTCAGAGATGATTTGTTTAAATATTTCATCGAGCGACTCACAATCAAGGCTGTCACATAGTTTGGGGAGCACTAGGGAAAATAATCTGGTGAAGCCTGCTTGCTACTTTTTTTGCACTGCGCCAGCGGCACCGCGAAGATACGAGAAAAAACTCTTCTTTTGAGTTTGCTTGAAAGATTTAGATATGTTGGTGAGCAGAGGCGTTGCTAGGGGGGGCTAAGTGGGCTCTAGCCCCTGTCTTTTGGTTGTAGCCCCGGATAGAATCTCAGGAGCTACAGCCAAAAGGCTAGCTAGCCCCCAGTCCCAATAGTTCCGACATTAGCGTAGCCCCGGGTCTTTTCCAGACCTAGCAACACCCCTGTTGGTGAGCCCTCTGGATGCAGCTAGTCCAAGCTAAAAACCTGCTCTTGGTCTGTTGCAATTACCATCAAAACGATGTGTAGGGAAAATCTGCAAACTGAACACACTGAAAACCTTGCAAAGATCACATCACTATTGCCTAACATTTGTCATCTTCCACCAATATCTCGGGTCCTGAGTCATGCGCATAACTTGTACACTCTAGTCAGATGACCTCACTGTATATTGCTCCTAATGTATGTCATTGTCATCACAATAGCCCCTGCCAGAAGCCTTCCTTATTTCGTGTGTGTTGGCTTTCTCTAATGTACTATATTCACAAAGCTACAACTGGAGAGTAGTGTTTGATATTTAGGCCAGGCAGATTGGATGCCGCACACCCAGAGCTTCTTATTTAAAGTCAACTTAATTGTTTTATGTTTCTGAGGTCTATCATTTTGTGCAAAAAAACACCATGTTTTGATGTCATTGTGGCTTGGATTTGCCCAATATCCAGGTGTTATAGTTGGTATTATATCATATTTCTAAGTTTAGCACCTCATGTCTGACTGCTCCTACTTCTAAGCACTGTATACATAGGTGTTATTACTACAAGATGTAATTGTACCTAATGTGTTAACCTCACAAGGATGAAGGGCTGATTCAGTTCTGCTGCAATATTAACATGGAAAGGGCAGGCAGGCAGACGTCATCATTGGGCTTTTAACTGACTGAACTATCCAACTGCGGCACAGGTGTGCAGTTTAATCAACCATGCAGTTAAAAAGAAACATTTATTAGGATACCTACCCACTACTCTCTCCTGTCCCTTCCAGTCCCTTTAAAATAAATAACACAACATTATCACATTCAATAGTGGGCCATTACATATTACTACTGCTCGTAAGCACTGTAATAATGTATCAGGCATGCTGCAATAGGAGCTGAGCATGCCCAAGTGCTCTGGGCTCGTACACAAGTCAATGATGCCATCGTTTTCATTTATGATTGATTATTTATAACGCGCTTAATACCCAGAGGTTTCTTAGCGCGGACCCGGGGATCGAACCTGTGTTGCTCCGTGTCGTCTTGATTCCAAGGTGAGCACGTTGCCCCTGAGCTATTCTCCCGAGCCATTTCTGATGTTCTTAGTAACATATAAAGTCAATTACATTTGTGTGGCTCAGAAACATCTACATTTCAACATTGCTTTCAGTTTAGCACAGGGCTGAGTTATTCAATGCATTTTTGTAGTGTTTCTTAAGAAATGAATTGCCCATATGTGCTATTCGTCTAATGACTGGAGCACATATAAAGGTTGGGCACAGAGAGAAGGCCTGGGATGGACTGGCCATTGATCAGTTCGAGCATTCACCCGCTGGGCTGGCCCCCCCATCAAAGGCACCAAGGCTGCATTGGTGTTGGTTTAGAGCTGCCTCAGTGTGTGGTCACTGCCCCGCACCTTTCCCTCTCAAGCCAGAGGCAATTTTCAGCAGTGCCAAGGCGATTTAAAAGCTCAAATTAGTATAACTTAAGTGCTTCTGAGACACTATAGAGCACCTCCCCCCCTAAGGTCCCTGTGATTTACATGTGAAATGTTACCATGCAGGACGGATAGATCACTGCATTAGTAGCATCTTGCTGAGATGGGTGCTTACTTTGTAGAGAAAGTGTTCATAAAAATCATCTTGTTTTTTGTTAGTGCTCATGAGTGCAAAAAACATTCACAATGCTGTGTGTGCAGACGAATAGTTGAATATTTTTTGACTGGAGGCCTTTACTGCCAAGAGTGAGGATCCAGGAATGAGACGCGGACACAGAGGACTCATGATGATTGCTATGAACCATTTTTTATATGATAAAGGGGTTGGAAAATGCCTCACGGTCCCTAATCTAGGAGGTATTTCCCTACATCAACCAACCAAAAACTAAGGGCCTGTCAGGTGTCAAGATGTCCAAAGCAAAAATGTCTTGTGTCTGAAATCTTATTATAGCTCTATCATTCTAAAAGTAACTTTAATGTGTCAAGGGTGTTCTCTTTGGGTTGAAAAGTGCGCAAATGTTCAAGTTCAACGAAAGGGTTTAAATCCAACAAAGGTTCCAAATGGATCATGTCCACAGTTCCAGGGAATGACTCCCTTCCCCAGGTTTCTCTACAGCAAAACAAAAGTTCAAAAGACTAACCACGTTCTTTGTAGCCCAAGAGGATAACCCCCTCCTCTTGGTGTTGCAACTCACTGCAGGGAAATGACTCCCTTCCCTAGGTCTTTTCCACATTCAATGAAGTTTAAAATCCTAAGGATATGAACCTTCCTTGGGATTCTCTGACTCACGAAACACCTGGCATACTCTCCTGCCAGGTTCTCTCACATAGTTTCATGATAACATTTGGGTGCAGGTCCCAAACTCACAAAGCACCTGGCATACTCTCCTGACAGGGTTCGCTCAACTTACACAACACCTGCTATACTCTCCTGCCAGGTTTTTCAATGTTTATTTCACTCTCTCATACGTCCTGGTATACTCCACTGCCAGGACAATATCTCTAAGGGTATGATTCTTCCTTGAAAAGTTTATTAAAAAAATTATTCTTATGGGTGCAGATCCCAGACTTGCACGAAGCCTGGTATACTCTCCTGCAGGGTGTTAATTATACTGTTCACTCTCCCTGTCGTCCTGGTGTACTCTCCTGCCAGGACATCCTCTCAAAGGGTACGAGTCTTCCTTGACAATTCTTTTCACCATATGTGATTATGGGTGCAGGTCCCAGACTTGCACAACACTTTGTTTTCCCAAATTCACTTTTGTCCACTTGGTTTTCACAATGTCCCAGTTCCCTTGTTCACTGCCTCAGAATGGAGGCCTCCCTTCTGGGTTTCTCTGCAGTCCATACCCCAAAACGCGGTGCTATGCCCTTTCGGCTTTCTCAGGCTCACCACTATTATTAGGTAGCTTTTGGCATCCTTCGTGTGTGCCCTGCTCCGCATCGGTCGTGCTTTGGTTAGCATTGGCGTCTCCAACACTCACCAGTCCTCACCCTGCTCTGGCATACGCAACAGAGCTTCCCCTGCTCCGTGTCTCACATCAGCAGTCTGCTCGGGCTCATGTCCCTTCTTCGCTCGCATGTCCAGCTGGCAGCTTGGGTCTGCCGGCAATCACTAGTCGGTCGGGTCTCTCTTCAGTTCTGCACAGCTCCATCTTTGAGCTCCTGCAGTAGTGAAAGGAGCTGTTTTGAGCCAATCAGATTCTTCCAACAGATAGACTGTTCACTTTGGTCTAGCTGAGTAATCTTCATTCTGGTTGTTCTCTTCCCCATGTCAGTCTTTGTTACTGATAACACTGTGGGGTATTTAAGAGTTCTATGACTTAATGTTGGGGAATATTGAGGATTACTTCCACAAAATGCTATGAGGGCCTGAGGTATTGAAGGGGTGTCTCTAAAAGGGAATGTCTCACCAAATGATGTTGCCTCATCCCAGCTGCGGGCCCTCCCTCAAATAGCCACCCCTAGATCAGGATTAAGTTGCGGCTGCCATCCCCAGGCCACATGAGGAGAGGCTACCTCTGTGAAAGAAGTGATGACACCATCAGGTTCATCACACCAGGCTGGTGGTGGTCTCCCAGTCCACCTGTCGGTGTGGACATCACTCTTCTGCCTCAAGCACAGAACCTTTATTGGTTTGTACATTCCATGTGGTCCTGCCTAATTTGTCCTCTGCTTTTATTCTTTTATGTGTTCGAGCAATGGAAAAAGCCTTTCCGTGAACGAACAGGAGATATTGTTGATAACCTCCAATTTCAAGCAGGGGGCACAAGGTGGGCTTTGATGAGTTAGAGCATAGGCAAAATGAAATGCAGCTCAAAGCATGCCGGAAACCTTTCTGCCTTCTCTCTTGAGCTCCCCTTTCAAGTGCATACTTATGCCACAATTGAATAGCTAAGCGACCTAAAAGCTCAGCATTGACATGTGCCTGTCTGCACTTTTTAAGTTCATATTCCTTCAGGGCTGAATCAGCCCTTCACCGTTCTGCATAGCCTGCTAAAGCGATGATTCAGATGACGTCATTGCTCATTCTTAATTAATGGGCCCACCCCCAAGCGTAAATCTAGAGTTGAGCACTCATTGCAACCATTGTCTCCTGACCACAAAGAGCGCATAACTGCCAACAAGGTGGGATGGCTGCCTATCATCACTAAGAACACGGCCGAAGAGGTTACAGACATGCTCCTAAGGAGCCAGCAAGCTGAATCACTAGACCTCATCCATCTCACTTTCAGGCTGTATTAATCAAAAGTGGAAGACCTCCAAGAGGAACCCAAACCCCTCTTCTTAGACTGAATGCTGTGTTTGAACACCTCCAAGAGTGTGGATTCACAAGTCATTGTAAAAAATGCTAGAGTTTTTTGGAACTTGAAAAAAATGGAAGAGCAATTTTACAATGTTCTCCACCGACATTGTGTTGCAGCGCTATAAAAGATAACTTCAGAATATTATCTGCATTTTTCTCCAAGAGTGTGGCATCACAAGTCATCTGGAAAATAATGGTACTTTGTACCCACATTGGAGTATCTTTGGCTATTCCTTGACAGTAACAGGATGAAGCAAAATCCCCAAAAAGTCACAAGTCAGACCCAAGCACTCACCTGTCGCAGACTTTCTTTGGGAATGGCAAACTACTGTGGATGTTTAATTGCAGAGTTAGCCACGATCACAAAACCCCTGTGTGACCAAACCAAAGCTGATGTGAAATGGCAATAGACCGAACATCATCAACAAGCATTCTAGAAGACAAAGAGCACCCCTCTCTTGTGTGATACCACAATGGCCTATTTCAATATCAATAAATAATTAGAGTTGCTGGTCGACTGCAGACCGTGTGGACTTTGAGTGTTTTTTGCCCAAGTAGATTGAGATGGATAGCATCACGCTAGCTTACACTAGCCACAACCTTGCCCCAACAGAGCAAAACTACTTGCTAAATGAAAAGGAGGCAATGGCAGTGTTATGGGGTATCAAGCTCTTTTATATACCTTCGAACAACCCTTTGAAGTCTCGACTACCAATTATTTAAGGATCAATCCCAGGGCCACCCATTTGTAGAGTGTGGCAGTCAACTCCACCAATTTTCTCTTGCAGCACCTGATAGAAGCTATCACACAAGAAGAGGCCAGAGCCCCACAAAAAGAAGAAGATGTGCGCATTGTCATAGATAGCAACACCTAAAGTCTTTAAACTCTTAGAAACCATTGAGGAAATACGCAAACACACATGTTTACAGGTAGCCATAGAGGCCACTGAACCTGAAAGGTGGTAGCACCTCCTCTGAGAACACGCACACCGGACATCTTCCTTGTGGGTACGATTTTCAGGCATCATGACAGTCAGAAGAGCGTTATATAAATCAACTGAGGGGGTACTACTAAGAGGCATGCATATTGTATTTCCTGACTCACTAACTAACAGCCTAATTCAAATTGGTTGGAGTTTAAAGGCTGACGGGCCCCTGCACTAGCTGGTACGTTTATTTAGTTGCTTGCTGAAATGGAACCTGAAGACAAAAGTCTTCAAGGGATATTAAAGTCCAAGGCTCAACTGCCGGTGGCAATATGGTTCCTGGACGATATGGTTCCTGGACATTGACAAAAAAGATGAAGCAGGTAGAGGAGGCCCACCAGCCCAATCCAGCCCAATCCAGATATAAAAGGGTTCATAGACAAAAAGTCGAAAATTTAATGTCGAAAAGCAAAAATGTCGAAAAAAAAATGTCGAATGCAAAAAAGTCGAAAACACATACATATAATAGGAAAAGTCATAATTTCGAAAAAAAAATGTCGAAAAAAAAATCGAAAACCCAAAACACTTTTTTTTTTTTACACAAATACTAACATTTTTTATGGGGGGGGGGTCCCCCCCCCAACCCCCCATCCCAAACCCCTACCCCAACCCCCCCCCTCCTCCCCATCCCCCCCACCCCCCATAGATATACCTTTAATTATTTTTAAAAAATCTTTAATATGATATTAAATAATTAATTAATTATTTAAGAAACCCATCCCAAACCCCTACATCCAACCCCCCCTCCTCCCCATCCCCCCCACCCACCATGGATATACCTTTAACCATTTAAAAAATTATGTTTTATAAACTATAATTAATTAATTATTTATTTAAACATTAATTCGAAAAAAAATCGAAAAAAATTCGACATTTTTGTAATTCGACATTTTTATTTTCGATTAAATATTTTCGACATTTTGTCTTTCGACATTATTGTATTCGACATTATGACTGGATACCTATAAAAGTGAACCAACCAATCGTGGGAAAAGGTCATTGCTGACCTCTGCTCTGTATCCAATGGCAGCCATGTGCTCATCTTCAGAGATGATTTGTTTAAATATTTCATCGAGCGACTCACAATCAAGGCTGTCACATAGTTTGGGGAGCACTAGGGCAAATAATCTGGTGAAGCCTGCTTGCTACTTTTTTTGCACTGCGCCAGCGGCACCGCGAAGATACGAGAAAAAACTCTTCTTTTGAGTTTGCTTGAAAGATTTAGATATGTTGGTGAGCAGAGGCGTTGCTAGGGGGGGCTAAGTGGGCTCTAGCCCCTGTCTTTTGGTTGTAGCCCCGGATAGAATCTCAGGAGCTACAGCCAAAAGGCTAGCTAGCCCCCAGTCCCAATAGTTCCGACATTAGCGTAGCCCCGGGTCTTTTCCAGACCTAGCAACACCCCTGTTGGTGAGCCCTCTGGATGCAGCTAGTCCAAGCTAAAAACCTGCTCTTGGTCTGTTGCAATTACCATCAAAACGATGTGTAGGGAAAATCTGCAAACTGAACACACTGAAAACCTTGCAAAGATCACATCACTATTGCCTAACATTTGTCATCTTCCACCAATATCTCGGGTCCTGAGTCATGCGCATAACTTGTACACTCTAGTCAGATGACCTCACTGTATATTGCTCCTAATGTATGTCATTGTCATCACAATAGCCCCTGCCAGAAGCCTTCCTTATTTCGTGTGTGTTGGCTTTCTCTAATGTACTATATTCACAAAGCTACAACTGGAGAGTAGTGTTTGATATTTAGGCCAGGCAGATTGGATGCCGCACACCCAGAGCTTCTTATTTAAAGTCAACTTAATTGTTTTATGTTTCTGAGGTCTATCATTTTGTGCGAAAAAACACCATGTTTTGATGTCATTGTGGCTTGGATTTGCCCAATATCCAGGTGTTATAGTTGGTATTATATCATATTTCTAAGTTTAGCACCTCATGTCTGACTGCTCCTACTTCTAAGCACTGTATACATAGGTGTTATTACTACAAGATGTAATTGTACCTAATGTGTTAACCTCACAAGGATGAAGGGCTGATTCAGTTCTGCTGCAATATTAACATGGAAAGGGCAGGCAGGCAGACGTCATCATTGGGCTTTTAACTGACTGAACTATCCAACTGCGGCACAGGTGTGCAGTTTAATCAACCATGCAGTTAAAAAGAAACATTTATTAGGATACCTACCCACTACTCTCTCCTGTCCCTTCCAGTCCCTTTAAAATAAATAACACAACATTATCACATTCAATAGTGGGCCATTACATATTACTACTGCTCGTAAGCACTGTAATAATGTATCAGGCATGCTGCAATAGGAGCTGAGCATGCCCAAGTGCTCTGGGCTCGTACACAAGTCAATGATGCCATCGTTTTCATTTATGATTGATTATTTATAACGCGCTTAATACCCAGAGGTTTCTTAGCGCGGACCCGGGGATCGAACCTGTGTTGCTCCGTGTCGTCTTGATTCCAAGGTGAGCACGTTGCCCCTGAGCTATTCTCCCGAGCCATTTCTGATGTTCTTAGTAACATATAAAGTCAATTACATTTGTGTGGCTCAGAAACATCTACATTTCAACATTGCTTTCAGTTTAGCACAGGGCTGAGTTATTCAATGCATTTTTGTAGTGTTTCTTAAGAAATGAATTGCCCATATGTGCTATTCGTCTAATGACTGGAGCACATATAAAGGTTGGGCACAGAGAGAAGGCCTGGGATGGACTGGCCATTGATCAGTTCGAGCATTCACCCGCTGGGCTGGCCCCCCCATCAAAGGCACCAAGGCTGCATTGGTGTTGGTTTAGAGCTGCCTCAGTGTGTGGTCACTGCCCCGCACCTTTCCCTCTCAAGCCAGAGGCAATTTTCAGCAGTGCCAAGGCGATTTAAAAGCTCAAATTAGTATAACTTAAGTGCTTCTGAGACACTATAGAGCACCTCCCCCCATAAGGTCCCTGTGATTTACATGTGAAATGTTACCATGCAGGACGGATAGATCACTGCATTAGTAGCATCTTGCTGAGATGGGTGCTTACTTTGTAGAGAAAGTGTTCATAAAAATCATCTTGTTTTTTGTTAGTGCTCATGAGTGCAAAAAACATTCACAATGCTGTGTGTGCAGACGAATAGTTGAATATTTTTTGACTGGAGGCCTTTACTGCCAAGAGTGAGGATCCAGGAATGAGACGCGGACACAGAGGACTCATGATGATTGCTATGAACCATTTTTTATATGATAAAGAGGTTGGAAAATGCCTCACGGTCCCTAATCTAGGAGGTATTTCCCTACATCAACCAACCAAAAACTAAGGGCCTGTCAGGTGTCAAGATGTCCAAAGCAAAAATTTCTTGTGTCTGAAATCTTATTATAGCTCTATCATTCTAAAAGTAACTTTAATGTGTCAAGGGTGTTCTCTTTGGGTTGAAAAGTGCGCAAATGTTCAAGTTCAACGAAAGGGTTTAAATCCAACAAAGGTTCCAAATGGATCATGTCCACAGTTCCAGGGAATGACTCCCTTCCCCAGGTTTCTCTACAGCAAAACAAAAGTTCAAAAGACTAACCACGTTCTTTGTAGCCCAAGAGGATAACCCCCTCCTCTTGGTGTTGCAACTCACTGCAGGGAAATGACTCCCTTCCCTAGGTCTTTTCCACATTCAATGAAGTTTAAAATCCTAAGGATATGAACCTTCCTTGGGATTCTCTGACTCACGAAACACCTGGCATACTCTCCTGCCAGGTTCTCTCACATAGTTTCATGATAACATTTGGGTGCAGGTCCCAAACTCACAAAGCACCTGGCATACTCTCCTGACAGGGTTCGCTCAACTTACACAACACCTGCTATACTCTCCTGCCAGGTTTTTCAATGTTTATTTCACTCTCTCATACGTCCTGGTATACTCCACTGCCAGGACAATATCTCTAAGGGTATGATTCTTCCTTGAAAAGTTTATTAAAAAAATTATTCTTATGGGTGCAGATCCCAGACTTGCACGAAGCCTGGTATACTCTCCTGCAGGGTGTTAATTATACTGTTCACTCTCCCTGTCGTCCTGGTGTACTCTCCTGCCAGGACATCCTCTCAAAGGGTAAGAGTCTTCCTTGACAATTCTTTTCACCATATGTGATTATGGGTGCAGGTCCCAGACTTGCACAACACTTTGTTTTCCCAAATTCACTTTTGTCCACTTGGTTTTCACAATGTCCCAGTTCCCTTGTTCACTGCCTCAGAATGGAGGCCTCCCTTCTGGGTTTCTCTGCAGTCCATACCCCAAAACGCGGTGCTATGCCCTTTCGGCTTTCTCAGGCTCACCACTATTATTAGGTAGCTTTTGGCATCCTTCGTGTGTGCCCTGCTCCGCATCGGTCGTGCTTTGGTTAGCATTGGCGTCTCCAACACTCACCAGTCCTCACCCTGCTCTGGCATACGCAACAGAGCTTCCCCTGCTCCGTGTCTCACATCAGCGGTCTTCTCGGGCTCATGTCCCTTCTTCGCTCGCATGTCCAGCTGGCAGCTTGGGTCTGCCGGCAATCACTAGTCGGTCGGGTCTCTCTTCAGTTCTGCACAGCTCCATCTTTGAGCTCCTGCAGTAGTGAAAGGAGCTGTTTTGAGCCAATCAGATTCTTCCAACAGATAGACTGTTCACTTTGGTCTAGCTGAGTAATCTTCATTCTGGTTGTTCTCTTCCCCATGTCAGTCTTTGTTACTGATAACACTGTGGGGTATTTAAGAGTTCTATGACTTAATGTTGGGGAATATTGAGGATTACTTCCACAAAATGCTATGAGGGCCTGAGGTATTGAAGGGGTGTCTCTAAAAGGGAATGTCTCACCAAATGATGTTGCCTCATCCCAGCTGCGGGCCCTCCCTCAAATAGCCACCCCTAGATCAGGATTAAGTTGCGGCTGCCATCCCCAGGCCACATGAGGAGAGGCTACCTCTGTGAAAGAAGTGATGACACCATCAGGTTCATCACACCAGGCTGGTGGTGGTCTCCCAGTCCACCTGTCGGTGTGGACATCACTCTTCTGCCTCAAGCACAGAACCTTTATTGGTTTGTACATTCCATGTGGTCCTGCCTAATTTGTCCTCTGCTTTTATTCTTTTATGTGTTCGAGCAATGGAAAAAGCCTTTCCGTGAACGAACAGGAGATATTGTTGATAACCTCCAATTTCAAGCAGGGGGCACAAGGTGGGCTTTGATGAGTTAGAGCATAGGCAAAATGAAATGCAGCTCAAAGCATGCCGGAAACCTTTCTGCCTTCTCTCTTGAGCTCCCCTTTCAAGTGCATACTTATGCCACAATTGAATAGCTAAGCGACCTAAAAGCTCAGCATTGACATGTGCCTGTCTGCACTTTTTAAGTTCATATTCCTTCAGGGCTGAATCAGCCCTTCACCGTTCTGCATAGCCTGCTAAAGCGATGATTCAGATGACGTCATTGCTCATTCTTAATTAATGGGCCCACCCCCAAGCGTAAATCTAGAGTTGAGCACTCATTGCAACCATTGTCTCCTGACCACAAAGAGCGCATAACTGCCAACAAGGTGGGATGGCTGCCTATCATCACTAAGAACACGGCCGAAGAGGTTACAGACATGCTCCTAAGGAGCCAGCAAGCTGAATCACTAGACCTCATCCATCTCACTTTCAGGCTGTATTAATCAAAAGTGGAAGACCTCCTAGAGGAACCCAAACCCCTCTTCTTAGACTGAATGCTGTGTTTGAACACCTCCAAGAGTGTGGATTCACAAGTCATTGTAAAAAATGCTAGAGTTTTTTGGAACTTGAAAAAAATGGAAGAGCAATTTTACAATGTTCTCCACCGACATTGTGTTGCAGCGCTATAAAAGATAACTTCAGAATATTATCTGCATTTTTCTCCAAGAGTGTGGCATCACAAGTCATCTGGAAAATAATGGTACTTTGTACCCACATTGGAGTATCTTTGGCTATTCCTTGACAGTAACAGGATGAAGCAAAATCCCCAAAAAGTCACAAGTCAGACCCAAGCACTCACCTGTCGCAGACTTTCTTTGGGAATGGCAAACTACTGTGGATGTTTAATTGCAGAGTTAGCCACGATCACAAAACCCCTGTGTGACCAAACCAAAGCTGATGTGAAATGGCAATAGACCGAACATCATCAACAAGCATTCTAGAAGACAAAGAGCACCCCTCTCTTGTGTGATACCACAATGGCCTATTTCAATATCAATAAATAGTTAGAGTTGCTGGTCGACTGCAGACCGTGTGGACTTAGAGTGTTTTTTGCCCAAGTAGATTGAGATGGATAGCATCACGCTAGCTTACACTAGCCACAACCTTGCCCCAACAGAGCAAAACTACTTGCTAAATGAAAAGGAGGCAATGGCAGTGTTATGGGGTATCAAGCTCTTTTATATACCTTTGAACAACCCTTTGAAGTCTCGACTACCAATTATTTAAGGATCAATCCCAGGGCCACCCATTTGTAGAGTGTGGCAGTCAACTCCACCAATTTTCTCTTGCAGCACCTGATAGAAGCTATCACACAAGAAGAGGCCAGAGCCCCACAAAAAGAAGAAGATGTGCGCATTGTCATAGATAGCAACACCTAAAGTCTTTAAACTCTTAGAAACCATTGAGGAAATACGCAAACACACATGTTTACAGGTAGCCATAGAGGCCACTGAACCTGAAAGGTGGTAGCACCTCCTCTGAGAACACGCACACCGGACATCTTCCTTGTGGGTACGATTTTCAGGCATCATGACAGTCAGAAGAGCGTTATATAAATCAACTGAGGGGGTACTACTAAGAGGCATGCATATTGTATTTCCTGACTCACTAACTAACAGCCTAATTCAAATTGGTTGGAGTTTAAAGGCTGACGGGCCCCTGCACTAGCTGGTACGTTTATTTAGTTGCTTGCTGAAATGGAACCTGAAGACAAAAGTCTTCAAGGGATATTAAAGTCCAAGGCTCAACTGCAGGTGGCAATATGGTTCCTGGACGATATGGTTCCTGGACATTGACAAAAAAGATGAAGCAGGTAGAGGAGGCCCACCAGCCCAATCCAGCCCAATCCAGATATAAAAGTGAACCAACCAATCGTGGGAAAAGGTCATTGCTGACCTCTGCTCTGTATCCAATGGCAGCCATGTGCTCATCTTCAGAGATGATTTGTTTAAATATTTCATCGAGCGACTCACAATCAAGGCTGTCACATAGTTTGGGGAGCACTAGGGCAAATAATCTGGTGAAGCCTGCTTGCTACTTTTTTTGCACTGCGCCAGCGGCACCGCGAAGATACGAGAAAAAACTCTTCTTTTGAGTTTGCTTGAAAGATTTAGATATGTTGGTGAGCAGAGGCGTTGCTAGGGGGGGCTAAGGGGGCTCTAGCCCCTGTCTTTTGGTTGTAGCCCCGGATAGAATCTCAGGAGCTACAGCCAAAAGGCTAGCTAGCCCCCAGTCCCAATAGTTCCGACATTAGCGTAGCCCCGGGTCTTTTCCAGACCTAGCAACACCCCTGTTGGTGAGCCCTCTGGATGCAGCTAGTCCAAGCTAAAAACCTGCTCTTGGTCTGTTGCAATTACCATCAAAACGATGTGTAGGGAAAATCTGCAAACTGAACACACTGAAAACCTTGCAAAGATCACATCACTATTGCCTAACATTTGTCATCTTCCACCAATATCTCGGGTCCTGAGTCATGCGCATAACTTGTACACTCTAGTCAGATGACCTCACTGTATATTGCTCCTAATGTATGTCATTGTCATCACAATAGCCCCTGCCAGAAGCCTTCCTTATTTCGTATGTGTTGGCTTTCTCTAATGTACTATATTCACAAAGCTACAACTGGAGAGTAGTGTTTGATATTTAGGCCAGGCAGATTGGATGCCGCACACCCAGAGCTTCTTATTTAAAGTCAACTTAATTGTTTTATGTTTCTGAGGTCTATCATTTTGTGCAAAAAAACACCATGTTTTGATGTCATTGTGGCTTGGATTTGCCCAATATCCAGGTGTTATAGTTGGTATTATATCATATTTCTAAGTTTAGCACCTCATGTCTGACTGCTCCTACTTCTAAGCACTGTATACATAGGTGTTATTACTACAAGATGTAATTGTACCTAATGTGTTAACCTCACAAGGATGAAGGGCTGATTCAGTTCTGCTGCAATATTAACATGGAAAGGGCAGGCAGGCAGACGTCATCATTGGGCTTTTAACTGACTGAACTATCCAACTGCGGCACAGGTGTGCAGTTTAATCAACCATGCAGTTAAAAAGAAACATTTATTAGGATACCTACCCACTACTCTCTCCTGTCCCTTCCAGTCCCTTTAAAATAAATAACACAACATTATCACATTCAATAGTGGGCCATTACATATTACTACTGCTCGTAAGCACTGTAATAATGTATCAGGCATGCTGCAATAGGAGCTGAGCATGCCCAAATGCTCTGGGCTCGTACACAAGTCAATGATGCCATCGTTTTCATTTATGATTGATTATTTATAACGCGCTTAATACCCAGAGGTTTCTTAGCGCGGACCCGGGGATCGAACCTGTGTTGCTCCGTGTCGTCTTGATTCCAAGGTGAGCACGTTGCCCCTGAGCTATTCTCCCGAGCCATTTCTGATGTTCTTAGTAACATATAAAGTCAATTACATTTGTGTGGCTCAGAAACATCTACATTTCAACATTGCTTTCAGTTTAGCACAGGGCTGAGTTATTCAATGCATTTTTGTAGTGTTTCTTAAGAAATGAATTGCCCATATGTGCTATTCGTCTAATGACTGGAGCACATATAAAGGTTGGGCACAGAGAGAAGGCCTGGGATGGACTGGCCATTGATCAGTTCGAGCATTCACCCGCTGGGCTGGCCCCCCCATCAAAGGCACCAAGGCTGCATTGGTGTTGGTTTAGAGCTGCCTCAGTGTGTGGTCACTGCCCCGCACCTTTCCCTCTCAAGCCAGAGGCAATTTTCAGCAGTGCCAAGGCGATTTAAAAGCTCAAATTAGTATAACTTAAGTGCTTCTGAGACACTATAGAGCACCTCCCCCCCTAAGGTCCCTGTGATTTACATGTGAAATGTTACCATGCAGGACGGATAGATCACTGCATTAGTAGCATCTTGCTGAGATGGGTGCTTACTTTGTAGATAAAGTGTTCATAAAAATCATCTTGTTTTTTGTTAGTGCTCATGAGTGCAAAAAACATTCACAATGCTGTGTGTGCAGACGAATAGTTGAATATTTTTTGACTGGAGGCCTTTACTGCCAAGAGTGAGGATCCAGGAATGAGACGCGGACACAGAGGACTCATGATGATTGCTATGAACCATTTTTTATATGATAAAGGGGTTGGAAAATGCCTCACGGTCCCTAATCTAGGAGGTATTTCCCTACATCAACCAACCAAAAACTAAGGGCCTGTCAGGTGTCAAGATGTCCAAAGCAAAAATGTCTTGTGTCTGAAATCTTATTATAGCTCTATCATTCTAAAAGTAACTTTAATGTGTCAAGGGTGTTCTCTTTGGGTTGAAAAGTGCGCAAATGTTCAAGTTCAACGAAAGGGTTTAAATCCAACAAAGGTTCCAAATGGATCATGTCCACAGTTCCAGGGAATGACTCCCTTCCCCAGGTTTCTCTACAGCAAAACAAAAGTTCAAAAGACTAACCACGTTCTTTGTAGCCCAAGAGGATAACCCCCTCCTCTTGGTGTTGCAACTCACTGCAGGGAAATGACTCCCTTCCCTAGGTCTTTTCCACATTCAATGAAGTTTAAAATCCTAAGGATATGAACCTTCCTTGGGATTCTCTGACTCACGAAACACCTGGCATACTCTCCTGCCAGGTTCTCTCACATAGTTTCATGATAACATTTGGGTGCAGGTCCCAAACTCACAAAGCACCTGGCATACTCTCCTGACAGGGTTCGCTCAACTTACACAACACCTGCTATACTCTCCTGCCAGGTTTTTCAATGTTTATTTCACTCTCTCATACGTCCTGGTATACTCCACTGCCAGGACAATATCTCTAAGGGTATGATTCTTCCTTGAAAAGTTTATTAAAAAAATTATTCTTATGGGTGCAGATCCCAGACTTGCACGAAGCCTGGTATACTCTCCTGCAGGGTGTTAATTATACTGTTCACTCTCCCTGTCGTCCTGGTGTACTCTCCTGCCAGGACATCCTCTCAAAGGGTACGAGTCTTCCTTGACAATTCTTTTCACCATATGTGATTATGGGTGCAGGTCCCAGACTTGCACAACACTTTGTTTTCCCAAATTCACTTTTGTCCACTTGGTTTTCACAATGTCCCAGTTCCCTTGTTCACTGCCTCAGAATGGAGGCCTCCCTTCTGGGTTTCTCTGCAGTCCATACCCCAAAACGCGGTGCTATGCCCTTTCGGCTTTCTCAGGCTCACCACTATTATTAGGTAGCTTTTGGCATCCTTCGTGTGTGCCCTGCTCCGCATCGGTCGTGCTTTGGTTAGCATTGGCGTCTCCAACACTCACCAGTCCTCACCCTGCTCTGGCATACGCAACAGAGCTTCCCCTGCTCCGTGTCTCACATCAGCGGTCTGCTCGGGCTCATGTCCCTTCTTCGCTCGCATGTCCAGCTGGCAGCTTGGGTCTGCCGGCAATCACTAGTCGGTCGGGTCTCTCTTCAGTTCTGCACAGCTCCATCTTTGAGCTCCTGCAGTAGTGAAAGGAGCTGTTTTGAGCCAATCAGATTCTTCCAACAGATAGACTGTTCACTTTGGTCTAGCTGAGTAATCTTCATTCTGGTTGTTCTCTTCCCCATGTCAGTCTTTGTTACTGATAACACTGTGGGGTATTTAAGAGTTCTATGACTTAATGTTGGGGAATATTGAGGATTACTTCCACAAAATGCTATGAGGGCCTGAGGTATTGAAGGGGTGTCTCTAAAAGGGAATGTCTCACCAAATGATGTTGCCTCATCCCAGCTGCGGGCCCTCCCTCAAATAGCCACCCCTAGATCAGGATTAAGTTGCGGCTGCCATCCCCAGGCCACATGAGGAGAGGCTACCTCTGTGAAAGAAGTGATGACACCATCAGGTTCATCACACCAGGCTGGTGGTGGTCTCCCAGTCCACCTGTCGGTGTGGACATCACTCTTCTGCCTCAAGCACAGAACCTTTATTGGTTTGTACATTCCATGTGGTCCTGCCTAATTTGTCCTCTGCTTTTATTCTTTTATGTGTTCGAGCAATGGAAAAAGCCTTTCCGTGAACGAACAGGAGATATTGTTGATAACCTCCAATTTCAAGCAGGGGGCACAAGGTGGGCTTTGATGAGTTAGAGCATAGGCAAAATGAAATGCAGCTCAAAGCATGCCGGAAACCTTTCTGCCTTCTCTCTTGAGCTCCCCTTTCAAGTGCATACTTATGCCACAATTGAATAGCTAAGCGACCTAAAAGCTCAGCATTGACATGTGCCTGTCTGCACTTTTTAAGTTCATATTCCTTCAGGGCTGAATCAGCCCTTCACCGTTCTGCATAGCCTGCTAAAGCGATGATTCAGATGACGTCATTGCTCATTCTTAATTAATGGGCCCACCCCCAAGCGTAAATCTAGAGTTGAGCACTCATTGCAACCATTGTCTCCTGACCACAAAGAGCGCATAACTGCCAACAAGGTGGGATGGCTGCCTATCATCACTAAGAACACAGCCGAAGAGGTTACAGACATGCTCCTAAGGAGCCAGCAAGCTGAATCACTAGACCTCATCCATCTCACTTTCAGGCTGTATTAATCAAAAGTGGAAGACCTCCTAGAGGAACCCAAACCCCTCTTCTTAGACTGAATGCTGTGTTTGAACACCTCCAAGAGTGTGGATTCACAAGTCATTGTAAAAAATGCTAGAGTTTTTTGGAACTTGAAAAAAATGGAAGAGCAATTTTACAATGTTCTCCACCGACATTGTGTTGCAGCGCTATAAAAGATAACTTCAGAATATTATCTGCATTTTTCTCCAAGAGTGTGGCATCACAAGTCATCTGGAAAATAATGGTACTTTGTACCCACATTGGAGTATCTTTGGCTATTCCTTGACAGTAACAGGATGAAGCAAAATCCCCAAAAAGTCACAAGTCAGACCCAAGCACTCACCTGTCGCAGACTTTCTTTGGGAATGGCAAACTACTGTGGATGTTTAATTGCAGAGTTAGCCACGATCACAAAACCCCTGTGTGACCAAACCAAAGCTGATGTGAAATGGCAATAGACCGAACATCATCAACAAGCATTCTAGAAGACAAAGAGCACCCTTCTCTTGTGTGATAACACAATGGCCTATTTCAATATCAATAAATAGTTAGAGTTGCTGGTCGACTGCAGACCGTGTGGACTTTGAGTGTTTTTTGCCCAAGTAGATTGAGATGGATAGCATCACGCTAGCTTACACTAGCCACAACCTTGCCCCAACAGAGCAAAACTACTTGCTAAATGAAAAGGAGGCAATGGCAGTGTTATGGGGTATCAAGCTCTTTTATATACCTTTGAACAACCCTTTGAAGTCTCGACTACCAATTATTTAAGGATCAATCCCAGGGCCACCCATTTGTAGAGTGTGGCAGTCAACTCCACCAATTTTCTCTTGCAGCACCTGATAGAAGCTATCACACAAGAAGAGGCCAGAGCCCCACAAAAAGAAGAAGATGTGCGCATTGTCATAGATAGCAACACCTAAAGTCTTTAAACTCTTAGAAACCATTGAGGAAATACGCAAACACACATGTTTACAGGTAGCCATAGAGGCCACTGAACCTGAAAGGTGGTAGCACCTCCTCTGAGAACACGCACACCGGACATCTTCCTTGTGGGTACGATTTTCAGGCATCATGACAGTCAGAAGAGCGTTATATAAATCAACTGAGGGGGTACTACTAAGAGGCATGCATATTGTATTTCCTGACTCACTAACTAACAGCCTAATTCAAATTGGTTGGAGTTTAAAGGCTGACGGGCCCCTGCACTAGCTGGTACGTTTATTTAGTTGCTTGCTGAAATGGAACCTGAAGACAAAAGTCTTCAAGGGATATTAAAGTCCAAGGCTCAACTGCCGGTGACAATATGGTTCCTGGAAGATATGGTTCCTGGACATTGACAAAAAAGATGAAGCAGGTAGAGGAGGCCCACCAGCCCAATCCAGCCCAATCCAGATATAAAAGTGAACCAACCAATCGTGGGAAAAGGTCATTGCTGACCTCTGCTCTGTATCCAATGGCAGCCATGTGCTCATCTTCAGAGATGATTTGTCACCCTACCCCGAAGTACAAATCGTATACTCAACATTAGCGGAGGTCGTCCTCCCCACCTTAGAAAAGGTTCTAGCGAATCACAGAATCTCGAAATGACTTGAGACCAACAGTTAGCTGGTGGCGGGGCAGAAGAAGGGCACAGACACTCAGAGGACATGTTATACTCTTGTGTATTAAAGTAAAAGGCCTAACTTTCCCTGTGTCTGTGGGTGTTCCCTGCCTATTAATAACTAAGCTGCTTGTTTGTCAATCGTGAATATCCAAAGAAACAAGTCTGCTATCCAAAACTACCCTAGACTGACCCTACCACTAAGAGAAAACTAACTTAGCTCAGGGCAATGACTCCTTTCTCATGAGGGTGCTAGTAGTATCATTCTTTAATATACAATTCGCAAATAGTCTCTCATGACTTCTTGTATGTGTCTCTTTAATTCCCTGAGTGGGATGTTGCACTTTCCTTCTTCACTTTTGGTCATAGAACTGCTTGTGCCCTTCTGAGGGCATATTGTTTTCCTGGATCACTCTGGTTTGGTGGTTGTGTATTTCTGTAGACTCAGTTCTGCCTTTCTCTCCCCATAACTCTAGTTTATTTTTGTGCAGGATAGCTCTTTATTCTTCCGCTTTCCCATGGTATTTTGTCCCAGTGGTTCTCTCTATTATAATCCAGTTTCTCATCAATGTTCTCTCCTGGTTTGCAACCTTCGTATCTATTCCTTTGCAGTGCTAACTCTGTTTCACATGTTCTACTGTGAATAGTTAGCTGTGTTTCAGAATAGAAATTCTCTTGCTTTACAATCTGTGTATCCATTTGCTTTCAAAGTTAAATCTATTTAATATATTTGACTGTGATGACTTGGCTAGGTGTTAAAACGATTCTCTCTTGATATCCAATCTTTGTATCCGTTTAGTTTCAAAGCCTCCTTTAGTTCATGCCTTCTACTGTGACAAATTGGCTTTACAACACTTTGATTCTCTGGAGTCTCCATGCACCTTCTGTTCGCCCGGTTACCTTCTTTCATCTCAGGAAATGCTGTTGTTTGTTCTCGGTACCAGTGTCTCCCCTCTTTGCTGGATGTCACAGACGCTGTCTCTTCTTTGGGAATCGCGTCTTTGCTCTCACTCTCCTTCTCCCAACGCTGACGTGCTTGACGGCACTCACGGACAGCCGGTTCTTCTGGGTTATTGGCGGTCTTAGTAATATTATTTGGACTCACGATACACCACAGACTCCTACGTGTGGTCTCGCCACCACCTCAGCCTGGGTTCTCACCTTGTCGGTTTCTCGCATCCCGGGGTTGCTATAGCCCTTTCCTCCCAAAAGACAACTGCAAACGAGTATGAAACTCATGAGTTTCTCTCTTCCGTCTCTCGTCCGGTATAGTGCATCTTGGATCCTCCCACAGCTTGCAACTACGATCCTCTCTCTTGTCTCCTGCTTCTCTCAGTTCACTCTTTGGAATCATGTTGTTTAACATACTCAGCCTAGTTATGTGGATGGCCTGAGTTAAAGGTATACTATGTTTTCTCCCAAGATAAGGATATCCTTTTGGAGTTTCTTCCTCCCAGTCTTGATAATTAATATTTTACTGTGTTTTAACACATCCCATTTAGGCCATGGTATGACTAGCCTGAGGGAGTTCCTCATGGCAATGGGAGTCCTTGTCCCCTAAGGGGGATTCTCTCCTGGTGAGATCCCACTTGCCTCAACTCCTAGGGAAGGTACTGCAGAGCGGGCTCACCTCCCTTGCCTCACTGGAAGACGCTCTCTCTCAGGGAGAAGGGACGAATTCCCTCGATTCGTCACAACCCCCATTTCAAGGGAGCGAGTTCAGTCAATACCTCCTTTGGCCCCTGGGGAGCCATCAGTGGAGAATAACCATACTGGCCTCAAGCCAATGGTGATTCTAAGGGTTTTATGTACGCAGTGAATCACGTGATTTGTGTCGCAATAGAAAGTCGAAGGGATGCTGTATAGATTCCTAAGCATCTAACAAAATTACCCACACACACAGAGGCAGTTGTCCAGCAATTCTATTGATGACTCGCAACATTCACTCTATCATAGCAGTACATACATTCTTGGTCCCCGCACATACTGATCAAAGAAGCAAGGCGCCACAAACACAATGGAAACATGAGTACAGTCAGACACACCAAGGATCCTGAGATTGAGGTTGGAGAAACAGTCCTCATCACAAATCGACACAGTAAGGCAAAATCATGGTGAGAAGCCATGCGGGACGCCGTGAAGGATTAGGAGGTTCTTGTTTACCCTAGTTTAGAGTTGGCAGCACAGTATTCTTACTTAACAGAAGCCAGAAACCTTTTCGATAGATGTTCTCCTTAAAAAAAGTTGTGAACCAAATAAGATATAAAGACTAGTTCTGATCAGACTCCAAAATAGGGGATGGTCGAGAAAGAAAACATTGCACGAGAAAAGGATATTAAGTAACAACAGGCTTATGAGGTATGTGTAAACATTATTTTCCTGACAAGATAGATTCTAACCCAATTGGGCACTTTAAAATAAACCTGTTAAAGGAACCAGCTGGAATGAAGCTGAAGGGACTGTGTGATTCGATTTAATTATGACATATTGAACATTTTCAGATATAGAGATCGGTTTCTAATAAATAAAAACAACCATTGTTTCTATGGACAATTGGGTTTGGCCTTAAGAACGTACAGGAAATTCGAGAAATAAGACTGTGCTTTAAGACTGAGGAAGACCTTCTTGAAAGGTCGAAACACGTGTCAGCTGGTTGTAATATGTGGCCAATTAAAAAAATGAGTACAATGAGAAGTAATATCTCTGTGATCATTAAGGTGAAGGGTAGTGGTGCAGGGGGCTAGTTAGACTATCATATAAAGCAAAATCACACCTGCTGTTTGAAACGGGCTCACTTACAGTGCCCCAACGGCAACAAACAATGCTCACTGCCAATGATCAAGAGACTGTGACCAGAAATGCAGCACCTTTAAAAGGCTGGAAGGCCAGCCATGGAAGGAACCCGCTACTAGTATGACGTCCAAGAGAAGCACAGGTCGTGCCTGCATAGACAACTTCCAAGAATACACCCCTGACCTAGTCCCACAAATGAATACAACAAAAGAAGAAGCAACAACACCAAATGAATGGCCCTGTTCATCAGGAAGCACCACTACCACAGCTAAACCCCAATATCACCTTCAGCGAGATCGGTGTCCTCCAGTCAGGTGAAAAGACTACAATCTCAAGTGTCGAGAAGTGCAGGAAATCCACATTAACTGTTATTCCAGGTAATCTCTGATATAGACTCAAACAGTTTATGTGTACTGTTCGTGGGATGCTATGTCTAAGCCTGGACCACTTGGTCATACTTAGCTGTGGTTGGAGCAAGCATGACACATACACGCACCCGGCAACAGTGATTGCTCGATCTTGATAAATGGATCTGCCCTGCGCACGAGGGGAAATCCAAAGCCAGGCAATTAACACAACCACTGTCTTGACTCTCCTTTACATATGCATACTGAAGCACACCCGTGCATATCGATTGCACAGCACGCTTACTGATCACATCAATGGATGTCGATCAACACTGATAAGACAACATCATGGCTGTGCGCCATCTATAATACACCAAGAGCAAGATGTCCTAGTCTCCCCCAGAGAGTTTGACGGCCTCACACTTGTGCACGATCTGTGTGAATGATTCCCTTCTTGCGCTCTACACTACTTTCTTGTGCGGTGCTCTGTTGCTACACAAATACAACAAGTCAACACAATACAGCCCAATGCAATGAACATCTATCTGTACCACGCAAATGCAATGAGCACATCTTAGATAACACAAACATCAGACCGCAATCAATGCATCATATTGCGCGTTTGCACACCAGCATGTTTTCTATACATTTCTTCATGGAGATGTTACTTTTCTAAACAATTTAACAACAAAGAGCTCATGCAATGCAGCAACCACAATTCTTGACCGCAGCCGAGCCAAGAGAAGGTTCATCAGTAACGACAATAGGTTGGATAATACCTTTTTTTCATTGTGGCCTAGTAGACACTGGATGCAAACACGGATAATGATCCTTTTTTTACAAAGGCCTCTAACCTGCTCACAAATTCCCATAGAGGGACAATGAAAATAAAGCTAATAAGTACCTACGTCTGGTACATAGTGGCCAAAACTGAGTGACGTGTTCGGAAGTTATACCATAACCTCCCATCCCGTATTTGGGAGGTTTGCTAACAGAGGGATTGTAGGATCAACTCTCATTTTTGACACAAAGGCAGGCATCCATTAACTCACAAGAGAAAAGGGATTTGTATTTACTCATATTAATTCATGAAACACAGTGCTTCTCTGACAACCGCTGTACATTAGATCAACAGTCACAAAAGTAATCGGCGCACTGCACCTCTGGATGCTTTAACAGGGATGACAGAATGATAAGGGGGCAGGTACCGGCGGTGATGGTGTGGAAATGGGAACACCGAATGAAGAACGCCCAGACTGACAGTGTTATGTGCAATTAGACCTAGCTATGCGCGGGCTGTTTAAAGGGGCGGGATAATGAAACGGTGGGCCCGATTCACTGAGTGTTTTCCTATGGGATTGTGCCCTTATGAAATACTTCTGTGAATCAGGCCCTATATGTCTCAGATGGTCCCGCAAGAGGAAGGCAGCGCTTTTCTATAGCAGACCTGAAGGCCTGAGCTGTGGTAGTTCTCTTGAGCTTAAGCGGCATGCTGCCGCAGTGGTGCATGGAAGGTTTGTGAAGCAGCAGGAGGATGTGCTCTGTGGGTGAGGAACAGAAAGTCTGAGGGAGGATAAGCATCCCAGGCTCCTGGGGTGCCGTAGCAGGATAAAGAGTTGACTAGATAGGGAGGAGAAGCTCATTTTACTTTTTTTATTTTATCATGTTGGTCTAAACAGAATAACATCACATGTAAGGAAAGCATTAACATGACTGCAGGTAAGAGAGAGAAGGAAAAACAAATCTGCCACCTTCCCCGCTAAATCTATGTGGCTTCGGGAGATGCATCCCCTTTCTAATATTGAGAGAGTTGCCCTTCGGAAGAAGAAGAGCAAGACGTTTGAAAGAATATGGAGCAGATTTCTGGAGATGGACTTGGAGTAACTCATATCTGGTGCAATAACTACTAAGGATAAGCTAATTCAAAGATGAGAAGAGGAAATTTGAAGAGGGAAGGTTGCTGCATGGAAAGCCGGCCTCCATGAAGGAAATAGGGGACAGAGAGGACAATGAGGGGAGGTTAAAGACAGCATGGTTTGCAAAGTACGGTACTTTATTAAGAGGGTGCGGGGCTAATGGGAGGAGAGTCCAATAAGGGAGGGGGACTAGAAGTCCAACTTGCTGAGAAAAAGAGTGGAAATAAACATTATGATAGAGTTAAAAGTAAAGGTAGAGCTGTATTTTGGAGATATTTAAATGGCTAATGCAGAATGTTGTTGCAGCAGAGCTAATGTCAGGTTGGGTTTGACATTGTTGTCAAGAAGTACCCTGATTGCATGCTTTCGGGTGTTAGGTTAGGAGATTAGAGATAAATGGTAAGAGAGAGGGGAGTAATTAAATGAGAGATGGGAGGAGGTCTAAGGCATGTAAACTTGGGACCTAAACAATCATGATTTTTGCTGAGTTGAGCATTGGGCATTGCAGTAATATAAAGTTGTGGATGCAGTAAAGGCAGTTTAAGATAGGAAACAACAATACAGGTTAGAAGGAGGGGATGGACAGAACATTTTAGTGTCACCAGTGAACAAGTACTAGGAGAAGCCAAAAGAGGAGTTAAGATTGCCAAGAGGGGATGTGCAAAGACTGAAGAGTAGAGCTGGCAAACCAATATCCTTACCCTTAAGGGACTCTTACTGGCAAAGGAGGTTTCAGTAGTCCACAGGATGGTGAAGGTGCAGTCACAGATATAGAAGAACAAGTTACTCTCTTACCTGGTAACGTTCTTTCAATGGGATGGTCCCACGACGTATTCCATATCTGTGACAGTAGTCACCACAGCTGTGGTGCTTCGGAAAATCTTTCGCCGCCTGCGTCGATGACGTCGATACGCCGTCCTCGAGGGCCTCCGTCGAGCGGATGTCACCGGATGTTATAAGTAGGACGCACGACGTCCGTAGCCTCAGTTGTAGTTTTTTCCCAGAATGTGTGGCACCAATTACTGCCAATATGACCACAGAAAGCCTTGCGGAAACATAAGCTGCAATCGCATAAGAAATTCTGTAGCGGGGAAGGCAGGGAGGGAGCGATATGGAATACGTCGTTGGACTATCCCATCGAAAGAACGTTACCAGGTAAGAGAGTAACTTGTTCTTCGAGCGGATTGGGTGCTCCAACGTATTCCATATCTATGACAGACTCCCAAAGCAGTACCAACGTAAGGAGGTGGGAAAAGAATTTAGAATATACAAATTTAGAATGCCCAATCAAATTGCAGAGTAAAGGACCGCCTTGCCAAAGGCCAGATCCTGCCCATGGATAGAATCAAGGGAGTAGTGACGCACAAAAGTATGGACCGAAGCCCAAGTGGCTGCCTCACAGATGTTACGAATAGGAACACCCCTCTGCAGGGCAGTAGAGGCAGCCATACCCATAGTTGAATGGGCCCATAAGCCTACAGGAGGATCCTTACCCACCAGGCGGAAACATTCAGAAATTGCCAAGATAATCCATCTAGAGAAAGTCTGCTTAGTCACAGCTTGTCCCAAATGCCTTCCAGCGTAACCAATAAAGAGCTGATCGTCCACTCTGACCCGGGACATGCGTGAAATGTAGAAACTTAAAGCTCTCCTAGGATCTAACCTATGGAGCCTCTCCTCGACCTTACCAGGATGCGGAGGAGGATAAAATGCCGGAAGAACAACCTTCTGGCTCAAATGAAATTCCGACACCACCTTCGGAGGAAAGGAAGGACGAACTCGAAGGACAACCCTGTCCTTATGGAACACAGTGAAGGGCAGCTTAACTGAAAGTGCCTGTAACTCACTCACTCTGCGAGCGGAAGTGACTGCAACTAAAAATACAGTTTTAAGGGTTAACAGTCTCAAAGGACAAGAATGCAAAAGCTCAAACGGAGCACCCATTAGAAACTTGAGAACAAGGTTCAAATCCCAAACGGGCACCTGGAAAGGTGACGGAGGGAACACATTAGTGAGCCCTTTCAGAAACTGAGAAATTAAAGGAATTTTAAAATAAGAACACTCCTCAGACGAGCGCTTAAATATGGATAGCGCCACCAGGAAACATTTAATGGTACCCACTTGCAAGCCCCTGTGGGCTAAAGAAAGCAAAAAATACAGAAATACAGGAATGTCACATGAAAAAGGATCCACATTCTTAACCCTGTACCAGTCGCAGACCTTTCTCCAACGGCAACGGTACAGGGACTTTGTTGCCGGCTGTCTGGCCGAAAGCAACACCTCCATCACGTCTTCAGGGAGGTCCCAATCCTTATACCTCAAACTTTCAGAAGCCAAGCGTGAAGGTTGAGGGATCTGACCTCTGGATGGAGAACCTGACCCCCCTCCCATGAGAGCAGATGGTCTCGGTAGGGAAGACGACGTGGAGGGCAGATGGACAAGTCGAGAAGGTCCGGGTACCACGCCCTCCTGGCCCATGCCGGAGCAATGAGGATCATCCGGGAACCGAACCTCCGTAACCTCCGGAGCACCTGCGGGATGACGGGGACTGGAGGAAACGCGTACAGCAGTGGGAAGGACCACTCCACCATGAACGCGTCTCCCAAGGCTCCTCTTGGAGGAAATTTCCGCTAGCAAAACCTTTCGCACTTCCGGTTGACACTGGAGGCGAAGAGATCCACTTGAGAGGTCCCCCAAAGGGCGAAAATCTCCAGGAGAATCTCCTGAGCCAACTCCCACTCATGAGAGATCGCGCTCTGCCTGCTCAGAGCGTCTGGAGTCTCGTTTTCGTCTCCGGCCAGATGAACTGCCGAGATCGAAAGTTCCTGCTGGATGGCCCAGAACAAGAGCTGCATCGCCTCCCTGCACAGAGGAAGTGACCCTGCCCCCCCTTTTTGTTGAGGTAGTGCATGGCCACTGTGTTGTCCGTCAGGATCAGGACATTCTTTCCTCGCACAGTCGGCAGAAAAGCCTTCAGGGCAAGCCTGACGGCCCTCAGCTCCAACAGATTGATATGGAGTCTGGACTCCGACGGAGACCAACGACCGCTGACTGTCAGCTTGTTGGCATGGGCTCCCCATTCCGTGAGGGATGCATCCGTCACGATCGTCACCTCTGGCCAGGGCAGCCAAAATGGAGCCCCCCTCATCAGATTGCCTTCGTCGGACCACCACAGAAGGTCCTGAGCGACCGAGGGCAGCACCTGAACAGGGTCCGACATCCTGCCGGAGGACTGTGACCACTGCATCTTGAGAGCCCACTGCAAAGATCTTATCCGCAGTCGGGCCTCTGGCACCAGAAGAATGCAGGATGCCATGAGGCCGAGCAGCCTCAAGAACTCGAACGCCGGGAGACTCTGGGCATGTCGAAATTTGTGTACCATCTGCTGAATGTGAAGAGCCCTCACCTGGGGCGGAAAACACTGCCCCAGGGACGTGTCGAGCACTGGTCCGATGTACTGGTGCCGGTGAGTTGGCGTCAAGTGAGACTTCTTTAAGTTGGGGGGGAAGCCCAGCTTCTGAAGGGAGTGGCAGGTGTCTACCCTGCCAAGTCTACCCCTACCTGGACCAATCGTCCAGGTAGGGGTAGACGTGAATCCCCCCTTTCCTGAGATGAGCTGCCACCACCACCATGAGCTTGGTGAAGACCCTCGGGGCGGAGGTCAATCCGAATGGCAGGACCCGAAACTGAAAGTGCGAGTCGCCAACCGCGAACCTCAGGTACGTCTTGTGCTTTGGATGGATCCGCACATGAAAATAAGCGTCCTTGAGGTCGAGAGACACCAACCAGTCCTGAAGTTGAAGGGCCTGGAGGACTTGAGAAAGAGTAACCATCTTGAACTTGTCCTTTCTGAGGAGCTTGTTCAAACCGCGCAAGTCCATGATGGGTCTCAATCCTCCGCCTTTCTTCGAAATCAAAAAATAAGGGGAATATCACCCCTTGTTCCTCTCCACTAAAGGCACCAGTTCAATGGCACCATTCTCCAGCAGGGATTGAATTTCCTGCGAAAGGAGCGGATCCGGACTCTCCAAAGAGAGGTTCCCTGGTGGATTGTCGCGGGGCCTCTGCCGGAAAGGAAGACAGTAGCCATGGGCTATGATCTCCAGAACCCACACATCTGAAGTAATGGCACGCCATTCTACGAGATGCTGCGCCAGCCTTCCCTCAACCGGAGAAGCATGGGCCTCATCACTGAGCTGAAGCGGCTGCAGCAGTGCCTGAGGGCAAAGAGGCAACTGCTTGCGCGGCCTTGGCACCTCGAGTACCTTGTTTTCCACCTCTGGCACTCCTACGGTTGCCCCTTTGACTTGCAGCTCCTCTCGATTTACTAAAGGACGAGTAATATTGAAAGGAACCTCCCCTCCATTGCTGTCCCCTAGGACGAAAAGGCAGAGGTTGGCGAACTGCAGCGGCCAACGATTTCGCTGCAGCTTTGGAGGTCTACAACCTCTCAAGACTCTTGTCAGCCTTGCTGCCAAAAAGATGGTCACCATCAAAGGGCATGTTGAGGAGCCGGGCTTGCACATCCGGAGCAAACCCTGACTTCCGCAACCATGCAAACCTGCGCATTACTGTGCTCGCCGCCATGGACCGGCTGACGCAATCAACCATGTCCAGACCCGACTGAACGTATTCACACATGGCATCCTTGCCATCCTGCACAATATCAAGGAAACCATCCCGTTCCTCCCCTTCGGGAATATGATCAGCCGCTAGGGAAATACAGTTCCACAGAGTGTGCGTGAAACGAGACAAGGCACAAACGGAGTTGGCAGCCTGAAGCGCCATACCCCCAGAAGAAAATACCTTCTTCGCCCAGCCGTCAAAACGTTTGTTGTCCCTATCAGGAGGGATGGTAGGGTATGACGCCTGCTTTGCGGGGGCCGTAGCCGCCTGCACCACCAAACTCTCCGGAGTAGGGTGTGTGGTCAAGTAGCAGGGGTCGCCACTGGCTGGGCAATATTTCCTTGGCAAGGACTTGCTCACTGCCGGAAGACTCTCCGGAGCAGTCCAAGCCGCAGCCACCCTTCTCTGCAAGGCCATATGGAATGGCAGCACCAGGTCAGTTGGAGGGCCTTGGTCCAAGATATCAGTCAGGTCATCCTGCTGAAAATCCCCAGGGGGGGCAGACCAACCCAGGTATTCAGTGACCCTCGACATGAGGCACCGATATGAAGATTCGGCATGTGTGCCAGGCTCCGGCCTACCAAACTCCACCTCCAGAGAGGTGTCTAGACCACTGGCGTTGTGCAGCGACTGACGCAGGCCCTCAAGTTGACTGTGACCAGAAAAAATGTCATCAGGAACCAATGCAGGAACCTTACCTTCCTCAGACCCCTCATCCACCTCAGAAATATAATCTAGAGGGTGGAAAGAGGGTACAGAAAAAGGCACTAAGACATGTTTAGCCTTAGCCATCACCTTTCTTGGGGGTGCCAAGGGGTACCTCCGACAAGGCTGCCTCGAAAGGTGTCGAGGGCGTCGACAGAATGGGCGTCGACGTCGAGCGTGGCGCCGACAGCTTCGACGGCGTCGACACAGGCCTCGAGGGCAGAGCCCCGAGCGTGTCTCTCGACAGCCTAGGCGTCGATGGCGTCAACGACTTCCTGGGAGGCGAGGCCTCGAGAGAGTCCGTCGACGACCTCGGCGCCGTCGGCGTCGATGTCTTCTTTGAAGACTTCAGAGAGTCTTGCGGTCTCGATGGCGTCGAGCACCGGACCTGGAACGGGCATGCCTAGAGCGACCATCCTTGTCCAACGGGACCTCGAAGGCGCCCGGTGGTCGCGACGACTGCTCGAGCCCGAAGGCGAACGAGCAGTGTCTCTAGCGCGGCCACGACCGGCGTCCTCAGACGGCACGGCTGGACCGGAGCCCTGCGATTGAAAAATCACCAACATCTCCTTTCGGAACGAATCCCATTCCTCCGGAGTGGAATGCTTGTTGGGACAAGCTACCCGCCTACGGGCGGAGTCCTCGGAAGAGGACGGGGAAGGTGACCTGTGACGGCGCTTCCTGGAGTGCCTCGAAGAGGCAGAGGAATGGCGGGACCGAGTCCCAGACCGAGAACCCCCGGACTCACGACGACGATGCGGAGAGTCGCCCCTCGAATCGTCCGTCGAAAGACCAGTGGAACGCGACTTCTGGGGCTTGGCCACCTTACCGACCGACAGCTTCTTCTTATGCTCCCCACAAGGCCTTCGAAGTGAGCGATTGACAGTCGACACAGTCATCCGTATCATGGTCCTCCCCGAGGCAAGCGTTGTGCGTATCCGTCAGGGACATCTTGGACCCGCACACTCGACACTTCTTAAACCCGGACCGCGGGGTGGAAGAAGCCGAAGACACCATATTCGATAGCAATGAAGAAACAGGTTTGAAGAACCGAAAGAACAGGATTCAGTAGAATCGAGGCATGCCGAGATCTCCGAAGCGAACACGTTCGCGGAAAAAACAGAACTGAGGCTAGGGGCGTCGTGCCTCCTACTTATAACATCCGGTGACGTCAGCTCGACGGAGGCCCTCGAGGACGGCATATCAAAATCATCGACGCAGGACGTAGAAAGATTTTCCGAAACAGCACAGCTGTGGTGACTACTGTCATAGATATGGAATATGTTGGAGGACCCAATCCCCTCGAATTATAATTATTCTTTTATGACATGCTTAATACTGGGGACCAGTTCTAAGTGTGAGCCCGGGACTCAACCCTGTGTTGCTATGCTTTGTCTCGTTTCCAAGACAAACACATTGCCCCTGAACTATCCTCCCAGCCTAAAGGCAATCCAATCAGAGTAGAGTCCTGCAGGAAGCCAGAGGGGGGGTGGAGAGATAGATAAAGGGAGAAGAGAAGCTCGAGCAGTAATGTTAAAAGCAGCCCAGAGATCAAGGATGATTAGGATGAAAGGTAGTTTGGTAGTTTGGACTCGGAGTGATGAGTAAAAGGGAGGAAACTGAAGATGAAGTTGAATGCTTTTCAGTGCTGTGTATGCTACGGACGCTGGAGTGGAGTAGGTCACACACTCTGTTGATCTCTAGATAGGCAGTGATGCCATTGAACACGACATTTTGCAGAATGTTAGACTTGCGGGGAAGAATGGAGACATGATGGTAGGCCGTTGGGACGTTAAGACCAGCATTTGTTTTTAGAATGAATGTGGCTGTGGCCACCTTGTAGCAAGCTAGGAAGATCCCAGTGTCAAGGGACAGGATAAAGAGAGGAGACGGTGAAGGGCTCCAGTTCCGTGACTGTTTGCATTGAAAACAGGTCAGATGCCAAGCACTCTGCAGATGGAAATTTGCATTCAGTGACTCCCAAATGGAGGCCACGATGTGTCACGCCATCACCACCTGCATGTGGATGCGGTACACGTTTTGAGCTCACAGGGACCATTCACTTAGTGGAGGGGGGTTTCATGGTAAACAAGTGTTCAACAAGGTATGTGATGTTCACCCATATGCAGGGATTCATATTAAACACCAGGCCTTTACATTTGGGAATTTCTAATGCTCTCTGACATACCAGTCTGGTTATATTCCAGCTTAACGTGGATAACAATGTACGTTTCCTATGTCCTCATCAATGAATGACTTGTGTTCATATAATAGTCACCACGGGACTGCCATCAATTATCCCAAAGCTTATGTCCTTCAGCAGGATTCTCCGGCCTGGATCCAATCTATCTGCAAGTCGGTATATCACCAGGGCAGGTATGAGCTTCTATTTCACTGTGACATTCAGAAACTAGTGGCGTCTTCTCTATTCCGTCCTCCTGCCTCTGGAACGGTCTCCCTCTGGTTGTCATGTTGTCATCAACTTGAAGGATCACCTGTCCATGTGCAATGCAGTCAGAACTTGGCTCTTGCCCCAGAGAATCTTGCGGATTTCCTTTGCCATTTCGCAGGGGTGTTGCTATTTCCAGAAAAGATCCCGGGCCTGTCGAGACTCGGGGGTAGTCAGCATTTTGATTGTAGCTGCTGAGCTTCTATCCGGGGGTACAACCAAAAGACCCGGGGCTATAGCCACCGCAGGCCCCCCCCCCAACAACCCCTCATTGCTCTCACGCCTTGAGAGCACTTCTGTAGTGTACATTGCGTTATACAAAAGCTCAAATAAGTAAATAGTAGTAAGTGTTAAGACAATAGAATAGTTTACTTTTACCTTAATGCGCTTGTGTGTCGGAGTCTCTATGGCGCCACTCTCCCGATACATGAACGGTTGTTCATAAAACATTTCTTTCAAAATACCTGCATTTACCAAGTTAAAATCCTTCCTGAAAAGTAATCGTTTCTCAGCAGAGCACTCGACGACCCAGGTCAAAGCAGATGTCAAAAGCACCCCATGCAACAATATCTTAAGTGCAATCCATGGTGAGAAGAAAGGCATTCGGAGCATAGTGCTGCCCGGAAATCATTACCTGCACTTAAAGCCAAGCTAGAAACAGCACGACTGGTTTAAAAGGATGAGCTACATTTTCAGCGCGCGTCCGCCCCCAGCTCATGCTGTGCCTGCTGTATGCCATCTGTGCAATGCGCTAGTGCATGATAATTAAGAGAGGGCGCTGCAAAGGCGGGTGTGCCCTGATCAGCACAAAGGCAGGGTTATGGATGAGCAAAAACTGGGGTCTTGGAAAGAGAGGGGAATACTCCATTGAATTTTAGGTAGCATAAAGCTTCTCACTACAAGATTGCCGTTCTCCATACCTTTGGGCAATTACTGCCCGGCCACCCAAGTGAAACCTCCCTAGTAGCTAAAATGGCAACAGAGATGTGAGAGCAAAAATGGAAAGGGAAGGCTTCCCTGATTATCTGGAATTGGAAGAATTATCACAGTCAAAGCAGATTATATTCCCCAAAAAATGACCACTGAACTCAATGTATTACACATATTTTAGTGCGGCGATAGCCGCCCTATTGTTAAGGGGAGTCCGTTTTACATAGAAAACCCTAAGCATTCTATCGTTAATGACTTTTGATTTGAGTAACGGATTTCACAGACATTTCGAAGGTGATTAAGACTTGCATCCCCCACCAGACTGCACAGTTTTGTAAAGATTTGTTAAAAAATAATAAAGTTATTAAAAAGACAAAATAGAAATCTTTTGCTCCAAAAGTGCGGCCTACTTCCCATTCATTTTCCCATAGACAAACAAGGTACATTTTTGCCAAAGCGCACAGCCCAAACTGCTGGACGGATTTGGACCACGTCCAAAACAACCTCAGCATGAAGCGTTGACTAGCGATCCATGTGTGGTTTGGGGTTATTCTGTGCAGTAGTTATTTAAACATTTGATGGAGAAGGTGGTGCCCCCTTCTCAAAAATAGATAGCTATTTCTCAGGGATTTACCTGAATCTGGGGGTTTTTAGTGATGAAACAACCACTTTGTTTTTCTATCGATGTGAGATATATTCGAGGTTATAGCTGAGGATATGGGAAAATGAAACGCAGGAAAAAAGCTATTTTCATCTGGAGAGTGGGGTTGCACTTGGTGAGAGCCTGGGGGTGAAGGAAAGCATTTTTACTGCCGTGTTGCCGATATTCAAGGCTATAAAGGACTACGGAGAGCTGAGGGTATGTGCAGTTCAGCACCTGCAGTTATAGTTTTTTTTTAAAGATTTTTACCACTATAGTGACGTCATGGGTGAAAAATCTAGCCAGTGGCACGATTTTCATACAGGTCTCCCATCCATACAGAAGCAGGACAGACCCTGATTAGTTTCAAAGTGAGGAAGGGGCCAGCATGCACAGGCCATTTTGCCCGATGAATGAGCCAAAGTAAAAAGACCACTTAGAGAAACGGGCCAGCCCTTTCCTTGCTTTGAAGCTAAGCAGGGCCAGTCCCACTTTGAAGCTAAGCAGGGTTATTCCCAGTTACTGCATGGATGGGCGACCAAATGGGCATCCAAATTATTTTACTTTTTTTAAACCATGCTACTGTCAGTCCTTCAAAGTTTTGCACTCAGAGACCATTTTTTGCCTTTTGCTGAATTGCATTCTGGTATTTGTATTCTCCTAGTCAATAATAAAAAAAGAAAATAGATATTTTACAGCAACAGTGGGTTTCCTATGCCGTCAGTAATTGAGACAAATCCTGCTTAGCTCCAAAGCGAAAAAGGGGTCAGCCTAATAAATGAGCCCACCTTACAAAACCACTTAGAGAAACATGACCTAAGGGGGCTGGATCCTTCCTCGCTTTGAAACTAAGGTGAGTCGGTCCCGGTTACTGCAGGGAAGGGAGAGAGTCCACAGTCCCGAATGCTGTATGTTTTCTTAGTTTTAGATATCTCATAACACACGGCATCTGCATAATATTTTTTAAACCGTCCTTCTGTCATACCTTGAAAGTTTTGCACTCAGAGACCATTTTTTGCCTTTTGCTGAATTGCATTCTGTCAGTTGTAGTCTTGCAGTCAAGATAGGGGGACTAATACCACAATTGTACACTTTTGCCCTAACATAGTTCTATAAGGATTTCTACATTGGAGTGACACTATGGTATACATACTTTTCAAGTTAGCTTTATAAAGAAGAGTTTTGCTGAAAGCCATACATGGGGGTAAGGAGGGGAAATGATGAGAGGGTAAGAAAGTCATGAATATTTGCCCACAATGTGGCAAGAGAGTTTGCAATCCTGGACACTGGTGCAGTTATTTTCCCCTGATTGTGGCTGCTTTTCAGGACACTAGTAAAGGACACATGTGGGTGGACAGCGTAACTTTTTTTCAGAGGTATTTTTGAGGGTGGCAAGCTTGCTCAAGTATTTGGCTATCAGGATTTTACTCAAGTTGTCATGTTCCCAGTGCAGACGCTTACTCACAAGACCACAAGCACTTGTTTCGCATTGGGATTTTGTTTTACTTGGAATATTTCACTACAGATTGCTGGGTTTATAAGGTGAGCACCTTTTATACTTTGCCAGCATATTTATTGGAACATGTCCTCCCTCAGGTTATTTTTCTGGTGTTCATTACCTTTTTTTAAAGTCCAATGCTATTTTGTCTTGCACACTTTCATCTAAGGAGTAAGTCTATTGAACTACATTTGTATATTTCACTTCAGATATATGTTCACTTACTGTGCATATATTTATGGCACCAGCTTTTGATTTTTGCTATGGGGGCAAAGGTACCTGGGCATGTGTTCTTTTTGCAGCTGGCCATTGTTTCCCTTTTACGTACTACTTAAATGCGGTTAGTTGGGGTTGTGCGATGTATGACAACAGTCATCAAGAGACCGGGCGAAAAAAAGGAGCTTATAGCACGCCGAATAACCAAAGTGTGTGATCCTCAGCAAATAATTTTATCGAACAGGGCATTAACTAAAAACATTGGGAGTTCTCAAAGCCTGAAAACTTGTATACATAATACAAAGAAATAGATATTTCTACAGCTACAGTGGCATCTGGGGTGAAAAATCACTGGTGACACGGGTCTCCCATCCATGCATTAACTAGGACCGACCCTGCTAAGCTTCAAAATGAGGAAAAGGGCAGCCTCCTCATGCCATGATGCATAGTAAGTGAGGCAAAGTTACAGGACCACTTAGAGAAACATGGCATGAGGGGGCTGGCCCATTCCTCACTTTGAAGCTAAGCAGTACTTTGCGTATATTCATGGGTGTCAGCTTTTGATTTTCGCCATGGGTGCAGAAAGTACCTGGGCATATGTTATTCTTGAAGCCGGTAATTTTTTTCCCTGTTTCCGTGCTGTTTAAATGTGGTTAGTTGGGGTTGTGCAATGTATCAAACAGTCACCAAGAGACTGTCCAGAAAACAAGGGATTTGGAGCAGGGGACAGGACATTTCAGGACGGCCAATTAGGCACATGCCGTTATGGTGTGACCGTTCCACCGCAGGTTCCCATTGGGCGCGCCCAGTTAGACGCAGGCAGTTGGGCGCATGTACCTCTCAGCGCAAGGATGTCTTGGCGAGAGAGGTCGCAATTGGAATGAACCTGCAGGCACTTTGCATTTTGTAATATTGATTAAACGTGAAAAACATTTATTTAGTGCAACATTATAAAACAGGAAGGGACATGTATTACAACATCGTTGCAGCATCGAACACATATTAAACATGAAACACGTTTATTTCCTGCAGAATTATAAAAGCAGAATGGAACATGTATTAAACCGTTTCTGGGCAACATTATAAAACTGAAAAAGCGAAATAAAAACACATTTTAGCTGAACGCTGCCATCGAGACCCCTGGCCAGCAGGAATTTGAGACACAGCACTTAACCATTATGCTACAATGATGTTATTGTTTGGATTCTCACAAGTTTCATACCTAGCCCTTATCATTGAACATATTAAATTATGTGTTAAGTATGAAATGTATGCCCTGTGAAGCAACAAGCCATTGTGGCCTAGTGGTTAAATGGTGTGCCTTGAACTCTGGCAGACCAGGTTCAAGGCTGTATGGTTTAAAAAAAAATGGAACTAATTTAATTTAATTAAAAGAAAAGAAAAATCGCAACTGGGAGGTGGCGACGTTTGTTGCAGTGCAGTCCTGTGATCTTATTTGGCATGAGGGTGTTTAGACGTGGCTGCAATGTCAGCCACGTCCAAACATCCCTCTTAACAATATAAGGGCACCGGAATGGCTTTGGCGCAGAATAGGCGCGCCGAAACGGGTGCTGCAGTAGAATGGCTCCACCAAATCAGTGCGCAGCAAAATGACAGCGCCTAAAAGGGGTGTACCACTTGGAGCACTCTGCTTAACCAAAGTGTGTGGTCCATGGCAAATAATGTTATCTCACTTCGCCTGGCCTAAAAACATTGTGAGTTCTCAAAGCCTGCAATTCGAAGACCATGCTAGTGGTCTGGAAGCATTCTAAAAAATAAAACTTGAAAAAAACTTGAAATTCAAGGAGAGCACTTTAGTTGCAGGGACGTTAAGGTGAGCAATACATTGTAACAAAACCTTTGAAATTCAAGGAAAAAGCTTTTGTTGCAAGGATTTGAAGGTGAAAACTTAAAGCAACAAAACCCCTGAAATTCAGTTAAGGCCACCTTAACCTTGGCACCCCCTGTTGCGCAGCCTATGACCACAATACATTACTGAGTATACAAGTATACACTTTGTTAAAGATAGATAGTGACTCGCAGTACCCCTGTGGCAAACGAGCATGTTTCCACTTCTGGTTTCTGTAAATAAAGCTGGTCAAGTCTTGTGAGTCTGGGTGTAGTGGCACTGAGAAGAATGCATTGTTCATATCAATGACCGTGAAACAGGCAGCTTCCGCTGGAATGCTGCACATAATTGTCACTGGGTTTATGGCTAGAGGATACTCTGCTTCTACAATATGGTGAAGAGGTCTTAAATCCTGAATAAAACATCATGATCCCCCTTTTGCCTTGCGCACACGGTTTACTCTGGACTCTGATTGCACCAGAATGCCTCTCTCAATGAGGGCTGGGATTTTCTCATAAATGCCTTCATCTGCTTCCTTTGTTTGAGGATACTGCTTCACTCTTGGCAAACTGGTTTCAGTTTAATCTTCACTCCCCAATGCCCTTTATACAGCCCACGTCATAAGGACTTGTAGTCCATAGACTGCTGGGTACGTTGGCCTTGTCCTCCTCCCAGAATGAGGGTGGCGCCTCCAGCACCATCGACATTCTCTGTGGCACTTTTCTGTAATGTATCTGCAACTAATCGGTTACACACATTTCGAACACCATCTCCAGTTCCACTCTCTCTTCCTTGAATAGTTCTACGTCTGCGCCTGTAGTCAGCCTGCACCCCTCTGCAAAAGCAATTATTGCTCTCCATGCCACCCCTGTGTCATCCATCCCATGCACTCCAATCCGGTCCTCTCTTGCTACCACTGCCTCTATTTCTATAGGCACTATTGTTCCTTCTGGTTCGTCCAATGGTGTTTCTGGCCTGAACAGGTATTCGTTTAGGACCCCCCACCCAAACATTCCCCGCAATGCCTGAGAGCCATGCAATAGAAATGTCAGTCCCATACTTGGAACAGCTCTGGGTCCACTGGCACCCCGCCTCTGTACCGTGCGTCCACAATATGCTTGAACTATCTGCCTTACATTGCGCATGTGTATGCCTGGTGTTGAGCACACTTTGCCCTTGTCTGTGAATGAAATGGTCATGTTTAGTTTACTCATGATGTATCGTCCCAATATGTTTACACGTGTCTGTCGAGAGGAGAGTAAAGTTAGTGATCGATCGTGATGTCCAATATATAGTGAGATATTATCTGTAAAAGGAACCACTTACCGAGCCCCAGAGAATCCTTGAGTGTTCATGGCATCGCCTGACAATGTAAATGTTCCTTCCCTAATGCATGCCCTAGTTGCCCTGGTGTCAACAAGAAAGGAAGGAACAAGTTACTTACCTGTAACTGTTGTTCTCCAGCATGGGTCTGGCATGGATTCACATGCTCATGAATATTCCCCGTCGTCAGGCTGGGAATCCTCGGTAAAGAAAAAATCAGTATCAGTTTTGTTTCTGATCTGTCTTTCTTAGTAGTAACCAATCACTGGTCTCTGGGTCATACTGCCCCCAGCCAATGACTGCCCTCTCCCTAAGCCCCGCCCCTGGCAGCCATCCTCAGATTTGGTAGCACGTAAAGTGGCAGTATGACCAAGTGAAGAGCCGCAGAGCGGTAGGAGGGAGGGTTCGCATGTGAATCCATGCCAGACCCATGCTGGAGAACAACAGTTACAGGTAAGTAACTTGTTCCTTCTCCAGCATGGGGTCTGGCATGGATTCACATGCTCATGAATATAAGAATACATAGCAGTACGCACATGCACAACCACGGGAGGTGGCAAAGGCTAAACATTAAGCATTACATAAACTCAACATTAAGCAATTCTTACCTCCTCGCTAGGCCCACCTTCAGGTGAACAGGTTGCGCAGCACTGCTTGGCCGACCCTGGACTCCTCCCTGGAATCCCGCTTGACGCAGTAGAATCTTGTGAAGGTGTGCGTCGACCTCCACGTAGCAGCCCTGCAGATATCCAGCAGAGGCGCACCAGACAAGAACGCCGTGATAGCAGCAATTGCTCTGGTCGAATGGGCTCTCGGACGGCCGGGCAACGGTCGGTTTGCCAACCGGTGACAGTGCATGATGCAGCCGGAGAGCCATCTGGAAATGGAAGCCTTCGAGAGGGCCTTCCTTTGGTTCACAGGTCCAAAGTTCACAAGAAGCTGTGATGTCTTCCGAAAACTCTTTGTGCGGTCTACGTAGAACTTCAGCGTTCTAGCTACATCCAGCGAGTGCAAAGTCCTCTCGGCCGGTGACGAAGGCGACGGGAAGAAAACTGGCAACACCAAGGGCTCGCTGAGGTGGAAGTCCGACGGCACCCTGGGCATGAAGGAGGGGTGCGTCCTCAGCACCACCCTCGTCTCGTGGAAAGTCAAGTATGGAGGCTTGCAGGATAGGGCCTGGATCTCTCCCACCCATCGTGCGGAGGTGATGGCCACCAAGAACGCTGTTTTCCACGACAGGAACTTCAACGGTGCCGAATGCAGAGGCTCGAATGGTGGCCCCATGAGCCTGGTCAGCACCACGTTGAGCTCCCAAGCCGGGGCTGGAGCCTTCACCATCAGGAACGATCGGAACAGTCCTTTCATAAATTCCTTCACCAGGTGATGAGACCACAGGGATGACCGTCCTGCAGTCCTGGTGTATCGGGAAATCGCTGCCAGATGTATCTTGATGGAATCGTGAGCCAGTCCAGCTTTGGCCAGCGACAGTAGGTACGGTAGCACTTGAGGGGCCGTAATCTGTAGAGGGGTAATCTTCTGTGCACGGCACCAGACAGAGAACTTCTTCCACTTGTGTCCGTAGCACTTAAGAGTTGAGGACGCCCTGGCCTTTGCAAGAACCTCTCTGCAGTCCACCGGGATATCGTACCCTCCAAACTCTAGTGCTGCAGGAGCCAGGCCTGCAAGTTCAGCGACTCCGGGTCATGATGAAGGATGGCACCTCCTTCTCTGGAGAGAAGATCTGCGTCCGTCGACAGTTTGACTGGTGGGGACGCTGACAAGTCCAGAAGGTCCGGGAACCAGATCTGTCTAGGCCACGCCGGTGCGACGAGGATCATCCTGACCGGGACCTCTTGAGTCGGTTGATGAGTCGCAGTAGCAATGGCAACAGAGGGAACACATACAGGAACAGGCCGTCCCAGGGGAACGAGAAAGCATCGCCCATGCTCATCGGCTGGGGAAACCTGCTGGTGAACCTCTGGCACTTGGAGTTCATCGCCGTCACTAACAGGTCGATCTGGGGTTTGCCCCATCGTTGGAAGAGTCGATCCACTTGGTCCTGACGTAGTTCCAACTCGTGGCACGAGCGCAGCTCCCTGCTCAGTGAGTCGGCGATGGTGTTCTTTATCCCTGCTAGATGAAAGCGTACCAGAAAGATCCCCTGGGCAACGGCCCAATACCACAGATCCTGGGCTTCCTTGGATAGGGCTGGGGATCTGGTTCCTCCCTGCTTCCGGATGTAGAACATCGTGATGGTGTTGTCAGTGAAGATCCTCACCACCTTGCCCCTGAGGGACGGGAGAAACGACCTGAGGGCCCAGAGCACTGCTCGGAGTTCCAGGATGTTGATGTGGAGTGGCCTCTCCTCCGGGAGCCAAAGGTCTCTCGCGTGAAGATCTCTGGTGTGCGCTCCCCACCCTTCCAGGGAGGCATCCGTCGTCACCGTCACCTGGTGTGCTGGGTTATGAAAGTCCGGGCCCGCCGCGAGATGCGCGCGGGTGCCCCACCACCGAATTGCTTGGCAGAAAACTTTGTTGAGCGGGATCTTATCCTCGAAACTGCCCGCCGCTTGCATCCAACGGGCGTCGAGGAACTCCTGTAGGGGACGCATCCGAAGCCTGCATAGGCGCACCAGGTAGATGCATGAGGACATCATCCCGAGAAGGGACTTGATGGACCTCACCCTGGCCACGTCCGTGGCCAGCAGACGCTGCACCTTGCCCAGGATGGCCTTCGTCCTTTCCTCCGACGGCGAGGCCAATCGCGCTACTGCATCGAGCCTGGCTCCCAGAAACAGTGCGACCTGTGACGGAACAAGGAGGGATTTGGAGAAGTTGATGGAGAATCCCAGGTCTGTGAGCAGCTGGACGGTTTTCGCTGTGTGCTCGATAGCGAGTTCCATTGTTCTTGCACGGATGAGGCAATCATCCAGGTAGGGGTAGACGTGGATCCCTTGCAGCACTTGGTGAATACCCTGGGCGCTGACTTCAATCCGAATGCGAGGGCCTTGAATTGGTAGTGCCGTCCTTGGACCACGAACCTGAGAAACCTTCGGTGTCCTTTTAGAATGGGGTGAAAGTACGCATCCTCCAAATCCAACGACAATAGGAAGTCGCCCTCATCCAGCTGGCCCAGCACGTGCTGGAGGGTGACCATCTGGAACTTCTGTGCCTTAATGTATTTGTTTAATCGACGCAGGTCCAGGATGGGATGCCATCCTCCTGTCTTCTTTCTGATGAGGAAGTATCTTGAGTACACTCCGGAGCCCCGGAGCCTCTTTGGGACGAGCTTGATGGCTCCTTTGTTGAGCATCGCCCTTACTTCTAACAGTAGTTGAGGGACGTGGTTTTCCTTCCTGGCCACGGGAGGAATACAGGGGCACTTTTTTAGAAATTCGAGAGTGTGCCCGCGGGCCAGTGCATCCAGCATCCAACGGTCGGTGGAGATGGACTCCCACACGCTGACAAACTTCTCCAGCCGGCCTCCCATTGGGGTGCTCAGATGGGGGCCCGACGCTACGGCCGGTTCAGTCTTGCTTGGCAGCGGCCTTACCGCCTTGGCCTCCCTGGCAACGACGGCGAGATCCACCTGACTTGCCTCGTCCTCTGTAAGCCTCCTGCGATGCGGAGCGGGCCGCCTGCCGGTACGGTGAGGAGCCACCGCCGAATCCTTTGGAGGCACCTTGCTTGCCTCCGGAGTTCCGAAAGGGCAGCCTTCGTTGTTGCAAAACTCCCAAGGTCCGAGCCGTCTCTGTGTCAGTCTTCATGGCCTAAAGTGACCCATCCAGTGTTTTTCCAAACAGGTTGTTCCCGTCGAAGGGCATGTCCAAAACTCTGGTTTGCACGTCCTGGTGGAAATCTGTTGCCTTGAGCCATCCCCGCCGGCGAAGGCAAACGCCGTTGCCCAACTGGCAGAAACCAGTGTCGGCAATGTCGGTGGCCACCGTTATGGCGTGGTCCGACGTCACCTCACCTTCCTGTAGGATCGCCAGTGCCTCTGCCCTCTTATTGTCCAGTAGGAAGTCCAACAGGGGGGCGATCTTGTACCACAACTCCCTGTCGTAGCGGGCCACAATCGCTAGGGTGTTGGCCGCCTTAATCGTTGTCGCCGCAGACGAGATGACTCGTCGTCCCATGGCCTCCAGTTTCTTTCCCTTGCCGTTCTGTGGGGAAGTTGAAGCCGACGCCCCCACCGCTTTCTTCTTGGCTGCCGCCGAGACGACCGAATCCAGGGTCGGCTGTGCCCTAAGGCACAAAGGGGCGGCATCGGGGACCTGGTACTTCTTCTCGTACCGGTCCCTCTTGGCAGGTGTCGTGGACGGGTTCTTCAGAAGAGCAAGTCCCTCGTCCCAGATGTCATCCAGCAACGGCACAGCGAGGACCGTCTTCCTCTTGGCCTCGCGCCATTGGCAAAGGAAGCCTACCTTCTTCTGCTGTTCGGGGCAGAGCTGGAAAAGCTCGGATGCCCTGGCAATCATGGCGTGGAAGGAGTCAATTTCGTCGGGCGGGGAGGCCCGAAGAGGTGGTGATGGGAGGCCCATCCCATCGTCACCACCATCGTCATCCGTCCCCGTCGTGGCCGTATCTGTTCCTGTGTCATCCCCAGGGACAGGGGAAGGAGATAAAGGCTGAGAGGGCTGTGAGGGCTGGAAGGGCAGGGGTGGATGGACTCTCCTCTTGTTTGGAGGACTTCCCGACGGGCCCGGTTCTGCTGGGTCGTCCGTTGGGGGTAGGGGCAATCTTGTCCTTATTTCCGTGCATAAGGTTTGGATTGCCATCAAAATGGCCACCGAGTTGTCCTGTGGCTCGGGTTGCGACGGGCGCGATGCTTGCTCCTCCTCCACGGGAACCTTGTCGGCACCACCGTCGCTCTCTTCGTCGGGATTCCTCCCATGGGACCGGACCTCCTCAAACTTCTTGTGGAGGCCCTCCACGACTTCAACCAGCTCCTCCTCGGAGGCTGTATCCGTGTCTGTAACGGCCACCACCCCCCCTCTTTTTCCACCGGGGTCTTCACGGGGGTCTTCTTGATGGGCTGAAAAGAGGATTGCCTCTGCGGTGGCAGGGAAACTCTGGGCCCCAAGGTCGCCTCCACTGGGGTAGCCTCCACAGGCTTCGCCAGGGCCGTCGCGACTACCTCGATAGAGGCCTTAGCCGGGTGAATCAAGGCCTTCACCACCTTGTGCGCGCTTGAGGCCTTCACCTTGGGGGGAGGGTCACCGCCACGCTCCCCCTCGGCTGATTTCTTCGAGATCAACCGGGGCCTCTCCAGAAGCTTAGCCGGGTTCTCGGATTTTCTCTTCCCCGAGCCAGAGCGTTGGCTTGTGGTTGATGGCACTGGTGAAGGTGCACCCTGCCTGGCAGCCGAGGAGCCTGACCGTTCGGTGCTCCCGGTGCCCGCAGACTTGCGGTGCTTTGCCTTTTGTTGGGCCCCCGTCGCCAGAGCGCCCTCACAGGACTTAGAAGACCGCTCAGACTTCTTCTTCTTTTCACCTGCTGGGCTCTTTCCTTCCAGCCAGTTGGCGAGTCGGGTCCGACGATCCCTCATAGTCCGATCCGTCATGTTCATGCAAAACGCATAGTCCTTCTCCACGTGCGTTTTGTCTTCAGAAGGCAGTAGGGGCATCTAGAATGCTTGTCCTCCTTGAACACATTCTATAACCCGCATCCAGGGCAGTTCCTAAACAGCTTGGATCCTGTTGTCGAGCCCTTTTCCTTGGCCATGGCCACGAAGTAGGCCTCAGAAACTTCTGGAATCCTCCAAGAAGCGTAACTCGATGAAACTTCACCCTTGAGGGGCGTAGAAAATTCCGAAATGGGTCCCTGTTGATCGGAAGTAGAAACGGTGGAGCTTGAGGCTTGATTGACCGAAAAAATGAGATATAACTCTTTGAAAAAATGCAAAACGCAGTAAAAGCTCGAGAGCTATAGCACGAGGACTCCCAACACTTGAACGTGGGGTAGAAATCTGAGGATGGCTGGCAGGGGTGGAGCTTAGGGAGAGGGCAGTCATTGGCTGGGGGCTGTATGACCCAGAGACCAGTGATTGGTTACTACTAAGAAAGACAGATCAGAAACAAAACTGATACTGATTTTTTCTTTACTGAGGATTCCCAGCCTGACGATGGGGAATATTCATGAGCATGTGAATCCATGCCAGACCCCATGCTGGAGAAAAGGTTTTGTTACCTATCGCCACTCCTTGGTGAGGTTTCTCTGCAGGGTTGGGTGTGATCGACAGGATGGGACACATCCAGTTCACCTGTGGGCTGTCCTATTGAGGGTACATAGAGAACCCATTTCCTGTAATGGGGTTGTTCTCTACCATGGTAACTCTTCCCCCCAGTCGTCGGACGGGTACTGTCGCCACTGTGTCCACATGTGCTGGTGCGTCGTCATTCTGGATCTGTGCTAGTTGTTGGGTGCTCCCTCTAATCTGTGGTGCTTGTAGATACTGTGGTATTGGTGCTGACATCTGTGGTACCTGCATCTGTGCTGGTGGTGCTTGTTCTTGCGGCATCTGTTGATAGGTACCCTGCGTATGCCCTTGTAGTTGCTGGTCCTGTGTATAATAATCTTCTTGGGCCCCCTTGAAATGGCTGCTGGCCCTGCTCTCCCCAATTCTGTTGTGTCCCTCTAAATCGACATACCCTTGAGATGTGCCAGCACTGTGGTGACACCCTCCCTTGCCCTGGCAAACCCCCGAAAAGTCTCCAGAATTGGGTAGAGCAGGGCTAGCAGCCATATCAAGGGGACCAAGAAGATTATTATACACAGGACCAGCAACCACAAGGGCAGACGCAGGGTATATATGAACAGATGCCACAAGCACAAGGTTCTGCTGCACCAGTTGTCCATATCCCCAAAATCCTGCTAGAAACCGCCTTGGTTGTGATGCATCTGTGGCCCAAGCCACGGCCCCTTTGTAGACCTCCCCTTCCTCGAAACCCCTGCTGGGGGCTGCTCCACCTCATGTACCTTCCTCCCATTGGGATGCAAACTGTTGTGGCTGCTGATGCTGCTGTTGTGCCTGTGGGGTGGGGCTGGTAATAACCCCTTCCATCGCATACTTTGATAGCTTTCTCTGTACTCATTTCGCCTCATCTGCCTTCCTGTCTTCTGTTTTTTGCTTGACCTTTTTGTGCCATAACCTACAATGTCATGAGCTGCATCTCTGGCAATCCTTTCGCTTCCATGCCTACCAATTTCCTCAAGCTCTTCTTAGCTTGCTCTGGTAGTCCCTGCACTAATATATGATAGAATATTGCTTACTGTTTTGGTCCAAGGCTCTCGAGTTTTGAGGTGCCCAAGCTCTTGAATCTCCAGAATGTACTTCACAGGATCTTCATCATCTTTCATTTTACATAACATAATCGCCCCTATGTCTGACCTGTCTGGGTATTGTGTCCTTAAGGCCTGCCATACTGCCACCCTGCAGTTTGCAAAAGGCGACCTGAACCTGTGCTGTGTTCTGTGCCATATGTCATTGGCTGCATCTCCTTATATCGATACTAACAGCCCCTTTATGCCACCCATTGCTAAGCTGTGACCAACCGTCATCGTCTCCATCTCATAAATCCATTTCCCAGCTCCCGCGCTCAATGATGGTAAGCTAAAACTTCACATTCTCCTTGTCTGTGTGCTTCCATGATAAGTACTGAGGTCTCACCCCCCTCTCTAACAAAGGCATCTGTGTGTCTGTTGTCTCCTCCTCAGGTGACCTTCTGGTCAGTCTAATTTGTCGAGGCCCTCTCTCGTCCTCAATGTCTGTGCATACATCTACTGGTTCCAGTATAGGCACTCTCCTGTTATCATCATAAGCTCTAATCAATCGTCCTCTCGAACAAGCTATGGCTGTCTCCCCTATCCTTCATACTGGGAGATCCCTTAGTCTATTAATAGAGTTGCTGTGCGAGGTGCAAAAGTCGTCTGTCTGTTGTGTCTGCTCGTTCGAGCCCCCTCTGTCTTCTCCCTGTGTGTTCTTCCTGAACTCCCATGAGACCCGTTTGTCCCCGTTTCCGTGGACTATGATTGATACTGCTCCCCCTCTCATCCCCACTGTATTTGTCCTCATTTCAGATGCCGTGTTCATGTTGACGCAAAAATCATCTGTGAAACTCAGTATTCTCGATGTGAAGTCTGTGTTGGGCTTCCCTGCTTCCCTCTAGGCCTGCTCCACCTCCCTTGTTTGCGCTCCTGCCCCAAGAGTTTGTGCTATCTGGTTCTGTCCACCTGTCCTCCTCAAATCTGTTCCTTTCCCTATCCAGCGCTACCCGTGCCTTCACTGCCCTTTTTGATTGCTTGTTGTCCTCCCTGCGCACTCGTTCCCTTGACAGTCTGTCCAACTTCAACTTCTGCTGTTTCCTCTCAGCTAACTTGTGTTTTTCTTGCCCTGCTATCTCTCTCCGTTTCTCTGCTTTTTCCAGTTACCTTTCTCTTTTCTCCCTCAATGCTCTCTCCCTTTCCTTCAGACCTCTTGATTCTTTTCTCCTGCTCCCTTTCCAAGTGTTTCTTCTCTTCCTCCCTTCTTCGTTCCGTCTTCCCACTCCAGTTTCTCCTCTCTCCTTCTCTCTCTTCCCTTGCGCTCTAATCTCACCTCCCTGTCCTTCCCCCTCCCATCCTCCTCAGCCATTAGTTCTGCCCAATCTGTTGTGTCGATGTTCTGCTTCAGGCTTTCTATCGTCTTGGTCTACCCTTCTGCCTCTCCATTTGTCTTCCCTTGAAGCTTCAGAAGTACCTGCATTGCTATCCATTAGTTCGTGCTTATGCCCTCGAGCCCCTCCTTTGTGCGTTGCTGTGCCTCACTGCTCGCCTGACTCAGTAGCTGGCTGCCCTGCGTCTTTCGGCTTCTCCTTCTCTGTATATGGTGGAGGCTTATATGTCAGATTTGAATACCCCTCTGCTGCCCTTAGTTCCCTCATTTGATACATTCCCTGTTCATCGTCTGTATCATCGTATGCTACACTCGGAGGAGGTGTGGAGGGATGGGTCCCTTTGTCCTTCACCTCCTGCTGATTTAGCATCCACTGGTGCCTCGCAGCATCCCCCTCACCCTCCTGAAACATGCGCCACAACTCATCTATGGCCATGCGTTTGGTCAATTTCTTCCCCTTATAGGTACCCTGTATGTGTGTCAATAGTGATTGCTGCACGTCTTTGGAGAAACTTCCACAAGGTGGCCATGGTTTGGTTAACTTCTCCTCTATTTTTGGACCATTCTATGCTATATTTACATATCTTTTCCCTGTAAGTTGGATGTGTTTTACACAAGTGCTGAAGGGGTGTATCCCCCCCCCCCCACATTTGCACTGATATATCTCAATACCTTTTACCTGACCTCAAGTTGAGGGTTTCGATAGTTTGCTGTTTGGGGATGAAAAATCACAATGCAATGATAATACTTTCCAGTTTCTACGAGTCTCTCTGGCTTCACAACTTATCAGGCATGCTCCGTGCACCGCCCCTCCTTCACAACCTCTGCCTCCTCAGGCACACCCACAATTTTTGTGCATGCGCCTTCCGCGCACCACCACTCATTCACCTCACCTACCAATCCCAAGTCTCAAATACTAGCTCCTCACCATCTTAAGCTCTCTGTGTCCTATGTGCAAACATAAGGGTGATGTCACCAAGCTACCAGAACGACATAGAAAAATCAAATATTGCACACACACTGTAATATCCTGTTACTCCCAAACCACACAAAAACCCCACAGCTGTCTTCCTGCACTCTAGGCAGAGTATAACAATATTCTATTGTGATTGAACTGCACCTGCTGCATCACCTAGCGTGCAAAATGCCTCACTCCAGATGACTTAACCAGTCGACTCACCCTCTGCAATCTAGGTCAGCTCCTTGCTAACCCTCACAGGGATACCATCATCTATGACCCGAGCTAAAATGCCCAATCCACAGGAATACTTTTATTTGCATAACTTTTGTCATCCAAGCCCTTGAGTCAATAGTATTTGTATTTATTTTATTCACCAGGTACCTTTTACTTCTAAGACCGAATGTGCCCTAAACATAGAAAAGGGACTTCAACCTCCGCTCCCATCCCTACTCACTATAACACTAATAAAAAGTACTTGACAAAACTAAACAATACTCCATAATACTCAATACCCTCCCTAACACCCACAGTTGCCGTTAGACTGGGTCAATACTTACGCTCTGTGGTGTGCTAGCACTGCTCGGCTGCCGGCTCTCCATCAAGGTGCTTGCCTCCCCATCTTGGCCTGCCTTGACAACTCGCTGACGTCAGGCAGGATAATTCAAAAGGGGCTCTGGACGACCTGTAAACGAGCATGCGTTTTTCCGTCTTCTAGAAATATGTGAGGGTCCCACATCCTCACAGGTTCAGCGGCGAACAAGATGACCTGGCCCTGGGCTGGCACAGCAAACCATACCTCTGCTACCAAATTGTTGGGACAGACTTCCAGGTATGCCAGAGGGCCACTAGGAGTTTGCGGACTCTCGGAAGGCCCAACACCTTCCACAGGACAAACTGAGGATTCAGTCAACAGTGATTTCAAACAGCTTCTGTCTGGTGACGTGAGATCAGCTCCTTTTCCCAGTGCTAGTTGCTGTCCATTGTCTGCGTCGGCCGGGTCACGTGTTCGGAGACCATGATTTGGAGCTGTGCAGCTCTGAATTATGAGTATTTGCATTTATTGCAACTGGTGCTACTGTCATTCACTGAATGGCAACGAGTCCTGTCTCACACGTATTGCTCTCCTCCAGCCTGAATTGAGCTCAGCTTGATCCTTGCTGATAAGCCTGTGGCCTGCTGTAGTTGTCCTAACCCATAATGCAGCTTCTAAAATGTTTATGCTATTCCATATTCTCCAAAGGTTAGTCCATAGGTTCGTCACACTGGGTTCTGTCAGGTCCCAGAGGTGCTCCTGCAGTCGCATAAGTTTATTTGCATGTAAGCATCTCCAAGCTCGGTTCAGGATCTCTTGCTTCTTGAGGTTTCTGCATTGCTGCATCTAGCTAATGGAAAAATAATAAAAGCAATGACAGTATGTATATGTGTCCGTCCTCTATCTATAGAACTGTACGCTTGTGTTCTTCGTGTATTCCAGTTTGTGTCCCAAAGTGCAGATGTCACGTGTGCGTCATGTCTAACACTACTAAGTCCTGGTGTCTCTATCAAAGTCAGCAACATGGCTTCCTGGTGCTTTAAATCAATAATGTCAATTGAGGTGTCTTTAGTTGCAGCCTGGGGTTCCTTGTCCATTCTGGGGTAGCTTTGTACCGCACCTGTTAGTGTTAGACTCTCCGATGGACCCCATGGACTCGGTATCGTGCCCCTTGGCTACCTGGGTCTTAGTGCAGCTTTATTTATGTGTGTGTTTTTTGGTCCCTGAAGAAACCAAAAAGATCTTAGTGGAAGACGAATAGTGACATCACAAGAACCTGGACTGACTCACATATAGCAGATATAACGACCTGAGAATGACAAAAGGAGACGAAACGCCATGAATAAAGGATATCGTGAACTTAAAGTGAAAGGACAATGTCAAACGTAAGAAGCTTAAGCCATGAGCATGGTGAAGATATTAAACCAGCTTACACATGTACATATGCTTGGAACCGCAAGAAAGCTAAGAAAATCGTGTGGCTTGCTATGCTTAGTAGAAAGATAGTGCGGCAAGCGCCACCTATATATATCTACCTTTAAAGAAGCATGTTATACAAGTATATTTCCACTTTGCACAAGAAGCACAAGAAGCAGAATCAATCAAAAGGTTACTAAAAGGCCACACGAAAAGAGTTTCATATTTAGCTAAATCAAGAATAAAGAAGCAGAAACGAAACTCAGCAGAGGCAAATCGTGCCGGGAGAACCAAGGTCGTAGCTGTCAAGATGAACAAACAGTGGCTACAATTAATTGAAGCAAAGAACAGAATATACTGATCTGGAAGGTCAAGATAAGAAGCCGAAGGCAGGTGGTGGGTGAAATGAAAATCAAATACACGAATTGATGAAGAAAAGGCAAATTCACGGTGTCTGAATCACATGATCAGCCGAGCGAGCAGAAGTAAGACCTTCACACTTACGCATGGCAACAGGCCAGGAGGAGATATTAGGACTCTTCCAGACAGGAGATGCAGTCACGAGGCCAACCACAGCGAAATAATTGACACATGGCAACTAAAGTGATGACTGATTGTAACAATAATTGGAGGAAGGCCGGGGGAACTAAGGGGCACCCAGCACCTGGCCGACCATTCTGCGTGCTGCTAAGCAAAGTGAAAAAGTACGAGTGGGGTTAGTGCCAACCCAATCACAATGGACCAAGTAATCTAGGGTCCTATATTTAGTAGAAACAATGGGACGTTGTACGTTTAGTGACGTCTACAGTAACCAGTTTGAAGGTAGGGCTTAGATGCCCCACCTGACAGTGTTTACCCAATCCCCTTACTCCATTACCATATACAGATATAGTACCTATAGTAAAGTTACCTTTTCCAAACCAATAGAATTGTATGCCAACGTTTAAGCATTAAACATCAGTGATGACGAGTTTTTAGTATAAATGATGTGTTTTTTATGAAGTTCGTTGGAGTCGAAGCAAGAAGGATGATCACGCCGCTGCTGATATTCACAACTCCCTGTTTTTTGTACTTGTCATTAAACAGACTCCCTTTGCCAAACAGTCGAGTTGTCATTATTGATTTGGTGTTGGAGTATTTAATCTGCACCCTCATCTATCTCACGGGTGCTGCTATCTTGCCTTAAATTGCTTCTGGGCAAACCCTGACTCTATGGGCCGGTTGGGGGTCCCGGAGCACAAACTGCAAAGAGTCTTTGTTTAATCTTCTTGCTGGCATAGCAGGCCTCTTCGTTGTGATCCTGGGGAAGTCAATGTTTACACACCTTTTGGGTTTCTACCCAGATGAATTTGGCGTTACGCTTGGAGCAAAATGAAAACAGTGTTTTCTCCTTTGAGGTTGGTTGTTACAAGAGAGCCCAGGCAATAAAGTACAATCCAATGTGAAAAATGCATTCTCTTATGACGTGTCCCGACCACCAAGTGTGGTGGTTGTGAACTGCCCAACTTTGCCAAGTCTGTGCCGTTTTCTATTAATCAGTGCATGTTCTTTCATGGTCTTTTTATGGTCCTTTAGATAAAGCAGTCCTCCCAGGCCTGCATTCCATGCATACTATTCCTCAAGCCACCGCCTGAAAAATCTTAGCTACTCACTTGACTCTACACTGTATGATGAAGTTTATCAGACTTTGCAATTTAATGCGATGCACCAATCCTGGATAATGTTTGCAATGAATCGAATGAAAGGTATTAAAACTTTTTTTTTAAAGAAACAGAAAATAAAAAATGTATAACATTATGTTTAAAGGGTAGGAGGAAGAGTACTTTGGAGCACAGTCAAACAACTACACTGAAGCTCCTGAGAAACTACCAGGTTCATCTGGCACGTTGGCCTACGGGTGGCTTCGCGCCCCAAGAGGGAACATGTGGCCACAGGAACAAGCAGGAGTGCATTAGTATTAGTGGAGTATTGGTGCTTCCACATGTCGTGGTGTTGCGGCCTCCCATCCTCGTCTGAAGCCATGGTGGGCACTCCTTTACCCGTTGCCTTCTCCTGTTCCTCTCACCTCCGTCCCGGCCACCTCCTACCACAGCCGCCTCTTCTTATCTGTTTGGCCTACTAGCTCTCTTACCATGGCCCCAAGAAGTTCCTTTCTGATGCCAGACCTTCCTCTATGTTTCCATTACCTCTACCCCCATTCTTCCTTAGTGTTCTCTCCTAAGTAGACAAACATCCTCCCTGAAGAGACTCAGATGGGGATCCTATTCAGCCCTTCTGCTCGTGATGCAAGCCACTGGAGCCACCCTACTTGATAGGTTCTGTGGTATTCGTTCTTACCAAAACCTGCAAAAGGAAAGAGGGGTTATCTAGCCACCCTGGTGCATTTCTATGTCTCCCTTTTGTTCTAGATGCCCCAACAGCATGCTCCCCTGCATCAGGGGCTTTCAGCTAGCTGCCCATCCGGCTGCATCGCCTCTGCTCCTCGGACGTTCTCCCCAGCAGTTTCATTACCTGCGTAACCTTAAATTCCCTATGCTTGGGAGGTTGTGGTCTTGCTTCGGGGCCGGGATCGCTCTAGCTTTGACTCTTTGCGAAACCTGGTGAATCTGGTCCTCAGACTAAAGAACACTGGTGACAGTGAGTAGTAGTGCAAGAAATAAGAGGGTTTCTCATGCAGAAGTTGAATGGGGGCTCAGTTCAAAGAGGGAAAGAGGCTTTAGACCAATTAATCCAAAAAAATAAAGCAACAAAGAAGGTTTGAAAACAATTAGGAACTCTTTTTTTTTTAAAACAGGAAAAATAAATATTTTTCAATTATTTGGGTATAGAAATGATATTTAAAAACGAGAAAACAAAATTTAGGTAAGCAATATGAAGTAATGGTGATTGCAGTAGTGTATATTTCAAGATTTTGACATACAGCCCTGTGCAGTACATACAGCAGGAGGGGTGTAAAACAATGACACATATTGCCAGTCAAAGAGTTTAAGGAGGAGTGCTACATAGAGATCACGTGGAGATCATTGACATGTGAATGATGTAGAGAAGAGGGGAGGATTTACAGAGTGGCTACAGCACACTCCGTTCATTATGTTTCCTCAGAGTAATGGATAGATCGCAAGAGGTGTTTGAGAAAAGAAGTGTCTTCCATTTTCTTCTGAAATGTATTTGAAATCGATCACACCTGATGGAAATGGGAAGGACGCTCGCGATCCTGGATTCGGAGTTTGAGTAGACTGATTTTCTGGTCTTCTCTGGCTTACGCCAAGCTATTTTCAAAATAATTAAATAAATTGAAGAGGGCTGTGCATCTTAAAAGCACATTGACCATGTTATGGAACCAAAACTCCGCCAGTCCCTACCACCCAAAACTGCACCTGGAAGCGCGGACCTCGACAAATTCGGGCTCCTCCCTCATTGTCTAGGAGGCATCGTTTTATTATGCAATGGTACTCATTTCATTAATCTTGAGAGGATGAAAAACCAGCTTGGCCCTACAAGGACTGCAGTCTGTGACCTGCATGTTACATATAAAGATCTCTGCAGCGAGTGGGTAAACCCGGAAGCTATCCTACCAGCCAGCCCTGAGAAAGACATCAGGGGCCAGATTATCAAAGCTGTGCCCTTGTGCAAAGAAAAGGAGCACATGAATTTAGCACCAATGTTGCTGCTTAGGTAATATGGAATGGAGCAAACAGGTTTAGCCCCAATCAGCGAAATCTATCACAAAAAAAAAACACCAGGGAAAAATGGTAGCAGTTCCTACACTATGTTGGCTGTGTCACATAAAAAGAGATGTAGTAAACGCCTTTTGTTTTTAATTATGACGCAAACATAGTACACAAAACTGACTGACTCATTTTGCCCTGGTTCAAACGTTTTTAGATAATATGGATTGTGACAAACCCTGTTTGCTCCATTATGTATTATCAAAACATGTTGTGCTCAGTGTTTAGTGCTGGAGCTCATTTTAGATAATCTGGCCCCTGATGAGGGGCAGCGATTGAAACGCAGAGAAACCATCTGTGCTTTTACCAGGCGTATACATAAGGGGGCAAAGAACATTCCCAATAGTGACAGGAGCAAAGGTTAGGGAATCACTTGTCCATATTAAAAATATTATAGAACGGCAAGTATAATAGAGTACAGATGCACCGTCATCCTGGAAAGCCCCCACTACAGGAGTGAGGAGCTGAATTATGTGAAATTAAAATTAAAATGACCCCCATTAAAGAAAGGGCAGGCGGCTGAAGGCAGGCAGATGAAAGGCACTTTCATCCTGTGCCAAGACAGCTGGTGCTGGGGGCAGAGAGAAATGTAAGGGTTATTTTATCGGAGATGAAAAGCATTACAAACGTAAGCAGAAAAGCGGACAAAGAGGAATGTCCTACTAGATCAGATAATGTTAACAAATGATTGCAGCAGGTCTGGTTATTCTGCACCTTTGAGTACATTTAAGCAGAATACATATAAGCGGTCAGAGACGACCTCAGAAATCCACAGACGAAGATAGTAGATTTAAAGTATTTAATTACAGGAGTGGGATGGTTGAAACTATGAGGGTCCCTGTGGCTCCCTAACGCCTACTATCAAAGTGTTCCTAATCTTGCGGCGTAAACCGAAAAGGCTGTGGCCTTTTCTATCTACCTTTAAACCCTTTGGGACTTTCCAAGAGATAGCTCTGGTCTGTTGGATTACCCGAATGTCACCAGGATGTTCTCTTCCAGTCTCTTTCCTCCGCCGTCTCTCAGTCTCTTTCCCTCCCTCGGTCGTAATCTCCGCTCTCCTCCCTCTGTCATCTTCCTGGTCTCCCTCTTTCTTTACCCGCCCTTCTTTTCTTCTCCTCTCACTTCTTTCCCCTCCTCTATCTGCTCGCCTCTCACTTCCGCCGCCCTTGCACTACCCTCTCTTCTCTTCTTTCTTGGGAATGGGAGGTTTTGTCGCAGTACAATTCATTGAATTTGTCAAATTTATTCGGCTGAATTTGGCGGCACATATATGTGGGGGCGGGGAGTAATCATAATAATAAATATAGGCGATAGTCAGGAGGGGCTCTGCTCCCACATATATTTGCAGCCAAATTGAATAAAAGAAAAATTAAATTCGACGAATTCAAATTCGACTAAAAAAGCTTGACCAAATCACCTAGCACTTTCTCTCTCTTCCCCCGCCTCAACACCTATCTACTTCTTCGTCTCCAGATTGTATGTACTCTCTCTGCTTGTCTCTCCCAACTCGATTCTTCCTCCTCTCCGCCCTCCCCACTACTACCCTTATGGACACCTTTCACTCCCTCTCCCGTGCTCCGGTTGCACACCCTCTGGCCCTTGCTGTCACTTTCACACACGCTCCAAGTTCCCCTGGAGGGTTTGACATGAAAACTCCACCCCAAAAAGCTCAGATTATGGCTTGTGGCACCAGATTTTGGGCACAAGAATGATTTCTTTCTTTGACGCTGGCACACACTCTTTGTGATTCACCACGTGAATGAATGATAAAAGCACAAAAGCAGAAAGGAATGCCTCTCAAGAAGGTAGCGCCCGCCACTCACACTACAGCAAGAATCATTGGCTAGGTTGTTGGGTAAGGTTCCTCATATCGGTTTTATTTTTCATTTTTTAGGGGCCAGTCCTTTGAATATTGTCCTGTCCGTGGCTCTACTTGTAAGCTAAAACAAATGGAGTCCATCTGAGGGCGACCACTATCCGTGCTGCTAACGCACCATTTTAGCCCAAACTAAGCAGCCACGGGCAATAGAGCGCTTTCCTGTCTTCACAGGGCCATCTTCCTTATTAACTGGATACCAATGTGTGTGCCCCCTAGAGTGGTGCTAAAACTAAACAGTCTTCCCATGGGCCCCGGAGGCAGAAGGCCCAGAGGCATAAGGTGGGAGGTGGGCATGTAGGAAGGAAGGTTTCCCCCACCAGGAAACGGGTGACACCAAAGAAGCCGCATTGCCTTTGGCACCCAGGAGTGCAGGGAGCCGCTCAGGAGGGGAAAGACAAAGGCGACCCAGACTACTAGGCGCCCAGGTATGGCATCAGGTGTTCCCAGCCCCTGACACCAAGGATCTAAGGACCCCTCCCATCCGGACAGATGGGAGGGCACCGGTCCTTTGGAGTAGCAAGAAGTACTACCTGCCCTCAGGCCGTTTTTGGCCTATATCTGGGGCAAGCAGGATAACCCCCTCTTCAGATCATCTCCTCGCGGCACGGCACGGTGTACCACTCCAGCGAGGACAAGCGCACAGGTACACAAGAAATGCCGATTCGGCGCCGGAGCAAAGGAGTGGAGAGAGACACCACAGGCACTAATGGTATGAATCGCGTGATGACCGCAGCATCGCACAGATCTGCAAATGATTTCTGAGGGGCCTTCTGCGGGGAGGAAGCATTTCCCTTCTTCCTGGATCACAAGGATTGAGAAATGCACTGGCAGCCGCAGTGTCCCACAGAGGCTTCCATTGTGGGTTTAAAGAGAGTGCATTGAACGTGATGCCAGGACTCCAATATGCACTCTTCACACTCCAAGCTCACTGTGCTAGCTTTCCACCTCATGCCTTACACCACACAATCCGAATGTTAGGGCAAGTAAACAAAAGAGAGAACAACATCAATAGCTGTGTTTGGTAGAAAATAAGCACTGCCCATAAAAGTACACACACACTACAAAGTCCCCCTGCAACTCTGAATTATTGGGCCTCATTACAAGTTTGGTGGTATCTCGGTGGTAAATCTGCAGAGATACCACCAAACGCAATTACTGTGACTGCCACTTGGTCCAGCGGTATTACCACCGGATTACAAGTGGTGGTGGCGGTGTTATTCACCATTTAATTAGAGTCCATAGGACTCAATGGGGGATTTTGTCAGAATTACTGCAGTGGTAATTACACAGAAAATTGGCAGAAAGGTGGCTGATTTACCTCTAGCTCATAGCTTTCGCCAAACTCATAGTTGGGTGGTGCAGGCATTACCGCCATATTTTTACTGCGCCGCCCAACTCATTGTATTTTATCCCAAAATCACAGAACAAACAACATGTAGGCGTATGCGCATTTTTTAGAGGAACCCGCTTTTGGGTGTTATGTTATGGAATTCTATGTATTGTTTCATGTTTCCCAATGGAGGCCTCCGCACAGTGGGCTTGGGCACTTGTGACCGTGTGGCTTACCCAAGGTCTCCAGGGTTGTGCATGTCAGATGGCACGTGGGACTTGCAGGAAATTGTATTGATTAGTGGCTGAGGGTGGAGTAGCAGGATGTGGAGGGCCTGCAGGTATGTGAGGTGGAGCGTGGATAATAATAATAATAACTCACTTTCATATAGCACTACAAACCTGTAGGTATCTGAGCGTTGCAATACCAGTTGTTGTTACTAACACACTGCATGGTACTCAATGTATCGACCCCAGAAGGATGAAAGGCTGAGTTGGCCCTGCGGGGATTCGAACCTGGGTCAGCAGGCTCTGCACAAATGTCAAAGCGAGCGAGCGCTCAACTCGCTGTGCTATCTGACCGGCATGGACGAGGCCTGTAGATGACTGGAAGAATCCCACATGGATGGTCATATCAGGTCTGTAAAATCTTGTGTGCCGACCCCTCTTGCTATGCACAGTTTAAGTTGCAAAGCGGCTGGGTGTCTGGCATTAGAATTTCTTAAACAATGTCAAGGCACCCACCAAATTCGACTCGGAAGAGTTAGGGAAAAATAGCTGACGGCAGGCAATGTAATCTGCCCTGATGAAAGATATCTGCCACCACCCTCGCCACGCCCAGAGGTCAGAGCAAAAGAGACACCTGGAGGGAAAGGTAGAGTTGGCACTGTTGCCAATCCACATCAGGCCTTTGAGGGTTAAAATCATGAGTCCATCACCTCTCCATCGATGTCCTTCACACCTGCCCTACCAACGCGCTCATCACTTTTGGCAAGGCGACGTCTTTTAGAGGTGTTCTTACCCCTGTGGTCTGCCTGAAAGGCACCTTTGAACCCCTACATCGTTGTCATTCTAGCAGGGCCATTAAAAAAGCAAATGCCCACGTGTCATCCATTGTCAATTATGTTATAGAAAAGTTTTGAAATACCATAAAGGATAGTTCCTGTTTCAATGACTTTTGAACAAGCATTGCTTTGATATACTATTAGAAGGGGAAGGCACCTCTGCATAAGCGATGAATCTGTCAAAACAGCCTCCCCATGTGCTCGCCACATTCCGCCTCAAAGGGAGTTTCAAAGGCCACAGGGGAACATTAGCTGGCAGCACAAGAAAGGCCTGCACGGGAAGTGATATTGTGTTACTCCTGGCACCGCTCCATCCCTGGGAGGAAATGGATCCAGGACGCAGGACTCACTTTATACAGCTCGTTCCACGCTCGTATGATTTGCTGCAATCGTTTTGCCCTTTTGCTCCCCTCGTGTTTCGGCCCGTGCCTCATGGGAGTAGGCCCTATTAGTCAGCGATGGATATTATTTTCCAAGCGTGTCAAGAAACCACGCAGGTGGCAACAGTGCGCGGTATGAGAACCTTTAACATAATATACCCTGTTGTGGAGGCTGCATGCTCACTGGAATATGCGCCATCAAATGCTTCGTCAGGCCCAGTGCATTGTGGGGCACGGTGGCACACACACCCCAAAAGGGATGGATGGAAATCTCTAAATCAGTCAAAACTACTGGAGATTCCTATGACCCGCATCCACTCCATGTTTTTTAGAGCTATTGCACCATTAAAAAGGGAGATCAAACTTATGATCAGTCTTGGGAACACCCAGAGGCGTCGCCAGGATTATCTAACAAGTGGTGCCTGAAGCTAATGTAGCTGGCCCCACCTCACGGATATTAACATCTGTAAATGCCCACACAGCGTAGGCCTTGCCCGCTCAGGCTCCACCCTGGATACGCCTCTGGGAACACCTAATGAACAAGCACACCAGTCTGAACTGCAATGTCCTCTTTCAATTCTTGTCTTTGAAAGGTGAGGGTACCCTATGGATTTAAGTGACCGTGGTCATATATGCATCCAAGTCCTGTGCCACTCTCACATTATTACCCCCTCAACTAGCAATGCCTCTTCCACATTCTTTCTCCTGCAACCTAGGACTGTATACCCTTTGTCTGTCATTATTATTATGATGATGGTATTTACTGGCTCTGCACCTAGCTTCAGGAGGCAACAGTCTGCTTTACAAGTCCTCTGTGAGAGAAGCAGAGATACAAAGGAGCTGGGAGCTAAAAGGGGACGCGGCAGGCAATTTGGCAGTAAAGGACCGACAAGCAACCAGGGGGGGAAATGGGGGCGCCCAGTCAGTCCCAGGTTGGGGGCGCAGTAGAGGATGTGTGGACCTAGTTATTAAGCATGATCCATTCTTGAAGAGGATGGTCTAAGCTCCTTCATTAAATGTAGAAGCAAAGGGGCCAGTCTTGTGTTGACAGGGGAGAGAGTCCAGAGTCTGGCATGCATTATCTGGTGTAAAAGATTAGGTATTAAATTTCATGCTGAGTGCACAGAGTCACCGGGCCACCAGAATCACATGGCGCTCTGGACAAGCAGATGCAACGGTACGTACTGATGCTCCCAATAAAAGAAGCCGTTCATCAGGGAATGCTCAACTCTGGGTCGCTGGGCGTTTACAATCACAGGAGATCCCCTCTGGTTCTGTGTCAGAGTGGGTGGGCTTACAACGATTTCTTAAGTAGCCCAGGATGATCTATACAAGCCCACAGCTAAAGAACGGGTAGAGACGGCCATGGCAAGGAGGTGTGATTATTCCCATCACGCTTAAAGACACTGCTGTGGGGTAGAAATTAACATGCAGCACTTCAAAGGGAGAACAACTTGAGAGATGCCAAAAGCAGTGTCATTTTACGTGTCCACATACCTTGAGGGTTGTCGCAGTTCTCCTCATCGCTGTTGTCCCGACAGTTGTTTTGCCCGTCACACAAAAAGCTCTTATCCATGCAGCGTCCGTTTTTGCAGTGGAAGCGTGTTGTGGAACACAGCAGCGGGTTCACAGCTGTGAGGAAAGGCAGAGAAAGAGGAAGTCCTCTTTAGATCAGACTTATATCCATGAAAATAGCCATCATAACATTGAATAACCAGCCAAATAAGCCACGATTATCCATGCAACAATCGTCGCAAGGATAACTGCAGGAAGAACCATGGCATGAACCTGGGGGTGTCTGTGCTTCCATTGTCACTGGTACCGAAGACCACCTACACAATTGCCACAAACCAAAGAATATCCACAATGTATCATCTTGGGAACCCAAGACAGAATCACCACGAGATCATAAGCCTTTGGCCGGCGACCTGTGGCTCCCTGGGTGATTAAACCAGGGCTCCCATGTTCCCTCACCATTGGCTGTTGGCTAGGGCTCACAGAAGTTGTAGTTCGAAACATCTGGAGAGCCAAAGGTTGCACAACCCTGTCCTTAGCCTAGCCAGAGGGAACATTTGTCTGGCAATTCCAGAAAGCATGCTCCCGAGAACCCAAATGTGAGCAATCCAATCGGCCATGTTCTAATCCCTTCCCTTTTCGAAGTCTCTGCACTGCATCTTGGCCTTCCCTCCTGGATAAGGTTGGTCATTCTGCAGCAACCCCGTGTGCATCTATTTATCTTTACTAGGACTTTCACTTCCCTGCTTAACCCAGTTGCTTGTAGAGATGCTCAATTGTGTTTAGCTATTGGCCCGTACATGGGGATTTTTAGGGCACTGTGTAACACTTGCACAGCCCCAGGCTACTTTTAAAGAGCACATTGGAAGAACTACTCATGTTATCCCTATGTGCCATGCTCCTGTCACTTTGTGCCAAACTTGCTAGCCCATGGGCACAAGGATGCTCGCAGGTCCCGTGCCAAACCTCGACTTCAAAGTTATATCACAGCTCTCTAGTGGCCTCCCCGAAATATACCAACATTGGCACGTATACGGCAATGCTGGAGAAACATTCTAATTTGAAATCAGCATGGAAAGGCCAGGTTCTTGAATTCTTCTTTGGAGTGTTAAACTTTAATTCAGCCAATAAATATCACGTTTTGTGGGACAGGGCCATTGCTATGGGAACGTCTTGCCTGCCAGGGATATGCAGGAATTGCCACATGCCTGTCAGTGAGGTGAATCACTTGGGTATTGTAACACAAAGGATGATGACAGGGTGCGAGTGTGAGACCTGGCCATTTCTAGAATTTGAAATAAAATGCAAAGCTGCGCCCACGAACAGCAATCTTGAAAGGTGCCAGTCCGTCCATGTATCTATTTTGCTGCAAGGTAGAGCTGCTTCCCTGAGACATGGACTGCCAGCGTCTCTTGCCCCTTACTGGGCCCAGTGGATGTGACCTGAGAAGCCTGCTGTTTACGCTCATGCCTGCCAGGAGCTTTGGGAGAGCTTAGAGACAGAGCGTCATGGGCCAGGCTGTAAGCCCAGGTGCTTCAAAGAGGCACCTGCCACCTGAAGAACCATGCCCCCGAGCGAGCTTCCACAAATGCCAGGTCAGAGGAAGAAGGTGGACTGCTGTCAAGACTTGGGTGGCCCTGGGGGGCAGGGGGATATTGTGGATCAAGGTAAGTGGTGCATAGATTCCCCCTGCTCAGACCTGTCTGCCCGCTTTCATGCACTGCAAAAGACATGAAAGCTGACCCATCTTACCCCACTAGGCAAGAGGATAACGAAGGGCAACACATGCATCTTGGCACAACGATACGATGCACAATGAGTTAGATCCCTGGTCTAATGCTTAGAAGCGAGAGGAGTTCCGGCATTTAGCACTACACAAGTGACCAATAAACCGAACAATTGAAAATAAAGGCTGCAAGAGATGTTTATCATTGAATATCTTCCCTTTGGAAATACTTTTGTGCAAATGTCTTTATCCAACGCCAAGTGGTAAGCTGTACAGCAATGGTGGCAGCCCATTCCGGATCGGGATGTTTTGTCGCAAGCCATTCAGTGCAGGGACCTATCAGCACTGATATGTTCCGCCGCTTTCACTCCACCCCAATCCTCCATGTGCATTTTTTGTTGTCATATTTGGCAAGAAATGTGCACCTGTGTTTACAGTCAGACAAGTTATGTTTGTCATGTTTAGGAAGTGGCACCCCATGCTCTCAAGATATACCTTTTTTGTTTGTTTATTGTTTATGGTTAAAAAACCTTTACAATTACAGTCAATATAAAAAAAAACAAGCAACACAACAAGACATTTGCAAGAAGAACAAAATCAACACATGAACAAAATTAATTAAAAAAAACATACATCAATATATATATACATATATATATATACAATAATTATATACTTTTAACATGCTAGCATGGTCATTTTTTCATAGCAGCCTTAGGTTTCTCTAATGTGGCGAATAAATTACAAACACAGTTAGAAAACTGCACAGGGTGACCAGACTATGAATGAGTTGCACTGCGTTGCCCTCCAAAGTTGGTCAGATATCTCAGTGGGTTACACAGGCTGGCTGCTAGTGTCTCTTTGAGCTTGTAAACCAATATGTTGGTAACACATGGGAGCTCATATTGGAGTTCCCCATATTTCGGTGGCGGTGACCGTTCCATTTACACTGTCACTTACACTGTCCCCGGCAACACATTTTCATCATACTGCAAGTGCAAAAGGTGAGGGCAAAAGGCGGCATACATGCTCGCATGCCACCCTTTTGCGCGCCGTCGTGCTAAACTGGCGGACCCCGAACTCCAACATTGTGCCAGACCTTTTCAGATCCGCCAGAGCACCAGGGGATCACTCTGGTGGTGACAGGGATCACTCTGGTGGTGATAGTGCGTGGTACAACTATCCTTTAACATTAACATTAAAATCCATGCCTGTGCAAATGCTGGAGTATTTGTACAGCAGAGAAGAAGGGAGCGTAGGAAAGACAAGTTACTTCCGCCCCCCTCTCCATCATACAAATAAATGGAAATGGGGAGTACTGGAGACGAAATGCGTAAAAGTCGTACACAAGGCTTTTTATGCATTTCGTTTCCAGTATGGGGAGCCCAAAATGGCACCAAGCACTATATATATCATAGGTTTGCATTATTCTGCTCCTAACTGAAAGTGAAATGACTATTGTTTATGCTTGGGTTTAAATTTGACTTCATGCGGACACGACATGAACCGCACTGCTGTCAACGGTCCAATATCTTCCGCCCGGCGGCATATTTTTCAAGAACTTTGTTGGTACTCGCGATTGAAATTGTGAGCACGCAGCATACGTTAGAGTTCTCAAAGGAGCCACGCGTTCAGAATGGGTCCACGTTACAGGGAACAGATGTGCAAATGTCGCGCTTTAATCAGTGAGGAATCGCCTTCCCATCTGGAGGGTTTACAGACAACTCATTATTGGTGGGCAGGAAAACTACCCAACGCCAACATACATGTGGATTGTTTTTACAGTATGATATGTACGTTCAAGTGCAACAACGAACGTTTAACATATCACGCAGCTTTTTCAATGTTCTGCATGTGCATGGTCCACAGGTCGCATTTCTCCAGACGTCTGTGGAATGTGGTGGTGTCTCAGGAACTTGATATAAACTTAAATTAATAGCACTACAGAAAACACAGCTGCGCCCAAATTGCCCTGGCGCCAAATGAGCGGCGCCGATTTGGCTTCCAAGCCCGCTGCGGTCACTCCAAAAGGGACTCTTCTGCGGCCACAGTGCTGAGCCCAAGGGTTATCCCAATAGATAGAGGGTGCAGCGACCCATGCAGCCAAGGTGCGATGACGCCCTCTAGTGGACACTTAAAAGCGATCAGACTTTGTCATTGTTGCTTTCTTTGGAGCTATTGATGTTTATACTCCAGTGCCCAGGACATGGACCCTTTCTATCAAGGGGAACCCTCCCTGATATCCAGGATGTGGCCGGCCACGTCGTCGCGGCACCCGCTGTATTCCCGTGCCGCCTTTCAGGATACAAGTTCTGCCACGGTTAAATAGTCAAAGAAGCAGTGCGGTGGATAGTCTATGCTCCGCTCATCCCATGGACTGTTTCAACAGCATTTGGTTTTTATATGTTATTGTTTCTGTTTTAGCCGTTTTCTTTTTTATCATTTTTCAACGAAATTTCAGTGTTAATTAACTTATACATTTTCATTATGTTGGAATGAACTTGGTTTGGAACTTGCACTCTTTGCAATTATAACCGTAATGTCTTTTGGGTTAAACTTAATAAGCCGCACATCCATCGCCAAAATCTTGTGCAACTTGCCATGTGTCATTCCAAAGAAAGCCACCACTACTAGTGCACACATCAAAGCGCCAGCGCAGAACTATTACAAAGCACATAAAACGAAAAACAGAAAATAACACATTAAACCAAAAGGAGGTGGACAATAGACAACACAAGCTCACTGGAAACTTCATATTAGATTGTGAAGAAAGAAAATGGAGAAGATCTCCCTCTAGGGGGTCAAACCTCTAAGGGCAATATAATGAACACAACACCACAGGAAGTCGTATATCACACATCAGTTTGCGGGTGATCCAAAACTAAGAATTCTGCACAACAGTCATGCATGAAGACATGACAATAGGAATGAATCCAAAAATACAACAGACTGATCAAAGAAAGAAGAGTTTACAGCGGAACTCACTCGGCTAATCATTCACTGGGTTGGGGGATGGCTCTTTGAGTCCCATGAAGTCCCAGGGGGTGTCCACTATTTATTTCACATCAGAGCCTATCCACTGAATATGCACGAACCCGATCAATATCAATAGGGATGTGGCGCTCTGTGGCCTCCGGCCCAAACCACTAACCTCGGCCCACAAATGTGCAGGTCCTTATAAACGCTGCATGCATCAATGTCTTCCAGAAAGCAGCTGCCATCTATCCCGACAGTTATCAAATCATTCAAGCCTATTTCATTCATACCACCAATAGACCACTCTTAGAACATTGGTTCAGTTCCGTGATGATAGGTCAAAAACCGTCCAACACGGAATTCAGCACCTACGAGTCGCTAACTCAATCACTTCCCCATCAATTGGACAGGGACTGCAAATGCATACTGACAATTGTACGGACATGTACAATTTCTTTCCACTACCTCATTCTTCAAGGCTAAATATAAAACAATTCGACAAACATTCATAGTCCATTGGCTTGAAACATTCTGTTGCCATGGATCAATGCATTCTTTCCAAGTTAGGGACATTTATCACCGGTGGCCATAAGTGGCCTGAAGTCTGTGGCTCATGACATCAATGGAATCACTGAGTTTTAAAAATAATAAATAATGTACTATTGGGATCTCATGCAAACTACCGACCATTGCATTACCAGTCTCTTTCAAGTAAGGACATGCATTTCATGATATGTGTTCAGGCCACATCAGATTATAACTAGAGTGTAGATCCACTCGGATTAATGTTGGCATAAATGTTGCGGTTATTGCCTCCCCGACAACCACATGCCAGCTCACTTGCAAGAAAATGTATACTAGTAAGTTCATGCAGGTTGACAGCCACCCGATACACAACATCCCCAGAGGAAATGGCGCAAATGCACATTTAAAAACGGGAAAATGGTGCTACTCATACACTCATTCATGGCATGGCCACTGGAGGATATCCGCAACAAATCCAGGAAGAGAATGAATAAAACCGAGGGTCGAACATCTTTTGGAGAGAATGTAAGAAAAGTTATTAAGTTTATGCATGACGAAACCAGCAACTTGTGTACTTATAAGTTTGAGAAAAAAAAACATGGCACTGCAATGTCTTAATAGGGCTTGATACAAAAATGTAATTTTTATTCAGACACAGTCCCTATAATGGTCACTAACCTCAAGACTACAGACATATATGTACTTGCACAAGTGCTTAATATTTGTATTAATTAAACACCGCACACAGAATGTGTGAATATAAATAGCCTCTCCCGGGTGGGAAGTTGAGGCTACCTATTTTTTTTATAATTAGAATGTGGGTCATTTCCAGCACACATCCCTGCCCTATGACTATAGCAACAACGATCTGAATAAATAGTACCATGAAGTAAACGTTTGAGTCGCATATCAGATGGCAATTTCTAAAGATCATTCTTTTTTCATTTTTATTGTGCACTTAGTTAAATACAAAACATTAGGCACACAAGAAATAAAAAGTACAAAGTGAACATTAATACATTAAAAACATTAAAAGATAATTCTGTTATTGTAGTAATCAGCACCACCTTACTATTTTATTTCTGTTTTTGTTGATGTATTAAATAAAAGTAGGGTAAGGTTAAGTGGTCCTACAAAGCGCCGTCTGCCAATAGTGTTGGCGTCGCTGCACATTTGACTCTGCCAAAAAAGGGGGGTTTGAGAGCTTGTGTTAGTGGGAATGGCGAGGAACAGAAAGCCGTCGTGTTGGCCAGAGCAGGTCGGAAGCACCTGTAACCTGTGTGCAGGGTAGGGATGTGGCTGTGTTGGCGCAGGCAGACGTGCTCTGGGATGTGTTCGCCGTAAAGGCAGTCCCAGAATAAAGAGGCTAGTGGTGGGTGCTTTGGTCTAAGGTGCAGTGTTGATAGATATGGAGTAGGGCATGTAACTGCATATAGCGTGCTAGAGCTTGTGCGTCGGCTACGGGGCGGTTGGTGTGCTGTAAAGGTTGGTACATTTAGCAGTGAGTAATTAGTGAGGGATGTGTAGGTAGAGCTGGGGGCGCCAGGGATTTCATGGGTAGGGTGGAGCCAGGGCTGAGCCTGGGGTAAGGTTTGGTCCTAGGAGCACACCATGGGGCGAGTCCATGAAATCCCTGGCTCCCCCAGAAAAAGGCAAAAAATTAAACGAGGCCCTGGCGAGCTACTATCAGGGCCGCATTTCTTTTTCTCCATGTTTTGCACACGTATGTCCATATTGCCCGTCACAGGCAAAATGGAAAGAAATGCAGAAAAGGGAAAACAAATAAACATGACCCTGGTGCCCTCTCGGGCCCCCGAGCCACCATCAGGGCCGGATGTATTTATTTTCATATTTGGCCATTACTTTCCATTTTGCCCACGCTGCGCAGGCAAAATGGAAAGAAATGCCCCGAATAGATAGGACGGGAAGTGGGGGACTGGATTCGGGCCTAGTCCTCCCTCAATCTGTGTTGTAGGTCCTCCTAGTTGCTGCACGCCAGACTCCTGCACCACCCAGCCTGAGCCTCGTCATCACTCCAGAAACAGCCTTAAAGAGATCTTAATGGCTCAAAGGGTAGTGTGTGGGCGGGCCTGCATGCAGAGTTCGCCAGCTCTTTTTTTCTTTGTTCTCTCCTGGTCGCAATCCTGTGCTGTGCACTGCGCAGCCATGGTGGGGCCTGTGGCGTCGGGGGTACTGGCTCAAAACGAGGGTTGGCTGGCTGGAGCCTCCATTTGAGCACGGGTCGGCCCAGGCGTCGCCAGGCTGGCCCACCTCTATGTGTAGGTGGAGGGAGGCGTGGATCCTGTTTTGGTGATTTCTTAGGAGTATTCATTGATGGGGTGGGAAACGTTTCTTGCAGTTAGAACGGGACTCTGCAGCATTTTTTCCACTCCTGCGGCTCTTGCGGTAACAATGCAACTTCCGGCCATTTTCCACCACTTTCATAATCGTTTCACGCCTTTTCGCCAGCTCATCGCCCAATTCCCGATAGAAATGTATTACCGCGGCCTTTGGCGGGTTACTGTGGCAAATATACATAAACTTGCTGTCTAGAGTGATCAAATACACAAAATCATTGTTTTGCCACAGCATTCGCAGATAAGTCAAGGGCCAATTATGTGTTTTGAAAGGCCATTAAAATTCAGAGTCTTGCCAATCACAGCACCATGGTCCTCCACATAAGGCCCAGCCCTCAGTACTATAAATGTGAATCACTTCTGTGGTGCTGTGTGCCCGCTTTCAGGGATCGCACAAACGCATTACGGTAGAAGAGGTAGTCAATGACGACAGAAACCACTCCCTTGCCACAGCTCTCGCACAGAGATTGGAGGAACGCATAGCGGGAGCCTCTTGTGGGGAAAAAGGGGAAGTACCCAAGAAATTCTACTTTCCCACAGACAAAACGTATCCACTAATGTTGGGTAGCCCTGTGGAAGATGGAAAGAAGTACAGTACTGAGGAAAACTTCATGAGAAGCTAAAAAATGAATTCCGTCCACCCCTATTCATGGCATGTTTGCGTAAAGTGGATGAACAGAAGCCGTAGGTAATCAGGAATGACAAATAAGAAACAGAACAGAAATCCGACTTTCCCTCCCCAAATAAGAGAGAAAAATGGATTGAAACCCTAGCAATGCTAAAATGACACTCGGAAATGGATGGATAAACAAGGAATATGTCTAAAACTCTTGAAACAAAAACAATTCTTTACTGGAGCAACACTGGAAAGATACTAGCAATCCCAAGCAATGTATTGAGCAAAAGCATACAATTCGAAATTGAATGGAAGATTGAAAACCATTTATAACCAAAATGACACGTTGTAAAATTACACACTTTTGCAAATCCCGCCTGAATTTACCAAAATGGTTTTTAATAAAAAACGGGTGAAATATTAAATTGAGTGAGTTATGCCAGATAGAATGAGGTACGTTTTTGGAAAAATAAAGGTGCGAAAAAAGAACAGAAATCAATTTTGACAAGGACAGTTTTACTTTACGCTATGGCATTCAGGCTAGGCTACCAGCTTGAGACACAGTAAGCTCCAGAGTTGATCTGCGGAATCAACCCTACCACCTCCGCGACCACCCTGGTGGACCCAGTCCGATCACCCGAGGGAGGACTAAGGGTTTAGGATTACACAAGACAAAATTATTAAAGAAGTTAGCACTAGCGCAAGGCATCAAAGCAAGGTAGCAAGAATGATTATGACAATATTACAATTATCAGGATAAGGATAGGATGACTTAGAGATTCTGATGGAACAAAGCAAGGTAAGGTTTACTATGTTTCAGTGAGCGGTTCTGCTCGCCACACAGGTCTGGTCTAACACAGGGCAGCCGGACAAACTCAGCAGGGCAGAGTCAGCTGGGCAGGGACTGGATACCAAAGGATAGTTCTTCTGGACTGGCAATTCTGGTTACTGGATACTATAGGGCATCAGGATAGCAGCAGTATGCAGTGAGTGGCCACAAGCCAGGTAAATTCAGGATGCTTCCCCAAAACAACACAGTGCTTCCCTTGGTTATGGGGATTATTTCAGAACTGAGGCCTAGCTGAAGCAGGATCAGCAATTGCTTGGCTTTGTGGTTGGGATCTGGAGGTTAGATGGATAGATGCAAGATGAAGACAGGAACAGACAGGAACAGGACGCCGGCGTAGGAATCAGGAATCAGTGTATGTCCTGAGTGCTAGTCAGGGGCCCTTATTTATAATGGCAGATGACATCATTACAGTATATGACAGGGCAGGATTCACTACCCACGCCCCTAACAATAGGATTGGGGAAGTGCATAAGTCTCTGCCTAGCTCTTCGCCGGTTGGATCTCAGAAAACTGATGTCATGGTTTAGGGGATTTTTTTACATTGTCCCGAAATCTCCCAGAGTTACTGGGACTAAAATCTAATTTTGCCACAAACACATATTTAGACAATTTCAACCTTTCAGTAAATCAGATACACAGGTTACATATTTGTTTCCTCACATTTCACTCCAACCCCCCAGTCTGTACGATCTTGTTTCGCCTTTCTGACACAATTTGGTAATTTTACTCATTAAAGATTTGGCCCACAATTCCCCAATTTTATACACAGATGCGAATTGTCCCCAGGGATGTATGTACAACATTTGACATTTGCAACATGGATGCTTTTCTGGTAATACAACATATATCACCATTTCTGTCCAGAGTGTGTCACAACTTTCTACCAAGTTTTCAAACACAGCCCACCATTCCACTTTTACACTGTGAAAATTCCACATTTTTACCAATTTTGTTAGCTGAGATATAAGTCTTTTAAAGTTCTTTATAAAATAGTCTTAAGACAAATGGGGGTCATTGTCTGTCATTTTTTTTCTTCCCTGCTGACACCAACTGGCAGTTTCTTTCAAGCAGGATGGGGGCCTCTCTCTTAATTGGAGGTTTTATTGCCCTTTCACACTTGACATGCAAGTATCCCAGGGCTGCTATTGTCCCAGCCTGGAGCACAGACGAATGTCTGATGAGCATGTGAACTGTCATTGTCCTATCCCATTCAAAGTTTTTTTCAAGCTGGTACTTCGCACCTAAGTGTCCTGGATTTAGGGTGTATCTCCCTTCCTAGGAGGAGATTCATAGCTGGCAACTGGAATTACAGGTTTCTGAGAGCTTGCACCTCCAGGCTATGGGCCTCATTACAACCCAGGCGTTAAGGGTTTAACGGCGCCGTAAAAGGTGTCAGCGCCGTTAAACCCTTAACGCCTGATTACGAGGTCCCTTTTAGCAGGCGTTAAAAAACCAACCCGCAAAGGGACATAGGAGCTAATTACGGCACCGTAATTTACGGTGCCGTAATTAGCGCCTTCCCCATTCCCATTGAGCCCTATGGGCCAAAAATGGGAATGGGGAAGGGGCCATGGTGAATGGGGAATTGCCGCCCCGCCAACCTTGGAATGGGGCGGTAATTCCGCCATTCACCATGGCGGACCCCGGCATGGACCATGGTGCTAATAGCACCATGGTTTAGCGCCTGGGTCGTAATGAGGCCCTATGTGTTTTAAACTGTTTAATTTCTTACTTTCTCTTGAATTAACCCAACCTATGACAGAAGATATCCTACGTGTTTATTGTCACCACTAACATAACTCCTTTACATTGCTAAGTAAGCAGGCTTTCATTAACAATCGAGCTTTAAATGTTAATGGATCTGGGGTGGCTGCAGATACTGGAGGGGAAATATTGGAAGAAAATACTTGGCCTCCCAACATGCACACCCATGTCCATTCTTAGACTGGAACTGGGCCTCATCTCGTGGAAATCTCAGGTACTTAGAAAGAGGGCTGAGTTGTATTTAAAAATGACGCCGAACGCTGACAACACCTTGCTTACTGCTATGCACAATGAAATCAATAAGTCTTCCACATTTTTACTGATGAAAAAACACATGGATCGCTACCAGAGTAAGATTGGTTGGACTAACAGGTTACATGGGGACATAGCCACTTCACTTCGGGCACTATCTAAGAAGTCCAAACTAGATGATTGGATTGATAATTTTGCACATCTGGAAGACCTGAAACGTTACAAATGTGTCCCATATATGAGATATACCTTTAAGAAACCACTACCATACCTGTCTTTGTGCCCTTAACCTCATCTGAGATGATTTATCCTCTTGCTGAGGATTGACCAGCTGCCGGTATTGGCTATTAGTGGGATTATGAGCAATCTCGCCAAAGTAGAACACTCCTGCTGACTTTGTATGGATACATCTGAGACTGAATCTGGTAAACATGTTCTAACCAGGTGTCCTGCTATGACAAAAACTTACTCAACATGTTATGGCGATTTTGTCTATAGCGTTGATCACATAAGCAGCAATTACTTCTGGTTAAGGACGGTCAATGTTATTGGCATGAAACTTTATATTGCAATGTACAACGTATGGTTGATTATAGAGAGTCTACTAGGTATAACTATATAGGTGCTTTACTGCCTTAAGGTATCGGTCGGATAAAGCATTATCTATGAACTGATAAGTGTTCACAATAGCAATTGATTCTTAGAAATTTTAAAATGTGAAATTGACAAGAAAAGGAATTGAATATAGGCAAACAAAGAATAATGTATGTGAATTATTTATATAACATCTAGACTTAAACCTTCCTTATTTTTAGTATATTCAAAATACTTTTTTACTCTTACTTTTATTCTCTTAATTTTTAATGCTTTTTATATGTTTAATCAAGTTGTAATAGTACTTACGTATTATAATTTGTATTGATTTATGAAATGTGAAAAGCTTATGTTAAGCTATAACACATTAACAAATACATAAATAAAGTCTCGTTAAACAGGTCATTTTTTTTCTCTTGAATCAGCACAGCCCATTTTTCCACATGTGTCAAAAACTGCTATGATTTCTTTCTTTAATTTGGTTTGCAGCTCCTCAGTTTGCCACTGTCTTGGCAGCTGAAGTCATTTTCCTTGCAGCAGGACTCTTATCTAAAGTATAGATACAATTTTCCTTGACCTGGCTCAGAGGGTAAAAAGTCTCTTTGAACTGCTGCGCCTGGATACATTTTGTCAAGAAATAAATGCGTGTTTCCTGTGCAAGTGAAAATGAAGCTGCTTTTGATTTCTCTGAGTTTTGGTTGAACTGGGCCTTTTTACTCACAGTGGTTTCAGAATGACAGATGAAATTGGCATCAAAGCAGCTTTTTGAAAGGGTGAAAACGGTTTCATTTTGAAGTGGATTTTGGCTTTTGCAGCAATGGCAGGCTTTCCTTTTCACTTGATTACATATATGTTTCAGAACACACTGGCATATTTTTCAGTGTGTCCCGTTGTTCCATTTTGCCCGAAGAGTGTGAGGCAAAATGGTGCAGCCAGTTTTCTGTTGTTGGTGCCAAAAGCAGTTTTGAGGTCCTAGTTCGCTCAGGAGCCAGCACAGCCAGGTTACTGTTTCTTGTGCACATGCAGCTCAGTGATGTAAGGCAATGCCATTGAGTGGGTGAATATATCCCACAGAGGACCGTTGGGTTAGCCTGAGTTACTTGGTGTATGTTTGGCTCCCTTTAGCTGAAGAACCATGCTTTTAGAAGTTTCCTGAAAGGCAGGTGGGTTCAATTGCAAGCAGAGAGATTTGTGTGGGGAATACTAATGTGTAGTGGCTAGCAGTGAAAAAGAGGATCCTCTGCGTTTTTTCCTCTTGAAGGCAGGGACACAGTCTAGAGTGGCATTGGTTGATCCGAGAGCTCTGGTGGGTGTAAAAATATTCTAGTAAAGCAAGCTGGGCCCTTTCCATGACAGGTACGGTGGGCAATTCACAGGGCTTTGATGGGTATCCTTTTTTTGATTAGGAGCCAATACAGCAGAGAATTGCAGATGTGATGTGCTCTGACCTTTTCATCCTCAGGAGTAGTCTCGCCACTGCATTTTGTGCCCTTTGTAACTTTTTTCATGAGGGAATCTGAGAAAACTGCATAAAGGCTTTATTCACAGCTCAATCTTTTTAGAACAAACAATAATTGCCCTGTGTGTGAATGAAATATGAGAATGCATTACTTACCGTAAAAGCATTTCTGATGGTTGTATCTGCTTAGATTCACATGCTGTGCATAGGTCCGACATCCAGTGGTCACTGCGGAGTATTGCATTTTGTTTTTCGTAGTCGAAAAGGGACGTCGACAAGGCGTGTCTGAAACACTATCCCTATAGTGACGTGCGTTGTACCCACAATCCCTCACGCGTCGAGGTCCCTCTGTTTGTATTTTTCTGCCCTGAGGGAGCCTTCTAGACGTGAGTGAGTACAGAAAAGAGAGAGATATAAAAGGAAGTCTATGTTCCTTCCATCCGAGCGGGGAGGAAGGGTGGGCGCATGTGAATCTAAGCAGATACAACCATCAGAAATGCTTTTACGGTAAGTAATGCATTCTCTTCTGATGTTTGTTAATCTGCTTAGAATCACATGCTGTGCATAGACCAGCGAGCAGTACCCGGAGTTGGCGGTGGGTTATGAGAAGGAACAGTAGAGAAAAGATGTCTTAATACTGCCTGTCCCACCTGGGAGTCAGATCTAGAGTGTGCATCTAGACAGTAGTGTTTTGTAAAGGTGTGCACAGAACTCCAGGTAGCCGCTTTGCAGATGGACTCAAGGGGAACATTTGCAATGAATGCTATGGACGCCCCCGTGCCTCGAGTAGAATGTGCTCTTGGCCTAAAGGGCAGTTCTCTCTTAGCAAGAGTATAGCAGAGAGTGATGCATTGAACAATCCATCTAGAAATAGTGGACTTTGAAACTGCATCCCCTTCTCTTCCTGCTGCCACCGAGACGAAGAACTGATTAGTCTTCCTCAGTGGTCTGGTTCTTTCCATGTAGAACATGACCGCTCTGCGGACATCTAGTGTGTGCAGAGTCCTTTCTCCCAAGTTGGAAGGATTTTGAAAGAACGCTGGTAGTTCTATAGACTGGTTTACGTGGAATTTTGAGATAAATTTCGGAGCAAACCTTGGGTGAGTGCGTAGAACCACCTTATCTCTGTGAACTGTAACAAAGGGGTCTAGAACAGAAAGAGCCTGTAGTTCACTTACCCTCCTGATGGAGGTGATAGCTATTAGAAAAGCAGTCTTAAGAGTGAGGTCTTTAAGAGATGCTTTGTGCATGGGTTCAAATGGTGAGCCCATGAGTCTGGTAAGTACCACGTTAAGGTCCCATCCGGGAGCTGGGTCAGCTATCGGGGGGTGTATTCTCTTTACTCCCTCCATGAAGGCCTTTATAACAGGGATCTTCCACCACGACACTTTGAGTTGGGAAGTGGTGTATGCAGAAAGTGCCGCTAGGTGGACTTTAATGGAATTGAACACTAGACCTAAATCCAATAAATGGGTCAGGTATAGAACAATATGTGTGGGAGAGCAGTCAATCGGGTTGATGCTCTTTCCTCTGCACCAGATGACAAATCTCTTCCACTTGCTAGAATAGCAGTGGCGAGTGTTAGGTTTTCTGGCTTCCCTGAGGATGTCCATGCATCTCTGCGGGAGCTGTAAATGTCCAAATTCTATGATCTCAGGAGCCAGGCTGCTAAGTTCATGTTCTGGGGGCATGGATGCAGAGTCCTGCCCTTGTCTTGTGACAGCATGTTGTACGGGCAGGGGAGTTTCACTGGGGGAGATAGAGACATCTCCATCAAGTGAGCGAACCATGGCTGTCGGGCCCACATTGGGGCCACCAGTATCATGGTTACTTGTTCCTGGTGCATCTTGTGCACCACCTTGTTGAGAAGGGGAGTCGGGGGAAAAGCGTAAACAAATTTCCCTGACCATTGAATCGACAGACCGTTCCCCTTGGATTGGTTCTGGGGGTACCTGGAGGCGTAACTTTGGCATTGTGAGTTCTCCAGGGTTGCGAACAGGTCTATTTCTGGGAATCCCCATTGCGTGAAGACGTCGAAGACGATGTCTTCGTGCAGTCGCCATTCGTACTCTTCGGGCAGGGGGAAATCTCTGCTGAGTTTGTCTGCCAGCAGATTGAGTTCCCCTGGTACATGTTGTGACAGTAGGAACATATTTTGTTTGAGAGCCCACTTCCATATATTTTGGGCCAGTTTGGATAGTCCTGGAGAGTGGGTTCCCCCCTGCTTGTTGATGTAATACATGGCTGTGGTGCTGTCTGTAAGGACCATCACTGTCCTGCCTTGTAGGTGTTCCTGGAAGGCTTTTAGCGCCTTGAACACCGCTAGTAGCTCCAGAAGATTGATGTGTTTGGATGCTACGTTCGGAGTCCACACTCCGTGAGCAGTCTGATGGGATAGATGAGCCCCCCATCCTGTGAGGGATGCGTCTGTGGTTAGAGTGGCTTCCGCCGCGGGTGTGGCAAAAGGTTTCCCTTTTCCCAGGTTTTCTTTTGTCCACCACCGTAGCGAGAGAACTAAGGCCTGCGAGACCACCACTAGATCGTCCCATAGTCCGCTGGCCTGACACCACTGGCTGTTGAGCCACTCTTGCATTGGGCGCATGCGCAGGCGCGCGTGAGGTAACAAATAAATACACAACGCCATCATGCCTAGCAAGCGCATTGCTTTGCGTACCGTCACCTCTCGACCGGTCACATATTGAGAGATCTGAAACAGCATGTTTTGGACCCTCTCTTTGGAGGGGAAGACGAGGCCGTCCTTTGTTTGAATTAGAGCCCCTAGGAATTGTTTGATTTGGCTGGGGTCTAGGCTGGACTTCTTTTCATTGATGGAGAAGCCCAACTGGAACAAAAGGTCTACAGTCTTTTGGGTATTGGAGAAGCATGTTTCGTAAGAATCCCCTGTTATGAGCCAGTCGTCGAGGTAAGGGTAAACTGGGATGGACAACCTGCGCAGGTGGGCCGCTGCCACTGCCAGCACCTTCGTGAATACCCTTGGTGCTGATGCTATGCCGAAGGGTAGCACTCTGAACTGGTAGTGTTTGCCCTCTATCATGAACCGGAGGTATTTTCTGTGCGCTGGCAACATTAAAATATGAAAGTATGCATCTTTCATGTCCAATGTTGTCATGTAATCTCCCTGTGATAGCAGTGGGATCACTTCTTGTAAGGTCACCATACGAAACTTTTGGGGTTTCATAAACTTGTTCGCTGGGCGCAGATCTAATACAGGGCGCATGGTTAGATCCTTTTTGGGTACAAGGAAGTACACTGAATAAATACCTTCCGTTACCTGAGATAGAGGTACGACCTCTATGGCTCCTTTTTCCAGCAGTTGTTGTACTTCTTGGAGAAGGATGGCAAGATGTTCCGGTGTCATGCGACGTCCCCTCGGGGGTTTGTATGTTGGGGAACAGTTGAATTCGATGCAGTATCCGTGGGCTACGGTGGAAAGTACCCAGCGGACTGACGTTATACCCTCCCATGCTGGAAGAAAGGATGTTATCCGGCCCCCGACCGGTGTTGCATGGGAGGGGACGCGAATCTTCGCGTCACTTGGTGTTGTTGGGTTCTTGGGAGCCTCTGGGGGTGGACCCCCGGCCTCTTCCTTTGCCCCGACGCTGGCCTCTTTGGCTGTACTGCCCACTATTGGTCTGGAAATTGGTGGCTGGGTACTGTTGCTGCTGGTTTTGTTGTTGGCGTTGGCCACGAAAAAAGCATTTGTTGCCATAGCCGCGCCTGGTAGAGGGCTTAGAGATTTGGTCAAGAGTTTTGATAGTATCGAACTCTTTTTTAGCCATCTCCAGAGCCTCATCCACCGCTTTCCCGAAGAGGTTTGAGTCTTCAACAGGTTTATTTATTAAAGACGCCTGTGTCTCCGGTTTGAACCCTGAGTTGCGCAGCCATACGTGGCATTTTAGGAGTATTCCTTGAACCAGGGAACGTCCCGCTGTTTCTGCAGCATCCAGAGAGTTTTTTACAATACTCTGGTTGACCTGGGTTCCTTCGCCAATAGTTGTAAGCAGGCGTGTACGTAAAGGTTCCGGCGCTTCTTCGGCGTCTTTGCGCAGTTTGGCCCACTGCACGTCCGCATAGCTAGCGAGCAAAGAATTGTTGTTCGCAATTCTTGCCGAAAAGGCAGCCGAGGATGTAACTCTTTTTGCAAGGGCATATAACCGTTTGCCCTCCTTGTCAGGTGGTGCCTCACTGGTGGAAAGTGGTACCCCTGCCCTCTTTCTTGTATTGGTTACTACCAGGGAATCCGGAATGGAATGTCCCCTGATGTACAGCGGGTCTGAGGGTGAAGGAGTGAAAAGTTTTTCAATTCTAGGATTGACCCCTCTGATTAATGCGGGTGTGGACAGCAAAGGGATGATTCTTCTCTTCACCGAAGCGAGGAGGGGAATGGTCTGACTGACCGGGGGTTTCTCCTTAATTACTCTTTCCACAAAGTCTAATTCAGGAGAGAGCTCCCCAGTGTCCAGTTCAAAATATGCTGCTGCTCTGCGCAACAGGGCATTAAATGTGGGCTGAAAGTCAATGGGAGACATGAATTGTCTGGAGGATTTAGGTTCAGGACATCAGTGTCGGAATATATTGAAGGGGATTGCCAGGGGTGAGAAGGTCCTACTTCTGGATTTTCTCCGAAGCCTTCTCCTACCAAGTCTGGGCTGTCTTCCAGACCTTCCTCCTGGTTCCGTCCCTCTTCCTCATCCATAAAATCTGAGGCTGTGTCCTGGTGGGGATTGACTAGTCTCGGAATTTTGGCCCAGGGGTCCTCCTGAGGCCCTTCTCTTATTCTCTTGGGAGTGGGAGGGTTCTGGGTATTCATAAACCTCTCCATTCTTTCCATGCAGAGATGGAGCCTTTCCATGGTTTCATCGGGTACCCCTGAGCGGTCTAGCGGGGGAAAAATAGTGTCTTGTAGCTGAAAACGGCTCGACCTCTCCCACAACATCGAGGAAAGTGTCCCGTCGCCCTCCGAAAAGCCTTCAGGTGTGTTGGGAATCCCCTCGACTGAAGGAGATAGTCCCTGCCTTTCTTCGGGCTTTTTCGGCATGTCTTTCGACCTCTGCGTAGCGCTCAACGTGTCTTTCGGCGTACGCTTGTGGGCGTCGGCTACCACGATCCTCCCCAAGCTCTCAGCGACTCGTTTGTCAGCGGAGGGCTGTGGTTTCGACGTTATGGGTGTCGATCGCTCTACGGCGGCATGCGCTTTCTGCTGATGCGCGCCGGCCGATGATTTGGAGGCGGCGCCCTTATTTGCCGAAAGCCCAGTCGCTGGTCGCGGCTGCGGTTGCGAGAGGGGCTTCGAACCCGAATGGTCCGGGGAGGCCACCGGTGGAACCTGTGTCTCCTTGGGCGCTGATGCTCTCTTCGCCTTCGACGAAGAAGAGCCATGGGTTGTGTGCTTATGTGTGGTCTTGTGTGCGTCAATGTCGCCGGGGTGTTCATCCCCATAAGCAGGGCGTGAGCCGAGCCCGTCGGGGCCGGGGACAGATGACGAAGCGCGTGTGCGCTCTCTAGGGGGGTTTTCGACTTCCGTAGCGGAGGTCGTGGTATCACGTTCCTCGTCACTGTCGGAGGTAGCAACGGTGGGTGCAGCGTCGGCCTTCGACATAGCGTAGGCCGCCCACCTCTTGACCCTACGGTCTTTTAGAGTCTTAGGCTTAAGAAGCCGACAAGCCGTGCAACCCTCCTCTTTGTGATCGAGGGGCAAGCAGCGGTTACACCGTGAATGCTTGTCCTTCCAAGTAAACTTGCCCTTGCAAAGCGGGCAAAACCTAAAGGGTGTCCTCTCCATAGCCGAGGCAATAAATCATGATAACCACCCCAAGGGAAAGGAAGGGTGAAAAGGAAAGGCATTCTCAGAAAAGAACCAGAGATGTCCCACGACCCCCACTCTCCCTACTGTATATGGCCTGCGAGGCCAGGCCACGTGTTCGGCAACGCCAAAGGATCTCCTCCGCTCGTCCCCTCCGTCGAAGATCTTGCTCGGCGGAGACAGCTTCACAACAGCGTCGAGGGGGGGATCGATAAGTTCTATATTAATATAGGAAAACGACCAAAGGTCGAGGAGATGAAATCTGCAATGTCTCTCGAGGAGCTCCGCGTAAAGGCGACCAGTAGCTGGGCGGAAAAAAACAATCTGAGGGACCTCGACGCGTGAGGGATTGTGGGTACAACACACGTCACTATAGGGATAGTGTTTCAGACACGCCTTGTCGACGTCCCTTTTCGACTACGAAAAACAAAATGCAATACTCCGCAGTGACCACTGGATGTCGGACCTATGCACAGCATGTGATTCTAAGCAGATTAACAAACATCAGAAATACTATTATATAAAATTGTTGAAGCAGCTTCTAAAGAACACTCTGACTTGTGGTTGTAGCGTGAGGCTACCCTCCATTGCTGTTCTGACGTTCTTTACTGTGGAGGAGGTGGATGGACATAGATCCAGTTCAGGGGGGTAGGGTACTGAAGACGCGTTGACTGGGTTGAAAATCATGACTTTGATTTTAGAAGGGTTGAGCTTTAGTCTGTTCATTTCATCCATGCAGCCACATTTGCAAAACATCTTTTTAGGACTGGCTGGGAATTTGGAGGGTATTTGTCAGTTTTTAGATCATTTCAGTGTCATCTGCATATTTCTGGCATGTCATTCCAGGAAGTATGATGAGCTCTAGTAGCAGAGTCATGTATATGTTGAAAAGAAGAGTTGACAGTGTGGATCATTGAGGTACTCTACAATCCAATCAGCATGGTTCAGATCTATATGGGGGTCATTACAGCATTTTGGTTCTGTTGGTGAGGAAGGAGGTCATCCATTGTAGAACCATGCCCTTGATCCCAAAGTGTCTCAGTCTTTGTAGAAGTAGCTCATAACTACTGGTGTCAGATGTCTAGAAGGATAAGCACGCCTTTAGAGTTTTTATCTGTATTGTTCTTTAGCATATCCCAAACTGAGCATGATGTTGCTTCTGTGCCCCGTGTTGGTCCGAAGCCAAGCTGTGCCTCATGAAGTAGACTATTCAATTACATTAAGTCTTGAAGTTGACCATATATAAATGTCTCTAGGATTTTCCTGAGAAAAGGGGTATTACAGATTGGGTGATAGTTTACAGAGTCGTTCGGTCCGTTGTCTGCTTTTTGAGTAGTATACTGAAGGATGCTGATTTTGATACTAGTGAGGAGATTCCAGCGGTAATGCAGTTGCTGAGAAATTATAGGAATGCATGCATTAGTCTGGATGCTTCATGATGATTTTCAATAGACTGAGGGACAGGTATCTTCCAGCGATCTGTGAGAAGGTCCTGTCGGTAGAAAGGGTGAAAGGTGGTTAATAGCAGGGAGATTGGTTAGACAGATGGTGTCTCCACCATAACAAAGGGGTTGGTTCCTTGCTATCCAGATATTCTTGAATAAGTAGAATTCCTTTGAAGTGATAAGTGATTAGATTGGTATGGTTTTGGGATGAGGTAGGAGTTTTGCTGAAGGCCGCCAGGTATTTTAATTCTTAAATATCTTAAAGGTTTCAATGTGGCCGTGTTTTGCAGAATCACTATATCTGGAGTAGTGCTCTTTCATGGCCATGATAATGTCTGCCCAGTAGATGTGTAGTTGTAGGTGGTTTGTGAAAGTTGTTTCCTCCAGATTTTCCTCAGTTTCCTGTTCTCATTCTTCTTGCTGTGTAATTTTGGTGTATACTATTTTGCAAGATTCTTTTTCTGATATATTTTAAAGAGTTTTTTGGCACAATCTGATGTAAAGTAGAGTTAATCCAGTTATGAATGTTGTCGAACTCTTTGTCTGGTGAGTTTGCTGTTTAGTCTGGTGTGATGGATGGAATATTTAATACCAGTATTTATAATAAGGTACATTTTGTACTACTTTCCAGGATCTAGACAAGGCCAATGGGCCAAAGGAACATGCGGCATGCAGCAGAGCTACTCGGAAGATTGTAAAAGGTTTGTATAATTGGTCTTCCCCATGGTAGAGGGTGGGGGGAGAAGACTGTGGTAATGTTCTTGTTGCAGAAAATAGCATCAAGTGTGTGGTCAGCTATGTGGGTAGAACCTTTGGCGAGTCAGAATGAGGATGCACACACTGTGATTACATTTCCAATATGTGTTTACCAAATAATAGGAGTAAGGCCTACTTTCCCCCTATGCTATGGGATGTTCCCTACCTATATGAATAACTAAGGTGCTTGTTAGTCGTGAAGAAATGTCCATATTAAGAAAAAGTCTGCTCTCCAAAACTCTAACCCTAACGGACCCTACCACTAATCAAACAAACTAAGGTCAGGAGAAGGACTCCCTTCTCCTGATGGTGTACTGGTCGTCTTTATAAAGCTCCTTTTAATATCCAATTTTGAGATAGTCTCTGGTCACCTTCTGTATCAACCCTTTTAACTCTCACACAAGGGTTTTGGATTTTCCCCTATCTTTGTGGACTGTCCTCCACAAGTACTTTATTGAACGTTGTTTGGTCCTTTGATCCAGGCAATTGGGCTTTGGGCATTCTTGAAAGTTATACTTTCTTGGGTGGTTTATCTCTTCAGGATAACAAGTATTCCCCCTTCTCAGCTGTGGTATCTCCTGTGTATCTTTTATCTCATAGGCTTCTCTTGTCTTCACTTCATGGTATTTTATGCACTCCCAACCGTGTGGTGTCAGCGTCGTTGTTCGTGCAGCCTGCCCCTCATGGAGTCTCTGTGGTCATGCCACCACCGGTACCTGGGTTCTCCTTCTCTCTGCCTGCACATGCTGGTTTTCCAGAGTCTATCTCCCATGTTCAGAGTGGATCTGAACTTTGCAGGTTCTGCAGCTCTGCTCGGCTCTGCCTCCATCAGATGTTAAGCTTACAGAGGGATTCCCCTGCTGGCATATGAGGTCCTCTCGTTCTCCCTCATTCAGCATGTAATGTATTGTAATGTAATGTAATCTGTCATTTGTACAGTTCCTTTTCCCATTGGTATGGCCTCAAAGCGCTGTAGGTGAACGCCCTTGGTGGTCCGAAGTCCAAGGCATGGGAAATTCATCAGAGGAGTTTAGAAGGCGAGTGTACATTTTAGTCAATACAAAGGTAGATAGGGTTGGCCAAGTCCTTGCTGGCAACCCATATCATGCTGGCATGTGGATGGGTGCTGTGAGGTAGTCTGGAGAGACAATCTGGCAGCTCTAGGTGATGCTGCAATCCAGCGCGGCTACCAGCAACTTGCACACGGCGAGCCTTCTGAGCCGCCTCTGACGTTCAGAAGTGAACATTATATATTTTTCTGCTCACACCGTACGATGAGAGCCGCCTTCGGCGCCTCGAAGTGAGCTTTCTTTATTATTTTTTGCTCACTACCCGGTTCCGTCTCTGGACGACCGGCTCCAAACCCTGCCCACAAGCATCAGAGCAGCCTCGGCTTACGCGAGCTACATTCTCACAGAAATCATTCCGGATCAAGACACATCCGGACTCCCTTCCCCAGATGACCAGCCCCCTGTGCACGGGGTATTGTCGGCCTGGACCATTTGGCGTACACAATTCCTGACAAAACAACAATTGCTATACAGTTTGTCTGGACCTCAACACAAGTGAGCGGACCCCAGAAACAGTGACGCACACACCCCGGAGCCCGTTTCCATCCATACCATGGGACAATCCGGCCTGGCACACAGATGTGACCTGGGATGATTACAACCCTCCAAACACAAAGAACTTGATCATTGCCCTGATGAAGGCGGAATACTTCACTTTTTCAATAACTTTTTGGCTCCATACCGCCGAAATGCACCAAATGTGAAGGGAGTGTGGGTGGTCCAGATTCACCCACACACAGATTGCTTTTCCTTTTTTCACCTTCTGAACTCATTCCCCCACTGCGTTGGCAAACTCAAGCCTCGGAGGAAGAAGCAACGTCCGAGGAAGAAGAAAATGCCATCAGGATTTCTTTCCGGCTTTTTCAACCCAAACCTCTAACGGGAGCAACAAAGTGACACTCCCAAACCTAATCTGAACAAATTATTGTTTAGCCTAATGATTTGCTCGTAGCACTATGTTAGGACAGGAATGATTCTGTCTCACTCCTGCTGCTATCACGACTTTATGTTTTTTCCTTTTTTCAATTTCCTTCTATGCATGCTTCCCCTTCAACCCCACACCACCGCCCTAATTTGAAACCTACATGTCGTATGATTAAGGAATATGAATGTATAAAAAGGTATGTGTCTTTTCCTCATTTGCTTTTCATTTTTATGCCTTTAATGATTACAAACAATTTTCTGTTTTGATGCTTTTATGTTGCTAATACAGAACTAATTTGTACTTTTCTACATAGACTGTGTGACTTTCTCTTTTTTCTTAACACCAGGTATCCCATTTGTTTAGTCAATAGGACTAGAGGTGACATTAATCGAAGCATTGATTGCAACAATGTTGGGTTAACTAAGGGTAGGACATGGAATAATATTTACCCACGCGTTTTCCCAAAATACAAACCTATGGCACAGCAACACTCTCTATTCTATGATTTGTAGTCTGGAGAGTATGCAGGTGCAGAAGACTCATTGGGCCTCATTACGACCCAGGCGTTAAGGGTTAACGCCGTCGTTAACCCTTAACGCCTATTCTGATTTTAACGGCTGCTTTTAGCAGCCGTTAAAATCCATGGCGCTAACCTGCCATGATGCTAATTACGCCACCGTAATTTACGGTGGCGTAATTAGCGCCTTCCCCACTCCCATTATGCCCTATGGGGCAAAAATGGGAATGGGGAAGGGAAAATGGGAAATGGGGATTTACCGCCCCACTCACCTTGGAATGGGGCGGTAAATCCGCCATCCACCATGGTGTAAACGTAGTTTACACCATGGTGGTAAAGTTGGCGCAATTAGCGCCTGGGTTGTAATGACCCCCATTATGTGTCCATCTAGAGCACATTTTTGTCATGGGGGATAGATGCATTATTATGACAGAGCTGTTGCATGATGTGTTTTAAAGATAGTGTATGATAGTAGATGTTTGCTGGTGGGAGGCTTTGCCATCAGCTATCTTCCAAAATCACAGAGTGTGATATATACCAGTGTGTTCCGGCTGGTTTCTTGGTTTCGTAGATGTGGCATGGATTCTGTGTTGTGGTCTGCTGGAGTATATTCTCTCTGTTGCTCAGTGCATTGCATGCCAGGTTCATTGTTGCCCGGCCTACCTGAAAGGTGGTTAAATAACCCAATGTGCAGCATGGGCTCATCGGAGTGGGGGGAGGGGCGCAGCCAGGTCTTGAGGGCCCTGCGGAAGGCCAGGTGATCCTCTATGTGTCGTACGCTAATGGGGATAGTGTTCCAGATTAAAGATGATCCCCCTATTCTTATCGATTTGAAGGGAGGGATTACAAGGAGGAGTGCAGTTCTTGATCAGAGATTTCTGTTGGGTTGGTATTGGATGAGTTTCTGTTGAAGGTAATATTCAGGGATTGTCTTGTGGAGGGCACGGTGAGTGACGCACATGGCTTTGAAAGTGGCCAGTTGCCCGACAGGGAGCCAGTGGATGACACGGAGGGCAGGTATGATATGCTCTGTGGGGCCAGGAGGAGCCTAGCTGTAGTGCTTTGGACCTGTTGGAGCTTTCTGAGTTGATATGCGGCGGAGCCCAGCTAAAACAAATTGGCACAGTCTAGGCAGGAGATGATGATGGGCATTATTGCAGTGACTCTGTGGGGGGAAGGGAGGTAAGGGAAGAGGTGTCTGAGAATGTGGAGGTGTAGATAGCAAGATTTAGACACAGAGTTAATGTGGTGTGAGAGTGTCAGTTCAACATCCATGGTGCATCCCATGTTCTTTACTGCATTAGATGCAGCAGGGAAGGGCCTAGTAAGGATGGCCAAAGGGTGGGTTTGGGAAAGAGGGCGGTCTTCCCGCAGATCATGATTTTATTATTTCCGGGGTTGAGGAGGTGGTGGTTTGCCGTCATCCAGTGGTCGATGTCTGTGATGCAAGATCGGGATGGGATATGAAAGAGGTCTTAGGAATCTTGAATATGATCTGGGTGTCATCTGCATATATATATAGCAGTTTATATGTGAGCAAATGAGGGCAGGGAGGGAGCTCATGTAGTAGTTGAAGAGGAGGGTGGGACCCCATTGTTGACAGGGTGTGGCCGTGGAGAAGGGAGGAAGGAGGGTGATTTGTGATCGGTTAGTGAGGAATGAGGAAAACCACCTTAGTGCTGCATTCCTTATACCAAGCGAGTGGAGTCTGTCGGTGAGAATGCTGTGGTCGATGCTGTCAAAGGCTGGCAAGAGGTCCAGGAGGATAAGTGCGGCACAGCCTTCTGCATCTGCAGTGGCTTTGGGGGTTTGAGGTCATCCCAGATGGAGACTAGGGATGATTCAGTTCCACAGAGGGGCCTGAAGCTGGACTGGGCGGTGTCAAGGAGGAGGTTTGATTTGGTGAAGAGGCAAAGCTGGGAGTAGGGGGTTTGGTTGATAAGTTTGGCTATGAAGCGGTTGTTAGAAATAGGTCTATAGTTGAATGGAATGAGGGGGTCATTGGTGGGTGTTTGAGGAGGGGCTTGGTGTGCGATGTCTTGAAGGCTGTTGGGAATATCCCTGAGGGGAGGGAGGGGTTAAGGATAGATCTCACTATGCCACCTGCACAGGTTGAAGAAAAGATGTCTTTGAGGAGGGAGGGGTAGCATGGATCTCCTGGGGATAGAGATGGGTGGCTGCTACGCTGCTACCGAGTAGCTTCAGGAATTCGGGCTAAGAGATGGGAGAGAAAGAGGAGAAGATAGGGAGGGATACTAGAGGGGTCGGACTGGGGTACAGGTGGTCGGGCGGGAGTGCTACTATTTTTGGGCCCATAGTCTGGTTTCTATCTACAGAAATGTTGTAGAAATGGTCCAAGAGGGCATCACAGAGAACTTGGGAGTTGATACAGGGGGTGAGGGAGAGTGCAGTGAGTAGCATTGAATTCTGAGACGATCTTGTGGAGTTCCTTGCTGCTCTTATGGGCGTTGAAGATTCTGTTACAGAAGTAGTCTTTTTTGGCCTTCTGGTTTTCTGCCTTGTAGATATGGATTTGACTAGTGTAAGCAGCTCTATGGGTTGGCTCGTCATCTGCGTTCCAGGCGCAGAGCCTCATCATGACTTTGGCTGTAACCCTTAAATCCGGCGGTCACGCTATTACCGCCGGATTTAAGGGTCCGCCAAATCAGGACTTCAGCGGATTTCTCCCCAGCTCTTGGCTGGGGGGAAATCCGCCGAAAATTAGCGCCATTACCGCCGGTGGGAAATCCGCCGGCGGTAAGAGCGCAAATTTTCCCCATTGAGCCCAATGGGGAATGGGGCATTCCCGAATGGGCTCAATGGGGAATGAGGAATTACATTACCGCCGAACTCGTGATCCGGCGCTATTAGCGCCGGGGAGTTCGGCGGTAGGGCTAATACCACAAGCGGTAATACCGCCAGCGTTACCGCCAAAGTCATGATCAGGCCCTAACTCTCGTCACAGTTATTCGAGGTTTTGTCTTAAAGTGACTGAGCCTTTCTCTTGATGAAAAGGACATACTTTATTCTCGTATTCAGTCAATGTTCTGAATGTGGTCGTGCTCTGCATATCGTCCCATTTATGCCATCACAGGGAATGGCTTAGGATGTTCCTCAAAAAGGGAGGCCCCCGCTTGGGGAGAAGGGATGATATTCCGCGATTCATGACAGACCTTATTATTTTATTTATTTTATTGTTTAAAGCACAGACCTCGAGAACAGTGGATCACACACAACTGTGAGGTGTGGTTTGTGCATCAGTCTTTGTGTCCATTGGAATTAGTCCTTGGCCAGGTGCTGTCTCACGTTTTGAGAGATTTGTGAAATTAGAGAATTGTGGGGGCATTCCAAGCCAATACCAGGATCGAGTTCAAGACTGGTGGGTGCATGACAAGAGAACCATTGTTTGTGGGTCCTCCTTTTGTGGACGAGTTGTGATTCAAACTAGTTGGTCGATTTGCTGTGCGTGGAGCATGTGCCACCAGATATGTGGAGCTCACATACCAGGTATACTGGTGTGCTACCCGGGTCTGCTTTGTAGATGATACATACAGTCTTGAACAGTATCCTGGCCTGGAGAAGAAGCCTATGTAGGTTGCATAGCAAGGGATGATACAGTCACATTTCTACACACCCATACGAAGACATGCTGCAGTGTGGTAGACAGCTTTTAGGGGAGAAAGTACGTGACTGGGAGCACTGTCAGGAGGTCATTTCCCCTGTCAATGTGCGAGACCACAAGGACCTGCACAACATTCCAGATATTCTGCATCGGGATGCAGGGTTTCATTTTGTTAAGGGTGGACATTTGGAGCCAGGCAGTTGGGCATTCTTGGCTATGTATTTCTGGATGGACAGGCTGCTGTCAATGGTGAAAGCCCAAGGATTTTGCTTAATCCGAGAGTTGCATATCAAACCCTTCCAGGGCCATACCATTGAGCCATTATTGGACAAGTTGTTGTTTAGCGGGAGAACCAATGAGGACAAATTCGATCTTGGATGAGTTAGGTTTGAAGTAAGCAGTCAACATCCAGGAACGGATGATGGCTAGTGAACGTTTCCCAAGTTGTTTGGGGTGTAATACAGTGAGATTGGCCATGAGAGATTTAGTGATGGGATTGTCTACTTTCTCGGGCCAGATGTTGCGATCACAGAGCATTGTCAGAAACTGACAGTCCATGGATTAGTTGGTGGCTACATCTTTGAGGTCAAATATGTCTGTGGAGTGTTTGCCAATTGATTTTGTGTTGATCAGAAGACATATCAGGCCATCTCTATTATAATGGGCGTCATTGGTGGGTGAAGGGTAGGTGGTAGTTTTGTTGATGCTTTCAGTTGCATCCCATGTGTCATGGGCAAGGCTTTCAGATTCAAAAAGTCCAAAAGACAGTACGTTCTTCTTGAGTACAGAGTCCTCTTCCTGCAGTTTCTGGGAGGCGGGTGTGCCTGTCATTGTTTGTGATGAGTGACGATTTGAGAAGCTTAGGTTTTATAGATAGTTGGCAATTTAATTGGTTTGGTGGTAGATTGGGTGTAGGACTTTTACTTCTTTGGAATCTTGTGTCAGTTGTCTAGTGAGTTCTTCTTGGACACTGTGTTCAGGTGGGTGCTTCAGCAGGCATCTGGACAGGAAGGTTGTTCATGGTCTTCTGCGGTGCGTAATGTGAAGTCCTCTCTGGTGTCTAGTCGGCTGGCCTGGAGGTTTTGATATATAGTTGTTTCCGTCATTTTCCTTTTCTTTTCATCTTTCATAGTTCTACTGCCTGTGCAGTTTCTTGGTTTGTTTTTGTATTTACTTGCACAATGCAAATCTTGTTGATATGGCTGTATGGGTGGGGCAGATGATGGTTGGTTGGGGGGTAAGGAAGAGGAATTGATGAGTGCAGTATAGTTTTGTGCCAATAGTGTTAATCTTGTGTGCCAGATTTGCCATTAGGGACAGAGTATCTTGCCTAGATCTTCGAGTGATGAGAGAAGAGTCAGCAGAGAGAAGAGTCTAAAGAACAGCCTATGGGTCTCACTTTGGATTGAGTTGGTGTTACCATGCCATTGCTCCTGTGGTGCTGTACTGTTCAGCATGTCACGAGATCAGAAACTGATCTTCTAGGGCTGTGCCTGTGCCTGGAATCCAAGTGCAGTGGAGCTATCAGTGACTATTTATTTGGTTAATGGCCCAATGGAATGTATCTCTTAGTCTGTAATTGGTAATGGGGGGGAATATGGTCAGATTGCGGTACAGTTCATTGGAATCTGCTAGGGGGTGGGTAGCCAACACAAGAATAATGATGCAGTTATGCTATGGGATCAGGTGGAGTCATGGTGGGGGTTGATGCAGCTATGCTATGCTTTCAAGAGATAGTCCAAAAGTAAAATGAAGTACCTATGCTTTGGGGTCCATTGAAACGGGTAGAGTAAAGTGATGAGAGCAAGCTATAGTTTAGTTAGTCTCACAGGGGGCGTGGTCCGGTTATGCAGTGCATTGAGAACAGTGAGAGGGGACGATTAGTGTGACTTGTGCTCTGGGTCCAAGGTGATAGTACATTTATTCACGCTATGGGTTCGGCACGTAACATAACGGGGTAGGAGCAAAGGGAATAGTTCCAATTATAGTATAACCAATATGGCTACGATATGCATTCAATCAAGGCAGCACTAAACAGATGTGGCTATGATATGGCCACAGCATGCAGCAGAGCAGCCGATGCACCTAAAGATAATGTTATAAAAGTGCAGTTGGGGTGGGTATGCTATGGGCTAGCCCCAACCGTGTGAAACAGATGTGGCTAAGCTATGGTCCCGCAAGCAGGCAGGCATGCAGGTGTAAAGACGAGCACTTTCAATCACTGTGAAATGGTTGGACTTATGCTAGGGGTTTAGCAGCAGCACAAGCAGGCAGGTGGGGCAGAACAGTTTCTATAGAAGCTGAAGCACAGCGAATCAGAAACAGGTTGCTTTCCCAGTGTAAATGATGTCTGGGGAAACAAGAAAGCGATTCGCTGATGGAGAGGAGGCAACTTCTAAAACAGTGCTGATGATGTGGCAGGTAACGCAGATGCAATTGAGAACAGCTCTATAACCGGCGGCAATAAAGAGGCGGATTTGGAGGAGTCAGCTCTCACCACAGTCCAACTGAAGTAGATGTACTATGGATCCAAAAAGGTAATGCACGTGGAAGCAGTTAGGCTCCGGGTTCAGCAGACAGTGTAGTGAGAACCCCTTCCAGTCACAGTGCAATTGCTGTATCTGTGCTATGGTTTCCGCACATAACATAAGGAAGCAGAAGCAATGGGGCAGGGGAGGGGGGCAATATGTATCCCAGGGGTAACACAAGTGGCAGATGCAATGTGGAGCAATTCTTATCCAGCGGGTAGAAAAACTGGCAGATGAAATGGGGAGCAGTTTCATCACAGCAGGTAACAAGTGGCAGAGGCAATGAGGAGCACTTTTATCACAGCAGGTAACACAAACGGCAAATGCAATGGGGAGCAATTGTATCACAGCAGGTAACAAGTGGCAGAGGCAATGAGGAGCACTTTTATCACAGCAGGTAACACAAACGGCAAATGCAATGGGGAGCAATTGTATCACAGCAGATAACAAGTGGCAGGTGCAATGAGGAGCAATGTTATTACAGCAGGTAACAAGTGGCAGAGGCAATGAGAGGCACTTTTATCACAGCAGGTAACACAAACGGCAAATGCAATGGGGAGCAATTGTATCACAGCAGATAACAAGTGGCAGAGGCAATGAGGGGCACTTTTATCACAGCAGGTAACAAGTGGCAGGTGCAATGAGGAGCAATGTTATCACAGCAGGTAACAAGTGGCAGATGCAATGAGGGGCACTTTTATCACAGCAGGTAACAAGTGGCAGAGGCATTGAGGAGCAATGTTATCACAGCAGGTAACAAGTGGCAGAGGCAATCAGGGGCACTTTTATCACAGCAGGTAACAAGTGGCAGAGGCATTGAGGAGCAATGTTATCACAGCAGGTAACAAGTGGCAGAGGCAATCAGGGGCACTTTTATCACAGCAGGTAACACAAACGGCAAATGCAATGGGGAGCAATTGTATCACAGCAGATAACAAGTGGCAGAGGCAATGAGGGGCACTTTTATCACAGCAGGTAACAAGTGGCAGGTGCAATGAGGAGCAATGTTATCACAGCAGGTAACAAGTGGCAGATGCAATGAGGGGCACTTTTATCACAGCAGGTAACAAGTGGCAGAGGCATTGAGGAGCAATGTTATCACAGCAGGTAACAAGTGGCAGAGGCAATCAGGGGCACTTTTATCACAGCAGGTAACAAGTGGCAGAGGCATTGAGGAGCAATGTTATCACAGCAGGTAACAAGTGGCAGAGGCAATCAGGGGCACTTTTATCACAGCAGGTAACAAATGGCAGAGGCATTGAGGAGCAATGTTATCACAGCAGATAACAAGTGGCAGAGGCAATGAGGAGCAATGTTATCACAGCAGGTAACAAGTGGCAGGTGCAATGAGGAGCAATGTTATCACAGCAGGTAACAAGTGGCAGATGCAATGAGGAGCAATGTTATCACAGCAGGTAACAAGTGGCAGAGGCAATGAGGAGCAATGTTATCACAGCAGGTAACAAGTGGCAGGTGCAATGAGGAGCAATGTTATCACAGCAGGTAACAAGTGGCAGAGGCAATCAGGGGCACTTTTATCACAGCAGATAACAAGTGGAAGAGGCAATGAGGGGCACTTTTATCACAGCAGGTAACACAAACGGCAAATGCAATGGGGAGCAATTGTATCACAGCAGGTAAAAAGTGGCAGGTGCAATGGGGAGCAATTTTTATGACAGCAAGGAGCACAACTGGCAGATGCAATGGGGATGATTATTCATCAAGCAGGTAGCCAAACTGGAAGATGAAATGGGAAACAATTTTATCACAGCAGGTAACAAGTGGCAGAGGCAATGAGGAGCAATTCTTATCCAGCAGGTAGCGAAACTGGCAGATTAAATGGGGAGCAGTTTAATCACAGCAAGGAACACACGTGGCAGGTGCAATGGGGGTCAATTTGATCACAGCAAGGAACACAAGTGGCAGGTGCAATGGGGATGATTATTTATCAAACAGGTAGCAAAACTAAGACGAAATGGGAAACAAATTGATCACAGCAGGTAACAAGTGGCAGAGGCAATGAGGAGCACTTTTATCACAGCAGGTAACAAGTGGCAGAGGCAATGAGGAGCACTTTTATCACAGCAGGTAACAAGTGGCAGAGGCCATGAGGAGCACTTTTATCACAGCTGGTAACAAGTGGCAGAGGCCACGAGGAGCACTTTTTTTCACAGCAGGTAACAAGTGGCAGAGGCATTGAGGAGCACTTTTATCACAGCAGGTAACAAGTGGCAGAGGCCATGAACTTTTATCACAGCAGGTAACAAGTGGCAGAGGCATTGAGGAGCAATGTTATCACAGCAGGTAACAAGTGGCAGAGGCAATGAGGGGCACTTTTATCACAGCAGGTAACAAGTGGCAGAGGCAATGGGGAGCACTTTTATCACAGCAGGTAACATGTGGCAGAAGCAATGAGGAGCAATGTTATCACAGCAGGTAAAAAGTGGCAGATGTAATGGGCAGCACTTTTATCACAGCAGGTAACAAGTGGCAGAGGCAATGGGGAGCACTTTTATCACAGCAGGTAACAAGTGGCAGAGGCATTGAGGAGCAATGTTATCACAGTAGGTAACAAGTGGCAGAGGCATTGAGGAGCAATGTTATCACAATAGGTAACAAGTGGCAAGTGGCAGAGGCATTGAGGAGCAATGTTATCACAGCAGGTAACAAGTGGCAGAGGCAATGAGGAGCACTTTATTTCAAGCAGCCAGCAAACGAAAAAATGCAATGGGGGGCAATATTATCAGAGCAGGAACCTTGGGTGGTAGGTGCAAAGGAGCTGGTTTCTATCACAGAGTGATTGCGGTGGCCATGCTGTGGACAGGCAGCGCTAAAGAGATGTGGCTAAACTAGGGGTGGGGCAGGTAGTGCAAGTAACAGATGCAATGAAGAGTAATATCGATCAATGTGCAATTGGTGCAACTAGCCCATGGGGTCGGCAGATAAAAACACAGGCAATGCAACATTGAAGCAGTTAGCCTATGGGTTCCGTAGATAGTGCTGTGGGCAATTGTTTTTGATCACAGTGCAGTTGTCGGAAAAATGCCACGGGTTCTGTAGATAGCACAAGTGTCAGGTGCAATGAGCATTCTATCACAGGTGGCAGTTGCGAAGGAGTCCGTTGCTATCACAGTAAGATTAACGCAGCCGTGGTGACAGGGAGCCTGAAAGAGATGAGCTAAGCAGTGGGTCCGGCAGGCAATGCAAGTAACAGCCGAGAGGCAGGATAGCTCAGGTGCAACGTGCTCGCCTTGGAAGCAAGATGACATGGAGCAACACAGGTTCGATCCCCGTGTCCGCACTTAGAAACCTCTGGGTATTAAGCATGTTATACATAATCTATCATATCATATCATCGCCATGGCCTAACTATGCTATGGGTTGGCAGGAAGCACAAGTGCATGAGAGCGCAGCTTCTATGGGCGCAAACAGCGCATAGCTATGCTATGGAGTCAAGCAGGCAGTGCAGAAAGGATGCAACTGAGCCCCTGGGGCAGGTGGTGTTCCAGGTCAAATGACCTCAAATGACCCTGGATTAGGCTAATCAAAGATGGGGAGGCTGGGCACAGGGTGGTGAAGGAGGCAGGCAGTGTTTGTGGGGGAGGAGAGCACGAGTGCCTTTTGCGCTTTAGTGAGCAAAATAAGTCCGAAAAGTAAAAGGGCTTTACCCCGATGTTGCTGCAGGGACTGAACAAGAGACTGTAGACTCAAAGTCGTACAACACAAATAGTGCGGTGTTGTTAGGCCGTGGGCGTCCATGTTGTTGTTCTAGGTCTGCACACGTCACTCTGGATTGGACCAGGCAAAGGTGGGAAGGCCGGGCAGTGGGTTATGCAGGAAGCAGGCAGTGGGTGTGGGTACGATGGTTTTAGCACCCAGCAGGGGTGAGTAACCAATCAGGTTGCTCGGATTGCAGACTTACCAAAAGATATAAACTTGAGATGCGAGAAAGCTGTTACCTGCCACTGACCTTTCCCTGCTCTCCTCTCATTCCTATCTTTTTCTTTATCAATTAAAATCACCTCCGTTTCTTGCTTTCTATCCGCTGCCACAGCACCCAGGATACAGAACCTACCAAACCAACCCTCTTCCTTTTCCGATCCGCCAGAGTGCCTGGAGACCCTGAAAAATGGCAGCGTTGCACGGTACAAGTCTCATTAACATAACATAACCCCTCGTCTCCTCTGTCGCCAGCAACACTGCGCACAAATACAAAAAACGTATGTTTAAGCTCGCTTTCAGTTAGCAGCGGTGGCCATATTGGATTGGGTTTTCTGGTCCTTAAAAAAATGTGTCGTACTGGCGAATGAGATTCCATGATAGAAAAAGCACCAGCGTGCTAACAATGATAAACCTTGAGGGAGGGGGCCGTATTGGGTGGTAACTGCTCTTTGTCCAGGTTAAAGGCCCTCCCTGTGCTGTGTACTTAGGGGGGAGGGAGGAGGGGGAAGGGACGTATTATATTCGATTTTTGTATCAGAACCATCATCTATGGCTAGCTTGTGAGTCAAAAGGGAATCCCTGTGTAGCTTTGAGTCCCAGTCAGAGCCCGATCATTCGTAGTGTTATCAAATACTCTCTGTAAATATCTATAAGCAGAATTATTAGCAAACATTTAAAAAATCCAACTAGTGGACAGTTCTGACGCATAGGAAGGAACTTGACATCGACATATTTTCAATCATGTTGCAGGCGTGTGAGCAAAAAGAAATGTCTTGAGGTGTGGGCCCAGTTGCAGACGGTGCCTGTGTTTGCGCAGCATTCAGGACACCTGCTTTGTGAGGAAAACCAGCACCAGAGACGCGGGCTGAGGTTTCTGGGGGAAAGTGCATCACAGTGGAGGGTAGGAGAAGATGCCAAGGTCAGCGAAAAAGGAGAGGCGCAAGCACATTCTGTGAGCTGTGCTTAAAGTGTCCAGGCAATTCGGCGCAGAGGCAAAGACGCGCAGGTGAAGGCGGAGAGCAAGGTCAGTGGGAGTGGAGGCCAGGCATTGTGGTTGTCATGGCTGCACTTTTAAACTGTAAGGCTTTTTTTGTGCAAAATATATTGGGCATGGGCGATTTAGTTTAGATTAAAATAAGGCAATTATTTGTCCCATACATTCCAGAAACGTCCCACCCATACCAGCCCGCAACATCTCAATATGGAATTATTTCAGGACAAGTGACTCCATAAGACCTGCCCAACACTCTTGCAGCCCTCTTCAAACACACCACCTCTAATGACAAAGGTAAAGCACTGGCACCACTTCTCAAATTCATCACAACATCCTTCACCCAAAGCACTTTTCCAGATGTCCTGAAAATGGGACAGATCTCCACCTGCTAAAAGAAACCCATGCTATGGCCAGAATGGTCAACTACCGCTCTGCAAAGTAACTAAGAATACTGCCACCATCCAATTGCATTAAAGGATCACTCAGCACAATCTCCTACAAGATTACCACTGTGGTCAATTTATCGATGGCGCTCTACACATCCTGGACAAAGGGGACCTCTTCTTACTCATCCTACTCAACCACTCTGCTGGCTTATACCGTTGACTGTAAAGCCATCCTCAGCAGCCTCACATCTTCCACCTCTCCAAGTGAGACCAACTCATTGAGATGGGCCTAAACAGATCTCAGTGCTATCCAGTAACCCGCAGAGTTACACAAGGTTCCATCCAACTCGTCGGCAACCTCTACAGGAAACCTTTTTAGGGGAAATCCTCACCAACACTGACCTCAAGATACACCAATGAATAGATACAACGCAGATCTACCCTAAGGTTAGTTGGATCAATGACATCCATCAATTCAAGCACTAGCTGCTCCCCGTCCAAGCCTAGATGTCAAGTGACTACCTGAAGGTCAACACGGCAAAGAACAAATTAATGCTCTTTGGAAAACCCACCATCAATGCCAAAGTCTGGTATTCTGCCTCCTGGTTGGTGGAAGCACCCTACTTGCACAGATGTCTCCTTGGCCACTCTGAACACCCTCCAGAACTCCTCATCAAAGGACTAAGAATATTTGACCACATCAACCCCATCCTCAAGGAACTGCACTCACTACCCTTTCAAACATGCATAATACTAAAGACAGCCTATATCACCTACAAAGCAGTCAAAAGCAAAACACCAATCAAGCTTGCCGAGATTCTCATCATCTCCGGAGGCCAGCATACTACCAAAGGCACAGCATCACCAGATTGGAAACAAAGAGCAAGCAGGCATTTTCCTGCTATGTGCCCTGTCTCTGGAACAAGGTAATGATGCAGATAAGACTGACCCCCTCCATCCTACACTTCATGATGACCTGAAGACCCTGCTCTTCGAAGAACATCTCACCAACTGCTGATCACTCCACCCAATCGTACTTCTCCCCCTCCAGATTTCCCACCTCTCCTAATTCCCTTAACCAGCCCAGCTCCTTTGTTACCCCCTCACCCTACGTGTATCACGTTGAGGGCATCTCATATCAACAACGATCCATTAGTTCCCAGTTAGCTTGCACTTCATAAATCTCATACATACATACAAAGTGTGTGATGTCTGAATTTCATTGCATCTTGGTCAACCCATCACCCTCCGAAGAATTGTGTCTAGCAAAATCCACACTGCAGATGAGCTAAGGAGTCACAATGGGAACCTTAGGTTGCTAAGTGTTGTGTTGTTGTGGGGGTCAGATCCAAGCTGCTCCAATTCAATCAACCTGATGGAAAAGGGAAAAGTCCTACCACAGGCCCAAGTACCTGGATGGGCACTGAGTGACAGGTTGAGCAACTCGTGCTACCTTGTTTGTCTTAATGTGCCACTGCTCTGCAGTTTTCACAATGCCTGTGTTTTAATGAACTACCTTGGACGTTGAAATGCATTGGACTGGGTATTTTGGAAAGCAACGGCATTGAAGTGATCCTGTATTATAACAAAACCAGGAATACATTGAGTGCTAGACTCTCTGAAGGATTGTCACGACGTCTCATGTTAGCACGTTCAAGCCCACAAACCTAGAAGCAATGTGTTTCATGGTGCTTGCTTTACAAGCTTATATTTACAATGCCATGACACCATAAATGGTGCCAATAAACAGTATTCTAAAAGAATAACAATCATTTTATTATCAATATTCATATTGCCTCATTTACTCTGCAGTCCCCCTTCTTAGGGGCTTGTTCCATCCTTACTGGGTCACCAGTGGGTCTCTGCGCCATTACCTTTTCTCCTACTGTACTCTGTTACTACCGAATGATGCAGGTGTAACGCACACATCCCCGATGTCGCGCCCTTGGCTGTTGTGTTAATAGGCTTTTATACTGCACCAAATCACCACCGTAGTAGTTTCAGAGCACGTCGACTTTTCCTTGGAGAGGTGTACTGCACCACAGCCAAGGGTATCCAGATCTAAGCCTGCTGGCTAAGTAAAGTGTTCGACTGTTCGCTTTGGCAAGGTCTTTACTACTGTGACAAAATGGCTACTGCTTTGCTGGAGTACAGGGATGAGTAGTGGTTCCTAAACCCCTACTCAGCCACACACTACTACTGAACCAGCAGTTATCTCAGTCATAAAGGTAAAACAGAAACTAAATGAATGGTATACCTCCTTCGCTTCTTTAAGGTGGCATGGGCGCGGGCAAGCTATACTCTTCAAGAGGATCTAAGTCAGCATGGAAGCATCCAGAACAATAGTGCTGTGGTGCCAAAATAAAAGGAATGCCTAATCAAGGTTCAACGGAAATAAGACTTTAATTACACTAAATGGACAAACAATCTATTAAAACACATCAACCCACCCTTGTACGGGAATTCACAGATAATGCAGATTTTTGGTGAAAAGGGCACCCGGGGTAGCAAAGAACAGTATTATGCAGTATTTGTAGCAAAATAGAAAATGTGCTATATGAGGTGAAGAGCTGGATCTCAAATGTCACTATAGCCCATAGAGCAAGACCAGGGGGGCCATAACCATAGTAAGTAGCTTAATGTCTACTTTCAGGAGCTTGACCATGTTGGGCTGGAATTCTGGGCGCATTCAAGCGAGTCGAGTCAGGTTGATGGTCTAAAGCAACGTGATGCAATTCAACAAGCGGCAACAGCCAGAGGTTTGAAGAAGTTTGGGACAAGCGACAATGTGCAGATCCACACAGTTTGAAGGCTCAACAGTGGCTCAGTGCAGCGATTCACGTTTAGCACTGAGTTGGCTCGACTGTGTTCAACGCAGCATCCCGGTTCAGCAGTGGCAATGTCTCGAAGCTTGAAGAAGTTGCGAAACAGGTCGGCGATATTGACCCAGTGGGTTTAGAGGTGCTTGAAGCATTTTGCTACATAGAGTTCCAAAAACAGCTCTAAGAGGACTTTAAAGGTTTCAAAGGTCCACAAACAGGCTTGCAACAGTTCAGTGAGGATGACTCCTTTTTTCCTGGGGTTCTGCGAGAAACTGACTGTGGTATCCGAGGAAAATGTTGTGCGGCTTTAGACCTATCCTGCCAGGAATGTTGTCAAGGACACCTGCAGGTGTGCCCCTTCAGCAGACAGATTCCTGTGTAGCTGTGTTCAAGCAGCAGTCGGGTTTTCCTGCAGCTGGCAACTTTCAAATATCCCCGGAAGCGATTAGGGAGAAGGCCTAAAACCTCCTTGGAAATACTTATCTCATCCCAATGGCTGGGGACTTTGTGCAGTCTTTACCCAAACAAGGTTCAAGCAAAATCATGTAAAAAAATCTCAAGATGTTTCAATTAAGATGATTCAAGGAAGATTCAATTAAAAGGGGGGTTCTCAAGGTTTTAGATAGCCATTCTGCCACAGAGGATTGGTCCATTCCAAGCTTTCTGCAAAGTGTCAATCCTTGCTCCTGTGAAGAGAATTGTGCCTTCTGATGCAAGCCCCTAGAATGCCTTGTCGGCAGGAGGATAGGAGGTGGCAAGGGAAGGAAGTGGGGCATGGTCATTTTCAAGATGGGAGAACCATTCTCTCAGGAACAGATACTCTCTGCAGCTGTACTATACTTTTTCCACTCCCATCTGGTTGAGCTCAAAAAGACTCCAGTAATCATAACCCTGGTGTGACTTCCCCATCGCAGTTACAGAACTCCATTTAAAGTAGTCAACTCCCAGCTAACCCGTTGGGGGTACGTCCTATTCCCCCGGTAAGATGGCAAGCCTTCTCAGCAGAGGGCATTCTTGTCTGGGCCCAGCATCTGCTGTGGGTGAACTCCCAGGCCCAGACAGCAATACACAAAGTGATCTGTCCGCTGCAGGAGTCATGGGAAATCAGCTGATAATAAATTGACATTAGATGGGTATTGGCATTCATAATTGTGTTTCACCATAGGCCACAGTACTAACTGGATATAATTGTATTTTTATTTAACCAAAGTTCTACCACCAGGCAAAGGGATACACATTTGTATATGTTTAAAACCATGGGTGGCCCCTGCCAAAAGCAGCCCATGGATGTCGGAATAATTTGGATTCCAGCAGGCAGTTTCACGCTCTGGCTGCAGTGTTGCCAAATCAAATTGCAGTTTCTGATATGTGAGTATACAGCGCAAGCAAGAGTACATTTCAAGTATACATTTTTTTAGCATGGAGCTGTTGGCTTTACCAGCGCTTCTTTTTAACAGGACTTCAGTGAAGGAGACGCATACTGCTTAGAAATCAAGTGGCTGAAGTCCCACCTGGTTAAGACATTTTTATTAGACCAGTGGTGCATTTACTGCCCCAATGAAGCCCTTACACTCAAATGACTGCTTTGAAATAACACTGGCAGGCACTTTGAGCACTAAGTTTGATGTCACAACTTGAAAAAGCAAGCTCAAGGAGATCACTGGAGGCTGTGTTTTGTACGGGGAGGGGCAGGAAGTGGGTGGGAATGGCCACAGGCCTCAACATGTTGGGTGGGTAGATAACCAAACAACACCTACAAGCTTTGTGCTCCCCCTCATATGCCACCACCCTCCTAGCTGTGCTCAAATGCAATAGTTTCAGCTTGTGGGTGGCGCTTTGCATGGGGCGATGTTGCCTCCAGCATTATGGCTGCTTTTGGACTGCTGGGGCGATCTTACGCCTGGGCTAGTGAACATCCTCTGCACAGACATTTGCTTTTACTGTCTTGGAGATTGGACATGCTGTGATTATATTTTTGTTTGACGTATGTTGCTATAATCTTGGCTCTTCGTTTGGTGCGTCATGTTTTTACACTGCGCCAGCCACCACCGTAATGGACTAACAGCACAGAGGCTTCCCTGGAGAATGGCATATCATGCCACCGCCAGACCTTGGTCTGCGAGAGAACTGAAAAGGGCAGCAGAGGCTGCCAATGTCTCACAGACTTCATTTCTCCTTGATGTTTCCTGTCAGCGAATGTGTACTGCTGAAAGAAAGGGGTGAGCGCGCGAGACGCGTAGCCTTCTTGGGTGTTAACTGTGCAAACTGAACACTAATTTATGGCGAAAAAAATCTACGTAACCATTCTTCCCAATGCCGCGTGGGAGGGACAACATCCCCGGCGCATCCGGCCAACAGATGGCCTGTAAAAGGTGACAGACTGGGTGACCCTGGAGGCGTCAGCGCGCCTAGCTCCACGTGGGAAAACAAGGGGAGACCTGGAAAAAGTGAAGGGCGAGAAAGCAAGGCCAGGGTGGTAGTGGTCACCCTGTGACCTCTGCGATACAGGAGCAGAGGCTGGAGCTCCTATCATTACTCAGGGAGACAACAGAGGGCTCAGGGGCAGCGCATCCCGGGGGAAGCAGAAGCTACTCTTCGGAGCAGAATTACAAGCAACGTCACTTCCTCGGCAGACACGGGTCAATGCAGAGGGACATGTGCCGCCTGTGGTATAGAGGGCGAGCTCCCGGAAGTGAGAGATAGTTCCTTCCGAGTGTGCAGAGCAGTTAGCCCTGAGACAGTGTGAGTATCCCAGCACCCGGGAAATACCTCTGCCTGTTTCCTACACAGGCTACATACACAGTGCAGTTTCCCATCGTCGGCTTCTTTTACAGCTAATCAACATTGTTCCGACCTGGGTGAAGATGTGTGGGGGCCCATTTCGACCTGATAGTGTGGGGGCTGCTTAGAGTGTAAAAGGCCAGAGGCACCCCTGAGGTGCATACATTACAAAGGTGATGGTTAATAGCCGAAGATTATCCTGAAACAGCCAGCCAGCAAGCAGGGATCTAAAACACTGCATGGCCACTGCAGAGCTATAAACCCTTCTTTGTCAGCAAGTGGCTGATGTGGAGGAACCACTGTTAGAAGGCAATGAGATGAAACACTTATGTATATCCCTGGGGAAGTGACAGCAGGAAGGGCTCCAGGAAACTAAGCTCTTAATGTAAGTGCTGCAAACAGGGTGGGCCTGGGCCATAAAATTGTCCCGGAGGGAGGGGGGGGGCAATGAAAAAGTGGTCCACAGTTGGAAATGGCTATTCATTCCTTTTGTGACACTGTTTGAATAGTAACCAAGGGGGAGTTTTTTGATAGATAGAATGTGATGCAAATTGTGCATTTTAAAGGATATTTATTCAGCAACACTGGTCAAAACTATTAGCCACATGGCGAAGTAACTCATCAAACTGGCTCACATCGGCCCAAAAAGTGGCCCACTTTAACAAACAAACTATTGCCCTATAGGCCAGTTGGAGCCTGGCCGCAAAATGCACATTTTAATCCTCAGAACGAAAATAGAGAAAGGAATATATTGCGTGTTACAAGACTGCTGATCGGCAACATGGGGGCAGTTGCTGGGGGCTCCCCAGTGACTCGAGGCCCCTTTCATTTGGAAAAGTTTAAAGGTCCTGACGGTGCTGCTGTGCTGTTCCCAGTTGTATTTTTCCTGCATTGTGACATCACAGTGCTGAATGAATGAATGATATTTTATTTGTAACACGCTCATACACCAGTGTTACAGAGCGCGACAAGGCGAGGGAGGGGAAACAGGGGAGAACACAACAATGATCTTACTAGGCCCAGTGACATTGAGAACGTGCAAGTGCATGGGAAAGGGAAATGTGCATGGAAGGGGAGGTGGAAAGTGCGGAGCAGAGGATAACGGATAAATAGATAATAAATAAAACTAACTAGGTAATAGAGGCAATAAACAGTGGTAGTGCAGCCAGCAGGTGGCAAGTGCTGTGTTTACGGCAGCAGACTGGGTAAGTCTGAATAAGTGCAGAAAAAGAAGAAAATGGGGTGGGGGACTGTATGGGTACAGATACAGTCACCAATGCAAGGGGTGGCCAAGAGGCAGTGCAGGAGGGTGGCAGGGTGAGAAGGTACCTGGGCCCAGGGGACAGGGGGTGGCCAGGTGCACAGTGCCAAGAGAGAGCAGAGTCAGCAGGTGTCATGACCATAGCCCCTGGCACTGGCATTCGGGGCCTCTGGGCCGCATCACAGTGTTCCTGTATGGCCCCAAAGGCCCAATCATGCCCCCAAAGACTCTCTTGGAGTCAGTCCTGGCGCCTTTTGCGCCAGGCTCATATAGCAGGAAGAGGGGCTGGAGCCTTCAATGGCAATAATATATCATGGATACTCCCACATCGTTCAGTTCCAGAACTGAACAATGCGGTCTAGCTCTTTGGGTGTGGTCAGGCCTGAAGGCACCTGGGATACCAGCAGACTATATAAGCCACGCCCGAGCTGCAGAACACACTTCGCGTTGCTCTGCACTCGCAGCGTGACGTTCACCGCGGTCTGTTCTATGCATTCCGGGCCTGCACCTGAGAGAAGAATAAGATCATTATTCATCCTTACCTGCTAGTACTCCAGCTCCTCTTGTTCACTCCTGTGTCTGAATCTCCAGCATCTCGGCTGACACTCTCTCCTGGAAACCACAACCTGGGTATGAAAGATATAGAAAGACAGCATTAGTAAGCAGTGACCTGTAAAGAAGAACAACACAGGTTAGCACATCACAAAAGCGCACATAGTGCCGCGCTACGCGCATTCACTTACCATCTCAAGCACAGCCCCAGCCAGCTCGGTGACTTCACCATTCCTCCCGCACCTAAGGGAGATGAAAAGACATTAACAGGGGCCATTACAAGTATGGACAAACTAGCAAAACAATAGACTTACCTGAAGAACTGAGTCGCAGCAGGTCTGGACTCACGGGCCCGGGCCAGTGAAGCAACTCGGCGGCGAAGCGCCCCAGCCACAACGCACCCCTGCACAGAACAGCAGGACGGAGAGCGCACCATATCGAAATCCAAGGTGAGGAAGGCTTTAAAGGGATCGTGGGGTTCACGAGGGAGGTGGGCCCAGAGAGAAAGAGATTGTGGGCTAAATCAAAACTCCTGTATTGCAGACTAGATCTTCGGCAGAACGAGAACCCAGGGGAGGTGAATCCAAGTCGGAAGTAGTCCAACCAAATCGGGTGGCTTCCCTGTGGATACCAGGTGAGCGTTATAGCAGGGGAGAGGGGGAGCGAAGGCAGAAGCAAAGAGGAAGGTCTTGAGGTGCTTCCGGAACCAGAGCTGGTTCTCCTCAAGTTTTAGAGTGGTGGGGAGGCTGTTCCAGAGTGAGGCCCCAGCCAAGGACAGAGATCTACCCCTAGCTCGTTTCTTTGAAAAACGACTGACCCTGGGGGAGTTAGAGGTAGAGGAGCAAAGAGCTTGAGAGGGGAGGTATTTGCGGAGGGATAGCTGAAGGTATTTTGGACCCAGGTCCCAGAACGCCTTGTGGACAATGCAGAGGGTTTTGAATTTAATCCTTGCATCCACTGGGATCCAATGGCGAGATTTCAGAGCTGGAGAGATATGATCCCAGGGCTTGAGGCCAAGGACAAGTCTCGCAGTCCTGTTCTGGATTAGTTGCAGAGGGCGGAGAGTAGAGGCAGGTAGGCTTAGAAGGAGGCTGTTACAATAGTCCAACCTTGAGAGAACCAGAGCTTGGGAGACAGTGAGCTTCCGGGGGAAGGAGAGGAAGGGTAGAGTACCTCTGAGGAGGAGCAGTAGGAAGTTTGACTTTTTAGAGACCTCAGAGATGTAGGAAGAGAAGGAAAGTGTAGAGTTCTCAAGCACAGCTGGCACAGTCATGAGCAATAATAGCCCAGCCCTGCTAATAATTGGGGAGAGGCCAAAGCAGGCAAAGTTGTGGGCAATAGTAGTTTTGCTGATGCGATATGGACACGATGTGGGTGCTGGATTTCAACAGACTTATGCTGTGCTCTTTGCTTTCCACTGTCCAATCACAGATGCAGATACCAAACTACATTGCCGTCCAATTATTATCCACTTGTTCAGATCGTGATAAACCATAGTACTACTAAGGCTTTAAGTGGGCAGGTGCTACGCCGCAGTAGTCTCTGAAAACGGCACACGACCTGGGCTCCCTTGGACACCCATAAGCAGCCCATGCAATTTCTCCTGTGTATGCGGTAAATGAGGGGGACAGAGTGATTGATATACAGGCTTTATGAAGCACTTAAGGAAATGAGACATTGCCCTCCACACAGGCAGTACAGCCCGAACCACACATCCATAAACTGACACAGCCTTCTCCGTTTTAGAGGTTCCTCTGTGGCGACTGCCATCAGGAGATTTAAGGACACTGTTCAAATGAGTATACATTGCTTCTGGTTTTCGGGTACTTTATACTGTTAGGGGAAGTGCTGTGGCAAATGAAATGAGCTTAAAGCCCAGTGTGTTACTTGCTCCAAAGGGATTCATGCTTAAATCTCTATCCCAGGCTTAATTCAAATGTACAATTCTGTGGTCATTCTTAGGTTCCCAAAATGTTTTTTTAATTTTATTCAAAACGGCAAGGAGCCACATTGGGGACATTTGTCCCCCTCCCCTTTCTCTTAGGTGATTAATTTACAGAATGAGGGTTATTTAATCACCGCCTGAACATTTTATTTACTGAATAACAGGCTGATTAATTTACAAACCCCAGAGAAACGAATATACAATGGGCAGTTTGCATGTAACTAATACCATCTTAAACCATGCTAAGTGACAAAAAGTATATGTTTGCAGGGTCACATGGTGTACTCTGTGAGCTGGCCGGCACCCCCTTTAGGTCATACCATTACTCTTTAGGCCGTGCCCAGCATTCAGGCTATGGCCACTTGTTAAGAGTCCTCCCCTTCTCGATTTCACCTCCACTTAGAGCACTGGGTACTAGTGTGCTGGTTAATTATGGCCATAACATTACAGGCAAGACAATCTGTCGTGTCTCATTCCCTGTCACTATCATGAGCAAGATGCACACTGGTGCTGCGGTGCTGATTCTTTTCACTGCCAGATCACAGGTTCCATTGTACTGATTGCTGTTCTTTTACCCACTGATTCAGATCTAGACAAGCCATGGTAGTGCCTTGCTGTTTACTATTGGCTATGCACATTAGAGCTAAGAAGAAAAAGTGTGCTGGATGTGTGGTTTCTTATTCAATGTCTTGACTACGTCTGGCGTGTGCAAAACACCACAGCAAGATTTTCAGGGAGGGTTTGCTTTACTACTGAGGTCATGGAAAGAATGTTTAAAATACAGAAACACAAAGTATTCATTTGGGATTTAATCTAAATGAAAGAAACACGGACACCAACTACAACCACATTCTGTGCGGGAGGCAGTCAGAAATACGGATCAGGTTTAGTTATATCTTTTTCTTAATTTCTTAACGTATTTTATTGCCATTTTTAAAAATGCAAACTGTAACATTGCCTCCCTCCTTTCCCCCTGGCAGCAGAAGCATCTCGTTTAGGTCCATAAACACCCACAACTTCTAGAAAAGTGATGAAATCATTACAAGATGTCCATTATCTGCAAAGTGTGTGGGCACCATTGTTCATAGATACGCGAGGGCCAGTCCCCAATCTTGCTGAAATGTCCCAGCTTCTCCTTGTATATTATAGGTGACCCATTTCATTGCTAATATCCCCCACAATTTCTGAAGCCACTCTAGACTCGTTGGAGGGTGTCTATATTTCCATCCTTTCGCTATCAGTAGCCTTGCCGCCATCAGCATCATCATTAAAGCTTTCTGGTGAGCTTTGGACAGTAGCTTAATCGTTGGGTCGAACAGACCACACATCCATTCCCTGGAAGTCAGCGTCACATCACATTCAATCATTTACTTAATCTGAGTGCCAAAGCCTGCCCAAAAGGGTCGCAATTCCAGACATTCCCACCATATATGTTTCCAATCGCCCATTCCCTCACATTCTCTCCAACATGTTTGTGACACTCTATGCAGCCTAACCGGGGTAAGATGCCACTGCACCATAACTTTATACCGTGCTTCCCTAAGTTGGATTGATCTTGTTAGCTTAGGGATGTTCCTCCACAGGTTTTCCCAGTATTCCCTAGGGATATCCTCCCCAACGTGGTCTCCCATTGCTTCATATAGCCCCACTTGGGAACAGTATCCGTCTCCATTAGGATCGAGTATAGCCTAGATACCATTTGCTTATTCCCATTATGAGTAGTGATAAACATCTTGAATATCTCGAAGCGTGTCAGTTGCCTCCCTGCTGCTTGTTTTATCTTAGGGCTCATTATCCAGTGCCTCAGCTTATAATAGCTCATTCTGTCCTTCTCCGGGAGTCCTAAGGAACAAGTTACTTACCTGTAACTGTTGTTCTCCAGCATGGGTGTGGCATGGATTCACATGCTCATGAATATTCCCCGTCGTCAGGCTGAGAATCCTCGGTAAAGAAAAAAACCAGTTTCAGTTTTGTTTCTGATCTGTCTTTCGTAGTAGCAACCAATCACTGATCTATGCGTCATACTGACCACAGCCAATGACTGCCCTCTACCTAAGCCCCGCCTCTGGCAGCCATCTTCAGATTTGGTAGGACGTGAAGTGGCAGTATGACCAAGTGAAGAGCCGCAGAGGGGTAGGCGGGAGGGTTCGCATGTGAATCCATGCCAGACCCATGCTGGAGAACAACAGTTACAGGTAAGAAACTTGTTCCTTCTCCAGCATGGGGTCTGGCATGGATTCACATGCTCATGAATAAAGAATACATAGCAGTACACACATGCACAACCACGGGAGGTGGCAAAGGCTCAACATTAAGCATCACATCAAACTCAACATTAAGCAAATCTTACCTCCTCACCAGGCTCACCTTAGGCGAACAGGTTGCGCAGCACTGCTTGGCCGACCCTGGACTCCTCCCTGGAATCCCGATCGACGCAGTAGAATTTCGTGAAGGTGTGCGTCGACCTCCATGTAGCAGCCCTGCAGATGTCCAGCAAGGGCACACCAGATAGGAACGCTGTGGTAGCTGCGATCGCTCTGGTGGAATGGGCTCTCGGACGGCCAGGCAGGGGTCGGTTTGCCAACCGATGACAGTACATGATACAGCCGGAGAGCCATCTGGAAATGGAAGCCTTCGAGAGAGCCTTCACCTGATTGACAGGTCCAAAGTTCACAAAGAGTTGTGACGTCTTCCGAAAACCCTTCGTGCGGTCCACGTAGAACTTCAGCGCTCTAGCCACATCCAGCGAGTGCAAAGTCCTCTCAGCCGGCGACGAAGGCGACGGGAAGAAAACAGGCAACACCAAGGGTTCGTTGAGGTGGAAGTCCGACGGCACCTTGGGCATGAAGGAGGGGTGCGTCCTGAGCACTACCCTCGTGTCGTGAAAAGTCAAGTACGGGGCCTTGCAGGAAAGGGCCTGGATCTCTCCCACACGTCGTGCGGAGGTGATGGCCACAAGAAACGCTGTTTTCCACGACAAGAACTTCAACAGGGCCGAGTGCAGAGGCTCGAACGGAGGTCCCATGAGCTTGGTCAGCACCACGTTGAACCGTCGGGAACGATCTGAACAGTCCCTTCATGAACTCTTTCACCAGACGATGAGACCACAAGGACGTCCGCCCCGTGGTTCTGGTGTATCGGGAGATCGCAGCAAGATGAATCTTGATGGACGCATGCGCCAGTCCAGCTTTGGCCAGCGTCAGTAGGTACGGCAGTACTTGGGGAGCCGTAATCCGCAGAGGGTCAATCTTCTGTGGGTGGCACCAGACAGAGAACCTCTTCCATTTGTGTCCGTAGCATTTAAGAGTTGAGGACGCCCTGGCCTTTGCAAGAACCTCTCTGCAGTCGGCCGGTATGTCGTATCCTCCAAACTCTAACGCTGCAGGAGCCAGGCCTGCAAGTTCAGCGACTTCGGGTCGTGATGGAGGATGGCGCCTCCTTCCCTGGAGAGCAGATCCGCGTCCACTGGCAGCTTGATTGACGGGGACGCTGACAAATCCAGAAGGTCCGGGAACCATATCTGCCTCGGCCACGCAGCTGCGACGAGGATCATCCTGCACCGGGACCTCTTGAGCTGGTTGATAAGCCGGATCAGCAATGGCAATGGAGGGAACGCGTATAGGAACAGGCCCTCCCAGGGGAACGAGAAAGCATCGCCCATGCTCCTCGGCTGGGGAAACCTGCTGGCGAACCTCCGGCACTTGGAGTTCGTCGCCGTCGCGAACAGATCGATCTGGGGTGTGCCCCACCGTCGGAAGAGGCGGTCCACTAGATCCTGTCGTAGTTCCACTCGTGGCACGAGCGCAGCTCCCTGCTGAGTGAGTCGGCGATGGTGTTTTTTATCCCTGTCAGATGAAACGGCACCAGAAACATCCTTTGGGCGACGGCCCAATGCCACAGATCCTGCGCCTCCCTGGACAGGGCTGGGGACCTGATTCCGCTCGGTTTCCTGATGTAGAACATGGTGGTGGTATTGTCGGTGAAGATCCTCACCACCTTGCCCTTGAGGGACGGAAGGAAGGACCTGAGGGCCCAAAACACTGCACGGAGCTCCAGGACGTTGATATGGAGGGCCTTCTCCGTCGGGAGCCAAAGGCCTCTCGCGTGCAGATTCTCGGTGTGCGCTCCCCACCCTTCCAGGGAGGCATCCGTGGTCACTGTCACCTGGTGGCCGGGGGTCTGGAAGTCCATGCCCGCCGTCAGATGTGCGCGGGTGCCCCCCCACCGGATCGCTCATCAGAAACTCTCGTCGAGTGTGATCCTCTCCTCGAAGCTGCCCGTCGTCTGGATCCAGCGCGCGTCCAGGAACTCCTGCAACGGGCGCATCCGGAGCCTGCACAGGGGGATGAGGTAAATGCAAGAAGACATAATTCCGAGGAGGGACTTGATGGACCTCACTCTGGCCGTGTCCGCAACCAGCATCCGCTGCACCTTGCCCAGAATGGCCCTCGTCCTTTCCTCCGACGGGGAGGCCAGAAGCGACACTGTGTCGAGCTTCGCTCCCAGAAACAGTGCGTCTTGCGCGGGCACCAGGTGGGACTTGGCGTAGTTTACGGAGAATCCCAGGTCCGTGAGAAGTTGGACGGTCCTTGCCGTGTGCTCCACGGCGAGCTCCCTCGTCTTGGCTCGGATGAGCCAGTCGTCCAGGTAGGGGTAGACGTGGATCCCCTCTCGGCGCAGCTGCGCCGCCACCGGTGCGAGGCACTTGGTGAACACCCTGGGTGCCGACCTTAGTCCGAAGGGAAGGGCTCTGAACTGATAGTGACGCCCTTGGACCACGAACCTGAGAAACTTTCGGTGTCCCTTTAGGATGGGAATATGGAAGTAGGCATCCTCCAAATCCAACGACGACAGGAAATCGCCCTCCTCCAGCTGACCCAGGACGTGTTGGAGGGTGACCATCCGGAACTTCTGTGCCTTGATGAATTTGTTCAGTCGTCGTAGGTCCAGGATGGGACGCCATCCTCCCGTCTTCTTCTTCACGAGGAAGTATCTTGAGTAAACTCGGTAGCCCCAAAGCCTCTTTGGGACGAGCTCGATGGCGCCCTTCCTGAGCATCGCCTTTACCTCCAAGAGAAGTTGAGGGACGTGAAGTTCTTTCCTGGCCACAGGGGGGACGCGCGGGCACCTTCTTTGAAACTTGAGCACGTGACCCTGGGCTAGGGCGTCCAGCACCCAACGGTCGGTGGAGATGGACTCCCACACGCTGACGAAGCTCGCCAGCCGGCCTCCCACCGGGGTGCTTCGGTGGGGGCCCGACCCCACGGCCGGTTCAGTCCTGCTTCGACGAGGTTTTGCCGCCTTGACCTCCTTGGCGACGACGGCGGGGTCCGCCTGACTTGCCTCGTCCCCTGTAAGCTTCCTGCGACGACGAGCGGGCCGCTTGACGGTAGGTGGAAAATCCGCCGCCGGAACCTTTGGAGGCACCCTTGCCTCCGCCGCTCCGAAAGGGCGGCCGCCGTTGCTGGAGAACCCCAAGAGCCCGGGCCGTCTCCGTGTCTGCTTTGATGGCTTGAAGGGAATCGTCCACTGTTTTCCCAAACAGGTTGTTTCCATCGAACGGCATGTCCAAGACTCTGGTCTGCACGTCTTGACGGAAGTCAGTAGCCTTGAGCCATCCACGCCGCCTAAGGCACACGCCGTTGCCCAACTGGCGAAATCCAGTGTCGGCGATGTCCGTCGCAATCGTAATGGCGTGGTCCGACGCCACCTCACCTTCCTGCAAGATCTCTAGGGCATCCGCCCTCTTGTCGTCCGGTAGGAAGTCCAGAAGGGGGGCAGTTTGTACCACAGCTCCCTGTCGTAGCGGGCTACGATAGCCAAGGCGTTGGCCGCCTTAATCGTCGTCGCTGCAGACGAGATGACCCTGCGTCCCATCGTATCCAATTTCTTTCCCTCGCCGTCCGGCGGGGAAGTCGACGTGGAGGCCGCACCCCCCCCCCGCATTCTTCCTGGCCGCCGCAGAGACGACGGAGTTCGGGGTCGGCTGTGCCCGGAGGCACACGGGGGCCGCGTCCGGGACCCGGTACTTCTTCTCGTACCGATCCCTTCTAGCCGGCGTCGTGGACGGGTTCTTGAGGAGGGCGAGGCCCTCATCCCAAATATCGTCCAGTAGTCTTCCTCTTGGCCTCGCGCCGTTGATAAAGGAAACCTTCCTTCTTCTTCTCCTCCGGGCAGAGCTGGGAGAGCTCGGATGCCCTGGCGATCATGGAGTGAAACGATCCAATCTCGTCGGGCGGGGAAGCCCGGGTGGGAGGTGACGACGGCAGATCCTCGTCGTAAACCTCGTCGTCCGTACCCGTCGCGGCCGTGTCACTCCCCGTATCATCCCCACGAGTCGACGGGGAGGAGGGCTGAACAGGGCGCGATGGCTGAAAAGGAGGTGGAGGGTGAATCCTTCTTCTCTTAGGGGGAGGGCTCCCAGAAGGGCCTGGCTCCGGGTCCCCCGTCGGGAGCGGTTCCTCCGCTGGTGGTAACGGCAGTCTCGTCCTTATCTCCGAGCATAAGGACTGTATAGCCAATAAAATGGCCGCCGAGTTGTCTTGCGGTGCTGGTTGAGGGGAGTCCGACGGGCGGTCAGGGGCCCCGTCGGCACCCTCAACGATATCGTCGTCTCCTACGTCGGGATCCCTCCCGACGGGCTGGTCTTCTTCCACGCCAACGCCGTGGTTTAAGACCTCGATCAGCTCTTCCTCAGAGGTTGAGGCCGAATCCACGACGACCTCCTGCCCCCCCTTTTTCTTCTCCGTCGGAGGTTTCACGGGGGTCCTGTCGATGGGCATAAAAGAGGACTCCCTCTGGCAGGGAGATTCTGAGCCCCGAGGTCGCCACCACTGGTGTAGCCTCCACAGGCTGAGCCAGGGCCGCGGCGACTGTCTCGATAGAGGCCTTGGCCGGATGGATTAAGGCTTTCACCACCTTAGGTGCGCTCACCGCCTTCTCCTTGGGGGGGGACACTGCCTCGCTCTCCCTCCGATGGGGCCTTCGAGCTCGACCGGGGCCTCTCCAGGAGCTTCGCCGGGTGCTCGGCCTTCCTCTTACCCGAACCAGAGCGTTGGCTCGTGGTTGATGGTGCCGGGGAGGATGCGCCCTGCCTGGCGCCCGTAGAGCCCGACCGTTCGGCGCTCCCGGTGCCAGCGGACTCGCGGTGCTTGGCCTTGTGTTGGACCCCCGTCTCCAGGGCGTCCTCAAAGGTCTTAGAAGACCGCTCGGATTTCTTCCTCTTCTTCTCGCCTGACGGGCTCTTCCCTTCCAGCCAGTTGGCGAGACGTTGATGGCGGTCCTTCATGGTCCGCTCCGACATATTGCCGCAAAACGCACAGTCCTTCTCCACGTGCGTCTTGTCCTCATGTAGGCAGTAAAGACAAAAGGAGTGTTCGTCCTCCTTAAAGACATTCTGAAGCTGGCATCCAGGGCAGACCCTGAACAGCTTTCCGGGCGTCGAGCTTCCCTTCTCCTGGGCCACATCCGAGATGGGCCTGAGAAACTTCTGGAGTCCTCCAAAAGCATAGCTCGACGAAATGTTCACCCTTGAGGGGCGTAGACGAATCTGACACGGGTCCCCGTTGATCGGATGAAGAATCGGTGGAGCTTGAGGCTCTTTTTGACCGAAAAAATCGAAGTTTTTGAGAAAAAACGTGAAAAAATAGCACTAACGCTCGAGAGCAATAGCACGAGGATCCCAACACTTGAACGTGCGGTAAAAATCTGAAGATGGCTGCCAGAGGCGGGGCTTAAGTAGAGGGCAGTCATTGGCTGTGGTCCGTATGACGCAGAGATCAGTGATTGGTTGCTACTATGAAAGACAGATCAGAAACAAAACTGATACTGGTTTTTTTCTTTACCGAGGATTCCCAGCCTGACGACGGGGAATATTCATGAGCATGTGAATCCATGCCAGACCCCATGCTGGAGAACTGGTGTTTGTACTTTTCGAACATGCAAATATCCATCCCTTAAGGGGTGGACTTGGAACCAAAAAGGCCCTGGAAATAACTTTCAAATGGGCCCAATTTTACACATTTTCAACAATCATAAACCTTTTCCTGTGCATAATTTGGATATACCACACGAAAGAGGACCAGGTTGCAGATGCGTGCCAGGAAATCTCCAGAGTTCCCTATAGGCCAGTCCACCCCTGCTTGCATCATATCCCCTAGTTTCCTACACCCCACTTTGTGCCATTGCCTAAATGATCATTGTACCGTCCCCAACGCAAAATTGCGGATTCCTCAACATTTTGGTACAAAGGGACGGCTTCCTAGAGAGAGCTCCCTGAGCCACTAATCGATCCCATATGTCACACGCGACTGCTAGTACCTGACTCTTACGGGTATTATGTGGTCTGTCTTGCCTTCGAAGCCATACAATTCCCTCCAGGGGAGACCCTGCCACTGCCCTATTCATCCTCGCCTATGCCTTGGTCCTATCTACCAAGAAACATTCTCGCACTACCTGCAGTTGGACCTCTCCATAGTATTTGATACAGTTCGGGAGCCCGACCCCCCACCCCCTCTGGGAGCCATCAGGGTCCGTAATGCTATTCTCAGGTGTTTATTCTGCCATACAAATCTCGACATTATCCTATGCAAGTCCCTAAAATAGGAGCATGGGACCTGGATTGTAATAGCCTGAAAATAGTACAGTACCCTCGGCAGCATGACCATTTTCACCATAACTATCCGACCCAACCAAGAGATGCGCAATGGGGTCCATTTCCCCAGGTCTACCTTCAGCTGTTGAATCAAATCTGGAAAATTCTTACCATACATCTGCGTTACTGTGCCAGTTATATTCACCCCTAGCATTTACCACTTTTGCATGTGAACTTTAAGGCTGGCTACCTGTTCCATTAATTCCAGTTCTGCTACTAATGCCGGTATCGATGTCTCCGGATGTGTCAGGGTCATCAACATATCATCAGCAAATGCGACTACTTTGTGGGCCCCCCGCCCCAAACGGTAGGCTTTGTATTGCCAGGTTCTGCCTGAGTCTTATTAAGAAAGGTTCCAAATAGATGGCATATAAGAGCGGGGACAAAGGACAGCTCTGCCTAGTACCGTGAAGAATCTGGATGCTTCTGGATAGATTGCCGTTAATTGATAGTCGCATCGTGGTGTTTCTATAGTTTGCCCTCAACATCTCAACAAATTTGGCTCCCACCCCCACCTGTTCCAGTGCTGCGAACAGAAATGACCACTCTAATCGGTCGAAAGTCTTCTCAGCATCTAAGGAGACCAGCACTGATGTAATCTGCTGGATGTTGGCTTTCTCCGCTAAGTGCACTATCCTTCTTGTGCTATCACATATTTGTCGCCCCATTATAAAGTAGAAAGCAGAAATTAGAGCTGTATAGTCCTCTTTTTTAGGGGGCTGTGTGGTGGAGGACAAGTAATACAAATGTATATAGCAGATACCACAAAAACAGCTACCCGCCTGCACACATACTGAGTGTGTTCAATTGCAAAAAGTGCCATGTTTCATGTCAATCAATGTATGCAGATAGAAAAATTGAGATACACATTTTAATTCATAAATACAAAATGATCAATAATTGTTGTTTTAAAAAGAGAAAAAATATCACTTACAAAAAACATCACATAAAAACATTCAGTGAAAGTAATTTTTGGACCAACGAAAGAATTAACCCTTCATTGGGCTAAACACAACTGTCTTTTTATCACAGAATCGTGTCGTCAGTAGGGATGTGAGGTAAACATTTTGTTATTTCATGTATCCTCAAATCATGATGTGCTTGTCCTTGACTATGTCCCATTATAAAACCAGATTGATCAGAATTGATCAAGTTCAGAAGCAACGACGCTAATCGCGCTGCCCTAATGCCCATGTTTATTTTCGCATCAATGTTCTTTAGTGCGATGGGTCTGTAGGACCCGCATTTCGTCAAATCCTTGTTCGGTTTCCCAAATACTACCACCTTCGCTTCCGCCATGGTCTGCGTCACCCCCCCTAGAGGCGCGATCGAACTAAAGAGGATTGTAAGCTTTGCAGTCAGTTTCCAGATGTACTGAATTGAAACCAGCATCATCCCAGTACTGGACAAAGTTAAGACCCTCGGGATTCAGTTGGAGGCTTCTCTGAATTCAGACACCTATGTTAACCAACTAAGTAAAAGTTGTAATTACTATCTTCGTCTAATTAAGAACAAACACCCGTACATCTCAGAAAATCATTGTGCCATTGTTGCTCGAGCTACCATTCTATCAAGACTCGATTATTCCAACTCTCTCCTGATCGGGGCCTCAGCTTTGAACATAAAAAAATGTCAAGTGCTAAAAAACAACGCTGAACGGGTTGTCAAGAAGATAGCAAAAAGGGAAAACATCTCTACCCAGCGAAGAAAGCTACATTGGCTGCGGATCAAAGAGTGTATCAATTTTAAAATAGAAACAGTGGCTCACAGATGCATTTATGGGTCTGATCCAGCCTACCTCAAATCCCTAATGGCTCGCTAGCACCCATCTAGAATTCTGAGATCATCTACCACAACTCAGATCATTAGCCCGAAGATACAGGTGGGCAAGTGGCATGAGAAGATCCTTCCCAGTCAAAGCTGACAGCTTCTGGAACTCCCTGCCCATTGCCGTGAGAGGAGAATCCGAGTTAGGAGTGTTTAGGAAAGCCATGAAAACATTGCACTTCAAATAAAGCCTCCGCCCCCTGCACAAACAGTCACCTCGTCCTGTTTTTTCTGTTCATCCATTTGGTGTTTGTGTTAGCGCCCCAATGCCTGCGGGCTACCTGTGATCTATAAATAAATAAATAATTTAAAAAAAAAATCTTTGTAAAATATTGCAGGGAACCCGCCAAGCCCTGGAACTTTGTTCACTGGTAGAGATTTGATTGCGGCTTGCACCCCCTCTTCCTGTATGTCCCCTTCCAACGTCTCCCTTTCCATGGGCGTTATTTTCGGCACCAGCAGCATGTGAAAGTATGCATCCACCTCTGCTTGATCAGGAATCCCAGAGGTATATAAGTCCTTGTAAAAGCTGGCAAATATCTCCGTAATGGCCCCTGAGTCTGTTACCAGGGTACCATCCGGTTGCGCTATCTGTAGTACTGCCCTGGCCGCCTCTACCCATCTCAGCTGCCTTGCTAGTAACCTACTTGCCTTATTAGCAGTAGTATCTCTGCCTCGCACCCAGCAGGGACCTTTCGGCCCTACGTGTGCACATCCGTTCGAGTTGGCCCCTGATCTCCTTCAATTTCTTGTGCAGGGCCCTTGTCGTTTTTCCCTCTATAGCCTGCATGGCTATACTCAGTTGGGAGTCTAACTCTCTTTCCATGGCCCCCCTATGTTTCTCTCTTTGTGCCCTAAGTGCTATCAGTCCCCCCCGCATCACTGCTTTAAAGGCGTCCCAGATACTTTCCTGTGTGGCATCTTGATTGCCATTGGTGACAAAATACCCCTCTATCTAGTCCCCTACCGCTTCCACCATCACCTTATCGTTCAGTAGATCCCTTGGGAACGTCCAGCTCCACAGCCCCATCTGCGCCCCCCTGTCCTTTATCAACACCAGTATTGGTCTGAAACTGATATTGACCTCAGATCCACCTCACCCACTTCCCCCATTAGATTGGCTGCCACCCAAATATAGTCCATTCTGGATAATTATTGGTATACATGCGAGAAACATGTGTAACCCCTTTCCTCTCCCCTCTTGGGCCACCAGACATCACACAGAGCCAGGTTATTAAAACTTTCTATCAGGGCTCGCGATGACCCCATCACCCCTTTATGTGCCACGGCACTCCTGTTGGTCTGCGGGTTCCACGCTAGGTTGAAATCCCCGGTAAGAATAATATCCCCTGCCACAAATTGTTCTAATTTACCCACTACCTCGCGCAGGAATCTATCTCGCCCCACATTCGACGCATATACTGTTGCTAATGTCACCTGCCTGTGCTCCAATTGCATGTGCAGGAAGAGATATCTACCCTCCTGGTCAGCTAGGGTTTATGTTATCTTGGCCTGAAAGGAGTTCATCAGTCCAATTAAGACCCCCGCGGTTTTCCCTTGGCGTTGGCCTGGTATATTCGTGAGAAGTGCCTCAACCGAATAACCTTCTTAACCATTTTCTTTACGTGAGTCTCTTGCAGAATTATAACCTATAGTTATAATTTATAGAACAGTAAGTCAAATGGGAAGGTCAATTTATATGCAATGCGCTTCGCGATGAGTGCCCTTGTCACTGGTCGCATAGCCCTATGCGTTTGCAGGGTAGTCAGTGCCAGGTCCTGGAATAGCAGGACTTGCAAAGCATTCATTGCAATGCTCCCGCGGTCTCTTGCAGCTTGGAAAATACTCTCCTTCTGACTATAGGGGGTAAGGGCCACCAGGACATCCCTGGGCCTTTCTCCTGGCTCCCTCCTCCTGGGCCCAACTCTACGTTTTTGATCTATCCCCACTGCATCTGGCTGCATGTCTAACAGTTAGCTCCCAAAGCATTGCTCAGTTGTCCCTTCAGTTCCGAGTCCTGGGCAGTCTCGCTTAGACCCTTCACCCGGATGTTGGACCGGCGTGACCAGTCCTCTAGGTCCTTAGCCTGTACCTCCAGGTTGTGGGAGATTCTAGCCACATGCTCTAGTAGTTTGCTATTTTGCTTCACTTCCTCAGAGATTTCAGACAAACCCAGTTCTGTAATGTCCACCCTGTCTCCTAAGCACTTCATCTCCCCATTAACCTCTTTCAGGGAACTTTTCCTCCCTCAGTGACGCAAACGGGTCCTGAAAGGTAGTAGTCATTCTCCCCTCCAAGTGTCTGAGACACTCCTGAAGAACCTCTTTGCTGAGTGCCATATTAGCTCCCTTTTGGCTCTATCCACCAGTCTCCACACTTCTCTCTTCTCTGGTTGATGGCCCTTCCTCGCTTCACTGCCTCCGACACCGCTCCAACTGCCTGCTTGGGCAGTTTTCGCTGAAGTTATGGCTCTTGATCCGTATTTCTTGATAAAACAAAACCCCGCATTGTGAAGCCATTCACTTTATCCTCCGCGGGATGTGTTCTTGGAGCCATTTTGATTTTTTGGTCATGTGTTTTGTACTTTTCCACGGATGGAGGCGTTTTAGCCTCTTGGTCCACTCTTTGGAGATGAATTTGGCACTTTCTCCACACATGATCCACTTGAGTTTTTGAAGCCCCCACGCTCCGTTTGCGGGCTAGTTGTTTCCTCGGGGGTGGGTTCTAGGAGCCTTACTAGGGTCTTCCCTGCTCCAGATCCACTTGTGCTACGAGACCCCTTCTGCGCATTAGGCTGCTTGTTTTACAGCCGGGGTGGGTTTAAAGAGCCTTACTGGGTTTTTTCCCTGCTCCCAATCCACTTGCATTGTGAGACCCCTCAGCGCTTAAAGCTGCTTGTTTTTACAGCCGGGGTGGGTTCAAAGAGCCTTACTGGGTTTTTACCCAGCTCCCGATCCACTTGCATTGTGAAACCCCCTCAGCGCTTAAAGCTGCTTGTTTTTACCGCCGGGGTGGGTTCAAAGAGCCTTACTAGGTTTTTACCCTGCTCCCGATCCACTTGCCTTGTGAGACCCCCTCAGCGCTTAAAGCTGCTTGTTTTTTTTCCGCCGGGGTGGGTTCAAAGAGCCTTACTAGGTTTTTAACCTGCTCCCGATCCACTTGCCTTGTGAGACCCCCTCAGCGCTTAGCGCTGTTTGTTTTTACAGCAGGGGTGGGTTCAAAGAGCCTTACTGGGTTTTTACCCAGCTCCCGATCCACTTGCATTATGAAACCCCCTCAGCGCTTGAAGCTGCTTGTTTTTACAGCCGGGGTGGGTTCAAAGAGCCTTACTAGGTTTTTGCCCTGCTCCTGATCCACTTGCGTTGTGAGACCCCATCAGCGCTTAAGGCTGCTTGTTTTTACAGCTGGAATGGGTTCAAAAAGAGAGCCTTACTAGAATGTTCCTTGCTCCCGATCCACTTGTGTTGTGAGACCCCTTCAGTGCTTGTGTTGTACTATTTCGCTGCTGGGGTGGGTTCTAAGGGCTTAGCTGGGAACTTCCCCCGTCCACGATCCACTTGCGTACCCCAGTGCGCTTATCTTGCATAAACAAAATTGTGAGGGGGTGGGTTCCGGAGCCTTACTAGGAACTTACCCTGCTCCTGATCCACTTGTGGTGAGACCCCCCCCCCTTTTGCATGCATGGAGGTGGATACTTGAGGCTTACTAGTACATGTTTCTGCTCAAGTTCCTCTCTCCTTTTCACTTTTGTTATACCCCTAGGGCTCCCACCTGTATTGATGTTCTCTGGTGGATTCTGAGCGTCTGGGTCTTCTATAACTGTATTTTCCTGGAATATTAACTAATAGACAAAAAGACCCCCCGGTATTTTAAGAAGGCCCTTCTTGGAGTTGAATTCTTATGTTTATTTTTATAAGTGAGGCGTTTTAGCCTCCCCTAATGCTATGATTGTGTTCCATTTTCTACCTGGCCCTCGCTATAGCTTTTCCTTACGGTTATTTGTAGGGTGGGAGGGATGGTTTTTTAGACCTGCAGCCGTCCTGCTGCTGTTCGTGGCTGACGGGGAGGAAGCATGAGAAGGGCCACCTTGCCCCCGCCAGATAAAGGCAAAATTCGGCCTGGGGGCAAGGCGGCCCCTTCTTTGAACTTCAAAAGGCCCCCGCTCAGCATCCGCAGGATGGGAAGGGGGGCCTTTGAAGTATGGAGGGCGAGGTGACAGGGGGCAGCGACTGCCGGTTGTCACCTGCCCCTCTCACCTCACCCTCCTGTCTTGGAGACGCGCTGTCTGGGTTCCCATTGTAAAGGGACCCAGCAGCCCGACCCCACCATGTGCATGCTAAGTGGGGCAGCGCCAAAAGGCACTGCCCCACCGGACTTAGCACAAACCCCCCACCTCCCAGCTTACGGCCCCGGGCCTCCCATCCGGGTGGGCCCGGGTGTATAAGCCTGGAAGTGTTTTTGTGCTGGGGAGTGGCATGCGGGTGACACGGATGGATGACAAGTGTGACAAGACAGGCAATACAGAATGACAGTTGCAGAAATGAGGAGACTGACGACCATGATGTGAGGTGGAAAAAACTTTGGCCACAAGCTTTATTTTAGTACAAGCCATGGTGCAAAAGAAAAACCAGCCATAACATCACATAAGGATAACAATACTATATTTTGGGGACAGAGGGAACAGGTGAGCGGGGGGCCCTAATCCCAATTAGGGGCCCGCTCGAGGCTGATCCCCGCCGCCACCCTGAGGGGATGCTGACCGGCGTCTCCCAGGTCCCCCCAAAATAAGAGCTTATGAATTAAGTACAGCCTCTGGCTGCCAGGGACCAGAAAATATTCCTGGTGAAATGTCCATACCTTCAATGGACAGGTGAACCCTGTCATTGCAGAACATGGCCTGGTTGTGTACCGAGATCCCATGTTTAATAAATTTGAGGCCTGATAAAAAAGGCAGAAATTGGCCACGGCTTTGTTCAGTTTGCGCTTAGAAATCTCCATGGCTTTGCTGCACTCTGCCTCATGCCACTGTTGGCGAGGGATGATTTCTGACCTCTTCACTTCTGTTCGAAGTCTTAGCATGCGTGCCAGGGATCTGAGGGAGGTGCCGATTTAAGCCAGAAAAAACGTCCTGCCCAGCTGAGGCAAGTCATTGCCCCCGAAATGGGTGGATGATGAGGAGATAATCGGGGGGGGAGGGAGGAAGATAATATTAAATCAAGTATTTCCTGATGTATCTTTTGTAAGCCCCCGATTCCAACCCCCACTCCCTTTTATGGCTTTCTCTTGCAACCCCCCCATCCAGGCTGAAGTGGCTGCTCCTTTCCTGAAGGAGTGGGATCCAAACTCAGTAGGATTCCATCCTATAGCTATTATAGTTTTCCTGAGGACAGACCTCACCTGGAATCTACTGAGGGCAGACCCAATTTTGTGTGTGAATAATTGCCCCCCCCCCCGGCTGGGGCGCTTGTTCGTGAAGGCCCTGGTGCTGCAGATAGGACAATATTCTGTTTCCTCAATGCGGTACAGGTTGATTATCCTCCCTTTTCCTAATTGGTCAGTTTTGGGCCTACACAGTTTCACAGCCCTACCTCTGATCCTGTGTTTTTGAAGGCTATCTCGCTGATCCTGAACGCCCCAGAGTAGTTGAGTGTGAAGGCAGCTCTAAATAGAGAGCTCTCGTAGGCATTGTTGCATACTGCAGGGAGGGTGTCTAGCAGAATTTTGTAATTTAGCAAAATTGAGGGGGCGCCTGGTGTCTGTCTTGACCCCTTCCATTTTGGACCAACCGTTGAGAGCATATCTGGTTAGTGCGCCGTGGGTGGGGTCGGGTGCCCCCGCTAATCTAGTGTAATATGAAACTGCTGCCAGATGGGAGAGCTGTGACCGGCTGGCTGGCGGGGGTTGCCTTGGATGTGTCCATGGTGGCCCAAACCTCTTCTGGAACTGCTGTCCTCCTGGCTTCTGCCTGTGGGTTTAGTGCCTTGCAAGTGGAGAACTGAAAAAACGGGACAGAGCGTCAGCGGCCTTATTATCTTTGCCTGCAATGTGCCGCCCAATTATTACCATGTTATTTTCCAGGGTGACTTTTTGTCATTTCTCTCAACACTTTTAGCACCAGAGGGCAGGAGGCAGCACCCTTGTTTAACATGTGTATAACCGCCATGTTGTCTGACCGTGTGACCAGTTCTGTGCTGGCCAACAAGTCCCCCCTTAAATAGAGTGCCATCCATTATGGGGAATACCTCTAGCAGTGTGATGTTCCTGGACCAGCCCCTCCTCTGCCAGCAGGGAGGCCAGTGCTCAGCGCACCACTTGTTACCAAAACATACCCCAAATCATTTGCTGCCAGCCGCATCTGTGAACAAGGACCTTTTGTCTGCTCCATTCATGGTTTTGCGCCATATCACCTGGCCATTAAAATTGTTAAGAAATGATTCCTATATGGCCATGTCTAGTGTTATTTCTTTGCCCAATCTGATGTGGTGGTGTGGCTTAGTAACCCACCCTCATTTTTAATTCCACGTTCCTGTTAAAGATCCGGCATAGGAACATGATTCTGGTAGCAAAATTGAGCTTCCCAGCAAGGGACTGTATTTCCCGTAGCGTCGCCTATTCCCTGCCTGTCATCAACCTTATTGTCTTTAGAAGGTCCTCTATTTTGTCTTATGGGTAGGCAGCATTCCCTCTTGGAAGAGTCAATCTCTATGCCTAAGAATGACAGGGTGGTGGTGTGTCCTACCGTCTTCTCAGGCGCCAGTGGAACCCCTAATGCCTGCCTGGTTTCACTGAATAACTTAATGGATGCGCTGCATATGGGAGACCCTGCTGGACCAGTGAAGAAGAAATCATCTAGATAGTGTACCGTTCTGGCTCTAGGCGTGGCCTGTTGGAGTACCCTTTGTAGGAAAGAACTGAACTGTTCAAAGTAGGCACACGCGATGGCGCAGCCCATTGGGGGAGGGAGGGGGGGGGCGTTTATCAAAACAGAATTTGTTGTCAAAATGGAAACACAGCCACTGGTAGGTGTTCTTGTGCACAGGCGGCAGCCTGAATGCTGACTTAGTGTCGGCTTCCGCCATGAGAGCGTGTCTACCTGACAGTTTTACCAAGCCAACCGCATCCTGCACGCGGCTGTAAGATACAGTAGCCTCAGTGGCAAGGATGACAACATTGAAAGAGCTTCCAGGTGAGTGAGATAAATGGTGGATCGCCCTAAACTCCCCCTGCTGTTTCTTGGGCACAAAGGCCAGGGGGAAGCATAAAAAACTCAATGAAAGGAGGGTGTTGGAAGGGACCCTCAATCCTCCCTAGTATTGGCTCTTTACCAATTTATTCTCTTATTCTGTTGCCTAGGGAAGAGGCAGATTTTAGGTTTTTGGGTATAGTGGGAGATCCCTGGCCCTTGAATGGGATCTGAAATCCATCCTTGAAGCCCTGACCCAAGAATTATCTAGCTACAGGGTCAGGGTAGTTCTCTAACATTTTTATTAGTTGGTCCATTTGTTTGGTGAGGCCCCCATTTTATAACTAATACATGTTTTTACCCTCTGAGACTTTTGGGCTGGGCCTGGAAGGAGAGGCTTTTGTGCAGTCGTTGCTGCTGTGGTCACCATTGCATGTGCTGTATTGGTGCTTGTATCTGCACTCAGTGCCCTTGTTGCATGACCCTCTGTTGCAATACCGGCAGGTCCCCGGGGTGCTCCCTTTGCCCCCCGTGCTGCGGTTGCCAAACTGCCCTAATTCTGCCCCACTTTTTGCCCCCTTGGGGGCGGTCTTCGAAACGGGAGTTTGTTTTTGTTGGCATTTGCACTGTCTTGTTGTGACCTATGCTGGTTATGCTGCCTGTTTCTATCCCTTCTGTTGCTGTTGCTGCTCTTGGTCCTTATTATTCTGAGCACACTGAGCTGAGTTTTCTTTTAAGGCATGGGAAATATACAGTTTGGGGTCTTCCTCTTCCCAGCCTATGTCAGGGAATCTCTGCATCTCCTTCCTGAACTCCCTGTCGTAGTTCAGCCATGATTTCTGCCCAAAGGTATTGTGGATCTCTAGGATTCTATGGTGGTAGGCAATCAATGCGGTGCCCTCTTCTGGGAATTTTTTTAAGAGGATGGTTGACAGGATTTGAAAAGAGGCCTCCCAATTCTGAATATTCTTTTCCAGGGTGGGCCTCTTTTCTCTCGCTTTTTCTTCCTCTTTCTTATCCCTTTTTGAAATGCCAAAACCTAATTCTTCATATTCCAATAGGCAGAAAATGTCAATAAATTGCTTTTTCCATATCTTTCTCTTAATTTTCCGCTCAATGTGCCATGCAAAGGTCTTCTTTAGGCTTCTATTTACACTTTTGCCGGCAGTGCGCCTCCCATATTTAGTCATATGAGGGGTTGGAGACGGTACATCATGGCTAGGGCCAACCCATGCTTTGAGGTGACCCTGGTCCTCCTCGCCCCCCGATTCCGACTCTGTGTCTGTGCTGTCACTCTCGCTGCTGGAGCTGCTCGAGTCATCCCTGTGCCTCCTCTTTTTCCCAGCACCCGCACCCTTATGCCATTTTAAAAATTGTTCAAGCATAGGCCCCAAATCATTGCTTTTCACAGTACCTGATTTTGCTTTTCTTTTGGTGCCTGGGTGGGTGTCTGAAGAGGCGGGCATGCTGCGGACGTCAAGGCGCTGCTTCTTCCTAGCTGGCTGCTCCCTTTCTGCTGGCTCCTCCTCGCCATCGACCTCCTCTTCCAGGGCATCTGCGTCATCCTCATTAAGACTGGTGGATGCGAGCTCAGCCATTCTTTCCTGCACCACATCCATGCCATGAACGGCTTCCGCTGCTTGGCCCATTCCAGGAGTAATGTGTCTTTCAGGGATAAGGCGTTGGCCATCTCTTGCCTGTTTGGGTCTCTGCATGCTGGTTGGTAATGGGTTGTCCTAGTGTTTCCCAACTTGCTGTGTGGGTCAGGGTCCTCTCCCCCCCTTATTGTAGTTCTCGGGCGAGGTAAAATGCTGGGGCTCTGACTCAGTCTCCTTCTAGTGCAGGTCTGCAGATATGTGCGTCTGGGAATTCCGGCTGACCTCTGTGGAGAGAAATTAAAAAATTTTTGCCCAAATATAATTCCTGGGGCTCGAACCAATGCCCTTGTAAGCTTGAGACTGACGCTCTCCTTGCAGTGCTATGGAGGCTCTGCTGCTGCAAGCCTGCTCACTCCTTGTGTTGTGCTCGAGGACCTGCCTTCTTTGGGCTCTGCTAGCTCCGTGTGCGGCCGTTCACTGCTGTGCAGACCTCCTCGAGCTCTTCGGAGCCTGCCTTCTTTGATTCCAGTGTCCTCCCAGAGCCGGAGAGAAATTTAAAAATTGTTTGGCAAAATATAAATTCTAGCGCCCTCTCCGGGGCTTGAACCAATGTCCTTGTACGCCTGTGACTGATGCTCTCCTTGCCGTGCTATGGAGGCTCTGCTGCTGCAGCCCAGCTCACTCCTTGTGTTGTGCTCGAGGACCCGCCTTCTTTGGGCTCTGCGAGCTCCGTGTGCGGACTTTCATTGCCGTGCAGACCTCAGCGACCTGCCTTTTTCGATTCCAGTGTCCTCCCAGAGCCGGAGAGAAATTTAAAACTTAAACTGCCAAAAAATAATTTCTAGCGCTCTCTCCGGGCTCGAACCAATGTCCTTGTATGCCCGAGGCTGACGCTCTGCTTGCGGTGCTACAGAGGCTCTGCTGCTGCAAGCCTGCTCACTTCTTGTATTGTGCTCGAGCTCCGTCTGTAGCTGCTCACTGCTGAGCCGACCTCTCCGGGCTCTAGATGTTCGAGATCCGTGAAATGCGAAGGCAAGGCGATCCTTTTCCCCGGACCTGCAGCCGTCCTGCTGCTGTTCGTGGCTGACGGGGAGGAAGCATGAGAAGGGCCACCTTGCCCCCGCCAGATAAAGGCAAAATTCGGCCTGGGGGCAAGGCGGCCCCTTCTTTGAACTTCAAAAGGCCCCCGCTCAGCATCCGCAGGATGGGAAGGGGGGCCTTTGAAGTATGGAGGGCGAGGTGACAGGGGGCAGCGACTGCCGGTTGTCACCTGCCCCTCTCACCTCACCCTCCTGTCTTGGAGACGCGCTGTCTGGGTTCCCATTGTAAAGGGACCCAGCAGCCCGACCCCACCATGTGCATGCTAAGTGGGGCAGCGCCAAAAGGCACTGCCCCACCGGACTTAGCACAAACCCCCCACCTCCCAGCTTACGGCCCCGGGCCTCCCATCCGGGTGGGCCCGGGTGTAATTTCACTGGGAAGCGAAGATACAGCTGGGCTCAGCGGCTTCCGCTGTGGCAGGCCTGAAACTCTAATTCTACTCACGCGTGGCGGCTTCAGCAGTGTAAAATATAGCACCGACCTTATAAGTGATAATTCTGTAATTCAATTAAAGTTTAAGGGACAAAGATCACGTGTGGGAAGTCTATTAAAGTAAGTATGTGGGTGCAATAAACCCAGCAGTAGAAATGGAAACATCTGTTAAAGAGATGAGCCCCGAAGGCCAATGCGTTTAATGTCTGGCCTGTGCGCCACCGCACCCCGGTGCTGTGTTTGCGTTTAATGTCAATTCTGTGCTCTCCCACGCCTGTGATGTGCCTTATTTTCAGGCCATGGGCCCTATGCCGAAATAGGCTGTGTTATACTTGCTGTGAGCATGAAGAAGGCCCTAGGCTATCTCCCACACCAGTGATGTCCGAAAGGGGTCAATTCCTACAACAAAAAAGGGGTTGGGGGGGATCTCGTCCACCTGTGTGCACCCTTGACTTGAGCCCTGCTGTCCTGTGTGTTAGTCAAGCCCCATAATTTGGTTAATTAGGGGGGTGTAAATGTTTTCCCCAAATATGCAGGAGCAACGGAGCAGAGCGAGGGTGCAAACACCAACCATGGGGAGTTCAGCAGGGATGGGGGTGTTTGGGTGGAGAAGGTGCTCCCCGTTATATTTGTTTAAATAATGGGCTAAAATGGTGCATTTTACAGCACACGTTTTTGAAAGATTGGGCCAAAAGTCATACAATTTGCATTTAGTTGTCTTAGGTATTGAAGAAAAAAGTCAATAGATGCAAGCCACAAGCAGTGCACAGGAGCAATTTCATGAAGACTTTTCCCACAGTATAATTATGCCACTATAAAAAACATGTTCATACATTTCCATACTGATGGCACCAATAGCTGGCAGCATTCCCAGATCAGAACAAATGCAGGTTTATTTTCTGCTTAATACCAGTAAAGATGCTATAAGAAAACATGCCCATGTTTGCTCCGCCAAAATATGCCAGTATCCCTAGGTAAGAACATACCCCTGCTCGCTTGGCCAGAAAAAGGGCCATGCTGCAATAAGAAAGCAAATCAAGACTGGCTGCACCAATATAGGCATGTCTTGCAACATGAAAACTCATCCTACTGGCTATCCTAGAGGACAGTAACAAATGCACTGCCATGTCAGAAAATACATTCAGACTGGTTGCACTAAAGTAGGCAAGTCTAGCCACGTAATAACACTTATGTTTACTTTACTCTTGATGCCCATTAAAACATGCCATGCCACAGTAGTAAATATATCCAGATTGACTCACCATTGTAGGCCCGTATTGCCATGTAATAACAAAATGGGCATCAAGAGTAAAAAAGCACACCTGATTCATGTTTGCTTTACTCCAGATGCCCATTAAAACATGCCATGACACATGGGCCAGTTTGTATATATTTTGATCCTGTGGTATGGTTTTAATGGACATCAAGAGTAGAGCAAACATGAAACACAATTCATGCTTGCTTTACTCTTGATGGCCACTTTGTAATGTGCCACAGTAAAAAAATATATCTAGACTGGCCCACTAAGGTAGGCCAGTCTTGTGACATAATAAAACAATGGGCATCATGATTAAAGCAAATATCAATCATGTTTGCTTTACTCTTGATGGCCATAAACACATGCAATGTTGTGTCCTGGCATCCCCCCACCCGCACTGTGAGGGTGAGGCGGGGATGCCAGATATGACATTGCAGCCTCACTCCCCCATATACCCTGCCACTCCCGGACACACACAAATGCATTCATGCACATTCACTAAAAGTCCTAGAATCGTAAGTGTAAAGACAAATTACTGGATGGCCTTCTAACTCCTAGCCAAGGGAAACATGACAGCTCTGAATATTCATATTTCCTTTGCACTTTACATAATAGCAAGCTGGATTTTTGTACTAAACAATTAATATGATGTAACCATATGGCGAATTCAAACAGAGGTTTGCAATACTGTGCATTCTTGAAATTTAAGTGAGTCTTTTTCATTGCCATGTTAATTGCACCATAAGGGACTGGATCCTTTTGCACTATTGAAAAAAAAACAACCCGGACAACCCCCAACTATCCCCTCTAAAAACTCTCTAACACCCTGCATACCCACCACCCAACACAGAAGTAACATGACGCAGACCTTCGCCACAAAACACCCACAATATAGGGGCTCTACAAACTCTCCACAACATCCAAGATGCGCATATAACAATACATCCACCCACAAAACTTCACACAAATGTCAATCGACTAAAGCCATGCCCGCATACAGTGACTTTTTTTCCGAACTGAAGCTACCAACAGCAAATCAAAGCTCTCTTGCGCTTTTCCCTCTCAACCCTACTAACCAACCATCCCCAACCTTGTTCCATTTCATATCTGCCTGAGCGCCTGGAGGCCTGCAGACCACGAGAAATGGAAGTGGTGCGCAAAGCAAATCACAATCACATAACAATAACAAGTGGTGGAAAATGGGTAATAAAACATAGATAAAATCACCTTTACTCCTGGCTTTTCTAACACGTAAGGCGGCATTTACAATGGATTTTTATGGACGATCAACCTGCTGTTTACCGGGTCTCATTTCAGCCAGATACCATAGAAATCCATTACTTTAAGACCAGCATGAAAATCCATGCTTGTGCTAATGCACTCACATTTGAATGGCAGAAGGGGGAATGTTATGCCATTGTTGTTCTCCAACTGCCCCATACAAATTTAGCAAAATGAGGGGGAAAGGAAAAAAAATGGCAGCAAAACATATACTGCCATTGTTTTATGATTTGCATCAGAATCAACATAACCCCTTTAGTCGTCCATTTAGGATGCGAAAAAATAGAGCTAAAAGCATTCTCTTTTTGTGTAACATAGGTCTGTAAGGAAATCAATAATTTTAGGTTCTTTTACTAAGTGATTTGTCTATTTTGCAAGCATTCTTTATAACACAGCAGTATTGCAGGTATTGAAAGCCAAAACCTAACTATGTGTACCAACCAGAGCTCTGAATGTATTGTGTCAAGTTGTTGAATTAGAGAGCATGTTAAATTCTTGGCTTCATTACTTAATCAAAGTGTGTGATCCTGGGCAAATTATTTAATGTCACTGTGCCTTATTTGCAAACATTGGGAGTAGCGAGAATTGATCAATAAAAAGCCTCCCTTACAATGTGACAGATCTAATCTTTTAGGAAAAAATGGTGTCCCTTTGTTGCTCCTCTGCTAGTGGTCTCACGGGCAGTCACCTAGAATCGTGTTATTCTAACACCAAGCAAGTCTCAGTCCAATATCAATTGATTTGGTTGGTGAATATATATTCTGACCAGTCAGTTAGGGCACCAGAGATTCTACTGCAGGGGACTGGCTGCGGCAGGACAGACATTCATTTCCTTCCCCTCTACTGCCCGTCACCAGCGTAGCTCGACCAAGACAGAGTTCTACCCAATAGTAGAATGATACACTATTTGCTATGAAATCATGTAATTATTGGGTCTGGTATAGCACATCTCTAGCCATTTCATGGTCTTTTGGCACTTAGGATCTGGAAGCGCAAGAGGTAGAGTAGGACACTAACATAAAAGTAGAAGGAACATGGCAGCTTTATTGCAGCGTTATTATGTGAAGATCTGATAAGGTAAGACGCTGTGTGGTGTGTACCTTTTAGGTATTCTGTAAGCTACCTGGACCAATGGTTAACGTATGTGCTTCAGGTTGGTAATGTGAATTGCGTGTGACTTTCTGTGGTGCCTGGCACAGGGATGTGTCAGGAGATTGTCGAGGGTTGTGTTGGTGTATCTGTGGTGTATTGGTGTGGTGCTTAGGGAAATTTAGTGTAGACACATGAGTCTTGGGGTCGTGTACATTCCATTGTGTTATCATCAATAGGAAACGGTCAAGCACTACACTGGTCTATCACACATCCATGCTTTGCTAATTTCCTAAACACTTCTCTCAGAAGTTTTGGAAAACTGCCTTGGTTGGAAAATGCTAGTTTCCATGAACAATCACGTTTCCTTTTCTTTCATCATGTCCAATTTTCCAACATTGCACATATTCATATACACATAATGACACCACCTCTGCCCCGTCCCCATCATGCTCATTCCTCTGTGCCTCAATGTATCTCTTCATCTTAGTACTTCTGTCTCTATTGTTTTGTTTCACATTACTACTCTTACTTACTCTAGACAATGGCCTAGGTATCTGTGGCGGGGTCACTCTGCCCTTATATATCAGCCAGGATCTCAGTGGCGTAAGACCATTGCATGGTGATTGCAGTGGCATAAAATACACTTAACATAACATGGGATGTTTCAGTGTTGGGGTAATGTGTAAAGATGTGTTGTCAGTTAGGGAGAGAGGAAGAATGATTTAGAGGCGATTATTGTTGCCATGCTTGTCCTGCAGTCCACCCAATAGCTACTGAAAAACGAGGAGTTTGCATTTAGTTCTTTATGTCCATATAAGTAATGATTACTACAGCTTTTATGCCTTGGTATGCTGTATTATGCAATGGTTTGCTATGCCAGGTTATTCTGTGACAGGGCACAAATTCAGGGCCCATAATTTGTAGTCAGTTGTCTGGGACCATCCTTCTGATGGCTCACTGAAACCTCAGACACCCCAACAATAGCACCAGGTTTACATGGGATTATGATACAACACATCTTGGCATGTACCATGAAATAGCAACAGGAAGTCTTTAGGAGTTTTCAGACTTTGTGGGAGGGGTGTTTTTTCTTCTTAAAAGGGGATATGTAGGCCTGACAGAGGAACTGTGGTGGAGAAAGTGGGATTAAGTGCAGCAGTTGTAAGAATATAATAATAACATGCATCTTTCTTAGCCCTAAACTAATCCCTTTTTGTGATCAAAACACTGTTCTTTTAGCAATGTTAAAAAGGGGTTGCACTTGTCAGTTTCACTGAGTAAATCAAAATGGAAATGTGTTTGTGGCTTTTTCTGTCAGTCATTATAAGAACATGTTATGACCGAAGAAGACTGGGTCCATGTAGAGGGCATGTTTTAGCCACCTGTCCTTCACTGATCAGCGTAGGTGGAATAAGATTAAAAGCAGAACCTCCCATTCAGCAAAGTGAGAAAAGCTGTTTCAATATGGTTTCATTCTCTTAGCTAAATGTTATGTGAAGGCTACCTGCACTAAGCAAAGGTTAGTTACACACAATCATAATGTGCAGCCCTTCCATTCTTGTTAAAAGCACGAAAGGTATCTTTAAAAGGTTGTGCAAATAGGGTGACCATTGTTGGAACGAAGGGCAGGCAGGTTCTGTGTTTAAGGACCTCAAACATATGTCGTCGACAGTGAATTGGGAGATAAAGTATGCGATTGAGCCATAAAGCACAGTAAAGACTCTTGACATAGCAAGAACATCTGTTGAATATGCAATTTGTCCTCCGTCTTGCGATTAGGTGAATAATTGTGCATGTAGTCTAAACATACTTGTATTATTATAATAATAATAATAATTATTGTTATTATTATTATTATTATTATTATCTTTTGGAAACCAATAACAAATTACCTATGTTGATGCAGGCTCAATTCTGCATAAATAGCAACCTGGTGAACCATTCAGGCAGTTCACTCTGCACTCGCCATAACTTGGCAGTTGTTTGAACTGGCGTCTGCTCGAGTGTTTTTTTTTAATGTATATTGTATATTAAAATCGACCTTCAGTCTTGAAACTCTGTTCTATTTTGTTGGAATTATAGTGCCTAGAAGGGTCACTGTTGCCCCCTTAGATCCTCTGTGTGTGCCATGGTGCACCCCCTCACTGCTTGCTTAGCACCTGACCTCCATAGCATTGCAGTTTGCACTTACAATCGGGAAGGTCCCACATGTTTTGCAACTACAATGCATGGCAACATGGTCAGGGGAACCTTTCCCAATCCCCCGGCCCTGGACTTTGAATTTGGGCTGGATCTAAGAGGAGAGCAATGAATGGCTCTGGCATGTCGGCTCTGCAGGACTACATTTGTCTTTATCCATTTACGTTTAATAAATGCCTGCTAGCATTCCTCCCCTGAACCAACCCGCCCAATTGGTCAGGACAGCTCTAGTATGTGCCTTTATTTTTTTGCACCCCCTCCCATGGGCCGTACAAAACAGCCTCTACCACATGCATTACTGAAGTGGACTGAGTGGAGCCTTCGAACGGAAAGTGACAGAAGTCCAGTAACACCACATTGAAGAGGTAATTATTTTTATTTAAGTGTGTGTCTGAACGTAAGAGATTGAAAGAGTGTGTGTGATGAAATGTTAGGTTGTGTGGCACTGGTAACATAAATTGTGAGAGCCTGGTCCTTGAATGGATTAACAGAGGCAACCTGACAAATGTTCTGGACATCATGCTGAAAGTGTTTTACAGTGGTAGTATTGGCATATGTTGGGGCACATGCACTATAATGTTTTTACAGGGCAATGCTGGAATATGTAACAGACAAGGTTGACATGAACATGTGCTTTACATTTTCAGTGCTAGCAAATATTATGAACAGGACACTATCATGAAAGTATTTTACAGCGGCAACATGAAAACGTTTCAAAAGCAATGTTGACATAGTTCATAGACATTGGCGCCATGAACATGTCCTTCACAGTGGCAGTGCTGGTATATATATATATATATATATTTTTATTACTTGAGTTTTAATCAAAAAGATTTTTTTGATTTTTACAAGGTTCTTTCTCTCTTGGAATCTGGTCAACATCGTACGATTTTTTTCTTTTTTTTTCTCCCCTATTGTCTAGTCCTTTTGGCCCCTGGTTAGCTCTTCCATTGGCGTATTAATGTCATAGTTTGGTCTAATCTAAGATCCAACTTTAAGTGTTTCAGTGTCCCCCCTCTGGTGTTTTTGTTAGTTCCGTTCCCTCTGTCAGTATGTGGTTGATGGTTTTAAAGGCTGATTCTATTAACTTCACAGTTGTTAATGTCCATCTTGTTGTCTCTCCTGAAATTAACCTGTTCCACACTGTCTCTTCATCTAGCATTACTGCCCCTTGTAAACAAGATTGAAGATATTTGTCTCTGTTTTGCTGAGTCTTTGGACATCTTAACAATAGATGTTTCAGTGTTTCCACTTGCTTTTTGTCTTTACATAGGCGACAGCTGTTATCTGTCGTCGGAGCCCGAATTGCCAGGATTTCGTGTGTCGTCAGCAAGTTTACTCTGGCTTTCAAAAAAGTTCCTCGCATGTTTTTGTTTGGGAATTCCATGCAGTAGTTCAGGTTTTTTTTTACTTTATTGAAAGTCGGTGGAAGATGACACAGTAGTTTATTTGCGCTGGCTGTGTCTATCGTCGTGATCCAGTCCATAAGTTCCATTTTTCTTTTAACTCAGTCTGGGTTGGTTTTTAGATCTTCTTCCGAGAATTATATTTCTCTGAGGGTTTCTTGGAGGGTTGACGCCCACTTATTGAGTGCCTTACACATGCCACTCTTAAGCTCCTCCGCGATGATGGAGTAGATTGGTAGGGTGTCCGCCATCATAATTTTCCTGTATAGTCTCATCTTACTCTGCTCTACTAGAGATGTCAGAGAGACTAGGCCCAGTTCTCGTCTAATCGCTGGCATGGATGTCGACTTTGGTAGGCCTAGAACCAATTTCCAAACATGTCCTTCCAGCTTCTGCCATGTCGCACTCGGTATATTAAGTGAGGTTTCCATTCCATAGATGATAGACGGTACAACTTTAGCTTTATAGAAATTGATCGCTGGAAGGAGGGAGAATTTCCCGAATGTTTTGTCTACTAATCTGGTTTGAGCTGTTAATCTTTTCATCTTATTCCATAGCTGATCTTGCATCGCCTTGTCTATGGACAAGCCGTCAATGTGCACACCTAGGTATTTAAATTTGTTGATGACTTCAAGTTTGGTTCCCTCAAGAAACCATTTGGGATGCCTTAATGTCTTCTTCGTTGTTTTGTCCAGGATCAATATTTTCGTTTTCGCTATATTGATTTCCAAATTATTTTCTTTCGTATATCTAGCCAGATTTGCTAGTTTCCTTTGTAGACCAATTTGGGTTTCGTTGATGATAATTGCATTGTCTGCATATAGAAGTCGCGAAATGGGCACCTTCCCGATTTTTGGTGGAAATGCTCTTATTTTTTCCTCGTCATTTTGATAGTCCCCGAGGAAGGCGATGAAGAGAGCTGGAGCTAAGGGACAACCTTGTTTGACTCCTGGCTTAACTGCGATCACCTCGGACAGGACTCCCTGTTTGCTCAGTTTCACCCGGATCTTGGTGTCAGCATGGAGGGCTTTTATAGGGCCCAAAATTGACGTTGGACATTTCCAGGTGTGTAGTTTAGACCACAATTTCGCCCGGTCTATTTTATCGAAAGCTTTCGATAAATCTACAAATGCGAGCTACACTCTTGGTGCACATTCTCTAACTTTGGCCTTTAAGATGTTTAGCATAAAGATGTTTATTGCTGTACCTCCGTTTTTTTGGAAACCTGTTTGGAAGTTGTCTGTGCAGGGCCATTTTTTGCCCAAGTTCTGAAGTGGTCCAACAACTGCATAGCGAAGATTTTTCCCACAATGTCCAGGAGCGCTATGGGCCTATAACTTTCTGGATCTTCTCTTCTGCCTTTTTTGTAAACCGGAACAAATATGGCCTTTAGCCATGTTTCTGGAACCATTTTTGTTTGACTGCAGTGGCTGAAGATTTTACTGATTACCCCTGCCCATGCTTTCGGTGACTGTTTCAAATCCAGGTTGGTCAGGCCATCCGGTCCAAGGGCTCTCGATGTTTTCAGTTTGTTGATAGCAATTTCGATGTCGACTGCATTTGATACGTCAACCCATGTTGTCGTAGTATCTGCTTCTTCTTCCGACGGATTGTGTTTAGGGAGATCGAACTGGGCCACTAAGTATGTTTCCCATTTTTCCTCTGGTACATAGTGCTGGTATATATGTTTCACCATCATGAAAGTACCTCACTGTGGAAATACATATATATGGTCTCAGGCAGTGTAGAAAAGTGTTTCATAAGGCTATGCTAGTTTATACCGTAGATATAGGCCTCATAAACAGGTGCTTTAAAGTGCCAATGCTGCCACAATTGCATAAGGCCCTGTGGACACTGTGACCTGGCATCCGTAAACAGGATTTTCTTCACAGAACCAATTGAAATTGTATGGCTTTTTACCAGGTTTTCTATCAAACATTGCACTATACAGTGCACCATTTTCACCCATTGTTTAAACAAATTCCTCAGGGGGAAAAACCCACTTTTAACCCTCTGACATTGGTTCAGGCTCCACCCGACCCTCGGTCGCTCATGCAAATTCAGATGAATCATTAATGCAACTGCCACTGGCCTGGTATCATTCGTTACAGAAGTGCCCTCTTATTGGAAACCTGTTTGGAACAATTTCGTTCCATCTGGTACCAAAAGCAGCATGAACTACTTCCACACCACTGCAGAATAACAGCGCCCTTTGTCAGGTTACGACTGGGACAAGGATGAACGAATTTAGAGAGGAAAGTCTATATGGTTGTCTTCTAGTACTGAACATGGGCAGTGGTAAAAGAACACCAAATATGCAAATGATAATGTGCTATACCCTGAGAAATAAGACCATGTGTAGTAGTATACCCTAGGAAGGTATATTTTCTCCATTGCCTCTTTAATGTTCTTTCATTCGCCTTTCTTTTGTTGTTCCACTACAGTTTAGTTCACCAAATTATTTGGTGAATAAAAAGAGCATCCATTTTTCAAACGCAACTCTAATGTTATGTTATATAGCATTTGTTTAGCACCTACTGCCATTGGTATGGCCTCGAAGCGCTGTGGGTTTGAACGCCTTCGGAAGACTGCAGTCAGAGATGAAAGAGGTGAAGAAGGAATCTCTAAAATGCAAGTGTGCATTTTTAGCCAGCACAAAGGTGGGGTGGCAGTGGCTAGGTCCCTAGCAGCAACACATAGTTATCAGGTGAGAGAATGGGTACTATGACAGACTGTCAGGAGAGTGGGAGACTCAGAAGCATTAGATCATGTGAACGGCTGGTTCACATTTTGCATGGGTCTCAGCTATATGCAGGTGGGTGGGCTGTGCCTGTGCAGGATATGGTTATGTTTCATTTTGATGGCATGTTTGAGGCGCTTGTAAAAGGGATCCTAAGGGAAGAAAAGCAAGTAGAGCAGTGGAAAACAGTAGCAAAATACAGTTGTAGAACCCACACCCTATACACTAAGGGAAGAAAAGCAAGTATGGTGTGGCGGAATAAAAGAAAAGCAAGATTAAAAAATGCAAATCCAACCCAGAAGCACTGTGGGGAGAAAATGCAGTGTGGTAGGACGAACAACAACGAGATTAAAAAATGCAAGCCCAACCCAGGACCACTGTGGGAAGAAAAAGGCAATGTGGTGGAACAAAACAACAGGGAGATTCAAAAATGCAAGCCTGATCCAGAAGCACTGAAGGAAGAAAACTTGATGTGGTGGAACAAAACAGCGAGATTTGAAAATGCAAGCCCAACTCAGAAAATGCAATATGGTGGAACCAAACAACAGCACGGTTCAAAAATGCAAGCCCAACCCAGAAAATGCAATGTGGTGGAAGAAAACAAGAGATTCAAAAATGCAAGTCCAACCCAGAAAATGCAATGTGGTGGAACAAAATAAGAGATTCAAATATGCTAGCTCAACCCAAAAAATGTAATGTGGTGGAACCAAACAAAAGCAAAATTCAGTGAAATAAAACAGCGAGATTAAAAAATGCAAGCCCTACCTACGAGCACTGTGGAAGAAAATGCACTGTGGTGGAACAAACCAACAGCGAGATTCAAAAATGTAAGCCCAAACTAGAAAAGGCGATGTGATGGAACAAGGAACAGTGGGATTAAATAAAGGCAGCAGTACAGCAACGGCATAGTCTACTACCTGGTTGTAACTGCAGACTGTGTGGACTGTGGGGGCGAGACCTGGCAAGGCTGGCAGGGCTGGGGCGCTGTTATGTAGAATACACTGACATCACTGTCAGTGGAATACATAGGTATTAGAACGTTCTTGTGCAAGAGAGCGTTCATGTCATTCTACTCCCAGTGGTCCTGCGCTCCGGGGGCCTTCAATAAAGCTTATACTAAAAGCTTATACTTGTGTGCCAATTTACTACAAATGGCGACGAGGACGTAGCCAAGGCCCCGGAGCTTCCCCCACAGCCGCGCAGAGCACAGAGACTTGCGCTTGGCACCCCGCAGCCGCCTGCTCCCGTGTCTACATTCAGTTGCGAGCCCCGGGGTTCCCGCGTATCTTCAAAACTACGCGGATAAAGGAAGATAGGGAGCAATTCAGTGTCAAAAGAGGTGAGGGCAGCATGAACTGTTTGGAACAAATAACTTTGGGCAAAGTACTAACCTGCGGCGAGGCGCGCGGACACTGCGTCCTCCAAACTCCAACGGCCTTTCCTTGCAGGAGTAAAGGACCCTGTGACGTGCCTCGGCATGACGGCCATCTTGAAGCCACCCCCTCCCATTGAACAATTACCATAGCAACGTTGTTACGGAGCACACACATAGGTGCATTTGACTGTCGGAGGGAGCGTTTACATAGAATTACAATGTGAATTGTACAGGCTGCCCAGCAATACGCCAGCCACGCTCACATTGCCTAGTTGTACAGGGAAACATAAAAGAAAAGGACATTCCTCCAGGAAGTGGGGGGGTGAATGATGCAACATCCATTACCAAACGTTAACTGACATAAGAGCGACATGGAATTAACAGAACATTGTATTTCAAAAACAAGAACGAGATTGACAGTACATTTATTCATGAACATCCATAAATGGGCAGGATTTGTAAAGCATGTTGGTCTAACAAGTATATCATTCAAGGACAGCTGGTGATTATAACACTTTGAGTGAAACCACAAGCCTAACCACAAATCATCAATAGACCCCACCATGCAAAATGTCCCGCCTCCAAAGAAATTCCTTCCATGTCCCGGAAACCCTGTGTGCCCATGGGAGCAATGGATTGATGGCTTCCAAGTATATTTGAGGGCTATTGGTGGAAAAAAATTCACCGATGACCTCAAGGAAGCGACCCTATTAAATTGTGCAGGAGCAGAGGCCCTAAGGATATTCATGGCACTTCCCGAATCCGATGATGCAGGAGGGGATGGCAACTGCAAATTTGAGAGTGCACTAGCCAAACTTGCCAAACACTTCGGCAATAAGACTAATGTGGTGCTGGAGAGATACAGGTTCTTCTCCAGGAAACAACTGAAGGGCGAATTAATCAACGCCTACATGGCATCCCTCAGGGCACTCATGTCAACCTGTAATTTCACAGGCGTCGGGGACGAATATTTAAGGGACCAACTTGTGCTAAATGTAGCTGATCCACGAATACAACAAAGACTATGGCAGACAAAAAACCCATCATTAGACCAGGCCAAAGCGAGAATCATGGAACTGGGTGATCGCTGCATGAAGGAAAGGTTTGACCAAATGGGGAATACAGAAGTGAAATCCATTAAGAATAATCCCGAAGAGGACATAGGTGAACCTCTAGTGGCAATGATGAGGAGAGCATCAACATATGGTTCAAGATCCAACTCCAGGAGAGGAAGAGCTTTGGGGTATGGCAATCAAAATCCAGGACGTTGCCAAAAGTGTGGCTGGTAAAAACAGAACAACACTGATAAAGAATGCCCGGCGGCAGCTGTTGAGTGTTACAGATGTGGCCAGGTTGGACATTTTGCAAAGGTCTGTAGAAATACACAAGGAAGGTTCAGTAGGTCTAGCAGGTTCACCAGACGACCCTTCACCAGGGCACCGGGAGGCACCGTGAGAGTTGTCGAAGGGGATCAAAGACGTGATGATATGCTGACCATCAATCAAAGAAATCCACCAATACAAATACTCACTGTCACATCTTTACAGCAATCTAAAGGTCCGTGAGTCAATATGCAAATAAATGGCATATTCTTGCCCATAATGGTAGACACTGGGTCCCCATACACCATGGTGGATGTTAAAACCTTCCTTGGAGAATTGTCTGGAAAGATGCAAGACATACAGAACACTGTAGTGAGAGCAACAGGTTATGGGAAGACCCCCATAGACATCATTGGGTGTACATGGGTAAAACTCAAGTTCCGCGACAGTGAAACATATTGCAGACTTTTAATAGCAAGAAATGGTTCATCTGTGGTAGGTTGGGAGGAACAAGCTGCTCTCCGAGTGAGAATCCACCCTGGAGAAGAGATCCCCATATTAACTGTATTGAAAGACAACATTGATATCAAAACGGCACTGGCGAAACAATTTCCTAAAGTGTTTAGCAGGAAAATTGGACTCCTGGAGGGCATCCAACATAGAATTGTCTTGAAGAAGGGTGCCATTCCAATAGCGCACAGGGTTCGTGGAGTTCCTATTGGGACAAAAGCACTAAAAAATGAACTTGCGCGCCTATGTGAACAAAACATCATACAGCCCATAGAAAGTTCAGAGTGGCTCGCTCCAATAGTGCTGGTGAAAAAGCCTGGTAACTCCATAAGAATGTGCGTCGATTTGAGGGACCTGAACAAGAACATCTGGATCGATAGACATCCCCTTCCGAACATATCTGAATTGTTAACAACTATGAAGCCAGCAAAATATTTCAGCACCCTGGATCTATCTTCGGCTTATCATCAAATTGCCCTGGACGAGAACTCAAAAAGCCTTACATCATTTGTCACTCCTTTGGGGGCATTTATGTTCAGGAGAATGCCATTCGGACTCGCATCAGCTGCAGCGGTGTTTCAAAGGTTGATGTCACACCTGTTTGGGGGCCTAGAAGGCGTACACTGCTTCCAAGATGACATCCTTATTTCAGCCATCACAGAGGAAGAACACGACGCAAAACTAATGGGTGTCTTACAAGTGATCCAAAAAAGTGGCCTCACTCTAAGGTTGGACAAATGCAACATCAAATACAACAACGTATCATACCTTGACCATTCCATAGATGCCAAGGGCATCAGTCCCAAGAAAGAGCTAATGAACACCATATTGAGCATTGTCGAGCCGGAAAAGAAAGACCCATTGAGGAGTTTCCTCGATATGACGGAGTATTATTCCAAGTTCATAGACGACTACGCCAACAGAACCAAAAATATGAGAATCCTCATGAAGAAAGCAGTCAAATTTGTGTGGTCTGAGGAGTGTAAGGATAAGTTTGAAGAAATAAAGTCCAACATCAATCGAGCGCCAGCCCCGGGAATGTTTGACTGCAAGGCCAAGACAATCATATTGGTGGATGCCAGTAAGGTTGGTTTAGGTGGAGTCCTAGAACAGCTACAAAATAAAAATATGGTGACAATTGCCTTTGCATCAAGGGTGTTGAAAGGAGCAGAATTGAATTATTCCACGATAGAGAGAGAAGCCCTAGGAGTGAAGTGGATCCTGCAACATTTCAGGAACTTGATCTGGGGATTACCTGTCCTGCTCAAAACAGACCACAAACCATTAGTGCATGTCCTCCAGTCCAAAACACCTCACCTCATATCACCGAGAATCAGACGATGGATTCTCGACATTATGCAATATAACCTTCATGTGTGTTATACTCCAGGTGCACAGAACCAAGTGGCTGACTGCTTTTGCAGATTATCGACCAACCAAGACACTGAGGTGGAATGTGTAGATGGAGACATCATAGCTACTGTAAATCCAGCCATTCCCAAAGATGAATGGAAAAGCATAACCGACACTGATCCTGAACAACAAGAGATTAGGAGAGCCATAGTCAATGACTGGAGAGGATCTGGTCAAGTCCTGGCAGACTTCATGCCCATCAAGGAAGAGATATCCATGGATGAGGAACATGTTTATAGAGGCGATAGAGTAATTCCACCTGTACAACTTAGAAAAAGATTACTCGACTTAGCACATGAGGGACACCTAGGAAGGAGCTTGACGAAGAACAGGGTGAGAAGCAATTATTGGTGGCCAAACATGTGGAGAGAAGCAGAAGAAATTGTCAAGAATTGATCCCCCTGTGCCACAAGCGACAAATCCAAGGTTCTAAGAAAAACACCATTACAACCAATAGAACCTCCCAACAATGTGTGGTCTAAACTGGCGATAGATATCATGGGTCCATTTGAAAATCTTGAAGCTGTTAGAATATACATCATAGTACTCGTAGACTACACCTCTAAATGGACAGAAACAATATCAGAAACAAACATCACTATGAAAAAGATCACAGACTTTTTAACAGAGGTGTCCAACAGAGAAGGAGACCCCAAACAATTAGTCTCCGACAATGGATCCCAATTCACATCATTAGAATGTCAGGGGTTCCTCAGAGATAGAGCAATCGATCACATAACAACATCGTTGTATCATCCGATTTCAAACAGACTTGTAGAGAGAATGAACAGGCTGGTAAAGAGCGTGGTCCAATTGGCCATAGCCAACACCTTCCCGTGGAGCGAGACATTTAAGGAAGCCCTTTGTGCATATAGGACAACTCCATACACTACCACCAACGTTGAGCCGTTCACCATGATGCGAGGCAGAGTTGCATCCAATCGACTTAGACCTGCATGGATTTTCATGGACACTGGAGAAGCAAAATTGAACATGGATCACGTCCAGAAAACGGTGAAGGAAAAGCAGGCGAAATACAAAGCATACTACGATTCAAGAAATAGGGTAAAGGAAATGGTGATCCAAGAAGGAGACTGGGTGTGCATTAGAGAGTCCAAGAAAACACACAAAGGTGAATCCAGCTTCAGGTCCCCGCTGTCACGGCAAGTCTGTGGTGTTGGAAGATGGGAAGAGATGGTCCGGTGACGATCTCGTGAAAATAGAAAAAGATTTCAAAAGACCAAGCACAAGCAAAAACAAAGGCAACAGACCAAGCACAAGCAAAGACAAAGGCACACGATTGGAGGATAATCTTGTAACAACAGAAGCACCTCACCGTGGGAATGAGGAAAATGACAGGTCCCACGATGCAAGTGACAAAGCCCCGGATGGAGGACTGTCTAAGAGGAATTGGAGGGCCATCCGAAACTTCAACAGTGACTATCTTTACTACTAGTACCTGCCACAGTATCCTTTTGCCATAAGAAACCCATTGTAACGTTGTTTCCAGACCAATGTTATTCATTCCATTTTCTTACTTTCCACCCTCTTCTTTTCTTTTCCCTGTTTCTGTTTCTCTCTTTATTTCCCATCCTCTGCTTTATATAAGAAGGGAGATGTTATGTAGAATACACTGACATCACTGTCAGTGGAATACATAGGTATTAGAACGTTCTTGCGCAAGAGAGCGTTCATGTCATTCTACTCCCGGTGGTCCTGCGCTCCGGGGGCCTTCAATAAAGCTTATACTAAAAGCTTATACTTGTGTGCCAATTTACTACAGGCACACAGGACGATCAGGTAGACAGGCAAAAAGGAATGGAAGGTGTCCAGAGATGGTGCCCTTTGCCTGAGCCATTAGCTGGCTGCCTGGAAAGGCTGCCCCGTGGGATCTGCTAATGAGGAAGCTGGGCTGGGTCACCTGACCCATGCAATCAGCCAGTCATGGGTTGGAGGGCGGTAAAGAGTACCAGCTACTTTCAATCTCTGTAGAGGGAATCAGCACTACGGGGCAGATCAGAAGAAGTTGACTAACTTCCTTCAGCAGAAGGGCATCTGGAGAGGTCGGACAGTCCAGAGGGTATTAAATTAACTGGAGGCAATGTCACTGTGAGATGAGCTGTAAAGCCCAGGTGTTGGAAGTGGTAACCTGCCACTCCTTTATGTTCAAGTACAACCCACCACTCCCACTGAAGAAAGGTGAAGTCTGATTCAGATGGGTTTTGTATTTGGGGTTCGAAACAGCCAGCCCCAGCCATGGCTGCCCCCACACAGCCAAGGACACCATAAATCCACCAAATAGTGAAGCCAAGGCCACCATAACTCCACCAAATAGTGAAGTTATCTCTGTGTTTTCATTTTCATTATGATATTTCCACAAAAGGATGCTACATATCCCACACAAGCTCTGGCCATATGTGGCTAACCACAGAGGAATCACTGATAACCATGGTTATTTATCATAAAACTGAGAAATCTCCCAGAGTCTCTTGTGTTTAAGTAACAATCCTTTAATAATGCAAGTTACAGCATGCAATGTGTAAAGCTAGGACAGTCTCAAAGTGCATAAATAATATGGGGCCACTTGATAGGTGTGCACTTCTTTTAATGGGTATATTTTCATAAGAAACCCCAAAAATATGACAACATTTATACAGGAATGCAGGCATAAGGAACTTACAAATGGTAAGCAAGATCTCCTTGTTAAAAAAGTATTGTAAAAGTATCATGTGCAATCACACCACCTCTCACTATCCATCTCTTTATCACTCTTCCTTCTCTGTGACTAACATTCAGCAACATGAAAACGTTTAACAGTGGCATACATTGGTCAGGCAAGTATTATGATGATCCCTGGACACAAGCAGCATACAAATTATTTAAAATGACGTATATTGTTGAGGCAAGACTCATGACAATCTTTGGGTACATATAGCATGACAATGTTTTAAAATGACATTGTTGAGGCAAAACCGGTAATGGTCTTGGGCACAAGCTGCCTTACAGTGGCAGTGCTGGCATCTATTAATTGAGCACACCTACAAAAAAGGAGGGCCTGCACTGGCATATGGCCTCAGGATGGTCTTTGTTGGCACAGGCAACATGAAATTGTTTTACAGTGGCAATTCCTGCATGTGTAATTTGGACAGGGCATAGAATCTTTGAGTAGACCTTACTAAAGAGGCCGCTGCGTGGGCGTATATTGGTAAGGGAACTTCCACAATTTACAGCTTTCTAGAGCAATGAAAATGCTAACGGATACAGGCTGTTCTAACATCCTAAATCTATTTAGAGTATGATTATTTGTGGAACTGCTAGTAGGTCCATTCTCTTACATTATTGACTACATTTGTTTTTGGGAATATTATAAAATGTAATGTTTAAAATCAGTATCTTTATCCCAGCCTCTATGGGTTAGAAGCCATGCCCTCATTTCATGACTCCACCTCCTTGTCTTTGAACCTTTCCAGATTGGTGAGACCTGCCATTGACTCTTATGTACTGTGCCCTTTTTGTGTGGCCCTGTCCTCCAGTCACCAGTGCTGTGCCATGTGTTTTTTTCAGGTTGTTTCAGGCTCTGTAGTCCCCCAGACACCTCCATGGGGATACCAAACATAAACCAAACACATGTGAAGCAAGTTCACTGCTTCACTGTTTAGCCAAGTGGGTGATCTTAGGCAACCTATATAATCGCACTCTGACTTAACTGCACATATTGGAGTCCTGATTAGTGATCATACGCTGCACAACAGGGGGCACATAGTTATGGTGGACTTGCTCGAAATGCGATTGCTGAATCTCATGGTTTTGTTGCGTTAAAATCAGATAACGCTCTCCTAACTTAAGTTTATTCACACATAGTTTCTTCGGGCCCACTAGCCATTGCCTTTAGCCGTGGCCACTGCACATGTTTCACCAATATGTTTCTTTGGGACCCACTAGCCATGGTCAATGTAAATGTTGCAGCAATCTGTTTCTTTGGGGACCACTAGTCATGGCCTTCACCCTTGGCCATTTGGCATGGCAAGTGGCCACAGCCTTCGGCCGTGGACACTGTACATGTTGAACCAATAGGTTTCTTTGGGGCCCACTAGCCATGGCCTTTTGCCATAGTCAGTGGCCTTCGCTATCAGCCATGGCCACTGAACATGTAGCACCAACAGGTTACTTCGGGCCCACTAGCCATGTCCTTCAACCATGGCCACTACATGTTGCACCAATAGGTTTCTTTGGTGCCCACTAGCCGTGGCCTTCGGCCGTGGACACTTTACACATTGCACCAATAGTTTTCTTCGCGGCCCACTAGCCATGGCTAGTGGCCACGGCATTGCACTAATAGGTTTCTTTGACACCCTCCAGCCATGACCACTGTACATGTTGCCTCAATAGGTTTCATTGGGGCTGACTATGTAGTGGCCACTGCCTTTGGCCATGGCCTATTTACACATTGCACCAATACGTTTTTTCACTGAATTTCAAGGGTTCTGCTATACCTTAGTTTCCTCAGGGCCCACTAGCTATCGCCTTCTGCTATGGCCACTGTACATGTTATACCAATAGTTTTGTTTGGGCACACTAGCCGAATATGTTACATAGTTTGTAGAGGTCTCACTAGCTATGGCCTTTGGCCGTGGCCTCATTCTTTTGGGCCCATTAGCCATGGCCACTGGCCAGTAGATGTAGGCACTGTAGATGGTAAACCTTTTTTTCTAACTCCTTATTCCCGTGATAATTTCACAGTAATAATTAACAATAACAGACATTTCTGCTGTAGAGTGCTGTTTGCCGATTCCTCCGATAACGGGAAATATTGCACAGAATTAAAGTCTACCACGTCCTCAGAGGCACTCAACATGTGTACTACTCCTTTTTTCCAGGTTTCCTCTCTCCTCTCAATTGCTTTTTCCCTCCCTAACCCTCTTCCATTAACTCCTATCATTTATCGCTTTGTGTGACACATTTTTTTCTGAGCATTTCTTGCGGTGTTGCAGCTTTAATCTAATGAGATTCACGCAGACTTCCCTTAATAAACTGAAAATGTTCTACCCATAACTGGCTCCCCAACCAACCCTCAAATACCCAACATCACATGGCATCTTCTTTCCCACTCCCGACCTCTAGTCTGATTTGATTGCTATTGCTATGGGTATTTATGTAGCACCTACGGCCAGGCTATTTAAGCACTGTTGTTCAAAATAATCAGTGCTCCCCTAGGAGAGACTACATAAACAGAATGGTTTTGAGTCTCTCTCTGATGTCAAGAACGTTATTAGACTCTGAAAGGTCGTAGGAGAGCTAATTCCAAAGTTTGGTCCAAATCTGCCCAGCGGTTTTCGTGCTGTTGCTGTTCAAAAGCTGAACTTTTTCTGTATGGGAAAATGAATGGCAGTAGGCTGAAAACTGCGTTTTAATTTCTTTTAATAACTTTCCAATTTTTTAACAAATTGTTCCCAAATCCTCCAGTTTGGAGAGACCCTTGACAAACATTTAATTTTAGAAATGTCATCCAAATTCAACCAGCAAGTCGAAAGTTATGAGCCTCTCTCAGCCTCTCTGCTGCAAAGCACCCAGACCGATCTAATGCTTTTAAGGAGCCAGAGGCACTCTGTTTTCTGTTGAATATTTTAAAAAGCTACTGGATGGATGTACCCCAAAACAGTCCTGGAAATCAAGTCAATGCTTTGTGCCCAAATTAGTTCTTATTTGGTCCAAATCTGCCAAGCAGTTTTCACGCTATACCTGATCAAAAACGACATCTTTTCTCTATAGAAAAACAAATGGCAGTAGGTGGAAAACTGTGTTATCTTAATAACATTTTAATTTTGTGATGGATTGTTCCCAAAATGTCCAGTTTAGTGGGGCTCTTGAGAAACTGATTTTGGAAAATTGCATCCAAATCCATCCAGCAAGTGAAAGGTTATTAGCCTCGCTCAGCCTCTCTGCTGTAAATAGCACCATGGCCGATATAATGGTTTTAAGGAGCAGGGGGCACCCGCTTCTCTATCAAATATTTTTAAAACTACTGGACAGCAGTTTGCATACTACGGCTGTTAAAAGAACTGCACTTTTTCTCTATGGAAAAATGAATGGGGTGAAAACTGAAACAGTGGTGTTTTGTTTTTGTAATAACTTTTACATTTTATCTTGTATTCTTGCCAGAATGTGCAGTTCGGGGGGTGCCTTGACAAACCTTTTGTTTTGCAAATTTCATCAAAATCCATGGAGCAAGTGAAATATTATTAGCAATAGAATTGTGGCAAACACTGATGCTTTTTCATTTTTTAAAAGCCTGTCAACCTCTCTGATGCATTCTGGGACACAAATATAGCTATAATAATGGAATAATTCGGCAACCCCTTCTCCGCTGAAATATTTCAACAACTATTGGATGGAATAACCCCAGACCGCTCCCGGAAATTGAGTCAATGCTTCGTGCCCAATTTGTTTTGTACCTGCTCCAATTCCATCCGGCGTTTGTTTGCTTTGCGCTGCTTTGACTTTTTCCTCTATGGGAAAATTAATGGGAAACAGTCCACAAAACAGTGTTTTAACATTTCTAAAATAACTGGGCAGGCTTGGGGAGACTCTGAATGGCTAGTTACTGGTTGCCAGTATTCACTCTCATCTATTAAACAGGCAACTGGCTGGAGGCCATTATGGCAGGCAACAGCCCTGGGTCCTTGGTGATCTGTGGTGTTGTAGTCATCTTACATTATATTATTTGGTGCCTTGGCTAGACTGCGTATGAAGGGTGTCACATCTGCAAGGTGGCATGCCAGCAGTGTTGATGTCTTTGCGTTTGATCGGGAGTGTCTTGGTAATCTTCCATCAATTTAGGTTGTCTGCTCATGCTAGAATGGGTGTACCAGGGGTCATCACTAAACGGGCTGGCTGGAAGGCTGTCAAAGCTGCAAGGTGGAATTTTTGTCTTGGCACTCGTTATTCAAATCATTTTGTGATGTCTTATTTTCTTTGCTGCTGCCCAGTTGGCATACACAGCCCAGCTCGGGTGCATCCCACTATCCATGACCACCAGGTCCATCCTGCTGACGATTTGCTGGAGGGGAATGGGGTTGCACTGGAACAAATATATTGGTGTAGTGATAGGAATTTGTGTTCCTGACAGCCAAATGTCGTATGAAAACACTTAATGGGCAATCAGTTGGTACAGGTTGGGGAGGAAATCCTACTTCAGAAAACGTGGAATCATAGTGCCCAGGTGAATGTTTTGTCTTCTGTTCCTGACATTACATGGTCCGGAATAACCCACAGACTGAGTTAGAGGGGTACCGTTCTCCCAAGGTGTTAAGGGGATCCGTGACACGTTCATAGATAAGGTGGTGAATTGGGAAGGGTCATATATCCTCAGACCATTTCAGTACCTTTATTGCATCTACAGTGAAGTATGTACCTCCGCTTGATATGGATGCTGGATGTACGATCATGAACATGTGCTATATGTTAGAGAGGACTTGTACTTTCTGGTGTTATTAGGATAATCTGGCATCTGTACAATCCTTCCCTGGGAGAAAGGTCTGGGGAACAGGCATTGGATGAGAAGAGGGGGGACATTCAGCATTTAAAAGAATATATGTACACAACTAGGTGGCCAGTCCAGAGTAAAATCACAAGAATGTGATGCCGTTTGACAGATCACCTGCAAGATAACTATTGCTTAATAAAGCAAGCCGCTGCCGATTTCTGCCACTGGCTGTGTGGTCATGATCACCTTATTTCAGAGCACTCTGGAGTCTGGCTGGAGAGGGGTAGAGAGGTTGGGGAGATTGGCTATGATATGTTTGGTGTGTAGCTGTGGTTGCAGGCAGTAGGTGTTCTGTATGTGGCATTGACAGGCAGAAGGCTGGTGTGTGTTGCTGCTGCTAAGGGTTCTGTCTTTGTTATCATGCCATATTGCGCTCCCATAGTAAGGCTTTGGGGTAACGGCTGTGCCCACTGTGCTACATTAGTACAGTTGTCCTCTTCAAGACTAGTGCTTCACTATTGCTGTCAGGCCCAGCTCTCGCCCAGAAAAGTGTTACGCCATGGCTCTCAGGCCATACACATTCACAGAGTAGGACTGTGTGGTTCAGGGCAGGCCCTGCTCTCTCCAGACAAACAACTCTGCAGTTTCTGGTAGAACTTGTGCTATTACAGAGTAGGACTGTGGGGTAGTTGGCAATCCTTGTTCTCTTGCAGCTTCAAATGTAAATAATCTTGTACACTAATAGGGGTGGACTGGAAACCAAAAGAGGACCAGGAAATTATTTTCAAAGTGGCCCCATATAACACATTTTCAGCAATCTCAACCCTTTTCCCATGGGAATATTTGCAAATACCATACAAAAGAGACCTAGGGTGCTGGGGCCTACCAGCAAATCTCCAGAGTTCCCTACAGGCCACTTCACCCATGCATACTAAGCTAGTTACAACTGTAGTGGTCATGCAATAAGGAGGGTTTTCTGCAGGTTTCCCAATTATTCCCCACCCCAGGCTGCCATCTGAGGAGAAAAGGAGTGTGGAATTGGGAGTAGCTACAGTCAAACTAAACATGAATTAATGGTAAATCGCAGGCTTAAGCTTGAATTTGTGTAGTCTGAAATGTGCTGACCCGAGCTGTGTGTGGGGCAAGGAGGAGTAAGCCACTACTAGGGTGTAAAACGCTAGAAGTGACTACAGCTGGGTGGCAAAATATTGATTCTCCATACAAAGTAGTTTTAGTAGGTGTGTGAGAATGTGATGGGCTGAAGATGTGCTCAAGCATTCCCTTTAAGCATGGAGGTTTGTTTGGGTATTTGGAAGGATAACGCCCCCAAATTCAACAACAGTAGGTTAATGCAGAGACTTCATATCCTTAGGCTGTGTGAGAAATCGGAGGTTTTTCTCCCAGGTAGACCTCAGGAGTCCCTTATTCAGGTGGCAAGGGAAGGGTTGGTACCCTCAGATCCCAACCCTGGGGACAGATGAGCGAGGGAGGATCATCTGGGTAGGGAGACCCGGGAGTATGTTTGGGGAAATGCCCCAGGTAAGACGCAGTATTGTACCGAAAGAGGAGAGGACGACGAGATATCGAAGGCCTTTATAGGCTGTAATACATCTACCCCCTTCCTTACATCAAACCCCTGCTAAATGTAACAAATCCACTAGAATCCTAACCTCAGTTACATCCAGAAACCACCTCTGAATCCCTGATTTTCACCATCTTACCCGAATACTCCCCGTTATTCTCTTTGCCATCCCTCTGATTATCATTTCCTACATTCCCAACCTGCTCAGAAAAAACACCGTTCCCACAAACCCCCTTGTTTATCTCATGATCATAATCCCGATTGCTCACGTTTTCTGAAACAAACATCTTCCCACAATACCAAGGAAAACAACAGACTCATTCCAGATCTGTTCACTTGACATGTCCCAACCTAAGGGTAAGGCAGTTGACCAAAATAACACACACCTGACAGCCCTTTCCCTTCCCCACAGGGATAAAAGGTGGAGTATGAGAGCACTGGAAGAGCAAGGCAGACTGCACAATGTAAGGGCTAACTCAGCACAGCAGTTAAAGAGGAGGCGAAAGACAGCGAATAACGGGAGTTTGTCACAAGGACCTTGCCCTTTCTGATCCAGGTCTGTGAAACCTCTGCAGTCAGAAACATAAGACCGCGAAAAAAGGCCAGCGTGTGTTGCATCAGATGTCTACAGTACGCGAGTCCCTCCTCACTTGTTCAGTGGTACCAACCTTGACTCGAAGAAGAAAGACAAGTGGTTCATCACAGCTGGTTGAGCAGCAAGTTGATAAGAAACCTATGAATTGAATTAAAAGTAGCAAGAGCTGATTTGAATTTTGAAAGGCGCTATAGAGAGAAGAGGGGGAAAACCTGTAAAAGAGGCGACCAGCACCACGTGGTTGCTCGCGCAGGATTACCTGATGACGAGAGACTACCATAACCAGAAGGCCTTGGGAAAAGGCGAAGAGAGGTCCAAGTGGTCAAACTGGGGTCTTGTTAAATCCTCTGTACCCTCCAAGTCTTTGACTGACCAATGATTGTGAAAGAAAGGGAAATTAATACTGCATGGTGAAAACTAATACAATAACTGTTTATCAAAAGTTGTCCACAGTGAACAGAGTGAAGGGATGCTAACCACGGTTAAAAGTTGGCAAGAATGAACCCGGCAGAGGGATGCTAATGAGTTTTAAAAGTTGGCAACAGTGAACCCGGAGGAGGGATGCTGACAAGAAGGGGTGAAGTCTGAAGTCCCATAGGGAACTGTCTGTAAAAGTTGGCGAGAGTGAACCCGACAGAGAGAAGCCACAAATCAGAGGTGAAGCTTGAAGAACATTAGGACATTAAGACCCGTGAAAGTAAGAAGCATTGGGAGACCAGGGGAAGTGAATGGTCCCCCTTGTCAAGTGGATCCGAGCCCGGTCGAGGGAGATCAAAGGGTGAAAAGTCCTCACCAAAAGTCCATTGAGAAAGGAACTTTTTGTTTGTTTGTTTGTTGTTGACTACATCAGGCCCTCGAAGGCAAGAGACTTTTTTTTAAAAGAGACTTATGCATCAAAGAACCTGATAGCTGGATCAGAAATGTGATGTCCCGTGCTGAAAACGTCGGGAAGGGAGACCCCTGGCAATCACATGCTGATGTATTATTTGTGAACACTTTTTTCTTTACTGACCCCTTATCACACACTCTTTCTATAATAATTAGTTGTAAGGAATTTGCAATAAGATTTTCTTAGTATAAGCCCTTTTATTTTGACACAACGCCACAAAGTCTGCCTTATTTTTCATTTGATGGTCGACACTTGCTCCCAGCTTAGATTTAGGTTTAGATTAAGCGTTTTTCCAACACCCTTTAACTGTGATCACTTGTGTCTATCTTTACTGTTGCCACCAATAGATCCTTAAAGCTGCCAGTGAGGATGCACTCAAGAGGGTATACAAGTAGAAAGGCTAGCATGAAGGGTCGGAGAGGAAGAGAGAAAGGAGAGCACAAGGAATAGATCGGCCTCAAATCTGCATGCAAAACCTGCTTCACCAGAGTAGGAAAAGAGACTCACCCTTGGGAATGAGGAGTGATCAGAGAAGTTAGGGTTGGAGAAGTCCGAAAAAGTTAAGAGTCCAGATGGATTTTGAAGAGAGAAGTGAACTTACTTTAGACTAAAATGCCCTACTTGGCTACTTCTATGCACATTCAGACCAAGGAGCTGTACCAAAATGTCCAACATAGATAGGTACACAGAAGCAAAAATTAAATCCTTGGCAATGACACCACCTAACAACCACACAATTTGAAACATACTGCCAAACTATGCAACAGAGCCCGTTCTTCTATGGGCACCTACCCGCTGAACATCTACAAAGTGATCCTCACAAATGAAACATCAGCAATCCACTTTAGTAAAGTGATGAACAGCTCACTCACAAAAAAAAATGACTGCCTTTGTGAAACAGCTGCTAAAACACACCACTGGAAATGCAGAAGGCCCCTCCAATTGCTTAAATATCTCAAATATGCTGGACCCAGCCAGCATTCAGGAAAGCTACATATACAGCCAAATGTATTAGCATGTAGAGACCAATAACCTACTAGGTCACTCACAAGTCAGTTTGAACACATGAAAGGCACCAAATTGGCACTGGTTTCCATCTGGGGAGACTCCAAAATGTCCTCAGACGAAAACACCACCATGGCACTCACACTCCTTGACAGCCTAGGGGTCTTCAACACTGTCAACCATAATCAGAAGACTAGAAGAAACTGGATTTTATAACACCCCTTTACAAAAGATGAGATTCTTCCTAGCTGACATTACATAAATCATGTGGCTTCACCCATTCACTCAATACCAGCTGAACGTAACTTGTGGAGTTCCTCAAGGATCAAGCCTTTCACCTCTCCTCTTCAACATCTATACGGCCCCACTAATGAAAATCAAAAAACTATTTATTGCAACCACTTGTTACAACTATGCAGACAACACTTAAGTCATATACAAAATAACTGGCAAGGAAAACTCCAGCCCCACCTCCAGCAACTGTCTCACCTAAGTAAGGAGACGGCAACAGACAAACTCAACCCAGACAAAAAAGAAATGATCAGTATCACCAAACACTGCCCCTGAAACACCTCTACCATGGTTCCTGGAAATGGGTAACTGCCCATAGAACATCTAAAGTGATCAATAATTTCGCAACACTGATGGACAATAGTCTCATGTTGGACCCCCAAGTCAACGGATAGTCAAAAAGTGCTTCGACCATCTATGCTCAATCAGACGGCTTATACCCTAACTCACTTTGTCACACAGAATGTTGCCTGCATTTCTTTCGTTCTCTTAAGAATTGATTATGACAAAAGGCATTTATCTTGGCATGCCAGGGTACCTCACAAAAAACTATAATAGATCCAAAACACAGCGGCTACTCTGTCAGACAAAACAAGAGGAAACGCATAATACCATCTATTAGAGCATTGCAATGGCTACCAAGGGTGCACCTCAATTATATAGACAAATGGACGAACCGCAGAACCTGCTGTAGATATACAAACACCAGAGTACTAAAAATGATTCGTGGCATCATGAGTAGGACACAAGTAGAACTAATCAAGAAATAGGAACGTGGGGGTGATTGCTAAGAGAGTGAAGAGGCTGGGGGAACACAAAACAGGCAGCATCAAGCAGCGTGTGTATGTTAGCCCACTTATAGTGCTAAACTGCCATGAATGTGGCCTTGCACTGCTGAGAGACCATCCGAAAACTACACTGATGAACATAACTGGGTTTCCACTAGACCGTAGTCTGAAGCATAGCATGTACTGCATTCATAATGACAGAGTTATTAGAACATTAAGAGACTGCCCAATGGCTGTCCAGTCATTTTAGCAATAGGCTAGAGGGACACATGGTGTTTCGGGTTGTAGTATACTTTGTGAGGCCAAATCTGTGGCTAGTGTTGGTTGCGTGAGTGTTTGAAATGGCGAGTGAGACCAAGGAGATGTTTGCGTTTACTGCAGAACCCTGTACTCTCCAGACAAAGGCTGTGTAGATACTTGCAGTGCCCTCTGCTCTTAGCCTACAGTTGTGTGGTTGCTGGCAGGCCCCCTGCTCTCCAGACTAGGACTGTGTGTTTGGTATCAGGTCCTGCACTCTCCAGACTAGTGTTTTGTGGTTGCTGGCATGCTCTGTGCTCTTCCACACTAGAGCCGTGTGATTGTTGGAAGATCCGATGTGCCCCGGAATAGGGATGTATGGTTGCTAGCCAGACCTGCATGCTTATATACTCGAGCTGTGTGGTTTCACATCAGAATGGAATGTGTGGTAGTTGTCAAGTGCCAGGTCCTTAGTGCTCTGGCCTGAGCTGTGAGATTGTTAGCAGGTCCTGCACTCTCCAGATGACGGTGTCTGGTTGTTAGTGAGCCTTGTACCTTTCATCCTATGGCTGTCTGGGTCCTGACATGTCCTGGGTTCTTCCAGGAGACATCTGTGTGGTTGCTGGCAGTTCCTATGTTCCCATGTTCTCCAGACATGCGATGTGTGGTTGCTGGCAGGCCCCATGCTCTACATGCTTGATCTATGTGGTTGCTGACAGGCCGTATCCTCTGTTATCTAGCAGGACCTGTACTCTCCAGATGATGTTCTCCGACTGCTATTGAGCCTTCTGCACTCCAGACGATGGCTCTACGGTCCCCGACAGATTCTGGGTTCTTCCAGACTACATCTGTGTGGTTGCTGGCAGTTCCTATGTTCTGCAGACATGGGATGTGTAGTTGCTGGCAGTCTATGTTCTCCATGCTTGAGCTATCTGGTTGCTGACAGGCCGTATCCTCTGTTATCTAGCAGGTCCTGCACTCTCCAGATGATGGTGTCTGGTTGCTAGTAAGCCTTGTGCTCTCCAGACGATGGCTGTGCAGTTCCTAACAGATTCTGGGTTCTTCCAGACTACATCTGTGTGGTTGCTGGCAGTTCCTATGTTCTCCATGCTTGAGTTATGTGGTTGCTGGCAGGCCGTATCCTCTCTTATGTTATCTAGACCGGTTGTCGGCATATCCCTTACTCTACAGACTTGTGCAGCGCTGTGTTTTCATGGCATGTGCCATCCCGATTAGGGCTGTGTGTTTGCTGCAAGATCCATCTCTCCTGGATGTGCCCTCTAAGGAAACCAAATATTATATGCAAGACAAAACATTCTATTGAATAAAATTGCTTTTCCATACTTTCGTTAAAAGTGGTTTCAAAGCGCATACAGAAGAACTCCTAATCCACAAGAGAACAAAGATTGTACATCTCCACTTAGGGAACAAATCTCTCAGATTAGTAATTACTTTTGGAAATTCTGTGGAATGTGTAGGGTATTCAGAGAACATTAAATGTGGGCCACATCCCACAACTTTAGCACTGAAATCCTTGAATGAGAGCCTTCTTACTTAAAATGTACAATGTGCTCTGTCCTCTTTTTAGTTTAGTTTTGGCTATTCTGTGGTGCTTAAGTGCCACCTATAAGCAAAAACTATTGCAGTAGAGTAGCAATAGGAGGGAGATGAGATTTGAAGGGAGATATTGTGGGTGGTGGTAGTGTATTTTAATTGCGATCTACATACCCCAGCGGGAAGTGTGCCACAAAACTATCAAAACTATCAAGGACCACATTGACTCCCTGGCTCCTGCCCTGGCTGATTTCTGCAATCCCTTGTTCGCCAAAGGAGTCTTCCCATCCTCCCTGAAGCACTCCCTTGTGCACTCCCCTCCTTAAGAAACCCTCTGCCGACCCCTCCCGCCCGGCTAACTATCGCCAAATCTCCATCTCTCCCTTCCTGGGCAAGATCCTGGAGAAACTGGCCATCTCCCAGCTTAATCTCCACACTGAATCTGTTGGTTGTCTTCACGACCATCAGTCTAGCTTCAGAGCTGCCAGAAGCATGGAAACTGCTCTCCTGAACATCCGTGAAGATCTGCTTTCCAACCTTGACTCTAACACCCCCTGTGTCCTCATCTTGCTTGACCTCTCTTCTGCCTTCGATACTGTCAACCGTCTCCGTGATAACCTGGGTATCACTGGTCAGGCTCTGGCGTGGCTGACCTCTTTCCTCTCCGAACGACCCTCCCAGGTCCAACTTGGGTCCTTCCTCTCCGATATCTTTTTCTCTGCCTGTGGTGTCCCCCAGGGATCTAACCTCTCTCCCTGGCTGTTTAACCAATACCTGGCACTCCTAGCCCACCGCATCGCCGCTCTCTGCCCCAATTTTCTGTGCTATGCGGGCGATACCCAGCTCATTTTCAGGCTACCCTCTGCCTCCTCTTCTCCATCACCTTCCCTCATTTCTGACTGTCTGACTGCTATCCAGGAGTGGTGTGCCACCAATGACCTCTGCCTTAATGCCAGCAAGACTGAGATTTTACTCATTGGCACACCCACTCCCTCCTTCCCTGCAGCTCTCTGGCCGGCCTCTCTTGGCCCTCTTCCTGTTCCCACCTGCAAGGCTAAAAACCTTGGGGTCACCTTTGACTCCACACTCTCCTTCTCTCCTCACATCTCCGACGTCTCTAAGAAGTCACACTACCAGCTACACCTCCTCAGAGGTATTCTTCCTTTCCTCTCCTTCCCCCAGAAGCTCATTGTCTCCAGAGCCCTGGTTCTCTCTAGACTGGACTATTGTAACAGCTTCTATCTAAATCGGCCTTCTTCTACTCTCTGCCCTCTGCAACTTATCCAGAACAGGACTGCAAGAATTGTCCTTGGCCTCAAGCCCAGGGATCGTATCTCTCCAGGACTGAAATCTCTGCACTGGCTCCCAGTGGGTGCGAGGATTAAGTTAAAAACCGTCTGCATCGTCCACAAGGCCTTCTGGGGCCTGGGGCCGCAATACCTTCAACTCTCTCTTCCCAAATATCTTCCTACTTGAGCTCTTCGCTCATCCGCCTCCAACTCCCTCAGGGTCAGTCGCTTTTCCAAGCAAAGAGTTGTTCGTAGATCTCTCTCTTCGGCAGGGGCCTCCCTCTGGAACAGCCTTTCTGCCTCCCTGAAACTTGAGGAGAACCATCTCCGGTTCCGGAAGCACCTCAAAACCTCCCTCTTTGCTTCTGCTTTCTCTCCCCCTCTCCCCTGCTAAATTCCTGGCTGAAACTGTACTTTGAAACTGAACTGGCCACCGTTCTGATCTCGGGCCCTAGCCCTGCAAATTGCACACCTGCACTGCCTCCCTGGCAACCCCCGCACTGGGGACTGGTGTTCTGTATCCCTACAGTCCTCCTACCAGCACTTATGTTTGCGCTTACCTGCACTTGCCACCATCTGGCCGTTCTATTATCTTATTTATTCTACTATCCCATGTACTGCACTTTCCCCTCTCCCATCCCCCCGCACTTATCCCTTTCCCCCTTCCCATGCACTTGTGCGATCTGAATGACACCTGCCCTAGTAAGATCATTGTCTGCCTCGATCTGTTGCCCCCTCCCTTGCCTCGTCGCGCCTCGAAACACTTGTGTATAGGTGCATTACAAATGCCATATCATATCATATATCATATCAAAGAAGAGAGTTGGAAAGAGGCTGATGCACAACAGTGGAATGGCTTCCCTTTGGGGAGATACAGAGAGGCAGGGTGGCAGGGAAGGCGGGGGTAAGGCAAGTATGTGGAGATCGGGAATAGGGTGGGGTTAAACTGTGGTGTGCTAATGCAGGAGTGCCTCCCCCAGCCCAAAAGTGGAATGGTGGAGAGGGTTGGGGAGAGAAGAGAGCAGACTTGCAGGGGGCAGACATCGTCAGGTGGTTCTCTGCAACATTGCTCTTTTGGGAGTGACCTTCACCTACATACGGCTATTTATGTACCTACCCATTTACTGCTGTGCATGGCCATGGTACTCCATGTGGCTATTCCCATCTACAGCCTGCTCCTCCCACCCAAAACACATCCTCATGTGATCTCTGAGCTAGCTCTAACAAGCAATAACATCAAACATTGTGCTGTATTGGGTCTGTCAGTGTTATTTCAAAGCAGCCTTCTGACAGTTAATGGCTTAAATGCAGCTGCAAGTGTGATAATGGTGCAATAAAAATGTCTTCACCAAACATATCTTCAGCCACCTGATTTATAAGGAGTAGGTGTGGCTTCGCACCAGTCCCTTGTAATGAAGTTCTGTTAAAAACTAGCATTGGCAAAGCCAACAATTTAAGCTTATGTATCAGTATTACACAGGCATTTGCCAGGCACTGCTATCATATGTTTAGGTACTCACACCATTTTCCAAATATTGCCATCTTATGGCCAGGTGATACACAGCGATTCTAGTGATTTCCCAAGTCTACACAAAAGCTTTGCCAATGCACGTTTAGAGTCCATATTTTTCGACGCCTGTTGTGAATATGATGCAGAGTAGGACAAGAGCTATTCAAGACATAAGTAATGCAAAGATAGGGGAACGACAAAGGTATCACTTACTGCAGTTATCCTCGTCGCTGCCATCGGGGCAGTCTTCAAAGCCGTTGCATTGGAATCGGCCAACGATGCAATGGATGCCACTGGCGCAAGGGAAGAAGGTGGGCCCACACATGGACTTCACTTTGGCTGCAAGAGAAGAAGACCAGGAATGAGCCATGTCTCCCACGATGGAGAAAATCTGAAACACTTGTGTATAGGCGCGTTATAAATGCCATATCATATCATATCATATCAAGGATAAACCTAGAACGAGGAGTGGTCCTAGAAGACTGGCTGGTGCAATATTTCCAGGGACAAGAGCAACGCACCAAACTACAGCTATCTCTCCCTAGCAAGTTTCCAAAGCTGCATTAATTAAAACTGGATGTTTCAACAGTCAGGACCAATATACATTTCAGAAACACCACAATCATCATGTACAAAAGTAATAGTGGGTGGCGCCTTGACCAGTAGCTTTAGGCCAAATACAAATAGGAAATTAGCCACTAAAATGTAATCCTGGAGAGAGATATTGGAATTACTATTTGCAGCTAAATAACTCCTCTGGAAGTCTGCCATTGTTCATTTGAGGGCCCTTCCTGCATTAAGTAAACATGGGGACACATTCCAACACTGCACCTCACAGTAGACACCATAACAGTAGAAAATAAAACTGAAAATGACATCTCTATCTCAGCCCATCTATCCCATGTTCAGTTATATTGGCTACTGTGTATTGCAATGATGCCATGGGGCCCTCTATTTAATGCCAAGCTTCCAGTCATACACCCTTTTTGTTACTCTTTAAAAGTTTCTGCAGCCTGGAAAAGATTCATTCTAAAATGGCACATCACAGGAGTACATTTGAAGGTTCACTTTGCGGAATAACTTGCATATTTACATGCAGTATAATGATATCTTTCAAGGTGCCACCCCTGATTTCTTTCATCTTTTATAATGTATGATACCACTCCTTTAACACTTTATTTGCCAATTATATTTTGATACATAAATAAAGTGCTTGACACTGTAATCCTAGGCTCTTGTCGAGTGACTTTCACTTCCTCTTCTCCATTCCTTCTTTCCCACTGTGGGTCCCCGCATTTACCTTTTAGTAGACAGCCAGTGGTTGGCTCTGTCATCTCTGCCAGTTGGCTTGACAATCCCTGATTACATCCCTAGGGTTTGCAGACAGTGCCTAAAAAGCACAACCTGACAATTGTAGTCACCAAACTTCAAGAACTTCCCGAGCACATGTCAGGGCCATCACACAACCATGGTTTCAATAATTCCAATACTTCCCTCTATTGTACTGCAAACTGCTATTACTGAACATTCGTGTAGCTTAAGGTCAACCTTTATGCAGCAAATCTTTGTTAGATATTTTGTTGTAAAGCTGTGGACAAAAGAAAGATGTCCCAATATTGTATCTGCCCAATATTCTTGATCAATTTTATTCTCAAAAAAGCGTCATGCAGTTTGCACAAAGAAATCACTACAATTCATAAAGGTGATGTAAGCTCTTTAATTCAACTGTTTGTTGGCTTTTTGTTGCTCTCCAATAATGATTTTAGTATTGGTTTTCCCACAACGTTATGTTAACGATGCAATCCAAATTATATATCATTAGTTGTATCATATATGTTCCAGTTTGATAGCTGGTTAATTGTATCCAATTTATTCCAGTTTGATAGCTGGGTCAGATCTTAACTTTTATGCTCACTGTGTTAAAAAAAATTGTACACATGTTGTAATAATATTGATCTTAACCTCAATTGCCACTGTGTCTCCAGTGGGTCATCAGGCGATTTATATTAGTCTCTAGTTTTAAGTGTCTTTATAGTCTGGTGTCTAATAAGTCTTGTTGCTGAGATGATTGTCTCTTCTGAGTGACTTCTTGTTGTGGGGAATCATCTGGGTTTGTTGTATTTTCTAGGATTCAATTGTCCTCGAGTCGTTGCCATGGCTTGTGCGGATCGACGTTTCAACTCGAGGACAATTGAATACACCAAACCCAGATGATTCCCCACAACAAGAAGTCACTCAAGCATTGAATCTTTTTAACAGAGGAGCAATAACCATTTTAAAGAGGTTTGGGGGTCATTCCTTCTAAGAGATGTTACAAAATTCTGTTATTGTTTGGACTACTGTGGCTATGTAATCCATGACCAGTTTGCCTGAAAATGGGTCGCAATGTACGGCAGGGACACTTAATTTATTTGTGGTTTTGAAATGGTTCTCAATGCTTAAGTCAATCTTCTGAAATGTGGGGATTGGGCGAGGGTGGTTGTGGTTACATTATTTGATGTTTCTAATATACCTTTTTTTTATTGCCATTTTTAAGAAACATCAACAGTACCAACCAAGAAAAAACAAAATAAGTTTGCCCATGCTTTGCATTTTTTTTCAAAACTTTATTTAAGTTCAGCGCAGGATGTTAACACAGCATACAGTTAAACAGACAGTGTTTACTCAGAGTAGTACATGATGTTCATAGGCACAATCAGTGTTTCACTTTTCAGCATTGCAATTGCGAAGTATCACAGTTAACAACCGAGCCAGTCCTTGGATAAATAGTGACTTAATCCTGTACGACCATTGCTAGTTTGCAGGACAATACTCCTGATGGTTTGGGTTGGTTGCTGATTTGTTGGGGGTTTGCTGGCTTATTGTAAATCTTGAACACTTCTTTATCTTTGCTGTGGGCATTTGAAATGCAGTTTTGGTAAAAAGAAAAGGAACAAGTTACTTACCTGTAACTGTTGTTCTCCAGCATGGGTCTGGCATGGATTCACATGCTCATGAATATTCCCCGTCGTCAGGCTGGGAATCCTCGGTAAAGAAAAAATTCAGTATCAGTTTCGTTTCTGATCTGTCTTTCGTAGTAGTAACCAATCACTGATCTCAGCGTCATACTGACCACAGCCAATGACTGCCATCTCCCTAAGCCCCGCCTCTGGCAGCCATCTTCAGATTTGGTAGCACGGGAAGTGGCAGTATGACCAAGTGAAGAGCCGCAGAGGGGTAGGCGGGAGGGTTCGCATGTGAATCTATGCCAGACCCATGCTGGAGAACAACAGTTACAGGTAAGTAACTTGTTCCTTCTCCAGCATGGGGTCTGGCATGGATTCACATGCTCATGAATATAAGAATACATAGCAGTACACACATGCACAACCACGGGTGGTGGCAAAGGCTCAACATTAAGCAATACAACAACTCAACATTAAGCATCTCTTACCTCCTCACCAGGCTCACCTTAAGCGAACAGGTTGCGCAGCACTGCTTGGCCGACCCTGGACTCCTCCCTGGAATCCCGATCGACGCAGTAGAATTTCGTGAAGGTGTGCGTCGACCTCCACGTAGCAGCCCTGCAGATGTCCAGCAGGGGCACACCAGATAGGAACGCCGTAGTAGCAGCGATCGCTCTGGTCGAATGGGCTCTCCAACGGCCTGGCAGCGGTCGGTTAGCCAACCGGTGGCAGTGCATGATGCAGCCGGAGAGCCATCTGGAAATAGAAGACTTCGAGAGAGCCTTCCCTTGATTCACAGGTCCAAAGTTCACAAACAGCTGTGACGTCCTCTGAAAACTCTTCGTGCGTTCCACGTAGAACTTCAGCGCTCTAGCCACATCCAGCGAGTGCAAAGTCCTCTCGGCCGGCGACGAAGGAGATGGGAAGAAAACAGGTAACACCAGGGGCTTGTTAAGATGGAAGTCCGACGGCACCTTGGGCATAAAGGAGGGGTGCGTCCTAAGCACCACCCTCGAGGCATGGAAAGTCAAGTACGGTGCTTTGCAGGATAGGGCCTGGATCTCTCCCACTCGTCGTGCGGAGGTAATGGCCACCAGGAATGCAGTCTTCCACGTCACAAACTTCATCGGTGCGGAGTGCATCGGCTGGAATGGGGGCCCCATGAGCCTAGTCAGCACCACGTTAAGTTCCCACGCCGGGGCCGGGGCCTTCACCGGCGGGAACGACCGGAACAGTACTTTCATAAACTCTTTCACCAGTCGATGGGACCACAGGGACGTCCGCCCTGTGGTTCTGGTATATCTGGAGATTGCCGCCAGATGAATCTTAATGGAGGCATGGGCTAGCCCAGCCTTTGCCAGCGATAGCAGGTACGGCAGCACTTGAGGGGCTGTAATCCGTAGGGGGTTGATCTTCTGTGCTCGGCACCAGATAGAGAACCTCTTCCACTTGTGACTGTAGCATTTGAGAGTCGAGAACACCCTGGCCTTTGCAAGAACCTCTCTGCAGTCGGCCGGTATATCGTACCCTCCAAACTCTAGCGCTGCAGGAGCCAAGCCTGCAGGTTCAGCGACGCCGGGTCGTGGTGGAAGATGGCGCCTCCTTCTCTGGAGAGAAGATCCGCGTCCGCCGACAGCTTGATGGATGGGGACGTTGACAAGACCAGAAGGTCCGGGAACCAGATCTGCCTCGGCCACGCCGGTGCGACGAGGATCATCCTGCACCGGGACCTCTTGAGCTGGTTGATGAGTCGAAGCAGCAACGGCAACGGAGGGAACGCATACAGGTATAGGCCGTCCCAGGGGAACGAGAACGCATCGCCCATGCTTCTCGGCTGGGGAAACCTGCTGGCGAACCTCTGGCACTTCGAGTTCGTCGCTGTTGCGAACAGGTCGATTTGGGGTTTGCCCCATCGTCGGAAGAGTTGATCCACCTGATCCTGGCGCAGCTCCCACTCGTGACACGCGCGCCGCTCCCTGCTGAGCGAGTCGGCGATGGTGTTTCTTTCTCCTGCCAGGTGGAAGGGAACCAGGAACATCCCCTGGGCGACCGCCCAGTGCCACAGATCCTGTGCCTCCTTGGATAGGGCTGGGGATCTGGTACCTCCCTGCTTCCGTATGTAAAACATTGTCGTGGTGTTGTCCGTGAAGATCCGCACCACCTTGCCCTTGAGCGACGGGAGGAACGATTTGAGAGCCCAGAACACGGCTCGGAGTTCCAGGATGTTGATGTGCAGGAGCTTCTCCTCCGGGAGCCAGAGGCCTCTTGCGTGGAGATCACCGCTGTGGGCGCCCCAACCTTCCAGGGAAGCGTCCGTCATCACCGTCTCCTGGTACGCCGGCGTCTGAAAGTCCTTGCCCGCCGTGAGGTGCGCTCAAATGCCCCACCACTGAATCGCCCGGCGGAACACCTCGTTGAGGGGGACCGTGTCTTCGAAGGTGCCGTCGCCTGCATCCAACGGGCGTCGAGAAATTCTTGAAGAGGGCGCATCCGTAGTCTGCATAGGCGCACCAGGTAGATGCAAGAGGACATCATCCCCAGGAGGGACTTGATGGACCTCACCCTGGCCACGTCCGTGGCTAGCAGGCGCTGCACGTCTTCGTCTGTTCTTCCGACGGTGCCGTCAGGCGCCTCACTGTATCGAGCTTCGCTCCCAGAAACAGGGCCACCTGCGACGGTACCAGGTGGGGCTTTGGGTAATTTATGGCGAATCCCAGGTCTGTGAGTAGCTGGACGGTCCTCGCAGTGTGTTCGACGGCGAGTTCCCTCGTCCTTGCGCGGATGAGCCAGTCGTCCAGGTAGGGGTAGACGTGAATCCCCTGCAGGCGCAGCCGCGCCGCCACAGGTGCTAGGCACTTGGTAAAGACCCTGGGGGCCGACTTGAATCCGAACGGCAGTGTTCTTAATTGGTAGTGGCGTCCCTGGACGACGAACCTGAGGAACTTTCAGTGACTTCTAGGATGGGAACGTGGAAGTATGCATCCTCCAGGTCCAGCGACGATAGAAAGTCGCCTTCCTCCAGCTGTCCCAGCACGTGCTGGAGGGTGACCATCCTGAACTTTTGTGACCTGATGTATTTGTTCAAACGACGAAGGTCCAGGATGGGGCGCCAGCCGCCTTTCTTCTTCCTGACGAGAAAGTACCTTGAGTACACCCCGGAGCCCCGGAGTCTCTTTGGGACGGGCTCGATGGCGCCTTTCCTGAACATCGCCCGTACTTCCAACAGCAGTTGCGGGACGTGATTTTCCTTCCTGGCCACAGGTGGAACGTGAGGGCACTTCTTCAGGAATTCGATAGAGTGTCCTCTTGCCAGGGTATCCAGCACCCAACGATCGGTGGAGATGGACTTCCACACGCCGACGAACTTCGTCAGCCGGCCTCCCACCGGGGTGCTTCGGTGGGGGCCCGAGGCCACGGCCGGTTCAGTCCTGCTTGGAGGTGGAGGCCTTGCCGCCCTGGCCACCTTGCCGACGGCGGCGAGGCGCTCCCTGCTTGCCGCAACCCTGTAGGCCTCCTGAGACGAGGAGCGTGCCGCCTGGCGGTAGGACGACGAGCCACCGCTGGATCCCTTGGAGGCCCCCTGTCTTCCTCCGGAGCTCCGAAAGGGCCGTCGTTGCTGAAGGGCTCCTAGGGCGCGGGCCGTCTCCGTGTCCGTCTTTATGGCTTGGAGGGATTCGTCCACCGCCTTCCCGAACAAGTTGCTGCCGTCGAACGGCTTGTCCAAAACCCTGGTCTGGACGTCCTGACGGAAGTCGGTCGCCCGGAGCCAACCCCGTCGCGGTAGGCAAACTCCGTTGCCCAGCTGGCGGAACCCGGTATCGGCAATATCGGTTGCCACCGTTATGGCGTGGTCCGACGCCACCTCGCCTTCTTGAAGTATTTCCAGGGCCTCGGACCTCTTGTCGTCCGGTAGGAAGTCCAATATGGGGGCCAGCTTAAACCAGAGCTCCCTGTCGTAACGGGCCACGATCGCCAGGGCGTTGGCCGCTTTGATCGTCGTCGCCGCTGACGAAATGACCCGTCGCCCCATGGCGTCCAACTTCTTTCCCTCGCCGTCCAGAGGGGAATTCGACGTTGAGGCTCCTGACCCCGCCACTTTCTTCTTCGCCGCCGCCGAGACGACCGAGTCTGGCGTTGGCTGGGCCCTGAGGCACAGGGGAGCGGTCTCGGGGACCCGGTACTTCTTCTCGTACCGGTCCCGTTTGGCTGGTGCCGTGGAGGGGTTCTTGAGTACCGACAGGCCCTCCTCCCAGATGTCATCGGTTAGAGGCACTGCGATGACAGTCTTCCTCTTGGCCTCCCGGTGCTGATAGAGGACACCTTCCTTTTTCTGCTCCTCCGGGCAGAGCTGGAACAATTCGGACGCCCTGGCGATCATGGCGTGGAATGAGCCAATCTCGTCGGGCGGAGATGCCCGTGCGACGGGAGACCCGTTCCGTCGTCGTCGCCCTCAGAACCCGTCGTCGAGCCCACCGCACCGTCATCTCCCGACTCGTGGGAGGATGAGGAGGGAACTGCAGGCCTTATGGGGGCGAGCGGAGGAGAGGGTTGGGTCCTCCGTCGTTTGTTCTGAGGACTTCCCGACGGGCCAGGTTGCGGGTCCTCTGGCCTGAGCCGTGGTAATCTCGTCCTTATCTCAGAGCATAAGGACTGGATCTCAAACAAAATGGCCGCCGAGCTATCCTGAGGCCTAGGCTCCGGCTGCGCCGGAAGGGAAGGCTGCTCTTCCTCGCCATCGTCGTCTTCCTCGGTTATTTCCCGAGGATCTTCCTTGCGGGACCGAACCTTCTCGAATTGTACTTCAAGATTCCTCGCGACCTCGGTCAGTTCCCCCTCCGAGGCTGACTCCGAGCTCGAGGAGGCTACCGTGCCCCCCCCCCTTTTTCCATCATGGGGGCCATGACGATGTGCTGATTCCCTCCTTGGCGGCAGGGAAACTCTAGTCCCGAAGGCAGTCTCTGCTGGCGGGGTCTCTGCCGGCTTGGCCAGAGTCGCCGCGATCGCCTCGATAGAGGCCTTTGCCTGCTGGGTAGGGGCCTTCACCACCTTAGGTGCGTCCTGGGCCTTCTCCTTAGGGGGAGGGGCGACGCCTCGCTCCCCCTCTCCCGAGATCGGACGGGGCTTCTCCCGAAGCTTACCCGGTGTCTCGGACTTCCTCTTCCCCGAACCGGAGTGCTGGCTCGTGGTTGACGGTGCCGGGGAAGGTGCGCCCTGCCTGGCGACCGAAGAGCCCGACCTTTCGGCGCTCCCGGAGCCAGCGGACTCGCAGCGCTTGGCCTGGTGTTGGGCCCCCGTCGCCGGGGTGCCCGCACAGGACTTAGAAGCCCGCTCGGACCCTTTCTTCTTCTTCTCACCCGTTGAGCCCTTCTCCAACCAGCTGGCGAGACGGGATCGACGGTCCCTCATGGTCCGCTCTGACAAGTTCTTGCAGAACTGGCAGTCCTTCTCTACATGAGTCTTGTCCCCATGAAGACAGTTGAGGCATCGCGAATGTTCGTCCTCCTTAAACACATTCTGCAGCCCGCATCCAGGGCAGCTGCGAAACAGGTGGGTCCGGGTGACAAACTCGCGTCCTGGGCCATCTCGAAGTAGGCCGCGAATCTTCTGGAATCCTCCAAGAGGTTGATTCGACGAAATCTTCACCCTTGAGGGGCGTAGGAAAATCCTGCAACGGGTACCCATTAACGGGAGTAGAAACGGTGGAGCTTGAGGCTCGATTAACCGAAAAATGTGAAAATTCACCTGAAAAAGCGCAAAACATGCAGCAAAAGCTCGAGAGCTAAGCATGAGGACTCCCAACACTTGAACGTGCGGTAAAAATCTGAAGATGGCTGCCAGAGGCGGGGCTTAGGTAGATGGCAGTCATTGGCTGTGGTCAGTATGACGCAGAGATCAGTGATTGGTTACTACTACGAAAGACAGATCACAAACGAAACTGATACTGATTTTTTCTTTACCGAGGATTCCCAGCCTGACGAAGGGGAATATTCAGGAGCATGTTAATCCATGCCAGACCCCATGCTGGAGAACAAGTGTTTCTTCCTTGCAGTGCATCTACAACAGCCTCGCTATTGATTTTGCAAGCCAATTTGTCATTTGGTTGTTTGGGTTTTCTCCATTTATGTTATAGGTTGCATTCCATCATTTTTGTGATGTACTCACACGTCGGTTGTTCCCAGTGCTTGAAGTGGAGTTTGAAATTGGGAGGAGGGGGTTAGGGAGGGTCGAGAGAGGACTCAAACATGGGGTATGGCAGAAATATTGGGCATGGCCTAAACAGTGATGGGTATGGCCTAAAGGAGGTGGCATCTGACCCAAACAATATACCATAAGACCCTTCAAACATGTACTTTGGGTCACTCAACATGGTCTCAGATGGTATCATTTGCATCCAGTATGTATATAGTAAATTAAATTGTCAGGGGTTTGTAAATGAATCACACTCTCACGTAACATGACAAATATTACTTATCAGTAATCGTGTTTCTGTAGGGTGTATCTGCTTAGAATCACATGCTTTGCATAGGCTGCCACCTAGTGGTTGGTGCAGAATATTATATACCATTTCTTTGAATTTTAAAACTTGGCATCGACACCTGTAACACTATTCCTACTCTACATGTATGGGCACTCATGATCCTTCATGCGCCCACCTCCTAAGATTGTTTTTAACATATAAACAATTCAGTCAGTAGATTAAATCACACTCAACCTATAGAAAAATCCCCCCTGATGAAGGGGAATAGGACAAATAGCACCAATGTGACCTCCCGGAGATTTGCATACAATCGAATTGCATTTTGGGAACATAAGGATGACCACAAAACTTTATATTTGAAATATGTGTGAGTGATTCAAACACGAAAACCTTATGAACGTGTAAAGCACAAAGGGCTCTCTGCTTCATTCGTGTGCCACAACACTCACCCTAAATGAAAAATGTTTGCAAACCACAAGCCATATATACTCACTTGTAAAGTGTCTGCTTATGGATGTGAGGTTTGAGATGTTCTGCTTGAGCTGAGGACAATGTCTCATTTTCCCCAAATGCCTCCTCCCTCACCACGAGTCTCCAGAAGCACCCTATCAGAATAAGGATGCAAGCACCAGAGAAATGTTCATTAGCAACCTTACTTTTGCCAGAGGGAGCTCATGCAGTACCCTGGCTTGGGAGTAGTTTGTTGAGACTGCTGTGGCAGCACCTCGGCTAGCCCCAGCCCACGTTAAGCCCTGGTTGTACCCACTCACATAACAACAAACTCAATGCTAGTCATTTTATCGACCTCAGTAGTGTGGATGGCTGAATTAAACTACAACGATTTCGAACCTGCGACCAGGTAAGACACAGGTTCCTGTAATTGGATACAATAGTCCTGAGCCAAAAACCCACTAGCTGAATGCACCTGCCAGCCAGCTGTGAGATTGTTGCTGTTCTGACGTTGTTGCGGAAAAGCTGGTTGCAGAAATATGAATACACACACAATTAGTCTGGGGCATAAAGCCGTCCTTCTTTTCATATACTTTCTTAAGGAAACATGTCATACTTTATTTGATGTAATAGTGCAGGGAGTGTGCCCTGTACTTTGGGCAGCACTGTGCTGTTTCTCCAAGTCATCTCAAACCTCCTCCTAAAACAACAAATCCCTTGTAAGTCCCAACCTGTCTGCACAGGAGGGATATTTGCATATGAAGACAAATTAGTTAATTTGGACAGAGCATTTCAATTTGACTGCTTGCAGAGCAGCCTTGTTCTTGAAAGCCACCTTAACCAGGAAGTGTCTTCAGGGTCATCCACTTATCCCTGTTATAGAATGGGCAGTTCGTGGCCCCATTTTCATGACCGTTCAGTGATGATCTTTGGGCAGACTGGTGTTTACATTGTTGGCTTACAGCTCGAAAGATTCCCTCCCAACTCCTCAGTGCCATGAGGTGGTCGTATTGTGGCATGAAGTGCTATACACAACACTAACATCGTCTACTTAACATCTAGGACTAGACATAACACATTTACTTTATCCGTTCCGTCCATCCGAATCCCCTGCCTTTTGTTAGCAACATTCACTTCTCTCACATTTTACTCTTGGATTAGGCCGCCTGAGTTGGCTTGGTAGTCCCAAAATCATTATTCGAGGTATAACCTGCAGTACCATAAATAGACATGGCAATTATTTAAAGCCTAAGTATCTACCAGGATTGCGCCTGAGCATGCTCTCGGCCCCTTCCGCACCCAACACTACTCAATCGCTGTCCTAGAATTCACTAAAACTGCCTTGAAATACGGGCACATATATTAACTCAACACACACTCCTCGGTGTCACCTCTCTCCAGAGAGCAGAGTATATATCATGGACGGACATGCAGACACACTAATACAAGTGTTTAGCCTTTATAGCTCCCTCCACGTGCCTGCAAACTTTGCCGCTTTCCCTCCCTTTTACTTCACCCTTACTCATGCTATTGTTCCCAGCGGCCAAAAGCCTGGTTACGCCGGCAAAGGGCACCATACGCCGCGGACAAACCTTCAGCACATTGAAACTTAAGGGTGGTGATTTATTCTTCTTTTATTATTTATCGTGCAAACGGTTTATAAGCAAACCTTACGCACAAAGTATTAATGCAGCACAATCATATTCTAAAAGAAAAGAATGATCATAACCAATACATAATGCTCAACCTACAGAATATGCAGTGTACACAACTGCATACAATCACTTCTTCTGGTTAGTTATATACTAGTAAAATACATATAGATCATTCAATATCTGAAATATCTCAAATTCATTCATCTCCATATACACTGCTGTATACATAGACTTCTTTTAGTCGTTTCACTATACATATCTAAAAGTCACAGTTGCATCATATCAGTTCTAGACTGGGGGAATTTATTTAGTGCATTCCATGACTAAATCTTGTGCAGCCTCCCATAGAACAGTACCTTGTAGTGGCCCAAATAAAAATAGAAATAGATCTATACAATAGGTCAACAAGTGCCCCACTTAGACAAAACTGTGAATGTTAGCATGCTAAAGGTCAGGTAACCCACTAACCAATATAACTCAAACTCTGCATACTTATCTCACTCAAAAAAACTCACACAACCATCTCTCGCACAACAAGCTGCACGCACTTCACAACACTGCAACAACACATAAGCCGGAGCAACAGCACACGGGGAATGACACCGATCCAATACCCGCACCAAAGCTCAGCATCTGGTGTATACCGAGTTTAAGCTGCCAACAGAACACCACTCCTGTCACTATCCTACTCCCTTTTCACCTTACTAACCCATCCCACCTTATCGTTTACAGATCCGCCAGAGCGCCTGAGGACCAATTCCGTTGGTGACGGTGCGCGGTACAAATACCTTTAACATTTAACATTTATACATATTATAATGTATTATAAATCAAGTTATTCACATGACCCTTAGTTAATCAAGTTGCCTTAAGGGGATTGAGGATCTCCTGTATGCATCTGATAGCTGCCATTATTAGGGATATTTGCCCCCCTGCAAGGATCACATTCCAGAAGTGCACTTGTGCCTATAACCTCCTTTCCCAGAGAAATCCACCAAAATGTTTTAGCCTTAGAGGGAGAGTCTTCTGCCAATCCGTTAGATGTTCCGATGTCTCCATTGCTCCACCCTCGAAGCAAAACCTACACATCCTTTTATCTCTACGAGTACCCAGTCTAGCCCCTTCCACATCCAAGGTAGGTAAGGGGTTGAATTCTCAGTCTTACCTCCATTTGGGACACAGAAATGTTTTAATATAACAGTCAACTTGCTAGCAAGCCTTCTTTTCGGATCATATTACGATATAAAGAATATTTGGTAATGTTATCTCGTGTTTTGTTCCAATCCTGTTCACAAGGGCTTTCTATAGTTTATGGGGTGCCAGCAACAAGTTTTCACTTGATCCGTCGATGTGATTCAGAGGTAATTCACATTCTTTCACCCAGTTTGTTAAGTGAGTGAAGATTGTGTTGATCATCAGCCCATTCAATTTGGTGAACAGTGATTTTTTGGGGGGGTCCAAGATTTTCCATTATATGGCTTATGTTCTCCACTTAATCAAGATTGCCAATGAGAGATTGCCAAATTCGTGTGTCATAATGGAAACTGGCACACCATTTTCTGTATCACAGAGCAGGGCCAGGATTACCTTTGCTCAATAGTACCTTACCATTGGAAGAAGGGAGTAGCGGCCGTATTTCGAGTTTAGCCTTCTCATCTGTGCAGCGTAGATGCCACATTTTATTTTTAGTTTGTCAAGCTGCACGGTTAACTGTGGGTGTTTATATATAGAAAATCCTAATTATGTGTATTGGTTTACTATATCCATCGTTTGCCCATTGATCTTCCAATGGTAACATGACTTCTTTTTGTTGGTAAAAATAATGATTTTAGATTGTTGGATGTTAATTGCCAGTTCCTGCTTCATCATGTAGGTTGCCAAGGTATCCAAACTAGGCTGAACCCCTCTAGGGGACGAGTGTGGGTTAGATAATGCACAGCCAGTAAACCCATGCATGGAGGAAAAGTCTCCGACCTGTCTAAAGTGATCCCCCACATCAGACAGATACAGATCAAAAGGTATGGGGGCCAACACACAACCCTGCAATGCCCCCTATAGGTGGTAACAGCTTTTGACATATATCCATTCCCATCAAACGCACTTTGACGTTCATGGCTGTATGGATGGCAATTAGAATTTCCAGAATGGGTTCCAGGATCTTCCAATTCTTTTATTTTTCCCAAAGCAAATGCTGACTGACCCTGTGGAACGCTGATGGGAGGTCAATAAACACAGTTCTAAGCGATCCATCTAGCCTTCAGCAATAAGGTCAAAAGGAATTAGTTAAGTTGGGTACCCAGGTAGAAGCCTGCCCCAAACTCATCTACCCTATCTGCCTCAAAAGTCCATAAATTGTAGGACTTATGTATGACAGAGGAAAAGATTTTAGTTCCGACATCCAATAATGCTATTGGGCGGTAATTAAGAGGTGACAGCATATAGCCCATCTTAAAAAATAGATATCAAGAAGAAGGTTTTCCAAGAGATCGGACGGTCTTTGTTTTAAGAATGGTTGGGAATAGTGTATACAAAATATCCGCCCATAGTTCACAGTCTCCCTTAAGGACAAAGATTGACAGACCATCGGCTTTCGATGGGTTAGCCTTGTGAATCAATAACTCTCCATCTCCCAAAGTACGTTGGTTGAGGGAGGCTCCCCCAACTTGGGGCCGTTGGTAATGCTGCTTAGGCCCTAGAGATAATTCATCCATGATTTTCAGCCCTCTGCCCATGTCGGCACGTGTTCCCCCTGATGCCTGCTGCTATCATCCCATTGCCAGATTCTGTGTTTGTTTCGCTTTTATTCAAATTTTTGCAATTTTTGGCACTTGTCCTCGCTCTCCCTGTCTCCCCTGGCCTTCTTCCTGGTTTCCTTCACCCTCCCACCTCCCATCCTGCCCCCGACCGCTGATTGGGCCTTGAGGCCAGCAGAAACCCCAAGAGGGGTTTGTCTGCTCGCCTTTCAGGCATTTTCAGCTGCCTGCCCAAGTCAATGAGGGTTCCCCCTAGTTCCCACTGCTATCATCCACCCTTTGCCAGATTTTGTGTTCATTTTGCATTTATTCGCATTTTCGCTGTTTTCAGCGCTTGTCCTTGCTTTCCCTGCCTCCCCTGGTGTTCTTCCTGTTCCCCTGCCCTATTCCCGTTTTCCTTCCCCCTCCCACCTCCCATCCCACCCCCAACAACTGATTGGACCTTGAGCCAGCAGGTAACCCCAAAAAGGGCTAGTCTGCTTGCAAGGAGCCTTCCAGGCATTTTCAGCTGCATGTCCAAGTCGGCGAGTGTTCCCCGTGGTGTCTCCTGCTATCATCCAGCCTTTGTCAGTCATTTTGCATTTATTTGCATTTTTGCCATTTTCGGAGCTTGACCTCGCTCTCCCTGCCTCCGCTAGCCCTCTTCCTGTTTTCCTTCCACTTCCTGCCTCACATCCAACCCCGACCGCTGATTGGGCCTTGTGACCCACTTACGATAACCTATCAGGACAGCCCCTACACGGACAGCCACCGGCTAAGGGCCACAAGGCAAAGGGAAGGTCCACTACCAACCAACCTGCTGCACTCTGTGTTTGCCTGTGTTCGCCTGGGAAGCTTGCCGCAGTCAACCAGCAGTGACTGACAAGGTCAGTGTGGTGTGGGCGGGGAGTACAGCCATTACTGCACTCCAGTAAACCCCCACCACTCGTATTAGCTAACATCATGTAGCCACATGCATTTAACCCATTTGTGTAAGTTAACTTTTTCTGGCATTTAGCCCATCTGCGTTAGTCATCGATATCTTGCAGTTATCCACTGTGTGAGTTAGCCTTATCTTCCATTCAGCCTATCGTTTAAGGTAGACACTTTTTGCATTTAACCTATGTGTGTAAGATAGCTTCACCTCGCTCTTAACCCATGAGTCTTAGTTGGCCAAATATTGCTTCTAACCCATTTGTGTAAGTTAGCTTTATCTTTCATTACCCCTCTGTGTTAGTCAGCCATATCTTGCACTTAGCTTTTTGAGTAGTTTAGCCTTCTCTTGCATTTAGCCCATTTTGCTTAAGGTAAACACATTTTGCATTTAGCCCATTTATGTTAGTTATCCTTATCTTGCGTTTAGCCCTTGTCTTTAAGTTAAACACTTTCTGCATTTAACCCATTAGTGAAAGTCAGCCTATCCTGCATTTAACCCACCTGCGTTAGTCACCCATATCTTGCATTTAGTCTATTCGCGATAGTTAGCCTTAACTTCATTTTTGCCCACCTGTATCAGTCAATGTTATTATTTGTTTGAGGTAGACACTTGTTGCATTTAGCCTATTCATGAAAGTTAGCCTCAACTCGCATTTAGCCCACCTGTCAGTCAGCCTTATCTTGCAGTAAGCCCATTGTCTAAGTTAGCCTTATCTTGCACTTAGCCTACATGTTTAAGGCAGACACTTGTTGCATTTAGCCTATTTGTGTAAAGTAGTCTTACCTTGTTTTCAGCCCATCACTGTTAGTCAGCCATATCTTGCACTTAGCCTACTTGTTTAAGGTAAACACTTGTTGCATTTAGCCTATTCGTGAAAGTTAGCCTTAACTTGCCTTAGCCCACCTCCGTCAGTCAGCCATATCTTGCAGTTAGCCCTTTTGTATAAGTTAGTCCTATTTGCCTTGACCACATCAGTGTAAGTCAGCCATATACTGCATTTGCCTATTTGGTTAAGTTAGCCATATCTTGCACTTAGCCTACATGTTTAAGGCAGACACTTGCTGTATTTAGCCTATTTGTGTAAAGTAGTCTTACCTTGTTTTCAGCCCATCACTGTTAGTCAGCCATATCTTGCACTTAGCCTACTTGTGAAAGTCAGCCTCATATCTTGCATTAATCAGTCATATCTTGCAGTTAGCCCTTTGTGTAAGTTAGCCTTATCTTGCATTTAGCCTATTTGTTTTAGGTAGACACTGGTTGCATTTAGCCTATTTGTGTAAGGTAAAATTACCCTGCTTTTTAGCAGATCAGTGTTAGCCGGCCTTATCTTGCAGTTAGCCTCTTTTGTGTAAATTACCCTTTGCATCCATATAGCCTGCTGGTCTAAGGCAGACTCTTTCTACATTTAGCCTGGTTGCGTAAATTAGCTTTATCTTGTATTGGCCTATTTGTTTAAGGTAGACAGTCACTGCATTCAACCGATTTGTGTAAAGTAGCCATACATTGCACTCAGGCTAATTCTGCAAGTTAGCCTTAATTTTGCATGCAACCCATTTGATCCTGAATCTAGTCACCTCTCCTGCACCTAACCTAGTATTCATCCATGCCAAACAATTCCAAGGCCATTGGAGTCCTCTGGTTCCTTGGGAACTAGAAGCCTACCCCTCCACCCCTTTCCCCACACCAGTCCCCCTCCCACCTCACACCTCAGATAGCCCCACCCTCTCCCCACACTGCGAGACCTCCTTCACTCTCCCCCTCCTCGCTTCCTAAGCGATCCCCTCCTTCTCTCAGCTCCATCCCAACACTGCCCACCCCCCCGCTCCCTGGTCATCCCCCAGGCCAAGCCATCACCCTCTCCTTGCAATGTCCACCCCTGCCCAACTACCTCATCTCTCACCCTGCCCAAACCCCTCTTCTCCTACACCCAACTTTCCCTTGCCCCAGTGCAGCTTGTGTAGCCTTGGCCAAAGCTTCCCCTTCAACTGACCCCACCCATCCTCACCCACACACCCCTGGCAGCCCCCCATGGCCCAAATGCAGAAGACCTTGCACCCACAGCCGCCTCCAGCCGCACTTCACCCCTCATCTTTCCCTGCGAACACTTTCCTCCCCTCTCTGCTACACACCTGGCCCCTCCCCCTTGCCCAACCCTGCCTATCCTCTCGTACTCTCCCCTCCTTCTGCATCCCCTCTTCTTACCGCATCCATGGCCCCTGCCACACCCGCAGCATCTCCCTCCTTATCCCCAACCCAGCTCAGCACGTTGCCCCCCTCCCCATCTCTTGCATCCTCATCAACGCTAGATCAGTCACCAGAAACAAACACATGGTTTTTACCTTATCTCCAACGAAAACCCTGACATCCTTTTCATCACTGAAACCTGGTTCTCTGGCGACCTCCTCCCCACTGCACACAAGGTCTTCCCCCAGGCTACTGCCTGATCACCCAAAACAGAGCCAACAGAGCAGGGGCATAGCCATCCTCCACCAACCTCACCTCAAACCCATACAGGTTGAGAAACAACCCTACAGCGATGACTGAGAATCCATGTTAGTATAATTCCTATCCTCTCCTTCTATCTCCCTAAGCTTCCGCCTCCTTTACAGACCACCGGGCTATGACAGAACCTTTGCAGGTTCCCTGAGTGACTTTGTATCAGCCATACTTCTTTTTCACTCAAATCTCACTGTTCTTGGTGATCTAAACATCTAGTTCGACACCCACTCCAGCCCCATGGCCCGTCATCTCATTGACAACATGGAAGCCCTTAATCTGATCCAACTCATTCCAGGCACCACCAACATTGCTGTGGTGTTCAGCTAATCCAAACTGATCTCCTCCACCCTCACCTGCCCCCTCATCTGGACTGACCCATCTGCTATCTTCTTCTCAGCCCTCACTCCTGTGAACCCTTGCTCTCCATGCCTCCTGCACCCTGCCGCCACCCCAGGGAACCCGCTATGGAAAAAGGTAACCATCTGCCCTGATCTTTCCTCTGTCCTACTCTCCTGCCTGCTCAATCTCCCCCTCCAGGGAGGTACCCCCTCTCCAGACCTTTTCGACCAATGGCTCTCAGATGCTCTGTCCCCCCAACACCCACAAAACCACCATCCAACAACCACACAGTTCCTTCCACCAGGTGGTTCAACCCTGACCTAAAATTCCTCAAAACCCTCAACCATTGCCTGGAACTACACTGACGGACCAACCCTTCTGTCCAAAACAAAGCCCCTCTGGCTAGGCAGACGAGAGCTTACAGATTTGAAATCAGGAAAGCCCAACATGCCTTCTACAACTCCTGCATCGCCAATGCAAAGAATTCATGCAAGGAATTCCACAAGATCAACTCTGAGTTCAAGATCCCCCTCTCCCCACCATCTCCCAGGCACTGAGTGAAATCCTCACTGTTACTTCAATACAGAAACTTTGCCATCCACGCTAAACTAGCAACCCTGTCTCCCCCTAAACCAGCACCCTTCCCTTACGCTGCCCCCAACTCGGACCCTTCTCAGCTCTTTCTCTGCAATCTCCCTTCCCCAGTTCTCAAAGTTTCTCTCCAATAGCTGCCCCTCTGGTTCCCAGGGAGACTAGTGCCCACCGGACCACCTCAAAAACATCCTCTCCTCCACTTGTGCAGGCAACCTCGCCAGATACAAAATCAACCACTCTCTAACAGCAGTTATCTTCCATCTTTAATACAAAGCCCCTCGCATCAAACCACTCCTAAAAAAGCCCTCTCTTGACCCACTCCTCTCCTCGAACTACCGCCCATTCTCCAACAGCCACTTCATAGCAAATTAATAGACTGCACTGCCTACTCCAAGTTCAGTCTCTTCACCCTGGCCCACAGCCTTCTTGACCCTGCTCAGTCTGGCTTCAGACCCCTCCCATGGAACTGAATCCTCCCTGGTCTCTATCTGGGATGATGTGCATTGCCCACCGTACAATCCACAAGAAAGGCCTGGAAGTCCTCCAAAACAAGTTCTTCGACTACCAACCCACCAGAAACCTCTGATTAGGCTCTGCACACTTTCCTGGTAGTCCTTCCTTTCAGTTTCTGCAGATCTTTGCACCCACATTACGGAATCTCCCGCCCCCTCACGCTCCATCTCATAGAGGATCACCTGACCTTGAGGAAAGCCCTCAACATGTGTCTGTTGCCCCCAACCTCATGACCCCCAACCTCCCCTGTGCCCACTCACCGCCTATCACACACCTGTTTCAGCCAGTGGTCCCCCCACCCTTCAACCCCTGCTTGCAACCTCCCCACACCAGCCCATCTCAGCTACCAAGCCCTTCTTTCCTTTCAACCGCCTTGTTCTGCCATCCAACCACCCTTGTGCAACGCCAAGCACACATGCAGGACTCAGATATTCACTCCAACAACTTGCACTTAGAACGAACCCTGACAGTGGGCCAATGATTGCACTCATATGGGCTTGGAGGGGGGTAATGCATCGCACTTAAAATGCACCTTGGGAAAATCACGATGATCATGCCGTATGAGGACAACCTGGCACCTCGGACCCCCTGCTCATGGATGGCACAGGAAGTAACTCTAAAGCACAGTATGGTGGGCCAGGCTAACGTGCGTAATCATGAAAAAGGGTCCTTGTTTTCACACTAGAAGGAACTAGGGATGACAATCTCTCTCCCTCTCTAAGAACCTCTAAGAGGGCGAGTATTATGCATTCATCAACCAATTAAATCACCTGTGAAATGCAGCAATGCTCCTTGTACAAAAACAGAACCCAGGAATTAGTCATTGTTGTTTGTAAAGCAAACCCATTTCTCCCCTCGCACACTGCACCATCACAACTTATGCCAAGGCACGGCTTCACTCCACACACCCTGCAGACACATACAACACAAACACTATTTCACATCAGCTCTATCATAAGAATGATGCGACTTTTAATGCCAAAAATGTGAACTGTAGCTTCCCACATAACTCTCTATCGCCTTAAACACAACCCTCTCCCCCTTTAGTCCATAGTATTCCTCTGCTGCGCCCATAAACTCTCCATTTAGCCTTGGGTGACTACTGTGGTCTTGGCCACACTCTCATAACTTTAATGGCCGAAATGCACACACACACGATAGCACCTCCAAAACTTTCCCAAACTTTCTGGGCTCTCCGAGGGCGATCAACCAAAAGCGCGTTGGGGCCATAATTATGGTGAAAGGTGCTAAAACAAATGACAAAACGAATTAATGAATTCATTCATTAATTTTTCTGGAATAGGATTTAACTGTTTACTTTCTTGGAAGCCTAGATCCTCGTTTAGAAGTTTCCAGAAGGTCTTTGAGTCATTAGTTGTGAGCGCTTTTAACATAGTTTACCCCCTCCGATTGAAACTACACGGTGTTGATTTGGCGCAGTACAAATGTTTAGTAACATGTAATGAAAATAAGACACAGAGGGAGAAAGACAGAGATTTATAGAACCAGGCATAAGGTCGATAGTAGTTCAAAAAGTAGTTGTAACTAGGATAGTCTTTTTATGCACCTGGGTTTGGACAGGATGGGTGAAAGACAACCAGACTTTCTGGCATGAGAATCAGTGACTTGCAACGTGCACCGAGATCTCTGCAGCAGACGCGTGAACCCACTGAGCGGTCTTAGTTTGGTAGCCCGACAAAGCACGCAGAAGGCCAGCGCCGAACGCGTGAGAACTGCTGAGCTGCTCACAGTGTGGGACGCAGAGGGCTGTGCTTGTCCCCTGTTCATTAGTGGTTTTGCCCAGGGTTGCCCTTTCTGGGAGCGGAGCTTGACAGGACTGGGTGACAGCCCCATAACTCACAGGAGGCCTCAGTGCTGAGCGTTAGGGCACCCTGGCCTGGCACCCGCCCCTGTGCAGCCCATACATCACGCCTACTGAAAGCACATTAATATCCCTGCCTGGCAGACCCCAGCCCTGCACACAGGGGAACAGGAGCTGCCTTTCAAAGGCAAGGGGGCTCCAACCCAGGAAACGGAGAAAGAATGCGCCCCCTCCCCTGACTGAGCCCATGAAAAGACAAGGCAGCTGAAAGGCAAGATTTCGGGGGTCACTAGCAACACACGGACCCCTGGCGGAAGATGGGAGGGGAGTGAATGGGAAGAGAGCACAGGAAAAAGGGTAGAACCAGGAGAGGGAGAGGCGGCAGAAAAGAAGGGGTGGCGGAAAGCACACAAGATAATGGGGGAGACTGTTAAGGGTGGGGGTCAACGGGGGGATGGGTGATTAGGCAGAGAGAATAGGAGTGGAAGAGTGCCACTTCGGGGCAATAGGGTACTACTAAGCCCTTCATATTTAATTAGTCGAGATATTGAGCTATGACAGGAATTGTTAGAGTGCATAGAAGCTGGAGGAACACGCCACGAAGCGCTACATAAAAAGCCGATGTTGCTGGTGTTATCTTTATTGAAAATTTTAGGAGAGAATCCAAGAGAGTCGCCAGGGATGGCGAGGAAGGCGGGATGGCGAGGAAGGAGGGATATGTGGAGTTCAACGGCAGGGTAGATAAGGTCGGGACCTTGTGATTTTGGAGAAAGAAGGAACATGGGCCTCATGAGGGAAAGGGACTTATGGAATGACAGGGATGAAGCAGGGAAGTTGGACAGACATAATGGAATGTAAGGGAGTGGGGGATTATGTTACTGTGGTGGGAAGGATAGGAGATGAAAGGATGGGTCCCGAAGTGGCGGCTGCAAGAGGTGAGAGGGCAGAGGAAAATAATGCGTGATGGAGCGGGATGGAGCGGGCATGGGGGAGGGATAGAAAGTGGAAGAGAGAGGGAGACAGCACAAGAGAGAGAGGAGCTAGTATACAGAGGGCGGGAGGGGGAGAGAGAGCGGGGCACGCTATGTGAAGGGGGCTGTATATGCGTGAGGTGGGGGAGATAAGGGTGAAATGAATAAGGAACGAGATACAGCTACAGAAGGAGAGGATGGAGAAATAGATACAAAGACAACCTTTCTTTAATACATCATCATTCTTTATGCGTTTATAGTTTTCACTAAAAACATACATATGAAATAGCATTATACCAGTCTCTCCAAACAATTAAGATTTGCAACCTTCATTTGATCCCTTAGTGTCCAGTTAAAAAGAAATACATTCCCAGGAACATTGTACAACAAACTTCAACGGTCATTGTAAGGTGCTCACGTTGAATATTAAAACACATGGGCCTCATTACGAGTCAGCTGGTCCGGAGAGAACGGTGGTGGTAAATCCGCCACCACACTTCTTTCCAGACCGGCTGATCTCGAGTTCTGCAGGTGGGAGGTGTCACTCCCGGCAGGTCTGACCTGGACGGTTTTACCACCACCCGCCTGCAGGCGGACATGGAAACACTGGCACCATTACAACATGGTGCCAGTGTTTCCACTTTCCCACTCCCATTGAGTCCTATGGGACTCCACGGGAATGAGGACTTACAGATTTCCGCCTCCTGAATTCCCAGGTCAACGGGGTCGTAATGACCCGGAAATTGTGGGAATCACAGAGGCAGAATGGTAATACGAGTCCAGCGGTAACCGGCCGGTTTTTCTGGCTCGGTTACAGCCAGACTCGTAATGAGGCCCATACTTTCCCAATAAGATTTCCGTTCAAATAACGATATCTGAAACAGCGGACAGACTCACACTATGGTTCTGTTGAATGGGAAGCGCAACTCACAACTCAAGTAAAAGCGGCGAGTTTCATAAGCCCACACATCCCGCACATTTTATTTGAACATTTGTGTAACGCCCAGACCCACAGACCTCACAGCGTGTGTACAGAGGAACAACAGAGTAAAGGTTTACAGACCATTGAGTTGGTAAGAAAAATAGAACAAAGCAGGGTGCAGCTCACGCTTAACAGTTAGACATACTTATTGAATAACCAAGTTTTCAACAGTCTCTTGAATGCTGGGTAGGAGAGAGAATTTCTTAAGTGTGGAGGCAGGGAATTCAAGAGGGTGGGGGCTGTGGTGCTGAAGGTCACCCCCCCCCCACCCCTGCTTTGCCAAGTTTAAAGCGTGGGGCAGCTAAGGTAAACTGGTTGGAGGAGCGGAGTGAGTGACAGTGCTGTTTTCTTGTGATGCAGCAGTTCAAGTATTTGGGGGCTTCATTGTAAATGCAGCGGTGCACAATAGTCAGGGTTTTGAAATCAATCCGTGCTTTTGTTGGTAGGCAGTGGACTTCTCTGCGAGTTGCAGATATTTGGTCCGATTTGCAGAGGCCCAGAGCCGCACGCAGAGCTTTGTTTTGAAGCAGATGGACCTTAGCTAAATTGGAGGCCGTTGTGCCCTTTAATAGGGCGTTACAATAGTCTACTTTGCTCAGGATGGTGGCTCTTGAGAGTGTGAGGCAGTTGTTAGGGTTCAGGAAATGTCTGCTTACTGAGATACGTTTTGCAGTGTGGGAGGTCAAAGATGCAATGGCATTAACATGCTTCATCATAAATAGTTCTGAGTCAAGGAAGACCCCCAGGGATTTTGGCATGTTTGAGGACAGGGATGGTAGTGCTGCCAATGATGAAGGAGGCGTATGAGGGGTTGAGGATTTTAAGGCGATTGGGGGAGCCCACAATCTCTCTGCATTACACATGGGCATTGTGGTCTTAACCTGCCATTTATTTAGCACTTTCTGATGGGCAAGTTGTTAGAGTAGAGGAGCAGGTGGACACCTTTTCCCCGGTCTCTGCCCCCTTAGCACCACCCCATTGGAATGACAGACGAAGAGCCACAATTGGGAACTCATGCATGAATCCTTGCAATATTCCTGTAACATGTCAAGTATTTAAGAGACGATATGCACTCAGGTAACCATTTAGAGTGCACCCACAAGCTGACATAGTGGAGGAAAGCTACCAAGAAGGATACCCTTTGCCGAGTTGTCGAAATGTAACCATGAACAGAATGGATGTACATTAAAACAAAGTCTGACGACAGCAAAACAATATCATAAAGAAGATATAAGGATCTATGCTGAAACAATATGAAAATACCTAAGGATGACGATGTAACTGAAGCACTAAGAGAAACTTGTACCCAATGATACAGTAATCACGAACACAAAGAGGAATTAAGTGACTCATTGGTCAATAACTGTAAAAACGTTGTAACGCAAGGTAGAAAGTGCATATAGAAGCTTGCTTATGAGGGGTATATATTCAACATTTAGGACGACCATTAGAAGAAGATGGACGACGGCTTATGTCAATCAACCCAGCTACCTCAAAATAGGAGCCCAGGATCCTGAATTGAAAAGACAATGAAGAGATTGTTTTTCCATTGCAAAATAAAGGAGTGCATAGGCCTAGGACCGAGGATGCTATTTCGAGAGATGAACGCAAAGTACAAAGGGAGTCCAACGAGCATACCATGTGGGAAGGACATACTTCTCAAGATTAGGATGAACAAGAACATTTGCAGTTGTCAAGTATTAGATAATTAAATGTTTATAACGTTTATATGGGATAGCGTAAGCAAGTCTCTAAAGGTCAAGAGGAGAAACTGTCTCGGAAGGATGGCCCAGGGGCAACGTGCCCGCCTTGGAAGCAAGACGTCACAGAGCACCACAGGTTTGATCCCCAGGTCTGTGCTTAGAAACCTCTGGGTATTAAGCATGTTATAAATAACCTATCATACCATATCATAACTGTACCCAGTATAATTGACTCAAATAGTGTTAAATACACTGTCGAAATGGACACATTTGTGGTCTCTTAACACGTGACGAAGAGCTTGCAAACAAGGGCTATTCATTAGGCTTGAAATTAAGATAATGGTGTGCCTACACTCCCTTGAATGTTCTGAGACAGTGCAGACTGGCAAGGTCAGTCTAAAAAACAGAGGACACTGGAATGAGGCCAACCGATAAGAGAGGCTAGTCTAATTGGGAAAACAAGGGGAGAGCTGATGTATCTCCAAGAACCTGGGTTTCATTTCTATGTGCGTGCTGCTAGCGAGCCGAATGTCTATGGTTGGGTTTGAATTGCCAACCAATCAGAAAAGCCTGCCATGTACATTTACATACAATGTTGCAAGTACTATTTTGCTGCCATATTCTTTGCTGTAATCAGTGTGCTACGTGTGCAGGGTAGCTCAGGGTATGTCCTACAGATAAGGAATCGCCAATGGGAGATTATTACTCATGCATTCTATATGTAGACATGTTCCCCTAATCCAATCCCACCCTGAATAGGTTTTTGTAATATGTCACGTAGGATGACGTCATAAATGATGCATCTAGAATTATATCAACTAAGTATAACCAAGAAAACATTGCGATCCTGCATGAATCAATTTGATGAATTACGATTTACCATGCTTACTTTCGTTGAGATAAAAGCATTATTTTACCATCTTCTTTGAGTCTTTCCAATTATTTGGTCTGAGACATTTTATTGGTAATTCCATCTATCACAAAGACGCTTCAAGGTGCTAGAGCACATTAGTTACAGGAAGGGCTGCAAAGTTCAGTCCGTTGGCTTGGCCATGATAAGTGAAGGGATAGATGCATGCAACAAAGGGGGAAGGGATCCCCGCAAGACCAAATAAACTAATGGACGAATGGCCAAGTGAATGACTGAATGAATAACCAAATGAATTGACTTGGCACGGCAGGAAGTAGTAGCTCTACGCTCTACCACACTGTCGAAATGGGCTAAGGACAGACTATGGCAATGAGGTTGGCAGGAATTGCCACAGAAGGAGCGGCTCAAGCAGGGATTTGGAATGTAAAAAGGTGTTGTTTCTAAGGGTTGAAGATCAAGTTGATGAGTTCATACAGAAATGCATGTGGTGCCATGCCACCTCCTGTCAGTCTGTCCCCCATACAGTCACCTGCCCAGACAGACAAGTCATAGTCCTACCTGAGCATCGACAAAGGCAGCTCTCATGGAGACCAATACTTTGTCATAGTAATCGATGAGTGGTATCGATAACCCTAGATGGAGTTCACTGGATCTACAGCGGTTTGGGATCTGGTTCCATGGCTCGAGAAAATGTTTGCCACTCATGTCCTACCTGATTAGGTTAAATGTGACAATCGGCTCCCGTTTCAAAGGAGAGAGTTTCACAGATATCTGGAGGAATTGAGCCGTGTTGCACATTAAAGCTAACTGCGGAAGTGGGTGGAGCCTACATTGATTCCTTAGAGGAATTCAGGGTGAACATACTCGTCCTTAGCACTCAAGGGGTTAAAGAAAGTATTTAGTGTAGCGGAGGTTCATGGTGAAGGCCTCCAGAGGGCACTGTACCCTTTCATGAGGGCAAACAGGGCAACACCCCATCTCTCTACTGGAGTTGCTCTTGCTGAGGCACTCATGGGACGAAAAGGGTGTGATTCCTTCTCCGCCTGAAAGACCTTGGGCCACATTATGAGTGAGCCGGTCCGGAAATTAAGGTGCCGGTAACAAGTTACAGGCATCCTTTCCGGACTGGCTCACCCTGTGTTTGCCGGTAGTCTGAACTACCAGCAGGCCTGACCTCCCGGGCATTTAGGCCCCTACTGGCATGTTTTTCCCTGAAGCACTGGCACCGTTATTAACGGACTGGCTCACCCCGTGTTTGCCGGTAGTCTGAACTATCAGCAGGCCTGACCTCCCGGGCGTTTAGGCCCCTACTGGCATGTTTTTCCCTGAAGCACTGTAACGGTGCCAGTGCTTCAGGGTTCCCACTTCCATTGAGTCCTATGAGACTCCATGGAATGGGAATTTACCGTACCACTGCCTCTTGTGATATCCCGGTAGCACTGGGATGTCAGGCGGTAGAAACGGTAATACAGGGTTGGTGGCAACCCACCAGTAGCAAAGGCGGGTTACCGCCAATCCTTGTAATGAGGGCCCTTGTCAATCCACAGACAACACACAGATGGTTGACAAGCGCCAGAGAATGCCAAGGAAATAATCCACAGAAGAATGACCCTGCTGGACATTCAGACAGAAGACCTGGCTCTTTCCCAGAAACCTACAGGGAAACAGAGTCCACCTTTTCAGCGGTACATGGGCCGCTGGTGACAGCCAAACATAACTTTCAAGCAGTTACTCGAACACCATGTTTTTTAAGAAGACTGAGTATCCAGGAGTCCCTGTTGAGACAATGGCCGATCCGACAAACAGAAGCAGCGTCGGACAATGACTACCGAGGAGAACACTGGTCTGAACATAGTGATTTAAGTCATGATGTGGGTGCAGGGGCATACTCTTGGAAGACCCATGATCAGGTGAGGCGCTCGATATACGATCAGGGGAACTGGGGAAGTACCAAAGCAACACAAAGACTGTGTTATGTGTTATCTAGTGTTCTTAAATGAGCCAGTTATTGTTTTGCAGCGATACAATAACCGTAAGCAGATATGTGGCCAGATGTGTGCGTTATTGCTTTTATCAACACAAACATTTATTGTAGTGGGTTTTTGTTTGGTTATGATTAAGGAGGGTTGTTATTTTTTAAGGTCATGCGACCTGGTTGACGACACATTTGGGGACAGTGGTTTCGTCACCACATATAGGAAATAAAAGTGGCATCTACATTTCAATGCATCAGAGTGTGTGTGTGTTATATTTCTATCCATGAGGCCACTGCGACTCTCCAGTACACACAGCTCTATATGCAAGCACGATATTTCGCAGCGGCGCCTCTTCATTCATTCTAAGACATAGCTGCCGGTCTTTATTTGCTGCAGCCCGTGCTTAGCATGGGCTGCACAAGTACCTTCCAAATGAATGGGTTTGGAGCCTCCAAATGCGTAGATTCTCACCTTGGTGAGTGACGGCACCTTCATCTTCCTGAGCTGGCTAAGCATTTGACAGAGGCATACCGTTCCCAGAAGCTCCTGTCTATTCGTACTGATGTCTGTTTTCCATGGATTGTGATGGTGCAGTGGGACTGGCTATAACGTTTGCATCTGGGCCCAGGACACCTGATATAAAGAAGGCATTCCCTTCCTCTTCTTGGTCCTCTTCTTCAGGAGATTTTTGCGACACTTCAACTTGTTCAATCTTTGTCTTTGCTTTCTTCAGACTCAGTTGCATTCTGGGGGGGGGGGGTGCTGTGGGAATTGGGAGCGCCACACTCTTGTAAAGTGATTCTCACCTCCCCGTCTCCCACATGTGAGTCCTTTTGCTGGGCAGTTGCCTGCATGAGGCAATGTTCCAGCACAATAGCTGCAGCCATCTGCTTGTGTTACGCCATCAGGCTTAGGGTTTCCATCCGTTGATTTTCCTTTTACCTTTCAATTACACAGACTCCTCCATTTTGATGGTTTTTAGAGTTTTGTTCATGCGCAAGACATCCTCTTCGGCTACTTCAGGTGCTGTGCCTAGATCCAGAATCTTTGCTAAAGGTATGCCTGGCTCGCGCAGGATCTGCTTTCATAGCTTGATGGAGTGGCAATTATGGATTGCATCTGTCTCTGATTCTCCTTCTATTCTTACAGACACTTTCAATATGTTTATGCTCTCTATGCTGAATAGAGTGGCCCCAGTTAAGAATAAGCAGGTTAGTGACAACCCTTCCCATCAGAAATGGTTTACACAAGATGTGTCCAAATGAAAATTGGAAAACGTTAGGCCGAGACTAAATTGCTTAAATGTCCTTCCACTCACAATAAAGATCAATGGAAGACCCTAGAGAAAGCCAATAGGACAGCTATTCAAAGCTAAAAAAAACTTTTATAACAAATTGAGGAAGCTAACAGAAGCCTCTTTCAGATTGTTAAATCTTTTCAAAAGCCCAGCGCCCTTTCCATAGCTCTAGTCCCCATGGGACAAGTCTGCTCTGACATACAGTGCGTCTTTAATGCTAAGGTAGATAAGGCGTGGGATAAAATCAGAGCTAAACTCCTGGTTGAGAAATACCCCCCCCCTTTCCCCTGCTGGCTCCCCCTGATTAATATGTCGGAATGTATGTTTAGCTTTGCTCCTGTCTCCCTCGCTGATATGATGGCTATTCTTTCCACCATGCATCCATCCGAGTGTCCAGAGTATACTATCCCAGCTAACCTTATCCTGGATCATAAGGGTATCTTTGCTCTTTTCCTGACAAGATGTGTCATTTCCTCCTTCTCTAACAATGAAGTCCCTGATTCTATAAAAAAAAAAAGCTACTATCACCCCTCTGATTAAAAATCCAGGTCTTGACCCTAATGACTCAGGCAACCTTCATCCCATTTCCAAATGCCACTTCCTCCTCCTACTTGATAAAAGTGCCACCAATCAAATGCAAGCATTTGTTGAGGAATGTTATATCTTGCACCAGAGACAGTCTGGTTTCAGACCTCGTACCGGTATCGAGACTGCTTTGCTAGAATTACAGACACATATGCTGAAAATCTCAGATATTGGTGACTCAGGCTTGTTGGTTCTTTTTGGACCTATCAGTGGCCTTCGATCTCCTCAATCATTAACAACTTCTGCTTGTATTAAAGAAACAGGGCCGTTGCAAGTGTGATTCTATTCTATGGGTGAAATCATTCCTTCTGATTCGCACATCCCGGGTGTGTTAAGGTAAAGCGACCTGTCCCTTTTGCCCCATTTCCCCTGGAGTTCCTCAGGGAGCATGTATGTCCCCTCTGCTATTCAACCTTTATATCATACCCTTTATATGTTCGATGAGTTTGGAGTGTATTTCTCAAACTATGCTGATGACACCGAGCTAGTACTTGAGTAAATCAAGGGACTATGCCAAAGACGCAAACCTTCCTCAGACCACCTATCGCCACATTGAGATCCAGATGAGTAAGAACTTGATGTGTCTAAATGGGGATAAGACCAAGCTGCTGGTCTTCGGTACCAAGCATGCTCGAGCAAAACTACATTCTAACTGTCAGTCATTTTCTATCATTGGCTGTCCTATCCCGGTCTCAAAGAGCGTTAAGATCCTGGGCTTCTATCGTGACCCGTTGCTCAGTGCAGATGCTCACGTCAATCAGATAGTAAAGAATGGATCATACTATCTTCGCCTGCTGAGAAACCTGCGCCCCTTCCTGTCAGCGCCCAACTCCTCCTCGTTTGCCTGTGCTGTGATCCTGTCTAGATTAGACTATGGCAATGCCCTGTTAGTCGGAGCCAATAAAAAAAAACAGTCTGCATTATTGCAAAGAAATCTAGAAGAGAGCATATCTCGGATAGCTGGAGAGATCTTCACTGGCCCCCGGTTACTGCTCGGCTAGAATTTAAGGCTGCTGCACTAACTCACAGAGCACTATTTGTCACTTATCCAATCTATATTAAGGGCCTGGTTTATCTTTATGAGCCACCAAGGAAACTACACTCAGCGACCTTGGCGTTAGTAAAAATTCACAAATTCTCTCTCGCCAATTGCTTTGGAAGAGCTTTCCCCACTAGGGCCGCAAAGATTTGGAATGCCCTGCCTCTGGAGCTTAGGCTGATAAAGGAGTACAATATTTTTTGTCGGAAACTGAAGACTGCCCTATTCATCTAAATTCCTTTAAGTTCTACCTCCAAATAATGTTGTTTCCCTGATCCGCTGGTCTTTCCTGCGGTCTTGTCCTGTGCCTATATTTTTGTCCATTGTGTCTGTGTTTGTGTGCCCTGATTCCCGCAGGCTTTGGTGCCCTATAAACCTATAAATAAAATAAAAAATGACGTGTGCCCTCACTTCACCCTCCACATGTGAAAGTCAACTCGCGCACCCGCACATTAAATGTGTCTTGTGGTACCACTTCCTTCTATTTAGCATCACGAAACATGAACCTCTCATAGTCCACGTTCAGGATGGGGCTGAAGGACTCTTCCAGGGCCACCTTTGTTGCTTGGTATGACCCATAGACGGATGCTAATGTCTTACATATTTTGTATACAGATGGGCCAGCCAGGTACAACAACAATAATCATTTTGCAATGTCATCATCTTCGCTGGTAGCTGCAGAACCTCTGGCCACCTCATCGAGAACTACACTGGAGGCAAAAACAGGCACATTTTGGCCCTCTTGTCACCAGTTGTTGTAAGGGGGGGGCTTTGTCCTCATCTAAAGAGTAGCGAGTACCGGAGAAATATGACACACATACAGTGGTCATCTCCCGGCTGCTCTGATGCATTCAAGTGCAGCAGATGCTGTGTTATTCCCTATATCCCATGAGGCAACCCCTGTCACTGCAAGTGCCGTCAACGAGGTCATATGACCTTAAGACATAACAGTGAGTCGGTTGGGATCGTAAGGACGAAGCATTAAGATCAGGGTGCTAAGAGTCAAGTGAAAAGTGAGATATGAGGAGAGTCGAAGAAAGGCGTAAGATACTAGTAGAACTGGATGGCAGGTCTCTGGGGTATGGACTGGGGGAGAAGGAAGACTGAGGAAGAGAGGGTACTACTACACAAGGCAACCATGGCAGGGAAGGGAGGCGAGGGGTCAGGAGAGTGTCATTCACCTTCTGTTGCATCGTGAGGGCCCTTAGTTCCCAGGATTGCCATACCATTCTGAGTTCTACTAATCCATCGAAACCAGCACCCCCATAAACTGCATAAAGTGGAGCCATTACACCATCACACAATACAGAGAGCGGCCCGAGACAGCCTCGAAGAACAAGTTACTTTCTTACCTGGTAACGTTCTTTCGATGGGATGGTCCGACGACGTATTCCATATCTATGACAGGTAATCACCACAGCTGTGCTGCTTCGGAAACTTTTTTCGGCGTCTGCGTCCTGCGTCGATGACGTCGATGCGCCGTCGTCGAGGACCTCCTCCGACGTCCGACGTCATCCGATGTGATAAGTAGGACGCACGACGCCCGTAGCCTCAGTTGTAGTTTTTTCCCCCAGAACGTGTGACATTATTCTACTGCCAGTCAGACACAAAGCCTTGCGGAACGTAAGCTGCAATCGCAAAAGAAATTCTGCAGCGGGGAAGGTAGGGAGGGAGCGATATGGAATACGTCGTCGGACCATCCCATCGAAAGAACGTTACCAGGTAAGAAAGTAACTTGTTCTTCGAGGGGATTGGGTCCTCCGACGTATTCCATATCTATGACAGACTCCCAAAGCAGTACCAGAGCAAGGAGGAGGGAAAGAATTTAGAATCAAAGTTTAGAATTGCCAATCAAATAGCAGAGCAAAGGACCGCCTTGCCAAAGGCCAGATCCTGTCCTCGGATGGAATCGAGGGAATAGTGACGTACAAATGTATGTACTGAAGCCCAGGTGGCTGCATCACAGATGTTGCGAATAGGAACACCCCTCTGCAGGGCAGTAGATGCAGCCATACCCCTGGTAGAATAGGCCCGCAAGCCAGCCGGTGGGTCTTTACCCGCCAAGCGGTAACACTCCGAGACGGCCAAAATAATCCAGCGAGACAAAGTCTGTTTTGTCACAGCTTGTCCCAAACGCTTTCCAGGGTAACCAATAAAGAGTTGATCGTCCACTCTGACCCGGGACATGCGTGAAACATAAAATCTTAAAGCTCTCCTAGGACCAAGCCTATGGAGCCTCTCCTCTTCCTTACCAGGATGTGGAGGAGGATAGAACGCCGGAAGAACAACCTTCTGGCTCAAATGAAATTCCGAAACCACCTTCGGAAGAAAAGAAGGACGAACGCTAAGGACAACCCTGTCCTTGGGAAATACAGTGACGGGTGGCTTAACTGAAAGTGCCTGTAACTCACTCACTCTGCGAGCGGAAGTAACCGCAACTAAAAACACAGTTTTCAGAGTTAACAGCCTCAAAGGGCAAGAATGTAAAGGCTCAAACGGAGCACCCATAAGAAACTTAAGAACAAGGTTTAAATCCCAACCGGGCACCAGGAAAGGTGACGGAGGGAACACATTAGTGAGCCCTTTCAGAAACTGTGAAATTAAAGGGATTTTAAAGTAGGAACACTCTTCAGACGAGCGCTTAAAGATGGACAGCGCCGCCAGGTAACCTTTAATGGTACCCACTTGAAAGCCCCTGTGGGCCAAAGAAAGTAAAAAGGACAGAACCATGGGGATGTCACATGCAAAAGGATCGACATTCTGAACTCTGCACCAGTCGCAGAATTTACGGCAACGGTACAGAGACTTTGTTGCTGGCCGTCGGGCCGAGAGCAACACCTCCATCACGTCTTCAGGGAGGTCCCAATCCTTATACCTCAGCCTTTCAGAATCCAAGTGTGAAGGTTGAGGGATCTGACCTCTGGATGGAGAACCTGACCCCCCTCCCGTGAGAGCAGATCGTCTCGGTAGGGAAGATGACGTGGAGGACAGATGGACAAGTCGAGAAGGTCCGGGTACCACGTCCTCCGAGCCCACGCCGGAGCAATGAGGATCATCCGGGAACCAAACTTCCGTAACCTCTGCAGCACTTGCGGGATGACGGGGACTGGAGGAAACGCGTACAGCAGTGGGAATGACCACTCCACCACAAACGCGTCTCCTAAGGCTCCTTTTGGAGGAAATTCCCGCAAGCAGAACCTCTCGCACTTCCGGTTGACACTGGGGGCGAAGAGATCCACTTGAGGGGTCCCCCAAAGGGCGAAGATCTCCAGGAGAATCTCCTGAGCCAACTCCCACTCGTGAGAGATCGTGCTCTGCCTGCTCAGAGCGTCCGCCGTCACGTTTTCGTCTCCAGCCAGATGAACTGCCGAGATTGAAACTTCCTGCTGGATGGCCCAGAACTCGAGCTGCATCGCCTCCCTGCATAGAGGAAGTGACCCTGCCCCCCCTTTTTGTTGAGGCAGTGCATGGCCACTGTGTTGTCCGTCAGGATCAGGACATTCTTTCCTCAGACAGTCGGCAGAAAAGCCTTCAGGGCTAGCCTGACGGCCCTCAGCTCCAACAGATTGATATGGAGTCTGGACTCCGACGGAGACCAACGGCCGCTGACTGTCAGCTCGTTGGCATGAGCTCCCCATCCCGTGAGGGATGCATCCGTCACGATCGTCACCTCCGGCCAGGGAAGCCAAAATGGAGCCCCCTTCATCAAGTTGCCTTCGACGGCCCACCACAGAAGGTCCTGGGCGACCAAGGGCGGCACCTGAACCGGGTCCGACGTCCTGCCGGAGGACTGCGACCATTGCATCTTGAGTGCCCACTGCAAAGATCTCATCCGCAGGCGAGTCTCTGGCACCAAAAGAATGCAGGATGCCATGAGGCCGAGCAACCTCAAGAACTCGAAGGCTGGGAGCGTCTGGGCATGCTGAAACTTGTGTACCATCTGCTGAATGTGAAGAGCCCTCACCTGGGGAGGAAGACACTGCCCCAGGGAAGTGTCGAGCACTGCTCCGATGTACTGGAGCCACTGTGTTGGCGTCAAATGGGACTTCTTTAAATTGAGGGAGAAGCCCAGCCTGTGAAGGGAGTGGCAGGTGACGGACAGATGATCCAGGACTTGCTCGGGAGAGCTCCCCCTGATCAACCAATCGTCCAGGTAGGGGTAGACGTGAATCCCCCCTTGCCTGAGATGCGCTGCCACCACCACCATGAGCTTGGTGAAAACCTTCGGGGCGGAGGTCAATCCGAACGGCAGGACCCGAAACTGAAAGTGCGAGTCGCCAACCGCGAACCTCAGGTACTTCTTGTGCTTGGGATGGATCGGCACATGGAAGTAAGCATCCTTGAGGTCGAGAGACACCAACCAGTCCTGAAGCTGAAGGGCCTGGAGGACTTGAGAGAGAGTAACCATCTTGAACTTGTCCTTCCTGAGGAGTTTGTTCAAACCGCGCAAGTCCATGACGAGTCTCAATCCCAGTCTTTCTTCAAAATCAAAAAATAAGGGGAATACCATCCCTCGTTTCTCTCCGCTACAGGCACCAGTTCTATGGCGCCTTTCTCCAGCAGGGCTTGAATTTCCTGCGCAAGGAGCGGATCCGGACTCTTCAAAGAGAGGTTCCCTGGTGGATTGTCATGAGGCCTCTGCCGAAAGGGAAGACAGTAGCCGTGCGTTATGATCTCCAGAACCCACACATCTGAAGTAATGGCACACCACTCTACAAGATGCTGCGCCAGCCTTCCCCCAACCGGCGAACCATGGGACATGGCCTCATGACTGAGTGGTAGCGGCTGCAGCGTTACCTGAGGGCAAAGAGGCAACTGCCCGAGCGGCCTTGGCACCACGGGTACCCTGCCATCCTCCTCTGGTACCCCTGCGTTGGCCTCTTTGACTGCTAGCTCCTCTCACTTTACTGAAGGACGAGTAATAGCGAAAGGAACCACCCATCCATTGCTGTCCCCTAGGACGAAAAGGCAGAGGTTGGCGAACTGCAGCGCCCAACGACTTTGCTGCAGCTTTGGAGGTCTGCAACCTCTCAAGGCTCTCGTCAGCCTTGCTGCCAAAAAGGTGTTCACCGTCAAAGGGCATGTTGAGGAGCCGGGACTGCACATCAGGAGCAAACCCCGACTTCCGCTACCACGCAAACCTGCGTATCACGGTGCTCGCCGCCATGGACCTGCTGACGCATTCAGCCATGTCCAAATCCGACTGAACGGACTCACACATGGCATCCTTACAATCCTAGACCATAGCAAGGAAACCATCCCGTTCGTCCCCTTTGGGAATATGTTCAGCCGCTAACGCAACACAGTTCCACAGAGTGTGTGTGAAACGAGACAAGGCACATATGGAGTTGGCCGCCTGAAGCGCCATACCACCCGAAGAAAACACTTTCTTCGCCCAGCCATCAAAACGTTTGTCGTCCCTATCAGGAGGGATGGTAGGGTACGACGCCTGCTTTGCCGGGGCCGTGGCCGCCTGCACCACCAAACTCTCTGGAGTGGGGTGCCTGGTCAAGTAGCAGGGGTCGCTACTTGCTGGACGGTATTTTCGCGACAAGGACCTGCCCACTGCCGGGAGACTATCCGGAGCAGTCCAAGCCGCCGCCACCCTTCTCTGTAGAGCCATATGAAACGGCAGAACCGGGTCAGTTGGGGGACCAACATCAAGGATGTCCGTGAGATCATCCTGCACAAACTCCCCTGGGGGAGCAGACCATCCCAAGTACTCGGAGACCCTAGCCATAAGGCGCCGGTACGAGGAATCGGCATGAGAGCCAGGCTCAGGCCTACAAAACTCCACCTCCGGAGAGGTGTCCAGTCCACTGGCAGCATGCAGTGACTGTCTCAAATCGTCAAATTGGCTATGGCCCGACACCATCTCATCTGGAACCTGACTAGGAACCAGGCCATCAGAATCCTCATCCACCTCCGAAATATTTTCCAGGTGGTGAAAAGAAGGCACCCGAGAGTGCTTGCTCTTAACCAGAGCCTTTCTAGGGGGTTCCCTCGTGCCACGGGGTACCTCCAACACCCCGGCCTCGAAAGGCGTCGAGGGCGTCGTGTGAATCGGCGCAGGCATCGAGAGAACAGGCATCGGCGCCGAGAGGGTCGACGTCGAGTAAATCGGCGTCGACGTCAGATGCAGCGCCGCCAGAGCTCTGAGCGTGTCCTTCGACAACCTGAGCGTCGACGGCTTCGACGACCTCCTCGGAGCCGGAGCCTCGAGAAAGCCCGTCGACGCCCTCGACGCCTCAGGCGTCGATGTCTTCCTCGAAGACATCACCGGTGCACACGGTCTCGAACGCGCCGAGGACCGGGACCTGGAACGGATACGTCGAGAACGAGTCCCCTTGTCCGAACGGGACCTCTCCCGTGACTCGTGCCGACCACTCTTGCGAGCGGTGTCTCTCGACCTCTCACGGCCGACCCCACTCGGGGGCGCGGATGGTTTAGTACCCTGCGACTCGAGAATCGCCAGCATTTTCTTCCCGAAGGAAGCCCATTCCTCTGGCGTCGCATGGCTGGTGGGGTAAGCAACGTGCCGGGCACAGTCCTCAGAAGAGGACCTGGAAGACGACCGCTGTCGGTGCTTCCGAGAATGCCTCGAAGAGGCCGACGAGTGGCGAGACCAACTCCTAGAAGGAGACCCACGAGACTTCCGATGACGATGCGGAGAGTCACCTCTCGAATCATCCGTCGAAAGCCCCGCAGACTTCGACTTCCGGGGCTTGGACACCCGACCTACCGACAACTTCTTCTTACGTTCCCGTAAGGCTTGGACGTGAGCGACTGGCAGTCGATAATGTCATCCGTGTCGTGGGCCTCCCTGAGGCACCAGAGGCAGGCGTCATGCGAGTCCGTCACCGACATCTTGGACCCACACTCCCCGCACTTCTTGAAGCCCGGACGCGGGGTCGAAGACGAAGTAGAAGACATCTTCTTACGAAGGATTTTCTCACAAAAACAAACAGGTTTCGAAGAACCGAGAAGAACAGAACTCCAAAGAGTCGAGGCATAACCGAGATTCACGAAGCAACACGTTCGCGGAAAAAAACGAACTGAGGCTATGGGCGTCGTGCATCCTACTTATCACATCGGACGTCGGAGGAGGTCCTCGACGACGGCGCATCGACGTCATCGACGCAGGACGCAGACGCTGAAAAAAGTTTCCGAAGCAGCACAGCTGTGGTGATTACCTGTCATAGATATGGAATACGTCGGAGGACCCAGTCCCCTCGAAAAGCAAGCCATGTGTTACTGAATAGAAAACACTGCTTGCCCAAGGTGGACCACCAGACCTCTATATCACCTTTCAGGAGTGACTGCCTGTCCAGCCATGGATGGTGAACCGCATTTTGCCTGAAGGGGGCGCACTTCCTATACCATGAGATGAATATGCATCTACAGACGACCTGCCCCCACCTCTACACTCAGGTCTTCCTTAGTGGGAGAACAGAGACCACCCGATGTAATAAGCAATGCTAAAGCAGGCACCACCAATTCTTCACCACAATGGATATGTGTCTTCTAGGAATAGTATTTGGCACATTCCAAGACCTGAAGTGCACTCTTCAGGAAGTCAACATATGGGAATACTGGTGGAACCCAACCAGTGTTGGTGACACCTTGGTAGAAAGCACACTGAAGTTCAATACATTAACAACGAAATAAATAGCCGGTCAAGTGGCACAGCGAGTAGAGCGCCCGCTTTGACACCCGTGCAGAGCCTGTTAACGCAGGTTCGAATCCCGGTGGGGCCAAACTCAGCCTTTCATCCTTCCGAGGTCGATAAATGAGCACCACACACCGTGGGTAATAATAAGCAGCGCTCAGATACCTGAGGGTTTGTAGCGCTATATAAAAGCCTAATTATTATTATTTATTATTATTAAATATCTTGGTTTTCTTAAAGAACATCTTTTTATGGTGGTGTTCTTTTCACTGCTGTTAGTGGCAGAATCTATAGTTAGTGCGTTTTGGGCACAGCGACCATCATCAGGGCAGACCCCGTCAACAGCTGGTAAAAAAAGCACCTTCCGCTCTCATTCCCAAGTCTTTATCATTCTGTGGTTTCAAGAACTCTCTAAAAAAGCAGCTTTCCAATCTGCTGAATGAGGGTCTTTAACGCAGAACCATGTATGCATGAACAGGAGCACCGTCCTCACAAACCAATAATCTGTCATGAAAGCAGCAAGCATTGCCAGGGATCTGGGTAATGCCGGACCTAACCAGCGGACCGCATCTTCCCCTGGATATAACAAAAGGATCGCCATGTGGGTTGAATGTTACTTGTGCCAACACAGGACTTGTAATACTGGCTTCCTACATTGACATTGTGGTTATTTTGGTGCAGTGTGTGATCCTGGGCATGGACAAAATACTCAGACACACACTCCCCATGCTAACGAAACTGGTGGCATCTAACAAGGACACATGCAGGGTGCCCCGGACCCACTGAAATGTACAAGGTCTCAACGAGCCCACCACCCCAGACATGGACTCCAGTTAATAACCTTCCAAGTCGCTAACCAATTCATTCACCGGGATCACGAACCCTCTCCCACTTTACACTCCAGTACCTCTAAAGTCGCGCACAGCAGCAGAGTGGCCACTCATGCAGCACCCCACAAGAGACTTGCCACTCCGATCCAGTGGTGGAAATGGAAAAAATGTAAACGGGGATCCCACAAGGGCCAGGGTGGGGGCGGAGTTTGGAGGAGGGGCGGGGTACCGAGGAGGCAGAGTTCAGAGGGGGCAGAGCTGGCAGTAGAACTATGCTCAAAGGAAATGTTCAAAATAATAGTTTGAAAATGGTGCAATTTCTTTTCAATAACTACACTGGCAAAGTATAAAAGATGTTCACCTTTTGAACCCAGCAATCTATAGTGCAATATTCTCTGGAAAACTAAATATCCAAATACGAGACATGCGCTTTGATGACAATTTTATGTGCTCTTGTGGGTAAGCGTCAGCACTGGCAACGTGCAACCTGGGTGAAATCCTGGTAGCCAAACACTTGAGCAAAATTGAGGGCCTCAAAAACATATAGGGGGGTGGGCCATGAAGGGGCCCTACTTAGCCTCACTTGTTTGAGACTGCGGGGGCCGGGGCCCATTTGCCGAGCTCTCAAGTTTCCCATGGCCGTGCGTGAAATGGCCATCCAATCCTAGTTTTGCTTGGAATCCTGGGATTATAGTTTTTCTAAATTGGAAATGGGAAATAAAAATCGGAAAGCCCTAGAATTCAAAGGGGGAAAAAAAGGACTACAAGGAAATAGGAAACTTAGGAGCTCGACATATGACACCTGAAAACCAACGTGTCCAACTCACCAACTATCTCACCCACGTAGAAGCAGCGGGGAATTGCAGAACTGGGGTTATCAACATGTCACGATTCACACATAGCCTCTCCCTCTACTCACACGGATCGCCCCTCTTGCAGAACCAAGAGCCAAGAGGTCGCCAAAATCACAGACGTTCTAAAGGCCAGTGAAAAAAACACAGCTGCCCCTCCACTCTGCTTCCCGGCATCTGCTCCCTACGGTCTGTGTCACCAGGAAGGCCCTGACCACAAAACAAGAGTGCAAAACAGAAGGCAGCAGACACAATTGGATGCTAATCCTTAGAGGAACGGATCCTAGGTAGTAGCGGCAGGCCTCCTGTTGGGGGCAGCAGAGGTCTTGCCAGCAGTATTCAGAAACCATTATACTGTTGTTTTCAAGTAAAACAGCACGCAACGACGGTCAGCAACAAAAAGAGTATATTACAATTTATGAGACACAGTAAAATAAGGAGAGAGCCTGTCAGGGAGGAAAGCGGAAGGGATAAGAAGTATGACTCTCTGCAGGGTCTAGCTGTTCAAGGAGCATGACATGTCAGGAGGTGGTGGGTCCAACCTTGTACTTGGGTGCATACCTTTCTTTTTCACTACTGGGGCAGATGTGTCGACGCTGCATCCTTCCCCAGCACATTTCACGGCAGGAACTGGAAACATCCATTGTGTTTACAGACAGGCCTCAAGATAGAACATCTCAGCACCAGTACCTTAACCTGCTGAGCTTTCTCAGCAGAATTCTGCTTTAGGATTCCTACTCCCCCTACAGCGCCCCACAAAAAGCCTTGGCCTGTCACTCACCCATCTCCCAATCAAGGCTGAGGGGACAATGAAGCGGCCTTCCCACTTTGAAGTGAGCAGCGCTTGGAAACGTTGCAAGATGCATGATAACCACTTCATCAAGCCGGCGCCCAGCAGCAGCAGCCAGAAGCCCCGAGTTCCGAGTGATTTACAAGAGCATATCAATGAATCGACATTTTAAACCCGATTTTATTTCTGGGTTTTTGGTTGCAGAATTCCCACGGGGGAAAAATGACACTCTTGCCCCCGAGGTTCGAGGAGAAAAGGGGCAAGTGCCCCCCTGTACCCCATGTATTCGCTGCATATTGGACACCCAAGATGGGCATGGAGCTGCCCTCAACATGATGAGAGATAAGTGAGAAACTATCCTGCCCAATAAGTTGGGAGGGTTGGGCAGAGTAGGTTACGAATCACGAACGTTATAAGTGAGGCGCTTTCTCTACAGGGCGATAGAACTGGGGTCGATTCAGTCACTCACTTGGCAAGCAAAGCCTAGATCGAAGGACAACAGTGCATTGGACAATCAAATCAGTGCAGGAATGCAGTATACAGGGGTCTACCTGCAGAACAGAGATCAGACACGTCCCGCTCGCACCAGCCGCCACGGCTACAAGTGTGCTGGTCCGGTAACAACGCCGCTGGTAAGCTTACCGGCACCGTTGTTTCCGGACCGGCAAACTATGGGCCTCATTCCGAGGTGGGCGGTAAGGGGTTAACGGCGCTCGTAAAGGCACCGGAGCCGTTAACCCCTTACCGCCCTATTACAAGGTCTGCTCGCGGGACCCGCTAAGGACACCTGGTTTTACTGGTTTTATCAATCAGGCTTTATTCAAGGTCGTAGGACTTCTAGTAATATTAGAAATCTGTTGATGATGATGACACAGGCGAGGGGCTCGGAGGAAGATGTTGCAGTGTTCTCGCTAGATGCTGAAAAAGCGTTTGACCGGGTAAATTGGCAATATCTGTTTTCGGTCTTGCGTGCTATGAACTTGGGTGAAGACTTTATTTCCTGGATTGCCCTGTTATATGCTTGCCCGACGGCCAATGTCAAAACTAATGGACAACTGTCTGATTTTTTTGAATTACAGAGGGGCACAAGGCAGGGTTGCCCACTGTCTCCTCTATTATTTGTTTTAGCCATCGAGCCCTTGGCAATTGCTTTGAGGTGTGATGCTGAGGTACGAGGTCTAAACTTTCAAGGAGTTGAACAAAAGATATGGTTTTGTGCGGACGACTTGCTGCTAGTATTGCGGGATTTGGCGGTATCATTACCTGTCTTATTGAAACTAATAGGCAGGTTTCATGATGTAGCTGGATACCAGGTTAATTGGTCTAAGTCTGAGGTCTTGCCGATTACGCAATATTGTTATAAGCGTTTGGTGTCTGAATGGGGTTTTCAGTGGTGCGACAAAAGATTAAAATACCTGGGCGTTTGGCTGACAACAGTGGTTGATGATATGGCGGGAGAAAACATGATTGAGGTGTGCAGAGACCTGAAAATGAATATTCAGAGATGGTCTTTGTTACGTTTATCGCTCTGGGGCAAGGTGACTGCTCTAAAAATGAATGCGGTTCAAAAAGTCAATTACATACTGGGTATGCTTCCGATGAAGATAAGTCAGTTTTATTGGAAGAAAATTGATGGCTTTCTGCAATCGTTTCTTTGGGATGATAAACCACTGCAACTTAAGTTATGGGAGCTTCAATTGCCTATGGAGAAAGGGGGACTGGGCGTTCCGAATTTCAAAGCTTATCAATTGGCTTTTTCTAGTAATTTTATAGTCCCCTTCTTGAAAGAACCACCGGATAGGTGGGCTGTGGCGGAGGCGAGTTTATTGGGCCCACTTCCTCCTAGGGCAATCCTCACGGCCACAAATAGGCATTGTAGGACAATGCCAATGACTGTGTTTCTGAGAGAGACTTGGAAAAATGTGCATGAAATGTTAGGCTCGGTGGCTTTGAAGACTTCTCATGCTTCCATTTGGTTGAACCCAGCGATAGTTGATGGGGGTAAGACTTTATTCCGGCAAGAGTGGCTTCTAAGTGGGCTATATTAGATTGGTGATGTCATTAGGGATGGTAAGTGGATTGATGAAGGAGAGTTATGTGTGAAATGTATCATTGACAATTACTCAACTAGTGACTTCAGGATATTGAAAAGATGTATAAGGGAGATGGTTGAGCAGGGTGATGCAATAGAGAATCTCTTTCTTATGGAGAGAGAGTCAGGATGTGGTTCAATTGCTAGCAGGGTGTACAATCAAATTGTGTCTAACTATAAAGAGAATTCTGAACTAAGAGCGAATTGGGGCAGGAGATTGGAGTGTGAGATTTCATCTGAGAAGTGGTTGGAAATGTGTGCTAATATAAAGCTTTGCTCTATAAACTTGGAAGAACGTTCGAGGCAAATAAAGATCCTCAACAGAGTGTATTGGAGTCCGGAAAGGATGATGAAGAGAGGTATGGTGGAATCTGACGTTTGCTGGTGTTGTGGGAATGAGGTAGGTAGCTTGGCACATTTACTCTGGGACTGTATACGAGTGCGTGGATTTTGGCAGGATGTGTGTAGTATTTGCTTGCAAATTTTGGCTTTAGATGTTGCTTTGGGTTTCAAAACAATGATTTTAGGAGGTGATGAGTTATTTGAGGACCTTTCAGTCTCTGAGAAAAAATTCTTGTTCAGAGGGGCCTGTATAGGCAAAAAGATGATATTAAGGGGCTGGAAATCACGAATTGCACCTGTGGTTACAGATTGGATTGAGGAGATGACTTGTCTTGCAAACATTGAGAGAGTAATTTACAGGAGACAAGGGAATCTGACCTTGCATGCAAAGATTTGGGATAACTTTCTGAATTTGTACTAGTTCTTTGACTGAATGTAAATATGTATATTTTATTCTGCATGTAATTATATTGTTTTGGTTATTTATTATTGATGATTAACTGTTCTTGTGTAAAATGTACAAATACATTTTATTTTTAAAAAATGAAAAAATAATAGAAAAAACAGAAGGTAAAAGAATAAAGAAAAGACAGTTTAAACTTATTTTATTAATGCACAATGCCAGACAGCACAATGCCAGACAAATAAGTGTATAGGCATTTTGAGGATAAACCATAAAGTGAACAAGAACCACACAAAGAAAAAACAAAAAACAAAAATGTGCACCTCAACAAAAGAGGGATATTTGTATTTTGTTTATTTATAGTGCGCACCCTGCCCAGAGGCATCTGGGCGTATGTTTAGAAGGCAGTTACAGTTTACAGTTATAGGTACATTTACATTGTATACATATCTACAAAGAGGATAAGAACATTGCAAAGAAGAGCAGAGCAGACCAGCCTACACAGTATATACAATGTGCAGCCAGTTTACTGCTAACAATTTCATGGATTACAGTGAGGTGGCCAGGACATCTTGTTCATGCAGCCACAGTTTGGTTTTATTTTTGAAGGATTGGAAGGCAGGAACATTTCTGAGAGCATTGGGTAGGGAGTACCAAAGCTTGGCCGCTAAGACTGGGAAGCTCGAGCCTTTGGCTGTCTGCAACTTGAAACTGGGAATAGTTAAAGTGTGAACCTGTGCCGATCGCAAGGGTCTGGTTGCAGTATGTTGTGTAAAGCACGTGGACAAGTAGGCAGGCGCTGCGTTATTCTGGGCCTTGTGAGTTAGAGTGAGTGCTTTGAGGGATATGCGATGAGTAATGGGTAGCCAATGCAGGTTGCGTCTGGTGGAGATGTGGGAGCGCCTAGGAACGTTGAGAGCTGCCCTTATGGCATTGTTCTGAGTGACCTGAAGTTTATCAAGATTTCTTTGACTCGTCCCTAAGTAGAGGGCGTTGCAATAGTCAATTTTGGACATGATGAGAGTTCTAGCAAGGATTAAACAGTTGCCCGTTGTCAAGAAGGGACGGCACACTGTGATAAGTTTAAAAGTATACGAGGACGCTGAGGCTACTGAATTGGTTTGTCTATTGAGAGAAAGAGTGGAGTCTAGGTAAATTCTAAGTGTTTGGTGACATTAGGGACTTTGATAACGTTACCATCAATAATGAAGGGTTTGTATTTGGAGTCTAGTTTAGTGAGTTTGGAATGAGAGCCTAGGATGAGTAACTCTGTTTTTTCATCATTAAGGCAGAGCCCATGATGATATGATATGATATGATATGGCATTTGTAACGCGCCTATACACAAGTGTTTCAAGGCGCGACGAGGCAGGGGGGGGGAAACAAGGGGAAGACAGACAACGATCCTACTAGGCCAGGTGACATTCAGACCGCGCAAGTGCAGGGGAAGGGGGAAGGGGAAAAGTGCAAGGGGAAGGGGGAAGTGCAGTACAAGTAAGTAGAATAAGTAAATAAATAGGGCCAGCTGGTGGCAAGTGCAAGGTAAGTGCAGACAAGTGCTGGGAAAAGGGGGGCTGTAGGGATACAGAGAACAGTCCCTCAGTGCAGGGGTTGCCAGGGAGGCAGTGCAAGAGGAGAGTGGCTGGGACCAGGACCGAGGTCGGTGAGAGTGGCCCAGTTGCAGATTCGGTGCAGATTCATGTCGAGGCTTTAGCAGGGGAGAGGGAGAGAGAAAGCAGAAGCAAAGAGGAAGGTTTTGAGGTGCTTCCGGAACCGGAGATGGTTCTCCTCAAGTTTCAGGGAGGCAGGAAGGCTGTTCCAGAGGGAGGACCCTGCCACGGCGAGAGATCGACCCCCGACTCGTTGCTTCGAGAAGCGGCTGACCCTGAGGGAGTTGGAGATGGATGAGCGAAGGGCTCGGGAAGGAAGATATTTAGGAAGAGCGAGTTGAAGGTATTTAGGCCCCAGGCCCCAGAAGGCCTTGTGGACAATGCAGAGGGTTTTGAACTTAATCCTCGCAACCACTGGGAGCCAGTGTAGAGATTTCAGTCCTGGAGAGATACGGTCCCTGGGCTTGAGGCCAAGGACAAGTCTCGCAGTTCTGTTCTGGATGAGTTGCAGGGGGCGGAGAGTGGAGGCAGGCAGATTAAGATAGAGGCTGTTACAGTAGTCCAGCTTCGAGAGAACCAGGGCTCGGGAGACAGTGAGCTTCTGGGGGAAGGAGAGGAAGGGAAGAATACCTCTGAGGAGGTGCAGCTGGTAGTGTGACTTCTTAGAGACGTCAGATATATGAGGGGAGAAGGGGAGTGTGGAGTCGAAGATGACCCCGAGGTTTTTTGCCTTGCAGGTAGGAGCAGGAGGAGGGCCAAGCGAGGATGGCCAGAGAGCTACAGGGAAGGAGGGAGTGGGTGTGCCGATGAGTAGAATCTCAGTCTTACTAGCATTAAGGCAGAGGTCATTGGCGGCACACCATTCCTGGATGGCAGACAGACAGTCAGAGATGAGGGAAGGAAAGGAGGAGGCCGAGGGTAGCCTGAAAATGAGCTGGGTGTCGTCCGCATAGCACTGAAAGTAGGGGCAGAGAGCGGCGATGCGGTGGGCAAGGTGTGCCAGATACTGGTTGAACAGCCAGGGAGAGAGATTAGATCCCTAGGGAACACCACAGGTGGAGAAAAAGATGTCAGAGAGGAAGGACCCAAGTTGGACCTGGGAGGGTCGATTTGAAAGGAAAGAGGTCAGCCACGCCAGAGCCTGACCAGTGATACCCAGGTCATCACGGAGACGGTTGAGCAGGATGGCATGGTTGACAGTGTCAAAGGCAGAAGAGAGATCGAGCAGAATGAGAACACACGGAGTGCTGGAGTCGAGGTTCAAGAGCAGGTCCTCACGGATGTTCAGGAGAGCAGTTTCCGTGCTTCTGGCCGCTCTGAAGCCAGATTGATGGTCATGGAGACTACCAACAGTTTCGGCATGGAGGTTAAGCTGGGAGATGGCCAGTTTCTCCAGGAGCTTGCCCAGGAAGGGAGTGATGGAGATTGGGCGATAGTTAGCCGGGCAGGAGGGGTCGGGGGAGGGTTTCTTAAGAAGAGGGTGCACAAGGGAGTGCTTGAGGGGGGAAGGGAAGATTCCAGAGGCGAAGGAGTGGTTGCAAAAGTCAGCCAGGGCAGGAGCCAGGGAGTCGATGTGGTCCTTGATAGTTTTGGAGGAACAGGGGTGAACCTGTTTAGACGAGGCTTTCATAGATCGGACTTGTCTGGAAACCTCGTCAGCAGAAAAAAGTGGAAAGGCAGAGAAGGAGGGAGGAGGGGTGGCTGCAGAAGGGCCAGAGGAAGAGTCGGGAAGAGAGGGAGGGAGGTGATAGGAGGAGAGTTTTTGAGATGAAGTGATAGGCCAGTGCAGTGCAGAGGGCCTGGGAGGGGACAGGAGAGGTAGAGACTGCAGCAGGGTTGGCAAGCTCCTTGCAGATTTTAAAGAGTTCAGCTGAGTTGTTGGATGCCGCAGAGATGCGGGCTTGGATAAGGGCTCTCTTTTTGGTGAGAACGGAGAGACGGTATTGCCTTTGGAGCAGGCGGCAGGCCAGTTTATCAGAGGATGAACATGAAGCACGCCATTTCCTCTCAGCCACCCTGCACTTGCGTTTTAGGGTGACGAGATCCGAGTCATACCAGGAGTTACATTTGGCTTTCGGCTTCAGGCGGATTCTCATGACAGGGGCAAGGATATCAAGAGTATCAGATATAGCAGAGTGGAGCATGGAGAGGGCTGTGTCAGGGTGGGAGTCAGCCGAAGGGAGACTGATGTGCCATCCAGGCCTGGATGACGGTGTAGACTGCATTTAGTGCTTTGACATCAGTTCCATAGTCGCCAGTGATAGGGATGATTATCCGGGTGTCATCAGCATAATTAGTGTAGGAGACACCCAGATAGTCAAGTATATCAAAGAGCGGTTTAGTAAACACGTTATAAAGCGTGGGAGATACACAAGAGCCTTGTGGGACTCCACATGGGACATGTGCTGGGTCAGCTGCGGCTAGGGGAGAGAATACCCTCATGGATCTGTTTGCCAGGAAAGAGCAGAGTCAGAGAAGTGAGCAGCAATCTTGAGGTGATGGCAGAGGATATGATGATCGACCAGATCAAAGGCTGCTGAAAGATCAAGGAGGAGCAAGAGTGCTTGTTTGCCCTTGTCTTTCAGGTCCTCGATTTGGGTTTTCAGATCAATCAGGGTTGTCTCCGTGCCGTGTCTGGGACGGAAGCCGGATTGTCTAAGACCTAATAGGTTGTTGGTATCGAGATAGTCCTGGATTTGGAGATAAGCTGTTCGATCCAGAATTTTGAGTAGGTAAGGTACCGTGGTGATGGGCCTGTAGTTAACCGGATTGCTGGGATCAAGATTAGGTTTTTTGATAAGAGGGATGACCCACGCATCCTTGAGGTTGTCAGGTACAGAGCCCGATTTGAAGGAGGCATTAATGAAGGAAGTAATGAATGGGGCGAGATCATGTGCAGCTTCCTTTATGACCGGAGCAGGGCAAGCATCTCCTTGGCAATTAGAAGGCTTGAGCTTCAAGATAATATTTTCTACTTCCTTAATGGAAAGGGGTGTGAAGCTAAAAGGTTTGAAGGAGTGCTTAGGAGAGGGGGTTTTGTAGGATGGGGGTAGGTTACCCGCTGAGTCTGAAAGGTGGCTTTTTTTGGTATTAATTTTGGCTTGTAGCAAGGCAATTTTGTCTCATAGTGCCTTTTGAATATTGGAACACCACTCAGTGTCAGGGGTGCATGTATCAAGAGGGGCAACTGGAGACTCAAGTTCCTTGAGGATCTTAAAGGGTTCCTTGGTGTTTGATTGTGCTTGTGTGATCCTATTGTTATACACTTCTTTTTTAGCCGTTAGGATGGCTTCTTTGTTAGTATTTTTATTCACTGGCGAAAGTGAGCTTTTCTAATGGGCCTCAGCTTTTCTTTTTTCTTTGCGCAATTCACGTAAGTGTGGGGTGAACCAAGAATTAAGGTGGTTACGAGTTTTTTGTTTGCGCAGTTTAAGAGGGGCAATGGTGTTGAGAGCTTTTAACATAACACGGTTGTAGGTATCTACTAGGACAGCAGGGTCCGAGCATGTAGATGTAGCCGAGTTCCGTAAAGGGAGGATAAGTGGGAGTATATATATAAAGACACAGTATAAATAGTCAGCAAACAGCTGCTAGAGAGCAGCACCGGAGAAATAAATAACAAAAGAAAATGTACAACTTAGAACATACAAAAAAGCATGTATGGGCACTGAAATCTTGCTTAATGAAATACTTTGTACTCAAAGTAACAGTCAGGTGTCAAAACATCATACCCCATAGTTGTGTTTGGGTATCTACACCTGAGCCAACTTACTATCTGGCCCTACCTAGCTCAAATATGTGTATGAAGAAATTATTGTCATCAATTTCCAATGATGGCCCAAGAGTAACCAAAATAGACTGGCAGCTAAATGCCAGAATTGTACTGGCGTCTAGATTCTAGATTCTGCGATGAATACATCCGGGTGCAGAGGTCTTCAAAAGTCTTGTTTCGTTTATGAGCTGTTTCTGCAGTGTTCAGGGAGAGGAGGGTTGACTTGCTTGTGTTATTTTCACCAAAATCCTCTGGGGCAGATTCACAGAGCGTTTTCCTATGGGATTGTACCATTATAAAACAATTCTGTGATTTAGGCTCTTTATTTTGCACAGAGTTGCACCCAGTATTGTCGTGCTTCAGCAGTGTCTCAAACGATCTGTTTTATGTAAAGAAAGCCACGCCTTGCAAGATGCTCTCCAAAGTGCACTGTGGCAGACCCGGGCCGAGAACCAGCTTTCCTTGTAAGAAGGCTGAATTTACAGTGTGAAGCCCAATAAACCAAAAAGATGCCACCATTATCGTGCTTGTAAGGACCATAATCGCAGCTAGATAGGACAATGCACACAGAATGTGCTAAAATTGGGCCTGATTCACAGGGCCTGATTCACAGGGCCTGATTCACAGGGCCCTTTCCAATGGGTTTGCACCATTATAAATTGTTTCTGTGAATCAGCCATTGTGTGCGTCTAAAATGCACCGTTTTCGCTACCCCACCAAATGAGGGCAGGCCTCAGCCCAGTCCTGCAGAGGATCGAGCCTAGATAACCTATGGGCCTCTGCGTATCCAACCAAGCTGCTGTTGCTTACTTTGGGGGAGAGGGTAAGGGGAGTACTCCTCCACGATTTCCAACAATACATCTTCGCTGAGATTAAAATATGCACCATTACAATACGCCTCTGGAAGGTATTGTTTACATTAACGCTTTAAGCACTATAAATCTGCTCACCTAGACTATGTCAGGGATCTGCAAGATGGAAGAGGCAGTCCAGCAGCAACAGGATCCCAGACCAGCAATCGCAGATTGTGATCACATGGTTGCTCATGGCGCAAAGAATAAAGGCCAGCGAGTAAGCAGGCTCAGCGTGGAGCAGAGGCCAGACTGTGTGAAAAGGGCTGCTTCGCAACAAGAACAAGTTCGGTTTTTATGTTTTAAAGTGGTAGGACACATTGTTGGGTACTGGTGGGGTAACGCACTTCAAATCCCCAGACCCCCACCTCGGACCCTTCCTGTTCAACATCTTCACCAACGACATCCCGACAGATCTCCACAAGACTGACCTGGCACTGTATGCTGACGATGTTGCAGTCATCTTCCAGTCATTCAGTGAAATGTAAGTCGCGAAGAACCTGCAAGCTTCATTGGATACCATCTCGACGTGGTACAGTGACTGGCGGATAGAACTCAACATCAGCAAGACAATTGCAACGCTGTTCACCAGAAAGAAGATCAAGGAGCACCCACACATCGGCGTCAACTTAGACACCCTCAAGTGGGAGAGCAGCAGCCGCTACCTCGGTGTGACCCTAGACAGCAAACTCAACTGGGGAAGCCATGTCGACAATACTCAGCAGAAGGCAACAGGAAAGATGGCAGCACTGTACCCACTCCTGAAGACCAAGCCCATTCCCCTCCGGACAAAGATCAATGTCTACAAGGCGATCATCAGACCTACCCTGACCTATGCCTCCCCAGCATGGATGACCTGCCATGAGCGACCCCGGAAGAGTCTTCAGATAGTCCAGAACAAGGCCCTGCAGATATCTTCTGGAGCTCCAAACTTCACAATGATAGCTGACCTTCACGGAGAACTGGACATCGAGATGTTGGACGAACATCTAGCAAAGCTGAGCAAGAACTTCTGCCAAGGACTGGATCAGAACCTGAACCCTCTGATCAGAAGACTCACTGCCACCACTGCAAATCCTTTCGACCGATACCCGTGGCCCATCACGCTGACGACCCTGAGAAACCAGCCCTCCTGTGACAAGTCCACACAGACCAAGAAGAATCCTAACCAACTACTACATACTCAACCCGAGAAGATGGAGTAATGAGGCTCAAGCCTTGGTATCCAAAAATCACAGCTGATGGATAAAATCTATAAGTAAGAAGAAGACAGACAGCTCTTGTCCCCTTGGCCTCCAAGCCAAGAATAATCGCACGATTCACAAAGCAAATCCTCTGGCAATGACTCCACCCCCAGAAGTCATCACACCCACCTGCAGCAACGCAGACAAGAAACGAAATCAACAAGTGCCCTTTCGCACCATTCAGGAACGGTGTGCCTGAGTGAAAAAAGTAAGGGAACAAATTCTACTTTTTTGTTTTAAAGTAGAGGAACGTCGTAGCCTATAGTCCCCACCCACTTTGACCTCTGGTTGGGGCACTTCAGTATGGGAGCTCAGACCTGGAACACTCCCAGCTCTCCTGTTTAATCTCTTACTTGAAACCAGAAACAATCAAGTACATTTCCTTTTGTACTTACCTGGGTGCTGTGTCACTTACCTGTAGCCCAGGATACTATAATTTGACGATGAGGATGGTGAAATTCTGCGCCCATGATGAAAGCAGGGCCACTGTAGGAGATGCTGTTGGAGGGGAGGAGAGAGACTTTGCAGCACCAATGAGGGCGCTCCAGAGTGTTCAAAATGATCACGACTGAGGGCAGGGGGCTGTGCCTGAGGTCATGGCGCAGCATGAAGATGAGAATGTGTGCAGGACTAAGAAGCCTGTGCCCTCACTGCACTCGTTGTGCACAGATGTCGGCAGAGGTGATTGGGCACAGGAGAGAAACACTGGCACCGGTAATAACGGTGTCAGTGGTTCTGTGAAACTCTGTGGGAGGGTGCCGGTCTGCCCGGCAGGTCAGAACTGCCGTGCAGGAGGGCACCCGCCCAGCAGAGTTGTTCTTTGCCGGTCCGGAAACAGCAGTGCCAGTAAGCTTACCGGCACCGTTGTTTCCGAACCGGCAAGGTTATAATGAGGCCCTATTACCCAGCATCATCCTAGCAAGTGTTCACTGCCACCAGCAGTGCCAGTCTCATCAGCCAAATCAGCTCAATGTTCCGAATTCAACACTCCTATAAATGAATAAACATAAACATAAACAAACATAAACTCCTGCCAGTATCCCAAGCCAGCAATGGCAACCGCAGCTACTGACAGCATCCTCAAACACCACCAGTGGCATTTGTCTGCTTGCTCATCCTCAGTGCTGGTGACCCAGACATTGCCAGTGATGTAGGCAAGTCCAGGGACAGTGTCAGGGAAATTCAAACTTTTCGGATGAAATGGGCCCCGAGCCTCCAGAGGGCCCTCAAGCAGTAGCCCAGCGTTAGTAATCTAAACACAGCAACATCTTCATTACATCTGGATATTAAGGGCCTCATTACACGGAAGGCGGTAATGGTTAACGGCCACCGTTAATGGTAACGGTGACCGTTAACCATTACCGCCTTACTACGAGGTCCTTTAGCGGGTTGGTGCTTTAACGCCTGCTTTTTGCAGGCGTTAAAAACCAACCCGCTAAAGGACCTCGGAGCTAATTACGGCACCGCAAAATTGCGGTGCCGTAATTAGCGCCTTCCCCATTCCCATAGAGCCCCATGGGGCAGAAATGGGAATGGGGAAGGGCAATGGCGGAAGGGGGATTTACCGCCCCACCAACCTTGGAATGGGGCGGTAAATCCCCTTTCCGCCAAGGCGGTGCCGGTATTTTACCGGCATGAGCCATGGCGCTAATAGCGCCATGGCTCACCGCCTTCCGTGTAATGAGGCCCAAAATGTGCGCTTTGCAGCGCTCATGTTACAGGCTGCTTTTACAGGCACCTCGGGCTGTCACCTTCCTTGGCCTCTCTCAGCATCCAGCCAGCTATCACCTTGTTGCCTTTGGTCCCCAGTTTTGTCTGTATATTTGCTCTTTGACAACAAGGTTCCAAATGGCTTTTCAGCATGCATTAAGTGCTTCAGCTCCCTCGGGCTGCCTGTCCCGGGATAATTTACCAAAATGTATTTGGTTAATTGTTTTGCTATTTATTTATTTAATTGTTTTTTTATAACGCGCCTAATACCATACCTGTGTCCGGTTTCTAAGCACCGATCCGGAATTCGAACCTCTGTTGCTCTGCGTGGTTTTGCTTCCAAGACCAGCGCGTTGCCCCTGTGCTATCCTCCATTCACAAGCCCCCATGCTGCTTTCCTCGGTCTCCATTACAATCTGATCACCCCACAGGGTAGATCAGGCTGTTTTTTCCCCAGGTGGGGGCATGTGGCCCCCAAACATCAAGTTGAAATGGGCCCCTGCCAGTCATGACACACCTTCAGCCGGCCCTGCGGTGGCTCGTGTCCCAGCCACCAGCAGTACCAGCCATTGTGACTGCCAGCACCTTCATCTGTATTCACGCCCAGGAACCCAAGCCTCCATCGCCCACTGGATGGTGGGGGCTTGGGTTACTGGGGCTGAAGATGTGATATATTATCTCTCACATGCCTGAGTGCCTGTCAGCAAATGAGCCCATCAGAATTACTGCGCCCATAACATGCCAGTCAATTGCAATGCTACACCACGTGCCCGTTTCGGTTCCCAATGATTTGTCCGGATTCCATTCAGCCGGGACTAATTTCCCAATTGAATGCGGGTGCGGGGCAATATATGAAAGAAAAACACCCAACATGATTGCGCCCCACACCCACATACCTCTGGAGGCACGCGGCCTCTGGCCCGGCCCTTTCATCGCCTGCCCAGTGCGGTGAAATCGTTTACCGCACGCCTGTCATGTACTATTACCGTGCATTGGGGCCGGAATGATCAAAGGGATGAGGTTTCCGGGGCTAATCTCAGGGCAATGGAGAATGTTGTTCTAGGAAGTTCTACAAAGGGACGGGGCCTGTAACCAGCTGTAGCCATGCAACCTAAATAAACAGGAACGAGGCCTGGCTGACTGCCCCAGGAAGGTGGGGGAGGACTTCAAAGACCCCGCCATGCGGCTCAAAGGGGTCTCCTGGGAGGAACCACGAGCGCACGAAACTTTATTCAGATGAATGGAATATTATGAAATGCGCTTTTCTCGGTCGGAAGAAACCAGGGCCGTACTCCCATTCATTTTTTGTCCAACATTTTGCTCACACCTCAAACAGAAATGATGCTCGGTGCTTTAAATGATGGTTATTGAGACAGGAATTCAATGATGCGACATCTACCGACCTCATAGAATGGCATGCTGATTCCAAACAGGGATGGATACAACAGGCAGAACACGAAAACCTTGAAATGTAACTTACAGCACCCAATGCACGATGTCTACCTCTTCTAAGCACTGTAACAATGGGTACCCAAGGCATCACCCTCAGCAGGATGTAGTGCAGGGTCAGGCAGCTCACTGCTCCACGCAGGCCCCACGCATTGCATCATTGTCCTGCTCATCAATATCACATCAAACTCAGGGTTTTCAGCCAAGGGCGCTTGATCCAATTACCTTATATAGGGCCTCATTACGAGTCTGCCAGTAAAGCGGCGGAAATACCGGCGTGCCAGTATTTCCGTGACCGTCGATTGCCAGAATTACCGGCGTATCACGAGTTGCTGGGCACCTGCACCCCTCCCCACCTGCCAGAGATGGTAATACCGGCACACCGGTATTACCATCAACAGTGTTTCTGCCAACTTGTACTTGGCCGGGACAGTAAAAGTGCCGGTAAACGGACTTACCAGCACTTTCACAGTGTACTGCAAGCTCGTAATGGCATAATGCCTAAACCTGGGTGGGCGCACCCGAATGAATCACCAAACAGGAACCGTCACATGTTCTTTTTATACCAACCCATCCCTCCACCCCCGCTCCTCGCCCCAGCAAAGTGGTGGCGGTGAATATCCTGCTCAAATAAATGCTCGGATTGATAGATTGGATAGCCTTATTAACACCTTAATGATCCCTCTATTTGGCCACTGAAGCTTTATTTAAACAGATTCTGAAATACAGCGTATAATGAACCAAGGGGAGAAGCTGCTCTTCATCTTCAGGACACAGGATCACACGATTCCTGTCCTGATGTTCTTCCACTGGCTCCCGGTGAAGGAAATGATCCAATCTCATGGATCGTCCCCATCTAGCTTCAGAAACGCCCTCACTGCCCCTTCTCCCACTTCACGGCTCACAGATCCAGAGCCACTGCCCTGATCCAGCAAGAAAAGTGAAAGAAACAGAGCAAAGGAGCTAGAGGCTCAAGGTGTGCAGGCCTAGATTATCCCAGGCCAGAGGCCACACAACCAAGCAAATATTCAGAAAAGCTGACAGCTGTGCTCTGTGGCAGGATCATTAGTAGGCTGGAGACCCCTTGTTACTCTTGAGGGCATGGTTGGCCATGCAGGCTCCATATAATGCCCTGAGCTGAATTATCAAATCTCCGACGCATGCACAAAAGACAAATAGGGCCTGATTCACAGAACGTTTTCCTATGGGACGGCGCCATTATGAGATGCTTCTGTGAATCAAGCCCCCAGAGTGCATTGCAAAGGCTATGCTCCCTTATTTGCACCCTTCCAAGCTCCCATTTTTCTGTGTATATGGTAGTACACTTGCACCAAGAGAACAGGCAAAGAGCTCCTAGAGAGGCGCACTGAATGACTGTCAATCCGGGGTATGCGGCAGAGGTTCAGTGCGCGCCACTTCTCTTGGCTAAAAGCCCAGGCCGCCACCCTGGATGCGATGAATATTCAGTGTACTCCCCTATGTCCCCTGGTCGGAGGGAAAAAGAGGGCCTCATGCACCTTTTGAACCCTCCACAGAGGGAGTGCATTGGGAGCCTGCTCACCTCTCCTCCCTAGGTGGCGGCCCATAGGCAACCACTGAAAGACTAACATCGGGTGTACAAGGGCAAACACTGTCAGCATGGCAGGCTAACTGGAGGGGCAGCCCAACTGGCGGAACCTAAGGCTGAGGTAACAATATATCACATACAGGGGTAACCGCCTGACGATAGTTAAAGCATACTTTTAATGCTGTATGCCATTATTCAAAACACAATGGGTTTAATTGGTGCTTGCAAAGGTCACCACTATTCTAAACTCGTGTCAAAGTCTAAAGGATCCCAACGGGAAAAGGGGCTCCATGCACATTCATTCGTACATGTAAACACAAAATGTATACATGGTGTAAATTTATTACAACAAACATATTCACCAAGGCTAATCAAGGTATGATAACTGGATGCTTTCAAGAACAATCAAGTAGCATTTTTTAGGAACATAAGCCCTAAAGGCCTTCTGCAGCGAAAAATGTACAGAGGTGTAGGTCGTTCACATATATTTGTATTCCATCAAGACATCACATTAGTTGTAGACTGATGAGTATAAATGCAAAAAGAAAAGACAAACAATTAAATGCAAAAGAGAACATAAGATTCATTTACAAAGGTTTAGTGCAGTGAGTTATGGTGATAGACTGTAGTAAGGCAAAAACATGCCTAATCGGCGCTTTTCTCTAGTGCAAGCGCAAACAGATATAAAAGGTGCTTGTCCTTATAGAGTCAGGGCAAGACCTATATGTATCTAGACATTAGTCTGTTAGATATAGGTGACCAATCCTTGGCAGGCGCTGCACTCACCATTTTGATGAATGCACACACTTTACCCAGAACATTGAGCCCCCCTCAACTGTTAAAGACATTCGCACACTGACAGAGGTAGGTCTATCCTGCCCCTCTCATTGTGTGCTGAGAGTTTCCATGCTCAGCACCAGCGCGTTGGTCACAGGTATTATTAGTTTTGGATATTAGGTGCCACTAATGAACATATTTCATTGGAATACATCTAGGAGGGAGATGGCATGGGAGGAGGGAAACACAGCTTACTGGTTTTGATTGGTTATTTACTCACTGTGACGAATCAACGGTATTCGCCCCTTCTCCCCAAGTGGGAACCAACCCCTTTGAGACTACAGAGGTGAGTCCGCTCTGCGATACCCTCCCTCGAGGTATGGGCAAGTGGGACCTCACAAGGAGTGTCTCCCCCTTAGGGGAAAAGGAGTCCTGTTCTATGAGGAACTCCCTAGATTGTCCAACATATCAGCATATATGGGCCTGCCTGCTGAGAAGAAGAATGTACCATCTTTATATTTACCTGCAGGCAATGCTGAAGTGAATCTATCAGAAAGAGGAAAAGATGATGTCTCTTTAAGATGAGATGTATATTTAACTCAGCCGAGTGGAGGAAGTAGGAGCGCCTTGCAGGGGCAGAGAAGAGCCAAGCCGCGGAGCCCATGAATCAAATCGGTAAGCAGCGCCACAGTGAAACGCTGGTAGGCCGGCGAGAGCAGCAATGGGGAAACTGCTGACCAAGTACCAAGAATTATCCAGGAGCTGGTGGTGGCGTGACCACGATTGCCTTGTGGTGGGTGAAATGCCAGTTGAATGACGCACAGACCATTACAGCTGTAAGCATAAAACATTCCCTGTCGTCAGCGTCCATAGACGGCTACAGCACGAGGGTAAGCCGAGAACGAGACGCTGCCGAAAAGCCAGAATGAGAGAACAGACAATGGAGAAGGATACCTGTGCATGTGCCGAGCCCTGCAACGTTCCCCTACACAGATGAAAGTACCGAAGAGAACGGGAAAAGCGTTAGGCTGCCAGAGACGAGATACAAGGCATATGAGAGTACATAATGTGCAACTCGTCCCAGTCATAAAGCCGAGATATGAGAAATAAAGTTATCCGATTGAAATGTGAAAGGCTCATTATGCACGTCACAAATAACCCTGTGAGAAGAATAAAGAGGTACTGGAGACAATTATTCAGGGAATAAGGGAAAAGGTATTGTGAGCCAAAAACTGGTTAAAGCAAAAATCCAGCAGGGCCTCTAAGGAATATGAGATAAGACTATCAAGAGAGCCAGATGATAGAAGGAAGAGCATAAAAGAAAGAACCTAAAAGGGGATCCAGTCCCATGCAGAGTAACCAAGGATACATTGAGAGACTGTGAAAGAGTCCTAAATGAAGACAAGAGTGTGAGAGACTATCTCAAAACAAGCTTTAAGCAACATAAGTTTAAAGAGAGCACCAAGCCCATAACTGTTCTACAAGAACAACAAGAGTGCATGGAGGAGATATCCCGAACTTACTAAAGAAGATTGTATAAAGAAATTCAAGTATAAGAGAGAGATATTTCCATACAGGGACTATCAGGAACTACGAGAAGTCTTGGGGAAGAAAGACCTTATCTTGACTGAGTTTAAATCGGTTAACCTAGTGGTAGGGTCAGGTAGAGTTAGGTTTGGACTGTGAACATTTCTACTTTCGGACTTCCTGACGACAGACGAGCACCTTTAGTTTCTTAAAATAGGCAGGGTGATCCCCTTAACAATAGGGAAATTAGGCCTTGTCACATAATTTCATTAAATAGAGTTCATATTGTCCTTAATGAGTCCGACTCCTTCTTCCGGCCCGCCATATCACTCACTGGATGATCATGGCCCTGCTAATCCCTATGCCCATTCCCATTCACTACCTGCCCCTTCCTGCCCAAAACACATCCTCCTGGGATCTCATTGAGCTCCCTCTATAAAGCACAAACATTACACTTTGGCCTGACAATGTTATTTCTAGGCCATCTGCTGAGAGCTAATGGCTTAATTGCAGCTATAATTGGGGTACTAGTGTAATATAAATGTGTTATCCACGTGTGCCTTCAGCCACTTGATATAAACCTGTTCCTTGCACTAAGGTCCTGTTAAAACAAGCACTGACAAAGTCAATAATTCTGGCTTGTGTATAGTTAATAGGGAGGCATTGGCAAGTCACGGCTATCATAGGAGCAGGTAAGCACACCAGTTAGGCAAATAAGGTAATGACATTTGGCTTGAGAGCCATTGCTTATCCTAACAACTCATCTTAATCGATTCATTCCCAGTACTGCCAGCTAGTGATTATCCCATTCACATCTTCAACCAACACTCTCATAGCCCTGAATCAAATCCACCACCTCCATTTTGTGAAGGTCCTCCCAAGCAAAGTCCTAACACCACTTCTCAATTTCATCAACACATCTGTCAAGCAAGGCACCTTCCGAGCTCCACTGAAGATGGGAAAGAAGATCCCACTACTGATGACATGCACACCCAACACAAATGACTTGGCCAACTATCGTCCTCAACAGAGTGATTAAGAAGACAATTGCCGTTCAGTTTCAGGGTATGCTCACACTGCACAACATCATACAGGTCTACAAATTCAGATTTCAACTGCAATGTAAACAAAATCAAAAAAGTTCAGGCTATAGAGCCCTCACTGAGGGCCATTCTACCACACAGGCCAAGCATGTTAAGCAAATGTCCACCAGCAATGCCAACAATACTCCAGGCCAACACTTAAAACAATACTCTGGGGGAGCAGGCCTAGACAGGTTGCGATTGTAAGGCCAAAGCGGGAGTTGGACACCTTATCCAGGAGAAGGCCAAAGGAAAGAGCCACAGACGGAAAACCAAAAGCTCAGTGGCCAATGGAGGCAGTAGCCAATCCCAGGAGAGTGGAGGAGGGACTGGGAGCCAGAGGCAAAACCTGGCATGGTGTAATGCATAGTCAATCATCAACAGAGGCAGCGGTGCCAGAAGGTATCACTGGAGAGCAGCAGCGCAGCCACAATGAGCCCTGCACTCAATGTTTACCTCAGGGGGATGAGGACCTACAACACAGGGTGCTGTAAATCAAGCGTTCACATGAAAAAACTAAACTATGGCCATAACGTGTTATCCATTATATACGAGTCATTATGTTCTGAATCACTTCTAGGTGTGTCAGAAATGCTCAATTTTACACAATCCCCAAAAGAGTTACTGTCACTAAGTCATGTTAAGTTGGCCTGGGGAGTCAAAGGCAGCTTCTGGTAGCAGCGGATAAAGACGAGCACGCTCTTCTAAGCTACTCCCCAGCATGTGTGAGCCCTGCATTGCAAGCCTCATGGCAGCCAGCCTTAATTATCATTCATATACCTTGTTTTTAAACAGAGCTGCAGACCCCGTTTTTGCTGTTTCACGTCCAGCAAATGACTAAGATTGAGTTAAATAAAAATAAACTCTACAAACAAATGAGCGTATGGTTAGTTATCACTTTTATTATTACAATGATCACGCACAGACAACGGGAACGCCACCCCTGGGTTGCCCGACTGGATTACCCATGGCTCTTTTGCAGTTGGCGCCTCTAGCAGCCTGGTTGTCCTGGGAAAGTGCGGAACTGACCGCAAACGGGAGGAAAAAACAACAGACGCCAACTGGAGGTCAGACGGTGAGATTCCTGCCTGTCTGTAGGCAGCATGGGGTCAATTTATGATCCGGCTAGCAACACAGCTCCTAATTTACCAACAGATGGGTGAGAAAGGGGTGCCAGGCCTTGGGCCTGTCTGAGCCTCCATGTGGTCTGTGGACAGGAGCCGACATTTGACCTCGGAGTGCATTTAACCAAATATTCCTCTTGCGTTATAATGTTACACCCTAAACTGGCACTTTAACACAGCCCACAACACTCTCACTTGCACCATATCTAAGTCAGGTCTCGGAGGTTACACTTTCTATACACACACAAGTAAAGACACACAATATATCACACATCGGCACAGTGGCATTGTGCCAATCTGTAACATTGTGTGTGTGTGTGTGTGAGTATCTGTGCACCCAAATCTACAATGCCTGTTTTACAAACTCATTGCAATCCACCGCACAGTAAAGGAAAGTTGGAAGAGTACACTAACCAGAACATCACACATTGAGGAGCTCGCTGCACAGTAAGGGATATTTAGGGAACAGCCTGCTAACCAGTACATCACACATTGAGGAGCTTGTGCCACAGTAAAGGATAGAGGGAAGAGCCCGCTAACCAGGACATCACACATTGAGGAGCTCGCTGCACAGTAAAGGATAGCGGGAAGAGCCCCCTAACCAGGACATCACACCTTGAGGAGCTCGAGGCACAGTAAAGGATAGCGTGAAGAGCCTGCTAACCAAGACATCACACATTGAGGAGTTTGCTGCACAGTAAAGGATAGAGGGAAGAGCCCGCTAACCAGGACATCACACATTGAGGAGCTTGAGGCACAGTAATGGATAGAGGGAAGAGCCCGCTAACCAGGACATCACACATTGAGGAGCTCGAGGCACAGTAAAGGATACAGGGAAGAGCCCGCTTACCAGGACATCATACATTGAGGAGCTTGCTGCACAGTAAAGTATAGAGGGAAGAGCCCGCTAACCAGGACATCACACATCGAGGAGCTTGCGCCACAGTAAAGGATAGCGGGAAGAGCCCCCTAACCAGGACATCACACCTTGAGGAGCTTGAGGCACAGTAAAGGATAGCGGGAAGAGCCCGCTAACCAGGACATCACACATTGAGGAGCTCGCTACACAGTAAATGATAGAGGGAAGAGCCCGCTAACCAGGACATCACACATCGAGGAGCTTGCTGCACAGTAAAGGATAGAGGGAAGAGCCCGCTAACCAGGACACCACACATTGAGGAGCTTGAGGCACAGTAATGGATAGAGGGAAGAGCCCGCTAACCAGGACATCACACATTGAGGAGCTCGAGGCACAGTAAAGGATACAGGGAAGAGCCCGCTTACCAGGACATCACACATCGAGGAGCTTGCGCCACAGTAAAGGATAGCGGGAAGAGCCCCCTAACCAGGACATCACACCTTGAGGAGCTTGAGGCACAGTAAAGGATAGCGGGAAGAGCCCGCTAACCAGGACATCACACATTTAGGAGCTCGCTACACAGTAAATGATAGAGGGAAGAGCCCGCTAACCAGGACATCACACATCGAGGAGCTTGCTGCACAGTAAAAGATAGAGGGAAGAGCCCGCTAACCAGGACATTACACATAAAGGAGCTTGCTACACAGTAAAGGATAGAGGGAAGAGTCCGCTAACCAGGACATCACATATCGAGGAGCTTGCGCCACAGTAAAGGATAGCGGGAAGAGCCCGCTAACCAGGACATCACACATCAAGGAGCTTGCTGCACAGTAAAGGATAGAGACGAGAGAGCCTGCTAAATAGGACAGCACATACAGTGCACACCGGAGCAGTCTGTCCAACAGTAAAGAAGAGGGGGAAGAGCACACTGAGTAGCCTGCTGCACACTTAACTGGGTAGAGCATGCAGCACACTAAAGGAAAGGTGGAAGAGCATATTAACCAGGGGAGCACAACACACTGCGCATCCTGCCGCACATTCAAGGTTAAGGAGGAAGAGACCACAAACCAGGCCAGCAAATCCTGCGCACATTGAGCAGTCCCACGCACTCTAAAGGATAGGGGAAAAAGCACACTAACGAGAGGGGCCAATGCAGAACACACTAAAAAGGGTAGTGCATCCAGCCCACACCATGCAGTCCACCAGACACACTAAAGGAAAGGTGGGTGAGCCCACTAACCAGGTCAGCAGCACATAGAGTTATTATCAAGCAGTCTGCTGCACTATAAAGTATTGGGGAAGAGCCCACTAACCCGGGCAGCACATGCACATACCGGGCACTCCGAAGCACACTAAAGAATAGGCTGAAGAGCAGGGGTGCCGAGTACGTCGGTGTTTCAGATCCACCCCCCCCCCCCCCAACCCTCATCCAGAAAAGGCCAATTGTGTGAAAGTCCCTATGTGTCACAATGGGATTTTCTTTACACCACTCCCCACACCCGAACCTACCCAGGAAAGCCAAAGGTCTACGCACTTGCTGAAGAGCATACACATCAGCGTAGTGCATGCAGCACACAGAGAGCAGTGGAAAGTAGAACATCTTCAGCATGCCTATCTCTACAGCATGGAGTCCATGGCAATACACATTGGAATTTTGATGATGGGTTATTTCCATTGAGCATCCACAGTCAACACTGAAGGTTTGCTGAGTGCATTTGTTTGAGCACTAAATCCAGGGAAACATTGGTTTCACATCCTTCAAGAGCTCTTGAATGTCACTGTTGTGTCCTGGCGAAGGCTCGACTTTGAATAAATGCCTCATGACAGTCGAAATTTAAGTAGATGCAGAATTAAAACTTCTTTTGAAATTAAGATTGCTATAAAACAATTTACTCTGTTCTTGTTATTCAATGAAAGGTCGAAATGTGTAATGACTACAGACTGTGATATCCTGGACCCTCTTTAAAATGCCGCAGCCTGTTTTTTTTTTCAAAAGAATTTTGCATGAAGATCTTTGCTTTTTGTGCTTAATCTATTATTCATTATTGTTTGTTTCAAGTGCTCTTGGTTGGGTATTCTTATTCTGATTTTTCTCTTTGTCTACAATGGCCTTGCTATGTTTTAACAATGGGTTGCAAATATTAGTGTATTGTTTTTCTATTCACATGATAAACGAATCAATTTAATGTTGTACTACCAATATTACTGTTATATGTTTTTTAGCATATTTATATTTAAATGTCTGCGTATGTATGTAGGACAAAGTGTTTCTCGTTTTCAGTTTCTCCCAAGTCACATGGTTCACAGATTCTGTCCTCCCTTAGATTCTGGAGTTTGTTTCTTTTATTTTCCTTGTTGTGCGCTTTTATAACCTTCCTTGCTTGCTATAGGCTTGCAATAGGCGTGCTATAGGCTTGTTTATGGGCTTCTGCTGGTCTTTAATAATTCCCTCGAGGAGATTCAGTTTTGTCAGGAAATCTTTCTAGCCCTCTGTGAGGTTTTTAGTGGAGATGTCTTTAGACTGGTTTCTAAAGTAGTCTGCCCATGTATTAATAGCTATATCATGTTTCATATTTGCTTTAAGCTTTCCCCACAGTTCCCAGAAGGAGTTGCTGTCTATTACAGCATCCATCTGAGCCAGTTTCTTTTTCATGTATTCGACTTTTTCCTTGTTTAGTGTTGATTTATTTTCCCTGAGCGTTCAGAGATATTTTGAGCAAAGGCCAGGGTACACTGGGTCCTTGTGTTTTAGGTTAGACAGGTTTTTAAGTTGCTGCTTCTGTTTTTACAGTCAACTTAAAACCATGTATCTAGTTGGTCATTGCATTTCACATCTTTTGGGGGGTTTCGTAACTTAAATGAGTCTGTTGCACCTGTGGCGAGTACTTTATTTACGTCTCTAACAGTGTAGGTTGAGTGGGCTGGAGTCTGGCTGTAGGTTGTATTGAGGAAGGTGCTGCTCATGTTTCTCAGTTCGTTGGAATAGAGCGTAGAGACACATTTTTCTTCACTCTGTTCTTGTAAAGTTTCTTTGGAGAGGGGTTGTTCTCGTTTAGTTGCTCTGGGTTGTTTTAATGTATGAAACCAGTTGACAATGGTCTGAGAGTGATGACTGCTCCTTGACAATTAGGCCATTGAATTTGGAGGGGGCTCAGTCGGTGATAGCATAATCGAGGACATTGCTGCCGGGAGCTGAACTGGAAATAAATTGCCCAAAGGTATCGCCCTTTGTTCTTCCATTCGTGATCTGCAGGCCTAGGCTCTTGCAGGAGTGTAATAACATCTTGCTATATGAGTTAGTGCTATTGGTGTACCTATTCCTGCATGCTCATCGGCTATCCTGGTAGGACGTATGCCCAGAGAACATGTCTGTGGGCTTTCATATCGTACACAAGAAAATGATCCCTATCTTTGAAACTGTGATATTTCTGCTGTAGGATATGTGCCTAGAGGTGGTACACTACTGCACTTGCACTGTGATGTTTCTATGATGCGGAGTGCCTGCTAACGTCTCGGTTGTCTCTAGCCCTCAACCTACTCCACATTCTATTTACCCCATACACTACAACATGCCCAACTAAGCCACTCACACATCGTGATGAGGAACCAACTAAAACCTGCAATACACATCAACACCATCAGATCTCCGCACTTCTCGACCAGCTCGTATAACATAGCCCAGTCCACCCACCTTCAAGCAGGGGTCACTTCTGGAAACACAAACCTTAAGGGCCCTTATAACACATTTACTAGAAAACATACCAGCAGACAGAGGCCGGTTACTTCTGATCTGCACGCATTGTTACCTCCATCCCTACTAACCATGCAGAACCCGCCTTTCTTGCTGATCTTACACTGGCAAGAGACCACGCAAATGGCAGCACAGTGCAATTGAAAGCCCAATAACTGCTGGGTTAGATAATACATCTCCTTCCTGAGCTTAAGATCATCACAAGAACCAAGAATCTGGTGCCATTCCGGTTCTATGGCCACCCCTCCCCGACACACCTTGCTATCCTTAACTGGCTGCTTCCATGCAAGATTCCACGACACACCTTTATGGAAGCATTGCTTAGCAGAAGGCCCCCCAAGAAAGAATTCATCCCACTTCTGTGAAATCATTGTGGACATTAACCCTCACTGATGCCTCACAAAAACCTGTATCTTGCGAAATCCACACTCTCTAACTTTCTAAATTTAATTTAATGTATTATTAATGTGATATAGTCTATTAATAGACATTACACATGCCAAATACATTCTACAAGGTACAACAATTTCAGAACAGTTTACATAATACAGCAGTTTCTAAACAATTTACAGAAACAAAAACATTTAGAAAGAGAGAAACAATAATTTGCCGAATATCACAGTTTCAAAACAATTTACATAAATGCATAGAAGCATGTTATTTAAAATAAAAAAAGATAAAGTAAACCCTAGACCACCACAGTTACATATGTTTTTTGCAGTGCATATCTTAGCAGTGGGCAGTAGTACACCCAGATCAGGTCACACCAAAAACAGTTTAATTCACTTAAACTATGGGGAACAGAGTAAATGGATGATCTTGTTTTCCAATAGCGAATGACTAGTAGCTGTTATTCACCTTTTGCCCCAAAATTTAGTTCAACCCATTCAAGCAAAACAGTTCAAATGGATATTTCTAATAAACTCTCAATACATAGCCATACATTATACATAGCAAGAAAAAGATGGATATTTACTGAATTAAGACTACTATGCCAAAAGGCTAATGTTGCTATGTACTCACTATTAAGAACATATTTACCATAATGGGTCTACCATAATGGGTCAACCATAATGGGTCAAGTAAGTTGTTAGTAATTTCGAGCAGTTCCTTAGAACATGTTTGCCTGTTTCTACTATAGCAGGGTTCTAACAGAGCCGGCAAAAGCGTTCAGAATAAGGAATCTGTTTTACTGGGCCTGTGTTAGCCAACACAGGAAGATGGTTCAACCTAAGCAGCAAAATAAAGCATCTTACTCTCACTGACTGACATAGATTGAGATAGAATTGCGTTTTTTTATATGTATATAGCATGTATGTGATAAAATGATATTTCTTGAGCTTTTCCAAGTGAGCATAATTCTCAAGCCAGTCACCTAAATCTGCTTTTTTTGTAGTGCCCTTTTGGATCTATGAGTAAATTCCCCGTCACGAGTATACCAACTAATTTCTTTCAGGTATATCTCTACTTTAGCTCTCAGTGGTAATTTCCCGGAATGTCTATTGATCTCTTTTCCCATGGTGTTCATTAATTGGTTACCAGAGTTACTCACCATTAGGAGATATAATTCTGCCCTTTTCTTAAGAACCTGCGATTTTAAAGAAGTTAAACCTAGTTCAAGCCTAATGACAGCCATTTGTATGCAGGTTGGCAGGCCAAGGATTTTCTTCCAATATTTGCCATCCACAATCTGCAACCAGTCCAGGTACATTGTTTGTAAGGCTTCAACACCATAGGTCATCATCGGCGATAAAACCTGTTGATAAAGCAAACGCGCTGCCCAGACAGTAAAGCCACCATGGGAGATGGTAAAACTATATACCATGGCAGAAATGTGGGCTGCCCTGATCATCCTCATCTGCTTACATAGTAGATAATCCCCTTTAATTTCAAATTCAATACCCAAGTATCTATAATTTGGGGTATAAAGAATCTCAAGCTCCTGAATCTTAAGACAGGTTCATGCTACTTTTTTTGCAGTGAACAGCATCACTTGGGTTTTCTGCAGATGTATTATTAGACCATTGATTTTAGCGTAAAGCCATAAAGCTTCTGCTGATCTACGCAGACCACTCAAAGTATGATCTAAAATTACTAGGTCATCTGCATAGGCGAGAACTACACAATGTATATCGCCAATTTTAGGCCGGCAGTTGTGGGCCTTTTCAATAGCAGCTGGTAGGTCGTAAGTAAATAGATTGTATAGGGTCGGGCCGTAACACAGCCCTGCTTAACTCCTCTATTTTGTTCAATTTGTGTGGTCATATTCCCTTGATAGTCCATTTTCAGGGAAACTGTATTGTTTTGGTGGAGAAGCCTAAGAGAATATTATAGGCGTTGAGGGCAACCAATAGATTCTATTTTGGTCCCTAGAATATCTCTAGGTAGGTAGAATATCTCCGCCCTAAAATCAACATACAGCACATACAGGGGAGGATTATCCTTATTTCTGGCTATTAAACAAAGGGTATCTAAGATGACCAAGTTGTGTGTCGTAGAGTAGCCCCTCCTAAAACCACTTGGGAAACAATTAAGTATATTTTCCTTGACCGGCCATTCATGTAGTTTGTCAAGGATTAGACCCGCAAAGAGTTTCCCAGTACAATCCAACATCGATAATAATCTGTAGTTACTAGGGCCGATCTTATCACCCTTCTTATGTACTGGTATAAGTGTAGCTGTTTGCCAGGAGCTTGGTATCCTGCCTTCCAACATATTTTTACCAAAGAGAATCATTAATTGTTTGGCCCAGAATGTAGGGTTACTTTTCAGAGTAATATTGGCCAAACCATTAGGACCAGGTGCCCTTGAAGATTTTAAGTTATTTATCTTATCAATTAGTGTAGAGACCGTTACTATAAACGGGGGCCAAGCTGGGAACGCGTTGTCAGATTCTGTTATTTCCATGTTATTAGGCAAATTACGCTTTCTCAAGAAACTTCCCCATATGTGGGCACCAATAAGATTAAGGATTGAATTATTCCTATTACCTCTTACTTCTCCCAAGAGTGCCCAGATGTTGCGAGAGTTCTTGGTACATAGTAGCCATAAAGTATCTTGCCATTGTTTTCATTTCTTAAGATACATTCTTTGTCTTAACCAAGATTGGTACTTGTCCTTGAGTCTTTGTACAGACAGAAAGGAAGGATTTCATTGATATAGATGTTTTTCTTGCTCCGAGGTGTCTTTTAGCATCTCTAACTTCATGGTCAAATTGATTTTTCCTGGGCGGCCCGAACACCGCTCCACCTTTACCAGCATTGGCATGCTCATTGGCAAGTGTAGAGATCCAGTGTTCAATATGGTCGATGGACATATCCTGAAAGCTGCTGGTATCCCTATACTGGTCTTGTGATAGAATAGCTACCAATTTAATTTGGCTATGTTTTTCTCTGACCAGGAGATCCTAGTTCCTGCATGATTTACCCTTAAATCCCCCATAGGTTTAACCACGTGATTTAACACCTCAATATTCAGAGTTAACCCAAGTGAGGCGTGATCGCTCCAAATGTTTTTAGCAACCTTCATATCCTTCACCTGGCTCGCAACATCAGGGGAAACAAACATGTAATCCAAAATGCTCTTTGAGCCACCACTTTCCCATGTTGGTTGACCGGGAAAATCACTTGCTCTGCCGGTCAAGTGGCACAGCGAGTAGAGCGCTCGCTTTGACACCCGTGCAGAGCTTGCTAACGCAGGTTCGAATCCAGCAAGGCAAAACTCAGCCTTTCATCCTTCCGAGGTCGATAAATGAGCACCACACACCGTGGGTAATAATAAGCAGCGCTCAGATACCTGAGGGTTCGTAGCGCTATATAAATGCCAAATTATTATTATTATTATTAAGTGTTCTGCCATAGGGATGACCATGGTCCCCCATGCTGTACATTTTGGCCTTAGAGCCCCAGGCGATATACCCGAGGCAGCAGTATGATATAATAGGCATCACCATAAAAGGGGAACCGCATCTAATTTCCTTGTACGCTGATGATATGTTGCTGTATCTACGCTACCCGGAAGAAAACCTCCAGCATGTCCTGGAAGTGATGGAGCGATTTGCAAGGCTTTCAGGCATAGCTGTGAACCCCAAAAAATCTTGTGTATTTCCACTAGGCAGGTATAAAGTGATCCCACTAGAGCAGTTACCGATCCTGCAGATACCATGGGAGGTCAGCACGTTCCGATATCTTGGGATAGACATATATCATACGGTGGAAGCAGAACATCAACACAACACTGAGAGAGCTATCCGGAATATTGAAAAAGGTAAGAAGTTCTGGGTGAAGCTCCCCTTGGCGATGATGGGGCGAGGGGCAATGCTTAAAATGGTGGTCCTCCCAAGACTGTTGCACTTCTTTGGGAACATCCCATACTTGATACCCAGGCGATTCTTTGCTAGGATGAACAGCATATGCAGGGAATTCCTCTGGCAGGGGACAAGGAACATAGTGGCCCTTTGGAAGCTACAAAACCCACACGAGAAAGGGGGTGTAAAACGACCAAATTATGAAATTTATTATATAGCAAGTCAACTACAATATGTAGCTAAATGGCTCTCTGAGGAGCGACCTCTGAATCCAGGCTGTTCCAACTGGACTGCGCCCATTTTTCCTAAAAGAAATTATTTGGTTGCCCAGATCGGATATGGAAGGGCGCCTGAGAATGATGACACTCGGGTGGGAGATATGGCGGAGAGCCTGTTGGATAATGGATAGCCTGTCCCCGAGTTCCCCGCAGGTTCCATTAGTCGCTCTCGCGGGAAAAGAAAAGCAACTAAGACTAATGATTAGGAAGCACTGGGAGCCGGTGGGGATAGCGACGATGGGTGATATATGGCAAGAGGGGAGTATAAGGGACTTTGAGGGGATTGTGGAGGAAACGGGGTTACATACAGGACTGTACATCACATATCATAGGGTGGTGCAGCGAATTAAAGAGACATGGTCCGAAGTAATACTAGCAGATGAACCGGATGCCACCATAGACACAATATATGATATAGCAGAGGGGGGGCACGGAATATCTAGAATATATGAGCTGATGATGACCAAAGTGGGGATGGAAGTGGTACAATCAGACAAGACTGAGAAGAGGAAGTGGGGGCCCCAATGAGTGATGAGATGTGGGAGCGTGCCCAGGGATACCACAAAAAAGTGTCAAGAAACGACAGATTACAACAGATACAATTATATATTACTCACAGGGCGTATATGACACCCCAAAGGATAGCCAAATTCAAAAATGCAGGACGACAATTATGCTCCAAATGCGACGAAGAAAACGCCGGAATGGTACACATGTTTTGGTCATGCCCAATAATAGAGAGATTCTGGGGAGAAATTGCACAAAGGATGGAAGACAAAGGGATCAAAATAGAGCTGGATACAGTGTGGGCTTGCCTGATAGGAGGGTTTCCTAGACCACGTAAGCTCAAGCATGTGAGTAAATTGAAAGACCTGGCGTATGTATTAGCAAAGAGGAAAATTGCAATGGGGTGGAAGGCATGTCATAGACCAAGAATAGAAGTATGGTGGAAAGATCTACAGAAATGGGCAGAGGCAGAGACAGCAGTATGGCAAGAGGCAAGCAATGTTGGGGGGGAGGAAGAGGCTGGAACCTTGATAGCTTGGAGACAACTGATAGCTGAATTATTTGGGCCCACGCATGATGGGTCAAGTGACCGGGATCCAACAGAAACCAGTGATAAGGAATCCCTACTGCAAGACGAAGAAACAGAACAGGAAGAAGAGTAGGCTCGGAAGGGTGGGCGGGAAGGGGGGAAACAGTGGACACAGATAAAGTGATGTAAAATTAACTATTATCACATGCACTGTAAGTTTGGTTTATGTTGGTTGTTGAAATAAAATCAATAAAAATTGTTTTAAAAAAAAATAAGTGTTCTGCCATTAATCATCTCCATATCCCATAGTTCAAAAAAACTCAGCCAGTACTGTCCTTTGGGGTCAACTTTCTTAAGGGACATTACACTTTTGGTTCTTAAATTTGGATTACTCAAGGTCCCCACATCTCCAGGCATATAACAATTGAAATCCCCAACAATCATTACGGATTTATTTCCCTGATTATATGTCCAATTGATTAAAATGTCGTGCAGGGACTCTTGGATAGTAGTGGTATGAGCGTCCCCCGGGGGATTATACAAGCTGATCAATAGCATTTTCTCATCCTTCTTCTCAATATGGATACCTAGTTCAACCGCAATCACAAAGTCATCTGTTTTAGTTTCAATGCGACGTGATTTAACATTATGCTGAATCCCTGTCATCAGGCCCCCATAAGGTCTACCCTTTTCACCTTGTTTGGCGAGGGATTGGAACACTGTGTATCCATTCAACACAATTGGGTCAGTCAGCCATACCTCTTGTAAGCAGAAACATGTAATGTTACTAATATAAGGCAATGATCCCTCCTGAGAGATCAAATGACTGAATCCCCTTGTGTTCCATGAGAGGAGAGAAATCCCTCAATCTTTTTTCAATACCACCAGTAAAGATTCCGCCAGCCATTTTAAGATGTTTTTTACATCTGCTAATTGAACCTCATTGCTTGCAGGTAGGTGGGTTGTACTGGTCTTAATCTTAGGCTCCAACAGCGCTTTTCTTGGGCAATTCGGATCTTCCTTTCCTGGATCCACATCAATTTCCACATCAACTTCCAACAGGTTGTCCTTGGAAGTACGTAGCAGATTAGCAGTGGCCAGAAATGTACAATGAATTGGCGAAACATTCGTATTAGGAGTTTTTAATGGTTCAATGAATTCAAAATCATCAGATGTTAATGCTCTTAATTGGGGGATAGAGTGAAGCCTAATCAAGAATTCTGTTTGCGTTAACCAATCATGATCGTTATTTTGATAAAGATTCTTGATTACACAGATACGATTGTTGCTCATATCTGGCTTCTGCCCCTCGTTCATATGCCTTGACTTCTGTGTGGTCTCGAGGAAGGGAGTCAGCCTAGAATTATTCGGAGTAGATGAGATGTTATCTACTGATTGGTCATTTGGCATACTCGAGGGTTCAGGTGGAATTTCTTCTGCCTCGGATAGGACTTTATCTTTCTCCGGAATGAGCCAACTCGTAAGGCTCCCTTCCCTTTCAAAATTTCTCTTTTTAGCCCGTGCTGCTTTTTTCCGTGCTTTTTTCGTGTTTTTGACCCCAAGGTCACACTCAGCAGGTGATCCAGGTGCCTCACGTGATCTTTTGTTTTTATGGCCTATTTAGCTGGGCGACGCTGTTTCTGTGAGAAGAAGATCTCAGAGTTATTGGTCTCATTCTGACCTGCTTCCAACAGTGGGGTGACATTCTGATCTACTTCCAACAGTGGGGTGGGGTCTTTAATCATCTAAATGGTTTCAGACAGATTGTTCTCAATGTCCTCAATCACTACTTTCTCTCCTGTATTTTTTACGGCCAAGTTGATTGTGTTTTCCAAAATACGACCACAGTTTTAGTACTATTTTCAGTGCAAACTGCAGTGAAGCCATCGTAGATTGCATCACAGCCAAGGTATTCGTATCTAATAAGGAGCCCACATTAGATTACACTTCTGTGGTTACTGAATGTCTCGCCAAGTCCGGGGACATGGATAGCCTCTCAGGAATTGCTGCGGGTGGTGTAAGTGTTTTCAATGGCACATCATTTTCCCTGTCTATAGTTGAACTATTTAAGACAGGGATCAACGATCTTTGAACAGATAGACAAAGCTCCAATAATGAATTATTATCAATCATTAGTACTGAAGAATTGTCTTGAACAATACGTACACTCTGATTAGACCCTGTTTCCTTTTCAGGAATATCCGGCATGAGTTCAGAAGAGGTGTTACAAGGGAAAAAATGTGTGATAATGCCTTTGCTCATAGGTATTTGCTGTTTATGTTTATTATCAGTATCACCTTTTCTCATTTTATCAATAGGTGCCTTTAACTGCTTATTACGCAAATTGTATTTGTTCTGTGCAGGTTTTCATCGGAGGACATTCTGCTCCTGTAATAGTTGCAGGAATTCCACTAAAACAGACTTATTGTTCCGCCCCTGATGGTATTAGCAGTTAACGGTATAACAATAGCTGCTACAAGTAGGTTGAAACAGAAGCTAGATTTCCGGTCAGCTTTCCTCTCTATAGTTGTACTGTTTGCACTGTAAACAAGAGATTATCTCTTGGTTTCCAGAGGGCTCACCATCCACTGGAAAACTATCAGACCACACCAGCACCGCACATTACAGCAAAAAATCCACTGGTCGGGATCAAAGAAAGAAACTTCCCGCAGTCTCCCGACTGGTGCCACCTTCTGCCAAGAGCACTGCCTCTTGTTCCCCCAAGCAGGACCAGTACTGGCTGCTGGATGCTGTATATTTCCTCACTCATGGCCTGGAATTACCAATAGGCCGATGTACAGGGGATAAACATTCTGCTAAAAAAACTTGTTTTGGTTTTCGCTCTCCCACTATGAGTATGTGTTGGCTCAAAGACAATAAGCGCTTGTAAGTGTGCTGTGCACAAGGAACTATCACAGCTTCACCAACGGCGCCGTCCACAGTCACCAACAGGTACCAACAGTTAGTTTTACTTAGGCACCAATAGGACCTATAGCCCTTATTGTTTAATATTTTAAATGTACAGACATCTAGATTGTCAGAGCAACCAGGTCGCGTAAATGATGTACGGCTTTTTCATTGCACTCAACTCACCACTTGAGGGCCTGATGGCTGATAGAGGGCTGAGAAGGCTAAAAACCCAAAGTACCTGGATCACGCCAGGCCGCCGCCGCTCACAGACACTTGTGGTTTGCAGCCTGCGTCTCCCTCCCCTCCTAAACTCTCCGGAGGTACTTCTCTGCTCCTCGCTGCTGCAGATCCTCATAGCTTGTTGGCGTTAGAGGAAAGCACCTGGAGAATAGAACGTATTCACGCACTTCACAGGAATCAAGCCGCACTGAGTGCTTTGTGTACGTCGCACATACAGCCTCTTCCGATTCCGCTCCGTTACTACACTAAACAGACGATAAACAAGATGAAACACTTGTGTATAGACGCGTTACAAATGCCATATCATATCATATCATATCATGAGGAAGCTTAGAGACTTAAATTTAAGCTTTAATATCCTTTTTGAGAAAGACAGCACAAGACACACAACTGGTTGCAGCTGGCGTTTTTTGTCGATCCAATGGGCCCCATAAACTAAGAATGCAGTGCCCTACCACCCCTTACAGGTTTGCTGACCCTGGACACAGCCATAGAATCCAAGTAATATTACAAAATTCTGTAGCCTGCAAGCTACTCACATGCATTTGTTCCCTGCCACACCACAAAGTATTTGTTTATCACCCACCCAAGACCTACTTACCCTCCCACATCTTAGACTTTGCACAACATATCTGATCACGACGCCCCTATCTAAAAGACCATTGCACCAAAGAAACGTAAGAATCTGGGTAGAGGATCCAACTGACTCATATGCCAAGGCTGTGGAAGCTGAATACACATATTAAGTTAGTATTCATTTGATAACCACAAGTATATCACAGGGAGTTTCTTGTCACTAGCAGCAGAATACGACACACGCAGCGGGAAGCAAGGTGCAAATCCTAGTCTAAGACAAGGAAGGTGGCGAAGAAAAGGTTCCATGTAATGTGATATTTGTATAGTGCTTTCTTAACTTCTATTGTCATGGGTTAATTTTGAGCTGTCTGGGAATTCGTTAGACCCTAGCCTGAACATTAAATGGTAGAACAGTACAATGCACTAAAGGAAACAGACAATATACAATAAACTGTAAATTGGAATTTAAGGCAAATTACATTTTTTTGCCAAAGATGTCAAGCATAGTCACATTTTATTTAGTTGCTAAGACGTGTGGGTGTGCGGTGTTGTATTTTGCTTGTCACTGAAGTGATTGCTGCCATAAGAACAGAATTTGGGTGTGGAACTGAGCCAACAAATATGGGGTTGCTGTACTAAAGAGTGGACAAACCAGTTTAAACGTAAAAAAAATCCATCCATGGAGCAATTGATTTTATTTGTAGGACCCTGCACCTATTTGTTAAACTGTACATTACATTGCATGCCAATTTAGTAGATCAAAGTCTGGTCAGTACACAGTACACAGCATTGAAGAAATAGAATATTGCAAGGTGACTACTGTGGCGAAACAGAAGTAGGAGTCGGACTAAGGTGTACCATGTTCAAGGGTATTTATTTAAAGAAAAATGAAAATGCCTATCTAACCCTACCACTATGAGGGAAGTTGTTCCCTGCCTAACAAACTAAAAGAAAGGGTGATTGTCAAAGTCCAAAAGAAATAGGGCCTCATTACACAGTAGGCGGTAACCATGGTGCTACTAGCGCCATGGTTGCCGCCGGTATTTTACCGTGTCCGCCTTGGTGGATGGCGGAATTACCGCCCTACTCCAAGGTGAGCGGGGGCGGTAATTCCCCATTCACCAAGGCTCTTCCCCATTCCCATTTTTGCCCCCGTAGGACATAATGGGAATGGGGAAGGTGCTAATTACGGTACCGCAAATTGCGGTACCGTAATTAGCTCCGAGGTCCCTTTGCGGCACCAGCCATTAAAGTCGGGTCCGGCAAAGGGAACTCGTAGTAAGGCGGTACGGGTTTACCGTGTAATGAGGCCCATAGTCCTTAATCCAAATCCTATTTAGCTAACTGGCCCTACCACCTAAGACATAACAAAAAAAGGAGATTCGGGCAATAGCCTCTGTTCTTGACTTCTGCCTGGCCCAATAACCTGGATCCCTTTTCAAAAGGCTTTAAACATTTGTCAGTATCTCTCAATACAGTTCTCACCCTCTCTGCAGGTTGTGTATGCCAAATCGTAATTCCATATGGTTCCCTCTTTCCAAGAAGAAAAGATGTTCTTAATACAATTCCACAATTTTTGACTTGGTGCTTGACAATGTTCTGGTTTCGTACTTAAAGACTAGAACCCTCAAGGTTCTCTCTCTCACCAGTTCGGCTCATTATATTTAGTGTTTTTTGGGTTACCCAATGTTCTCTGGCCCCTGACAGGCTTACATTGGTGGGGCCTCTGTGGGGTGTCGGCCTGTTTGGGTTTTCTTGGACTCCTGTGACACTTGTGCTTTCTCGAATATCAAAGTCTCTTGGTTTCTCAGGGCTCTCCAAAGCCCTCTGATATGCTTGCTTTAAGTAGGACGTCTGCCAGCTCAGGTTTAGCTGTCTCTCGTAACCCTTGTGGCTTTCCCAGCCTCGAATACCACTTGTTGACCCTCTCAACGGTGTTACCTCTTAGGGAGCGTTTGCTTCCCTTCCGCTTGTCGTCTCAGCAGCTAATGCACTTCTCGTGCAGAGGTCGGGGATACAGTCTCTTCGCTGCTGTCTGGTCTGTGTCAGTTAACAGGCCCCAGACCGCCATTACTTAGGTGTGATCACCCCACCAGGAGGGACAGTAGCTTTAACATCTTTGGGCCTCATTATGAGTAGGCCGGTACGGTAACAACGGTGCCGGTAAGCTACCGGCACCATTGTTATCGGACCGGCACACTCCTAGTTCTGCGCGCGGGTGCCGTCCCGCCCACCAGGTCTGACCTGGTGGGCGGAACGGCACCTGCACGCAGACTTTGACGGAAGCACCGGCACTGTTGCACACAATGCTGGTGCTTCCATCCTCCCCATTCCCATTGAGTCCTATGGGACTCGAATGGGAATGGGGAGTAATTTTTTCTGGCACCTGGCTTTGGGGAATTACCAGGACCGCCGGGGCTGTAATGCCCTGGTAATTCCCCATTACCAGTTTCCGGAAAAAGCACGACTCCGGCGGCAGCCATGGCGTTTTTACCAGCAAGGCTACAGCCGGGGTCGTAATAAGGCTCTTTGTCTCTTTCTTGACGTTGGGTTCTTTACCGCTCAGGACGCCAGCTTTCTGACATCTTGCGAGCAATTCATTTGCTCTCCACGCTACCACTGGCTCCTTGATCTAGCGTGGCTCCACTCTTCAGCACATCTTCCAGTCGGAGGCTCGCATTTGCATTCAAGTTCCTCGTGGTTTTATGTACATCATTACAAAAACAAGGGTTGCATCGTTCATCTTTGTCTGTGGAGTTCAGGTGGGATTCGGCATTACCTGAAGCCAAAGAGATTGAGCAATGTCACTACCAGGAGAGTCATGAATAGAATTAACATCAGTCTTTCCGATTCCCATATAGGCAGATAATGTGTTCTGGACAGGGAGTTCCTTGCAAGGAATGGGAGTTCTCGTCCGCAAGAGGGGAGCCACTCCCAGTGAGGTCCCACTTGCCCAGACTGCTAGGGAGGGTCTTGCTGAGCGGGCCCAACTCCCTAACTCCAAAGGGGGTGGCTCCTGTGATGTATCAGCAATGATTCCCCCAAAAAACCTGGCCTGGCCCACTTCGCATGTGGCCAGGGAAAAGTAGGCACTTTCTGATCACGGTACTGGGGTGGTGTTTGATGGGAGTGTCACATGAGGGGGGAAACCCTCTTGTTTAACTTTCCCCAAAATCCCAACCGTCTAATGGCTTATTGCAAAACAGGAGAAGGGAGAAAAACGAACTTTGCCAGTACGGCCCTCAAGCCCCATAATTCCCTAAGCACTGGGACGAGGAAGAGGGCTAAAGAGCAACAATGTTGCAGGTGTGGTGAGATTGTTAACAGATTGTTAACAGAAATGACCCACACCTGGGGAGACTGTGAGGCTTAAAAGGCCCCCTCAGGTACAGGCCATTAGAGGGCACAGCGAGCAGGAAGAGCAGTGCAGTCCGAGTATGCAGCTGATGTGTACACTGTAGAAGGGAGAAGAGGCTGGGACCACTGTTAAACTGAAGACAGGAGCCAGTCTTGAGAGGGTCTGTGCCTCCAGTTGTATTAAGTGCAGAGGTTGTGCATTGGGAAGCTTGCAAGAGGAAAGCTTGCCCTCTGGAGACCTGTTGTGTAAAGGCTGTGCAGCGGTTAGTGAAAGCAAGGGAATGGTTCTTTCCCAAGAAGCTGTCTCGTGTTACAAGTGACGCGGGTGCCAGCAGATCAGGAGTAGCTGTTTGCTGGATCACTAGAAGCCATGGAAGCAGAAGACCTGCGAACAACGCTCAGACCTGATGTGCAAGCCTTACCTGGTGAGTTCACGAGCCGACAGTGACCCCTGAGTGCTCCGTGACCGCTCGCATGTTCAAGGTAGGCGTTTACACTTGCACATGAGTGGAAGAGGTACTAAAAGTGATTTAGAATACTGAACTATCAAAAAGCAGTCAAAGCACTATTTGCCAAAACCAAATGACTGTAACCTTAAGTGTGTGAGTTTGTTGAGAACCCAGCAACCCGAGGGAGCAATATTATTAAAACCTAATACATACAACCATTGCCAAGCCAAAAGAAACCAAAAACAAGGCAATTCAAATACAACAGATATTGCCAAAGGCAGAAGGGAACTCCTATCTCTCAGCACTTTGTCACTCCATATATGTGAATCAAAGGAAATACTGCCGCCAGCATATTTTACCAGCACAATTAGTAGTGTAGCAAAGAAACAATACAGGTGTACAGATGGCTCTGAAAGTCAGAATAGGTAGTGGCACCAAATTCCACAAAGCTACTGCTTGAGTGGAGCCAGCTCTGCCTCCAACTCTCACCCTTCTATATTTAGGATGAAGTAGAAGGAGGACTGGAGAAGAGCAGAGATTCCCTCTAAGAATGATACAGGTGAATTTATGGGAGGACTTGATCATAAAAACCTGGTGCACAGTACAGGTATGCTAGCAAACTGGCAGCGAGTACAGTCAGCGCAATGCTCGCATGTTATATTCCCACTGATCAATATGGAGGATTATGCTATCAGCAGAAATAAGCACCTGCAGCGGAATCAACAAATATAGAAAATGCCAAGATAGATGCAGTTCATGTAATCCAAATGCGAGGTCACAGGTACCATTGAGGCGTGGCCTTTGTGGGGAATTGTCAGCAGAGGGAAAATCATGGCGGTCATGGTAAAATGGGGCTGTCAATGAAAGATCTGTATACATGCATATTCAAAGATAATTTTACACTGAGGCGGGTGACGTTCAACAAGTCGCTTCCACACACATGAAGCAGGACAACGTCTGGCCTTCCACTTCTGATCGATCACCAACTCTGTGCCTTCAGGGGCTCCCTGCATCTGGCAAATGTACTGCTGCCCTCTCCCAATGCCAGGATGTCGAATAATGTTTGTCCTTGAAGACAAAATAGAATGTCTCTGCTGTATTAATGCATTCCTAGACACTGGTGAGGTACCACACCATGATCATCCCTTTACCATAAAAAGAAAATATTGACTTTGAGACCTCTGCTAACTGGCAGCCTCCCCTGCATCTCAGAGGTCAGAGAAGGAATTTCCATCTATCAAATTTCTGCGGAGCAGGAGCAAATGAACTGCCAGAAAACTCCAAATCTAGCTTCCACCTGCAGCGAGTGATCAAGAACAACGCTCATGAACATCATGGAATATGGATCAGTGCCAAGCTTGTCATCCTGGCAGATTTTGAGACTATGACCAGTGTCATTCCTGTCAAATTGTACCCCCACTGGCCAACTCTGGCCAGTCTTCTCAGAGACAACCACATCCCCTGTGCTTTCCCCATAGATCATCCCACTCACCTCTCCTTTTTCAATGCATACGTGGCCCTGCTTGCGAAGCTCATGAACTACATAGGCCAATGTCAGAACTATTCATCAAGATATCAGACCAACCGCAGCAACATGATGGACTCTGCCTGAATGACATACAGTCAGAATCATAATACCTCTTGACTATTCACAGCCCCCAATGGATCCACCTCCTTTGACTTATCGCTAGGTCCGGAACATGGGTTTCTCCATTGATAAGGCACTTTTATTTGTTCCACAAACCAACAGTGCCATCACTTTTCGATTCCATGACCTTTTCATCTACCACTCATAATGTTGCCCCAATGCAGCACACACACACACTAGCAGTAGTCCCGCCACAAATTAGCAACAGCAATACAATCTAGAGGAGAATCCTCAGCAAGTACATTGCCAGGATTCAGAGAACCCAGAACTTCACAGCACACCTCGTCTTGGGACTATACGTTTTAGGCCACATCAGTCTAAACCGCTTACTATCAGGGGTTATCCTTTAAAGTAGGTTGCTTGATCCACATAGCACTGCATGGCTAAACACCTGCCGTTCTGTAACTGGTTACTGATGGTGTGATAGCAGTAGTCCAGATGCCCACAGCTGGTATACCAAAACCAGCGGTCACTCCCCTCAGGTAGGTACAATAAGTTCGGAAGACATGCTCTATATTCAAGGATTTCTCTTCTCCTCCCCCTTTGTGCCTCAAAGTGGACTTTAGGTTCATGAAAACCCTGAAACCCCCCCTTTTGCCAATAATCTTATAATCGGAACCATACATATTCATGCCACTGACGTTTGTACACCTCATTACAGCACCACTTGCTCAGTCCTTCCCATACTGCTGCTGCTTCCCAAAGCGCCCTGAAGAAGATGTCTCACAGCTTGTGCACTTAAGTAAAAGAATAAATAATTAAATATTAACGATTAGGACAAGGGGCAAGTGAAGGGAAACAAAGGGAAACACGGGAGACCACACAAGGCGGGAGGGTAAAGAGTCCACAGGGGAGATTGGAGCAATTCCTGAAAATGCAGGGTCTCCAGGAAAGGACTAGGGCTGAGGGTGGGTCAGTTGCATGCCAATCAAGATTGTTCAGGTTCATTAGTTAAAAAGCCCCCCCACTCTCTTCATTACACTGCATCAGGTGAAAGGTAGCACTGCACGAGCAAAGGGGTGTGTGTGTTTATTTAATCAATTCTCATGCAAGAATAATTTTCTGCTGCTTTCCTGCCATCTCCCGGCTAACCAGATTTCAGGTCCACTAATAGTATTTTGATTTGAGCACACAGCCAGAAAGAGACAGGCAGGCTGGCAGCCCTGGCACCACTCCGGCCCATATCAGCTATCAGGCTTGCAGAGGGCAGCATAACCTTGCTGCTGAAGGGAGGGCATTCGAATGGACAACAATATGACAGCAGACAGACTTGATTTTCCGCTTTTACGGGAGTCTCCCCGGATTGGATATCAATCCTCCTCTATTGTGGATAAATGCACATATCATCGCAATATAGTAATTAAAAGGGATAATTGAGGGTGCGTACGAATGATGTTATGTCATGCACCGCAACCTGCTTTGTCACATCAATGATACAGTGTATGCACCAGTGATCTTCATTACACAGGGCCTCATCACGAATGCGATGGTAACGCTATTACCATCGCAATTAAGGGTCTGCCCAAACATGAGTATGGCGTGTTTACCCCCAGCTCATGGCCGATTTAATACTGCCGGCAGTAATTGCGCCAAAAATTCCCCATGGAGTTCAATGGACCCCATGGGGAATTATGTTTACCACTCAACCCGTGATCCGGCGGTAATACCGCTGGACAGGTGGGCGGTAACGCAAATACAGTTGGGTGGTATCCCATTTGGGATACCAGCCAACTCGTGAGGAGGCCCACAGTGCCTCACTCTTTCTTTTCACCCTCCAGAATCCTCTGGGGCTCCTGGAGACAAGCACTCCATTGACAGCTTAAAACTAAAAGAATTATTTGTAGCTCCAGCCCAGCATTACTTGCAACTCCAGCCTTCCAACCAAACCTGAAACATGCAAAAAAAGGGAGCCCTCCAAACAAGATTGCGTGTACCTTTTAGTGCACTTAGTCAAAAGGATCAAGCGATGAACCATCGGGAGGGCGGCAGAGGTACCAGGACTCTGATAAGCAAGAGTACGACCCAGAGTATTGAAGATTACCAGTAAGTAATCATAGCATTTACACGGTTTCCCTCTTCCTTGCCACATTTGATTATTCATGAGCAAGCAAAAATATCTTGAGCAAAAAGGCAAGGAATGAAATACACGTGTTGTTTGAAGACAGGGTAGCAACTATGCACATGTCCTGAACAGCTGCACATCCCTTTTCTTAGGCAATGAGGAGTCAAGCCATTGGTCGAGTCCTGCATATCATCTAGAAGGGGGTCCAAAGAGCTCTCAGAAATAAAAGAAATGTCCAAGCTAAATCGAAGACTGAGGTTGCCAGAGAAAGCCTTTCTTCACTGATGGTTAAGCCCAAATGAAACAAAGAGGGACTTAATGAAGGTAATAGAAGAAAGGCACATGTTGGCAGCTTTCCCCATATCCAGAGTATGCGACCCATTTCCTAAAATAGTGCTAAGAGTGAGAGAAAGGGAAGGAGGAACAATGCACTGGTTGAGATGGAAATTAGACATCACCACTGTAGCAGAGGGAGAACCAAGAACTAAGGCAGGAATGCGCTATATGGATATGTGCATGGGAGAGAACACAGTTCCCCTACCCATCTAGCAGACATATTAACTACCAGGAAAACTACTTTGGTTTGGAAAACCCTCAAGGGGACCTCCGAAAGCTGCAGAAAGATGTCTGCCTGAATATGTTTAAGTGTAGGGGGAATATCCTATGGAGAAAGAGGGACTCTGGCTTGAGAGCTAGAGCAATTATATCTCTGGACAGGTCATCTGGCGTAGACCTCTAAACCATCAAAACCAACCCAGGATTCATTGATGTCTCATTTAGCAGCCAGCTAAGCCATAAGGGTAGACACAGAGCCCCAAAAAGAATCATCCACCAGGGAATCAAGAACCTTTAGGAGATCACAGAGAGGAAACCTGCTGTGCCTCATTATGAACAGAACGAGTTCCAGTTGTGTGAATAGCATCTGAGAGTAGAGGACCTGCATCAATCCTGGTGCAGAACGTGCTCGTGAGGCTATTGCGGAGGCTGCAGAAATATGACATAGTTCGATGGAGTTTGAGTCTTTACACTGGCTCCTAGTCAAGCAGTGTAACCTGTCATGTGCCTGATGCACAAGTCCTTAAATGAGCCTGAGGCCTACACCTTTATCACATAGAATATGTTGCTACTGCCCAACGAAATATCGTTGCCCTCATTCATCCCGCAATCGTACAGTTTCTAGCTTCAGGAAAGTAAAGCGTGGTGGAAGATCATTTGCAACTCTTGCTCCACAGATCTAGAATGACCTAACAGTTCTACTGCAGAGTGAGAATAACCAGCTGGAACCAGATTACAGAAACCTTGCACTGGTGCAAGTGCAAAGTTGAACCACATAAGCACTAGGACAAAGTCTGTCGTAGTGCAAAAAACATTGGCACCATATTAGAAAACATTTGCACCGTGACAAATGCAATTTTTCATGGTGTAATCACTAGGGCAAAAATCCATAGTGCAAAAGACATGCACTTTCAAAATATGTTTGCACCCGGGGAAAGGTTGCCATAGTGCAAATACCATTTCGTATTAGCATTAGGGCAAACATATCCCTGCAGCAAAAATATATCTTTTTTGCACTTGGACATTATGATAAATTGCACTTGTCACAGTGCAAATGTTTTCTAGTATGGTCTGTGAGAACCCCGAAGATGTCTCCCCCGCTAGTCCCCGGGGATTTGTCATCCAAGTGGCCAGGACACAGCCATGGCTATTTGATACAGTTCCTGAGGGTGGACCAATGCGGGAGGATCACCTGGAGGAGGGGTCTTCGGGGAGTGGAAGTTGGACACTGAAGGGTGAGACACGGTATCCCCTTTCCTGCAACATCTTTTCCCCATCCTACCAGGTAGGATACCTGGAAGCTCAACCCCTTCCCTTTCCTGACACAAACACTTTCTAAATGACAATTCATCGTGAGCGACAACGGACTAACACCAGAGCCGTATACCTGACATGTGCCAACACCCTGATCAGTCAAGGTCAGGCAATTATTAATCATTATACACACCTGATTCCCATCACACTTCCCCAAATGGATAAAAGGCAGAGCACAAAAACACACTCTGAGCGAGGAAAAGCACACGAGAAAGCAGCAGTTCCAAGGGGGCGTTTTAATACAAGGAGAAAGGCAGCGAGAGCGGAGAGGGTTGCAAGGAGGGAAGTACTTTTAACCTCTAGAAACCGTTACTTTTACAAGCCTTGGAAAGTAAGAAGCCTAAGACCAGGAACTGAAACTGAACAAGCCTATGCTGTGCATCAAAAGTATCCAGGGCGTGCCTGTGTCGATAACTCAGGCCGGAGGAGAGATTGCTGCCGTGGTACTGTCCTTGGCTACTGCAAGAAAGCCATGCGAGCAGAAGCAGCACAGCCTGTGAGTCGGAGAAACCGATATGAAATCAGCTTATGTTTGAACCAAGGTTGCAAGCAGCAACATTGTATGAAGAAATCCACAAAGGACAATATTTGAAGCGCATGTGATGAGAGGCATGAACAAGTGGAAACTAAAGGAGTGAATGTACTTGGGAAAAGCCAAACCAGTTACCAGGCGCAGAGTGGTCCGGTGCCACATGGGTGCTCATTCGAAGGTCTCTGTTAGGTATCCGACTGAATGGCAACTGCATTGTAAGAAAGGAACTTTGTATCGAAGTGGTCCTGCGATGGGTCAAGCAAAACCCAATGCACATTCCAAAGTCTTTGATGACTATAAAGTGAACAGCAATTGGTCTGAACCTGGCTGAGGGAGACTAATTGAACTCCAAAAAGAGATCTGAGCCTGACTGAGGGCAATCCGGGGTGACCTGTGAGTCACCGGAAAAAGTATAATTGTGGATCCTGAGAATAAAGGGATCTGAGCCAGGAAGAGGGGGGTCCACATTATCTAAAAAGGGATCTGAGCCCAGCTGAGAAGGATCCAGGGTGAGACACTCAAATCACATAATTGTAAGAAGTAAAGAACTTGCTATTTTTGTTTTGAACATCAGGCCCCCTGAAGCAAGAGACTTTGATGAGAAAAGAGACTTGGGCACAGAAGGCCCTGATACTGGAATTAGAACGTTATCCTTGTGTCAAAGAAGCCAGAGTGTGTGCTTGGCTCGAGTGAATCACCTTGCCCAGTGCTGAAAACTTGGGGGAGGGAGGCCAACGGCCCGAACATCCTGACTTATCATTTTGTGAACACTTCTTTCTTTTTCATGAACATTACCCCCCACACTACCTGTAAAGCAGCAGTAAGGGTTGGCAACAGATGTTTTAGTATAGGCCCTTTTCTTTTGACAAGACTCCACTAGGACTGCATTATTATTATTTGATGGTCGTAGCTTGCTCCCATCTGTAGATTTAGGTTTAGATAGGCGTTTTTCAACCCCCTTGTGAAAGTTCAATAAACACCTGTGAACTGTGGTCACTTGTGTCTATCTTACTTCAATACCATGCCTTCCTTACAGGTCCCAATGTGTTTTGAACTAGGACCCACTTTGCCCTAGTACTTATATGGTGCAACCTTTCCCTTGCACAAGTGCAACGTTTCTATAATATGGCCACTGTAGTTTAAAAGGAAGCCCTGACACCCTTTTACTAAGGGCATATTTACCTAGATCTCCCATAAACATTAACTCTTGGCTCTCTGATGCCTTGCCCTACATCATCTCCCATCTTTGTACAATAGCACGAACATGCCGAACAGGCAAATGTTGGCGCTTTATAAACCCCACCAACAAATAAAAACACAGCAAAGGCCCCTTCTTACGAGGGTCTCTTCTCCAGAAGGCAGAGCTGTTCAGCTTCCAGGTGGTCAGGCGCAAACGTAGACAGGATTTCTGAGAGAGAAGGGGCCAACTGATAGGAGAGCGGACCAGAGGGAGGGCTGACTCACATGGAACTGCCACCTGGCGAAGGAAAAGAAGCAAGGCTTCTTCTATCCTGCAGGAGCCACTAGACTACCCAGCACACCCTCCCTCTTGATCTTTGGCAAATCATTGGGCAAAAAGGAAAAGGGAGGAAAGGCATACTGGAGGAGATTGGACAGGGGATTGGGGAGTTCAGGGTCCAGACAAGAAGCAGGCAGAGAAAGGGGCAGTAACTATGGGGAGGAATATATGCCCGGGAGGCCAACATGTGCAGGTGCAGAAGCCAAATCCAGGCAAATGAAGACGAAAAACTGTTCTGTTCTCAGGGAGGGGTCCCTACCAGGGTTTCTGCCTCTATATTCTTCTTCCCTGGAATGTAGGAAGCCACTAGGGAGAAAAGGTGAACCTAATTCCAAAGGCACAACCAGCAAGCGACTAATGCAAGGGCTTGGGGGAAGAGTACCTCCCTGTTTGTAGACACAAGTCTAGGCCACAAGGGAGACTGTGTGGACCAAGACAAGCTGCCTTTGAAAATGAGACGCAATGATCAGAAAAGCATGAAGAATTGCTGAGAGCTCCTCCCAGTTAGATGATCTAGAGGCCTCTGTGAGAGACAAGTTCCCCTGGAGGGTGCTCATGTAGAAGAGGATTGATTTCACAAACCTGCTCAAGAGCTAGAGGTCTGTTGAAAGGAGAGAGCTCTCCTCAGATATTTGGAAGAAACCCAGAACAGGAGGGAGTAGAGCCCTGCTCCTTGCTTTGAAAGGAGCACTGGGATGATAGAACTCCTTTAGGGGGAGGTGTTGCATCCCAGCTCACACGGCCAAAGCACTTGGTGAAATGCAGTAAATTTGATGTTGTACCCACTTGTAGACCATGCCTAAAACCCAGTGGTCATCCACATAAGAAATAAAGACCTTGCTGAAGTAGCAATGCCTTGTGCACACTAAAAGTCTCAAAGGAAGAGGGGGCAGGAAGATCACAGGAAAGTGAGGAATGCAGCTGAGAAGCAGAAGAAGGGGCATCAACAGAGCATGACTTGTAAATCTTTCTGGATCCCTTATCTATTCCTCGACTTCTTGAGTGGAGGTGGCACATTCAACACTGGAGCATGATGCCTGAGGTAAAAAGGAATTGTGAGCCATCTGTCCTCTCCACCTTGCATGTCTAACTCGCCAAGATGGTGCCCACAATGTTTTTGCCACAGAAAGAGGAGCTGTAGCGGAAGGGGCCTCTTTTTCCACACACAGAGCTGGCTTCTAGTTGTCACAGCCACAGAAGTGTAATAAAAATGCAAGTTCAGTGTGGTAAAAAGGTGTGCACTTATCAACTGCAAGAGTAGCACTGCAAAAGGGGAGGGGGCTTCTTTTTAGTCGTTGACACTATAAAACCCAAAATAAAACTAATATACAATAAAGCGGAATATAGGGGGACAGGTAAGCATAATCAAACTTAGTGGTAGGCTAAAACACTGTAGGTAGGCCTTAAAGCATGCTTTCGCAGAAAACGTCTGTTAGGTTTTTATTAATTTGCAAAGAAGCCGCAGCAGCTCATAACACATTACAGATCGCGATCCCATGCTGGTACTGTAAGAAGAAAACAACGGTTGTTATTTTTCGAGGTCACAGATAAGAGCCCATGGGGCCCGCCAACAAGCAATGAGTGCATAACCATTTTATAATTCAAAATGATTTGAAAATACGATTTTCTAATGGTGTCAAAAGAACCACAGATGTTTCAAATTGCCCCTCAGTACATTTCGTGTGGGAAGAAAGTCAAGAAATTCTTAATGTGCAACATTTGTATTACAGTATGTCTGTGATTCAAGGCTCTGACAGTGCCATGCTAGAGAGCGTTTCTCATGAGAGCGCAGATGAAGTGGCCGGGACAGATGAATAAAGTTTTGTTGGTCATCTCAAATGTTTCAATGAAATGTTATTACGATGTGGGAAGTGGGGGTTGGATTGTGACGCCACATATTATAATTGAGGGCGGTGTGGGAAGGTTTATGGACCCAATTACAGAACAAAATGTATGTTTTCTATAAGGGTTCAATGCGCGAGCACCAATCAGCTTTGTGTGGGGAGATTTGTTCATGTCACAAAGTTACTAATGTTAATTATCGAGTGGTATAGAAATGTTAGATTTAGAGGCTTTCCTTTGATAGCACCTTTTCATGCAGTTCTGTTCCGTGATCTGTTTGAATACAGCTGTCCCAGCTGCGTATAGGCCCTGAACAAACCTGCGTTACTCCTTGCCAGTCATACACTCCTTTTGACTACGTTTGTAATTTTTATTGGTGAGTTCCGAGGGGACCTGCGATACAGTAGCATCAATGAATGTGGCTTTGGTACGTTAAAAGCCATGGCAGTTACGAACTGAATCTATCAGCTCCCACCCCCGAGATAGAAGGGACAGCAAGTCTCTCGTGAAGGACTGGGCAGTATGTGTTGCATAGCTCTGAGCATGAATAGAGATGATTTCAGTGGTGTAAGCTCTCCAGCGAAACCTAAACCTTCTAGTCAACAACGTCTGCCGGAGACACCTCTTCTGAAGTCACTGTAGGCCCGCCATTCAGGGTGGGAAGTATCCAGTCAAATTTGAGGGTTGCAGCGTATTTAGCCTTAAAACGAAGAAATGAGAGCATGCAGGACAAGTATCGCGGAACACAACATTGCAGGATTATATAATTCGTAGAGGACTATCTCTAAGTCCTTAGAGAAAAGGAAGACCAATCAACTTTAAAGGCATATATCTATCCGACATGTTCTCCTCAGATGTATCCAGAGAAGTAGAGGCTACCACAATCTCCTTGCAACCTAGGTTAGCATGTAACTGGGCCAAAACCCCAAAGAGGACGTATCATGTGATGTATTTGCCCTTTATCTCAAGTTCCTTCTCCTCATTGACATTGGGCAGAATCCCCTCAGTTAATACGTTTCCCATTAAGCCTGGGACACTTTGCTGCAAGCTGAGCAGCAAGCGCTTCTCCACTACTGGATTAACTGTGTCCTTCAGCAGAGCAGATACCTGATCAGGCAATGACTGTGCAGGAGGCAGGTCCTGCAGGAGCATTTCCAACTCAAGGACTAACTAGAGGCAAAAAACGGATACCTCAAAGTAGTGGCACAGCACTGAGGCAGGTGGGGGAAAACCACTATGTTCCCAATTGCGGTGGTCATGCCTAGAGTGCTTGTGGTAATGCCTTCTATCATCCCTCCTATCCTTAGAAAACGAGAGGGAGCCGCTAGGCCCAGAAATGTGATGCGTTTTAGCAGAGCACTTGGTAGGGAACCCCGTTGAAGTGAACAGAAAACCATATAAGAGTTAGAACACCTGCATCAGCCTTTTCCCCTAGAACTAGCCCAAGGGGCCAAATGCAATTGTTATCTGCTGTGGCGAACCAAAAAAAGGGTGCAGATCAAAAGAAGGATATTTCAAAGACGTTTATTTTTAAATGATAAAGAAAGGCCTCACTATCCCTAGCACTACGAGGGTATTCCCTACATACGAAACTAAAATAAAGGGTGCTTGCATATCCTCTAAATAAATCAAAAATGGTCCTCTGTGAAAACCGACATTCTATCTAGCCCTACCACTATTGATAGTGCTACCGGTTGATGGGCTTGCCCGGCCAATGTCACTGGCTTTGATCTCCAAACGCGCTCCTCAGTTCCATAAAAGAAAAAAAGTGTTCATTAGAAAAATATCACAAAAGTTCATTTATTGGCTCCAGTCAAAAATATCTTCATTTGTTATCTCACAACAAAGGGCCTCATTATACGTTGGGTGGTGCAGTAATGTGGTGGCAATGGTATTACGAGTTTGGTGCAGAGGTGGAGGATTCACCACCCACTAAGAGCCGGAGGTAAATCCACCACCTTTCCACCAAAAACTGCAGAATTTTCGAGGAATTACTGCCGGCAGAATTACCACCGGCAGTAATTCCATCAAAATCCCCCGCTATGGACTCCAATTAATGGGGAATAACACTGCCTACCACCACTTGTAATCCAGCGGCAATACCGCCAGATCAAGTGGCGGTAACAGTAATTCTGTTTGGTGCTATCTCTGTGGATTTACTGCCGAGATACCACCAAACTTGTAATGAGGCTGAAAGTTCTATTTTCACCCCTTTGACACTCCTCCTAAGCTGTATCAGTTAACTTAAAGTTCTGTTTATTCAAGAGATACTTCTAGACCCCCTTTTCTGTCCAATTGTACGGTTGATATATTTGAACTCTCCTGATTTGCTGCCACTTGTTACTTCAATGGAGTCCTCCAGACCATGTTGTTGCTTTATATCTAATACTGTTCGCTTTTGGTTTCTTGGGGTCCCGTAACCGCATGTATATTTGATTTCCCTTTGTTCCACTCTTCTTCCTCTCCACCGAGCAGCCCTGCTACCTGCATCTGTGTTGGGTCTGCTATATGGGGTTGGCGCCCAGGGCAAACGTTTGTTTCTCTCTTCGGTTCGTGAGGGCTGCTCCAAAGGCTCCTCCATTAACCTGTTTCTCTTCACCATGTGAGCACTGCTCAGACAGACTCTCCACTGCTACCGGCTATGGTAGTCATCATATCTCGGCACTGACTGTAGGTTTTCTTCCGTAAGAGGATTCTGGTGTCAGCATTTGTCAGAGGGCACATAGCCCACCATGGCCTCAGCGTGCCACCAGTGGAAATGGCTTTTCTGGCTCTGTCTCTGCAGCGACTCATCCACCACATGTACTGTCAGTCCTCCGGCATATTTTGTTCTCTGCTCCCTATGTTTGCGCTACCGCTGGCTCCACGGTACTCAGTGGCTCTGCCCCTCCTGGAGGTTGCGTCATCAGAGGCTCTCCTCTGCGACAGATTCTCTCTCAGGGTTCTTTGTCCTTTTATGTTCGCTAAGTTGTTTCAGGCAAGGGGCGTGTCGTTCCTCCTTATTATGGGGATACGCTCCAGTATTGTCCAAAGCCAATGGAAAGGGTACAGTGTCACTGCTTGCTATGGGCAATAGAGTGGTACTAGAATGTTTCTCAATTCCCACTTAAACAGATACTGTCTTCATTGAATGGAGCTCCTTATGGGAATGGGAGTCCTTGTCCCATAGAGGGGAGTCACTCCCAGTGGGGTCCCACTTACCAAGACCCCTATGGAGGGTACTTCTTAGCGGGCTTCCATCCCTAGCCTCAAAGGGAGGGTCTACGCCCGAGGAGAAGGGTCGAATGATTCAGATTCGTCACACTGCATATTAGAATTATATTCCTGTTCCACCACTGAAGGAGCATTTCGCCTTTCCCACTGACTAACTGAGCGGCCAGATTGCCAGGAAATGACTTAGTGGGAATCATGTAGGTAGAAGATGCCCGCAGCAAACAAGGTGATCAGATGGTGTGGCAAGGCAGCATCTGCTCCCCGGGTTCAAGGGCATCTTACTGCAACTCTTCATACTGCTGTGTTTCCTCACAGTGGAATGTGTTTGACTCGCTTCCTTTCGTGCCACCCTACAGAATATGTTTTTTTGAGATCCCTGTAACTCCTGCTGCAAGCTGCTTCTTTCCTTTACTCACCCTGTTCCCTCAAATCCCCCATGCAAAAGCAACCACTCCTGGAACTTGCCCCTCCCCATATCCCTCTGCAGCATGGTCCCACTCCACCCTGCACATGTCCACTTCATTAGGGTAAATGGGGGTGATCTGTGTGCAGTTTGTTTGTTGGGGGGTTTGGATTAGGCAAATACTCTACCTAAACTGGACATTGGGACTACCCTGTGTCGCCAGTGTTTTATTCTTATTTAATGGGACTTCAGTAGTTTGACGGTGCTTCCACTTCACTAACATCCCCTCCACTCCTTTAGCGTTTATGGGCATTCCCAGTCCATTATCCCCTCTGATTTTCCTTTAAGTAATGAGAGGAAGCAGAAGCAACCATGAGTAATGCAGATTTCCTATTGCCACTCTGGTACTTTAACAAAGACGAGAGGTCAGGCATGTCACTCTAATAGGCCTGAACAAGATCAGGCAATTGGAAATACTTTGTTTCACCCGCAACCCATTGTGAATGGACACAATTATAAAAGTCAGAAGTGTCAAGAGCGAGGTACGAGCGCTGCAGGTGGAGCTGAGCGAGGAGAAGATCAGGAAGTGGCTGTGCCAAGATGGAAGAAGCCAACGGATGATGCAGAGAATCTAGAGAGTCCTGCCGAGTGGAACAAATAGGACCAGGAGCCCTGTGTGAGGGAAATCAGAGAGCAGGCACTCCGGAGAAGCGGAGGCGGAACCAGAGGCCGGCATCCCTGGAAGTAAGCAGTCAGCGGGCAGGCAAGTTGCTTTTCCCAGGCAGGAGGGAAGCCGCTGAGTGGAGCACAGCAAACCGGTAAGACTTTGGAAGGGCAAAGGACTCTGGGTGCTCCTAAGGGCTGATAAGCCTGTATGAAGTGAAACCTACCCTTATTGAATACCGAACTTTATGAAAAGGGCTGGTAAGCCTGTATAAAGTGAAACAGACCATTATTGAATGTCGAACTCTGTGAACAGTGTTAGTGAGCCCATACAAAGTGAAACCTACCATTATTGAGTGCTGAACTCTGTGAAAGGGGCTGGTGAGCCCATATGAAGTGAAACATATACATTTTGAATAACAAACTTTGTGAAAGGGGCTGTTGAGCCCGTACCAAGTGAAACTAAGCTCACACCAAGCTGCATATATATGGAGTGTTGAACTTAACTATCGAACAATGACCTTAGGGAAACCTATGGCTGCGTGACCTGGAATGGGTGGACCAGGTGGTCTGTCAACTGCGCCTAGATCAGGAAGTTTCCTAGTGCAGATATTTTCAACATCCAGGCTTAAAGCACAAGGAAGACATGTGGTATTGTGACCTGTGATGGGTGAACCACATGGTCTGATAACTGGGTCTCGACGAAATTGGAAAACAGCAAAGAGGAGTGAATCCTTGGTGAAGATAACAGAAGGCAAGGTCAAGTGGACCTGATTTTTTTTTTTTAACCAAAGGAAAACAAGTCAATACCTGAAAGTTGTTCTTGGGGAAGGGCACTCCAGGAACAGAGTGTTGTGCGAACTTAGTTGCCTTCATCTTGGGGAAGGAAACCACAAGACTAAATTGTTGTGTGAACTGCAGTGGCCGAAGTGTACGAAAAGAAGTAGTGGAACTATGGTCCCTACTGGCCTGCACCGCTGCCCACAGACCCCATCGCCGCACCCCCTCCCATGCACAATAAAACCCCCAACACACATGCACCTGCTGTTTAAGGGCACGCCCAGTGCAGTGCACTGAAAGTGCAAGTTCCAACCTCTTCCTACACTTTTATTTTAAAATGAAACCGTTCCAGAACGGTTACTTTTAAAATAAAAATATAGGAACGGTAAAACTTAATTAAAAGAAGTAGAGGAGCACCGCTCCCGACCGCTCCCGCCCACTTCGACCACTGGTGAACTGTATTATACTTTGGAACTCGAGGAAGGGATACCCGAGACCAGCAAATGATGCTAACTGTGCTATTGGTGAACTTAAATAAGACATTGATCAATCTGTATCGAAACAAGGTTATGTTGGAACTATGTTGAACTTGCATCAGAGAACTCTATTCATCAAGTGTGGAACATTTACTTTAGGACACTTATAATTGGTTGAGAATATTTCCTTCACTAGTTTTGCTGTAGTTGTGAGGACAGCATAGGATGTGACACAGACAGATTCCTGTTGCTGACTTATAAGACATGGACTTTCCTTAGATGTCTTTAGGCAGGGAAATCCTGCCATAGTTTAGGGGTAGTTAGGTGTTACACCATCCTGAATAAAGCTTGGTTTAAATATACGTTTGTTGTCTGTGTCATCTCGCTTGATACCATGGCTGCCTCACACCCTCCAGATATTTTGGAGTTAAACTCACACCATCCCTAAGCCAGCACATTCTGTGATAAAGGATCAGGAAAGTAGTAGTCCACAACATCTCGATTGCTGTATAATGATTAGCCATGCCCTAGAGGAAAAGACACTACAACGCAGGTTTCCCTAAAGTATGAGGGAAAAAAGAGAAGATCATTAAAAATATTTACCCAAGCAGTCTCCTAGAAGGCAGGTGCAGACTGCACCCAAGGGTCTGACTCTCTAGACGGGTTGGGGGAAGATAAAACATGTTGAACTTAAAGTGCCACCTAGGTGCCTGTCCCACAGACTGGTCTCCTTCATAAATGAAGGTCTTTTCAAGAGGAAAAGGAGCACAGTGGCAAACCTTGAGACCATTAAGGGTGTGTCTGTGTGAATAATCTTTGTAGCATGCAGAATTTGGTCAAATTGAAACTCATCGTATAACAGGAGAAAGGGGCGGAGAAACCTGTCAAAATAAAACTATGCATCTTGAGGGTTTTCTTACACTTAAGGTGGTGCACCAGCTCTTGGCTCTCCCCAAAGTGTATATTACAATAACACCATTGCTGGCTGCATTGCCTGCTTCATTGCGATTGGCGAGTATCGTGCCCACCCCCCCTTACACTGTGTGCCTCAAAACCATCTTCACAATTGGCACACACTTGGCATTCCTCTTGACAGGCTGGGCAGAGAGGCCAAAAGCTGAACTGGCAAGGACTCTCAGCTCAAACTCTTATCTGCTCCAGCAGATGAACACTGGCCCTACACATTTAACCAGTACTTATCTCAGGGCTTATATTCTGCCAATTGCTGTATCAGTTTTCAGTATACACAAAAAAATGGAGAAAAAAACCCTGAATAAAATACTTAAGGGAGGTCATCTGGAAAATAGTCTCAGAGCTACGCTTCAAGCATGTACAGCACGGCATGGGAGATGTCAGATAAGGCGAGCGGGGGCATACATTGGGCGTTGAGCACACAAAATAAGCCAGTTCTGTATTATCGAAAGGAGGGAAGAGGGAAAGTCCCTGCCACAAAATGGAAGACTGTATGTCCCAGCTATTAAGAATGTCATATTTTGGGCCTTTCCCAGAGAGGCCACTTGGCAATGTCTTCTGGGACAGTAGGGGCTCAATGGAAAGGAGTCATATGTTGAGATTTGTTTTCCCAACTGAACTGCAACCAGCACAACCATTCAGCTCCCTGTAGCCTCAAACATTGAACCATTACGCTAGGGCCTGGAAATACCAGAATTAAAGTGCAAGTAACACCTGCTCTGAAATGCTGCTAAGTGCCTAGGCTCTGGAGGGTCTACCTCAGAGACACGCTTAATAGCAAAAGGGAGACAGGAGAACCCGGCGGGTGACTCTGTGTATCTTGGTCACAATTGGCTTGGAGGGCCTCAGCCATACTCAACCACCCAGGAATGAGTGTGCCTGGCATATGACAAATTCTGAGAACAAGGTATAGGCACTGAGAATCAATAAGCCACTACACTGCCTACCAACTGAATGCAAGCACATCTTAAGGGCCATATTTACTGTACCTAAGTTCTACAGGTGGGGCAGCGTGCGGTATGGGGGGTGAGTGGTGGTGGGGTGGGGCGGTTCATGATTCAGATGCTCCTCCCAAACAAATCCTGATAAAGTATAGATAGAGGAGATATAAGTAAAGCAGGAAGTAACACAATCAACAACGTTCAGGCTCTACACAAGTGACAATTTAATGGTATTTTCAGAAAAGTGAAAAGTATGTTTGTCAGTGCATTATTCAGGGCACAAGAACGTTGGTTAGGAAACCGAAGAAGAGTGCATGATGGGTGCAAGTGGGCACTTCATGTGCATCTATGTGCCGCTTCCACCTGCACAGCCCAGTCTTATTGATCTGTGTGAGGCCACGCGCTAATGCAGCATAACACAAAATAAATGGAACAGCACAGGCTTGGGGAGATGCAATGTGCAGAAGGGGTGGGCGGCTGGGCCTGGTGGTTTTTTAGCATCTCAAGCTGTGTCCATATCATGCCCACTGCAAGGAACAAGTGGCACAAATCACCCAGAAACGCAAACAATCTACAAGAAATATATTTCAAATAGATATAATGTACATAAAATCTCTTTGAAATCTATGCTAATTATTTTGGGAATGAGAAGCCTTCAGCAAACCGTGAATTATGGATATGAATACAGGCCACTTGGTTTTTTTTAACAGTGCACGATGTCATAATCATGCTGAGTGTGTTTCCACTGAAACTAATAGAATTTACTATTAACCGGAACAATGGCGCTCATTTGATCAACCTAAGAAAGTTGTAATGGGGAGACAGGCCAGAAACAATTCGCAAGTTCCCCCTTACACCATTTTATGCACTTCAAAGTAAGTACTGGTCTTGTTTACGGTCACCTGGATGCCAATTTGACAAGTTAATTATTATTATTATTATTATTATTATTATTATTATTATTATTATTATTAGGGTAGTGGGTGGCAGACACTCTCCATTAAAAAAAAGCTATCGTGGGGATTATGGTGACCAGACGTTCCGGTTTTGCAATGACCTTCCCGGTATTTTTCCCCCTGTCCTAGGGTACCAAGGCTTTTTTTAAGTTTAAAAAAGATGTCCTGGGATTTGGTGGTCGGGTGGAAACTGTACTGTTTTTAGGCCATGCCGATGAAAAATGACAACATCCGGCCAGCTTGCGCTCTCACCATTTGCTTTTTACCCCCTCTGCATACCTCCATAGCGTCCACCTTCCTCTGGCTCCTCCCTCCTCCAATCAGCGTTCTGTGTCTCAAGATGCGCTGAGACAGGTCACTGACATAGAAATATGACTACAGTTTCATTACTAGCACCCTCTTTGTATGTCAGTCCTTGTTTTGTGTTTGTCACAGCTAAGCCTGCTGTCCTACCTCTGTCAGTGGCTTGTGCGATTTTTTATTTTCAAAATCTGGTCATCCTAATGAGGATAGAACGTTGCAGAAATACTAATTTTGGCTTTGTTGTAAGTAGGTCTCGTTAGTGAGCGGTAGTTATGCTCTCTACAAGCAAAGCAGCACTTCCACCGCTCACCGGCAGAGGGAGCCCTCACGTGTCAAACTACGGCATGCTAGAGAATCTGGCCTACCCATGGCACCACTGACTAATGAAAATACTGATCAATACAAATACAGCGAACAAGACAGACAGAATTATCTCTTGGTGTTTATTTAACTGCAATTTTCCATACCTAAAAGGTATTCATTTTATAAACCTCAGAAAGATGAATAAACACGTTAGTCCAACATACATTATCACAATTAGATTGTGGCTAAGTAAAACATTACCTTAATACGTTTCAAAATTTTGGGCTTCATTACAAGTTTGACGGTTTGGAAATAAGGGTGCCAGCAGCAACGTACTGGCACCCTTTCCAGAACACCAAACTAAGAGTCTGCTGGTAGGTGTACGGAACTCATGGCAGACCTGACCTGCCAGGAGTTCAGGCCTCTACCGGCAGGCTTTTCACTGAAGCACCGACAATGTTACTAACGGTGCTGGTGCTTCAGGTTTCCCATTCCCATGGAGTCCTATGGGACTCCATGGGAATGGGAAATAACCGTTCCGCCGCCGCATATGGTATCCCGGTAGCACCAGGATATCAGGTGGTGGGAACAGTGTTACGGGGTTGGTGGTGGCCCACCACCTACCGGTGGGTTTCATCGCCAATCCCGTAATGAGGGCCTATAATAGAAAAGGGTATTGATCCTCAAAATCTTGCACTTCACAAATGTGTGGATTAGTGAGACGGATTGAAAAGATGGACCCAATTTTGGATAGTCACGTGTAGATTTAGCAAGCACCAGGTCAGGTCTCTAACAAACACTGCCAAAATAATGTTATGCATCATGTGGGACACATAGTAGAGGGCACAAGGGCCAGTGGTGGATGTGGGCAGGACCTAAAGAACTTTTCAAAGAAACCCGCCATTGTTCCCTTACTTTATTATACCCGGGGAACCATTCCAGGACGGCAGGGAAGAACACCTTTGCATTTTGTGTTACCTCTTCCCTACTGGGTATTCAAACCTGGGCACTGTGGGTAATACTAAAAACAGTACAGTTCGAAAACATAGCATTGTTCAGTGGAGGATAAGCAGAAACCAATTCTCCTGAAGGGCAGGCTGGGAGGGTGATGTGGAATGCGTTGGAGGAACATCCAGTCGAAAGAACGTTACCAGTTGGTAAGTAACTTGTTCTTCGAATGGATTGTGTCCTCCAACGCATTCCACATCTTTGACAGACTCCCCAAGCAGTACCAGTAAATGGAGGAGGGAAAAGAATTTAGAATACCCAATTAGATTGCGGAATAAAGAACCGCTTTCCCAAAGGCCATATCCTGACCTTGGATCGTATCCAGGGAATAATGTTTTACAAATGTATGGATTGAAGCCCAAGTAGCGGCATCACAAATATTCCTAATAGGAACACCCCAATGGAGGGCGGTGGAAGAAGCCAAGCCCCTAGTGGAATGAGCTCTCAACCCTTCAGGAGGGTCTTTACCTGCCACCTGGTAACACTCCGTAATGGTAAGGATAATCCACCTGGACAAGGTCTGTTTGGTAACAGCCTGGCCAAACCAGGGTCCAGCATATCCTACAAAGAGTTGATCATCCACTCTGACCCTGGACATCCTTGAAATGTTAAAGCTAAGAGCTCTCCTAGGATCGAACCGATAGAGGCGCTCCACTTCCTTACCTGGATGAGGAGGAGGGTAGAAAGATGGAAGAACCACCTTTTGACTCAAATGATATTCAGAGACAACCTTAGGTAGAAAAGAAGGACGTACTCGGAGTACAACCCTGTCCTTGTGAAACACAGTAAAGGGTGGCTTAGCTGAAAATGCCTGCAATTCACTCACTCTGCGAGCAGAAGTAACTGCAACCAAGAACACTGTCTTGAAGGACAGTAATCTCAAAGGACAAGAGTGCAAAGGTTCAAACGGAGCACCCATGAGAAATCTCAAAACCAAATTCAAATCCCAAACCGGCACCTGGAAAGGGAACGGCGGGAATACATTAGTCAGTCCTTCAAGAAACTGAGAAATCAAAGGAATCTTAAAGTAAGAACATTCTTCAGACGAGCGCTTAAAGATAGACAGCACCGCCATGTAACCTTTAATGGTACCCACTTGAAGGCCCCTGTGGGCCAAAGAAAGCAAGAAAGACAAAACCATAAGAATGGAGCACTGAAAAGGATCGACATTGTGATCCCTGCACCAGTCGCAGAACTTACGCCAATGGCAACGGTACAGGGATTTTGTTGCAGGCCGCCTGGCTGAAAGCAACACTTCCATCACGTCATCCGGGAGGTCCCAATCATTATACCTCAACCTTTCAGATACCAAGCGTGAAGGTTGAGAGTCTTGACCTCTGGATGGAGAACCTGACCCCCCCTCACGCGAGAGCAGATCCTCTCAGTGGGAAATACGGCATGCAGGGCAGATGGACATTTCCAGAAGGTCTGGGTACCACGCTCTCCTGGCCCACTCCGGAGCATTGAGGATCATGTGGGAACCGAACCTCTGTAACTTCCGCAACACTTGAGGAATGACGGGGACTGGAGGAAACGCGTACAGCAGTGGGAATGACCATGAACGCATCTCCTAAGGCTCCTTTTGGAGGAAATTCCCTTGAGCAGAATCTCTCACACTTCCGGTTAACACTGGTGGCGAAGAGATCCACTTGTGGGGTTCCCAAAGGGCGAAGATCTCCTGAAGGACTTCCTGAGCCAACTCCCACTCGTGAGAGACTGCTCTGCCTGCTCATAGCATCCGCCGCCGCATTTTCATCGCCAGCCAGATGAACTGCCGAGATCGAAATTTACTGCTGGATGGCCCAGAACCAGAGCTGCATTGCCTCTCTGCACAGCGGGAGTGACCCTGCCCCCCTTTTTTGTTGAGGTAATGCGTGGCCACTGTGTTGTCTGTCATGACCAGGACACTCTTCCCCTGTATCGAGGGCAGAAAAGCGTTCAGGGCTAGCCTGATGGCTCTCAGCTCTAACAGATTGATGTGGAGTTCGGACTCCGACGGAGACCAACGACCACTGGCGGTCAAGTTGTTGGCATGAACGCCCCATCCTGTGAGGGAAGTGTCTGTCACTACAGTCACCGGTGGCCACAGTTGCCAAAACGGTTCCCCCTTCATCAGGTTCCCTTTGTTCACCCACCACAGAAGGTCCTGGCAGACTGAGTGTGGGATCAGAACACGACCCGTCATCTTGCCGGAGAACTGCGACCACTGCATCTTGAAGACCCATTGCAGGGATCTCATCTGCAGCCTGGCCTCTGGTACCAGAAAAATGCAGGAATCCATGAGGACGAGCAACCTTAAGAATTCGAAAGCTGGGAGACGCTGGGCATGTTGAAACTTGTTCACCATCTGAACAATGTGATGAGCCCTTACCTTGGGAGGCGAACACTTCCCCAAAGACGTATCCAGCACAGCCCCGATGTACTGGAGCTGTTGAGAAGGAGTCAGGTGTGACTTCTTGAAATTCAGGGAGAAGCCCAGTCTGCGGTGGGTGCGGCAGGTGACACTGTGATGATCCAAAGCTAGCTTGGGAGAGTGCGCCCGGATCAGCCAGTCGACCAGGTAGAGGTAGACGTGAATCCCCCCTCGCCTGAGGTACGCTGCCACCACCACCATGAGCTTGGTGAAGACCCTCGGGGCGGAGGTCAATCCGAACGGCAGGACCCGAAACTGAAAGTGCAGGTCGCCAGCCGCAAACCTCAGGTACGTTCTGTGTGTGGGATGGATCGGCACATGGAAGTAAACATCCTTGAGGTCCAGAGATACCAACCAATCCTGAAGTTAAAGGGCCTGGAGGACTTGAGAAAGTGTGACCATCTTGAACTTGTCCTTCCGGAGGAGTTTGTTCAACCAACGCAAGTCCATGATGGGTCTCAAACCCCCGTCTTTCTTTGGGATAAAAAATTAAGGGGAATACCATCCCTTGTTCCTCTCCGCTATAGGCACCAGTTCTATAGCGCCTTTCTCCAGCAGGAACAAGATTTCCTGCTTAAGGAGCGGATCCGGAAGCTTCAAAGAGAGTTTCCCCGGGGGATTGTTGTGAGGCAGCTAAAGGAAGGGAAGACAGTAGCCGTGGGCTATGGTATCCAACACCCACGCATCTGAAGTAATGGCCCGCCATTCTTCGAGATGCTGAGACAGTCTGCCCCCAACCGGCGAACCATGGGACATGGCCTCATGACTGTTTGGAAACGGATGCGGCAGTGCCTGAAGGCAAAGAGGCAGCTGCCTGAGCAGCTCTGGCACCACGATTTCCCCGTCCACCACGGGTACCTTTCCGCTTGCCCCTTTGACTGGTGGCCCCTCTCGTACTACCAAAGGAGAAGTAGTACCGAAAGGAACCTCCCCTCCACTGCTGTCCCCTGGGATGAAAAGGCAGAGGTTGACACACCACAGCGCTCAAAGACTTTGCCACAGCCTTTGAGGTTTGCAACCTCTCAAGGCTCTTGTCAGCCTTGCTGCCAAATAAATGTGCACCATCAAAGGACATGTTGAGAAGACAGGCCTGCACAATCAGAGCAAACCCTGACTTCCTCAACCTCGCAAATCTGCGTATCACGGTGCTCGCAGCCATGGATCGGCTAACACTCCCGGCCGTATCCAAACCCGACTATAGGGATTCACAAATAGCATCCTTGCCGTCTTGCACGAGAGCAAGGAAACCATCCCTTTCTTCCCCCGCGGGAATATGCTCAGCCGCCAAGGAAACACAATTCCACAGAGTGTGTGAAAACCTTGCCAAGGCACACGTGGAGTTGGCCGATTACAAGGCCATGCTCCCAGCAGAAAATACCTTCCGGGCCTAACCGTCGAAGCGCTTGTCGTCCCTATCTGGAGGGATAGTAGGGTACGCCTCCTCCCTCGAGGTAGGTGTAGCTGCCTGAACCACCAAACTCTCAGGAGTGGGGTGAGTAGACAAAGAGCTGGCGTCGCTAATGGAAGGGCATGTAATGGAAGTATTTCTTAGTAAGATTTTTATTCACAGCCAGAAGAGATTCCGGGGACTGCCAAGCAGTTGCCACCCTTTTCTGCAAGGTAGAGGTAAATGGCAAAACAGGATCAGAGGACGGACCTTGATCCAAGATGTCCATCAGATCATCCTACATAAAGACTTCTGGAGGACTAGACCAGCCCAGATACTCTGAGACTCTTGCCATAAGTCTCCTATAAGAAGACTCTGCATGAGACCCAGGCTCAGGTCTACCAAACTCCACTTCCGGGGAAGTGTCCAGTCCACTTGCATCATGGAGGGTCTGCCTCAATTCCTCCAACTGACTTTCCCCAGAAAAAATTGGAGCATCATCAAGGTCACCAGGTTCTTCAACCTCTGCTCCTCTTCAAAAATATCATCCAGAGGGGGTTGAAACCCAGGTCTGGGGACAGAAGAGGGCCTGAAGGCCAAAACCAGCCTTACTGACTTCGATGTAGCCTTCCTTGGAGGATCCACAATGTCTGGGTACTCCAACGGCAAATTTCAAGAAAAAATTCCCCAAGGCGCCGATAGCGCAGAAGGCTTCGCATTCGAGAGCGTCGACAACCTCGACGTCGGGATCGCCAAAGGCTTCGGCGTCGACATCTACACAGATGCCGATGGCACCGTGGGCTGATATGACGGCAAAGTGTTGATGTCCGAATCGGACGGACACAGCACCGAATGAGTCAACGCCGGCCCCGAGTCCTCAATAGGTTGCTGCGGTCTTGCTGGAGACGAGGACCGAGACCTAGAGACACGTCTCTTGCGACCTTTCGATTCGTTGTCCGTACGGGACCTCAATGGCTCCCGATGAGTGTTGCATCGCGAAACCGAGCCCGAAGGCGTGCGAGCCATGGAACGAGACCGATCCTGGCCGGCTTCTTCAGAAGGTGTGACCGGACCTGTGTCCTGCGATTGAAAAATCGCCATCATGGATTTTCCAAACGTCGTCCATTCCTCCGGAGTCGAGGACTTCGTAGGGCACGAAACCTTTCTTGAGGCACCATCTTCCGAGGAGGACGGGGAAGGCGGCTGGTGACGGTGCTTCCTGGAGTGCCGGGATGAGGACGACGAGTGGCGGGAACCACTCCGGGACCGAGATCCCCGGGAATCCTTCCGACGCGGAGAGTCGCCCCTCAAGTCATCGGTGGAAACCCCCTTGGACTTGAACGTGGAAGTCTGTCTAACAGGCTTAGAGCCCCTACCTACCTGGAGCTTCCCCTTCCGCTCCCGCAAGGCCTTGGCAGTCAGCGACTGGCATTTTGAGCAGTCGTTGGTGTCATGCGACTCGCCCAGGTGCCTCAAACAAATGTGGTGGGGGTCTGTGAGCAACATCTTAGACTTGCAGTCCCGGCAGGTCTTGAATGGCCACAGAGTTGGAGGGGTTGATGAGAAAGACATCTCCAATGAAGAAAACACACGAGGCACGCCGAATCTCACAAAGTTAACACTATCGAGGAAAAAACAGAACTGAGGCTGTGGGCGCCGTGCGTCCTATTTGTAACATCCTGTGATGTTGTCCTCGATGGAGGCCCTCAAGGGACATGGACCCGACTCCATCGACGCAGGACGCCCTCTGCCGAAAAAGTTTCTGAAGTGCACAGCTGTGGACATTACATGTCAAAGATATGGAATGAGTTTGAGGACACAATCCATTCGAAATACATCACACACAGCACTTGCTTCAAACACTAATTTTGAACTCCGGAGACAGGGTCGGCGGAACAGGCAAAAAAAGAGGTTGATAAAGGTTGGGCCCTCACAGATAATGCATGCAGACACAACTGATTCTGCAACAAGAAGCCCAAGCACAAGTCCCACAGAAAACTCAAGTGTAGAGATGATAGCAGAATCTATATGGCCGTTCTTAGCCATTGCCAGCAAGAAACAGAGGGATAAAGAAAGACTTGCTGAACTTTCTTCTACACAGGGAACCCAGATGGATGTTCCTGCAGACAAACCAGCCAGAAGAGGTTATACAGAGATGTGGTTATAGAAAACTAAATGAAGACTTTGAGAATCAAAAGAAGCACCCAAGATAACAATTATGAACTGAATGATTATTTAGACAGCACAGCACACTTGGGAAACAACATATGGTACCAGCACATGAAAGAAGTAGGAAGAAGGATGTCAGATGAAGAATGCTTCGTATGTGCACTCCTGCCATACAGCATGGGGAAGTCGAAAAGCTCCATAACAATTGAAATTGATATCCAGACTGCTCATTGCCTTTCGCACATAGCACTTTGCAAAATAAAAGGCTAATTTATGGGAAGTGATGCTTCTCTCAAATGGGCAACTGAAAAGACAGATCCAGACGAAGATGACTACATACAAGATATAAAGACAAGAAACAGGGCCCATACAAGAAAACATGTGATCATATATGAGGAGCCTGAAGTAAAAGGAGCAGGAATAAGATGGGAGGTGAACAAGAAATTGGAGGTTAAAGGAAAATCTGCAGAAGAAGCTTGCAGATGGAAGAACAGAGGTCATATGCAAATCTGGGGAACAGTACCGTCACCAGATGGATGGGTGAAAGGAGTGGTAATTTGCAGAACCTGGATGGTAACTGATCGTCCTGAGTCCACCATTGTGAATGTACAGGAGATATGCAAACTATTATGGCCAAAGCTTTCTAAATTATTGACATGGGTCGAGGACAGAGGAGGACCCCTGCAAATAGTGCCTTTGGACAGCTCGATGTTGTGTTTCAGAGGGAATGGTACAAGAAAAGTTGGAGAAAATCAAAAGTGTGATCGAATCTTTGACACATTAGGAATGGTGCATGGAACAGCAGTAATCATGGATCACTATTGGGCTTGTGGATCAAAAGCCTACATCAGACTGCCTAACGATTGGGAAGGAATTTGCACATTGGTGAATGTCCATGTTCCTGCATTGGTGATTCCTAAAGGTGACCTGAACATTCATAGTTTCCTGAAAGCAGAGAAGAAGAGAACTGTAGAAGTGATAAATCTAACAAAGAGAGAGAACTACTTCTCTGCTAAATCAATAGAAGCCTTTGATGCTATTCCGTATGAACACAGGCTGTTCAGCCAGACCTCATCAGTGTTCACAATGATCTTTATGCCAAGAATCCAGGTTGGCGCAAATACCAAGTGGCTTCAAATTACCAGATGGGAATTGCTGCAGACAATTAACACTACTATAAAAGGATTTAATGCAATCAGAGAAGAACTGAGAGCTGTAAGTCTAATGGCTGTGGGATGTATTGACCCACTCCGTATCTTGTGCGGCATCACTCTGATAGTATGATGCAAGAAACAGCAACAATGGCGGCAAAACTCTTGTGTGTGCCGAAAACCTCCAAAACCGCGTGTTTAAACGCACAAAAAGATGGATGCACAACCTGCCACCCAAGGTGCATGCGTGGTGGGATAGAGCACATACTGCAGAAAAGGTGCCAGTGGGCTGCATGACCAGCGAACAAAGTGCATAGAGAGAAGCAGGCTTTGCAAATGAAACTCCAAAATGTGCCTACAAATGACATTTGCTTTGTTGCTAAAAACTCCAAAATGCCTGTAACACAACACTTCTCAACATTCAAAATCTTGCTTGGCACTCAAATTCATGTAATCTTATGAAGCGTTGCGAACATACAAAGTCCTAAATGTGAAGAGCACATTTAGGACTCTTCACTCCTGTCAAAATCTGTGTGCAGTACCCTGGGCTGCCTGTGAATGACAGCTGTCAGATGATCTCCTGAGGAAACTTTAAAGTATTTAAACTAAAAGTCTGCCGGATTAGCAAAAGTCTGCCAGATTAGCAAACATAAAAGGATTGTTGCTAAAAGGAACATAGGTCTTAGTTGTGTTTTTGATCCCACATATTTAAAGCTAGGAAAGTAATGTATTTATGTGATTTGATGCAACCAGTTTGGTTTTTGCTGGATTTTTAATTAAGAATAAATTAGAATGGCTTAGCTGCAACCCCTTGGAAGTGGAAAAACAGGTTTCTTCCAAGGGGAGGAGAAATCCTCTCAACCGAAACTCACTGGTAGATGATAATTGTGGGTTAGACAGAAAGAGAATGAACAATGGAAGACCCTTCAGCCCAGGAAACAGAGGTGTGAAAGGGGTCGTAAACTGCTCCTGGAAGGAACTCACAAGGGAGGGGGCTGATCCTGGGCTGCAGGGAGAGACAAAGGGGCAGGACCATTTGCTGTTAAGCATGAACAATGAACAATTTTTAAAGGCTCATAACTTGTGATTCAAAATAGTGAAAAATATACAAAGGACAGATTTGTTAATCTAATTTTTGGCTGCACGTTTTAAGAGGATGTAGAACTGTGTAACATATGGTGGACAGGAATGGCAATATATGTGGTTTTATGTAAACTGTGTTAATGCTACAATTATGAAACTTTACACACACATCCCTATGGTAAACATAGACATTTGTGGAAAGTTGCAGAAAGTTTGGAAATTGTGTTCATGGCAAAAAGGACAACATTCTGTAGAAAGATGAAACAAGATCCCACACCTGCAGGATTTTGAGGAACAGCTTTTACATAAAATATGGAATCTTTGTGTGTGATTTGTGTAGAGGTGACCAATGTAGAAATATGTATTTAGGATAAAATCCCATTTTGAGACCAGTGGCTAAAGGGGGGTCTCTAAGGACTGTAAAGCAAACCATAAAATGTGACATCATCCGGCCTTGATCCAATCACTCAGATGCAAGGCGGAGATGAGGTTTTGATCCAATCCCAGCTCACAGGGGCAAGCTTAGTTAAGCCGGCCCATACACCCATTTTGTGATGTCATTTGAAAGGATAAATAGAGACAACTGAAAACACATAGGGACGCACTGATTCACTCACTGATTCCGGCAAAGCACTATGATCCAGCATTCTACATCCAGCTTTAATATCCTTCCAGATCCAGATGCCAAGACTCTTGCTAGCAGTAGAGAACTATTGACTTCCAGCAAGGCCTAAATTCTCAAACTTTTTCTCACAACCCAGTGAAGCGCTGTGGTGTGGGAAGGCCTTTTGAACCAGTATCCTGAAACTCTCTGGCTTGCTACCACAAGGCTTGCCTGAGGAACTCGTTATCCAGCTGATTGAAATACCCACAAACAAGAAGGAAAGATAATGTGCAATCTGGTGACCAGCCTAGCTGATCCAGTCCCACGCCTGATGTGCTGTCGTTCCTTGACAGGTCCAATCCATGACCAGATCTGACGGTCCAATTTAATAATTTATTCGGTGAGTATTAATAAGAAGAACAGTGACCCATTATATATCTCCACTGTATGATCCCAATTCCAAACCGTCCCATATCTAATTCAGAACCATAGTATTGCTAAAAATATCTTTGTGCTGAATCTTTTCTCATCTGTGTTATTAAACCCTAACTTCTTATTTATTTGATTAAGAAAAGTAAATTCCAGGAAGAAGTAGAGTATCCACAACCAGCGGGTTACACTGATCACGTGACTGTAAGATCCATCTGTGGCATTCTCTTTTTCATAGTCTTAATATCGTGTAATCAAAACCCATCTGTCATTTTCAAAGTGCAAATCTGGTTTCCATTCTCGTGCCTATTTTGCAAAAACGACTCTTACTAAAACCTCTATACCTCCCTCAGTTTTTATGATAGAAACGGAATTTGAACTCCTACTTGTACCCATCATCCTTAGCTATCCATAGAACCCAAAACGGCAGTACAAAACAGTGCGATTCACCTGTTACAGTGAAAATCACGCAAGGAAAAGTTTCCAGGGATTAGAAATTCTGAAAGGTTTTACACTTGTGAAATAGCTTTAAATTGTTTCCTATTTGGACTTTGAGATTTCAAATGTTTTCTTTGGACTAAATCATTGGTTGGGATTGTGTGCAACTGTTCAAAGCAGCTCCCATAGGAATTTATAACAATTTAAGTATTTTTTAACACATTTGGTGTTTTTGCTCAGTCAATTCCAAAGACAATTTGAAAGCCATACTGACAGCTGAAAAGTCAATTCGTTTTTCTCTTGTGTTTGAAGGGGGAAGGTGGGAGTGATATTCTGTTTGATTTGTGCTATTCCTGAATATCTGCTCGCTCCTCACAACTATGTAACTTGCCTATTGGGAGGTTGAGGGGTGTTCCAGGGGGAACTTCTAACCATAGTGCCATCTGTTCTAAACCAACTCAACAAGTATTTTTTTCTGTGCTTCATTTGTTTTTGTGCTCATTACTTGAGCCCTAGTGTATTAAATATATTACTCAGTGTTCTGTCAACCCATTGGTGATTGTTGTTACCTATTAAAATATATTGTGATTTAAATTCTGAATACACAAATAAATATTTACCTTTGCAAACTAGCCTGATTCCTGGTTCAGTGTGACCGGGGGGGAGGGTCTCAGGAGAAGGGTGTGATATGAGTGGTATATCATTCAGAATATTGAACATATAGATAAAATAAATAAGGGTTTCATTTGTGCACTACACGCTGGGCGTGACTTAGGTGTGTGCCAGATTGAAATCACTTACATGGCGCTCCAGAACAGATATGCCCTGGATATAATCACAGCCATGGATGGAGGTGTTTGTGTCAAAATTGGAGAATCATGTTGTACATTTATACCTTCTCACAATGATGAAAATGGAACCTTGACAGAGGCCATAGACATGCTGACAAAACTCCATGGACAGAGGTAGAAGATATTGCTGATGACAGCTGGATTGGATCACCCTTCTCATGGTTCCACAATGGATGGTAGATATGTTCAAATTTCTCACAGCTTTGCTATTATTAGTGATGCTTGGATTCTGTGTGAGCAAGATAGCAATCACACAATGCAAGAAGACAGCAGAGAGGGCCATAGGGATAAAGATTATGATTGATGTTGAACCAGGATGGAAGCCTAAAGACCTGACAGATGAAGAAATCAGAGATTCTGTGAAGGCTAATATCCATGCATCCGAGGGAACAAAGTTCCTATACTCAAAGGACCACAGGAAATATGTGGGAAGATGAATCTACTGCAGTCCAAGTGGACAGTGCATGCTCATGACATGGAACAAAGATGAGCATGTCAAATCAGCTTTATATCTGAAGGGAGAAATAAAGATATGGATCCCTAAGAAGCATTTCCTCAGACCAGGATGTATAGGTATAGAAGATGATGGAGTGTAGAGGAGGAGCCAAGTACACCCACTCCGCCTGCCCCGTCTACATAACCTGAAACGTATGAACCAAAATATGTGACATATACTAAACAGTTAAACCAGCAAAGAGAAGAGAGAGGGCTCTTCTGTGCAGTACCCACAAGAATACCTAAGATAATATGGGAAGTGAAGTACCTATTGAGGAAACCATACCTGTATCCAAGACAATATGATGGCCATTTGAATGAGATTCCTGAAGAAACAAAGAAACTGAATGACCAAGATGAATGGTGATGTCAAACGGAGCTGAATCGACTCCATATAGACGATAGCCAGACCAGAAAGGCAGACGGTTTATGAAGAACAAAGAAGTACCAAGGATAAGTGACATCTTGGGATCAAGGTGAAGAGACTTATGCCATAAGCATTAGGAGGATACTTAGTTAGTTTAAGCGTTTACAGATGCAATGAAATGCAAGCAGCAAAGCAATCATGAAGCTAGTCACATGCTTATAGTGAATAGATCACAACACGTGCCAACATATACATATATACCTCATAGATACATATGGATTAAATAAAGAATGAATGTTCCACTATGTATAAAGCAGTCTTGTGCAACAAGGAAGGCCTCAATTCAGTTTTGCAGTTACAAAAGCAATTGAATTAAACAGAATATATTTCAGCTAAGGAGTTCGCTGAGCCACAGAAGCCAAGGTCTTATCAGAGCTGGAATTGGCTGACATTGGATATAATTAATGTGAAAGAATAGAAGCTCCTGTTCAAGAAGGTCAAGTGAAAACAAAAGATGTCAGAGGACTAATGGAGAATAAAATCAAATACACGAAAAGGCTCAATTCGTGGTGCTCAGTCATGTGATGGAAGAAAGTTGGACGGATGAGAAGATCACACCTACGCACGGAAGCCAGACAGTACCCATACTCCTTAAAAAATTCCAGAGAACAGTACAGACTCAAGGCCAATTTCAAAGTGCTAATTGACACTGAACCATTGAAGTGATGATGGATTATAGTTTTAATTGGTGGGAAGCTGGTATCAAGACAAGCTCACCAGCACCTGTTCGGTATGCGTGCTGCTCACGTAGGTGGAAAGTTACTGACGGGGGTTAGAAGTCAACACATTGTAGGGGAACACGTAGTTAGGGGTCCTATATTTTGTGTAGCCAATGGGACGTTGTATATTTAGTGATGTTCATAGTGGCCATTTTGAAAGGAGGGCTCAGTTGCCCCACCTGATGTTAAGTACCCAATTATTTCTCTCTGTTACACCATACAGACATAACACCTATACTTAGGTATTCACTTAGAACCAATCCCGCTTCCCGATAAGCTTAGTTGTTTGCCACGTAGGATGACGTTGCTAATGATGAAGGTCAACACATCAGCTATGACCAATTATGGATTTAAGAACCCAGCTTTTTTATGAAATGATTGAGAGTTAGAATATTGAGCGCTTGCTGATGTTCGTTGTGCTCCGTTTTAAAAACTTTCATTAAAACAGACAAACTTTTGCCAAGCTATTTGTGTTGTGTGAGTTATTGATGTTTGATTAAAATCTGCATCTCTAGCTATCTCCAGGGTATTGCTACTCATCTTAAAGGGCTGGAAGCCTCCAGTTCACTGCCCTCGCAGCAACTGTTTCAAGGCAGTTGCTGGAAATGCCAGGATACTATCACAGCAAATGCACATGATTGCACTAGGATTTTGGCATCTTGCTTTATGGAAGGTGGGTCTGATTAGCAGGTCTCCCTTTCAGAAACTACCTGCATCTTCTTATTTCTAAAAATCTAAAGGTTCAGGCTATCATGCCCCAACCAGATGGCATTCTGTCACATTGTTTTAACCACATCTTGAAGGTGCTCGTGCCCCCAAACATTGAACCCACAGAGGTGAACCAGACGGTGCCGGAGAAACACCCAGTGTCTTTCCAGTGCCTAGCCTCAGGCACCCCAGTCCCAGGTAAGGCCTGCGATGCAGCCGCGTCCACTCCTTTCTCCACTGACCTCATCTCTTCCAAGGAACAGAGTATTCACAACATTCCTGACTCTGCAGTGCCATCACTTGGAACCACAGTGGCTCTGCAGTGCCATCACTTGGTGCCACGGTGGCTCTGCAGTGCCATCACTTGGTGCCACGGTGGCTCTGCAGTGCCATCACTTGGCACCACAGTGGCTCTGCAGTGCCATCACTTGGTGCCACGGTGGCTCTGCAGTGCCATCACTTGGCACCACGGCGACTCTGCAGTGCCATCACTTGGCATTCCCGGTGGCTCTGCATTGCCATCACTTGGCACCACGGTGGCTCTGAAGTGCCATCACTAACATCCGGCGTCCCCCAGTCAGCAGGTGAGTCCCCTGGAGCCCCCTGGCCCGTCTAAAATCTTGGGCCTTCCACTCGTAGGTCCCAGGCCCCGCGTGCTGTTTAGCAGCCCAGACCAACTCCCGTGGTCCTCCCCACCCCTCCGCCTGCCTCCCAACCCTCCCGAGATTGGCTGCCTGAATCCAGGCATGTATAGTATACTCGCTGAACCGGGGGATCTCGCCATTAACATCCGGCATCCCCCGGTCAGCAGGTGAGTCCTCTGGAGTCCCCTAGAGCCCCCTAACCCCTCTAAAATCTTGGGCCTTCCACTCGTAGGCCCCAGGCCCCGCGTGCTGCCCGGCAGCCCAGACCAACTCTCGTGGTCCTCCCTGCCCCTCAGCCCGCCTCCCAACCCTCCCACCCCGTGATTGGCTGCCTGAATCCAGGCATGTATAGTATGCTCACTGAACATCCGGCGTCCCCCGGTCAACAGGTGAGTCCCCTGGAGTCCCCTGGAGCCCCCTGGCCCCTCTACACTCTTGGGCCTTCCACTCGTAGGCCTCAGGCCCCGTGTGCTGCCTAGCAGGCCAGACCAACTCTCGTGGTCCTCTCCGCCCCTCGGCCTGCCTCCCAACCCTCCCGCACCCGTGATTAGCTGACTCCCTGGACTTGAAGGTTCCTCCCAGTGCAGCCCTCTGCACGGTTGCCCCTCCGGCTAAGGGCCCCAAGGCAAAGGGCGGCTCCAACAGAGGCGGCTCCAAGAAGAGTCAGCAAGTGTCCGCAGGGGAAGCCAAGGAAGCCAGCAGCCAATAGACACCAACAAAACCGTGAGTGTAGCATGGGTGGGGGGCAGAGCAATTACTCTGCTCCAGAAAGCCCTCGCCACTGTACCTTACCTCTCCATAACGTAGACTACCAAAGATTTACAACATGCATATTTAGAGAGATTTGTGTCCTTCAGCCTAAATCCATTCTTGGATGGACTATAAATTAAATATTGCATTGCACAACGCACTAACATACAGGCCAATGTTAGCATGTGCCACACTCTGCTGGAATCTTAACCTTAGCATGCGTCACATCTAGACAGAATTGTGAATGTTAGCATGGGTCACACTCAGCTGAAATCTTAACCTTAGCATGCATCACATCTAGATGGAATTGTGAATATTAGTTTGCGTCACATAGAACTGGGAATGTTAGCATGCGTCACATCTAGATAGAATTGTGAATGTTAGCGCGTCGCATCTAGATAGAATTGTGAATGTTAGCATGTGCCACACTCAGCTGAAATCTTAACCTTAGCATGCGTCACATCTAGATGGAATTTTGAATGTTAGCTTGCGTCACATCTAGATGGAATTGTGAATGTTAGCTAGCGTCACATCTAGATAGAATTGTGAATGTTAGCCTGTGCCACACTCTGCTGAAATCTTAACCTGAGCATGCGTCACATTTAGATAGAATTGTGAATGTTAGCTTGCGTCACATCTAGATAGAATTGTGAATGTTAGCGCATCACATCTAGATAGAATTGTGAATGTTAGCGCGTCACATCTAGATAGAATTGTGAATGTTAGCACGTCACATCTAGATAGAATTGTGAATGTTAGTATGTGCCACACTCAGCTGAAATCTTAACCGTAGCATGCGTCATATTTAGATGGAATTGTGAATGTTAGCTTGCGTCACATCAAGATGGAATTGTGAATGTTAGCTTGCGTCACATCTAGATGGAATTGTGAATGTTAGCTTGTGTCACATCCAGATGGAATTGTGAATGTTAGCATGTGCCAGTCAACTGAAAATCTTAACCTTAGCATGCATCACATCTTGAAAGAATTAGCCTGCGTCACATCTAGATAGAGTTGTGAATGTTAGCATGTGCCACGCTTGATGCAATAGTGAATATTGCCAACTAACCAATCCACTAACAATTTCATCCGTCTGCATACACCTCTCAAACTCTAACCAAACACAACCACAAGCCTTAAACGCAGCAAACCGCACAAACTTCACCACACTGCAACAATAAAACAAACTCCACATAGAATTGCACAACAGAACACAACGACTACCGACCGTAAAACACCAAGCCCAGCCAACGGACCCACCGGGCTGAGGCTGCCAACAGCACATCACTGCTTTCTTGCACTTTTCCAGCTCATTCCCACTAACTCAACCTCCCCTCTCCTTTTTTCAGAGCCGCCAGAGCACCGGGGGACCACTCCGGTGGTGATGGTGCGCAGTACAAATATCCTTTAACATTAACATTAACATCTTGTCAGTACAGGCCCCGCTTTTTGGCCCATTGCCCCTGTACTATACCATGTTGAGATATCTGCCATTGCTGCCCTTGTAATAAAGGAAAGCATGAAGACATGGCACTGCCCAGCCAGCCATATATGTAATGTAACCATATTTGTAAAGCGCAAACTATGGCCCTAGGGCATCTAGGCAACAGAGGAGAGAGGCAATACTGGAAAGCAAAAGAACTCTGAAAAGCTCAGAACAAAAGAGTCTTCAAAGCTTTTCAGAATCCAAGGTGATCCACCATTTCACAAAGTTGGCATGGGAGGGAGTTCCACATTGAGAGAGCAAGGCAAGAAAAAGCTCTTCCCCCAGAGTGTATTCTCTGGAATCTGGGCACTACTAACAACTTCTGTGAAGCGGAGAGAAGTATTCTGACTGGGGCATAAGGAGACTTTTTTTCTTGAGGATACTCCACTTCCACGGAATGATCTGCCAAGTGAACAATGCAGAGCACCTTAGGTTTGATGCAGCTGCTAGCCGGGAGCCAATGGAGCTGGGACAGAAGATCATGAGAAAGGGCCTAATGAGTGGCACGGAGGGCAAGGCGTACGATGGCATTTTGGACGAGTAGAAGCCGCTGGTTTAGAAAGGCTGGTTGTCCCAAATATTCTCATGTGAATTGTTTCTTATTGAAGCTCTCCATGTTATCCAGATTAATATAAATACAAACAATAGAAGTATAGCTCATTTGATCAACCTCGGGAGATTGAAAGGCAGTCACTGCCCCTTCAGATTTGAACCTGCGATCCTCCAGATCATAGCAGTGTGTTTAAAACATACAGAGCTGCTGTCGCTATTTTTGGAAGACATTTAGTAGCAACGTCTATGAACCTGGAAAAAGAGTCAGCATGTCTAAGCTAGAGCCCATAATCACCTCTAAAATGGAGTAGCAAAGGCCGTGATGGCTTCCAGTGAGAAGCATACACAGAATCAGAAAAGCAAGGTCTGGTTTTAAATGGAGAGGCCTGACCGAATGTTTCCAAGGTCTCTGTGTGGGAAGAGCCGACTGACTAAATTTCTTAAGAGGAGGGGACAAAAGATTACTTTAATGCCAGGCAGCGTTTGTGCTCTTGCACCTAATCTTATCAATTTACAGAGGTACGCCTACTCAATCGCCAGCGTGGGAGAGGAAGCCGGGATCACTGTGTTGAAGTTCGCAGAATAAGGCAAGCCTGTTATAGAGAGCAGCAGGGAGGCTCCCAAAATGTGCCGCTAGTTCCAAGATAGTATCGTGAAATAGTCACCAGATGGCACTCTCCCGAACGACAGCCTAAGTTGCAGGGGGGAATTAAGCCTACAGTGTAAAAAAATAATATAAGAGGTAAAAACATGTTTTTCTTAAAATAACTTGAAAAACAGTTGGGTTAAACCAAACAATGAAAACGGCTAAAATGTTCTGTAGTGGGATAACATCTGTATTGTAGGTGTATGAAAGCTTCTAATCGCCCATTTACAAAGTATTTTAAGTGCAATTGCTTTTCTGGAAGGAGTTAAGGTTGGCTTGCATTTTTCACTGTTCTCATTTTTCACTGATTCCATTGCAAAGGGCTCACAACAGGTCAGAGGCAAATAGGCTAGGTAGATGGCCTGTGTGGCTCTGGTTAGCCATGGTTAGAAAGTTATGGGATGGCAAATCATGGTTGCCCCTGGTCAACCATGTTTGGCAATATTCAGACATGGTTCGTCTGTGTGTCAATGTTTGTGGATGTTCGACTATGTTGGAAGTGTCCGGACATTGGGAGGTGTGAGTGATCAGAAATGTGAGGCGGACCACGTTGTTAAGTTTTCTCAACAAATGCCATTTTATTATATCATAAGGTTGGATGAACACCTCACTATCCCTTCCCTGACGAGGATTTGTCTACCTAAAACGGATTTACCTACCTAAAAGGGCCAGGAGGATAACTTAGGGGCAACGCGCTCCCCTTGGAAGCGAGACGACGCTAATCAACACAGGTTCAATCCCAAGGTCTGCGCTTGGAAACCTCTGGGTATGAAGTGTGTTATAAATAAACAATTAAAATTAGAACAAAATAAACTAAAGGAAACACTCTAACAAAGGATTTCTGTCCCTCACACAAATAAACAAGGAAATGCATGGCAGTTCAAAACAATGATGATTTAATTCACAATGAAGAAGCCGTCACTGCACCCTTCTCTTCCTTCCAATTTCCGTCCCATCTCTCTTCTTTCTTTTTCTATGGAATCTTTGGTATCCCCTCTTCTTTATTCTTTTTTAGAACCTTCTACACTGCTCGATCACGCCCAATCATGTTTTAGGCCTGGTCGGGGAACGCAAAGTGTATTGGTGTCAGTTCAGGATGACATGGCCAGGCTGGTTGATGCTGGTGGGGTTGGGGCCCTGATTATTTTAGATCTCTCAGTGGCCTTTGATACCGTCAACCACCCCATCCTGCTGACCTGCTTGTCTCAGATTGGGATTGCTGGTCAGGTTCTAGCCTGGTTCTCGTCATTTCTGGCTGACTGCACTCAGGTGCTCTTTCTCTTTCCTTTCTTTTCTCGCTCCGTCCACCTCACCTTTGGTGTTCCACAGGGTTCAGCATTGTCGCCCATTCTCTTCAACATATACATCTGGCCCCTTATCTGTCTCATTCGCTCCCTCAGCGTCAGGTGCTATTCCTATGCTGACGACGCCCAGTTTTTGATCAGCCTTGATCTTGAGCCAACTAAGGTGTCGTCACGCTTCCATCAGTACCTGGCTGCTGTGAGAGAGTGGATGGGCCAGAACTGGTTGAAGTTGAATGGGGACAAGACAGAAGTGATGGTGGTGGGCACTCCTCCTGATCCCTCACTCTGGGTGTCCTCTTTTTGGCCCTCCTTCTTAGGTACCTTACCCGTTCCAGTGATGAAGGCCAAGAACCTTGGTGTGACCCTCTCTGCATCACTATCCATGAATGACCAAGTCTCTGCCATGTGCAAAGTGGGTCATTTTCATCTTAGGACTCTGAAGAGGGTTCTCACACTTCTACCAGCTTCTCTCCATCCACCGGTTGTGGCTGCCATGGTGCTCAGCCGGTTGGATTATTGTAATTCATTATATCTTGCACAGCCTAAAGGTCTAATCCAACGGCTCCAACATCTATAAAATCTGGCTGCCCATGTTGCTAGCGGGTCTCCGTATGCGCGCATATTTCCCCGGTGCTGCGCGCTCTACATTGGCTCCCTGTCTGTCGGAGAATTGAGTTCAAGGCACTCTGCATTGTGCACCGAGTGCTTCATGGACTGGGGACAGAATACCTTTGGTCCAAGTTTGTTTGCTCCCACTCACTACGCTCAGCATTGTTGGGTCTGTTGGTGGTTCCCTCCTATCATCGTGAACAAATTGGAGGTCAGGCTTTTTTCAGTGGCCCCTGTTCGAATGTGGAATAAACTGCCACTCTCATTTAAGGCCGTACCCGATGATCTGGCCTTTAGAAGGTCCTTAAAGAGTCTGTTATTCTAACCTGCGGTGATATATAACTGGTGGTTGTTGCGCTCTAAAAGTTCAAATAACATAACAATGTAATCACAGTCTCTATTCATAACCTGGGCTAACTCCCTACCACAGGTTTTAAACGTGATTCTGCTTCACAGTTCGAGAGAAAAACACAAGGAAATCCTGATTCGTAACAAAGCTCCAATATAGTTTGCTGCAATTTCAACTGAACAGAAAGTTCCAACACAGAAGATATACAGCTATTCTTCCTCCTTAATCAGGTTCTTCGTTCCTCAATAACCACACTGATTGTCTTAGTCAGGATGATTGGCCAGTCTGAAAACTCAGAAACACAATGTCTTTGTTACAGCCTTACTTAGCTCTTCTTCCAACACTAACAACAACATAAAGTGTCTCTGTAAGGGCCACCTTGTAACACTCCTTCAAATTCCACCTGGCCTAATTCCATGGCAGGCCTAAAGACTCCACAGGCTTTACACTCGGGTATACTCCCCTGCACAAACAGTGTTTCACAACGACAAGTGCTTTGGTGGTGAAAGTCAACACCAGCTTCACAGAAATCAACAAATTGCAGCTTCTAAACATTCAACAACTTTTCAGGGAAAACAAGATTCACATTGGTGCTCTTTAATACACTTCTGCAAATGATGCTCCTCTCTTTCTGGATATCTTTTCCAGAAGGGCAGCCTTTTTGCCACTCTTGTTTCCCCACTACACAAGCAACCAAATACTGATAGGGATAGCTCTCTTCCTGCCTTTCCCCTGGTTTTGGCAATGTGTGGGTATCCCAGCTTAAACCAAATGTTCTATACAATATGGGCAACCAGTTCATGGCCTGTAAGAATGTCATTGTATTTTCCCTTGTTTCCTCCCTTGCCTTGAAGCACTTTGAAACACATAGTTTATTTATATAGCGCCTATACACAATCATATCATATCCTTAGCCCCCTTCTGCTGTTGGCAATATTGGCTAGATACTGTTTACCTTAATTTAAATTTCTCTTGGCTTGGGCAGAGTTTATTGATATTAATAAACTATTGAAAAAAGTCACCCCCACAGTTGGTTGGGATTTCCACAAACTCACATTTTCAAGATTACAGTAATTTGGCTTTGATATATTCGATTTTTCCTGCTTTTCCCTTGTTTGGTATTCAAAAGTAATCACTTGGACGCACACGTGAGAGCCCCTTCTGTTGTTTCACAATAGTTCGGTATTCAGAAGGAACGTGTGAATAATTTGTATTCACACACAAGTGCTGTTTCGGCTGCTTTGCACTTGTTCAGAATCTACGCAAGTCTTTCTTACTCGCTGAATGCCTGTTTACAACTCGTGAGCAGGGGCAGAGCTCTCCGGGGTCACCCCTCTTGCTCCTGAGGCCCTCTGGTGCATGTCAGCCACCTGAAACAGCCTCCTGCATGCTTCCCGCTGTGGAGTCTCTGCAGAACAGGTCATAAGGGGAAGCTTTCCTCCTGCACGCTTCCAGCTGTGAGACCCCTGAACTTCAGATATCTGAGGGTACAGATCCTCTGAGGACCGGCAACTGATATCTGTCAAGCAGTGGTTCCAGCCTCCTCTCTCTCCTCCAGCTTCTGCCTTGGCTGCCAACCCGAGTCACACTGCTTCTGCTTCTGACTTCCTCTACTCTTCAATAACAACGCAAACTCTATGGCCTGAAACTGAGCGGGCCTTTTAAGCCTCTCTGCCTGCCTCAGGTGTGGGTCATCTGAATTAATTAGTTGTCCCCTCCTGCAACATTGTACCTCTTCAGCCCTCTTCTTTACCCCAGTAGCTAGAGTATTGCTTAATGGTAGTTTGTTTCTTATAATTTTCTTAAAAGGAACCTCACAAGGATTAGTTATTGGTCTTGATTGTACAGGGAAAGGCAATTCTTTTACGCCAGTGTTATTCACAAATGTCCTTTTACTGCACCTTTGCATGTTAGGGAGGCTTTCAACTTGACAGGTCTCCCGAATAATAGAAGGGTTTTGACTTCTCCTCAAGCCTAAGAGTGGATGATTAGGTTTACCCCTTTTTGTATGTGTATCTGGTGGAACAGCAAGATGGTTATTACAACAAGCCATTACATATTATGTCATTGCAGAGCCACCCTCTCTTGAGGAAGACAAATACTGTGTCTCACCCCACAGATTCCTTTCACTCCACTGGGCCTTTTCTCCTACCAGATGATCCTTCCGAGTACACCACCCCAGAGGTCAGGATCAGAAAGTGTTTGCCTTTCCCTGGCCACCTGGGAGGAGACTTTAGGCAGAGAATTAGTGAGGAATCCGTAAGATTCCTCACAGAGATCATGGTTAGTGATGGTCGACACTAGTTGGCATGTCCACTGCCTGGCCCATAAAAAAACGTAAAACACTACTAACTCTCTTCTCCTAAAGGTGTTTCCTTGAACACCTTTGTTACCCGAGATACCTGAGCTTGTATACCACACTTCCTTAATATAATCAATTTTACTTTAACCAATTATCTATTGTTCATTAACAGCATTTGTTATTACAATCCAGTAACACTAGGTCTACCCATTTTAAACCTAAAATGATCATACCTTGTAACTCAGTTGATTACTTTGTTCCTTTAACTCAGGAACCATTTCTTTCAATGTTCGAAATATATATAGTTCTGAAACATGTATTACAGAATCATTGTAATCTGAATCAATAGATCTAGAGGACATTTTTCTAGCGGCATCCATTCACCTAAAATTAATAAAAAATATATACAAATATGAATAATGTATTGTCCTAAAGTGGAAAAGTGAATGGACATTCTTGTGGGCATAGGATATAGAATGTTTTATCAACTGTACCAAAGAGTACCAAATCTGTGGGTGGTCAAAAGAAGGACACAGACACTCTTCGGACATTTGTATTGGTTGGTTATTAAATAATAAGTATAAAGCTTATCTCTGCATATTACTATGTGATTTTAACAAATAGATAATAACAAAGAACATTTTGGTCTAAATATTTTTAATGAAATAAATACTGAAATCTTTTATTTTTTTGTTTGGGTCCCCACCTCCTAAACCACCAGTTTCCCTTTGTGTACAATCCCACTGCAACCACCTCCCCTCCCATTTTATTCTCTCCCCCCCCCAAATATATATTTTTTTAAAGTTAGGTATTTTTTCCATTGCAAGTGTTTAGATCAAAATGTTATTCGTTATTATCCATTCGACAAAATCACTGCATACCTCTCCCTGCCTATGTAAATAACTAAGGTGCTCGTCAGTCATCAGAAAGTCTCAAATGAATCAGTATGCTATCCAAAAACTATTTCTAATTGACCCTACCGCTATTCTAACCAACTTAAACAAGGTCAGGAGAATGTCCCCCTTCACCTGATTGTATTATGGCAACGTCTCTTCTTATCTTCTTGATTCCTTTTTAGTAGGCTATTCTTAAATAGCCTCTTGACACTTCTCGTATAAGTTCTTGCCTCTCTTTCACAATGTCTCTGGGTATTTCTTCCCCTTTTGGGATAGTTCTCCATAACTCCCTTTTTGGTCTCTTTATTCTTCTCTGATTCGGGTTGCTATATCCTTTTGAGTTTGGTATCAAATACCTTCTTAGCTGTGAAATGCCTTCTTGGCTCTTAGGGTTCCCCCTCTACTCAGGTGGCTTACTCTGAATATCTCTTCCCTTAAGTGGTTTACTTGGCTTTTCTTCCCAGTCAAAGTATTCTCTCACAGATATTCTGCACTCTTTACTTTTTAAAATCCCAGTTCTCCTATTCTCCCTGTTCTGCAGGGGAACGTATTTGGATTCTCACCATGTGTAAATGCGGGGTATCCCGTGTTTCGTTCTCATGTGCAAGTCACCTCTGAAAGTCGCGGGCTCCTCTCACAGGTGTGACACCGCAAGGGGGCTTCCCCTGCTTACGGTCTCTGCTCTCTCTCTGGACTTCACCTCTCCTTGGTGTCTGATGTTCACTCTTCTGTCTACTCATCACAGTTTTATGGAGGTCTGATCGGTATGTAGTCATTTTTAGCAAATTTAAAATAACGAACATCATTTTTACCTAAATATTTTTACCGAAAAGACACAGATTTGTTTTAAGTATAAATATATATGCAGGGTGGGGTAAGCGTTTAAAATGGGTGGGGAGGTGGTTGGAGTGGGATTATAAACAGCAAGATGGTTGAAAAAATATGAAGAAAGTTTGGTATTTATTTCTGTAAAAATGTTTAGTTAAAAATGTTTCCGGTATTTTTTCATTCAGTAAAATCACATGTAACTGTCTGATCCTCTTTCTTGTTCGCAAATGTATATTCTAGTTTTGTCATCTGCCAATTCCCTGGCTTATATAGGTTTCTTCATATCAGACAGTCACATATATGCCACTAAGGGAAATGTCTTAGGGACTTTCTCACTGGAACTGAGTCCTTGTCGCCTAAGTGGGCGGGGGGGAGAGAGTCTCACCCAGAGAGGTCCCACATGCCTAGACCCATAGTGAGGGTTTTGCGAAGCAGGATCACCTTCCTATCCTCAAAAGGGGAGGGTTCCCCTTGTGGAGAAGGTACGAATTTCCTCAATTCATCACAAATCCTACTTTATGACATATCTTCATGTCTTGCCCTTTTAAATAAGGCTTGTGGATCCTATTGGTGCATATTTATTTTATTTAGTATACCCAATATTACACACTATCGCCAACTTCATATTTCTAAGCTTTTTATGTAATAATCTCCATTCCCAAATTTAGAAGTTTAGCACAGAAAAAGTGTTACTTCTCTAGCATGGATAGCCTTTAATAATAGTAGGATACTTTGCAAATTGTATAGGAAATTCTCTTGAGTCACTTTAAAATCTCCATCTTTAAGAAGATTTGATTTTTCATTTCTAAGCCATTTTCATTTTCATTGCTATACTTCCTGGCATCAGGAATGTGAGGCCTAGAAGGACAAAATCTGTATTGTTTGTTTTGAAAACATGTCTATCAGAACAAGCACAAACTGAAAGCCAGCAACCTTTGGCAGCTGAATGAAATCATATTGTAATTAAATGAGAGGAGACTATGGGGCTGTACTGGCTCCCTGCTCCATATTTACACTTTTTACCACATTTTGGTGGTGGCAGGTGAGACACTGATGGCATAACTGTTCTGACACTTACAAAAAACCTGTTGCTGGATTACCATGCCCCCTTTCATAACATGTGCCATGCCATGAAGCATGCCTTCCAAATAATTCAAGAGTGATTTGGGAACCATGGCCTTCATACGATCACCAGCGCTTATTGCAGTGAAGAAAATACGTTACTCTGCTCCATGAATTCTTCTCGATGTCTGGAGTACATTCTTGTATTTCTGCTAACTCATCAAATGGGGAATAAGTCAGAACAATAGACTGCACTTGTCTATGTCGCAATATTTTCTCTGCCAAGGGGAAAAAAGAAAGAGCAGTTTCCCTCAGTGTTTGATCTGCAAGGGCATTCCTGTTATGCTCACCTGGTATCCACAGGGATGCCACCCAGCTGGGTTACTCGCTGGTATGCTTCTCAGCTTTGCCCTGATGTGGTCTGTGGGGAAGGTTCTGCCTGAAAATACGGGAGGACTGTGTTCAAGACTGACCGACTGGGATATGTATTCTCCCTCCACCCCCGTATGCTTTCAGTCCCTCTGGCGCCCTCTCCTCACCTTGTGGTAGAATTAGGCGTGCTCTCCATCCTGCCTTCTTTGCAGGGGCGCGTTGTCTTTCATGGGCGAGTGTGATCCAGTTACTTCACTTACGCCGGCCCGTTTGATATTGTTCAGGTAGGTCTTATTGCTGTTCTTTAGTTTTGTTGCTATCCTGCAAGCCTTTCTTTGTTTAAAATGTCTCTTTTTTTCTCCCTTAGGTATGCAGAGCTTCAGCGCGGCGAACTGGCTTGGTTGAGCCCCTCTGGTAAATGATGGCGCATTAAGAGCGCTATGATGCGGTAAGTAAGCGCTATGCGCAGCGCTGCAAAGTCTTGCCTTTGCTAACCTGTGTTTTCCTTCCTTGTAGGTCGTAGTGTTCTTCAGCGCGAGTGGAATGTCCGGAATGGTGCCAGCCGAGGGCTGACCAGCCAGGTAAGACTTTTGATTAGTTCGTAATTTGTAAATGTCTCTACAGCTTTCTTTAATGTTGCCTCTATCTTCATCTTTCAGGTCATTCTGTCCGGGAGGCGTGCAGATTCGAGGAAGCTGTTCTCAGTAGCTGCAAGTGTTTAAAGATGAAGACTGCAGGTAAGATGCTGATGCTAATGATGTTCCTTTTGTCTCCTTGCAGGTTCTGCTTCTCCGAGGTTCGAGGGAATAGCTGGACACGGTGAGCGTCACGTTGCAAGCTGCAAAGTAACACAAAGCATGTTCTGCAGTCAGGATGTGGTTTATATAGCCCAGGTAAAGTAGTACCAGGGAAAGTAGTTCCAGGCGTGCCAGACCCAAAACACTAGACCGCATAGCTTGGTTCTTAGGAACCAAGCTATGTGGATGCCTCCATGTTGGCTGACAATACAATAAAGAAGTTTCCAAGCACATTGTTGTTCATGGTGTATGAGCCTGGCGCCATAGGTGCCAGGACTGGCCCCATGAGGGCTTTTGAAGAGGATGCCAGGCTCTAGAGGCCTGGGTCCTGACTCCACCTGGCCAATGGGTTTGCCAGAGGGGGTTTTGGGCGAGGGTCGTGACAGCACTCCCCCCTAAGGCCCCTCCCATGGTGTTCCTTCTGTCTGGCCCAGGTTTGGTTGGGAAGTTCTGATGGAATTTCCTGATTAGACGTGGTGCATGGATATTCTCACTGGGCTCCCAGGATCTATCTTGTGGTCCAAATCCTTTCCAATCGACAAGATAATATAGCTTGGTCCTAGAGTATTTAGAGTCCAAGATATCTTTGACTTCGAATTCTGGTTCTCCGTCAACAGGTATGGGCTTAGGTGGTGTCCCAATCCGTGTGCCGGGTTGCATTGGTTTCAGAAGGGACACATGGAATACCAGGTGGATGTGTAGATTAGGTGGTAAATCCAGTTTCACGGCTGCTGGGTTGATAATTAACTTAATGGTACTGGGTCCTAAGAATCTGGGATGAAAGGTCCGGGTTCCCTTGATGGGTATGGATTTAGCGTCTAACCACACTTTGTCTACTACTTGATAATCAGGGCCCTTTTTCCGGTGTTGGTCAGAGAATCTCTTTAGTTTTTCTTTGGCATGAATAAGGTGTTCCTTTGCCCTTTTGAAAGCCTGAGTAATAGTTGTGTGTAGAGTCTTTACCGCTGGCATTTCCAAGCTGGCTGGAAGGTCCAGTTCAGAGGTACGTGGATGTCTGCCATGAAGGGTATAGAAGGGCGTTTGTCCCGTGCTTGAATGCAAAGAATTGTTATATGCATATTTGGCTATCCATAGTAGGTCTTTCCAATTCCTTTGTTCGTGGTGCAGCATGCACCGTAAATATTGCTCGAGTGTCTGATTGGTTCTCTCGGTTTGGCCGTCCGTTTGGGGATGGTGACTGGTAGATAGCCAAACGTCGATCTGCGCTATTGCACAGCATTGTTTCCAGAAGTTTGAAACAAACTGGCTGCCTCGATCAGAGACCAGAACCGAAGGGAAGCCTTGTAGCTTAACCACGCCCTCCAGGAACACTTTTGCTAAAGTGGCTGCGTCTGGGAGGCCTTTGAGAGGAATAAAATGGGCCATCTTCGAGAATAAGTCCACAACTACAAGGATGGTGTTGAACCCTTGGCTTGGAGGTAGATCAGTGATGATGTCAAGGGAAAGAGTGTACCATGGAACTGGAGGAATGTCCAATGGTTGTAGGAGACCAGATGGGTTTTGTTTATGTGATTTATTTTGTGCGCAGACACCGTAGGACTGAATATACTGAATGATGTCCTTACGCCAGGTAGGCCACCAAAAGTTCTCTTTCACCTTAGCTAGGGTTTTGGCGATCCCAGGATGCCCTTCGATCAGTGAATCATGATAGTTTGAAATAATATGCTGTTGTAATTCCTTCTTGGGTACATATAGGCGATCCCTAAAAAAGGGTAGGTGGTCCTTGATGGTATATTGTTCTCCTTGAGTTTGCCATGCGAGGTAGGCATCAGGATTCATTGTCCGTTGGATTTCTTTTCGTAGTTCTGCTTGTGTTAAGGCTGTCATGATACCCAAGAGATTGTCTTCAAGTATAATAGGTACTGGGTCTGGAGTTGTATATACTATTTCATCTATGCCCATGCGAGATAAGGCATCCGCCTTTCTGTTTCTGACTCCGGGTCGAAATGTGATTACATAATCATATTCGGCGAAGAAAAGGGCCCACCGTAATTGGCGCGAGGACTGGGCCTTGGCTGTTTTGAGATATTGCAGGTTTCGGTGGTCTGTGATGACTGTAATGGTTTGTCTGGCCCCAGAAGGTAGTGCCTCCAGGCTTTAAAGGCGGATTTGATAGCCAGGAGTTCCTTGTACATGATGCCATAATTCATCTCTGAAGGTGAGAACTTTTTCGACCAGAAGGCCGCAGTATGTAGCTGGCCGGTTTCTGGGTCTCTCTGTGAAAGGACACCCCCTATTGTGAGACTGGACGCATCAGTTTCAACGACATAAGGGAGGTCTGGACGAGGATGTCACAGGATTGGAGCGGAGGTAAACCTTTGTTTAAGTTCCTGAAAGGTTTCTTCTGCTTCTTCGGTCCAAGCAAACTTTGTATTGTTTTTTCGTAATAGTACTGTGATTGGGTGCACAACCTGAGAGAAGTCTGAGATGAACCGGCGGTAGAAGTTTGCAAAGCCCAGCATGCTTTGTACTCCTTTCAGAAATGTCGGTGAAGGCCATTTCAGAATGGCATCTACCTTGTGCACGTCCATTCTGATGCCTCCTGGAGTAAGGATAAAACCAAGAAATTCTACTTCGGTGACGTGAAAAAAGCATTTTTCAAGCTTTGCAAACCAGCGATGTTGACGGAGCTTGGTGAGGACTGAACGAACATGCCCGACATGATCTTGTTCCAAGTCTGAGTATACTAAGATGTCGTCTATGTACACTAAGGCGCACACATCAATTAACTCCCTTAAAACGTCATGGAATGCCGCAGGAGCTTTGCATAACCCGAAGGGCATGACTTGATATTCAAACAAGCCGTACTTAGTACGCAAGGCAGTTTTCCATTCATCTCCTTTTCTGACTCGGAACAGGTGGTAAGCTCCTCGAAGGTCCAATTTGGTATAAATCTCGGCATCTTTAACTTGGTCTAGCATCTCAGGGATAAGTGGCAAGGGGTAGCGGTTCTTCACGGTGATCTGGTTCAATGCGCGGTAGTCAATACAGGTTCTCAAGTCTCCTTCCTTTTTCGGTACGAAGAACAAAGGACTGGCTGCGGGGGACTTCGAAGGGCGGATAAATCCGTTTGCAAAGTACTGGTCTAAATAGGATTTCAAATGAAGGTTTTCTGGTTCTGTAAGAGCGTAGATCCTGCCGCAAGGGATTTGTGCACCAGGAACAAGGTCGATCTGGCAGTCATAGGGCCTGTGCAGCGGCAATGTATTGGCTTGGTCCTTTCGGAAAACATTGTGGATATCATGGTATTCACTTGGCAAGGTATTAGTTGCTCCCAGGGTTGATACTGTCGCTCCGGGAGTCATGGGGATAAAGACGCCGGGTTTCTCCTCTTGGTAATAGCAGGCAGGGGAGCAGTCACCGGAGAAGGTTAATTTTCGTGCCCGCCAGTCTATCAAAGGGTTGTGAGCAACCAACCATGGCATCCCTAGTATTAGCCTGAACTGAGGTGCCTTGATGAGATCAAATGAAATAGACTCCCGATGTCCGTCCTGACTGTAAAGACTGGTAGGGGGTGCCTGTACTTCCGCTCTCTATATGGTAGAGGAGAGGCACAGAATACCCCAGCCAAGATTCTCTATAAGGTAGCAATGGACAAGCAATCAAGGCCTAGCTTCTCAGGAGGTGATGCAGGCTGGTTCTTAAGTACAGTGTAGTCCCCGAATCCCTACAATGGAATGTCCACACACTGTATTACTGAAAACACAGTCTTTATATAATTAATATTCAAAGGTATGTACACGATCACAACAACGCACTTTGTACTCAGAAGTCAAGAATGATAAATATATACAATTCTAAAGTGGTACCACTAATGTTATCAAATCTCATTAAAGTGCATCAACTGTACGGTTAAAAGGTCACACAGATCAATAACGAGGAAACCAGCAATAGAGATAGGAAGGAACGCAAGATGGTTGAAACAGTAGGCAGAATACTGAACCCTACCACGAGGCACAGTTCTGAGTGGAGATCCCCCCACCTGGGCAACCTGTAAATAAGATATATCACACAAGCCCAGTCCATATGTTCAATAGTCTCACTTCTTCCTATTAAGGCTTTACCCCCCCAATGTACCTGGTGGAGTAGAGTTCTCCAACGATGCGTCGACCGATCCTTCTTGAGTGCCTCCTTTTCAGGCGGGAGCCACGGATCGTCGAGAGGTGTCGGGGAACTTGCCGTTCGGTGTCGGGGAATCGACAGCCCTTCTTGAGTGCCCTCCCTTTAAGGCAGGAGTCACGGGTCGTCGAACGTCCGACGGTGAACAGGGTGAACTATGGCAGGGAAGTGGCAACTTCGTTCCTAGCGGTGCTCGTTGATGACAGAGCGTTGGCATCCTGCAAGGAAGAGGCGTGTGCGGCACCTCGGTGACGATAGTTCTGGACCGCAAAGAGATGATGAAGAACTGTGGCCCACCAAGGGCGTCGAGTCGTCGGCGTGTCTGTGGTCTTTAGGTGGCGGGAAACCCACCGGTGGATGCTCCTCGGCGCGTCGACGGTCAGGCCTTCTCCAGCGGGAGACAAGCGGATGACGATGCAGACGAGAGCGTCCGATGATCAATTAAAGTTCTTAGGCAAATGGGAGCACGGCGGCTCCGGTCGGCGCCGGCGGTCGTCGACAGAGGCGGACAACAGTCCGAGGGCTTCTCTTTGAGATTCCGCAGCAGTCCCCATATCGGGTTGGCAGCATGTCAAAGGTCTGTCTACCAGGGAGCGTTGGCAAAGATCAGCTGTGCACGATGGTCCCTCGTAGCTCGGGAAGAGGACGCCTTACCAGGTCCTCTCTGGGTCAGTCCTTGGAAACACAGCAGCCTTCAGATTGAGAGGGAGAGCCACATCACTCCTTCTCGTCCAGCGGGGGTTTCAAGGTCAAGCGTCAGTTACTCCAGTTACTCGTCGTAGTGGACTTCAGCTTCTGAACACGATTCCTAGCAGTGAGAGGTCCCCAGATATACTGCTGATCTCCCATTCATTCCGCTGGGTCACACTCAAGCATCCAATCACGACTGCGGGCATTCATGCAGGCAGGCAGCCAATCAGGCACACAAGGTATTCAGGCCATTCACTTCTCTCCAGACACTCACAACAAGTTATGTGTATTGGGACAAGTACCGAGCCATTCAACACTCCAAGCTGCATTCATACCGCTTTCGGGCAGGGTTGTCTCAGTCATTGTGTCAACCACCAGATACTAGACACCCACAACGCAGAATGCATATTCGTCACACACTCTATTCATTCAGGTCCCACCCACAGGAGGTACCCACAACATACATCACCGGGAAGGCTCCAGCTAGTCTGGCCAGGCCTTCACAACAACACCATATATGGCATTTCCACCCAACAGCCAGTCAGGGGGAAGGGACAGAGTCAGGGCTTCCCAGGACTTTGGGAAAACAAAGTAATGGGTAATAGAAAGCAAGAGGCCACCGGGGCCATCTTGTTTTCCATCAGGAATCAACTGATCCCAATGGCAGGGCCGGGGTATCCCAAAATGGAGGATAATCCGCGCACCTGTCAAATTCAGTATGGAGCTGCCACCAGCCCATACCCTGCTCTGCGGGCCACCCACAGGTGCCCAAAAACATACACTAGGGGCACAGGATTGTACCCCCACCATGGGTGCCATAAGGGTATCCCGAGGGTCCGTTCACCAAACCAAAAGAAAGAGAGCTGCACCGCCAGGAGTCCCACATGAACTTCTGTGCGGAAAACACGACAGAACACACGATAAAAAGCAGTAAAGGACAAGGATACGGAGGCCCTGTCCCTCCGATGCATTTCCAGCATCACACTGACACAGCAAGGTTACCCTGGCTGTGCACTGGGTTACTGCTCCGGAAGCGATTTCTGTCCCATCCACAGTGGTTACCTTGTCCATAGTTGGCTAAGAACACAAAGGAAGCCCCATCTCTGCTGCCAGTTCTTGATCAATATAATTTCCAACTGCTCCGCTATCGATGTATGCTTCAACGGCATGCATTCTTGACGACTGTTGGTGGTTAATTAAGATCACTGGTATTGCAAAGTGCGAGGTCAGCAACTCTTTCTTCTCACTCGACAAACTGACCTCTACATTTGTCGAGCTTGGTAGTTTCCCCGATTCCTTAGCTTCATCCTTCCCTGTGGCCCTGACTGTTCTTCTTGGGGGTTTTACTTGACAGTCCTTCAGGAAATGTCCTGGTTTCCCACAATACAAACAAAGCTGTTGTTGTCTTCTTTTGTCCCACTCTTGTTTTGTCAATGGAGGCCGTATCCCTCCAATCTGCATGGGTTCTACAGCATTTTCAGGTACACGGGGTGTGTTTTCCTTTGGTCGAACATACACGGTTCGAGGGTCCGTCTTAGACCGGTCTGCCTTTCGGTCCTGCAACCGGTGGTCTAGCTGCAGGACCAGATTTATGAATTCTGCTCAGTCTCTGGGTGGATCAACCACCTGGGCTAAGACGTCCTTTAATTCTCCTCGTAAGCCTCGATGGAATAACGTGGTTCTTTTGTTTTCTAGCCACTTAGCTTCGGCAACCAGTCTGTTGAAGGTAGCAATGTACGTTAACAAGTCCTGATTCCCCTGTCGGAGGGACAAGAGTTCATTGTCTACTGCTTGTTCCTGGGTATGGCGAGCAAAAGTTTTTTCCATTTCTCTCTGGAACCCCCCAAAGTCATGTAATAGAGGATCGTCATGGGTTACCAATGGCACCGACAAATCTGCTGCACTACCACTCAGGTATGATAAGACAAAAGCTACCCGAGCTTGGTCGTTTGGAAATGCTCCAGGCCTTCAAAGAAAATGAAGGCGGCACTGATTGATGAATGCTGCATACTTCCGTGGGTCGCCTGAGAACCTTTCTGGTGGTGCCAGGGGCACTGTTCCAGGTAACGTTATCTATACCGGAGTGGGTGGTATGGCAGGCTTTTGCATCGTTGGATTGCTTCCAGGTAGAGGCATCTGTCCTGCATGTGATTGCAAGTATTGCCTGCTAATCTCTTCAGTGCGTTCTTTGGTCACTATTAGGTCCCTCCAGAGGGCATTAGTCTCTTGTCGGGCAGAATGAACCTCAGCACGAAGCTCTCCTAGTAATTGGGCCAATTGGTCCATTTCTGATGTCTCCATGGTGCCCAGGTGGATTTGTTATGGTAGGCTTCGTGTTCTGTTACGCTCACCTGGTATCCACAGGGACGCCACCCAGCTGGGTTACTCGCTGGTATGCTTCTCAGCTTTGCCCTGATGTGGTCTGCGGGAAAGGTTCTGCCTGAAAATACAGGAGGACTGTAAGTAAGTATCCTCCCTCCACCCCTGTATGCTTTCAGTCCCTCTGGCGCCCTCTCCTCACCTTGTGTTAGAATTAGGCGTGCTCTCCGTCCTGCCTTCTTTTCAGGGGCATGTTGTCTTTCATGGGCGATTGCGGTCCAGTTACTTCACTGACGCCGGCCCGTTTGATATTGTTCAGGTAGGTCTTATTGCTGTTCTTTAGTTTTATTGCTATCCTGCATGCCTTTCTTTGTTTAAAATGTCTCTTTTTTCTCCCTTAGGTATGCGGAGCTTCAGCGCGGCGAACTGGCTTGGTTAAGCCCCACTGGTAAATGATGGCGCATTAAGAGCGCTATGATGCGTTAAGTTAGCACTATGCGCATCGCTACGTAGTCTTGCCTTGCTAACCTGTGTTTTCCTTCCTTGTAGGTCGCAGTGTTCTTCAGCGCGAGTGGAATGTCCGGAGTGGTGCCAGCCGTGAGGCAACCAGCCAGGCAAGCCTTTTGAGCAGTTCGTAATTTGTAAATGTTCTCTACAGCTTTCTTTAATGCAGCCTCTATCTTCCTCTTTCAGGTCGTTCTGTCCGAGAGGCGTACAGATTCAAGGAAGCTGTTCTCAGTAGCTGCAAGTGTTTACAGATGAAGACTGCAGGTAAGGTGCTGCTGCTAATGATGTTCCTTTTGTCTCCTTGCAGGTTCTGCTTCTCCGAGGTTCGAGGGAATAGCTGGACGCGGTGAGCGTCACGTTGCAAGCTGCAAAGTAACACAAAGCATGTTTTTCAGTCAGGCTGTGGTTTATATAGCCCAGGTAAAGTAGTACCAGGGAAAGTAGTTCCAGGCCTGCCACACCCAAAACACTAGACCGCATAGCTTGGTTCTTAAGAACCAAGCTACGTGGATGCCTCCATGTTGGCTGACAATACAATGATGTAGTTCCCAAGCACATTGTTGTTCATGGTATATGAGCGTGGCACCATAGGCGCCAGGACTGGCCCCATGAGGGCTTTTGAAGAGGATGCCAGGCGCTAGAGGCCTGAGTCCTGACTCCAACTGGCCAATGGGTTTGCCAGAGGGTGTTTTGGGCGAGGGTCGTGACAATTCCCTTGACTGACGTCATCTCTCTGGGCCTGGTGCGCAAGACACTTTACTATCGCTCATTGCATCATTAAAGATTCTAGAAGGGCATTTCCAAACTGTGCATTCTGAATTGGTGTACCTGCGGTTGTTAAGAAACCTGTCTCATTCCACAGGATCCCGTAGTCATACACTATCCTGCAGATGGAGTCAATAACAATAGTTACCCTGCTTACCCTTTGATAAAGTGAATGCTACCATTAAGGAAACATGTTTGACTACTGTGCCGAAAAGACATCTGGAAGCTGTCCACTTTCAGTTCCCGTGTGTGCTGTACACGTTGCATATCCAGATTTTAGCCCCCTTTTTCATTCCTCAAACAAGATCTATCCACATAATCCTCATCTGATTTGTTAATGAAATATCTTTTAAGAGTTGACATGGTTTAGTGAGTCATGCTGCAGTTAAGAGGCAATCACGCCACTTCCCATCCAACGGGATTAGTAGTAGGGAGGGTAGATTTAACATTAAACATTAAGTAACAATTACATTGGCTAAATGTAGAAAACATGATCGCATTGAGTGAGTCTGAATGCTGATAAATAGTGTGTCCTCTTTTTAAGTAACAGTGCAGTTACGGTATTCAGCACTGCCACAATAATGGACAACGCTATGCTCTCAGAGCTCTGTACTGCTACCGTGGTTACAACTACTGACCACAGGCAAGGTGGTAACCCTGCCACCACGGAATCAAACACACTACTATTATAATCAGTCGGTCTGTGTTTATCACCATGCTTTTGCATCAGTACTGTCTGTGCCTGTCCCCTACTTTATAATGGCAATTCAAAATGAATGATTTGTGGTACTCAGGAACCTCACTGGGTAAATCTTCTTTTATATTCAGTGCGTGCGTGTTATTCCTTGAAGTGAACTTAAAATCATGGCGTATCCTCAGATCCATAGTCGGCACTAGCAAGTTGCCCACAAAAAGGACCTCATGTGACTAAATGTGGTTGGCTTCCAAAATTTCTGAATGCCTTCTATTGAGGAATGCATAATGCTCCTACCTTCATCTGATGTGACACGTCCTAAATAATTATTGTTTTCTCTAAACAACTCTAATTTCTGTCTGCATGCTTAATGACCCTTCTGGGCCAGCGAGTTAAAAGCACAAATATGTCTTACTTGTATGCCTCATAAAAAGACGACTCAACGAGTAGGTTGTCCACATATTGTACTAGAAATTAACCCAGTGAAATATTAATATCATCAAGTATTTTTTTCAATATTTGGGAGAAAAGGACTAGCCTCTGATTATCCTCTGTAGGTAACAAAATCAAGTATACTGGAGCCCAGCGTGAGGAAAGTTGAACAAATAGTGACTATCTGGTTATACAGGAATAGAGAAGAATGCAGAACATAAATCAACTACTGTGAAGCATGTCGCTCTTGGAGGGATACATGACAGGGGGCAACATTACAAGTTGAAAGCTAATAGCCACACACAAAAGTCACTCGCCCCCATTTGTGAATGAAGGGCAGCCAAATGCACAACGTGCTTGAACAATAATGTACTTGCATAGTCAGTCTAGCACAAACACTTACTTTCCTAGGATTAAAGAAAATACTGTCAATCCATGTAAACCTAATATATAAGAAATATGTTTGTGTGAAAGTGTTGGTTTGCATGCTATGGCTGTAGCAATCTATGTTTGTATGAAGCTGTTGTTGAAGGAGAATAAGAATTTTCAAACAGAAGCAGACATATATTACAATCAGAGTTCCCTCGCCTCATCAAACTCTTGTGATACTGGGCAAGTCACCTTCTCTTTTTTTTGTACCTCAGTCTCATTATGTAGAAAATAGGAAGAGCATAATACAGTGACTTCTAAGAAGTACTATATAAAAAAGTAAAACAACTGATTCAGTGTGTTATGCCCAGTGTTACCCACTTAACTGCCAACAGATGAACCAGAAAATCTGGGCTCAATTTTCAGTTTTCCCATCTGACAAAATGATGTGATCTTGGACAAATCACTAGCTCGATGTGCCTTATTTCTGCTGGGCGATCACCTCCTTGAAGATTTCTGTGTTGTGCTTTGTTGGTCGCTGGAAGGTCCGTCCTGCTTTCGCTCCCTACCCCACAAACAACTTTTCCATCCCGCTGTCCAGACACTTAATCAACAATTCTGTATTGTCCTTGTATACTAATAGAGGCAACTTTGAGTGAAAGACGTAAAATAAAACATAAAATAAAATAGATATAACCCATACAAAGGGGTTTTCACTTTGTTTATTGCCCATGCTGGAGATAAACATTCAGAAAGTTATATTTATTTATTTTATTTATGTATTCATATTTGTATAGCGCACAACAGCCCACAGGCATCGTATCACATTGTGGGCATTGTTTCAGTTGTGCTCGCATTGCACCATTCCTGTGTATATTTATGTTGCTTAAACAAGGATTATGTGCAAATATGATCAGGGGGATATTTACTTTACATACACGGCCATTGTTTTACTGAAATTATGCTACCCTCTGCACTTTCTAATGCAATGTCCTCTGGTCCCAATCAGTGGCATAACGCAAACGGATGGGAGACGCCATTAATGATAATGGAGACCACATCTCCCCAGCCCTCAAAACTCTGCACTAGCTTCCAGTTGCCTGAATGGTGAACTTCAAAACCCTATGCATTTCTCACCGAGCACTGCATAAAACCGGACCTCAATATCTTCAAGACAAATTAAAACCCTACCAGCCAGCACGTACTCTAAAATCAAGCTCAGCCAGCCTCCTAGTCATACCAAAAACAAACTCAGTCAGGTTAGGCGGATAGTCCTTCTCAGCTTTGGCCCCCACGCTGTGGAACGCACTCCCACCCCACATCCGACACACTGAAGACCTCATGTCTTTCCGCAAATTATTAAAAACTTGTCTCTTCCCCTAAAACCGACCCCGGACTCAAACTAACTCAAACTGGATAATGCAAAGACTAAATCATAAATAGCAATGTACCATCATGATCCGAGCGAGAGATCGAAATCTAATAATCTCTATTGGTAAACTAAAAAGGACAAACAAATAAGAATGAGAAATGAAAAAAACTAAAAAAAATGTAGCCTCATGATCCGAGCAAGAGATCGAAAACTAGTAATCTCTATTGGTTAACTAAAAAGGACAAACGAATTAGAATGAGAAATGGAAAAAAAAAGATATTTTTAATAAGGGTGAACATACTAAGTGGAGCTAATGAAATCGGTGAAGTGGATGAAGCGCGTAGAGCGCATGAGTGCGCAGAGCAGATGAACAGGTGAAGCGCGTGGAGCCGATGAGTGCGTAGAGCCGATGAGTGCGCGGAGCTGATGAATCACATAGAGCAGATGATGCGCGTAGAAGGGATGGAGCGCGTCGAGTGGATGAACGGACGAAGTGCGTAGAGCCGATGAGTGCATAGAGCCGATGAGTGCATAGAGCGGATGGGTGCGTAGAGCGGATGGGTGCGTAGAGCGGATGGGTGCGTAGAGCGGTTGGGTGCGTAGAGCGGATGGGTGCGTAGAGCGGATGGGTGCATAGAGCGGATGAGTGCATAGAGCGGATGAGTGCATAGAGCGGATGAATGCATTGAGTGGATGAGTGCGCAGAGCGGATGAGTGAGCAGAGCGGATGGGTGCGCAGAGCGGATGACTCCGTAGAGCGGATGAATGCGTAGAGCAGATGAGTGCGTTGAGCGGATGACTATGCAGAGCGGAAGAACGGATGAAGCGCGTAGAGCCGGTGAGTGCGTAGAGTGGATGAGTGCGCAGAGCTGATGAGTGCGCAGTGTGGATGAGTGCACAGAGCGGATGAGTGCGCAGAGCGGATGAGGGCGCAGCGCAGATGAACGGATGAAGCCTGTATAGCCGATCAGTGCGTAGAGCGGATGAGTGCCTAGAGCAGATGAGTGTGCAGAGCGGATGAGTGCACAGAGCGGATGAATGCACAGAGCGGATGAATGCACAGAGCGGATGAATGCACAGAGCGGATGAATGCACAGAGCAGATGAGTGCGCAGGGCCGATGAGGGCGCAGAGCCGATGAGGGCGCAGAGCAGATGAGGGCGCAGAGCAGATGAGGGCGCATAGCGGATGAGGGCGCAGAGCGGATGAGGGGACAGAGCGGATGAGTATATAGGGCGGATGAATACGTAATTGCTGGTGCGGGTATAGATTATGGTGCGGATGTAGGGTGTGAGTGTATAACTGAGTGGAGCGGATGTAGAGTGTTGAACAGATTTAGGGTGTGGAGCGGATGTAGAGCATGATGGTGCTGAGCGGATGTAGAGTGTTCAGCGGACCTAGGGTATTGAGCAGATGTAAGGTGCGGTGGTGTTGAGCCGATGTGAAGCGTTGAGTGGAAATAGGGTATGGTGCGGCTGCAGAGCGGATGTAGAGTGCGGAGTGAGTATAGAGTGCTGAGCGGGTGTAGTATGCGGAGCAAGGAGCGGGCGTAAAATGCGGAGCGGGTGTAGAGTGCGGAACGGTTGTCGGGTGCGGTTCAAACGGGTGATGTATGTAGATGGAAGTGGGTGGTAGGAACGGAGGATGTAGCTGGAAGAACGGATGACGTTTTTGGACGATACGGGTAAAGTACGAGGAAGGAACGGATAAGGTATGTGGACAAAATAGGTCAAATATATCAAATAGAACGATTGAAGTATGTGCATGAAAATGAAAAATATGGTCAGAACGGAGGAAGTATGAAATTCGAACTGGTGAAGTATGTGAGTGGGACGGATGAACTGGATGGAACGGATGGATCTGGGTCGTACGGATAAACTGGGTTGAACAGATGGAAATATGTGGATAGAACGAGTGAAGTATGAAGACGGATCGGGTTAACTGATGTAGAATAGGTGAAGTGGGTGGAACCAGTTAAGTGGACGGAACGTGTGAAGATGACGTATGTGGATCAATGATGCATGGAGAAAGGATAGTGTTGAGATAGAACGAATAAAATCAGCAGTGCGTAAATGGTTCAAGTGCATAAAATAGTTGAAATCCTTGTAACAGATTGCAGCGCTTGGAACAAACTGGAGGGCTTAGAAAGAAGTGGAGTGCATGGAACGGATGCGAGTACACGGAACGGTCACAAATGCATAGAACGGACTGGAATGCATGGAATGGATTCGAGTACATGAAACGGATTGAGTGCATGGAATGGATTGGCCATGCATGGAACGGATTTGAAATGCATGGAATAGCGTGACTTATATGCAACAGTTTGAAAGAGCATTGAAATGCACTGTTCTGAGTACTTGACCTGGTTGTAATGCAAGGACAATCGGAGTACATGCAATAGATGGATTACATGGAACTATTGGAGTCGGCTCGGTCTTAAGCAGCTAAGGTAAACCACCTCTCCACGCTTACTCTCTTCTTTACACCACCACTCAAATAGAACACAGCGATACTATAACACCATTCGGTATAGTTGTTCTCATACCATCATTTGGCTCATACTCCCCATCACCCTAACTAAACACTGCTGGTTACACACCCTCCAGCCTAGGTGTTTCTGCTCAGGCCTAATGCAGCCAAATCGGTCTGGATAACAACCTGCCAGAACAATCACATAATCCTGATCTCTCAGCCTCCACACCTACAGCTAAGAAGCAGCTATCACACGATTGCCACACCAGCTGCACGCATATCTGGTGCTCACACGCACCTTTTGACTCTCTCAATTCTCTCTACTGACCTGAACTTCGGTTCCCGAGGGCGTTCAACCTACCAGCGCCTTGAGACCATACCAATGGTACATAAGGCGCTATATTAATGCTAAGTAACATAACATAACATAACATAAACTGAGCAACATTGCAAGTTTTATTAATAACACCTACTATCAGGGTTATAGAACGATCTGCCACAAAGAGATATATGAAGACACAGTGGGCCTCATTAGGACCCTGGCGGAGAGGGTGTTACGCCAGCGTAGTGCATGGCGTACCTCTCCGCCATACTACGAGTTCCCGTAGCGCCATGGCGGCCTTTTCCGCCTGGTTTTACCAGGCGGAGAAAACCATGGCGCTACGGGACCTCGTTGTTAATTACGCCACCGTATTTTACGGTGGCGTAATTAACTCCTTCCCCACTCCCATTATACCCTATGGGGCAAAAATGGGAATGGGGAAGGGCAGAATGGGGATTGGGGATTTACCGCTCCGCCGAGGTCGGAATGGGGCGGTAAATCCGCCAACCCCCATGGCGCTATCGGCGGCTTTCCGCCATGCTTCGCGGTGCATTTAGCACCGCGAAGTCCGCCTGGGTCCTAATGAGGCCCAGTGTATTATCAGACAGACTCGAGACTAAAACAAAAATATGAAGCAGTCTGGAAGCACTCAGTCTAACTCTGAATTGCGTTCAGTCTGACAAGCAAAGCATTCCGAAAATATGCTGTAATTTTTTTCTAATCTCTTTCCCAGTATGTTCGCTGTGGCATTAATTCTGAAATATTTTACACTGGTATTTATTTTTTTAGCAGCCGATTCACCACGTTTCATGCCCTGCCATCCAGATTCTCATTAATACGGCTTGCCTCCTCGACTCATTCACCGCAGCATATGCGTGAAATCATTTATCTGTGGAAGAGAACTTGAGTCATGGTTGTTTGGCATGGTGAGGACTGCGGGCATACGCCTTTTACTCACCCGCCGTGGCCTCACTGCCATTCACTTACCTGTGGTGTGTTTCCTACGATCTGGCGTAGAGGTGAGCCTCTGTTCTCCGATCCCTCTGCCGCCATTGCGGCTTCGGCACTGTTCTGCAAAGAGGGGGGATAGCCTTAGGTTAACTGCTGCGAGGAAAGGACCTTGGGCTTTCTGTTTGTTCGCGCTCTGCCTCTGTGTCCGGACATTGTAAAGACCTCTGGTAACAACTGGCTGCTCCGCGTTGACACGCCGTAGAGACATCAAACAAGCTGGTGCTTGCTATTGACTTTTTACTTGATTCCGACCGGGTAAGAATAACCTGCAAAGGTCCTTTTCAAACGACAGAAAACTACAGAAAATTCATTGTTTTGATGGAGTGACAACGTGACATTAATTTTCTTGCTACTTGTGTAAAATTATCTCTAAACCATATAATCTCCAAAGTGTGGCCCTCGGTGAAGTCACAAGAGTCAACAGTCGTGTGATGACCATGACCTCAAATACAATTGATGGGGGTTTCTCTTTTAGGTCATACAAAAATGGGGGAGGGGGTTCTTCCTCCACAGAGTGTTTTTGTTAAAATTCTACAAGAACCCACATCTGCTATGGACTTCAATTTGGGGACCCCCGCAACAACCATAACTGTCTCCACACCGGTAAACCCCTTGTTGAAAAATGTATTATCTTCTGAGTTAAACTATACCTTAACTGCTACAACAATGAAGACTACAATAGGGAATGTTTTCCCTCTAGTATGTGGAGAGAATTCTTCTGTCCCCCTTCTTGATCCACAGGACAATCAGGGTTTTCTTCTCCTCCCCTCTCAGACTTTGGAACATACCATTGAAACTCAGGCCTCTTTACCGGAACTAGAGGTGGAAGGAGCCCCACAAATACCTACTGATTCCTCTTATGAACTAAATGGTATCTCAGCCATATGGGAAGAGTCGGAGGGAACTAAAAACCTAATGCCTCCCACCGCACCGGGACACAAAGGTGTATCCATTAGAGATATTTCTCCTGCGGTTCAGCAGGGTTTGGGCTCTTCCTCTATAGTGGCACTCAACTTTGTGGTGGCGCTCAATTTTGTGCTCAGTTCTTTGGTCAATGTTTTTGAAAATCTTAAATTGAAGTCCAGCAGCACTCAGGCATAATGCTTGAAGTACAAAAGAACTTGAACTGAGTGACGCGTCAATGGTTGCCTTAAAAACTGCAGTAAATGAATCTAAAGGGGAAACTGTATCCCTCTTGTCCACAATGTTTGAGATGCAAATAGGGAAAATGTATCTATTAACTAACCAATGGGCTGACTTAAAAGATGAGTTAGCAAAATTGAATGTGAAAATGGATGAAGCCGCAAAGACCAATGCCCAGACTCTCTGCATGAATTGTAGATACCATCCTATGTCAACTCCCCCAGTCCATGAAATGAATGACACGCCTCTCTCAGAATCAGTAATGGAGGAATACATACGGCTATCTCAACTAGCCGAATGTAATGAGGTCCCTATTACTGTAGAGGGAAGCATACTCATGGAAGAAGCTATTGACATAGACTAAAGATAAGCAGAAGAGGGGCAAGAATTAAATGGAAAAACTAGAAAACGGAGAAATAGGCAAAATAAGGCCCCACAAGATTCTGCAAAGATGCAAGATCAAGCCCAAATGAAACAAACAAAAATAATAGAGGTGTTACCTCAAATCGCTTTATAAAAAATCTGAAAGGGATGAATCCAGAAATCTCTAGGAAAGAGCAAACTAAAGGAACTAAACCGAGCTGGGGGAAAAACAGAAGATCGCAGTAGATGAAAAGGAGAAGAATGATGACTCCAGAGGGAATACACTGCAAGTGCTTAAGGTCACCGTCGGGAGTCAAACAAACCCTTGCAACCTCCAATGAAGAATGCGCCGATATTTCTGAATTTGAAAAAGCAAGCAAAGATCTTTCCATCAGATAAGAAAATTGCCCCTTTCTTCCTGAAGGCTTTTCAACCGGGTAAGCCCTCACAGGCTATTGATCGGGTTCCCATGGAAAAGAATGCTACTTCACACCCGTCAATAGGCCTGTCAGGTGATCTTTCCCAATCAAGCTTGCCATTGAAGGACCTCTCGTTGGAGGTCAAAGTCAACCAAAGGGAAGCAGGTGAGATGGGAAAAGGTTTATGAAAAGAAAAAGCTTAACAGGCGCCAAAGGTGGTTGTTAAAGAAAACCATATTGGATCCCAAAATTATTGAAGCCAAAATAAGATACTTAAACAATAACCATAGAAATTGGTTAAGATCCCACAAGTATTTGAGGAGACAGAGAGAGGGTGAGGAAATGTTGAAGGCCATATGTGCTAGAAATTCTAGCAATATTTGGTCTCTTGTGGGTTCCATGAAGGTTTCGACGATCTATTCCCAAGATACTGTTATTCAGGAAAGCTTCTGGGTCGACCATTTATCTACGGTATATGGCTCCATAGACTCACAGTAATTCAACTTAGAATTATGTTTAAAGTGGTCCCTGAATTATACATCTGAGGATATTGAAAGTCTAATAAAAAAATAATCTAGCTTTAGGGCAGCCGGTCCTGACTGTCTGATTAATGCAGTTCTTAAATTAAATCCTGAACTCTGGTGAAAAGTCTTAAATTGCCTCTTTGATAACATAATTCTCAGTAAAATAATTCCTGAGTAATGGAAAAATTCAATCATAATCCCCATCTATGAAAATGGTGACCATTTAGCTCCATCGAAATATCGGCCCATATTGCTCTTAGATGCCGATGGGAAGATCTTTTCGGGTCTCATTTTGGGAGAGTTAGAGAAATGGACGGAGGACAAGGGCATTATTCCTAAGCAACAGACAGGTTTTAGGAGAAGACTTTCTACCTCTCTTAACAGCCTGATTCTTAGTTGCTTTAGCTCAGAAGCTTTTATAAAGGGAGCGACACCCCTATTCAGAGCCTGGGTCGATCTTTCCCAGGCTTTCAACACCATTAATAGAAACAGACTATGGTTGAAACTAAAGTCACGGGGACTCCCAGACAATCTGCTGTTTTTTTTTTATAGAGCTGCATGAAAGATCTTCACCAAGAGTTCATCTGTCTAACTCAGGGGCTCTATCTCAATCTAGTCAAATAAAGAGAGGGGTGCGCCAAGGTTGTTTGATTGCACCCTTTCTTTTTATTTTATATCTTTTGGATCATTTACAATGGTTGAAGAAGAGCGGTCTGGTGGGATCCAAATTAGGCAACATGAAAATTAATTGGTTAGCGTATGCTGATGATATTGTAGTCTTAGACTACACCCAAATCGGTCTGCAACGCCTACTAACTGCCTTATCAGAGTATGCCAAAGAAAATTATTTAAAAATCAATACGAGTAAATGAAAAATCATTGTGTTTAAACATCCTGTAAGGAAATTAAAACCATTTGTTTGGTGATTGGATAATTCTCTGATTTCTACTTCTAAAGAGGTTATCTATTTGGGCTCAATGATAACAGCTTTTCCCACCATGGACGACCTTCTATCAACTGTAGATCTGAAGGTAGTGAGTGAACTTGGTCGCACAAAACAAGAAAATCCACCTTCAATATTGTATATTTTCCTTGTTGCCTCTCTTAAGATTCTATATTGGTAAGGTGGTCCCGGTGATCACTTTTGGTATCGAGTGCAACTTTTTGGCCTTCGACATTGACTGGGGTAAGATTGAGGGAAAATTTTGGAAAAGACCACTTGCGCTCCCCAACTGTTTAAGGTTCGAACTGGGTCTTATCTCACTGGGCACATGGATGGAGTGGAAATGGGTCTCAACACATAGGCTCATTTTGGATCTGCCAAAATCATCTCTGTATGAGGAAGTTCCCACATCTGTGCACAGTTCTATCTGTCCCTTTCTTAACAAATTGAAGTCTAGATGCGATGAGACGCTAGCTCTATCGGACAGTAATACTGATACTCTTATTCAAAACCCGCTGTAAAAAAAGGAGTCATTGCACCGTATGGAATTAATCAGGACCACAGACAAAATGAGGTCATATAAAATCTAATCATAATTTCAGTTAATTGACAAGCCCAGATCATTTGTTCCTCAGTATTTGACGAAATGTCCTGACTTCAGATTAAGGATGGACTTCCTAAGGTTAAGATTAAATCTGTTACTAACTATGGAATTTCTTCATGTCCGGCATGGTGACATACATGTAACAGATATCTGTGATAAATGTGATGCAAATGTAACTCATGCTATAAGTCATCTTTTGATAGACTGCTCTGGAACCTGGCCTCTTCAAGATTCCAGCGATTTGTTCACGATTCTTGTTTGCTTGTCTCAGGCATGTTTTGGAACAGATTAGTCTCAGGAAACGAAGTTTTTCTCACTTTAGAGGTGGCTTCTGTCCTGAGAGAACTTAACCTCACTGTAAAAAAGGGGGTCCCTTTCAACTCCCCAGCAAATGAATGATAACAGCTCCGCTCTGTTTAATTGGTCATGCTATATGATCCGAGTATGCTGTATATTCTTTTTATTTTCCCAATGTTTCTTTTTATATAGTAAGATTGTTATTTTCGTCTTGTGTTTTTATATTCTTGATTTATATTATGAAATGTATAAAAAGTCATTTTTTTAGGCTAACGCACAATACAAAATAAAAAAATTACAAAATTCTCATTAAACAGATTTCCTATATTAATGTCTCCATTACAATGATTGGTCCAAATGGTGCGCATATCAGGGTCAAATATGTCAAGTCACAAACTGGTGACCTTCATACGTTACCTAAAGTCTTTGCAATACAGCAAATCCAATATTTGACATTTCTGTGTCTTTTCAGTTCTGAACTATTCATCAGCCAGGGCTGATCCCAGACTTTAGGATGGACGGGCAGGGCACTGACTGTAAAGTCATGTAAAGTGATCACACATCAGTATAAATTCAATGCAAGAAAGTGCACTGAGGGCCAGTAGCACGTCCTATTAAATAGTTTGTCTAAATGTATTTTTTCTGCAATTTCTTTTATTACAGCGAGAGGTTATGCTGAAAATGAAAGCAGGGAGGCGCCAGCCCTGTAGAGTTTCAGAAATAATGACAAGCGCCAGCTTGTAATTATGCTGAACAATTGCAAAAAAGCTGACTTGCTTGTGTGTTCTGTGCTTCATCCTGGAATTCTCCAACACACTGAGGTCGTCTATGGCTGTGTGCAGTGTCAGTGAATGTGAATTGTGACATTTCACTCCAGATCAAAATAGTGCAGACAATATTTCAGGCCCAGCACAAAGAAACGGACTCCCACCCCAAGGTCAGGGCTACACATGGGAGGGCAGGCCTGCTGTATTTGCAGTTTGTGGGTGCCCTGAGCCCGTTCTCAAATAGAGCTGAGAAGCCCGGGACACATTTTAAATGACAAATACTTCTTGGCACTTGAGCATTGATTATGCCCTTGGCCTCTGTTTATTTTTCTGTGCAAGTGGTCCACCTCCCCTTGGCATTTTCTTTGCAAGTAGGGGCAGGTTGCATCGTGTGCTTGCTTTTCACTTTGACAGAAAGGGGGAAAAGATCGAATAGAAAGATAAGCAAACACAAGTGAAGGATGAAGCTGTATGGTACATATGGACGGCAGGTCTCCATCTGGACATATTACCTACTCGCCCCAATTAAATGCTTCCTCGCCAATGGCTAGTGGCGAGTGTGAATTTTGCGGCGTGTATGGCATGGCTGCCGGATTGAGGACTATTGGGAATGTGGTCAGAAGTACTACATGTAGTGCTCGTAGAATTTGAACTAATCTCCATAGATCCCCACATGGTTTCTTTATAGGTAAAGAATGGGGGCTAAATGGGCGGGTTGTGGGGAAATTGCCCCATGATGCAGTAATGATTTGTTAACTACGGAAATACCTGGAACGGCTTTAGTCTTTAAGGGTTACTGGGGTGTTCTTCATAAACCTTTTATGGTGTCTACTTGGATACGCACTGGCTGAGTTTTATGTATTAGCCCCATTTCATTTGCATGTTGCGTCCATAATTCCTGGGGCGCCTTTGACGGGAATTCTAAATCTGCCCATCAGTGGCGTCGCTAGGGGGGGAACTGGGGGGGCCGGGCCCCCCCCTATGAAACCATGTGCCCCCCCTTGTACCCCCCTACCTAAAACGAGCAGTGACCATGCTCTTCCCCTACCTTTGTCTATGCCCCCCCACCTTTTGTCTTTGGCCCCCTCTGTGCCCCTCCTAAATTTGATTCCTGGCGACGGCACTGCCCTTTTTACATCATCTGCCTCCTCTTCTAAAGGCTGTTCTGCTTGTAGCATTCGCTCTCATGTTCACCTGGAATATCATGAACACTGGTGCATGCAATTTACACAGCAAATCCCTTCCTAATGAATTTGCTGGTGACAATGGGCTTAAGAGAAAAACATGATTATCTGAAATTGGGCAATAGATGCTGTTCAGGGTTTGGTCCCAGATTGATCACTGGATTCCGGGCAATACCTACAGCTCTCACGGTTTAAGATGCTGGCAGAACATTTGGAACATCTTTGTATGATTTGCCCCTCTATTTATTAGACAAACAAAGCTTTCCCCATTTATTTCGTGTTAGATGAATGGACCTTCTTGATATCCAAGTATTAATACATGTAGACAGACATATTTTTCCTTTAGGAATTACAAATCATTAATCTGCTGTTTGCCCTGTGGTTGAATTTATTGTGCATTCAAATATGGAAAAAGGGGGGCAGGAGGAGTAACAGCTGCAATAGCTTGAAGTTGAGGATCATTTGGGCACTCCAATGTCCCTCCTGCCTGCAAACGTGACATGCAATATTAAAAGTCACAAAACAGCTCTGATCGCGAAGGTGGAAAGAACACTCTGAAAATTGTTGCAATATGTGGCCGATCGTGATCTTTGGGTTGACATAGACTAATCTGAGACCATAATTGACACTTATAAGTATTGTTTGAGTTTCTTTTATTTTAAAACACAACTCAGAAAAGGGGTGAAAAGGGATACAGGCACCAATTCATTCTTGGAAAAGGCAGTGACCATTACCCTCAATGCAGAGAGTGATTGAGCTCCTCGTGGCATGTCGTTGAGGATGGCGAAGGCCAGCAGTGATGCAGCTAGCACACCGGCACATGGGAGTGAGTAGATACACAGAGAGAAGCCTTTCCCGAAGGAAAGACACCTCAAGACCGGAGGTACAAACCACTTGTGGCCAGTATATCTGCCGAAAATGCACTAAGACGCCAGTAAAAAGGGTGAGAGAGCACTCGGGCAAACGCATATCTTTATTGTTGCAGCAATTTCATAGTTTCACCAAAACGGACAGAACGCCCTCAACCAACTTTCCTTCCCCCCGAAAAACAACAGTTGGTGAATAAATGAGCACCTTTGGAACCAAAACTCGTTTTCTAGAATCGAACCTGTGCAAACCATATCAGTGTTTTGGCCTGATTTACAAACGCGTATCTCAATGGGTAAACCACATTGAAGAACACTGTAAATCAGGCCATTTGTTTTAACAGAGGGCTTTTACAAATGTACCAGCCCTGAGGAAGGCCACACAACATTTTGCCAACCCAAAGCAACATTGTGCATTGCATTACAGGTCTTTAAATGCTAAAGTAATCTACATTATTTGCCATACAGCGTTCGGATTAGACGTTATGCTCTAAAATAAACATAGTGAATCAGGCACGTCACTTGATATTGCGTCTTGAAGAATTCACACTCATTGGCGTTGCAAAACGGTAATTTGTGTTAAGATTTCAGAGTCATTTGTGCTTCAAATGAAGCATGTTACACAATAAATCTTCTGACATGCCTTCGTTATACGGGAGGTGGGTGCTGGCACATTGTTTGGATACACTCGGAGTGGATTTTCTGACACCAACACTTAGAACATTTCATAACTATCCAATTGGCATCGAGTCCATCTCTGACATCATCAATAATTGCCCAAAGGATACTTGGCACTTGAATTTCCTCGCAATATGGCCAAAAGGTTTCCTTCCCGAGAACCCCTTCTTCCCCACTGAACACATAATGAAAGTTTACAGAAAGGTTGCAGGTCCAACTCAATTCTTTAAGATTGTTGGATTCATTTTGGTTCCAGCTAGCCAGTTGCTTTACTCTTTCTACTCACAGGAAAGGTGTGCATTTAACCTCATGAGATTATATCTGCAAAGTTTACCAGCTGAAATTCCAAACAGCAAAGTAGGAAGAATTGAATGGACAACCCACAATGAAACTTGCACAGAGCGCAATTTGTTTTTAAAATGTGTCAATTAAAAGTGTGTGAAACGCATGAAAAGGGTAGGTTGGTTGAATACATATTGTTTAACTGCTTAACGATTTCTTCTGAATATAATTGCAATTACAGGGCATGGTGTAATATACTACGAAGGTGGCCATAATGTGAACTGTGAGGTGGGAACTTAACTGGTCGAAGGTGTACAACTGTGCAGAGGATGAAGCCCTGCAGTCGGAGCAGGGTGGTGCAGGGCTTTTAGCCAAAGGGAGACCAAACGCCACTCCATGGGTGTGGTTCATTGCAGTCATCTAAACAAGATCCTCTGCTATAATTAATACCAACAAAGGAGTGCCTAGAATCAGTGGGCAAAGAGGAAGCAGCAGGTAGGCCTTCCACAGGCACCAACAGGGGGCAGGATTAAGGTCCAGCTCTGTGGATACATGATTCCTTTTATTGTGCTAACTCAGCTAATACACACAATTTTGTTCTTGAACTTGAAGAGATAGGCAAAGTCTATGGTTATTCGAAATAGCATGTTTGTTCATGTAGGCATTTTTGTGTGCGTTGCAAATCAATAAACTTTTATTTGTAGGTATACATTGGCCGATTTCTGTAATCACTTGTTCACCACTGGAACTTTTCCCTCTCCCCTTCAGCACTCCATTGAGCATCCCCTCCTCAAGAAGCCGTCTGCCGATCCTACCTGCGCGACAAACTATCACCCAATCTCCATCACTCCTTTCCTGGGCAAACTCTTGGAAATGCTGGCCATCTCCCAGCTTACTCTCCACACTGAATCTGTTGGTTGTCTCCATGACCATCAGTTTGGCTTCAGAGCTGCCATAGTCACAGAAACTGCTCTCCCAAACACCCGTGAAGATTTGCTCTCTTAGCTTGATTTCAGCATTCCTCTGTCCTCATCCTGCATGATCTTTCCTCTGCTTTCGACATGGTCAACCACGCCATCCTAATCAATCGAATCTGTGAGAACCTGGGCATCACGGATCAGGCCCTGGAGTAGCTTACCTCCTTCCCCTAGGAACGCCCCTCCCAGGTTCAACATGGTCCCTTTCTCTCTGCCACCTCTCTCTCTACCTGTGGCGTTTCCCAGGGCTCTTATCCTCTCACCATGGTTTTTCAACCTTTACTTGGCCCCTTTGGCTCACCTGATCTGCACCTTTTCTAACTTTCAGAGTTTTGCAGATGATACTCGGCTTTCCTTCAGGCTCCCCTCAGCCTCCTCTCCACTCCTCTCTCACACATTGCCAACTGTCTATCTATGATTCAGGATTGGTGTGCCTCCAACGATCTCTGCCTTAATGACTGTAAGACTGAGATCCTTCTCATTGGGTACCCTGCCCCTGCTTTCCCTTTCTCGCTCTGGCCCCCTGCCTTGGGCCCTCTTCCTTTGACTTCCTGCGAGGCAAAAAGCCTTGGTGTCATCTTCGACTCCACTCTCTCTTTCTCTGCTCACATCTCAGACACCACCAAGCAGTGCCACTACCAGCTGCACCTCCTCAAAGGGACTCTTCCCTTTCTCACTTTCCCCCAGAAGCTCACTGTCTCCAGAGCCCTGGCTCTCTTTAGGCTGGAATACTGCAACAGCCGCTTTCACAATCAGCCTTCCTCTAATCTCCGCCCTCTGTAACTATCCAGAACAGGACTCCAAGTCTTATCTTTGGTCTCAAGCCTAGGGACCGTATCTCTCCAGCCCTGAAATCTCCCCAATGGCTCCCAGTGTTTCAAGGATCAAGTTTAAGACCCTTTACATTGTCTACAAGGTTTTCTGGGGCCGGGGCCCGCACTACATCTAACGCTCCCTTCCAAAATACCTTCCTTCTCGAGCCCTTCACTCAGCTACCTCCAACTGTCTAAGGGTTAGATGCTTCTCCAGGCAGAGAGTGGGGGGTAGATCTCTCTCTTCTGTGGGTGCGCCCCTCAGGAATGGCCTCCCTGCCCCTCTCAAACGTGAGCCGGATCACCTGAAGTTCCGGAAGCAGCTTAAAACTTTCCTCTTCTACTCTGCTTTCTCTCTCTCCCTCCCCTGCTGACCTACCTGTCTGCTGTACCGACTGGTTGCTTGGCTACCCTCAGAGTCTCACTTGGTACCAGGCTCTTTCTTGATCAGTCACCCTTGCAATGCCTCTGGGTCTACCACGCACTTAGCGGCTGTACTGTAACCCTACAGTCCCTTCTTCTACTTTCACTACCCAGTGCTGCGCTGCTCTGGCTGCACTTACTCAGAGCATTGCTGCCCTGTTTTCCCTTACCCTCTCCCTTGCACTTTCCCCTTGCACTTCTCGTGCTTGCACTTGCATGGTCTGAAAGACACAAGGCCAAATCATTTGTCTTGTCCTCCCTCTGTCTTCCTTCCCTTGTCTTGTAGCACCTAGAAACACATGTGTACAGACGCGTTATAAATGACTTATATCATAACATTTCTTACAATCACCCTCCCACACAGGTAACCTCCCTATATGCATGCCTTACAAAATTCACATAACAAATAATTCTACAGCCTACATGAGACTTACGGCATTTCTTCTCATCACTCCCATCAAAACAGTCGGGCTGCCCATCGCACTGCCGGGAACCGGGGATACACCGCCCATTGCCGCACATGAAGTTGCCAGGAAGGTTGCATTCAGTAGTGTAGTTGTACCCGGGAAGTAGCTGACTCTCTGTGGGGAGAAAGCAGAACATAAAGAGCAATTCCAATTTCTTTGGTCCTTGCATGGTCCTTTTCATGGCAATAATGAACGCTGCCATTGCAAACATTCTTAGATGCCTGGAAGGATGCTGGGATTTGGGAACACCTCAAGTGTGATTGCATGTTTGGGGTTAAGTGGTCTAGATCCCTTAGGCACTGGAATTGGCAATATCAAAACAAGCCCCAAAGATAGTGGGACTCTAGTTCAGTTCTTTAAGCGGAAGCAACCTTTGGAGCCTTCCTTCCTCACCTTTCTGCACCTATCTTTCCACCACACAGCGTGGGTAATAATAAGCAGCGCTCAGATGCCCGAGGGTTCGTCGCTATTTAAATGCTAAATCATCATCATCAGCATCATCCTCATCTTTAACTCCAGAAATACAAAGCGCATATTATTTTTAAATAGCCATTATAGCTGATGTTTTTATGACGCCTTCATAGGATAAGCAGCTTTAGTTTGTTAATTTAAGTGATGTGTCAGAGCCAGATAATTCACATTTGGTTGATTGCTATAATGAAGGAGCAGACAGTTGCCTTACCTCCAAACAAAAGCACCTCAAAAGAAAAGAGAAGAAACAGATTGGTGTTCCAAGCCACAGCAAAGAAAACATCTGAAAGCCCAGAAAGACAAGGCGGCTTCTGTGATGCTGAACAGCTTGTGCACCTAATTAAAGCCGATAAGCCCAAGTGTGCTTTGCTGGACCATGTAACCACCCTGTCCAATGTCAAGTGTGTCCCGGGCTAATGAATTATCGCCGAGTTCAGTGAACAGTGCGTTCTAACAAACAGTTCTCCCATTGCTGTTCCTGGTTCTAAATATTATGGTGAATTAAAAACTGGAGAGGGCGTGGGGGGGGGGGGAGACTGCTATGATGGGCACAAAAGAAGACTCCTTACCAATGATAAATACACACATGTCGCTTAAAAAGGGATATTCACAGATGCCTCAAGGAACAATCACGAGGATAGTGAAATGTATTTTATTAAATTACTTTGGTAAACGGTGCTCACAGTGAGGGCCGTTTGCTATTGACTAGGTCTTCAATTTGAAGACTTCAAACAGCAGCGCAATGCTGTACTGTGATTTATTTATTTTTTAACCGTTAATTTATTTTTTTACTGTGTACTTCAACATGCACAAACTTTCCCAACTCGAGCCCATTGAGAGAGGGTTGGTGGCCCCTGTCACACAGGCGATGGGGGCCACGAGGTAAAGGAAGCAAGGCTTTATTCAGGAAATAAACACCACGTGGAAGTGCGATGTTGCTCATTTGGATCACTCTTACAGCATGCTTTTGTTTCCCGCTCCCTAGAAGACCATCGACAGTGTAATTCCAGTGTTGCTCGTGTGCTGTATTCTTGGATCAGACCATGAAGGTTATTATGGGTCGAAAGGAGGACTTGGGATCCGATTTGGGTACCCCCACCTCCATTAAAACTGGTGTTGACTCTATGCGCTGCCTCACTATTCAAATTACCAAGCCTCAAACACTCAGTCATGGGAGGGAGGGTAATAACGAGCCATTTTTTTTTTAAAGGGGTTCATTGTAACGTCTCATTCTTTATCTGCTGATTTATTTAACTTGATCAGCCAATAGACGTTTCCCTCATACCTGCCTAACATGTGGGTTTCACCCGGAGCCTCAGGGTTTTCACGCTACTCTGGGTTTTCCAGCCGTCCCAGCGCCTCCATGTGGTTGGCTACAAGAAGACTATTAGTGGCCAATTACATGACGGTGTGGGGGAAGACCCGTCCAAATTTTGCTTCAGTCATCACGCAGCTATGTCAATCATCACTCAGCATAACGTTTTTCTGCTTTATTTTCTATGTGGGCAGACCGTATCTGTGGGGAATTGCATACGTGGGGCATTACGTTGATGTGGATCCCCGGGTTTTTCATTTTGGAATGTAGCCAGGTCTTGTTTTACTGCTGAAAGTGATGTAATATCCTGTGTGTTCCAGTGACCACATTACTTTCTCTCCCTCTTTGTCCTTCTTCCTATTGATCTCTTTTTCTCTCTCTTTCAGGGAGGAGAGGGCTGGTCATCTTTTCTATCTGGCCGAGCAGGCCTGACCCATTGCTGGTGGACAGGAATGCGGGTTCATGTGTCAGCACAGAATATTGGTAATCCACCTTTTTCATGAGACTCTGGCAAACATGTACTGCTTGCAATTCAGTCTTGTTATTGAATGTGGGAAAATACAGTCCAGCACAATTGCCAACATTTATTAACTGTCTGCCCCTGCACTGTAATTTCGGTCATCATTCGACGGCACACAATAATTCATGGTGACTGGGACCTACTAGTCATTTGATAATTGGGAGGGTCGTGGCCTGCACAAAACCTGCTCTGTGGGGCTGAATCAAATGCTGTAGGGTCTGTCAGAGAGGTTGAATTCAGGGTCTCCAACTGTGAATGTTTGGTTCCCCAACGTAAACACCCTGAGCCTTCAGGTTAGACATGGATCTCGGCACCAGGTGCCTATAACAGAATGGGTTTTTCACTGGCACCAAAACCTGTGCTTTACAGTCCAGACACGGGTCTCTGCAATAGATGCATATACCCTATTGGCTATTTTGCTGGCTCTGGAGCCTGTGTCTTACAGGATAGACACAACTCTGTGCATCAGGTGCGCACACCCCATTGGTTATTTCACTGGCAACAGAACATGTCTCTTACAGGTGCTTCCAGAGTTCTGCAGGAGGTGAATTAACATCATGAGCTGTCTTACAAGTCTTGCAGGTTACAACCCATATCTCTGCAGCAGGTGCACAACACACAAGCATCCTTATAAACATCTTTTAGAACAATCCCCTAGTTACATAGGTCATACCACAAAATAAATATTGGGAGCACTCATATAACATATGAGGTGCGAAAAGGGACTAGACATGGCTGCCCACTGTCACCAATGTTGTATGTTGTTTATTTTGGTGCTGCAACCGCTGGCGCTGTACTTGAGGACAGAATTTGATATGGTCGGAATCATTGTGGATGGAACAAGACATCTTATTTCTTTATATGTAGATGATATGCTTTTATACTTGCAGGAACCCGAATATAATTTACAGCTTATCATAGAGGTATTAGATAATTTTGCTAAACCTAGGGGTATCTCGGTAAGTGGGGATAAAGCATGTGTTTTTCCACTGGCTGCTTTGGATATGAAAAGATTGGAAGTATTACCTGTGATGGCTATTGGATGGGTCACTGATTCCTTTCGGTACTTGGGAATCAATATAAGTAATGATATTGAGAATACATGCAAAATACAGCCAAGGCATTTGATGGTGTAGCAAAGTCTATTGGTTTCTGAAGGAAGCTACCACTGTCAGTGATGGGCCAAGTGGCATTGGTTAAGATGGTTTGTCTTGCCTCATTTATTATATTATTTTGTTAACGTACCATTTGATGTTACTAGTACCATTTGAGGTTCCTAGAGTCTTCTTTAAACATTGTACTCTATGATTAAAGGGTTTCTCTGGGGCCCCAGGAAGTGCACAATTGCATTGATGACTTTGGGTATGAGGTAGGAGAGAGGTGGTGTGCAGCTCCATTGGTTTGAATTATACTACTTGGCAGCCCGAATGCAGTGCCTGACTTGGTGGCTGTCAGATGAAACGTCGTTAGACACGGATCTGATGCAGGCAGCTATCAGTACAGTTTTGTTGAGAGAGGCTCTATGGATAACAGACAGCTGTCTGCCATGCACACATTCTCTGCTATTGCTTGGCAGGAAGATATGGGCTAGGATGTTGAGGCTGCTTAAGATATGGGAGCCATATTCTCTAGATATTCCGCTGTCAGCGAACATCAGCAGGGATAGAGCTGACCTTAAGAATTTGAGGTTGTGGGAAGATTTGGGACTCGCCACTTGGGGAGATGTTTTCAGAAATGGTCTATTAATGGGATTCTCTGAGGTAATGGAAGAATACGGGCAACACCGAGACAATTTTTATTGTTCACGAGTTTGATGAAAATCTCTAATAAAGAGAAGTGGCTGGAATTACCTGAGGAGCCAAAGAAAGATGAAACGCTTGCATTGATGTATGGACTGGAAGACGGCTGGAAGCGAGTGTCCAGGTTGTTGAATGCATGTGTGACAAGACGCTCTGGATAAAGCATGGGAAATGGACCTGGACCGGACTATAGATGATGAGTAATGGGACAGTGACTTGATATATGTGAACCAGGTCCCAAGGAATGCCAGACACAGATTAGTGCAGTTAAATGTTCTACATAAGACGTATTTGGCACTGGCGAGATTTAAAAAGCAGGCATCTCCTAATTGCCCATGGTGTGGAACTGATTTGATGGACATTCTACATATGTTTTGGGGGTACCCAGTAATTCAAGATTTTTGGGTTTCATCAGTCAGGCAATGGAGAAGGCTGGTGTGACCAGGTTCCAATGGATCCCTGATGTATGCCTGATAAGTATAGATTCTAGACAGAAAAAGGATAAACATGTGGTGAGGTTAGTGGACCTGGCCTGCAAATTGGCTAAGCATAGGCTAGTCATGTCATGGAAATAGAAGGCTGGCCCACTGTTTGTGGTATGGTGAGGATCTGAAGAGGCAGCCCACAGCCGAAACTGCAGAGTGGTACAGAGCTCTAAAGAGGGGATTCAGTGAGACCACAGATAATATGGGGGCTTGGAACACCCTTATACAAGTGTTGTTTTGCCCCTCGGATGACAGACCTCCTTGAAAACATTGAAATGTTTGATGTGAAGGCTGCAACTACTATCTGTATCTTTGCAAAAGGTGAACTGGTATTGACAATGATGGAAGCGGCCACCCTGATACAAGCAATGGAATTGATTGTAATAATGAAAGTAATCATTAAATGCTGCTGGGAGATGCCTACATATAATGTGTCTTGATATGTACACCTGGACAATTATGACAAGCTGCCAATCACTTTTAGCTAATTTGGTTGTTGTTATGTAACTTTGATTATGTCGGAATGATGATAATTTCGACCATTGATTTGGAGGATGTTTGATAACGAATAAAAAAAGATTCAAAAACAACAAATAGGGGACAGTCAAACTTTGCTAGTGTCTCTTTTTGCCCCATCCGTAGTCTCTTTGACAGAAACGGTCTGGCAGTAGGAAGGCCTAAACAATGGATTGAGAGTGCTGCCTATCACAAGGATCTCTCAATGAAAGAACAAGCACTCTTCTCCATGGGTTCGACCTAGCAAGCTGCATAGTAACACTGAGATGGGATTCCCTGGCTTTCTGCAGTGGTGAAAGGCTCTATCGTGCTTTCAGTGATGGAAAAAGGCGATGCCATGTGTGAGGTCATGAGGAGTACTCTGGAGCCGGAATGGAGTATGAGGGACCCTATGCTTCATTACTTCGTTCCTTTTAGAAGGTTAATAGAGTAAGGTTACTGTTCCTTCACACAGGAGTAGGGGGCGATGGGAATGAAGAGTGCCAAAGACTGATCTATGGTGAAGCTTGCACTCCTCTTCACTTAAGGGTAAACTGTCCGAAAACTACAAGACACGAATTACAGATGTGCGTTAAAAGAAAAGCAGGTGCTAATTTCCAGGTAATACTATTAACCTTTATTGAGTGGTTTGGCATTGTTAACCCACTACGCTATGTTGCCAGCAACACCTAAAATAATGATGTGCTGGCCTGCATGTTGCTTTCATCTCGATGACGAAAGGCTAGGAAGCAGCAAGCCAGTGGCATGGGTGCAATAAAAGCAGCAAAAGAAAATACACAGATAACTGGTCCTTGCCATGGTTGCCCGCTGCTGCACCAGCAGCACAGCATAACTGTTCAGCTGCAAGCCTTTCTATTGGTCAAAGCTGCATTTCTTCTCTCTCGGCTGTAAAACTGAAAATGGAAGCAGCAGGAGGAGAAGATGAATATCCCAATTCCCAAAGGATGCTCATGGAAGCGGAATTTTAATTAGGACAGATTGCGACGATCATCAAGTTCCAGCTGTCGATGAGGTCATCGAGGGTAACACGGTTGCATATATGTGGGCACTGGGTCTACAGGGAATGGCTGCGGGCCATGCCCAATGGACACGAAGGCCGGCTAGTAGATGCCCTAAGCAAAGGGATGAATGGGTGCCATGGAGGAGCCCATGACTTTGCCAAAGGTTATAACTGGAACAAATGCCCCCCTGGGCATGACTGCACGCTATGTAGGCTCAGTGGCACTGTGGGTGCGTTAGTGTATTTCACACAAAAAAGTGCAAACGTATTGTTAAATATAAAAAAAAAACTAGAGACATTTACTGAAAAGCATTTCACGTAGAAACTTAGTTTCAGGTAAGGTTACAATCATCTTACAAAAACCCTTGAAATTCAGTAAAAAAAAACACTGCTTACACAAAAAAAATGTATTGCTCATGCCAAAGCAACAAAAAAATTGCCATTTATACTTCCTAAAGCAACCATAATTTGGGTGGAGGCATGCATGCGAATGACCCAATCCGTCAGCATGAAACAGTAGCGTGCAGGAACAACATAAAACAAAGGCCGAATGGACGGAGATTATTTTCAAGAGCCGCCATGTCAAGACGCGAAACGTGCGATTTAATGAGCAAGGCAGGAGTTGAATTATGGTTGCAAACCTTCGCATTTGCTCTTTTATTGTGTTTCGCACCAGCCCAAGTGGGCCTGGTTTACAAAGCTGTTTTTCAAAGGGATTTCCACGTCCGATATCTCTCCATCTAAAGCTTCTTCACAGAGTAGACATATATGTACGATATAAATGAGAATACATTGACTTGACCACATTTTGCTTTATTCACTGACAATGTTACTGTTTCTCTGTTCAGACATAAATAGACGCTGTTGTAAATATAAGACCATGGAAGGAGTCTTAATTCGTGGCTTCACCCGTCATTGTGAGCCCAGGGCTTCCTTCTATCAGTTAACAGTGACGCAATTGTGATACAACACTGTCCCTCAATGCATGAAATCTATAAATATTCACACACTACATTTCTGATTTGAATTCATTGCAATTTCAGGCATGCGCCGGCAAGGCTGTTTTCACTGTTAAATTATGTGCTTCAGTCCCCTGTAGATTTATTTCAGATACACTGCAGTAGGCGAATGCACAATAAACAAGTGCTAAAGGCGACATAATTAACTTTGCATACATTCGGATACTGTAATAAACATTAATCTTGAGCATTTATATATGGCACAGAACACAACCTGCACTCGCGACTTAAGGATGCAGTGTCTGTAAGGAAGTCAGTATTCCGGTAGTATCCCTGCCACTCTAACGTGCCATTCACGCGCCACACAAGCTATATTTCAGCCTTAATCATCCATTCGACAGGCTATACCAGGTGGTAGTGGCTCTGAGCCCGAGTTAAATGGACGAGCCTAGCTGGTACAGCCTGTGGAACAGGGGCTTAACACTATTAGCACCCGTTCCACGGGCAGTGAAGGGGCAAAGTGGAAAGCATTTCAATTCAGTGAATGGGACGCTGAATTAAAATAATTGACCAACATGGCCGCCATGCAGCAGGAAGGCTGGCTGCGCTTGGAACCCCTCTTCCATTTCTATGGAGGCCCCAATGGAACAACCGCAGCAGCTGCGGCGGCACCGCTGCAATCAGGTAAGTGGAGATGGGAGGAATTTGAAAATAAGCGAAGGGAGGTGGCGGGGGGAGCTGACTCGTGGGGCAAACAGCCATTAGGCAGCTCGGGACGCAGGCTTGGATCAGTGAATTCAGCCCACGTTCAGAGCCTCATGATTGGCTGGCTCCCCCAGAGAGTGTACTAATCTACTTTCATGCATGCCATGTAGATAGCACAATATTATCGCACAACAATTTTCATCAACTTAGTAGGGATGTGCCAGTCTATTCAAGATTTGAACTGGTGACGGTCAAGTTGTGCATTGGAACTCAACGCACTGCGATATCTTGGTGTCTACATTTTTTTTATTTCAATGTTTGTATAGTATGCACACATGATGTCTCATGGCCACTTCTTAGCACTGGTGGTGTTCAATTACTTCTAGAGAACAGGAGACGATGCCGCAAAACAGTCTAATGGGAACAGAACCAGTGCTCGCAGTTTCTGGGTATTTAAAGGATAGTTCCGGGACTTTTTTTTTATTGTCCCTACGGGTCGGCCATGTGTTTGTAAGCATAAATCGGTAGATCGTAGGAAACTTTCCTATGGACCTTACCCGACTTTTCGCCCATTATCGCACTCGAAATCAGCCTCCATTTTGTGATAATCCTATCATTCCGCCGCATCGACCTGGCTCACCTGCCTTTGCGGCACTAAATCAAATCCCCCGCCCCTGAGCCTGACATCAGCAGACGCGTACTGCCCATTTCAAGCACGTCTCGTGTCAACAATCGCTGCGCCTCAGCTATTGACGTGTTGCCATGGAAATGGCAGGACGCCTCTTTCCCCAATAAGTATAAACAGACCGTTTCACAACACACAGCAGCAGATTTTCGATTCCATTCCTCTCTCTGTGTTACTTTGAGTATTCTGTGACTCGTTTCAGTGCTCTGGTCAGCTACCTTCGCCGCTTGTAGCCCGTGTGAACACCTGTACCATCTCTGTAAATTATTTTACTATCTTTACCGCACAATGGCCACAATAATGCCGTATATGTACGAGCCCGAGTACACCGAGGAAGAACTACTGGAAAGTCAAGCACGCGAAAACGATGGGGATTCGGACGGCAGTTGGGAGGACCAGTCAACGGATGAAGAGCCTGGACCATGTCGCATGGACGGCGTCTCCACCTGGTGCACGTGCAATCGGTGCGAGCTAATGCCAACTGAGGAGGAGAACTGCTGCTGCCGTGAAAATTCCGGGTGCTTGGCCTACATTTCGGAAAGCGAGCAAAGTCTGCAGGAAGGCGAGCAAAGTCCGCAATGCATCACCGAGCTGCCAGAGTTCAGGGAAGCCTGCCTCTCACGGACCGTGTTGAGGATGATGATGGTGCTTATGCACGAACTTCGCGGCACTGTTCGTCCGCGTAATCCGAGTAACGAGTAAGTATACTCTGTTTGTGATGTCAGTGATGCCACCACTATTTCATGGTCGTCTCCCACATATAAAATTACATTTACATATCATTCGAACGCATGTAAATTTGTTCCATATAGTGCATTTTCTAGATATAATTTTTTTCTAAGAAAAATGACATGTGTTACCTGAATCGACATTGATAAGAAAGTTTGGTCAGTTTAATACAGTTTTCATCTTTTTTTTCACAGGTGGTACAGGCTGGTGGCCTATCGTTGCTTCACTTGGTGGCTTCACGGGAGGCTCGGACACCGCGTTCGGAGAGTAATACCTGCCTGTGCGGTACTTGCCATTAGACAACATTTCCCCAGTGACAGTGGACAATACCGCGGATTTTCCCTCGATGTGCTGCAACCTCAACTTTACAATGTGTAATGTTTATTATTTATGTTTAATTAAAATCTAAAATAAAGCCCAACATATATTTTAACAATGGTTGTTTTGATTTTTTAAATGAATCTAGTGTATATTCTCCTGGGAGGGTGAGGTATTTATAAACTCACCCCCCTGCATTCCATGTAGTAGATCCTGCAGCCATCCTCTTACATTCAGTTAGATGGCCTCTCCTTGGTGAGGCCCTGCGGCAAACGGGTCTTGTCTGCACGACCACCGCCCCGATCCACCCCCCCCCGCCCTATCAAAGGCAGTTCGCACCGGGGTACTTGTGCTAGCAAGTGGAGCTGTCAGGGAGCGATAAAGGCCAAGAGGTGCCAAAGACCATGTACACTTCAAAGTGGTCTATAGAGCATGGGTTGTTGTTCCCATGTCTACCTCCAGACCCCGTGTCTCCTGCCAAGCATCCCCCCTCACGCTGGACGGCCCCCTGCAATCCACATAAGTGTGTCTCCATTCACGAGTCTTCCTGTGTCTTGTCTGCACGACCACCGCCCCGATCCACCCCCCCGCCCTATCAAAGGCAGTTCGCACCGGGGTACTTGTGCTGGCAAGTGGAGCTGTCAGGGAGCGATAAAGGCCAAGAGGTGCCAAAGACCATGTACACTTCAAAGTGGTCTATAGAGCATGGGTTGTTGTTCCCAGGTCTACCTCCAGACCCCGTGTCTCCTGCCAAGCATCCCCCCTCACGCTGGACGGCCCCCTGCAGACCGCATAATGCCACGACATATACACGTCATTCATTCACAAACACACCCCTGTTTCGAATTCTTTATAACCCACTTCATATTTCTAATGAGAACTTCTTTGCGCTTTGCTAGTCAACCCGTGAAGGTGCTGGTTATCTGCTCTTCGTCTCTGTGAACTTCCGTGACCACTTTGAGCAAACTCGTCAGTTTGCAACCTGTGAACTGCTCCCTGTTCTACGACAAGAAACTACTCTGATCCCTGCATCTAACTGTTTGTTCGTCAAGGTAAGTCCATGTACCATAATCATTTTGCGTCCAATTTTTTAATTTATATCTATTTGCTAGTAGTCATCAAATTGCATCCATGTTTTCTTTTCGTTCACGACAGTACATGCAAGGAACTAGTCACATGTTCTGAGTTTAGTCAAATTACTTTTTCTATTTTTTGAAAGTTATTGAAATACTTATCCGCATGTGAATAACATGTATAGTTCCAAGAACCAAAACGGACCTTGCATTGAACCTTTTATGTGTCATTTAATGTTTTAACACATTGGTATTCATAGAGAATTGTTGATCTTTACTTTTCAGAACTTTCCATAATGCCTGCCTGTTCCATTGGCGGTTGCCCTTCGAAGACCCATAACAAATCTGAAGGTACTATAATGCATGTTTTCCCTAAGACAATAGATCAGATAAGAGAATGGGTCCGATATTGCGGATATCCAGCCTCTGAGATAGAAAGTAGAGTCCTAGAAGTCTTTGCGGACAAGAGGGGTGATCGATACCGCATCTGCAGCAGGCACTTTAGCCCAGACATGTACTCCACATCATTGCTAATAAGGACGAAAACACCGCGAGCGAGGCGAAAATTGCTCTCAACCGCTATTCCCACTCTATTCGTCCACATCCCTCCACTGGTGAGTCAAGTTTACGTATTTATCTCTCGGCATTGCGGTAGTGTGTAGCATTAGCTAACAATAATTTCCCCATTTATGTACCCACTCAATATGAAGGCTGAAGATTCTCCATCCGTGTCGTTATTGCAGTCATCAGCCACTTCAAGCGCCTATCGGGTAATCTTACTTAGCTATTCTGACACTGACTTGTTTTAGGCATGTAAATCAATAGTTTTAATTGATCGTGTAATTATTTTACCTAATGGTACACCACAGTACTCGTCCTCTAGTCTTTGTTTTCAGTTATAATTATTGTTATCCAAAATAATGCAAGTACTGTCTTTCAGGGAGATGCTGAGGAGTCCAACGCATTGACGACAACCGTAGATGTCACTCAGATGCTCGAGGTACGTTTCAGGACAGTTCCATCGATGGAGATCATCAGATCTTGCATTCTTGTAGCGTGATTGTTACACACAATGTTTCTTTCGTTTTTAGCCATTGATATGTCCTTCTGTCGTCGCCCTCGTATGTGTCTTCTTTTTTCAATATTGTGTTCATTACTAATGAAAGTCCTATGTTTCAGGGAGTCGATGGAGCATTAGTCCAAGAAGAAGGGGGAGCGTGCAGTTACGGGTCGGCGCAACAGCTTGCAGAAGTGTGCACCGCAGTTACAGCGTCCCTTGATGTTCTTATGCATTTCGAGGTATGGATACTGACAGATCGATCAAGCGAGATCAAATGACGTGATTACATCCGCTATACTTCCTTCTTTATTAACGCAAGTACTATGTTTCAGGGAGCTGACGGAGCTTCTTCAACAAGAACATCACCCCTAGTAGTTGATGCAGATCTCTGGGTGGTGACACTTCCAACGATGGAGCAAATCGAATCATATTTAGATATCCATTATTTATTTTAGACAACTGATCAAAGATTGTGCAGGTCTATTTAGATGAGCTGTTGACGCCTGCACAAAGTTTATGTTCTTTTTAACAAAATAGAAAACCATACTGATGCAATTACTGTGTTTCAGGGAGTTGCTGAAGCGTCATCTTCAATAATATCATCAATGGAAGTCTATGCGGAGCCCGAGGTATGGATCTTGACAGTTCAATCTAACTAGATCAACAATGCGTGAACTATTGTCGTTTGAATGTTCTACACAATGCGCTCATTCGTGTTTTGCTATTGAGATGTACGTGGGTATTGGTCCCCAAGTACATTTTGTGTTTTCAATATTATTATACATACTAATGAAAGTTCTATGTTTCAGCGAGTCGATGGAGCCTCAGTGAGTGATGGATGTGCTTATCATGAAAGTATAGTCGTTGCAGCGCGAGAGGAAGTGGAGACATGCACACACGAGTCGGAGCAACAGCGTCCAGATGTTGAAGTTCGAGGAAAGAAAGTTTCAAAGAAAAGAAAGCAAAAGAAGGTTAGTGTCCTGTTCACTATATTATGTTGTCTTTCACTGTCAATAGTTCAATACTGTAAGTTGTGTTTAAACTGAACATCCCTTTTCTAATCTGTCCTCTAGTTGCGAGTGGGTGTAAGAACTAGATCTACACAGACAGTGAAGCGAACGAGAGATGTTGCTTGTCAAACCTTTTGGCAGGGACTTGAGACTGGAGATGCATCGTGCCAATGGGAAGAATATGAAGTGATTGACAACGGAGCTATACCACCACCAGCCATTGATAGTGAATGTCCTCCTGGTAGTTTGGATGCAGTCGTAGATCAATTCACAGAATCCACACCCGCAAAAAATAAGAGCACGCGAAAGTTGAAGACATTGTTTTTTTCTCCCATCTCCGGACAAGGAACAGATGTTGCAATGGAAGAGAATGAAGTGGACGACAATGAAACACCATCAATATCACTCAGCATAGCGGAAGACGATATCAGAGATTGTACCTTTCATGCGAGTGACATGTCCTCAACGTTACAGGCCGAACCAGCTGGGATGCAGAGTGACAGTATAAGGAAAGAGGCCAAATTCATTGTATTCGATAGCTGTTTGATGGATATTATTATGATGATGAAATGTGGGCATTGGGTTGGTGGGGAAGTATGTGGGGAGCCATTGATTAATGTGACTCGTGCAATTCGAGGCACTAACCTTAAAATACATGCCACCTGTACACAATATCATCCGTTCGCATGGTCTGCACAACCCATGCTGGGGCAACTGCCAGCAGGCAATCTACTTTGTGCAGCGGCCGCACTTTTTAGTGGTTCAAGTTTTAAAAAGTTACAGTATTTCTTTCAGTTTGTGGGAATCCATTTCATTGCGAAAAGTCAGTTCTACAAATACCAAACCGATTATCTATTTCCAGCCATCAGCGAAGCTTGGAGAATGGAAAAAATGTCAATGGAAAGTACATTCGCGGGCAAACGCTTCAGGCTAGCCGGTGATGGACAATGCGACAGTCCAGGATTTTCAGCCAAGTACTGCACCTACCACTTTCAGGACATGGAAAGTAAGAAAATTGTGAGTTCGGTGGTCGTGCAGGTGTCACAAAGTACATCCTCAGTGGCCATGGAGAAAGTTGGCTTTGTAGCATCATTGCAAGAACTACAATCGCGGGGAATGGTGATCGACCTGATAGCCACGGACAGACACGTTTCAATTGCCAAGACAATGAGAGAACAGTACAAAAATATAAATCACCAATTTGACGTTTGGCATCTTGCAAAATCAATCAATAAAAAATTGTCGGCTGCAGGAAAAAAAAAAGATATGCAAGGTATTTCACAGTGGTCCAAGTCAATCAGCAACCATCTTTGGTGGAGCTCAAAAACATGTGAAGGGTCGTTGGAAATTCTACTGGAAAAATGGCGGTCAGTAATGTTGCACATAAGCAACGTACATCGATGGTCGACAAATGAGCATTTCCACAAATGTGAACATGGCCATTTGTCCACAGAGGAGGCACGGAAGAAGAAGTGGTTGATTCCTTCATCACCCACCCACAAGGCCATTGAAAAGATTGTATTTGATAAAACTATAACAAAAGCTTTGAGGGGACTCACGGAATTCTGCCACACAGGAGATTTGGAGGTGTTCCACAATATGTGCCTCAAGTACAGGCCCAAAAGATTGCATTTTGGCATGGAGGGCATGAAAAATCGGACTCTTCTAGCGGTCTTGGCACATAACCATAATGTTGGCCGTCAACAAAGTAGGACGACCGGAACTTTAGGGACGCTTCGCTACAATAAGGCCTTCACTAAAAGAAGTAAACAATGGGTGATCAAACCAGTGTTTGAGGATATGCAATATGAGTTTATTGAGAGACTTATCGTAGATGTCCTCGATAGGCACATACATGGAGTGGTGAACGAACCTATGCAGGGGACAACTGCATTGCCACCCAACATTGCCTCTGTTCCATGTCCACCTAAAGCAGAGCTCATTGAGAAATACACATCACGGTTTAAATGATTGTAATTCGATTGTCTGTTCTCTCGAGTCTCCTCATGTTGCAGGCCCATTGCAATTAAACCAAACAGTAATATAAATCATTTTTACAAAAATTATACAATGTTTCCGTATTACAAACACATGGCCGACCCATAGGGACAATAAAAAAAAAGGCACGCAGACAAGATGCCCTTACACTAACTGGAGCTAACTAGAAATGTGTGCTCGCTCAAAGTGAAGGTCAGCTGCTTTGATGTTTTGCTCGGGTGGCGGAACGGCCCACGACCCAATATAAGGTTCTATTGTGATTTGACCTTGACAGGCCGGGACCATCCTGAAAGACTAAGAAAAGATAATGAATAAAATTTCAGAAACGAAACGATGAGCCACGTTCATTAGAAGAAGTAACGTCCGCAAAGAAGGAGTGGTGTTTCGGGTCTGCCCTACACAGAGACACAATGGAAAATGCAAATATAATGTAAGTAACTTTTGATGAGTTTATACCGCAATTTCATTACTATACAGTGGCTTTAAAGACGGGTTCAGTTGTACTTGTTCGTTCTATGTGGCATAATGTTTTCTACCGCGCACTATCTGGAGGAGAAACATCTGCTTTTACTGAAGCACCTCAAAACCTTCCTCTTTGCTTCTGCTTTCTCTCTCCCTCTCCCCTGCTACAACTGGTCCACTGTCTGCGACCTCGGTCCTGGGCCCTTCCACTCTCCACCTGCACTGCCTCCCTGTCAACCCCTGCACTGGGGGACTGTCTCAGTATCCTACAGCCCCCCCTTCCCAGCACTTGTTCTGCACTTACCTTGCACTTGCCACCAGCTGGACCTATTTATTTATTATTTTATGCTACTTACCTTGTACTCCACTCCCCCCCCCTCCATGCCTCGCCACGCCTTTAAACACTTGTGTACACCCAGTAGCGCTGTCCTCGCTATGAAATGAATAATTTTAATAAGGATCTGATGGTGAGACTAATTTCATTTTTTATGTTTTTAGGTACATCATTCACTACTGTCTGTGTCACGAGTACCAGACACCGGCGGACGGCTTCTACAGCCGCCAGTTGCTTCTCCGCGTGAACAACGTTACCACCCTGACCATTTTATGGGACGATCGCCAAGTACAAGTATGCCCTTACGCGGTACTAACGGTTAGATGCAACATACCTACCGTTGTGGTGGCCTAGTGCCTCGTTGTTGGAACAGCCATGCGATTATCAGTGCGACAGAAGAGCTTATTTTTATCGTAAACCAACACCCTGTGTACTGCACACGAACATCGCTTCCCTCAAGACGAACTAATTTGGATCGAGAGCAAAGAAAAATGCAAATCGCTGAATATTCTCTAAACATTTGATGTCCAATAAACGTACTTTGCCAAATGTACAATCTTGCCGTTTGCTTTTAAACCACGGTTTCACATTCCGAATTGTGGTGCTGTATTGTGAGATGCTCTAAGACCCTGTGTACAGCAAAGGACCATCGCGTTCCTCAATACGAACTTTTTGGAACATGAGCAAATAAAAATGCAAATCGCTGAATATTCTCTAAACATTTGATGTCAAATAAATGTACTTTACCACATTTACAATCTTGCGGTTTGATTTCAAAGTACAGTTTCATATTCCGAATTGTGGTGCGCTGTATTGTGAGCTGATCTGTGTTGATTTCCGGGGTCTGTGTGGAGTCGCGTAGAAGACGCCTGGGCGCGTTTGCCTACGCAGCTCAGTCACGTCACGGATAGAGGCGGGGAATATGAATGTTTTGATAAAGTCTGTTTCAGGGGCGGGGGATTTGATTTAGTGCCGCAAAGGCAGGTGAGCCAGGTCGATGCGGCGGAATGATAGGATTATCACAAAATGGAGGCTGATTTCGAGTGCGATAATGGGCGAAAAGTCGGGTAAGGTCCATAGGAAAGTTTCCTACGATCTACCGATTTATGCTTACAAACACATGGCCGACCCGTAGGGACAATAAAAAAAAAGTCCCGGAACTATCCTTTAACTTGAGGAGCGGATGGACCATCTCAAGCAGCAAAACACATGGAGGAGCAGGTCAGTAAAGGCTTTCGATGAAGACTGCAGCATTCTCCTCTAACAACCTCACGCCAAAGTGCCCACCCATCACCATAAAAATCCCTACCACCACCCTACAGTCCAGAATAGGCCAATATCAAGATCTAAGTCATCATGCAAAGTACAATGTCAAAATAGATAAAGGAACCAACGAGACAATACATACTTTAAGAAAACGAAACAAAATAACAAGACAACCCAACTGCACAACAAGCCCTTGAAATGATTTGCAATTCAGATGTTGGGCTCAGTGACTCACCTTACGGTCCCTCGTACTTGTATTACAGCAACTTCCCTAGTTTCACCCAATAAACAACCATAGCCTCACATTTCATTGCACGTTATGATGCTTCTATTGCACAAACTACCTCCCAGAACATGACCCGATGGGCCACGAAGAGACTCATTGTCGACGCCCTAAGGCTCCAAATTTCAAATAGCATCAGCCAACAAATCACACGTTTACGAACAGCCAGTTTTGTGGCATTACCACACGAAGGGACAACTTTGTGAAGACCGTAACATTTCACAAAACCGTTCACAACAAAACTGGGTTGTGTATGTTAACCAAAGTTAACTGAAGGTAATCTACATCCTTTTTTTGTCATTGTACTTCTTCCCCTTCTGCTGAGCCTTTTGTATCTTCCTTTAGAGCCCAACAAAAAGGGTATGTGTTGGTCCCATCTCTGGCACGAAGTACATAACACTAGTAGCCTGCATCCTATCACTAATTTCAAAGGCATACTAACAAGAAACCTTACTTTGTTCCAATGTAACCCTTGAATCAAGCTTAGGTGCAACTTCCTGTAATAGCGCTTCGATGCCTTTGGGCAGTATTGTGCTCTACATATACAAAATAAATAAAATAAATAAAGTATGTGGTGTTTTATACGACCACATCATCTGCGCAGCCAGGTTTAGGTTATTCTTCCCACTGATAAGTCAACGGAACACTCTTCTACGTTATAGTTGGTACGCTGTGCTAGCTTGTTAGTTTGGGATGCTATAAAGCAGTTTTGGTTCCTCGATAGAGAATTGTTGTAAAAACTGTCATTGCTGTTGACAGAATTAGTTTGCCAAGCATTGTCAGCCAACAGCATAGATAAAGGAATTTTTTGAGGAAAACTGTCCCTAATTAACTTCATAACAGACCATTGGCCTATACTACACATCTCACCCGCACACATTTGGTAATTTGGTGCACCTGAAGATTGGCACACCCATATGCTAGTGGAAGACTGTGGAAAGTGCTAGAGGAAAATTGACAACAGCCAGCCTTTACCATGGATTATGGCGCCAGTTTCCCTTATTATAACACTAATGTTGGGATGCACTTATAGCGTTCCAGCTAGACAAAAAGGTTCAGGCTGAGACAAATGTATTAGCATGAACCACTGTGTGAGCAGGATGGTATTTGCACGGCAGAAGGCTCAGTCCCAAGACCAATCCCTTTTCCGTTCTCCAGGAGAGATGCTGAGGTCAGAGGCACCCATGGTGCACAGATGAATGCTAATTGTATACAGGGCCTAAATGTGGTCGGAATAGAATGTTATATGTGGGGAGAGCAGGTAGGGATGCACCCGTTGAAGGAAAAATTAATGAGAATAGGGCATAGGGCTTTCTGATGCCAAGAAGCCAGGGGAAGATTTAGAGCACTACTGCCATCATCCACAAAGTGGTGATCCCATTTGAATTACAAGTGCATGCATAACCAAAAGCAAATAAATCAATTCAGACTCGAGAGTGGTACCCTGGTCACATCATTACTGGTTAGCAGGGGTTTGAAGGTGATAGGGGGGCACTGTATCTGGAACGTTCTGTGATTTGGGATAGGAGGAGCAGAGGTGATTCCAATATATTTAGTATAAGCTCGAGGGTGCAGCTTCTGTGCGCTGTGGCGTCTGGTACAAGGAGAAGGCCTATTGTCTTATCATAGCAGAGTAGTTTACTTTGAACGTGTCTTGAACGGAGGGGTGCACATCACGTGGAGGTCACAATTTATTAATGTGTCAATATACTCAATGGCCAATCCCGTACCTGGATTTAATAGTGACGATGTCGTGGGCCATGTGTTTAGCGGGATGGGTTTAGATAAGGTGTTAATCAGTCCTGGGACTTTAGGGGGGTATTAGCATGTTCTATAGGTGGTAGCCAATGAGGGTGGTGGGATAACATTGTGACCTATGTATGCAGATTTGCAGTTTCCACTATATTACCTGTAACTTCTTTGGGCGTGATGAGCTCTTTGTCAGTTCGGTTCTACGGGACAGTCTGAGACCTTTTTACATGTAATAAACCTTTGCATCCCGTGCACTACATAAAGAGGTTTGCAGGAACTGTGTTGCCAGAAGGCCTGCCTGCTTCATGGATCAAGGCGCTGCTCCTAGTTGTGCAGGCCATTGACAGGACCCCATATCTGAGGTGTTCAGGAGAACGCATAGATGTAAGTGCACCTTTGTGGGAGAAAACAACGAGAAGAGTGTGTGGAGTGAGTCGATAGTGAGTGTGTGAATTGTAAAAGACCACATGTTAATATATAGGGATCTCCTCTGTTGAGAGGTAAGGTGATGTCACGATAATATAGTGTGAAAGAGAGAGGAAACAGGATCTTCTCCATTGCAGAAGAAAGGCAGCACCGCTATTAAAATATGGGTCCAACCTATGACCTGGGATCCCCCCATTCTGCAAAAGGGAGTGCGAGGAGGGGAAATTTCTATGTCCCGAGACAAGGAGACAGAGGAAAGGTCTAACCCATTGTGTAAATAAGTGTGATTTTGTTGTGTAGGCCCATTTTATGATGGGCCTAGAATCCCTTAGTCCAGCATTCAGAGGTAAATTCCCCCGTCTCAAAGAGGAGGCTGAGGAAGGATCTAAACCATTGTGTATATAACTGTCTTTTATTGATTTGTGGTTTAAGGTGTTTTTGGAATGGTTATAGTACGAGGAGGGAGGGCTAGACCGGGACCGCTGGATCAGTGTTTAGGAAACAAAAGATTATTATGAGTGCAGAATCAGACATAACTATGATACCCTTACCCCACTTTAATACATGTATATTGCGCTCCCACTGTATACTTATTTAGCAGTGAAATATAACTAGAGGAAGTTGAAGAATAAGAAGGAAATTATTGAACTTTGCAAATGGTTGAGGATTTGGAAGATGTCCCTGAGGACGTCCCTGAGGACCCTAAAACGGAAGGCATTGTAATACCAGTGCCCTGTGTCACCCCAGCTCCGTGTGACTCCTGCATCCTGTGGCACATCCACAACACCCACAGCACCGCCGCCACCACCACATGGGTGTTATCCCATGCAAGCATCCACTAACCCTGAGCATGTGCCCCATGCAGCCCGTGAGAGAGCCTCTCAGACCCATGAAAACATCCTGCAGCCCTCAGCAGCGAATGCTACACGCGAACCATTCGTTACGGAGACAGAGACCAGGGCACGTAAAGACTTAGAGGTGGCATTTTGAAGGACAGAGGCAAAACTTGCAGGACGGGGAGAAGGGCAAAGAGCACCAATAGGTACTGATAAATGGAGAGTGGGTGCTATTTTATTTCGAATTAACAGTACTGCGATTAGGGACGTACATGGTGAAACAGAGGATGATGGCCGCAACAATGAGAGGCATCAAGAGGGACTACAACATGCAGACAGTTTAGATTATAAGTCGATTAGAGCAGATGTAGGAGTAGCAGAGTAGGAGGAATGAGGAACAGGGAGATGAGATGCTGCTCAGGCTGTCAACAAGAGTAGAGACGTTGTGGGGTCCAAGACTCAGGGTGCGATCAGGGCGCATGGCAGTGTTGAAGGGAGAGAAAGTTACCAGCATAGCCAGTGGGAACACAGTTTACATTGTTACATAAAGTGCCCGGAATGGCACAGTATGTGCCCTGGCCACACATGGATAGAAACAACCTGATGAAGGCACTGCCAACACTCACAGCAAAAGCAGGCAAGTGGATATATGCACTTGAAAAACAGACTGCAGGCAATACACTAGCGTAAGGGGATATGAAAAGATTTGTTGCTGCATTACCAGGAGACCCAGTGGATACTATTTGGGAAAAAGCATCAAGGGTTGAAATTAGGATTTGATTGATTGATTGATATTTTATTTCTATCGCGCTCATACACAAGTGTTTCAGAGCGCGACAAGGCAAGGGAGGGGAACAGGGGAGAACAAAACAGCGATCTTACTAGGGTTAGTGACACTGACAACGCGCAAGTGCATGGGAGAGGGGGGGAAGTGCATGGAAGGTGGGAGAGGTGGAAAGTGCGAAGCAGAGGAGAAACAGATAAATAACAAAGGCAACCAACAGTGGTAATGCAGCCTGCAATTTGCAAGTGCTAGGTTTAAGGCAGCAGACAGGGTAGGTCTGATAAGTGCAGGAAGAAAAAGGGGGGGCTGTATGGGTACAGATACAGACCCCAGTGCAAGGGGTGGCCTGGAGGCTGTGCGTGAGGGTGGCAGGGTGAGCAGGTACCTGGGCCCGAAGGACAGAGGGTGGCCAGGTGCACAGTGCCAAGAGAGAACAGATCAGCAGGAGAGAGGGGGAGCGAAGGCAGAAGAAAAGAGGAAGGTCTTGAGGTGCTTCCGGAACCGGAGATGGTTCTCCTCAAGTTTTAGAGTGGCAGGGAGGCTGTTCCAGAGGGAGGCCCCAGCCGAAGACAGAGATCTACCCCCAGCTCATTTCTTTGAAAAACGACTGACCCTGAGGGAGTTGGAGGTAGAGGAGCGAAGAGCTCGAGAGGTGAGGTATTTGCGGAGGGATAGCTGAAGGTATTTTGGACCCAGGCCCCAGAAAGCCTTGTGGACAATGCAGAGGGTTTTGAATTTAATCCTTGCATCCACTGGGAGCCAGTCGAGAGATTTCAGAGATGGAGCGATACGACCCCAGGGCTTGAGGCCAAGGACAAGTCTCACAGTCCTGTTCTGGATTAGTTGCAGAGGGCGGAGAGTAGAGGCAGGTAGATTTAGAAAGAGGCTTTTACAATAGTCCAAGCTAGAGAGAACCAGAGCTTGGGATACCATGAGCTTCTGGGGGAAGGAGAGGAAAGGCAGAGTACCTCTGAGGAGGTGCAGTCAGAAATCTGACTTTTTAGAGACCTCAGAGATGTGGGCGGAGAAGGAAAGGGTGGCGTCAAAGATGACCCCGAGGTTCTTAGCCTAGCAGGTGGGGGTAGGAGGAGGGCCAAGGGAGGCCGGCCAGAGGATGAGGGGAAAGGATGGTGTAGGTGTGCCGATGAGGAGGATCTCCGTCTTGCTGGCCTTCAGACAAAGATCATTGGCGGCACACCAATCTTGAATGGCAGTTAGGCTATTGGAGATGAGAGAGGGAGAGGAGGTGACAGAGGGCAGCCTGAAAATGAGTTGAGTGTCATCAGCGTAACACTGGAAATTTGAGCATAAAGTGCCAATACAGTGGACGAGAGTTGCCAGGTATTGGTTGAAAAGCCAGGGCGAGAGGTTAGACCCCTGGGGAACACCACAGGTAGAGAGGAAGATAGATGAAAGGAAGGACCCAAGTTGGACCTGGGAGGGTTGATCTAAGAGGAAAGAGGTCAGCCTGGCCAGAGCCTGATCAGTGATGCCCAGGTTTTCACGGATACGGTTGAGCAGGATGGTATGGTTGACCGTGTCGATGTCAGAAGAGAGATCGAGGAGGATGAAGACAGAGGGAATGTTAGAGTCAAGGTTGGAGAGCAGATCTTCACAGATGTCCAGGAGAGCAGATTCCGTGCTTCTGGCAGCTCTGAAGCCAGACTGGTGGTCATGTAGGCAGCCAACAGAATTGGAATGAAGGTTAAGCTGAGAGATGGCCAACTTTTCCAGGTGTTTGCCAAGAAAGGGAGTAATGGAAATTGGGCGATAGTTAGCTGGACAAGAAGGATCAGCTGTGGGCTTCTTGAGAAGAGGATGCACAAAGGAGTGCTTCAGAGGGGAGGGGAAGGAACCCGAAGCAAAGGAGTGGTTGAAAAAATCAGCCGGGCCGGAGCAAGGGTGTCAATGTGGTCCTTGATGGTTTTAGAGGAACAGGGATGAACCTGTTTTGATGAGGCTTTCATAGATCGGACTTGTCTGGCGACCTCGTCAGGGGTGAAAAGAGGAAAGGACGTGAAGGATGGTGGGAGGGTGGCTAAAGGAGGGTCAGCAAGCACAGATGGAGAGGGGAGAGGGGGGTGTGGGTGGAGAGGGTGGACAGGATGTCCTGGGTTTTTTAAATGAAGTGAGAGGCAAGGGCATTGCAAAAAGCCTGGGAGGCAACAGGAGGGGTAGAGACTGCAGCAGGGTTGGCCAGCTCCTTGCAGATTTTAAAGAGTTCAGCCAAGTTGTTAGATGCCGCAGAGACACAAGCTTGAATGTCAACTCTCTTCTTGGTGAGAACAGCTGTAGCAAAATGCAGCTCCTGGGTATCAGGCATCACCATTTAAGTAGGAGCTACTTCTGGGGAACCGGGAGCTAGTACATAGTGCACAGTAAATCTAACATGTGCGCAAGATGCAAACTATCTTTTTATCTATTATGTATTACTGAATATGCTTTAAATGCCCCTTTGGTAAATCTTTTAGTTTCTTTTTTTATACATATTCCCTAACCCTCACAGATAATACCACATAGCCATGTTTGTATAACACAACTTGTCTGGGGAGTTAAAAGTAGCTCCTGGTAGCTACTGGTTTCAATCTAACCAGGTTCCCCTTGGCTATACCCAGAAGCTAAATAGCTCTCAGCTCATGCAATTTCAAACCCTGAGCGGGTCACCCAAGGGTACAAATGAGCAATGATAACCATGATGATGTCACGAACCAACGATTTCGGCCCTTCTAGACCTCGTGGTCCATGATGCACCATAACATCAGGTCGGCGATCCTCCCAACATGGCCGACAGCACGGGAACGCTGCCATCTATTGTCTATGCGCGGCTTCCTAGAAATTAGGCACGCCCCCAAGGCTCTGCACGTCTCAACGCTACTGAACCAAGTTGTTCGGCGTGTGTATCGTTCCCGTCTATCTTCCAGTTACCTTTTCTTACTCCTTCCAGGAATCCCTTCTCTTTCCCAACTCGCTTTGGCAAATCCATTCCCCCTTCTTCCCGGAATCCGTCTCGTCTTCGGTTCCGTGGGCCCTCCCGGCAACCGTTGAGTACTGGACTTCAGTTTCCTTCCCTTCCTGGATTTTTCCGTGACATCTTTCCTGGATACTGAACGCAACCCTGCCTAGGCAGTCAGCACTCCTCACACTGGACCTAGCACCGTGCTTGTCAATGACCAGATCGAATTCGAAGACTCCAGGATATGTGATTCTGGATACAGATGGGGTCACCTCCAATACTTAGTGGAATGGAAAGGATACCCCCCCCAATGAACGCACCTGGGAACCAATCTATAACATGAATGCTTCCCGCCTAGTGCAAAGGTTCCATCGAATCCATCCAGGCAAACCCGGTGGATCAAGATTTGAGAGGGGGCATGCTGTCATGAACCACCGATTTCGGCCCTTCTGGACCTCGTGGTCCATGATGCACCGTAACATCAGCTCAGCGATCCTCCCAACATGGCCGACAGCACGGGAACGCTGCCATCTATTGTCTATGCGCGGCTTCCTAGAAATTAGGCACGCCCCCAAGGCTCTGCACGTCTCAACGCTACTGAACCAAGTTGTTCGGCGTGTGTATCGTTCCCGTCTATCTTCCAGTTACCTTTTCTTACTCCTTCCAGGAATCCCTTCTCTTTCCCACCTCGCTTTGGCAAATCCATTCCCCCTTCTTCCCGGAATCCGTCTCGTCTTCGGTTCCGTGGGCCCTCCCGGCAACCGTTGAGTACTGGACTTCAGTTTCCTTCCCTTCCTGGATTTTTCCGTGACACCTTTCCTGGATACTGAACGCAACCCTGCCTAGGCAGTCAGCACTCCTCACACTGGACCTAGCACCGTGCTTGTCAATGACCAGATCGAATTCGAAGACTCCAGGATATGTGATTCTGGATACAGATGGGGTCACCTCCAATACTTAGTGGAATGGAAAGGATACCCCCCCCAATGAACGCACCTGGGAACCAATCTATAACATGAATGCTCCCCGCCTAGTGCAAAGGTTCCATCGAATCCATCCAGGCAAACCCGGTGGATCAAGATTTGAGAGGGGGCATGCTGTCATGAACCACCGATTTCGGCCCTTCTGGACCTCGTGGTCCATGATGCACCGTAACATCAGCTCAGCGATCCTCCCAACATGGCCGACAGCACGGGAACGCTGCTCTCTAGTGTCGACGCGCTATGCGCTGCTTGATAGAAATTAGGCATGCCCCCACAGCTCTGCGCGTCTCAACGCTACTGAACCGAGTTGTTCGGCGTGTGTATCGTTCCCGTCTATCTTCCAGTTACCTTTTCTTGCTCCTTCCATGAATGCCTTCGCTTTCCCACCTCGCTTCGGCAAGTCCATTCCCCCTTCTTCCCGGAATCCGTCTCATGCTCGGTGCCGTGGGCCCCCCCGGCACCCTTTGAGCACTAGACTTCAGTTTCCTTTCCTTCCTGGATTTTTCTGTGACATCTTTCCTGGATACTGAACGCAACCCTGCCTAGGCAGTCGGCACTCCTCACACTGGAACCTGAAGACTTGCGTCCTTCCCTGTACAAGTCCCGATCTGTGAGGAAGAAGGAAGGAGTACCCAAGAAGACCTCAATAAAGGACAAACAGGTGAGAAGGAGGGTAGGGTGTGACAGATGGAGCACATTTTAATTATTGACGGTGAAGGTATGGGCGGCCTTAAGAGCAGTTTATCCTGACCCAAAAGAGATACATTCAATTATGGTACGTACTATGAAAGAGGATGGATACCCAGAACAATATATGATTCAAATTCAGGAGATGTGGATTGCTGAGCCAGAATAAAACCATGGAACAAGAGCATAGCATAATTTTATCATATGGTAAAGAACAGACTCCCAAAGGAGGTACAAAAAGATTTGGATAAAGTGATGGTGATTGAGGCTAAGTGATTGGCAGAGATTCAGGCAATTATAATACACTATTGTAGGCAGCGGGAGAAAGAGAAGGAGAAAGAGAAGGAAGTGGTGGATAACGTGCAGAATGCTGAAGTGAAGTTAGTATAGAGGAAATTTGCAAAGTTGAGCCTAGAAGGAGCGGTGATTACGGGCCCACCTGTGGGAAAGGTAGAACAAGAATGGCACAGGTAGAACACAGAATGGCCGCAAAGTGGACAGAAGGGTACCAAGATTATCCAGATAACTGAGGTTATCAGTGAGGGCACCACTGAAGAAGATGGTCATGTGGGAGAATGGACCATTTTGCACGAGAGTGTAGGAGCAAGAAAGCATATTCGTATGCTCTGTTTGTCCATTCGTCCCTCTTTTGCTGTCCCCCTCCACCTCAGAGGAGGCTGTTTGCAGCACTACAGAGCCTGTGAGCGCCTTCTTCAGCAACCCGGTGTGACCTTTCCATCTTGGCTGCCAGGTTGCCTGGAATGTTGCTGCCTGGACTACGGAGGCCCGAAGATCGCCTCTTTGCCCCTGGATTGGCTGGGCTACTTGAACACCAGATGCCCACAACCTGCAGGCGATCCCGACACCTCTCCCAAAGGCCTGATACAAAGCCCCCTGTCTGTGCCTGTCCGTGGCTGCGGGAGCTGCGACTATGGCCCAACCTATTGAACTGGACCTTCAGTAAGTCTCTCTGAGAACTTCTACATCAAGACTTGTCCCTCTACCTTGGTCAACCTCTACACTTATTACTCAGTTTTGCATGTCCGCCCATGCACCTTACAAGTCTAACTCTCTTTGGCAATCTATCACGTACCCGCATGTACTGTACCCTTAGTGCATTACTGTACTTTGAGCGCACATTACACTCATTGCAGCCACCAGTTAGCACAAAGAAAAGGTGATACACTGTAAATATTACTTCACAGGTGGCTCCTTATATGCATACCTCAAAAAGTGCCTACAATTGCTTCTTTTCTCGTCTATCACCTAGGAAGGCACATCTCCGTAAAGAATTTTACAACATTACCATGGTGTACAACATCGCTGCTCCTGCCTACCACATTCCCAATTTTGCAACTAACCTACCCACTATGTATACTGCCCCACCCGTACCACTGTACTGCACTGTACCGCTGGTAGCGATTCATCTAGTATTCCCTACATTACTGCCATTATACTTCCTGTACTATGTTACTTCCTGCATGATGTTACTGCCACTAGCACCTTACGTTCCCGTACTACCCCTAACTGTTATAACAGTGTTTGCATTGCACCGATTCAGTGCCTGAAACAGTTCTACAGCCCCAATACTCGGCTACCCCTTGAACCTACTATATACTGACTAGTGTATACCTCCAAATGGATACCTAGGGATCTAGCATCAACCTATCACCAGTCTGTATTACGACAAGCCCTCCTCCAAATATACCGTAACACTAAAAATGTCCACTCACCTCCCTGTACTTCCTGTATATTGTTCTGGCTATGCTACTACCCGGCCCCATCCATGCTCTGATAATGGCTGTCTGATGCATTCACTGCCCCCTACCCCTGTGCTATCCCAAGATGCTCCTCATACACACTTAGTGCCTCCTACTTGCTCTACAGCTCCCACTTGGTTCACACCTAGGAGACCTCCCTGCATCAGCTCCACTGTCAGCCCCCCAGGCGTTACCAGACTCCTCCCAACCACACCTCCTATCTCCTCATGCCATCGCCCGACTGTGCTGGTTGCTTTAACGTTGTACTCCCTATTACTAAATTGCCCCTTGCATGTTTCCCTCCCACCTGTCACTGCATACTTAATGTAGCACCCTGTAACATGAGGTGAGGCTGCCCAAATTGTGCACCCAAACTTATACCTCGTTTTACCTACCTGTAACAGCATGGTTTGATGTAGCATCCTGTACCATGTGGTGAGGCTTTCTAAGTTGTGCACCCAAATTTATGACCTATCCTATAACAGCATGTTTTGATGTAGCACCCCGTACCATGAGGAGAGGCTTTCTAAATTGAGCCCCCATACTTTTGTAGCATCTTACCTACTGGTAACTGCATTGATGTTTTGATGTATTTATTTATTTATTTTTTGGATTTGTAGAGCGCACTGCAGCCTACGGGCATCGAGGCATAATAAGGAGATTCAGGGTTACAGGAATGTGGCCCATACGAATAATACTGAGTACAGATTGCTATGTTACATACTCATTAATTTCATTACATAATACAGAACAAGTATGCAAGTGGCAGGAAGTGAAACCCATTTAAACAAAGAGCCTCGTCTCGATGGCCTTCCTGAATGCTGCATGAGATTCAATCATCCTGGTCTGGGCTGGGATGGTTTTCCAGAAGGTCGCAGTGATGTGAGGTTTTCCAAATTGTGCAGTACCATGAGGTGATGCTTTCCCAATTTTGCACCCAAACTTATGTAGCATCTTACCTACATGTAACTGCATGTTTTGATGTAGCACCCCATACCATGAGGTGAGGCTTTCCAAATTGTGCACCCAAATTTATGTCATCTCTTACCTACATGTAACTGCATGTTTTGATGTAGCACCCCGTACCATGAGGTGAGGCTTTCGAAATCGTGCACCCAAATGTATGTTGTCTCTTACCCACCTGTAACTGCATATCTTGATGTAGCACCCTGTACGTTGAGGTGAAGTCCTCCTATGCAAAGGTCCTGTAACCAATGCAAGCTACCACCCTTGCGAGCTGTTCTTGCAATGACTGTAAACTGCTATCTCTGTAAGTAACCACTATAACCAACTTTCTTAAGCTAAAAGCGCTTCGATGCCTCTGGGTTTTGTGCGCTATGCAAATGACTAAAGCGTCCCATATGGCGCAGTGCCCTTGCAGGTGCCCCAGTATCAATATCAAGCACCAGTGCATCAGATGCAACCCCCAGTGCTCAATAGCACACCAGTGTATGCACAACAGGCAACACCACAAGTGTGGGACAAAAATGGGTTGACGCACAGCACAGTGACAAAGTATGCAGGGACCAGTGTGGTAGGCAGTAACCCCTTCATATTCCCAGGGTCAAACAATATCCAGATTAGGACAGCCCACTTGGAGCCATGACACGCCCAGTCCTGTCAATCACTGCCGACCAAGAAGAGGAACCCCTGGTAGGTGTGGAAATAGGCAACACATCATTTATTTTTATGGTTGACACAGGTGCAACAAAATCAAGCATACAGGAAGGGCATGTACCCTCATCAGGAAAGGTAATGGGCATGTAGAGATTCTCTGGGGTAATACAATTGGTTCCATTTACGAAAGAATTACCAATCAAGGTAGAAAAACAAGAGGTGTTGGCTTTGCTACTATTTTCAACTGCAACACCACTGAACTTGTTAGACAGGAATCTAGTAAGCAAGCTAAATATGACAATTTCATTCACGGAAGAAAGGGTAGTTTGTTGCACACCCAGCATGTGTTACATTAAGGCCCTGGCAATAACACAAACACTGTATAGTGATGGCGCTACTTGAAGAATACCTTTGCACTGGGATTTGCTCATGTATGGAGCGACTGTGTTGTTGAGTTGGGTGCTGGAGATCAGAAAGAAAATCATGGAGAGTGTTCTCTGAATTTTTGTTTAGGCCAGCAGTTCCCCAAGACCATGCTCCGGACATCATTATCACCTTAGACTTGGAAGGGGTGACTCCTAATCAGCGATTTTGACCGAAAAGTGCTTTTAAATGCACCGTGTGTTCAGGGCTTGAGAGGGGATGTGGCCTCTGTGAAAACACATACCGGATAGCTGCGGACTGCTGGCAATGCTTGGGAAGCTCAAACGCGAGTGGACTAATCCCTAGAGGGGCTTGGCTGGAGGCATTAGGCCCAATCAGCATTTGTGGGCTGGGTGGAGGATGGGAGGGGGTAGTCATCCCCCTCATGCCCTCCACCCAGCCCACGAAAGCTGATTGGGCCTTAAGGCCTACTTAACACACCCTCTCAGGGGGCCTCTGGGGCCAAGGGCAGCTCCTAATGAAGCAGCTCGAGATGGTGTCTGCCAGTGGCCGCCGAAGAAGCAGTAAGCAGGCAGCCGTCAACCAGCAGGAACAGACAAAGTAAGTGGGTATGGACAGAGAGCATAGCAATCACTGCGCCCAACAAAACTGACACAACTCTCTCCTATTTCATCTTCTCCACAACCAAATAGCAGGTAGCCTGCATGTAGCCACTGTAGCCACTTCTATTTAGCAACTGTTGCCCCACACTGACTCAGAGTTGTGAACTATGTTGCCTAGTCATGTCTCACATCAAGGAGTACTATTAGATAGCAATATCTCACAACTAGGCAGGCAGTACTCTGACTGTGCTAGCTAGCCCTGACAAAATTGTGATAATTAGCCTGCGTCATATGTAGACAGGATTGTGAAAATTAGCTTGCATCACATCTAGACAGAAATATGGAAATTAGCCTGCATCGCATCTAGATAGAATTGTGAAGATTAGCATGAGTCGCATCTAGATAGAAATGTGAAGATTAGCTTGCATAACTTCTAGATAGAATTGTGAAGATTAGCATTTGTCTGATCTAGATAGAATGGTGGAGATAAGCATGCGTCATATCTATATAGAATTGTGGAGATTAGCATGTGTCACATCGAGATAGAATTGTGAAGATGATCTTGCATTGCTTCTAGATAGAATTGTGAAGATTAGCATCTGTCACATCTAGATAGTTGTGGAGATTGGCATCCGCTGCATCTAGATAGTAATGGTATTAACCAACACTACTGAAGGTCTCTCCCCTCTGAATGCACCTCTCATGCTCAGGCCAGACACGGCCATGCCTCTAGACACAGCAGGCCGCATGCACTTCACTTCATTGCGGCTACAGGGTGGACCGTGCATGTTCTCACACAACAGCGCATGGCGGCAACCAACCGAGGGGCACACATGGGCCCTGCGGGCAGTGTTGGCCGAGCAGGTGCTGCCAACAGCAGATCACAGCTCTCTTGCTTTTCTCCTGCTCGGTCCTACTGGCCCATCCCACCTCTTCCCCTTTCGGATCTGCTGGAGCGCCGGGGACCATTCCGGTGGTGATGGTGCGCGGTGTAAATATCCTTTAACATTAACATCATAAGGTCTGTGTTGTTCCAATTAATCTGTGCCTGGGGTGAAAGTTATGTGAAGCGTGTGTTCTTGTGACAAGATGCCCTTGATGGCTAGGAGACGTACCATTAATGCTCCCCACCCTGACCAACTTTAGCTATCATCACTTGTGTGTTCGGGGCCTTAAATGGTCTTCCTAGTTACGTGTCTATTGTTTCACCATTTGAATGAATGAAGAACCTTCTGTACTATAACTACTAGATATTTCTGGTCCTCCTCCGCTTATGACCACTGGGCAGTGATCCGTTCTTTTAACAACTTTATATGTAGCCTTGCATTGTGAATGCATTATGCCAATGATTTGCTAACTGTTCATTCCTCACAGTGAAAAAACCTGCTAACCCAACTCTGAAAACCTCAACTTTCCACATACAATTCTCATACAGAAACTCACACAACCACTTCTCTGCACAGCAACCCGCAAGTACATCACCACATTGCAACAACAGACAAAAAACACATATCTCGGCACAACAGCACATGGGAATTCGCACCGACCCGAAAACTGCACTTAAACTCAGCGAACGGTGCAAACCGAACTGAAGCTGCCAACAGGACATCACAACTCTCACTTTGTTATTCCCGCTACACCCTACTATCCCTCCTCACCCCCCCTTTTCTCACACCCTCCTTTTCATATCCGCCAGAGTGTCTGGGGACCACTCCGGTGGTGACGGTGCACGGTACATATACCTTTAACATTAACATCTCTATATTTTTTTCTCTGTACTCCTGTTTTTTCTCCTGCAATTGTCTGTGCTATTTGCATTTCTTGGAATTATTGTTCTTTCTTCAAATGCTTCAGAAAACTCCATAATGTTGGATTATTTGCTTTGAATATTTGTCATATGCTGTTATGCCATCCTTCTAAAGTATTATTCGTTTTGGCTGTTTCTTCTGTACTTGCCTGGTAAACGTTAGGTAAGATTTTCATAGCAATGATGGCCTGTGTCAACCCCTAAACTTTTTTGCTTTTAATGGTGGATTATTTCCCTTGCACCTCAGTGAGTGGGAACCCTTTCCCATACCACATAATTGTTTACTGTTTGTATGGGTGTCATTTTTAAGACTCTCCATAGTGTCTTTTAAAAGGTATCTTCTTTGATGACTTTTTATGTAAGTGCCTACTGTTTGGGGGTTGCCCTAGGGCCTCCCCTTTTAACTTTCTCTGGCTAACCGTGTGATAACTACAGTTCCCAAGGGTAGAAAGGATTGGATCCCTTTTACATTTTGTTAAGTGAGACCAGCACCCCCACCTTATGGGGAGTGCTGGGGAGATACTGAGCATCCCCTTTCTCATTTTAATGGCTGGTGGCAGTGAATCTTTTTATTAATTCGGTGCATCTTTACTTTGGGCTGTTTGCAAAGCCCTGTTAAAGGTGCTCATGGGTGCCCATTTTACCCAAATAGCCCAGTCTTCTTTTTTCGCCATTTTAGCATTTCCTGTCCTTTCCTGTTCCTTCCCCTGACCTTCATTGTGGGAAATTCCTTTGTGTGATTTTTATCTTCGGCGGGAGTCCTGTGGACAACCCACCCAGGCTCCAGAGGGTCTGTGAAGGCAGGAAGCGAGGGAGGAGATCAAACCTCTGGAGTCCATTGTCTTCCAGCCTGACTGCGAGAATCTAGTTCGAACTGGAAGGCTGGCTGTCCTGAAAGGACTGCTAACCCCCCCAGATCTGAATGTTGCATAGCTGTTTGATTCGCTGGGTTCCTGCATAAAAGTCTGATCCTGGAAGCTGAAGAGGTAGTCGACCACTGGAACCAAATCCAAAGAGGAAGATGAAGAGTGTGCAGCTGAGATGATTTCCAGCACCGGGGGAGCCTGCTGTGTAAACGGAACCTGCTGTTACCCTTCCTTCCAATAGATCTGGGGACTCTGAAAACGATGACCCCGGGCCAGAGCCTTGTGGGACCTACTAGACTCAAGAGGACCTGCATTTTGTGCCATCCTATGCCATGCTGCAACCTTGCAGGGCTGCTATACCCCAATACCTTCGGACCTCGAGCCATGTGTAGTGCAGTCTCTCAAATTCTGAATCTCGCTGAAACTTCATGGGAATCCTGCTGGACCAATCACAGTCCAAAAATTCCCCTCACCAGAGTGCTGGAACTTGCAAATGATGAGAATCCGACCAGCGATATTCTGTTTTCTTCTGTGTCCCTGGAAAAGGCGCCAAATCCACAGAGCTGCATCCAGCCATGAGGAAAACCTTGCCTAGAGCCTTTACCATGATCATTGCTGCAAACCTCCTTCCAGTGTCCTTTCTTCTGTCTTCTTGATGAAGGAATTCAACGACTGGGTTTTTGGCTGCAGATCCTGAAGTCCTCCTGCTGATAAATCTTCTGTGCTGAGGTACTGTGCTGGCTTGGGTATTTACTTACCTTAAGTCTCTTGTGATTCCAGTGTAGCTTTGGGGGGTTTACTGTGATTGGAAGGTCTCTCGTCCAGTTCACCCAGCTCCACTGCAGGAATCCTCCTAGGGTGTCTTCTCTGAAGCCTCTCGACCCTCAACTAACTGTAAAGTAAAGTACTTACTTGTTCTAACAGTATTCATTAGGAACTCTGACTTTTGCTACTTAAGAACCAATCCTGACCTGCCTGTTGGACACTAGACCCTAGTGACACCCCTTTTGCCACTGAGAACACTCATGCTCCAAGAACAAGGGAAAGACTTCTAAGGATTGGGCCTTTTGCCTAGAAAAGAGAATACGTGTTTAAAAGTTACTTACTTGTAAAAGAAGTTGGTTGGTATCTGTAACTCAGAGTGAACAGTTACAAAAGTTATTACTTACCTTAGGAATGTTCAGCCATTCTGAAAAGTATATGTGTGGGCTAAGAGTTCAATAAAGAAAGAAGTGTTCACAAATAATAAGTCAGGATGTGATGCCAGGGGTCTCCCTTCCCCACGTTTTCAGCATGGGACAAGGTGGGACCTTGGAACACAGCACAGGTTCGAGCTATTGCAGAACGAGTCGACAGTTCCGTTCCAGCTATCAGGTTGTTCTATGGCCAAGTCTCTTTTCAAATGAAAGTCTCTAGCCTCTGAGGGCCTGAAGTTTTCAACTACAAACAAAAAGTTCCTTTCTCAATGAACTTTGGGTGAGGACTTTTCTCCCCTGGATCTCCGTCAACCGGGCTCGGACCCATTTGACAAGGGGGACCATTCACTTCCCTATGTTTTCTAATGCTTCTCACTTTCAAGAGTCGTAATGTCCTTTTAAACAGTTCTTCGGGCTTCACCCCCGATTGTCAGCTTCCCTTGTCTGGGTTCCCTCTTGCCACCTTTACACAAACAGTTGACCATGGGACTTTAAGCTTCACCCATCTCGTTAGCCTCCCTCCGCCGGGTTAACTCTTGCCAATTTTCGCAACACTCTGTTCAAGCGCGATTTATTTCCCTTTCCAGTCAAAGACTTTTGACGGTACAGAGGATTTTCAAGACCCCTGTATGACCACTTTGACCTCTCTTCGCCTCTTCCCAAGGCCTTCGGGTTACAGTAGTCTCCACCTGCGGGCAATCTCCCAGAGTTTCCTGCGTGAGCACCCATGTGGTGGCAGACGTCTCTGTTGCAGGCTTTCCCCCACTTTCTCTATAGTTCCTTTCAATCTTTCAAAGTTAAAACTTAGCTGCTTGCTACTTTTCGTTCAACACAGTTTTGTTTCTTATCGACTCACCCCTTGACTCACCGGCTGTGATGAACTGCTTGGCTTTCTTCTCCTTAGAGTCAAGGCTGGTACCACGGAGACCAGCATTTCTCCCCAGCTTGGTTATCAGCGGAGGAGGGTCTCGTGTACCATAGACATCTGTTGCAATGCACACTGACTATTGTTCTCAGTCTTAGGTTTCCATCTGAGGCGGTTTCACAGGCCTTTGTAAGAAAGTGCTTCTCTCCTTGTCACCCCCTCTGTATGTGCCATCTTTCACCTCCTTTTCAACTGCTGTGCTGAGTTAGCTCTCATGTTGTGCAGTCTGCCTTGCTCGTCCTGTGCTCTTGTGCTACACCTTTTATCCCTGTGGGGAAGGGAAAGGGCCATCAGGTGTGAGTCATTCTCTTCAACTGCCTGACCTTGCCTGACCCTTGTACTGGGACATGTCAGGTAAACGTGTTGTGCGAAAGTGTTCGTGTCAGAAATTTTTCCTACCTAGTAGGATGGGAAAAAGGTGTTGAAAGAAGGAGGATAAGGTGACTCACCCATCGGTGTCCCAATCCTACTCCCCAAGGACCCCCATCCATGTGATCCTCCCTCACTGGTCCACCACCAGGAACTATCCCCAATAGCAATGGCTGTGTCCTAGCCATCTGGATGACAGATCCCCTGTGACTAGCTAGGGAGACACCTTCCGTTTTATCACAGTTATCACAAAATAAGTTTTAGGTTTTTACTGTTCCTAGAATGAGTATGGCACTATTCTGCAAAGTATATTGCCCAGTTGATATTACTATGTGATTTGTTGCTTGTCGTCACGGTACAACTGTTAGGGTCTACTACCCTGTATTACAGAAAGCAATCCAAAAGTACCTATTGATTTTGACTTCCCTAAACTACTGTTAGGTTTTCCAAATTAGGTTATATTGCCAAAGCAATATAACCTAATTCTGTGTACCTTCAAGCATAGCGTTGTGTTTTTCTATAATGTGTTTATATGATCTGTGATAGTACTTATTTCCCGCAAGATTTATCTGGGCCTAGTTGTATTTAAATAAACCATTTATTTTTCCAAAACATAGTGTGCCAGTGTTTCTTTGGACCACTTGTATTACAATTTCTTTGCATGATTCTACAGCCTTCTCTCCACCCTAAAATAAGCCTGGCTGGTCTGTCTACGCTACACTGAACTCAGGCGGTACAACCTTATACTAAGAGTTGAATCTTGTACTGCTTGAATTGAATGGTTTTACTAAGCCCTTAGTTGGACTTCAGAAAAACGGCCCTAACTGTAACTCTACGGTTTCATTATATACATCTGTTGTTGTTTCCTTTTCGGTATAAGGACACTTTACATTGGATCGTGTGCATTTCATTATTTGTGTGTTCGTTATTACATTTAAGTTATATTTCATTTCAATATTTGTTTTTCGTTATAAACACATGGAACCAAAATGCAACAGTTTTGGGGTTTGTGTAACTATTGTAAGGCATAGATTATCGACTATTCTAGCTACACAAAGCCTCTGCTGCAGGGACTCAAAAAAGCACAGAAAAGAAAAGGAGCACTCATAGACAGGAGAAATGATGACATGTTTTCAGGAACTCTAAAATGCAATGAGTAATGCATCAGTAGTAGCAACTCCAGATTACACGAAATAATTGTATTTGTTTTCACATTCTAATGGCTATGTCATGACTGCATTGTTGGCTCAGCAAACACCTATGGGAAACAAACCTCTAGCATATTATAGTGGCATATTAGATTCAGTGACTGAGGGTCAATTTCCACTGTGGGCTTTGACATTGAAAGATCCTCAACAATCACTATGGGGTGCTCGATGACATATGTAGAGTACGCAGTCTTTTCAATTCTTGAACAATCTAAATCCACTCTAACCACACAAAGGCCCTCTGCATATAAAGTTATTTTGTCAAGCCTGTCTGTTCACACTGTAACGTGTCGCACAGTGAACCTTGCCACAATATTGCAATACCTCTCCAGCAAGATGCGGAAGTGCATGATTTCGTCACATACAAAGGCCCTGAAGATTGTTTAATACTAGCAAAGTAGGATGCACTTGGAGAAGGAGAGGTCCTCCTCACTGACAGCTCATCAACGATTGATCAGGAGACTGGCCAGAGACACACATGTTCATCATCAGTGGTGTGCCTTGAGTCAGGGTTTACCTCTGATCTCTGTACTCTAAAATATTCCCCACTCAAGAAGTGAATGCACATTGTCATTAAATCAAGTTTATTTCACAACGGCAACTGGGAGAGAGGCTAAACAACTCCTTGAGTCTCCCAGCACCATAGAACAGATAAAGTATATATACATTTCCAGAACAGTTAGCACACTCCCACATTTTCCTCATGTTCGCTTACAAGTCATTACCCAAAAAACAAATGGGTGGGCCCTATACAAGGGCATTTAATCCCCACAATCTCATTGGCTGCCTTCACTGTGGCACCATCCTCTTTGTAAATACAAGCCCAACCCTCTTCTTTGGTTTCTTCCAGCAAGACACACAACCCTAACATGGCATATATTACATTTTTAGTACAGTTGCCACTTGGTCAAAGACCTGCAATGATAAATCTGGCATGCATGGTTTATGTATGGACACTTTATGAGGCTATAGAGAGCTAACGAAAGGCTCCTTTGATCAGGCACTAACTTGTTTCTTCAAACACTCTGACATTCTGGTTATGTATTCTTGGTGTCCTCTCGCCTTTTCATTGTACCTGACCACCAGTTCAATGCATTTGGCCTCCGTTCCCCTTATAAACCTTTTCATTCTAATCTATTTGACCTTCTCATAGGCCTGTGGTAATCTCCGCCCCTAGTCACCCTTTTACAGTTTCAGTCACAAACCCTAGATTATCCAGGTGGCCAATATTCTTCGGCCACTCGCTCAACAATTTTCAAGTCAAACCCTTGGCCCATGCTTTTCATTCTATTCCAGATCCAAATAGCCATTCCCACATGGTTGCAGCTGGCTTTCTGCCAACCGATACTTTCTCCCTAGGCCAACCAGTTTTCCCAAACAAGATTGTGTCCATGTTTATTTGTATGTATGTGTGTTCAAAACTAATGTATCCCTCATAATGGATTGCCCATTCAAGAGCCTTTATCCACTTTAAATAAAGCTTCTGTACTTGAAATCTGATCATGTTAAGTTGCACAATGTGCTCCCATATTATATCACCCAATTTCTGTTGTTACAGGTATGTACATTTAAAATGTATCCCATGGACACAAAATAACACTAAAAGTAACCTTTAACAAACCTCAATTAACTATTGAACACATGCAAAACTACAACATTGTAACAATATCACATCAATTTCTTAACATTAATACGGTGCACACAATGTGAATTTCTCTTTTCTATTGGGATACAATTGATCTACCCCAACACTTGTAGACAGGGAATATGAGGTTGTAGTTCAAAAGAGGTTACCAACACACTAATCTGCCCAGGAATGGAACGGATTGCATTAATTGAAGCATTAGAGGCATGCCAAGGATGCCTAGTAACCATATATTCTGACGCTGCGTATGTGACCACTGTACATTCAGGATTGTCCAGATGGAAAAGGAGAGGATTTATGAGGTCAGATGGCACGCCTGTACAGAATGCTGCCTTGCTGGAGAGACTAATTTACAGCTTGTCCCACCCAACACTAGTAGCAGTGGTCAAAATTGCTGCCCCCACACCAAAATACAGACCCTTTTTCACTTTGCAGTGATGCAGCAGAGAAGGCCACCTGAGAAGCGGCGTATCTGCGGGAACCAGATGTCACCGGACATCCATAAGTGGCAAACCAACAGGTACAGCTAGCAAACCCATACACTGCAGTACCACTCACACAGATAATTAAGATACAAGGTCAGGTGTTCAAGAAAGAGAAAGAGCTGTGGATTCCAAGGGGGTGCTTGCAGTCACTGACTGTGTTGATATGGAGGCAAGTTACAGGTGCAGTAGTAGTGTCACAGGAATTGCTCATGGTTGCTCTCGATCAACTGCATTACCCAGTGCATATTTCGAGCCAGCACATTGCAGCTGATATTCAGGAGGACTGGTTTGTCCCCAACTTGCAAGAATGTGTTAACAAATTTGTGGAAAATTGTACAATGTGTCATCTTTACAGTACTGAACAAACTCTCAGGAAGTTGCGCAGCACATTGTCCCATCCAACTGGACCCTTCTGGGAACTCCACATTGACTATGTGGACAGGTTAAACAGGTGCAGTAATAACAGTTTCCTTATTGTTGTAGTTTTCCCGTTTTCCTGTTGCATTGAGGCTGGTCCTTGCACACAACCAAATGCCAAATCAGCATCTACATTTCGGGTTTGCAAGGTTTTTCCTCAATGGGGGTATGTGAGGTCCTAAAATCTTATAATGGAACTCACTTTTTTAACTAATTGTTTAAAAAAATTGTTTACACAAACTGTGCTCAATATATCACCCACAAGCCAAAGGAATTGTTGAAAAATGTAATGGACTGGTGAAAGCTAAACTGTCTAAAATGTGAACTATGTTAGGGAGGAATTGGCTGCACTGTCTCCATGTGGCTTAGTTTATCCTAAGAACGCAGCCAAGCAAAGATCACCACTTGTGCCTGCACGAGACAGTGACAGGGAGAAGAATGCATACACATTTCACACCTACATGTACAGCATCAGATGCTCACAGGGTAGCAGGAGTATTGGGGGAGGAGTTTAAGGTGTACTTGAGGTAGCTAACCAAATGCATAAAGAAGAGAAGAGGCAGCTGAGGTGTCGCAGGCAGGTCCACTGAACTTACCATCATCACAACTATATCCCGGGGACCAGGTCTTCGTTAGGAACATCACCCAGCACTGGAATGGTCAGTGTTTTCAGGGCCTTTGTACAGTGGTCTTTGCCACCCCATTCGTGGTTCGTGTGGAGGAGTTGCAGTTCAGCACTACAAGTGTCATGTAATATATATGTTATGTTGCATATTATGTCTTCTTTTTGTAGTTTCTATATTGGTTCTTTGTGGTAATTTATCTGGTTGGGGCATGTAAAGAGGGGTATGGAAATGACACAGATTTGTCTTTGAGGATGACAAGAACCAGGAGGGCAAATATAGAATATAATGAGTATAAAAGTGTAATACTGGACAGCGTGGTGGATGTGCACGACCCTGAGTCGGACAACATGTGGTATAATCACATATGTGAAGTGGGGAGGGAGAGGTAAAAGGAGAGCTGCTACGTATGCTCTTTGATACCTCATGCGACGGGTGCACCCAAGTTGTCTATATGTTAATAAATGCCCCCTCTAATAGCCCAATGTCTAGTACACCTGGCCTTGTGCAGAGTACGAAGTCTTTTTCAAGGGCACACGGTCCAAGCAGTAATAATGGACAGAAATGATTAACAATGTGCCAAGAAGAAAGAACACACACGTTGTAAAATAAGACTATTGCTGAAAATGGAAGGAGTGTTGTTTTCCAATGATAGATTGGTGGCAGGAGTAGTGATCTGTGCACCGGAGGGCTTACTGGGGTTCTCAGAGGATATAGTGGCATGCGTCAATCAGAACTGTGGCAGGATATGGGGAAATGATGTGCCAAAATTGACATGGATCGAGTCAAGTGAGACGCCAGCAAAAGTACAGAGGCCAGTGGAGCATTCCTTCTGCTTTCGAGGAAATGGTACTATACCTGTGGGAATTAACATTCATTGTAATAAAGCGTTCTTCATCCCTGACCGAAGGCACAGTGGCGTTAATGGATGTGAACTGGGTGTGTGGACCATACACGTACCTACACCTCCCACCATCATGGAGGGGCGTATGTTCACTGGCCACCTTGCACTCAGCGGTTCCGGCATTTCCTGATGCTCATTTGACTTTTATATATGTGCCACCCCTAGAAACAACTAAGCCCCCATCTACCTAGCGTGTTTGATGCTCACCAAGACTTCATCGCCAGAAATGAATAAATTACTTGTCGAAAGAGGAGTGTTTGACAGCAGAGCGAGAGTTAAGAGTGGCAATATGGAGAAGGTTGCCATCCTTGAAGGACTTCTGGGGAGTGGTACAGGTCCGAGGTACGCCCTTCGGAGGTGTAGAAGGAGCCTGAGAGGGGGCAGAGAGGGAAGGAGAAGGCAAGGTAGCCGAGGAGGAGGCAGAAGGGAGAGGTGAGGTAGTCATGGAGGGGAGAGAGGGGACAGGAGGAGAAGAAGGGAAGTTGATGAGGCACAGGAAGCGTCTGTCAAAGAGGTGAAGGTTGGCCTGAGGGCCTTGGACCAAGATGGTCCCATTAGAGTATACATTAATGATGATCTTAGAGTAGTGGAAGGAGGCCAGGAGGGCATCCCACCGGGTGCCACCATTAATGGGAGAGAAAGAGAAAGGAGAGAGCACAGACACCATATGAAGGGTCCATAGGTCGGGCGAAGGAACGACAAAGAGGATGTCGGTGAGAGTTTCCTTGAAGGAGGCGCTGGTGTAGGTGTCAGCTATAGGGAGGCCTGGGTTGGAGACCAGGATGTCCTTTTTAAACTTCTACCTACCAGATTTAGTGAGGAGAGCCGGATAGTCGATAGAGAAACAGTTGGAAAAGATAGGAGAGACAGTGAGCACCATAGAGTAGGTGGGAGAGGTGGAACGGAGAGGGGGGAGACACTAGAAAGGACAACTAGCGCAGGCAGACAGGACAGCGAGAGGAAGGCAATTAGAGTAACGGGACAAGAGGACAAGCAGGATTTAAAGAGATCACAAAAAGCACATTTAGACAGAAGGGGAGACACACCTAAGTTTGAGAATCCTGAATAGAGGGAGAAAGGCTTAGAGTACACAGTGCAATTCTATAGTACTCCGTCACATTTATACACCACCTACGTTTGAGAATTCTGAATAGAGGGAGAAAGGCCTAGGGTACACAGTGCAGTTCTATAGTACTCAGTCACATATATACACCACCTAAGTTTGAGAATCTTGTATAGAGGGAGAAAGGCCTAGGGTACACAGTGCAATTCTATATTATTCAGTCACATTTATACACCACCCAAGTTTGAGAATCCTGAATAGAAGGAGAAAGGCCTAGGGTACACAGTGCAATTCTATAGTACTCAGTCACATATATACACCACCTAAGTTTGAGAATCCTGAATAGAGGGAGAAAGGCCTAGGGTACACATTGCAATTATATAGTATTCAGATAGTTACATATAAAGAACTCAGTGGAGATCCTCTCCGCACCCAGGTCCAACCACTCTGGTGGGGGTGTAGCCCTGATCTTCCCCGAGTGGATTCCTGCCTCTGTCATTCCTACGCAGGCCAACTCCTCTTTTGAATGCCTCGCCTGCAGGCATTCTCTCTCCCCTAGCCATTCCCTTACTATGGCTACTATCTATCGGCCACCTGGTCAGATCTCCTCCTTCCTTTCTGAGTGGGCGGACCTCTCCTCCTCACTCCTGGCCTCTACCACTCAACTTCTCCTTCTTGGGGACTTCAACATCCAACTGGATGCCTCCTGTCCTCCCTCTGTACTCTTTCGTGACCTCTGCGACTCTCTCTCACTCACTATTCTCCCTTCTGGCCCGACTCACTCTGCAGGGCACACGCTGGGTGTTCTGATCTCCTCAGACCTTCCCCTCTCTGTTCCCCTCTCCACTCCTCTCTCCTGGAGTGATCACTGTCTCCTCTCCTCCAACCTCACCCTCCCTACCCCTCAGGCCAAGCCATCTCCATCACTGCCACCCACCTTCTCGGTCATCCGACCCATGAAGCGTGTGCCATCTGAGGCTTTCGTCGCCACCTTCTCACCCCCACCTCCCCCTTTGGCTGACTCTCACCCTGACACAGCCCTCTCCATGCTCCACTGTGCTATATCTGATACTCTTGATATCCTTGCCCCCGTCATGAGAATCTCCCTGAAGCCCAAAGCCAAGTGCAACTCCTGATACGACTCTGACCTCATCACCCTAAAACTTAAGTGCAGGGTGGCCAAGAGTAAATGGCGTGTTTCATGTACATCCTCTGACAAATTGGCCTGCCGCCTGCTCCAGAGACCGGCTTTCTGTCCTAACCAAGAAGGGAGCTCATATCCAAGCCCGCGTCTCTTCGGCATCAAACAACTCGGCTGAACTCTTTCAAATCTGCAAGGAACTGGCCAATTCTGCCGCAGTCTCTACCTCTCCTGTCCCTTCCCAGGCCCTCTGCACGGCACTGGCTTCTCACTTCATCTCTAAAACTCAGGATATTCTGTCCTCACTCTCCTCCTGTCCCCTCGCTCCCCCTCTCCCCTGCTCTTCCTCTGGCCTTTCTGCAGCCTCCTCTCCTCCCTCCTTCTCTGCCTTTCCCCTGTTCTCCGCTGATGAGGTTTCTAGACAAGTCCGATCTATGAAAGTCTCATCAAAACAGGTTCACCCCTGTTCCTCCAAAACCATAAAGGACCACATTGACTCCCTGGCTCCAGCCCTTGCTGATTTCTGCAATCACTCCTTTGCCACTGGAGTCTTCCCATCCCCCCGAAGCACTCCCTTGTGCACCCCCTTCTTAAGAAACCCTCTGCTGACCCCTCCTGCCCAGCTAACCATCGCCCCATCTCCATCACTCCCTTCCTGGGCAAGCTCCTGGAGAAACTGGCCATCTCCCAGCTTAATCTCCACACTGAATCTGTTGGCTGTCTTCATGACCATCAGTCTGGTTTCAGAGCTGCCAGAAGCACGGAAACTGCTCTCCTGAACATCCGTGAAGACCTGCTCTCCAACCTTGACTCCAACACCCCCTGTGTCCTCATCTTGCTCGATCTCTCTTCTGCCTTTGACACTGTCAACCATGCCATCCTGCTCAACCGGCCCCGTGATAACCAGGTTCAACTTGGGTCCTTCCTCTCTGCTATCTTTTTCTCTACTTGTGGTGTCCCCCAGGGGTCTAACCTCTCTCCCTGGCTTTTCAACCAATACCTGGCACTCCTGGCCCACCGCATAGCTGCTCTCTGCCCAAACTTTCAGTGCTACGCGGATGACACTCAGCTCATCTTCAGGCTACCATCGGCCTCCTCCTCTACTTCCCTCATCTCCGACTGTCTGTCTGCTATGCAGGAGTGGTGCGCCGTCAATGACCTCTGCTTTAATGCCTGTAAGACTGAGATTCTCCTGATCGGCACACCCACTCCCTCCTTTCCTGTATCTCTCTGGCCGGCCTCTCTTGGCCCTCTTCCTGCTCCCACCTGTAAGGCTAAAAATCTCGGGGTCATCTTCGACTCTACACTCTCCTTCTTTCCTCACATCTCTGACGTCTCTGAGAAGTCACACTACAAGCTACACCTCCTCAGAGGCATTCTTCCTTTCCTCTCCTTACCCCAGAAGTTCACTCTCTCCAGAGCTCTGGTTCTCTCCATGCTGGACTATTGTAACAGCCTCTTTCTAAATCTACCTGCTTCTACTCTCCGCCCTTTGCAACTTATCCAGAACAGAACTGCGAGACTTGTGCTTGGCCTCAAACCCAGGGATCGTATCACTCCAGGACTGAAATCTCTGCACTGGCTCCCAGTGGCTGCGAGGATTAAGTTCAAAACCATCTGAATCGTCCACAAGGCCTTCTGGGGCCTGGGGCCTCATTACCTTCAACTCTCAGTTCCTAAATACCTTCCTTCTCGAGCTCTTTGCCCATCTGCCTCCAATTCTCTCAGGGTCAGTCCCTTCGCCAAGCAACGAGCTGGTGGTAGATCTCTCTCTTTGGCTGGGGCTTCCCTCTGGAACAGCCTCCCCACCTCCCTGAAACTTGAGGAGAATCATCTTTGGTTCCATAAGCACCTCAAAACGTTTCTCTTCTCGTCTGCCTTTTTTCCTCTTCTCCCTTGCTGATTTCCTGGCTGACACAGAAACTGCACTGGTTTACCTGGCCACTCTCCGATCTCGAGCCCAGATCCCTCCCCTGTCAGTCGGTTCCTGACTACCCCTGCACTTGCTGACTGTTTTCTGTATCCCTACGGTCCCACTTCCTGCACTTGACACCGGACGTCTGCACTTACCCTTTCACTCGCCACTTGCTGGCCGCACTTTTATTATTGTTTATTTATTGTTTACTTATCTATTGTCTTATCCCATGTACCACACTTTCCTCTTCCACTTCCCCCCCGCACTTATCCTCCTTCCCCTTCCTTGCACTTGCGCGATCTGAATGACACCTGGCCCAGTAGAATCGTTGTCTGTCTTCCCCTGTTTCCCTCTCCCTTGCCTCGTCGCACCTAGAAACACTTGTGTATAGGCGCGTTATAAATGCCATATCATATCTGATAAATTGAAGGCAATCCCACACCAGTTCAAATTGTTTACCAAAAATGGAAAGTTGTTTACCTCCCTCCTGTTTTCAGGTATCCAGCCTGCAGCAAATGCAAAGAGGCTGCAGATCACAGGGTGGGAGATGCTTCAGTTGGAAAACCAAATCTCAGGAATCTCGGGAGGATAGCAGAGGGGCAACGTGCGTGCCTTGTAAGCAAGATGACATGGAGCAACAGAGGTTTGATCCCCGAGTCCCCACTTAGAAACCTCTGTATATTAAGCGCATTATAGATGTAGAGCACTGGATTGACTTGGCAGGAGATAGAGAGTGTTGCTTTATGATGGGCACAGGGAGGGAGCAGGGTTAGTACTAAAGGGTGGAATGTTGGGGATGCACTTACAGCGTATCAGCTAGGTAAAAAGGTTCACCATGTGAGCAGGATTAGTTTAGCAATGCAGAAGTTGCACTTATTACTTGTACTGAGTTTTAACACATTTTAGATACCCACATATAGCAACAGAGGAGAAAAACATGTATTTGATGTTGTGGTTGCAGAGGTTATAGCTAGGTCAGAGTGGTAAAGGCCCTGTATTTATAAGCAGTACACAAAGTTACATTTCCAGTTAGTTGTTAGGCGACAGCTGAAGCAGGTGGAAGATGGATTTAGAAAGGTACTGTGGTAGGAGCAAGGTCAGCATGTTAACATGGCATGAGTGCCGCCATATTGGTTGTTAAGTCCTACTACACAATGAATGTAATAGAACGCAGGCCCTGATGTGGAGTTGCAGCTCCATTCAGGGCAGTCCCAAGACCAATCCCTTTTCCGTTCACCAAGAGAGAGACAGAGGTCAGAGGTACCTGCGGAGCACAGATAAACAATAATTATATCCAGCTGCAGGGAATGGATATGGCGGGAACTGAATGTTAGATGTGGGGAGATCAGGAAGGGATGCACCGTTTGAAGGACAAATTCATGAGGTTAGGGCATGCAGTTTTGTGGTGCCAAGAGGCCAGGTGAATATTTAGAGCACTACTGCCCTCAACCATGAACTGGTCATCCCATTTCAATTACATTTGCATGCATAACCAAAAGCAAATAAATCCAAAAATTCAGACTCGAGCATTGTGCCCTGGTCACGTCATTACTATTGCACCTGGGGTTTGAAGGAGAAAAGGGGGGAGCCATGTCTGGAACGTTCTGTGATTTCGGATAGGAGAAGAGGTGAGGAAAATAAATGAAGTCCATGGTTGGGGGTGCAGCTTGTGTGTGCCGCAGCATCTGGTATCATGAGAATGCCTATTGTCTTATCAAAGCAGCGTTGGCCTCGCCAGTTTACTTTGAATGTGTCTGGATCGGAGAGGTGCGCATCACATGACGGTCACAAATTATTAATGTGTAAATGTACTCAATGGCCAATCCTGCACTTAGATTCAAAATTGACGATGTAGTGGGCCACGTGCCTAAAGGAATGGGTTTAGATAATATGTGTCTAATTCGTCCAGGCTCTGTAGGGGGGGAGGGGGGGTAGTAGCATGCTCTATAGCTGGTAGCCAGTGAGGGTGGAGGAATAACATTGTAACCTATGTATGCAGATTTGTGGTTTCCCCTGTATAACCTACAACATGGGGTGTGATGAACTCTGTATCAATTCAGTTCTACGGGACCGTCCGAGACCTTTTTGCATGTAATAAACCTTGTTTTCCCATGCAAAGAGGTCCAGTGATTATTGGGTCTTTTTGATTATATTTATCGTTCAGGTTTTGTGTTACTAGTCTCTTTACACTAACACAGGCACACACTTTTCAATGCTGTGTCTATGCCTGGCCACCAAAATTCAACTTCCAATATGGGCTTAGGGCCTTTCATAGAGATGTCAACGATGGGCTAATTAAACGAATCTGTCATGGAGAAACACAGACAGCTCAAACTGTTCACCCAAACAAACAAGTTGTTTTCAATCTAAAATTCGGAAGATACTTTAACGTAACACTGTTTTGACCTATCAAAGTTTTTGCCCTTACATGACTCTCTGACTAAATACTACTTTACCAAGAGCCATCGTCCTGCAAAATCACCAGAAGCTCACCACTTTCACCGCAATATCAATATCAGAAGAAGTTCCCACAGAACCTGCCACTCACATTCCCACCAGAAACCATACATTCCCACCAGAAACCATGCATTCTTCTATCTTCTGTTCTGGCAATCATGCTAAGCAATCCAGTCATGTACATTTGATTCCTGGACTGCCCCCCACTTGTCCACTCACATATAAGCTTATGCTGTGGATCTGCTCTATCCTCACCGAGACTGCCGTATGGCCACCACAACCTCTATACAACAACCCCTGCCACAACCAAATCATAACCGTCTGGTTACCCCAGCATCACACCTCACCATAGGTACCACAACTAACCTAAAGGTTAACAGCCATCTATATAAGGTAAGCTCTGCAGACCTCGATGGTGGTAATTTCCCCAGCATTTTCTCACCGCCCACATATCCAATAGAACAACCAAGGTCAGAGGATGGACCTGTGTAATTTGGTCCTCCTCACACCTTCCTCCCCTGCCCCACTGCTATATGTGATGAATCCTGCAGAGTCCTCACAAAGACCCTAAATTCTCCTCCCAAGCGACTAGAAGAAGGCAGCTGCTACCTGATCTTAAACCTGAGGGTGGGAATATCTAATGGCTTGTTGTCGGGGTGAGATGCCTTATTCAAAATCTATTTATCCTGCAGGTTGCGCAAAATGTCCTAATCAGTCATTTATTAGTTGTAATGTTCCCCCTCATAAAGATGCCCACATCTATAATGATAAAACCCTTGTAGCCAACAAGAGAACGGTAAATGTGGTCATCAGAAGATTACCATCTTAAGTTCTGATACAGCTAGCACTCCTTTGATTCCAGACCAATCATTGACTCCTTTCAAATTTCCTCCTGAAAATATAGTCAATAATAGAAGTGAAGTAAGTACAATCTAAAAACAATGTTCAGAAAGAAAAGCGTAATTTCAACTTTGGGTTCTTCAAGTCCCACAAAGCCCACAGTACTGGGACGAGGAAGAGGGATTTGGAGGCACTAGACTGCAAGGTGAAGTCTAGTGATTCTAATGGCCCACACATGAGAGGGACTGGCGAGTATAAAGGGCCCCCTCAGGTCCAAGCCTTTAGGAGAAGTAGTAGCAGAAGGTGTCTACCGAACTAATATAAAGGTGGAGTAGTTGTCGAGACTCCACGTTGCATTGGCAGCAGAAGTTGAAGGGAAGCAGAGATGTCAGAGCCACCACCACTGGTGAAGCGGATGCCAGTTTCATGATGGTCTCTACCCTTAATGAGCCTGTATTCAGAGGTTGCGCAGCAGTAAGCGTTGTTCCAGAAAGCCTTGCCCATGGTAGCCCTGTATGCAGAGCTTGCATGGAGGGAAGCGTTACTCTAAGAAGCTTTCCCCCAAGTAACTTGTACTCTGGTGGCAGGCGAGAACTGCAGTGCTTGTGGAGCGAGGAACGCTCCTCTCTCGACTGGCGAGGGCCACGAGAAGCAGTTTACCGTGCAGCAGAAAGTGGAGGAAGTTCACTAGTATTGTGTGACACCGGGACGCTCCGTAATCACCCACTGGGCACGTTTGAGAATATTGAATACCAAACTAATGTAAAGAGACTAACATGGCAGACTAAGAATAACTTTGCATACCAATCTGATACAAACTAACTTAAGTGGCGTAATAATAATCTTGGGAACACACAAGAAGATTATAATTGTAATTGCAAACATTGAAGTAATTGACAAAACCCCAAGAGGGCAAAAATGTATCAAAAAAACTGCCATTGTCAAAACCAAGAAAAGGGAAAGCTAAAGCAAATTAATAAGAATCAATATTGCCAATACCAAGAGAGGGCAATTAAGAAGCAAGTCAATTGTAACCCCTATTGCCAAAGAGAGGAAAGGGAAAAAGTTGTTAAAGACCCAAACAAGCATTGTCTATGCCAGACAAGAGCAAGTGTGATAAAAAGCCATTTTCAGCATTTGGTTGATGTAATTGGGGGAAGACAAGATCTGAAGAGGAGCTGCCCTCCTGAAAGAAAGCATTCAGGAGGAGAGGAGTTTAATCTGCATTGCATGTGGCATAAACAGCACCAATGTGTTTCATGTCCTTCCAGAAGAAGTATTCATTGCTGATGTTGTTGAAGGTAAAAAGACTTTACAAGGTTGTTTGAAGCAGGCTTTACAACAGACGTACTTGTAGTGTTTTCTTTAGTCCTGGCAGGCGAGAATACCAGGGTGGGGACCTCTTGTAGTGGTAGATCTGGCAGGTGAGTGGACCAGGTAAAAGTCAATGAAGTACTGTGTGTGGTTAATAGCTTTGAAGATGTTTCAAGACCACTAAAGTATCTTGTGAGCTACAGTGAAACCATCCTGACAAAACATCACTGTTGCAAAATATGTACAAGAATTGCTTGTTTCCTAAGAAGAGGTTGTGTTGGACTCTTTGCTAAGTGTAGAGACAAAGAGTTGTTATTTCTTTTGAAAGTAAGAGGCTTTTGGAGCAAGAAGAATCTTATCACCAGAACCTTGATGTAGAATGGAACTTTCCTAATCTTGAACTGTTGATATAAATTCCTGCTTTATATCTGGGCATGGGAACATTACTCAGGTTACAAGGAGAGAAAAGCTATTAAGTTTATGTTGGACATAACTGTGATCTCTTTTGTATTTGAGTTGCAATATATTCCCTTCATGTTTGTTGTATGTATTAGTGTGAGGGACAGATTCCTTTTGTTAGAGTGTTTCCTTTCCTTTATTGTATTCGGCAGGCAAATCCTCTTCAGGTTAGGGATAGTGAGGCGTTCATCAAACCCTTTTAAGTTAATAAAATGGCATCTTATGAAAAACCTTTACAAAGTTTTCTGCCTCCCATTTCTGATCACTCACATATATCTTGAGCCACTATCCTCTGTGGGATAGTGGGCACTACCTAATCAGCACTAGACCTTAGTCATCAAACACTCTGCTAGCCCAAGAGATGATCCTGCATGACTGGCACGGTAATGAGAGGACAAAAGGCTAACCGCACCCCAGGTAGGCCCACAAACCTGGGTGCTTCATTTTCATGTTACAATGTGATTTTTACTGAGGTAATGTAATGCATGCAATCCATAAAATTAGAATCAGTTAACATTCATGTCATTTTACATCTCAGTTTTTCTTCGCCTGCAGACATGTGGCTATTTCTTTATTATGTTATAATGTGAGTTATAGCAAAGTAAATCTGTATATATCATCCATATATGTGTAATATATAAGCATCTGTCAAACACTCTTGTCTTCTCAAAACTAGACTACTGTGCCAACATCCTCTTTGGGCTCCCCAACTATGATTTCTGTCCTCTCGACAGGATAATTAACTTTGTTACCAGGACTCTCTTTGATCTCCCCCACTTCAGACCTACTTCCCTATACCGTCACCTGGCTAGATGGATGACGATGTAAAACAAGGCCAGATTTAAATGTCTTCTCCTGGTTCACACATCTATCCATGGTAAGGCACCACCGTATCTACCCTCCTCTATCTGACTCTACAAGCTTCCTCATAATCTCTGCTCTGTCTCCTCGACAATGCTTGTGGCACCTCACTCTTCCTGTGCTTCCTCTTGCTTCTGCTTTTTCTCTCTTCTTACTCAACTTGCATGGAATTCTCTTCCACCAGACATCTGAGAAACAGTCTATATGGATTTGTTCAAAATCAAACTAAAAGCCTACATCCTCACCTCTGAGACACTCTTAACCTACCTCTCATCTGCTTCTAACTAACATTTTTCCCTCGCGTCTAACTTGCCTCTGTCCCTCACTTTCTCTGCCTCCACTTCATCCATCATGGTCATATCACTAACACAGCTGGCTGTTACCACCTGCCTGCACTTACACATGTCCAATGTTGGTTGTCGTTCATCTATGTAGGTTCACCCATGTATTGTCCCCAGTGACTGTTCCATTAGTCCCCTCCACAACCTGATCAGCATTTCACTCGAACTCACCCCATTGTAAGAAGCTCACTGCTTCCCATCAAATCTGATTTCATATCTATTGTACGGTCTTGTGTGATCAAAAGAGCACTGTTCCTCCCTGTATATAAAATAAAATAATCAGTAGCATTCAAGTACTTTACAACTCAGTTTCTCTTCACCTGACCTTGGCAAACTCCCTGCATAGTTTAAAGATTTGTATGGAGAAATTAAGGATGTTCCTTACTCACCAAGCTGTTTCACTGCTGCCTCAGTTTCAGTGAATTATGCATGTGCTAACCATGTGACTGTGTAAATTATTATATGTTTGCATACATTTTGGGGCATTATGGGGGTCTCATATCTAGTAGATCTTATGGACATTTATTTTTTTAAATCAGGGCTTTGCGTTTTGGGTCACAGTATGAAAACACATTTAAATCACACTATCAAAATGTTACTCCACTGAGTTCTTGCCTAAAAGTTACTATGAACACCAAAGGCTAGTCTTCCCAATTCCCCTCACCTTAGCACTCCTACAGCTTGCATCAATGAATTTGCAGTCATTGAGAGGCTATGCATGGATGGCTCTTGGAGTATGGATTTCACATCCTCTTCCCTCTCGCCCAGTGTGGTTCCCGAATTTACCATTGTACACAGCCATAGTTTTGTTACTTCTGACAGTTTACTTGGCAGTCCCAGATTACATCCCTGGGAATTGCAGGTGGCACCCAAATAACTGTGACAATTCTGGCATACACACTTCAAGGGCTGCCTGAGCACCTCTCTGGTGCATCACATGCTTCCACTAATTCTAGTATTTCCATCCAAACTACTAAAAACTGTCAGCATAGCTTGTTGGCACACAATGACTTACTTTGCCTCTTTCCAGATCAGCATTTGATCCACTGCTTACCGTTGCACATACCCACAATCACAACACCCTCAGAACTACACTATTTGTTTGTTTGTCCTTTCATAGTCCCCTGCTGCCCCACCTCACATTGACTTTTGTCTGTTCTCCTCCTCAGACTATAGTCAGGTTACTCCAGGCAGGGGCACAAGACAAACCTTTCTCAGACATGGTACCAGCCCTATAGGATGACTACATTGGTGATTGGTGCAGTATACAATCTTAATAAAACAACAACAAATGACCGGCCACCTTCGGCACAAAGCAACACAATATCTCTTGGGATGTCCACTCTCTCAAAGGTACATGCTTTTTTGCCTCTTAATGTCGCTTCTACCAACACCACAACTCATACTGCTTTCCCCCATCCCTGCCATGAATAATCGAATGCATATTTGTGTGTGCAAAGACATGGCCAATTCTTTCAATCAATTTGAGCAGGTTTACCTTGGCAATCGTCCACTGGAACCACATGCACACACCAAGCCGCAGCGTTATGCTGCCACACCTGTTCATCAACAATGCAGACAGTAATGCAGGTAGGCAGTAACGCAGATAGGACTACAAATGGACCCAGCCTATCACACATAGCAACGCAACTTTGCATCTCACAGATGTACTACTGGACCCTGGGAAGGGATAGACATCTATGCTGATACAAGATTGGCCTGCTAAGTTATCGAATGATGAAATGTTTAAAAGGTCTTGCAATGTTGCTATACTCCCTTGTCTCGTCTTGCACTGTCAGCAGAACGTTACTGTAGTTCAACAGATGTCAACTGGAACTGTAATGCGTTATATATACAATGTCATTAGCCGTGCCTGGTCAAGAAATCATAGCCGCATGTATGGTGATTTAAACATTCAAATGTTTTAACTGTGGATGGCTTGTCGTAACCCTCTGATATCGTGAACAGGGCTCAAAATGAGCAGTCGCCACAAGCCCTTGTCTAGTGTTAATTGACTCTTCGTGATTAAGAAATGGTGTGCTGTGTCTATGTGTAGAAATGAGGTGGCGAATGATATTTTATGGCTGCCTAGTCGTTTGCAACTTGAAATTTCTACCCGTCGTGCATGTTTTCTGTTATGCGGTTGCAGTTCAACACTTGTCAACAGAAATGTTGCAATGTATTATATGCACTATCATGTTATGAAATGTTGGGCTATGGTCTTCCGAAATCCCAAACAGTGCACATACAGACAACACCCAGCACACCAAGGACACATCCATGGCAGTGAGAACTTGCATAGCATAACACTGATATTCACACTGTTCATGCACCTTGGACACTACACTTCCAAAATGTGGCGATGACTTCCCAGCACCCATTTCTACTCAGATTTCTTGCCACCACCATACGATCCAAATAGACCAACATAAAAAAGCTTGGCCAACATTCACAATACACCACCATGTTTGGCATCAGGTGTAGGAGCTTTATAGCCTCAACAATGCAATGTGCTTGGGGTCAGAACGGAGGGAATGTCCAGATCAAGGATGACATTATGTGTTTCCTTGCTGGAGCAGTTTTGCAGATGCTCCTAGGACTTGTAGTTGCTTGATGTTTTGTGGTCACTTCTTAAAGAGTTACCATACAGCACGATCCCCACGTTGGATCCTCTAAGGTATAATCCCTGCTCTTTCATCTAGATGAAGATGTATTGAATGCATTCCAAGATTTTCCACATTGCACATTTATGCTTGAAGACGGCTTCATTCCATGTTTGGTGGTATAACAGCAGTATTTCTGCAGATATACTGCCTATTTCAGTTACCTTTGCCATTACCACTACTCAAATCTGGAAAATGTTCCAGATGGAGTTGCAGTAGGGGAGTGTTAATCCCCATTTTTGGAATCCGTAGCACTCCTTTGGGGATTTTTGAACATATACAAGGGATGGTAATTCTGCCTATGGCATTTTTTGGAGGCAGCGAAGATACCTCTAGCTATGCTGGGAGTACTTCCGCGACGTTAGCTTAATTCTCGAAATGTGAGTGTGCGGTAAAAGTGACATATTACACATCACAAAAGAATAGGGTGGTAACAGATTTACTGCCAAGAAAATGCACTTGTTATGAGTCCAAGTGTGTTGTCTACATACGTTTGGATGCTGTGCTAGGATCTGCATAGATGTGTTAAAAAAAAGAGGCAAAAGTGCAGTTTGATTTCCTTATTAGGGCTGGACTAGACATTCCAGCTCATTCTTTTAGGAGGCCAATAAGAATCCCACATCTGGAAGGCCGTGGACTGCGCGTATGTTGAGCAGGATCAAGCCAGTGTGAGCTTTCCTTCCATATGTCTCGGGAAGATAGCTCAGGGGCAAAGTGCTCACCTTGGAAGGAAGAGGACATGGAGCAACATGGGTTCGATCCCTGGGTCCACGCTTAGAAACCTCTGGGTATTAAGCGCGTTATAAATAACCTATCAAATCATATATCATTAGAGCTGGAAGGACTTCTCTGCGGTTAACCAAGATGGCTTTCGTTCCTGTAGTTGATCTGATTGCTGGTCGTGTACAAGGATATGGATTTACACAAAGTTTTGGAAATGTCTCATGATCTTCACTCCAGAATTTAGCTTGGGTGCAGGGATTTGCCTCCAAGCTAGTTGTGGACTCAGAGCAGCTACTGCTCCACTTAAACATCAACATCGCCAGTGTCCTTGGCATTGTCACGCCTGTAAAACCAAAGATACATAAACATTAACCTCAAGTAGGCACAACCTGGTCAAGTCTGGAGCTGAAAAGCCTGAAAAGGACTGTTCACATGCCACAGCTTTGGTGTAAAGGAAGCAAAACTGCAGAGGACAAAAGGGTATGTAGGCACTCACAAAAAAGCAAATTATGGCGAAGTATTTGGCGATGCGCCAGATCCAATCCGAAAACGTTTTAAAATGTACAGTGAGATCCGTAACAATAGGCTAAAATGGGATACACTCAAGGACGCACTTAGCAGTATGCTTCAAATCTCTGAAAACGTCCTCAGCTTCTTAGAGGCCAAAATAGGGCCAAATCTAGGACCCCACCCAAGACAACCAGTAAGTCTCAGCAACACAAGCCACGTGTTATCAGGGTGGGACTGGGATATAAAATGGTCTCGGGCACCAATCAAAAAGTGGCCCACATTTGCAAATGGCAATTAATTTCTTTTGTGACAGAATGTTTGAGTAGTACCCAAGGGGGTCGCTTTCTTAATAAAATGTGATGCAAATTGTCAATTTTAGAGAATATGTATTCAGAAACACTGTTCAACGCTACTAGCAACATGAAGAATTAAAAAACTGGCACACGCAAGCATTTAGCATTTTTTATTCAGGCATTGCCCTATTGGTCGGTCCAGGGCTCCCAGAACCAACTTAAAAATAAAGGCCTAAATGCAGCTCTTCCTCCCTCATCGGCTGTCTCTTCACTGTAATGGCTGCCATGGGAAGAGATGGGGTAAATTTCCAAATGCCCTTTTCTCGTTGTCATGGCATCCAATTTGGTTTGGGTGACATTTGGCTTCAAGAATGAACACTTGCCCAATCGCGTAATTTCATGTGAGGAAATGTCCTTACTTAAAAAAAAAATGCATTTGCACCAGATTTTACTGGCAGGTGCTAATGGCGATACTGGCATGGGGTTGGCCCTATGGGTAACAGCGCCACCAAGCCTTCAGGAGCTGCTTCGTAAACTGGTCAGGTCAATATCAGAAAGGTCAGCGCCCCCTCCCAGGTTAATATCACTTAAGTGAGAAGAAAAAAAGAGCATTAAATTCCAGTCACACTCTACCCAGCACCTCTCTTTAAAATAACTGCGTCAAATACCGACTCCTGGACTTCAAAGAGCACTTGAGTGACTGAATCCTAACAGGCATTCTGCCAAACACAAAAACAGCAAACTTCAAACGCCTCCACCCTATGAAGTCTGCAGCTGAGCCGCCGAACGGAATAACCTGTTCATTGCATGGCCCAAGCCCATAAGCAGGCGAGTGTTCCCAGCAGGAAGAATCAGTCATATAGCAGAACAGCCACCTGGCCTCAATTGATTCTGTACTACTCAGGCGGGAATTGCAAAGGCGCTGGTCCATTTTTAAATCTCCATAGCCTGGAACATCTCTGGTGCTCTGACAACATACACGCGCTCAAGCGGCGTCCGGACCAGCAGCCATACTTTTTAACCCACGGCATCTAATTTCAATGCTTTCCTAGTCTAATGAGGAAAGATAAATCTTGATTAATATGATATCAGGCCATCACGTTACATTGATTTTAAGTAATGAGCTGTGCTCTGCAGGGGATTAGCTTTACTAATGAATTCACGCTGTTTGTCTTGCTACGTATTTATGTGATTTAATTAGCGCTTGGGGGCATCGCAGGGCCAGGCTTTTATTAAAGACAGTTTACATTTCTGTAATTCCCCTGCTTCGTTGTCAATGGGCCACACTGAAATTACAGTTAAGGGTGTTTGCACACAACTCCGATAAATGAACAGGTAGGTCAGTGCAGAAGCATCTGCACCTGAAATGAGAATGAATCAGTTATTTCCCCTCTACACTACTCCTCCAGGGTTCGAAACTGAGGGCAGTTGGGAGCTATTGACCTCCTACTTGTAGCCTAGAAGAGCCTGGTTAGCTTGAGACCAACAGTTACCAGGAGCTACGTTTGGCTCCCCAGGCCAACTGATGCCGAACAAAACACAACTATGTAAATTTAACTCTGTGGATTTGAGACCATCTATAAATAAACATTAGGACACATCTATATGGCATGTAAAGCATCAAGGGTCATAAACAATGGATACAATTATATGTTTGCACAAATGGAATTCTTATTCCTCCCCTGCTGGAAATCTTGGTGTTAATTTCAATTCCTCATTGACTTTCTTCGAATATATTTGGTTGGGCTGATAGCAGCAGGTTTCAACTCTTATAATATTTGCAACATCCAAAATGTTTACTTTTCAGGCTAACAAGATGCTTATTCTGACCTTGACATTTTCTTGTCTTGACTACTACTCCTTTTTTGTCTGGTTTCCATGTCCCTTCGCATGCAATCGATATTTAACTGTGCTATTCGCACCAAGTTCTCAAATGTATCCTTCTCTCACTGCTCTCTCTTAGCTTCCCTTTTCTTCTAGTCTTAACTTTTGTGATCTTTGCATTGATTTTAAAATCTGTACATGGTCTTGCGCCTTCTTAATGATCTTCTCCGGTTTCTTCGTAAAATCCATCCCATTCTCTTCACTCATCTTCTCATCTCTTAGCCAGGCCACAAAATGTGTGATCACTACCCATTGGCAAATTGAAATGGGCTCTTGGCAAGGGAGAAATGGTGTGCTTTGTGCATTTGGAGAACCGAGGGGTTGGGGGGGGGGCAAGTGAATAACCTGCAACTTGAATTTTCACCTCAGTCTTAGTTCCCCCACCATGTGCTCAATCACATGTCCACTCTCTCTCCTTTCTTCTACATTTTGGAATACTCCAACTCTTGCTCCATTCCGCTGGCCACTTAAGACCCATTCATTTTCTCCCTCTCACTAGTAACTGCTGATGTTTGCATTTGTACATATTTCTCTTTGAAGTGATGGTTTAATTTTGTACAGAACTTAAGAGAAAGTACAGAATAAATACAAATAAAAAGTGTTCTTCCCAACATGAAACTGCCCAGTGTTACTTAACTGGTCATGACCTTGTTTGCACAAGGTCTATGGTTCCTGTGGTCTGTGATGGTATGGAGGATTCCTGAAGTCCAAGGTTGGGAGATGGCTGAAATATAAGGCTGAAAGATGGAATGGAAGTTCCTACAAACACCAGATACTGCTTCGAGGAGGGGATGACTATTGCATAGGGAAGTATAAAAGGGATACAAAAAACTTTTATTTGTAGCATAGGTTGTTTACTTGCGCTGTCACTTCACATCCAGCTTTCTCTAAGAGAACAAGCACTCTGGTTTACCTCTCTTCCGACTTTGCAGTAGTTGTTGCATTAAAGTTCTTAGAACATTGGACTTCATTCATTCTTCCTCCATTTTAAGGAAATAATTTATTCTGCTTGGTTCTTCTGGCTATTGCCCTGTTTTCTATGGGCATTGACAAACCAAAGTCACCAGAGATTGCTTTCTGATTGGCCATGAAGGACCATGGCTTGTCACCAGATTTGGTCACGGTCTTGGAGATTGCAAATGGACACACAGACTTGAGTTAGGGATAGCACTGTGTTTGTCTTTTGTCCCTCATATTTACCATAGTGTTGCCTCTGGCGCATCGCAACAAACCATTAAAAACCAGAGGAGGTGGCATTAATTAATCTTTTATGACGAGCTTAATACTGAAGACCAGTCTCTAAGCGCGGAACCGGGATTCAAACCTGTATTGCTCAGCATTGTCTTGCTTCCTAGACAAATGTGTTGTCCCTGAGCTATCCTGCCAGCCATGTATGCCTGGTATGCCTTGATCAACATTCTAAAAACAGTCGGCCCCTTTCTGTATTACTTTTCTTCCCCTCTAATTTCAGACTCTCCGTCTGAACCTCTAACTCCAGCATGAACAAAGACCTGGGGAACTGCACTCTCTTTCCTTCAGCATCTAGCAGCAAAACACACATCGCATTTGGAAGATGCCCCCAACCCAAGGTCGAGACGTACCGCTGACAATGCCATCTGCAGTTCAGCGAAAAGCATCTTGCGCTCCATGCGCCTGAACAAATAGCTTATTTACCTTGTCTAGTCCACTTCCTTGAAAGCTGGAAAATATGACTCACGACAGCCGAGCAACTGCCGGTCTGCCTGCCTGCCCGCCTAGCGGAATTGGTCCTTTCACACCCACGCTGGGTCTCAGTGTGCAAAGATGCAACTTCCCTACAATTCCTCCTGTGACCAAAAGAAGAAATCCATCAAGTAATCCATACTTCTATGGCAAGACTGAAGGCAAGCATTATGCTTCAACTTCATTTATTACTACTCTTCAGCAGTTTCAAAAAAATAATAAAAAAACAACAACATTGAAATGTCCCAAGTGACTTTCCCACTTTTGAACTACATATCCCATAGTCTCTGTAGTCCTTCATACTCCAGCTCAGCTATGACCACTTCCTGTCCCTGAGCTCCTCCTCTCCTTTTACTGCTCTTCAAGCAGATAAGTAACATTTTCTTTGCCTCCCAGTTAACCTAGGAATTCGTATATTATTGTTTCATAGGGTAGAAGCAGAGTAGATACAAAGCATGCAAGCATAGTATTTACAGCGCATTAGTTCAGTGCAACGCAGAGAAAACAGCGAGTCAGCGTTTATTGAGATTTTGGTAGAACGTGAGAGACACCTTTGGTTGCTGTTATATAGATTTGGCGAGTCGCGTGGCCAAAATTGTGCATATCGTAAATAAGGAGCCCCGGCGGTGCGTTATCCCCGTGTCGCATGCCCGGCACATCAGGGGTTTGCCGAGTGCCGCGGGGCTCACAGCACAGAAGGGAGGCATAAGCCTCCTCGCAGGCTCCCACTCCTAGGGTGGTGCAGGTAGGCCTGCATGAGCGCTGACCCCCTCCTTCGGGGGGGGCGGAGTCAGGCGCCCAACAGCGCCACAGTAAGCTCTCATAGAGAGCGGTGGAGGCAGAGCGCCCCGGCCCCCACCCTCGCGTGAGCGGAGCCAGCCGCAGAGTGTTCGCGCCACGTCGCATTTATTCTGCGACGCGGCCCCGAACATTTCAGATGATAACACGAGGTTTTGCAATAAGCACAGATCATAACGTGTGTAAGGTTTACAGCGTGCAGTCAGCGCAGAGAACAGAGTGGGAGGCCCGCTCCATGAGATTGCAAAAAGCACAGCCTCACGAAGAAGGAGGCTGACAGGGCACTCCACATCAGCAGGCCAAACCCTTCCAACTTACACGAGGCAGCTGCCCAGCTACAAAAGGAAGGGGAAAGAACATAAGCCACCACAGGCAGAAAGAACTATATAAAAGTCCGGTGCAGCCACACAAAAAAATAAAAATAATATAATAATAATTATCTGAAAGACTTATATCAGAGACATCTAGTAGGAGGTGGGCAGTACAGAAACCTGTCAACATGTATTAAGGCACACAGCACACCCTGAACATGTCTGAATTCGAATGGAGCGAGGAGGAGCAGTCGCTAGACTTGGCCGCCAGCATTAAATTGGTGCTGGGGAATTCCCTAGTAGATGCAGTGGCACAGGGGGTCAGACCCCTACAAGAAAGGCTGGAGACCTTAGAAGCAATGCTCCACCAGCCTAAAGAGAGCACCACGAGGACAAACAGCTTGCCCATCGAACCCTCTGGAACAGGGTCTAAGGGGAGTATTCAGGCCCGCAAGAGGAAAGCCTCTGCAGACCCCCGGGGCTCTATGAAAGGGGTGAAAGACAAGGCCCCGGAGGTCGCTGACGCCTTCGCAAAGCTGAAAGAGGCCTATTTGCAGCATCAGGCAGTGCCGGACCTCGCGACCACCTCTCCTGGGGAAGACAAGAAGGAGGAGAAGACCTAGGCTCAGAAGAGGAGCCAATGGAAAGGGACATCTCCCCTCAAGAGTCGGAAGAGCCAACCAAAGAGGAATGGGCAAAGCCCAGCGGGGGAAAGAGAACCTGCAAGGAGAAGCACCTTGAGGAGGAGCAAGACAACATGTTTGATCCAGAGAGCATTCGTAATCCGAGATCTTCCGACTGGCAGTCGTCCCCAAGAGCAGCTCAATATGACAGCGAGGCTGAGAAAAGCCTTAGACAAGGTTAGACAGCGCCTCCAAGCAGAATGCCCTCGCCCAGACCTTCCAGCGAAAGTGGCAGAGACCCCCGAACTGGACCCCAAAATGCTGACCTTTATTTCTAAAACCACTAAAGACCCCCGGAAAGGCATAGACAGGTCATGAAAGAGTTGCCAGGAGAAAGTACTGGACCTGGCGGGCCTTCTGGCTAAGATCATGGACTTGGCAAAAGAGCGAGAGACACAGGGGAGGAAGTAGACCCAGATGCCCTAGCAGGTTGGGCCCAAAGAGCCATTTGCCTTTTGGGAAACGCGAATTGCACAATAGAATCGGAGAGAAGGAGAGGGCTATTGCTAAAAATAGACTCGAAGCTCAGCGACATGGCATCCTATGAAGCGGGGGAAGCAGCTCAGGGCCTCCTTTTCGGAGAAACCTTCGATAAGGAAATGGGCCGTTTCGTGGGCACTTACATGTCACTGGAGAAAGCTCAGGCATCCATTCGAAAGACCTTCCCGCATAGAGTTTTTGTCGGGACCGGTCATTACAAGGGTTGCACGACCGGTCGCCAGCAAGGAGACAGAAGACCCCCCCAATCAGAGAGCCCAATACTGGGAGAACAGGCAGCAGGATACGTTCTTCCCAGCCAGAGGCCGTAACACCAGAGGGCGCAGAGGCAGAGGTTTCGGATGGGGACAAGGATTTACACCAGGTAAGGGCGATAAACTACCCACAGGTAGGAGGGAGGACAAGCATGTTCTGGCAAAACTGGCGCGTGCTTTCCAGCGATGCCTGGATTTTGCAAACCGTCAGAGGTCTGCATATAGAATTTATGCAGACACCAGCGCAGATTCGAATACCTCAGCGCCCGCGCCTACCGATAGCAGAGCAAGAATCACTGAATATCGAATTGTCGCTACTAGAGAAGAAAAGAGCCATAGAAAGGTGCCCAGTGGCCCAGAGTTTTATAAGCAACATGTTTTTCGTTCACAGGAAGGAGAAGGTACGTCCAGTAATAAACCTAAAAGAGTTGAACGGATGGATAGTCTACCATCATTTCAAGATGGAAAGGATCCACCAGCTCAGAGATTCCCTGAGAGAGGGGGACTGGCTGACCAGGCTAAACTTAAAGGATGCCTACCTGACGATTCCAGTGCAGAAGCAGTTCAGGAGATTCTTAGCTTTTCACTGGAAGAAACAGCTCTGGCAATTCAAGACGATGCCCTTCGGGCTAGCATCAGCACCTTGGGCTTTCACCAAATTTATTAAACCAGTAGCAGCAGCTATCCGAGAGAAAGGTATAAGATTGATAATATATCTAGACAACCTCTTGCTTCTAGCAGAGGATCGAGGAACGCTAGAATACCAGACAAAGTGGGTCCTAAATCTATTGCAGTCCCTAGGTTTTCTAGTGAACATAGAGAAGTCAGCGCAGAGACTAGATTTCCTCGGCTTCATGCTAGACACGAGAAAAGCCACGTTAGAACTTCCAGCAAGGAAGATCCGAGATATCAAGAGAGATCAGGATGTGTCTGAGGAAGAGAGTAATATCTCTGAGAGTCCTAGCGAGGATAGTGGGCCTTCTAGCGGCCTCCATACAAGCCATTTTTCCCGGTCCTTTACACTATTGAGCCTTACAAAGGTTGAAGATAAAACATCTCCAGCAAGTACTAAAATACCATCAGTCGGTACCATTGGATCAGTAGTCTGTCGTAGAACTGGAATGGTGGTTTGGTGGTTGCAGAATATGGATGCCTGGAATGGGCGTGCCATATTTGGAGACCGTCCAGACCTGATCATAGAGTCAGACGCCAGTCGCTTAGGCTGTGGAGCACAGTGCGGGGAGTTGCAAACAGGAGGAAAATGGAGCGAAGAAAAACTAAACTTACACATAAACTGCCTAGAACTTCTAGCAGGCTCCTTCGCGATAAAGACTTTCACAAGAGACAAAGTGAAGTTGTGTGTACTGCTGAAGACGTTACATAAACCACTTAGGCGGAACGTAATCCAGGATGCTAGCAGAGCTAGCGAAGGATTTTTGGCGCTATTGCCACTTGCCCGGAGCACTGAACGTAGTAGGACTGGAATTCCCGATACCTCACAGACTCCAGCGACTGGAGGTTGGATCCAGCAGTATTCCAGATACTAGAGCAAAGGTGGGGTCCGATCCATACGGACCTGTTTGCGTCTCGCCTAAACACGCAGACACCCAGCTACTTCAGCTGGAGGCTAGACCCGGATGCAAGCAGTACAGACGCATTCCTGCAAGATTGGACGATAGGGCTCCATTGCGCATTTCCCCCTTTCATGATGCTGAGCAGAGTGCTAGTAAAATGTCGGAGGGAGAGAGCACAGCTGGTACTAGTAGCGCCTTTGTGGAAATCACAAGTATGGTTTCCGACGCTGATGAAACCTAGTAGATCCTAGATCTACCATAGATCTGCCAAGAGTCCTCCCGAAGGAGAGTGACTGCTCACGGACCCAGCTGGGCAGTGTCATCCTGTGAGAGTGAGAGGGACACTCCCGCTCATCGCGTGCAGGATATCAGGAAATGATGGGACTGCCAGGCATTTTGATGCAAGCTGCAAGTCTCATTGCAGAATCCTGGGCTCCATCGACTAGGAGGAGCTACGACGCGGCTTTGGCCAAATGGACTAGCTGGTGCAGAAGGAGAGATATTCATCCCATTTCAGCACCTGTAGTAGCAATACTGAATTTCCTAGTGCAGCTCTTGCACGACGGAAAAGAATTCTGCACCACAGGAGTGTACAGATCAGCGATCTCAGAGGGACACCTACCGATCGAGGGAGTTCCAGGAGGTGAACACCCAGCAGTTAGTAGGCTCATCAGAGGAGCTAAATTTAAAGCACAGCCGGAACTTGTGGGACGTGACAATAGTGCTTCGGCTATTAGAGAGCTGGCCAGCAAACAAATATCTATCTCTCAAGCAGCTATCAGGCAAACTAGCGATGCTGCTCTGTCTCATATCTTGTAAACGAGTATCCGATATCAAAGCACTAGAGATCAATAGGAGGACTTTCGGGCCAGAAGGAGTGACCTTCATAGTAGTTCAAAGGACTAAGACAGGCACTTCCACAGTGCACTACCCATATTTCCCGAATAACATCAAATGGTGTGTAGAAAGCTGCATCAAGGAGTACGAGGCTATAACAGCAGAGAATAGAGCAGCGAGTACGACCCAATTAATAATAGCACGTAGGAAGCATTTCCATGCTATAAAGACAGCTACCATTGCGAGATGGGTCAGAGAGGTAATGCACGCAGCAGGGATTGATTTACAGAAGTATGGGGCACACTCCGTAAAAGGAGCAATGGCGTCCAAAGCATATACAACAGGAGTACCCCTACAAGACATTATGTCACCAGCAGACTGGGCAAATGATCGTAACTTTAGGGAATTTTACTTTAAGCCGGCTGAGAGTATAGCGGCTATTGTGTTGGGACAGCTTTAAACAAGCATAATGCTCGCTTCCAGTTTTGCCATAGAATGAAAATTACCCCTGCTAACTGCGCAGGGAGTATTAATTCTATTAAAGACTAGGAGGCGAGCATTAGTTCCCACCCAATGTTATTGTTAATCATATATTCTGTATGTATATTTCGTGACGATATGATAACAAAAATAGACACCACCCTGATACTCTGTTTATTTTCCTTAGGGGAAGAGCAGAAGAATAGTTGAGCGAGTTGGCTAATACAGAGAAGGCGAGAGCACAGCTGGAGGAATTGGCACCCAGTTAGTGTGGAGGAAGTCTTCGCTCTGTTGGCGGGACGAAAGGTTAATGGTTAAAGGACATTGAGAGCGAAAAAGAGAGGAGGATCCCAGGGACAGGAAGTCGTCATAGCTGAGCTGGAGTATGAAGGACTACAGAGACTATGGGATATGTAGTTCAAAAGTGGGAAAGTCACTTGGGACATTTCAATGTTCTTGTTTTGGTTATAGTTTGTTGAATAAGTAGCAATAAATGAAGTTGAAGCATAATGCTCGCCTCCTAGTTTTTAATAGAATGAATACTCACTGCGTAGTTAGCAGGGGTAATTTTTATTCTCCATGAAGCTTGTAAGAGACCCGAGTAGGTTAAATGTCCCCTTCAGAGATTTGTTCATAGCCTGCAGTTAACACATTGGAATCCCAGCAGTGCGGACTAAATATTACACCACTCCCAAAGTTAGGAAAATAAGCAACAACTTACTCATCTTTCTCATGCTCCGCACCAGCTTCTGCTACACATCTCTTTTCTGAAACTACACCATTTTCTGATCAATCCATCCTAAAAAGAATGTTTCCTGCTGTTCTTGGGTGCTGTTCCAGGGCGGCAGGTCTTAGTGCACTAAACTCCAACAAGCGTTATGCTCTTTGCGAATACTATTGTGGTGAGCTGGCACAGTATAATAATTATAACATGTTGGTTTATAAAAACGGATCTATGTGAAAATACTAAATCCTTTACTGCAAACCCAGCCTTATTTCTCAGTTTCTTTGCACTCTTTATGCAGAAATAAATGCAGGCGAAGACCCCCCCGACCCTCACCCTCATTATCCCCATTCCTAATTAAAACCACTAGCAGAATTACCATCTATATTTCTGTGAAAAAGTGCTGCAAAAAATTCAACCGCAAAAGCTTCAATTTTTAGGTCTACAGTAAAAGGGTTCGTCATTTTCGTCCTATCCCTTAAGAACAGCTATAATTTAAGAATCAATTCGCATTGTGTGCGTTATGCAAACGGGCGATCAAAGAATCCTGTTCCATCCCGGTAAACATACTCAGTGACTCCACTCGTCCGTTCAATCATTACCGCAGCAGGCTCCTTTACTGTCAAATAATAAATGCAGAAGAAGCTTGTCTCCATCTTGGGGAAAGCCTTCATGATGGCATTACTATGCCCATCAGCACTGCGGGTGGAGCCATGGTACCTCTTACGATCCGGAATACCATCAATGTTTCCTACCTGAAGAATGTTCAGCCACCCACTATGCAGTGGACAGGAGTTTACCACCACTGCAGCTGGCACTATGGTGTGTTTTCCTACTCCCTGTATCACCTTGGTGATGCCAATTAAACCAGGCTACGGCTGGTTTTCAGCTTTCTCTCCCCCAAGGACGCGTACTGATTCTAATTGTCTAACATCAGGGTAGACCAGGGTGACAAACTCTAAAGAGACAGGTCGTAAATAGCCAAGACAGGAGGTGGAATTCATAAGCTTTAATTGACAATAAAATACATGGTATATTTCTTGTTCCATCGCATTGATTATCACTGTTTGCAGAACTCAAATACATCATGGTCAAAGCACATATTGAACAGAATGGAGAGTTAGTAATACTACACGTGCCATTATGGAAAAAGGCAGGTCTTCAACGATTTTCTTGACGGCTGTTCATTGGGTAGTAGATAGTTCTCACCTGGAATTCTCTCCCGCAGCAAGATTGGATGAACTATCACTGCTTCAGGGAAAAAGAAATCTCTAAAAACATCTCACCCTGATTGGAGGAGGTCCAGGAGACAAAAGACAGAAGACGTCCCCCATTCGCCTGCATGCCATGCCTCTGCTAATTACCCCACCCCATATCCACCTTTGTAGTTATCTGAACGTTCGCACTTTCATTGCATTAAGACATATACTGAACTTCACTATTGAAGTTCCTCTGCACTTGCCTGATTAGAATCTCTCCTTGGGTTAGGAAGGATCAGTTGTCCACCTCCCTATTCCTTATCTGCTGGGGGGCACCTCAAAGTGACAGTATTTCAGTTGGCACCTTATAAATTACCAATCAATAAATAAAATGTATCTTATTTTAGTCTATGTTAATCGTCCGATGTAGGTGGATCTGTATAGAAGAAATAAATTAACCAACATTTCAATTTAAAGGCACCTAAAGAGACAGAGAGGAGAAACCCTTTTGCCAATTGGTCAAAAGATTCAACCAGGATGTGGTACTCTTTGATATCGTTAGAGCACAGGATGCAGTAAAGCCAGCTAGAGGCTGCTGGATCACTGGACCACATACAACAACTAAAAAGGGGATTCTCCTAAACAAAATAGTACACAAGCGATTGTAACACAAAGGTTGAGTTTTGTCCTACCAACCTACCACCTTAGTAATGCAGTCTCCAAATTATAAATTCAATGCCTAATCTTGTGAGTCCTGGTCTTCCTTTTGAGATCCCCAAATCTATAACACAATCTTTCAAAGTACATGGCGAAAAGAAAGTTTCAACTCCTCATCTTAAGAAGTCCTATAGGCTCCTGGCTACCCTACTCCATCAACACAAATGACTCACGGATTGGCCAAAAGAACAGTTCAAAAACTGTAAGTAAAAAACCATCCCTATTCTATGGCAACAAACAGAAATATGCTTTGGGGAAGTTTCTTATAACAGTTACTCACAGTCCAGTTCGGGAATCTCTGCTTTCACAGGCTTCTTTAAGCCTTTCCCCTCCCCCCGACCCCATCCTGAAGGTTTCAGGTTGCACCATGGTCTCTTATGAGGCCTACGTCGGCCTTCACCTTGATTCCTTCTGGGCTCCTTCAGCCCCTTGAGTCCGCAACGATTCTCAACAGGTCTATCCTTGACCAACTTGATTATGGAGATAGGCCCTTCTGGACCTTTGCTCACTCAGGTTTCGCATTAGTTCCCCACCTGGACTTTGGTTTTCTTTCACAATTCAAAAATATCAACATGGACCATAACATTCTTGTCAGGATTTAAAGATGTTCCTCCAGGACCATGGCTAGCTTTCAGGATACCAATAGGTAACTCCTGGACCTTGTTTTTCATCAGGATTCAAAGAGGTCCTTATGAGTCCTTGGCTTGCTGTCAGGATTCCAACAGGTCCATGTTGTATCTTAATTGTTGTCTCGTGATTCAAAGAGCTTACTCATGGACCTAGACCTTCTCTCCAGGTTTCAAAACAGTAATCAGTATTTTTGCCCTTATTTCCCCCATTAGGGGCCTTGTCAGGCAGCAGGTATGGTTTTACCCACCTGACAGTGGATGGCCTCTGGCTTTGGCCTTCCCATTGCTTTCAGATTAGCCAGCAGCTCAGCACACACGTTACTGATCCTCTCTTTCTAGGGTCTCCAAGCCTGGACTGTCTTCAGCCTTCAGACTGATATTTTTCAGTATAAATGAGTGCAGGGGATAGAGGTATCATTATTTCTAGATGCCATTTCCTTTTTTTTAAAAATCAAGAAAGCTCATATTATTACACTCTCACAGGTGGCATTCTGTCACAGACACGCCAAACCCCAAGGTCTATGGCTCTCTTGGGCGGATACCCAGGTGTTTTGATATCAGACTAGGGAAGCACTTGGAACATTCCATCTTTTAGACTAGACTCCTTCCACAGACTTTACATGAATCCTCTTTCCTTGCACTGTTTTGTACCATCTCTTGCGTTGCATAGCCATCCTGTTGCCATCCTCCAACACCACCTGATATGGAATAAATTCTGTCATGGGTGAATGTCTAGTGGCTATTGTCGGAAAATAAATTACGACTTAGACTTCTGGTACATTAGCTTGCTGACCCTTTTCACAGACATTTGTTGATACGCTTTCCCTGCACTGTGTTCTCTAGATTTACATCATTTGACATATCTCCCCCTCCTTTGGGACTTCCTCCAATCCTGTCAGAGCGCAGAAAGACATAGGCAGACTGGCGAGAACCAATGAGCCCCTACTGCTTAGTGGTCTTGAGGCGGGACACTTCATTTGGTGCGGGCAAACTTTAGGAAAGCGTAAAAGGCAGAAGCCACGAAAGCCCATGCCATTTTATGCTGACCATTACCCTTCCCCATTTGTTCACAAATGTCTAGAACAACCTGTTAGAACCACAGTGCTACGTGTCTGAGCAGTCTGGTCTTCCGTGCTCATGACAGAGCTTCCTGCAAATGTCAAGATTCCTGAGCAAAGTCACATTGGAACATCAAACATGAGGTCGAGCTTACAAAGTACCAATTTCGGTTGGGTGATATTGTATGTGAATACGTGCTCTGTAAAGAGCTTTGGATTAAGGCGCTATATAAATAAACACATCATTATCATTACTAAAAATGTTGAACTGGGAGCTAACTGGGACTGTCAAGTTTACGCTTATTGGAATGTTGTGACAGTGAGTGTTCGAGTAAGCGTGCGAGTATAGGAGTGAGGTTTGGAAAGACAGGGAGTGCAAAAGCTTATCAGTGAGTGGAAGAGCTAGCTAGCACTGGAGTGAGTATGAGTGTTAGTGAGTTTGACGAGAAGAGTAAATGGTAAATTGAGTGAGTTTGAAAGTGTTAATGTGATAATTAGAGTAGGTGTGAGAGAGAGTTACTGTATCTTAGAACAAGAGTAAGTATGAGTGTTCAGTAACATTTGAAATGAGTAAGTGTGTGAGAGAATGAGTTGAAGTATGAGAACGAACGTCAGTGAGTTTTAGAACAAGCGAGTTAGTGCGAAAGTGTGAATGTTAGTATGAGAGGGAGTGTGTGAGTTAGGGAGTAATAATGGTTCAGAGTACACTGCCATCTCCACAAACCGCACTGCTCCAGGAATTTGAATACACATATTTGCACTTCTCATAGCTAACTCTGCAGGCACACACAGTTTCTGTTTACCAGTATGTGTAAACGTGACAGTTTCATTTCATATTTGCTCAGGTGAAAACTTCCAAACACAGATGAGGGTCACAAGGAACACCCCTAAACGTCCTATTCCTGTTTCATACCTTTTTAATTGATAAAAGGACAGAAGAGGAAACTGTTTATTTAATGCGTCTGCGCAACAGACCTATGGCTAGCATCACACTCCGGGCAGTATTCCAGGTCAGACCATAAAGTATGTTCCAGTGGCATTTTCCTTTCCTGTGGGGCAGTCCTTTCTTTTTCCAAAGTTGGCAGTCGGCCTGGACTTCTCTAACTTGTCATTGTTAATCATCTCGCTATTCTTTCAAGTGTCCCACGGTTTTACCAAACAGTGGGTTACAGGTACATTGACAGCCATGCCCAAACCTATTGGAGATGAATGGCCGGTCCGTGTTTTTTGCATTCTGCATAACATGTGATTAACTGGAACAGTTTGAATCAGTCTTTGCTATCTGGAAATTGACATTCCGAAGTTAACACCTGAAAAACGAATACCTATGTGTGCTCCTTTGTTTATAAAGAGACTCAAACAATGTTACAAAGTAAGTATAACTATTTTGGAAAGTCTGGGTGCTGGGGAAGTAATAGAGCCCTTGCAGAGAGGTTGACAAAACACAGTAAGAGTAATGGTGTCCTATGCAATAGGATCCTCCCGGCCCCTGCACACCTAATTAATGATAACAGCTAGAAATTCTACAACAATGTTTATGTAATTTAAGTGAAAATTCAAGGATATGTACATATAAGAGTTAGATACTGTTTTTGCGTGATAAACCAATTCAATTTAATACTGACAACACAAATATCTGGATTCTGATGGTAATTCTGCTGGGATTCCAACAGAGACATAGCGCTACCAGCGCCTGATATCCTGATATTACTGGCATATTACAGGTGCTGGCATCGGCGCTAATACCCCATTTCATGGAGTCCCATAGGGGAATTGCCAGCATTACCAGCACTGGTAAAACCAGCTGTTATTTTAAAGTGGGGGCCCGATTTATCTCCAGCTCTTGCCTTCAGGCACATCAGTCAACCTCCACTTGTAGTTTGGCGGTGCAGGAAAAGTGGTGGTAACAGAATTTCTGCCCCTTTTACCGCCACTTCTACGCATTGCCGAACTTAAATGAATTGCACTGCTCAATGCTTTTCGGGATAGATCCCTTCTTTAGGGGCATCATTTTGTGAATCAGATGTAATGAAAAATTAGGCGATCCTCTAGTCTAACGTTCCTTCACATGAGTGTTTCAATGGAATGTCTTGGATCAAGTGTGGTGAAGTTGCTTTGGAAAATAAAGAAATATATTCGATCAACATCCAACGTCAAGGTTTCAAAGGATGAATCGAAAAAGTAGACCGAAGTAGCCCACTCCGTATGTGCATTGTTTCAGAATTGTGAAGAATATCCTTACTGGTGCTTTCTTGATACTTAATTTAGCTGTAATACAAGGCAGTAAACTCCTCAGGTGCCAATTCACCATCAGTACTGACGTGTGCAGGGGACGGGAGTTCCATAGTATAGGATGCCATTCCTCTTACCATGACGAGGTTTAACCCAACAGAGTGAAGCTACTATGTGATGTATTATTGACATGTTCCCAATATGGTAGTGGCACACACTATTAGGCACGGTTTCAGTGATGTGGCACAAATATGTCTGTGTGTCCATCCAGTGTTTTCGCAGGCACCCAATTTTATGACGGACATGTACATGATTTGAGGCTGGGAAATGCTCCAAAGCAATGCAGGTGAGCTGCCACCTGAAATTCTGGGACTATTTCATGCGTTTCCCCCACAGAACAGCCTGTAAATCGACATCTACGTTTCAATGGATACTGGTTAAGCTGAGGGGGGTTTGTTTGTCCAATTCAGTGAAGACACTGGACATTCTACCATTTTAAAAATTAACAAGAGACCACAAAAAGAGATCTACTGTCAGAGTAGAAGCCCCATCCAAACCGGCACCCTGTCTGGTGGTTCAGTCCAGCTCAGTCTAACTGCACCATTTAGCAGACACTGCCTGGGGGATCACATGCTTTACTGCTGCACTCACTGCTTGTTACAGCCACATACGCCTATTAAGACCCTACACCACCATGGGCAGCACTGGCCTCCCTTCTTTTGGTCACTGCCAATAGAAGGCCAAACCTCTTGGAAGAGGGCAGTTAAGGCACATAAATGATGGGCTAAGAGAACATAATTACAACCGGCCATGAGGTGGGGCCTACGTAAACTGATTAAGTACACAGTGGGCATTAAACTAGCAATGCTAAGTGGGCATATTGAAAACCAGTCATGATGTGCCAACTGGGCATAATGGAAATTGCCAATGATCTGCTACGTGGGCATAAGGTAACTACATAAGTGAGCATACTGTAGACTGGTAGAGGGGTGCTAAACAGATTTGCCGGAAAGATAATGATGTGCTATGTAAGCCTAATGTAAATAGATAACATGCTACCCAAGTTCAGATCAGCATATAGAATAGCATTCCTCCTCCTCCTGCCCCATCCCCCCAGCAGCTTGACAGCAGAATGGCAGGGAAACATGGTTACTGTACATTTCGTTTACAGATGAGCATATGTACTTCGCAAGAAATGCTTGATTTTACGAGATTATGAAATTAGGAGGCATAAGAGACAATACATTATTGTGGTTAAGGATATATTTCCAAGGAAGGCTGATAAAGCCTGTGTCGTGTCTCAGCTAAAAACCCCAGTGGTAAAATATGCCACGAGGCAATAAACACTGCCATGCTATGGATTTATATCATTTTATTTTCACTGTAAAGCTATCTGCCGTCCAGCACTAATTCTCTGTTATTGGCTGCCAACAGCTGGGCCTGCAGCCTCATCACTTCGGACCAGGACATTTATCCAGTTGAGCACAAAAATAGAGCGGCCACAATTCCAAACCAATATCGGATTCCCAGTATGTCCACATTGATGTGAGGGATAATAAGAGGCGTGCAGGCTTGGCAAATGACAGAGCACAGCTGAGACCATTGTCAGAGGTGAACAAATTACTTTCCTTCCATAATGTTCTTTCTGATGGATACAATGCTCCTTTTTTTTGCACATCCAACATCATTCACAATAGTTCCAGGTGCAGACATTATCTGGAAAACTTTGAGTAGTCACCAGTGAACGTTCAGGCATCTCCAAGCCAGCTCTGGCATGGCATGGCATTGTGGCAGGCACATATGTATCTTTACTATACCTTATAACCATCCACTGACACTTACTGTAATTGAGTCCCGCTCACAGACTTCAAGTGGGCTTTCCCATATCCCCTGTGAGACATCCCTATTAATCCACACCCAGTGACATGCATTGTTTTCTAATAATACCCACTGTCAGTTACACCTCTTAACCCAACCCACTGCCACTTAATGGCCTTCAGGCACATCCGCAGGCATTCACTTTAGCTCCAAGCACTATCGGTTATTGGACTTTATCCCTGTCCCTCACTAGTTACAAGGGCCTTTGCTCGGCCACCTGGCAGTTATTGGCGCTTTAGTCCAGCCAAGACGATCATTGAAGGCTGAGTAGGTGAAATTGATATATATATATTTTTTTTTTTTTACTCAAAGACGTTTGTGTACATTGTCTGCCACCTGATCAATCGGTCCCCCTCCTGCCACAAAACAATCGCAATGGAAATGTCACTCACTCAACACCTGGAAAGTATCAGGCACACCAATTGGAGATTCACACGAAGCAATACATGTACTATCCCCACGCATATCAAAAAACGATGCTGAAACAGCTTGCTGTAATTGTTACCAGGTTGATTTCATCCCCAATTTAATATCAAAGGTGACAAGCCTTACAGCACATTTCACCAGAGTCCTCTGGCACCTTCTAGTAAAGTTCACGTTGTCCACCCTGCAGCACAGTATTTTAAGCAGAATGGAGGATTGCACTCACAACATCAACCCCGTTGCCCCAAAGCACCATTCCACATAAAATACATATTTACATAATTCTTTGATTCTCTCCTCCATCTGGTTGGCAGAAAAGGTGAGAGAGATAGGAAAACCATATATATATATTGCATGAGCAGCACTACAGTTAAGGATGCATGATACGTTGCAGAGGGGAAACCTTTCCCTCTAGCTTTTGAGCTTGCCCATGCAAGTTCATCAAATTTAGCAAATATAACTGGTTTGGCCACAATCAACAATGTTTGTCAAATTTTCATGGCATTTTTAATGTTAAAAAGTGTGAATAATGAGGCACACTGTGGTTTTTTCCATTGACCAAAAAAACACATTCAAGATGCAGATCTTGAAATGGTCTGCTTCAGTTTTCCGGATCTCAAACATACACCTGGAACTGAAGCCTACTGCAAAAATTGATTAGTAGCTAAACTCGAGGGATTCACTTTCTTCTAGCGCACTACAAAATCCAAACTTTACAACAATTTAACAATAGTAGGCCCATTTGTGAAGTAGTGGTGAAGTTAGTCAAGGTTTTATTTGCAATTTGCAGTGTGGTAGATGGTATTCAGTAAATAGTACCTTTGCTGTTAACATTCCCATTACACTCATTTGAAGAATTCACCTTTTTATAGGCACTATGCTAAACACGTTCCCCCTAATGGCATATGTATATATAATAGAGTTAGCAATGGCAATTCCGCAGTTATGCTTAAATTGGAAAATGGACAGGACTGAATCTCTAGTTTTGTATGGAAACTTGTAATATTAGTGCTGTTTGAAGAATCATCACAAAACATTACCAAATAAAAGTATCCCTTTTTTTGGAAAGTTTTCATGAAAATCAGTCACAGGGATAGTAGAGGGACAGCTAGAAGTGGATTCCAAAACGTGCATTTCCTATGCAGTTTCTCAAAGGCCAATTTTTGCTCTTCCCCTGCAGCTCAAACCACCTGACCAGTGCCTGCCAAACTCTTGCGTCTGGTCTGATCCGGGATCCTGTTGCATTTTGGTGCAAATTCATAGAGCAGTTTGTTTTACCTGGCTAAAAGTAAACAAAAACGACTGATATTATAAGGCAAATCCCCATTTCAATCCACTTTGATCATACTTCCTGATGGGAGGGCTAACTCACATTCAAATACAACCCCTAATGACATGTTAAAATAGATTGGGGAAACCAAAGAAAAGGAGGATTCTAGTGAGTCCGTTTAAATAAAGGGAATCTTTCTCAGGTCCTTTCCTATCCACAATTGCCATGCCAAATGATGCTAAATGGGTATTTACACAGAGGGAGAAGTTTTGGGAAAATAGCAAAGGAAGGGAGCCTGCCAAACAGGAAAAATGTGAATTGGGGTTCCAACTGGAAGATGATTACAATTATCCGTAGCAAGGCCTTTTCCAAAGGGAACTCAATGCAGAAGCCTTTCCCAAACCAGAACCGGATTACTTGAGAGTGAGAGTGATAGGGATTTGGGAGCAGGTAGACAGACAAAAGAAGAGCTGGGCTGGTGGAGTTGACTTGAGCTGTTGAACCTGTGTCCTAGGCCTTTCAAAGAAAACAATAAGGGAGTACGATAACACCCCATCCCTGCACCCCCGCATTTAGAAAAACATCAAAGGAATTAAAATCCAGATAGAAAAGTAATGTATTTGGGGGTAACATTATTTAAAAGTTATGTCACTAAAGGTGGGGGGGGGGAGTTGGGCCTGTAAATGAAACTTTAGGAAAGTATATTTATAATATTATTGTCCTACAATTCAAAATTGCAGAGAGCATATTTGTCACTGACAGTCACCAATTATTAATTCGTTCAATTAGTTTTTGAGTTCTCACAGCGGCAAATTAAATCTGGGTTTGCAAGCATAGTGCACAACCCGTCATATAGATTCTAAGGGATTGCTAACTTCTTGACCTGTGAAAACCATAGTTCACATAAAACAAAAATCCTAAATATGAGTTTTCAACTCCTCAAAATGGAAGAGGAAGGTTAGTTTCTCCCATTAATTCCCATTAAAATAATGTCAAATTAAATAACCGTAATTTCCCCAAGTAACATTGCACCGAAATTAAAGGATTCTTCCTTGTGTAGACACCTACCACCAAATAAAGTTAACTTGTAGATTGTTCTTCTATTTCAATCTATAATCACATGCTTATGAGACCCTGTAATATATAAAGAGATGCTTTGCTCTCCAAAATAAAAGGCTCTACCCTGAAGCCAAGCCTCATTACGTAACAAAGCCCACCCTACCAAACATTATTGCATGTGTCCAAGGTAGAAATCAATAGAGTCCAACATTTTAGTGTTGAACCTGTCCTTTGTTAAGACACTATTTACATCTGATGCCAATACTTGTTGATGGTTTCAGAGAAAACGAAGTGAATTCTTTTGTTCCAAACTTTATTCTAAGAATAGGTTGGTCTTTTTGAATCCTACAAACAATGACAATTTGTATATTCAGAGTATTTCTTTCTTTTGTCTAGAAGAGTTTTACAGATTTGATTTCATACATGTGTTTATGTGCATTGTGAATGTAAACATTAGTGATACAATACCAGACAGGTTCTGTTTTTTTTCTGTAAAAGAGCTTGTATGTATGTGGAATCATTTGGGTGATGGCTCCTTAAAAATGATCGGATACATTTTTAGTTCCTGATTTAATATTTTAAACATAAAAGAATATTCAGATTATAAACAGCCTGTTTTTTGTCCCACATGGTGGGATGGGATTGTTGGGGTGTGGGTATTCAATCATTGATATTTGTCGGTAAAAAGAGTTAGAAATGTAGATGCATTCCATACATAGAAGTCATTACACAATGCTGTGTGCTCATTCTGGTCATGCCAACACACTGCCCCAATGAGCCTGCATGACATTGGTGCAGCTTGCTACTGTAATAACCAGCAGCAGTGTCATAGCAGGGTGAGTTGACAATAGGACAGGCAGCAGCACCAAAACAGGGGCAATGCCAGGGAAAAGGCCATTGCACGCAGGAGTGCCTGTAATCAGCACCAACTTGCACACAAAGATCTTGCTGCAGTGGTTCAACTTGAAAGTTCATCTGTTCAGTAATGATTTTGCCTGTATTTGTCCACATCAATTTACCATGCAAGAAAAACACATTTTCTCAGACTAGACGGTCAATAGGTCCAAATGCCTCAACCATACTTTGATGGTTTTCCAATATTGTTGGTGGGACATTAGAGGAGGCCTTACGCAAAGCCGAAAAAATACCTCACATTCTTTTCCCAAAACCAACCCAACAGTGATTCAATTATATCATCTTACATTATTCACGGGAAGGGGGTAGGTGGGGCATATTTAAATCTCAGGGAAAACCAAGGAGAGTCGCTAGTATTAATTCACACTTCGTTTACTCATTGTGAACAAACGTAAGCCACTCACCATGCAGTCCAGTTTAATGATCTTACCAGCTGCCTATTAACCATATGGGGGCATTTCTTCACAGTAGAAACACCCGTGAATGACAGCAATTCACTATGTCCCATATTTTTATCCCAGAAAAAGGTCTCTACGGGGCATCTCAATTCACTATTTCGGGAGGCGTGCAGATGACCGTCTTAAAGTGTAATTTCTCTGATAGCCGGTCCACATGCTGCAAAAAAGCGTGGGATAAAACGAACTGCAAAAGTGGCACTGCAGATCTTAGGACATAATAAATATGCTAAATATTATTTGTACACAGAAGCCGGCAAGGGACATTTCGTACAACAAAATAAAGTCCTTGGGTTCACCAGGAAGTGATGTCCTTGTTTTTTCAAAGTAACTTTCAACTAATGTATTCTTTAAACTAGGTAAGTGAGTGACGGGGATTAAGAGCATTTAATGTAATGCGTCCTGCTAACCTGCAGACAATCCCAATGTCTAATAGAGATCTTTCTCACCTGATGGGTGGTTGCTTAGATCAAAGCGAACGCAGCAGCAGATACAACTGTTCTAAGCTTGTTTCAGCCCTTTCCTCTGGCCCCTCAAGAACGAGTCTCTACAACCATGCGCTGCTCAGTGCATGAAGTGGGATGCAAAAACGGGGGGGGGCTGTGTGAAAGAAACCAAAGTATGCTGGGTGTGGACTAAAGCGGGGGCAGGGGTTTTAGGCAAGGCCCTCCTGCTCCAAACAATACATCATAAGGCCATGTATTGTATGTCACTCGGCACTGTATCAGGTGGTCTTGTCCATGTACTGCAAATAAAGGTCTCTCTGGTTCCCCTTTAAAAATATAAATTATTGCTTTCCCACTCAATATATAAACAATACAATCCATGAGTACATCGCCTTCATTTTGAAAATAAAGGACCCACAAGTGTTTAATAGCTTTGTTAAGTTAATTTAAGATTTAAGTTAATTTAAGATTTCAGCTCCCCAGCTTGCTGTTTTTCGTGTGTGGCAGTCTGCAGCTACTAACCCCCTCCTTGCATTGGCTTTAGCTGGGATGGTTCCATAGTACACACTGCACATTCAGACCTATAGTATGAACATATTATCTATTGAGGGGTATCATACAAAAATACCGAGGGAAAAAAACGAATATACGTTTACTCTGCGTTATATCGCACAAGGGGATTGGGGCTTGCGGGTGGTTTCCCCCGCTCCCCTTGTGCGGTATAACGCGTTTGGGAGTTGCGGGTTGTCACCCAAACTTGCAAGGTCGGGACTGTGCCATTGTGCAATGGCACACATATATATGTGATCATCGTGCGCCTGCATTTTTGCATTCTGAATGCAGTATTTTCAGGCATGCAGTGATAACATAGATCCCTATAAACCTATAAAACTGAAGCCTGTGTCACTTTAAATGTTCTTTGCTGGCCAAAGAGACCTCTTTAAAATGTGTTAACTAACTTGTTGTACCATTCTTTCAACCCTTTTGGTGTGAGGTAGGGAAAATGCTTCAAGAATAAAGAAGCTAAAGATGGGACAAATCACCCATTGGAGTTTGCATTAGGAAACATCTTCATTATAATCTGTGCACCACACTTGCCTCAGACAGTTCGGGGGTGGGATGGATAAGGGATCTATCCAAACTGGATTTTGAAATGGATCCCCATACATACAGGGGAAGGAGACAGCACAAATGTAGGCTTGCGGCTGCTTTGCATGAAATCAAAGAGCATTTTTGGGAACATAAGAATCACCATGAACTTGTTTGTTTCAGAATTATGTCCAACAGTGATTCAAGCCTGTAACCCTTCTGACCACATAATCCACACTGGCCGTGCTGCTTATTTGTAACAACATAGTCAAATGTCTGAAAATCACACATATATATATATATATACTCTTTTTGGCCAAACTTGCTTGTGGGCATGAGGTGTTGTCTGTCGTACTTGAGCAGACTTCAAGATGCCTATGGGTATTTGTTGAATGTGGATATATAGCATATGAACCTAGGCAGTGCCCTACTGCAAGAACTCCGCTCCAAGAATGAATTTGCTTGGTCCATGTGTATACAGTGGGGTGCTGTTGTGTTTCAAATACTCTGTTCGCGAACTCTTCGCGGTTTTTGACTTGCTACTCGGCCCATAAAATAGAGATGCAGAGACGGTTAATTTTGTAGGACACAGCTGTGTGTTGCAGCTAAGCCAACTTTAGTCGGAGGCAGTACACCGAAGAAGACAACATTTCCTCAGCAACACGACAGGACCCTGCATAAACAAGCGTTCATAGTTAGAGCTGCCCTCCATGTTTGTTCAGTTCATTTGCCAAGTTCTCAACATCTGTACTAGACCACTGCGTGCTTTCGAAAGCTCACCTATAATGCCATCTTTGTATTATTTGTAATGGCTTCTTCAATAAAATCTCAGAAGTCTACCTACAAAATTCCACGTTTATCTGGCATTTTCTTTGTAACCGTTAGTTTTAGGATGCCTCGTTATGGCTCCCCACAGCTCTGTACACAAGAATGCTGTTTTTTCTGGTTAACTTTAATTGTAAACCATTTTTCCAAGTGAAGCCTACATGTGTGCATTTTCTTTGGCACAGGATGAAGCTTGTAAGAATTTAGTATGGTGCTTGCTCATAAAAGAGATCTATGTGGAATTTGCTGGCTCAGGTCCAAATCCCTACAGGGCAGCAACAGCCTCTAATCCTTCGGAGGCTCTTAAAGGAAGTACTGTTGCGTTAGGTAGTAAAACCATGTATTAAAAGCATCAATAGAGTTTACAGTTTTTGGTGCGCAGAATACAAAATGTTTAAAAGGTGAATTTATATGGTATATGGTCATTGCATCTAATGCCATTGCATCAAAATGTTTCCATCTAAAAAATGTCCATCAAATGCATATTTTTGGGGGGGTAAAGGGTTAATGTTTCTTTAGGTGCATAAAGGGTAAAAATGGACCCACCAAAAAAAAAAACAACAAAAAAATAAAATGCATTTGATGCAAATTTTTTAGATGGAAAATATTCAATGCAAATGCATGTCGATGCAAGGAATTCGATGCAATGGCCATAAACTATATATGGAACAAGTTACTTACCTGTAACTGTTGTTCTCCAGCATGGGTCTGGCATGGATTCACATGCTCATGAATATTCCCCGTCGTCAGGCTGGGAATCCTCGGTAAAGAAAAATCAGTATCAGTTTCGTTTCTGATCTGTCTTTCGTAGTAGTAACCAATCACTGATCTCTGCGTCATACTGACCACAGCCAATGACTGCCCTCTCCCTAAGCCCCGCCTCTGGCAGCCATCTTCAGATTTGGTAGCACGTGAAGTTGCAGTATGACCAAGTGAAGAGCCGCAGAGGGGTAGGCGGGAGGGTTCGCATGTGAATCCATGCCAGACCCATGCTGGAGAACAACAGTTACAGGTAAGTAACTTGTTCCTTCTCCAGCATGGGGTCTGGCATGGATTCACATGCTCATGAATAAAAGAATACATAGCAGTACACACATGCACAACCACAGGAGGTGGCAAAGGCTCAACATTAAGCATTACATCAAACTCAACATTAAGCAATTCTTACCTCCTCACCAGGCTCACCTTAGGCGAACAGGTTGCGCAGCACTGCTTGGCCGACCCTGGACTCCTCCCTGGAATCCCGATCGACGCAGTAGAATTTCGTGAAGGTGTGCGTCGACCTCCACGTAGCAGCCCTGCAGATGTCCAGCAAGGGCACACCAGATAGGAACGCCGTGGTATCTGCGATCGCTCTGGTGGAATGGGCTCTCGGACGGCCAGGCAGCGGTCGGTTTGCCAACCGATGACAGTACATGATACAGCGGAAGAGCCATCTGGAAATGGAGGCCTTCGAGAGAGCCTTCCCCTGATTGACAGGTCCAAAGTTCACAAAAAGTTGTGACGTCTTCCGAAAAACACTTCGTACGGTCCACGTAGAACTTCAGCGCTCTAGCCACATCCAGCGAGTGCAAAGTCCTTTCAGCCGGCGACGAAGGCGACGGGAAGAAAACAGGCAACACCAAGGGTTCGTTGAGGTGGAAGTCCGACGGCACCTTGGGCATGAAGGAGGGGTGCGTCCTGAGCACTACCCTCGTGTCGTGAAAAGTCAAGTACGGGGGCTTGCAGGAAAGGGCCTGGATCTCTCCCCCCCGTCGTGCGGAGTTGATGGCCACAAGAAACGCTGTTTTCCACAACAAGAACTTCAACGGAGCCGAGTGCAGAGGCTCGAACGGAGGTCCCATGAGCTTGGTCAGCACCACGTTGAGCTCCCACGCCGGAGCCGGAGCCTTCACCGGCGGGAACGATCTGAACAGTCCCTTCATGAATTCCTTCACCAGACGATGAGACCACAAAGACGTCCGCCCCGTGGTTCTGGTGTATTGGGAGATTGCAGCAAGATGAATCTTGATGGACGCGTGCGCCAGTCCAGCCTTGGCCAGCGTCAGTAGGTACGGCAGTACCTGGGGAGCCGTAATCCGTAGAGGGTTAATCTTCTGTGCGTGGCACCAGATAGAGAACCTCTTCCATTTGTGTCCATAGCATTTAAGAGTTGAGGACGCCCTGGCCTTTGCAAGAACCTCTCTGCAGTCGGCCGGTATGTCGTAGCCTCCAAACTCTAACGCTGCAGGAGCCAGGCCTGCAAGTTCAGCGACTTCGGGTCGTGATGGAGGATGGCGCCTCCTTCCCTGGAGAGAAGATCCGCGTCCACTGGCAGCTTGATTGACGGGGACGCTGACAAGTCCAGAAGGTCCGGGAACCATATCTGTCTCGGCCACGCAGGTGCGACGAGGATCATCCTGCACCGTGACCTCTTGAGCTGGTTAATGAGCCGGATCAGCAGCGGCAATGGAGGGAACGCATATAGGGACAGGCCCTCCCAGGGGAACGAGAAAGCATCGCCCATGCTCCTCGGCTGGGGAAACCTGCTGGCGAACCTCCGGCACTTGGAGTTCGCCGCCGTCGCGAACAGGTCGATCTGGGTTGTGCCCCACCATCGGAAGAGGCGGTCCACTAGATCCTGTCGTAGTTCCCACTCATTGTGAAAGGGATTGTAGATGCACACACCTAACGTATTAAGAATATTTTGAGAAGAGACTATAGATAGTTTTAAGTAACCTTTTAAGGTGCGGGGAAGGAAACGTAATCCTGGCACAGGATCACAAGTACCTATCCGTACTGAGAAGAAAAAGAGGATCCATAGGTAGGAGCCCTCCCGTCCCCTGCACACTATTAGTATCCCGTGTATTAACGGTTAATAATAAATCTAAAGTCAAGCATAGGTATACAGTAATGTAAATATTTAGTCATATAATTCCAAAGCTACAAGGCGTTTCAAATTAAAGAATTTAATGGTTAAAAACCGTTTTCTTGAAAAAATTATATACATCAATAAATCTTCTGATGCTGAGACCAAAAATAAATGTCAAATAATATACAATATACAAATTGTTTAGGACAATGTGAACCAAGTATATATACAATTACAACTAAAAATGGCTGACGCGTTTCGGGATCCTGTCCCTTCTTCTAGAGCCAAGTGAATTGCAAACTGTAAGAGAAATGAAATAAACAAAACGTATGTCAGGTATTTTGAATGGTAAATACTCATAGATTAAAGTGTTCACAAAGCATGTACTAGGGTAACGGCACGATCCATTCATTATATTAAAATACATGAAATCCTTTGGTTTATAAAGAACCACAATATACATTGTATGTACTGGGTCGATTACATATTTTCCAAGAAGCACCTCTCCCAAAGAGGGAGTTGACAGTGTGACCAATAAACAATCTTTGCAGTCAATTTAACTAGGTTCTAGCAAAGCTGAGGTAATCCGACACCTTAATTGTATATGTGAGAACTTCACAGGGGGTACCCCAGTGTAGTTGCAAGACATGGAATAAAAAGAAAAGGTAGATACTAACCTACCTCAGGAAGTGTACTTGAAAAGGCAAAGTAACTGTTTCAAGGACGTGATGTGTGGGGAACAGACTTCGAGCTTCAAACTGAATAAACAACTTCCCTGTCAAGGCGGTAATCTAAATGTATAAAAAGCAAACTTATGCTGTAATAATGACATATGAACTAATGGGAACAGAATGTCACTTACAGAGTACAGTCAATAGGTGAAGGCTCTAAGATATATTGGTAAAGCACTGTAAAGTTGAAACGAAGGAAAATAAAGTGTAATCGAACTCGGAAAGTTAAACTCAGGTAGAAGGCATACCTCTCCTTACACGTGTTGTAAGGTCCAAGATCGTAACAATGCTCTTGAATATGTTGTGGGCTGAAGGTGGTGCCCAGTGGTACCAAAGTCCTCCAGACACATGGGAATATCCAGTGCTATAGTGAGCACAGCCTAAAATAAGATAAATTGTCACGTTCATTATAGTGAACTGTGCTAATGAATGTGGTATTAAGAGAAATAGCAGATCATAATAAGGTGCTGCGCGGAGGGTCTGGTGCTTACCTAATGCTAAGGTTCGAGTGGGGCCAAAAGTAGGTGATCCAGAGTGCACGGGGCACGCAGCTCAAAGGCTGCGTCTAAAAATATCACTCGCGAGCCGAGTCTTCAAACAATGCACAGGTTACAGGCTCCGGCCGCGGGTGGACAGATGCGAGCGAAGCGTGCCTTCTCAATGGTGTAGGTGGGCTGTGCTGTCGCTAGGGAAGCCAACCCAGACTACGAACTGGTATCTAGGGGGCTGCAAGCAATGAACACGTGTGAGAAAGTAAGAGAAATGGAAAACGGACTCTATAATCTATACGAGGACAAACCAAGTAATTCAAAGATCGGTATGGTGCATGAGCGCCATCATGGAATGCAGTAGAAAAACCCATTGCCAATCCATGTATCGAGACGAAGTTATAACCATGAGTGATGGAATAATGAGTACAATGGACGTTCCCTAGTAGTGATATTGATTGGATGATTCAAATCAATAATGCTAAAATGTAAAGCAAAATATGGGGTGAAAAGGCACCAAATAAAGATTGTAAAGTGGTCACAGTGACGGACGGTGCAGGTTGACACTCATTGTCAATATAATTGTTGGTGTTATAAGGGAAAGACCCGATGTAGAGTGAATCTTATATGAAATATCTAGCAAAATTCAACTCAACCTACCATTAATTCAGCGGGCCGGTGGACAACTCCCGGACTTGACTATTTTTAACAGGTATTCCACTGAAAATTAATACCAACATCAAGTGCACAGTCATTGATGGATGATGCCAGTACGAACTGCATGCATTTGTGAACAAATACAGTAAGGTAATATTAGTGTAATTAATAAAAACTCAACAAAAAGTAAAAACATAATCAGTCACATGTATTTCAAGTAAAACATTTCAAGGAAAACTCCTCATTGAGTCCTCTAGGGCTGAGAGTGTCCAGGAGATCTATCCAATATTTTTCTCTGCGTGATAGGGTTGATTGGTAATCACCCCCTCTGTACGATTTCTTGACAACCTCCAAAACCATGTACTTCACTTGGGCTACTGTGTGTGAAGATTGTAAAAAGTGTCTGGCTAGAGGAGATTTCACATTTTTACATCTAATGTTGGACTTGTGTTCCGTTATCCTCTCTTTCACTGCTCTAGAGGTCTGACCAACATATAATTTACCACATGGACATTTAATGGCGTATACCACTCCTGTAGAAATGCAGGGGGCAAAATCCTTCAGTTTATATTTTTTGCCAGTCAAGGGGTGTGTTACAAATTCTCCCTTAATTACATTGTTACAGTGTGTGCAGGCTAAGCAAGGATATGTTCCTTTTTTCCTTGAGCTTAACAACATCTGTTTTTCTTTCGGAGGCTTCCCACTCATGGCACGAGCGCAGCTCTCTGCTGAGCGAGTCGGAGATGGTGTTCTTTATTCCTGCCAGATGAAACGGCACCAGAAACATCCCTTGGGCGACGGCCCAATGCCACAGGTCCTGTGCCTCCTTGGACAGGGCTGCGGATCTGGTACCGCCCTGCTTCCTGATGTAGAACATGGTGGTGGTGTTGTCGGTGAAGATCCTCACCACCTTGCCCTTGAGGGACGGAAGAAAAGACCTGAGGGCCCAAAACACTGCACGGAGTTCCGGGACGTTAATATGGAGGGACCTCTCCGCCGGCAGCCAAAGACCCCCCGCGTGCAGGTTTTCGGTGTGCGCTCCCCACCCTTCCAGGGAGGCATCCGTGGTCACTGTCTTCTGGTGGCCCGGGGTCTGGAAGTCCATGCCCGCCGTCAGATGCGCGCGGGTGCCCCACCACCGGATCGCTCGTCGGAAACTCTCGTCGAGTGTGATCCTGTCCTCGAAGCCGCCTGTCGTCTGGATCCAGCGAGCGTCCAGGAACTCCTGCAACGGGCGCATCCGAACCCTGCACAGGCGGATGAAATAAATGCAAGACGACATCATTCCGAGGAGGGACTTGACGGACCTCACCCTGGCCGCGTCCGCAACCAGCATGCGCTGCACCTTGCCCAAGATGGCCCTCGTCCTTTCCTCCGACGGAGAGGCCAGAAGCGACACTGTGTTGAGCCTCGCTCGCAGAAACAGTGCGTCTTGAGAGGGCACCAGGCGGGACTTGGCGTAGTTTATGGAGAATCCCAGGTCCGTGAGTAGTTCGCTCAGATGAGCCAGTCGTCCAGGTAGGGGTAGACGTGGATCCCCTCTCGGCGCAGCTGCGCCGCCACCGGTGCGAGGCACTTGGTGAACACCCTGGGTGCCGACCTCAATCCGAAGGGAAGGGCTCTGAACTGGTAGTGACGCCCTTGGACCACGAACCTGAGAAACTTTCGGTGTCCCTTTAGGATGGGGATATGGAAGTAGGCATCCTCCAAATCCAACGACGACAGGAAATCGCCCTCCTCCAGTTGACCCAGGACGTGTTGGAGGGTGACCATCCGGAACTTCTGTGCCTTGATTAATTTGTTAAGTCGTCGTAGGTCCAGGATGGGACGCCATCCTCCTGTCTTCTTCTCCACGAGGAAGTATCTTGAGTAAACTCCGGAGCCCCGAAGCCTCTTTGGGACGAGCTCGATGGCGCCCTTCTTGAGCTTCGCCTTTACCTCCAAGAGAAGTTGAGGGACGTGATGTTCTTTCCTGGCCACAGGGGGGACGCGCGGGCACCTCTTTAGAAACTCGAGCGCGTGACCCTGAGCCAGGGCGTCCAGCACCCAACGGTCGGTGGAGATGGACTCCCACGTGCTGACGAAGCTCGCCAGCCGGCCTCCCACCGGGGTGCCTCGGTGGGGGCCCGACCCCACGGCCGGTTCAGTCCTGCTTCGACGAGGCTTTGCCGCCTTGTCCTCCTTGGCGACGACGGCGGGGTCCGCCTGACTTGCCTCGTCCCCTGTAAGCTACCTGTGACGACGAACGGGCCGCTTGACGGTAGGTGGAAAATCCGCCACTGGAACCTTTGGAGGCACCCTGTTTGCCTCCGCCGCTCCGAAAGGGCGGCCGCCGTTGCTGGAGAACCCCAAGAGCCCGGGCCGTCTCCGTGTCCACCTTGATGGCTTGAAGGGAATCGTCCACTGTTTTCCCAAACAGGTTGTTCCCGTCGAACGGCATGTCCAAGACTCTGGTCTGCACGTCCTGACGGAAGTCAGTAGCCTTGAGCCATCCACGCCGCCTAAGGCACACGCCGTTGCCCAACTGGCGAAATCCAGTGTCAGCGATGTCCGTCGCTATCTTAATGGCGTGGTCTGACGCCACCTCTCCTTCCTGCAAGATCTCTAGGGCTTCCGCCCTCTTGTCGTCTGGTAGGAAGTCCAGCAGGGGGGCCAGTTTGTACCACAACTCCCTGTCGTAGCGGGCTACGATAGCCAAGGCGTTGGCCGCCTTAATCGTCGTCGCTGCCGATGAGATGACTCTGCGTCCCATCGTGTCCAATTTCTTTCCCTCGCCGTCCGGCGGGGAGGTTGACGTAGAGGCCGCTCCCCCCATCGCTTTCTTCCTGGCCGCCGCGGAGACGACCGAGTCTGGGGTTGGCTGTGCCCGAAGGCACAAGGGGGCCGCGTCTAGGACCCGGTACTTCTTCTCGTACCGATCCCTTCTAGCCGGCGTCGTGGATGGGTTCTTGAGGAGGGCGAGGCCCTCATCCCAAATATCGTCTAGTAGAGGTACAGCGAGGACCGTCTTCCTCTTGGTCTCGCGCCGTTGATAAAGGAAACCTTCCTTCTTCTTCTCTTCCGGGCAGAGCTGGAAAAGCTCGGATGCCCTGGCGATCATGGAGTGAAATGATCCAATCTCGTCGGGCGGGGAAGCCCGGTTGGGAGGTGACGATGGGAGATCCTCGTCGTAAACCTCGTCGTCAGTCCCCGTATCATCCCCACGTGTCGTGGACGGGGAGGAGGGCTGAGCAGGGCGCGATGGCTGAAAAGGAGGTGGAGGATGAATCCTTCTTCTCCTAGGAGGAGGGCTCCCAGAAGGGCCTGGCTCCGGGCCCCCCGTCGGGAGCGGTTCCTCCGTTGGTGGTAACGGCAGTCTCGTCCTCATCTCCGAGCATAAGGACTGTATAGCCAACAAAATGGCCGCCGAGTTGTCTTGCGGCACTGGTTGAGGGGCTTCCGACGGGCGATCAGGAGCCCCTTCGGCCTCCTGACAGGATGGCCTTCTTCCACGCCAGAGCCGTGGCCTAAGACTTCGATCAGCTCCTCCTCAGAGGTTGAGGCCGAGTCCACGACTACCTCCTGCCCCCCCTTTTTCTTCTCCGTCGGAGGTTTCACGGGGGTCCCGTCGATGGGCATGAAAGAGGACTCCCTCCGCGGTGGCAGGGAGATTCTGGGCCCCGAGGTCGCCACCACTGGTGTAGCCTCCACAGGCTGAGCCAGGGCCGCCGCGACTGTCTCGATAGAGGCCTTGGCCGGATGGATCAAGGCTTTCACCGCCTTAGGTGCGCTCACCGCCTTCTCCTTGGGGGGAGGGTCACCACCTCGCTCCCCCTCCGATGGGGCCTTAGGGCACGACCGGGGTCTCTCCAGGAGCTTCGCCGGGTGCTCGGCCTTCCTCTTACCCGAGCCAGAGCGTTGGCTCGTGGTTGATGGCGCCGGGGAGGATGCGCCCTGCCTGGCACCCGTAGAGCCCGACCGTTCGGCGCTCCCGGTGCCAGCAGACTCGCGGTGCTTGGCCTTCTGTTGGACCCCCGTCGCCGGGGCGCCCTCAAAGGTCTTAGAAGACCGCTCGGACTTCTTCTTCTTCTTCTTCTTCTCGCCTGACGGGCTCTTTCCTTCCAGCCAGTTGGCGAGACGTTGATGGCGGTCCTTCATGGTCCGCTCCGACAAATTGCTGCAAAACGCACAGTCCTTCTCCACGTGCGTCTTGTCCTCATGTAGGCAGTAAAGGCAAAGGGAGTGTTCGTCCTCCTTAAAGACATTCTGAAGCTGGCATCCAGGGCAGACCCTGAACAGCTTTCCGGGCGTCGAGCTTCCCTTCTCCTGGGCCATGCTCGAGAAGGGCCTGAGAAACTTCTGGAATCCTCCAAAAGCGTGCTCGACGAAATCTTCACCCTTGAGGGGCGTAGAGGAATCCGACACGGGTCCCCGTTGATCGGATAAAGAAACGGTGGAGCTTGAGGCTCTTTTGACGGAAAAAGAGAAATTTTTCTAAGAAAAAACGCGAAAAAAAGCACTAACGCTCGAGAGCAATAGCACGAGGATCCCAACACTTGAACGTGCGGCAAAAATCTGAAGATGGCTGCCAAAGGCGGGGTTTAGGGAGAGGGCAGTCATTGGCTGTGGTCAGTATGACGCAGAGATCAGTGATTGGTTACTACTACAAAAGACAGATCAGAAACGAAACTGATACTGATTTTTCTTTACCGAGGATTCCCAGCCTGACGACGGGGAATATTCATGAGCATGTGAATCCATGCCAGACCCCATGCTGGAGAAATATAGATATGACAATGCATTACTTACCGTAAAAGCATTTCTGATGGTTGTATCTGCTTAGATTCACATGCTGTGCATAGGTCCGACATCCAGTGGTCACTGCGGAGTATTGCATTTTGTTTTTCGTAGTCGAAAAGGGGACGTCGACAAGGCGTGTCTTTAACACTATCCCTATAGTGACGTGCGTTGTACCCACAATCCCTCACGCGTCGAGGTCCCTCTGTTTGTATTTTTCTGCCCTGAGGGAGCCTTCTAGACGTGAGTGAGTACAGAAAAGAGAGAAATATATATAGAAAAGGATGTCTATGTTCCTTCCATCCGAGCGGGGAGGAAGGGTGGGCGCATGTGAATCTAAGCAGATACAACCATCAGAAATGCTTTTACGGTAAGGAATGCATTGTCTTCTGATGTTTGTTAATCTGCTTAGAATCACATGCTGTGCATAGACTAGCGAGCAGTACCCGGAGTTGGCGGTGGGTTATGAGAAGGAACAGTACAGAAAAGATGTCTTAAAACTGCCTGTCCCACCTGGGAGTCAGATCTAGAGTGTGTATCTAGACAGTAGTGTTTTGTAAAGGTGTGCACAGAACTCCAGGTAGCCGCTTTGCAGATGGACTCAAGGGGAACATTTGCAATGAATGCTATGGAAGCCCCAGTGCCTCGAGTGGAATGTGCCCTTGGCTTGAAGGGTAGTTCTCTCTTAGCAAGAGTGTAACAGAGAGTGATGCATTGAACAATCCATCTAGATATAGTGGACTTTGAAGCTACATCTCCTTCTCTTCCTGCTGCCACCGAGACAAAGAACTGATTAGTCTTTCTCAGTGGTCTGGTTCTTTCCATGTAGAACATGACAGCTCTGCGTACATCCAGTGTATGCAGACTTTTTTATCCCAAGCTGGAAGGGCTTTGAAAGAACGTTGGTAGTTCTATTGACTGGTTTACATGAAATTTTGATATGAATTTTGGTGCAAACCTTGGGGGTGTGCGTAGAACCACTTTATCTTTGTGAACTGTTACGAAGGGGTCTAGTACAGAAAGAGCCTGTAGTTCACTTACTCTCCTAATGGAGGTGACAGCTATTAGGAAAGCAGTCTTAAGAGTGAGGTCTTTAAGAGTTGCCTTGTGCATGGGTTCGAAAGGAGGGCCCATGAGTCTTGAAAGTACCACATTTAGGTCCCATCCGGGAGCTGCGTTAGCTATTGGAGGATGTATTCTCCTTACCCCCTCCATGAAGGCCTTGATAACTGGTATCTTCCACCACGACACTTTAAGTTGGGAAGTGGTGTATGCAGAAAGTGCCGCTAGGTGGACCTTAATGGAATTGAACACTAGACCTGAATCCAGTAAATGGGTCAAGTATAGGACAATGTTAGTGGGAGAGCAGTCAACTGGGTTGATGCTCTTAATTCTACACCAGATGACAAATCTTTTCCACTTGCTAGAATAGCAGTGGCCAGTATTCGGTTTTCTGGATTCCCTGAGGATGTCCATACATCTCTGCGGGAGTTGTAAATGTCCAAATTCTACGATCTCAGGAGCCAGGCTGCTAAGTTCATGGTCTGAGGGCATGGGTGCAGTGTCCTGCCCTTGTCCTGTGACAGCATGTTGTACGGGCAGGGAAGTTTCACTGGGGGAGATAGGGACATCTCCATCAAGTGAGCGAACCATGGCTGCCGGGCCCACATTGGGGCCACTAGTATCATGGTAACCTGCTCCTGGTGCATCTTGTGCACCACTTTGTTGAGAAGGGGAGTCGGGGGAAAGGCGTAAACAAATTTCCCTGACCATTGAATCGACAGACCGTTCCCCTTGGACTGGTTCTGGGGGTACCTGGAGGCGTAACTTTGGCATTGTGAGTTTTCTATAGTTGCGAACAGGTCTATTTCCGGGAATCCCCATTGCGTGAAGACGTCTAAGACGATGTCTTCGTGCAATTGCCATTCGTACTCTTCGGGCAGGGGGAAGTCTCTGCTGAGCTTGTCTGCTAGCAGATTGAGTTCCCCTGGTACATGTTGTGATAGTAGGAACATGTTGTGTTTGAGAGCCCACTTCCATATATTCTGGGACAGCTTGGACAGTCCTGGAGAGTGAGTGCCCCCTTGCTTGTTGAGGTAGTACATGGCTGTGGTGCTGTCTGTGAGGACCATCACTGTCTTTCCTTGTAGGTGTTCCTGAAAGGCATTTAGTGCTTTGAACACCGCTAGAAGTTCCAGCAGGTTTATATGCTTGGATGCTAAGCTCGGAGTCCACGCTCCGTGAGCAGTCTGATGGGATAGGTGAGCCCCCCATCCTGTGAGGGATGCGTCTGTGGTTAGAGTGGCTTCCACTGCGGGTGTGGCAAAAGTCTTCCCTAACAACAGGTTTTCTTTTGTCCACCACCGCAGCGAGAGAACTAAGGCCTGCGAGACCACCACTAGATCGTCCCATTGTCCGCTGGCCTGACACCACTGGCTGTTGAGCCACTCTTGCATTGGGCGCATGCGCAGGCGCGCGTGAGGTACCAAATAAATACATGACGCCATCATCCCTAGCAAGCGCATAGCCTTGCGTACCGTCACCTCTCGACCTGCTACATAATGGGGGATCTGAAACAGCATGTTTTGGACCCTCTCGTTGGAGGGGAAGACGAGGCCTTCCTTTGTTTGAATTAGAGCCCCTAAAAATTGTTTGACTTGGCTGGGGTCTAAGCTGGACTTCTTTTCGTTGATGGAGAAGCCCAGTTGGTACAAAAGGTCTACGGTCTTTTGGGTATTGGAGAAGCATGTCTCGTGAGAATCCCCGGTTATGAGCCAGTCGTCGAGGTAAGGGTATACTGGGATGGATAGCCTGCGCAGGTGGGCCGCTGCTACTGCCAGTACTTTTGTGAATACCCTCAGTGCAGAAGCTATCCCGAAGGGTAGTACTCTGAATTGGTAGTGTTTGTTCCCTATCTTGAACCTGAGGTATTTTCTGTGTGCTGACAACACTAAAATATGAAAGTATGCATCTTTCATGTCTAGCGTTGTCATGTAATCCCCTTGTGATAACAGTGGGATTACTTCCTGCAAGGTCACCATACGAAACTTTTGGGGTTTGACAAAGTTGTTCGCTGGGCACAGATCTAATACAGGGCGCATGGTTAGGTCCTTTTTGGGCACAAGGAAGTACACTGAATAAATACCTTCTGTTACCTGAGATAGGGGGACAGCTTCTATAGCTTCTTTTTTCAGTAGTTCTTCTACTTCTTGAAGAAGAATGGTGAGGTGTTCCGGTGTTATGCGTTGGTTCCGTGGGGGTCTGTACTTCGGGGAACCGTTTAATTCTATGCAGTATCCGTGGGCTATGGTGGATAATACCCAGCGGTCTGACGATATTCCCTCCCATGCTGATAGGAACGATGTTAACCGGCCCCCGACCGGTGATGCATGGGAGGGGACCCGAATCTTCGGGTCATTTGTTGGTATTGGGCGTGGAACCTCTGGGGCTGGAGCCGCGACCTCTTCCTCTGCCACGCCGTTGGCCTCTTTGACTGAACTGGGTGTTACCCTGGTTAGAGGGCCAGTTGGTAGCAGAGTAAAATTGTTGTTGGTTCTGCTGCTGGCATTGGCCACGAAAGGAGCGTCTATTGCCATAGCCGCGTCTGTTACGGGGCCTAGAAATTTGGTCAAGAGTCTTGATGGTATCAAACTCTTTCTTCGCATGTTCTAGGGCCTCATCAACTGCTTTCCCAAACAGATGTGTTTGTTCTATGGGCTTATTTATGAGGGAGGCTTGGGTTTCTGGCTTAAAACCTGAATTGCGTAGCCAGACATGGCGTTTGAGAAGTATTCCTTGAACCAGGGAGCGGCCAGCCGTCTCAGCGGCATCTAGGGAGTTCTTCACGATGCCCTGGTTTACAAGCGTTCCCTCTGATATTACAGCTAACAGGCGTGAACGCAGGGGTTCAGGTGCATCCTCCGCTTCGCTGCGCAGCTTGCTCCACTGTGCATCTGCGTAGCTAGCTAGTAGGGAATTGTTATTTGCAATCCTAGTTGAGAAGGCGGCGGAGGTCGTGATTCTTTTCCCAAGTGCGTAGAGCTTCTTGCCCTCCTTGTCAGGTGGTGCTTCACTAGTGGATAGTGGTACCCCCGCTCTTTTTCTTGTATTAGTAACTACAAGGGAGTCCGGAATAGAATGTCCTCTGATGTACAAAGGGTCAGAGGATGAAGGGCTGAAGAGCTTTTCTATTCTAGGGTTGACCCCTCTTACTAAGGCTGGATTGGAAAGGGAAGGAGATATTCTCCTCTTAATAGAAGCCAGGAGCGGAATAGACTGGCTAACAGGGGCTTTTTCTTTAATAACTTTTTCTACAAAGTCTATGTCAGGAAGAGTTTCCCCTGTGTCTATCTCAAAATGCGCTGCTGCCTTGCGCAATAGTGCATTGAGTGAAGGTTGGTCATCTATGGGAGAGGAGTTCCCAATATGTGAATCCTTGAGAGGAGAAGGGTGAAAGGCATCAGGGTCTGAGTGCACTGATGGGGATTGCCAAGGTTGCACTGACGGGGATTGCTAGGGCTGCGAGGTAGCTGTATCTTCTTCAAAAGCTCCTGCAGTAGTGTAAAGATCTTCTTCGAACCCCTCTTCCTCATGTTCTTCCTCTCCACCCAAACACTCCTCATCTTCCTGTAAGTATTGCTCCTCCTCAGTGAGGTCATATACATCTGTGGAAGGGGGAAACAGCCTAGGAATCTTGACTCTAGGGTCATCCTGGGGCCATTCTCTGTCTTTTGTGAGTGGGTGGGTCTTGGCTTCGCAGAAACCTTTCCATTTTCTCCATACAAGAATGGAGTCTTTCAAGGGTCTCATGGGGTACCCCTGAATAGTCTAAAGGGGGGAAATCAGTGTTTTCACCTTCAAAACGCTTAGAACGCTCCCACAACGTTGAGGAGAGGTTTCCGTCTCCCTCTGAAAAGCCCTCCGGTAGTTCAGAAGTGCCCTTAGATGAAAGGGGCTGTTCCTGGCTACTTTTGTGCTTTTTCGGCGCGGTATTCGACGTTTGTTTCGTCGTCCGCGTACGTTTGTCTTCGGAGACAATTCTCGCTAGGCTCTCGACAACGAGTTTGTCAGTCGAGGGCTCTGGTGTCGACGTTGCCTGCGTTGCGCGTTGTTCCTCGACGGCCGCTCTATGGAGCGTTACGTCGGATGATTTTGAGGTAGCGCCCGTGTTTGATGAAAGCCCAATCGCTGGTCGCGGCTGCGTTTGCGGGTGGGGCTTGAGACCTTTACGGTCTGAGGTAGACGCCGGAGTACCCTGCGTCCCCTTCGGCGCTGATGGACCCTTCGTCCTCGACGAAGAAGAGCCGTGGGTTGTGTGTTTAGTTTTATGGGGTCTATGTGCGTCCTTGTCGCCGGGGTGTTCATCCCCATAAGCAGGGCGTGAGCCGAGCCCGTCGGGGCCGGGGACGGACATCGAGGAGCGCGGGCGCTCCTTCTGGGGGTTCATGACTTCCGTGACGGACGTCGAGTTATCACCCTCCTCGTCACTTTCTGTAACGGCGGGTGAGGAAACTGACTTCGACATAGCGTAGTCCGCCCACCTCTTAACCTTTCGTTCTTTGAGAGTTCTTGGTTTCAAGAGCTTGCAGGCCGCGCAGCTGTCCTCTTTATGATCGAGGGGCAAGCAATGATTACAGAGCTTGTGTTTATCCTTCCAAGTGTATTTGCCCCTACAGCGTGGGCAAAACTTAAAAGGTGTCCTCTCCATAGCTGAGGCAATAATAGCTGGTGATAACAACCCCAAGGGAAAGATAGGGGAGAAAGAAAGACATTCTCAAAGAGAAGATAAAAGTTTGAACCCCCACTCTCCCTACTGTATGTTGGCCGTCGAGGCCAGGCCACGTGTTCGGCAGCGCCGAAGGATCTCCTCCGCCTCTTCCCCTCCGTCGAGAACTTGTTCGGCGGAGAAACAGCTTCACAGCTAACGTCGAGGGGAGGGATCGTTAACAATATAATAAGTATAATTAAGGACCGAGGTCCGTGGTAAGTATTAGCAATGTCTCTCTAGGAGCTCCGCGAAAGGCGACCAGAAGCTGGGCGGAAAAAAACAATCTGAGGGACCTCGACGCGTGAGGAATTGTGGGTACAACGCACGTCACTATAGGGATAGTGTTACAGACACGCCTTGTCGACGTCCCCTTTTCGACTACGAAAAACAAAATGCAATACTCCGCAGTGACCACTGGATGTCGGACCTATGCACAGCATGTGATTCTAAGCAGATTAACAAACATCAGAAATATAGATATAGAGATATATTGATATATATCACTGAATCCCCTCTGTAACAAACAGAAGCAGGCCGAGTCTAAACTAAAAAGACATGTTATTCTTAAAGAGGCTGATGCACATGTTTTTCCATTGAACATCTAAAGGGAAAAAAGGGAATAAACAAGTGTGAAACATTGGCAGAGAAAACATCTTGAGAGCACATAAAATTGTTTATTTGGGATTCCTTATTTTGGCCCAACCATCGGCCGTTGAATTAAGATGCTCACTCGGACATAAACTACTCCCGCTCATCTCACAATCTATCAAGTTAGACAACAAATATGGCAGGTTCTCTATTAAGCCAGTGGTTGATTTCTTCAAGGGAAAGGTGATTCCAAAATTAATATATGGAATGGAATTACATTATTTGATTCTGTTGACATTTTGGGACACCCTTGAGGGTACCTATTGGAGAAAGGTCATGAAAATGCCCAACTGTGTCCCGATAGCTGCTATAAGGTTTGAATTGGGTTTAGTTTTGCTGCGAGCTAGAATCCTTTGGAGGGTTCTTGCATTTTTCTCTGCCCTGCACATCCTAAACATAACCCACTTTATGATGATGTGGGCAAGACTCTCTTCTTACAGGGATCCCTGGATCAAAACCCTTTTCTCTTAAAATTCAGGGACCTCTGTGCCAAGACTATTAGACTTGTCTGTCGACAGGGATACTCTGTTGAACAATCCAAACAAAGTCAAAGAGCTCCTTTTTTGTTGTGATTGGAATGATAGACTGGGAAAATGACATACTTATCCCTCGCTCTGCAATTTATAATTAGATCATAAGAAGAGAGGCTGCCTGTCTTTTATTCTGACACAATTTCCTAACCGCCATTACCGCTTACTACTCCTGAAGCTCAGATGGAATATTCTGCCTACCAAGGAAGTTTTACATAGAAGGAAGGAGATTTGTGACTTGGATCTTACATGTTATTTCTGTCACAATCCTGGGGTTATTGAATCTGCCCATCATTTTTTCTTAGACTGTACAGCATTGAAAGGCCTTAGGGCCATTTACTTAGGCAGATTCAATACTCTGGGACTGTTGGGGGCAGAAAATCTTATTTAGCCTCGGTGTCTCTCCATTACTAAAACCGTAGATGGACTTGCAGTGGCAGGTTTTATTAAATCTTTAGATCTGTTTGGGCCCTCTGGCTGATCTTCTTGTATGATGAATTACTAATCTTTTTTAAATTACTCCATGTACTGTATATGTACATGAATTTGAAATTCTATTGATTTTTTTGCATGTAGGAAGAAGTATGATTAGGAACTTCTTATTGGTTTTAACTCTGCACTGATTTTATTGGCTTGTCTTAGGTTTTCTACTTTTAGAAGAAGGATCCTGGGGTTGTCCTTTGTATTTGTAATCAATTTATGGTAATGTATGTATATATGTATTTTAATGTTCTCTTTCTTATTGAATGCAATTGTAAAGGTTTCTTTTGTAAACGTATACAATAAATAAAAAATAAAAAAATGAGCATCTCCCTGAATCCCTTCCCTCCACTTATTGCATATGGACATGATCTCAAACAAATCTATATAGTGGCTCTGCCTTCTGATTTGTTCTGAGATTTGTTCTCATATGTTCTGAGATTTGACAATTGGAAGACCAGTAGAACCTGCCCAGTACCTCACCTATTTGCTTCCATTATGTGGTTCTGGAGCTCATTTACCCTCAATATTTCAAGTATAGATATACATGGGCTACCAAAATATTTAGAATGACTAGCACATTTCTTGGTATGGCATCATATCATATTGTGTATGTCCAAACAATAACATGCCTACCCCCTGCACCCTACAGCACCCCACATGCACACAATCACATGAATTTTCTTATGTGTACATGCGAGGCACAGGGGAGGCAGGGGACCAGGGGCAGGCATGGCATTTCTTTTCTGGGCATCTATGATAAAGCAAGAATGACAAGTGTTATTACATGGCTAGACTGGCATTTTGCTGCAGCCAGTCTAGCTATAATATCTTACTGTGTGTGGCATTGCATTTTTTTACTGGGCATCTATGATAAAGCAAGCATGATAAAGGTTATTAAGTGTCTAGACTGGCCTACATTGGTGCAGGCAGTTTGACCACGTTTTGTTATTGCGGCATGGCATTTGTTATGATAAAGCCAAAAATGTGGGGGTAATGGCCTATATTTGCAGAGCCAGCTTGGACATGTTTTCTCATAGTATTGTTACTGGCATTACAGGCAAAGCAAACATGAATATGTTTTTATATGGGAATACTGGCATAAATGGTGCAGCTAGCATGAACATGTTTTTTATATTGCCAGATATTGTGGGGAAAAGCATCATGAAAAGTGTGTTACGAACTGCTCCTGTGTACTGCTGGTGACATATCCATTGAATTTTTTCATTAGTTGCCCTTCAAAACCAAAGGCAAACTGTCTGGCTTTTTACCCAATTTTTCACAAAATGTGTGCTGTAAAATGCACCATTTTAACTCATTATTCATAAAATATTCTTGGGGAGGAATAACTCACAGAAACTCCTTTGGTTCGGGCTCCCTCACTACACGCAGTTGCTCTTGTATATTTGTGACAAATATTCAGGCCCCTCCAATTAAAAAGTTCACCAACCGCCACTGGTGGCTGGTGCGTTTAGGTGCCAGATGACCGGCAAAGCTCCCTTGTTTCTTCGATAGGTGAAAGATGTAATCTTTGATTGAAAAACATACTTACATCTTTCATATAGTACAGTGTGCCCCTACAGCAACATGATCATTGTGCATGCATGGTGGTCCAAGCCAGCCCAGAGTGTGGCACAGATTGAGGAACTTGGAGGGGAATCGCCATGGCTCACGGGGCCACCAAATTTTGTGCTACAACACTGTACTGGTGACCCCAGTATCTGAATAACAAAACAACCTGGCTGTTCCAGGTACAGCGCACACACGCTGCTCCCAGGTACCCCAGCCTGAGAACCTGGTTACTGAAGGAAAATACTGCTACCCAGAGCACAGCAGCAATCGGGTGCGACACAGGCATGCACCATGGGTATCATGCTGCCAAAGCAGTTTGGCCCTCACTAATGCTGCCAGCTGGGCTCTACATTGCTGACAGCATTTGAAAAGGTCCAGCTGAGGGTCTGCCAGGATTCCCCTTTTCAATGTTTCACCTCAACTGATGCACACTCACAAAGAGGGACTACCCGAAAACATGCTTTTACAATACAAAGAATGCACACAGTCGATAAGATTCCCAAATTGGCTTAGGCCATTGAGCTATACCATTTAGACAATGGGCTTCTTTACAAGTTGGCCAGTTAGCTCCATTTTCCCAACCTCTGGCAGACTTAACGGGTGGTAATTCTGCTGATTTTTGGAGGAGTTACCTCCAGCTTCATGCTGGAGGTAACTCCTCCTCTTTACTTCCACAAATCAGTACAATAGTCCCCCTGGGGGAGGTGTACTGAAGGACCACCATATGGGGAGGGAAGCCCTTTATGGACTTGGGGATGACTATGGTCAGGAAACTCAATATTCCCCCCACCCAAATAAATCCAATCCCATCTCAATTACCAAATCCTCCTCCCTGTCATGTCTCGTGCTCAGCAGTGTTCCCTTTGGCAGTGTTGGAAACAAAGGGTTCTGTGCGTCTCTCCTCCCTCCAAGATGTCAGCAGTTGCCTCATGTATTTGTACAGTTTCACGCTGTGTGCGTCGTCTTTCCAACTCGCCTCCAGTTTCCAGTCCAGAACGTCTTAAGTGGTCCTTTTGCCTGGGTAACACTGCATTGCTACTCCCACAACCAATGCTCCGTGAGTTTGTGCTTTATCTTGGATTCTTTTCTTTCTAATTTCCTGTGTTTCCGCTACCCCATGCTCTTCTTGTTATCAGTGGTGACCAACGTCCCAAAAGTAACTCCCAGCTCTATCTGCCAACTCCCCAGCCATAGCTCCCAGTTTCCAGTCCGGAATCCCAGGCAGTCTCTGTAGCCGTTACATTGATCGTTTAACACGAAAACTCAGTCAAGGTCCCGTCGTAGCGTTGCTTTTCTGATCCTTTAATTCTTCTGTGCCCATTTAGCGTATGGTATTCTCAGCACGGAGATGTAACTACTCTGAAGCTCATTAGATCCATCCTTCCAGAGGTCACAGGGATAAGACCTTGATTTGCACATCGTGCGCAACCTGCTCACAGGGTTTTATGCCCCTAGAGGATTTCCCTGGGAACTCCTTCCTCCTGCACTATGTTTCCCTGCACAGTGAAGTGGAACTAGGTGGTCTTCAGGAGGCTTCTCCGGTCTCCTAGTTGTCAAAGGGATTACCACATAGTCCTTTCTGCTTATTCACATGTGGCAAGCACAGCATAACTGTAAACCCCCCCCCAAAGATACAGCAAATAGGTATCTAGTCTATCCATCAAATATTCTTTAATCGAATTGAAATCTAATGAAATGCATTCATTGAAAGCCATTTCCATCGAAATGCACTTTCATTGAATACATTTGTTTGGATTTCTATTAGGGTTAGGGTTGTGGGGGGTGCCTTTTGGGGTTAGACCACCCCCCCGCCCCACCAATAAACAATAAAACATTACATGCAGCTGGCCAGTGCCGAAAGATTTCAGCACTGGACAGCTCCATGTAACGTTTTAACATGAAGCATGTTTAATCGAATTCCTATATTCGATGGACATGTTTCGATGGATATGTACTTTGTAATGTAATAGATAACATTTCGATTAATTTATGTTCTGTGATTTTAAATCGACGCATTTCTTTTTCGATGGATGTTTTTCGACGGAAAGACTATAAACCGAGCAAATATACTCTGTGCAAGGTCAGTCATCTTAATATACTTGACAACGTTAAAACACAAGAAACTACTATGCATCTTACGTCTGAGTTGAAAATGAGTACTGGGAACAACATCATAGAGAGCCTCAGGATCCCTTAGAAGAAGAAGAGTGAACGCTCTAGCTTCTCTCAAGATGTCATTCGCTCAAACGCATGCAGCTGGCCGACGCAGGACTTTAAAAGGATCTCCGCTGTGAAACAGTGCGTGAACCATCATCCGAGGACGTACTGCGGGACTCCTGCACCGGGCAGTCGGAGAGAAGCCAAAGGGGAAGAAGCTGCGAAGCAAGGAGAATGAGAACACAAACGCGGTTCACACTGGAGGGATCTTTCAGATTGCTGCCGATACGTACCTCAGGACACCACGGGCACTGATGAGCCGCTTGCAAGGCAGGACATGGGAACAGAGATAGATGCCTGTGGAATGGCCGCAGACCCCGCCATTCATCGGGGAGATGCCGGAGCCTTGAATAAAAACGCAGAGGCGGGGAAACACTGGTGCCTGTCAAGAGAGGTAAAACAGGTTTACCAGGAGTAGTTGGACTTCCGGGGAAGCTAGCGAGTGACTATTAACATTGGAGAAATAGAGTCTGGGACCCACACCCACAAGAATCATAAGTTGTAACAGGGTTGGGGGACCATGGAAAAACCCAAAAGCAGAGAATCAAATGTTGGAGAGGAAAGTGAACTGAATGGATATAATAAATTGTGAGTCTGGGACCTGTACCCGTATAACAAACCATGGGCAACCAAGATAAGAGGAACAGGTGTTTGGCAGGTGAGTGAACCAAACACCTATAATACCACAAGAATAAGTAGAGCAGAGGAATCCTATGTTTGGCAGGAGAGTGAACCAAACATGTATCATAACGAACTGCGAGTCTGGGACTCATGCCCATCTGAGAGGAAACAAGGGGCCAGGACTCTGGAGTTGGGAAAGTGGAATCCTATATCCTAGAAAGGCTCAACACCACAAAAGGAGGGAAACTGAGAAGGACCCTAGCCGGGGAATCGTATACTTTTATACTTTTGAACATTGTTTATTTTATCAGTTTTTACTGGAACTTTTCGGTTGATTGAAAACACAAATAACACTTGTCACATCAAGAAGAAATTAGTCTTGCAAAGTTGTAGATTAGTGTTAGGGTCAGAAGCACGTTTTTGGACAAGACAGTCACAGACTTGTTAGTGAAATTGTCAAGAAGTCCAAATATAGTTTCCTTTGAGGTAGGGAGCTTTAGGGATGGCAAGCCAGTTTCCCAACCTTTTTAATAAAGGTTTATATCCAGAAACATGCCACCATTGTGTCCAAGCCTTACTTCTGCAACTTTAGCATCCCCAATGGAGTCCTATAGACTCCATAAAATGGTGATTTACACTGCCAAACTGCCAGCGGTAATACCGCCAGACGAACTGGCTTCAACAGTAATACCATTTGGTGGTATCTCAGTGGTATTGTTGCGGTAAGGAACACATGGTGGCAATAGTAATACAGATACAAGTGACCACAGTTCAAAGGTGTTTATTAAACTTATGCAAGGGTGTGATAAACGCCTACCTAAATGTAAATCTAAAGATGGGAGCAAGCTACAACCATCAAATAATAAAGAAGGCAGTCCTAGTGGAGTCTTGTCAACATAAAAGGGGCCTATACTAAAAAACCTATTGCCAATCCTTACTACTAATGTTACAAATAGTGTGGGATGAAGTTCACGGAAAAGAAAGATGTGTACACAAAATGATAAGTCAGGAAAATTGTACCGTTGGTCCCCCTTTCCCACATTTAAATCACTGGGCAAGGCGGTTCACTCGAGCAAAGCACACACTCTGACTTCTACCGCATGAGGATACAGTTCCATTTTCATAGTACACAAAACTCTAGACCATCTGTGTCCAAGTCTCTCTACTTCTCACAAGCCTCTTGACGCAGAGGGCCTGCTGTACCAAAAAACGTCACGCAAACGTTTCGTTTTCACAATATTCACACTATTCAATTTGGGAGTTCACCCTGGATCCCCCTCTGCCAGGCTCAGATCCATTTCCAAAAACAAGTTACAATTAGTCTCCCTCAGCTGGGATCAGATCAATTGTGGTGTACATTATACTATCAAAGACTTTCGAAAGTGCACAGGATTTAACTTGAACCCTTGAATGACCACTTCAATTTCAATATTTCTTTCACACTCTGCATCAGTTGGATACCTAACACAGACTTCCGAAAGAGCACCCATGTGGTTCCAGAGCACTCTGTGTATGGTATCTTTTCTTGGTGTCCTCAGAGTTAAATTATAAAGTCCAAGTAATTCTATTTGGCTTTCAATTGCAGCCAGTCGCTCATTCCAAAAGCTTTACACACTTTTCCCTTTATACAATGATGACACTTGCAACCTTGGTTCAAAACACAAGCTGGTTTGGTATCAGTCTTTCCGATTCACCAGCTGTGTTGACTTTTTGGATTCTGCTTTGTTGTAGGAGCCAAGGAAAGTACCACAGCAGCAATCGCTCCTCGCCGCATTGGTTATCAGCACAGGAGAGGCCCGGGTACCTCCGACACACTGTGCAGATCTGATCAGCCTTAGTTCCTTGTCTTCGGTTTCATACTTTCCAAGGCTCTTGAAAGTAACAGTCTTTATAGGTCAAGGGTGCTTCCCTTCTTACAACTCTCTCCAGTCTTGCCATCTTTCAACTTGTAATAGACTGCCATCTTGGAACTGCTGTTTCCTCGTGTGTACTGCCTCGCTCAGAGTGTGCTTTCTTGCTCCGCCTTTTACCCGTGGGGGGGGGAAGTGTGATGTTAAGTCAGGTGTGTGTAATGATCTGTAATTGCCAGACCATGCCTGACCGTGGTATTGGGACATGCCAGGTTTATGGCTCTCGTGTTAGCCCGTTGTCACTCACGTGAACTGTCCATGAGAAAGGGTTTGTGTCGGGAAGAAGGGGGGGCTTGAGTTCCTAGTTATCCTTCCTGGTAGGGAGGGGAAAAAATGTTACAGGGAAGGTGATACGGCGTCTCACCATCCGGTGTCCCACTTCCACTCCCCGAAGACCCCTCATCCAGGTGATCCACCCGCCAGGAACTGAATCTAAAAGCGATTGGCCATGTCCTGGCTACCTGGATGACAAATGCCCGGTGACTAGTGGGCGAGACACCTTCAGGTGTCTCACACTGCTGCGATACTACCAAACTCGTAATGAGCCCGAATGTCCTTAAACAAATGTGCATCCTCAAAAAGTTTCACACGAGTTTGCAATTAGTGACAGTGTACACCTGCCATGCAAGCCGCAAAGTGTGCTGTTTGCGCTCACGGATTCACTTCCAATTTCACTCAAAGACTCAAAGCTAGTTCAAAAGGTTGCATTTACATAGTTTGGGGAGAAGGGAGCATGTCTCCTTACCTTGCCACTACCCACCTTCCATTTACACTCGGACCGATCAAGCATTCAGCAAACAAAAAAATAAATGTTTGCATATTTTAACATTAGGATCGATTTCACGTTCTTTTTGGCTGTATTTTATCATTGATGATTTTGTAGTTTGAATATTTTAGTAAGAGGTAGGATTTCAGAGTGCAATTGCATTGGCAACTAATGTAGGCTAGAGAAAAATATATTTAATAAGCAACGTGAATCAATTGGAAGCGTCTCAATTTTCCTTTGTTGTCTCCAAAATCCGCTGTGCAACATGTGACATTTTCATTCCAAAATACAGACGAATTGTAACACTTGTAAACTTGCAATGTCAAGTAGCTTCCAAACCAAAGTCAAAATGACATTCCAAATTTCCCAATATCCATCGCTTTTCTCTCTAAAGCAATTGTGATCGGACATTCGTAATTTCAATGTGGACTGGACACTTTGCTCGCTTACAGGACTGACACTTATGCAGGGATTCGATTGTAACATTACCTCTCCCGTGCATCCTTGTATGTGCCTTAAAGCCCTTTTTGGGTTCATACATATGGGAAACGCCTAGATCAGGAGTGAGGAGAAGTACTATGAAGAATCCTATGGATCCCACACTGAAACCCTGCCTAAAGTCTCCTCCCAGGTGGCCAGGGAAAGACAGACACTTCCCTATCCTGACCTTGGATTGGTGCACTGGGGGAGGATCACATGGGAGGAGACAAGGCACAGGGAGATGAGGAGAAACCTTGGGATGAGACTGAGTGTCTGCTGAAAGGAAGTGGCCTTCTGGGCTACCAAAACAATTAATGGCATATTGTCATTATAATGTCCCTGACCCACATCTTTACTCCGAAAGGCATAATGTAAAAGGATCTGGCCAAAGTGCCTTAAGTCAAATGTTTTCCTCTGTAAACACAAATTTTAAGAGTCCATCTTTGAATGATTATAAGAGAAATAAAGCTACCCTTAAAATCAATTCAATATTATATTTAAAAGAAATAACTTTGTTGAAGAGGACTACAAGTCCCATAATCCCATGAGTAGTGGGACAAGGAAGAGGGCTGAAGAAGCATGCAGTAGTCAGGCAATTAACCCTAACAGCCCACACTTGAAAGAACCTGGGAGCCACAAAAGGCCTCCTCAGGTGCAGGCGATTGGAAGGAGCTGGACCTGCAAACGGAATGCGAGCTGTAGCATTAGAAGCAAAAAGCAGAAGGCGCAAAGCAAGCAGAAGTGGGAGAACAAGAGGGACGTCAGAACGTGGATACAGCAGATTTCACTTGCATGAGAGGGCCCTGTTCCCCCAAACTCTGAAGTGCAGAGGCTGTGCAGGGGAAGGCATGCAGAGAAGCTGTTTTTCCACATGCGAGCCCGATTGCTGTGGTTGCTGTGCAGAGAACATATCGGAGAACAAGGTGAGCAGCATTTGTCAAGCCGTGGGTCTCAGGAGCAAGAGGGGTGCCTTAAATGTGTGGCTGGACCAGAGACACCTTCAGAGTGGAAGGGTGCGAGTCCCTGAGAAGTCAAACCAGTAGAAGCTGTGGCAGAAGTCGTGGAAGCGGTGCAACCCGCAGAGCAAGTATTAAATAAGCCTGTGAGTGAAGCCTGGCATTTTAATAACTTGCACAAGCATTGCCGGCAACAGCATTGAGTTACCTATTCAGTCACATGTGGTTTAAAGCGAGCTGAAGTTGCTTGTTGAAGCAGTGATAATTGAACAATGGAAAAGTTGCACTTGCGTATTTTACGAAAGTCCTTTTACTCTGTGAAAAGCAAACGTTGCTTTGAACCCATGGTTAGACCCTTAAAAGACGAACTACCTGAAGGAGTGGTCGTGTGCACTTTTTAAGAAGAACGAATGCCGTTACTGAACACCTATCCGTGCTAAAACAATTGATGAAACCTTTAACCTGTGAAAACTACTACAAAGAGTAGTTGCGTGTGCCTAATTGTGATTCACAAAGGAAGACTGAACTCAATCCTTCACTTTCACACAGGCATACAATTTCAATACAAAGCTTTAATCTTTGATAGCTACATTAAGAGTGGTCGTGTGTGCCTAATTGTGACTCACAAAGGAATACTGAACTTTATCCTTTACTTTAACACAGCATTCCTTTTATACACACAATGTTAAATGGTTTAACTATATCTGCTATTGAAGAGGCGAGCAAGCATTGCCCAAGGCAAAAGTCGTCTCCCCAAACTGTAACAACCAGCTTTTCTCAGAGCTAATAAGCAATCTACCTGTTACTGTGAATCTAATAACCGTTCATTTGGCCTAAGATACATGAGTGCAAGCATTACCTGAAGCTAAGAGAGTGGCACCAATGCTTCTGGGTAATTACTTGGGCTGATAGCTAAGTGAAACTGGTTGCTTGCAAACACTGTTTTGAAGTTGACACAACCTATATTGCCAGAGACTGTGGAAGACAGAGAGAAGCGCGCCTTCAAGGCAACCCCAAGTTGTTATTGTGGCAGACAGACAAGAAAGGAAAAGAAGCTGCCCCTTTTGAAGAGAGATTCATAGGGTTAGTGCCTTGCCTACTTAAAGGTGTTACAGAACCTTAATGTGAACCTTGTTGAAACCTTTCTAGAAGTACAAATGACTGAAGTTGTGGTAGCATTCCAAAGTACCGACGCTGTGGTAGTATATCTGGTTGACAGATGCAACATTGTAGTAACCTAGCCTAAACAAAGGGGACAAGGGTATCTGTTCTCATGGTGAATCAAGTAGAAGTGAAGTTGTTGAAGTGGAAGCAGCAGTACTGAGAAGTCATCCTGACAAATATGCCATTGTGAATTCTAAAAACTGTAACTAATGAAATACTAACTGTTAACCAAAAACGGTGTCTCATTGACAGTTTTTTTTAAACAGTTTTTATTATTTTAAAAACAAATAAACAATACAAACCAAACTAGCAGCATTATTTGTGACAGACACATGAACATCAATTAATGCACTCTACTGCTCCCCCAATCCCTCCCCCCTCAAGAGCTTGTTTGCGTTTCTCATTCTGTATCTGCTGCATGTGGCCGGGTATCGCTTCCTTCCGAAGCTGCAGAATCCATTATTGTGCCAAACAGTCCTGTTATTAACACTCTCCATGCCATCAGGTTACCCACTTCTTCTTCCCCGCACTTGCTACATGCCTCCTGCCATACTACCGTTTCAGCCTCCGCATATTTTTGCAAATCCCGCCACCATACCTCAACCCGTGGCTTGTGGCACTGCTTCCAGCCCATGGCAATCCTTTTTGCAAGCACATATGCCAGGTCCCTCAGTTTCCCAACATGTTTAGTATTCCGTGGTCTGGGAAACCCTCCCAACAGGCAGGCCCAGGCCGTATCTATGTTGAGCGTGACCCCTTTATCCGCTAGTTTTTGTGCCACTTCCCCCCAAAAACCTTCAATCACTGGGCAAGACCAGAACATGTGTGTCATATCAGCGTCTTCTTTATCGCATTTTGGGCATGCTTGTCTTCCTGCATTTACAAACTTAGATATTCTCTTCGGGGTCATATAGGCTCTATGCGTTATGTATAACTGTATTTGTTGCAATCTGGCGTTTCTGGACACCTTCTTGTGGTATCCCATAGCACGCTCCCACATCCCATCGGTCATCTGTGCCCCCACCTCCGCTTCCCAGTCCAGCCTCAAATGCATCAAATCCTTCATCACCCGGGTCATCACCATCTCATACAATCTAGAGATCTCGTGCCCTCCTTCTGATGTGTCATATATTGTCCCCATAATGGCGTCTGGCTCCTCCGCCAGTACAGTCTCTGGCCAGGTTTTACGAATAATCTGCACTAGCCTAAGATACGTGACATATTGGCCTCTGTGCAAGCCTGCCTCTTCCCCCAGTTCTTCGAAATCCTTAATGATCCCCTCTTGCCATACATCTCCCAATATGGCCAGCCCGACCGATTCCCAATAGGTCCTGATTATCATTCTTAGTTGGTTGTCTTCCCCTGCTAAGGCCACTAGCGGCACTTGTGGGGAACACGGGTACGGGTTCTCCATCAGTCGGCATACTCTACGCCACATCTTCCACCCAAGCAACATCATACCCGGGTGTTCTTTCATTTCAAGTCTAGGCAACCAGATAATCTCCTTTAGGTAAAACGGAGCGCAGTCCTGTCCAAACAGCCTAAGTTCAGGAGTTACCTCATCGGAAAGCCATTTGGTTACATAATGCAACTGACCAGCTACATAATAGGCCTCAAAATTTGGCAGCTTAATGCCCCCTCTATCATAGAAGTTCTGCAGCTTCCATAGCGCCACTTTATTTCGAGTGCCATGCCATAGGAAGTCTCTGCACATGCTATTCAGTTTGACAAAAAACATTTTGGGTATCAAGTATGGTATATTACTGAAGAAATGTAACAGCCTGGGCAGGACCACCATTTTGAGCATCGCCCCCCGTCCCATCATCGCCAGCGGCAACTTCTCCCAAAACTTCATACTTGTTCGGATTTTTCCCACAGCCACCTCGGTATTATGCAACTGTTCCTCCTCTATCGTGTGATACACATCTATTCCGAGGTAGCGGAAGGAATCAACCGCCCATGGTACAGACAACACTGGCAACCACTCCAGAGGGGCTCCTCTGTAGCTCCCCAATGGGAACATGCTCAATTTTTGGGGGTTCACCGCTATGCCGGGCAGTTCTGCATACCTTTCCATAACCTCTAGAATATATTGAAGATTTTCCTCCGGATATTTCAGATATAGTAGCAAATCGTCAGCATACAAGGATATTAGATGTTTCTCTCCCCCTACCTCAATACCTATCATGTCATATTGTTGTCTGAGGTACACTGCCAGGAGCTCCAGGGCTAGAATTTATAACATTGGGGACCAGGGGCACCCTTGTCTGGTGCCCCTACTAAGTTGCCATCTCTTGGATATCACCGATCCTGTGCGCACCCTGGCCAGTGGTTCACTGTATAGTAATTTTGCTCACCTAACATAGCCCGGCCCCATCCCGTATTCCCTCAGGGCCTCCAGCAACCATGGCCACCTCACTGAGTCAAAAGCTTTGACTGCATCTAGGGACACAACCGCCATTTCCCCCTCGCTCCTGTTCCCCTCTTCAATCACCCGGTGGAGTCGCCTACGGTTGTGGGTTATATTTCTACTGGGGACATAACCTGTCTGGTCCGGGTGTATCAGTTTGCTAATAACTACGCAGCCTATTGGCCAGGACCGCCGTCAATATCTTGCTATCCTGGTTCAACATTGACAAAGGCCTATAGGAGCCGCAGCTATGCCCTGGCTTGTTGGGCTTAGGAAGCGGCACAATTAACGCTTCTCTAAGCGATTCCGGCAGCCGGCCCATCTCAAAAGACTCATTGAGCATCTCTAGCATAGGGGGGGGGGGGGGAGTACTTCCTCTCTATATGTTTTATAAAACTCACCAGGGAATCCGTCCACGCCCGGGGTTTTACAGGTGGGCAGCTGCTTCACCACCTCCTCCAATTCCTCTAAGGTAATCGGTGCGTCCAGCTCCTCCCTTTCTTCAGCACTAATCTTAGGTAATTCCATGTCTCTTAGAGTTTCTCTTATCTCCTCTCGATTGTCCCCTCTTCTGTCCTCATATAATGTCCTATAATAGTCTAAGAATGCCTTGTTGACTACCTCCTGGGTGTCAACCACCTCCCCATCTTCTCTAGTTATCGTCCTAATCGGGGGCCTAGGGGTTTCGCTCTTATATAACCACGCCAACAAGCGGCCAGTTTTATCCCCACCTGCATGTTGCCTCTCAACATACTTCTTATAGTTAAGGTTGCAGAGCCTTTCCCAAAGCTCTGCACACCGCTGCTGTAGTTCGAGTACAAGTTCCGCATCCCCTCCTGCCCTGTTGCTTTCCAGTTCCAATTCCACTTTCGCTTTCTCTAACTCCGTTAGGACCCCACCCTGTAGGCCTTTTGATTTAGCAATATCAGCACCTCGCAATACCACCTTAAAGGCTTCCCAGAGCGTGCACGCTGAGTCCACACTGCCTGTGTTTTCCTCAAAGTACTGTGTGATCGCATCCCTGATATCTTCCCTGAAGACCGGGTCCCGGAGCGCCTCCGCTCGGAGGCGCCACGTCGGTATCCGCGCCCTGGGGTGGCAGTACTGCCAGCACAGAACCAGAGGCGAGTGGTCCGACAGGACCCTCGCTCTGTAGTCTATTTGGGTGGCCTCTATCACCACATCTGGCATGGCAAAAAAATAAAGTCTCGTATGCAGTTGTTGCGGGGCTGAGTAATGCGAGTACTGTGTTTCATTAGGGTGTTTCAGCCTCCAAACATCTGCTAGCCCGAAGTCGTCGAGTAATGTCTGCAATACCCTGGCTGCTGGGGTGGGCCTATCAATCTTATCATCGGATCTGTCTGCCTTGGGGTTGAGCACGCAGTTGAAATCCCCTCCCCAAATAACCGCTCCTCCCATACACGCGCCCAGATGAGTACACAGGGTTCTAAAATATGCCGCAGTATTTTGGTTGGGGGCATACGTATTTATAATTCACACCTCCCTATTCTCCACCAAAGCCTTTAATATGACCAACCTCCCCTCCGTGTCCACCACCTCTTGTGTAAGTTGGAGCGGAACGTGCGGTGCCACCCAGACCAGCACTCCCCTAGCGTAGGCAGAATACGGAGAGCCTACTACAGTACCTCTCCACTTCTTCCCCACCAGTTCCAGTTTTTGCCGGGTCAGATGTGTTTCCTGCAACAACGCAATATCGATCTTCTGTCTTTTCAAGTACATCATGACTTTGTTTCTCTTTAAGTAACTGTTGAGTCCCCTGACATTCGATGTTACGATCTTAAGGTCCCCCATAGCTCATGAGTGTCCTCTTCCCTTCCATGTAGCGAATCCCCTTTGCCCACGTGATACAGATACAGCTCTCCAACTTTTCTTGTAGCTTCTTGTACAAGCTCAAGCTACCCATAACTATGTACACAGCAAATTCCCCACTTTCCTCCCCACCCTCCACCCATCCCTTCCCCAACACCACACACCCCAACTGCTGCCCAGCTCCGTTCTCGGGACTCAGGCACCCCCACATCTAGCCCTGCAAACACCAAACAATGCCCAGAGCTCAGTAGCATGAAGTCGCCCTAATGGCCACTTAACTAAGATTACTGTGGGGTAAAGAGATCCGCTCTGCAAGGCTCCCATTAATTCAATAATAATTACAGTGCTCATAACATCTAGTGTAACAGTCTGACCTTCTCTACTGAAGGCTGTGCAAATGACTATATTCAAGTCCCATAGGTCCGTGCCGCGCCATCTTGCGGCACCCTCCTCGTGCATTACTTATCTCTTTCATGCTCTCTCTCCGTCCGAACTTCAGACTCCTGGGGACATCCCAGCGCATCGAGCCATCCCAAGGCATCCTCCGGGGTCTCAAAAAACAAAGTTTTGTGTTTATGTATAACTTTCAATTTTGCCGGATACAGCAACATGTATTTGTGGCCCGCCTCTCTCAGTCTCCGCTTTACCGTCCCAAAGTTCATGCGGCTACGCTGCACAGACAGGGTATAGTCCGGGTAGGCCGTGATGTTTGCTGCTCCTCGTATAATCGTTCCTCTCTTGCGGAAGTGTTCCAATATCCTCTCCCGGTCCCGGTAATTAAGAATTTTGGCTATCACCGGCCTAGGCGGGTTTCCTGGCGGCGGCCTCCTTGATAGAGCTCTATGTGCCCGTTCCACCGAAAATCCCTGAGATAGGACTCCTCCGGGTATCTCTTGCAGTAGCATGGACTCAATGAACTCTGTGGGATCGTGGCCCTCCAATCCCTCCGACAGGCCCACGATGCGGAAGTTGTTTCGTTGGGCGCGTCCTTCCACCTCCTCCGCTCTGCTCTCCAAGTTGCCCACTCTCTGTATCAGGGCATGCAATTCGGCACAATCCGCGGTATTCGGGCTCACTTCCTTCAAGGGTCTCCGTGCGCTCCGCCAAGGCCCTGACGTCCTGCCGGAGTAGATTAACTTCCTCCTGCACCACTCTGACCTTAAGGTCCAGTGCCGTTTTCAGCTCAGTGACGGCTAGTTCGAGTTTGGCTTCCCAGGCTGCCTTTAAGTCTGCAATCGCAGCTAGGACTTCTTGGTTAGTGCCCGTTGCCGTCATGCTGCCTGCAGGCGACTTATCCTTGCTCTTGGTATTTTCTTGACCAGGGGACGCCTTAGCGAAGTCGTCCAGGGTGGGCTGCTTCGCCTTCGGCCTCACCGTTCTATTAGACATGACCCAGAGGACCTGTATTCTGCACAAGTGACAAATGCGCACCCAGTACGCCTCTTTCGCTCGGTCACCGTGCGGCCTGCTCCTTCCTTTGTTCCAGACATTGGTCGGCCATTTTGAGTCGTCTTTTGTCTCCGGCGCTCCTTGTTTTTACCACACAGAACTCTGCCGCCGTTCTTCCTACACCTTCCAAAAGTTCACCAAGTGTGGTCCAATCATTCACACACTGACATGTGTATTGTCAGCAGTTGTCGGCCCATCGTTGCGCACTTTTACGCCCGGATCATTTCAGGATCTCGGGAGCTCCTCCAGATCACGTCCTCCTACATGGCCCTCGTAGCCACGCCCCGTGTCTCATTGACAGTTGTAGAGATTGCATTTCTTATGAACTATGGCAAGTCTTCCTGAAGTGGTGACAAATCATTGTGGCTGGGATTGCCATTGGTGCTGTTTTGAGAAAGTGGAAATTTGATATTTCACCAAGGAGAAAAGTTTTACTATAATTGGATCTATGGTTAACAAACATTTACTTTGAAACATCAAGAACTGATTTGAGACGGTCTTACCTACAAGGATTTCCTCATTTCTTTCTTTGGTTGAACATTAGCAAAATAGACCTTGAAACCTGGGGAAGGGAATTTACCCCGGACACAAGAAGGTTATTCAGAAACTGTGAGTGTTGTGTATGTTATGTTGTATTGTCTTGTCATATTGATATTGACATTTTATTTATATCATGCACGTACACAAGTGTTTCAGAGCGGGACCAAGCAAGGGAGAGGAACATGGGAGAACAAAAACAATGACGTTACTAGGCCCAGTGACATTGATAACGTGCAAGTGCATGGGAGAGGGAGAAGGAAAAGTGCATGGGGGGGACAGTGGAAAGTACAGAGCAAAGGAGAAAAAAAAAAACAATAACAATAATAAATAAAATAAATAATAAAAACAACGAAATCATGGTAGTGCAGCCAGAGAGGGCAAGTGTTGAGTGAAGGCAGCAGACAGGGTATGTCTGATTAGTGCAGGAGGAAAATGAGGGTTAGGGGGAACTGTATGGGTACAGATACAGACCCCAATGCAGGGGGTGGTCCGGAGGCAGTGCAGAGGGTGGCAGGGTGAGCAGGTGACTGGGCCAGGAAGACATAGGGTAGGCCAGGCGCACAGTGCTGAAAGATATCAGATCAGAAGAGGGGCGGGGGGAGAAAGCAGAAACAAGGAGGAAGGTCTTGAGGTTCTTCCGGAACCGGAGATGGTTCTCCTCAAGTTTCGGAGTGGCAGGTAGGCTGTTCCAGAGGGAGGCCCCACCCTAAGACCGAGATCTATCCCCAGCTCGTTTCTTTGAAAAACGACTGACCCTGAGGGAGTTAGAGGTAGAGGAGTGAAGAGCTCGAGAAGGGAGTGGATTTGTGGAGGGATAGCTGAAGGTATTTTGGACCCAGTCCCCAGAAAGCCTTGTGGACAATGCAGAGGGTTTTGAATTGAATTCTTGCATCCACTGGGAGCCAATGGAGAGATTTCAGAGCTGGAGAGATACGATCCCAGGGCTTGTGGTCAAGGACAAGTCTTGCAAGTCCTGTTCTGGATTAGTTGCAGAGATTAGATGTGGGTAGATTTAGAAAGAGGCTGTTACAATAGTCCAACCTAGAGAGAACCAGAGCTTGAGAGACAGTGAGCTTCGGGGGAAGGAAAGGAAAGGCAGAGTCCTCTGAGGAGGTCCAGTAGGCGGTTTGACTTTTTAGAGACATCGGAGAAGTGGGCGGAGAAGGAAAGTGTGGAGTCAAAGATGACTCTGAGATTTTTAGCCTCACATGTGGGGGTAGGAGGAGGGCCTTTGTGTATTTATTGCTTAGCGTGAGGGCCAGATATCCTGTATTAGAGTGTTTTCCCTTACCTTTGGTTAGGCAGGTAAATCCTCAGCAGGGTAGTGATAGTGTGGCATTTTAATACATTTATTTTGAGAATAAAATAGTATGTTTTCATAAATCATCAAACATTTGTCCGCCTCGCATTACTGACCCCTCACAGTACTTATTGCCAAGGATTTGGATGAAAGAAATATTCTCTGTACGGCAAGACATTTATACCAGAATAAAGTAATTTATGAAATCAGCACAAGTCAAATACAGGAGCATTCTGTAGGGCACATGGCTGGGTAAGGGAGAAGTGGTGCAAGTTCACGCATATGGCCTAGCCTGTAGGGCATCTGTCCTTGGACAAGTGTCCATTTTAGGCATAAGCGGAGAATAGGCGGAGAATAGTGTTGAAGGAGAAGGGTACCAGACTGTGCTGATCAGTCATAGTTTTGAGGAGCTTAACCGGTCTCTGCACAGGGCGAATCTACTACGACTAATGACATGTCCCTGCAGCGAGTATGTATTTTAAAGCAGCGCTCTGCTCCGGGTAAGAGGACTAGGCATTCAAGCAGATACTGGTTAGATTCAGATCACCAGCTCATAATGCTGGCTCCCATACAATGCTTAGGACCCAGCACAATGTCTTTGAGGACTCAGCCCAAGATTAAGGCCCAACATTTCCTAATTAAATCAGTGGACAATTTGAAAACAGAAAGATCCTTTCAGATCCTGCCATAAGGTGACCGAATGACCCCAGCATTTTATGACACTGCACAAAATGCACTTCTGGCTAATGTGAACAGGATGGCATGCATAAAGACAACAATTGGCAATTTTTTCACTCATCACACAAAAATAAATTGTGCAGTAGTCAAATACGCCTATGACATTAAAATTAAGCTATACAAACTAAATAAATTACAACAAAAAAAATGATGTACTTGCTTTAGAAAAAACAGGAAATGTTAGGCCCTATAAATGGCCTATCAATAAATATACTATAGGACAGGTTTGTAATATGAAATATATGGGATAGTTATCAATCACAGGATGAACTGGGAAAACCACCAAATAAAAACAACAAAAGGTTCCCAGTCAATGAGTGCCCTTTTGAACTTTAAAACTCGATTTGGGGGATCTAGTTTACTGCCTTTGCTTATGGACTATAGTGATCTTTGGAGCTGAACTGTGGGCTTCAAATGATTTGGACTCCTTGAAATGTCTTGAAAAACGTAGCTTTAAGCAGGTGTTCAGATTGCATCCTCTGTTCCCAAGTACGTCCACTGGATACATTTGGGTCAACTTAGATTGGACCGCCATTGGATTATAGGACACATGTTGTATCTTAGAATTTTTGCGTTAAGTTTTTGATAAACAGGACATCACATTGTAGCCATTAAAACGAGAAGAGCTAACGGAGGAAGGGACTGCTTTGGTCATATAATGTTGCACATTGGTACAGTTCTTAAACATTGATGAACAGCAAACTGGGGACATTGGTTAAAAAGCAAGGTCAAAATTCACTCCAGCACACTAATGAAATGTCTGGGGGATTTACAATCTTGATCACATTAATAATTTATGAAATTGAGCCTCCTAAAACCACATTAAATTCACAGTTTTCAAAACTCAAATCTACTTTGTATTAACTAAATGTTTCAGTTTTACACTGTGAAATATAACACTACTAACATTTTTCTTTTCCCATTTTCTCTAATGCTCTAATGCATATCATTTTATTTACTTGCATTTTTTTTTCTAATTGTATAGGATAATTGTCTAGAATGCAGTGGTGAACCACTACCTAGTGAAACACAGGTTGGCATAACTCAGAACTAAACTCATTTACTAGTACTTGCAGACACACCATACATTACTAATTGTACACTTCTTTTATTAATTAACTTTTTGTAGCAATAACATGGCACATATGCAATTTCGCAGACTATCAATTTGTTTTCTAAAATGGATCACAACATTAACAGAGTATTTAAAACGGAAAGGAGCACAGGGATTTGATCTTTTGGAGACCAAGGAAGCTCTGGAGGCTAAGAGGAAGACAGAGGAGGACACATAGAGGTTTTGTACGATGATTGGGTCAGTGAAGAATATGAGACACTGGTTTATAAACTGTATTTGCCTTCATCATGCTGGTGTTCCATTTCCAAGTAATTTTGTATTTGATGAGCGTGAACGGTATTCAGATCCCTTTTGGTTGAGATTACTGAATAATGAAGACATTTCAATTATCCCTGCTATGCTAGGACTTACTGGAATCATATCCAAACTGAAGGAGATCAAACGTTAATTTGTTGTATATGGTGATATTTAGTTTATTGGCAGGAAGTTGGTGATAGGATTATTTTATTTAACACATTATGTAAATGATCATGATTTTATGTATATACGTTTTTAGAACCCATATAGTAAGCCAATTAAAACATGAACAAACCTACTTACCTGCCACCTCTTCTTAATTAGTCTGAAGATCAAATCCATGTACAATTCTTATACCCAATGCCACCAGCAGGAGTTTCACGAAGGCACACATCATGCAAATGCAACAACACCCTGAGGAGATCGTTTTCAATAAGGAAAACACAAGAAGGACCCCTGCAATGGAATTCTGGTGGTTCACCATCTTTGCCTTTTAATTAAATGAGCACATGAAGGCCAACCTTACAGTGTTATGATACAATAGCTTGTCTTTTTGCCACATATTTTGCCCTTTGGACCAATGACACAGAAAGCTTGAGAAAAAAGTTTTGTATCCTCAGAACAATACCTGCAAAGCATGTTCTGTAATATACCCATTATAGATTTTGATCCCACCCCACTGATCCTCTGTGCAACCCCCAGAGGCATACAATACTAGAACTACACCGTTTCAAAATAGCAATGTAAAAATAGGTGCAATTGGAGGGACAGAGCAAGAAATGTGAAGGAAGAAGCGTATTGTTGCCAAGGCTACGATGTTCCACTTGTATTTCCTGGCAGGGGTCATGGTATTGATTGGTCGCACATGCACTGCCCACCACATGGGAGCGGGGACCAAGAGCTCTTCTTAGAGCAGTTCAAGGGGACAAAACCGACAGACTTCCAGTGTCGCATGGGCGACTACTGGGCGCTAATAGACTGGAGAAGATTGGATATGATTGCAAGCCATCATTTTCTCATAACCTTATTTTACAGTCAGTAGGAAGGCAAGAGACAAAGAACTGGGACATTAGTAGACTTATGTGGGCTCTCATTGCAAACGGCAAACTACATACACTAAATCTTAAGCAATTCAACTGCAATTTTGAGATTCTCACTAGAATGCCTGGAAAATACATATCTGCTGCAAAATCCTCAATATGGTGATTTTATATGTTGAAGCATATGTTTAAGGCCTGCATGTCGATTTGCGGTCGTTTCATAGAGTTTGTCTGCCAGGCAGACAATTTCAAGATGGGTGTAGCTTCTGTAGTTACCAGGAGGGGCACTGGTTCTTGGGATAGTGTAGATGGCCTGTTGGTTATCTAGTTGCACAGATAAATGATGGTTTCCACGCTGTGTGCTGGGTATTTGTTCCTCAATTGCAGATGTGGGTGATGGTTCTTTAGCTGGTTAACCATGGCAACTGTCTCACCAGCTGAGGGCTAGATCAATAGGCATTCAAATAGGAGCTACCAGCAGTGTCCTATTTGGAGGTGTCTGATCCGTTACAAGAGGACAGGGAGCCCCGGCAAGGGCATCTAGAGAGTAAAGGTGGTGCTTTTCACTTTCCCATCTGCGAAAGGGCAGAGCACTGAGAATCCAATTGACTGTGAGTGCAAAGCAAACAGTCTCAATGCACACCCTGAAGAGGAGACCTTAACAGCAGAGAACACAGATATCAAGTGGTTGAGTCTCCAAGTAAGAGGTTTTTGGATGGTGATCCCCATGCAGCTAATAGTGATCAACGTTTCGGAAAGGTGATTAAGGCTTCATTAGAGGGTGATCCCATTGAAATCACTGTAGGTGAATAATGTTTGGCTGGATGGTGAAAGTTTGCATGTAGGGGCTTTCCAATGAAGTTGGTTTGGCTTTTCAGAGGGTAAAGGCATTCTCACTGGGAGGGTGAAGAGTAGCATCCTTCAATTGAACAGGAGTGGAGTTGTGAGAGGGCATTGGTGGCAAGTTAGAAATCTAGGTTACAATGAACAGATAATATGACCTGAATTGAAGACTGGTTGCTTCTCAGAGCATCCAGAATGTCTGTAGACAGACCGTTTATGCTCAAAGTCCCTAACCCAAACATATTGTTCTCACCCTCCCTCATTAGCACACTTACTTGTGGAACCACGTAAGAAAACCCTGTAAGCAAAGAATGGGAAAAAAGAAAAGAAAAAAAAAAAAGAGTTGGAGGGAGAGCAAGGTAGAAATAAAACTTGATTGGGCATATGGTTCTGGGATTACAGTTCGGACTTGTATGAACTTTGTACATAATAATCCTTTTAAGTGGTCCATATATATGTGGACAGTATCCAATCAAAATGAGTCTGTGTTTTTGTGTTATGTTTGGCTTGTTCAGTCTATATGTGAGGGCAAGGAAGGGGTCATCTACACTATTTTGTACCTGAAAGGAATTTTAGGGATGTTGCAAAGTTTTGATATAGGTTCTGATGAAGTAGGACAGACAGATCGGGATTTGTTTTTCTTTATTATTTCATGATGGGGTCTCTGAAAATGGTTACATAGAATGTGAAAGGATTAAATTGTCCTAAGAAGAGGAAGAAAATGTTGGCCAAATTGCGGAGGGAGAAGGCAGACATTATATTCTTACAAGAAACACACTTGATAGAGCATTCTGATAAAATTTTTAATAATGCTAAATTTATGAAAGTCTTGCTGAATTGTTACTCTGAGAAGTCAATAGGGGTGGGAATTCAAATTCATAGGAGGTTTGGTATGGTAATTGAGAGTGTGTTTATAGATGATGAAGGCAGTATTATTTTGGCTGATGTGAGACATGAGGGACGGCTGTTAGACTCTAGGCTCAGTATATGGACCATGTTCAAATGGCACTGGATTTGTTGCCGATTTAACCAAAAGCTTAGGAAATACATAAGGTTAATGTATTATAATTGGGGTGATTTTAATTGTGTATTGAATTATAGATTGGATGTAGGTTCACTGGCCAGAGGTTAAGTAAAGCGTTTCAGAATTTTCTTTAAACCTTTGATCTGATTGACATTTGGAGAACGTTACATTCTAATGATAGTTTTCATTTTACTCTGCGGTTCAAGACTCCTATTCCAGAATTGGTTACCTTTTAATCTAGGATAGGCTGATTGAGGATGTATTAGAGGCTACTATGGGAGAGCAATGCCTTACGGATCATTCTTTGGTCGCTCTAAAAATGAATCGGGATAAAGGTAGGTCTACTGGTACCAAACAACAGCTTAAAACATTCATTTCGAAGGATGAGAAAGTTTGTGAATACCTTTATTGTTTATTATTTCATGGAGAATAATGACTCAGCTGATAACTTTGTGGTATGGGATGCTTTTAAAGCAACAATACAGGGGAGTTAATCGATTGGAATTCTAGAACCAGAAAGTCAGGAGAGGAAAAAGTTAAAGATCTGTAGATAGAGCTAGGAGTTTTGCAAAGAAAATATGCTTTGTCTAAGAATAAGTAAGATAAAATAAGGGTAGATAGAACTAGAGAGAAGCTTAAGGATGAAATACAGAGACAAACTGAAAAAGGTATATTTTTTTGAAACAAAGATTTTGAGAGGAAGGTGAATGAGGAGGATGTTTATTGGCGAATTAACTAAAGAATCTAACAGAAAGATAATTTGTTTAGAAGATTGAGAATAGAGAGGGTGCAATAGTGTTTAGAAGGAAAGAAATGTGTGAATGTTTTAGAACATTCTACGCTTCTCTCTATTCAAAAGAATTAAATACTGAATAAAGGGAGCAAGCAAAATGTTTTGCCAAAATAGAAATTCCATGTCTATCTGAAGAGGGGAGAGAGGCAGTAGATGCACCGATCACTGTATTTGAGTTTGCTGAAGCTATCAATCAACTTAATTTGGGCCAATCTCCGGGCATGGATGAGTTGCCGGTTGAATTCTTTAGATCCTTTAGTACCACTTTAGTACCAGAACTATGTTAGTTATCTAATCAGTTTCTTTTGGGAGGGATTCTTTGTCCATCTATGCGAGAAGCAGTAATCACATTAATACCAAAACCAGGAAAAGATAATGCTAAATGCAGCAATTACAGGCCTACTTCTTTACTTAACGTTGATGTTAAAATGTTCACAAAGATTTTGGATACTCGGCTACTCAAATATATACGAGGTATGATTGATTATTCACAAGTGGGATTCATGGGAGATAGGTATGGTTATAATAACATTAGGACCTTATTAGATATAATGGGATTATCTGATTTTAAAGCCGAAGAGATATTTCTCCTTTTCTTAGATGCTGAGAAGGCCTTTGACTGTGTTAATTGATCTTTTCTAAATTATACCTTAATTCAAATGGGGTTTGGTCCTCAGTTCTTGAATGCCATTGGAGCCTTGAAATATGGAATTTCAGCCAAGTAATGGGTTAATGAGGAGTTGTCGCTAGAATTTCAGTTATTTAGGGGAACGAGACAAGGTTGCCCACTTTCACCGTTTTTGTTTAATTTGGCTCCAGAGCGGTTACTAGCATGCATAAGACAGGAATTGGGCCTTTGTGGGTGGAGGGTGGGGATAGGGAAATTAAAGTCTTGGCATCTGCAGATGATTTGACTATTGTGTTGTCCAACCCAGAGGAGGGGGGGTTGGGGGGGGTGAAATCTCCTGAGACATATGTTAGAGGAGGTGGGTTCGGTATCTGGTTATAGAGTCAATTGGAGAAAAACTGTTGTTTTCCCATTTAGATTAAATCCTGTGAATTGACAATGAGTGAATTCTTGTGTGAAATATCTGGCGATTTATCTAGTGTGTGACACAAAGAGGATGATGGATTTTAATATTGGCAAACTGACAGTTTTTGTAAAGGGATATACACAAATGGGATAGTTTAATTTTGAACCTTTGGGCTAAGGTACACGCTATAAAAATGATGGCCCTACCTAAAGTTTTATATTATATACAATCACTCGCTATGAAATTTACCAAAAAAGGGCTTACGCACATCGACAGAATATTTATGGACTTTTTATGGAGTGTGGGTAAAAGACCAAAAATTCCCTGCTTTATCATGATTTGGCAAGTTAGAGAGGGGGGTTTGGATATCCAGTGTTGGAAAAATACCAGAGAGGATTTTTACTCAAAAAGGCTTCTTATTTTATGGAGGGGCAGAGATCAGAACATGTTTGGCATACAAGGAAAAAACAGAAACTTAAACATTTTTCTTAAGAAAGTTTATATTCTTTTGGGAAGTTGCCTAATTATGGGGTACAATTGGAATCGGTAGCTGTGACAAGAAATGCATAGGCAGAGTGGATTCTGGGATGTGGATAGGATTTGTTTATGTATGGAGGAGCATCTATTTGGCTCAACCCGGGGTTGTAAATTGATAACAAAATGTTAAATTGAAGAGATTGGGCCAATACAGGTATTATACAAATTGAGGATATATGGAAGGATGAGAAAAAATGGTTCCCTTTGTTGAGCTAGCGGAGCAATATGTTCTGGGTAATAGGGAACTTGGAAGGTATAGATCTTTAGCGCAATTAAAGACTGAAAGGCAGGAGATGTTAACTGGTCCGATGAACAAAAAATCCAATATATGTGAATGGTTCGATACACCACCTCGTATGGTATCTACTTATATTAAGTTAATGCCAAATGAGAGATGCATGAAGGAGTCATGGGAGAAGTTACGCCTAGCTTGGGTATCGGATACAGGGAGGAATTCGTCAGTAAAAGTATGGGAAAGTGCATGGAAGGCGGCAGTAAAGGCTAAAATGGATCTGAAATTGTGCTACGCTCATTAACGTGTTTTGGTTCGTATTTATTGGACACCTGAAAGGATGTGTGCAATGAGTTTGCTGGATGATGATCTTTGTTGGGGTTGTCAACATGTGAAGGGAACATTATTACATATGCTTTGGGATTGTAGAAGGGTGGTGGACTTTTGGAAAGATATGTTAGATAGAATTGATGTTGTGGAAAATATCTCCTTTCCACAAACTGTTATGGCAGTCCTTTTTCTTTCAAGTGAGGGAAGATGTGAACATGCTTGTGAGTCTCTGTATTGGATTGATAGAGCTTTATTGATGGCAACTAAAGAAATACTGAAAGTGTGAAAGACTAGGAAAGAGCCACAACTTGAGAAATGGTTGATAGACATGCAAGTACTTTCAGATTTTGAGAGATCTCAATCAACCAGATTCAATCGAGAGGGTGAATATTTGGAAAGATGGGGAAACTTTAATGATCTGTATGGGTAGATGTAGGTTGGATAGTGTAGTTACTGAAGTAGGGGGGTTGATGTTGATGGGAGGGGGGGAAGGTTTTTTTCTGGTTGTTTTGTCCTGTGTTTTATGTGGCATATGTTGCGTCCTATTTATTGAGTCTCAAGGGTGGGTATGGAATATGCTTGTGATTTGTGTATTGTTTATTATAGGTTGGAGAGATAACTTGGCTATTTGATTATTATACTCGCTTATATATTGATTGCATTGTTAAATAAAACACATGGTCCTCCATCTTATCCAGCCTCCCCTGCCTTCCCCCCCCCCCCCCGACTCCCTAACCTTGGTACCACAGCTTGCAGTTCTTCATCGATCACCTCAATGGTATGACTTATAGACAGTGACAGAAGTGGATATACTTGTACAAGGACACTTGTTATATAAGGTAGATGAATGCATGTGTAATGGTGCACAACGCTCACCCCTACATGGCTTGTTGTTGCTGCAGTGTAGGGTGCTCACAGTGTATTCATACCTAGTGGGACCACAAATATGAACAATATGCCTCATTAAGGTTTGTTAGGCTTCCACCTCATGTCCATCTGCACATGGTATGGAGGAATGAAATCAATATGCATTCACACAATACCATATTCCTGTATGACAAACAGTGTACATTCTTTTCACTCTATATTAAACTAACAGTAAATTGGGAGTGGGTGATAATCATGAGTCTTGGTGGTTCATTCATGGCACATGTCTGTGAGGAATTGCCATTTGGGTAGGGTGTAGAAGCTCTGGCCTTTTTCTTTTTTTTGTTTAATCAATTAATGAAATGATGCAGGTAATTCCACCTCAGAAAGGGCAGCCTCTTAATCAGGCCCTCCTTCGTAAAGCTCCATGCCAAAAATTGTAGCAACAAGTGTGCTCTGAATGCATCCATCTCCTGCTCTGCAGCACCTGCTCCGCATGTTCAGAGGTCATGTGCGTCTTTTTGACAGCTGTTTTGACGGGAAAGTCATTGCAGTGCAGAGGCTGCACTTAAATCTGCACCTCTGTCCCATAATTATGAGAGTTGCTATCCTGGTGGCAGTTGTAAACTTTAAATATAAACCATGTATGAGTTTAGGATATAGTGCCTACTATTTTGCATAATTATTAAAGACACATCCAATTGGCATCATACATATGTTAAACACTGAGCCCATGCCAGGTGTGGACAGGCTGTGTAATCTCCTGAATGGCTGTCACTGCTGCATCTAACAGGACTGTCGCCATGGGAGCTGCTTTTTGATATTTTCTGAGGTAAGGTAACACCTATCTCCTCCAAGACAGCCCCTCAGCAGGAGCTGTCCTGGGAAAGAGGAAGGGCTAGCCTCAAACCAGGGTGTTTCATACCAATGGACCTTTGATTCTGTGAATCTGAGATAGGGCAGAGTTAGTATAGTTAGGGAGAGCCCAGCACAAGTGAGGAAGGGCTCTACCATCTTGTTTCTCTCTGTACCTCTCCTTCCTTCCCGTCTCGTTTACTTTTCTTAGCACAGGCACTTTTTGGTATGATGACAGAAGGCACAGACCACTTGTCAGAAGGACAGGGATTTGAAACCTTAATGCAGGCTTACTTTTGTTTAATCACCTGTGGACTTTTGCATGGTCTATACAAGAGGGGGTCTCCCTCTCCTTCTTGGATTGATTTCGCAGCCATGTCCAGGGTCCTCCAGGTGTGAGGTTAAGTCAGGAGTTCCAAGGCATAGGCAAGCTCTGCTCCCTTACCATTCCCAGGGTACATTGGGAGCGGCTTGTTGCTGGTGCAGGTCCTACATCCCTGCCAGCTACACCAGTACCCAGGATCTCACAGGAGTTTAAGGACACCTGCAGGTGTTTGCCACCCTACCCCCTTTTCTGGGAAAATGAGAACAAGGACCTATCTTGTGCCTGAACCTCTAGATTAAAACTCCCAACAATGTGTGTGTTTGCCCTCAAACGACTACTAGCCATGTTTCAAGCACCGCTCGACACATTTGAACCACCAACACCCTTTGCTGCTTTGTTTGGTACTCTCCTGATCTTTGAACCATTCACACAGCACCAAGATGCTTGGTCCACCACTGTCAAACTGCCAAGAACTGTGAGAAGGTATTATTAAATCCTAACTTCCTCACTGGATCAACTTTGGATCCTAGAGAATGATTAGGTCGCTTTTGATCTCTTTTGCTCACAATAGAGATCTCCTTTTATGAACATGTATTCCCTTTCACCCGGTTTTCATTACCCAGAGTGCATCTATCACTTGCATATTCTGTGTTCTTTCACAGTGCTGGGATTTGTTTAGTATTATTCTATGAAGTTATTTTTGCATCTGGAGTGTTAAAGTGTATATATTATTAAAGAATCTTGCTTTATTTTGGCCTCTTGTACTTTGCTCTTTGGGGGCTGTTCCACATTCGCTCACAATTTAACAGTATAGCAGGTGTGAAAATGCCAAGTTTCAGGCTACTAGCCAGCCATAAAAAGTAACTAACCACCTTAATTCTATGATACACACAGCACACCATTTTTTACATGCCGACATGCAATTATCACTAGCCAATAGACACTGCAAATTTTGTGCCCCAGAACCTGCCCTCGACCCACATTACCACAAAAGGCAAAAAGCGCCTTGTGCGCTTTACAAATGTAAACAAATAAGTATATCTCGTACTTGTGCCAGTTTTATCTTCATGACAAGAATCACTCTTGTTTTGTAGAAGCGTGAGGGGTGAATAGGTAGTTCAGCCACTTCTCATACTTGCACACCTGTGGATCAGAAGTCATTTCGTCACAATGCCCCTGCAGCAACGGCACCATTTGCTGGATGTGTGGATGCTTCTATTATTTCCAGCTGCTCTGCTTCAAGCCCCACCAATCTTGGTGTAGTAGCAATGTCAATGGGAGTCATTCTCTGGAGTTAAAATGTTGATGCAGCACTTATTGCTTCACCTTCTAAAACGGTTTTGCTTGAAAAACGCCTTTCAGCAAAGAATCCAAATCCCTGTGCAAACAAGCTACATGTTGCCTCCCTGTAGCACATTCCAATGTGCTTGCAATGCTGTTGGGGACTGGCACACCACCTTTCCACTGTTCTGCCTTCCAGAAACTAAGTTTGTTTGTCCCTTAATGCAGGGGTCTGCAACATCCAGCTCTACAGATTTATTTTATACGATTACTCCCATGATCCCTCACGCTTGACAATGCTGTCCAGGGATGATGCCAGTTGCAGTCCAAAATATTTGGGGTGCCAAAAGTTGCAGACCCCTCATCTTTCTGTGTCTACTAGTGTTGTACCCCCAGAAATGCAGAAGGCATTTTCAATAGCCCAATCACTGTAGGGAGGGTTCGGACCACAATGGCTAATTGCGAAACCACATTTCTGCTAATTTTCCAGCATGTCTAATTCAAATGCCACCCGGCTTTCAACGTGGCCCAAGTGGCACACAACCCACCCCCACGGTCTGCATTCTAGCTTCAATCAGTGCTCTTTTTTAAAACATTTTATCTTGACAATAACGTCAAACGCAGTTACAACACGTGCTCCCTGTAACTTGATACATTTTCATGTCCATCATTTCCTCATCCTCCCAGCAAGTGTGCTATGTTTCCAGTAAACACACGAGTGGCACCTTTTCCTTTTATGGTGCCATTTCTTAATTTATTATGGTTTTCGACAGTGCCACAGGCAGAAAAATTCCAGTTCAGAGCCCAGTGACCTCTTATTCTTCTACACGTAACATCACCCTTCCCTCTTGTCCAAACTTTCACAACACGAGAAGTAAGATCTTAACATTGTCACAGTTTTTAAGAAAGGGGAGAGTAAAGTCCCCTTGCATGTTCAACACAAACGGGCTCTTTATAAACAGAAAAAAGAAAGTGGCCAAGATCACAAAGGATGCCAGTGAGGAACCTGAAAAGAACGGATGATATTAAACAGACAACTATGCATCTATGGGCACTTAGTGTCGGTTAAAATCCAGCATGAAACCACCTCACTGCTGGACCGGAAACTGGAATTGCAAACCTTACACAGGAAAAAAAAGACCTTAAATAGGAAAAATAGACCAGACTCGCCACCAAACCATGCAAGCCATTATGCCTTGTGCTTTTCCTTTGCATTCTTGAGCTTGTAGTAAGGGTGTGAGCAAAACTACAGGTCTCTTAATGCAAAGAAAAACACAGAACTGCGTGTGCATCTTCCACGCAATATTGGCTGTGTTGGCTTGTATGTCTAAGTCACCCTCGATCACCAACCACCTACCTTTATAGCTTGGTTTGTCAGTTGCTTTACCTGTTGTAGTGGTGTGCCTGTAATAACATTGTGCAGAGTATTCACAATATGGCAGATCTGGCTTTAAATCTGTTTACCGCCACTTTAAAAAAATGGAATGGAGGAGGCACAGCTGTATTTCAACTGTTACTTATTTACCCACCTAATCTATCCAGAAAATGCAGTCATTTATTTAAAGTTTCGTGTGCACGTGGGACAGTCCCCTAGCCTGAGGAGACTAACAAATGTAAATACTGAAGCAAGCCGGTTGTCACCAACGGGTAACCTGCATGCACTCCTTATGGACAACGTCCTTCCAAAATTATCTTTCACAAAGGTCTTCACAAATGCGTATATATATCAAAATGTATTTTGATCAATAACTCACACATAACTGTATATTTATGAACAGAAACACCCAATTCTATGGGCTTGTGGACATATCGTTTATCCTAAAAACTTTCAAAGCCTTTTGGACCCTGAGGCTGATAAAACACTGGTAGATTTTCACAAACAGTACTGCTTAATTACTCCACCACTGCCTTCTTAATCCTCGCCCAGTCATCCACACATATTGTTGTGACCTTCCATTCCTTCCTCGCAATAAACAGTTCCTTCTTTCTGCAATTCACTCCTCTCCTTACATCCTTCACAACACTGACTCTTTGGCCCTCCCCATCCATGCGGGCGAAACCCTGGTGTTTCCCTTCCTACCTCTCATCATCTCAAACGGACTCACACCTGTGGCCCAATTTTGAGAGATCCTAAATCCATACAAACACTCTCTCATCATCTTTCTTATTTACTCTACAGCCACACTTATCGCGCCCACGCTACTTCTGTTGCCTCTCTCAACTATTCCATTACATTACATTACAATTTGGGTGATAAAGAACTGGCTGTTCCTTTGTGAACAATACCACACTTCCACCAAAACTCCCCAAACACAGTTCCCACAAACTAGCCCCCACTATCTGGTAGGATACTTCCAGGGTGCGTTTCTCTCTCAGAAAACTCATCCAAAAATGTCATTGCAATAACTGTTTGCTTCTTTCACCACTTCGAACTTCACCCATCTTGACAACAGATCCATTAATACCATGATAAACCTAACACTACTTCCACCAACATCAACAGAATCCAACACATCCATCGCTAGCTAATCCCACACAACTTTTAACACCTCCACCTTAACCATGGGCTGTGCACAGGCCACAACACCCTTACAGATTTTTCACACTCAATACACTTCTCTAACCAACGCTCAAATAATCAGTCAAACCCTGACCTCCAGTAATCTCCTCTCAACACCGCTTTTGTCCTGGACATGCCTATAGTCCCGGAATGTGTCATGTCAATCAACTTCTTCCTCAACACAGTGGGCACTACCACATGTCCCTACCTGTACAACATATGCCTCTCTACACTCAACTCCCAATATGATTTTTTCTCTCACTCCAATCTGCACTTTTCCGGCCACTCGGATTGCATAAAGCATACAGCCCATACAATGCTACTGTCCTCTCTTACCGCAACTTCCCATTCCTCTTTGCCAATTCTTCCATCATGCATTACAAAAACCATGCAAGATATATCCTCCTCTTTTTCCTCTATTCCACCCAAGATAAATGATCTGCCAAAACATTTGCTCTCCCTAAAATAATTGCATTCTTGCAACCCAACTAGCTACTCTCCTTGATACGTTATCCAGACCTTTAGATTCGAATATCTTCTTTACTGGTCTATGATCTGAACGTAAAACAAATTCTGCCACCATGCAAAATTCAGGAATTTCTCAATCGCACGACAGGCCAATGCTTCCTTCTCCAAAACTGAACATAGTTTCTAGAGACCACGCAAAGCTCTTGATGCATGGGCAATAACCTTTTCTCCCCCATCTTCAGCCATCTGTGTCGCAACTTCTCCAATGTCCATGTCACTGGCATCAACCGTTATTACCGATGTTCTCCTTTTATTAAATTGCTCCAGTACCCTTGCCATATCAATCTCTATCTTTATCATCTTGAATTCGTTTTCACTTTTACCATTCCCTACAAATTCCTCACCCTTTCTTAACTTCCTCATTTTACTTGCCTTGTCCGGAAAGTTCTGTACACATTTTTGGTAGCGCTCAATCATTCTCAGGAAAGATCTCAACTCTCCTTCAGTTTTTGGACATTCTAAATTACTGACACTTTCCAACATCTCCATCTTTGGGCTCACCCCTACTGCTGATATCTTGTGTGCTAGATATTCTACCAATAACTTTCTAAAAACACATTTCACTCTTAGGGTCTTCCCCTTTACTTGCAAGATATTCAGTACCTTTCCCAGAGTACCCTCAAGATCTTCAATCGACTTACCACAAATCAAAATGTCGCCCTGAAACAGTGGACCCCTCTCAAATCATCAAGTTTGTACATGACCTTCTGAAATACAGAAGATGCTGACACCAGGCCAAACCTCATCCTGTGAAATTGAAAAATCCCTTAGTGTGATACAAACACAGTATTTTTTACACAACTCCACTCTAGTTTTACTGGGTTCTACGCAGATGCCAGGTCTAATTTTGTGAAAACCCTTCCTTTTGGAATCGATAGCACTTCTCGCATATTTGGTAGCAGGTGACTCAACTACCACGCATTTGCTCAATTGTCTTAGATCCACACAAGCGCAATTTCCCACCGTTTTTCTTCACCCCCACCAGTGGTGAAATCAGGGGAGCCCCACTAGCTCATTCAATTATTCCATCTCACATAATCTGTTGAGCTCCTCTTTCCCTCTTTCATGCAGCATCATGGCTACTCTCCTGGGCAAACTCTTGGAAAAGGTGGCCATCTCCCAGCGTAATCTATATACCGAATCTGTTGGTTGCCTCCATAACCAAGCACGGAACCTGCCCTCCTGAACACCCGTGAATACTTGCTCTCCAATCTTGACTCTAATCTCCCTTCTGTCCTCATTCTCCTTGATCTTTCCTCTGCTTTTGACATGGTCAACCATGCCATCCTGCTCAATCGTCTCCATGACAAAATTGGTATTACTGATCAGGTCCGGGCCTGGTTGACCACCTTTCTCACCCACCAACCAACACTGTCAGGTCCAACTGGCGTCTTTCATGTTCATAAATCATTCCCACATGGCTGACTAATAAACTACAACAAGACCTGTCACACATCAAACTCCAGGCCCCTGAAAAAAACGATTAGCTAAGGTCATGACAACATCTTATCAGAAACCATGCCTTGACATGTATTCATATTAGGAAGGAAAATGTGCCTCCGATGCATCAATAGTGTCCTCTATTGGCCGACATTGCATTCCTTTTTTTACAAACTGGATAGAATAGTTAGATCTGTGGTGTTTTAAGCTTAAAATGTAACCATTTGAAAATCATATCTTTAGAAAGGAAGGTCCTACAAACCTAAAAACAAATTGCAGTTTGTAGCTAACAATTACACCTTCTAATTTATATACAATTTGCCTGGGCTATTAAAAAAAGTAGCTAAACTGGAAAATATATATCTGGAAATACACATCGAACTACGACATTCTGCATGTTGAATTGTTCCTTCTGATCTACAGATTTGTAGTGATATTTGATTAAACTTGCACATTCACACCCAGTGTTTTTAGACATCAGAGAAATGCCTCTTTGTAACTTGAAGAGTGAAATTCCCTCTTGCCTTTTCAGTCATTGTACTGGTGGATGCCACGCCTCAGTCACAAGATGAGGGAAAGAGCTGAAGAATGTAGAATAGAATCGGGAATATAGCTCAGGGACAATGTGCTCGCTTTGGAAATAAAATAACGCAGAGAAACACAGATTCGGTCCGTGCTTCGAAACCTCTGGGTATTAAACGCGTTATAAATAACCAATTACAATAATAGCCTGATCACAGATGATTATTAATATTGGGAGATAACATGGAAGAATATATTTCTGTATACAACTGGAAGGTGGTGGCTGGAAAAACAGAGCTAAAACCACTGTAGATGACTGATTCGTAGGCAGATTGGAGATCGAAGCCCTTCAGGAGAGATGATCAACCCACAACGGAAAGTGATTTCCAAACTGTCAGCCGAAAAGGGACTTTGCTGAGGCAGTAGCTCCAGATTGAGGGTCTAAGCAATGTCCCCAAATTGAGAAGCCACATTTAAAATGTAAGTATAGAAACCCTTAAATAACTCCAAATTGTCCCTAAAGACAGGCCACGGTAAGCCTGGCAATAGAGTTGAATTCTAACTTGAGAAAGCTACAGGTACAGTGTGAAATAAAATTTGCTGTCTTCCATTTACACCCAGTGAGATGTCATTTGCTTTAAACCCAAAGCATTTTTGTATTGAGAGGCACAATTTAAGACGGATACCATTTTGGTGCAACTTAAATGCAGGTAGAAGTGATTTCCGTTAAAGAGAACCCTTTGCTTATGCCGGAATATAATCACGCAGACCAAAGTGTAGTCATGACATGCTATTTTCAAACGTGATATCATGATAAATTTGCAGCTGGTGTGAGCCTAGTCATAAATTATGTTTGCACAACAGATATAAGCAAAGAGAATACATTATATTCACAGAAAGTTATCCCATGCTATCCCGGATCCTAAAAAAGAGCCATATATAATGTGACCGGGAGAGGGAGATTTAACATGGTACCCGTTACTCAAGAATACTATCTCCTGCCCAAAAATGCATGTTTATTGAACACTACACACAAATAAACTGCACACGTGTTCAGAGAGGACTGTACAACCCCTGAGAGTTTTACTTTAGTAATCCAAACCTGTATAATTTATATACCACTTTTTCTTGCATACATTTACATGACCTGCACATAGCCAATACATTTGCAACCCCACACTTATATAGGGGAGCAGAGTTGAGTGAATATAGGGTTCTAAATATCAATGGTTCAAGTAACTTTTCGTCGATACCATACTTGTCTTGATGCTGGAGAATATCAAGTGTTTTTGAAGAATTTTGAAATAGTTCCATTTAAACATGTACACACACACAGATAAGTGGCAACGTTCTCACTGAAGTGAACTGTGTTGCTTGGATGGAAGTAATTATAGGTGGAGTGCATTTAGAATGTCTAGTATCTTTTAGAGTATAATATATACCGGGATTGATTATGAAAATGAATGCTTACATGAACTGAAGTATTAAGATACATGTAAGCAGGGAATATTTGTTTTGTTTACTTATTGTTCTCAGTCTAAAACATTTTACTGATTTCCTTGGTATAAAGTGGAGATCATCTTTGAGTAAATTAACTCAGTTCTTTAAATAAACACACAGTCTCATTTTCTTACACATAATGGTGGGGTGGGATTGAACATCAGGAATGTTACATTTGTTCTCCCTAGTGGAGTCGCAAAATAAATCCATAAACCGATTTACAGTTGCCACCACTATTTTAAATGAATAAAGTGCTAGGTGATGGCCATTCACAGTTTACACTTTTGTCATAATGCAATCCCCACAACTAGTGCAACTCATCCATCCCACTGACAAGGCTAGGGGGAAATCCTGTATCTAGGAGGCTTACACATTGTAAAGGATCACTAGAGATCAGTATATTCATCAAGGCCCACAATGGATGTGCCCACACAATGCTTTAGTTCTTCTTAATCAATTTAGTGTTTTCAGTCTAAGATCTATTATTCAAGATCTCCAGGGCACACTACAACCCTCTTCATCACAAGATTCATAAAACCTGAGTTTAAGACTTCCTATGTCAAACCTCCCCTCTATTATGTACGACACATGCACCCTAAAATGATGGCTCTCTCATCCATTCTTAATTCGTGCTTTCAGCATTAGTGGAATGACCATCACTAACATGTCATCTCCCAAGATTCCACAAAGACACTCCAGACACTAATCAATCCCTAACACCTTGTCTCCAGTCCCTTGCCAACCTATCCTGCTTAGCCAAATCTTCAGTTTATCACTGTCAGGTCCATGATCTGCTCAACGACGAAGCGGTCCATTTAATGGAAATCTAGTTTTCAGACCCACATGCGGAGGCGCCTTGAAGATCTCAATCAAGATACACACACCTGGCCTAACAGACAGGAGGTAACATGGCTCCCTTCTTAACACATGTACAAATGAATCATCCCATTATGTTTTGAGCAATCACCTCCAAATGCTATTCAATCACGTCACCACCTTCATTACCAACTTCTACAGGTCCCCAAAGCTGCTTCCATCACTCAGTCATAATTGTTCCTGACAGGTAGACAATGTGTCTTGACTTCTGTCCAAAATCATAATTTTAACATCAGGTCTGAATCCTTCGACATCTGGTTTGTACAAGAAGTATTTAAACGAATGCACACATTCACCCTCCAGAATCTTGCCATTGTATAACAGATGCCTCTTTTTAAACAATTCAACAGTAACACAAACTTCTTAAACACACCATCAGCCTGACCTACATCAAGGGCAATGCCTTAAAACAGGCGTGTGCAACCGGTGGCTCCCCAGGTGTTTTGGGCTAGGACTCCTGTGATGCCTCACCATTGATTCTGCTGGCTAGGGATGATGGACGTTTTTAAAAAAACATTTTATTATTTACTGTGTTACATAGCTGTACAAACGACAACTTGTCAACACAATCTTAATAGAAAAAGAACATAGTAATCAATACAATTCATAATGAGCAATCTAAACCCTCAGCACATAAATGAGAAGTACAGTCCTCCAAAATACTTGCTACTTTTCGCCAAAGGATTGTGAGGAATACGTTCGCTATTCCCTTATATTATATTCCTCACCATCCTTTGGAGAAATGTAGCATGATAGTAGTTGTAGTCCAAAACATCTATAGACAAAGGTTGCAGACCGTGCCTTAGAATACACCTTCCCCTTGAATTTGTAGATTCGCAGATACTTCCTCTAATGTTACAATTACAACGTCATCTCTTTTCCAGTAATCGTCTCCCAAATGACAAAGTTTTCATTCACAGCATTTCAGCATCCCACACAATATTTCCCACTTAATCATTTGGCATTTACTTCAAATCCATGAATTCCTTCGCCATTGGCCTCTCCCTTTTAATTACTGAACACCCACACATCGGACTATAAATGTTACTCAATGCATTGACTAATGTAATCCTACGCCTTAGCCCCCTTTTCTCCTTGCGTATGGTGATGTTCACCTCACAGGGACGGGACCAAAGCCTTTTGCACAGCAAAACACTACATTTCTACGGAATTAGGTCCAGTCCTTCCATGTCCCACCATCTGGCTATGTCCACCACTTCTCTTCCATCAGCCCAGGCTGGATGAAATGGCAAGCTAACTTAAACAGGATGTAAGGAACAAGTTACTTACCTGTAACTGTTGTTCTCCAGCATGGGTCTGGCATGGATTCTCATGCTCATGAATATGCCCCGTCGTCAGCATGGGAATCCTCGGTAAAGAAAAAATCAGTACCAGTTTCGTTTCTGATCTGTCTTTCTTAGTAGTAACCAATCACTGGTCTCTAGGTCATACTGCCCCCAGCCAATGACTGCCCACTCCCTAAGCCGCGCCCCTTGGAAGCAATACTCATATTTGGTAGCACGTAAAGTGGCAGTATGACCAAGTGAAGAGCCGCAGAGGGGTAGGCGGGAGGGTTCGCATGTGAATCCATGCCAGACCCATGCTGGAGAACAAGTGTTACAGGTAAGTAACTTGTTCCTTCTCCAGCATGGGGTCTGGCATGGATTCACATGCTCATGAATATAAGAATAAATAGCAGTACACACATGCACAACCACGGGAGATGGCAAGGCTCAACATTAAGCATTACATAAAACTCAACATTAAGCATCTCTTACCTCCTCACCAGGCTCACCTTAAGCGAACAGGTTGCGCAGCACTGCCTGGCCGACTCTGGACTCCTCCCTGGAATCCCGCTCGACGCAGTAGAATCTCATGAAGGTGTGCTTCAACCTCCACGTAGCAGCCCTGCAGATGTCCAGCAGGGGCACAACAAAGAAGAGCGCCTTGGTAGCAGCAATCGCTCTGGTCGAATGGGCTCTCGGACGGCCGGGCAACGGTCGGTTTACCAACCGATGACAGTGCATGATGCAGCCGGAGAGCCATCTGGAAATAGAAGCCTTCGAGAGAGCCTTCCCTTGGTTCACAGGTCCAAAGTTCACAAACAGCTGTGATGTCTTCCGAAAACTCTTTGTTCGGTCCACGTAGAACTTCAGCGCTCTAGCTACATCCAGCGAGTGCAAAGTCCTCTCGGCCGGCGACAAAGCCGACGGGAAAAAAACTGGTAACACCAAGGGCTCGTTGAGATGGAAGTCCGACGGCACCTTGGGCATGAAGGAGGGGTGTGTCCTCAGCACCACCCTCGTCTCGTGGAAAGTCAAGTATGGAGGCTTGCAGGAAAGGGCCTGAATCTCTCCCATGCGTCGTGCAGAGGTGATGGCCACAAGGAATGCTGTCCTCCACGACAGGAACTTCAACGCAGCCGAATGCAAGGGCTCGAATGGCAGCCCCATGAGCCTGGTCAGCACCACGTTGAGCTCCCACGCCGGGGCTGGACCCTTCACCTGCAGTTCTGGTGTATCGGGAATTCGCTGCCAGATGTTTCTTGATGGAAGCATGAGCTAGTCCAGCGACAGTAAGTACGGTAGCACTTGAGGGGCAGTAATCCGTAGAGGGTTAATCTTCTGTGCACGGCACCAGACAGAGAACTTCTTCCACTTGTGTCCGTAGCACTTGAGAGTTGAGGAAGCCCTGGCCTTTGCAAGAACCTCTCTGCATTCGGCCGGGATATCGTACCCTCCAAACTCTAGTGCTGCAGGAGCCAGGCCTGCAAGTTCTGCGACTCCGGGCCGTGATGAACAATGGCGCCTCCTTCTCTGGGGAGAAGATCTGCGTCCATCCGCAGTTTGACTGGTGGGGACGCTGACAAGTCCAGAAGGTCCGGGAACCAGATCTGTCTCGGCCACCTCAGTGCGACGAGGATCATCCTGTACCGGGACCTCTTGAGCTGGTTGATGAGCCTGAGCAGCAACGGAGGGAACGCATACAGGAACAGGCCGTCCCAGGGGAACGTGAAAGCATCGCCCATGTTCCTCGGCTGGGGGAACCTGCTGGCGAACCTCTGGCACTTTGAGTTCGTCGCCATTGCGAACAGGTCGATTTGGGGTTGCCCCATCGCCGGAAGAGTTGATCCACTTGATCCTGGCGTAGTTCCCACTCGTGGCACGAGCGCAGCTCCCTGCTGAGTGAGTCGGCGATGGTGTATTTTATCCCTGCTAGATGAAAAGGCACCAGAAACGTCCCCTGGGCAATGGCCCAGTGCCACAGATCCTGGGCTTCCTTGGACAGGGCTGGGGATCTGGTTCCTTCCCGTTTCCGGATGTAGAACATCGTGGTGGTGTTGTCGGTGAAGATTCTCACCACCTTGCCCTTGAGGGACAGGGGAATGACTTGAGGGCCCAGAACACCGCTCAGAGCTCCAGTATGTTGATGTGTAGCGGCCTCTCCTCCGGGAGCCACAGCCCTCTCGCATGAAGATTTCCGGTGTGCGCTCCCCACCCTTGCAGGGAGGGATCCGTCGTCACCGTCGCCTGGTATGCTGGGGTCTGAAAGTATGTGCCCGCCGTGAGATGCGCGCGGGTGCCCCACCATTGGATTGCCAGGCGGAATACTTTGTTCAGCAAGATCTTGTCCTCAAAGCTTCCCGTCGCTTGCATCCAACGGGCGTCGAGGAACTCCTGTATCTGAAGCCTGCAAAGGTGCACCAGATAGATGCAAGAGGACATCATTCCGAGCAGGGAGTTGATGGACCTCACTCTGGCCATGTCCGTGGCCAGCCGACGCAGTACCTTGCCCAGGATGGCCTGCGTTCTTTCCTCCGATGGCGAGGCCAATCGCGGCACTGTATCCAGCTTGGCTCCCAGAAACAGTGCGACCTGCAACGGAACCAGGTGGGATTTGGGGAAGTTGATGGAGAATCCCAGGTCCCTGAGCAGCTGGACGGTCTTCGCTGTGTGTTCGACGGCGAGTTCCCTTGTCCCTGCTCGTATGAGCCAGTCATCCAGGTAGGGGTAGACGTGGATCCCCTGCAGGCGCAGCCGCGCAGCTACTGGTGCTAGGCACTTGGTGAATACCCTGGGAGCAGACTTCAATCCGAACGGGAGGGCCTTGAACTGGTAGTGCCGTCCCTGGACTACGAACCTGAGAAACTTTCGATGACCTTTTAGGATGGGGATGTGAATGTACGCATCCTCCAAATCCAACACCGATAGGAAGTTGCCTTCCTCCAGCTGGCCCAGCACGTGCTGGAGGGTGACCATCTGGAACTTCTGTGCCTTGATGTATTTGTTTAGCCGGCGCAGGCCCAGGATGGGACGCCAACCTCCTGTCTTCTTCCTGACGAGGAAGTATCTTGAGTATACTCCGGAGCCCCGGAGCCTCTTTGGGACGAGCTTGATGGCTCCTTTCTTGAGCATCGCCCTTACCTCTAACAGCAGTTGAGGGACATGCTTTTTCTTCCTGGCCACTGGAGGAATTCGGGGGCACTTCTTTAGGAATTCCAGAGTGTGCCCGTGGGCCAGGGCATCCAGCACCTAACAGTCGGTGGAGATTGACTCCCACACGCTGACGAACTTCGCCAGCCGGCCACCCACCGGGGTGCTTCGGTGGGGGCCCGACACAACGACCGGTTCAGTCTTGTTTGGAAGCAGCCTTGCCTCCTTGGCCTCCCTGGCGATGGCGGCGAGGTCCACCTGACTTGCCTCGTCCCCTGTAGGCTTCTTTCGACGAGGAACGGGCCGCTTGATGTTAGGTAGAGGAGCCGCCGCCGAATCCTTTGGAGGCACCTTGCTTGCCTCCGGAATTCCAAAAGGGCGGCCACCGTTGCTGCAGAACTCCCAAGGCCCAAGCCGTCTCCGTGTCGGTCTTGATGGCCTGCAGCGACTCATCCACTGTCTTTCCAAACAGATTGTTCCCGTCGAAGGGCATGTCGAAAACCTTGGCTTGCACGTCCTGGCAGAAATCCATCACCTTGAGCCACCCCCACCGTCGAAGGCAAACGCTGTTGCCCAACTGGCGGAAACCGGTGTCGGCAATGTCCGTGGCCACAGTTATGGCATGGTCCGAAGCCACCTCACCCTCCTGTAGGATCGCCAGGGCCTCTGCCCTCTAGTCGTCCAGGAGGAAGTCCAACAGGGGGGGCGATCTTGTACCACAATTCCCTGTCGTAGCGGGCCACAATCGCTAGGGCGTTGGCCGCCTTAATCGGCGTCGCCGACGACAAGATGACTCGTCCCATGGCGTCCAGCTTCTTTCCCTCACCGTCCGGTGGGGAAGTTGAAGACGAAGCCGATGCCCCCCCCGCTTTCTTCTTGGCCGCTGCAGAGACAACCGAATCCGGGGTCGGCTGCGCCCTAAGGCACAACGGGGCGGCGTCGGGGACCCGGTACTTCTTCTCGTACCGGTCCCTCTTGCCAGGTGTCGTGGACGGGTTCTTGAGGAGGGCAAGTCCCTCGTCCCAGATGTCATCCAGGAACGGCACCGCGAGGACCGTCTTCCTCTTGGCCTTGCGCCGTTGGTAGAGGAAGCCTTCCTTCTTCTCTTCGGGGCAGAGCTGAAAAAAAGCTTTGATGCCCTGGCAATCATGGCGTGGAAGGAGCCGATCTCGTCTGGCGGGGACGCCCGAGGGATCGGAGACGGAAGGTCAATCCCGTCGTCACCACCGTCGTCATCCGTCCCCGTCGTGGCCGTGTCTGTTCCCGTGTCATCCCTCGGGGAAGGCGACAAAGGCTGAGAAGGCCATGAGGGCTGAAGGGGTACTGGATGAATTCTCCTCCTCTTGTTTGGAGGGCGACCCGACGGACCCGGTTCAGCCGGGTGGTCCGTCAGGGGTAGGGGCAGTCTCGTCCTCATCTCCGTGCATAAGGCTTGGATTGCCATCAAAATGGCCGCCCAGCCAGTTAGAGAGACGGGTCCGACGATCCCTCATAGTCCGATCCAACATGTTCATGCAAAACGCACAGTCCTTCTCCATGTGTGTTTTGTCCTCGTGGAGGCAGTAAAGGCATTTCGAATGCTCGTCCTCCTTGAACACATTTTGTAGGTTGCATCCCGGACAGATCCTGAACAGTTTGCCGGGAGTCGAGCTTCCCTTCTCAAGGGACATGGTCTTCTCGTCCGCGAGGTAGGCCTCAGAAACTTCTGGAATCCTCCAAGAAGCGTAACTCGACGAAAACTTCCCCTTTGAGGGGCATAGATAAATCCGAAACGGGTCCCCGTTGATCGGAAGTAGAAACGGTGGAGCTTGAGGCTCGATTAAACCGAAAAGTGAGATAAATCTCTTTGAAAAAGTGCAAAACGCAGTAAAAGCACGAGAGCTATAGCATGAGGACTCACAATACTTGAACGTGCGGTAAAAATCTGAGGATGGCTGCAAGGGGTGGGGCTTAGGGAGAGGGCAGTCATTGGCTGGGGGTAGTATGACCCAGAGACCAGTGATTGGTTACTACTAAGAAAGACAGATCAGAAACGAAACTGATACTGATTTTTTCTTTACCGAGGATTCCCAGCCTGACGACTGGGAATATTCATGAGCATGTGAATCCATGCCAGACCCCATGCTGGAGAATGAGGGTTCAAACAAATAAGGGACTTGGAGCTAGGAATAGAGTAGTCCCTGCATGGACTACATACAGTCATCTTTAATCCACACAGCAATTTTCAGAATAGATGGCTAGGCCTGAACTTAAAATGAACTAAAAAGGTTTACCAGAAGAGCTTGACCGAACTGAGCATTGGCTCTGAAACTAACAACCAGACAAATTAAAGTAGAACACAAAGGAAGGGGGCCAAATGGCTGATTTGCAGTAAAATCTACAGGTGCATGCCTATAAAAGGATACTGAGGGCACCGTGGCTGAGACTACTTGAGCATGCAAACCATACGGATAAGGAGGAGGAAGCTTTTGAACCATGTAAGCCTTGAAAATACAGGAAACTATCCATCTAGCGATGGAAGTCTTTTGTTTTTGAAGAGCTAGCAGTCTTGGTTCTGTCCAGATTAAATTTCAAAGTATGCAGAATTATTTCCAAATGCAAAACTGGGTTGGGAAAAAGATCTCAAGTCATATGAACCGTAGATACATAGGATTAGCCAATGGACACAACTTCACCACTTTTCTACTTGTGAAAGTCTCCAAAGCAGAGGGCTGGAAGCTCACAGGTTCTCTTAGTGGAGGCAATGCTCCTAGGAAGGCTTCCATGTCATTTCATCACGGGATGAAACAATGATGGGCTTTTCTCAGTTGATATTTCAAAGCAAAAACTCGTTTTTTATTTTATTTTTATTTTTGGGGGATCCCCCAACCCTTTAATAATTTAACTATCCCCGAACAACCACACCCCATCTATATATTTTTTTTAACCCCCTACAAAATTCGATGAGTTTTCACGTTGAAATGACAACGTTGAAAAACCCAGCATCCTTTCATCCCACGATGAAAGGACAGTGTACCCTAGGAAAGCAGTCTTCTGAGAAACCAGTCTTCCAAGGACCACTAGTGAACTTCCCAGATACAACATGCAGTATGTACAAATTGCATTCCAGGTTTGGGAAGATTGATCACAGACAGATTGTAGTTAAATAAGTGTCCTGCACCTCTTGCTCCAAGCCACCATCAAGGACCACCACACCATGACGACTGTTCTGACCAGAACAAAATTGTGTGGCTTCGATATTGAAGTGTGCAGAATCCCTCTTCCCTGAATGCCCAGTCCAAGCTTATTTATTTCAGTCTATGAACAGGGGGTCACAAAATACTTCTTGTTGATAGTCCCCACAAGAGAAGGCCAGAATGGATTGAAGGGAATCTCAGCAACTCAGAGGCAATGGGGCACCCATCAGCAAACATCTAGATGTGGGGGAGAACTGCACTTCCCGATTCCTGAAACAGTCGGTTATCATGACCACAAGTTTGGTAAATACTTGCGGTGTTGTATTGAGCCCAAAGTGGAGGACTCTATATTGGAATGGCAAGGCTTCAAGAGAAGATGCCAGAAATCGGCTGAAAAAAGGCCAAGTGGGTACTTGGAAGTAGACCTTCTTAAGAAGCATTGCATATATGCAGTCTCCAAGACTCTGGGTGGATCAAAAAGGTGCAAGTGAGAACCTTGAACTTCTACAGAAGCAGAAAGGGGTTTTGGGAAGATAGGTTCAGAATGGTACAAGTGCTCACCCAATTCATCTTGTGTGTTTTGAAGAGCCAGGAAAAGAACCCTGCCCACGTACAGAGCTGGGAAATGGCACATTAGCATTCATATACAATAGCTTATTTAACTCTGAGAAAAGAGGTCAAGCAACCGGTCAGGTGAAGTACAGGTTTTGCAGAAAACAGTATATTCTATACCCCCAATTGAACAAACTGGTTTCTGCTAATTAAGTCACCAGGCACCCCAAAAAACAGATGATCCTGCCCATTAACAGAGAAATGTAACATGGAATGCTGAAGACCTTGTTCTAACCTTCCATTGTTGCTAGTAGAGGAGAGGAAACCCTTGAGAGCTGTCCTTTGTTATTTCTTCCAAGGTCTTGGAGCCAGTATTTCCATACGGAAAGCTACGTAAACCACCTGAAAATCTGGTCCTCTCCTGTCGCGGATGGAAGGAATATGAGGCAAGAGAACACTTTGGAGGCTGCTTTGTCAGAGAAAGTCATATTTGAAGGTCTTTCTTAGAAGACTCATCGATTTAGGGGAAAAGAACATGATGCCATCAAACATCAAGGCTAAGAATTTAGCATTTCAATGTCCAGTCTAAGGTTCTCTTCTCATATTGGCACTCAACATGTCACTGAAGGCAGGTCTATGGTGGATGGAGAATTGGAATGGTGATAGAAACCTCCTCTCGACCATCCGGGTTGCCCACCAAGGTGTCCAGAGTTGCATGCACCGATTGGGTTGGGAAGAAGGGGCACAGGTGATGGTGCCATGAAAGGTGTTTTATTTTTTATGTTGCATGTGTCAGGTGGTAGACTGTGATGGGGCAGCTTGGTGTAGGGGCTCCAGGAGGCAGCCTCACTATAATAGTACCTGATGAAGGGGCTAAAAGGGCATTCACCTCCTGGATGATTTAAGTAAGCGCTCAATGCTGGGGCTGTCATGTGGCATGAAAACGTGGCAAAGAACCAATCCTGACCGAATGCTGGGAGGGAAGCGGTCCAACCACATTCCCTGACCAAGTATGCAATCCAGGCAACTTTTCAACCCTCCATGTATTTAAAGGTGAAAGCAAAGCAAACCAGCACCTTTTGGGGGCATTGTTCCGATAGAAGGAGCAAGGTGGATGTGCTCATGTCCGATAAGGGTGGACCAGTATGCTGAGCCTGTGTGTTTATATTGGTTGCCAGATATTGTACAACAGCATGCAACTGATGTAGAGGGTCTAATTAAAGATGCAGTTGGGCAGGAGTTATAAGACGATTTGGTGAAGGGGAAGATGGTGGAGAAAAAGCCTCTCTGGAGGGAGCTCTGTTGGTAGAGCAGGAGGGAGCAATGATTCCCAGGGTGGAAAAGGTGGCTGGAGGGGGAGTGGAGGATGGTGGCAGTCTGAGGAAGAGCGACAAGGTGCATTGAATGCATTGCACTGCTGCTGAGAAATACAAGCACTCTCCCTCTGAAAGCAATGCCACTCTGTTGATAAGTATCAGTAATCTGCCCAGGTAAACCACTAAGCAGCAATAACGAAAGCAAAGACCAGGTTGAATACTAAAGCAAGTGTCTGTCCTGTTTAGGATCATGTCCTCTGTGACGTTTATGTCCCATGTTAAATACAGAGAGATTTTCCCAGGAAAACAATTCATATGACAATATTTTCTCCATTTTAAGTGTCTGATGTGAACTTCCTTTCCTGACGTTTAGCAGCAAATCAATCATGTTTCCGTATTAAAGTCATTACAGAAAATAAGAAAACTGAAGCGAGTTCAAGTAAAACTTTGATGCCTTGAAATGTAAGCATGTACATTAAATGTTCTTTTATACTGCTCCCAGAGAAGGCATTTTCTTTGCAGTACCCATCCTGAAAGAATTTTCTCTGGGTGAAATGCTCCAACCAGATGTGTGAAAAGCTTCGCAGGTTCGAATATCTGCAGGGCAGACTCAGCTGTTCATCCTTCAGAAGTGATTAAATGGAGTTAACTAAATTTGGTAATAAAAGAACATGGAAGCAGGATGCATCTACATAAAAACCTGATCTATTTGTTTCATTGTACAGCATACACCACAAACTGAAAGGTTTGTATGTGCCTAAATAACAGAGATATGATCTTTGCCGACAGCCACCTTACTAGTATATTATTATTATTTATTTTTTTTAAAGGTGGGTTATACAAGATACAATTATTACCGGTGAGATGCCCTATAAGCAGTGGTAGAAGTGCACCAAAAAAAGAGTAGTGAACTGTGGTCTCGGCAGGGGAGAGGGTAGGCGGAGGCATATTGCAACATGTAACATGGTGTTGCGGCCCGGGCATTGCAATAGTCTAAGTGACTAGTAACGAAGGTTCCTATTATAACTTTACCCTTGCAAAGGGGCATGAATGGACAAATCCTCTATAAAAATAAAAAATGATGAATACGGTCGTAAAAAGTAGAGGAATGGTAAACAGAAAAAGATAAAAGTAGTGGAACACTGCTCCCAACCGTTCCCGCTCACTTCGATCACTGCCTATAAGTGGATGTAATTGTAGTGTATTGCTTTCAATCCAACAGAAATTCAAAAGGAAAACAGCAGCATATTTTCCGAAATCACAACGTTGGGTACGAGGAAAGGCAAAGCCCTAGCAGGGCTCCTTCTACACATGAGTCATACCATAAGCACACAAAATAGTGTAGAAGGTATTTACTTTAGGAGTCAAACTATGCAGGGAGTCCTTGGGGAAATTCAGGTTGGTTGAACAATGCCGGGTTGTACCGAACGTCGAGTAGGTAGGTATTTGACTGAATTCTCTTGGAAAAATAGCTATTCTGCTACAAACAAATAATTTCTTGCTATGCGGCTCCCACCCTATACGGTCTTCTCATTTTAATACAATGCAACAACTAAGAGGCAAATGTGGAGTAGATTGCAAAAGAGGATGGAATTAAACATTGGCTGAAAGCATACCCGATTCACTTTCAGACCACAGTGCATATGTTTGTGTTTTTGAGAGGAGTTGCGAGGACGAGCGAGAGGAGAGTACACTTTGTTCATATGGGAAATGCCTATGAGAAATATGAACATCAGGTAGTGGAGATGAGCAGGACTGAAGTAGTCGGTTATAGGTCAGGCAGAGTGACATGCCCCTGCCTAAGAGGAGCTTCTCCGGATCGCCTTTGGGACTGCCTGGCAGATGGAAGAGAGAGAGATGGGTGTTAGGATTCTGACATGCCCCTGCCTAAGAGGAGCTTCTCTGGATCGCCTGGCAGATGGAAGAGAGAGAGATGGGTGTTAGGATACTGACATGCCCCTGCCTAAGAGGAGCTTCTCCGGATCGCCTGGCAGATGGAAGAGAGAGAGATGGGTGTTAGGATACTGACATGCCCCTGCCTAAGAGGAGCTTCTCCGGATCGCCTTTGGGACTGCCGGGCAGATGGAAGAGAGAGAGATGGGTGTTAGGATACTGACATGCCCCTGCCTAAGAGGAGCTTCTCCGGATCGCCTTTGGGACTGCCTGGCAGATGGAAGAGAGAGAGATGGGTGTTAGGATACTGACATGCCCCTGCCTAAGAGGAGCTTCTCCGGATCGCCTGGCAGATGGAAGAGAGAGAGATGGGTGTTAGGATACTGACATGCCCCTGCCTAAGAGAAGCTTCTCCGGATCGCCTGGCAGATGGAAGAGAGAGAGATGGGTGTTAGGATACTGACATGCCCCTGCCTAAGAGGAGCTTCTCCGGATCGCCTTTGGGACTGCCTGGCAGATGGAAGAGAGAGAGATGGGTGTTAGGATACTGACATGCCCCTGCCTAAGAGGAGCTTCTCCGGATCGCCTTTGGGACTGCCTGGCAGATGGAAGAGAGAGAGAGATGGGTGTTAGGATACTGACATGCCCCTGCCTAAGAGGAGCTTCTCCGGATCGCCTTTGGGACTGCCTGGCAGATGGAAGAGAGAGAGATGGGTGTTAGGATACTGACATGCCCCTGCCTAAGAGGAGCTTCTCCGGCTCGCCTTTGGGACTGCCTGGCAGATGGAAGAGAGAGAGATGGGTGTTAGGATACTGACATGCCCCTGCCTAAGAGGAGCTTCTCCGGATCGCCTTTGGGACTGCCTGGCAGATGGAAGAGAGAGAGAGAGATGGGTGTTAGGATACTGACATGCCCCTGCCTAAGAGGAGCTTCTCCGGATCGCCTTTGGGACTGCCTGGCAGATGGAAGAGAGAGAGATGGGTGTTAGGATACTGTTTTCAGGGGACATAGTCAAAGAGCTATGATCTGTTGCTGAAATTGGTAGGAGGGGATGATGTTTAGAAAACCAAAAACTTCCCATCAGGCAGGCTGCCTTTTCTAGTTTAATCATAACTGGGGATGAATCACAGTTACATGCCAGGTAGCACAAGATGAGGCCATTTCCCATCCCAGATCGGCCCCTTTGGAGAAGTTACTTATTGGGAAAACTCACAAATAACATAACAAATAGCCTACTGTCCCAACAGGTAATGTGTGAGAGGAGAGAGTGTTCTTTTCTGGATTCCGTGAATTAAAAAAGAATGAGATGTTGATTCAAATAAAGAGAAATACATGAAACATGGTTACACGTTTCAAATAGTGTTTTCATTGTTTTTAAAAGTGTTTCTTTTAAGTTGCAACATTATTTATTGAATAAAAGTAGTTTTGCCGAATACTTAACAAACCAGTCAGTATTCGGCCGAATACTAGATATGATAATCTCTGCACCCCTAAAACAATTTGGCATGGAGAGGGATTAATCATGGTCTGAGAGACGCAGTTACCGATTTAAATATCACGAGGGGGGATGGAATGAGACTAGGAGGGAAGAGGGGAGCATAGGCAGGGGTTTGAGCATGCATTTTCAGACACGTGCGTTCTTATTGAACTGTTAACAGGCACACAAGCAATTTACTGGAGGCAAGATAAACACACACACACACACAGACACGTTACAGGCAAGAGAGCCAATGTATTTATTTATTGGACATTTGTATGGCCGCCTATAGACAGGTTTTTCCAGGTGCCACAAGACAAAAAAGGGGATTGGGGGGACATGGGAAATCAAAGAATACAAAAAGAAAATATAGGTCTTGTGTATGCATTTCAAGGGGGATGCCGCTGCCTAGATTTTAGGGCAGTGGCATTGAAAGGGTTTTGGTATTACCATTGTTAGAGACTGGTATTCTTGGGCCCCAGAGCAAATGCATACCCGGCTCTAGGTGATTGTAAAGCACATGCTGCATGCCAGAATGTAGTATGTATGGCAGGTAGTGATGGAGTTGATACTTTAAGTATGTCTGTTTCACCTACTGTCCAAAATTCGTCTTCCAGCCACCATGTGTAGTTTACAGGTGCATGGACCAAGCCCTGTGTAAATAAGCTAAATAGATAATGGTGCATGGCCAGTAAGGAGGAGGGCACACCACTGTACCACCACCAACACATGAAACAGAATGTAACTGGTGGGAAATATTAAGTAAACCATGTTTGATACTCTTCGGGGTCAGGATCACCACAGGTTGCGTCCAGCATGCTAGATACAATTTAAAATGCTCTTTAGCTGTATGTGTCCATTAGAATAAGTGTTTTTAGCACCTGCACCAAAAAATCACAGATGTAGATCTAGGCTAGCCCATGGGGAAAGTAATCTTACTTCCTCTAGAGCAAGAATGTCCATGATGCCGAATTAATGCAATTCAATGGTGCCTGATGCTGAATTAATGCAAAGCAAATGTGCCTTATATAGAACACACATTGGCCATTTGTTTGCCCAACTTCCTTGTTTGGAGGGCCCAGGACGGTCACTCGTACTGCACCCGGCCCGTGAAAGCAGGTCCTGCTGCCACCGTTCCTGACCCAGTTATGGGTCTGTGCTAACCTCCTTGCCCCTTTTCGTATTCTTTATTATTCCACCTCTCCCTTGCTTTTCTTCCCTGCTTCCCCCGACCCGCTCCGGTTGCCCGCGTCGCTCCCATTCCCTACCCTGTGCTCCTCCTGCCCTCCACCTGTCTGCACTCCACTCCACTGGCCGTGTTGGTCGAAGTCTTCTTAAAAGAGGGGACCAATGCAGCCATCGACTAATAGGTCGAGGCAAAGGGGAGCTCCCTCCTGAGCAGCTCCTATCCTCGTTTGCCCATTCGCCCAGGGTAACTTGACACAGACAACCTACAGCAACTGAAAAGCTAAGTTTGGTGTGGGTGGAGAGTATAGCCATTACTGTACTCCATTAAAACCCCACCTCTCTTATCAACTCAAATCTTCCATGTACTTTTACTTACCCTCACCCAACACTCTGGGGCGCATGGACTCATCCCAGAACCAACCCCACTAGTCCTCCACCAGGACACCACACTCACTTCATCTCTAAAACTCAGGACATCCTGTCCTCGCTCTCCTCCTTTCACCTCCCTCCCTACCTACCTGACCCTTCCTCTGGCCCTTCTGCGGTCACCCCTCCTCCCTCTTTCTCTGCCTTTCCACCTTTCTCTGCTGACGAGGTTTCCAGACAAGTCCGATCTATGAAAGTCTCGTCTAAACAGGTTCACCCCTGTTCCTCCAAAACTATCAAGGACCACATCGACTCCCTGGCTCCTGCCCTGGCTGACTTTTGCAACCACTCCTTCGCCTCTGGAGTCTTCCCTTCCCCCCTCAAGCACTCCCTTGTGCACCCTCTTCTCAAGAAACCCTCTTCCGACCCCTCCTGCCCGGCTAACTATCGCCCTATCTCCATCACTCCCTTCCTGGGCAAGCTCCTGGAGAAACTGGCCAACTCCCAGCTTAACCTCCATGCTGAATCTGTTGGTAGTCTTCATGACCATCAATCTGGCTTCAGAGCTGCCAGAAGCACGGAAACTGCTCTCCTGAACATCCGTGAAGACCTGCTCTTGAACCTCGATTCCAACACTCCGTGTGCTCTCATTCTGCTCGATCTCTCCTCTGCCTTTGACACTGTCAACCATGCCATCCTGCTCAACCGTCTCCGGGAAAACCTGGGTATCACTGGTCAGGCTCTGGCGTGGTTGACCTCTCCTTTCAAATCGACCCTCCCAGGTCCAACTGGGGTCCTTCCTCTCCGACATCTTTTTCTCCACCTGTGGTGTCCCCCAGGGATCTAATCTCTCTCCCTGGCTGTTCAACCAGTATCTGGCACTCCTTGCCCACCGCATCGCCGCTCTCTGCCCTAATTTCCAGTGCTATGCGGACGATACCCAACTCATCTTCAGGCTACCCTCAGCCTCCCCCTCTCCTTCCCTCATCTCTGACTGTCTGTCTGCTATCCAAGAATGGTGTGCCGCCAATGACCTCTGCCTTAATGCCAGTAAGACTGAGATCCTACTCATCGGTACTCCCACTCCCTCCTTCCCTGTAGCTCTCTGGCCTGCCTCCCTTGGCCCCCTCCCTGCTCATACCTGCAAGGCAAAAAACCTTGGGGTCATCTTCGACTCCACACTCTCCTTCTCTCCTCATATTTCTGACGTCGCCAAGAGGTCACACTACCAGCTGCACCTCCTCAGAGGTATTCTTCCCTTCCTCTCCTTCCCCCAGAAGCTCACTGTCTCCCGAGCCCTGGTTCTCTCGAAGCTGGACTACTGTAACAGCCTCTATCTTAATCTGCCTGCCTCCACTCTCCGCCCTCTGCAACTCATCCAGAACAGAACTGCGAGACTTGTCCTTGGCCTCAAGCCCAGGGACCGTATCTCTCCAGGACTGAAATCTCTACACTGGCTCCCAGTGGCTGCGAGGATAAAGTTCAAAACCCTCTGCATTGTCCACAAGGCCTTCTGGGGCCTGGGTCCTAAACCTCCAATTCCCTCAGGGTTAGCCGCTTCTCGAAGCAACGAGCTGGGGGTAGATCTCTCTCCGCGGCAGGGGCCTCCCTCTGGAACAGCCTTCCTGCCTCCCTGAAACTTGAGGAGAACCATCTCCGGTTCCGGAAGCACCTCAAAACCTTCCTCTTTGCTTCTGCTTTCTCTCTCCCTCTCCCCTGCTGAACAGCTAATTTAATTCCTCACTGAAACTGCACTGATCCTGCAACTGGACCACTCTAAACGGCCTCGGCCCTGGGCCCTGCCACTCTCCACTTGCACTGATGCCCTGGAACCCCTTTGCACTGCGGGACTGTCTCTGTATCCCTACAGCCCCCCCCCCCTCCCCCAGCACTTGTTCTGCACTTACCTCACACTTGCCACCAGCTGGCCCTATTTATTTATTACGTTACGCCACTTACCTTGTACTGCACTTCCCCCCCTCCCCTTCCCCTTGCACTTGCACTTTTCCCCCTCCCCCACCCCTGCACTTGCGCGATCTGAATGACACCTGGCCTAGTAAGATCGTTGTCTGTCTCCCCTTGTCCCCCTCTCCCTGCCTCGTCGCGCCTTGAAACACATGTGTATAGGCGCGTTACAAATACCATATCATATCATATCAATTCTATCCCTCTCACCTATTCCCAGAACTATGAAGTAGCGCTTTTAGTCCTATTCCTGCTGCAATCTACAACTCTACTAAAGCATATTTCTAATTGTGCTTAATACAGGTCAAAAGTAGTAAATTACATGTGTCGCTCACTGCACTCCCAAAGTTTAATCAAACTAGTTTTCATCGGTCTGCCAAAGCTGAATCTAACTGGTATTCCTTGCTCTGCCAGAGTTGACTATAACTGGCATTCACCACTCTGCTATGAATCTAACGGGCATTTTATTGTTCTTCTAAAGTTGAATCCAACTGGTATTCCTTGCTAAGCGACAGTATAATCTAGCCGGTATTCACTGCCCTGCTAAAGTTGAATCAAAGCCGTTTCTCACAGTTCTCCCAAAGCTGGATATAAGTGGCTCTGATTGCCCTGACAAAGTTGAATTCTAATTAGTCTATCACTTCGCTGAGAGATCGGTATTGTGTAAGCATTTGTGGTGTGTAGAATTTCGCTCCTACCTGCGCTCAGAGATAGGCCCTGTGTAAGCAGTTGCATTGTGTTTTTTCGGTCTCGGCTGCGCTCTGAGATAGGCATCTTATAAGCAATTCCATCCTGTTGCATTTCACTCCCAAGTGCCTACAAGAAGGGCAGGGCGTATTTTCTCACAGTGACTCACTCCTCGCCCTACCATGCCGGCCGTACCACAGCTCACCCATTTACCCACCCCTCCACCTACTTACTCCCCTCACTCAACAACCCCCCTGCACTCCCACAACTAGCTAATAATGAGGCTCGTGCAGCTCACTGGCGTGCCTTTCTCTGGAACCCCAACATTACACACAACCGCCAGCACTAACAACCACTCCCCCACTGTGCCCCCATCCTTCCAAACTCGCCCTCCCCTACCTTTCCTGCCTGCTCCCCACACCTCAACAGGAATAAGGCAGCTTACTGTCGTGCCACCCTCCACAACCCCATAATTACACACCAGCCCACATCTCGCACCATAAACCCATACCCCCCTCCGCCGAAATCACCCTTTCCCCTTCCCCTGGCGCGGTTGCACCTCTCCCACCTCCCTGCCCTCCACCCCAGACCCTACTACACAAATCTCACCCCCCACCCCCAACTCAATCGCGCTCTGAAACACTGGTGTACGAGCGCAATATAAATAAAACATCATTTCATCATTTCAATACAGCACGGGCCATCCTTACCAACACAGGCCCATCAAAAAACCATCCTACTCTCGCTCACACCCTTTTGCCCTTCAAGCCCCCCACAAAACGCACAGACCATCATTGACGCGTCTCTCCCCACCTCCTACCTAGACCCCTACCTAGACCCCTCCCTAAATCCCCTCCATATTCTTCCCATCCTTCTCCCCAACTCCCAACCATGTCCTAGCCCCTTCGACTTCCCCTCCCAAAACCCCATCCTAGACCAGCATCCCTCTCAACCGCCCACTCTCTGAACATCCCACCATTCCCTTCCACATCCTCCCCACCCAGACTGTAACAAAGTGGAAGTCTGGATACCACAGGTAAGTTTATGGTACTTTAATGTCCTTGTCCTGTACTCCATTAGGTAAACACGGGGATGGTAGGGGACACTGTAGACACAAGATCACATGGGAAACACCGGGCTCACCCCCACACCCATCTTCTCAGCTCACAGCTTCTCTCTCAATAATCTGTCACCCAGTAGAACACTCAGCACCAGCCTTCCACAGCTCATGACATCACACTCTCACAGCTGCATTGTAAATTAGATTACAACACCTCTCTCTCCCTAGGGAGACACAAAAGAATGACTAAGGTAACATGACCAGCACCAAACTTAAACATCCAATACAACACTACCAGAAATTCAGCACACAGCGGCCACATATGTCCAGAACCCCAGGCAACTTCAACTAGAGGAACCACACAAAAGGAAACCCACCACAGGCCAAACCGGACCATGGAGAAAATGCAATGGCACACTAACCCTATGACAACAACATGCCACAAGCCTTCCACAACACAACTCACCAAGTTCCTCGGTCCAGACCCTCGAGGCCTAAAAACAATAACCAGAGCACATACGCCTGTCCTGAGCTGCCCCTCAGAACCTAGAGCTGCCACCCATAGTCACACTATTATTAGATAACACTAACACAACTACCTAACCAACTCACCCTCCTTCACACAAAACACCTTCCACTCCGGTCTGCCCCCCGGAGTATCAGAGCTGCCCCTCTGAGCACATACCAACTGCTCCCTAAACAGAGCTACAACAAATGCCCAACATTAACCGAGGAACCCACACATCACCACTCACAATTCACAGCAAGATATAACGAAATACCTCACCCACATTACTGCTCCACTAACACTGAACCATAGACCATTTTCTCTTGACCATTTTCTCTATCCTACACCCTCCTCATCTACACATCAGTAAAACAACCAGAACTACCAAACTAGGAATCCGGAAGTAAACTGTACAACCACATATTCAACATAGCAACCTACACCAGTTACAAAACTGGGTACTATGAAAACCATTTCCAACTTACATACAATCGTAAATACAACATAGCAACCTACCCCAGTTCAAAACAGGGTACTATGAAAACATTGCCAACTTACAAACACAACCATAGTGACCCGCCTCGGCCCGTGGACCAAGCACCACGGCAACATGAAACTCAAATACAAACTCAGGCATACCGACCAGATGACTGAGCCTAAACCATGAACACACAGCACAACACTGCCCTGAGAACCACAGTCATAGCGACCTATCCTGATTTGCACCAGGCACAATGACAGCAGAACACCAAACTCCAACCTCAACAACTCACAAATAAGGTACAACTGAGAAGGACAACAAAAAATATAGTGACCTACCCCGCCACTGTACCAGGCACTACATAACGGAACAACAATGAGAACCCAGTCACACCAAGAACTCTAAAACCACACATGGGCAAAACAACTAACCCATGACCACACACATAGCGACCTACCCCAGTGTCCGAACTGGGCACTAATGAAGAACACATCTAAACTCCCACTCCCAGACCACTGCAACACGCTCCATCACAAGCAGAAAATAGCGACCTACCCTGGTGCAAGACAAAGCACTAAAAAACCCCATGGAGAATAATACGCACCCTACACATGCACCACGCGACCCACACATGCACTATAGTTGTACCCTCAGCCATGCACAACAACAAGAATACAAAGCATGACAATTACATTACACAGTGTGTAAACCCATATAAGTGCATATAAATCAAAATGTCACGAGAGCATTGAAATAAAAATGCACAGTGCATAAAATAAACGCTCCAAGCTGCAAAAATCCCAGTCCACAATCCATGAGGTTAACCTTGCCCTGGAAGACGTTCCACCCCTCAGATGAAACATGCAATGGCATTAGACATTTGCAAAATTAATTACATTACACATTTGCAGAATATTAATTTGCAAGCCCCCCTCACCAACCTGGGAGTTGTAAAGGGAAAAACACCAGACCCCTATAACTAAGGTTCTACTTTCCCACGAAAGGCCACAACAAAATACGCCACAGGGAACAAACAACGGCCTTCTACACCTAACTCAGGACCCACCAACCCCCCGGGACTTAAGGGCTCTTGAAACCTCTAGGACAAATGGGCCAAAACACATAATATGCACCCATCCTCATGCACACGGCCCGGCCCTTCCACAGCTCATGACATCACACTCTCACAGCTGCATTGTAAGTTAGATTATAACAGACCTCCTACCACACCCCATTCCCAACATACACCAGTATTCTCTCAAGCTATCTTGCATATTCATTAAAGCCAGTTCGGTCTCCAAAAATAAACACAACCTCTTTGATCTCATGCCACTGAAAACCCAGACATCCTCATTTACTGAAACATGGTTAACTGATGACTACAATCTCATCGCGCACAAGGCTTTTCTGCCCGGCTACTCCCTGCTTGTGCAAAACAGATCCTGCAAAACAGATCCAGCGGAGCGGGGGGGTACTACCCATCGACCACAAGCAACACATTTCAGGAATATCCACGGAGAACATACCTCTCAGCACTGAATCTGAATCACTTCTCGCAAAGGTTCGCCTCAGCCCTTGTTTCTCTCACAGCTTCCTCCTCCTTTTGAGGCCACCCGGCATGACGGAGGGAATCAGTGAAATTCCAATCACGATGATCCAGCACCCTTTGCTAAGGGATTTTAACATTTGGCTTTATGTTACTGCTAAGCCTATGATCTGCTCCCTCACCGACAATTTGGAAGCTCTCTGCCTAACGCAAGCTATCCTTATCGCGCCTTGAAACACTTGTGTATAGGCGCATTACAAATGCCATATCATATCATACCAACTCACACTGGAGGGCACACCCTCGACACATTATTCTGCACTTCAGACCAAGTCGCTCCACTTATGCCTTGCCCTCTTATCTGCATAGATCACCACGCTATACACTTCTCGCTTCCGCACCACTCCACCCCCCACACACTTCCAGCAGAGATCTCTTCAACAGCCCCCTCCCTCTCTGGAATAAAATAATCATCAACCCCGACATGGCCAATTCCCTACTACTAACACTTCATGATCTCTCTCGCAAGGAAGGACACCCCTCAACTGACCTCTTGATCAATGGCTCTCCAAAGTACTGACTCCTCCCCTCAACGATCAAGCCCACACCCTAAGTAGTACACCCATTCCCTCAAATTTCTCAAAACCCTCAAGCAAACTTGGGAGGACCAACCCCTCACCACAAAACTGCCTTTGCAAGACTGGACTACCCATCCAAAAATCAGGAGAAAACAAACACACATACACTTCGATGAACTATCAACCACTTTCTTAACATTGCGCTTGATAGACACTGCACCATCATCGCCAAACTAGCTCTGATCGGCCCATCTACCTCCTGCCTGATCACGAACCCAAACCCATCCCCCATCCTCCCTACCAGACCTCTCATCGTTCACACCTATTTCCCCATTTCCCACTCCGAATTCAACAATCTATTAGCACGAAGGTGACCCTTGCCCACCAGCTCTTCTATAAAAAGATCCTTACTATGACCTGTGCAGCCAACGTCGCCCGCTCCATCCTCAATAACTCTCTCTCAACTGGTATTTTCGCAGAGGCCTTCAAATCTCACGTCTAACCGCTACTCATAAAACTCACCCTTGACCCCCTCTCCGCGTCGAGCTAGTGCCCAATCTCCACCACCAGTTTCATTGCCAAACTAATAGACTGCGCTGCTTACAAGAAACTTGGCTGCTCGACCCAGCCTAATTAGGGTCCAAGCCACTTTGTGGAACGGAATCCGCTTGTCCCTATTTGGGATGGCCTAAAAAGAAAAGCTGATTCAAAAGGATGTGCTGCACTTATCCTCCTCGACCTATCTGTGGGATTTCACACCATCAACCACACACTACTCAGGAACAGGCTCCTCATCCTAGGCATCAGAGATTCTGCCCTTAATTTGATCTCCTCATTTCCCTTTAATCACTTGCAAATCATTCTCCTTCCACCTTTCTCCTATGCCCCTCGTCCAGCCCCAAAAGGGGACCAATTGGAGCCTCCAAGTCCCCCCTCTTCAACCTCTACCGTAGCCCACTGCGGGACTGCCGAACCTCATTCAGTCTCACAATCTTACCTGCAACAATTATGCAGACACCCAGATAATTGTTTTAATTCTCATGACTCCAGCCTCCGATCTCCCCTCTTGGCTATCGACCTCTGGGTGACAGCCAACATCCTCAACCCAGGCAAAACAGAAATCCTATTATGTGGCAAATCTGCTCTCATACCCCAGCCTATATACCATGGCCACAATCCCTTTAAAAATCTTGAATGCACCAGGGACACGAACCTCTCTCTCTCCCAACACATCAATTCCATATCCAGAACTTGCCACTTCCACTTGAGCATCCTAGAGAAAATCTTTCCCCATCTCTAGTACCCGCACGTAGTTTCCGCAATACTTGCCATCATCATCTCCCACCTAGACTCTGTCAACTCCCTCTATCTTGCCGTCCCAGCACGTCAGCTGATAAAACTCCAACGAATCCAAAACTCAGCAGCCAGACTCCTCCGTGCCCTCTCGGACAGAGAACATATCACCCCCTCCCTCAGAGTACTACTATCGGCCAACGGTTGTCCTTCAAAGCTATTTGCATTACACACCAAGCCCTCCATAATACGGGACCAGAGTTCCTACTGGAAAAGATCATCCACTACCAATACTCCAGAAACCTCAGTTCAGGTTCAGCTTTCCTCCTCGCTATTCCCCCTTTCCAATCCACTAGAATTGGGGGCTCGACCTTCTCCATCCTAGCTCCCACCATCTGGAACACGCTTCCTCATCACATCTGCCGCATCAAGGACTACCTTTCTTTTTTTTAAAAAGTCCTCAAAACCTGGCTTTTTCCCACAATATCCTTAAATCGGTCACAAACCATTCAATACCCAATCCGAGCACACAGTCACCAGCAGGCTGCGGCCCTGACCTCAAACTACCAGGCGGCACCAGCAGTTATCGCGGCGGTCCCAACCTCACACACTATCAAACACCAACCCTGATCTTGGCTTTCAAGCACCACTAGCCTGACAAAGGCCTTCATCGCAGCACCCAGACTAGTGATGACATCCCCTAAACACTAAACAAGGTACAGCATCCGTCTACATACCACAATATAAATCCCTAAGCATTATCAAAATATGAACTACCCCCTTACCAATGTACCCTTTCCTGGGAAATGTACCCTTTCCTGGGTAATGCATCCCCGCCCACACGCCGCTCTCTCAATGGGATCATGGTCACCAGGTAATCCAACCCATCTGCCTCTCAGTCTTAGTCCACATCAACCAAGTCGCATGACAGCCCCTACCGACCGAACTGCATCAATACGACAGCTGGCTCCCGCACTCTCCCAGTTTCAGACCTTGAAATCTCACAAGATTGATAAGTCACTGCACCTGTTACGTATAAGGGAAACACACATATAGCAATCAAAGATGACGTGCACTGCTGTTAGAGGAATTGTGTGTCATGGCCATGTCTCGAGCCTGAAGTGCAGGTGGGGGTTTCTCATGTATTGCACCTGAACAAACTCAGGCAGTTGACCTGAATGGCACTGAGCGGACGTGAAGAGTGGTCGGGTATCGCGCTTGGTTAACTGTTAGAGTTGGCCATTCAGGGTATTCATTGTACTTTTATCAATTGTGAAGGTTTAGCGCATGCACACCATTTGTGAAGATTCACCGTGCTCTCCACCAGGAAGAGAATGAAAGTATAGCCCATACTCTACTAGGGGTAATTTGAGAAGGTAGCCTATGTTGTCAACCATTTGTCGCAGCCGCAAGAATCAACAGAGGATGACACTAACAAACAGGTTCAGCTACAACAAATCTCCATCAGAGTTTCTAGGTACGTATAAATGCAACACTTCGGTGGACACCGGCCGCAGGCAGAGCTACCCACACACATTAGAATACAGCAACGACTATGACAAATTCGGTGTCACTGGCCACATAATTGTTCCACCTACTTACACCAGACAACACCTCTCATCAGTATGCATCGAACACCTATGACAAATTTGTGCCAGCTGGACACAACTAGTCTCTTGCACTCCTGCTTTCCCGACCTCTCGCAGCACCCATTCACATGACAGACCTCGTGGGATGGATTTATTGGAGCCTGCCAGCTCTCCCCCCCTGAGCGTTATAATGGCCAAATGCTCACATGCATTCTAAACCTACTTTGTGATTTCCCAGATTGTGGACTTCAGTCCCTTGGGCGATGCCACCACTAGCACATTGAGACTATAATATAATAAAGGTGCTTTATAAATGTCAACTACAATACCATATGCACTATTTTGAAAATTATAAATGCTCCTTGGGTCTTTTCACCCCATGGCCTACATATAATGCTCCTCGCTATGCTGCATTACATTCCAAACCATTCTTTCTGCTGACACATCAGTTTTATATCACTGAACGTGATGGCAGCTGATGTTAACTGACCAAAGCCTGGTCGCAGCTCGTCATCATGACCATTTTACTTTATCTCCCCTCACACAAGGTTGTTAAGTATCCTTCCTTTCTTTTATTTCACTTTGCATGTGCCACCTTTCTTTGTCATTTTGTGATCCATGACATTTATGCAATCTAATTTCGTTTCCTAGGGATGTTTATTTACAATAGAAAATGTGGCACAATTACCCTTAGAACCCTGAATAAAATGTGCTCTAATAACATCTAGAAAAACAAGGGGGTCATTTTGAAGACCCGTCGCCACTCTCCCTCACGCCATTGCAGCAACGCTTCCCAACATCTTCCGTTGTACTCCAATAGAGGACCATACTCTGGACCTCAAACTAGATTTGTGTTTTTTTATCACTGAGACATAGTTTTCAGGAGGACTGACCCGTCTTGTTCCACACCTGTTCCTGCTGATTACGCTATGAAGTAGACCAATAGGAAAAAAGAAGTGGGGCAGGCATAGCCATTATTTTAAAATCTAGTTTGCTATCAATCACTAACTACAAACCCTTAGATCAGGGATGCACAACTTGATTTTGACAGAGGGCCGAAAGTACCTTACATGAGGGCTATAGTGGGCCGAAAAGTAAATGTGGGCGGGGCGGTAGGCGGGGCGTGGCAGGAGGCTTTTTAAACCCCCAATTTGTACTAAACACATGGAAAAAGAATGTTTTTGAGGGGTAACGATTTTTATTTGCATTTCAAACTTACATTTTGTACTACACATTTTCCATTGTTATAATTTATTTCTATTTAGTTATTGTATCTCACCTGTTTAATTAACTTATATATATTTTATTGACCCTAGATACACTATGCCCCATGGCCCCCTCACCCCAACCAAACACTATGCCCCATGTCCCTCACCCCCAACCAAACACTATGTCCCATGGCCCCCTCACCCCCAACCAAACACTATGCCCCATGGCCCCCTCACCCCCAACCAAACATTATGCCCCATGGCCCCCTCACCCCAACCAAACACTATGCCCCATGTCCCCCTCACCCCCAACCAAACACTATGCCCCATGTCCCCCTCACCCTCAACCAAACACTATGCCCCATGTCCCTCACCCCCAACCAAACACTATGCCCCATGGCCCCCTCACCCCCAACCAAACACTATGCCCCATGGCCCCCTCACCCCCAACCAAACACTATGCCCCATGGCCCCCTCACCCCCAACCAAACACTATGCCCCATGTCCCTCACCCCCAACCAAACACTATGCCCCATGGCCCCCTCACCCCCAACCGAACCCCCCATCCCCCCAACTCCAAACCTCCACCCCCAACTCAGCGCACACACAAACATGCACCCATACAGACCCGAACCCCCCAAATCAGCACACACACAAACATGCACCCATACAGACCCGAACCCCCCACCCCCCAAATCAGCACACACACAAACATGCACCCATACAGACCCGAACCCCCCACCCCCCAAATCAGCACACACACACTCAAGCATGCACCCATACAGACCCGAACCCCCCACCCCCCAAATCAGCAAACTCTCAAACAAGCACCAATACAGACCCGAACCCCCAACTCAGCACACAAAAAACATTCAAATCAAAACATTCATACACATCCGACACACATCCGACACCCCCCCACCCCCGCATCTCAACATACACACAAAATACATTCAAATACAAACATTCACACACCCCCCCACATCTCAACATACACACAAAATACATTCAAATACAAACATTCACCCCCCCCGCATCTCAACATACACACAAAATACATTCAAACACAAACATTCATACACATCCGACACCCCACCCACCCCCGCATCTCAACATACACACAAAATGCATTCAAACACAAACATTCATACATATCCGACACACCCCCCACCCCCGCATCTCAACATACACACAAAATACATTCAAACACAAACATTCATACACATCCGACACACCCCCCCAACCCCGCATCTCAACATACACACAAAATACATTCAAACACAAACATTCATACACATCCGACACACACCCCACCGCCGCATCTGAACTTACACACAAAATACATTCAAATACAAACATTCATACACATCCGACACACCCCCTCACCCCCGCATCTCAACATACACAACAAATACATTCAAACACAAACATTCATACACATCCGACACACCCCCCCACCCCCGCATCTCAACATACACACAAAATATATTCAAACACACATTCATACACATCCGACACATCCCCCCACCCTCGCATCTCAACATACACACAAAATACATTCAAACACAAACATTCATACACATCCGACACCCCCCCCACCCTCGCATCTCAACATACACACAAAATATATTCAAACACACATTCATACACATCCGACACACACCCCCACCCCCGCATCTCAACATACACACAAAATACATTCAAACACAAACATTCATACACATCCGACACACACCCCCCTGCATCAAAACTTACACACAAAATACAAACACAAACATTCATACACAAACATTCATACACATCCGACACACCCCCCCGCAACATACACACACAAACATAAAGCAAAACAGACCCGACACACAAACACAAACAGACCACTTACCGGAGACGTGCTGGAAGGCAGGCAGGTAAGCGGCAGGTAAACTGGAACGCTGGAATCTTACTACGGCTGTCGTGGTCCAAGGCTGAAATGCCTTCCGGCATCAAGCCTTATGGACCACGCCAGCCGTAGTGCTGGCCGTCCATTGGTACAGCACACACGCATTACGTGGCTCGTAGGAGCGACGTGATGCGTGTGTGTGCTGAGCCAATGAGGGTCAGTGTTTTCACCGGCCCGGAAGACAACAAAGACTTTCCTAATGGAGGGCGGAAAGTCTTTGTGCCTCGCGGGCCGGTCAAAAGGGCATGGCGGGCCGCAACTGGCCCGCGGGCCGTATGTTGTGCACCCATGCCTTAGATGATTGATCTCAATTTTCTTCCTTCCCATTTAAATCGTTTAGTTGTGACTCTACCAAAGGAATATTTGGGTATAGGTCCTGTGTTCCAACTGACAATTTCTTGTCTGGCCTCGAGGACTCTCGCCTCTCCATAGTTTCCAAACCATTGGGATGGATAATTAGACTATAATTTGGACTAGATTGCCACCTATTCCACTCCAAAGTAAGTTAGTCCCTGACGCTTCAGTGGGTGAATGTTAATTCAGGCAAATCTATCCACTACCCATTTTCAGAGATCTCCCGTTTCCTGTTCACAGTGGAAGATACCAGCGCCCAGGGGGCTCTGTGGAAAGCTAAACTGAGGGCATTCAGGCATCCCTTCAGATCATTTCGACCCCTAGTGTCGGGAGTCTGCGGGAGGGGAGAGGGTTCAATCACATTAAGGGTTGCTTGGTAATTAACTTAAGGAGATTAAGATGGTGTAACCTTTCTATGAACTGCACTACCCCCTGGGTACCCCCTAGCCTCTCCCCAGTCTACCTACTTCAAAGAGTCTCTAGTAATTACCACCTTGGTGCGACTTCCCCTCTTGGTGGAAGAGCTGTTCCTTTGAAATACTGGTCCACTCCCTGGCTGATGGGGGCAGTTCCTGTACTTATGAAGGTGACAAATCTTCCCAGAGAGAACTAAGACTTTGCTAGGGCTGAACTCACATGGACCATTTTTGGTGAACTCAGTTCCAGACAGCTGGATATACCAACTGACAGGGGAATGAGACACTAGAAACCACGTTTTGACCAATATAATTGTAGATTCCCAGAGACCACCATGTCAAAACTAGACATGGCTACAGTGTAGTTCTTAAACTGCCTCCAGGCCATGGGGTGACAATTATATCATTTGGATGGGGGCTGCCCACAGTTAAAGGCAGTCCCTGGATTTGGAATCTGAGTCATCAGGCTGTTTACAGAAATGCATGTTGCTCTAACTGCCATGCTGCCAAACTACAAGGCAGCTGCGGAGGGATGTCAGACAGACTCAAAAGTATACAGCAAATACGTATTACTGCCAAGCATGGAGCATCATGAAAGTGAATCTGATTAAAAAGCTTACATTCACAGTTACAATTAGCAGTGACATTTTGTATTTAAAGACAAAGCTCAGACTAGTGCAGCCTCAGAGATTGGCATTCTATCACACTTAACATGTGGGCAGTTCAGGGTCCCAACAAGAACAGGTCAAGTGGAATGTCTAGTATCTCCCACATAACATGGTTTAGGTATACAAGTGAGGGACTTGTGAGGCGAGGCATAGTGTCTGTGGAACAAACCAACAACCACATCCACCACCGATGTTAAGGCAAAGCTCTTATTTTGGGATGTCCGTGATCATAACATTTTGGAAATGTATGTCGCTAACAACACCCTGCCTCAGGATTTACAGAAAAAGCAGGTGTGAGCTTTAAAGCATACTAGGAGATTGCTGGTCCTCATATACGCATGTTCTCTCAAGCTACGACTGGATTCCTCTATTGTAGGAACCTGGTGGGGGGTGGACAGACAGAGCGCTGCTGTATCTGTTAGATGTCAGCATTTGAGATACTTATTCACAGTATATTTTTTTCGTCGAGCTACAGCACCAGCCTTATACAGAGGAGACAGCTGGCTGGTGCCACTACCAAGACTCATCACATGTCAGGCATTTTCTGAGTTGCGACTTGGGCTAGCCAAACCACAGATCCCAGAATTGGCTCTGTAGTGGCAAAATATGCAGGGCTTGGCACGTTAAGCAGAAACTGTTCAGGGTACGTTGATAAATCCTGCCGATTTTATTTTCATAATTACACAGTATCTTCAAATGTCTGTACAGATGTAGACCATGATGTATTTAGTCAATTGTTTTATTTAATTTGTGTACTGCAAAGTCAATGGCCATGCAATAATATTGCACTTGACTAGATGCATAGGCAGGTGAAACACCTGTGGTGGTGACGAGAGCAGGCCGCAAGTACCAGACTACTGCATGCAGGTATGGTTCTATGTAGTCTGTAGTGGTGAATCGAGGGTAGGTAATTTATCCGAAAGAGAACATTCAATATCTAGTGAGGACAGCACAGGGACAACAGGGGGACCACTAATGTAGACTGGGAAGGGGGCTATTTGTAAGAGCTAAAAATGTAGTAGGCCAGGTAATTGAGATCCAAGTGGCTCCTACTAGATTACTGCAGAGGGGTTTTGGGGGGGGGGGGCAGATACGTATAAAGCTGCATTGTTGTTGGGGAGCGCCATGTGTGTAGGTTTAGGGTTATGTTGTTATCAGAACTTAATAAAGCACACATACGCTGTTGGCATCATGGTGCTATGGCATAAGGAGGTTTTAAACGAGAGCAAAGTTAAAAATGAAAAATGTTTAGTTTCTGTCGAAAACAGAAGTGATCAGTGGTGCTCTGTAAAGCGGGAGGGAGGTTGTTAGCGTTAGCAGGCACAATGGAGGAAGCACGACCCCCTAGCCGAGTCCGCCTAAATGGTGGGACTGCTATAAAACGGGCTGACTGGGAACGTAGGGACCAGGTAGGAGAATAAGGCACTAATTTAGCCTCCAAATACTCTGCTCCAATACTGGAGTGCTCGGGTGCTAGTGGATTGAGAGGCGTGTAGATTAGTTGGGGGGAGGTAGAGATGTAGGGATCTAGAGATGTTCTATTGTTGGATTATAGCTAGCATGAACCAATGAGAAAGCCTGCCACAAAGAATGAGTTCCTTATGGGAGGTGGGGGGGCTCTAGATGAACAAGACACTTGCAGTCAGTAATATTCTTTCGGATGGAGGACATCTTCAGTATACATATGGAGCCGTTACCACAGTGTCACCTTTTTCCTCAAACCTCATCTTCACTGGCCCCACAGATAGGCTTGGCCACTGCAAGCAAATGTTCCATTACTGTAAGAGTACTTCATAAGTGTCCAACAAGAGGGTGGTGCCCCTATACAGGCACCAACTGGGCAAGTCCCTTATAATAAATCCAACAATAAATGAACCAGCCCCAGCAACAACCTTGGTGGATTGGCAGGCAGCACACCCAGAACTAACTCACATAGATCACAGTTTCAACACTTCAGCTTCTCGATATGAAGACATGAAGGTTCACAATCTGGGCATTGAGGTGAACTATCCTGCTGCAGGCTTGAATCAAATCTTCCTTCCACCAGATCCTCCAAAGAGGGCATAAGCTGCACGTCCAGCAGGACTGGGCACCAGGTCTTTCAAGCCGAGCTCAGAGGGCAACACCACCACAAGCCAGTAGTCGGATCTGCCCCCACAGCCATGCCAGCACAAATGATTCACCGTAGAGACCATTTTAGACAACCTTACCAGGTCATATTGCCACCGGTGTAGCAACTTCAGGCCATGAAGTTTATATTGGCATGATATTGATGTTTTGAACGCCCTCCTACACATGATTTGCCAAAGGCGCCTATCCAGTTCCAGGCCCATGTCCCACTCCCACTTCTATCTGAGACTATACAGTAGTGAAATAAGCCCCTTCATCTCTGTGTGCTCATCCAGAACCTTGTCCACTGGGGTGAGGTCCCTTTATATCTTTACCCTCCATTTCTCAACTGTGAAAACTCCTTTCAAATGAAAGTATAGTAGTACCGGCAGTTTTCCAATACCAAGACTACTTTCCAGCTCCTGGAGACCTATACATTTCCCCTGTTCCCACAACTGGCCGACTCTAGACAGTCCCGCCTCAAACCATCTTTGGTATCTATCCAGCTCTGGTATCTCGTCCCGAACCGGAGGGGCCCAGATATGGCTCATGGGGGAGGGCCAAGAGGTGATTTTCCGTGACATGGCGCCCTTATCTAGCACATCCCAATACACCCCCAGAAACTGGCATTTCCAGATTCTCCTGGGGAGCTGACCCCTGGGGACACATAGCCATTACCCTACAGTTGCCGGGTTCATATGTTGGTTTTGCAGGAAAACCCATTGTTTCTCTAGATCCTCCCTCGGTTGCAGGACCATTGCTCTGCTCCATGTAGTACAGTGTCAAGTCTGGGAGCCCCACTCCCCCTTGTCTTTTGGCATTTTCAATGTATCATAACCTACCCTGGGTTTCTGGTTCTGCCACAGGAACCGCATCATTTCGCTTCATTAAGGAGCGTCTCGGGGGCCCTAAGAGGCAACATCTTAAACAGGTACAGGACCCTTGGTAGCCAGTTCATTTTTAGGGCGTTGAGCCTCCCCATCCATGTGATCTGTCCCTTGGCGCATTGCGCCATTTCGTTTAACAGGGTGTTAAATAGAGGGGGGCGATTGGCCTCGCCCAAGTCATTCGCTGGTCTAACTATGTCAACACCCCAAATATTGTATGCTTTCCTGTTGAATTTCTAGCCATAAGGGCCCGAGCGTGTCTATGTCCCTTTGGCCGTCCCCTGAGAAGGGAAACACCAACGACTTATCTTTGTTCACCTGGAAGACCGAAAAGAAAACATATTCATCAATGATTTCTAGGGCTGCAGGGGTTGAACTCAATGGGCACACCATCATCTGCGTCCAACCCCGCCTTGGTTACCCTGTCGCCAACCCTGATCCCCCTCAACCTGTGGGGCCCTTCTGAGCTGTTCCGCCAGCACCTCCATCTTAAGTACAAACAGGAGTGGCAAGAGGGCACATCCCTGCCTCATGCCGCTCATCAATTTGACCATATCCCCGTCAGACATCCGTCTCCCAACCCAAACCTCTGCAAAACCTTGTAAAGGAAGTCCCAGTCAACCCAATTGAATGCTTTCTCAGCATCAAGAGAAATCAGCACTGCATTACCCTCTTTTTTTCACTGCAGCCACCATCAGATACAGTGTTTTATGTACTGTATCGGCCCCCTGTCTTACCTGAATAAACCCAACCTGGTCAGAATGCACCAGTTTTGGAATAAGTCCCTCCCTTCTCGAGGCCAGAATCCTAGTGAAAATCTTAGCATCGACATTTGATAGGGATATAGGACGGTAGGATTTACAGCTCTTTGCGTCTCTTCCCTCCTCGGGTAGGACTGTTATTAATGCTCTACCAAACGAGGGGGGCGCCTTCCCCGTGGTCAGGATACTATTATAGAGTTTGGCTATGTGCTGGGCCAAACAGCCCACAAACTCCTTGTAAAATCCTGCCATATAACCATCATCGCCAAGGGCGTTCCCTACCTTTAATCCACTAATGGCTCAGCACCTCCTCATGCAAGATCGTTTTTTCCAAGTCTGAGGACTCACTCGCCTGGAACGCTGGGAGGGTGACCTCCCCAGTTATCTATCCAGCTCCTCCTCATCCACCTCCCTCCCGTACAGTTGCTCATAGAACATAGCAAATTCCTGGGCAACTTTACCTGTTGTGCAGTACCAATTCCCCCTTTCCTTCCAACCCGAGTCCACAATTTCAGACACCCACCTTTCTGCTCTCTGACCCCTAAGCCTCGATGCCAAGAAGGCATCTGCCTTGTCCCCTTTCTCATAATATCATTGTTTAAAGGAACTGTAGGCCCGAGACCACCTTCCCCACTTCAAGCTCAATCAGCTTGTGTCGTTTTTCCCTGGCCACTCTCAGTTTGTCATCATCTTTCTCCCCTCCCTCCGGTACCTCTGCTTCCAACCTGCGGATCTCCCCCCTCAGTTTCTCAGTTTGGAGGGTCCTAACCCTTTTCCTGGAGGCGCCTTCCTGTATTAGGACGCCTCTCCATGTGGCTTTAGCAGCCTCCCAGACCATGCACAAGTCTACCTCTCCTGTGTCATTTAATCTAAAGTACTCGCTTCTATCATTTCTTTGGTGAAGACGAGGTCCTTTAGTAGGATGCACTGCAGTGCCATAGTGATTCTCTAGGTCTAAGGCACGTCAAGACTACACCTATATCGACCATATCATGGTCTGACCAGCTGATGGGACTAATGTTGCGAGTCGTTACTCTCTGGACATGTTGCCGGTGCACAAATAAATAGTCAATCCTCGTACGGGAACCGTGGACTGGGAAAAATAAAGTGAAACCTCTTTTGTCCTGACCCCCCACAGTGATCCATGAACCGGTCTGCCCACATATTGAAATCCCCTCCGAGCAGGAGGAGACCCACCATCCTGGCGAGTATCTCTCCCATAGCTCCAGTGAGAAACTGCGATTGGCCCGTATACGGGCAATATACTGGGGCGATGGTCACCTGAACTCCCTCCACACCATTCGATGGGCCATCAGAGGTGACCAATGCTTCGCCCACCATCTCCATTATAATCTCCCTTTCCCCTGTGTGCACATAAACTCTACATGGCCCCCAGGAACCGGTTGACCATATTCAGGCCATGTTTCTCAAGCCAGACCTCAATCTTATTTCGCTGTTGGCGGGGTGTTCAGCTTCTTATATTTTCTGATCCCCGGCATCCTTTTCTTAACACTGCGAAGCCCTTCCTGGCTTCGTTCCAGCAGCAAACCACTCCTGTCCCCTTTGGTCTCCATGTTGGAGGTCTCCTCCTTTAGCACCTGTAGAACCTGTTGTGCTTCGTGGCCACTCGTGATGCGGTAGTCCACTTCTCCTCTTTTGAATGTCATTGCAAAGGGGAAGGACCAGCGGTACCTAATGCCCCTCGACGCCAGCCACTGTGTCAGAAGGCGGCAGTCTCTACGTCTGGACAGGTAAGGCCGGACAGGTCTTGGAACACTTCAACTGCGTCATCCTCAAATAAGATGCTGCCCAGGCGCTTAGCTTTCTTGAGCACTTCCATCTTTTCCGTGTACCTCAGGAAGCGGACCACTATGGCCCTTGGGCCTCCACCACCTCCACCGCCACCTCTATGAGCCCTTTCCAGCTGGACCTCCTTCCCTCCGTCTGCAGCAAAGATGGAATTAATCAAACCCTGGACTTTCCTTCCTACATCTGCAGCTGTCTCACCCCTCTGTTCTTTTATCTCAAGGATGCGCAGGTTGTTGCAACGCTCTCTGTTCTCGAGGTCATCCAGTTTCAGCAACGTTTCTTCTTCCCAGGACTCGAGGTCGGTTTAACCGCGCTTCATATTTCATGTCCAGATGGTCGACCTGCCATTTTGTCTTCCAGCTTATCCACCCTTCCCTTCCGGTCCACCCTTCCCTTGAGGTCACATAGTGATGCTTGAACATCAGTCCAGATGGCCTTGATTTCCTGAACAATGTCTTTCAAGTTGACCCTGATCAAGGCCGGCGCTCTTCTGTCCTCGGCCATTGTGTCCCTTTTGGTTGGGCTGCTGCCTGGGTATCCCCCTAGTTGCCTCCTAAAACGTTGCAGGGTTGCTAACCCCGATTCTGGGCCCTTCCGTCTTGTGGTCTGGCCCTGAGGTCTCTCCAGTGTAGCTAATTTGTGTTTCAGCTACCTTCGGACGGGCTCAGGGCCTGACCTTGTTCTGTCCCGCCAAGCAAGGTCCAGTGTGGGCAACACCCTGCTGACGTATATTCTGGTACAAAGATTGTATGATTCCCCTGTGGCTGCCTCGCCCACCCTGCCTAATGTACTTCCTTGATATGGGCGGCGGTAGGGGGGTGACCCTTAGGTCCTGTGTTGCAGGGCCCGTTTCTATACATTGGTGCTGTTGGCCCCTTGGGTGGGGGGTACGGGGGGGTTGGGATGGGGGAGTCGGCTCCTTGGTTAGTCATAGTCCCGTTTCCCCCTCGGGCCACTCCCTCATCAGTGTGCCTAGATACAAAGGGGCGGACTCGGGTCCGAGCTGTGTCTGGCCCTGTTCTAGCTCTCTGGTCCAAACCCTGTCCGGTCCCGCTCTTATTTAAGACTTGTCCAGGCACCAGGGCGCCGGATCCCTCGAGCAGGAAGCTCCTCCACCGCTCCTACTATGTTTGCTTCTATCAGGGTGGGCCCTTCCTGTGTTCCTGAATGCCCCAGAGAGCTGGGGCCTGGTACCTGCTTCAGGTTCATCCCTGGGGGCCCGAAGATCCTCCTCACCTCGTAAGCCTCCCAGGATCGAGATTAGGAGTCATGCAGGTCCCACAACTCCACCAACGTGGGGGGTGGGCCTCTGCTTCCCTGTGGCCCTCCTACGCCCCAGATACCTGCACTTTCACACGCATGGGGTTCAGTTTCCTGTCCGTTTTTTGCAGCCTGGGCCCAGGGTTCGCCCAACTATCTGTCTTCCGCCAGGGGCCAGGACACCCGCCGTCAATGTTGTCAATGCCACTCGGCTGGAGTCCCCCCTCACCCCCCTCTCCGGATTCCTGTGCTCCGTGTCTGTCCCCTCGCGTGCTATGAGGCCGCAGCCTCATGGCTGGAAAGGGGCCCAGTCCCCTGCTTTCGGGGAGCCTATTCCTCTATGCTCCCCCCCCCCCACTCCCCATGGCACAGAAGGGAGTCTGTAATGGGCCTTCCCTGGGTTGCCCTTTTATGAGGCTCGGTGGGGCAGGCTGCGCCTTGGTCGCTGCAGGCGGCCAGATCTTACTGCCCGAGGCAGCTCCTCACCATCAGACCTCACCCCAGTCCAGGGCACCGGCTATCTCCGTGGTCTGTGCTGCATGGGGGTTCCTGGTCCAGCCTCTTGTCGCCCCACTACGATGAGGTTGGGCCAGGAATCCTCTTGGGTACCTGCGGGGTGCAATCGCCACTGCGCTGGGTGTTCTTGCAGCCTCGAGGTTCCTGCCTCCGTGCCTCCCCGTCCGGCCTGGCCTGCTTGCCTCTGCTGTTGCAGAGGGTGCAATCTTTGCAACCATGCGTGGCACCACACTCCACTGCTCACCCACACGGGGGCAATGCTTCTCTTAGCTGCAGGGGGAAGCAGATATCACACTAGATGGATGGTGTCAAGTGGAGCTTCGTCTCTACGTAGCCATCTTGGTTCGCGCCCCCTGCTGGCCTTCTGTCAATTTTTTTTTAAATGATGATTTCACTAAGGGTCGACTCGAGAGACCAAAATCACGCAGAGTTTGCAAAGTGTAGGCTTTTTGTTTTCAGGGAATCAATTTAATTTATAAACGTCCCAATAGTAATACTGGGAGTCCAAGCCAAGAGGCAGAGAGAAAGCTAGTAAATAATAGACACAGGAGCAAAAGGTGAAGTTTCAAGTAACTAGCCTGCCATAAAATAAAAGTCATTCATCACCTCAATTCCATACATACATACATCACATAATTTCTTACTCACAAAGTGTCAAATATAACTGGCCATTTGCTAGTGGTGAGAGCAGGTTTTTCACCCTGATGAGATATGCGACTGTGAACAGAGACATAAAGGGTAGGAGGAGTGTTTTTATGCTTGTGCATGAGATGCAACTCTTTGTATCATAATTTAGACTTTGCACAATGGCTCACCACTGCATCTGTAGTCGGAGGCCTTCTGTGTGTTGCAGTTCAGGGCACTGAATCGGACTACAGAGACTGTGGGCTAAGGGGGAGACTTTGTGCTGAGAATTGGAGGTCAGTCAGAGACGTCTTGTACATACATGGTGTGCTTTTCACACCCTCCTCATATCTGTATAAGGCTGCTTTATGGTTTGAGGACATTTATGGGAACAACCATGATTGTGTAATATGGGCAAAGGTGTCCCCCAAATAATGGAGGGTGGAAGCACTGGAAATACATTTTGTGAAAATATCCTGCCTTAAGCCTCAGGTAATCTACTCCAAGGGAATACGTCCAGAACACTTGAGTGAAATGCTGGAATTGCAGCATTATTAGCTACCAGTATCGAGGGGTGTGTGTGGGGGTGGGGGTGGGAGGGGAGGTAGTGCCAGCCAGGGAGTAGACTTTGAAATCTTGTTCGAGGAGCCTGCAGTGTGTGGTGGAATAATGTTTGGATTGAAATCTTCCTGTTTTCTAGCCTCAACTTGGGTGCCCTTGCTGTGTGTGTCTCCTTACCATCCTCACCATATCTGTGACATTTCTCATTAAAGTTAAACACTGGTATCTTGTTGTACTAGGACATATAATGCTTACCTTTGTGGTTATGCTCTTATGCTATGGTAAACTATGCTTTGTGTCATGCCATGCTGTTATTTGGAAATGCCCTTTGATCAGCATCAGTAGCCATTTGTGGCTAAAATAATAGTTCAGAGATTTATATAGTGCTTCTTACAAGATTCTTCCAGTGTATAAGCGTTGTAATCTGTGGCACCATTAATACTCACTTGTGGTACTCAGTTCGGGAGGATGAAAGGCTCAGTAAAAGACCACGGTATCACAATAATGTTGCATAAAATATTTGGGGGCATTTACTAGATCCCAACAGAGCACGCTTTTGACCACCTAAGCTAGTGTAAGACTTACAGGAGCACGAAATGGGATTAGGAGGGGGAAGTACCGCATTCAGTGCACCAGGTAAGATTGTGGGAGTATATTACACACAATTCTGTTAAAATTGAGAGTAAAAATGTAAGTTGAATTCCCAATGAGAGTATTATACAAGAGTGAAATTATGCTTTAACTGGAAAACAGAAATGTTTTGCAATAATTATTTCTTTGCACCTAGTTATTCATGCACTTCAAAATATACAGCTTTACTTCTTCCGATCAGGCAGCTGTGAGGAGTCAGGAATGTAACTTGGACAAAGTTAGCCATGTTTTTGGTTAAAGACTTTTATTAAAAATAAAAGGTTTGGGAAAAGGCCTCTCTAACCCTTCTTGAAGAGGAATTACCCTACCTAAACTAAAAACAAAGGGTCGGTCTGTGTCAGGATGTCAAAATTGGTTTGACGTTCATTGATCAGCAGTTTTTTTTGTACAGCACTTTTTGCTGGAAAACAAAAACATTGTAAAATATGGGGGGGGGGTTATATAAAGGGATAGGGTGGGGGTGGTGTATAGGGAAATAAATAATAGGGGAAGGGACACCCCCCAAATAATAAAAATAATAATTTGATGATTTTTTTCGGCAAAACATTTTCAGCAAAAATTGCAGCAAAAAGAAAATGGGCGATGGATGAACATAGCACCGTCAAAATCAAACTGTCCATGTGTCCAAAAGTTCTTTTCTGACCCTCAATCTAAAACTAAACTATAAAAGGTGAAAAGGGAAATATCTTTAACCGTTGAAGCTCTTGCAAAAGTGTTCATAAAAGATGAATGAATAGTTCCAACACAAATGTTCTAAAGGTATGAAGAGTTCTTGTTCCAAACTGGGGGGGAGGGGGCTCCTTTACCCTGGATTTCTCTTCAATGAATGCAACTGTTCCTTGTGTCTTTCTTGGCCCACAATAGCACTGTCATAACCAAAGCACCCTAGCTTTGTCAATCCTTCTGTCAGGAGGTGGCTTTTCCTCATATACTTAACACAGTTCTGACAATCCTCTACTCAGAGGTTCTTGTTCCCCACACACTTGTAATTGCATGGCGTATTCGTCTGTCAGAACGTCTTGTTCTTACACACTTGTGATGAATCCTATGGCATACGCTTCCTGATCCTAACCTTGGGAAGGGGCTGCACTGTGGGAGGATCACCTGGGGAGAGAAAAGGCGCAGGGAGGCGAGAGGGGTCAATGAGGCGAGACACAGTATTTACCTTCCGCTAAGGAAGAGATGTTACAAATGGCAAAATACCTAATCGCTTGTTATCATAATAATGCAACTACTCCACTGGTTAAATACCTAAATGTGGGTGAAATCAGTCAAAGCTCTTGTGGTGTAAAAGGGAATAACATCCCTTCTAAAGCCTCTAGAGCTAAAGAATAAATAAGAATCACCAACAAACCAAGAACACCCTATTACTCTTCCCAAACAAGACTGATCACCGACTTGCCTGAAATTACTTTAAAGAATGTTGTAGAGCTAGAAGGCAAATCAGCAAATCAACAAGATTTAGAAAACATAACTTTGTTGCTGGGACGTCCCATATTTCTCTCATAATTCTCTCAGTGCCGGGACGAGGAAGAGGGATGCAGAGGAACACTACTGTAGGAGTGATCTCCTATTTAGTGCCAATGACCTACACCTGAAGGGGACAGAGGCTTAACAAGCCCCCTGAGGTACAAGCATTAGAGAAGCAGAAAGAGAGGAAAAGAGCAGAGAAGTTGAAGAAGCAGCACATGCCAAGATCCAAGCAGAGGGGGAAGTCTGTGGAGAAAGAAGACGCCAGGACCACGGAAATGCCAGAAGTCGTGGTGGGTCCTGTGAGAGTCTAAGCCCAGGACTCTCCGTGTTGCAGAGGTCATGCAGTGGGAAGCGTGCAGGAGACACTTGCCCGATAAACCTTAGTTGTGAAGAGTTTGCAGCAGTTCTGAGGAAACATTCCCACTTTGAAGTTTCCCTCATCTTACACCAAAAAAGAAATCAAACCCAAAGCCATGGCCTCCTACTTTGACCAAGTCAAAATCTCACCCAAGCTCTGTCCATTGAACTCACCTTCATGGATGTAACTTTGCAGTGTCTACCCCCCGACATTTATCCCTACCCTGCCTGCTCCTTCTGCCCGCATCCTTAACCATCGACCTCCCAAGACATGCAACTGCTGCATACGCCACTGGCACAAACACATATGTCCCACCGTTCTCACTGCCAACTAGGGCTTTTCTGAGCGGACCACAGCTCAACACATCCAAATCCTCTATCACACATCTTGCTTTCGCTCTCCAGGGAGACACATGCAAGCTGACGTCCCAGGTCAGACTTCAAACCCCACTTCCCCTGCCCACCAGGAACCAGACCATTTCCTCCTCTCTCCACCAATGACTTCTTCCTACTTCTCCACTGAAATCACAAAAACACAGGACACCTTGTCGACCCCTTCTAGCTCCCACGCCCTTCATCATCCTATATTCCACATCTCACTCCTACCCCGCTGAAATTTTACTAATCCTTCACTCTGCCAACCCATCCTGCACTGCAATTGCCCCTTTGTAGCACACATTGTAAAGGAACTTGCACTGGTCTCCCACACTAGAACTCCACCTTACTCAATATCTTGCTCAACTTATATCTTCCCAAACTGTTACAAAACAGCCAGTGTCCTACCGTGTCTAAGGAAACCCACTGATTCAAGTAACCCTTTATTCTACAGACAGCTCTCCTTCCCTACCACTCTAAAATCCTGAAGAGGTTTGTCCTCAAGAGCACAGTCAACTATCTCCAGATACACTCACTTGCTCACCCCCTCCAATCGTGATTCCAGTCCAAAGATTCCACTGAGACTACACTCATTCACATTGCTAATTCTTTTACCACTGCCCACTAGTCACGCTTTCACCATACTCCTCTTTCTAGACCTTTCTTGCTGCCTTCAATACTGATTATTCACTCCTTCAAAATCTTAACCTCCCCAATGACAAGGAGACAATGTCCTCCTATCCCTCTGACCACTCCCTCATAGGTCTTCAGCACCTCCTCCCCATGTGTGTGTTCCAATCATCTTCACTCGCTACACCTCCCCCCACAGCAAACAAATATTCTCCTTGTGCTTTAACTATCACCACTATGCTAATGATACTCAGCTATTATTTTCTTTCCCATCATTCAGCCCTTATCAAATGCATAATCGCCATTCACCACTGGTTGGCCCTGCGCTGCCTTATGTTAAACTCTTCAAAGACTGAAGCCCTCTACTGCCCTTCCTCCAAGGCCAACCGCAGTCGCCCCTTCTCCCATCTCTACCCACACAATCACGTCACCCCCTCACAACATTAGGATCACTTTGGCAGCGGCTTGAAACTCAACCAGTTCACCATATCCAATGCCAATGCTGCCAGACTCAACCTCCTAAACATTAGAAAAATTAACCAATTAATTTGTTCTGCAAAGGTGGACTAATGCATAAGCCTACTTATGGTGCACCCCTCTATTCCTCTGCTCCCCTCAACAAAATCCTCCACTTTCTGACATGCACCTTCTTTCAACATACCCAAATCCCCCCTATCTACCATCACCATGCTAAATTGAATTACATACAAAAAATATGAACTCTTTAAAATGTCTGCTAATCGTCTATAAATCCATCCATAGTCTTCCCCCCCAATTCACCAAATGCACCAGACAGTACTCTTCCCCTCAAGCTCCCCATTCGTCTATTCATACCCCCTATCAGTATCCTGCCCCAACTGTGGCTATTTTACCTATTTTCCAGTCTTAACCCACTCCAATGGAATTCCCTTCTTCTGGCCATCAAAGCCATCACTTCAGTGGACCACTTCAAAACGAGTCTCAACCTCTAGCAATAGACGTCCCCCTCCAGCTCCCCAAAACCGTCCAACCCTCCTATCCATAATTGCCTAACTCACTCCTACTGCAATGTGCCCTCTGGGCTGTTCCATGTAATTTATAAACACTGGCTTCAGGCTCTCAATGTCAAAGATAGTATTCCCCCTGCTCCCTTCCTCCGACAAGTTCAAACTCTTACTTCTTCACCATGAGTCATAAGTCATTCAAACCAGCAATGCCCTTATGTAAAAGTAGCTTACCCTAGGAATATCTTTGCTTTCTTATTTTCTACTTTAGTTAGTTCTGCTTGAAATTACAACATCCTTAAATAAATACAAAAGTATTACGCCACAATGTAGTAATTATAAAAATGTGTTTATTTCAATTTTCAAAAATATTCAACTTTCAAATGTGCCAACTTGCAGGATGTAACTTATTTAAAAGGATGCAAGGTTTTCCAAATTCCTACTGCAGGGAAAGTACTGATGTGTACATATAACAAACAATGGGTGTGGTTATAATATGATCGTTACTATAGCGCCACATATCAGACATTTGTTAGCCATTACTTAAGCCCACTGGGAGGGATACCTTCCTTGAGGAAATTCATATTTTACTAGGATTCATTTTATCTGCAGGGCATTATACAATCACATTGTGTTGGGGCAAATAATTGTATTTCTTTAATTTTTATGGCAAAGCCTGCCTTCTATTTCGCTTGCTTATTCAATTCCTACTTTTAATGGATTGCTTTCTACATAAAGCCCTCTTTAATATGAGGGGAACGAGGGCGAGCAACCTCTTTCATTCTCATCTCTCCTCTCTGACCGGTCTCAGAATACTTTTAATAAACACCTGTAAAAGGACAACAATCTTGGGGCAAAATGTGAGTGGGGATACCATGAGAACGTGTGCAAATATATTTTTTTCAGAGAACCTATTGAAGAGAAAATCCAACATATTTATGCTGTGTTGAAGCACCATTAGTTTTTTTTAGGCTGGAGCACCTAAGCAAACATTTTGCTCAATAGCAAACAGGGACCAGATACCTCTCAGATAATGGACCAACCCCACCAATTGGACCACACTTGTGTCACCCCACTTCATTCTGAGATTGAACTCTCACCGGGACACCATCCACAAGGAGAAATATTTTGAAATGGCCACAAATGCTTGTCTGGAGCCTGTATAACATATAGATGGAACTTGCACTTGCTTTTGCAAGGAGCACCCAGAAATTTAGATATGGTATCGTATTGTACACAATAGGTGGGTTCAACCTGCTTGCCCCTTTTAATTCGGGGACAAGGAACACAGAGGTGGACAAGTCGAAAATATTTAGTGAAAACAATATTACATGAATACTCAATTATTTTACATCTGGGCGTGGTAATGACACGAGAGGATCTTCATAGAAGAGACCATACCTGAACTACCTAGAATAAACCACTTATGTTCAGCTATAAAGATGTTCTACCCTCCCCCTAAACAAAGAAAATGAGTGTGTCCATCCATGATAACAAAAACACCATTGGCAAAACTAAAAAGCGTGGTTCACTTCTATAGCATTCCTCACAACATATTCTAAGACAAAAGAACGGGCAATAGAGTATATATCTGTGGTTGTAGATAACAACAAATTACTGTAAAGAGACACAAAGACTGTCCCTATTCGGAAGCACACCCTATCCTATACGGAAGCACACCCTATCCGTGTTAGTGCAAGCTCTCCCTAGGTAGCCGGTGGTCTGCCACCTATCTAATAGGGATAGCAAGAGATCTTTTCCCTCATCAAAAACCAAAAATACATTGATCACAAACAGTTAAAAAACCAGTGCAGGTATTAATTGAGAATGTTAGCATTAGATCATCTCTCTTTGTATGGTGTGGGAGGCAACTTTTCGCATGAATTTCTCTGTATATTTAATCACCAGTTGAGTTGAGACCTCCCCAACAACAGACCTTGTACTGGACAATAAAAACAGCAAATACCCAAATACTAGCAGCAAGGGGCTTTGCTAGGGAAGCTTTTTATTCTAATGTGTTCAATTTTGCTAATAGGAACATCGTCATGGTCATGAGAGACTGGTTTCGATGACCACTCCAATTGGGGTCATGTTCTTCAGGACCAGGTGGTTTATCTTGGCCATCACTCCATGGGTGATCCACAGTCGCGGATCAGGCGATACCTTCGTCTTCTGGGGAGAGATAAAAGAGGTGGGAGACTGAGATTAATTCTCAGCTGCTAGACATTTACTGTGATAGATTTATTTATGAGCAGTCTATACGCTTGTTTGTACGAAGCCTTTTTTTGGCAAGGTCTACTGTGTAGGACTTCATTATTGTCCTGCAGTTAAGAGAACCAAAGGGGGGTGGGAGGGAGAAGGGGAAGTGTGGGGTGAAATACAGTCCCAGAGATCCCAAAGTCTTTAAAAATGGGCCACCTCAATGGTGTCCGATAGTGTGACACACAAACTGCTGTCTTTATACCATGCCACCTACCAACTATACAATGTGTCTCGCAGCTCTGAGAGGTGGCATTTACACGCCAGGAGATGCGAGCGAGTTACTCTGCTTGTTTCGTGTTCCTGCTGTGCAGCTAAAAAAGGACTTAGTGAACTGGATGGACTGAATAGATGGGACTTTTGCCGGGACTCAACTGGTGATTAAATATACAGAGAAATGTCTTTGATACGTTACCTCCCACACCATACAAAAGAGACATGATGTTATGTTAACTTATCAATTAATACCTGCACTGGTTTTTTAACCATTTGTGATCAATGTAATTGTGGTTTTTGACGAGGGAAATATCTCTTGCTATCCCCATTAGATAGGCAGCACACCACCGGCTACCTAGGTAGAGTTGCCCTGACAAGGATAGGGTGTGCTTCTGAATAGGAACAGTCTTTATGTGTCTTTTACAGTATTTTGTAGTTATCTACAACCACAGATATATACTCCATTGCCCGTTCTTTTGTGTTAGTCCATCCAAGATAACCCAGATAAATCCACCTTTGATCCATCACCTTTGGAGACCGCGCCATCCTTGCATCACTTCCATCAATGATCATGACTTAGCCATATTAGATACAGGAATGATCAAACTCCTGTCCAAATCCTTCCATTTGTCAACAATAAAAGACCGCAAGCGCAAAAGTCTCAGAACTGACTAGGCCCACCAGCACATCTTTGCACCTATGCACTATTCCAAAAGACAAGACAATAGGCAAAGCTCTGCTTGTAAAAAAAGACAACCAGAGACACCAAAGATCTAGCCAGCATTATGAAGGGCAGTATAAACACTTGTGTATAAGAGCGTTATAAATGCCATATCATATCATATGCTACAGCTGCAATAACTTCGAAGTCAATAATATCCTTCACTATTTCCAGTAGGTGTTCTGCTTTGGAGTGCTCAATTAACAGTCCCAGACAACAATGAGAACTCCATCATACAGCTCAGGTCAACCCAAAGTCCAAAATCTATTATGCCTAGTCTCAGCATACAAGAGTGCGCAGAACATAGCTGCAGCTCTTCATGTTTTGGACTACAACTCACATGATCCCTCACCAAGGACTACGCAGCTAAAGGCTGCTGGGGGGTACAGTCCAAAACACCTGGAGACCCAAGAGTTTGCAGACCCCTGTGTTAAACCATATGGACCAGAAGGCGTGAGAAATGGAGCTCTGAGTCGCCATATAAGAATCTACAAAACTATTGCCCTGCTGAAACCCTGAAGTAGACTTGTCAAAAATGAGATCACTGATGAAGTAAAAAATAAACAAACATTTACCAAACGAAAAGCACAAGGTCACTCCACTGACCAACATTACACAAAAAAGAGCAGTGTAAACATACACTCTGGCTCCATCCATTTTTATTACAGCCAAATTCTGGATTGAAAAGAGAAACAGAAGTTCAAAGATTAAAAGGAATTTTGCACCAAATCAATTCTATGGCTATTTGGATGGTACAGTTACAACCCGGTGACTACAATCTATCTACTAACCAATGAATTGAATCCTCCTGCAAAATAAAACATGACAGTAAAACCGGATTTATTCTGCGAATATTTGCCAAATAAAAACAGCGTCTCATTGTTCCAGCAGAGCACAAAATATTTAATTGCAGGGCAAGAGACGTTTGCCTTCCGAGTGCCTTCTAAGCTGCAAGTATTAAAATTGCAAGATGCTGAATGCCAGCACATAAAACACACATATGGAAATTATAGGTTTCCTTCTTATTTGAAAGCCCTTTACCAGATGAAAAGCACAGAGATGCTGACAAATGGGTAATGTATTGAACTTCGCTTATTTCCATATGCATACGTCTCAGTATCAAAATAAAAATGCAATTTCAAGATGTACATGAAATACACAATCAGTTCTTACTTCCATGTCTGATCAGGCAGAATAGAATCCACTCACAAATTGCAGACCGAATACAATTTCCAACAGAGTTCATAGGAGTACAAGGAGCAGAAGAGGTTTTATTGTTGGGTGTTTCCGAGCATTGCATCCCCCCCCGCCAAAATAACAAGTGCAGAATAAAAATAGAAGTTGCAGAAAGCAGCATTAAAGTCATTGTATAATCACAGAGCCCAGCCTTGACCTTCAGATTATCCAATGAAAGGAAGCTCTCAAATAGGTAGAACTAGGCACTCACTGGACACTGGGAACAATATCTTTGCCCAGAGCTGTACCCTTGGTTAAGATTAATTCTAAACCTTCCAGTCCTCACCTTTTGTTCTGTTTATGTCACACTGGGAACAATATGACAAATATGACTAGATTATATCAAAGGAGAACTCTATGTGTACTGGAACTTTGTAAAACGTTCTTCTTTCCTTCGCTGCGATTGGCCATCCAGATACGAGTACGGGAGTGTCAAAGTGCGCCAATAGAAAGATAGAATTTTGTAAGGGATGGAAGCACTTGGTGGAGTGGGCCTCAGATTCTCATGGGCACTGATCTTTTATTAGGCTTCATCAATGTATCTATGGGGAGTATGCAGATGTAATATAGTAGCCCGGATATGCCGAGTTGGCTGCACAACTTTTTTTCTAATGTATTCCTTCCTTTCTCCCACGGATTCCTCATCTTTGATATCTGATATTTATCTCCCAGCGCAGCCACTCTGCAGAAATGTTTCCACTGCCAGAGGGCTCCGCATCAACTCCACCAGACAACTCTACGCACCCCTCACCAGATCAGACATCAGGTCAGTGCACGTATACATATATATTAGAACCAAGGAATTTGCTGATCAATATACAGCAGTAATGGTCGGGTTTTAAATGCACCACTCGTTTGTTGGTGAGTAAATACACACATACACGTAACTTTTTTCCAGATTCTGCTTTGTTTTTTCAGAGTTTTTCCCACTTCTCGTCTGTCAATATGCCAAATTCACCGAAGCCCTCAGGTTTTAAAGCCTGTGATGCCTAATGTTCATCTATAATCCACACAGGATCCATCTTTACTGCCTCTGTGAGGGACATGCAGCATTGCGGGACAGGTCAGTCGATGCACCGGGAGGCTTAACTGTTGATCTTCCTGCCCAAGGAAAACAGTGACAAACTGACTCACTCAAGGTCGCCCTGCACAGAAGAGTGGTCTCTAGTACACAAGGAGAAAAAGAAGCACCACAAGACGTCTTGTTCACCTGGCGGGTCTTCTAAGCATCATTCTTCTTCCTCTTTGGGGAAAAGGGAGGCACCATTCCCGGGGCTCCATGGAAGACCAGGCAAGGCGAGGAATGGGAGGCCTTCTGGCTTAAGATGAGTGACATATTTGCCAAGGCCACGGTTGCTACGACCTCTCCGCCATCTCAGTCCACTGGTCTCGGAAGCGTCACCTGAGACGCTGCAAAGATGTACACCTTTGGACTCAGCTGCGGCACAGACAGGGAAGAACTCTCCTCGAGGTTGCACAGCTTAGTATTTGGACATCCGTCCTCCAGCATCGACATTCGCCTCCATGGCTCCATTGGCACAGTTAAGACACCGGAGTTCCTCGAGAGTATGCTTCGCTTCCTAGGGGTGCATTCATGTTACGAGAATATTTATGATGAGCAGGGGGAACCAATTCCCTTTGGATTGGAAGCCCTACATCCCAGTGACATAAAGGACTTCCCAGTGGAACTCTGAGAAAATGCCACTCCAGGTTAGCCTCAGGCAGCTTTCCGGCACCTGATCACCCCAAGGTATCAACCACTTCAGCTAATCAGCCCCCTTTTGAGCCAAGGTGCAGCGCGAGTTCCTGGACATTCTGGATGAGGCCGTACGGTATCCAGCGTTTATAACGAAAAAGAAATAACACACTTTTTAAATGACACCTAAATAATGACAAATAGTCGAATTTTAAAGTAAAAGTATATATGGTGGGTGGGGTAAGGGATTAAAAGGGGTGGCGGTAGACTTTTTCGTTATTCAGGTGTTTTAAAAGTATGTAGTTATTTAGGGTGTCGTTGTAAAGACATGGAACCCTTTACAACCAGGCTGTTTAAGCCCCAGTGCTGGAACCTTGGTATAAGCCAGCCTCAGTTCTCATAATTGACCGAGACCTAGCCAAAATGTACAAGCCAGCATCCTCTGACCCACTGTTCCTGTCCACGCATGCATCATCTGAAAGCTTAGTTGGCCAGGCCATCATAGTGAACCTGAAAACAAAGTCTTTGTCCTCTTTGACCCCGGATAGGAAAAGCAAGAGGTTGGATGTCTGGGGTAGGTAGGTGTTTAGCTCAGCATGAATTGGTCTGAGACTTATTAATGTCTCCTGCCATAGGCAAGTGTTCATTTAGTCTCTGGTCAGTCATTCAGAGGCAGCAGAACACATCCCTGGAAGTGACATGAGGGGTGGTTTTGAGGCCTTAGCGAAGGATGGCAAGGAGGCTTCCTACCGAATCGTTCAATTGACCCGGACACTGCCAAATGCTGGCCAGAACTATAGCCACCGGGTCAATGATACTGCTAGCTACGGAAGGAAAAACATCTGGACATGCTGTTCGATGGCAACAATCTGTTCAATACAAAGGCTGAAAAAGGAATCCAAAACGTCCAGGCAAATTAAGGTGACGGGGAAATCTCTTGGCCTGGGAGGCAGGACGGCCTGAAATCTCCGCAGGGAGGGTCATGGGTTTTCACCACTTCACCTCTTATGCCAGATAGGGGTCAGGCTCCCTCAGGAAAACAGGTGCAGTGCTGAGATTGTGGAAGTGGTGGTCCCTTCTAGGAGGTTTGTCCACCTCAGCTATGCCTTCAGCAGCCCCTAGTGCAAACCCCAAATGAATCGGACTGCCACCAAACCTCCCCTGTGGGAGGCAGGATATCTCGGTTCGGCAGGAATGGATTCTTGCAACTTCAGATGCCTGGATCTTGCAAATCGTTCACCAGGGATACCGTCTCCCTTTTGCTCAACGCCCTCCAGACAACCCATCGGCCATCCAATGCCTGCCTCGGGCAACTGTCCTGCTGGAGGAGGTACGTCACCTTCTAGCCAAAGGGGTCAGAGATCCAGTATCCCATTCAGAAGGAGGCAACACCTGGTATTCAACATATTTTCTGGTGCCGAAGGAGGGTGGGGTCTACTCCCCACGTTAGATCAGAGACTCCTGAACCTGTACTTCCGCAAGGACAAGTTCGAGATGGGCACCTTAGCCCACATTTTTACGCCCTTTGACCTGCAGAATTGGCTGGCCTCCCTGGTCCTCCAGGATGCATACTTCTATGTGCCCACCTACAGGAGACACAGGGAGTACCTGCGATTCACTGTGGGGAATTGCTACTACCAATTCAAGGAACCCTTGCTCAAGTTGAAGAAGAAAAACCATGGAATATTTGCACTAGTTATATTGTCGTTTAGTGGATTACTCCAGTGCATTCTGTAGTGTGATCAAAAATAATCATCTGCAAAAAATGGTTTACTTGGGGATAAACAAGTGACATGCCCCTGCACAGTTACATATGTTGCTGGACCCTTTTATGCATCTTCAGATGTGTTCATTTGTAAAGGTCCAGGATAATACCCACTGGCCCACCAACAGCCGGTCAACTCTCCAACTGATGAATGGAATATTTATAAAGCTTTGACTAAACATTCCACACAGACCTCACTGACATTCCATGCATTAGCAAACAGACAGACCATGTGGATAAGTGCAGTACAGATGCAGTTTGCTTTTGGGCCATATGGATTAGTTCCCTCTTTTTGGATTAAAATTAAGATGGGTGCACAATCTTAGGTCATGGCAAGAATATGGTGTTTGCGGCTCCATGTGAACACACAGGTTGGTTTGCTTCTCTTCATTGTGCATGTCAGGCGACCTTTTGGTTGGCCTCTGCAGCTGTTGTATACCCTCTGAGGTGCACAGTTGGGGTGGATTGTTTGGATGGAGACCAGTTTCGTTATGGTGCTGATTTTAGTCTGCAGGAAGTCTCTGCTGGAGGACAGCACATGGATCCAGGTTTCATCTTCACATGTGTCTTTTTCCCTCTGCAGCTTGCCTGTGCTCTCATTTGGTTGTTCTGTAGAGATGCAGTGGGGTTGCCCCTTTGTAGGGTTGTAATGGCGGCTGGATTTACTGCAGTGGATGCATTTCCTGACAGTTGTGATTCCCCTGGACATGGTTCTGGCATCTGTGTGTATATTATTGGGTGGCTGCCCGGTTTTATGTCTTGAATTTCCTCTTTATCCTATGGTCCGCCAGACATGGCTTACTTTCTACATGCCTCCTTTGGGTAGTTTCCCTAAGTGTGCAGAAGCAAGGTTGCAGTAGTGCCTTTCGGCATAAGTGCTGATAGGAGTGCCTGGGAAGTCTGTTTGAAACATTACCATGGAATGGGGAGTGAGAATCTACTGCATGTTACATTTGATAGTTGGAGGGAGAACTAGCAGGTTGTGGATGGGACGTTGGGTGTTAACCTATGTAGACATTTTATTTTATCTGCAACTATACTTTATCTGAAGCCAAATGCAAGGGGTTTGGCATTATACATCAACATGCAGGAACATTTCCCTTCATTAAACCAACTGACTTTAAAAAAAAAATGAAGAATTGCTTTTTATAGAAATTCTGGGCCAAAACAAACTAGGATTTAATATTTTATTTTTGAGTGTTTTTGCTGTATTCCAATAGTGGATTGAAGCACGGATGTATACCCACACCCCTTCATTTGATCACATACCTCCCCCACTTACCTATAGAAGGGATAAAATGGTCAGCTTCATGTGCAACCTTCTATCGCAATTGAGTCTAGTATAGCTAATTGGCTCACAATCCGGGGATCTGCCTAGAATTACTTTTCAGGGTGCGACCCCCTTTAAAGCCAAGTCCTGCCCACGTTTTATGACATTAATATTTTCCCTCAAACGGTACTGCTTTGCCCGCCAAGAAGGTGGTCATTGCCCTTACAAAGTGATACATTCCCATGTCCCATAAAATCCCAGCCAGACCACTGAAATCAATAGGGCTAAAATCAAGAGCGTCCTTTGGATTCATTTTCAGTTGCATATCAGATTGATTAGTAGCCTCAAATTGGGTATAGTGGACTACTAATGTCATCTGCAGATTTGGTGCTCTAGAAATGTAAGATGGATGACGCACCATAAAAAAAGGAAGCTAAAGTAGGCATTTTGTGTTAGGGCACTAAGAAAACTTATGGGAACAATTGGGTCTTTCATCACACAAATCTATGTGAAATATTTTAGGGAAATAACATTGGCGTTCAAAGTTTAACAGGTTTAGGGTCTAGAGGAACAACAAAGGTATTTACATACTGGAGGTCATAGACAAGACTAATCTTGGTAAGAAAGTCTACCTCTGTACAAAAAGTTAGTTTTTGCAAAGCAAGATCAATATCCAGTTTACGCCTGGATTTGCAGTCTTGTGATTCTGAAAATTCATTGGTAGGTTCTTGGTTTCCTATCTCAGGAATTACAAATTAAAAATGTTGGGAAAGTACTGCTACCAGATTTCCTGCTTGCTCTCTGCCAATAACCTTTCCAATATTTTTGGTCCAAATTCTCTGCAATACCTTAACCATGGGGTCCTCTCTATACCCCTTTCTTATAGACATCCACTTTGAACCGACTCCCATTGACTGTAGACCTCTAACCCTAATGTGCTCCCACAGACCTATTTGCTCACCAGATAACAAAATATCTAGTGCCTCAGACCTACTCTGACCTCTCTACACTCCTCAATGCCGCCACCTCAAGATTTTTCCTACCTGCTACAAAATCGTGACCATCTAAACGCAAATATGTAAATATAAAAAACACACATTAGTAAACCCAAATAACCAATCAATCCCCCTTCTCAACCAAATCATTAGCTACCTTCAGCAAAAATGACAGATTCCATCCAGAACTAGGGACTCAACTAACTTCACTCGCCTACATCTCCAACTTTCTTATCATTGCCTGTGACTCTAAACTACACTCAATCCTCATCCTCTACAGTTTTTCAGCTAACCGACACCGTTGACCTCTCTTCTCAACCTCTCCAACCTCTGCATTTGTGACAGTGCCTTCACCGGCATTGCGTCCTGCCCACCTAACCCCTCCCTCTACATTTCGTGAAACATGAACACTTTACTGTACCCCATTCCTGCAGAGGTCCCCTAAGTGCCCTGCCTTGAGGTTGGGGTGACCAAAGGAGTGATGTGTCACCACGCACCTATGATGCAGGGACAAGTGGGTGGAGGTAAAGATCCCATGACCTACCCCCACATACACCTGCAAGCTTGGTAGGGACTGGTCACACAAGCAGCATAGTCAACATCGGCCCTTTACAAAAGGTTAATAAGTAGGATTTCAGAGAGCGAGGCAGGAGGGATTACCTCACAAACCCCCAACTAACAGGTGAGGAGGTTCTCAAGGACACAATCATGGTAGCAAGTCAGCTTGAACCCAAACCAACCTGTCCATAGGTACAGGCTCCCAGGAACCCAAAATCGGTGTGCCTATACTTCGTCACATGGCTTCATGAAAGCGCAGACAAGAACACAGAAGTCTGGCCGATCGTCATACACTCACTCCATGTACACGCTGAAGATCCAAGATGGATGACCTCTGGGAAGATGCGTCAATCCAAAGGTCACAGAGGTGGACCTTAGGAAGGGAAGGTTAAAGATTAACCAGAAAGCCCCAGATTCAGAGGTTGAACACACACCTTAGGGATCTCCTCAAAAGCCACGAGAAACACTTCGAATTCATCACAGCTCTACTCTTGTGCTCAGCAAAGAAGACTGCTGTGCCAACCTACTTCTTGTTCTACCCCGCTACTATTTGTCTCCTCTCAACAAAATCCTCAACTTTGTGACTCACCTTTTTCAACTGCCTCCCCCCTCCTCAGACATATGGCTATTCGTGAAAATCATGCTCTAAATTTCTGAAATTGGTATGCAAATCCAGCCATTGTCTTGCATCTAACTGTACTCACCCCCTCAAACTCGTTTCTCTTCACAACCTATCAGCCCTAGTCTCTCTTTGCCTCCTCCCGCATTCACTTTTTCCCTACTTGCCCCACTCCAACGTTATTCTCACACCCTGCCACTAAAGCCATCTCTTCAATGAAACTCTTCAAAAGGCAGCTCAAACACCACCCACTAGCAATAGAAGGAGCGCCCTACTCCCCTTCCACCCTTCCTATCTAAACTAACCGCCCAACCCACTTCTCCTGCATTCTATGTAATTTGTAAACGTATACATACTGGCCTTAGACTGCCAATGTTAAAAATGTGTTCCCGTCCTTGTCCCTGGTAATTTCTTAAGTGTTTTCTGTTTGAAATGATACCCGTTCCTTATTAAATACATATACTCCATTCTACAACCAAGACCCCCTACAGATACGAGCAACCATTTGCATGGTAATCATAGCACTCCTGGCAGTAGTCACCCCAATCTGGAGAGCAGTCACCCCAATCTGGAGAGCAGCCTTGGTGGATTATGTACCCTTCTCAGATGGAGTCAGTAAGAAAGAAGGACGACAATAGACCTGGTGAGAAGTGATAAAACCACCTCACTGCAAAAAGACAAAAACACACCCCATGGCATTGGCATTGCAAAGCCACCTGGACATGGAGACTATTTGGTTCTAAGGAGTGACTCACTACCTACTTGTTTCAACCTAAGAAGAGGCCATCGGAACATATGTTTATTTTCCAACCAGAGGAGAAGACATCCCACTATGTGCTGGGTTTAATCCCTTTCCTTTGTTGGTAATAACTTCCTTTTTGAAAATCTAAGCCTATGCATCTTATTGATTCCTCCAATCGGCTTTGTAACAGGCCACTACTCTTCACCCTAATCACCTCATTCATTGGCAAGATCACCTTTGAGTGTCATCTTTATAGAGCGCGAGTTCAACCGTAGGCATCTTGGAGCTAAGTCCAGCAGGACAAAAACCAGCAACAACTGCAGCTTTAAAAAGAATTTAGGGCTCCCGAAAAGACAGGTGGTTTTCTGTGATCCTCTACCACCTAGGCAAAGAATTTGGCAGCTGCCACAGAGAAGGCGCAGCCGCCAAAACACAAGAAAGTCGAATCCTGGGAACAAGGGTAACTGCACTAACCTGGGATCGAACAGCACGACAGGGCAAGCATTTCTGCTAAAGGAACTCCACCCCTGCCCATAGAAGGCCCTGTGTACAATGCACAGGGATTTTAACGGAACCCATCGGCACCCATTTCCTACTACGGAGCCAGTGAAATTGGCGGAGAACAGGAGAAATGAGGGACGCAAACGGAACACCAATTACAGCTTGCGCTGCAGTACTTTGTAGGACTTGAAGCCGTCATATCAAATACTGCAGCTGCACTAAAAGAGCTAATTGCAGTAATCTGCACAGCTCGAATCAAGAGAAGCCACCACGGGGGCATGAAATTCAACAGGAATAAAAGGTTGACTTTGCATAAGAACTACCTGCACATCCAATGAAAGCGAGGCAGACAATTTAATGCCAGATCCTTAACCGACAAAATGGGGCGTGGGCACGAACCAAGGGAGACAGGCCAGAAATCAGAAATCCACAGAAATCCACAGAAAGGCAGCACCACCACCAAAGCCTCTGTCTTGTCCCCATTCAGACTAAGCCAGTTATTGCTCATCCACCCTGCCACTGCCTCCAGGCAGCTCCACAGCTGAGACACAGTGCATGTTGATGGAGATCAATACGAACAATGATCTGCGTATCCGCAGCATACGACTAGCACCGGAGGCTGTGGGCATGGATGAGCTTGACCAAAGGCTGAATGTAGATGTTATATAATGTAGGGGGCAGGGTAGAACCCTGGGAACACCACAGGAGAGAGACACTGGAGCAGAACGAAACATGGAAAGAGAGGGACTAAAACCAGCCATCCAGAAAGGATTCAACCCAGGCCAGACACCACTGCCCCCACCTGCCGACTGATAAGAATGGAGTGGTCAACTGTGTCAGATGCAACTGACAGATCTAAACGTATCAGTACGCCCAACCCACCCTGATCAGACAGCTTAGCGAGGTTGTCCACCACAGAGACTAAAACGCATGCTGTGCCTCTACCAGGTCCAAACCCCGATTGAAAGGGAGCCCCAACAAAAAACAAAAAAATCAGACCCTTCAAGGTAGGAACCCAGCAGCGGGGAAATCAATGATTTAAGCAGTTCCATGAAAAAAGGTAATTAAGAAATAGGGTTAGAAAGAACAGAATAGTCAAGAGAAAGTTTATTTTAAAAGAGGGGTCACCGGGGCATGCTTTAAATTATCAGAAATAGTCCCTGAACTGCAAGAATGATTCACTGCATGCATTACCCATAGGGCAATTTCTGGCATAATACTTTAAGGTCACCAGAGGGATAGGATCAAGCGAAGCAGACTTCATGCTAGAAGTCGCCCCCACTATATCATCCAACAAAGCTGGGAAGGAGGACCACACTTAGGCCAGACAAGACGATTTTACGTCTAATGTCGGCTATCTTTTGTGAAAAAGGACAGGGAATTACACAGGAGCTGGGAAGAGATGACCCCCGCCTGAGCACTGATTTTCGGGGAGTGTACGAATCAGACTAAACATTTCATTCCGTTAGTTAACCGCAGTCTGTATCTTGGATGCATAGAAGGAGCATTTAGCATTCCAAATAACTTTGTTATAAAAAGCAGTTGCCCGCCGCAACAACAAACTATCTGTTTCACAATACGCTCTCCTCCACTTTCGTTCCGCCAGTCTACATTGAAGTCGATGTGACCTCAGGTCACCATTAAACCATGGCTCAGGGACCATGACGCACAGTAGAGAGTTTAAGGGGGTGGCGAGGAGGGCAGATTGTCAGCTGTGGAGGTGAGAACCTGCGTTAGTGACAAAAAGACCATGGATCACTTTCAATTTGGGCAAAAATGCTGGATCATGGGACTGAGCCCTATTTCTGTCCCAAAATGTTGATGGTAACAGGGAGGTCAAGACAGACCTTAAGATTAATTTTAAAAAATGGGACAATAAAATGATCAGACCAGTCCACTGGAAAGACCAAGCAAACTGCAGGAAGAGTATTTGGGGGTGGAGGGGAAACCGATCAAGCATATTACCATGCCGATAGGTCAGATCATCTACTAGCTAGGAAAGCCCTAAATCCAAGGGAACAGCAGCAAATCGCTTGGTGAGAAGAAGCATCAGTATCATTAATTTTAAAATTTAAATCATCAACTACCAGTACATTAGAATATAAAAGTTGGTTGCTCCGCTACCAATTCTGATAAAGAATCAGAAATGGCCACTTCATAACGCAGAGGCCGGAAACAAATCAAAATATGGCTGGTATCTGTGGCTGAGATAAACAGTCGAATCAGGAATGCCTCCACCTGAATATTGTGAATTAGGGCGGAGAAGAGTGTCCAGAATATGGGATTTGTAAATCAGCACATACTCCCACAACCCCTCTGCCCGCAGGCTGTGCCGAATCACGGTTACGATAGAGGATGCTATAGTTTGCAGGTAGGGCCTCAAACATGGGGGCCTGAGCTGTCACATGGCCAAATTTCCATGACACAAACAATGTCTGCCATGTATTCATGCAAGAGTTGATAAAATGCTGATGAATGCCCCGCCAATGAGCAGGCATTTCATAGCAGACGCCTAAGTGCATTAGCAGATGATCGAGAGGATACCATGCCCCCCTCAGCACTGGGCGGGATCCCAGCAGGAAAAGCCATTTCTATAGGGGCAAGATGTACCAGATAATTGCGGGAAAATGTTACCAGGTCAACAGGTCAGTCCAAGGTTTGTCCAAGACACGGACAAGCTGGACTTGGGCAGGATTTCAGCACAGAGAATGCACCCCCGCTGCGCTTCATGCAAATAGTTTTACCAGGATGACACATGGTACTGCAGGAGCCAATCCCATAGCTTGTGACGGAGTACACGAAGAAAGACTGGCCGACCACAATGCTTGCAGTAAGAAAGTAAATGGACCCAATGGTCAGGCATGAGACCCCTGACAACCGTGTGAGGCCAGGCACCTTCCGCCGATGATACTCGGCTCCAAGAAAACCAAATACCAAAATAAAATGAACAGAAAATAAATCATAAAAATATAACAAACTAAATGAATGCAGTGTGAAAAAGGAGGCGTCCAGTCACCCTCCAAGCTCGGGAGACACTAAAGTGAATGTCACTATAACATAACGAGAGAAAGTAAAAAAAAAATGTACACACAAGCAAGGTGCAGAGGAAGCCATAACTCAATGAATTGTTGGTAAAAGATAGCAGATATTCTTCTCTTAGCTCGCATTTACTACTGATCTCTACATGATATTTAACTATCTCTCCACTAAATTGCACTTGGTGGCTTTTTGATGTCTTATGCTCAAACGATATACATTATTTATCTACCAACTGCCAATTTATCACCTATTCTTCCTTCATCATCTTCTGCAGGCCTCCACTCACCTTCCCCTCAAACCTTGCACCTTTGGGGTCTACTTTGATAGTATACTTCAGCCACAACAGTTTGTTGTGCCTACTGCCACAGCAACAAGGCTCTGTTGAATGAGCATATGGAAAACCAGACAATACCTTTTATTTCACTGCACCTATCATTCCACTAATTTCCGGTCATCCTAAACAATATTGACTACTTCTCCAACCTCCTACTGGACCTCCCCCGACCCCGCTCTAAAATGTTCCCCTTTGCTATTCACACTCCGCAACTTTACTCACTCTCCCACCTGAGCCCACCGCCTCCCTGCTGGTTGGCTGTGGGCCACTGCTCATGGTTTAATTTCTGACACTAGTATTTGCCCACCCCCCCATTCCGATTCTCCACAGGTCATCCCCTTCACGACCAAGCAACTTTACAATCTGTTCCTGCCCACCAACCTTGTGCTTCCTCCAGTTTCCACTATTTCCAGCCTTTCCCATTACACTGGACCCCTCTAGTTGCAAATCAAGAAAGCAGTACGTAGTCACTTAAAATAGCACACGCACACAATCTTGTCTCTGGAGGCGGCTGCAAAGAGTGATCAGAAAACGTCTCACTGCCCTAATCCACTGTATGTAGCACTTCTAGGTCTATAAATAATATGGTGATCCTTTTACAACTATTGTCCATAATCCTATATTGCTAACATTAATGTAAATAAACCCATATTTCCACCAATAATTATGTAAATGAACCATGTTGAAGGCCAGTTGTGTCCGCATTACAGGTTCTGTTGCTTCCCCAATCTGATCTTCCTCTTCTACAACCTCTACTGATATAATGCCATCATTGGTGTAACCTGATATAATGCCATTATTGGTGTAGAGCACCCACTTAAGGGAGCACTCAGTAATGCCCCTGTTGTAAGGAGCTACAGATTATAAAGATGGAGTAGTGTTTCATATGAATACAATTGGCAACAAAATTAAAAAGGTAATTCAATCTGGTCTTCAGCCCAGTTGGCCAGTGTTAACATCAGTGAGACTCAATGCCAACAATGATGCTCGAAAGACCAAAAGCATTGGCACTGAGGAGTGCAATCATGCAGATACACTTTCCATGCCATTGACATGTCATTGGGTTTGCTATTCAGTTCTACATTTCGTCATATTGTGAATAAGCATATTTGCTGTGCTTGTCCTGGTGGGAAGGGCTCAGCACAAAATCAAGCGCAAGCCCAGATCAAAACAGACGGCTTAGCACGGTTTTGTGGCCATCACCACCTCAAAAGCCCAACTGCAAGGGACTTCTAGATATCAGCACCCCAGCATGTTGCTCTGGGTGCCATTATATTTTAAGCTGTGAAATGGCACAGCAACTTTATCACAACTTCAAAAAGAAAATCTCTATAAAGTAAAACGGCTGCCAAGGAAAACGAGAAGGGAACTACTCCTAATCCCTGGGTAATTTCCAAACAGCAAACGAGCCAGAGAGGGTGAGGAGCACCGTGGCTGTGAGGAAGTAGAGGGTCTGGTGTCGAAAGAAGCAGTGGCAGGCCAGAGGTAAGTACTGGGAAAAAAGTATTGGGGGGCAGTGTAGGGAAGAGCTCGGGGCATGGGAGAAGCTAGTGGCTGGCGTCTAGCACAGAGGGTTTGGATTTCCAGCCCTTGCTATAAGACACAGCGTGCATTTAGGAATTCAATGTAACCTCATGGGTGCCAAAATAGCAAATTGTTGATTTGCCTTCACAGGAATTTGCTAGTGCATAACAAAAACGTTACTGGTCCAGACAATCTCAGATTTTGCATCAGCTCTAATACAAGCCAACACAGGGTCCATTTCAGCAGTTCACATTCACCATGCCAGGCAGAATATAGTCTCAGGCATTAGTTCTACTGGATCGTCATTCACAGACCACATTGACTTTGGCAGGGCGTAAAATAATTATTCCCCCAAGAGTATCCGAAAAGTGGAAACAAAAACACTGCTTAAATTTTTCAGAATATGAGATTCCGATTTGTTTTTCAATACCACAGGCAGAGACCTACTCCACGCTATGCACCAGGTTACCAATTCTTCTAACTTTGCAGTATTTTTGCATTGTATTAAATAACTGGAGATTATCTCAAGAAAATTGTGCAGTAGTGTATTTTTTCTATTTCTAATCACAAATTTTCTAATCACAAATTTTTGTGCTGTAAAAGCGCTTCTTAAAATTTTTAAGAATGGTCTAATGGATATCTACGGTGTCTTGTACTTCTGTTAGGCAATCGCCATTATCGTTGATGCACGAAAAGAAGATTCAGTACCCAGCATGCTGGCAAACCAGCAGAAAAACTGCTTCAAGGACACAGAAAGGAGCAAAGTGCACTGCACTGCTTTTACGAGCTGGAAATCCTATGTAAAGCGATTTTGAGGTAAGTGGTCAATGAAAGAAGATCAGTATAAAAGGGCGTAGGCAAGCGCGCTATGCAGGGGTGGACTGGGAACCAAAAGAGGCCCAGGAATTAATTTTCAAAGTGGATCCATTTTACACATTTTCAGCAAGCTCAAACCATTTCCAATGGGAACATTTGGAAATTCCACACAAAAGGGGCACATGGTGCAGAGGCCTTCTGGGAAATCTCCAGATTTCCCTACAGGCCAGTCCACCCCAGGCTCTATGCATTTCCCCAAGTCAAGTAAAAGAAGCAGGCATAAAAAGTCTTAATTCAGGTAAACTGGCCGAACTGTTTCTGGACCCCGCACTGAAATTCAAAGGGAGTCCTTGCCAGGTCAGGATTTAGGTACATTTGGTTTTGTAAAGTATTCAACGTCATAATGTGAAATAGAGGGACTGGTCGTGCACCTGAACAGCAACTTGCTTGAGTAATGGAACAAAAAGCGTGCAACACTATACCACAAATATTAAAAAATTCAACTAAATTTCTCCTACAAATCAGATTTAATGCCTGTAGATTGCCTCCTCCATATGATGGGGACAACACCACTAAACACTGTTTCTTCTCCATACAAATATTTTACAAATAGGTCCTCCATATGTAACTTTTGGTGCAACACACTTAGGTAACGAGAAACTGCACACAAGATAACCGGGCACACAAGATAACCGGGACAATGAAATTCTACTTTTGGCCCGTTACATCATCACTAACGATAAAAATAAAATCAGAACTATGCATTTCAGTTGGTAATTGAAATTCCTCGTTAATTGCAGTTCTCTGGAGCCGGACATCAGCTGGTGCATGGAGTCGTTATGGAAGTTCAACAATATAGACAGTAACTTAATCCAGATTCCACTGGAAACCCAAATCCAGAATGTCTTCTTCAAACAAAATCCCTTTCACACTGAACTAAGGAGTGGAAAACGAAGAATTTCCAAACACAAACAAACATCGCTTGATTCATTTGGTGTGGTCCAGTGCAAACTATTTTTCACGCGGTCGTCTTTCCCTAGCTATTGTCATCCAATAAGCAAATGGGGCCATCGATTGGCAATATAGTTATTTACTGCAGTCTTTTTGTACATTTGGTTTTTATTTTGCTCACATCACTTGCACTACCACCTAAAGGGATAAGTAAGGCACAAATCGAGACAGCTGTAAGAATAAATGCAGCTACTTAAAGGGCTAAAAACGGATGCCCTCCATAAACACTGTTGAACTTTATGCATCCAGAAGCCCAACTTAGAATAAAACAAGGCATAAAATGATGTATTTCAATGATTTGACAAAGGACAGTGCATCATCAGATCAAAATGATGCCCCATAGGGGAATCTTATGGATATGGGCAAAGTTGATAATGTATTATAGTCATTATTCCAAACGTTCTTTATTCACTTGGGTTTAAAAGTGTTGCTTCAGCACTTTTGAGGCAATTAAACTTCTGGTGGTAAAAGACTTCACTTCACCATCCTTTGCAGGAAGTTGGTTGGCATGATTGCAAATATAAATGTCCTTCACGTCTAACACGGCAATCCGATCAATCCATGTAGCAGTGTAGTTGGCAGCATTTTAATAGCATTGTGTCAGACCACATTTAATAGCAGAGGGGAACATCCGCAAACCACATATGGGCCAAAGCTGCAACTGAACCCCTCAGCACGAAATGCAAAACAAACTAAGCCCCCATCGAAAGCATGCAAGTCTCTGCTTTTGTAAAGATCAATACAAATAAGGTGGGAGTAGTCGCATCATTTCAGTCCACCATCATTTCAGTCCACCAAGTCAGAGGTGCTATTTTGTCAACTCTTCGGGCTCAGAACGACCAAAACGCATTGCAGGAGTTGGGGCAGTGGATTCCCAGCCGAGTGTTCAAGCTAGACAGAATCAGCATAGAGCAGGCCAGTGTCCAAACTGGGCAGCAGCAGCACCACCTCTTGGAATAGGGTCGCACAATGAGAACACTGCCACAGAGCTGCAGCACAGCCATGAACCAGGCTGAAAAGGAGGAAAAAATATAAGTCAGGTGCATGAAATGAATGAAGAAATATTACTCACTGTAGTGACAACTGTATGCCTATTCCATAGCCCCTTTCCCCAATAATTTCGAGATATTGTGCCCCAAGACAGAACCAGAGCACTTCTTTAGCAGTCCTTCACCGGTTTTAGTGGCAGAGCTGGGGGCATCCATAGCTTTAGCACCTCCTTTCACAGTACTACCCTCAGCCACACCAGTCAATGAGTCCTACAATCCACCCAGAACGACCCCGATTAAATTTGAGGGGAAGGCGAGAGGCCATTTAGAGGAAAGCGGACTATGAAGTAAGAGTATAGTTGTCCCTACAGAGAGTAAATTATTGTATGCCGCGCCCACTTTTCTCCATACTTTCTTTATATTCCCATGTACTAGTAGCCAGACAGAGTGAGGATGGATCTGCATCTAACCTTGCCAAATAATATTTTGAAATTATTTGACCAAATTGAGCACCAGCCCTGTAGTGCACATACATGCTTGCAGAAGGCAGATTGGGTGGATCTATACTACTGCACAACCAAATGTTACACGTTTTGCCGCAAATAAATGCGGGTGAGACCCCCTCGCTGCCCGCCTACAGCCCCACATCCACCATGCCCAATTAATATCCCTACCCCACTTACCATCTATATTTGAGAGAAAAAGTATCAATTCAATCAAATAAAATGCTAAATGTTCACGTCTGCATTGGCAGAATTTGACATTTTCATCCTGTTAGCCTATGTCACACTCTTAACTATGACCTCTACTGACGAGGATGATGGAAGACCACAAAGGGTGCATGGAGGCCCTACATAGGAGTAAGCTTTTGGGTTTACAATAGCTCCAATATTTAGGAAATATTCCATAGAGTGAGCGTAGCCTTGTTTGCCCTGTGACGGCCCTCCAAATGCGATGAACTCCTTTAAAAGGTAAAATATTTGGGCTCTCACAACATCCAAGCAAAGAAGGGTCTCTTCCATGCCTTTGAAGGGGTAGGGGGTTAGGGAAGATGATTGAGAGAGAAATTCTCCTGGTTAAGGTGGAACTCAGTAAGAACTATGAATGAAAGGAGGAGCCCTTACAACGATCCTGTCCCTGTGAAAACCTTAAGGGTCCACCGGCTGACATACTCTAGCAACACCATCGGTATAACCACTGTGTTGCAACCAGAAAGGCTGTCTTCCAGGATACCAAACGGATAGCAAAGACAGCCTTGATCTGTTCTGCAATCACTTAAAGACTTTACTCTTCTCCCCTGCCTACTGAAATTGTCCTTCTATAAACACCCCCTTGAATATCCCTTGTCACCACACTCTCTGAAGCAAACGTTACATTGAAAATACTGATTTTATTTATTGGCATTTGTAAAGGATTAGTGTCTGTAAATCCCCCAACATTACCAGCATTAAAATTCCACACTAGAATGACAACATTGCCGGGAAAAAGGGCTTCATTGTTTGTGTAAAATGCATCCAAGATAGGTCTCGACTACTGGATTTGGAAGACATTTAAGCTCCCAAAGCTGCTAGGTAGGTGAGGCATGTGTCAAATTTGTATCCCAGAGCTTCCAAAGGTTCAAGGGAAGATGCCACAATACTCACGGTATGAGACAAGGGCTTAATCTTCCTTTAGATACACCAGTGGCACTTTTGTCTTGAGAATCAGGCTAATCTTTACTAGCCACCTGAATGACCTTGGTTAGCAAACATGAAGCTCAGGTACCAAATTACTGATTCAGGTGAAGGACATGACGCCCTCTGGAAAAAGAAAGTGTCCGAATGGGCGCTGTAGCAAAGGTTTCTGCAAAAGGGTCAACAGGTCCAAGAACCAGAAACTGTCCCGTTACCCTGGCAAGACATGAACTACTGTCATGAATTACTGAGCACAAAGGGACTATGGAGCACATGGACATTTCCTGGAACTTGTGAATGTTCTGTGATCAAGTGAAGAGGAGGGGAAAAAGTGCATCTACACCCCCTCAAAATAAACCTCCAGGTAATCCTGCAAAGATATGGAGCACATGCCAAATCAGAGGGTATACAATGGATAGTCAAGTGACAGAGGTCAACTGGAGGCTGACCCTACCGATGAAAGTAGATAGAATATTTAGGGTGGAGCTCCTACTCAATCACTTTTCTTAGAACTAAGCAGATTGCTTAGTTGTTGACTATTGAGGAAAATGCTACAAATAAAGTGCTGCATTGCCCATGTCCATAACCATGTCACTAGGTGAATGAAGAGGGGAGATTTGGGAGTCCCTTCCACATAAGGGAAGCATTGATTTACTGTTAGATAATATCAACTCCACTCATACAGCTACATTGGTCAGGCAGGCTTTAAAACCATGGACATTGCCCAGGGTGCCAACAAATGTATGTGGGACTGTCAGTGCTTTGACGAGTACAGATTGAATTGAGGGTATCATTCAGAGTAGCTCCCCAACCCAAGAGCGAGTAATCCAAGATGATGGATGCCTAATGGATGTCCTCCAAGCGACCATATGTCAGACTGGAACCATCAAAGATTTACCCATAAGCTAGTCAACAAGGCCACCATAAGGTGTTGGAGCCTACACATCTTTCAACAAGCACAAGGCACTGTAGGATACACTTATTTCATCAGCACCAGAAGCCTTCTTGAACCATGTGGTATATCTTGGGCTCCAAGATATCCTGTGCTACGAGTGGTGCACCTACCGGGTCAGCTTTCAGGTGGTCAACTATCTTGTGAGAGGAGATGCTCAAAGTAACATAACTCGCAAATCAAACTGTGATGCAGTAGGCAAAAGAGTCTGACTTTACGGTTACACCACACAACCTTTCTTTAGTATTCCTAAGTAAAAACAGGAGCTGGTGCTGAAGGAGAAGCTTTGCAATACATGCTGGTCTCATTCAAACATCACTAGCCAGTTGTGAGTCTGCACATTTTGCACCAACCAGTCATTCTGCGGAGGCAATTTTTTCCTCAGCCAAGGCATAGCTTGAACGGGGCATCCGACACATGGCAAACAAGTGATCGGGGTCCTGACTGGTAACTGGAGAATCTGCAGGTGCAGTGGAGGGAGAAGTTGGCCCCTGTATATTGGAAGGTTGCATTTCTGGTCCCAGAGAAGCTAGCTGAGGCGGCAAAGGCAAAAATGGCAGCAGTGGCACCAAAGAATTAGAAGATACAGGTGCCAGTGTGACCACTGTAGACAGAGGCTGGATCAAGACTGGAGGTTCCGACACCAAAGCTGGTGTCAACAGCTCAGACAGCATCAACAGTGGGGGAGCCCTTCCTAATGAAGCCAAGGTTAAGGAGTTGGGAATTTTCTTAACACAAAAATGTTTTGAAACTGAGAATGGAACACGTCTCCCCAAAGGTTCACCAACACCGGCGGTCATGAAGAGCCACCATACACTAATCCATGAAACAAAGAGGTGATGACATCATGGACATTGTGGATGAAGAAGATATTCATATAGGGGAAGGCAACTCCCGATAGGGTGCAGAGCGTTTTTCCTCCAAGTGAGGCACGAGGCAGCCAGGATATAAGCCTGGCCGAGCTTGCCTTCAAAAAACAAATCCCCAAATGACAGTTCTAAAACAGCTGTGCCTGCCTTTAACTGGAAAGAGGTGTACTGTATCACAAATACATCCGAGGGATGGTATTTAGTCAAACAAGACCTCTCAGACTTTTTGAAGTATATTATGACCCTCAGATATGTGTTTGGGTTTAGATACAGCAACCTCAGTGTTACTGGTCAATGAACTAACTCCATAAACGGACACCCCTAGTGCCTTACAGGATTTAGCCCCATGGGAGGTGTGGCAGGAATACAATTCTGTGATGTTCCTGGTTGTCGTCATTCAGTGTAGGATCCGCTGTGTTCCACCCAAGTTAGCTCCCATAAGAGAAACTTCAGTCTCACAACCAGTATCAGCCTTATGGCAGTACCTTTTGGGTTCAACCCCTGTGTTAGTCCCAGATTTGGCAACCCCTTTGAGGCCTCCAGTTCTGGCCCAGAAACCGGGTACTCTGGGGTGAGCAAGGGTTGTCTACACGAACCGGAGGGCCGGTCATGCCCCTACATAACCAGCAGACCCTGGAAACACATTAGCCAGGAGTGCCTTGAAAGACGTGTCACCCATATGGCGATTCTCTGAATCAAATTTGCAGCGTTCATACTGCACACCAACAGAGCTTTGCAACATAAACACCTTACTGAAAGGGGGTTTGTGTCCAAATACTTAAAGTGTGTAAGCAGTGGGCCCGAGACAAGCCATTAACAACAATACCAATATCACCAGGTATAGGCAGAGAAACAGACCCCATGCCAAGTGTTGCAAGCCTTATCCAAAGGACAGAAGGGCCGACAAAAGCTCTGCATGCTAACAAACTAGTCCCAACAGCACAGAAAAAAGTACTAACTGGAGAAGTGCAGTATCTAAAGCAGCATGACCCAGGCAGACCATGCGTCAAACAAACTAAGACACTAAAACAAATTAAGTACTCTGGTCCAATCCCTGTGGGACAATGACCCAAGCGTATGGCAGAAGTGGGATGGAGGCAGGCGCAAGGTAGATTTCAGGCACTGCTCAAGGTAAAAGAAAAAAAGTTGAATCGTAAATAAAGAATAATTCATTGAAGCAGGCATCTACAACAGGTAGGCTGCCTGGGACTTGTACCCACTTTGCTTAGTCAATATATACAGTGTATTATACAGTTTGATAAATCTGTAGTTGATGATTAAACTGAACGTTCCCCCAAAAAGTAAGCCCAATAATCAGTTTCCATCTACATTTAATAAAACGTGCCAAGGAAAGTTGTGAATTAAAATGCAGGCTACTCTTTGCAAATATTGGGTTTTAGAAACCTCAATGAAAAGAGTGGGTATACCGACACAGTGGGTTAGTAGTCTTAAAATGACAAGACATGACCAATGGCTCTACTTTCTATTTGTCATCATGAGAGAGTGGAAAGATCCCAAGCATACTTGATGATCCCAAGCCACTGGTCCCACAGATCAGTCGATTGGTCTGGTTTCTTTCTCTAATGACAATTAGACATATCTTTCCATTTCAGGCCAACTCTCAGATTGCAATCGATTGTTGCATACATTTTGTCTAGGATAGACTATGGCCATGGACTGAACCTGGGCCTTCCTCAACATATCCACTTGAAGGGGCCATCTTCTATGAAATGTAGCAGCACGAAAGGGGGAACAAGACTGCTTGAGCATATATGGGCAGTTCCTGACAGCCCTCATATGTGTTAGGGGGAGGGGGGATCCTTCTCTGTACAGACTGAAGAAAAATATTGCTGATAATCCCAAATTCAGCTCACTGATCAACAACACTGCACTTTTAAAATCCCTTTGCATGGGAGGGATATGGACAAAAGAAATGGGGGAGGAGGAAATGTGAGCTTTACAGTTCTAGTGAAGTGTGACAAGTGCCACTGCCACAGTACAGAGAGTGTGGAAATATGGAAAGGCCCCACGCACATTTGTTGATCTTGAGCTAACCTTTCCATTGGTGGGTTTCATACAGAATGTTTTGCTTAGCAAAAAAAGACAAACGTGCAGTAGAAGTGTCACTGGTGAATCAGTCAATTAGTAAAATCCTTAGCAGCTACTCTTATCAGCATTCAGTGACAATGCAACTTGGACAAATAACATTTACTTGTCCCAGCAGCAAACACAGTGGGAATCCAGGTTCTGGTATCCATTTGTCTAGGCATACTGAAATCTAACCCCAGGTTAAAGAATCATCTGCACACATTTCTTTAAGAAGCAGGTTACAGGTGTGGTGTAGGCTGAACTTTCAGGGAAATGCAATTAGCAATGAATGCAGAAATCTCATTGGATACCCTTTCAAAAAGGGAGGTTATTGAATACTTACGGGTACATGGCACCACCTCCCAAGTGTACGCCATATGATCGTTTTGCAGCTCTGACCATTATGGACACTGGTACCCTTACAGCCATGCTTGATCTCAGGAGGACAGCAATTGCAGTCCAGTGACTTGTTTCAGGAAACCACTTGGTAAATCGTCAGATTGGAGCAGGTATATTTGTTCAAGATGCAGCCTTCAGACCAGGATCAGGAATTCTTTAAAAAAGTGTCCATATAAGCCTATGACATTAGCATAAAATACATTCTACGGTGTAGGTAGACTAGGCAAAACTTGTAGACACCTTAGGTCAGGATTACATCATAACAGGGCACAGCTAGTCAGGCTGACGGCAAACAACAAATGCATAGGTCAGGCATCACTATCGGAGATGGACAGTATACATTGTGCCAGTCAGAATTTTCGGAGTCATGTGAGAACAGAAGAGGTGGTCCCTTTAAAGACAATCAGCCAACTACAGGATTGTACAATACTTGTTTGATAACTGTAGAGGTTTGGGAAGAATGGTTACTGATGTCCGATCAATTTTAATATTTTTTTAAAATTTGAATCCTCTTTCACAGAAGTCTTCAAAACAGACTTGTATCTCTCAATAGCTCCACAACTACTAAGAAAAGCAGCTTCATCTGGTCTGCAGTCTAAAATACCCCACTTACCAGCCTAAGAATCTTCACCTCCACTCACACAATAGTTTTGTCACAGAATAGCTGAAAACCAAAACCTGGTAACTAGAGAAAAGTAAAGAACTAGGTTTGCGACATGTGACAGCCATTGGGGCAACCAGGCCTTCTTGACAAATGACCTGCAATGCCATCAAAAACATAATGATCAGTAGTATAGATTACTACTATAAAAAGCATAAACTGTCTGTTAAAACATAGGTTAAAAACTGTAGTGATGTGATATCTCCTTCAATGAATGGCTGATCATTACACCATGAAGAATAGTGAAATTTTAGAAAAGACTCCATAGATATTTTCTCTGATCATCTGCTTCCTCGTTTTTAGACTCCCGCTCTCTGCATGCTACATGATCAGCACTGCGGCGCCCTTGAAGAAGCCATGTTCTCACATAACTTTCAGGGTGGAACTCTGCAAAAGGTGGGCCATTGCGTTGCAAGAACAGAAGATTACTGACACGGCTGATGTGAAGGGAGCTTCTCAATGATGTGACCGTATTGTTCATGTCTGTGAACACACGCTCACACTCTGAGGTGGAGATAGCAATGGTTTTTAAAGTGGTTAGGAGTGGGCGCATTTGTTCTGGCACTTGCGTACCTCCATTGTCCTTATACTCTCGAAATCCTTGAACTACTTGCTGCGCGGGGAGCCGAAATCTTTTGCACAGTGAAAGCACGTCATTTTCACCATACTCAAAATCTAACTCTTTTGGCCAATACTGGGGATAGACAACTTTGCAAGCGGGAAACAGTTCCTCAAATTCAGACATAAAGACACCACCAGATGTACTAGGAACACGAGAGGAGGAAGTCATAAGACGGTTAAGAAGGGCATTTGAAAGGCTTTGGAAAAAGCTTTCCCGGTTGATTTCCAACTCTTTTCCATTATCTGTTAAGGGAACACCCTGAAATTGTAGGTTCCTTGCAGATTCAGCAGCTATTTTTGTAAATTCGGCTTCCTTTTCACTGCCAAAAGTATGGAATGTTTGAATTTGTTGACAAATTAAAATGTGGGCCTCTGGGAGAGTGATAGATTTCACCTGCAGTTTCAAAGACAATTCAGACAGCATTTTTAGCGCATCTCTTATAGCACCCAAATTTTTAACAAATTCCACGCTAGTCAGTCTTTCCTGTAGACCTTTGTATTTTGCCTTTTCCAAACTTGCGCGTTTTGAATCTGCAGAGGCCAATTTGAAATGAGCAGACAAGGCAGAAAATTGATTCCAAACAGCAGTAACAGTTCGACAGCTAGAGGCAATCAATCTTGTGTCAAGAACTCTACTTGTTGCTTTGAAGAGAGGCGCTACTTCGTCAGCACAGATGTGTAGCTCCCGCTGGTTTTTTGGAGAGCTCTGATAGAGAGAATAAAGAACATCAATAAAAGTCTTAAAATGGTTTGTACCCATCACCTCTTCCAAAGCATCACTGACAGCAAGCTCTAGCTTGTGGTTGCAACAATGCCATATGACAAGATTGGGGTAGCAATCATTTGTGTTTAGTAATGTTGCCACTCCAGCGGCCCAGCCCTTTGTTGCAGATGCCCCATCGGCAGTAAAGGAAATCCAGTTTCTCGCTATGAACTCTTTTGGAAAATGCTCATCAATGCAGGCTTGCAATTCTGTTGCAATTGCTTCATCGGTCATCTGTTCCAATTCAAGCAATTGAAAGAAAATGGTCAAAGGCTCAGATTCCTCTCCAAACGCTGCCCTGATGCACACTGCCAAGGCAGACTGATTACTTACAGTTGTGCACTCCTCCACCAAAATGCTGAATTTGACATCTTTTTCAACCATGTAAGCAGTGATTTTCTTCTTCATTTCGTTCCCAATAAAGTCGCAAATTTCTGCACAGCTTTTGCGTGTGTGTAGAACTCTGCCCATGTCAGTGCCATTTGCCACCTGTAAATCTACAAGATCGGGCATGTCTGAGAATGGGCGGTTTTGTTTACTGATCATATAAGCTGTACGAAAAATTCGGCATGTTGTTTCTTGCTCTTCGTTCCGAATCTGTGCCGGTGGTTCAAAAAGCCCTGCCTGTGCCTGTTGAAGAACCTTTTCTGCCTGCTGGTGGGCATGACTCTCCCGGTGTTCCCAGATTTTCTTGCGCAGGGCTGTCTGTTGGCCTTTTTTGGTTTCAGAGGTGCTGCCAATCAAGAACTCAAGCCACTCTCTGGCCAATCTAGAACCCCGGACATGCTGGTGTAAGCTCCTTGTCCCGACTTGAATGCAGACTGAACATCCCAGTCGTCCATTACGGATTTGGAGCCAGGGATTTTGAGTTCTGAAGTAGTTGGCTTGATCTTCAGTCCAGCATGTTGGTAACTCACTGTGATTTGCAAAGATGTCCTCGAAAGTAACACCATCATTTTCTCTGTGGCCATTGGTGCCAGCCGGTGCATTTGGATTTACAAGGTGATCATCAGGGTCTGACATCATAACAGTAACCTCTCTAACTGTGTCCATGTTCACTTCATCTAGATTTTCCTCTTTGCAAACACTATTGTCCGGATCAATATCTATAGGGCCATTCTCCATTAAAGTCCACGGACCATCAGGATTCTGAGAGTCAATGCTAACCTCTTCATCTAGTGTTTCCTCTTTACAAATTCTCTTGCACAATTCGATTTCCGAAGAGCCATTTTCCAGTACAGTCCAGAGCTCTGGTTTTCTTTTTGGTGGGTTCTCCATTTTCGACTGACTTGGCAGATTGCCGATGTCACTGTATTCCTCTGTTCTCCAGTTGCGATGGACTCTCTGCTATTTTCCAGTAAGAAATGATGGTCGTCGGTTGTGCACTGGCCTTCTGACTGATCTAGTCTATGTAAGAAAGTACAAAAGCCGTGTTACTAAAGGAATCAACATTGGCTAACCTATCAACTGCACTTGCTTTTTGCAAATAAATTAATACTGTCAACAGTCAACTGAATTAAAACTTGTGTACTGTAGTTAGCTATTGGTGTAACCAGAGCAGATGAGTGGAACTTCCATGATAATGCATGTTTTGCACATTTGAGTTGCAGTGAGACCACTTCTACTTGATCAAACCAATCGGAAACCCACACCACATTTTGTGGTGACAGACGAATCACAATTTCACCCAGGTTTTCAATGTTCCATATGTTTTTAGTTCAACCCTTCCATCATGTCTCATTCAACTCCATGACTTCCCCCCCACCCATTTCGAATCTCACCAATAGCAAATGCATACACATTTAAGGACTTTAAAAAAAAAACTTTAAAAAAAACGTGTGTACATTATAAAAGCTAATTTCGCAAAGTACATTGATCACAAAACAAGGCAGGTATTAAACAAGGCAGGTATTGGGCACACCACGGAAACTGCAGCACATTGCTCAGCATTCAATAGCAGCAGCAAACACAGTAATAAGGCAAGGAATCTCAACTCTTGCCACCTTTGTTTTCAGTTTAAGGGATGCTCCAGTCCAGGGAATGAAGACATATTTTAGTCTCCCATAGTAGACCATACATTAACAAAACTAGAGGTAGCCAAGCCAACAATGTTGACAGCCTGGCTTTCACCCAACGTTTTGCGTTTTAGGAGGCCCAACAAAGCTAGAGTGACAAAAGCAACTCAAACTGTGCAAATCTTAAACACAGTTTTCTGTTACAAAATATGTTCCTATGCATAATCGGCAGTCGAGTGCTTCGAATACAGGTTCACTTTATAAACGATCATAGACCCTGCCACCATATGTGCCTGTGTGATGACCACCCTTTACAAAAAGCACATACCTTCCCAGTTGCCAGCTTCGATTTCCAACAAACACATCACAATCCGTCTTCCTCCTGGGAGATTAGCCAAAGGGCCACGAACCTTCCTAGCTAACAACATGAACTACTTGGAATTTACCAGAGTGGGCTATCCCACCATGGAGTCAATTCCTAGGCTCGAATCGCAAGGTCCAATCACACACATCCTTGCAGACACATTATGCCCAACATTTGCACTCTGGAGAGCATCTCACTGCATGTAAGGTACTAAAAATGATAAATACAAAGTGTGCAAATATTCCATCCAGGGCGGGCCAGCGCACAGCTATCTTTACACCACAAAGGCTGCATCCCCTCTGCCTCTCCAAATCACTGTACTACCTACTTCATGGAGGCTAACGATTAATTTGGACTACATTAAAGCAGCCACGTGTTATGAGGTGGCTATTATAACATACAATTTGTTAAGTGAGGTGAAATACAAATATCTCAGGGTATGTTCAAGAACTACAATTCCAAATTTCGTAAGTAACATGACTCCATCAAGAGACCATAACTACCTGGCGGTCTGGTCTGCCCTCCATCCGTGTGGCCATATCAGACATCAATTAGCTATAGTACCACAAAATGCAGTTGATAAAATCCACCACAACAAACGGCAACCCCACCCGCATAATGCTAAAACAGTTTCAACAGCTTCACTTCTCTATTCAATTACCCCATAAACACATCCATGTAAACCAGTGAGGTCTGGTTGGACCTCGAGCATGTTTTCAAAAGGCACAATAAGGAACCAGAGATCTTGCTGAATTTTAGAACCATCTCTTCCCATGTGAACATCTTGGAAGACACGTCCTGAACTTTCCAAACATCTGGACATCACCCCCACCCCCTGACCCTTTTGCACCCAAAAAAAAAATATGTTGCAGAGGTAAAGATTTGCAACCTGTGGCTCTCCAGAGGTTTATGTTTTTGGATTACAAAGCCCATCATCCCTCTCCATTGTCTATGCCGCCAAAAATTAACGTGAGTTGGTATCCTCAACCGAATACATTTGAGGCAACCTGCAGCATAGGTATGGAACAAGTTACTTACATGTAGCTATTGTTCTCCAGCGTGGATTCACATGCTCATGAATATTCCCCATCGTCAGGCTGGGAATACTCGGTAAAAGAAAAAACGGTTTCACCTTCACTTACAAACTGTCTTCATCCGTTAAATCAATCGCTATACTCTGGGTCATACTGCCCCCATCCAATGACAGTACTCTCGCTAAGCCTCTCCTCTGGCAGCCATCTTCAGATTTGGTATACACGTTAAGTGGCAGTATGACCAAAAAGAGCCGCAGAGGGGTCGGAGAGTGGGTTCGCATGTGAATCCATGCCAGACCCATGCTGAAACAATAACTACAGGTACGTAACTTGTTCCTTCTCTAGCATGAGGTTTGGCATGGATTCACATGCTTATGAATAAAAAATGCATAGTAGTACAACATTATACAACCACGGGAGGTGACAAGACACAACAGAAGTCATTACTCTTACCTCTAGCACAGACTTGCCTCAAGCGAACAGGTTGCGTAGCACTGCTTGGCCGACTCTTGACTCTTCCCTGGAATCCCTGGTGATGCAGTAGAACCTCGTGAAGGTGTGCGTGGACCTCCACGTAGCAGCCCTGCAGATGTCCAGACGGGGTACACCAGACAGGAACGCTGTCATTGCAGCGATCGCTCTGGTGGAGTTGGCTCTCGACAGCCGGGCAGCGGTCGGTTCGCCAACCGAGGACAATGCATGATGCAGCCGGAGAGCCACCTTGAAATGGAAGCCTTGGACAAGGCCTTCCCCTGGTTCACAGGACCAATGTTCAAGCGAACAGTTGTGAAACCTTCCGAAAACTCATTGGGCGGGTCACGTAGAACTTTAAGGCACAAGCAACAGCCAGCGAGTGCAAGGCCCTTACAGCCAGTGATGAAGGTTTCGGGAAATAAACACGTAATACCAAAGGCTCGTTGATGTGGAATTCCGAGGGAACCTTCGACATGAAAGAGGGGTGCGTCCGCAGCACCTCCCTCTATTCGTGGAAAATCAGGTATGGTTGTTTGCAGGATAGGGCCTGGATCTCGCCAACCCTCCTGGAATGGCCACAACGAAAGCAGTTTTCCACGAGAGGAACGAGCAGGGCCTGATGCATAGGCTCGAAGGGCCCCCGCAACCCATGAGCCTCATCAGAACCACATTGAGTTCCCATGCCGAGGCACCGGCCGGAAAGATCAAAAAAGCCCTTCGAGGAACTCCTTGACGAGACCGCAGTGACAATCTCCCTGGAGACCTGGTGTAGCGGGAGAGAGCCGCCAGATGCACCTTGATAGAAGCATATTTTAGGCCGGATTTGGCCATGGAACTTGCAGAGCCATGACACTCAGCAGGGTAATCTTCAGCGACCGGCACCACATAGCAAAACGCTTTTACTTGCGACTGTAGCACTTCAAAATCGACGCCCTGGCCTTGGCGAGGACCTCTCTGCAGTCCGCAGTTAACTCGTATCCACCAAACTGTAGGGCTGCAGGAGAAAAGCCCTGAGGTTCAGCGATACTGGGTCATGATGCAGGATTGCGTCTCCTTCCCGGGTGAGAAGATCCAGAACTACCGCCAGCTTGACCGGGGGCGACGCTGACAGACTGAGAAGGTCCGGATACCAAATCTGCTTCGCCCACGCCAGGGCGATGAGTATCATCTTGCACGGACATGCTCGGATTGTGTTGATGACTCGTAGCAGGAGAGGGAATGGGGGGGGGGGGTGGACGCATAGAGGAACTGTCCTACGGAAAATAGAACGCATCCCCCCAGGCCCCTCGGCTGGTGGAAACTGCTGGCAAACATCTTGCACTTGGAGTTTGTCGCCATCGCAAACAAATCTATCTGGGGCCTGCCCCACTCGGCAAACAGGTGGTCCACCTGATCCTGACGAAGCTCCCACTCATGGCAGGAGAGCAGTCCCCTAATGAGTCTGCCAGGGTGTTCTTGACTCCCGCTAGGTGAAGAGGGACGAGGAACATCCCATGTCCGACGGCCCAATGCCACAAGTCATGTGCCTCGATGGAGCGTGCCGGTGACTGAGTGCCCCCTTGTTTCCCGATGTAAAACATGCTAGTGGTGGTGGTGGTGTTGTCCGTGAAGATCCTTACCACCTTGCCTTTCAGGGATGGGAGGAACGGGTTGAGGGCCCTGAACACGGCCTGTAGCTCCATGGAGGTTGATATGAAGATCCTCCTCCTCTAGCAACCACAGGCCTCTGGCGGGCAGACGTGTAGTGTGCGCTCCCATCCCTCTATGGGGACGTCCGTGGTGACAGTCTCCTGGTATGGTGGGGTCTGGAATCCTGTCCCTGGGGTGAAGTTGGTGCGGATGGCCCACCATGCTATCGCTCGCCAGAACTCATTGTTTCCGGACCATCTGTATCCAGCGGGCGCCCAGGAATTCCTTGAGGGACCGCATCTGCAACCTGCAGAGTCGGACGAGGTAGATGAAGGACATCATGCCCAGCAATGACTTGACGGCTCGCACCGTGGCCGTCCTAGTCGACGACAGCCGCTGCACCTTCCCCAGAATGGCTGCTATCCTCTCCTGCGAGGGAGACGCCAGGCAGGACACTGTATTGAGCCTGGAGCCTAGGAACAGCACGTCCTGCGTTGGCATCGAGCAGGACTTTAGATAGTTGATGGAGAATCCCAGATTAGTTAGAAGCAGGACGGTGGTCTCTGTGTCTCCTTGGGCCAGCTCCTGCAAGCGGGCGCAAGTCAGCCAGTCGCCCAGGTACGGGTATACGTTTATGCCATGCAGGCGTAAATGGGCCGCCACTGGTGCCAGGCACTTCGTGAACACTCTGGGGGCCGACTTCAAGCCGAAAGAGAGGGCCTTGAACTGGTAATGCTGCCCCAGCAACAGGAAGCGTAGAAAATTACAGTGTTTCCTGTGAATGGGGAAGAGGAAATAGTCGTCCTCCAGGTCCAGCGACATCAAGACGTCTCCTTTTTCCAGTTGGTCGAGCACGTGTTGCAACGTGGTCATCCTGAATTTGAGACTCGAGGTATTTGTTCAGACGTCGTAGGTCTAGAATGGGCTTTCAGCACCCTGTCTGCTTTCTGACCAAGAAGTATCTGGAATAGACTCCAGCGCCCTGGAGTCGCTGGGGAACTAGCTCTATCGCCCCTTTTTGCAGCATCGCCCATACTTCCTCCAGAATCTGAGGGATGTGATGTTCCTGAAGGGCCACCGGAGAGATCCGCGGACACCTGCACCGAAACTCCAGCATATGTCCCTGGGTGAAAGCGTCCCAGCACCCATCTGTCGGTGGTGATCTTTTCCCACTTGCTGATGAAATTCGCCAGCCGGCCTCCCATTATGGTGCATGGGTGAGGGCCCCGACGTCCTGGTTGGTCCAGGCTTGCTTCGGCGCCAGCATCCTGCCCTATGGGCGACGCTGTCGTCTGCCACTGTAGGCCTGGGAACGGCCTCTGTAGGCTTCCCGAGTCGTGGATCTGGGAGGCTGGCGGTACGATGAGGCGAGACCTTAGGAAGACTGGTTCGACTTTCCTCTGCAGGAACAAAAGGAAGAGCGGTGCTGCTGGAGGATGCCCAGGGAACAGGCTGTCTCCGTATCCACCTTGATGGCCTGTAGGGACTCTTCAACGACTTTCCCAAATAGGTTATCTCCGTCGAAGGGCATGTCCAGTACCTTCGCTTGAACCTTCTGGTGGAAATTCATGGCCTTCATCCAGCCATGGCGAAGGCAGACACCGTTCCCAATTTTCCAGAACCCCGTGTCGGCAACGTCCAACGCTACCTTCCCTTCCTGGAAGAGAGCGATTGCCTCCATCTTATTATCGTCTGGGAGGAAATCCAAAATCGGATCCAGTTTGTACCACAGCTCCCTGTGATACCTGGCAAGGATCGCCAGTGCGTTGGCCACATTGATGGTGGACGCTGCGGTGTAAATCACCTTCCCTCCCAAGGCGCCTATCTTCAAACCTTCACTGTCCGGAGAGACTGAGGACTAGGATGGGTTAGCCGACTGTTTCCTCACGGCCGCCGATACCACCGTTTGGCTGCAGCCATGCAAGGGTTCTTCATGAGGGCCAGGCCCTCCTCCCACACGTCGTCCAGAAGTGGCACTGCCATGATGGTCTTCCTTTTGGCCTTGCGCCACTAGTACAAGAAACCCTCCTTCCTGGTTTCTTCGGGCACAAGCTGGAATAGCTCGGAGCCTCTAGCGATCATGGAATGGAACGACCCCACCTCATCCGGTGCGGACGCCCTAAACTGCAGAGACCCGCAGCCCGTTGCGACGATATCCTCACCCGTCATTGGCGTGGCCGCATCCGTACCAGTGTCTGGGTCCGTTGGGGGAAGAGGGGGCCCCACACAGATGTGGAGGCTGAAATGGGAGCATCAGATGACACTTCCTCTTCTTCGTTTGCGGCTGATCGGAGCTTTGGAGGACCATTGGAACCGGGCCCTGTGGCATTGTCATCTGGATCTCTTACACCAAGGTGTGGAGAGCCGACAGGATGTCCAGACACATCCCTCGACAGATGGTGTGATCGGAACACTAGACCCCGCACTGTCGTCGCCATTGTCCTCCTCTTCCACGTCCTTGTGGACCGTGTGAAGGACTTCAGGTCCTAGTCATCCATAGACGAGATCTCCATGGCTTGGACCATGGCCTGGGAGGGCTGATCCAGGGCCTCCTTGCCCCCCCTCCCCTCTTGTTCCACCCAGAAGGGCTGGAACTGGGTTCTGAGATGGTGTTACCTTTTCAGGCATGCCAGCAGACTTTCCCGCCACCACCAACTGTATCATCGACAAAGTCTTATCTTGTGCCAATTGGGCCTGCTTGGCCAGTTCAGCCTTTGTCCACAGCTTCTCTGGCTTCTCCCTCAGGTTAGCCGGGTTGGATGATTTTCTTTTAGAGGAGGAGCTAGATTGCCGGCTGGCAATGGAGGCGGAGGACGAGGTCGATCGTACCCTAGGCACCTTGGGACCCTGCTTCCACGACGAACCCGGTGGACTCGGACTTGCAGTTCTTAGCCATGTCTTGGGCCCCCAAGACCGCTCCTCAGACCAGCCGGTCCTGGGTGAGACATGACCCTACTCGGGGCAAGGGGCAGAGGCCTTGGCGTTCAGCCACGCTGCCAGTCTACTGTGCCTATCCTTCGTCGTCTTCGTGGAGAAAGCAAGGCATATCACGCACTCCCCCTTCCTTCTGGTCCGGATGCAGGCAGTAGAGGCATTGCAGATGCTTTTCTACAACAAACACATTCTGTATCCCGCACTTGGTGCAGGACTTGAAGAGGGATCTTCCCTGCTCCTTCTTCCACGATCTTCACCCTTGAGAGGTGCTAAAATTCACTGACAACGGATCTCCGCTGTCGGCAGATGGATAAGAGAGCACACAGGCTCTTTCGGAATAAAAATAAAACCTTTTACTGTTGAAAACACAAAAAAATGTAGAAGTAGCTCACATGGCAAACTCGAGGACTCCCAACAGTGAAGCGTGCAGTAAAAATCTTAAAATGACTGCCAGAGGCGGGGCTTAGGGAGAGGACCGTCACTGGATGGGGCAGTATGACCTAGCGGACAGCGATTGGTTTAAAGAAGAAAGACAGTTTGTAAGTGAAAGTGAAACTGTTTTCTTTTACAGAGGATACCCAGCCTGATGATGGGGCATATTGAGTGCCTGGAGGATCAACTCTTTTAAACGATCACATGAATGACTCACCTCATGTCCATCCTCTAAAGAAATTCCACATCTATGCCCACCATACACTAATGTCCATCAAAATATTGGAACAAGGAAGACTTTGGAGTGATCAGGCTTCTGTGGGTGAGGGACTCATAGCATTGTGCCCTCCAAACTCACTCACACTGGGCTGGTCCCTGCCCCTTATATCCAGCCTCTACCTGTAACTGGGATCAGTAGGACTTTAGTGGGGACACGTGGGTTTGATTATTGCTCGTAGATCGAGCCTAGATGGTGTTCTCAGAAGTCTTGAGTGGTTACTTCACTTTGTATGCTAGTTGACTGCCCGCAGCTCACAGACTTTATAGCATGTGAGCGGCCATCTTGGAATCATGTGGCCCCGCCATGACAGTTGACTGATCCCCACCATAGCTCACTGTGACCAGTATGTGGGTGGCACGGTCTCCCGAACTGCTGCCCACACTTGTTCATAGGTTCCCCAAATTTCCTACCACTGCAAGTAAAGTGAGCTCATGATCGCAAGTTGCACCACAGATCTCTCAAGCAGGCATTGCCTTCTCCTAATGGTCTAAACTAGGTTATGATCAAGACATCACTTCCACTAACAAATCTCTTTTAGCAATAGTGTTTGGGGAGCACACATGGCACAAGTGACTACGTTGGGAATGGGGAGAGGGATCCCCAAAGTACCTGCTTTTGGTTTGTGATCACAGAGTGTGTGACTCCACCCCCACGCCAACTCTAAATCCATTTCCAAGCATCACTATCAGGATATCGTTATAATGAATACATTTAGGCAAAGAAAATCTGACTCCATTCTTGCTGGAGCCCTGTCTCTGTGTGATGTTCAACTACTCCTCTGCAGAGCCCCACCAGCTGGGCCTTTGTTGGTATGCAGGCGGTGCACTGTCGTGACAGGATCCTACTTTAGTTTCCACAGGTTTTTCAGACAGTAAATCCACCATTGGATGGAGGAATATAGCGAACCTCTGCAGCTTAACACAATGCAGACTTTGTTAAGCAGGGACTATGAAATTAGTTATTTTTTAGAGCACACATTTGTGTCCCCTCTTGTGGTTTTGACAGACTGCACTGGTCATTAACATTGGGAGAAGTGTTTTACACGGTTTTCGGAGGATAAAGTATTGCTGAAATGTCACTTGTGGCTTCTGGGGCTTGTAGTGGAGGTACAAGAGATCAGCGCTCTTTCAGCATAACTCTGCAAGAAAATAAGTTGCATTGCGACAAGCAGACAACTTTTGCATATGTACCACTAGCAATTTGGAATTAAAATTATATTTAGCAATATGCTAAAGGAAAGCGCATAAATCTGGGTTGTTTGGCGTCAGTCCTGATCAACAGATTAATGTGCTGCGGTTTTAATGCTCCTTTATATTTACATGTGCTCATGAGGAGTGGTTTAGTCAACGGTTACACAGTCCAAAACACTGCAAAGCAGATTTCTGAGACTTCAAAAGACAACAAATCATAATGGCCTTCCCTCAGAACACTCGCTGCTTCGGGTCGAACAAGAGGATTTAATTAAAAACTGTATGCACTGCCAATCACTCTCAAAATGGCAGAGTCCTAGGATCAATCCTAAATCGAGAATGCATCGATCCAGCATTGTGGCTCTGGTAATGATGAACGTAATCACCACACAGAATTCTCCTGCTCAACCAAACTATGGAATATAAACCCTCGGGTTTGCGGACGTAAGAAAAACAGCTGGTCTTCAGAAAGTCCCGGCTAAACCAAGCATGAGACCAGCCCGACATCCGCAATCCCACTCGAGACACCCACTCTTGGCAACTTGGACTAGACAGAATCTCCTGTGCCAGAAATTAGACGTTCATGCCACAAATTCACATACAACTCATCAGCCAAGAATTATGGGAGACCAGACTATCGGTTTGTTCTCTCAGCAACTATCGAAGCTGAATAACAAGTTCGTGAATATGCAATGGGGCAGCACAAAACAAGCAAGGCAATAAATACAGGAGCTCGACCTCATTTAGTCAGTCTCCCCTCACCCTTCAAACCAAAGCAGCAAGAACCATCGTTAACGGAGATCATAAAAATTCAACAGACTGGATCAACAGAACAGAAACAGAAGTCTCCCTCTCACCCAACCAGTTCCTAGCTATGCTAACCGACTCATCGTCATCTCCCTCCACTCGCACTACTCACAAACAACCCTCACAAAGTGCAGCCACTGCCTACAAACACACCCCACTAACTGGGCAACACCAGTGATCACTTCTCTTAGCACCATCACTCCCCACCCAATAGAAGCTAACCAGATCCTCGAATAGTGGATTTCCAACATACCCACATTGAGATTTGTCTGGGTGCATCCCCCAAATTTCTATTGACGACTACCCCCTTAGAAACACAGGCACTGAAGACTAGCATTCCACTTGTTAGCTGGACCACCACAGGATTCGCAGACTGTCACACTAACAATCCCACCTGCGTATCTGCCTGGCCACGTGCAGAGAGGCAGTAACAATGGCAGAAACGCACTATGCAAGACTCCATTAGACCAAGCTCCTCCCCCACCCCGTTTTGTCTTTTTCATCTAAGCAGCATAAAAAGGAAATGCTTTAAGACACCTAGCACTACATAACGGAGAATACATGGCACCAATTAAATTCCCCCCTCAGCATCTTGGGGACTGCGTACACGAGTGTCAAGCACAGCAAGTTATAATGGGCCAGTTTCTGCATATTATTGTATCCATGCTGGAACTTGCTGCAAGGAGTTATTTCTGCAAAGTGGTGTTATGATGGTGCAAAGTGAACAACGACTCCTTTCCCAATGGAATAGTCCCAGAGCAACCATGGCACAAAGTCACAAACCATAACAGCAGAAAGAATTGAAGAGGAAAACATCAAATGCGATCCCAATACAGAGCAAGCAAACTTAAGGCTACAAAACGACGACAATACGGTCTGGCCCATTTATTTCCCCAACCGTGGGATCTGAATCTCGGTAAACTCCAAACATAAGAAATTAAACAAACCAGTATCAAAAGTGAAAGCGGTTAACTGTTTCTATACAAATGAATCACTTTGAACGCTGTGTGCATAAAAACACAAAAACGAAGAACGTGTGGGGAGAGGCACGTTCATTTCGAAACACAGAGACCAATAGGTGCATAAGTGGGGCCTCGGCGAATGATGCACCTCCTTAAGTACAAGTGGGTATATTTTATATTGCGGTTTCCTTCCGTTCTACGCATTCCAGCACACCGAGTCTATAGTATGAAAAACAGTATGATAATTCCGAAATGATGGCAACGGTGAGTGGCACGGACATCCGCAGCAGTATAAAAAGCGGTCCACTGCGTCACTGGCCGTAGTTATGAATTCAAAAAGGCCAATGTTTGAATCAGCGTTTCAAATAGGTCAACCGTACAATCACAGAATGTCCTTCGTTAATAGGTCTGCTCCGTATTCTAACTATTGTGCTTCGTTAGAAAGCCTCTATGCAGTGCAAACCCCTTCAATAATCAATCTCGTAACATCCTCATTTACATAGGTTACAAAGACACTAATATGCTTAATACATACACAATTTTGCTAAGAGGTCAACAAGAACTTATGTATTCGCAAAAATGTGCCCAATTGTTCCCTTGCCAACTTTATCTTGTCTGCACAACCGGGATGCCATACCAAGCTCCTGTGCAGCCCATAACTGGCATCAGCTTTAATCTTAGCTTCACTATAAACCTACTGAAATGACAGCTGCACTTTTTACATTTACAGGTACAAATAAAATAAAGAAACTAAACTATAGTATAGGAATAATTTTTCATATATTCATATTTTGCTTGTTTATTTTCTAGAACCACCATGTTACCCAACTCACATCCCGGATTCCTCTCCATTGAGATCCCATTCTGCGAGGTCATGTGAGCCATAACTTAAATTCCTTCTAAACCTACCACCCCCTGCAGATTAGTAGGCATAACTATTACATTGGCACCTATTCTTGCAGTCAAAAGTACGGACTATTTTCAGCCGGATAGCTTTCATTTTGCTTGCACTACTCAAACCCATTTTATTGAATTATCTTTTATAGATTATATGTAGTATTAGCGCTAGAAGGCATCTTGGGTTAAGGCCCTTCTGAATAATGTCTGGAGAAGAATTCCTACCCGCACATTTATATCCTTCATGGATAGAAAATGCACACAGGATATAAGGGTAGGTTTAGGCGCCTATAGGATAGAGTGTTCGGCTACTCGCTGTGCATACAAACTTACCACGTGCCAACTAAGGTGCCAGATTAATTCACTCCAGTAAGGGCATGCAAACAAAATCATTACCAACACAAATACACCAACAGTCAAACAGCCCAAGTTTGTACTTCACCACAGAAAAAAATGCCCCAAATAAGCTAAACTGCTGCCTCGAGCAGCTCTGTGCTCATTAGCTCCATGTAGAGGTGGGGATGAATTCAAACAGAAAGTCCTGTCCACTCCGCCCATCAAAACCTCAAAAAGCCAACAACCGATAAATGTGGGGCTCATGAAATAAAATCTGCCTGTGCCAAGATTAGGATTACTTGAAAACTGCAAAGCATCCAGTCTTAAGTGATATAGAGAAACGACGTGAGGCTGGAGTAAGCACAAGTGGCAGCATCCATGAGGCATCTGCTCATGTATCTTAGTAATCTGCCAACACATGAAACAGACCAGAACCCAGGCCTCAACATTTCTAACCATTTGCGAGTGATAACGGACCTTTGGAGAGTAAGAAATGGCGTGCTATGTGGATACCTGTGGAGGAGTGTGACTTCTACTTGGCATGTTTAGCCCTGATTAAACGATTCATAAAAACAAAATATGGACCAACATGTTCAGCCTGTACGGGCCTACACTTTGGTAGTCACGTCGTGATGAAACGTACGATAGTTTTCTCCCATTATCAACTAACTCATTCAACAACTTTTCACAATATTTGACTTTAGCGATATAATAGCAAAATTCCCTCAACCATCGGCTGTGCTTTATTAACAATAAAAAAAAAAATACTGAAACCTTTTTGCAAGTGAGCAACTGATTGAAATCTTATTTAGGTATATAAATAAACAAGTTTGATGCCAGTGAGCACATACTCGTCCCCCTTTTCGGTCAAGGCAGACATTCGCTGTGTTGATGGATAGGAACGTGTTTGGGATATCAATTTCCAACTCTAGACTTTTAAAATAGCCGAAGGAATCTTAGTGCCATGACTTTTAAAAGAATTGTAGTGTCCGCAGTGTCTGTAGTAGGTCAACAACTCCAGGATGTTATATGACCGAGACTGTTTTGCACTCCTCCAAGCCTTCATTTATGGTTTACATTAAACTTAACATGACAAAACAGAATTCATCCTCCTCGGACACTACACAAACTGCAAACCAGGGCTTACAGACGAAGCTTGATGGAGTCCCACCTGCATTTAAATGACACAAATTCACCCTATACAGCACCCTCACCCCAGAACAGCCCTCCAACCTTCAAATAAACGTAACCCAACTGGACCGATTCAGACTTTATAAACAGCCAACCAAGCCTCCATGTTCGCGCCAGACACGCCACTGACGACATTGGTTAGCATTCCAAATGCCGCAGCCCACCTCGGAACTAAAAAATAATAATAACCAGTTCACCCCCACTATGAAGGAACTACACTGACTTACTCGTTCGTCACACTAATTTTCAAGACATGTCACACCATTTCGGAAAGGTTGGTGTGAACACACAAAGCCTTAATCTCGCTAAAATATAGACATGTGAAAAGGAACAGCTAGGAAACTTGTCTTAACCAGCTAAACACCAAGAGACTGGCTCAACGTCCCACCAATCACGATGGGGGTCAGCAGAACACAAAAACAAAGTGAGGTTCAATACCTTGTTTTTAACACAAGAACGATTGGATGACCCCTATAGGTGAAAGGAGAGCTATAATGAAAGAGGTGTGGTGAAACTGGCTGACCTATGCAAACTTCGAATAAAAGGGGGGGGGGCAGTGCAGGGGATGCCGCCCCCCCCCCCCCAGTCCCTAGACCTGGCATCTTCCTCCCTGGCAAGGTTCACTACGTTCGATTGGGGTTTGCTCTCACCCCAAGATGATACTCTTGGTTGGTCAAACTACAGATACTCTTAAAGGTATATCCCTCTTTGGTGCTAGTTTTTATCTAAACGAGCACAGATGGGACGCTTAACAAAAAAGTAACCAAAATAGAAGGACCCAGCATCCTAGTTAATGTCCAAATCCCCATTTACAAAAAAGCAACGGTTACAGGATACCAGGATACACGGCTATAAGGTGTTCATAGATCTCCAACATGCTGTATTGCATTGCATTTTCCTTGGTTCACATGTTTTCTTTGGTCGAATACTGGTCGCAGAGAATATCCGTGAACAATTAGAAAATAAAATATTCGAATGGAGAAATGACCCTTTTTTTTTAAATAAATTAAAAAAAAAATTCCTTTGGGGGTTTTTCCCCTTTGTTTAATAATGCAGGGGGAGACCCCACCACAGCAGCCACACCTTAAGTTATCCCCCCGCCCCCCATGTAACAACTGCTAGGTTTGAAGCATAGTAAATATACTTTTAAAAAGTGGTGGTGAGGGGACAGCATTACTCAGGCTTTAAGCTAGATTTTCAACCATTAAGAAGCCAGTTTGAAAACAGGGCATGATTTATGTAAAAGTGCAGGACTTCGGACCCAGCTCCAACCCCCCACCCTCAAATATCAAAAAGAAGACAAGGTGGTACATATCCTTAAGTTAGAGAGTTGATTAAACCAGGTAGGAGTCAAATAGAAGAATGCTCCTAATCACACCTACCTCCAGATCAAGGATAAAACTGAAAGCAATCAAAGGTTTGCTTGTTGTCGCAAAGCATGATCTCTAGTTTTGTAAACAGAAATCATGCAAAACACAAACAAGAAGTAAAAACACACAACCCGCTCACAAATCTAGGTCCTTCAAAGTCCCCACCACTTGATGTAGACATTCCAAATTACACTCACTCCAAATTAGTCGACGCTGAGGGAAAACTAGCCAATCAAATCATTTCCATGACAAGGATTTGTTTATTTCCTCAACCTCCAAACCCTGTGCTCCTATCCAGCCTCTAGTCTCACCTCCTAACACCAAAACAGATCACTCTTGTGAGAGAATGCCATCTTAGGGTGGGAGGCCTAAGCCATCATGATGTTGTGTTAATGAATTCTGCTTCTGAAAGCGAGATCTGCTAATCAGACCAGACTCTTTGCATTATGGGTTTTGGCATGGAGTGTTCAAAGATCTACATTGCTGTGACCATCTCCTGATATCTCCAGCAGCTGCCCTGCAGTGGGAGGGCACAGGCCAAAAGGTCACATCCAATAAAAAAAAAAAGGGTCTATTGGAACTTGGTCTTCGAGCAGCTGAGGTGGCTTTTTACCTGTAGTAAACTCAGGTTCAAAATAGAACAGTGCTCCCAAGTAGTCTGTTGGCAGATTAATATCTAAAAATAAGCCATGCCCAGTTCATGGATGGATATTTTTGAATAAATCCTAACCATGGGCATAGCTCTGGGTAACCCTCCAGACCACCGTTTTGTAGCCTGCCAAGCCATTACAGAAGGGGAAAGACCATATGCAAATAGACTTCATCCCACACCAAAAGGGGCAGTCTTAGCCCAAACTACTAGGTGACACCCCTTCTGTATGAGACCACAAGCATCCCCAGGCATGTTTCAGCCTTGTTGGGTGTCAGGAGCAGCTCGAATCTCTAGGTCCAGCAGGCTCGGGACCCATGTCTGGCCACACCTGCCCCCTTCTGGGTGACTAAAGCAAAACCACAGGTTGATGGCTGGAAGGATCAATGGTCTGGAGGGTCGCCCAGAGCAATGCCTGAGGTTACGATCAATTCTAAACTTTCCAGCCGACCCTCCGCCCCCACACAAACCCCTTTTATTTTGTTATGGTTTTTTACATGGATCAGTGTTGAAAGACTAAGGTAGAAATGTTTGAGGGAGAAAAGACTGAAGATTATTTTTCCAAAATAACCTTCAGTCTTTTCTCCCCTGAACATTTCCAACTTGGCCCACACCCCCCCTACTTACCTTGCTTCCGACTTCGCTGTGTCCCTGCAACGCCTGTTCCGTTTCACTTCTGTGATCGGGAACCAGTGCCGCAGGTTCCTTTCCTTTTTTCTTTCGTACGACCGCAGACACCCCCACAGCCCCCAGCACCGAATGCGTGATATGGTCGAACTTTTCGGCTGTTCTGAATTTTCAAACATCAGAAATTCGGCCAAATCACACATTCGGTAATTTTTTATCAGTCATTTTGGCGGATTCCCTTGACATGGTGGCTACTGAGATTACAACATTATAACTATACAGACACATGAATTAGGTCATTTCAATGTCAGCTGCTTGGACATTGGCTCATTCATGATCAGCTCTGGTCTGTATTAAGCTGTCTGGGTTGGATTTGCCACATCAACCAAGTTGGGCCCAGGCCACACACCCCTCTCTGAGCTCGAGACGGGTGGTCACCTTCCACCAACATGAAAACTGTCTGTGAGGTCCCCCTGGGACCTGGAGCTTCAAAGACAGTCCTGCCATTACAATATTCGCACCAACCATCAGATCAAGGTACCCTAAACCTGGAGGCAATCAAAGGGTTTGTTGGTGTCGCAAAGCATTATGTTTAGTTTTTAAACAGAAATCGTGCAAACGTGAAAAAAAAGTCACCTTGGATTTCCCCAACAGCCAACAATATTGTAATTGGAAGCCTGGATAATAGGTTGATTGTTCATCTCATGCCAGGTTGCTCATCGCTAGAGACTTTTGATGTATAGGCAGACAGAGGAGGGAGCAGTGTAGAGCTTCAGTCCAGAGGGGCCACCACCTCAGATTTTGCTAGGGCTCCGAAACTCAAAGCGCCCCTCTGCTCCCCTCTGAACCCCTGCTTTCTGAAGACAAGGGCTCTGGGTAGGACAGTGGGCAAAGGACAATTGTTAAAGCAACCTTGTTTGAATACTTAAAAACAGGTGTGCTCTGTACCACTGTGCTGAAGCATTTTGCATATATAAAAGGAGGGGGGTGGAGAAATCCCTCACCTTATTCGAGGATTCACCTGGAACTCTGTTGGGGGTACAGTCTGCTCCAAAGTAATTTACCATAGAAGTGAGGACACAGCTCTAATGAAGAGGAAAGCTCTTCATACCAAACAGGCCCTTGGGGTGGTTGGGGAGACCCAATGGCTGGACAAGGCAGAGCGCAACTGACATACTAGTACCTACGATCCGGCGACTGGAGGTGACAGACCCTGCAAATGCTCTCTACAAAACCAACGTGCGGTTGAAGGCAGAATAAAAGGACCCGCTGTGCCCAAAAACCCCAGCCTTAAAAAGTACCCTACTCACTTTTAAGCCCCCAGTATGCCCTACCTTTTGAAAGGCATAGTCAATAACTAACATTTTTGTGCTGAAATCCTTGCCCCGAGCACACACACCTACAAACCAAGAGTGCCCCTTAATTTTAAAGTCTCACTGCATTCCACGCTTTCTCTTAAAGGTGTGGGGCAGTAGGGTTTTTAGTAGTTCTGTTCCGTTATATGGCATTTCTGTAGCGCCTACTGCCATACTGAAGCACTGTGGGGATTAATGCCCTTCAGAGGGGAGATATCCCTCTCTCTCTCTCTCTCTCAATACCAAAAGGTGTTCACTATAGATCAATTACCTTTCTCCATCAGCCGCACTTACTTGCAAACAATCTTATTCATTCATCTTCCTCAATATACACAAACACTAACACATCGAAGTACATGTTTCTCTCACCAACAACTACCTTGCCTTGCCTTGCACACATCCTCAGTAAATCTCCATGCTCCGCTGCACCAGCCTACTTCCGCCTGTACTGCTTTTTCCACCCTTTCCCTCAATTGAACAACCCACACTGCCCATTCTGAAATGTAACGGATTAATTGCAGCTGTAAAGAAGTTCATGGTGTCATTTGAATGTCTTAAGTGGCAGCCATTAATTTAGAAGCAATGTGTGTTCTTGTATATCTGCTTTGCACTGGGTGTGAAAACAAGCACTGGCATAGCCAACAGATTTGAATGCTGTATAGGCATTTACCAGCAACTATTTTATTGATGTGGCAGGATGGTTATGCTATGTTATGCCATCTCATATATTTAGGCCTCAGATCCTCCGTTTTGCTTTTCCCTCTGTACTCAACTCCTCCGACATGCCCAAACCCATCCTGGTGCTAACTGGACGAAGACCCTGTAACAAGGCAGAGGGGCACGTCCGACCGTCTCTTCTGTTTGCTCTCTACAAGTATAGCCTGAGCACCATATACGCTAGATAACAATAGGGTTTCTGCGAATACGGATTATCCATATTACAACACAATGTACCCGTCCCATGTCCCCTCAAGACTTTGTCACAGACGAGATGTTGACAGCCATTGCCGAATGTCTGCAATTTCACACCAAGTACCTCACACCATTGTGCAAATGCTAGAATATATTAGTGATTGCATAGGATATGCTATATAACCTGCCATCCAAGGGCTGCCCTTGAGAGCTCAGAGTGGCGACTGTCTGCCACATGTTCTTCTGTATTTTCCTGCTTCTATGATGATAATTTCTCTGTATGCTGCTTCCTTTCTATCTAATACATAAGCTTGGATTACCCATTAGTCTTTGTCTAATCTCCTGATTTGCTGAAAGCTGAGGCTGATGCCAAGGTGACCCTGGGGAAGGGGCCAACCTTGGCTACCACAGAAGGGTGCCGTGACTCAGACCAGTCTCTTACGGGTGGCCCATTGCTCCCAAAAGTTGTCAGCCAGCAGCTACAATAACGTTGCGCAGGTGCATAAGTCCTCCAGCCCAGGGGGTCTGAAGCCAGCGGAACGTGCCCAGCGCCTCAGCCTATTTCTTCCAGCTCTACACGCCGGTCCTCATTAGTCTTGCGGGGATCCAGAACTTTTGCAGCATCCTCTCTCCTTTCTACCGAGTCCTGTAACGACTGGCACTCTTTGGAACTTTTGGGCATAATGCCCCATTCTCCATAGGGTTGGATGGCTAAAGCTACGAATAACGATACTATTGCACGATTGATGCATTCACCATTTACTGTCTGAATTGTTTCCCACATGTTGCGGTTCCTTACCATGGTATAGGCTCTGCCTCCCTCTACAGCCACCATTCTACGGCCAGATACAAACACTTTCCTCAACTTCTCTTGGGCCTACACTGACCTAATGAAGGCCTATGATTGCTATGTATGCTCCCACACTCCTATATACGTCAGTGGGTGGATTCCCTTCATCCCTGTCCTGTTCAATCTTGCTGAATGGTTTTATGACCTCCTGATCAAGGACTCTTATTGTCCCAATTTGACCCAATCCATCCCTCAAGGATTCTTCAACCCCAGCTACGCTAATACTTTATCTCCTAGAATATCGGCTGCATTTGTTTTACCTCCTAGAATACCGGCTGCATTTGTTCCACATGCTCTGATCTCTTACTGCGATAGGCACCGATGGGCATCACACCAGCCACATATGTCCTAAACAGAAGTGCTACCACCACCACCTATAAGAACACAGCTGTCAGTAGGATAGGACAATTTCCTAGTAATGGCACACCTAGCACCACAATAGCACTCTACACCGATTGAGGGCTGTCTGCCACTTGTCCTTCTGTATTTTCCTGCTTCTCCGCTGATAATTAAGCTCTCTGTATGCCATTTATTTTCCCATCTAATACAAGACGTTTCGTTTACCCATCAGTCTGCGTCTAATCTTATTTGCTGCAAGCTGAGGCTGAGCCTAGGGCTGATGCCGAGGTGATCCTTGGGAAGGGGCCAACCCTGGCTACCACAGTATGACCAGATACCAACAGCACAACTTGTGGGCAGGTAGCATTTTCCAGGCACTACCACATTTGTACTATCCGATGCCCATACAGAAGCCTAACTGTTGCTCTAGGAGTTTATGCAAGGACTTAGGACAACCAGAATGCTGTTTCACTGACTTTTAATGTTCACTGCGTGTGCTCTGAGAGGGAACCCCGAATGCTATATGCGGGTGAGCAGGGCTTCTAAGCTTTTACACAACGCCAAACTACTAATCGAACAACAATGACCAATTATAAAGCTGAAAAAGAAAGAAAGAAAAATCCACAAAATAAATTATATAGTTCATTTGCCTCCAAGACAGTATCGTACGTCCAAGGGTGAGATATATTCAATGGGAGGGTGAGCAGCAGCATGGAAATATCCAAAACAAAAATAGTATGTTAGGTGCCCAAATAAAAAAAAAATGGCCATTAAGACTTTTAAATGGTTTAGTTAAACTAAAAGTTCAAACAATCCGCCCTCTAATGAAAATAAAGACTATGAGAAAAGGGCACCCTGGGTATTGAAGAAAAGAAGAACAACAGGGGTCTGCAGGTATTGAATGCCATTTATTTATAGCACGCTTACGCATAAGAGCTGAACGGAAAAATGAACGGTACAAAGGCATGAACACGATTAATGATAAAGTACAAAAGTGAAGAAACGTGAAAGGTTTTGAGCCTGGCACGGAAAATAGTTAAAGAAGCAGAAGTATAACTTTTAAAAAGGGAGAGAATTCCAGTACTTGTGAGCAAGTAGGGAAAGGGATCGAAATCGGGATGGAACACAGGGAGGCACGGCAAAGAGAAAATGAGGGTCAGGGGGTGTAAAAAGATAGAGACGAGAGATAAGGTGGGAAAAGGCCATAAATAAATACACTCGAAAACTACGATAAGAAATTGAAAAGGAAACAAACTTTAAATGAAAGTCAGGAAAGAGAAGTGCTGAGGAGATGGAGGAGCAGGGAGGAAGAGGAGCGAGAAGGTACAGATGATAAATTGAACACAGATAAGAAAGCTAGTATGCAGAAGACCAAGACGCAAGGAGCTGCATTAGAAAAAGAAAAGAAAAAGGTCAGGGGGGTATGGCGGAGGGGGAGGAAAAAGGACAAAAGAGGACGAATCCCATGGATGTTGTAAAAGTGAAACCACTCGGGCCATAGCATTAATATGAGAAAATGATTGAATCAAAGACTACAACAAGATTCGGTGCAAAATCAGAAAAGTAGCAGAACAGGGGGGGGAATGAAAGAGAATGAACAGGAAGGTTATAGACAGAAGAAGGGAAGAAAGGACTTCAGCCTTTGAAGGATTAAGATGAAGAAAACGACAATGCATCCAATGTTTGATGGTGCATAGATGTGAGGAAAGGGAAGTATGTAGAGGGGTCAGAAGTGTGAGAAAGAAAAATAAGCTGTCGGAATGAAAAAGTTAAAATTTGGAGACTCTTGCAGAGAGAAAAGGATTGAGGGGTCATCCATAATTGCAGTGAGAGGGATGGGGGAAAATGCGAGACAGTCCATAAAACTGAAAAGGTATGTTAGAGAGATTGGTTTTCGTCCTGCGACGGACAGTGTCCGAGAAACCCAAGGAGAAAAGCAGAAAGAAGTGTAGTGTAGAGTGATCAATCATGTCCAAAAGTGGAAGAAAGGAAAAGTAGAACATTTATCAAGTGATCAGGGGGCCTGGCAGTGAGGAGAGTTTGTGACGTAGAAGAAAGTGGTCTCAGTCAAATGCACAGGACATAATCCAGATTGGTGAAGGAGAGAGTGAAGATGGAGGTAATCTGAAATGTGTGGACGGAAAGGAAGAAGAGTAATGGGACAGTACTTGGAAGGGAAACTGATTCAGAGAAGTAAATTATAAGTGCAGGGTGACATAACCTCCGATATATAACTACTCATCTTCTTTCAAGGTCTCTACGAAGTCGAGCAGGGTTTCTGTGTGCGTTCGGGCTGAATGGTCTAGCTTGCTCAATGGGATTTTACAAAGTGATGTGGGCAGTAACTTGCGACTCGAAGTATCGTGGGCAAGACATGCGAGGTCAAGGAAGCATAGCTCGAAAACTTGACAGGGCGTTGATGTGAGAAAAGTAAAGATTCGGTATCTGCTGCAAATCGGTTTGACTGGATCCAAAAAAACAGAGGGGTTGGACAAGCGAGTGGGTCGTTGCTCAAAGAACCATGCGACAGGCAGATGTTTGAGTCGACATAGCTCAAAAGCTCACACACAGGATCCAAGTATCAAAGGCAGCTCTTGGGTTTTTGCACTGCGTCAAAGGGGATCAGACCACTTTAAATTGTGGAGAACGTCAAAGACATCTTCATTTGGTCCTAGAAGAGCTATGAGGCCCTTCACTTGGTCCCAGAAAAAAGGAGAAGTCTTCTGCCTTTCCCAGCCAGGAAGGTTGGCAGAAGCACTTGCAGGACTTGAAACGTCAGCAGGCAGAATCCTTGGTTCCCAGTGTAAAGCAGCAGACCGGCTTTTTCTCTCGCCCAGTAGGTTGCTTAATAAGGCTTCCATAGAAGAGGTTTGGGAGAGGGTCTGCACACTCCTTGGAGGTCTGGTCTTCACCCAAGGGATGGGAACTTTTGCCAATCCCAATAAGGGGGAGGGGCGGCGGTCTTAACCTTACCTCCAACCATACAGTCAGTTTGTGCCCGTGGATTGGACCATTCCATGCCTTCTGCAAGAGCCCAATCATTGCTGCAGGCAATGGTTATTCCTTGTGATGTCAGCTCCCAGAGTGCCATGTCAAAGGAAGTTGGGTGGGTGTTCTCATGGAGGAAACAGGGATCAGGGTATATTCAAGGTGGCTGTCCCCTTCTCCAGTGTGTTGGTCCTTTACCAGCTACACTGTCCTTCTCCATAACCCATGTCTTCCCCAGCTCCTTTCCCAGAAGAACAGGACATACCCTATACGAGGTATACCCTATACGAGGTATGTCCTGTTCTCCTGGGAAAGGAGCCACAGCTTTCAAGCCGAAAACAAAGGGCTTCCCAGGCAAGTATCCATCCGTTGTGGGTGTAACTCCTCAGACGAGACACAAATGGCTATGCTGACGCAGGTTACGTTGGAAACCAAGATGATAACAAAAATGACAGCAGAATGGGTTTTGGCAATTTAAACTAGAATTCCACATATGCCACTGTATACAACAGATCTCGCTTATATTTAAACAGAGAATTGCCACAAAGTAATTAGGAGATGCAATTAAAAGGTATTTGGAAACATAGGTGCCAGTACTTTTAAAGGAAAGCCCATGTATATTGGCATGAATTTGATTCCTGCAGGCTGTTTCAGCAAGGCACATCTTACTGCCTAGCAGCCATGTTCAAAGTTGACATTTCTGCTGCTTTTGTCAGTAGACAGGCCAAGCACAGCACACATAATAATCTATACATTTATAATTATTTATAACGCGTTTTATACACAGAGGTTTCTAAGCGCAGACCCGGGGATCCAACCTGTGCTGCTTAGCGTCATCTTGCTTCCAAGGCGAGCGTGTTGCCCCTGAGCTATCCTCCCAAGACATGTGGACTGCATCAGACTGGAGCATTTTTAAAGTGGGGCCGGTTTTCCAGAGTCCAAATCGAGCAAGAAAACCACCTTCATTTCAGATACCCAAAATTTAAAAAAAACAAACATTCTTGCAGATGGCATTTTGTTACATTGGGATTCCCATAACTTCAGTCCAGACGGCCTAAGCCAGATGTTCAGAGGGAGGGCGTGCCAAATGGATGGTATGTTCAAAGTTCTAGCACCAAATTCTATGTCTGCATAGGATTTGGCAGCTGGTGCAGGGCATGATTTGTGATGGCAGCAGATCACTTAGTTTGCCAAATATAGCTGGTGTTGCACCAGCAGCCAGTGTAAGGATTTCAGCACACGTGATATCCAAGTGGGCCATTTCAGGCCAAATAGACTGGTGGAGAAAGTCTTAACTGGCTTCTTTTTGTGGACGGTTTCCACTGGGAGAACAATTTAAATAACTTAGCAGTAATCGTACCCACTATAACGCCCCCCCCCCGTTCTATGTGTGACCCATGGTCCTCCCCCTCACCCCCCAAATTCTCATTTCTAGAGACACCACTGCTAACAGAACGCATTAGGCACAGGGCAAACCCATGGTTTCCTCTTGTCCTTCAGCTGTTGGAGGATCTTGCGCTTAACTCCCCATCCCTCAGCCCCCGATCTGGCTACAGTGCCTTCCAGGCACAAGCAGGAGCATACAAACCAGTTCTTTCAGAGCGCCAATAAATGATTGCAGAAAGTCCAGGCGATCACCTAAAAGATGCATGTGGAAGACGACACTAGCAATTCCACCCATTAAGAAGCCAATCCTCTAGCTATTGCTATTAATAATGCAGCCATTAGCCTGTAATGGAGCACAGAGCCAGTGTCCGCGTGCTCTTTCCTTGGATCCCCTGCAGATCGCAGACACATTACATTCATACTGACCCCCCTCAAGGAACGTGCAACAAACCCACCTTTGTCCAGAGTTCAAGGATCGGTGAAGTTTGGGCACTAATCTAACATCAGGATTTCAGGGCTAGGGGCCTCAGGCGTACTCATTAGGAAGTGACGTCACTTTTCTTTCACAATTGAAGAAAGTGCACAGGACAAAAGCCTCTGCCAAGAGCTCAGATTTCCCATTTACATTGCAGGTTGAGTATAAAAAAATGTTCGTACAATTTAGATCTAAAATTTAGTTACAAAACTATGTTTTTTAAGCGTAGTCTTTATTAGCATTTTGTTGACAACATAACACAAAAATCTCCATAAATGAAATCATAAATCAAACGTACAGTCTTATATCAGGTCCTTAAGATATGTCCAAAAGGTCCTCTCGTCATCTCGCATGTGTTCAAACATAACCCACAGCTGGACCACCTTAAAAATACAAACGAACGTCAGGGAACCCAAACCCACCTTTGTCCCTTGGGAGCGCTAGCGTTGCCATTTTCACCCTACGCGTTTTATTCTGCCATATAAATCTGCAGTGTTCTCCAAGCAATTCAGTAAAGAAACTCTCAGGAAACTGACATGGGAGGGTGGGAAAAATATGCAGAAGGCGGGTCAGCACATTCATTTTTATGGAGGTCATGCGTCCATACCAGGACAATATTAGGGGAGCCCATCTCTTGTTGTCTTCTTTTAACCAAGTCAAATAAGGGTCATAATTAGCCTTCACCATCTCGCCAAGATCAGTCGTCACTCGGATCCCCAGATATTGTATGCTCATGTGTTCAACTCTCATGCTCAGATATCTACTCTTCGAATCCAGATCCAAATATTGTTCCTGTATGGGCATGATTTCCCCCACGCTTATTTTAAGACCCGAGAGGTGGCCATACATCAAAATTTGTTCCATTAAGGCAGGGATCGAATTATGCTCATCAATGAGATAGCCCAATATATCATCAGCAAATAATGAAAGCTTAAATTCAAGATCACCCCCATCACGCCCCCAATTCGCTGATTCTCATGAATTGAAAGCGCCAGGGTTTCATCATCAAGGAATAAAGTATTGGCGAGAGGGGACAGCCCTGTCTTGTACACCTGGATAGCCGAAAAAGCCTCTGAAAGCCCACCATTAACCTGGGCTCTCGCACTGGGACCGTTGTAAAGTTTCGAGACCCATCACAGGAAGTTAGTACCAAACCCCATTTTCCCCAGAACCTTCATCATAAACAGCCACTCCACCATAGCAAAAGCTTTTTCGGAGTCAAGAGATACCAAACAGGCATCCTGGTTTGCCAATTGGGCACAGGGGATCAGGTTAATTACCCTTCCGTATATGGTCTGCTCCCTGCCTTCACAGACAAAGCCTACTTAATCACCATGTATCAGCTTTAGCAACCCTACCTACAATCTCATTCCCAGGATCTTTGCTAGAATCTTTACATCATTATTCAGGAGTGAGATGGGTCTATATGAAGAGCACTGTCTGGGTTCCTTACCCTCCTTATGAATAGCCATTATTTTTGCAGGCATCATCGTGGCAAGCAGAGCTTCCCCAGTAAAACTTGTATTACAAATTCTAACCATATAAGAGGGCAAGTGACGACCGGACGATTTTATAAAACTTCATGGAGAAGCCCTCCTTCCCCAGGGTAGTTCCCGACGTCATACCCCTAATCGCCTGTTTTGCTTCCTCTTCCGAATTCGGCTGGTCAAGACTCTCAACCAGGTAGTCTGAAATGCTCGGGAGAGAAAGCCCCCCCCTTTCCAAACAATATTGCCTCAATCTGCTCCTCCTCCCCCTGCCACTCAGACGTGTATAATTTCCCGCAGTATTTAGCAAATTCCCTCCCGAAACCCGACTCCCTCCTTGGTTCTAATTTCCCCCAATCGTTCTCTACTTCTTTTCCTCATTTAACCTCCACGCCAGGATCTTGTCCGCCTTGTCCCCTTTTTCGTGATCTCTCCTTCAAAAAGAGGAGTTTCTTCTCAGTATCCTAAACCAGTATTTTTCTTGTTGCATTTTGAACCGTCAGAGCTTACTTGTCGCTGCAGGAGACATGTGGGCCGGTCCAATAGCACAGCGAGTAGAGCGCTCGCTTTGACATCTGTGCAGAGCCTGACGACGCAGGTTCAAATCCCGGCAGGGGCAAACTCAGCCGTTCATCCTTCCGAGGTCGATAACGGAGCACCACACACTGTGGGCAATAATAAGCAATGCTCAGATGCCTGAGGGTTTGTAGCGCTATATAAATGCTAAATTATTATTATTACTATGTAATACGAACCCTCAGTTATCTGAGCGCTATTAACCCAACAATGACAACAGAGGTTTGGTTTCATTGGATGGGAAACTAATGTGTAACAACCGGTCAACATTACACAACAGTTAGAGGTCAACGCCTTTACTGGAAGACCCAAGATGGCTGGTGAGCAGGCACATATCATCAAGACTGAGGAAGGGCAGCAGCTTCCATACAATTCCGTCTTTAGGAATCACTTTTCTGAAAAACGCAAAACTACGACAAGGGTGTCAGGATGAGTTGACTAAATGGAATTCAGGGGCCGAACAAATGCGAAAGATTCCTTAATGCAGGCTCTTGTACAAAGAAACACAAAAAGTTGGCTAAAGACATTAAGATCTTTAAACTGGACATACACCCCTTTCTAAGTCCAGAATATAAAGAAAATAAGGATAAGGAGAGGACACAGAATTCAGCAGGAACATCAAAACAGAGAATTAAATGGGTTACATTTTCCGACACTTTGAGGTCTGACTCTGGCCCCAATGACCTTCATAACAACTATGGACCATATCCCTACAACAGAAGTGTTCCAAACCCTCCACTGTCCCCACCTTCTTTTTTAGGAAGAGGGAGGCCCAGAGGCCCGTTCTAGGCCCCCCCCGCCGATGACCATGTTCCAATACCCCGGTTGGAGACAAACGAAAGGGAGGAGACGCAATTAATGGAAATAAATAACCAGCAAGAAATGCCAATCTTCAATCTGACACCAGACTCTCAGTTGATGAACTCTCACTCTTACCCAATGGGCTATCCTATGTACCTACAAATCCTAGAAACGGATAAAGAACTCCACAGCTTTTTTAGGATGATACATCTAAAAATACACTTCAGAGACTCTCAATACGAACCACAGGATGAAGATACAGGCCTATGATACAGCCCAAGCGATAATGAAATACCACCTTCTATTACCACACTTGAAAGTGTATAAAGCAATAAATTAGTAAAATGCAAAATGGCCCCAACACACTTTGCCACAATTTGTCCAACAAGGAACGTCAAGCCCTGAAACATCTGGAGGCGAACAGTAATCTAGTCATCAAAACTGCAGACAAGGGGGGTGGCATTGTCATTCAAAATACAAGTCAATATAGAAAGATGGTAGCTGAACTTTAGGACGATTACACAAATTACAGAAAACTAAAAAAGGATCCTACAAATTAAATTATGAACAGCATTCAAGAAACTCCTAGATATGCCTATGAACATGGCTGGATCGCTGACAAAGAAGAAAAATACTTGAACACCTCAGAAGGCAGGATGCCGGCCCCAAGATCCACAAGGATGCCCCTGATCCTCCAGGGAGGCCCATAATCTCAGGATGTGGCTCAACACTTGAACCTCTCTAAGTTCATCGACTTCTTTCTCAAACCATTGAGCCAGAAAACACCCACCTACCTCATAGACACCATGTCCACAATCACTACGTTCGGAAACATCCCCTTCAACAAAACAGAGGAAATACTAGTAACAATGGACATAAAAGACCTTTACATGCGTATTCCGCAGGAGGCTGCTCTGGAGTGCATTAGGAGTCATCTGACCCACCACATGACGCCAAGAAGGGTCCAGATGAACGTTATAAAAGATCTACTTGAATTGGCCTGACACCACCAAGATTAAGCACCTCATTAAAAAATTCTGGCCACTTGTACAAATGAGCCTCCCAGACGAACCACCTTCTAGGATGGCGCTCAAACGGGCCAAGAACCTTAAAGAACATCGTACACATGCCAGACTCAAAAAAACACCAAGAACAGGACTGTCGAACCTCAGGGAAATCACAGGCCACCACCTGTGCGGGACCTGTATGGCCTGCAAGTTCACTAGTAAGACCAAATAATTTAATATTGAAGACAAATACTGGATTCTGAAACACTTCACTAACTGCAAAACCTGCAACGTAATCTATAGTGGAGTGCCCATGTGGTCTTGTCTTAGATACACATACACAGGACAGAAACAGGTCAGCAAAAGGATCAGCGAACATAGATCGCATATCCGCTGCAAAACACAAAATGCGCCTCTTGTGTCCCACTTCCAGAAGTACCAATATGGTCCAGATGATCTTAAATGGTGGGTCACTGAAAGTCAATAACACTAATACCAGAAATGCACTAACAACAAGGAAGCGTGGTGGATTGCTAAACTAAAAACAATCTCTAATGGTCTCAATGAGGCAGTCCCCACTTTCCAACAATTCTAACTGGAGTCGACTCTAAGTAAGATGCCAGGACCATCTTAGATTTTGCATCTATGTCCACCTCAAATTTTACAGCTGAGATCACTTCCATTTCCCCATGACTCCAGATGCAGTTTTGATCTGCCTTGTACTCTGGTGCCTCTGTCCCCTTCACCATGTGCTGCATTCCATTTTTCAACTTCATGCACTTCACCAATATTGGCCTAAACCACTAACTCTGCAGCCCACACATATCTACGCCATGCACTCCCCCACGCCAGCTGGCTGCAACTACCTTTTCCACGTCGGCAGATCTGTCCACGCTGCATGCCACGTATACCCATTACATGATTTACACGCCAGCCGCGCTATGTTGGCCTTTATGCAACCCATCTGCTTCTAGCTCACCAAGATTTCGTATGTCTGGCATAAAGGCATAAATGTCTTAACAGCTAGGAGATTCCATATACTTATCCTTACGTTAAACACATGAATTTGCATAAAGCCGCCAACACTAATACAAATCCATTTTTCTGCGCTCCCGACAACCGGCCCAACAATGCAACTGCGCATGCGTAAATCCTAAAGACCCTAATCTATAGCGTGTGAGCAGTGCAATAAGACTTAGTACTGGCAGACACACCGATTTGCGGCTGTAAACAGGCCGCGTTCTACAGCGTCCTAACTGAATTAAGGTAATTCCCTTTCGGCGAACACACTTGCTCGCAATTTTTAACTCCACGAGTCCCACACGGTACTCTTATCACCAGTTACTTAACTTATACAGCCAAACTAATACATGCCCATTCTCTTCCAGTGGACGCTTCCATAGAAGGGAACACACAGAAGTAATCAGTTGTTGCCTCGCCACCTACATTGTGGAGATGTTATCCCATCATAAAGCTTAGGCTTTCAGTAAAACTGATTCCATCCATCCGCAAGGACCTGTCTGGCCCAGAGTTCACCAGAATCAGGTACAATTTACATTTAAAATTAGGAATCTTTTCTACAACAACCATAGTCAGCCATACTACATATGTAACCTTCTAGCAACTCTAAGCCCACATCTCTTTGCTCTGTTACAGACCCTCTGTGCCTGGTCAGACTTTTACTGCTGTGGTGCCGCATTCCGAGACTAGCAGCAAAACAAGGCTGCAACACTAGACGACGCAGTGGAGGGAGACATCACCTTCATTTTCTGCAAGACTGTTCCCCCACAATACGTCAACTTGATAAAATGATATTGTGAGAACTGCTTTGGTTGTGCATTGAAAGTTATAAGTGGCTTCTCAAGGAGAGTGGGGCCAAGTAGAAGCTGTTGGGCCCCAAACCTATTGAAGAGGCTGAGATTGCCCATTATGAGTAACATGGAAATCTTTGAGCGCTTTGAGTAAGAGGTCAAGATCAGAGAAGTTGTTGAGGGATTCCGGTGGGTAGTAGATTAAGAAGAATAGTGTAGTCCAACGGTCTCTCAGTGATCTGCTGCGGTCCAACCGCAGCAGATCACTGAGAGACCATTAGACTACACTGAACCCAACCGGGAATGGATGCTATTAAGCCGACCACCTACCAACATACTATCAGAGACCCACCGGGGACAACAGAATACAACCAACTGCCTTGAGAAAATCCATTGGTTAAAACACGTGTTGGCACTCACAAATCATAAGCATGTAGCTTTATGATTAGTAGTTACAACAACGCACACACTACGATGTATGCCACAAGAGTAACAACCAATGTCAAACAACGAACATGTGTGAGCAATTGACAAGATAAAATCCAATACTGTCTCAAATACCTAAAAGGTGTACAATATTATTGAAGAAAAACCGAACGTACTTCCAACTAAAAAATGGGTCATTACCTTACCCAGGGCCAACGTACAAGAGGGTTCCAATCCTAGCTAAATACATATACTCAGAATTTGGACTGCAGGAGCTCTGTCCATTTGGAAACCCACATAGGGGCAGCAGGAGATAACTGGTTCACCACAAACCAAGCAACAACACAAATAAACAACCGCAGAGGTCCACAGTTCCTATAAGCTTCAACCACCAGTCATAAGGTTAAAACTGTACCCACGTATATAATTACCTCACAGGGTAAAAAAAAAAAAACACATTAAAACAAAGCATTCCACTACCTCTTCAACAAAACAATTTTTAAAAACAATTAATCAAAAAGAGCACAATGATAGCCTCAAATGCTGTGACAAATAAATACACTCTGCAGGCTCAAGCTAGGAAAATTAATCCATCCTCTATTCCTAAATCGAACATATCATCTTATGCTCCAGTTGATGACTTAGAAGTAGCTGCTATTGCTTTTGAGTGGCTGATAATGTTCCACAAACAGCCTTTCAATCAGGACCCAGATTCGTGAACCCCATTTACCCTAATTCAGCCAAAGCCCATGATCTTACTGATCTACATAGTCAAGAAATTAGGAAGGCAGTAGATGCCTATATGGCCGCTCAACCACCCCAAAAATGTTTTGGTTCTCTCTCCGAATTCTAAACCTACATAGCCATAGGCTCTCCCCTATTAAAGAGTCAGGAATATCTAGCATTGTCTCAGTCTGTGCAGTCCAGTATCCGAGAAACCTCTGTGCGTTCTGGTTGCCCGATACTTCAAAAGAAGAGTGGACCTTTGACAAGCTCCAATAAAATACAGTCTAAGACAAATTAAATGTATAAAGGATCTAATAGTTGCTTGAAATTACCAAAATCAAATAGGACTACACCCACTCCTGCTATAAATCAACATATGCCTGGTGATGATATCTCGCTAGCCTCTATCACTCCTGAAATATTACGTTTACTTGAGACTGCCATAAAAAGTAGTAAAGATTTCAAAAGCTCTCATTTGCCAAATCTATCAAAAAACTAGCTCTCACATCTAATTTGAAAATCCAAACTTGCCCTCCAGCCAAACGTCCAGCTTTATATTCTCTAATCGTTGCCTGTAGGTCGGCCCCATTTCCACAATAGGACTTGAACCGGCAGTCTGTTATGGCTATATTTTCTGATATTCCCACTCTAGAAGATATTAACTCCATAGAACAGGTGCAATTCATTTAAGAACAAAATCTAAGTTCTGTTAGATTTTGGATAAATTCGAGTGGTATTAAACACAATTTGGCTTGCCAAAGCCCAACTATTTATCATGGGCTTCACACTGTCTGGGGGTGTATCCCCTATGAATGATGTGATTCACCCTTTCTCTGAACCTCCAACCTCTGTTAAATTCTCCATAACTCCAGCGTTGCAAAATGATAAAATAGGGCCAAATCAATCCCCAGTGTATCTGCAATTGTAGCAATAATAGAATATACCTAGTCTCGCCATCTGCCCAACAGGCCGTCTCTTTGACTAGCTGGAACTCCAGAGGCTTTAATCATCTTCTGAATAACCACGATAATGGCCTTGAAAATGATGACGTGGTTATACTCCAAGAGCTTGCCCCCCGTCTGGGGCAAACATGATATTCATCTGATCCCTGCTAATAGGAGCGCACGGGGAGACCCACCTCTGGTCTATAAATCGCTGTCAAACTAAGCGCCAGCATTAGGTCTGAAACCTGGGCTTCCCCGAATGCATTTATGCAGTTAATTAAACTTCACTTTCAATCTGCCTCGTACGCCTTGCTCAATCTAATATTGGAATCCGTTGGGCATTTCACATGCTCCATTTTTCAAGGATCTGAATGGCTTGATGTTTGTTTGTTTATTTTATTTATATCGCGCACCTGACCCGGAGGTAATTGGGCGCTAGAGGATAGTAATGGTTACATGGCATAGTATAGACAGTTGTGTGCATGAATACAGTTTGAACATTCAAGGTAAAATTACAATGGTACATATATACATATTAAACATTATACATATTATACAATGGGTCATAGCAGTAGTATAGTATGGATGAAACATATGCTAGTTGTGCAGACCACCTAGCGGTTAGTGGTATCAAGAGCTGTTATTTTATGTTTTGTTAAGCATCCATGTGATAACATGGCTTCTGAATTTGGTAAAGGTTTGAATAGTTTGAATATTCTGAGGGAGAGTGTTCCAAAGCTGGGAGCTAATACCGGGAAGCTAAAACCTTCGGCTCTTTTTAGATTGTATCTGGGCACCGCCAGACATGGTATGTTGGATGATCTAGTGAATCTATTGGATACCTTCCATGTGAACTTGTCTGTGAGATAGAGGGGGGCTTGGTAGTTAAGCGCTTTGTGAATGAGGCAGATAGTCTTTAGGACAATTTTTTCATGTATAGAGAGCCACCTTTGGTGCCTTCTAGTTTCTGATATGTGCTCTCTTTTGGGAATATTCAACGCTGCTCTGAGCGCGTTGTTTTGCATGATCTGTAGTTTATTTAAGATGGATTTGTTTGCTCCTAAAGGCTCTTGCAATAATCCAATTTAGATTGAATGAGTGCTCTCGCCAGAGTGAGGCAGCTGGTGGGGGAAAGTAAAGGTCTACAGGCTCTGATCAACTTGCCAGTGTAGGCTATGGCCGATGAGGTCATGTTAATCTGCTTAGTTAAGTTAGACTGGGCATCGAGGTAGAAACCTAAAGTTTTTACATGTTTGGCAATGGGTATACTGTTCCGATGAGGATATTTGTGTAGTGAGGACTTAGTTTGAGAAGGTTGTTAGATGATCCGATTAGGAGTAATTCTGTCTCATCATTCAGGCAGAGGCCATGTGTGGCCATCCATGCCTGAATGATGATGTAGACTTCGTTAATCCGCGCGACGTCCATTTCATAGGTTCCTGAGAGGGGTAGGAGTATCTGGGTGTCATCCGCATAATTTGTGTAGGTGACACCCAGACGGTCCAGTTTGTCAAATAGTGGCTTTGTAAAAATGTTGTACAAAGTGGGCGAGACGCAGGATCCTTGAGGGACTCTGCAGGTGATGGGGATGGGGTCAGCAGCTGCTGAAGGTGACAACACGGGCATAGTTCTGTTAGCGAGGAAAGATTGGATCCAGGCAACTGCAGAACTGGAGAAATGGGCCGCTGAGGATAGGTGGTTACAAAGTATGGAGTGATCCACCAGATCAAAAGCCGCAGAGAGGTAGAGTAGAAGTAGGATGGCCATTTTTCCTTTGTCATTCAATTCATCGATCTGGCTTTTGAGGTCGACAAGTGCGGTTTCTGTTCCATGCTGGGGTCCGAAGCCAGATTGACGGGTACCGAGTAATTTGTAAGCTTCAAGATAATCTTGCATTTGCAAGTAGGCTATTCTGTCCAAAACTTTCAGTAGAAAGGGGACTGTCGTAATTGGTCTGTAGTTAGTGTGTATAGCCGGGTCAAGGGTCTGTTTTTTTAATAGTGGTAGAACCCAGGACTCTTTGAGGTTACTTGGGACGGAGTTGTTAGAGAAGGAGGCGTTTACAAGTTTAGTAATGAATGGGGCAAGGTCTCTGGCTGCATCTTTTATCTTGGGAGGATAGCTCAGGGGCAACATGCTCGCCTTGGAAGCAAGATGACACGGAGCACCACAGGTTCGATTCCCCGGGTCCGCGCTTAGAAACCTCGGGGTATTGAGCGCGTTATAAATAACATATCATCATCATATCATAATCTGAGCTGGGCAGCTGTCGCCCTTACAGTTAGATGGTTTAAGAGACGCAATGATTTTGTGGACTTCAGGAATGGTGACTTTTTTTAATGTGAAACCTGAGTTAATGTGAGGGGGAGGGGTAGGTGCTGGTGTAATGACTGTTAGTTGGGATCTTTTGTCAGCTATTTTGGTTTGCAGTCCTTTCATTTTATTGGAGAGGGCATTTTGAATTCTGGTGCACCAGGCTTTATCCTTAGTGCATGTGTCTGGCGGTGGGTTGGCGTTCTCTTAGAATGTTGAATAATTCTTTAGTACTGGAGCTGGCTTGGGCTATTCTGTCACTATAGGTTTCTTTTTCGGCCTGGATTATCTTATTTTTGTAGGTGGCAGTGATAATGGCAAGGTTAGTTTTGTTTTCAGGTGTAGGGGATGATTTCCAGCGTGATTCCCATTTTCTTTTTTCAGTACGGAGTGTTTTTAGCTCTGGAGTGAACCACGCGTTGAGATGGGCTATGGGTTTGCTTTTACGTAGTTTAAGCGGGGCAATAGCATTGATGTCTTTAGTCAACATCTCATTGTAGATGTTAATTAGAGTGTTAGGATCATTGGTGTCCGGTAGGGCATTGAGTCGGGGGGCTACCAAAGGAATTAGAACATCAGCTGTGATGTTACGTTTATTCCTTGTTAGGCAGGGGGCAGCAATAATGGGCTTTTTCTTTTCCAAGTTGTTGATATGCAATTCAAATGTGATAAGGTGGTGGTCTGACCATACTAGTGGAGTCGGATCTAGTAGGGTGATGGTGCAATTGAGAACCGCAACCCAGTCAAGCATCCTTCCTTTTTCGTGGGTGGGTTTGATGGATCTCATTCTCCTTTATTCAAACATTTCTAACATCATCTTGGCAGGAGATTTAAATGACCACTGTCTATGTAAGAGCTCTGATCAGCATAAAGGCAGGTTACTCCAATTGAACTATTTTGTTAAGGAACGAAATTTAAAAATGTTGAATGGAGCTTTTGTAGATAATATTCCTCATCACGCTTGGCATAGAGGCAATATTGCAGCGATAATCAATTACATATATGTAGCTGCTGTCCCTATTTCTCATGTTACGCAATTTCAGATAATGTCTACAGATCTTAGTGATCATGAAATGCTTCTGATGAAATGGGTCGTTGTTAGCTCCCCCGCGGATGGTACTAGTTCACATACACAAGGCCTCATGTCCATCAATTCCAATTGCAATAGATTGCGATGGACTGATTCCTCCCTGATGTTCAGTGACCATCTAGCCTCAGAGCTATATAAATCTACTATGGGGGTATTAAGTCATTACATTGCTTATTACGATCTGATGCAACTTTTTCAATCTGATAAATCTATACATGGAAAGAAAAATCGCAAATGCTATATGTTTTTAACCATGATATTAAAGCGAGAAAATCCCTGTTTCGATCTCAAACGTGAAGCAATAAAACTTCCAATTACTGCACGAGGCCCTGCAGTAACACAAATTAACACCAGGTATAAAAACTGGCTCAGGGGTCGCAAATTTCTTGTATATCAAATGGACGGGGCAAGGATGTTAAGCATATTGCAGAACAAAAATACAGCCCAAATATGGTCAGTATTAAATCATGCCACAGTTGGATCTCAAGTAGCGAAGCAGTCTAACGGGGTTATGGAGAATGATTGGATAACCCATTTCTCTCAGCTTTATACCCTTCCGGTGAGCTCTTTGGGCACTCCCCGACCAAACAATACACAGAACGTTCACCTTAAATATGATAAAGACAACATTTTATTTTATATAAATAAAGTGAGCCGATTCAGATCCCCAGGCCTTGACGTCCTATCAAATTGCACATTCAAGCAACATCCTGAAATTTGGGCAACGATTCTGTTAATATCTTTACTCCCATAAATACCACACAAAACCTTCCACAGACATGGAGGCATTTCATCATCTTGCCAATCTATAAAAAGTGCGACCGGCAAAATCCATTTAATTATAGGCCCATCTCCCTTTTGGATGCTCCCGGCAAGATTGTCAGCCGCATTATGCTCAGGGATTTGAATGCATGGTCTCTGTCTGCTAATAAGAGAGATCCATTTCAGTCGGGGTTCATAGCCGGTCTTGGAACCTTTTTAAACATTATCTCGCTGAACATGATCAAATCTCATTGTGCCACTCAGAAACAACCACTATACAAGACCTTTGTGGATTTCCGAGGGGCCTTTGACTCTATTGATCGTCAACTACTCTACGAGAAACTTAGTCGCTATGATTGTCCACCCTTGTTCCTGTCCCAGATTATACTTCTCCATACAAACACCTCTGTGCAGGCTAGACTGTCGTTAGAAGGTTTGTTATCTTCTTTTTAATCTATTCATATTGGACATGGGTGCTTCGTTCATGGAAACAGCAGATGCCCCAAAACTTGGTAATCAACAAATTACATGGCTACTCTATGCGGATGATCTCGTCCTTTTGTCCCAAAGCCCGAAAAGTTTGCAAAATCTATTGGACAAATTAGATGAATATGCCCAATCAATTTTTTGATGAACATTGAAAAAACCCAAGTTGTGGTATGTGGTAAAAGCACCAGACATAAGATAAGTAAATATACGTGGACATTGCAAAATTCCAAATTGATGATAGTACCCCAATATAAATATTTGGGAGTGCTCATTAACAACTCCAGGAGTGATGATTCCCCATCAACTTAATCTGGACAATAAACTACTAACCACGATTTCACAAGCAAAAATACTGATGTATTGGCAAGAAGGGGCCTTATTTTGAAAGAGCAGAACTTTGTCGCTTCTGTAAGAATACACTGCAGAAAGACGTTGCACCATTTAATTGTGGAATGGCTACAATAGCTTTAGACACGACCGCCCCCTCCAGAAAGGAGGAGGGGTAGCCATAATTGCAAAAAACTCTATTGCCATAAGACAACTAGAAGGGGATCTTAGGCATAATTGTGACTACCTTCCTCTCAAAGTTAAGGTCTCCGCGAACTCCACCATTGCAATCCACATCATCTATAGACCACCTGGGCCAGTGGCAGACTTCCAAGATGCACTAATCCATGCTCTTTCAGACAATTTAAAGAAAACATCCCAATCCATTCTCCTAGGAGACCTCAATCTGGGCTTCAACGACCCCAATGATACCCAGGCAGCCTCCCTCAGCAAAGCCTTATCCCCTCTAGGGTTCACTCAGGCCATCAAAGTACCCACACATAGCAAAGGATGCACCCTCGACTGGGTTGCTCATCACAACTGCTCCATCAGAGTCACGAACGTTTCTCCCATTCCATGGACTGATCACCATTCTATCATGTTTGAAATTAAGGTCACCAGAGACCAACTCAAACCCACCCCCCTACCCACTGCCATGGCAAGAAGTGCCCGGCAACTAACTAAAGAAAGGCTTACATCCTATCTGTTAGTACCAGCCCGCCAAGCCCCTGGCTCCAGTGACCCAGAAACCCTTGCTGAAGTGTTTAAAACAGTCATCTCTCAGGCAGTGGATGCGATCGCCCCCCTCACCTTGAAAAAGGCCAATCGGTCCAAGCATTCCAACACCTGGTTCTCCAAAGAGCTATAAGACCTCGGAGCCAAAAAAGAAAAGCGCTCTCCCACTGGAAAGCAAAACCCAATGACGCCACCAAGTCCACCTTCAAGGCTATATCCAAAGAATATAAAACGGCAATTATTAAAGCAAAAGCCTCTTCGTTCAACTCTAGGATAGCAAATGCAAAATCCGACACCAAGGACATTTTTGCCGTTTTCAGGGAGCTGGAAACTCCCACTACCCCCCCACCAACACTCCAAAAGGATGAAGATTGGTGCAACAAAATCCAAACGGCTATGTTGGACAAGCTTAACATGCTCCAGAACAAAATCCTAGCCCATCAACAAGCCCCGAGTCACCAGATATCTCAATCTCAGACCTGTGCTAGCGTCGTCTCCCCCTCATTTGAGTTCAAGGACATGAGCGAACAAGAGGTTATCAATCTCCTCAACTCAATTAAACCATCATCCTGCAAGGGGGATGCTTGCCCAGCTCAATTTATCAAAGAATGTGCCCTCCCCCTTGCCCCCTTCATCACAGCGTTCATTAACGCTTCCTTCCAATCTGGCCATGTCCCCACTAGTCTCAAGGAAGCATGGGTTCGCCCTCTCCTTAAAAGCCGACCCTTGACCCTACTATCCCAGGAAACTATAGGCCCATCACGACAGTCCCCTTCCTTCTAATTCTGGACAAAGCAGCCTATCTGCAAATCCAAAAGTTCTTGGTGGAAAATAATGTGTTTGGCCTTAGGCAGTCGGGATTCCGTCCAGGACATGGCATCGAAACTGCCCTCATAGACCTAAAGAATCAAATGGATGACCTGAGAGACGCCGGCAAACCCGCTCTTCTCCTGCTCTTTGATTTATCAGCAGCATTTGACCTAGTGGTTCATAATACCCTCTGTCACCACTTGTCCACTAGTGCCAGCTTCTCCACTACAGCCATTGCTTGGATCACCTTGTTCCTTCAGGAAAGGGTCATGAAAGTCTTCTCGGACTCAGCCTGTGCCCTCCCAACCCTCATCAAATGTGGAGTCCCACGGGGATCCTGCATTTCTCCCACCCTCTACAACCTGTTTACAAGGTCTCTGTTCCAAATCTTGGACGCCTTCGGCATCACATATACCAACTATGCTGAAGACACACATGTCCTCATCCCACTCACAGGTGACTATGGAGCCGATTCGGCCACCCTCGAGTCCATCTATTCCACTATCCAAACCTGGATGGCCAAGAATTGGTTATGCCTCAATGGGGAGAAAACCGAGCTCCTGATAATAGGATCACCGGCCACACTCAGGAAAATGGACAAACAATACAGTTCCTTTACTTTGACCACTCGTCAATCCCAGTATCACAAGCTGTAAAGACACTGGGTGTCTACCTGGACTCGGACCGCTCGATGAATAGGCAAGTCCATTGCCTCAACCTCCGCTGCCAGGCCTTATCTCTCAAAGACCAACTGCCTCACCATTGCAAGAGCCATAATCGGATCCAGATTAGACTACTGTAATGCCCTCTTCCTAGGGACCTCCAACAAAAACCTCTCCAAACTGCAGACAGTCCAGAATAACGCCCTTAGGGCAGCTACTGGCATCTCTAAAAGGGAACACATTTCTGAGACCAGAAAGCAAGCTCACTGGCTACCCATTAAAGAGAGGATAGTCTTTAAAGCCCTTGCTCTAACACACAAGTGCATCAACAACCGTGCACCCCTATACTTAGCACAAAGAGTTGTTAAGCAGGTACCCACCAGACCTACCAGAATAGCCTACACGAACATGATCCCTGTGCCTAAATCTAAGAGAATGCGAGCAGGAGGCTCCAGCTTTCCAGTACTGGCAGCTACACACTGGAATGCTCTCCCTCCCCTAGCCAGAAAACTTGAAATCGCACCTTGCTTTCAGGAAAGCTATCAAAACAATGCGGTTCACTTGCCCCTTCAATGTGGCTGATTTGTCATACCAGCCTATTGCTGTTCTTAACACCTAAATTGTATCTTGCTCACTGTAACCGAGAGCTAAATCATGTCTATTGTATGATGATCTCCATTTGCAATAACGCTTTCGCATGTTTCCTGCTCACAAACAACAAATATGTGCAAATAAGACAACTGCTGCAACAGCGCCTCGATGCCTGTGGGCTGTATGTGCGCTTTACAAATACAAATAAACAAATAAATAAATTGCTAATTCTTTCTCGATTCGAGAAATTGAGTAAATTACACAAAGAGGAAATTTACAATGAACAATGGAGTAAATTCAATGAGTTTTATGTCTGATCCTCTGTCAGAATGTGTTATATTTTTGGGCTGTGGGTGGCGAGAGGGGAGGGTTGATGATTGTGGTATCTTTGATGTTGTATTTTTGTTAGTTAAGTGTAAAAGTGCTGTTTAGGTTAATTGGTTGGTGGTGAATTGTCAATTAAAGAATGTCGTTTTTTTGCCCCTCACTATTTGTCTAAGTATAGTTATTGCATTTGATATGTTGTTATGCTCTATTTGTTCCATTTTTGATTGTCTGTTCTGACTTGTATTTATTTTTGAATAATCTAAATAAAGACTTAAAAAAAATATTTTAAAAAAGAAATTTTGTAATGGCTACAATTACGCTTGCTGTTTTAGCACCATGACAGTTGCCAGAATTGTTCAGTTATTGGTACCTAGTTATTAATCCCCAGAAGGACGAAATTCAGTCGGCCCTGTAGATTATCAAACCCTTGACCTACAGGTCACATTCAAATCGCAACGCAAATGCTTAACTCACTGAGCTAATCAGAGTGAGACTAAGTTAGGGTGACCAGAGTCTCAAAATAAAAACATCCGACAGGCTATCAACATAATTAACTCGACACTACCTGCCAAGATTACACTTTCCTATTGGAGGGAAAAAGTGGATGGTGGTTCCAGTAATTTTCCATGGACGTAATCTGCACTGGTAGAGGAAGAGCTGACCTAGGAGCCAGCGCTGTGTCTACGAGGAATGTGGGGGACGATGAGCTTTCGGCACATGAAAGGGGTCTGGTGGGTCTGGCTCTGACATAGGGCAAAAGGGGCATTGCAATGGGTTGGGGCAGCGAGGGGGGGGGACATACCCTACGAACTTGGGAGAACTGGGTGGATAGATCTATGGGGTTGGAGAAATTGGTCCATAAAAGAGTATAGGTTTACCAAAGAAGCATGGGAAGGTGTGGGGAAGAGGACTTTAGTGCACTGAAGAAATAGGAGGAACCAATGGAGAGGTTTGAAGGAGGGGTTTGGGGTGAGATATGGAAAACCGGACGGGTTAGGGGCAGAGGGGGGGCTACTGGGTGTGTTTTTGGTTTAGTGCAACCGTTTCCTTTTGCCAATTTACAACATGCAAATCAATTATAATATGCATTTAGTATCTAACAAATAAACTATTCCGTTCGTGTAAATCATTAAGTTCTGGGTAGGGAGGATAGCTCAGGGGACACGCGCTTGCCTTGGAAGCAAGATAGCGCCGAGCAGCACAGGTATGAAACCTGGTCCCTGTGCTTAGAGGCCGGACTCCGCATGAAGCGCAATAGAAGAACCCAACTTAATTGTATGTATTAAAAAGCACAATCATGTTCATGCCTGTCGCAGTGCAGCCACCCCAAAAGCGGGACGGGTTTTCATATTAAAAATAAAACTCGGGACAGGGACCCAATTCCAGGATAACACCAGCAAAATTGGACGTCTGCTCGCCATAGATTGATGTTCAACAAATAATGAGATGCAGAAGGTTGGATAAAAGATCAACCAAAATGGGAAAACATGCAGAGGTAAGAAAGGCGCTATATAGAGGAATTATAGCGCTTAACAAAAAAGATATCTGGGAAGACAAGATCCATTAAAGAATTACAAAGATAACAGAATTGAGTCATGTGATGAAGCATAAACGATGACTGGACAGGGAGACCGCTGGGAAAATCCACACGCAGCCAATTACGTTTACTAAACAGAATTTAAAGGATTCAGGCATGGAACCTACATCTTAATGCTCCCAATGAAATTTCCGGCTTTGCCAAAAAACTGGGAAGGGCTCAGAGAACACAATAAATAGGGTGGCTGATGGGGAAACCAGCCAATGCGAGTCCTGGGTTGCTGTTCGCACTCTAACAGAAGAGATGTTCCTGCAATATTAGGCTGTACTGCCTTTGTGTGGGATCAGAATGATGTGCAAATGGATATTCTCCCCTCCTTTGGCAGAAAGGGTTGAAACGGCCAAAAAAAAAAGCTACACTCGGTGCTCCAGATTCGATTTTGAAATGGGAGCATTTAACTCCCTGTTTTTTCAAGTTGGGGTGAAATGATTTTCCATGGAGGCCTTGCTTGCCTTTGCTGCTCCAAAATGATGGTCATTGGAAGCAGGTCCCATAAAATGTATCCTTATAATTGGAGATTGGCAGATACCACTTTAGAAACAGTAGACAGTTCGTTTTGAGGAGGTTTTATTACCCAGTATTGAAAAAATGGCTAGCTATCAAGAGGTTTTTTGCCAGGAAAGGGGGGATACAATACGGAAGGCCTCCTCACCATCTACAAAATGAGAGTGATCCCTGGCTTGTATATGGTCTTGAAGCATTAGCGACTCGCCATGCCATATGGCACAACAAAAATCGAAGGGAAATAACCACTCTCTATTGGGCGTTCCTAATGCTGTTCCGGTAGAGGTTGGGTGGTGAGAGTTGGGCCTGCCATCTATCAAGGCCCTTTGATTGAAACTTTTACATAAAGCTCTGCACCCTTTATCCTGATAAGAGCACTGTTTTAGGATTGGTTGCTACTCACATTTATGATAATGTATCAAACCCATTACTACAGGATTTGCAAGCTTTGGTTTTGGCACACTTACAATGCATTGGTATGACTTTAGCCCACGCCCTCTTTACCCAACATCACTTCTGTCCTCAGAGTACACAAAGTTTCTCTCCTGGTGTCCCATGCACGTACCTCAAAAAGATTTGATCGCCTAAACTGAGGAGATGCATCATTTATCATCGTTTTAATATTCTGCCCGTTTTAGAGTTGACACTTGAAACAATGGAGGCATCTCCACTAATGTGGATCTAAATGGCACTTGTTTACATGGGTCTCATTCACATGTATGACAAATCAATGGTTCTATACACACAAAATCTAATAGGATTGACAAACGTTTTGTGTTTATTATGTATTTGTTCATGCACTTGGTTTTGGAAATTTCTTGACTAACCCCTGATCCCTACTGTATCTAGGCCATAGTATAACCACACGGTCTTCATGAGGTTTTAATCTGGATGCATTTGGATACGAATAGAATTACATTTTGATTTATGACATGAGAGCTTGGATCAATGCATTCATAATTAAGTTGTGCATATTTGTCTCCTAAATTGTGCATATTTGTCTCTTATCCATGTTACAAACAAGATGGTGCAAGAGGGGTAGTCCGTTCTCACCTGTTCACGAGTCACTTGCTCCCGATCTCTGTAGAACCCCCCCATCCCCGATAACAAAGTGGGGCGGATTCCTTGTGTAATATAGTGCCCTTACTTGCACATATTTTATGCATTCAAATTTTAAAAAAAAATAAAAGGGTACTTACTAGGACTATGAGCATTAAGTATCCTGTCATTTACAGCACATTCCGAGATGGTGACAGCACCATCTAAAAATGCAACCATTTTGGCACAATACTTCAATAAAGCCCTTTTTATAAAGAGTGATAATCTTTTTACTGTGGATTGTGTGTGCAAGATGGGTTTTGCCCACTTATTACAATAAGCACCAAGTGCCCCAATTTGACTAAAAGCTGAAAAAGAATGATCAAAAATACACTGAATGCTTTATTATTCCTTAGGAACAGAAAACTCCACGATCTACAAGGAATGGCACATTGTCCCTTTTAGGAGAACCTTGAAAGAGTGATCTAAACAAACGCTGAAAACCCAATGAGCGATCCTACCAGAAATCGACTATCAGTCATCAACCTATCCAGCTACAATCGTATCCATGCCAAAGAATCTGTACTTTCCAAGGGACTGAAATACTGCCCCAGCCAACACAATTTAAATTTGAAAGGAAATTGAAGACTACACACAATGCTTATGACACAGGGAATATTTCCATGGGCAGAACAATGACCAAAAGGCTAGGCAGGCAGCATTAACCTTAGTTTGCCAATGTAGCACTAAAACCGCCAATGGGCTGCTTAAAATGTCCAAGTGGGAAGAGGGGAAACGGGGGAATTGCATTTGATGCCGAAGTGCATTTTAGGTACCAACAGTGAAAGTGCTGAACCTTATGTTGCGATCTGCACGGTTGTCTTCCTCTGGATGTGAAACACCTTACAGCCGGTGTATTCAGTAGGGGGTGGAGGGACACAGCTACAAGAATCCTACGGGCAGCAGGATCCCATTAACTTGATCCCTCTCAGAGGACATGTTCCCTAAACTTGCCGTCTGGTGTCGTGTAAGAACTACCTCCTCATGTGGGGGAAAGCAACATGCAGTACATAGTCAGGGTATCAGGTAATAATATCCCCAACAAAAATATCACCGTAAATATGGCCGTTTGGTTCCCCATAGGCGATATTTTTATTGGGGATATTATGTGACAGCGGGTGTTGCGGGGGTGTCCCCCGCATATTAAAAAATGATGCGGGGGTGTCCCCCGCAGGGTCCATTGTGAATTTTGCCGTAAAAATATGCCGATATTATTGTATCGCGATATTTTTGCGGCAGTATTATCACATGGAACCATACGGTCATGTTGGGGTGGGTGGCAGTGGAGAATGACCTCACGCATTGTAGTTACGGATAGTTCTTTCCTAATCGCATTCCTGCCCCAGAACAGAAAGGTTCTAATAAAAATGCATCCCTCGACCAGCATCGGAACCCGATATGAACAGCATGGGTGCCACTTTTTTTGTGCAACACTAGAAAAAAAGGTCATCTATAATCGGATTTCTGTTTTCCTGTGGCACCCATACAGCTGAAGGCGGAGTGGTACTGAGGTGGCCAAGACAGGGCAGGACAGATGACGTGAGTCTTCAACAGGATATAAAACTTGTTGCAACTAAGTACTGAAAAATGCCACCACCTACCAAGACTAATTGGCTGGTAGAGCCACGAACACAACCAATAATAACATTGAATGAGGACTACACCACAGACCTGAGCAGATTACACATCTGCGTGTCAGTATTTAATTGAAGCACTGGCTTAATCAAGTTAATAAACATGTAGCTAGTAATAGAATTTACGTTAGCACATGGTCCTCTGCACTCTAGCCCGTTCTCCCTACAGCAGTGCAATGCAGCAGACACCAGCACAGAGGCGTGCGTCTCACCAACACAACACTATGAGACAGCCACAAAGGAGCCATACCTAAGGCGCAGAAATGGCACTACCTGCCATTCGCTCTTTCCAACTGAATGGACACTCTTTCTATTTAAGAGCCATCTCGTAAACAAAAGGTATTCCAACTACTGGAACCCTACACAAAAGGCACAGTCACCTAGGAGGCACATATGTGGCATCCCTCAATGCGTGAATGCTGAATAACACTAGGCACCCATGAGGCCATGTGTACCCTCAGTGTCCCAATTGTCCGTGAGACACGCAAATATGGGGGTTTTATATAGTTGTAAGATTAACACCCCAATTAACAGAAAATGTAAGGGAATGTATGGGGGGCTTGCGATCCCTCACTCTCCAAGAGCACAGTATTGTAATGTACACTACACCCAGTCACTAAATGCTAGTAACGCCTGGTTCTGTCATCTTTACCAGTCTGTCTAGCCACCCTCTACACTATCTTGCACCAGAAATCTGTCAGGGGCGGGGTTAAACGTGGGCTAAATCTCAAGTAGTCTCCCCAAGTAATATTCTTCAGAGGCAGAAGCACAGAAAGCCATACAATTCATCAAAACTCCATTTTACGTTGGGATGCACTACCCAAATGAGGGAGGAAGAACCACGATCCTCCACAAAGAAGAAATCCCTTGTGTTGGCTCAGGCATTCTCAGATCCTGCAGCACCAGAAACCAACTACTGCTCGCTGGATCCAGTCCCCTTCTCTCCTGACAGAGACCTCACTGCGAGTCACAACTGTCAAACAGTTCATTGTCACAGACACTGGCCCTTTTACTTCAGTCACTCAGTCTCCAGGTAATTGGTGCTCCACTGATATGCAGGCCCTAGCCACAACACTGTCTACACTAAGGGGAGGAATCTCATCACTGTCCAATGAAACCAGAGTGATGTCACAAACACTGTTCTAAAAATTTACAAACATTCACATCACCCAGCCCACAACTCCCAGAGGAAAATATGAAAAGACACCATAAAAACAGGCTTGGGCTGGCCCCAAAAAGACCATGGGTGAAGATGTATCTGCCCACACATTTCCTTCTAACTGAAGGTATACATTTCAGGATCGTCCTTCCCGGACTGGGTGTATTAGCCAATTATTATTCACTGCCCTTCTTCTGCACATACCTGCCCAGGGATCGTGCCAACAATACCCTCTTCTGACCACTGCAATACAATGGGGTAAAAGTGTTCCACTGCCACCCACTGTACAGTAAAAACAATTTTTAAAACTAGCAGAAAATTAAAAAGAAAGTGGAGTGTCTACTCCCACATGTGTTACAAGCAGCCCTACAGATAAGGGGTGTATCGGACACTTTCACTCCCTAAAAATAGGCAAATGCTCCCAAAATACAAAAATAGGGAGTAAAAATACTCCCAACAACAAATAGGAAATGGACACATCGGAGTTAGATCCCAGCCGTTCATATCCACACAGCTCCACTGATATGTTTGGACCAGTAGTACACAGTGCCAGAGAAAGAAACTATTATTACTGCGTAATCCAAAGAGGTACATTTTATCTTTTAATGTGCATAAATAACTAGGTGCAAAGAAGTTTTTTCCAAAAACATTACTGCTTTACAGTTAAAACATGTTTTCTTATTAAATACCCCCATTGGGAATGGCACCTTTGTAATCCCGTAAAACCATTTTACTAACAACAACAAAAAAATAAGGAGTAAAAATACTCCCACTACAAAATCTTATCTGGAGCCCCGTTTACAGGGCTAGGAAAACCGGCAAAAACCACTTCCCAAACGAGTACACAGCCTGTTGGGTTCTGAATGCTGTGAACTCGTAAAGATAAATCAAATACTGTATATTAGACGTCGTCCTCCAGCTTTCCAGTGACCCATAAGAAACACTCACTGCAAGGGGTAATGGGGAGGGATGCGAGTAGCAATCACTAAAACATGTCCAACATATGCGTTTCTAGATGAAGCATCGTCATCCATCACCTGCATGCCACAGGGCACATCTATGCAGTCCTTCACAAAAGTACAGTTTTCTTGGGGTAGTGACAAGGGACGTCGTTTAGGAGTCCCAACTGAGACACCTGAGGTCTCCCTTGCAACCCCTACAAAATTATTTTTATTTTTTAAATGTAAGCACCATGTGGGTCTTTGTTTCTAGATTTGTCTGGCTTTCTTGTTCAGGCCTATTAAAAAAAAACAAAATAAAAACTAAATAAGAAAGAAAAGGAAAAACAAATAATTTGACTTTCTGGAATTCTATACAATAATTGCTAGACTCACTAAACGTTTATTTCAGGCAAACTTCAGGGGGTGAATCACCGATTTAGTCTGTTCTTAAACCTCAACTTAGCCTTTCATCCTTCTGATGTCGATAAAGGAGTACCATCTGAATAATATTGTATGTATATTTGTTCTATATAAAGCGCTTAAGCGTAAGCGCTTTATAAAAACACATTATCATTTGGCTTGGACGTTTGCTTGCATTTACAATAATTTGGTAATATGGTCCTATACACACCGATTGATGTTAACGATACACATGGTGAGCCAATCTTGCATGAAAGGTATATCACATTTTAGTGACATACTCATATTTTTCGTATTGTATTTAGGAACACTGCTATGTGATGCCGCTTCCTGTTTTCTCAAGGGGTGAAAGGTCATATTCCATCGCTTCCGTGATGCCACTACAGGGTTGGGTCAAATGACATGTCATCAGAGGTCAAGGGTCGTCACTTCCGCTACCCCTGGCATTTTGGTGAAATGACGTCCCTTGTAGCGTCTATTCACCCCACCGACAATGGTTTCTCCATCACGGTTGCTCGACATGCCAATTACAGATGTCAACCACGGATATTGACATCCACCAATTTACAAAATACTGATCAGCAGAGCTGCTGAAGCAAACTGTGCTAATATGATAACCCAATTTCTTGAAAACAGAATGTGAACAACTCACGTCACCCTTTTGAGTCAACCAGGGGAACATAAAATACAGTGGTCTAGACATCCAGCCTCACCCTCCACTTCAATAGCCATGCGGGTACCCCATTTCACAGAATCAAAACGAGGAACTACCCGATGCAGCTACAAAAATAAAATGGCACTGCAATCATATACAAAACGGAGACAAAGGCACAACCACACTGTACCAAATACGAAATCCTGATCAGCTTCACAATGACTAATAAGCACATAGGACAAGACAACACTAACAATCTTCCCAACCATTACCCTAGACCCCATTATCCCTTTGACAAAAAAGATGGAATCCTGCCCTCAACCCAACAAGTTGATCTCCGAGTTATGAGCACCCTCTTTCACAAGAAGCACAAATCAAAGCACTGGTCAGAAACTACCCTTTTTACCTAAGATCCAACGTAGCATGTCCAATCAGTATTCCCAGCACAGAACCCTCAGGGTCATCAGGCTGGCACTAGTCAGAACGGACTATGTTAATGCCTGTACTTGGACCTCCCCCCAATGACCTCCTGGACCACGTCCAGTGAAGGCAAAAACCCTACAGAAAAACAATTTGGACTGCAAACATCGGAAACATCGTTTTTTTTTAGGCCCTGCATTTGCTCGCTGTCAAATGCAGGACTGAATATAAAACACTCTGCATGCCCCATAGCAGAGCTTCAGAAGTAATACTGGAGAAATGTGCTGCTTATGCGATGGGCAAGAGAACAAACTAGCACGGTTGCCTCGGTGATGGTTCCAAGGTGAAACAAGAAAAGGCAGTCAGTGTGAGGGCCACGAATACCTGGATCGCCATGCTCAGACTACTTTGCTTTCAAGAGGACCACTTAACTCGAAACATTAACTGTTTGTATGCATTTTTATCTTGAAGTTACTTTTCAGATGAGAGCACTACAACAGCTCGTTCCCTTGGCCCTGCTTTTGGTGCCACTGATCTGAACGTATTGCAGGGGTTACATGAATGGAAAAGGAGTACCATTAAGTTGGGTAACAATGAACATCAGTTATTAGCGCCAAGATGACCCTTGGGTGTGAACGTGCGCTTTACCAATACGTCCATTATGTTATGGTTTGTTAAGGAACCGCAAACAAGTAAGCACAAACATATTTTTATTACTTGCTTTTTCCATGCGAAGACAATAGACACAGTGGGCCTTAAAAACACTGATCAACTTGGAGAAGTACACTCTCAAAACCAATATACACCAGATAGCACAGCCATTTGACTTCAAATCAGGAACCTCATGTGCCCGTAGACAAAATAAGTATGAAAGCTCTGCAACAAGATACTACACCTGGGATACACAGCAACTCGGGCATTCGACTAACAAGTCTCGCTCTAATAACAAAACCCAAACCAGTGCTCCCCATTTAACTCATCTACAGCGTCTCACAACAGAACCTATTAAAAGCAGGTGCAATAAATGAACGTAAACGCAAGGAGGAATGAAGTATGAACGTTACAGGTTTCAAAGAACCTACCGCCCAAGACAAGCATTCTAATAACCAACCTTTCCCCTCCCACTAATCAATTAATTGATCATTCCCATGATGCTCCTCTCTCTTCACTTCACACCCCATAAATGAAACAAGTCAATTACACATAGTTGAACCTCTTGTGGGGCAATATCACCAGCCGAGTCCGTGCTCTTACCTGTTCCATCATTTCACCACGTTGCCTTCCCAGTGCTGCCCAAGCCCGTAAGATGAAGTTGGTCCCTACACAAAGCACAACACCCAAGGCCCATATGGGCACACAACCACACATGCCCAACTCACCTAGCACCTTAAGCATTGGCTTTCATGATTGGCACATCAGCTTTCCACTGAACCAACAAACCTTTCAGATACCCTATTAAAGGGCAATGTCCCAAGAGGCCACCAAAAGGACTAAAGTCATGCTATTTAAGACCCAGTTCCGTTATAAATCCATCAGCATAATACATGACACAAGAATAGACTGATTAATGCAACCACAAAGATTAGCAGACCAAATGCAACTAAACTGGCAGATTGGAAGCCATTTCAATTCAACAAACGTAAATGTTTCACTGCCCTATTTCAGGACGTCTTTGGTTGTGCCTCAATTCTGAGCAGTATGGACATAGAGTTATGAGGCTGTGCTATGAACAGTGCGAAAATTCATATTGTTCTTGGCGAGTGTAATGCATTTAAAAAATGCATTAGCTTTGATTTCAATATGGAGTCAAGGTGAGGGGCATTCTGGGAACAACAGTGAACATTAGACTTCAGGCTTAAAGAGAAGCTCATTTCTGAGCACAATGTGCATTTGCTAGAGCCATGGAAAGACAGCTTATTTAGGTGTTCAGACAAAGCTTGTTTTGCATTCTTTTAGCTGCCAAGAGCAACGTATTTTGGCTTCTCATGAGAAACTGGAGTTTATTTACAAATTCAGTGGAGTCCGCAAGCTGCAACGGCTGCGCAGCTGTGGGGTTCTACTGACGGTAAACATCTCTGGAAAAATACTGGTTTACATTTTGAGGGAAAGGCATCACACAAACAGAGAAAGAACAAGTAACGTTGAACTCGGACTGGGCTGACCGAAGCAGACGTGTTGACTTCAGCCTATTCCCATTGGCAAGTGACTCTCTCTCCTACCCTGGTGGTTTCCAGTGAATAATGTTAGAGAAACGCTAACAGTGATGTATTCCTGCTTTATTTCCATCTGTATTTTGCTGTGGTAATCTTTAATTGCGATAATAAAGAGACCCGAGACAAGTCTATTTCAAAATCTACATGAAGTGTTAATGAATTCTTGTGTTCCAAGAAAAAGCACATTGCAAAGTGCAGCAGGGAACCCCTTAAGTAAAAAAGATATCTTTAAATTACTGTGAAAACAGGAACGCAAAACAGTGAGTAATTATAACAAGATCGTATTTAAAGGGTAGGGGCTCCATTATCCGCCTTACTCTACATCTGGTATTTTTCTCCAGAAAAAAACACAGCCGTGTGCATGGTTGACTGCAGTGTGCCCTTCTTCACCTATCGATTGGTCTTACCAAGGAAGGCATTTTAATAACCCTAAATATAATAAATTGCATCCGTAGTGTATTTTGCATCCGTAGTGTATTTTTTTTCAGCTGCTAGTGGCTGCATACTCTGCTTCTGGTCACTGTGCCCCCTTTTTTTTTATAGGAGCTAGTGCACATTTAGCAATTCGTTTTTGACACGTACCCTAGATCGCCAGCTGTGCAAATTGCTTTGCTTCCTCATCTAAAGTGTGTTTCCCTTTCCAAAACCCTCATGTTTGTGCGAATGTATTGGTGGTGGGCATCGAGCAGAGGGGTCACTGCTTCACTTCCCTTATGTTTCCTAAGTGTGTACAGTGTATGCCATGAACCTCGGTTAGTATTTCGCGTTTCCTCATTCTTCATACTATGCATTTCTTGCACCAACTCCTTCAATTGAGAAGGGATGTTTAACTATTTATGGCACTGAAGCGAAGGCCTCAAACTCTTGCGCAAGAAAAACTGCCCAGTTCTTCTTGAAAACGCAGTGCACTTTTTAGGCCCAATAACTGGGCATTGTTGTCTTTGCTAGGAGGCTAGGGGAAAAGTAAAAAATAAAATGCCGAAGCCCAACTGTGCTTGGTACAAAAGATAACTGTGTGCCATATTCCTATGTCAGTCAGGGCATTACCAAAGGTTATCGGTATGCACATGTTTAGGCAAAATGGCTGTAAACAGCTTAGTGGAGCAAGTGTTTGGTGCCGAGATTGACGTGTAATCTCTATAAATTGTGCGTTTGAATCCACCCTGGTCTAAAAATAGGACTTTAGAGACCATCCTGTGGGCATTGGATGATCATCAAACTACACTAAAGTCATTCCCACATTATCAGACCTCATCACACTGTTAAAGTCATCAGCAAATGTCTCAGAATGGTGCGTGATGATTTGGGGATGAGCTTACGATAAAATTAATGAGTATGCCAACATCATCCCCATTTTAGAAAAATCTTTGTTCCTGACGCTTTTAGGATGACTTGCTGATCACTTGAAGAGATTGCACATTTGTGCCTGCTGAGTTCGGGACGATTCTGGGATGACCTGTGGATTACTTCAAGAGCATCGCCATGAAACATGTTTGTTCTTGATGATTTGGGGATGACTTACTGATTACTTCAGAACAACAGAGATTGCAGGATGATATGCAGATTAATACAGATTGTCATTCTGCTTTTGCTTTGTTGCACTTGTGCTGTATGTGGCATGGGTAAAGCTTGAGACTATATTGGCCAAAGCGGAAGTCAGAGACCTAAACCTAGCATCCACCCCCTGTGCGAGAATCCTTTGCCTTCCCAGTCTAAAGCAGGCACCCAGCACTCTCACAATCCCCAATGTGGCAAGGGTAAAACTTGAGAATATGTTAGGCCAAAGTGAAAGCCAGAGGCCTAAACCTAGCATGCAGCCCCTGGGTGAGAATCCTTTGCCATCCCAGTCAAAAGCAGGAACCTAGCACCCTCACAATCAATACATTTCTATGTCGACTGCACCAATATATGCCAGTATTCACATGTATTCATGTTTTCTTTGCGCATAATCCAACAATCAATTCAACAATCAACCATCACCCAAGGAACTCCAGGATAAACAAAAATAAAAACACATAGGATCCAAAAAAGAAATAAGCAATAAAACGGAACCACAAAGTCCTATCAACCAAGGTCTCAACTACCCACATCCTACCAAATACAAGCAAGAACAAACCACAAACAGAAAAGACAACCCAAATGACCAGGAAAAACACTAATCTAAAGAGGACGCCCACTCAAGGAAAACAACCCACACATCATGCCTCGCCACAATAAAGACAAAGAAGTCAGAACAGAGAACAGAAATAAAAAAAGCAAACTCAAACCACTTGGGAATGCACCGACCAGCATGATCCCACAACCCCGAAAACTCAAACATTAACATCCCAGATTGCCCAAGGAGACATACAAATAACAGAGCAAAGACAAACTACATTGCTTGCTACCTGTCCACAAACGACAAAGTGGTAAACAAAAATGGCACAGCAACAACAAACAGACAGCCAACAAGCGTCACGAATACAGACCCAACCAGGACAAGTTGGAATCAATCACACTCTACACCCCCTACATCACCAAAACTGAAACAGAGGGGTAGCTACCCTACTTACTTCCCGGAACAAACCAGAAAAACAGCCAACCCCGCCTTAAACCTGGTCAGTCTACTCGATAAAGAGACTGACCAATAAAGAACCACCACACCCAAATGACTCAACCGGGGAAACCCACCTGGAACAAAAACCCAACCAACACCACACCGGTCAGAACAAACAATACGAACAACCTGAAAGGGAAATCAAGCAAACTACACTGCAGCCTCCTCAACGTTAGGTCCATGGCAAAACGCTCAACAGAAATCCATGACGCCCAAGCGAAGGGGGAACAGACATGCTCTTCCTTACAGAAAACAGGCTATCAGATAACTATAAAGCCATAGCGAATGAAGCAATACCCGACAATTATAAAATACATGCCAACAGAAAAAAACAAAAAAAGGAGACAATCGAAATTATACACAAAAAACACATCTGAGCATCTCGAATCATCACAACCAACGCGGAAGATTATGAATCCGTCATCAAGATACAACTCAACAACCAATCCAATATAGTATTCCTCTTGATCTACAAACCATCTTCTTACAACCCCAACTTTGCAACAAAACTAGCGGACGAGGCCACCATGCCATCAACCCACCACGACAACCTGGTCATGCTGGGAGATTTTAACATACGGTTCAAAAGAAGAAAAACGAGTACAGAGCAAACTCACTCTGCACACTCCTGGAAATCTTGCAGTTCAAGCAAATAGTAAATGGATCCAGCCACAACGCCGGACACACCCTGGATGCAATTTTCTGCAGGGAAGGACGATGCGCATCTGCACCACCTACACCAATGGTGTGGAATGACCACTACTTGATACCGTTCTACATCACACCCCAAGCCCGCCTACCGGCCGGGAAGAAACATCTCCACACCAGCATGAAAATAAACTAGAAGAACTTGGACCTAGAGACCCTAACAAACCTTCTAGACGCAACCGTCTCAAGCAAAAGAGAGCCCACCGATACAAACATAGATCAACACAAGAAACTCCATAATTGATCACCAAGGCCCTTGGCCAATTAGCACCAGCTAAAAACATTCAAAACACCAAAAAAAACAGGCAGCAAAATATTTCACAGAAGAACTCAAAAAACAACTGCAAAATGGAAACAAAATGGAAAGAACAATACACCAGAGAAGACAAAATAAAATACCAAAGACAACTCAAACTGTACAAGGCAACAGTCCTCAAAGCCAAAAAAGTCTTATACGCCACAAGAACAGAATCGACAAACAAATCCACAGAAAGAACTCTTCAAAATCATCAGAGATCTTCCTGTAAAAACTCCATCACCCCTACACAAACACTTTGCGACATCACCAACCATCGGAGAGCAAAAATAGACACAGTACAGGATATCATCAACCTAGCCAAGACAGATACAACAGCGACCACAGAGACCAGACGAAACACAGATTATAGCAAAACGCATCTGCCAAGAACCAATCACAGAGGAAACTTCTGCCGCACTAATCAAGGACACCAACCTTGCAGGATCGCCAAGGGACCCCTGCACCCCAGTCTTCAAAGGAATCCTGAACCACAGAACCCCAAAGACACGCTTCCGGAACCTAATGAATCTATCACTCAAAAGAGGAATAGTACTGTCTTCTGTCAAATCAGCATACATCAAACCACTGATAAAAAAAAAGAAAGTGCCAGAAAGCGCAGAAGGCCCAAGCAACTACAGACCGATATCCAGCCTGCCCTACCCAGCGAAGATACTGGAGAACCAAGTCTGCAAAATCCATCTTAAACACGTCGACACAAACAGAATACCCAATCACAAGTTGGCTTCAGTCGATGAGGAGAACAGAATCGGCACTTCTGTCGATATGGGATGACCTGAAAATAAAACACAGACAGCGATGCTCAATCGGACCTCATACTATTTGACATATCAGTGGCTTTTGACACAATCAGCTACGCAACACTAATAGAAGGATTGGTGTAATGTGGCATACAGGAAAGTGGACTACCTCATTCCTAATTAACCAAACAGAAAGAACCTACCTATCAGTGTTCACTTCAAACACCAAAAATATATCCTGCGGGTCCCACAGGCATCAAGCCTCTCCCCTCAATTTTTCAACATCTACATGTGCATACTGATGAAAATCATCGATCCTTCGGACTTACTGCATACATCCAAGCAGACGGCACACAAGTGACTGAAAACAAACAACACAGGAACAAAAGAAAGAACCTCAACAACTGCTTCACAGACATCTACAACTAGATGACAACGAAAAACCTCAAACTGAACCCTGCAAAAAAGCAAATAATAATCTCACCGGCAGTATTCAACAGAGAAAACCCACAAATGGATTGGCCAATCGGCATGGGAACGCAACCAGAGACTACCAATGTAGAAAACAACCTAGGAATTCTCATGGACAACTGACTATCACTGGAACCGCAAGTCAACGCAATCGCAAAAAAAAAAAAAATGCTTCAACTACTCAGGGGATTACTCACTACCACTCCTTTCCCCACAGAACCTTCACAATCATATCCCTGGTACTCACAAGAATTGACTAGGCAAATAGCCTCTACCAAGGAATGCCAGAAAGACTCACTAAGAAACCCCAAAGGGTGCAAAATACAGCAGCCAGGATCATACCAAGACTAAACAGAAGAGACCACATCACTCCAGCACTGAGAAGCCTACACTGGTTACCAGTAAAAAAGCCCATTAAATTCAAAGCATTCTGCATCTCCCAAAAAGCCTTGCACAGACAAGGAGCAGAATTCCTCCAAGACCAGTAAGGGAACTAAGATCCAGCAACAAGCTACAAATAGGCAAAACACTAAGATAAAAGTAAATTCGGCGGAACAGCGTTTTCACGTCTAATCACTAACACTTGGAACAGCATGCTCAAAGTAATTAGAACCACAGAGGACCACATCACCTTCAGGAAACAACTAAAAACCTGTCTAGCAGACAATGACAACCTAGAAGGGACACTGGAAACAACAACACTGCAGAGAAATTACTACAGAGGAGACGAGAGGGGCCAAAGAACAGCAAACAAGAACCTGGCTAGATACCGTCAAGCGGCATCCAAAGGACCACCCCAGAGAGAGACCACAACAAACTGGCCGACTTTACTAACCCTCTTCCCTTCCTGCGCCTCCAACATAACTGACACCTCTACACCAGATCTTGGACTAGCCACACCCATAAACCTAGAGAACCATTACTATGCCGACATCCACATTGAACCACCCACATACCATGTAAAATGCAACAACACACCAAGATGCCGGACTCACTTATAGCTATGACAACCTTATGACTCTGAATCCCTTATGGACACTATCTAACCAGTGCACACAACCAACCCATAGTAACCACACAACACTAACACCAACACAAAACTACCACCCACCGCTAGGCATGGAATCTTACTCATACGGTTACAACGCGCGAGGCCGCTGACAAATGACCACATGCAAAACATATATCAGTTCTTCCTGGTTCTGAACCTATCCTCTCACACTTTACCCCACTAACCTCCCTGCACCCATTTTTTGCAGAGCCATGCGAGCGCCTGGGGACTGTCCCTGGGTGGTAGCGGTGTGCGGTACAAATCAACATAACATAATGTCAGTAAAGATACTACAAGAAAACATGCCCACCATGGCTCTGCCACACACTCCTGTTGGCTTTGCCCATGTCACAATAAGCATGTCCAAACTGGCTGAACAATTCAGGTGAGTCTAGATGCGTAATAATGCTCATCATGGTTGCTTTACCCTTGATGCCCAGAGAAATAATCCACGCCACAGTAAGAAATGGCTTGACTGGCTGCCCTAAGTGCCATTCTAGACACATAAAACGCATCATGCTTGCTTGGTCGTAGAATCCTAGTAAAAAAATAAAAAGTCATGCCACAGCAAAAAATGGCTAGACTGAATGCCCCATAACGCCAGTGCGGCCACATAAAAGCACATAACAGCATTTTGTACTGGCATCTATGTGATATCGGAGGCCCACCGGGGCTGGAATCATGGAACGGGTTCTCCCCTGCTGGCGAGCACCAGCAGGGACATTAAGGCAGGAACGAGCCGCCCTCGTGCTGGAGAAGCAGCGTCTCATCGAAGAGATCAGGCGGATCCGGAGGGGGCCATACCCATAGCCCACTGCTGAGAGCAGCGCAGCAGAGAAGAACACCCGGGCCATCAAGAGGCCTGGGAGCAGCAGCACAGCAAATGTCAAGAGGCAAGAAGGCGGCAACCCTGAGGAGCTTGACCAGCCCCCAAACCTCATGGGGGACAACCATCACAGGTCAGCGTGCACCCAGGCCCAAAGAAAGGGTGCAAGAGAGCAGAGGCTGGCCAGTGCAGGCAGTGATCACTAGCTTTGAACAGAGTGACTGTGAGGTGGGGGAGCGCAGCGGGAGGGCCCCTGCCCAAGCTTTGAAGCCAGCACTTTGCAGAGTAGACCAGGGAAGGCCCTGTGGGTTTATAGCCAGTGTGGCTGGAGGCCCATTTGAGGTACATTTTGGAGCTGCATACAGTGCCTCAGCCAGCGCTCCCCCGTCCAGAAGCACGGCATGGGGAACAATGGAGCAAGAGGCGCACCACGCATAGGAGACGGTGGCCGGTGCGGCCCTGGCCTCCCCGGGGCAATCCTGAGGCCGAATAGAGGGCTAAAGAGTCCATCTACATCCGTGGTGGGTATGGGAGAATAAGGGAGAGGCCATTTGGTTGGGTTCAGGGCAGAGTGATCCTGGCACCAAGGCCAGGAGGAGGGTCATTTGAAACCCAAGGATGAGGGCAAACGGTGGCTTACCTGTGCACAGAGGGAAGTTCCAACCCGACTGCAAAGTCAAGGGTAGACACACAAAGCAGCGGCGGGAGGAGGTTCCTGCGCCGCGAAAAAGTGGCCAGAAGAGATCCGAAGGTGCGACACAAAATCAGGGAGAATCAGACCACCTAGACACTATGTCCAAAAACAAGGGGAGGAACATGCAAGCTGCCTCCAAGTCGGTGAAGAAACCACAGGAGGGTAATCTGCAGAGACTAAGGCAAAGAGACAGCGAGTACCGGCCTGGTGGGAGATCAGGGGCTGGGGGCACATGAGGATTTGGGGGCGCTGTCAGCCACCGCAAAAGATTAAGTGGTGTCCTTCGTCACTGCTTTCAGTATTTTAGGGACAAGATAGCAAACACCATTCAATCGCAGTGGAGCATGATGCAAGCAGAACTGTCCCGATTGTTGCAAGAGGTGAAGGGGGACATAACAAAAGAGAACTGGGGCAATGAAGCTGAGAGCGCCATAGGTCACAGAGGAAACAAGGAAGATAGAGGAGCTGGTAGAGCAATTAGCTAGGGTCACGGAGAGCCTCTAGACCCAGAGCAAAGACCTTGAAAACCGCTTGAGAAGATCGAACTTCAGAATAAAGAACCTTGCTGAGGCGGTGGTGGACAAGGATCTACGCACAATGGCGCAGCAAGTGTTGGCGGACCTGCTCGAGGTGGAAAACTGGTCGGGGATAGAGCTGGACCGTACACACAAAGTGGGGCCAAAGAGGGGGGAGAGCCAGGGGCCAGACCCAGAGATGTAGTGGTAGCCTTACACAAGTATGGGCAAAAGGAGAAGGTGCTGGCGGCTGATAGGAGGGCCAGGTCAATCAGTTACAATGGCTCGGAACTTCAGCTATTCCAGGACCCAGCCCAGACCATCCTGGTGACGTGTAGGATGGGCCTGGTGGAGCGCGCCCTAATGCGAGCAGACATGGACCTTTCCCTTTGAACTAACAGCATCGGGTCACCACCTGCGAGGAAGGTACTGAAGATCGAGGACGAAGGGTCACCAAGGAAAGAACAAAGACCGGCGAGAGAACCGCTCAAGGAGGTAAATGTGGGAGTGGACAAAGTTTTCGACTAGGAGCTCAACTAAAGGGCCCGGTTAAACCCCCCCCACCCTCCGGACGGGCAGGAGTGGAAGATGCCAACACGCCCATCGACACAGGAGCGCCACGCTGTGGAAAAAGAACAGGACGAACTTAAGGGAGACATTACTCCCAAAGTAGTAAGGGCGGCTATAGTTGCCTTGCCATCAGGAAAGGCCTAGGGTGGCTTTCCAGTGCTTTTCTACAAAACCTTTAGAGAGGCACGGATACTGCACTTAGTCCTGCATTTCAACTCTTTTGGGGTGGGCAGCGCATATCACCCAGACAACGGAAGCCAAGGCTGTGCTGCTCCCAAAGCCGGGTAAGGATGTCACTTAATGCGGTTCTTACCAGCCGACTGCCCTCATTAATCTAGACACAAAGATCTACACCAAGGTTCTGGCGTCACGCCTGGATAAGCTCCTCTCCAAACTGATTGATCAGGCATAGGCAGACCTAGGATAACATTCGGCGGGTCTATCAGAGTGAAAAAGTAAATTAATCTAGAACCCCTTACTGACATTCAATGCCGAGAAGGCATTCGACCGGGTCGAATGGTCATTCCCCTTTCATTCCATGGAAGTTATGGGATGATTCAGTTCTAAATTCCTTTCAATGGTAAGAGCCAACTACCAAACTCCCTCCTTGCGCCTGGCAATCAACAAGCAACTTTCCCAGAGGGTCACAGCCCTACGAGGCACCGAGTAGGGTTGCCCGCTCTCCCGCTCTTATACGCCATCCACCTGGCGCCGCTCTTAGCCAGCATTAGGGCCTCCCCAGACCTTAGGGGGGGGATTGCCTTTGGGGGTGAGTAGCAGCGATTGCTGATGACATGCTCCTCTTGATCACAGAACCAGAAACTTCATTCCCAGGGTTCTCGCGGGAACTTCTTCTCTTAGGTGAGTTGGCAGGGTTAAAATGCCCACAAATCAGTTATTAATGTGACCGCCCCCTCAGAAAAGGTTCAGGAATTGCAGAGTATGGTACCTTATAGATGGGTGGATACCAGCATTAGATATTTGGGGGTCCAGATTACTGGTTCTCTGGGTGCCCTTTACTGTGATATCTACCCGCCTTTAGCGGAAAAACTGCACCGGCTGCTGGCGGTAATGGGTGCCCTTATCAATATCCTGGATGGGGAGGATAAATGCTTTTAAAATGGTGATTTTGCCAAAGATCCTGTACTATTTCGCAACCCTGCCAGTGGGGGTTCCCAAGGTTTTTTCGGGACCCTTCAAAAACATGTGGGGTCATTTATTTGGAACCACAAGAGACCCAGGGTAACTATGCATATGCTAATGTCTCCCAGAAGCAAGGGAGAGCTGTGAGCGCCACACTTCCACCTTCTTTCCCTTGCGGCTGAAATCATAGTGATTCAGGATTGGTTCAGGAGCGATCGCAGGAAGGTCTGGTGTCAAATGGACAAAGCAGTGGTGAGCTTGCCACTGGACAAGGTGTTGTGGCGACCCAAGGCGGATAGACCTGCAAACAAATACCTTAGTAGGATAGGGGCCCTAGTCGGGGACTCATGGTATGAGCTGGCGCAGAAGGTGAACTTGACTATCTTCCCTTCCCCGCTGACATTGCCGTTTAGGAACCCCAGTTCACACCGGGCATGGAAAGGGGTGCCTTCAATGGGTGGGAGGTAGCAGGGTGCCGCAAACTATGTGACATGTTCTCGGGTGGGTCAAGACATTAAATCCTTTGCACAGTGCAAGCAGGACTTGGACTATATGAGGGGAGAAGTATCGCTACTCTCATCTGAGGCACTGGCTTACGAACCCAATGGTCAGGTCAGTGGCCACCAGGGATCTCACGCCCTTTTGAACGGTTTGTAACGATCGACATGGGTAAAGGCATTTGGTAGGAGGGTTATATGGGATTGTAGCAGAAGGAGCATGGGGCAAGGAGCCAGGCATGGCACTATATGGAGCAGTGAGAAATTGCAGTGTAGCAGCCGCTGGAGGGAGAACTTTGGGCTCAGTAATGGGCAGATATCCCCAAGCTCACTCAGGCCATCCAGATTCAGGAGAAGTGGGTGAAAAGTGGAATTTTAAAGTATACCCAATAGCCTCGCTGTGAATCTAGAAGTGTGCCCAATAGCCTATCTGTGATTCTGGAAGTGTGCCCAACAGCCTCGCTGAATCTAGAAGGGTGCCCAGTAGCCGCTCTGTGAATTTAGAAGTGTGCCCAATAGCCTCTCTGTGAATTAAGAAGTACGCTCAATAGCCTCTTTGTCGAAAGTTGAATTTAGAAGTGTACCCAATAGCCTCGCTGTGAATCTAGTAGTGTGCCCAATAGCCTCTTTGCAGAGATTGTCTGAAAGGGCATATAACCCCTCTCACCAACACGCTTACTCTCTCCTTACATCACCACTCAACTAGAACACAGGGATACTATGACACCATTCGGTATAACTGTTCTCATACCAACATTCGCCGCTCACTCCACATCATTCTAAGTAATCACTGCTGGTTACACACCCCCCAGCCAGGCGTTCTCCTCAGGCCTAACGCAGCCACATCCGATCTGGATAAATCCTTCCAGAACGAACACACACTCCTGACCTCTCAACCATCACACCTACCACTAGAAAGCAGCTATTACACGGATACCGCACGAGCTGCACACATACCCGGTGCTCACACGCACCTTTTGACTCTCTCTACTCCCTCTACTGATATGAACTTCGGTTCCCAAGGGCGTTCAACCTACCAGCGCCTTCAGACCATATAAGGCGCTATATAAATGCAAAATAACATAACATAACATATAGATAATGGTCCAATGACATCTCACCCCAGAAAAACTACATACATTCTAACCAAATGCCTCAGCGCTCTGCTGGAGGGGATGTGGAGAACTGGGATTGTGGAAGGAATGCAGAGTCATACAGCTTTATTGGGACATGATCCATGCAGAAATTAATAGTATTTTTGGGAGTCAGATGACGGACAACATAGGGATGGCCATCCTGGGAATGGGCAGGGTTCTGGTAAATCTACCGTTGAAAACTCAAAGAAAGACATACGTCGTCCTGATAGTGGCAGCAACGCTTGTGGTGACACACAAATGGAAACAAAAAGCTGCCCCCACTGAACACAAATGGGTTAGTAAAATCTGGAACTTTCTGGCACTGGAGTGGGTGACCTATTTGATTCAAAGGGATCACCAAATGTTTCTCTCAGACTGGGACACTGTCCTGCATCACCTGCAATGGGACTCGCAGGCCGCATGGTGCCCGAGTAAAATGTGATTGCTGGGGCTGGTACGAGTACTCGCTCCACTTGGGGAGGGCACCTTCACAGGAAGCTGGGAGGAGATATGGCTGATGTTTCTAGGGGAGGCGATGACTATAGGAGGGGGATGGGGATACTCAAAGGGTGCAAGGGCCCCTACAAGGCTGGCAAGAGAGTGGACCACTCACAGCAACTTGGGCCTGGGAGTCATCTACAGAGTTTATGGACTCTGGGGCAGGGGGCGGGAGGGGGGTAGACGACTGGGTGCATTATTGGTTACAACTGTTGGGGTCTAGGGGTTGAAGGGGAGAAGGTGGGGCAGAGTTACATGTTTTTACTGTTGAAAATGCCAATAAAAGACTTTTTAAAGAGGGGGACTCCAAGATGGTGGCTCCTCTCCCCACCGGGCCACAACCTTAGACTGACAAAGATAATGTTATAGGTAATAACACCCAACAAATGGAATTGTGACTGCGAACGGGGACTGGAACCGATCTCCAATGAAGCGGAATACATGGAGACACAGATAGGAGGCACGGCCGGCGGGGTGGCCCGCAGTGGAGAAAGCGGCGAGGAATGGGTGCTGGAGACCAGGTGAGCATGCCTCACAGAGGATATGATATGGCACTTATAACGCGCCTATACACAAGTGTTTCAAGTGAGGAGCAGTGAATGCCACCGTGAAGATTGCCGGACCGGAGCTCAGGTTGGGGCGACCGCAACATACGCAACATTTGAGGAGCCCCCCGGAGCGAGAGATAACCCACAGCCGGAAGGATCCCCGGGGGCGGAGGAGGAGCGGACAAGCATCAGAGGTGTAAGGCAGCTAGTGAGGGGATCCTCCCACCGCAGGGTGATGGGATGAAAAGAAATTCCGATTCGCTGCAACAGGTAAGCGGGAGACCCAGGGCACTTAATCTATAAAAACACCCTGTGACACCAAAGGGGAAGAGATAGAACTGTAGCCGGAGAGGGGTCTACAATATGCGCATAGGCCCACCCCCAGGGCCTCCAAATGGAGACGCACGAACCTCATTCAGGGTGAAATGGGACCTGGACTGCTCGGTACGAGAGCAGATAACAGGATGCTATCACCCTCATTACGTCCAAGGCGACCAAGCAGGGAGGATAACAGGAAGCATTGTCTTCACCTCTGAGGCCACCGTAGAGGTGGGGTGAATACTCAATTGGGGAAAACTCTAAGGTGACTACCATGATCCCAAATGAAAGAGCGCAATAGCAACTGAGAATAAGCTGGTCTACCGGAGGCGCATACATAGAAAACCGGCCCATCCATCCGCTACCCTGGTCTATAAACCAGCAAAGGAGGGGAGATAGCAGGATACAGAGCACACACTGCCCCGGATGATTGAATAAGGTAACCATTTAAGAAAACCCACAATGGAAAAGACAAATCGGATACAGGGGTTCCCAAACGGAAAACCAGCACCAAAAAGACTAGCAGTCCCCAAACGGATTGATTTCTAAGAAAGGGGGAAAGAGTCAGTGAGAAAAAAAACAGTAAAACCAAATATAAAGATACACCCCACCCCGAGGCACAGAAACGACACAAAAACCTACAAAGACACATGTGATCTCAGCACCAGAGCCTGCATGTACAAGACAAGAGGCAAAGCAGCAAAGTCGATTCCGAGATCCGAGTATCAAACAGCTGTGGAGTGGGGACACTTACACACATCAGCATAGCGGGGGACCAGCACTAAAGGCACAAACTCCGGACCCACATCCAGTCCAGACAATGGCGACTGCTAAATAAGACATGCAAACAAGGTTCATGGAGTTTCAAGAGCCGTTTATGTCCTCGTTCCACAATCAATTTGAGTCACTAAAAGAAGAACTGAAACAACCAGTGCAAGAACTGAGGGTGGATATCGCTAAACTGGAAGAATGGACAGACATCTTGGAAAAAGTGGAGGTGGAAGCAATGCAAAATGGGGAGACCCAGCCCAGGAACACCTGGTCCGCCTTACACACAATCTAGAAATTCAATGCGAGGATCTTAAAAACCGCTCTCGCAGATCCAACATCAGAATTAAAAACATGGTGGAATCGGTGGAGGGCAAAGATCCAAAAGGTGAGGTCCAACAAGTCTTCACGGACATCCCGGCAATCAATGGGGAAGAAGAGATCCAAGTGGATCGAACAGGTTGGCCCTAGGAGAACCGGGTGCACACCCAAGAGGTATATTGGTAGCCCTATCCTCATACCCGCAGAAGGAACACATTTTAAGAAAAGCAAGAACGGCTGGAAAAATCGGGATGAAAAGGACAGAAATACAACTATCAGGACCTATCCCAATCCACGCTACAGAAAAGGAAAGGAATGGGCCCTGTAGTGACATTTTTGGCGTCAAAACAAATTAGATACAAGTGGACATTCCCGTTTGGGGTGCAATTCGCCTGGGAAGGAAAACAATACAGAAGTACAACATGCGAAGAAGGACAGCAGATACTGAATATACAAGATGAGTGCCAGGACAGACCGGTGAAATAGCAGAGCTAGGATCGAGGACGTAGAAGACCATGGGAATGGAAAACAATCCAACAAAAAGGGAAAACTGACAACAACAAAAGGTGACATAACGAAGAAGGTCGGGTAGCACAACATAACTTAACTGGGTCGTCCCACAGCGCGGACTATAGCAGAAACTATCCCCCAGTGGGTGGCAAAGAGTGAAATGTTTCTAGTAACGCTTTGGCACCAGGGGGGAGTGAGCGGGGGAGGCCACTTGGAATCTCCAGTGGGGTTTAGGAGTCCCCGCAATGATATCCCTGGGAAAGTCAAGGGGCAGGTGCGACGGACACTTAGTCAGAGTGACCATAGGATCCTGGGCCATCCTCAGGGAACCTGTGGGTTAGGGAGGGAGGCACAGAGCTGGGGGTTGTTGGTGTGGAGTGGGCGACCAGAGGTGGAATAAGGATCCGAAAGCGGAGGGAGCACCGTTGAGGTTGAGAAACAAAAAGGAAGGGATAAGATTTCTCACATTTAATGTACGAGGTCTGAATACCCCAGTGAAAAGATAAAAGCTTGAAAACTTCCTGCATAGGGAGAAATTAGATAAGATGCTATGGCGTAAAATAGATCCGCTAACCCTCCAGGATGTATGGAGAGAGATAAAGGGCCGGGAACAGGGTTTCACCCACTACTCCCATGTACACCTCAGGATGTCAAGGATAGACTATATATTGGTAACACTGGGCTTTATGGGAAAAATTAGGGGGATAGAACTAGGACCAATTTCATGGTCAGATCACGCCCCACTCTGGGCGGATATTACCCTGAGAAATAGAAAAATTGGGCTTTGGCAGTGGAAACTCCCTATAGATCTTCTACAGAATCCCACACACAGGACTATAATTAGAGAAAAGATGGAAAAATATTTCAGCATAACGAAGTATCACAAGAGATAATATGAGAAGCCTTCAAGGCGGTCGTAAGGAGACACCCAATAGCTCATAAAGCTAGCTAAGACAAACAAATGCACCAATAGGAAAGGGAATTAGAAGGAAAACTAAGGGATATTCAGGGGGAAATTGTAAAGAATCCCACCATCAAGCTGAAAATATCACTGATACATGTCCATGGTTAACTGGATACAATTAGAATGAAACTGGCAGAGAAGGCCTTCTTTATCTGAAACACTGGCATTATATGAAGGCTAATAAAGGAGACAAACATTTGGCCAGACAACTATGAAACAAGTAACGCACACAAACGATCTCAAAAGTTCAAAACAAATTGGGGCTTATACATAGAAGGAATGAGGATATAGGAGAGATTTTCAGGGAATACTATCAGGCCATGTAGACATCACATAATCCTTATGGCCGGGAGCAGTTGGAGTATATTAGCAAGGATTAAACTAGATCTCGAGAGATGGAATCCCCTTATGACAACATGGTGGGGTAGGATGACCCTCAATAAAAATGAATATTTTACCAAAACTATTATACCATTTCCTAGCATTACTGATTAGCGTCCCAAAAATATTATGTAAATCCATTAACAAAGCCCTATCATTATACATATGGAATAGAAGACACCCTAGAGTAGAAAGGACAATACTTACAGCTCCGAAAAACAAAAAGGAGGTATGACTCTTACACATTTTTATAGATACTATGAGTCATTGCAACTACGGGTAATAAGAGAGTGGCTGGCAGAAGGGACACACAAGATATGGAACTGCGGAAGAAAAAAAAAAAAAAACACAACAACACCCGAATCTCAAGATTAGTTAAGTTACGGGAGTGGGACTGGAATAAAAAAGCTATTACGGATGAACCTGCCCCATTTAGCCCAATGTTTTCGACTCCTGATTTCCAGCCGGGCATGGAAAAGGGGGCATTTAGAAAATGGGAGGACGCTGGCTGGTTAAAGATATGTGATATGCCTCAGGATCAAGCAATTAGATCCTTTGAGGAGTCCATAATGGTCCTTGGCCTGAAAGGGAAAGACAGGTACAAATACGAACAGCTGAAACATTGGCTGAACACCCCAACCATTAAACGGGCAGCAACGAGATCATTAACTCCATTTGAATCCTTTATAACAACCCACACAGTTTCAAAGAAACTTGTCTCAGATATATATAAATGCTCAAGATGAAGACATTCAATGGAATTACATTAGATGGGGGAAAAACAGCTGGGAGAATCAATTTCAAGGAAGCACTGGGAATACCTGTGCGGGATTATTCCAAAGTTAACCAGAGCCGTGAAGGTGAGAGAAATGTGGATTAAAATCCTTGTACAATGGGACTATACTCCTGAGAAGCTGCATGCAATGTTCCCACAAGTGGCAGATAAATGCTGGAGGGGATGTAAGCAAGTTGGGAACTGGAAGCATATATGGTGGGAGTGCACGGAACTACAGCAGTTCTGGGAGGAAGTGAAGACCGAAATGCGCAGGATGTTTCAGGGGCTGGGACAAGTGAACGAAAATATATGGATGTGCAGCATGTGGGAACTCAAAGGGAAAGGTTTCACTAAAATACAGAAACGGGGGTTCATGCTATTATTAATCGCCGCCTGTCTAGCGACCGTGCAGAGATGGAAGCAATAAACACCACCCACTCTCGGCTGGCTGCAAAAAGTATGGTCATTCTTGTCTATGGAATGGGTCACTTATAGGATTCAGGGAGATTACGAAAGATTAAAGAAAGACTGGGGGGCGGTACTGCCCTTTCTCCAAAGTGACTATATGGTACAATGGTGCCCACATAAATTCAGAATCCTGGATTTGGTTGGATCCTGAGCTCAATCAAATTGAATGGGTCGGGAGAGACGTTACTTCTGGTCGGGAAGAGGGTGAAGGGGGTTTGACTGTTTTAAAGCTTATGATGTTGTATCTTAATATGAAAGCAATATATTTTAAAGTGCATTGTTATGGTGCTACCCTCACCAGCCAAAAATCAGCTCCTTGGCCCAGCACAAAGACACCCACACACACATTCTTTGACTCAACATTGACTAGCTTATTCACACACAGCATTCATCCACTCATTGCATTAGAGGATCAGAAGTGACCTTCCGATACATTTTATATCCCCCTGCACCTGTTCCAAATAAGCACAGGGAAAATCTTTTGAAAATCGGCATTTACATACAAATTCCCAGAACCCCCTTTCCACCCACTGTCTTGCGCAGTTGTGCATTTGGTGGGAAAAGAGCACCTCAACATGCACAACTATGATGCACATATTTAAGTGTCCTTTGTGCACGGCTCACCACCTTTTTGGCGCAAGTGAAGTAAATGAGCATCCCATCAGTTGCACCAAACAGGTTTTGAAAATCTTGGCGCAATGATTTATCCCTAGCAAAACGAAAGGTGATGGCTGGAAGGTTTTGAATAAATCATAACCACTGGCACGGCTCTGGGCAAACACTCCCGACCATCTTTTTTTAGCCCGCAAGCCATTACAGAAGGGGGAAAACCATATGCAAATCAGGTTTGGTCCTACCCCAAAAGGGGCAGTCCAGCCCCAAGTGCTAGGTCACATCCCTTCTGCACGAGACCACAAACATCCTCAGACATGTTTCAGCCTTATTGGGCATCATCAGTGAGGAGTAGCTTAGGTCTCTAGGCCCGGCAGACTCGGGACCCATGTCTGGGCATACCTGCACCTCTTTTGAAAATCGGCATTTACTTGAAAATTCCAAGAACCCCCTTTCCACCCATTGCCTTGCGCATTTGGTAGGAAAAGAGCACCTCAACATGCACAACTATGATGCACATATTTAAGTGTCCTTTGTGCACGGCTCACCACCTTTTTGGCGCAAGTGAAGTAAATGAGCATCCCATCAGTTGCACCAAACAGGTTTTGAAAATCATGGCGCAATGTTTTATCCCTACTGATCACTTTCATTTCAGGGAGTATGGTTCGAAGTGTCAGAGGGGAATTAGGAATGGGAAAAGGACGCAGGAAAGGGAAAGGGTACATGGGGTTTTGACTGTTACTGCAGTCATTAACCCCAGATTTGCTCATGAGCACATATTGTGTTAAATAACATTAGCTCCAGAGCAGATACTGTGACTGGAATAGTTAGCCCCAGAGTATGTACTGTGCATGCCATCATTGAGGTATTCTGACATATATAACGGATTAGCAGGTACTGTATCAAACGTCATTAGTTCCAGGACAGGTACTGTGTCTAGAATCGGTATCCCAAATCCGGTACAGTGTCTGGAATTATTTGCCCTAGGGCAGCTATTGTCAGATGTAGCTGATGAGCAGGTACGTACTGCACCGGAAGTCAGTTCCAGAGCATGTATTGTGTCAGCACTCATTCGCGCTAGAGAAGGTAGTTTCTGCTGATATTCATCAGGGTGTTGTTTCTGTGTCTGCAGCCATTAGACCTTGAAGAGACAATGTGCCTGCAGTTACTATCCACAGAAGACGCAGAGGAGGAGCCGAATCTGCAGCCATTAGCTACGAGGAATAATTACTTTCATAGTAGGTACTGTAACTGGCGACAGTACACGTCTGCAATCACTAGCCTCTGCATCACTAGGATCTGTGTAGTAGCTGCACAGTTACTGCGTCTGCGAGCATTCCAGAGCCCGAACTGTACCGCAAATGAGATTCGGGGCAACTACTGTGCCTACGATACCAACGAGCTGCCCTGTGTAATTTCAAAACCAGATGTTTGGAAAGTCACGTACTTACCATTTTTAATTTCAACATGTGATAAGTACAATGCAACATATAACTGCTTCAGCTGCAGCCGCTTACTTAAACGTGCATTTCCAGAGGTTGCAAAAGCGTTCCTATTGCCAATATAACAAAGGTTTGCGAACGATCTAGGTTAACAGTGCTAAAAGAAACGCATATAAAATTCACTACAGGAACTGGCTCACATACACTCACCTGATGCTGCCTGGAAACGGAAAAGGAGCGTAAAGGGAGACCTTAGTTTGCATTCATCATCAATTGAAACGCACATTTAAAGTGCATATGAAACACGATAGCATTGTGTTTGTTTAAAAGTTTCCCGACACTTTCTGAAATGCCTTTAAAACGCATTGACGTGTTGCACGTATTTCTGAAATGCCGTTAAGTCGTCGTGACGTTTTCACGTAAGACGTCTACGTGCTTAGGAAGATAATCATGAAGAAAGGAGAAGGCTATACCGTGCCCGGGCAGGTATTGATTTTCTTATTGAGTATCTATAAGGCGCTTTTACGTCTCGGAAGCGTCAGGAATATTTAGGTGCCGGTGGGTTTGTTGTTCCATTTTGATGTTGGTTGCAGCAACAGCGGATCTTTCTGTGTCTTGGCTGGTAAATATACCCGGTTCCCTTCTCCCCCCGTCCCCAAACAGAAGTGATTTATGGTCAGATAAATGCGGCTGTCAGCAAGTCGGAGTTTATTGTTTGGTAAGCGTATTTGCATCTTTTCCACCTCCACATGGCAGTAGTTTTTTGATGTTTTCACAGGCTTTCTACAAAACTGTACAGTACAGCGTATACGCCGTCTTCACCTTTATCTGCGCAAGACGGTTTGGACTGTTTTAACAGCAATGAACTCGCCCAGTTTCAAATTAAGCTCCATGTTGATCACATTTTTACCACAGCCTAGGGTGAACAGATTTAAAAAGTAAAAAAACCGGGACAGGGCGCGTAGCATAAAAGTTGGACTTTCTTGTGAAAGTAGCTTTCAAGGTACTACACATCAGTAGCGGTTGGAGAAGGGGGTTTAAGTGTTACTTAAATCACTCATATGCCTAGCACTATCTCGTACGTTGTAAAATGCAGCATTTCTTCTGTGTGAGCGGTACCTTCCAGCTATGAAGACCTACTACCAAAAACTGGGATCACTGCAGTTTTGAATTGGAGCATAATCTTGGGACAGTCTCTGCAAAACCGGGATGTCTGGTCACCCTCCCACAGCTGCATGCTTGCTTTTTTTCTGCACTGCTGCAAAGGCACATGCAGGCTTGGGTGCCTCAGGGACTGCCAGGCCCTCCTGTGGCAGGGTGATGGATATCTGGGGCGAAGGACGAGTGCAGCGGCAGCCTGGGGCTCTGGGTGAAGAGCAGTGGCGGCGGGAGCACTACGGCATGAAGTTCCCTTGCCATGATTTTACTGCCTTTACGAGGTGAAGGGTTCTGATTTGAAAATTGCATCGAGATGTGCCTAACTTTACTGCTCTGTGCTGCCAGGCAGTGCATTGATCTGTACTGGCCAGTCTGTAGCACAATATGTCCTTCTTGATGTCCCACACCCCCATTTCTTCAACTGTCTGTATAGGACAGAATTCCTTCATTTGCCTATGTTCTAGTCCTGCCAGCAAGACAACAATGAGTATTTTGGCTTGAAACTAGGTCTTGCATCTGTGGGGCAGGGCACATCCACATGTCTGGGGGAAGAGGGCGTGATCCAGGACGGTGAGAAGAGAAACAATACTTTTTTTTTTTTGCTTCACTTAACTGAGCATGGTGAGCCACTGGCCCCCTGTGCACATGCTCAGTCAGTACGTCGTGATGGGGACGTGGTCAGGAAACAGGCTATAAACGCAGCCTGCATGCGTGCTTTCCTGTATTTGGATCTCCTGTCCAGGCCGTGTGGCTTCCTGCTGGTGCCGCCAGCATTCTTGCCCGGTAAGGGAATTCTGCTTTTTGGCTCACCACCCCCAACACAACAAGGTGCCGAGAAGCAAGCGTTTCAGGCCTGTCCCAGTCACTCTGCTCCCCCTGTGGACCCACAAAGGTGGACGTATGCGAAGAGGAGGCAAGCAGGGGGCCGTATCACTGCAATGCTGGTGCCCCTCTCCTTCTGTGCCCCTGCCTTGGGGCCACGGGGGAGAGGAGGGGAGCTGTAGCACGCATTGCCAGTGTTGTATGATATCCCGCTCCCCCACAGCAGATGCAGATTGATGGAGCCCAGCAATCTGGCGTGGTGGAGCCGGATTTCATACACCACCTGTCCCCCTGCTTTGGCTGGGCCATGGGCTGACTCTGGCCGGGACGGAGACCTGGCATCGGATTGCGTGACCCGGCCTGCCTCAGCCCTGACCAGGCTTTTTCCAAGCGCCCAGATTGTCGAGGGTGACCTAATCTTCACTGTACTCCTTTCCCCAGCTGTCACTCGTGCATTTCCTGCCTCTTATTTGCTCATCCTGTTTTCTTCTGTCCTGAAAGGGACACCACGGGAATCAATGAGCCATGAACATCACTGGGGTGGGGAAAGGCCTGGCATCCCTGTTGAAAGCAGGCATTCTACATGCTGGCACATTATTGTTGTTCAAATGTGCATTTTACACGTTCATGGGGGGGGTAAGTAATTTCCAAACTCAAAAACGCTACTGAAAGTTGCATTCACTAGTTTTCTTTGCAATGTTTTTTTTTTTTTGTCTGAGCACTACGCCAATACTCTGTAATTTTTGTGCCCCTTGCTTTGCATTTTATCACAGGTTACCTTTATAAAGATGTTATGTTTGTCAAACTGGACAATCCCAAACAAATGCTTCTGTTCTTCTGACAGCAGTTATTAGGAAATCAACTTTTCATGTTCACTACAGAGGCAGAAATACCCCAACCCATTGCCCTGGCCAAACACATTTAATAGCACTTCCTTTTTTGAAGTCATTTGATTAACATGTTTTGCATGTGTAACATCTCAGCAGCGTCTGTCAACCTGCTGAGCTACCCCGGTAGCCATCTACTATAGAGCGAGTATGCATCCTTTGTACTAAAAATCACTGCATTCCCGACAGTACTATGGGTGCACCGCTGCCATGGAAGTGATGTAAAGTGGAATTCATGTATATCTTCTGCTGTGCGTGCCAGGCCTTCGTTGTAGAGAAGTCATGGCCCCTCGTGTCTGGCATGGCAGCCGCAGCAGAGTCTGCTTCTACTTCAGCATTGTCACTGAAAGGCAGTAAAAGCTAAATGGCTTACTCGATATCTCTGAAAGTTAGCTTGGTTGGTTAAGCACTACTGTGTTGGATTCTATGTAAGATATGTAGATTAATGATTGGAATGCCAGCAGGCTTGAACTATTCTAGGCAGGGAATAGAAGGGTAAAATATAGATGCTCACTCTATCATTTTCTGTCTGTGTCTGGGTATGAGTCACATTGTCAGGTATGTGCTCTGACTGCTCTGTTCTCTCTGCCAGATGGGGTTGACTGTCAGCTGGGGTGGACTGGCCTATAGGGAACTTGGGAGATTTCCCAGTAGGACTCTGCACCCTAGGTCCCCTTTGTATGCAGGGGAGGATGTGCGCTGACGGACAAGAGTGTAAGTGCAAATCTTGGTAAGGTCAACTTGAAACTTCCGAATATTTTTTTATTGTACTTTTTCAATTGCAAGAGCACAAATAGAGCCATCTAGCAATGCAAAGTCCCCAGCAGCAGTGGCGCCATCAACAATCCTGACATCTGAAGTAGGACTTGCTGAAGGTAAAGATGCCCTTTTAAAAAAATATATATATTTTGCCGTGGGTGAAGGTGGTGTAATTTTAAAGGTATAGTCACAAATGGGGATTTCAAACCTATTTTTGAGGCTATTCCTTTCTCATGTCCAGTTTTGGGGGTACTGTTTTCAAGTCTCATGTGGGAGTTGCATTTATGGTGCAATGTGTACTCTCTCCTGGTTTCCCAGCTTTATGTCCTTGTTACTAGCTGAAGCCTAACATCCAGGAGCTGGTTTTAGCCACGGCTCATCTAATCCAATATGTGTCCTCTAATCGAGTTATTGCAAGCAATGAATTTGGTCTAGCACCCACACCTCTATTTGGGGCATCATTGATAACCATTTCGCAACCGATAAACATTTGAGTCCATGTGTATAGGGGAGCCCAAGCCAGGTAAATCTTTCTTAGGGGGAGCTTGGGGGTAAGAAAAGTACAGTATAGAGTGACTACTACCTTGTTATAAAGAAAACATTCATTTTTTGTTTTAAAGGCAAATAACCTAATTGCTATCTTGCTGGCACCGTTCTATCTTAACATATATTTTGAGTGCTAGTTTGCAAGAGCACTTGGACCCTCCCTGGTCCCTAGCGGATGGTGCACGTGCAGGCTTGAACAGCAGAAGCCTAATATACTTAACAAATCTTTGAAAAATCCCTGGTTGCTTTTTTTACTTTTTAAAGTGGTCCGTTATCCACGTGCTTGTGGTGCCCTCCTGCGCAACCTTGCTATGTGTACGGTACAGTGCATATACAACATGACCGCATCTTCAGTGGGTACGAGCAAATCATTCCAGTGCTTTAATGTGAAGGAAACAGTTGCACAGGCTCAGTGATACTCGAGATTGACTCTGTCGGCAGCTTAAGAACACTGTAGTGTCGTGTAGCCCCTGTGAGAATGTGCCTATTGTTTATAAAAGGCACAATGGTGCTATGTTTGTAATATTCAATAAGGTCCCCAGACAGCTGCACGCCGGTGCACAGAAGCCCGCTGGCATAGATTTCCCCTGTGTGAGGATTGTTGATGTGTGGCATGTGGGAAGCATGTACGACTTTCGCAGCATCTTCAATATTGCTTAATTCTGAAGCAGGGTGCCAAGGGGCACAGTTTTGTCTGTCTGGAAAGAAGTCTGGCTAAGCTTTGAAGTGTGTGGCAGACTGAGCCACTGTGTGGTACGGGGTGTGCTGCACACACCGCCAGGTGTCGTCTCCGGCCGGGGATGATTGAAATGCCCCGATGAATGCACTCTTTGATTCCTGCCTCCCTGCTTCTGTTGGCACAGGGTGCATTGGGCTTTACTTTACAAAAGCTCCAAATTAGGTTTGCTGTTGTGATTCTGCGCACAGAGAAAGTTGTAGATCTTGCCAACCAAGCTCTCATTAAGAAGGGAGAAAAAAAGGCTTCTCTAACAGTGGACAGATGCCCCTTATTTATTGCTCTTAACATCGCTTGCGGCCTGATCATTGCTTTCGCTTATGTCATTGAACACCAAAAAAAAAAGTTAAAACACAGAACGTCACTATAAGCGCCATCCATTAATTGTCCAGCAACTGAAAGAGATTTGTATTAAAGGAGTCTCGACCCCTCGTCCCCTCCCACGCCCTTCCTTTTCCACCTCATTCAAGCTGGGGAAGATTTTTTACAGTATATGCATCATTTTGAGATGTGATAAGTGTACAGAACCGGTACTCTTGTCTCAAGTTAAGTTCAAGGTCAAAGCACCCCTAAAGAGGTTTTGTAAAGTAAAGCTGCCCCCATAAAAAGCTAACTGTTTGGCATTCAACCACTATAATTTTCTATACCCAGACACAGACAGAAAATGATAGAGTGAGCATCTATATTTTACCCTTCTATTCCCTGCCTAGAATAGTTAAGAAGTCGAGCCTGCTGGCATTCCAATCATTAATCTACATATCTTACATAGAATCCAACACAGTAGTGCTTAACAAAATTAAAAGCATTATTATTTCTTTTCACTGCTGGAAGTAACGGATGCTATACCCGTGAGGCAGAGCTGTTGTATTGCTTTTACGCCATTTATTTCAAAGAACATATAGAGAGCTTGTTTACCCAAGCCTTTTCAGGTCATATTAGGGCGAAGTTGTGGCAGCCTTTGGCTGCAGGGAAAAGTGTTTGAAGTCCCTCCATGACTTGTTCTCTCCTCCGTCTGTTATGTTCAACATTTAGGGGAAATCACTACATGATTTAATAAATACAAATGTAATTTTCAGGCACTCAGATTACTGCATGTTCTAGTTATACTTATGTTGCATTCTATATATAGGTTAATGAGGTTCCTGGAGGGTTTTTATTGCCCCTTAAATGCAGTTTGTTTTTTCCAAACATTGCACCTCAGCAGTTAATTGAAGATAGTTTGCCTGTAAACCTTATAACTTATTTATTGAATGCTTGCCAGGGTTAGTTGTGATCTGTCACTAATTTGAAATCACTTTTTTGATCATTGTTTATTATGATCTGGGGTGAATGCTTTTTATGATTGTTTTTTTGTGTCACTAATGATGTGACCAGTACATTCTCGTTGGCCATTTTCTTGCTTTTCTGGATTTTTCAGCAGCCTTGTTTAATAGTTTATTGACCTGGGTGTTAGAGGAGTGCTGTTAATTGCTTTGCTATTTGTAAGTGGGAGGTCACTGTATTCCCGTCTTCAAATTTTTTTTATGCTGAGCCTCCCCCGAGTAAAAATATAGTTTTCACCCGTGCCCCAACAAGCCACAAATGCTTATCTTCTATTAAAAACAGTCACCATAATCCAGCTTCATGACCCCCTATTGCCATCCTTTGGGCCCCCGAGTTTGAAGACCACTGCCTTAAGGCACCCTAGCTGTTCAGCATACAGAGGCCCCCTTTTTGTGGATGATTCCTTCTTCCCCCTTTCTAGTTCCACAATGACTGTTCTACTGGTCAGTCTGATAAATGCTCCTACTGGCTGCCCCTCTCTGGCTTTAACGCTGTTGATGCTCTGTTGCCTCTGCAATGTTCCACATAATGGGTTCATGCCTTCCTCAGATAGGTGCACCGGACCCTTTAAGTAATGAGCTATCTAAGTGTATCAGGCCGTGATGCTCTGTAAAATGTATCCATGGCTTGGTTTACTTTTTTTACAGGACCTTTCCGCTGCTCATGAGCGTTGCACTTTTTCAGCTGTAGTGCATAATTTGTGGCACAGTAGCGATGGTTATGGAGGAGTGGGAAGATTCTCACCCTTCTGGAGGATGGTGCCTGACTCATGTTAGCAAAGGGCCGCCTACTAAGGCTTAATATTTACTTTTTGTTCCCCCAGAAACTTTGGTCGTGGGTTCTGTCCCTGCATACCGTGCTATTTACAGTCCCTATAATTTCCTGTACGTGTTGCTGTCCGCAAGCCGGGACGCTCTAAGGTTGATATTTACATTTAAGAAACTGAAACGGGTGCTTGTCCTTTTTAAAGGACACACACAAAATGACTCTGCAGCATTTTAGGTACAAGAGCTCAGCAGTTAAGAAGGTATTGCATCTCCAGAACACCCACCACTAATTAAATTAGCGAGCAGATGGAACTAGTTGAAGAAACAATGGGTGAAGTCTTGGAGGAAGTAACCAAGCGCCAAGAGACGCTTCACTCACCAATAAGGACACCTCAGACAGGAACATCCATAACAACCCCACTATAAATGAATGGTTTTGCGTACAGAGAAGTTTCATAAATACTTGGAGCATACTGAATTAGCATACTAAATTAACCTAATTTTTCTTCTTTTAGGCAATAATTCAAATCTCTTGAATGTGCTTTTCTTTTATTCCGACAATTCTCGTTGTATTTGAAAGGATGGGGAATTTGAGCCTTTGGCAATTCCGGGTGAAGTTAATTGTAAATGGCTGATAGAGGGTCTTGATGAAGTAAAAGAGAAATACGCGAAGAAAAGGATTTCAAAACAGTAGTGCTTTTCCCAGTCGGCAGGTAAGCAATGTATTTCTCTCCCCCCCCCCCCACCCCCATTCTATTTGATGTTTGGGGGAGGAGGGTAGATCTGACATCCCTACACGGAGGCATTTCCTTTTTTCACACATACAGATGAGTGTTGAACAATTCCCACCACTCTTTACAGCATCTCTTAACTCTACAGTAACTCTCTAAAGGATAGAGTGTCTACATGATTTCTCTTATGTTACTGGGCATTTGCAGAGCACCTTTTACCATTGGTATGATCTGAAAGCGCTATTGGTTGAACGCCCTTGGGGCCTGTGTGTAGGTCAGAGTATATGTGCAGCTAGACTTGAGTTGTGGGTAGCTGCATGGGGAGGGAAGGAAAGCGCCAATGAGGGCAAAAATAGGCGGATAGGATTGTGCTTAAGGGGAGTCTCTTACCTGTGTACAACTGAAGCAAAAAGTCTGTTTCACGTTTTGAAGTTTTTAACTTGCTTTTTTCATACCCACAGCCAAGTGTATGAAGACAGAAAACATTTGATGAAATAATTAAAACCTATTGTGATGCAGAGGGACTAATTCAGGCGTTAAAAGGTAAGGCAGAGTAGGAAAAGCAGTCGCTGGTGAAATCTGGGAAGCGCTGGAAACTACAAGAAGAAAGCAACTACTGGAAATGACGAAGAGGCAGTGAAAAAACTAGAAGAAAGCAGACAATTCTGTTGTAAAAGCTGATGGTGGAACCAGACTATTCCTAAACTTGGTAATGGCTGTTTAGTTATGATGGCACACACGTTGGAAAAAGTCTGTTGGCAGGGATGGCTCTGTTACTTGACCTGGACAATTGAAAGACCCAGCAGTGAATCGGCAGATGTCTCTGTGTAATGTTGCAGTTCCCAAAGATGTAGCTGCCCAGCAACTACAAAAATATTGGACTATCGAATAACGGTCAATTGTCTGCTACGAAAGTTTTGTTGAACAGATCTAATTTGACAGGCTCAACTCTACCATGTCTTCTCAACAGTATGTCATGCCTGTTTAGACAGTGAAAGTGACACTTGCATGTACCCACATACCTGCTCATTCCTTCAGATTACAGTCTTGGAATTGGAACATCCCCACAACCGAGTTTTGTTGCTACTAATCGACAACGTAATTGTAGCTCACGTGCTGCTGTGTGAAACTGCAAGTGCTCTTGTGTGTAGAACTAGTTGATCTGGTGAATTTGTAGGTTGGTGCCAACTTGTAAAGGGTACGTGTTTTTGTCCTATTGGGTAATGTCTATGATTTCTGGTGTGGTCAGCGAGTGTTTTCTTAGGTGTGGTGAATGGTCCCATCTAATTGTTAGTAGGTGAAGTGGCCGTCGGCAGTCTGTCATACAGGTACACCTTTAACAGATTTTATTTATTTTTTATAACGTGCCTAATACCATACCAGAGTTTGGTTTCTAAGCACGGATCTGGGATTCGAACCTCTGTTGCTCTGCGTGGTCTTGCTTTCGAGACAAGCAGGTTGCCCCTGTGTTATCCTCTGTTCACAGATTTTGGTTAGATCACTGAAAGTGTGTAATTGTGGGAGTTTATTGGGTGCAATGCCATTTTAGCTAGAGGTGAGAACTGAAATGAGGGAGTTTAAAGGTTGGTTCGGGACATTGCAGGATGGATTTGTAGTTTTGTATACTAAATCGGCAAACTTGGTTAACGGCATTTGCGTGCTCTGGCATAGAAGGCAAAGATGGAAAGTGAAGGCTGCAAATTCCCTTGAGGTTTTCCAGTAAACTATCCATAAGTCTTACTAGACTCGCCCTATATTAGAACACCCTAGTGGTGTTTCTGGGAAGCTTGGTCAATCTGCTGGCTATACGCACTGATATAGCCCGCAGATTGATTACAGCCTGCAAATTGGGTGTTTGCAAAGAAAGCAGCTTCAACGTTGTATTCTGCAACGTTGAAGCTGCTTCCTTTGGTGTATATGAACACTTTCACATACATCAAAGCAAGCAGCTTCAATGTTGAATTCTGCAACGTTGAAGCTGCTTACTTTGGTGTGTATGAAAGTGTTCATATATACCCATGTTTTCAGCATTTTTGTAAAATAACAAATGTCGTTATTTCACAAAAATGCTGCTGAGATTTCAGGACTGCGCCCGTTATGACAAAAACGGGCGCAATCCTGAAGGTGCACTACGATGACGCGCAGGCCCACTTGAAAATACTGGTGGAGCCTGGGCTTACTGATTTGGCGCAGTGAATCCTGCTTTTTAGCACATTCACTGTGCCAAGTTCAGAATCGGCCCCTGGGGGTGTTCTAATAGCTTTATAGACCTGCAGCGAGGTCCGTACTGGGCGTTATGGTCCCTCATACCTCGTTAAAGGCTTTCGCTCGGGCCATTAACTCAATCTTCAGGGCCCATAAAGCCCGGTACGGCCCTCACTGTAGGTATATAAAGCTATACTAATACCACCCGTCTTACAAACAAGGGATTCATGCTGGGTTAATCAAAACCCTTTTCCTAATCTTTTGGAAGCATCATGAAGTAACTCCTCCTGAAGTTGTCTGTAATAATCCTTCACAATTCCAAACCCATCCTACGCTTGTCGTGGAACCATCCTGTAGTAATGTCACACTCATCCCGAAGTTGTCATGTGGTCATCCTGGAGAAACCCCCCCCCCCCCCCCCCACCCGTAAAGATGTCATGGAGGGGCATCCTGGAGTAATACCAGATCATCACTGGAAGTAATCAGATCTCATCCTGGAAAAGTTTCTGTGATCACTCTAGAGTCAGCTCATTTAAATATTTCAGCCTATACACATACCTTCGGATGATCTCCCTGAATTAGCCATGGATGACTCTAGGATGGAGTCACTGAATGATTTCAGAATGATTCCAGGAAGATCTTCCTTTATGACTTGGGCAGCTAATGTCATGTCAATGTTTCATCCTAACGAATAGTCATTTTGGTTGGGTAAAAATAATTGTAAATAGTGGCCATGACTTTTGCCTGTTGACCTTTGGGCTTCCCATAAATATTAACCCTGGAGACACGCTTGCATACATGTAAGCACCTACTGTACAATGGCAACTGGCTAGCTGGACCCACCCTAAAAGAATTCACGCTGCTCCCAAACATGGAAAAGACTGGCGTCCCTTTACCAAACCGGAGCTGGATGGCCTCCGTGTACGCAATCTGTAGTCATTCAGCATGGGAGGAGGGGCCGGTACACACGATTGATGACTCTGGCTGCAGCGATCGCAAATCCTGCTCATGACTGTCCGCTTGCCTCCAGGCATCATATTGCTACCCCTTAATATTAACAGGGCAATGTTCCCTGCAGGCACTGCATATACCCTCATGAACGTCTGATATGAGTCGATGTTCCCCAATGCCCCCTACAACTCACATAAACTTACTGTGCAACTCTTACTCCTTTGGCACATCCTTTCTCAAAATAGAAAACGAAGTACGGGGCATGTAGTAGCGACTAGTTCTGATTAGAAGAGTGGACCTAAGGAGGTGTTCTTGTCACATGACCTGCACAGTAGAAGCAACGTTTGTTCTGTAGTATCTTGTGAAAGGTCTACGTTTTATGTTGTAATGTAGCTTGTTCCCCTACCTGCCGAGCAGGAAGGCAAGAGGCGGAGAGCGCAGAGGTGCGTCCTACGAGGAGGAGTATGACCATTCGTTGTACATTAGGGCTGAGGCAGGAAAGTCTTTCTTGCAAAGGAACGGATATATGCTGTTTCGGGCCAGTGCTTTAGTGAGCTATCACATTTTGGAGGGGTGAGAGGGCCACTTTAATTAATGGATTAAGTTGATATTTTAAAATAGCGTTCCAAATCCTCCATTCGATGGAATGCATGGTTGTAATGTATTAAATCATTCCAATGACCATATGTTGCAAAAATCAAACCTGTAGTCTCCATTACAATTTACCTTACGTGTTCGAGAACAATTTAATTATGCCTGTTGTAAGGTAAGAACAAGTCAGTCACTGGTTTACCGTTACAGGCTCCACTTGTGCACTGTTTTCATGCCTGCATGACACCTCCTTTATTTGTCCAACATGGTGACGTGTGCCGTCCCGCTTCTTAAAGGGAACACACCACACTCCTTTTTCTTAAGTTTAAACTCCATAAAAACACTAAAATAGCAGGTATTCAAACAACTGTTCAAATCCAATAACTGCTTTCCTTATGAAACGTCAACCAATAGTTTGGGTCTATTTTGCTGTTGTATAACATACAAGATGTAACTCCTTTTGACCCACAGTGCTTCTTTTGGCACTCTACAAACCACTTGCTGCACTTCAAGCCAGCCCAATGTTGGCTCGACCCATTGCTGCGCATCCCCATCTATTAACCAGATTGGCTGCTTGACTCTGTAGAGACAACCGATTGACCCACCAGCTCAATCTGCTGGAAGCCATTGACTTGCCTATCTTGAATGCCTTCATGATCAAGCAGAAGTATTGTCCCGTTGCCGATCTCACCCCCGCTCCCAACTATTGGAAGCCATCGACTTCACTGTTGCGAATGTGCACACATTGAACCAACTTGCCAGTTGGAGGGCACGACTGGAAAGAGCCTAGAAGCTCGGCTTGATGCCGTTGATCACCCAAAGATGAGATCTACGTTGTTTTCAAGAAGCCTGGTCTCCCTGGTCGGGGTGAAAGGACCACAGTGACTTTTAAAAACCACTTCTACAGTTTCCCAAGACACATCCATGAACAACGGACATTGTTACCAAGCTTGAGCACCCCTGCTTATAAATCCAAAATCCGTTTCTCAAAGTTTTGCATTCTGAGTTTCTTTTACAGACATGGGTTTTTAGCTTGTTTGCTTGCATTGATTGTTAAAGGGATGGAAGGAATACAAGTAAAGTAATAGTCTACATCAGGCTTCAACATTTGTACTCGCCACTAGACATTGACGAGTGATGGACTCAAGTTTAAACGGTGCGCAGAGTGCGTGAGGAGGACTAAGAGGGTAACAAACTCTTTCTGCATGATTGGTAACTTCCAACCTGAAGCCTTTACCTTTGGTGTACATCTTTTATAATCATTTGGCAGCATTGAAGCTTATTTGTGAAGAATTTCAGAGCACTCCTCTAGAAATTGGCTGACTCGTTTTAGATTAAATCTATTGCCAATAGGCCTCACCGAACTTTATGCTCACACTTGAATGAAACAATACGCGTATGTACTTTTGTGCCCAATAGGTGCCAACTGATGCATTTTTATTCTTTTTTTAACCAGATACCATCGTACCTGCTGTGAAGCAATCTTAGCGATTCTTAAATCACAAGGGTGTACACCATGCTATCCTGCTTTCCTGTACTTTCAGTTGTTGCCTGATTTTGCTGAACTTGTTTTATTGGCAGCTCTGAGAATTGCACCCAGTGCTTTTAGGAGAGGGGTGAACACTCAAGTGGTCACATGTGGGGCATTGTAAAGGCATCATGAAGACGCAGATGACAGACTTAAAGTTCATACAAAAGAGGTTTATTAACTTAAATGTCAGGGGGGTTGAACGCCTAACTTGCCCTATGCTGCAGTGGGATTTACCTACCTGAAAGAAACTAAGGACAGTCTGAGTTAAAGAGTTCAACTTAAAAGTCTGTCTGTGTCCAAAACCTATCCTTGCCCTCACAACTACAATTAACGAATGTGTAGAGATGTCAAATTCAAAAGAAAAAAGTTCTGAGCGTCTTTCAGCTCACAGCTTTCTTTCAGCTTCCCCTTCCCTAAGCACAGGTAAGTTTCATGAAAAAGTCTGATAATTACCATAAATTCAAGATGTTCAAGTTCCAAATCAATCCTTGGGGTTCCCTTCCCCAAGTTTCAAGTAACATAGTTCACAACAAAAAGGGTCTCGAGACTCAGTTCTTCTGCAGTGGTTTCATTGGGCTGTTGTGCAGTGTCCTATTTCACAATGCAGGGATCTCTGCTCTAGGCGCAGTTGTTACACCGCACATCCTATAGGTCGCGCAAGCAGGATCCCTGGATTCCTCAGTCAACCCAGGTTCCTTGGTACTTGCTCCTGTGCACCAAGCCACCTTCACTTAGTTCCTTTTAGTGACCTCTTGGCTTTATGGGTATTCTTGCACTCTCTTCTCCTTTATAAACCTTGTGGCTCTGCCACCATGTGTCACACACCTCTTGCCCATCTGTGGCCTTGACGCACTGCAGTCATTCAAAGTTCATTGTGTGGCTCTCTTTAGCCTTTGATATATTCGATTTCAAAGTTCAAGTCGAATCGTGGTGCAACATACATTTGATATTTTACTTTCATTTCAGTGTCCCATGTGCACTTTGCTCATTTGTAAGATCTCATTCAGTTCAGTATTTCATATGCACTTATTTGCTTCCAAGTTAAGTTTCCATTTAGTTTGGTATTCAATATGCATGTATTGGACAGACTGTTATTCATTTGTAGTCCCTCAGATGTGCCCCAGTGCCCACGTGCCCTTCCAACACTCACCGGCTTGTTGTACGTCTTTCCAGTGGTTCCCGTGACTTCCTCCTAACTCTGGAAGTCGGGGAAACCCACTGGTGCAAGTCCCACTCGCCTGCCGTGTGATTCTCTACACAATGGCTCCCCGGCTTCTTCCTAGACGCGGCCAATGTCCTCTCTGCACCGGGTTTCTCTTTGCATGCAGCTCCTGCCGTGCGCACTTGGAGATGGAAGCTCCCAGACATGGGGAAATTGCTCAGCCCACTTGTTTCAGCTCCCACAAGTCCTCTGGGATAGTTGCCACTTCCTGGCTCTGTCCAACCACGGCTGCCTCCTCATAAGGGTCTTCTGCTCCTCCTGTCACTCTCCTTGTGCCCTGCCTTGCTGGGCTGTCCTCCTCTTATACACCTGCGGCCCCTTGACTGGCTGCAGATGTGGATGTGGATGTCCCATTAGCCTTGCATGTCCACAATTAAAAGGGACATGCCTGACTCTCGCAGCTCCTAGCAGGCATCTTCTTCGTCCCAGTACCTAAGTGGTGAAAAGGTTTAATCTCCACTGCTCTCAGTTGCCTCTTCTTCGTCCGAGTACTGGAGTGGTGGGAGTGTGTGGTGTTCATTACTCTGTCTGAGGGGAGCTGGCTTAGAATAGCCCATAAAGGTTGGGGGAGGGTTAGGTTGGTGGTCAATAGGGAAAGGGGGACACCATGTCTCGCCCAAGGGCTGCCCACTCCCAATCTGCAAGGACCCTCCACCAAGGTGATCCTCTCTTGCTTCTCCACCCTGAGGGTAAGGATCCAAGAACGATGGCATTTCCCTGGCCACCTGCGCAGAGGATCCAAGGGGAGTATGTGTGAGAATACCCTCTGGTTTCTCACAGCATCTAATAATAAATACTGCGCAATAAACTGCTTAGTAAATCTGTTGGGCTCCCAGATTTATTAAAAGGTCATCAGAGCCTTTTCCTTCCTCTTAAAAGATTCTCATCAGAAGGAAGACTATAATTTGTGCAGCTGAGTTGCCAAACATGCGAAAGGCAGTCACCCGTGGGATGAATACTCCTACTACAAAGGAAAGGTGGTTGTGCCCGTCGGTGGACCCAGGCTTAAATAAATTGTTACATTGCACCAAGTCTCCTATGGCCTCTTGATGGTGCCTTTAGAGCCACACATTTTCTGAAATGGAGAGCCCCAAAGAAAATGGACCCTCAATTTCTAAGCTGTGCAACCACTGTTATCCTAGATCTGTCTGCCAGATTCCCACCAGGTGCTGTACCTTATATAACCCATAAGTATTTTTTCATGGGAGGCTTACATCAGAGGGCCAGGACCCACATAATTCAGCTTGTCTGTTATATGTTGGGGAGTTCTCACCACAACAAGGGATAGGGCGATGCCTCATGGTCGCCTTCCATTGGGAAAGCCCTAGTCCTGGGAAATGTTTGTAGATTGAAGAGTAGTTTGTGTTTCAGTTAAGGGAATATTCCTGTCACCGCCTTCTCTGTCACCAACAGTCAGTCCGTAACTGCCACATGTGTCAACCTGTCATTGGTCCAGTCTGTTGTCACTCTGTCTCCAAGCAATGAATCCTCCTGTTCCACTACTGCAATGTCCCACACTCCCATTAGGGTAAAACCTCACTCCCCACTTTCCAGGCATGGTATCCAATTTGCTGGGGTGTGATGTCATTCTCGCAAGCCTCAATGTCAGGACAGGATATATAAGTCCCATATAGCAGCTCACCCTTCTTTTTAGTCTGCTCTGGCTAGTCCAAAAGGACTTATGGGCTAAATTCAAATGTGGGCCAATTGACCACATTTACAATTAGCTTGGGTTACGTTGTCTAAATCCGCTCTTGCAAGATTTGCAGCACAGTAGCATCCATTCTAATGAGAGGGGGCTTAACATTGGTACAGAGCACAGTTTTCTCTTAGTATTTGGAAACTAAGTAGAACATTAAATATGCTACCGCTGTTGCTTAGATTTTTCTGTTTTAAACCGATCCATATCATTATGTCCTTGAATCGAAGAAAAACTTGGCCTGGGTGAAGTACTTATCTTTGGGTCCACCAGAACCACTTTCTGGATATGTATCAACTTCTTGAGATTGAGGAAAGTTGTGGAGACTGGAACGGGTCTCCTCGTTGGTGGAAGATGTAATTGCTATTACCGGTGTGGTGACTGGGTTAATCGGTACTAAATGTACTGGGACCGTAATCATCAGTATGGAATACGCCCAAACAACTTCTTAAATGAGGCCTTAGAAGTAGTTTCTCAGCCTCCCTGATGTCATCACTTCAGAAGCACTACTTTGGAAAAGATGGCTGGTGAAAAAGGCCAGGGCCAAAGTACACAAATTCTCAGTGCCAAAAACTATTGTGATGGTAATCGGACTGGGGGTGTAGGGTCTTACTGGAGATTCCAGGGATTAAATGAGAGAAAATAGTGGTGTGTGTGTGCCGGCACTGGTGGTTCTTCTTTAGAAGGCCCCGAGATGGCATGACATTTTGACTTGGCTCTGTGAACAAAGGTGGAGTGGGCTAAGATCAATCCAAAAAGACCTGGGCACTGTTCTCTGGAAGCATCGGAGAAGACCCAAGATTGCTCAACAAATCTCCAAAATATGGGGATTGAACACATTTCAACATGTGGAAAATGGCATCAATAAATAAATATTTGAACACCAGAAAGCTGTTCCCTGTAGGTGGACTCCCTAATCATGAATACATTAAAAAGTTGTCCCTGCCCCCATATCGTACGCTCACCCAACCCTTCCTTTGCTTCTATTTTATATAGCAGACTATTTAGACCCCAGTCCCATTTTTAATTTGCCATCACCTGTAGACCTATTGACCCATTCACGCCTGCACAGTATGATCTGGACTACAGGTTGTTCATTTGGGTTTATTGTGCCAAGGGCAGTGGCCTGCATACAGCATCCACATGGTTAAGAGAGAAAGTGTCTTCAATAGAAAAGGACATCTGGATGTGCGGGATGAATTGGGACATTTTGTAGTTCCAAAACTGTTGCTGTCATATGTGGTGGGTCGGAAGGAGAAGTCGGACACGTTACCTTTCTTTAATGAAAATATAAGAAAAAGGCCCATCTTTCCCTATTATTAAAGGGATAGCCCTGCCTATCTAAATTAACTAAAGGTGCTTTTCTGTCATCAGTAGGTCTAAAGTATAATTTGTCCTCAGTCCCGAATCTCTTCCTGACCCTACCACTAATATGAATAACTCAAAATAGGCCAAGTGAATGACTTTTCTCCTGGTCGTCTCTTTTCTTGTCTTCTTCCCAGTGGCTTTCTCTTTAAGGTTGTATCTTATCTCCTGTGGTTATTGATACACACGTGTCTGTTAAGAATATAGGATTCTATGAGTTATCTTCACTGATAGTCTCTTGATGCTGATGTTTACTTCATAAACTCAAATGTTCCTTGAAATAGCTGGTCTTTACTTGCATATGTCTTATATTCTTGAGGGTTCACATACCCTCTGCTGTGTGTAATCTTATCCAAATGAGTCGCTCCTCCTCCTTGTATCTTGGTATTGTATTATCTCTTGATGTCCCTTGACATTCTAATTTCTTAATTCTTGTTAAACTTCTTTGCAGTGGGCTCTCTCACCTGGGACTTCTCCCTTCCCCCAGGGTATGCACTTCCACTTTCCATCTATTTCCCAAACAGCACTGTTCGTCATGCTCTGTATTTATTCCACATAGCTTCATTTCTGCTCACTTAATGTTCGACTTTCATACTTGGGACTTTGAGCGTTCTCTCCTCTTAATACATTGCCCCGGCAGCCTCCCACCTCTTCTGTTCTCCTTGACACCTTTTCCAACGTGGGTGAACCGCAAGGGGCTCAGTGAGCACTCTGTATTCAGCTTCTCCGTTGCTCTTCTCTTTGCCGACTTAGCGTTCACAGCTCCACTGTCTGCAGATGTCCAGCAGGGGCACACCAGACAGGAACGCCATAGTAGCAGCGATTTCCCCCTGGTTGAATGGGCTCTCGGACGGCCAGGACACAGTCGGTTTGCCAACCGATGACAGTGCGTGATGCAGCCGACGAGCCACCTGGAGACGGAAGCCTTGGAGAGGGCCTTCCCTTGGTTCAAAGGTCCAAAATTCACAAACGGCTGTGACGTCCTCCGAAAACTTTGTGCTGTCCACGTAGAACTTCAGCGCTCTAGCCACATGCAGCGAGGGCAAAGTCCTCTCAGTCGGTGATGAAGGCAACAGGAAGAAAACGGGTAACACCAAGGGCTCGTTGAGATGGAAGTCCGATGGCACCTTGGGCATGAAGGAGGGTGTGTCCTCAGCACGACCCTCGTTGCGTGGAAAGTCAAGTACGGTGGCTTACAGGAGAGTGCCTGGATCTCCCACTCGTCGTGCGGAGGTGATGGGCACCAGAAATGCCGTCTTCCACGACAGGAATTTCAGGGGTGCCAAATGCAGAGGCTCGAATGAAGGACCCATGAGCCTAGTCAGCACCACGTTGAGCTCCCACGCCGGGGCCTTCATCGGCAGGAATGAGCGGAAAAGTCCTTTCATGAACTCCTTCACCAGGCGATGCGACCACAGCGAAGATCGCCCAGGAGTTCTGGTGTAGCAGGAGATAGCCGCCAGATGGATTTTGATAGAGTGCGCCAGCCCCGCTTTGGCCAGCGATGGCAAGTACGGCAGCTCTTGATGGGCCGTAATCCGTAGAGGGTTTATCTTCTGTGCACGGCACCAGACGGTAAACTTCTTCCATTTATGCCTGTAGCACTTAAGAGTCGAAGAAGCCCCGGCATTGGGAAGCACCTCCTTGCAATCCTCTGGGATCTGGTATCCTCCAAATTCTAGCGCTGCAGGAGCCAGGCCTGCAAGTTCAGCGACCCCAGGTCATGGTGCAGAATCGCACCTCCTTCCCTGACGAGAAGATCTGGGTCTGCCGGAAGCTTGATTGGAGGGGACGCTGACATGTCTAGAAGGTCTGGGTACCATATCTGCCTCGGCCACGCCGGTGCGACGAGGATCATCCTGCACCGGGACCATCTGAGTTGACTGAGTTGCAGGGGCAACGGTGGGAATGCGTAGAGAGACTGGCCGTCCCAGGCAAATGAGAACGCATCCCCCCATGCTCCCCGGCTGGGGAAACCTGCTGGTGAACTTCCAGCACTTGGTGTTCGTCACCGTCGCAAACAGATCGATCCACCTGATCCTGTGGAAGTTCCCTGCTGAGCGAGTCAGCAACTATGTTCTTTACTCCTGCCAGATGGAAAGGCACCAGAAACATTCTCTGGGCGACGGCCCAGTGCCACAGATTCTGCGCTTCCTTGGAGAGAGCTGGAGATCTGGTGCCCCCCTGCTTTCGAATGTAGAATATTGTGGTGGTGTTGTCGGTGAAGACCCGCACCACCTTGCCCTTGAGGGACAGGAGGAATGACTTAAGGCCCAAAACACGGCTCGGAGCTCCAGGAGGTTGATGTGTAACAACCTCTCCTGTGGGAGCCATAGGCCTATCGCGTGGAGATGTCCTGTATGTGTGCCCCATCCCTTCAGGGAGGCTTCCATTGTCAGTCTCCTGGTGCGCTGGGGTTTGGAAGTCTGTGCAGGCCGCGAGATATGTGCGGACGCCCCACCACCGGATCGCTCGACGGAATGTCTTGTTGAGGGCGATCTTGTCCTCGGAGCTTCCCGTCATTTGCATCTACCGGGCGTCGAGGAATTCCTGCAGTGGCCGCATCCGTAGCCTGCACAGCCGAACAAGGTAGATGCATGACGACATCATGCCTAGCAGGGACTTGATGGACCTCACCCTGGCAACTTCCATGGTCAACAGCCGTTGTACCTTTCCCAGGATGGCTTTTATCCTCTCCTCCGATGGTGAAGCTAGGCACGCCACCGTGTTGAGTCTGGCTCCCAGGAATGGGAGTCCTGCAATGGCTCCAAGAAGGACTTTGCATAGTTTGAGAACCCCAGTTCCGTGAGCAGGTGGACGGTTCTTGTTGTGTGTTCGACGGCGAGTTCCTTTGACTTCGCTCGGATGAGCCAATGGTCCAGGTAGGGGTATACATGGATCCCCTGCAGGCTCAGCCGCACTGCCACCGGTGCCAGGCACTTGGTGAAGACCCTTGTGGCTGACTTCAGCCCGAAGGGGAGGGCCTTGAATTGGTAGTGCCACCCTTGGACCACGAATCGCAGGAACTTTCAGTGTCCCTTGTGTATAGGGATGTGGAAGGAGGCATCCTCCAAGTCCAACGACGACAGGAAGTCTCCCTCCTCCAGCTGCCCCAGAACGTGCTGAAGGGTGACAAGCCAGAACTTCTGGGATTTCATGTATTTTTTGAGGCAGCTGAGATCTAAAATGGGCCGCCAGCCGCCGGTCTTCTTTCGGACGAGGAAGTACTGCGAGTATACTCCGCTTCTTGGTGGATGACTTCTATAGCGCCCTTTCTCGACATTGCTTGTACCTCTAGAAGTAGCTAAGGGATGTGGTTTTCTTTCCTGGCCACAGGTGGAAAACGGGGACCCTTCCCTTGGAACTCCATGGTGTGTCCGTGTGCCAGGGCATCCAGCACCCAACGGTTGGTGGAGATGGTCTTCCACGCGCCGACGAAGCTCGTCAGCAGGCCTCCGACTGGGGTTTCTCGGGTGGAAGCCCCACGTCACGGCTGGTTCAGTGCTGCTTCGTCGAGGCCTTGCTACCCTGGGCCCCTTGGCGAGGACGACGACGTCCTCCGGCCTTGCTACAGCCTCTATAGGTTTCCTGGGATAAAGAACGGGCCGCTTGACGGTAGGACAAAGCTGCCACAAATTCTTTGGAGGCACCCTGTGACTTGCCTCCGGAAGACCGAAAGGACGGCCGTCGTTGATGAAGTGTGCCTAAGGCACGGGCCGTCTCGATGTCTGCCTTGATGGCCTGTAGTAACTCGTCCACTGCCTTGACAAACAGGTTGTTCCCGTCGAAGGGCATGTCCAGTACCCTCGTATGTACGTCTTGACGGAAGTCAGTGGCCTTGAGCCAACCTCGACAGCGTCAGCTATGTTGCGGCCGGCCTGGCAGCCGAGGCGCCCGTACCAACGGTGCTCCTGGTGCCCACGGACTTGCGGTGCTTTTGCCTTATGTTGGGCCCCCATTGCCGGGGCGCCCTCAAAGGTCTTAGAAGACCGCTCCGACTTCTTCTTCTCCTCCTCACCTGCTGCCAGGATCTTCGCTTCCAGCCAGTCAGTGAGTCGTTTGCGACGGTCCTTCATGGTCCGGACGGACATGTCCTTGCAGAACGCACAGTCCTCATCCACGTGCAACTTGTCGGGAGTGCAAGGAGTAGAGGCACCGGGAGTGCTCATCCTCCTTGAAGACGTTCTGTAGTCCACATCCTGGGCAGATCCCAAACAGCTTGGATCCAACAGGCGTCGAGTCTCCTTTGTCTTGGGCCATTTCCACACGGGGTAGGCCTCAAAGATCTTCCGGATATCCTCCAAAAAGTAAAATTCGACGAAGATTCGCCCTAAGGGGCATAGAAATTACTCAAACGGGTCCCCGTTAATCGGAGGATGAATCGGTGGAGCTTGAGGCTGTAATTGACCGAAAAATAAGAGAAAACTCTCTGAAAAAAAACAAAATAAGCAGTAAAGCTTGAGAGGTAAGCATGAGGACTCAACACTTGAACGCGCGGTAAATACTGAAGATGGCTGCCTGAGGGGCTTAGGTAGAGGGCAGTCATTGGCTGGAGGCAGTATGACCCAGAGACCAGTGATGGTTATTAGGAGAAAGACAGTTCAGAAACAAAACTGATTTTTTTTTTCTTTACCGAGGATACCCAGCCTGACGACGGTGAATATTCATGAGCATGTGAATCTATGTCAGACCCCATGCTGGAGAAGAGGGATTTAACACAGTGGCTGTCCCGGGTAGGTGTAGTGTAAATGAGCAGTAATTTGAATTCAAGGCTGATAACTTTTTTAAAGAATATCTCTGAGTTTCAGGATTTCTCCAATCGTAAGTGTGATAATCTTGCAGAGTCCTCACAAAGACTGTACCTAGAGTATCCTCCCAGGTGGCCTGGGGAAGACAGCAACTACCTAATCTTAACCATATGGGTGGTATTAGCCGGGAGGATCACCTAGGAGGAGAAGAGCCCCAAGGGATAGGAGGGCTCTGTTGGGTGCGATGCAGTATTTGTCTCCATCCGAGGAAGAGCTGTCCGTGTTACCAGAATATGTAATGGCTTGTTGTCAAAGTGAGATTTCTTATGCCAAAGCTATTCGTCCTGGGGCTGTGCGAAAACAATCATTTATCAAGCATAAAGCCCCCCTCATAAAGTTGCCCAAATATATAATGGTAAGAATTCTTGTAGTCAAAACAAGAAATTAAATATAGACATCAGACCATTACCATCTTAAATTCTGAAAAAGCAAATCCTCCTTTGATTCCAAATGAATCATTGACTTCTTTTAAATTTCTTCTTAAGAACGTAAAGAAGAATGGAAGTGAAGTAAGTACATGTAAAAACAATGTTCAGCAAGAAAGGGGTAATTTGAACATTTGGGACTTCAGGTCCCACAATGTCCAAGCACTGGGGCGAAGAAGAGGGATTTGGAGTCACTGGACTGCAAGGTGCATTCCGTTGATTCTAATGACCCACACCTGAGTGGGACCGAGCAGTATAAAGGCCCCCCTCAGGTGCATGCCATAAGGAGAAGGTGGAGTAATGATCGAAACTCTACATTGCAGTGGCAGCAGAAGTTGCAGGGAAGCAGAGACGCCAGAGTCACTGATTGTGTGAAGGGGAGGCTGGCTTTGTGAGGGTCTCTACCCTTTATGATGCTGAATGCAGAGGTTGCACGGTGTAAAGAGTTGTTCCAGAGAGCTGTCCCCCCCTCAGTGCCTTGTATGCAGAGGTTGCGTGGTGGGAATCGTGAATTTTAAAAGCTCCTTCCCCCTCCCCCCCAAAACAGCGTGGGCTCCAGTGGCAGGCGAGCACCAAAGAGCTCATGGAGTGAGGAAGGCTCTTCTTTCGATCGGCGCGGACCATAGGAACCAGAAAGTATTTTACCTTTTTAGCAGGAAGCAGAGGAGGCAGAAGACATCAAGGCAGCAGAGCGAGCAAATGCATATGCAGCACCCGGTGAGTTCACTAATCTCATGTGACCCCAGAACGCTCTGTGATCGCCCGCTACCATTTGTTAAGAACATTGAATACCAAACTAAAGTGCAGAAGTTAAAGCAGCAGTCTAGGAATACAGTAAAACAACTAAAGTGGCAGAATAAGAACCTTGGGTCCAAACAAGAAGGTTATAATTGTAATTACAAAGGCAAAACAAACTACCACTGCCAAAGCCAATAGAGGGCAATTTTAAAAGACACTAACAACAACGCATATTGCCAAAACCAAAAGTGGGCAATTAGGACGCAGACCAATTTTAACATCTATTGTCACAGAAAGGAAGAGGCAATAGTTGATAAAGACCCAAACAAGCATCATCTAAGGCAGAGAGGAGTACGTGTGATAAAAAAGCATTATCAGCATTTGGTTGATGTAAGAGTGGGAAAATAAGTGTGGCAGACGGGCTGCCCTCCCAATAGCCAGCATTCAAGAGGAGCATAATCTGCCTTTCCTGTGGCATAAAACAGCAGCAATGTGTTTTCATGTCTTTCTAGAAGCAGTGTTAATTACTGAAGTTGTTGGAAGTGAACTTTACTACAGAAGTACTTGCAGTAGAGATCCAAGATGTTAGTCATCGCAAGCGAGTATACCAGGGCATGCGACTTTGTAGTAGTAGACTTGGCAGGTGAGTGGACCAGGGAGAAGTTATTTACTGTGTTGTGGTTAAACACTGTGGAAAAGAGGTAGCGGCAAGGCCACTACGTGATCTTGTGAATCCTTGCGGATTCATCCTGACAAACTATTTCTTTTGCTATTAAGGAACTCTGAATGTGTTTTTGGTTCTTAAAAGTTGTGCTGAACTCTTTGTTACAAGTGGAGAAACAAAGATTTGTTATTTCTTTGTACTATTGGAAAGTCCAAGTTTAAGACTTTTTGGAGTAAGAAGAATCCTATAACCTGAACTTTGTTGTGAAACTGAGCTTTCCTATTTTGAACAATTAACACACATTCCTGCTTTGAATCTATCTGGGGAAGCGAACATTAGCCAGGTTACAAGGAGGAACAGTTATTACGTTTATGATTAGCATAACTGTGGTTTTGTTATATTTTGTATTGCCATATATTCCCTTCATATGTTGGTTGTATGTATAAGTGTGAGGGACAGATTGCTTTTGTTAGTGTTTCCTTTTAGTTTATGTTGATAGGCAGTGAATATTTTTTAGGGTAGGGATAGTGAGCTGTTTATCAAACCCTTTTAATTTAATAAAATGGCATCTTATGAAAAACCTTCACAAAGTTGTCTGCCTCACATTTCTGACTCCTCACATAAGGTATGGTCGAACACATCACACATGATTTGCCAATATGAGATTACTAAAGAAAATATATTGTGCTCTCTCATTTAGCATGTGGTGTCACAGGCCATTGAAGTTTCCAAGTACCATAACACAACTAGAGCGATTTCACAGTCACTATGTTTTGCTACAGCTAGTGAATGACAAGTCAGGGTTACAATATGTTATTGTTAATACATCTTCAGGCACTATAGTTTTTTCAGTCTTTTTCTACCTTTCAGATTACTACTATTTTCCCAAATTGCCCACCAGGAGCAGCTATAAGACTGCAGCAGTAAAGAAAAGTATTACTTCCCAGTAGGGGTAAGAGGGATCTCACTAGGTGTGGAATGGTGCGAATACAGCCCTTGCAGCGTGTAATTTCTACAAGGGACAATCCTTAAATCAAAGATGAGAAAGAGCATTGGGGCTTGTCACTGGGCCACAGCGCCCCAGCACAGATTTTGGTGATCTGCGTATTATAGTAACTAAGTAAAACCACTGAAGAAGTGTTGACCCAGCTGATCTGGGCAGTGGTGTTTACTGGAACTGCTCTGTAAAGCGACATTGTTCAGGAAATATTGTGCTTCAGCTGATTCATGTCAGTAAAGACTTGCTCCATAACAGCTGGACAAGAATATTTTAATACGACTCTGGTACTCCTGAAGATCTATCTGTGGCAGTGGAAATACTTGGGTTGGAGTTGGAGACATGGCAAGAAAGCGTGTACCTTCCAGGCAAACGGTCCAGTAGATGAGACTTGGGCACGGACAAACTAGATCATGCCAGCTCAGTAGGCAAAGTACAACTGGGACACTAATTTTGATATATGGGAGTTGCGACCTCCAGGAAGTCTTGGTCGATATTGGGCTACTAACCCAAAGACCGCCCCTGGTTATGGTTAGGGATTGGATTAAACTGGATATTCTGGCCCTTACAACCACCATAGCTGCAATGTCTTAGTAAGTTAGCAAGTCGCCAGGTCATATTTGTAGGAAATATAATATGCTGGGATGGGTTTGGGACAGGTGTTACTTTACAGGTGAAATGGCTGTTTCAGGAAAGGGATAGCGGTGTTGAACTAACGCCTTTGCCTGCTGCTAGTTCCTTTGCCTTCTGTGATATCCACTTTGCCTTGACTAAGATGAGGTTTTCTAAAGTTTACTGGCCGGCCAAGAAGAGCTGGGCGGGAAGACTTCATGCAGAGTTTAAACAGAAATTGACAGCCTTAGTTCCAAGGACGTTTGAGAACTTAGGATTGTTAAAGGAAGTAGAAAAGTCTATATTGCATGTCTTAACTGTGAAAACTGAGCATTTGAGGTGGCCCACCGTACCGCCACTTTGTGTATTCCCTATGATGCAATATGATGTGTCAGTAAGGAAATACAATTCCCATACAACTCGAGTTGCTCTGTAGAAAAGCGAGGAACCAAAAGTAATACCTATGATGTGACTTTCTGTCTCTGATAAGATTGAACGTAGGGGAGCAGTAAAGGGCTTCTTTGCAGGTGAACGCTCTGATCATTAACATATTGGAATGTTCGTCCCTGCCCCAATGATGTCACATTCCCATCCATCTCTTGTCCTTCCTTCCCTTTTTTTTTTTTTTTAATATATATATATATATGTATATATATATATATATAATTACTATTTAGGCCCCCTCTCCTATTTTCACTTTGCCATCACTTGCATGGACTACAGACTATGGGCTTCATTATAGGTTTGCCGGACCGGTAAGCTACTGATACCGTTGTTACTGGAACGGCAAACTACGAGTTCTGCTCGCAGGTGCCTTCCTGCCCGCCAGGTCTGACCTGGCGGGCGTACCGGCACCCACGAGCCGAGCATGTTGGATGCACCGGCACGATTCATGAATGGTGCCGGTACATCCGACCTCCCCATTCAGCCCTATGGGGCTCAAATGGGAATAGGGAGCATTTATTTTACGGTGCCCACGAATGAGCAATTACTGGGCCGTAATGACCCGGTAATTGACCATTTGCGGGCTCGGAAAAAAAATGTGACTAATCCAGGGAGTGTCACCTCTCCAGCAGGGAGGTGAGCGTGCTACGCTTAACCCCGGAGGCAACACCCCTTTTAGGGGGCAGGGAAAACCCAGAGAGAGACTGTAGTCACCATCCCTTCCCTCCAGAAACTAACACCTTCATCTGCTATGCCTGAACTAAAGAGGTGTAAGAATCCTTTGTCTGACACAGCTTCTGGCCCAAACTTTATTTCACCCTCTTAATGGAAAACAGTAGAATGACAAAAAAACGGCCTCCTGAAGGTACTTCAGGTGAGGAAGGAGTATCCACACAGCCTGCAGAATTTAATTGCACTACAGCGCACATTGAGGGAGATGCTCGGAGGGACGGAACGCCAGACATGGCGTTGCAGCCGTAGATCTTCACTAGGAAAATGCAACACAGCCCTATAGGTGAGAAACCAGAGGAGACGAGGGGTGGCAGCACGAGTGAGAATGGACTACCTCAGTGGGCAGAGTCAGAGCCCGGAGGAGGAACCGCCCACAAGCTCTCACACAGAGTAACCAGAAGTAGACGCTCACCGCTGCATTGTCCATTTGAGGAGTCGCGTCAGCGGCTCCACGCCGAGCCAAGAGGCAGTCGGCCTTCACAGCCCTCCCAGGGAGAACCTCTCATCGGACACAAGTATGCAGTGACTTCCAAGGAGCCAGACGCATGCGGCAAGCCCAGAGGAAGAGGCCATGTTGTGGGGATGAAACAGAGAAGCCCTTCAGTGGGGAGAGAAACTGAAAGAAACCCTGATGTGGGGGAAAAAAACAGAGAACCCAAGATTGGGAAAAGTAGCAGACAGAAGCCCCGGTTTGGGGGAGCAAGCCAAAAAGCCCTGGAGTGGGGCCAGAAACCACAAGAAGCACTGAAGTGGGGAAATGGGACAGATAATGACAGTGTGGGTGAAAGAGCAGAGGAGCAAAGAATGGGAAATGAGAAAGAGTGGACTCCATACTGGAGAAGGATTGTGAGACATAAGTTTCAAGGAGAAAGGGAGAGACCCGGCTGGAACCCCGGGGCAGCACTCCAGCTGTACACAAGCTAGGTTTTGGATTGTGAACGTAGGCAAGGGCCTATGGTAAAGAGACACAAGGGTGCAGGGTCAGAAGCCAGCCGCCATCCCTTTTCCCATGGGCAAGGCCTGAAAGTATGTCTAGGTTGTTTTTATGTTTTCTTTTGAGCACTAGGGAGAGAAAGTAGATTGGAACAGGATTTCTGGATAAAGGAATTCAATTCTGTCTGACTATCTTGACACACTGACGAACACCCATTTTACCTTCATTTGTATAGAGTAGGGCTTAGTATCAGAGTTAGGGGAAATTACGTCTTTTGAATCGGAAGTCGAAAGAAACCTTTTTGAAAATCATGCCTGCTAGTCGATCTGATGATCCGGGCCTACCACAACTCTTTCACACCTGTGCAGTAGGATCTGGACTACATGTTGTCCAGTGGAGGTTAATGTGTCGGGGAAAGTGGCCCGAATACCGCTGTCCAAACTGGCTTGAACTAGAAAGGACAATAAGGCACTGTTAAGTGACCGGAAGTTGTCATGGGGGTGAAGGTCTCACACCCTTTGGCCCAGATCAGCAGAAAGGATGTCGTCCAACTACATAACTACCAGAAGTGAAAATGGAATAGACTATCGGGAGAGGAATTAATCTATTGCTTTGGCGGGAGGCAGGATAAATATGCCAAACGCCCTAGCCGCAGGGATCTTGATCTTTCCCAGGTCAGTTGTCTAGTGCTCTGTGGTACAGGATCTGGAGGGCAGGTCAATAAGATGGGTACCAGATAGGTGCAGCAGGTGGTTTTCCTTGACTGGCAGTGTAAAGACTGGAAGGGGGTTTCTGTACTTCTGCCCTTTATATGTTTCGGACAGAGGCACATAGCACCCCAGCCAAGGTTCTCTATCTGGTAGCTTGGACGAGCAACTAAGGCTTAAGGATTCAGGAGGTAATGCAGACTGGTTCTTAGGTACAGCGAGTCCCCAAGTCCCCACAAAGGAATGTCCACACACTATGTTAGGTGGTAACACATCTTCCTTATATACAATAAGGTTCAGTATTTGTATTTGTATTTATTTTATTTATAAAGCGCAGCCAGGCCCAGGGGCATACGGGCGCATAAGTTAGGTCTGGTTACAGTTGCAATAGAAAGCAGTCAATAAGGGTTACGTTACATTACAGTTACAGGTGGGTACAAACGTAGTCATGCAAATGCATATATACATAGTCTAGTATAAGTACATTAGTTACAAAAGTATGCCAGTGACAGTCGATCATGCTGGGATCAGGCGGTTAGGGTGTCATAGAGTCCATGTTGTGAAGCCAACACTTCGTGTTATGTTTAAATAGGTTAAATGAAGGTTCTGCTCGCAAAAGCGCAGGTATTGTGTTCCATAATTTAGAGGCTTGTACAGGGAAGCTAGCACCACCCGAGTTATGAAGTTTAAATCTCGGTATGGACATAGTGTTAGCTTGTGCTGCTCTAAGTGGTCTTGAAGAAGTGTGAGGTGTAAGTTGGTTGGTGAGGTAGGCTGGTGCAAGGTTGGCCCTGGCTTTATGTGTAAGGGCCAGAGTTTTAAGGGAAATTCTGTGCTTGACAGGAAGCCAACGTAGTTTGCATCTGGTCTCCGAGATGTGCATCTTTTTGGGGATGTTGAGGGCAGCTCTGATGGCAATGTTTTTGAATTACTTGCAGTTTGTTGATATTTTTGTAGCTAGTGCCTAAGTAAAGGGCATTACAATAGTCTATCTTGGATAGGACTAATGCTCTAGCAAGAGTAATGCAATTGGGTGAGGAGATGAACGGCTTACATGCAGTGATCAGCTTGCAGGTGTAAGCGGCTGATGATGCTACTGCATTAGTTTGTTTGGAGAAGGATAAGGTGGCATCGATGTAAACCCCAAGGGTTTTGGTGTTATTTGACACGGGAATGAGATTGCCATCTATGGTGAAGGATTTAAATGCGGGGTTGAGATTTTTGAGTTTGGCGTGAGTGCCAAGGATGATCAACTCGGTTTTTTCGTCATTGAGACAGAGTCCATGATGTGCCATCCATGCTTGAATTACTGAGTAGATTTCATTAAGGGTTTTGCTGTCTGTTTCATAGTTCCCCGAGATAGGAATGAGTATCTGGGTGTCGTCCGCGTAATTGGTATACGTGACACCCAGATAGTCAAGGATATCAAAGAGGGGCTTTGTGAATATATTATAGAGTGTCGGGGACACGCAGGAGCCTTGCGGGACTCCACAGGGTACTGGTGAAGGTTCAGCAGAATCAGTGGGAGAGAAGACCCTCATGGTTCTGTTCGCCAAAAAGGAACTGATCCAGGCTGTGGCTGCGTTTGAGAAGTGTGCTGCAGTTTTCAAGTGGTGACAGAGTGTTTGATGGTTGACCAGGTCAAAAGCTGCTGACAGATCAAGCAATAAGAGGAGTGCAAGTTTACCATTGTCTTTCAGGATTTGGATCTGGGTAGTGAGATCTATTAATGCAGTTTCCGTACCGTGTCTCGGTCGAAAACCTGACTGCCTAAGTCCTAGGAGATTGTTTGATTCTAAGTAGGCCTGTATTTGTAAATAGGCTGCTCTGTCCAGTATTTTTAGTAAGAAAGGTACAGTTGTTATCGGTCTATAGTTAGACGGGTTGGCTGGATCAAGAGTAGGTTTTTTAAGGAGTGGGATGACCCACGCATCTTTTAGGTTATCAGGCACTACTCCAGTTTTGAAGGAGGCATTGATGAGGTTAGTTATGAATGGTGCCAGGTCGTGCGCAGCAGCTTTGATGATCGGGGCAGGGCAGGCATGACCTTGGCAATTTGAAGGTTTAAGTTTCCTGATGATGTTTTCTACTTCCCAGATTGAGAGGGGTGAGAAGCTGAAAGGTTTACAAGTTGACTTAAAGGTAGGTGATTTGTTGGGTAATTGTTTGTAGTCCGGGTCAGCAAGTAGCAGGGATTTTTTTGCATTGATTTTAGATTGTAGGGGAGCTATTTTATCTAATAAGGCCCTCTGAATATTACTACACCATAGTGCATCTGTAACATATTTGTCTATGGGGGCAATGGGGGATTCTAGTTCTTTCAAAATCTTAAAGAGTTCCTTTGTGTTGGATTCCGCTTGTGTTATCCTTTTGTTGTATGTGTCCTTTTTAGCAATAAAGATAGCTTCTTTGTAACTAGAGGAGGCTAGGGTTAGCTCAGTCTTATTGGATGCTGTGGGATGTTTTTTCCAATGTGACTCTGCGGTTCTCTTAGCTTTGCGTAATTCTCCAAGTGTTAAGGTGATGCTGTGGTTTGGGTTTCCGCAATTTTAGGGGGGCAATGGAGTTCAGTGCTTTAAGTATAGCCTGGTTGTAGATATCCACTGCGACTGTGGGGTCAGCCTCTGAGTCGATATTGTTCAGGATGGGGAGTAGTATGGGTAAGAGTTTGTCAGGTGTAATATCTTTCTTATTTCTCGTGCTGGTAGCTGGGGCGATGATAGGCGCCAGGTGAGGTGTATTGGCTTTGATAGAGAAGGTTATTATGTGATGATCCGACCAAATGCATGGGTCATTGGATAGAAGGTCAATAGAGCAATTGAGGTGAGTGATCCAGTCCAGTGTTCTGCCTTTGATATGAGTGGGCTCGTGAATAATGTGCGTGTGACCCAAATCCGATAAGGTGTTAGCTAGGTCATGGGCGTTAGTGTTCTTAGGGTCGTTAAAACCAAGATTAAAGTCCCCAAGTAGGATCGTTTGAGAGCTGGGTTTGGTATCTGTGGTTATGAGTGATGCAATGTCCTCTATAAAGGAGGAGATGGGACCTGGTGGTCGGTAAATGAGGTGCAGAGATGCCGTGTGGTTAGGTGATAGAGGTAGCTTAATAGACAAGGATTCAGCAGAGGGGATTTGAGAGTCCTGGATGACTTTGATGTCGAGTGTATTTCTGAATATGATGGCAAGTCCACCTCCCTTCGTTTGAGTGGTGTTTCTGTCGCATCTAATAATAGCATAATCATTCGGTATAGCAAGGGCCAGAGATGGACGGGAGGCAGCATTAAGCCAAGTTTCCGTGACTGCGAGGAGATCGAGCTTTTCGTGAGATATAAGGTCAGCGATGTCGAGAGCATGGGAAGGAAGAGACCTAGCATTCACCAGAGCTGCTTTGATGAGTTTGTCTTTTTGGGAAGATTTTTCAGGTGGTACAGGTAGGTCGTGCAAATGGGTATGGGCTAACTTGACTGAGTCAGTGGTCGAATTGGCAGGGTTGTGGTCAGTATGCAAATGTTTCATGCTGCGGGCTCTTAATCTGAAGTTTCTGGATAAAATGCTGGGGTGGTGGGAGCATGGAAAGGTAGGTGGGCTAGTTCTAGAATTCAATCTAGTGTTTCTAATGGCCGTAGTACAAGGTTGGTTAGGTGTTGGTCTGGTAGCAAAGTGGCGTATCCAGAGAGCTGGATCATCCAAATACGGGTTAGCAGGTGTCATGGTGATAGGCCACGAGGTGAGGGTGGTGGTTACAATGAATGTGCAGATGTAAGTGTCTTGACTAGGAAATGGATTAGGTTGACTAGTCCAACGTCTAGTGTAGATATATAGTAGGTGGATGAGAGTAGATAGGCACCAATACATGATGTGGGCAGTGTTGCTAGTAAGCGGGGGTTGCAAATGTGGTCTATTAGTGACCATAGGCACAGCACAAATCAATCAAATGTGGTCTTGTAGGCGACCATAGGCACAACACAAATCAGTCAAATGTGGTCTTGTAGGAGACCATAAGGCACAACACAAATCAATCAAATGTGGTCTTGTAGGCGACCATAAGGCACAACACAAATCAGTCAAATGTGGTCTTGTAGGCGACCATAAGGCACAACACAAATCAATCAAATGTGGTCTTGTAGGCGACCATAAGGCACAACACAAATCAAATGTGGTCTTGTAGGTGACCATAAGGCACAACACAAATCAATCAAATGTGGTCTTGTAGGCGACCATAAGGCACAACACAAATCAATCAAATGTGGTCTTGTAGGCGACCATAAGGCACAACACTAATCAATCAAATGTGGTCTTGTAGGCGACCATAAGGCACAACAATAATCAATCCAATGTGGTCTATTGGCGACCATAGGCACAACACAAATCAGTCAAATGTGGTCTTGTAGGCGACCATAAGGCACAACACTAATCAATCAAATGTGGTCTGTAGGCGACCATAAGGCACAACACTAATCAATCAAGTGTAGTTTGTAGGCGACCATAGGGCACAATACCTGATGCAGTGTGGCAGCATCTAAGTACAGAATAGTACGTAAGCTGAAGAGGAGTTAGGCATCGCCTGGGTTCGGGTAGGACACTTAAGCTAATAGTGCAGGAGGGTAGCAACTAAGTTCCGAGTCGTGCCTAAAGCTGCAAAGCTAAAGTGTATTCTGAAGGTAGTAAGCCTGGAGTCTAATGACTATAGATATAGGGTCTAATGGCACCACTGGCTGATCCCTGTGGTGTGACAATAGTTGCTTGTTAATTCTTAGCAACAATATAATACGGCATACTATGTAGACATCACATTGATCAAGTGTGGATAGGTCACGCTCCTTTAGCAAATGCACATCGGCAGATAGGTTTTGTCTGGTTTAAGAGCAGTGAGTACATTCACACAATGTCATAACACTGGAGTTGTGCACATGCATACAAGTCATGTGTCTATTAGGTAAAGTTTAGTGTTATGAGCAAATGGATTGTTCATGAAGTATGCGGCATAATTCTTTTTCAAGCATGCGCTTTACACAAATAGACTTGCACTTAAAAGCGATCGGTAGTAACGTGGAAGGGTATAGCAATGCTAGATTTTGTAGGCCGTGCAGTTCCTAGCAGGCAGCCTACCGGCGGTATGGAGCGACGCGCAGAGTAGTGTTGTGTCGATCATTGGTGCGTGTGGGAGGTGCGATAGTAGTATATGGCATCCAGGCAGTGTAGGAAGTAGATTAAGCAAGTCTGCTACCTGGTGTAATCAGGTCGCCTAGTCCTGGCGTCCCGGGGCGAACAGGGGTAGAACAGGGCCTTTTTCCTCTGGCCTTCTTCCGGAGCCGGCTTCCGCCTACCGGTGTAGGGGATTGGCTAAAATATCAGCTGGTTGCTTAGGAATGCAGGCAGCCTCGTTTTCAGGCCGCGTTGCGACCGCCATTTTGGGGTCAGGCTACAAATTGGGACAAAATGGAGGATCGTCGTAGCGGCGATGTGCTAATGCACAGGAGGGGCTCTGTTGGGCAGCAGGGCTCAGAAGGCAGATGCAGAGTGGGTGAAGGAGGCTAGTTAGCCACTCACTTGCCTTATCTGTATTGCTGTCTCCGTGATTGCTGCATCGTGAAGGTCAGGCAGCATATTGTTCCGGCGGGCGCTTCGGGTCCTGAGAGGGGCAGGGAGGGGTTCCAGCCCTCTCACCCTTCGAGGTGTGTGGATGTGGCTGAATGTAAAACATACACATAAAAAATAACACTTTGTAGTTGGCCAGTTCTAGTCATTGAATTGCAAATATATATATATATATATATATATATATATATATGCACTTGACGTAAATTCAGTAAAAAATGCACCAACTGTTGACAGTTTAAAACGGGCATGTGAATTCATTCTTAAGTAAGATGTACTTTCATAGATCATAACATAACATAAAATAACAAAGGCAGGTTAGCTTCAGAAAAGGCAGTATACTTCAAGAGACTCAAATAACAATACTGTGTGAGGATACCCCGCCTGGGCAACTGTAATGGAAAGGTTTTACCTTATCTTGCCTTTTACAACCCAGTCCAAACATGTTCAATAATGCTCTGATTTTTTAAAAAAAGTTCTACCACCCCAATGTACATAAAATGCCACAGGGGAACAGGATCCAAGATGAATCTGGAACCCCTGGACAACTCCTGAGGCTGGAAGATGCTCTTCCTCATCACAGTACCTGTAGTGCCTTAGCAGGTGAAGTGGCAAGGTTTCCTGCCTTCAATCGACGGGACCCTTGAAGGATGGAGCGCCCCCCCCCTTTGCAAGAAGGAGTCACTGGGATGCCGAGACAAAGAGGAACGAGGTGCTTTCTGAAAGGCAGTAGTTTCGGTCTTCGCAGTGGTCTCCTTTGGACAGTGATTACTCTGCTCATGGAAGTCCTAGGAAGTTGAAACTTGCTGTGGACTCTGAATAGGCCGGGATGAGGAAGATGGGGACCCCTCCAGACCTTGGATGCCTTTTTGGTGGTGATGGGTGCAGTGACAGAAGTAGGTGCCAGGTTTCAGGATTTCGCAGTTCAGTCTTTTGGATCTTCTGTGCTTCGGCCGCAGCACAGACCTCTGGATGGCTTCTGGCAACCTGGCTTGACCACTGTGCTGAACCCTTGGGAAGTCTTCTTTGGAGTTTGGTGGTGGAAAACCCACCGGCCGACCTTCCTCTGCACTCGGTGAACTGGAATCTTTTTCGGCGGGACAAAGTGGTCAGATGTGATGTCAGGGATGTCACTTGAAGGATTCTTTAATCGGGTGGAACTTTCCCAGCTCCGGGTGTCAAGAGGCACTATGCCAGGGTACCCCCTCTTCTGGGCGGTAGACAGCAATCTGGCTTCCACTGGTCAAGAACACTCCTCCAGACCCTAGGCAACACAACTGGACTTCTTTGACTCAAGATCTCCAAGCCCTTCTCTTCTGGACTCATGAAGACCCCTTCTCCGAACGACAGGCACACAGGACTGGCTTCCAGGGTACTTCTGATGAAGAGTAGCAGGTGCACGATGGTCCCTCAGGTCGGGAAGGGGTCTCCTATCCAGGTCCTCTTTTCGATCAGTCCTTAGAAGAACATAGCAGCTTTCGGATCTTGTGAAGAAAATGCAGCAGCAGACTTCTTCCTCCATCTGGGCTCCAGGGAACAGCTTCTTCTTGCTTGCTTCAGCTTCTGAACAAATTGGAGAGTGAGAGGTCCCTTATACACATTTGGTATCCATTTACTCAGACAGAGCCAGGCTCAGCAGCCAATCATTCACAGGTGCATGCATGCAGGCAGGCAGCCAATCAGGCTCACAGGAATTCAGGCCATTCACTCCACTCAGACACCCATAACACAGAATGCAGACTGGAATAAGAACCCAGCCTTTCAGCACACTACACTGCATTCCCTCCAGTTTCAGTCAGGGTTGTCTCAGGCACTGTGTCATACAACCACAGTCATTGACGCCCACAACACAGAATGTGAGGTCATTCCAGGCTCCATTCATACAGGTCCCACCCTAAGGGTGTACCCACAACACACAGCCACTGGGAAGGCTCCAGTCAGTCTGACGGGAGGCAGCCCCAGAGTCACACATGATATTTCCACCCAACAGCCAGTCAGGAGGAAGAGGCTGAATCAGCTTCCCAGGACCTTAGTAAACAAGGTAAAAGGCAATAGACAAGAGGCTACAGTGGCCATCTTGCCTTTCTTCAGGAATCCATTGATTATAGCAGGGCCTGGGTGGCCCAAATATGGGGGCCACTCAGAGCCACTGCCAAGTCAGCATTTAGCTGCCACCAGCCCATACCCTGTTCTGTGGGCAACACACAGGTGCCCAAACACACAAATAAGGGTGTACCCCCACCCATTGGTGCCATAAGGGTCCCATGGGTGTTGTTCACCAAAAGGAAAACGCGAAGAACTGCACTGCCAGAGGTCCAGGCTGGACCTTGGTGGCAGAAAACACACGCACAAGTGGTAGGAAAAGGTCTAAGAAGGCCTGTCCCTCCAAAAGGCATTTCCAGCATCACAGGAGGCCAATGAATAAAGGATGCCTCGGTTTGCGATCATCCAAAATAGGTGTGTGAACGTGGTTTCTCTGACACATTACGCCTCTACTAAATAAACTAAGCAAATGGGGCTCTACAGTTACCGTCCCATTTCTACACTCTCCAATATTCTACAAAGCTCAGGAATTGGATGGTTGGAACTGTGTTAAAGGCTACAATCTCCTCTAATATTGCTAACCGGGACTTAGACGTGCGAAAGGGTCAGAAACCGCCCGGACCTAAATCAGAGTGCTGTTTCTTCTCGAAGCTAGGTCAGTGCTCAATAAATACCATAATAACCCTAGCAGATCACGCATCACTGGACAAGGGCCAGTACACAGTCTGCGTTTCCCTGACCACTCCATAGCTTGTGAAACTCTAGATCTCACAATCCTTCTTCGTCCCCTGGAGTAGATGCAATCCTTCCTGTCTAAACTGCACCAACATATCAAAATTGGCATCGTCTCTTCCACAAAAGGATCCAAAGCAAAAATACCCTTGTTGGCATTCACAATATAGATCTTGGCACCACCTCCTGCTTGAGGTTTAGGTGGATGACACTCATATCCCATCTTTGACTAGCGAGTGTAGTTGACACATTTTTAACGCCTATACACAAGGAACAGTGTGGCAACATAGGATAATGTTGCTGAGTGCTTACAGCACATCTACGTTTGGATGCATTACCTCGGTCTCAATAGAGCCAAAGCAACGCTATTGATGCTAGGAAAGAAAAAACAGTGTATCATACAGTTTGGGTGGCCACAATTTCTAGACCCTGCTCACCCCCATTTTGCACAATTAAACTTGGTTCTCATGCTTCTTTCAAGCCTAACTGCCACACATCAACGCTGTTGTCAAGATGGTGGGGGGTCATTTGTAACACCATATACTCAGAACGGTCTTCTGTTCTTCAGTCCAACCACTGGGTAGTTCTCAATAGAACACTGTATCTTACTGTATCTTCGCTTACATCATCCTCCACCCCCCCCCCAAAATGCACTACCTGGCAACACAACATGATTTTAGGAACCCTGCGTTTCCTGCTTTGAAATAACTCTATAGGATCCCCGGGGATCAGAGGACCAAACATCAGGCCCAGTGTACCATCCACAAGGCATATTGGAACATGACATTGACATGCACCCTGTACCTGGCCTCCCACGTTGCACATTTTCCAAGCTGGGCTGAACCTTGGTAATCTGGTAACTGGTTGTGGTTTCCATCAACTATACAAATGATGGTATTTCAGGCACCCACCGTGGCTAAACAATCAAGGGATCAAAACTACATCTTGGTATCATTCTCCCAGCAGACAGTAGTCCTACACTCTGCACAAGACAACCTGTGAAGCGTGACAAAACACCTTCATAGAAAATGTAGGTTGTTTGAACTGTGACGATTCAAGGGCTCCATCACTTCTCCCCAGAAAGGAGCCCTTCCCTTTGAGGCTAGGAAGGTGAGCTGCTACGCAACATTCCCCTAGGGGTGGCGGTAAGCGGGTCCCTCACAAGGAGAGAATCCCCTCTTGGGGTTAGGGTCCGTAACTCCTTAATCCCCTTTTCTATGAGACCCTCAATTGTTACAAGAAGTCCAACCTGAAGAGACTGTTTGCTATTGTAATATATCCTCTTTTACTCAACCAAGACCTCTAACCACTCAGAAGGGGAAGAGTAAAAGAAACATGAATATTGGCAATAGGTTGGAACCCAATAGTACTGTGAAGAAGAAAAGTAAAGGAGCAATAACAACTACTCCTTCAGGGAAAATAGCCAATACTGGCAAGAGTTGGACCCCAAGGAGGCATAAAGAATACCTCTTGGTAACAAAGGGGAGGGACTCTGATCCTTCGCTGGGGAGGACCCACTAACCGAGGAAGGACTTGCTAAAGTGAGGAGCTGGCGTCAAGCCAGCAGATCCCTATAAACTCAAACTTGGGGAGTGGGCGAAGGGCTGACTCATATGAAGCTTGGGATACTTCGGACAGTGGTGTGACCTCTGGGAGATGGACCCTGTGGTCCATAAACGGTGCCAGAACTGCCAAACCAAGACCTCCACGGCCACAGAGCAAGACGAGAAGCTGGGAAGAGAAATGCGGTGAGCGCCTACTCTAAAGAAGCCAGCCTGCAACCCCAGGAAGAACCAGTGACACACACCTGCTAAAACAGAGGTAACGTGAGCAGTAGGGGACCTGGAAGGGTCCACAGAATTGTGAAAGCCTTTAAGAAGCTCGAAAGTAGTATGGGAGGGATCTCCCTCATCACAGTGATTGTGAAAATCCTAAGAGAAGTGAAGAGTGGTACAGGAGTAATCTACCTTGTCGCAGTGACTGTGGAAACCCTAAGAAGAGCCAAGAGTACTATGTGACTAACCTCCCTTGTCCTAATAATTGGAATAACAGTTTGTTGCACCAAAACTAAGAAACCAGGAGAGAGAAAACAGTTAAGGAAAGAACCGTTTTGGACATTGAGAGCCAATAGTCATTGGCCACTTGCAAAAGACCAAAGGAGTCCCTTTGAGGACCGGCAGGGGCTAATCAGAACTGTTAAAAGAGACTATAAGATAACCAATCACCAAGGCTGAGCCAGCCGGACCAGGAGGACAGAGTCGTTCTCCTGAGCCCCTTTTTGTTTTTTGAACACTTTTTGATTAGTAGTAGGGTCACAAGTAGGTTCGTTTTAGGACAGAAATGTTCCTTTGGACAAACCACCTAGTTAGAGGTCTGTTAGGTGGGGTAAACATTTAGTATAAGGAAGGGTAGGTCTGTTTGTTATTATTTCAATAAAAGCCTTGTGTAAAATGCCACCCGTTTGTCTGACTCAAGACCTCAATATTCTCCACCAACGCTGAACTGCATCAATCTCCTCAAATAAAATCCTGCAAAAATGCCCATGAACTATCTACAATGGTATGATCACCTCATCCCAAATATACAAATATCACCATTTCTGCAATCCTGATCAAATCCTTGCTCACTGCTTTCTCTACATCACAGCTCAATATCATTATCTAGCGTAGGGATTCTTCTCCCCTACCCCACGCCCGCTCCTCAATCAAGGTAAAATCAAATGCTTGTGCCATTTAAAAAAACAGACTAGCTAACTCGGACGAATTACAAACTGCCATTTCCCAGGAAAATCCACACAAAAAAATCTATCAGATGTCCCAGCACTCAAGAATAAGTTAGCAACAAAACCTTCTGGGCAAACCACATGGTGGATGGTGTCGCCAACTCCCCTTTCTTCCCAATAAAAAACCATATGTCTTCAAAAACCATATGTATTGTATTTCATTCGGGCTTCTCCAGGGATCACTTATGTCTCCAGGTGGTTATACTTGGAGCTGATGGCAATATTACTACAAGAAGGCTTGACTTCAAGGGCCCCCCCCGAGTACACAGATGATTCTTGGTTATGCCAGAAGCCTGGTACGATTCGACCACCTAATAGCATCTCAATCTCGGGTCTCTCAAAAACAGAAATCAATGTGCAATGGACATAATGATAATACAAATTAAATAACTCTGTAGATTTGGGGTTGGCCAAAGCAACTCTCTTGTAGCCAGGCGCTGCCATTCTCATGCCTGTAGCGGAATTGCTAAGTATATGTTAGGAGTCAGTCTTGGGTCCTTAAGCAGGTATGACAGTATGATTTGAATGGGGCTGCGAGAGATAGGGAAATGTATGCGTTGGAGTTGCTGTGTGGGTAGGGCCATTCTGGACTATCGAAGATGCTTTAATGGGTACATATCTTTTACTTGTCATCTTTACTCATTCCTGTAATTTACCTTGATTTTCCGTTATACTGGTACAACGTTCATTCGACAGTCATTTCTTTTATCCGATGGGTTTTTAGCCGATTTTGTTCTCCCGAAAAAACCCATCGAAAACCATGGGGGGTGGGGGGTATACAATGGGTCGTAATAGAGTTACATTAATAGGGGAGAGGGAGCTTGGGGGTAGGGCCAACAAGTAACATTTCAATGGGATTTATCCAGAGAAAAAGTAAATAAAAAAATGTGCAAAAAAATCCATCTAAAGAATGCATGTCGAAAAATAAACAGAACCCTTAGACTGGCAGTGTGAGGGTGAACAAAGGCTCATTGTGGACTAGAGACAGACAACCACAAGTGTGGTGCAAAGGAAAACACACCCTATTGGCAAGATCATCGGCCAACCACGAGCAATTTAGACAGAAACTGCTCTTGAACTCCAGAAAAATCTGAACCTTCATTTTACATGAACTGTGATGGTGGTTTATTCAGGTTTCATTCCCAGGGATTTATGACCCATTTTCCTGGCTGTAGATCAACTACGAGAGAATATTTATAAGGAAACAGAGGTTATCGTGAAAAGAGCCAATAAATGCTCGTTTCTGATGTTCACATTTGTTTTAAACATATTTCTTAGTTGCATTGTTGTGCATTTTTCTGTCACGCTTTCTCTAACTCAATTGACAATCTTAAGTTGTCAAACTGCCACAATGTGTAGGCCTAAATGTATAGGCCTAAAGGCTGCCTGTCATGTTTTTGTTAACTGTTCCTCTCCTTTCCTTATGTAAAGCCTTATTGTCACTCTTTTTTTTACCAGAGAAGCACGCACAGTTCTAACTCTCAATGTTAGAATTCATTTGGCCCCAATCTAATCAGGATCCAGGGCCCACACGTTAAAGATGACTAAACAAACCTCCTCAGGATTGGTGAGCTCAAATGTAAAAATGACATATGCTTTACCTATGGTTACGAATGAGTCCCGAAGGGGCACATTTTTACAGATCCCTGACATTTTCATGAGAAGCTGCTGTTGAATGTTTCGTAGAAGTGTATCAGCACAGCTTTTGGGAGGCATAGGAATGGTACTCAACGTGTGTGTGTGTGTGTGTGTGTGTGTGTGTGTGTGTGTGTGTATATGTATATATGTGTGTATATATATATATATATATATATATATATATATATATATATATGATATATATATATATCTCAATATCAAACACCCGGGCATACCCTCACAACCAGTCATGGCATTAAAGAAGTCACTCAAAGGAGAGCCCCTCCAAAAACATCTTGCCCAACTATGTAAGGGTTGAAGAGCAAACCATAATTGCCAGGAGTGTATAAACATGTCAATAATTTTGCTTGAGTGGTTGCAATGGTGCTTTTAAAGTCCATCCCCTTCTGAAAGAGATATGCTAACACAATGGTCAGATGTTCGGTTGTATGCTAATCCCACCAGGCATAGACCAGACTCCCTCCTTCCTCGATCAGTTCTCTATATGCACACAGCACACCATTTCTTACTAGTCAAGAGGCAATTCTCACTAGTCAATGGCTACTTGTACCTTTAATCACCAACAATTGAGACATTTTTAATCTTTTCATTAATATCTGTAGGGAGCAGTCTCTAGATAAATCACTGACATGAGCGCCAGGAGGATCAAAACAAACTAAGGTGAATGACTTCCAGTTTAAGAGATGCCAGTTTGTCGAGGCTGGGAAGCACCGATGCAATGAACATCATCTACAAGGAATCGCCAGAGTTCACTGCATCGTTCTACTATTGGCCAAACGTGTGTCAAGCAGTGCACCTTTCTGAAGAGCACTGCTGGAGGATTTCTCGAGTAAATTTGCAGAGTGACAAACGCTGTCTCTTCCCCAAGGCCACTTCTTTATAGCCCTGCTGGCAAACTGAAAGGTGTTCTATTAACATCTTGCCATGAATGTGTCCATTAATCATTCTTTGAAAAGTCCTATGGTCTAGAAGAGCAATGGGTGCATGCAGAATGATGGCGTAATCTAAAGAAGAGGGGGTGTCCCGGTCAGTAACAGTGCAAAAAATATGTATCCACAGCATTGAGATTGTTAATCCTTGGCAAAGACCAATGGAAGGGACTTTAAGTCTTGAACGAGATTAAAAGTGCCTTGGAACCCCCACAGTATTTAAGAGGTTTTGGGAGAGATGCTGATCGCCACAGGTTAACATAGGACATCCGTGGGAAAGATGAGAAAGCACCCATAGATGCATTAAGAACAAACTGCACTCATATTTGATATCCGAGACCTTGAGTTGGGCTGTGTATTAGTGAATGTCCCACAGGCCGCATAGTGCCACTCAAGCTATCCTATCCACCTGTATGTTTAAGTCTCCAAGCACAACACTTATAAGAATCGTAACAGCAAATAGGTAATTGCCCCACACAGATGATGCATACCAATCAGCGCCACATACCACTGGCAAACAAATAAGGCTAATGCATACACCGAAGGAGGCCTACTTGAGCAGAAACACTAAAAGCCGACATGGCTGCAGGAAAGCTGAAACACAACATTATACAATGGTTTATTGATCAGACTTGGCCGGTAATATTGGACAGTGGTGTTGGCCCATAATTTAATGTGGGGATGGGTGGGGCTTACAATGATTTCCTATGTAAAAGGATGAAAATATACCCCCTTAGCACTTAAAAGGGGACTGTCCTGCACTATGGATCTACATGTTCTGTTGCCATATCTACTGCTGAGCTGATAATTAAAAAACTGCTAACACAATAACCTAGCAGCAAACCGATCTATGTCCAAAAGGACCACCTGGGCTATCCGGTTTCACACAGACGCCACCTGGTCTCCTGCTTGACCTAATGTTTAATCATTACTAAACATAGCAGAATATAATACGATGCTCCATAACGCAGACTTGAAACTGTTATGTGTTCAGACAGGTCATGCCTAAACGGCCAGTCAGAACAGTGTGAGGGAGGTCATATTTTTTATGACAATAAAAATTTACCATTTATATAGTTCGAGCCACATACTTATGCACAAGCTCCATTTACTAGCAAATCATTGCAATTGCTCAGGCACGTAGAATGCACAACTCTGAATAATGGATACCATGCTCTGCGTGTTCCCTGCAATGCCCCGCCTTGGGGAGCTGTAACCCCCTAAGTGCTGGGAAGAGCAGCGTATACAGTCGGTAAAAGGCGATTGTTCTTGGTTGTAGGATTTGAGATTTGTGACCTGGGATGACATTTTGAAGGTTATGGCAACCAAAGCCCCTTGAAACACCCCACGGACCGTTAATAATTTATGAAGAGAGCTCATCTCTGGCTATTAGAATTTTCAAAGGCGATCAATACGGCGATTGGGACAAAGTGCCCACTGTGCAGGAAATACAACGTGCAGCCAGTAAGTGAAGAAACATGCCCCTCGTACAACTATTCATCAGAGCCGGACAGTTGGAGCCGCTCCCCACAAGCGCAAGGGGGGTTAGGGGCAACAAGCACCGTGAGAGCACCCACGGGCTGTGACTGTAACTGTAAAAGGGAAATTTGTTTTTCCCCTTTAGCAATCTTCAGTACCTCAGCACGCATGCCAAATGGGCCATTCAAGTCTGAGGATCATTTTGCTTCCACAGCCTTGCATGGCCCAATGTGGATGAAGGATGGGGAGCGCTTCAGTGCCTACTCCCACATTCAGAGGCCCTGGGGCAGCCTAGACCGGGATTGCAGGTTTGAAAATGAATGAGTGTGCTTGCTGGTGTGCCCGGTCAGGAAGCAGGCCTCTGATTTAGGGCTGGGGAGCTACATTTGTGGCCTAGACAAATATTTTTAAAATACAATGTTTTACTAGTTATCAAGGGTAAATCCAAAATGATGAGTATTATTACATGCCTGCATTGGTGCAGCCAATCTGTACCTGTTTTCTTACTGTAGCATGGCATTTTTTATTGGCAGAGATAAAAGGAGTATGTTGATACGTGGGGATACTGGCAAATATAATGCCACAGCCAGTATGGGCATGTTTTCTTAAAGTATAATTATGGGCAAAGCAAACAGTATGTTCTTGTATGGGAATATTGGAATATATTGTTGCAGCCAGCATGAAAATGTTTTTATACTGGCCTATATTGTGGGCAAAGGCATCATGAAAATATGTTTTCAAATTCTCTGGAAAACGTTGGACAATAGTGACCTGGCATCAATTGTATTTGTCCATCTGTTACCCTACAAACCCAGTTGCAGTTTGTGTAGCTTTTTATCCAATTTCTTTTCAGAAAGTGTGCTGGAAAATTCATCATTTAAACCCATTATTTTTACAATGTTTTCAGTGGGTGTTCTCAGTGGATCCTACATGAAAAGGTATGTCAGTTAAGGGCAAATGGCCTCTAGACTACAGGAGGTGGAGCAAAAGACACCTATTTGGTAGGGTAAAATTCATGGTATCACGATGACCCAGCTCCCAAGAGAAATGTGTTGCCACTTCCTCTTTGCTCAAAATTTGCTCAAGTTCATTGAGAACCGTTTTTAAGGTGTTCCTGTGTTATAGGGAAAAGAAAAAAAAGACGTGGGGGGGTCCCAAGAAGAAACATATTTACAATAAGGCCTACTAGGCCCTTGCCTAGGGTGGCTGATTGTCACAGGGGAACATTTTATTAGCAGTTTCGTTTCCTTGTAGTAGCCCCTCCAGAAAAGTAAAGGTTAAAAATGATGCTCCCCTCATCAGCCACACAGAAGCAAGCTTGAAATAGATTGTACAGAAGGAAGAGTAAATCTAAATGCACAAGTGCATCATTAAACATATGACAGAATACCCAAAGCCATAGAAGGGTGAGCGAAAACAAATCCTGTGCCAAGCGTAGACACGGTTTCACAGCTGTAAAAAAAAAAAAAAAAAAAAAGAAAGGTCTAGGTCAGCCATGTCTCCACTAGCTGCCCAGCATACCGGATGGGTTTACCGTGCATCTTTGATGAAATTCACCTGCATGCTCATTACTACCAGGAGTACCAACTGCAAGTATGGCACACAATGCATAACCGTTACGTTTATAAGTAACCTTTACATTTAATAAGATTTTAAATACAGGGTAGGATTTTTACTGTGAAACAGTACCTCAAATGACATCCGCAAATCTATATCTATAAACTACAAATCTCAAATTGTTCCTACGTACTGTACAGTCCAACCAACTCTAAGGAGTTAACAAACATTTTAAATTACCATAAACCCAAGCTGGTAAGACCCATAGCCTAAACCACTCCCACAAAGGTAATGTGCTGGAATGCCCGACCCATTATCCAGTTTTACTCTTAGAATGTTGGATATTCTGGCCAATGGCACAAACAGCATTGATCTAAACAGTATTTACCACTTCATTTGTTATAAAAGCTGCCTGCACTGCACAGCTAACCGAGGAATGCTGTTGCTTTCCGCTAATGAATGTTCAGGGTCGCCCTTATCCATTACTCCACCTTGAGAACGCACAGCCAAAGATTCCAAGAATCTTCTCCAACTGTCTTTACTCTAGTGAGGTGTTTTTGCCCAGGCTGAGTTTACAACTATCACTCGTGATTTTCCCTTCTTTTAATGGCGTTCGAGCCCTAGGGATTGGAGGTACATGGGCTGCAGCAAATGATCTTGCCTTATCTCCGTTATGCCCCATGCTAATACCAGAGCTGTAGCCATGAGAGGGGGGGGGGGCAAGTTATTTTTATTCATAATTTTTATAAGATGTGCTTGTAGCACTTGCATAAAGTTACATATGACTATATCATTTGAAAAGACCGCATGTAGACAAAAGTAGATAATTGGCCTCAGCAAGTACCTCTAGTGCACTTAACTCTTCTTCAAATCTTGGGCAGCAGGCATCTAAAAACACTCTTTCAACTAACAGAACATGGAATATAACCGGCTTGAATTAATATAGTGGAAGCAATACCTTTCTAAACCCTACAGCCTTAAACACATCCTAATTTTGCTATGGAGCCAAAATGTGGGACAATATGGGGGTAAAGGGGTGTAGTTTGGCCAAGGCAGACAGTCTGATGAAGGGGTGGAATCGGGCAGAGGTGGAGTAAAGTTGGGCGGTGGTGGAGGAGGAGCATGAACTTAGCTGGGCCTGGCAGAAGGTTCTTATGAAAAGTGTTAATGTGGTTTTGGATTCCCTTATAGCAGAGTGTTTCATTGTAGCTTTTCCTTTACCCTGCTCCCATATTTGAATTGCTGAGGAGAGTACACCTAACCAGGGCTGAGCTGGGCTTGTATTGAAGAAAGCACAGTCTGCACAACAATAGGAGTTTTTGTAAATGTATAGGTGCACCTGTAAATGCCCCCTGATCTCTCAGTGGAAAATGTCATTACGAATACAAGCATGCAGTTCAGGACACACGAGTACATTATTTTCATGGAGAGAGCTTGTTATCGGGCAGCCCTGCATTAAATAAACAGAATAAGAAAATCTTTGATCAACGCTGACAACCTCCTGGTTATCAATGTTGGAGTGGACAATGGTCTGCTCTTCTTCTAAAACTTGTTAAAGTACAATCTGAACCAATCAGAACCCAGTACATTAAATGGCTTGTCATATGTTTATCACAGTACTACAGAGGACACCTCACAGGGTATGCTGTGATATTATCGAATAGAAAACGATTGGATGTTTAAACAAACCCAAAACATCTAAAAACAATTTAAACAAATGTAAAATATACATATGTGTTTGGGAATGGGAATAGATTTTGGGGTGGGGGAAAGTAAAGAGGGGCATGGGTGCGAAGACCCCACCCCCCCCCAAAAAACAACAAAAATCATAATTTATTTTATAGATGTTTTGTGTTCGTTCAAAATTAATTATTTGCTTTATAATTCGATATAATTGCATGTAACCACTTCACAGCACCCAAGTTTATACACCTGTGCCTGCAATACGAGAGTGGACACTAGCATTTACCTTTTTTGTGATTGCAAACCAGGTGTGATTTTTGGAAAGAGGAGCTCGCTTATGTTGACATGATTGTCGGCTGAGAATGCACAAGTTGTTGAATATTCTACCAAAAATGTTTTTGTTTTTTCTTTGTATTATTTGAATAGAAAAATAAAAATGAATAATTATTCACGAAATAGTGGTCTTGGTATATCAACTTGTCTGTGTCCTGCGCCTGAAATGGTGTTGTCTGCCTAGTGAAGGAACGGAGAACACCCCTTGCTCCGTATTATGAATTCAAAAGAAAGGGAGGAAAGGCAGTTATTGCAGAAAGCGTGTCTCACAATAGAGCACATCAAACATATATGGGATACATTACTCACCGTAATCGTATTTCTGATGCTTGTATCTGCTTAGATTCACATGCTGTGCATAGGCCGACATCTAGTAGAAGCTGCGGAGTATTACAGTTTGTTTTTCGAAAATCGAAAAAGGGCGTCGACACAGGGCGTGCCAGTAATACTATCCCTAGTGTGACGTCCACTGTACCCATGATCCCTCACGCGTCTAGGATCCCCAGATTGTGTTTTTCCTGACATGAGGTAGCATGAGGAGTAGCGTGAGTACAGATAGTCCAAGCAGATAGACAGAAAGGTAAGACTACAAGCAACCATGCGCCTTCTCTCGGAGGGGAGGAAGGGTGGGTCGCATGTGAATCTAAGCAGATACAAGCATCAGAAATACGATTACGGTGAGTAATGTATCCCTTCTGAGGCTTGTGGAATCTGCTTAGATCACATGCTGTGCATAGATTAGCGAGCAGTACCAGAAGAAGGAGGTGGGATGTGAGAAGGGTCATGAGCAAACAGGTGTCTTAGAACCGCTTGTCCCACTTGTGTATCTGTCTTGGAATGAGTGTCAATGCAGTAATGCTGAGTAAAAGTGTGAATAGAGCTCCAAGTAGCTGCTTTGCAAATGGTGTCGAGGGGAACATTTGCAATGAAAGCCAGAGTGGCCCCAATGCCTCTAGTAGAGTGGGCCCTTGGCGTAAAAGGCAGAGTCTTTTCAGAAAGAGAGTAACACAGCTGTATACAGTTGATAATCCACTTAGAGATAGCGCCCTTAGAGACGCGATCCCCCTCTCTGCCTGTAGCTACGGAGACAAACAGTTGATCTGTTTTCCTTAGCGGTCTGGTTTTATTTACATAGTATAAGACCGCCCTACGCACATCTAGGGTGTGTAGTTTCACCTCAGCCGAGCTTTGTGGGTTTTGGAAGAAAGCCGGAAGCTCGATGGACTGGTTTACATGGAACTTGGATATGAATTTTGGTGAGAACCTAGGGTGTGTGCGTAAAACCAGTTTGTCCTTGTGGATAGTAAAGAAAGGATCTTGCACTGACAGAGCCTGAATTTCACTGACCCTTCTTATGGAGGTAATGGCTACTAAGAAGGCCGTTTTATAAGTCAGGTGTTTGAGACTACTTTTATGCATGGGTTCGAAGGGGGGGGCCCATGAGCCTAGCTAGCACCACGTTGAGGTCCCATCCTGGCGGTGGGTTCGAAATAGGAGGGTGAAGTCTCTTTACTCCTTCCATGAAGGCTTTAACCACTGGTACTTTCCACCACGAGACCCTGTTATGGGATGTGGTGTAAGCCGAGAGGGCTGCCAGGTGTACTTTCAGAGAGTTAAAAACCAACCCTGCATCCAGCAGGTGGAGCATGTATGTTACAACGTTGGAAGGAGTGCAATCAACCGGGTTGATTTGTTTATTCTGGCACCAGATAACGAATCTTTTCCACTTGTCAAAGTAACAGTGTCTTGTATTTGGTTTCCTGGACTCTTTTAGAATGTCCATACACCTCTGTGGTAATTTGAGATGTCCAAACTCTATGACTTCAGGAGCCATGCTGCTAGGTTCATAGAGTTGGGTTCCTGATGCACTGTTTGACCTTGTTGCTGGGACAGAAGGTTGTACCAGGCTGGGAGTCTGATGGGCTCGCACACCGCCATCCTGCGTAGGTGTGGAAACCATGGTTGTCTCGCCCACATGGGAGCAACTAGGATGAGCGTCATTGATTCCTTGTTCATCTTGTACACCACCTTCCTGATGAGAGGAGTTGGTGGAAAAGCGTACGCAAACATCCCTGACCAGTTCATCCACAGGGCATTCCCCTGGGAGTCCGTTTGGGGGAACCTGGATGCAAATACTGGGCATTGTTTGTTTTCGCTTGTGGCGAATAGGTCTATAGTGGGGAAACCCCACTGAGAGAAGAGATCTTCTACTACGTCTCTGTGAAGGACCCATTCGTGTTCTTTTGGGAGGGAGTCTCTGCTTAGAGCATCCGCTAGGGAATTGAGCTCCCCTGGAACATGTTGCGATGACAGGAAGATGTTCCGTCTGAGTGCCCATATCCATATTTTCTGGGCAAGCTTGGACAGATTTGGCGAACGAGTCCCTCCTTGCTTGTTCAGATAGAACATGGCTGTCGTGCTGTCCGTCCTGATCTGCACCGACAAGTTCAGTAGATGGGGCTCGAACGCCTGCAGCGCTCGGAATACTGCCAGAAGCTCTAGCAGATTTATGTGGTTCTTGGCTACTGAGTGAGACCAGAGACCCTGAGCTGTGTGGTGGAGATGGTGAGCTCCCCACCCAGTCAGGCATGCATCTGTAGTCACCACTGCCTGTACTTCGGGTTCGTAAAAGGGTTTCCCCTTTGCGAGATTCTCTCTTGTCCACCAGTGTAGGCTCTGTACGAGTGTTGGCGAAACGACCACTAGATCGTCCCACTGACCACTTGCCTGAGACCACTGTTTCGCCAACCATTCCTGCATGGGACGCATGCGCAGACGCGCGTGGGGGACCAGGTAAATGCATGACGCCATCATGCCCAGTAACCGCATAGCTTTGCGTACTGTTATCTGTTGACCTGACTGATAATGCGGAATTTGCAGAAGTATATTCCGAATTCTTTCTTCCGAAGGGAAGGTCAATTCTTTCTGAGTATCTAGGATAGCTCCTAGAAACTGTTTTGAGGTGCTTGGCACCAGACTTGACTTTTTCTCGTTGATAGAGAAGCCTAATTCGTGGAGGAGGTCGATAGTCCTCTGAATGTTTGATCTGCAGATTCCTGGGGTTTCCCCCGTTATGAGCCAGTCGTCCAGATAAGGGTACACTGGGATTGCCTCCCTGCGTAGGTGTGCAGCTGCCACCGCCAGTACCTTGGTGAATACCCTTGGTGCTGAAGCTATCCCGAAGGGCAGTACCTTGAATTGGTAGTGGCGACTGTCCACCTTGAAGCGCAAGTATTTTCTGTGCGCCGGGAGCATGGAAATATGAAAATAGGCATCTTTCATATCCAAGGTTGCCATGTAATCCCCCTTTTTTAGGAGTGGGATTACCTCTTGTAGCGTGGTCATACGGAATTTTTGGGGCTAGACATACTTGTTGGCAGGCCGTAAGTCCAATACTGGGCGCATTGTTAAATCTTTCTTTGGCACAAGGAAGTAAGTTGAATAGATACCCTTGTTTACCTGGTGTCCTGGGACGAGTTCTATCGCGTCCTTTAGGAGCAGATTGTAGATTTCCTCGAGGAGGATCTTTTGATGTTGTAAAGAGTGGACTTTTTGTCTTGGAGGGTGGTTTCGGGGACGTTGCAGTAGTTCTATACAGTACCCCTTGGATACCGTCGACAGCACCCATCTGTCGGATGTTATCCCTTCCCATGCCTGGGTGAAGCTGGATATTCGTCCCCCTACTGGGGTTGCATGGGAAGGGACCCTGAAATGAGCGTCACTGCTTTGGTGGAGGCGTGCCGCCTCCTTTACTGGGGCTGCCTCTGCCTCTACCACGTCCTCTTCTACTAGCCCTACCATACCCTTGGGTAGACTGTTGTGAGTTGGTGTTCCACTGTGTACCCTGGGTGTGGGAATAGTTATTTCCTCTATTGGAATTTTGGCCGCGGGGGCGACGAAAATTGCCGTTCCCTCTTTGGTTAGGTGGTTTTGTAGTTAACTGGCCAAGGGATTTGAGGGTGTCGAATTCCTCCTTAGCGTTTTTTAGTGCGTCCTCGACTGCCTTTCCAAACAGGAGATCACTTTCCACTGGTTTGTCTAAGAGTGCAGCTTGTGTTTCTGCTCTGAATCCCGACTGCCTCAACCAAGCATGTCTTTTGATGACAGTCCCCTCTGCAATAATTCTACCCGCATTGTCTGCGGCGTCTAAAGTTGCTTTTAAAATGCAGCCTGAGACGTTTCTTCCCTCTGCACAAATGCGAGATAGCTGGCTCTTAAGGGGTTCGGGAGCGGAATCTATTAGTGCTGCCACTTCTTCCCACTGATGGCAGTTGTAGCTGGCCAACAGTGTGGTGGAATTTGCGATTCTGGTTTGGTAGGCTGCCGTGGAAGCTACTTTTCTAACAAAACCATAGAGTTTCTTACTTTCCTTGTCGGGGGGGAGCCTCCGAGGAAGATAATGGGGTTCCAGCTCTCTTGCGGGTGTTAGTTACGACTAGAGACTCTGGCTTAAGTTGGCCTCTAATATATAGAGGGTCCGACTGGGCTGCTTTAAACAGCTTCTCTACTCTAGGGTTTACAGGTCTTGTCAGGTTTGGGTTGACAAGGGATGGTGCAATTCTGCGTTGAATAGATTTCAGGATGGGAATGGTCTGGGCTACTGTCTTCCTTTCCCCTATTAGTTCTTCCGCGAAGTCCCTCTCTTCTTGGACACCTTGTGTGTCTATGTGGAAGTGGTTAGCTGCCCGAGAGAGCAGTTCATTCAGTAGGGGCTGATTATCTATTGGGGAATCAGACACTGGGGCTTCCCTTTCGACTGGTGAGTCCATTCTGAAAATATCTGGGCTATTTTCTGGCTCATCCTCGTCTTCGTCCTCCCCGTAATAATCTGACACTGCGAGATCTTCTGGTGTCTCAAAATCCTGGCCCTCTATAAGGGAAGAGTCTCCTTGGCCTGTAGGGAAAAGGCAAGAATAGGGTTGGACCTCGAAGGGGTCTGAAGCCTTTAAAGGTGTCTCGACCCGGGGCCTTTTATTTGAAGGGATAGGGTCCCTTGAACCTGAAGGAGAAGATTCCTGAGGGTTTAAAGCTAGTAGTTGGTCAGGGTGTCTTTCGAAGAAATTTGCTAAGGAGGACATCCTTGACATTACTCTGTCAATGTCCTCGCATGACCAGAGTTTTGAGCTTGGGGTGACCTTGCTGGAACTCTCTATGGACTGTCCCTGAGAAGACTTGGACGGGGAAGTCAGTTCTATTGTTGTGGAGGATTGTAAGGTTTGTTTCCTTTGTTGCTTACCCCCTTCCCCGTGGGTGGAAGTGTGTTTACCATTTCCCTTATTTTTCGACGCCTGGCGTCGAGGATCGGAGGTGGAATCCCTGTGTTTCGAACTAGGCTTCGAAACTGGGCCCTCCTTACTCCCAAGTGATGTACCCTTTCCCTGGGGTGCAGGCTGGGGATGGAAGTCGTGTTCGTCTCCGGACGAGTGATCTTCCGTGATGTTAATGGGCGAGGCACTATGTGCAAGTGTGGAGGCTTGCCTGACGTCGTGCGGCGACCTCGACCGGGACCGCCCAGAGGACGTCCTTTCGGACCGCTCCTTCTGTGCCTCTTTCCGAGGTTTCGACGACGTCGAATCTCGGGTGGCTTTTTTGTGTTTAGCGTGTGTATGTGTAACGCTCTTGTCGCCGGGGGACTTCCCCATAGTCGCCGGGACGGACGACCTTCCGAGGCCGGGGACGTGCGTTAGGCTGTCTTTCGACGCCTTGTTGCCCTCGCCGTCCGAAAGTCCGGCGTCGCTGCCGTCGCTGAAGGTACCCTCCGCCTCCATAGCTGCTAGCTTGGCGTGGTGGGCCCAACGCTTGGTGGAGCGGTCCTTAAGAGTTTTGGTCTTAAACCTGCTACAGGCCCTGCAACCCGCCTCGGGGTGGTCTCTGGGCAGGCAAAGGTTGCACGTAGCGTGCTTATCTACCCAAGGGTATTTCTTATTACACTTGGGGCAAAACTGAAAGGGCGTACCCTCCATACGCGCCTGTGGGCAGCGGGCAAGTGTGTGTAGGTAAGAAGGTGTCTATAACCGAGTGTGGAAGTGTACCACCCCCCACTCTCCCTACTTGTAGGGCCGAGGCCAGCGGCCCAGGCCCGAGCCGAGGCGGAAGCCTCAAGGCCCAATCCGTCGGGTTTCGACGTTGATCTCCTCCCCGGTTCGGCGTCGAGATGCTGATCGACGTAAGGGTGACAAAACGGGGCAAATTAGATTTAGTTTTAAGTGCAAATATGGCAAAGCCAGGGAACTCCGATGAAGTGCTTCCGACCAGAATGGCGGAAAAAAACAATCTGGGGATCCTAGACGCGTGAGGGATCATGGGTACAGTGGACGTCACACTAGGGATAGTATTACTGGCACGCCCTGTGTCGACGCCCTTTTTCGATTTTCGAAAAACAAACTGTAATACTCCGCAGCTTCCACTAGATGTCGGCCTATGCACAGCATGTGATCTAAGCAGATTCCACAAGCCTCAGAAATATATATACACTTCAACCTTACCTTGTGTTGACTATTCTTTTGATGGCTCTGCCTACACTGTGAAGAAGGGGTTCCTTTCCTCCCTTTCTTTTGAAAAATGAATAATACTCTATTTTATAGGGAGGACTTGAAACGTACACCACTAGCAGGGCTGGCAAAATCTACTAGCCCACTCACATTGGCGAGGAGATTGTATGAAGGGTGAGTACCGTGAGCATAGTACTCAACCTTTCTGGCAAGTATCGGGATGTTAGAAACGTATTTTACATTTACTGCAAACTAACCTGCTTGCGGTAAATGTCAAATAAGAGTTTCACTGTGCACAGCTGACCTTTGAGTGGCAGCATTGCAGCAAATATGAAGTGTACTTATGTTGACATGCACCATTTTACAGAAAGCACTTGTAAACATTCTGTCAACTGTCAACATGGGGCAAGTGCTTTTCTCTTAGGTTATGTAAACTAAGGAACTTGCACTGGAGGTCCAGTGGGATTTTTAAGAATTTGCAAGGCCTGACTCATTTATAAATCAACCTAACTAGATTTCATTTTACTTCAGGATTTTGTAACGCCAACATTAAACTTCAAATACATGCCCGACAGATCCACTCTCAAATTCAGAAAATCGCATTACCATTTCCTGATAAATGCAACATTATCGATAAGAAAGACAGCGAAAAGCATAAAAATACCCAACTACATGATGAAAAAGGCACAACCGAAACAGAAACAGAAGTTATTTCGCTTTTTTATAAGTCCATGGGCCTCATTACAAGGTTCAGTAACAACGGAACCGGTAAGCTTGCCGGTACTACTGTTACCGGACCAGCAAACTACGAGTTCTGCTTGCAGGTGCCTTTCAGCCTGGCGGAGAGACCGGTCCCCGCGAGCAGACCTCGACGGATGCACCTGAACCATTCATGAATGGTGCCGATGCATCCGGCCTCCCCATCGAGTACAATGAGACTCAAATGGAAATGGGGAGTAATAATTACCAGCACCCGGCAATGGGGATTTACCGGGTCTGCGGGGGCTGGAATGCCCTGGTAAGTCCCCATTACTGGGTGCTGGTAAATTCATGACTCCGGCGGCACCAAAGTGGTAATAAGGCTCAATGTCTCCTGGCTAGAGCCTGTCTCATAAAGGACTGTTGCGTGGCACAAAGGGATAACTGGCAACATACAAATAAAAACAAGACTGATCTACATTGTGAAAATTAGCTGCGCTTCAAAAGAAGAACCAGGTTTCTTTCTCTAATAACTGTGTCTAAGAGACAGAAAAATCTGCATACGTATCTAGAGACAAATGGTCAAATCGACAAGTACACACCGAGCTCCGTTTCCCTAACATTAGCCCAGCTACAGTATTGAACAGATGGAAGCCAAGCCTGTTTCGTCAACCGGACAATGAATATAGAAATTGTTACTGTAACATGTTGAGCAAAAAGAGCATGATTGCAGTTTTAATTTCCTCATTGTGCAAGAAAGACTACAATTGCCTCCATGCAAACTAATGGGAGCCTACAAAATCTCCTGGGTTTTAGAATTGTATCATCAAGACTAAAGAGTGAAAGAAGATATAGAATAATCTGTACTCGATGTTGCCATTTTAGTGCTTAGACAACTCTAAACATTTGCACCTCTTACTAGATGGCGGAAAAACAGTCATTCAAAATGACCCACTCAGTACTGTCTATGCAGCCAGCTTCCCGTGTTAAAGGCTCTGCTTAAACGGAGATTTTGAAAAAGATGCTTACCATACCCCATATGGAGACCCTGTGCTGTCCTGCTTCATTTGTGCTTGAAAAGCAAAACAAAAAAGGCAAACGCAAGCAGAACTCTTCCAAACTGAGGTCTGAAGTTAGTCTTCAAGCAAGGGAGCTGGGTCTGAGGGATGGGAGAAGCTATCCCATACGAATCACATGGCTACATGTAATTGTAACAAATCCAAAATAACTAATACCATAATAACGAATTCCCAAATAACAAATTATTTTTTCGTTGTTTTTGTGGGGGTTTCCCCCCCCCTCCCAACCCCTTTTTCTGTTTTCTTCTGAATTCGTTATTTTGGAATTTGTTATTTAAGGTTCGTTACAATGGTATTGTTATTTTGGTATTCGTGATAATCGCTGCATACCGACATTTTATCACTGCATGGGCTTTTGTTTTCCCTGGAACCTGTGAGCGAATTTTTGCGAATCAGAGTTCCATGGAAATGAAGCCCAGAGCCTGCAATGAGAGTACTCAATGCCTCCTGAAATAGCTACGCCACTGGTGGCGAGGAGCAGAAAGTGCACCTTTCAGATACCAGTGTACATTGGAAGATGGATGCAAAAACTGCATGTATGTATGTACCAAACGCAAGGGCTGAAAGTGACATTACAATTTACGTTTTGATCATGCATCAGAGCCTGTGATCCACTTAAGCGCATCACCCTGTCCTTATGAAAGCCATATCAAGTTAAGATCCAGTTTTATAATAGTGGTCCGTTTTATAGAGTTCAAAGGGGTGCATTTAGCCTCAAAAAGCAGGTTCAAAGTTCTCTAAAATTTGCAAATGCCCTGCACTCTGCAGATCAAGGCAGTTCCCTGCTGAATAAACAGGTTGAGTTCATTCTATTTTCCATAACTTCTAGCAGTCTACCAGTGGTGAGGGTTTGTTAGTTAGGACCAGGAGTGGGGTGTTGTAGTTGCCAGATCTTCTGACATTTTTGGATTCCAGCATCTGACTTATTTTTCTTTTTAGATGTCTAGAGAATTTATGTGAAGAGCATTTTAAATAAGATTTATTGTTCAATGAGAGCCGATGCAGTGCTTGAAGTGCTGGATTGTGCTTGTTATTTTTAACTGTGCTTCTCATCAGTGGCTTCACCACCATTGGAAGGCACGGTCTGTCTAGAAATTAGCACCAAGCCCTTCAGAGTATTAATTAAGGTACCCTCTGATTTTCTTTGACGGTCTGCAGCCATTGCTCTGTTGGGTAAAAAGATTTGCTGGTTATTTTCATTTTGCCATGCAATTAACTCCTCAGGTGATGGACTTCCAATTACGGTAGTGTTCTTTCTCAAACACAGATGATAAAATAACACAGGTCGGTATACACAACCCGAGCTAAAGCCTCAGCCCCTTCTTATTTTGGGAACCAGTAAACACAAGATACCTTTTTTCACAGCGGGTTTAGGCATTGATGGATTAATTTCTTTCAAGTATCAAAATCAATTTGTAAAAACATTTGCCCTTAAAAGAAAAGTTCAACCAAATCCCCCATTCGGTGGCAAGGGCTGCGGGGGTGTCCCCTGTACTCGTGTTCACTATATTGTGAGCGGGGGTTGCAGGGGTGTCCCTCGCAGTCGATCCTGTACAAAGTAAAAAAAGGAAAGGACCCTGTGGCGCCGGTTCCCGTTCACAGAAGTGAAAGGGAACAGGTGTTTCAGGTACACAGCGAGTCAGCGGCACACAGCGAAGTCTGCCGCCACAAGGTAAGTAGGGTCATGGGGGTGGGGACAGGGGCCAAGTGGGAAATGTTCAGGGGAGAAAAGACCAAAAGTTATTTTCAGAAAAATATAATTCTGTCTTTTCTCCCTCAAAAATTTCCATCACAGGCTTCTAACCCCAATCCCTTCCAACTGACATGGAGCTCTGGAGATAACAGAGCTTTCCCATGCATTTGCATTCTAAGTTTCACATAAGAAGAATGCTACACATCTCTCTTTGCTCCACAAGGCGAGACACAAATAGGTTGGAGCAAAGATCTGGGTAACTTGATAAGACATTACAATACAAAAACATTAAATTGAAGTATCATTTGAGGAATAGATGTAAAAAACATACTGTAAGAACTAGATGTAAAATCGCTACATCACGGATGACCTCTGAATGTAAAGCATGAAAATGTATGCATGGGGTTTGTAACGGAGCTAGCATACATCCACACACATTTCAACAATGAAATTATTCAACATAATCATTCAAATGAGATGGTCTCCCACAATTCCTAGTGGGACGTTCTCTTCTATGAATTCTAAAACTCTCCTTGTACATAACCTGATCATTCTCTTCTGCAAACCTTCGCAGTTCCTTATAAACCTGAACACTCTAACATTCCACACCTGTCCACCTGACATGATCACAGCGCTATGTAACCTTTTAATGACCTTCATGGGTTGTGACCACTTTAAGCCTCCTTCCACCCTGTTGCTGGGAATCTTTATACGCACCCAATCTCCTTCTTTGACCATGCATTGTTTGGTCGCCTTCCTCAAGTCAAAATTGGATTTGTTGCCCATCTGTCTATTGCTAATCCTCTCCTTGACAGTATCCATATCAATGTTTTTCTGACATGCTCTACTCAACCACCCTGGGCAAACGCTGGTGTTGGGCTTGCTTCCTCTTAAGATTTAGATTGGAGATATAACTGTAGTCAGATGAGGCGTGAATCTGTATGCTACTACTGTATCTTCTGCAGCCTTCTTCCAATCACCTCCTTCTGAAATGGCAACCCTTATACTGTCTCTGATCACTCTATTAAATCTTTCAACTATCCCATTGGTTTCTGGGTGATAGATGGCACTGGTCTTGTGTTCAATTCCATTAACTCTCAAATATTTTTTCATTTAATCTGCAACAAATTGTACGCCATTGTCTGTTATGATGAAGGAGGGAAATCCTTCCCTCTTAAATATTCCATCAAGAAATGTAATTACGTCTTTGGCACACACATTTTGAACACATGACAATTCCACCCAATGAGAAAGCATATCTACCAAAACTATCCCATATCTAGAGATCCCTTGAGACCTCACTGGACCCCCTATGTCAAGTCCTACTCTTTCCCATGGAACGGATGGAATAGACATAAGGGTAATTGGCTTTACTCTTGTGACACACCCTTTGGCAGCATTCTTGCATATGGCACACTCTCTGATGATTCTAGCTGCAAATTCATTCCTGGCTACCAATAATCTTGCCTAACCAATTGCTTCATTTTGGTCATTCCCTGGTGACCTTCATGTGCAACTTCAAGAATCCTTTTCCTTACTCCTGTTAAAGGAAATCCTTTGTCACCCCTCAAAATTATGCCATCTTTTATCAGGAGTTCGTCAAAGACATTTTTAAGGGGATCAGGTATGATTCTTCTCCTAATTTCAGTACCTTTCATCCCATTCTCTAATTTTTCTTTGACATCAATGAGAACAGAATCTACAAGCATAGCTACATGCCATTCATTCTCTGCCACTACCTCCTGGCTTATGTGTTCATCATTGTCCTCACATCAACATCATTCTCTACCACATTAGTCAACCTGGAAAGGCAATCTGCTGCCTTATTCTTAATCCCTGGCAGATATTCAATTTCCCAGTGGTAGTCTTGTAGACAGGCTACCTACCTCCGGATCATAGATGACACTTGTTGTGAGAAGCTCTCTCAAAGGTTTATGATCAGATCTAATAGTAAACTTAACACCACACAGAAAAGGTCGAAACATCTCTATCGTCCATTTGGAAGCTAGTAACTCTTTCTCTGTTGTAGAGTAATTATTCTCTGCTTTTCTTAAAACCCTAGAGTCAAACAGTGTATTCTTCTTCTTCTCTCTCACCATGTTGTGATAAAACAGCACCTAACCCATGGTTGCTGGCATCAGGGGTTATTATAGTGTTTCTTCTAGAGTCAACATTAAAGTGGGAGCTTTTGTCAAAGCTGATTTAATCTCTTGGAATTCCTCCTCACGCTATTCACTCCAAGGGAATTTCACTCCCTTTTTGACCAGGTTTCTCATATAAATGGATTTGCTTGCTAGACATGGCACACATTTAGAATAGTATTCAGACATACCAAAGAAGGACACTATTTTCTCTTTGTCTGTGGGACTGGGGAAACTCACAATATTGTTTACTAGGTCAGCGTTTGGCTCAATGACTTGTTCTGATGTGGTATGGGCCAAATATTGAATAGAGGTTTTACTAAATTTACATTTGTCTTTACTCCGTGTTAAACCTGCTTTCATAAAAATATCCATTACTTCTCTCAATCTTTTATGATGCTCTTCACACTCTCTGCCATATACTAACCCATTGTCTTGGAAGCACAGGACATCCTCCATGTCATGAAACAGCCGACACATGATGCGTTGGAAAACCGCAGCAGCTGTTACTAGACCAAAAGGCATGCGTTGGCATTGGAATAATCTTTCTGGTGTAATGAATGCTGTTATATTTCTCAAAGATGGATGAAGTACAATCTGGTGATAAGCAGATTTAAAATGTAAGGTGCTCATGACTTTGGCTTCTTTAACGGTTCCTAACATCTTAGTAATATTGGGTAGGGATTTCTATCTGGTATTACGCACCGATTGACAGATTTTAAGTCAATACGCAACCTTGGTTTACCATTGGGCTTATTTACCACAAGTAAAGGAGAAACCCACTCAGCTGCTTCTATTTTTTCAATTACTTCCTGTTTTCCATTGTTAACAATTCTTCCTTTACTGCAGCCCTAATGGCTAATGGTACACTCCTTAGTTTTTGCACAACCGGAATTGAATCTGTTTTTATTCTAATTTTGTGCATGAATACTGAAGGTATCTAGTTCATACTGAAATACAGCATGATGTGTCAAATCGTTCATACTTTCTATGGCATGTACACTTTCTTCAGCATTAGGATTCAGCTTTATCGTAAGCCTTTTTTTGGTGTGACCAACTTAACAGCGGGTTACTACCTTTCTTCGAGACATACACTTTACTTTTATCAGACATATCTCTGAATTTCTTAACAGCCCTGAACCATCCCTATAAATCAATTATCTTTCCCCCACATGCAACTGGTCTTATGTCGACCACATTAAGAGAAACAGTCTTTTGTAGTTTGCTCTCGAAAATATGTTTAGGTAATAATGTGTACTAGGTAGTAATGTGTCAAGTTTCATCCCTTCAATCTAGATAATGGACATGGGTTTCTCAGTGTCTGCAACTTCACCCTGAACAGTGATGACATCGTCAGAGGTAAAGTCAATGAGACAAGTGAAGTCCTGCATAACTTCACATAATTCGTCCACAGAAGCCATGTTTTCACTCTTGGTTCTACAACATGAAGTGAGATGCCCACATCTTTTGCACAAGGCTTTGACTGCTGGGCACTTGTCACTGCTTGCAAAATGGAAGGCGCCGTCACAAGGAAAACACCTTTTCTTCTCTGTTACTTCTTTTTAAATATTTGTACCTACATACTTCTTCCCACTTTCTTTTTTAATATTCTGCTTCTTGTTATCATATTTCTTTGTTTCTTCAGTGGATATTTCCATAACTTGTTCTTCTTCTATTTACTTCTCATCTTGTTGGATCTTTTTCTCCAAATCTTTGACACATTTGTGAGTGTGTTCCACTTCCTTTGCTACTGTTATGAATTTCTCAATGGTGGGATTGCTTCTGGCCCATAATGCCTCTCTCACTTTTTCATAGTTGCACTCAAACATAAATTGATCTCTTAGTCTCTCATTTAACGTCCCTCCCAAATTCGCATGATGCTGCCATTCCTCTCAACGCCGTGATATACTGTTCCACAGATTCATCTTTTGACTGTTTCCCTTTTCCAAAATGATAACTCTCTAGAATGATGCTTAAGCACTTCTCATAATGCTTATCCAGCATCTTAATGCATTTCTCATATTCTGACAGTCCGGTAGATTCTTCTTCGGTTAGTGGTGGTAGGTTCTCAAATTGCTCTTGCCCATAACTACCAAGACAGTGCATAAGTAAGCATTTCCTTCTCTCTCCCGAAGAATCTACAAAATGTATGGCTAACACATAGGTGTTGAATCTCTTTTTCCACCTCTTCCAGGGAATGCTTGGTTCTCCTTGCTCTTCCAAAAAGTAATTTGGTAGTGGTACTCCTTGCATAGCCATTTGGTAATGGTGGAAGAGATATATTTATTCCTTTGGTTTGTTTGCAATGAGGTGAGATCAGTTGAGATGGTTGGAGATGGCACAATTACCGACAGAAAAATAATGACTGATGGTCCAGTGTGTTTGTATATGGACACTAGAAGATGTGCGTCATTATTTCTATTGTGACTTGTTCCCGGTCCTCATTAGCACTTGTCATATATTCTTTTGAATATGCGTATGAGGTGTTGATTTAAGTCTGCTATGTTTGTTGTGACTTATTACTGCAATGTTATTTTACAGTAATTTCTTTCAAACGTAGCGTGATATGATTGATGTAGTATTTCACTGTATCCAGAGAATGCCTTAATGGCCGTAGCAATGCTGCTATGCGTGCATTCGAGTATCTGGCTTACGATCTCTGGAAACACATTCATTGTGTTATGCTTTAATAGCCGTAGTAACACTGTTATTTATGCGTGCATGAGAGTGCTTAGATTACGAGCCTTGGAAAAGCTTTGTTATGCGATATCGCTTTGCATGCAAGTGTGTCCTTTACATTGTATAATGGTTCAATGTCGATAGGCATGCAAAACTCCTTCGTGGCAGGAGCGCTTTCTACTGTTTCATGGAATAGACACAAAATCGCTATTACGGTTTTTTGTGTTGGTTACCCTGGTAACCAATCATGGGGCGGCCTAGACCAACGTTGTCAAGTGCTCTTCTCTAACACAGCGTTTATGTTAGCACTGTGTAGTCCGGCGTTGCTGGTCGTTTCCCTTTGTGAGGAGGTTGTCAAGGAAACCTGGCCGTGCTTGCGCTGGGGCCTGTCTGGCAGCGGCTGCTCACATGCTTCATTGCGAGCTGGCTGTTCACAGGATTCGTTGCACGGGGCTCGTGCACTGGGTTTGGGCACTGTTGCCGGAGGGCCTTACTAATTACAGAGTGGCCAACACAGGTTCCCACTTGCTCACATTGATTTCAGCGGGGGTTACTAATAATGTTTTGCGCAACGCAGGGGGAGAGCACTCTGACCTTTTAGTGTTGGCACTGCAGCAGCACTTGGGCCCGGCACCACAGCTACTCAGTGGGGTCGCTGTGGAGTATCATCGTTGCCAGTGAAATGATCTTCCACACTGGAACAGGTTTAATACTTCTTTATTTGTAATAGAAGATGATCATATGTACACCCCACTGGTCTTATCAAACGCTCCTTCCTACTGACCTGGAGCTCTGGAGGTAACAGAGCTTTCCCAAACATTCTCATTCTAAGTTCCTCATGTGCATTCCACAAATGAAGAATGCTACATAATGCAAGATGTGTTAACCCGCCCCCAAGAAATTAAACTTGTTACTGTTTAGTAAGTACTTGTTATGATGCACTCGAAGATTTGAAAGCTTTGAGAAGGAATATTCAGAGGCAAGTCATGGCGATTTCTTAGGCTTCTTTTGACACTTCGAGAGAGAATGGCTACCAACATGTGCAAATCAGAAAGTACCCAACAGGAACTAGGAGACTTGATCTGTTTCTAAAATGCAAATGTTCTGTTATTTGTATAGGCCTCCTAACCTGTGGTTAGTACATTTCTAAGTGTTGTAATCTCAGAGAAAGATGAAGGGTTTAGTCGGGTATATCTGATTATATAGCTGACTGCTCTAGTCGAGCCCGCCTTTCAGGAGGTACTTGCATGTAACAATATTACCCTATTTATTAGTACCCGCTTCACTGGCACTGACTGTCACTTTTAGAAGGACAGGAGGTTGAGCGAGGTCCAGCTGGTAGTCGGAGGAAGATGCATTACCTACCATCGTATTTATTAACAACACTCAGAAGTGTACAATGAGGATTATTGCACACCTGGCATGCAACCGGCAATGGTGCCTATTATAATAATAATAATTCGCATTTATATAGCCCTATGAACCCTCAAACATCTGAGAGCTGCTTCTTATTACCCACTGTGTGTGGTGCTCATTTATCAACCTCGAAAGGATGAAAGTTGAGTTTGGCCCTGCCGGGAATACGGACCTGGGTCGTCGGGGTCTGCACGGATGTCAAATCGAGCGCTCTCATCGCTGTGCTACCTGACCATAGCAGGTGGTTCATATATCACCCAATGATGGCATTGCTTTAATCACTCGTGCTTTTTAGAGCATTCAGAGGGATAAAAGGTTGAACCAGACACATCTGCCATTTTCATCACTCTGAGAAGGATGAAAGTCTGAATCAAGCACACTCGCCATTGCCTCATCCTGTCTGCCAGCCTAATATTACGGCTCCACATTTTAATATCTATTTCTTCTAAACTGATTTCTTTCAAATGGGTGAATCGACCCCAGCCATGACTCCTCCCTAGCTGTACTTTATTTTCAAAAGTACGTGCACTTACCAATATCTCCCACTTCAACATTATCCAAGTGATCCATACTAATTTGTTCACTCCAAATGGTTGAGGAGGGTACACCCAAACGGCCCGAGTCTGCCCCAGCCCTCCAAGTTTCTAAATGTATCAAGTTTTTTAAACAATGTTATCCCCCACAATGGTGCTCATTTTACTGTCGTCAAATATAAATCGCAGAACCAGTCCCACCTGGCATGCAACTGTCAATCCCCATCCCAACCTTTAACTGTACCCTTCTCTCACAAAATCCCTACCTATCAATATTAACCCGAAATACCCTCTTTCCTAGGTTTAGCCCTGTTCCTATCTCTGTTTTTACCCGAACCCTATATCAGCAAATCCTCAAGTATCTGCCAAATGTAACTGATTCAAGTGCTCAGATTCAGCCCCCCATACGCTGGCTCCCATTAATTTAGTCTGATATCCTTATTGCTGTGGCTCCACCCTCTATGCCTCTTGCCCTCATCCCACCTTTCCCATAGTGCTGTTTTGAATGGGTCGGGGGCATCATCATAAAGTCCTTGGACCACCGACCATCCCACTCAACCGCTCCACCTCCCTCTCCCGCCACCCTTACCCACGCCTTCACCCCCTCCAAAGTGCAATCACGTTGTACCTTACCATTGACCTGTCGCAGTCCAGCCCAGAAGTGTTATCTGCCCCGGGCCATTAACCTGCTCGCTGCTGGGATCACAATCCCCTACTTTTCCAAAAACCATGCTTCATCCATACCTCTAATAGCCAGCCCCGCCCATGTGTATTGGGCAACGCTACACTGTCCTCACTCAAACCATAGAACAGACGTTCTCCTTGGGGGTCCCCTCTGAAATCTAACAATGTGACATTGCCACAGCTGAATTTGTGGACCCAAAATTCGGGCACTATTGAATATTAGGAATCAGTTCTTCATTGCAGGGCACTGGCATTGGACACCACAACTGCCTGGGGCAGCCAAAGTGGTAACCTCTATACAGTTTAATTTGCATAGCTCACGTGCCAAAAATACAGTATTTGTTTTCCTCCATGTTAGTTTGTAACAGGTTACGTACTAACCAAATCTTGTTCCAAATTGACTTTAGTCCGCTACTGGGATTCTACGCAGTCTCTACAAATAACGTTTGCAGGCCATATACAGTTTTTCAAATAAACTATAATAGCTAAACTTGTTTGTGCCCGAGCTTGGTACTGGAAATCTTAATGGTGAATAAGCTGTTAGTATTTTCTTTAAAGGTAAGTAACGAGTATGTGTTCCTTATTTTCTGTTACAAAAAGTGCCGTTTTGAAATGGTGAGGGATATAGTATAGCCATAGAAATAAAAGAGCGACTTTGTTGGCTGCCATCATAGGAAGGTATGGCCTCTGTTACTGACATAAACAACGTTCCTTTACTGACTTTCGTTTCTATCAGTTGAAAGTGGCGATGTGTGACCAAGAGAGGGTGTGACTTGGTCAACTGTTGATTTATCTATAGAGTAATCATGATCGCACACTGACATTTAAACTGTATCTTGTCAGAATTGGTATATTTTAAAAAGCAAGTTCTAATTGTTATCTCAGTTAATTGCAAGTCCCTTCATTGCTAGCTTAATGCTGCCTGCATTTCCTGGCGCTCCCCTAATGCCACTCTTAAAATGACCAGTCCCCTTCACCATCCTGGAAACTTATTTATTTCTTTACATTTTTAAAGCGGTCACTCAGCCCGCGGGCATCGAGGCACTGTTACAGGAATTGTTTGTTTTTTAGTTGGTAATTTTTTTGTCTTAGTTGCGTATTTATAACGCACTTAAACACCCAGAGATTTCTAAGCGCGGACCCGGGGATCGAACTTGTGTTGCTTTGTGTCGTCTTGCTTCCAAGGTGCTCATGTTGCCGCTGAGCTATCCTCCCGGGACAACATTCCTCACAATTGCTGCACCAGCCAAGCCCATCTTTGCTGGTTCCCTTAACCCCACGTCTCCCCCCCCCAACCTGGGGGCAAAAATTCAAGTTGCAAGCTGATAGCCATCATTAAAAAAAAAAAGTCATTTGCAACCGAATTTCTATACATACACACGGCACACCATTACTTACTCACCAAGAGTCAAATACCACTAGCCAATCGCTAGTGGAGAGTGCACATTTTTTCACCCTGCTCCCGACTCACAAACACTCTGCCTGCTGACAAACAGGTAGCAAGTTCACACACCCTTTTTTGTTTCCGTTTCAGGCCCCTCAAACCAACCTACCGTCAGCATCTAGCTCCTGCTGCTTCTCCCCAACTCTTGGATTTTAGCTGTCGCCCCCGCTTTCTAGCCCTGCTCTGTGCGCACCTCTCTCACCCCAGGCGAGGGGCAGTCCACAGGGGAAACGAGCCACCCTCACCCGCCAGACCAGCTGGGAAGGTAGGGGCCCACTGCAACCTGTAAAGTAATCGCTGTTAAACAGGAGATTCTTACTTTACTCCACTCCAATGGCACACAGACATCAAGGAGGATTTTTTAGTGATCCCAATGGGGACCCCTCTTAATTTATAAATACACAAACACCATTTCTTATTAAACATTCCTAACCCTGCCCTCATAGCACTACTGCCCTCCTATGTCCCCTGGCGTGAGTTATTTTTAAAAGGGACCTCTGCCATCGGTCGACCCATTCTCAGCAGGGTCAGAGAAAGACCCATAGGGCGGACCACTTTCCTCTACCTCTGACCAGGCCTCGAGTGGGTTATATGTGATATAATGCACGTGTGGTTTCTCCTGTGTAGGCACTTTTGTGGGTAGCACAGGAAGCGTGACCAGAAGATCAAACGCATTCAGTCACTCCTCCAGAAAAGAAGAACAATGCTATAAAAAGCTACATGTTCATAGTCCTTTATGGATGCCTGGTTACTAAGTGTGCGTTTTTTTGTGCTCCATTTTGAAAACTTTAAGAAAGATATGACTTAGTAGAGTCTTTGCTTTTACTTTAAAAACCTTAAAGTTGACACCTTTCGTGACTGTGTTCATTTTAATAATAATTATAAAGTGGAGTGGTCATCTCCAAGTTTGAGACCTTGGTTACTGTTTTTTGTAAATGGCATGGGGTATGTGGTCACCTGCGGTGGTTATAGTGTGTGGAGAAGTTTTCGAATAGGGAGTATTTCTATGTGTGCCTACATTATGCAAACATTCATGGCTACATGCGAGGCTAAGATGTTAGTTTGGTTGAAGCAGCATCCAAGGACCGGAAAACTGTGGGGGTCACCTTGGTGGCCTATTCTTCTAATAACATGTATTGGGTTCCATAGAGGAACAATTTCTCGTCCAATCTAAATAGTGTAGCATTGTAATCTTTAAGATGGTGTTGCATATTGGACTCACGCTGCCAACAGATACCATAGAACAGAACAGCATACTCGTCTTCATCTGTTGATGATAGTATATCTTCCGTGATGTCCATCAGGGTACTTTCTGTGCTTTCCTCTGCTGTGACAGCGGTTGCCAATTTTTTGGAGTATGAGGTTATTTTGGTGGTGTTGTGGCTGTTTGATGGCACTGATTGTCTACTACTTTTAGTGATGGCTATGGTTTATATTTGTCGACATTAGTCAATGTTTTTTGGGTCTGCATTTGTTGTCTTTTTTGAGTGAGTAATTGGGGGAGGGGCATAGGCCTGTTAAGGTTTAGTAGGAACCTTTTCCTTTTTGGTTATACATGTCCATTTTGTTTCCTTGGTTAAATACAGGGCCAACACTTACCAGTTCTTTCACAAAGCCTATATGTATGCATGGATAGGATTTCTATAGCACAGAACTAGTTGACTAGCACTGAAGCTCTGTACAAAAAAAAGGGTGCAGTACAGCATATCAGACTGGTCACTGACAGGTAATATGTGGGAGTTGTCACGGGTTCAGGCGTTGGTATTTGGTGTGGTGTTCTTCCAAAACAGGGTCTTTAGTTCATTCCGGATATGCAGGAAAGTGGGGACCAGTCTGATTCCAAAATCCTGGTGCGGGTATTTCAGTTTACTTTTTTAATCTTTCTTGAATTTCTTGGTTTCCAGCTGTCGTGTAGTGGCAGAAGAGTGCATAGGCCCACAGCCTGCCTGAAGCTATGATAGAGTTAATTGATTTTCAGAGCACATACCGAATGCTTGCAGATTTCAGGTTGTCTTGCGTTTCGCAAGCAGTATTTTATGTAAACAGGTACGCATTTGCACTAATGGCTCAGAATGGCCTGAACTGGGTTGCTGATAGAAAGGCTTCTCAGCCTTGGCCAAAGGGAGGAGGGATGAGTGAGTTAGCCTACTAGTACAAACAAGTTGCTGAAGCTTCTAGAAGGGTTGTGTAACATTTGATTGACAAGCGCACTCCATGAAAGCATGGCACCCACATGAGGGAGCGGGGACTCGTCCAGTGAGCTAGTATTGTTCACGTGTAAAGTGTTCTGGAACCGAAAGGACTCTAAGCGGCTGTTACTGTTTGCTATGTCTCGCTGGGCGTTGGCTTGAGGGGTTGGCAGAACATAGTATCCAATCCAGTCCGGTGCCGAGATGAAAGGGGGTCCCTGTCAGTCCAGTACCTAAGGAACGTACCAACTGTGCTCATTGTAACTTGCATTTTCATAGTTGGCAGCATAATTTCCTGTGCAGTTTGTAGTGATTATTTGCCGTTATATCTATTTATTGCAAAAATAAAATGCAAAGTATAAAGCATTTGCTTTCTTTCTGAATGATGTGAAACTGGCATGGTATCAAGAGATGAGACAAACAACAAACGTAACAGTTTAAAAAACCTTATTAAACTATCAGGATGGGTGCAACGCCTAACTTGCCCTACTACTATGGTGGGCTTTGCCCTACCTGAAGAAACTAAGGAATGTCTAGGTTTAAAAGTCCAAAACAAAAGTCTGTCTGTGTCAAAACCTATGCTTGCCCGCACATTAATACTTAAATGTAGTGTAGGACATGCCAACTCAAAATAGTGTTCAAAGTAAGTTTGGGGCTGTCCCTAGCTCCCTCTCCCAAGTTCAGGATACAGTCCCAAATTATGATGTTCATTAAAGTGTTAGGCTCCCTTTCTCCCAGCTTCGAGTCTAGGTTCACAACACACATGTTCCAATAAACAATATATTTAGGGAGCCCTGGGATCCATCCCCAAGCTGTAGCTTCTGATGCACACTCAACAAAATTCCAAAGGGACTCTGGGATCATCCCCAAGCTTCATACCATAGTTCACAAACATACACGTTCCAACAAACAATGTATTTAAGAAGCCCAGGGATCCTTCTTCAAGCCTCTAGTCGAAATTCACATGGTGGCAGTTCAAAGAGGCCAAGGGGTTCCCTTCCCCAAGCTTCCTGCCTTGGCACACAACAAACTAATGTTCCAAAATAGCCTGGGGGATGCCTTCCCCAAGCTTCAATTCGTAACTTATAAGGCAATAATTCAAAAGAGCTTAAGGGCTCCCTTCCCCAAGCTGCCAGCCTTCGTCTGGAAGAGCTTGAATTTCTTCCTCTGGTCTAGGCACAGCTCTGCACTGCCCACCCATTACAGGTCACGCAACCAGCATGGTTCACCCTAAGTTCAACCACTTTGGCGATTCTTTCAGGCTCACAAACTCAAAGTAATTCAAAGAATGGAAGGCTATTTTTTGTTTAGTAACTTTTTTGGCTTTCGGTCCCTCTAATATTCTTCCTTGGCTCTCTACAAAAGCCTTCACTCTGCTGATTTAGTGTAAAAACGTTAAAGTAGTTTCTTCTGCATTTTGCTCCTTCTTCTCTAGCTCCCCTCGGCTGTGCGTTTACTGTTCTAGCATTCTGTTTCCCAGCAACATGGTTTCTTTCACTATAGTAGCGTTCGGAACTTCAAGCCTTTTCAACTGAGTTCCATCGGAGTCTTTCGACAAAGTGCCGGCTGCACGCAACCCCCTCGATACAATGTAATACCTTTTAATTGTCTTTGCTTTTATACACACGCCAGGATTCATTACAGTTCTATGAAACTCATCGGCTGCCGCGTTCTCTTTTCTGTTCGACAGCTTCTTAATACTTGAGGTCCGGGTCTTACCGCCTGCTCCTCGGACACCCCTGGTCCCAGTGGAACAAGCACTCATTAAGCACAGCGAGGGGGCCACCACTCTCCACGGCTCTCTTCCCTCTCGCACTCCGGCTCCTTGGAGACACAGCTCCCTCGCCACACATCAACACTCCACATGGCAATGTCTTCTTCCAGCGTCTTGGCGTCCCGTGCTGCTCTAGACTGTAGTGCATGCTTCTCCTCTGCTTTCTCACTCTCAGGTCTCTCTTTATATACACTTGTGCCCCTTCAAGGGCGTTCAGGTGTGCACCACTTTTCCTTATTTGCCGGACTCCAATCAGGCTAATTTTTGCGACGCGCCTGACCTCCAGATCTGCAACTCTTAGGCTCCATCTTCTTCGTCCCAGTACTATAATGGCACTTTCTATAGGTAACCTGTATTACTCTTGGGATGATCATCTTCTTCCCAGTCCTGGACTTCACTTCAGGGGAATCTATAGAGTAATAGTAACAATATCCTATGAAAGCTGAAGGAGAGTGAATCGTATCACTATCATAAAAGGGGGGGGGTATGTCTCGCGCTCTTGCCCTCTCTCCCCAATCCCCAAGGACCCTCCGCCCAGGAGATTCTCCCTCGCTAGTGCACCCACAGGGTTGGATCAAAAAGCAATGGCCCTTCCCTGACCACCTGAACAGAAGATCCCTGGGGAGTGTATGTGGGAGTATCTTCCGGTTTCTCACAGTGAGTGCACTGTTTCAAACAAATAAGAACCTGCAGTGTGTGCTTGTTCTTGGCCTGGTCCCAGTGCAAACACACACACCCATATAGAATACCAGCCCACTATGTCATTGCTTCTTTTAGAAAATATAGTAATGTTTACTCCTTGAAAACTTTAACCTTTAATTGCAGAGGGGGTGGACGTCCAGATGGAGAATGTGAAGGTCATGGTGCTAAGAACGTGGATGCACACAGAGGGAGAACTTTTTCTCCCGGAAGTTGTTGAAATGCAGCATATTGTTTTAAGGAGCCATGACCATGTACTGGCTGAAGCACAAGACACGGTATGACATTGGAAATATTTTGAGAACAGCGTTCATTCTTCAGGAGTGGAAAACAACTTTTCCAACTGATGTCTCCTAACATGGTCTCCTACTTTTTGGTTACACTAAACAATTCACCTAGGTCACCTGAAAGCAGGGAAGTGGCATGGAGGAGAATGGGGCACTGATGCTTATAGAAAGTGAGGCGGCAAGGACTTGCAAAGCAAATGGAACTGCCACTGCCAAGAGCCCTCACCAATCGATTGCTGCATGTCCATGGAATGGCACACTGGAACTACAGGAAAAAAGTGGGAAGTGGCAGGGCAGATGTGGGGTAGTGGAAACAAAGCACATCTTGTTGTCCTGTGTGCGTACCGACTACTCTCCAGGTAGTGCTTCACTGATCCAACAAAGGAGCCAATGAGGTGGTCCAGAAGTACCATTTATCGATGTGATAAATGGTATGAACAGGATTTGAAATTAAGATTTGATGTGCAGGAGCCCAAAGCAGCTCCTGGATATAAGGCATCAGTTGGTAGATGGACACTAGCTACCACTAGAGAACCAGGAGCTTAAACGTATTGTGGCATAAATATAAATTCCACACAAGATGCAAATATTTACTATTTGTCCATTGCGTACGATCCGTTATGCTTTCAATGTTTTCTAGATGTGTCTTAATGTTTGTATACACATTCCCAAACACACAAAGTTAAGTCTCATAGGTGTGTTTGTACTGTACCATTTGGCATTGGGAGTCAAAAGTAGCCCATGGTAGCCAGTTGGTGTCAAGCTAACCTGTCTCTTCTAGGATAGAAGCAGGAGCTAAATAGCTCCACACTGCAGTAATTGATCCACTACTATGGGCCTCATCACAAGTTGAGCGGTATCCCAGCGGTAATACCGCCCAACTGTAACTGCATTGGTGCCAGCCGTTCCGACACTATTAGCACCGGATCGCGGGTTGGGCGTTAACGGTAAACCCCCATTCCCCCGACCCAATGGGGCATTTTCCACGCAAGTACCGCTAACTAATACAGCCGGCTGTAATTGTGCCGATAAGCTAAATGGGATTTTTTACCTTCATAAAAAAAAACTGGAGGTGACACAGCCCATTTAGCGCCCAACTCGTGATCAGGCCAGCACTTAAATGCGGCAGTAATACAATTACTGCCGCATTTAAGGGCTCAGGCCAAACTCGTGATGAGGCCCTATGTTTTTCTCCAAATAAAGAGGTTGCTATTGACACCAGTAAACTGCTGTAGTGTTATAGTACCTGCCTACATCAAGCCTTCCAAAAAACCACACCAGATCCCAACGACCTAGCAAACTACTAGCCAATCTCCAACACAATTCACTGCAGAAATCCTCCAAGTTTATTTACAAACCACTAGGCTAACACTTCAACAGCAACAACCAACCTCCTCCAAGAATCACAACCAACAAGAGTAACCAGATCCACACTATGCTGTATAGAACACTGATGCTATTCATCCCTCTGGACATCTCTGCTGCTTTCCATAGTCTAAGCCACGGGATCCTGCTAGAAAGATTACAAGGAACCGTTCTACAGGAAGTCACTTCTTTCTCCCTTACTGGCAGGGCTGAATCAACACACATGGCCTTCTTTACATAATGTCCCTGTAAATGTACATGTACATATGCATTGCCCCAGGGATCCAGACTCTCCTTTGTACCATTTACATGAACCCACTCCTGGACATTAATGATACCCCAAGCCTCACATGCTTCAACTATGCTCGTGATGCCCAATTCAATAACAAGCTCACAAATAACACTTTGTCCAACCCACTGGATCTTGCCACATGCCTTGTGCATGTTAACTCCTAGATGATGACAAATAGGCTGCACCTCGATCCATCCAAAAGTGATTTTAGGAGTTTTGGCACCACAACATTTGAACCCCACACTAATCCCATATCGTACACAAATGGGATATTGCACTGTGCCTACAACTATGGTAAGAAACCTCGGAATCTTGAAGGATAGCGACCTTGCACTTCAGCATAAGGTGGAAGCCATAATAGGTAACTGCTTCCTTCAACTGCCAACGATCTGATGCATCAAGCTTACCCGATCTTCAAGCACAGACCCATGGCAGAATGATTGCTCCAATGCACTCAAAGCTAGACTACACCAACAGCCTCTCCCGGGGCTCCCAAAGTACTCGCAGCTACAAAAAGGCCAAAACGTGGCAGTCCACTTCTTAGACTTCAAGGACAATCAACACATCACTGTGGCACTTACACTCTGCTGGCTTCTGATCAATGTAGGATTCACCTTAAACCCTTATCCATTGCCCACCATGGCAGCCAAAGAATGAGTCAAAACCCCACCAGAAGGAAACGCATCACTGCATACTATCGAGCATGTATTGCTTTAGCAGCACTGCCCTAAAAACAATGCCAAGCTTTAATCAGAATTCTCGTTCGCTTCCTCGCAAACAAGCTCTGGAGTTCAAAGCCCAAACTGGACTTCAGCAAATGCCTGAAAACCTGTTTTTACGAACAACATTAACACCAGCCTAAAAACAGCCCAAAATCCTCAACCGACAGCCAACCACTCTTGATAGCATCCATCAGACTGAACAGCTTCTGCACAAAATTATCGGACCAGGCCATGAATCCACTCGCAACTAGTCAGCCTAAGACTATGGGAGATCAGTGTCTATTAGGTCAGGCTCCTGCAACCCCGAAATAGAATCAAACGGACTTTTTTTGTGAATGTTCAATGGCCAGCAAGCATGGCACCAATCAATAAGTTCAGATGATTGAGTTCACACCTTTCAAAGCAAACCGGAACAGCCAGAACAAATCTTGACAGTGACGATAACCAAGCACTCCATCAACACAAACCGATTGTCCTGAATTAAAAGGGTCATTCTCACCCTTTCCACCCAACTCTTCTAACCAAATGGCATCTTCATCTCTCCCCACACATTCCACTCCTGCACGTGGCAGTGGCTGCCTACAAACACAGAAACACACTAACTGAACAAATCCACTGCTCACCTCTCTAGCACTCACCCTTCCCCACTCACCCCTCCCAACACCCTCAACCCCCACACAATGACCTAGGTCATTGTGTTGCTAATTCTAATTGATTGACCTTAGCCTCTCCTTTCTGGATGAAAAACATGCTTGAAGTTCTATCAGCTAATACCTACCTAGAACCACACTGACATTCAAGACCCTGGTACTTCCAGCTTGACAAAGACAACAGCACAGGATTTACATCGGCTCTAAACCATTACATCGCCCTCTCCCCTCCCCAACTCCACCTTTTCTTGCAGGGTTACTTGCAGCGAGCCCGCCAAAATGGCAGAAGTGCACTATGCAAAACCACTTTATAATAGATATTTTTAATTACTGATGGTAGAGTCAAGGGAAACTTCGGCAACCTAATTTGGTATACCTGCAAACATTCTGCAGTGTATATGCTATTGATTAGACTATTAGATTTCACACAGCTGTTATCTTTGATTAGAGAAAGAAACTGCAGCACAGGAAACGAAACAGGATAGGGTGGAGAAGGCTACACATTCTTGCAGAGCAGGACAGTATTTGACCGAGAGAATCACAATTCGTATCGCACCGAAGCCACCCCCATGGGGATTCTTGGGGTATGGAGGGGACAGCTACGGTGGGGCTTTTGGGAGCTGTAAGGCAGACACGATTCTGCCCAAAAGTGATGCTTCTTGCGTCACACTGCAGGCGTTGGCATCGTTTCGTTTCAGGGAGTCTTCCTTGCCTAAATTGTGGGTTCCTTACAACCATTATCAGTTCTCTTAGTTCTATTGAAAACTTCTGTTTTAATTCATGACATCTGCCTCTCAGCATTCCTGTTCTGGTTTAGCGCCAAGATGCCCTGGGCGAACGTGCCCTGTACAAATACTTCTAACATAAGTTGGGGCTGGGTTGGTTGTATGGGTTACTCAGAAGGATTGCTCCAATTTGAACCCCCTCACAATTTTTCTTCACCTTCTGAAGCATGCATTAGGCACACATGATGGTATAACGGGGTAATTCACTTGACTCTGCAACACTTCAGTCTGAAATGCCCCCAATCCGTTGTTCATTCCCAACTTTCACAAACGTACGCTACGTTGCGGAATCCAGATTCTGCGTTGTGCTGTTAAAACAAAGGAAACCGCTCAAAAAATGTCTGTGTGAGTGTGTGTCAAACAATGCTCAAACACCAGCCCAAACACACTTAGAACAGCAACAATGATGTGAAGAGCAATTTTTACAAAGTTGCTTAATTAGAGTGTCCCCGCAGTAAAGCTCGGTGGGATGGGTGGGGGGGGGGGGGTGGCGGCAATAAGAGCTTGTGCATTATTTAATCATACCTCAATGCGGATCCTGTCAATATGCTGCCATATTCCTATCCTGATAGAGCTGTTGGGCTTGTGGACCAGAACAGCCGTCCAAGCAGCCCCACCTCTTTAGACCATGCTCAGCTGGTGAAGGCAGTTCATTCAGTAATGCACAGGAGGCAACATCGAGCTCAACTCAAACTCGACTGCGCGTTTAAAATGGCCTATGTATCTTAGCATGAGAATTAGCACTGAAGTTTGTCTCTTGAGTCAGAGGAGACAGGTGCCTGAACAGGCCACAAGAAGGTTCCAGTGGTGGTGAGATAGGACTAAAAAAAAAAACAAGGAACCCTTCTCCATACAGCTGATGTGGGGGGGAAGAGGGGTTTACACAATTGCACAGACATGGAGTTTGCGGTAAAATCAGAGCTATAGTGATAATGCCAGTAGAAGTCAGTCAGTGGAAAGGAGAGACACTGTGCAAGTCACTAATCCCAAAAAGACTTTAGAGTAACTAAAAGCAGGATTCCGTAGCTGAATGAAGAATTCACAGGGAGTGGGGACAGGTAAGTCCTTGATAGATTTGCTGCCAAATAAGGGAGACAGAGAATCAAACAAACATGCCCCGCCAATGAAAAGTAGGAGAATCCCTGCATGGTGGTGAGCAAACTCACAAGGCTCTTCTGTCAAAAATGAATGGTAAACACCCTTTCAAAACAGATTTTTTTCTACATCATTTCTACAGCACATGCAGTGTTGCAGAAGAAAGGGAGCACTGCATAGGTGAATACTATTTCTAACAAACTATTTGATATGAATGCACGGACAGAAAGCTTTGAAGAAAGGGTCATCACAATAGAAACCAAAATATCCTTGATGGAAGCAGGAAAGAAAAAGGATTAACAGGGCACCGAGATCAGGCTTACCGAAAAGGCTAAATGAATTTCACGACAGATACTCTTTGCCAGTTAGAAAAGAAGTGGAATTGCAGGAAACCAGGACAGCGACGTACAGATGTTGGGATGCCACAAGTGATGCACTGAAGCTGGAAACCTTCCCGGGAATCTTAACTAATCTACAGGTGTTGACCAGACTGCGCTTTGTAGTTTCATATCCGCACTTGATGGCACACTTCAGCTAGATAGCAAGACACGAGACTCGTCAAATTACAGAATGAAGACTCCCATGAACATATCTTTCGACTGTTAAATACTAAATCAGAGACGCTTTCTGGACAGCAGGAGTTTGGTTTTCCCTGATATGAAGCAGTAGGCATGGGTTTGGAAGGAGGGTGCTTCAGGAGCTCAACAAAACCTTGGTGGATATGGATGTCCAGACTTGCAGGGTCATCACGAGTTGGGCGGTAACCCTTTAATGTGGCAGTAATGCTTTTACCGCCGCATTTAGGGGTCCACCAAATCAAAGGGTTGGCAGTATTTACCCGCAGCTCTGAGCTGGGGTGAAATCCGTGGGGAATTTGCCAATTTTCTGTGCTATTGCCGCACGGTAATACTGCCGACAGTAATCCCGCTGAAAATTCCCCATTAGGTCCAACGGGGAATTCCCGAATGGGCCCAATGGGGAATGGGGAAGTGCCGTTCTGCCAATTCCGTGATCTGGCGCTAATAGCGCCGGACTGGTTGGTGGTAGCGATTATTAGTGCGGGCAGTATCCGGGCGGGAATACCTCCCAGGATACCGCCCAACTTGTGATGAGGCCCTTGGTCTAGTACACTGCCAATTGCCAAATCGACGGTGCAAGAGGAAGGGAAAAGGTTTATGTTCACACAGACAGCGTCTTCCAGAGAGTTTGTAATAAAAGCCGTAATCAGCAAGGGTCCAGATCCTCCTCGTAGAGGAGTGCATAGTTGTGACTGTGCCCCTGGAGGTGGTTCCTGTGGGTATTGCCAAACATCAGTGGATCTGCAAGCCTACCCAAAAAAAACAACCACAGGAGATGTTCCATTTCTAGAACACTGTTCTTTCTTTGTTTAGGTTGATCAGTGTTTAAGCTTGCAGGTACTCCCGATAGGACTTGTGGTAAAAAGTGGCATCCTACTAAACTCTTCACAGAAGTCGCTTATTAGAATAGTTTAAGGTTTTTCATGAATGCAATATTTTCAATTAATTTGTACTATGTGGTGCTAGTTTGAAATGTCTATTACCATGGTTGCATCAGGGGACAACATCGTGGTTGCCAGCTATACAAAAAAAAGTCACCTGCCACCTCAATTCTATACATACACTTCTTACTCACCAAGAGTCAATGATCACTAGCCAATGACTAGTGCACGTTTTACATCCTGGTTGCACTGTGTTAAGAACTTGGCTGTAGTTACTGTACTTGGTCCCTGTAATCAGGCTACCCATTAACTCAATCAGCAGTGATCAATTACCTTGAATGCCTTGATGGGGAGCCTGGACAGGGTTTCTGTATCAAAGAAGCCTTTGTGATGCTTCATCTCACTCATTTTAGCCTCCCAAGTCACAAAACTATACTCAACATGCCAAGATGTGCCTCATCATCCACAAAGGGTCGATTCAGAATAATTTCAAGTCAAAGGGCCTCATCGTGAGTTGGGCGGTAGTCCTTAAATGCAGCAGTCATGCTATTACTGCCGCATTTAAGGGCTAGCCCTATCATGAGTTGGGTGGAATGTTGGAGTTCAAATTCTCCACTTACTGCCCGTTTTGGGCGCTCTTAGCGCAGCGCTAATTGCACCCAAAACTCCCATTGGGGGACTTACAGCTATACCGCTGCTCGTGATGCGGTGCTAATAGTGCCGGACCGAGTAGCGGTAACGCTATTTGCGCTGCTGTTATCCCAGCACAATTACCACTGGGATACCACCAACCCCATGATGAGGCTGAAAGATAATGTTAAAATCAGGGGGCAGCCACGCCCTTCAAGCTACCCCTGAAAAATACAATAGTTTTAAAAACGTCTCCACTGAAAAAGCAAAACTCTTCAATCTAATATGAACATAGAACGTCCTTTCAACTCTGACCTCCATCTCACTAAACACAAAACAGAATGGTCCGAGTCACCATCTCGTGATGAGAAATTTGATCTAAATGGCCCCTTCTCAGACTCCTTAAAAACGGGTAAATTTCCCCTTCAACCAAATAACCTTGATTTGAAGCTGATGTTCTAGATCATTTCAGTCCTATAACTACTCTTCCATTTCAATGAAAATCCATTGAATGCGTTTTTCTAACCAACTTAGTACTCCCATTTAGACAAAGAACCTTCTAGCTCCATGTCAGTCAGTTTTCTGCCCAAGTTGGAGAATTAAAACTCTAACTTCAAGACAGTGACTAAATGAGGATGGATGGAGACAGCTGCCTTATACTTCTGGATCATTTACCTACTTTCAACAACACTGATCGTATGATGCAAGTATTGCATTTATAAAGCACACACTTTGCTTGAAAGCAAGGGAGAACAAAATTATATTAATCCAGACTGATCTCTTGCAAAGGCTTTCATCCTACCAGATTAACAATAACCAAATGGCCAGGATCACAGTACCAAATCGGACAACACCAGAATGCCATGTGCAGTCCATCAAGAATCCATTCCCTCTCCAGTTTTGTTCAGTCTTTACTAGGCGCTCCTGGAACTCTTGATGGAGGACTGGGTTTTTAACCACCAATTTGCAGATGGAACACGACCTTACATATAAAACTTGGAATGATTTTGGATTTGCAATGCAGGCCTTAGTAGTATCTCAGATTCGTTTTTGCGATCTTAGTTGGCTAACCCAAATCCACAATGGCTCCTCTAGAGGGGATGTTACACTCAGTTGTATGCTAGCACTAGCAAAGTTCAACCCCCACCACAATTCTCAGACATATATTAACTGGCTCCCATTGGCCAGAACATCATTTTTAGAAATGCATGCCTCACCTACAGAGTAAAGTAAGTAAAAATGAGGGCGCCTGGCGAGGTCCCGATATACCCAGGTGGGTACACATATAAATATCAAAATAATCAGGATGAGAGATCCTATAAGTGGTTGTGTGGTTCTGAAAAAAATACATTTATTTAAAAAAACACAGAATATTTGGGTGACTTCAATTATTATACAGTACTTTCGATAAGCACGAAAGTAAGTAACAACGGACAGGTGTGATTAGATTCAGTGGTAATACAAGGTATGTATGAACCTCTATAATGTTGCGGTAAAGACTCCACACAGGGGCACAATCACACATGATGGTAGGATAGACCTACAGCTGAATGAGGTGCACCCGGGATGGAAAGTTGTCCAGGGCGTGGTTAACACAGGGTGTACACAACAATATCTACAGAACATACACAAAGGGGATTATCACAGTTGTGTCACAGGGGATCGACACGGGTGTGTTTCGGCCATGTAGGGCTTGATTGAAGCCTGTCTGTGTGTTGGCCTTCATCAGGATTGACACCGGTTGCGGTGTTGTCTGTAATATCTGCTGCTGAAATAGCAGTGGGGTGCTGTAGACAATCCTAAAGTGGTTACTGGATTGCTGGTGCAAAATGCACTTCGAGTTGGCTGTGGATTCCTGATGGCCGGATTTGTCTCAGGGTCCCGCGGGACGGAAAAGGGTCTGTATAGGTCCCAGATCGTGATCTGGCGGGTGCAAGCGTCACCGCGGGGTCCACAGCAGATGAAACACAACCTTACATTTAAAACTTGGAATGATTTTGGATTTGCAGTGCAGGCCTTAGTAGTATCTCAGACTCGTTTTTGCGATCTTAGCTGGCTAACCCAAATCCACAATGGCTCCTCTAGAGGGGATCTTACACTCCGTTGTATGCTAGCACTAGCAAAGTTCAGCCCCCCACCACAATTCTCAGACATATATTAACTGGCTCCCATTGGCCAGAACATCATTTTTAGAAATGCATGCCTCACCTACAGGCCACAACACTGCCACAAACCATCATATGGAATTAGAGAAGTATATGTTTCAGATATATTTGAGAAGGGGGCTCAGAAGCCAATCCTCAATCAGACTGGAAACTCAACAATTTCAGACAAAGAAATGTTACAAACTATCCTTCCAAGGTGCTGCAGCCAAAATGTGCACCAGTCTACCAAGAGATGTGCCCTCGGTGAGGAATATGAAGGCATCCTCACTTCGTTCCCCAAGATATCCTCTGTGGTGGGCAGGGAAAGGCCACCGCTCTTAAATACTGACCGTGGGGGGTGGATGTGCGAGGCAGGATCACCTGGGAGGAGACGACCTGGGGAGCGGCGATGAAGCACACTTGGATGAGACGTGGTATCCCCCATGTCCCTTTACCATAAGGAATCAAATGCCCCCACAGCCTTTGATGGGATACTACCAATCCTTTCCCTATTGTGTTGGAAAACCATCTCCCAATGCATACCAATATGGTACTGCAACGAGGAAGAGACTGCATAGAAACATACACCAAACATTTATTGACTCAGACATACAGAACACCACTTGTTACTTGGACGAGGAAGAGGGATGCTGAATAGCAAAGCTGTTTGGAAATCAATGTTAATGGCCTGCACCTGAGGCCAAATGGGTGGTATAAATGGCCCGCTAAGGTGAGGCTAAGGAGATCGTCTGTGGATTGCTTGCAGATGGAGGAGCCAGAGATGATGGCAGGGAGACGCGTGCCCAAAGCGCAGCAGTGCTGCAGAGTCATTGCAGCGGATGCAGTGTGTGGCTGGCGTTCTCAGTTCTCTGGTAGCTTGGTCATGCTGCCCATGACCACTCCGGTAGCTCGAGGTGTTGGAGACCCTGGTGGAAGGGTTTACCAAGTCAGGAACAGCAGTAGCCACGACCAAAGTACAGAAGGGCACATGAAGACCACGTACCCGGTGAGTCAAGTAAGGATGAATGACTCTGGGACGCTGTGGTGCGAGCCACGTTGTGAATGCAGTTCGGAGCGAGTGAGAAAAGAACAGAAAAGGCAATGTGATTACCGGTCCTAATGTAAAACACAGATGTTTGATAACTACGCTAAAGAGACGAATGATAAATGGAGCGGTTTGTGAATACCAAACTGTATTGAAATTGAGAAGGCAGCGGAAGGGCCCAAAAGCCTCTGAGTAGGGTGCAAATTCCCAGCAGGAGAGTGAACTTGGAATTTGCAGTTACATTGTTTTGATATGAATGAACTGAAGATTTTAAATACCGAACCCAAAGAAAGTAATGAGTGAATACCACATGAATGGAAAGTAGAGAAAAGCGTCCCCTGATACAAAGGAACTGTGAATCATGGACACTAAAGAAAGCAAGCATTGGTGATGAATATAAAGAACTGTGAATTATATAAATTGAGAAAAAGCAAGCATTGGCAAGAGCCATAAGGAAAAGAGGAACTGTACAAGTTGAAAGTTTAAACTGTGGCAAAATTATGAGAAGGTTTTTTCAGCAAGTGAAAAGTGTCAAAACAAGTATTGACAAGGACTGCAAGAATATAAGTCCAATACAACTGTTGAGCAGAAGCATTGGTGGTGTTACTATGGAAAAGAAGCCAACCAGGTGTGTCGGTTGCGTGATCTGTAATGGGTGGACCGTGTGGTCTGACAACTGCACCTAGAACGAATGCACCCCACCAAAGATAAGCCAAATGACTCATTTATAAAAGTTTATGGTTGAATATCAAGAGAAGCTTGCACATTGCGAACCTAAAGAGTTGAACTTTGTGATATTAATGAAAGATGCAAAGAGCCTGAAAGCTGGGAAGAATCCATAGGAATTGTGTTTTTGTGAAAACAGGGAGAGACATGAAATCTAGGGGAAGGGAACCCCTTGTAATTGAAAGTGAACTATTTGGAGTCATAGGAAAGGGAGAAACCCTTTTTCCGACCAAGAGCTGGAAGAAGCTCTGGACTTTTGTTTGAACAATTTTTCATTTGATGCGGCCATCCCTACACATTTTGAACAAATAGATGTGAGGTCAAGTATATATTTTGGACACAGACATTTACTTTGGACTTCCTGACACAGACTATCATTAGTTATAGTTAGGTAGGCAAATCCCACCTTAGCATGGGGCAAGATTGACCTTACTCAAACCTCATTGTGATTTTAATAAATGTTTTTAGCCCAAACTTTCCTCAGTTGTCTGGGTCTACTTCCTGATTCCTCACACCTCTGTCTGCAATCTTTCATCATTTGCAAATACTGAAACATCAGATTATGTGGCTGCTTTCCTCCACTTGATGTCAACCATCCTTCCTAATCTCAACCCACTGTTCTCTAATTCGATGATCCATCTTCTTTGTAATGGTCCTTTGTCCGACTTGTTCCATTTTATGACCAGTGTCTCCTTGTTGGTTCTATATGTGAAGTTCTTTGTTCTGTGACACAAGTGATTCAGAGACATCAGTCAAACAGTACATTTAAAAATATTTAAAATAGATATCAGAAGTGCTAGTCATTCTTTAAAGAAAAACAAATCATCTTATAAACAGGAGACAGAAAAATAGAACAGAAAATGTTTTTTGTGACCATTCAGGTAGCATTGGTAATTTCTTTAAGTTTTCACTTGTAATTTCTGTAAAGGAAATTTCCCCTGTAATGATTGTGGGTGGGTGTGTTTCTATGGTAGGGTCTTGCAGGTGGTAAAAAAAAAAAAAAAAAAAGAGAGAAGGTGAAATATGTGTTAACCGAGGATGTCCCACAAGTAGGCTTTCCAGGCATCTCTTCAGGGTGATGCTGTTAATTCAGTGTCTCAGGTCAGTGTAGGTGCAAAGCTGAGAAGCTGTGCTTGAGCGTAATGCTCCGCATATATCTATGGTGTAATGTTGCTGCTGTTTCATAGCTCACAGGATCAGAAATCTTGATGGCAGATAAAATTGCGTTTGCCTATTTTAGATCTATAATACCATTTTAGCCCTTGTGTGGACGGATGCTTCCTGTGGCTTCTCTGCCACTTGAAGACAAATATCTTCACCTTATGCACTTGACCCATACCTAGCTGATGCCACTCACCCACCAAAGAAATAATGAACCTGTAATTTAAGTGGAACATCAGTGGGGCACATCTGGCCCCGTTATTTTTTTCTCACTGTGGTGCTCCTTTACTCTCCCAGACCCACTCTACTACACCCCACAATATATTTATTTTTTTCCGGATTCATAAAGGATTCATAAACGAGAAAGATATGGCATGGGTTTGTGTAGTGGGTGGTAGATGAAGCAGCTTCTATGCATCTTAACCGCTGAACGTCTCGTGAAAGGTGAGAGATTGGTTAGCACTTGGTGCAGAGGCCAGCCACAGGAGTGTTGTGATGAGAAATGGACGCAACCCCTTTAAGAGTGACGGACTCGGAGCAGGAGGCGGGAGGAGGGAGAATTTGCATGGCCTGACTCCTCTCACTAATGTTTTATTTTAGCACAAGGCATAAATTAGTTTTCAAAAATTGATTAGCAGAGTGCTAATTAAAGTGTTTTTGATTAGCAAATAGACCCATTTGATTGGCAATTTCGTACTAATATTTTTAATGTCACCAGAGATTATTTGTACCCAAGACATGAAACTGGAAACAATCCAGCACTTTTGCGCATCGATAAAATGAGACATTAGTGAGAGGAGTCCGGCCTTGCAAATTCTTTAAACTTCAGCTAGACCTGCATTTTAGGTAACTTAGTTTACCTATTCAACCTAAGAGAAATGCACTCAACCCATAGCAACAGAGGACAACAAATTATTTAAAATGCCATTTCTGTAAAATGGTGCATGTCACTGCAAACCCACTTTAATTTGCACACGGCTGCCACCAAGAGGCCACCCATGCACAGTGAAACCTGTATTTGACATTTACTGCAAACAAAGTAAATGTTAAATAAAAGTTTAAAATATCTCTTGTAAATGCTACTTGCACTTCATAAAATCTACTCGACTATGCAAATGAGTAGAAAGACTTTGAAAGCCATAGAGTGTCTGTAAAATGTAAAACGGTAGCTGCATGAAATGGACACAAATGGATATGATAAAAAGGCTCTGAAAACTGTTTGGCCAGCTGTCTCCTGCAGATGGTAATATATAATACAACCATAATCAGAAAACCAAAGAGAGCTCTGGAGGCTAACTACAGTGTTTGGTATTGCAGTAGATCTGTAGATGTACAGGCAGGATGGAACCATTGATCAATACTTTGCGTAAACATCTAGTTTGCTTTGTGTATTCGTTATGTAAGAGGAGAGAAAGAGACTAAGCAGAACAGATTGTGAAGCAGGCAGAGAACTGAGCAGACTAGATGTTATATTGTAGTTTGTGGTCATCTCACTTTCAGGTTACCTTGTATAAAGCAAAAGGATAATAAAGTAGAATGTCAAGGGTTATGGGTTCGCTCATGGGATGAGCACCAGTTGCAAGATGAAAGCAACCTGCAGGTTACAGAAATAGGTTTGCAATCAAAAGCATTTGATCATGTGATCATGTACGTTTTTAAAAGTGTTAACTAGTCAATATTATGCATCTTGCACAACAAAATGAAATATAGTTGACACTGAAATTTAGATACACTAACCTAAACTTTACTGTAAAGCATTGAGATGATGCAGTATTTTACAGTATAAAAACTGTAATTATGCATTATCTAGCAACATACATTTTAGGAATGGAATTGCATGACTGTATTTCAAATATATATATATTTGACACATACTGGTCATTGCCAGACAGAATATAGAATGCTTATTAAAAGTATCATCCCGATTACTTCTGGTTTGCAATTATTTGACAAAGAAAAAGTTAATCAGTCTTGCCTAGCTCTCCCACACATGCCTTTCTCCCCTCTCCTTCTCTGCTTGCTGACCCTCCCTCAGCTACCCCCCTCTCTCCTTCGCCTCCTTTCCTCTCTTCTCCCCCGATGAGGTCACTAGACAAGTCCGATCTATGAAAGCCTCTTCAAAACAGGTCCATCCCTGTTCCTCTAAAACCATTAAGGACCACATCGATACCCTTGCTCTGGCCCTCGCCGATTTCTGCAACCTCTCCTTTGCCTCTGGATCTTTCCCCTCCCCTCTGAAACACTTTCAATTACTCCCTTTTTGGGTAAGCTCCTGGAAAAGCTGCCCATCTCTCAGCTTAACCTTCACTCCGATTATGTTGGCTCTCTCCACGTCCACCAATCTGGCTTCAGAGCCGCCAAAAGCAGGGAAACTGCTCTACTCAGCATTCGTGAAGACCTGCTCTCCAACCTTGACTCTAACATTCCCTCTGTCCTCATCCTACTTTTTCTCTCCTCTGCCTTCGACACAGTCAACCACACCACCCTGCTCAATCGTCTCTGACAAAGACAACCTGGGTATCGCTGATCAGGCTTTGGCCTGGCTGACCTCTTTCCTCTCTGATCGAAAACCTCCCAGGTACAACTTGGGTCCCTCCTATTTTCCATCTGCCTCTACCTGTGGGGTTGCCCAGGGGGTCGAACCCTTCGCCCTGGCTTTTCAACCAATACCTGGAAACTCTCGCCTACTGCATTTCCATTTTCTGCTCAAATTTCCAGTGCTATGCTGATGACACCCAACTCCTTTTCAGGCTTCCTTCAGCCTCCTCCTCTCCTTCCCTCATCTCTGATTGCCTAATTGCCATTCAAAATTGGTGTGCCGCAAACGGTCTATGTCTAAATGCCAACAACACTGAGATCCTCCTTATTGTTACACCTTCACTATCCTTTCCACTCACCCTCAGGCCCACCTCCCTTGGCCTCCACTGTACCCTACCTGTGAGGCCAAGAACCTCGGGGTCATCTTTGACGCCACACTTTCCTTCTCTGCACAAATCTCTGACGCCTCTAAAAAGTCAAACTTCTTACTGCACCTCCTTAGAGGTACTCTGCCTTTCCTCTCCTTCCCTCAAAAGCTGTATCCCAAGCTCTGATTCTCTCTAGGCTGGACTACTGTAACAGCCTCTTTCTAAATCTACCTGTCACCACTCTCCGCCCTTTACAACTAATCCAGAACAGGACTGCAGACTTGTCCTTGGCCTCAAGCCCTGGGATCGCATCTCTCCAGCTCTGAAATCCCTTAATTGGCTCCCAGTGGATGCAAGGATTACATTTAAAACCCTCTGCATTGTCCTCAAGGCTTTCTGGGGCCAAAATACATTCAACTATCCCTCCGTAAATACCTCCCCTCTCGAGCCCTTCGCTCCTCTACTTCTAACTCCCTCAGGGTCAGTCGTCTTTCAAAGAAACGAGCTGGGGGTATATCTGTCTTCGGCTGGTGCCTCCCTTGAAAATTGAGGAGGACCATCTCTGGTTCCGGAAGCACCTCAAGACCTTCTTCTTCGCTTCTGCATTTGCCCCTCTTCTCCTCTGCTGATCTGTTTTTCTTCTAGGCACCATGCACCTGGCCACCCACTGTCCTCGGGCCCAGGTACCTGCTTCACCCTGCCACCCACCTGCACTGCCTCCGACCCACCCCTTCCACTGGGGTCTATATCTGTACCCATACAACCCCCACCCACTTTTCTTATTCACTTATCAGATGCACCCTGACTAACCTGGCACTTGCCACTTGCTGGCTACCACCGTTTATTGCCTTTATTTATTTATCTTTACTTATTTATTTTGCTCTTTTCTGTTCCTCAATTTCCGCTTCTCCCTCCTTCCATGCACTCTTCACCCATTTCCCTTTCCCATGCACTTATGGCGCTCTCAATGTCACTGGGCCTAGTAAGATCATTGTGGGTGTTTTTTTTGTTTTGTGTTTTTTTCTCCTTTTTGTTCTCACCCGTTTCCCTTCCCTTTGCCTGGTCGCGCTCTGAAACACTTGTGTATGAGCGCAATATAAATAAAATATAATTTCATTTGACAGAGGAAAAGATGCTGAAGAGAGCATCAAGTGCAAGAGAGAAACGCAGGGCAAGCTGTGCTTTCATTGAAGAGGTCAATTTAAATAGCTAACTATGCTACACAAATGTATATTTGATTAACAAACCTACGGAACTGCATAGCAAATTGCTATGCAACACTGCTTATTTTATGCCTTGTACAAGGATTACCCCCAGAAGCACAGGTCCTAAACTCCATATCGTGCCGAGATCTGGACACTGAAGTACTCCAATCCACCTTCCCAAAACTGTTCAAAGGCATAGGATTGTTAAGACACCGTCATTTCCCTCAACATTGACCCAAGAGTTCGCCAAGTGCCTCAACGCCCTCGCAGAGTGGGCTTTCACCTATAAGCCCAAGTAACTCAAGAATTACAACTCCTACTTGACAACGATATCATCGAGTAGGTGGACAGCCCCACACCATGGGTATCCCCCTAGTTGTCGTACCAAAGGGCAATGGCCACCTGCGCCTCTGTGTGGACATGTGCATTCTGAACACCGCAATCCAGAGAGAGAGAGACACCCAGGATCCAACATCGAGGACCTCCTAGTGAAACTCAACCAGGCTACCCGCTTCTCTAGACTAGACTTAAACCAAGGGTACCACCAGCTGGTGATTGACCCTGCCTCCAGAACAAACACCACCTTCACTACACAAGAAGGGCTGTTCCACTACAAGCGGCTCAACTTCGGATATACTCCACCACGGAAATATTTCAAGGGACAATTCGCAGGCTGATATCCCCTGTGCTCAATTCCCTCAACTATTCCGATGATATTCTAAAGTAGTGTGTGACATCCTCCACAAAGCCGAAATCGCCCTCAACGGCCCCAAAAGTGCCCTCAACAGATGAAGCCTACGCTTATCACCGCCGACCCCAGCAAAATCAGCGGCATTGTCAGACTAGCAGCCCTCGCTGGGGTAGCAGAACTACAATCATTCCTGGGGATGGCCGGGTACTGTGCCTGCTACATGCCAAACTACTCCACCCTCACGGACCCCCTGTGAATACTCCGCAAGAAGGACTCCCCATTCGAATGGCACCCGCTTTCAAGAAGCATTCGATACCATAAGGAGGAACTCCCAATAACTGCCAAATTGCATACTTCAACCCACAATGAGAGACGGAACTCGCTGTTGATGCTAGCCCCGCCGGCCTGGGTGCTATACTCCCCCAGAAGAGCCCCGACGAATCTCACAATTGCAACATACTCGCATACGCTAGCAGAGCCTTGTTACCCACAGAACAAGCGCATTCCCGAACTGAACGAGAAAGCCTGGCAGCGGTACGGGCATGTGAAAAGTTTCATCACTTCACTATCAGCAGAGGATTCGCCCTCATCACAGACCACCAGGCACTGCTCTCTCTAATCGTCAACCCCAAAACCAAAATGCCCCCGTGCATCGAACAATGAGGGATCAGACTCCAGGAGTATGATTACCGTATCATTCATAAACCAGGGGGTGAGGCCATCCCGACAGATTATCTGTCCAGGCATCCAGAAGAAAAGACAGAGGACTCCATGAGACAAGAGGCAGAAGAGCATATCTCATACCTGTCACTCAATGCCCTCCCCCCTCATCACAATGGAGACCTTCTCCAGCAGAAGCAAAACAGACCCCAAGATAAAAGCAGTGATACACCTCACCAACTCAAATAAATGGAAACGCCTCAATTCAGAACTCTCTGCAAACGAAGAGGTGGACAAGAAAGAGCTACACAGAATAGCGATGTACAGAACAAACTTGGCACAACTGACCAAGGGATAATACTTGGCGGGAACCGCCTAGTAGTTCCCAAAAGCCTGAGGAAAGCACTGGTGGCCATAGCCCATGAAGGTCACCGGGGGCGGGGGGATCGCAAACACCAAGAATATATTGAGAAACCAAGTGTGGTTCCCATACATGGACGCAATAGTAGAAGACACCCTGACCCACTACATACCCTGGTAAAGGATGACGGCGAACAGTGTCCCATATCCACTCTAAATGGTACCACTACCGGAGGGACCCTGGCAAAGAATAGCCATGAACTTCTACGGCCCACTTGAGTAAGGTGGACACCTCCTTATAATAACAAGGACTACCAGTTTCCTCACGCTGAATGCTGCATTGTTTGGCAGAATGGTTGCTCAGAATCGGCGAGCCAAGACTGTGGTGTTTTGAAGGGCTGTTGTGAACAGTGCAGAGCGAGACATTCAGACAAAAATGCCAAGGATCGCTCTCTGCAGTGGAATGCAGAGGATAGCGCCCCACACACATCAACAAAAGGATAGTACGGAGGTCTTAGATTAAATAATCAGCACTGGGATTCAGTTCACTAGTTATTCATCAAACGATGCCCAATTTTCTCTCCTGGACGGTCTGTTGGCAGTCCTCCAGATGTACCCCTGCCTCAGGAACAGACCTGCACCATCAACGGGGAGTGCTCTGGATAGAGATGCTTGTAGTACAAAGATGGTGCTTCAGGCTAGTTTCAAGAAGACGATTCTGATCGCTCAGAACTGCCCAATTGTTACAAGATTATTAATAACAATTGATCACTGTGAAATTCAAAGGGTGGGCTTTCTGCAAGGGACAGCTCCTGTTCATCAGTGCCAAGCTGTATGGGGGTCTTCAACTTGGACTAGGCCTGTTGGGAACTGTAGTCCTAAATATCTAAAGAGTAAAGGTTGCATGCAGACCCCTGTCTAGGCCATCCAGTCTTTGTGAGTGCAAGTATGAAAACAAATGTGGTCATTTTGTGTGTGTTTCTAGTTTCATAAAAACTTTAACACATATAAAACATAGACACATAAAATTAATTTTATACATTTTACTCCATTAACCTATATACACTAGTTTCATTATATTTCTTTCAAAATCTTCATACAGTCAAATGCAAATGAATAACAACTGAACTGAACCAAATGTGACGATTTTTAAATCTGAAAGAAAAACTTAATTTGACTGTACAATGTATTCCAGTACTTTGGAAGAAAAAAACAAACACAACATGATTTTGTTTATTTTCCAAACCCGAATGCTGCTAGCTTACAAAGCACATGCTCACGAGCAAGACCCAACATAAGGTGAAAACAAAAGAAAAACTATAATTGAGTATTGTGTTGAAAGTAAAATTAGAATTTCCAGTTCACATCACAAAGGGGGGTACATTGCAATAACAGACGTGCATAAACATGGAATCGGAGCACACCATCATGGAAAGGCACATTTACGATCAATGACACAAGTCCCATCTACCATGCTTACAGTACACCCGGAAAGAAATAACATAATCGGCTGCAAAAGAGCATGACCTGATTGACGCTAATGGGATATGGTATGTCTTGGGTGGTGTGATGAATCCAATGGAGTCATCAAGGATTCGCTGGCTGTGACGTTCTACCATGTGGCCAGGGTACCGCAGCCGCTACCTGATCCTCACCCTGGAGGCAGCTATTTGAGGAAGGATCACATGGGAGGAGACAACTACAAGGGAGATGTCTTAACTTCATTGGACGAGATGCAGTATCTCCCCCTTTCCCATGAGGAAGACTCGCTAATACCCAAGACCTTTTTCTATGAGGAAAACCCTCCAATCCCCAAAACCTTCTTCGCCTATTGTCAACTGTTTTTCCTCCTTGTAGAGGAAGTAAAGAAATCTCTTCCCCTCATTCTTTAAAGGAAAACCCCATTTATGACTTAGACACACAAAGCTCCAACAAAACCCTCTTTGCTTCTGATATGCCTTCATGTGAATGTATTCTCTCATGTAAAACCACTGAGAAAAACTACCAAAATGCTATATGTCCGATGACATCTATGGACTCCAACTCCCATAATCACCACAGTACTGAGATGAGGAAGATGATGGAGTTGATCTAAGGTAACTGGAGCTCAAAGGCTAGTATGCAGACTTGTTGTTTTTCCAAATCACCTGCGCATGGGACATTTAAAGATGGCAACCGCACTACTGTGTGTGACCGTGCAGGAGATGATGTTGGCTCCTATGCAGAGGCTTTGGAACACGCGATACACGTACCAGTGTGGCAGGGAAGAGAAGTCTGTCGAGGCAGAAAGAGAAATGCGGTGCGCAAGCAGGACGAGATGTGGCGATGCCTGGAACCACGTGAGAGTTCCGGTGTACTCAACAGTTCGAAGAGGCAGCCTTCTGCAGACCGAGACCAGAACCGGACAGGAAACGGGCATGTGACCACAGAGGCGCAAAGCAAGCAGGAAGGACGTCCGCATAATCTAAAGTGGGAAGTCAGCCGCTGAAGCACGAGCAGAAACAGAGATGCTTGAGAAAACCGTTGAGTCGACCTGAAGCAAGTGGGGACCCCGGGGCATTCCCGGGACCGCATCAACAAACTATAAGAAGCTTGTTTGAATGTAGAAAAGGCTCACGGGTTCGATAATAATTCTGGCATGTTTTCGCCAGTACTGCTTTGACAACCATGGTGGCCTGAAAGTCAGGGTCTTTGAACAGGATGGGGATGTATTGGTGTTAACGCAGGGGGCACCATACAAATGTTGGACATTGGCAGGACAAGGCCAACAAACATACTTTTATGGGTTATAAGGGATCCCCCACGACCATGCAATGGGCCACACCATCGCTCGTGCATATTGTTTGTGTATCTAGAGTGCCCCATTTTCCTGGGTTCACATACACTTTTCTTAATTTTACAAGGTTTATTCGTTTATGAGGGGACTGGGACTACATTAGACCAGACTCTATGCGCTGCCTGATAGTGCATCCTTCACGTGCAACTCCCAGTAAAGCACAGTAAATGTTTCCTTCCCCAGAGGGGATGCGGCTAGTTATTGTTTTGATAAGCCCTGTAACCATGGGCTTTTTTTACACCTTTTGTGTATTCATAGGTGACAGAGCATGCATAGCACTCCACTAACTTATCTATTTTGATGGGACTGGGACCTTAGCAGCCCCTGCTCCATGCGCTACCTGAATGCGCTGATTCCATGTGCTACATTCATTGAAGCAGTTTCCCCAGTGGGGATACAGTTTTAGCTACTTTCTGAGCTTATTGAGATAATTATCCCAAAAATAAACCATTATTTAGTACTTCCCATTTGTTTTGTAGATCATCATCTTAGGAAGCGCTTGCCAGAGCCCGAACCACAATTTCCCGTCCTGATCAAGGCCATCACATTCACAGCTATCCAACTTTGCTGAAAGGCCAAAACACAGTTGTGTTGACTTTTTATACTGCACAGTGTCTATTGTGTACACTGGGCACTAAGTTTGTTTCTAAACCTACATCAATATAATTGCCTTTTAAAATTGTAAGGTGATGTGCTGATGAGATGCATTTTGCTTTGTCTGTAGCAATTGGTACTACCTTTCAATTGTCACAGCATGTTTTTTGTTTGGGATGTCGTTAGGTCTTTTTGCTCTTCCAGGTTCGCCAGGTAATAGCCAGGTGCCCTATCATTTGCTCATAGTGAAGAGGCTACAGACAGGAAGTCCACTGTACTACAAAATGGAATAGAAGAAAGGGAAATTTAGTTTTCTAAAAGAAAAATAATTTTTTTAACATGGAGGAAAAAAACCCTTCTGTTTCAAGTGTTAAAACCGCTGAAGAGTAGATTAAAGAATTTGAAGCATAATGCTTGCCTCTGTGTCTTAAATAGAATCAAGACTCTGCGCTACTAGCAGGGGTAATCCTCATTATATTGCAGTTTCTGATATAAAAGTGATTCAAAAGGATATAGCAAATGTGTATATTAAAGTGAATACAAAATGGAGAGGCTTCATTTCAGAGATTCATTGCCATCCATAATGTCAATAGGGTTTCATGTAATATTTATATCGGTTGGTATTATATTGTGTTTTTTTCCTTATTGTTATGGCATTACGACATGTTGCAAAAAGGTCATACAGATATGGAGAGTGTCAATTAAACATCTATTATTGCCCCACTAAAGGTACTAACAGCCCGTTTTACAATATAACTAGGAGTCTATTTCGATTTAAAAGGAATGTTGAGGAAAAGCATGAAGATATAAATACATATCTTGATAATTTGGCTCATTTAAAAAAATAACCTATGGTATCAGCACATGAAGGAGGTGGGAGAGAGAACGAAAAATGTAAGTTGCTATGTCTGTTCCTTAATACTGTATGCCAAGGACATTTATTGCCAAAGAGATGCCCACACATGATGCAATATGTCTGTTATCGAGCAGCATGAACAACCAGAGGACAATTCGAAGGAAAATGGGCAACTTTATGATGGCGATCAGGAGGAACATTTCCATATGAAGATACTTATGTGAAGACAAAAAGGATGGAAAATGGGATGGAGTGGATAAACAAAAATGTATGTATCCAGCCCAGATTGGAGAACGTATAAAAATTGTCAAGATGAAGAGGACGGACTGCTCAGATATGACATAAGGAGCAGGGCAGCCAGGATGCTGGGAGAGACCTCAGCTATTTGTCTATGGGCACAAATGTACTGGATGGGAAGAAGGAATATTATCTTACCCTGCACACCTATTGAAGAAGGAACCAGTAGACACAGTGCAAAGTGAATGACAGATGCCTAGAATCCAGTATTCTAAGTTCCTAACATGGGTCGACAATGAAGCAGGACCAGTATCCATAATAACATTGAAGAATGCAACAACATTCTTCAAGAATGGAGGCTCAATTCTGGTTGGAGAGAATAAAGGATGTGGACAGACAACCGAGGTCCCAGGAATGAATGGAGGAACTGCAGTACTGATGGACCGATATTGGGCCTGTGGATCCTGAGTGGCAGATGCCTAACATGTGGGCAGGAGTATGCTCTATTGTAATGGTACATGTACCAGCATTAGTGATTCCTCAAAGTGATCTCAATATCGATGAATTTCCAAAAATGAGTTAACACCAGAGAAGGAAGAGGTCACTTATTCTTCACCAGCTGAAAAGGGAGAACTACTACTTTTCATCAAAGTCAATAAAGGCCTATGAGGAAATTTCACATGAACCTAAACCGTTCAGCAAGACAGCAATTATAATGACATCTATATTCATGCCAGGACTCCAGACTGCAGTAAACTCCAAGTGGCTGCAGATCACCAGATGGGAGCTGTTACAGACGATTAATGCAACAATAAAAGAATTCAACGCAATCAGAGAAGAAGTGAGAGCCATCAGGCTGAAGACTCTCCAGAACAGGTACATCTTGGACCTAATTACAGCAATGGAAGGAGGTAAGTGCGCCAAAGTCGTGCCTTCTTGCTGTACATTCACACCATCTCATGATGCAGAAAATGGAACCCTGACAGAAGAAATAACTATGCTGATGACTGCATACAAAGATGGAAGATGAAGCTGATAAGACAGCAGGAGATGGCTGGTTCTCATTCCTATTGTCATGGATTCCAACCTGGCTGGCCAATGCTTTCAGAAATACTCAGAGGAATACTCATGTTGGTATTGCTAGGATTCTGTCTTATATTGGGATGAAGATATGTATTGACATTGATGCTGGAATGGGTGAGCAGATGCAAAATGAAGCCAATACCCATGAGAATATAAAGAAAAGTACCCTTGCACCTCCAAGAACCAAGTCCCACTTCACCAAGGATCGGAAAAGATATGTGGGACGTTGGATGTTCTGTTCACCCTCTGGAGAGTACTGCGACATGACCTGGAGTGTGGATGAACACACAAAAAATGCAGGTCACCTGAGAGGGGTGACAAAAATGTGGATCCTGAAGAAGCAGAATGAAGAGAAGATGTTGATAAATGATGAAGAGGAGATAAAGACCATGGAAGAAGAAACTTTGGTTGAAAGTTCGACCAGAGGGGGGAAATGTGGAGGAGCAGCTGGTGATATCTCGCTAGTTCCCACCGTAAAACTAGAACAGTCGCAGAAGAGCAATAAATGGGACCCCAGCATTTTTCTCATACCGCATTGTGTATGAGAGATGTTATGCACTCGGATAGCAATACAGATTGTACCCTTGCACTGAGAAAGATATCGCCTGCCAAAATGCCAGAATGCATCAATGACTATTAAGGATAGATGTTAAAGTGAAATCTAACAATGTGATGTCATGGAGAAGATATATGAACCTATGCTGAAACCATATGAAAATACTTCGAAGTAACAATGTAACTGAAGCACTAAGAGTAACGTGTGTCTAAAGCTAAAGTAGTTGTGGATCTAAAGAAGATGAAGTAACTTATTTGACAATAACTGTAAATACGCAGTAACGCAACATAGAAAGAAAACACATAGAAGCTTGCTGTAGAGGAATATATAACGTGGCAAGGATGGCCATAATGGGAAAATGAACGCTGGCTCACGTTGAACTTAACCAAACTACCCCAGAGACAGAAAGAGGATGCAGAAAAACTGCTCCGTGTGCAGACCTGACGATGAGTCAAGGTTGGCCCAGAGTTAAGGATGCTATTTCGAGAGATAAGCACAGAGCACAAAGGGAGTATATGGATAATCTCTGAATGTGGGACATTCTTCATAGATGAAAGAAGACGACATCTGGGAGAGCCAAACTGTTGGTCAATTAAAAGTATACGAAGTTCATATGAGAGAGAGTGAGCAAGTCTCTACAGGCCAAGAGGAGCAATAGCACTCTGCATAATTAAATCAAATAGCAGTAAATAGAAGGATGAAATGGGCAAATTTGTGGTCTCTTCACATGTGGCTCAGAAGTCGAAAACAAAGGCTATTCATTAGAGCCTCAAGCTAAGATAGTGGTGTGCTCACACTCTCTTGAATGTTCCAGGACAGTGACCAGGCAACAAGGTCAACTACAAATGGAAGAATGAGAGATGATGGGCTAATTGGGAAAACAGGAAGTAGTTTGATGGAATTCAAACACCTAAGTTTCGTTTCACGTAGGTGCTGCTAAAGCGCCAAAGGTTCAAGCTTTGGATAGCAAGCCAACCAATGAGTGGGTTTGAGGGACAACCTAACATACAATGTTGCATAGAACAATCCACTGTTTTGTCCGCTATAATTGGTACTATACGTATTTAGAGGTAGTTTAAGGTGTGCCCTACAGATAAGGAGTAACCAATGATGCACTAATCCTTATATGTTCTATAAGTAGATATGTTCCCTTAGCCAATCCCTTCCCTTGATAGGTTTTGTATTTTTCCACATAGAATGATGTCATAGTTGATGCATATTGCGGTATAAGACCTCCATGTAATCAAGCTGCTATGCGAGTGTGCAAGCATCAGTCCGATGTCTGCGCAATCTCCCTACTTTATTAAATTGACAATAAAGTAGTACTTTGCCATATTCTTTTAGTCTGTCCGATTATTTGGTTTGAGATCATTATTGTAATCCCATCTAGCACAGACACTTTAAGGTGCTAGAGCACACAACCAAAAGAAGGTGCTTTACATTGTTGCTGGGCTGAACCAACAGTAGCCAAAATATCAATTGGTTTTTATTTGGCGCTTGCCGTCAAGGTTTTCCGACTTCGGAAGGTTGGAAGCAACCAGCTGCTGTGATTTCCCAGGTCAGTGGTGCTCGTTTTATCAACCTTAAGAGGATGAAAGCCATGATTGGCAACAAATACCAGCAAGCTGCTAACAGTTTTCAGCAGCAGGTGCACACCTGTACTACCAATTTTCTCTGGCTTTTGAATGTGTGATACATGCTATTGCCATAAATGCAAATCTGTGCACACCTTGAGCCAGTGTCTTAGAATGCAGCCTTTTGTGACAGTGACATGCAAGGGCATGATGCACGAAGAGAACAGTTCGAGGACACAACTGATAGTTGTCAACTTGCTGACGAGCAGGGACCCAAACCTAGAAGATAAGACGGGAGCTGGCACGGCTGAAGATATGTGGGGAGCCCATTTTACCATGATGGTTGGGGCCCCCCTGCTTAGAGCAAAAATAGACTACAGCACCCCTGGGGTGCATACATTACAAAGGCGACAAAGATGAGGTTAATAGCTGTCAATTATCACGAGACTGCCAGCCAGCATGAAGCTGAAACGCGAAATGCCCACTAAAGAGTTCTAAACCCTTCTTTGCCAGCAAGTGGCTGGTGAGGAACCAGTGATAGAAGGCAATAAGGTGATAACACTTCTATTTGTCCCGTGGGAAGAGGAAATGCAGCTTGTAATGCAAGCGCTGCAAAGCCCACATTTTAAGCCCCAGAATAAAAATAGAGGAATTAATATATTGCTGTGTTACAAGACTGCTTACTGGCAACATGGGGGCAGTTTCTGGGGGGTCCCCTTCAGGCTTGAGGCCCATTTCATTTGAAAGGAATTGAAAGGTACAAACTGAGGAGACCTAAGTGCACACCTATTTACAAAAAATGTCAGTGTGCATTCAAAACGCAATGCCTTGCTTGGGAGGCCCTCTCATCAGTTCAGTGTTGGTTCTATCTGCATTTGCCCATCTCTTTACTATAGGAAGAAAGCACTTTGCTCTATTGGCTATGGCTGGATGGTCGTCATGTTCACGTACCACCTGTAGGATCAGAAGAAAACAACGAAGCAGCCTTTCCCATTTCAAGACAAAGCTATCAGGTATTTTATGTCATGATTTGTATTGTTAAAGCCCGCTTTTGCCAAGGGTAAAACACCCATCACCCCCAACGAGCCGGCGGACGTTGCAGCTGTAACCACACATATGTTGATTGTGGAGAGCAGCAGTTTGGCACGGGTGTGTTGAGAAATAATTGGGTACTGGCACTTATTTTTTCACAGAGAAAGCACCGAAATCTGTACCAATGGAGAGGGTAAATTTGACCCAGCTTGGTGGATAAAATAACAGTATTGGATTTCAGGTTCCAGGAGAGCCAGAATAAAATGCCGTGCCTTCCAAGAAAGAAAGCGGATCTGTGGGCAGAAGTGCTCCGTCATTCGGCCCATTCCAGGAGCACACGTGTCTACTGTGGGCAGCCCGCAGGAGCTATTTGGAGGCATTTTTACATACGGGAAAGCGAGAGTGGAGAGACTGGGCACTTTTATATCCCCCATGCAGCAATGCAATTACACATCATTACGATAGACATACACAAGCCATTTACAGAAAACTTCTCGCCGCTCTTCCGCAGGCATTATCGAGCATAAACAATCCGTGGCATGTAAATATAGGGCAAGCTTTCCACCAAGCAGCATTGCGGCAAAGCGCCCTAATGTACCTAGGGGCGCGAGCTTTCGCCCACCCTAAGAGATCACATCATGATGTGCCTGGCACCATTCAAATCGCAAGAACGATCAAAGCCAAAACTGGCGCCCAACTAGCCGTGGAAGAACAGAGCAGGGAAGCCATCTTACAAAACAGGGGTCCTGCTGTCGTGTTGACCCTGTCTAACATCCCCTCCGCTGCAAGTCCCTTCATCTATCGAAGGAGACCTGACTACTCAGTCACACGGCTGGTCCATGCTGTGCTCAGGCACATCAGACATGCCCGTGGCAACTGGTGGCATTTCAGTTAGGCCTTGGGACAAGAGGTGCCACCCTCAAACAAATAAGCCAGCTGTTGCTTTCAATTTACCAAAGCCCAAATGATCCCTATCTCCAGGCATACCACAAAAGATCATCCAAAACTCTGAAAATTGAGGTATTTCCAAAATACACAATGGGAAGCATTAGTGACCCTACTCCAGCAGAGGGGATGCTTGAGGTTCCCCTGTGGCTCTCCAGATGTTTTGCACTACAACTCTAATGATCCTTCATCATTGACTATGTTGGAGATGATGGGAATTGTAGTCTGAAACATCTGCAGAGCCAAATGTTGCAGACCACTTTCTTAAACAGTGGACACATTTGGGTTCCTTCATCTTAACACTAAAGTCCAACGCATCTGTACTGATGCCATATACAGAGATGCATCAACCATTATTACATGTGCACAACGCAAACATGGGTGTGATTACAACGCAAACATGGGTGTGATTACAAATAAATGAACAAATGACCTAGAGATGACATTGCAGGTGCGCTGCGCACAACAGAATACTTTTGTGTAATACTATCTTTGCATGCTGTGTAGCGGGTTGTAATGCCGATATAATGGTTAAACAAAACAAGTACAAAGCAAGAATAGGGCATGGTCTTTCAGATACTGCACAGGTACCAAAAGGATCTGTGTGGACTCCACGTTTAATGCATGATGTTCCACACACTAGGCAAAGAATTCATACTGGGCCAAGCCAGCATCAAATACATATTTTGACTGCTATCGCTTGATGTGGAGACTTAGCAAAAGGGGCGGAACACTGTATTGAAACCGAATGGCTGCGTCCCTGGGTGTGGGCGGGTCTACAGAGAGGTGTGTACAAATGGAAAGGGGAGAGTCGTGTACACATGATTATAGGGGCGGGGTGTGGGAAGACTTGCACCATGTTTGTAGGCATATCAATAGGTGAACCACGTGTCCAAATATGTGTGCCGCCACTCTGCTTTCGTTTCTTTTCCGCACTCCATGGTAATGAGCTCCCCATCATCTTTTCAGAACTCGTCAACATGTGGCTCCAACTCCACCTGCTAGCAATGAAATCGCCCCTCAAACCCTCTACCCTCCTGGGCAATCCAACTGCCCGCCACACCTCTCCTGCCTTCTGCCCACTTGACAACGCTTTGGAATTGTAAATACCAACTTGGATCTGTGGATGTTAAAAAAAAAAAAAAAAAAAAATACCGTGTCCTCGTGTATATGTTACCACTCCTCCCACTTCTGCACCCAGTATAAGTCACTCAATAAGACTGTGCTCTTATTTGAAAGATCCCTCCCTAAGACTGCCTCTGCTGTCTACAATAAAACAAACATTGAGGTACTCCTATGGAGCAGGTCAAATCAAAGGCCCTGCGTCCAGATAAAGTGTTGGGGGTGGGGGGGGTGGGTCCCCAAATCTGCACATGCTAAGAGGCGCTGATAGCCCCAGGTAGACGAAGAACCCTGTGGCCCAGTATCCAGGAGATGCCCTACATTAAGGAAAAAGGTTACAGGGGAACCCTATTGCCCATATATAGGGAAGAAGCCGTGTGCGGCAGCGTGTAGGGATCCCTGTGTACCAGCACACTCCGCACGATATAGAGAAGCCTGCTGCGCCCACTGATGTGAAGACACGTCTGCTCCAGAATCTAGAAAGGCTTGTGCCTTGGGACATGTAGGGGAACCCTTAGCCCCATAACACAGAGGAATCTATATGTTCCATGATATAAGGAGTAGACTCTTTCTCAGAATATTAAAGGAGCCATGTGCCATAGGATAGGGAGGCAGAGCAGACTAGAGTCTCTGAAAATAGTCATAGAACAGAAAATATAAGGGTGGGTTCTCAGTATGTGTAGAAGGCAGTCTGGGTACCAACATATATTTGAAGTGGGGGGGTGGGGGGTTGTCACTCTCAACCTGCACTCTCTCTCAATCATACCCAGCATTCAATATGTGGGGCGCAGTCTCCGAGAATGAATTGAACTATGAGTTTCTGAAGCTGATCATTGAAACATATTAAAGAAAATGTGCACAGACGTACGCATCTAATAGCAAAAACAGATGATTAGTCCAAAAACAGCCAACACGTGTTTCGACCAATTGGGGTCCTCTTCGGGGCTGAGTTACACAGTACAGAATGATGTATATACGATGTGTAACAAAGAATCGAGGGGTCTCAATAGCTACAGTCCTCAGTAGAGATAATTGAAATGGCTTCTGGGCGGTGAAGTAGACAATTATAGGAAAAGTGGGACACGAATGCCAATCTCTATGAAAGTGAGACATTCAAAGTCGAAAATTCAGGATATATAGAAACTCGTAGCACTCTTATAAAGATGGGGAGGTTAGGACCCATGACCCAGCTGGGCAGCAAGTGGCTATATGTTAAATTAGACATTCTGGACTAAAGTGGCAACTTCTGCGTCTCACAAAATGAAGATCATTTGTGGTCAAGGATATGAAGCCCCGCCATGCCCCCAAACATAGATGAAAGCAGCGTGCTAGAATCCGGGGGATGGGGGTGAACTATCATACAGCGATAGGGAACGGCACGTGTCCATTGATGCAGCTGGAGGGAGCCTGGCGTGTGCCAGTAGATTGCGGACAGGGCGGCCTGGAAACATGGAAGCCAAGAGTTCAGAAACAGTGTGCGTTGGTAAATATGAGGGAAGGGAACCATGTGGCCAGGGCTACGCAGAGTGGATCGCTGTTCCCTGTGATATAGAAGGAGGCTGGGGCCTCAGAAAAAGGAGGAGTTATGTAGCACAAGAAATAGGGGAGGCTCTGTGCCCAGTCGATCGGAGTGATGATCGCTCTAGCTGTACAAGTGGCACTGGGTTGCTGAACATAAAGGGAGATATCAGGTGTCACAAGATGGGGAGGCTAGAGCAATATGTGCCGAGACATGTAGGAATACCACTGCAAGGATTAGGGGGGCGTGGGGGTGAGTTTCAGAATGGGGGTGGGGGCAATCCGTTTGAGGATTATGGAGAACTCGCCAAAAAATTCCGCTGCCAAATTCCCAAACAGTGCCCCACAGAAGCGCCAGAAAGACTCACCGACGGAGCTCAGCAGTAGGCAGAGAAGCCACATGTCCCCAGCCCGGGGAAGGGCCCCAGGAAGTCCTGCGGGGGCACACAAACTTTCCGGGAGTTCTGCGGGACGTCGGCAGCAGGGCACGGGCCGCCTCCAGTCTCTATCCTCGGGTTGAGTGCGTGTTGCTCGGGATCCTAGGCTCACACAAGGGAGGGAAGCCAAGGGGCCGGGCCCGAGCCATGCGCCACGCCCATAGTGTCTGGGTTCTGCCCCGGATCACCGGCTGAGAGACGCCGGGGGGGCGGAGGACAGGCCTGTTGACCACACCCACAACTCGTTTGTGTCCACCCCTGCAGATCCCTTGTTTATAGAAGCCCGTAGGAAAGGCGTGCCCCTATTCCACCCAGCCTCCGATATCCGGATTACAGATTCGGGGAAACTGTGATGCCGTTGCCATCCCGTCTAAAACTCCTGAGAGTCTCTGGTCTCAGGGACAGGCGGCGGGGTGAGAGCGTGGGATACCCCATCACGCAGCATGCACTCTCGCAATTCAAGAGAAATTACCCCCAGGTCACAGTAAAAGCAGAGTGTCCAGATTCTCAAAAAAACAGAGCAATATTATGAAGTCAGTAGAGTAGAAATCGAAAAGGGACACCAGTAGCTGCAGCCCAGAACAGTGTATGTGACAGACCAGAGTGGCACAGCTCATATAATTGAAAACGAGCATTGGCAAAGCCGCACATTTTGGCTTTTGGAGTTCTTTGAACTTTACAATTCTAGGCATGGATTTGTCTTGGCCCTATAAATAATGGGCCCAACTCAAAGAACATGCCAGCTGGCGCGGAAGCCATCATTTGACTTTTATTAGGTGAGTTATTAGCCTCTGCTGACTGATTAAACCTGGCTGACATTTTAAGTCAGCAATTGCGGCATGAAGCTTACAGATTGCACAGCTTGCTGCAAAGGAACATAGGTGGAACACACATTTCTTTTGATCTCTGTACTATCCAGCATGCCATCAGTAATGTTACAAAACACCTGTAAGTCCCACGACAGGGCCAAAAAGTAGGACTGTACCACCATGAAAGGTGAGAAAGGTGAGAGAAATGATATAGAAACATGCATGCCAACCCTCCTGATTTCGGCGGCAGACTCCGGATTTTGCAAATGAAAATAGCACTATTTTGTACTGTCTCCCACCTGAAATAACTATTGCTAATGTCATCCTATGGGAAAATTACTGTATCCCGATTTCTGTTGGGGAAATCTCCCTCTTTTAGGGGCTTAACAATGTTGGCATGTCTGTAGAAATGACCACCAGTCTGGCTTCAGAGCTGCCAGAAGCACGGAAGCTGCACTCCTACACACACCGTGAAGACTTGCTCACTAATCTCGACTCCAACTCTCCTTCCGTTCTCACCCTTCTTGACCTCTCCTCTGCCTTTGATACAGTCAATCATGCCAACTTTATAAATCAGCTCTGTGATACCCTTGGCATCACAGACCTGGCTCTGGATTGGGTGACCTCCTTCCTCTTTGAACGACCTTCCAAGGATCAACTGGACCATTTTCTGTCATCCATCTCCCGCTCCACCTGTGGTGTCTCTAAGGGCTCTATTCTCCACCTTGGCTTTTCAACATCTACCTTGCCCCCTAGCCCATTTGATCCCTGCTTTCTCTCCTAACTTCCAGTATTATGTGGATGACACACAACTCTCATTCAAGCTTCCCTCTGCATCCTCCACTTCCTCTCTCACACCTGACTGTCTGCTATTCAGGCATGGTGCACTGCTAACGATTTCTGCCTTAATTCCAGTAAGACTGAGGTCCTGCTTATATCGACGCCATTTCACTCCTTTCCCCCTACACTCTGGCAGCCCTCCATGAGCCCCCTCCCCTTACCCTCCTATGAGGCAAAAAACCTTGGTGTCATCTTTGACTCCTCTCTCTCTCTCCTTCTCTCCTCACATCACAGACCTTGCCAAGAAGGCCTACTTTCAGCTTCACCTCCTCATAGGCATTCTTCCTTTCCTCACCTTCCCCCAGAAGGTCAAATTCTCCAGAGCTCTAGTCCTCTCTAGGCTGGACTACTGTAACAGCCTCTTCCTCAACCTACCTAACTCCTCCCTTTGCCCCCTTCAACTAATCCAGAATAAGACTGCAAGACTTATCCTTGGCCTCAAGCCCAGGGGCCGCATCTCTCCAACCCCAGAATCTCTCCACTGGCTCCCGGTTGCTGCGATGATCAATTTCAAAACCTTCTGCATCAGCCACAAGGCTTTCTGGTGCCTGGGACCCCACTACTTCCTGCTACATCCAACTATCTCTCCCTAAATACCTCCCTGCCTGAGCCCTTCGGTTTTCTAGCTCCAACTCTCTGCAGATTAGACTCTTCTACAAGCAGAGTGTGCAAGGTAGATCTCGCTCCTCCTCCCTCTGGAATGGCCTCCCCGACCCTCTCAGACTTGATCTCCTTAAATTCCAGAAGCTTCGGGAGACCCTCCTTTTCTCTTCCTCCTTCCCTCTCTCCCTCCCATGCTAATTGTTCTGCCCTCTGCCTCTTGACAGTGCACCAGGCTCTCCCTTACCAGTCTACCCCCGCACTTGGTTCTCCTTTGACCCACCAACCTGCACTTGCCCTTCTGGGCTCCCTCCCCCTGCACTAGCCTGGCTCGGCCTGCACCCCCATAGCCCTTTCAGCCCGTTCCTCGCACTTAGCACTTGGACCTTTCTGCCCTGCACTATTTTCCCCTGGCCTCCCCTCTCCCCTGCACTTTTATTACTACACTTGTGCGATCCGAATGTCACAAGGCCTAGTAGGACCGTTTCTGTTTTGTCATCCAAGTTCCCCCGCCCCCTAAATAGAAAATGAAAAAATAGGCCACAATGTTTTTTTTGTTATTATCAGGTTATAGTTTCTTATACAATAACCTTTTATACAAGTAGCTAAATATTTTTAATACTGTATAATAAAATGCATCAACAACAATATATATGTGTATGTATATATATTCAATGAAAAAACTTTGTTAAAGGGACGTTATGGTTAAGTTGTGCTACTAAAAACCTATCAAATTCAGTGAAAAACCGTTGTTAAAGGGACGTTATGGTTACAAGTAAAACCGGAAAACCCCTGAAATTCAGCAGTCATGGTAAACTAAGCAACCATAAGTCACGCCACCACCGTGCACTGCTAATAATAACACCCATGACATCAAAAACATTTATATCTAGATCTATTATCAGTTTGCCAAATTAAGTGTAGATTCGTAAAATGGCACCTCATTTATAAGCCTTTACATTATTTTGGGACCCCCCTTCTAATTTTGCCCCCTCTTGACAAAATCCCACCAAACTTTGCAGAGTCATTCAGAATCGGGTAAGGAATAACAAAATTTCATGCAGTTTCAGTAAGTGGCGCCAAAGTTATAAGCCATCCAAGAACTGCTTTTCACCAAGCCTCTAATGCTGAGGTGTCCACAAACTTCTCAGGACTGTTCGCGAACATCTGAACCGTTCAGACTTTCACTGTGAAAAACACCTGTTCTTTTGCTTCTTGCAGCCATATCCCATCCCATCCTCATCACCCTTCACCTCCCCAGAGATTATTTGATAAGTTTGACAAGTGCAATGTTGTATTTTTTTAATGTTTTTACTGCGATGTCCGCGGACACCGGTCGCTGTCTGTGAATCCAAGATGGCACGCTTTTCACCATCCAATCAGCAGAGCGAACAGGGAAGTGTGTCCACCGAGCAGACATCGATATCACTAGTTTATTGGGACATACTGTTTGGTCATTTTAAAAAAAACTACTGGATGGATTTCCACCAAATTTACAAAAGCACGCTTTCGGGACCATGCGGCAGGAGTGGCAGATTGGTCCCAAAATCGTGCTTTTGTAAATTTGGTGAAAATCCGTCCAGCGGTTTGGGCTGTAGGCGTGATGTTATGTACAAAGGGAGGTTTTCACATAACCAGTAGTTTAAAGGTAAAGAACCTTTTATTTGCAAGTTTATGACATAGGACGACCCCCAGCAGGAGGAGTACAATCTTCCCACTAAGGCCCTGCTTCTTCACTGGCTCTCCTTGGAACCCTGCTACATAAGATGCAGTTCTATGTTCTATAGTATCTAAGTGACAATAGACATAGTGAAGGAAATATTATACACTCATGGTTTAACAGGTAAACATTGGAAACACTGCACATCCTAACACCTCTCCTCCTTAAACATAACAAGTAACTGCGTGGGTGAGGACCCACTAAAATTGAAACCTGTAAAACACATATTGAACAACTGAAATTGAAACCTGTAAAATAAATATTATACACTCGTGGTTTAACAGGTAAAACATTGGATGCGCTGCAAGTCCTGGCACAAATCAAGAGCATAGATATATGACATCTAGTGGTTGATTAGGTAGAGTCACAAGAAAGTCCCTGTCTCCAACTAACTGAAGACAAATTAACATTGAAACGGAAAAGCCACCCTTTCCTTATTCCAAATAGCTCCTCCTTTGACCAACACTGACGAACCCAAGTCTTTCACAACTTGCTTGGGTTCAGAAAACAATGAGGCTCCTTTACGAACTTTGGTGGGGAGCTTGACTTTAATCCAATCACCCTCTTTGACCTTGAGTTCCCTACAACAATTCTTCTGATCATACCTCTCCTTGGATCTAACTCCAGCTTCAAAAATTCTCCTTTTTACACTCTCTAGATCCACATCCACCATTTTTGATTTGCCCATCCAACCTGGACATAAATGAGTATTTGGTTTTCTTCCTCTCAAGATCTCAAATGGACTCACGCCTGTGACACTATGGGTAGTTAGCCTATACTGGAACGTGCGTTCCATCACTGTTCTCACCCAATCTCCTCCAGTAGCCACCGCTATCCTAATAGCCTCCATCAGAGTCCTATTAAATCGTTCCACACACCCATTACTCTGGGGATGATATAAAGAAGTATTCACCTGCTCAATCCCATGATTCTCTAAGAATTCTTTAAACTCTCTGGAAACAAGTTGGGTCCCATTGTCAGACAAACACTTTCTTGGAAACCCTTCTCTCCAAAACAGTTGTTCCAAAAATCTGATTATACTACTACTGGATATGTCCTTGAGTACACATACCTCCGGCCATTTTGATAATAAATCCATGACTACTAATAGGTAGCTATCTCTGCCACCACCAATATTAAATGGACCGAGGAGATCCAACGCAATTTCATCCCAAGGGACACGCGGGGTCTCCCTCACTACCATGGGAACTTTTTGCACTTTCAAGCCTTTGTTTCCCTCAATACATTCCACACAGTCTTTGACTTGTTCCTCTATGTCCTTTTCGATACCAGGCCACCAAAATTCAGACCTCACAAGTCCCTTCGTCCTGGCCAGACCTAAATGCCCAACATGGGCCAACTCCAAGACAGACTTCCTCATACCGACTGGCACAACCATCTGGTGACCCTTGTATAAATAACCATCCTGAATCCATAGCTCCTCCCTCACTTTGGCAAAACCATTCATCTCGCCCCTGTGGCTCTTAATTTTACCTTCTGCAACCAGAGTAAGTACTCCTTGGTATACAACATCCTCCGTGCAAGACACATCCCACTCACTTTTCTTTAATGTTTCATGCACCTGGAATATTTCTGCACTCTCCTCTGAACTTGTAAAGTCACTATCGTCAGAAATTTCCCTCTGGACAGATCTAGACAAGGCGTCTGCAACATTTTACCTTCTGCAACCGTTGTAAGTACTCCTTGGTATACAACATCGGAGACGGCGGCGACTCCTTTCTCAACCTTGCTCAGTGTGGGGCCAGGGTGTCCAATGGCCGCTCGGAAAACACACAACCCAAAATCCAATTATAAAAGTGCCAAAGCCGTGTCTTTGCCAGCCCGGTCTCCACAAGTTCAACAAAATTGCAGGGGTCCAATTCCAGCTCCCACAGACCACGGAGCCTCCAGGGGTTTTCCTCTGGCGCTAGCAATGTCCCTCCGGTGGATGCCACACACTGGATGTCAGGCCGTCAATAATCCACTGAAAAAGGCCCTCCCTCAGGCAAGTCAGGCTGGCTCCGCTCCACAGCCAGCACACTAGATCTGTAGAAAAGGCGCCGGGGGTCGTCCTCCGGGTCCCAGTCAATCCCATCCTCGTCGCCAAATGTTATGTACAAAGGGAGGTTTTCACATAACCAGTAGTTTAAAGGTAAAGAACCTTTTATTTGCAAGTTTATGACATAGGACGACCCCCAGCAGGAGGAGTACAATCTTCCCACTAAGGCCCTGCTTCTTCACTGGCTCTCCTTGGAACCCTGCTACATAGGATGCAGTTCTATGTTCTATAGTATCTAAGTGACAATAGACATAGTGAAGGAAATATTATACACTCATGGTTTAACAGGTAAACATTGGAAACACTGCACATCCTAACACGTGAGTAAAGTTTTTCTCCATTCAATCCATGGGGAAAAAATAAATTTTGGGACCCCTCTATAACTTTGCCCCCCCCTAGACCAAACCTCACCAAACTTTTCAAAATAATTCAGAGTGGGCCATACACTGTTTTTGCATGGTTTGTTGAGGATTCGTCCAGAGAGAGCAAAGTTATAAGCTGCCCAAAAAGTGCTCTTCCTATGGGTTTAGAAGCTTTACCATAACTACATAGCCGCTAGCGCAGGCCATGTAATATAATTTTATCATCAGTTACCGTCTTTAATTAATAACAACACCTAACCATAAGAATCTGAGAATAATGGTGTTTGTTGTCCCCATTCATGAGGCTAACCCAGATTACTTCAGTCATGATTTTTATGTGGGGGATTCAAATTAGTCTATCATGCCACAGACACAAATGCTGCACAGGACACTAGCAAGAATTACATAGTTTTACAGCTTTTTGTGTCTATGCAAATATTCACATTCCTAATGGTTGTCGAATTCCCCACCAGGCACCAATAATATAGGTAACACATGAAGTCTGTCTCATGTAATCTTGCCTTTTTCTTTACACAAGGGAAATACACAACATAAAATGGTGCTGTTCCAAAATCTGGGGGTATGGTTTATATATTATGAGGAGTTTACTTTAGTCCCCAGGTTTTCTTATTTTACCCGACAATTTTATATACTCAGTTTAGATATGATGTCAGACATTAAAGAGCATAGATGTTCGTTTTCTCCGCAATTCATATTTAATCTTCCCATTAGGTTATCAAAGCTTCTTGCAAACCATGATCTTGCAGGGAATCTCTTATAGATGAATAAAGAGCATAGAATGCAAATTTCATTATTTTGACATACAAGTCCAAGGCGTGAATTTGGACAGGAGTTCCAATAGATGTTAATCTGACGTCGCTTTTTCCACTGATGTTATCGTCCACCATTGTTTTATTTTTAACACCTAATTTTCAGCCATACTTCTTTCAATATTTATGTATGTTAGCAATTAGTCTCTGCAATCCGATTGGCGTATGATCTAGAAGGAACATTTCGTCCACATATCTGATTCAGGATAGTTGGATTTGGATGTAAAGGAAAACATGCTGTATTAGATAATATGTCATTCAAGTTGGCTACATATCGATTAAACAGTATCTATCTAGTAGCTGGTGGCTGTCGATCAGGAAACATTTGCCTTTTTTTATGTACAAAGACAATAATACTTTGTTTCCAACTTTAAGCCACTAGTTCAGTGTTCCTTACATCATCAGATACCTGAAGTAGGATAAGTCCCCAGTGCTCTGGTGATTTTCTTAGCACTACACAAACATAGATCTCTGATAATGACTCCTAGTCATTCAGGGTACTGGTATTTTCCCATCGAAACTTCACACATGCTGTGAGTCTATTGCCTTCTTTAACCAATGCACCATATACGTTGCTAACAGACTATTCCCAATCATTCGAGTTTCTGCAATTTGCCAATGCCTGTTCGAGCTTTGTAGCATTTAAGTATATCCCAAACTTTCAGTTATCGTTAGACACAATTATTACTACTAGCATGTCTTGCCATTGTCTCTGTCTTTTTAGATACTGAAATCTTCTCATCCACTTTTTATTAGCAGACTAGCTCTTGTGACAGTCCTCAAGCAATGTACTTAATATATACGTCCAATATTCCTCTTTCAACCTAATTCATTTCACAGTTCTGGTCTTTTATTCACAATATTAATCCTAAGCATATTTATGTCTGTGCATGATGGATAAGTTCTCCAGAGGCGTTGCTAGGGGGGTGACTGAGGGGGCTATAGCCCCGGGTGTTTAGGTTGTAGCCCCGGGTGTTTTAGGTTGTAGCCCCGGATAGAAGCTCAGGGGTTACCACCAAAAAGGCTAGCTCGCCCCCAGCCACGACAGTCCCAAAATTAGTGTAGCCCCAGATCTTTTCCAGACCTAGCAACACCCCTGACATTATCTATTATCTTCTGACATAGGCTATGGTTGATGGTCAGTATGTCATATATGTAATATTATAGGCGTTTCAAACTGCAGCATTACAGTCTATAATTGTACCCATGGCTTTTAAGTAGGTGTCACCATCATTCATTTCCACCTTCCCAATAGAACCATGAGTAGGAAGGCATGTGCTACGTGGTAAACTATGGTTTGCAGGAAGATGAGAATCTTGTGTTGTACAAAGGTTCAGGACCAGTTTACCAGTCAACCCATGCCCATGCAAATCAACAAACATGCAAACCTGCTAGTTATAACAGATTTAAGAAAGATCCGAATGTGTAGACGGTATTGTCATGATCTCTGCTTCCAAAAGGTCAGGGTTTTCCCAACTCCCTTGGAAGCAGATCCATAACCCAGGTTCCGAGTGCCAACCAGTCCCAATTGGGACCTTTTGGACCCAGTCCTGGCGCCAGTGGCACCAGGCTCATAAATATGCCCAGTCCCAGCGCTGGAAGCGCCGGGCTCATAATGCTTGGGTGGACTTACCTGCAGCAGACCATGCTGCTTACTTGCCTGCCAGTTGAGCCTCTGATCCTCTTCTGTTTGGAACTACTTTTCCTGTTGGGTGGGGCAGGAGCCACTCCCTAGATTCAGAACACTGGAACTCTTCTGGAAAGCAGGAACTCTTTTCTTACCTAGGCGTGGCTGTGGAAGGAGACACCTAAGCACTACAGGAGGCTATTTAAACCACACCCGATGGATGAATCTTGCTTTGCGTTATTCTGCATCCTCTGCAGCAGAACGCTCATCGTGTCTTCTGCATCTGATCCTGGGCCTAAGGAAAAAGGCTTACCATCCTGAATCCAGTCTTCAGCAACACCTATAAAGACAAGAAAGAACAGGTTAGCATTACGGTCTTCAGTGACAGCTCTTCACTTACCTGGTCCATCGGCTGTCACCAACGCCTCGCGCTGCATTCCGGCATCTGAAAGACAAAGGCTTACCTACTCTTCGTGCGCTCCGGAGGTCTTCACACTGCATTCCGGCATCTGAAAGACAAAAGCTTACCAACTCTTCGCACGCTCCGGAGGCCTTCGGCACTGCATCCCGCATCTGAAAGACAAAACAAGGTGCGTTTAAAGACATTGGGGAACTTTAATACTCACGTGCCATTACTCCTTTCCACATCTAACCCAGTGGGTATTCCCGGCACCCTGCAGCCGCTCCGAACTTGTACCTGCAAAATAAAAAGACAGTTAGAGCGCATCGTGAAGCAGGCAACAAGCGCTTACTTACGTGCTTCCAGGCGCTTCTATTCATCACATGGGCTCCATCTTCAACTCACTTCAGCCCGTCATCCGCCATCGCCGGAACCCTGCAAAACAAGAGACATCATTACTAAAGACTTTAAAGACATTAGAATTACTCGAAACTTACCGTTCGTGCAGTAAACGACGGACAGCAGTCCTCTGAAGTCAAGAGGCCTGCTCCCCTTATCCAGTGAAGAAACTGGTTACAGCACCCTGCCCCGAGGCAGATGGAGAGCACAGCGTTCACTTACCTAAGGTGAGAGCGTTAACCTTTGGGGTTCTACAGGAGAAGAGAAAGGGAAGAAGAGAGAGACATTCAATAACCCAGTTCCTTAATCCCATATTTTCTATCTGCAGACATCTTACCCTTCGAGTCAGACATACAGTGCACAGAGGTCCAGCCCAAAGAGCCAGCCGTGTGTTACACATCACCTTTGAAGATACGGTATACGCCCAGTCAAGACCGGCGCCTCTACGGGAATCAGGTGAGCGTTACAGGTATGCCCATTTCTGCCCGAGAAACATTTGAGCAAAACTCATGCCTTACCATTTACTTTTGATTTAACTGGAACCTTTGATATTTTCAGTCCTTACCTTGCCTGAAAGTTTCGCAATTATTAACAGAGTTTAAAGTTCCATGCAAACTACAAACCCTCACAGCAAGCAAGGACTCATTTGCAAAATTCCAAAATACCACACACAGGTCCATATGCATGCTTGGGGCCTGTTTCAGCATAGCACAGCAAAATATTCATGCATTACAACACATTTTTGCTATGAACATCAAGCTTCCTTACATTCAGCCTATAATACTTCTGCAGCCTTCTTTTGCATTATTTCCATCCCAACAGGCACCACATGTTCCTCCAGCTTTCGACTTTGTGAATAGGGGGGATTTGTAGGAGACATTACACGTCACAAGGAAGGAAATGTTTCACAGAAGGGTATCTGGAGATACAAGAGGTGCTCCACAATGGCAATGTGGGACGAGCCTGAATGGAGAAGTGACAGGTTAATTTTCTGGATGGATGGATGGATGGATGGATGTCAGACAGGGGAGTGTGCTGGCTCCTACTCTTGCACAGAAACATCAATGCATAAAACAACTGGATGTTTTTTTGCCAAAACAAAGCCACTCCAGATGGGCCTAGCTAAATACCCTGCTAGGTTTTCTTTGTGTGTAAATGGTCGCTGTTTAGATGCAGTATCTCACGTTGACTACATGGGTATCACTTGAATAATAACGCAGGTCAGAAGAGTGGCAATAAATTGGGCTAATCAGCCAATCTGCTGGCCAGGTTCTGACGTTAATAGGAAGTTTGGGGGAATGCCCCTGCACTGTCAGTCCCTGGATGTCTATCAATGGAAGTCTGTCTCTGCGGTTGTATAGGGTGCTGAGGCCTGAGGCGATGCGCCAATGTGCTCCGGTGATTCTAGCTGAACATCCCTTGCCTAGAAGCCTCTTTTCATTGTTGCCCATGGCATCTAAAGATCCCAGTGTGTCCTAAGGCTGATCGTATTTCTCTTTTTTCCCATTTGCATATTGGATTATGCCATGGGGTAACCCAAAGCAGGATTATACCAAGCCACATTGAAAGATAGTTTAGGCTTGGATGACTATCACATTGATAGCCCAAGTAAAGACAACTTTGCATGGATTGGGCGTTGGAACCCAGTGGGAGTCTCCAACTGTGATCACCAGAGATTCTTCCAGGGAAGTGAGGGAGTTTTGAGGGAAAGTGAGAAGATGGTCAATGTTGGGTAAACTGGACCAATGCCCCATTCTGTCCTATTTGAAAGACAAGGATTTTTGGGGGATGGTAGCTCATGTAGCCTCAATTATACAAAATGAGGCCAGCAAGCTAATTATGCATTTACGATTGGGATTCCGCCCTCTGGGCTAGTTAACGCCTAAGTGGGGCAGCTTATGTAGGGCTCGACTCTTTGAATGTGAGAATATGAGAATATGGCTGTTGAGACTGTCGGGCTTTTCTTACTTTTATGTCCGCATCACCAGAGATGGAGGCCGAAGGGGCTCCTTTGCTTCTTCAGGTCAAACAATATTTAACTGTGAAATGATCCCACTGCTGCACATCCCCTCAAGATGAGAGGGCGGTGGACGTAGTGGGCCCCCATCTCACTGTGGACTGGCTCGAAAAACAGAGCGGCCCTTGTGTCAGCTGCTGATGGCTTCGCTGGCTTACTTGCATCATCCCAAAAGTGGCTTGTGCGTTTTCTGCCTTGCGAAGCACCCACATTTTAACTCAAATATTTACTTCAAAAAATGTTTTACATACACTAATGAACAACTGTCTTTACAACAACAAATCGATTTGTAACAAAAGCTATTATTTTTATATAAATAAGTATCGAATATTTAATGAAGCTGCCTTCTGGTCAAAATCCACCAGGAAATACTCCTTAATTGGAGTCAAGAAAAATAGCAATTTTTAGGAGTTGTCAGCATAATTGGCTATTTGCAATGAGTCAGAAACCTGCAACCCTGCATCGTCCAACACCCTCTAGCTTCACGTTCCAATACGTGCAAGCCTGGCCTTGCCTGCGGCATCTTGCACCTCACATATCGTGGGACCTTTGGATTTTTAATTCTCAAACTTGACCTTTAGGTGGACATACTTATTCCGTTAGTTAGTGCAACTAGTCACTACCCTGGTGTGACCACAGCCATTCATTGTCACCAGGCCGAGTGGGACCCCAAAAATGACTAGTAACATCCTATGGTAGCTACTCACTGCCGACACTGCACACCAGTGTACACAAATGCACCATATTGCACGCAGAGTTTGCTTAACTCCCTACCTTATGACTGGCCAAATGTCTGCATACAAGCTCCACATTACCAAAGTAATGGGAATGAGTTTTTGATCAGTCACTAATTACTGCGAGCTGCAAAAAGAGAGAATAATGCTCTTTTATTTGTACCTTTTGCTGCAGCGAAGCCCTTTACAGGTTTACGTCTGTGACTAAGTGCCCTGTCTTACTCTAAGGGTTAGGGATGAGATGACCAAGGGGGGTGAGTACTGCCACCCACTACATGATGCAGGGCCAGGGGCAGGGCATGGGAAGGATTTCTGGTTCAGTCCACCACACCATCCCTCAAGAGCGTAGCAATGACTTGTCACATGGGGCAAGTTAACAACGTGATCCCTTAAGAGGGCCAGGTCAGCCTCTAAAGCAGCTAGTGGCGTCACTAGAGTGGGGTGAGGGGCCTGGGCCCCTCCCCTGAAATCCTGTGCCCCCCATTAGGCTCCCACTACAGTGGCGTATGAGCTGGGGGCTGAAGGGTTTGAGGGGGGCTGGGGGAGTTGGGGGGCAGGGTGGGCAAGCTCAATAGAGTTCCAGAGGCTCTATTGAGAGACCGGCATATTTATCAGTGGGACACCTCTCCCGTTAGCCACGCCAATGAGGGTGCCCAGTGAGGGTGCCCAACGGGAAAGGTGTCCCGCTGGCAGTACAATGTGTGCTAAGAAATTCCTGCTCAGCATGCTGATTGTCCTGGCAGCAGAACACCTTACCCTTGCCGAACAGGCAAGCTGTCCTGCTGCCAGGACAATGTCCCAAGGATCGCCGGGCAGCAGAGGGGCTTTCACGTTGCTCTGCGTCAACAGAGCATTTCAATGTGGGCCATTAGGCACTGATGGTGGGGGGGGGCTATTAGCAGGGACTTTTGTCCCCTTAGAAATGTGAATAGGAGGGAGTGATCAGAATTGAGAAGGATGCCGTTTGTTGAAATTCAAATTGGGGTCTTGGTGGGTAGCTCGCCCCTGACAAGGGTTTCCCAGCCGATCCCCAGCTTCGCTGAGGGATGCAGCAGGCTCAGTGATCTAATCTGCTGTCCTCCTTTCCCCAGCCGTCACTTAGGTGTTTGCAGTCTTGTGCTTAGCCTGTTTTCTTTTTTCTGGCCTGAAAGGGACACACTGCCCTGGAGACATCAGAGTGGCTCCATCTCTGCAAAGGACACTGCTCTAAAGGATCATATCTTGTTGCTGGTTGACCGCTGTTATAGCGCATATACTGACACACACTGTGTTCACATGCTCGCTCTGGATATTCTCGTGCTCTTGCTAAATTTGCACTATAAAATGTCCACACAAAGACAATGCTGAGAAAGGAACCCACAGCCCCAAGTGCGATCTGCACAGACCTTCCAGAAAGGCACCTGCAGCCAGATATGGGGTGCACAAAAAGTCATTGCGAACCATGGGTATTAATTTCACACTTGTGAAAGGCCACCTACAGCAGATGTGATCGGTACACAATATGGACACTGTATCATGCATAAAATGGCAGGTGTCCTTAACTAGCTAACGACAACAGACAACATCTGAACAAATTGCCCATGAAGGCCCGAAACCAGGAGTGAACTTAACTGGTGTTGTCTGTGTGCTTGGCGTTATATTGAGTTTTGGAGATATACTGGTATATATTTTCAATATCGATATAGGATGAGACAATATTGTCAACATCAAGATATATACATATATAACAGAATTGCTTGCTGTATAAATGCACCATTTTTACCTACCCTGGGCCACTTTGGACTGCTTTGCCCGCGTCAATTTGGGAAAAGCATACATATTGCCCTTTTATAGGCGGCACCCCTACTTTTGTCTGTGGCCTCCTCTGTGCCCCTCCCCCCTAAATTTGATTCCTGGAGATTCCAAAGGAAGCAGCAAGCAGATGCAGAAAGACTAACTCCATACGGATGTCCAAGTCCACACTTACCCAACTAAAGTTTGTGAACCCTGTGCCTGAATGTGTGTAGCCCCTGGCCAAATTAGGGCACTGCTAGAAGTGTTATCTTGCACACCGCTGAGGGGAAAATAGGTAAATAAATAAAGGACACAGAGAGCTGGGTTGTGCAAAGTAGGTTTTTTTTAAAAGTATGTTTGTGTGTTTTGTTTCTTACACTAGGATTTCTCTGTCTCTCCAGCTATGACCTGGACTGCTCAATCCAATCTCACCATGGGGACACATGAAATGGTGGCGAAGAACAACTAAGGGACAGGCCTCCTGTGCCCAAAGAGTGCACTCCCCAGACTGCTCTGCTCCACCACTGTGAGCGAGTGCAGAGGCCCCAAGGGAATGGGGTGCGAATAAAAACAATAAAGCCCAGGCGGTGCGGCGGTGACCCACAGGATGCGGACCCTCCCCGCTAGCGACGCTGACGGCAGCACCCCACGATGCAGGGCACAGATGAAGGAACTCAGCCGGGCTGGCTGCAGTGACTGTGTGCAATGTCCCACGAGGGAACGGGGTGCTGCAGGTGGATGGGGCCAACAATTGGGGGTGGGCCACCCTTCGGTCCTATGAAGGCCTGGAGGGCCATTCAGTGTGCAGCAGCCACACCACTGTACATATATATAATATTTTTTTTCCAATGAAAAAACTTTGTTAAAGGTACGTTATGGTTACAAGTAAAACCGAAAACCCCCAGAAATTCACCAGTTATGGTAAGCTAAGCAACCATAACTCGTGCCACCACCGTGCACTGCTAAGACTAACACTCAGGACATCAAAGATGACGTCACAAATATCATTGACATCACTGATGACATCACATATCTAGGCCACTTGTTTTTGTTCACTAACATATGTAGGCCAGGTGGTTTTGTTCACTGACAGTCAGAATATTAAAATTGAAAAGGTGCCATATATCTAGACGTCAACCTTGTCATATTTTCTTAAAGTACTTTCCTTAGGGTTTGGTCTCAGCTCATGGTGCACATACATGGGGAAATGGCCAGGCCTCAAACACGCAATTCATTCGTATACATGAAGATAAAGTTAAATGTTATTAACATTTTCTGATAATGCTGTTTCTTTCTCCCTTACTTTAGTTTCCCTGTATGTGCCTCTGATTATTATGCATTGTGGTTCTTCAGATGTATTGTTTGTACTAGCACACGTGTTGTAAGTCTTGAATTGTTAGCTAGTTATTACTCAAAGCTCTGATAAGGTAGCATTCATTATTGTATGATCCGAAATTACTAGATTATAAATATTGTACTTTTATGGTGCATGCTGCAGTCATTGCCTATGGTTATATATGATTAGGTTTCTGTATTAACAACACTCCAATACAATGATTTTAGATGAGTACATTCTTTAATAGATTAAGTAGTTCATGATAGGTCTCCTGATCACCCCTGATATCTTGTTACCAACAATATAAACACAACCCCTTGTAGGGACTTTTCATCAAAATGAATTTCACATGTGATGTCATCAATGACATTTGTGATGTCATCTTTGTCCTGGGTGTTAGTCTTAGCAGTGCACGGTGGTGGTGCAAGTTATGGTTGCTTAGCTTACCATACCTGGCGAATTTCTTGGGTTTTTCGGTTTTACTTGTAACCATAACGTCCCTTTTTTTTTTTTTCAGTGAATTTCATGGGTTTGTACCAGTGCCTGCTATTTTCCTACAACTTACTAATCTCATGCTTACCCAATATAGCAATATTTGTGTCCAATTTACGAAGTGTCACCTTAAAACTCTGCCACTTTCTAGCATCATTTATTACTCTTCTATGAGCATCTGACTTCATTGCAGACCTCCCGGACAGTGCCACATGACCATACGCTTGCGCGCGGCATAATGACATGTCCAAGAACCTGTCTGCACTCTGCTAAAAGATCTGTGCTTTGCGGACAGTTCAGAACTGCATTTTCTACAGATCTAGGAACTTTCAACTTCAAAATGTCCCTTGCACAGCTCCTACACCTATTCCTACTCATTATCCATTAACAATCTAGTACACAGTACACACTTGGAATTTTTTTTTTGCAAAACTGCTATTTATCTTAAAAAATGGCATCAGCTAATGCCATCCCTCCTCCCCAAGAGCCACCACCAGTTGGAGGACCTTCAAAACAAAAAAAGTGCAGTACTTCCTAGACAATGAAGAGGACCAAGAAGATGCAGTAGAGGAAGTGCCTACCTCTAGCACCCAGAGAGAATCATGGGTGTGGCAGTTCTTTACCACTGTTGGGAATGTACCAAAGGCTAGAGCTACCAAAGTAAAATTCACTGAGTGCAACTTTGTATTCAGTCGCGGACTCCCCGGACAGTAATCCTACGGTACCACCTCCATGTGCTGCCACACCAAATCCAATGACCGCAATGCTCTCAGAAAGGTTGTTCCTTTCTTAGCAAGTAGAAGGCTGTCTTCCTCCACCTCATCTTCCGCAACCAATACTGTAACCATACAGCCTGCTTCTGACACAAAATCTGACACAAAATCCCACCAGCTACCTTGCAAACAACAAAAGACAAAAAGGCCTCTCTACATACTACATACTACAACAAAACATTCTGCAGAGGGAAGGACTTTCGAAGTGCTTTTGAAGCTGTAATCAGGGAGCCTGAGAAACACTGCCGCCTATCTTAGAAATAACACACGCGCAACATTTTCCCCTGTCCACCTGTCTCTCCATATTAGTGTTTGGTGCCTCTTCCCTAATTTCCCTCCCCATCTTTCGTTCTAAGCACTTCTGCCAAAAAAAAAAAACATCCGAAAACAACAAAAGAAAGGTTCCTTTAGGAACACTGTTCACAGTTAAAAAATAGAACTAAAAAAAATGTATAGACTCCATCTACTTTACATTTCTCAGTAAAGTACATAGACTCAATAAGATTTTCCAACATTTCCATTTGCATTTTGTGTTATGCTAATGGGAATATTGTGGCGTTCATCCCCCGTTCCAGGGACTGGAACAGTGGCTACCGACCCAGCAGCCCAAGTTATCAGCCCAAGCGAAGCAAGGGTGGATAACGAGGTCTCCGAACCACTATCCCCCCATTCCAGCCCCTGTAATGGGGGATGAAAGCCATTAGCACCTTAGGTTCCCATAGCGGGAACCCGTGGTGCTAAAAAAGGATTTCCCAAGATGGCCACCATGGAAAGGGAATGTGGGGTTCCATACAGGGCCCCTCTTCGCTTTCCATGGCAGCCTGCAGAAGTCGAAGCGAAAACCTTATGACCATATTACTACGAGCACATTTTTCTTCCCTTTTAAACCTATCCCAATTTCGAACAACTTTACCACAAAGCCGGTCCAAGGTGGACATGGCCACTTTAACCCCATGTGTTGTCCCTCGTGTTCATGGCCAGATTATCCGGATCATGACCTTATTCCATGACACGGACAATCTGGCCACTGCCCATGGCTACCGGCTATATCTCATTCACCAAAAAGGTATATCACTATTTTGTGTACCTACATTACTTGTTCAAGAATAAAACACGGGCTCATTTGCAAAACCATGCTTTCAGATCCTTGCCAATGCTCCTTCCACAAGTCTGCTAGAAATCCACACATGTTTTATTTATTCAAAAGTGTCAAATGTATGCACACACAATAGTCATATAACCTAGCCCCCACTTGACAAAATCCATATAGACTTTATGAAAACATGTATATCTAAAATCTTTTTGCAAACTTTTGTGTCGATTCGTCAAATTGCACCACATTTATAAGCCTTTACAACATTTTGGGACCCCCCCCCCTCTAATTTTGCCCCCTCTTGACAAAATCCCACCAAACATTGCAAAAACATATATATTTAGATCTATAATGTTGTTGCACACCTTTGTGTAGATTCGTTAAATGGCACCCCATTTATAAGCCTTTAAAATAATTTGGGTCCCCCCTCTAATTTTGCCCCCTCTTTACAAAATACTACCAAACGTTGCAAAAGCATTTATACCTAGATCCATTATCAGTTCCCCAAATTAAGTGTAGATTCGTCAAATGGCACCTCATTTATAAGCCTTTATATTATTCTGGGACCCCCCTCTTGACAGAATCCCACCAAACTTTGCAGACTCACTCAAGAATATAAGTGCAAAATGTCATGCAGTTTAATTAAGTGGCGCCAAAGTTATAAGCCATCCAAGAACTGCTTTTCACCAACCCTGTAATGCAGAGGTGTCTGCGAACTTGACAGGACTGTTCACGCTTTCGCGGCAAAAGACACCTGTTCTTTTCCTTCTTGCAGCCATATCCCATCCCACCCTCATCACCCCACACCTCCCCAGAGATTATTTGATAAGTTTGACAAGTGCAATTTGGTTTTTTTAATATGTTTTTACTGTGATGTCCGCGGACACCGGCCGCTGTCCGTGAATCCAAGATGACGGTGTTTCCAAAAATCGGACGCACTTCATGCTTTTCACCATCCAATCAGCAGGCATGTCCGATGTCCGCAGACACCACGTTGCCCTCTAAGCCAATCAGAGTTCTGGCCGCGGAGCGAACGGGGAAGTGTGTCCACGGAGCAGACCTAGATATCACTAATTTTTTTGGACCTACTTTTTGGTTGTTTTTTTAAAAAAAAACTACTCGACGGATTTCCACCAAATTTACAAAAGCATGCTTTTGGGATTAAGCAGCTGCTCCTGCCACAAATTTGGTGAAAATCCATCCAGCGGTTTGGGCTGTAGGCGTGAGCAAAGATTTTTCTCTGTTCAATCTATGGGAAAAAAAGAAATTGTTGGACCCCCCTATAACTTTGCCCCCCCTTGACCATAACCACATCGCCGCTACATATATATATATATAACACGGCCCATTGTAGCGGTCGTGTAGTTATGGTTGAGTTGCTAAACCCATAGGAAGACCACTTTTTCAGCGGCTTATAACTTTGCTCCCCCTGAAGGAATCTGCACCAAACTTTGCAAAAAAAGTATATGGCCCACTCTGAATTGTTCCAGTAAGTCTGGTGAGTTTTGTGCATGGGGGGGGGGGGGGGCAAAGTTATAGGGGGTCCCCATTTTTTTTCTTTTTTCCATATACTGAATTGGCAAAACTTTGTGCATGGCCACAGCTCAAACGGCTGGATGGATTTTAACCAAATTTGCGGCAGGAGGGGGCTTGGTTCCGAAGTGTGATTTTGTGTGTTTGGTGGAAATCCGACTACTACTTTTGTTGCAAAGGACTGAAATGGACATCTCAAAAAATTAGTGATATCTGGCTCCACTCCACATTCCCATTTCCCTGTTCGCTCTGCGGACAAACGTCTCATTGGCTTTGAGTACGCCGTGATGTTGGTGAACATTGGACACGGCCGGTGGTTGACTAGAGGGAAGCTTGCTGTGCATCAAAGGTTTTGGGAAACACCACCATGGTTTATTGGAGGACAGTGCAGCGCCGAAAGGGACTGACGAACACAATGTACGGCATGTGGTGGTGGGAAGAAGGGATGGAAAGGGTGGGGGAGAGAGAAGTGGTTCATCTGAGATGTGTGATTATTAGGTGGATGAAAACAGTGGTGTGCCTGCAGTATCCGTGCGTACTACGCCAATTCGCTGGTCCCTGCACAGGCGACTACCATGTGTGGTGAATTCAGGCAGCCTTCGTTACGGAATGTTAGGCCGTGCTGCGACCTCTTACCGTGGCGACTGGTGGGAGCTGAATTGCAGAAGCGGAGTGCATTGCAAAACATATATTAGAAGTGAGAAGTGGTTCATATGTCAATAGGTGGACGAAGACTTTGATGTGCCTGCAGTATCCGTGCGTACATTGCCAATTCGTGGGTCTCTGCACAGGTGACTACCATGTGTGCTGAATGCAGGCAGGCTTCGTTACGGCACGATAGCTGGTGCAGAGACCTCTTTCCGTGGTGACTGGTGGGAGCCCAATTGCGGAAGGCGAGTGCATTGCACATGACATGCACATTGTAAGATAACGTGTACTCCTGTGTGTTGCATGTGGTAAACCCGTAGCCCAGTTGATGCACGGATGGAGGCCTTGCACCGCAAACTGTGCCGTGGTAGCAATTAGGTTTGACCTTGTTGCCTTCTGTGTGTGGTTCATCAGAGTTGCATACATTGTTCATTTCATGGGTGTGGTGTTTGGTAGCACATCCTTCAGTGTTTACTCCATGGCTGCAGCTAATGGAGTGAACAGCTCTGCAGTGTGTGCACTGAGGGCAGTGTTGCACTACTGTCAGTATAGAAGAGGGTAGGCTTGAAGTGCATCTCCTATGTGCTTGGATACCTACGGCCTTTGACCATGCACCCAATAGTCTAGGCCTTGACCACACCCACCACAGCAATGCAGTTTAGACTGCATCTGTCAGAGGGTGCTCACCTTTACCAAATGGTTTTGGAGCACATTGTAGACTTCATAGAGCACCAGAAGTCAGCTGACATTCATATATTGTTGGTTGGTTCGGTTGGCAGTAACACCATCATATGTGAATGAAAGTGGGCAGGGGTGCCGGACGCTGTGTTAAGTTTGTATATTCTGCTAAAAGGAGCATTCCTCTATGCATAGATCTAAAACGGAGCGCAGGTTGGGTAGGAGTGCCGGTGGATTGTGGTACTTGGTCACATGGTGCCATGAATGGCTGGATTACATTGCGATGGGTGTGGCCAAGGCCTAGACTATTGGCTGCATGGCCAAAGGCTGTAGGCCATGCACCCTAAAGCCAAGGCCTTCAGCACACCCACCGCAGCAATGCAGTTTTGACTGCATCTCTCAGCGGGTGGTCACCTTTACAGAATAGTTGTGGAGCACATTTTACTTTTCATAGCGTACCTGAAGTGCGCTGACATGCTTATATTGTTGTTACCATGGGTGCTGTCATTGTTAGACCATCCTACGGTTTTCGGTGTATAGCTGGAGATTGTGCAGTGAAAAGTCCTGCAGTGTGCCCACTGGGTGCAGTGTTGGGACACTGTCAGTATAGAGGAGGGTATGGTTGAAGTGAATCTTCTATGTGCTTGAATATTCTGGCTTGTGTAGCTTCCTGGGAGTAGGCCCAATGTTGTGAAGATTGTGTGGTTTGGTTGGCAGTGACACAATACTTTGTGAATGTAACTGGGTAGGGGTGGTGGAGGCAGTGGTATGTTTGTGGAATCTGCTAACTGTTATGTTTTTATGCATCGCTGTGTTATGGTACTGGGGATGGGTAGAAGTGCCGCTGGCTATGTTACGTTTGTGGATTGTGGTTTCTGGCCATATGTTTGCATGTATGGCTCCATTATGCTGTGCTGGGTGTGGGCAAGCAATAGACTCTTGTGTGCATGGTCGAAGGCGTGATGGGTGCCGCTCTGGATGATTTTGGATGCTGAAATCGTGAACTTTTTTCCATAACTTTGTACTGAAGGTGCTTTGGAAGCACACACAATGTTTACTCTGAGTGTTCAACGGTAAATATGGAGAGCTGTACAGAAATGGTAGTTTTGGATGCTGAGTTCTTGCCTGTGATTGCTGCATGCATGTGTTAATATTTCACAGTATTCAATGAGGGAGTGCTGGAAGAAGGACAATGGAGAGGGGAGAAGGACTGTCCCTGCTTTACCAGGGTGTAGCCCTCGCTGTAGCTGGGAAAGCACACATGGCACATCTTGCCATTCTGAGCATGGTGGCCATGCAAATGGAACTGTGGGGATTATGGAATCGGGTGTCAAGGGTGTGGTTCACAGGAAGGGCCGGTGCTACCTTTTCCCAATACTCTCTGTGTAATGAGGTTGGTAGAATGGAGAGATGCACAGTGCTGATCGTGGGGATACACTTGTACAAGATCTGCACAGGTATCCCGTGCAAAGAGGCATAGCTGCTAATTACATGTTGGAAGGAGTGGATGCTTTGGATGCTTTGTGGGCCAGTCTCTATGCGTGCAGTTTCGGTGGGATGGTTCACCTTTGGAAATATGTGGCGTATAACGTTACTGTTGAAGTTATCGTGGCGCATTATGGATGTCTACGTTTGGGTTACATGTCATGTGGACGTTTGCTCCATCACCCGAAGAAGTTGATGAATGCAGTGATGCAGATTTTTCCCACTGCAAAGGTAATTTTCTCAACCATTCCACCAAGAGGAGTATGGGACCATGCTAGTGTAATTTGTCCCCAACAAGAGCTCGGAAGGTGTCTTATAAACAGAAGCATGTCTGCATTTATGTGCGCTAATGGTATGTTCTCCACCCGCTATAAGAGCATGAAGTTGCAAAGTATACACTGCTTCCATGCAAATGGCATTTCTTTGAACGCCATTGGCAATACTATTTTCTTTTCACTGTGCAAGAAGCGTTGACTATAAATCGGTAAAAAGTGAAGGAGGAGAAGCAAACAGAAACTCACTGAAAGAGAAAAACCAAAAAAGATTGTTTGCAAGCATGTAAAAAACAACAAAAAACCGCAACTTTTCAGATGGATCACTAAAGACCCAATCACCTACCCTCTTTCACACCCCTTCTACTCCCCATTCCTAGCACTAGAACTCTGCGGATTCCGCAGTAGTTTCAGGATTACATGTGCGACATCCTTCCATTTTCAGGATGGGAGCCATGGAAATGGGACTGTGGAGGTAAGGCATTGACGAATAAGATTTGTGATTGTGGTGTGTATGCAAAAACTGTATCTCTTTGTACAAAGAAGTTCAGAAGCCTATGGTGGAAGTGTGAAAGGTAAGGGGCAAGCATCCCGTTTGTATGCATGCACTGTATGTACTTGTTTCATCCTGTTGTTATGAAGGCAATGTGTGTATATCATATGATGGGAAATTGTATGATATGGCATTTATAATGCGCCTATACACAAGTTTTGCAAGGCGCGACGAGGCAAGGGAGGGGGAACAGAAGGGAGACAGAGACAACAAACCTACTAGGCCAGTTGTCACTCAGATCACCAAACTGCATGGGTAGGGGGAGGAGAAAGTGCAGTACATGGGAAGAAGAACAAATGACAATAAGTAAAAAATACGGCCCACTTGTGCCAAGTGCAAGGATAAATGCAGACATCAAGTGGTGGTGGTGGAACTGTTGGGGATACAGAAAACAGTCAACAAGTGTGGGGGTTACCAGAAAGACAGTGCAGGGGTGCGACTGGTGGGTGCAGAGGGCCTGGGCCCAACATCGGGGAGGTGGCCTGTGCCCATCATCAGAGAGTGGCCAGGTAACCAGAGCAGAATCAGTTTCAGCCAGAAAGTCAGCCGGGGAGAGGAGTAGAAAAAGCAGACGCAAAGAGAAAGGCTTTGAGGTGCTTCCGAAACCGACGATGGTTCTCCTCAAGTGTCAGGGAGTCTGTTGCAGAGGGTGGCACCAGCCAAAGAAAGAGATCTACCAACACCTGGTTGCTTGCAGAAGGGACTGACCCTGAGGGATTTGGAGGCAGATGAGGGAAGAGCGTGAGCAGGGAGATATATAGGAAGTGAGAGTTTAAGGTATTGAGATCATAGGGCCCAGAAGGCCTTGTGCATAAAGCAGAGGATTTTCATCTTATTCCTCACAGCCACTGGGAGCTATTGCAGACATTTCAGTCCAGGAGAGATACGATCCCTGGGCTTGAGGCCAAGGACAAGTTGCGCAGTCCTCTTCTGGATGAATCGCAGAAGGCAGAGCGTAGAAGCGGGCATATTTAAAAAGAGGCTGTTGTAATAGTGCAGGCTAGAGAGAACCACAGTTATGCAGACAGTGACATTTTGGAAACTTGCTTTAGGTTGTTAATATATATTCTGTGCTGGTTTAAGTGCCATATTTTTACCATTTATGTAGGAGATGGGTTAGTGGGCAAAACAATTCGTAGCATTGTCGGTAGGAAAGAAGAGTTTGTGTTTAATGTATGATATGGGTAAATACCATTGAACTGCCCCTTGATGGTAGGGGATGGGAGAAAAAACAGTAAGCCTATTAAGAACGTAATGGACGCTCAGTGGCAGATACTGTGCGCAGAGACACTTATAACAGAGTTGTAAACATACTGCAGAAAAAGTATTCATACCTCCATTTTGTGGTGATGGGTGCTCATGTGGATGAATGTGGATGCAAGACACTGGGCATGTATCTTGAACCTAACCTCACCATGGATAGACAGGTTAATGTAATCGCATCTTCCTCTGCGTATCACTCTAAATTGCTCAATGCTGCCAGACCCTTCCTCTCCCAAACAGAATTGCCTCACCATTGCTAGGGCAATTATTGGGTCTAGGCTGGATTACTGCTATGCCCTATTTGTATGGACCTCGCGCAAGAATCTGGCTTAGCTTAAACTAGCCCAGAACAATGCCTTGAGGGCCGAAATGGGCATTTCACGGAGGGACCATATCTTGGATCTCAGAAGACCGGTTCACTGGCTCCCCGTCAAGGAAAGGATTGTCTTTAAAACCCTTGCCTTGACACAAAAATGTCTCCACGGCTTGGCCCCCCTACCTAGCTCAAAGGACTATTGGACACACACCCTCCAGACCTTCTAGAGCTGCTCATTCTAATAGAATCTCTATTCCTCTTACCCGCAGAGTGCGTGCCAGCTTCCCAACCATGGATGCTACTTTTTGGAAAACTCTGCCATCCCAGATTACGTTGATTGACCCTCATGCAGCCTTCCGGAAAACCATTAAAACCAGACTCTTTATCTGAAAGGGCATCATTTCATCCTCTGTATGTATCTCTGTCTTGCAACTAAGTAATCTTCATCAAATGTATTTTTGCAATGAAACTATTTGTACCAAGCTTTACTCTTTTGTTGGGCCGCATTCTTACGTTCATACTAGCATCTCAATGCCTCTGGGCTGTAGTGCACTTTATAAATACAAAAAATAAAATAAATAAATACAAATCTTGCAATCTTTTACTGAACTTTCTGCTGGACGTGCTTTCCAATGGCAGGACACTTGCAGGCTGAATTTGTAACCGTACATATGAGGTGTTGTGCAGAACTGACAGTGTTAGATGCTAACGTCTTGGCTGGCATTGGTGGATGCATGTGTGACTATTTACCTGTACCCAATGAGGTAGTGGTGGACAAAAAATAGTGGAAAGGGAAGGACTGCTCCTGCTTTACTGGGGCGCAGCCCTCGCGGTACTTTGGGAAGAGCATGTGCCACAATCGCCCTTCTCACCCTGCTGGCCAATGGAAATGGGACTATGGAGATTTGCCAATCAGGTACTGAGGGTGTGGTTTATAGGAAGGGACGGTCATGCTTTTTTACACTACTCTGTGTAGTGAGACTGGCTGACATGGAGAAACGCATTGTGTTGACTTTGGGTGATGCCTTTGTGATAGATCTGCACAAGTATGCCCTGGAAACACACTTTGATGGCAATTTCGGTTTGGAAGGAGTGGACGCATTGTGGAGCGCTGTCTATGACAGCAGTTTCACCGATATGGATGCACTTTGCAGAAGCCTGGCCACTTTGGCTCCTGTTGATGTTGTCATCGTGCACTATGGGGGCGTGCAGTTGGGTTACGTGGCTTGTTCAGGTTTGTTCTGTGGAATGAAGAGGTTGCTGAATGTAGTGAAGAGGCTTTTTCCCACTGCCCAGGTGCTTTTCTCATCCATAACACCAAGAAGAGTATGGGCCAATGCTAATGTATGTTGTTACGAGCCAGAAGTTGGAAGGTGTCTCATCAACCGAAGCTTGTGTGATTTTTTTTTTTTTTTTTTTTTTTTTTTTTTTTTTTTTTTTTTTTTGTCCGCTCGTGTGATGTTCTTCTGAAACAATGACCTCATTAGTTGTGGAAATGCAGAGTTTTTCCAAGCAGATGGCATTTCGTTGTCACCCGTTGGTAATGCTGTTTTGTTTGCCCATCTATAGGATGTGTTGAAGAGTTTACTGTAACAATGTGAGTACAAGAACACACAAAATCAAATAAAAACTGAAAAAAGGTGTTTCTTTAGAAGCACCTTAAAAAAAAAAACTCTTTTCAGAGTCGCCACTAAGAACTGCACCACCTGCGCAATTATCAGCAAACTGTATTGTGCTTGCTACGTTGCAGTGATGTTCTGGTCTTAGTACTTTCCCGTCCTTACTCTGGCCGGTCGTTCTTTGTTCCCATGCACAGTAGCAATGAGGTAAGATTGTTGAAGGGAGACGTCACTTCTGTTGTTGGTGCATTCTGTTATGGTGCAAGCCCTATGCCTTTGTGCTGTTTGCTTCATAACTACACAGTTTGCAGACCTACTCTATTTTACCTTGCAATTGATGTACATGCGGTTGGTTGCATATGTTCCTTGTGTTTGCTGAATGGTACCACTATGTAAGAGAGCCCCAGCCTTTCTGAGCAGGTTTGATGCCACCCGATGTCCGCGACCAGATGCACACTCCAAGACTGCTGTGCGCATTAGCATGGTGCCCACAGGTTCAGAATGTTGTACAGTACATCTTCAAAAAGTAAGGCTATCCTGCTAAAAATCTATGCAATTCACTGAAAAAACATTCATTGCTGAAGGAACATTATGCTTAAGTTGCAGTAGTTAAAACCTATGAAATCCATCCACTGACAAAAAAATGTTATTAAAGAATAAGTTATGGTTAAGTTGCACTAAAAAACCTATGCAATTCACTCACACAAAACATTGCTAAAGGGACGTTATGGGTAAGTTGCACTACTAAAAAGCTATGACATTCAATGACAGAAAAAGTTTTTGAAGGGACGATATGTTTCAGTTGCCCTAAGAAAAATTCAGTGCAAAAAGTACTTGAAAGGAACCTGCGTTTTCACCGAGGGAAATTCTGTAACGCAGCCCAGCCAGTGCTCCAGGATGGTCGGGGGTGATGTCCCTTGCCTTGGGCGGCTGTCCCTCATGTGGGTTGACTATCCCCAAGCCCAGCAGCAGTTCCAGGGACCCTCAGCAAGTTCCCCGTCATTTCCCAGAGGGAGAAGCTGTAACGCAACCCAGCCAGAGCTCCAGGGTTGTAGGGGGTCATATCCCTTGCCTTGGGCACCCATCTCCCATGTGGGTTGACCATCCCCAGGGAGCGCCCGCAGGGGCCCCCTCCCTTCCCGGAGGTAAATTCTGTAATGCAGACCAGCCAGACCTCCATGATGGTCGGGGTGATATCCCTGTCTCGACCATCCCCAAGCCCAGCCTGGAGCTCTGGCTGGGCTGCATTACAGCTTTTCCCTCCGGGGAAGAATGGGGACCCTGCTGGAACTGCCATATGGCCTTGGGGATGGTTGATCCACATGGGAGACAGCCACCCAAGGCCAGGGACCTCACCCGCGACAAATCCTGGAGCTATGGCCTGGCTGCGTTGCAGAATTTCCCTCGGGGAAGGGATGGGGACCCTGCAGGGGCACTCTGGGACAGCCGCTGCTCTTGGGGATGTTCACCCCATATGGGAGACAGCCCACCAAGGCCAGGGACATTACTCCTGACTATCCTGGAGCTCTGGCTGGCCTGCGTTGCAGCTTCTCCCTCTGGGAAAGGTCAGGGACTCTGCCGGGGCTCCCTAGGACTGCCGTTAGACTTGTGGATGGTCGACACTTTATCTTTTCCAGCCAGGTAGGTGCACCCACACATGTGAAGTACTGTTTTAATCCGGACCCCTGTGGGAATGTAGGACACGTGTTGTTGGCGGCAGGTTTCAGTAGTTTCCAGGTGGGAAATGTCTGAAACACAAATTGTGTTTTTGTTTCCTAAATTTTAGACTTTGCTGGAGTTTGTGGGTAATAAATTCTAAGGCGATTCGCCCATGGCAGTCTTCTGCGGATTTCCACGGGTGTCTTCTTTTTAGAAATGCATGTGGTTCCCTCTTTGCCTTGTGTTCTGACTTGAGTGTCGTGTAGACTGTTGAAACCTCCGTCCTCAAGTGACGCACAGGGGAACTAAAAGAAACCCGCTGTGTGACCTTTGGGGCCACAGGTGGGAGTTGTTACTTCCCGGATCCACGGAACCTCTGGAACACCGATGCTGCTGTCAAAAGGAACGAGGTTAAGTACCAGGCAATTACAATATATCACATAAACCAATGGATCTGAATAGTCTTACCTATCTGGTGTTAGGAAAACCCAGGAAACCTAGAAGGGAGGTTCGAGACTCAGATGAGGCGGTCCCTAGAACAGTAGAACCGCAGAATAGCGTGGATGCAGGATAGGCCACCTGTAGGACTGAAGGCGTGACTTGAATCCCAAGAGGGGAATGGCGTAGGAGTTCAACAAGGTACCAAGGGATAATCCAAAGGCAAGTCAGGGTCGTGTCCAAAATCCAGCAACAAGTAAACAGTTCCAAACAAAGGTACAAAGGAGTATCCGAAGGAGTCCAAGATAGAGTTCCAAGGTCAAGATAACAGTAGAGCAAAACGTAACGCCAAACAGGGTGTGAGGACAGCTGAGAAGCAATGAGTGTTTCGTGTCTCAAGCCTTATATACTGTGCGTTTCTGGGTCATGTGACGTTTCTGGGTCATGTGACGTCCACCAAGGTCACGTGAGGAACGCCACTCTGGATCACGTGATTGGCGTGGATCACGTGATTGGCCGCCCCTTCTGCTGTATGTTCTCCATGGCAACTGCCAGTGCAGGAAGGGTTGCAATCAAGCCCGTACACCATACCTGGTACGGAGCTTTCGGTCCTTTGGGTTAACCGAATCACATGAGCCTCGAACCCTGGAGGGAGGTGTTGGGGAAATGTGAGCAGTGTTCTGGTGTGCAGTGGATCGGTGTGCAGAGGATCGCCTAACACCTTGGTGGCTGCAACACCCCTAGCCCAAATCTGTAGGTTGGCCACAAGAGCAAATTCCCGCAAATTCTGCTCTGCCGAAAGACTTGGGGTTACCAGTGGTTTAGCCTTTTCCCTTTGCGCCTAGGTAGGAGCACCCACACATGTGAGGTACCGTTTTTGTCGGGACACCTGTGGGAGTGCGTGCCTAAAGGTAGGACATGTGGTGTTGGCGGCGTGTTTCGGTGGGTTGGTCGTGGGAAATGTCTGAACATTTTGAGTTATTCCAACAAATTTCGGACTTTGCCAGGGATTGTGGGTAATATATTCTGGGGCGATTCGCACAAGTCAGACCTCTGTGGCTTCCCAGAGGTGTCTTCTTTTCGGAAATGCATGGGCTTCCCTTTTTACCTTGGTGGCTGCGACACCCCAGGTACAAAACTGTAGGTTGTCCACAAGAGCAAAATCCCTCAAAATCTGCTCTGCCGATTGGGGTTACCAATGGATTAGCTTTTTCCCTTTGCACTCAGGTAGGTGCACCCACACATGTGAGGTACCGTTTTCATTGTGACACCTGTGGGAAGGTAGAACATTTGTTGTTGGTGGTGTGTTTCGGTGGGTTGGCATTGCGAAATGTCTGAAAATTGTGGGTTTTTTCACCAAATTTCGGATTTTGCCGTGGATTGTGGGTGATAAATTCTGGGGTGACACCCCAGGCCCAAATCTGCAGGTTGGCAACAAGACCAAATTCCTGCAAAATCTGTTCTGCCGAAACACTTGGTTACCAGGGGTTTAGCCTTTTCCCTTTGCGCCCAGGTAGATGCACCCACACATGTGAGGTGCCATTTTTGTTGGGACACCTGTGGGAACGCAGGAATGTAGGATATTTGTTGTGTTTGCTTGGTTTTCATAACATTTTCATACATTTGCTGCTGCACTTTGTCACACCCCTTTCATTTCCCAAATGTGAACTACATTTAGTCGCTGCTTTAGACACTTTACACTTTTGTAACCTGCACAAGTCACCTACCCTTCAAAAGGTCTGCCTGTGCTCTTTCAAAAAATGTTTGCTTGCCATTCCTCACCACATTTGTTTTCCTTATTTACACATGCTTTACACATGCTGATTATGTCTGTTTAGTCCTTAAGCACAAAAAACCTGTGTACCATGGCTCAGTTTTTGGCTTGTGGTAATGCTTGTTTTGTGAAACATTATGAAATATTTGTGATTTCCTAACTGGAAGAGTCGGGGGAATGCAGCGTGGCATTGATTTTCTCAAAATTCACAGAAGCCATTGCCTTACCGGGCCAACCATGTCCACCACATACCTTTTTTTTTTTCTGTCATTTTTCCTATTTTTCCCCAAATTATGGAAATGTTCCCTACATAGTTGTTGCCTGACCTTCGCAAATCACCCCTTCCTAAACTTTGAAGTTTGTCTACTTTTCAGAAATGTATGCCTTTCTGTCTTCCCATTCAGCTTTCCGACCCTGCTCTTCCATTCCGTCCATGCATGTCCTATTGGGAAAAAAGGGCAAAATCGCCCTTCCCTCACAAAACGGATGATAACAATATGAAAATATGTTTTTTGGTTTCCACTCAACCTGTTCTTGAAATCTTGGAAAATGGTGAATTCAGCAGAGCAAACCATTTGTTTCTAGCCCTGACAAGGAAAAAAACACAGGCTTCTTTGTACATAATTCTATTTGCATTTTTTGAAGAAAAAAATACCTTTCTCCCTTTTTGGTTATTTTCTCTCATCCACATAGAGCAAACTAGGATTCCTTGGTGGCGTTATGACCGCCTACATGTGGGAAGAAAAGGGGCCAAATATGGCTGAGATATCTCATGAAACACAAAGGCTATAAGGGATTGAATGGAGACATACCAAAATCACCAAAAACGGCCTTGGCACTGGTCAGGGGGGGGGACCCTTGGCAGTTAAGGGGGTCAAAGTTTTCATGAGCTAATTTATAAAATATGTTATGTCTAATTCCATTATTGATGTAATCAGTTATTTACAATGTATTTAGTGTTCTCACCAGTGATGGCATCAGTGATGTGATTTTTATCTTCATTGTGTTCATAGGCTGCGTAAAAGGGGGCAGGAAGTTAAGGTGGCTTTAGCTGAATTCCAGGGGTTTTGCTGCGTTAAGTTCTCACCTTAACGTCCTTGCAACTAAAGTTTTTTTCCTTGAACTTCAAAGGTTTTGTAACAATGTATTGTTCACCAAACATCCCTGCAACTAAAGTTTCTTTTCATGAATTTCAAGGTTTATTTTACAATGTATTGCTCACGTAACATCCCTACAACTAAAGTTATTCCTTAAATTTCAAGGGTTTCGTTTTTCCATACATAATTGACATTAATAATACAGACAATTGGGCTAATGAAAATGATGTATCATGTGTAGAACGTAAAATAAAAAGAAATTGTGCAACCACATTCCCGCCAAATAAACCTATTCTTAAAAAACTTTGTTTTCATATGTATTTAACTTTTAAAAGTGTTTACATGTATATGTACTGTTGAGGAATAGAAAGTTATTAAAATGTTACATAACTGTGTACAAAGACGACCACACTCAATTATCCTAAAATAAAGCTTTACAAAACTACTGCCCACATCTATATGTACATATTTATTTTAACGGTTTCATAGCCGCGGCTACCAAGGATGCATGCGTGGCTAAATGTGGCAACGACCTGGGGGGGGTGTTAACCACGGCTTCCACAGGGGATTACACAGCTACTATAACATAAATAAGGATATGTAGTTTTTTTTTTTTTTAACACACACTGTATTGAAAGGATCAATTAAAGGTATTTGATCCATATATACCGTATGTGTTTTTAGTGTCTATTTTTATAACTGAAATGGACCGTTTTGGTGGATAAGGAAAAAAAACATAGGTACTGGGAACACTAGAATTCATACATCTAACAAAAGGTATTTATGTTTAGTACATTTATTTGTTTCTTATTTCTTCAAAAGGATAGGGTAAAAAAATGGACACTTATAAATATACCTAGAGTTGACAATTGGCCGTATTGTCTGTGGTGCCATTTCCCACCTCGATAAAGATGTGACAGGTTTTGCACATCACAATAAATTTAGAAAGATCAGTTGCAGGCAGGATGGACTGAGGTTGTGTGTTAGTTGGTGGAAAATAACTGTTAATCAAATTGGAAGTCTGTGGCACAGATGACAAATACTGCTGTGCTGATCTTGCTCCATGTGCTTTGACCTTATGTTTCACACGAGCCTTCCTATATGAATCATCCACTTCATCCCAATGTACGCGGACAAGATGTTAAATAAACATGGAGATTCCCAAACTTTGTGACAGATTATTTATAGGTTCCCTCTGTAAAACCTTACCACAGAAATGGCCTCCTGTTTTAAATGGCAGCCATTGAAAGCGTGAATGGACTTCGTATCCCATTCCATGGCAGACATCTTTTTCAGTTGCAAAATGCCAGTGTGTCTTGCAACTGAATAAAGACACTGTTAGTACCTCAGTCTTATGGCCAGAGTCCTAATAGCAATAAGCACAGAGCCAGGGGGGCATTACCACATCAGGTAATGCCCCAGGGCCTTTCTTAATGCCCTCTCTTTGGTCGGCCTGTAACTATGGGCTCTGGGGCATTTCCCGATGCATTAATGCCCCCCCCAACTCAGGGCCTATTGTTAAATAATAATTTTCTGCAACACAGATGTGCAATATATTACATACTTAGACTGAAAATACACTAATTCCCCAAACCTGTGTGTAAATTGATTTCTGTACATGTTTTTCTTTATTATTGAAAAGTAATATGCATGGAAAAAAGGAGTAAAAAAATATAGATCGGATTGAATCTGCAAATAGAAATCTGAAAGAGGGTAAACAATACTTTATACTAAAGCAAAAATAACACAACAAATGCACTCTCAGAGTTTCCACTGTAAATAAAGATGTAAATATTTACTGACAGTTACTATCTGCTTATCCAAAAGATCCACAAATGTTTACATCAGCAACAGAGTATGCATGTGCATGGTGTGACTTCTGTAATCATAGCCTACATTGTTATTAAGCAATTGAAAGTTTTTATAAGTACACTTATCAATAATATTATGTCTAATGCCATAATTGTTTAATCTACATACACATAGGGCCTGATTCACAGAGCATTTTCCTATGGGCGTGCCCCATTATAAAACGCTTCTGTCAATCAGCCCCATAATGTTTTTGTTTTTTCAAAAGAAGGTGGGAGAAAAATGCCACTTAAAAAAAAACTAAGGCTGACAATTAATCTGGAATTCAGCTATTAACTTGTCCCAATCCTTGGTTGCAGCACCTCCCACAGCTACCCGTTGGTGGCATAGATGACAGATGACTCTCATAACTTAGACATTGGGAGCCGGTAAAATTGGAATATGTGGAGTTGGCACTGCTGACAAAGTTAAGAGTTTATTCAGGGTCCGTGGCATTGCACTGGTGGAATCGGGTGCTGGACATGGTGCCAATTTCCATGTACATGAGCCCCATACATTTATATTTTGTGGTGCTCATGCAACTCTAAAAAGATAATGCCACAAAAAAATTAGGCCTCCTTTCTGAACCTCTCTAGCATTTTTGATGACTCTTCAAATGGAGTGCTCCAATGCTACAGGTTTTTCAAGACTCTGGCTGTTGCTGGCCGCACCTTTAATGGGTGGATGTTGATTCTGCACAACCACAGCTTACAGCTACAATGAACAGGTAATACCACATGTAAGCAAAAGAATGCTGCAGTCCAGTATTGTCCAGACCATCCAGAAGGCGTTGGGTGCTAGATTTAAACATACTTCACAGCATCTATTTCTCATGCAGATTGGTTACATCTCTCCCAAGGCATGGTAAAGATCAGTAAAGGGGAAAGAAAGGAAGCACAGAGGGTACATGATGGCCACACACCTTCGAGTACACCACAGAATGAGAAAAGTGGCAAAAGAAAAGTACTGAGATCAAGGATAAAAGAAAGCACATGCTAGAAAATATCCTCAACCAGCTCGGTCGAGGAAAACGACACCTGGCAGGAGCAGTCAAGTGTAGAGAATGCGGAAACACTGTCATCTTCCAGTGAAGATAACGCCAAAGTTCTAAAGAAAAGAAAGACAAAAGTAAAAGAGTAAAATCAGAAGGAGAAGGAGACAACTTTGACCCAGACACTCTCATTCATCCCTGGTCACCAGACTCTGTTTATGGAATAATTGCACAGTTAAAACCTACAAACTGCTTCTGCAATCATTTATTTGTTTTACTGCTGCAGTTTTGGACCAATCTAATTTCATGTTCCATTCCGGGTTTTGGGTTAAACCAGCAGATGCACTCTGGTACATGTATGCTGTCCAGGAAGCAAAAGGCTGGAGGAGGCATACTGATTACATTTGTCTGCAGCAAGCTACTAAGAGCTGGAGAGGCCCTGATTGCATTCACCTGTTTCAAGCTACTGCAGGCTAGGCTACCAAGAAAGAGCGAGGCTTTAATTGCAATTCACTGCTGCAGGCTATTGAAGCCTGGACTGGGCTTACTTGGACACATCTGCCTCAGACTGCAATTAGCTCCACCCTGTTGGGCTGTTGGCTGGCAGAGCCTTTATAAGCACACTTTGAACAGAAGCAGTTGTTCAGTCAAACGCTTCCTCTTGGAGTTTGTGCTTGTGTGCGCCTGTGATCAGTTTCTGAACCTTTCCTGAATATCCATATTTTTGTCTTTTGAATCCTGTTTGCTACTGCTTTGCAGCACCCTTTTTAGTCTGCTTTTGCAGTCTGCCTGTTTTTGAACCTTTCCTTGATTTCTAGCTTTTGACCTCTGGAACCTATTGAGACTCCAAGGCCGAAATGAGTAATAACTTACTTTATCTAGAGCCTGCGAGCTAACACTTGCATGTACATCAACCCCTCGAGCCTCTGCTCAACCGCCACCCTCGACCATTGTTCCCCGGGAATTCCACGTTCCACATGTCAACATGAATGCTTGGTATGACAACTCAACAAAACCCTTTCCTGTTTTGCTGTTAAAGACATTCAGTGCTTTACTGATATCCTTTCTGCCTTTCTGACTTTCTGTGAAAGCCCTATTTTCTGTAAGCATTTCTGCTTCACAGACTTTTCCTGTTTCTGCCCAGTTTTTCTCATTTGTTCCTTGCCTGCGATATTACCAGATTTCAGTCCATAGTTCTAATGACTGTTCTTAGTGCTCTGAGTTTCTGGAATCCCTCGTATTCGCTGTGTTGGCAGCAAGCTATCTTGTCAGAGTCCCTTGCCTTGTGTATCCTGATATTCCAGTCTCTGCTTTGTACTTTATTTCTCTATCCTGTCCTGTACCTGGTTACTTCTTTCAACACTGCCTGTATTACATCTTGGTCCACTGTTATGCCTCGCTCTGTATCCGTTTACAGTGATACCCCGGGGTTGGTCTCCATTCAGATCAGATAAGGGAAGGACTGATGTTGCCTTTGCCTAGTCCATTGGAGTCTTACCTACCTCAGTATATGGTCACCAGATTTGCCCTTGCACTGAGTACAGCTGTCTCTTCAGCACACCGAACTCATGACACTGCTGTATGACAGTTGTTAAGAGTCATCTGCTGATACCAATCCCAAGGGCTTTTCCTACTCCATGGACACCCCTTATCATATTCCAGTACACCCTTTATTCTGCTAAATCTGTGTTGCCCAGCATATTTGCCTGTCTTTGCCTTCTCTCCATCTCTTAGCTTACAGTCCGCTTCTGCCCCTGCAGTTCCTGTGAATACCTGTTTCAACTCAGATCAGCTAGGTATGTGCCCTGTTTCTGTTATATGCTAGCATTGCCTCAGAAGTCTCGCCCTAATCTACAGAGCATACTGTGAGATATAGCCTTTGCCCTGTGGTCCCCGGCCAGAAAACTGACACCAACACAAATAGTGGCGTACCCGATGAGGAGGTTGAGAACACCACTGGCCAAAAAATCCAGAAACAAACTACAGAATGAGTGTCCCAGACCACATCTGCCAAAAGGAATTTCTGAAACACCTAAAAAAGACAAAACAATGCTCACCTGCATGGCGAATTATGCTAAAAATATCAAGAAACAGCTTCATGCATCTTGGAAATCATACCAAGATAAATTACTGGATGTGTTGGGACTAATTTCGAAGATACTCCACCTGGCTGATAAAGTAAAAGAGAAAAAGGAGGAGCATAGACCCTACTGTTCTGACAAAATGGGCCCTGAAAGCCATATTCCTACTATATAATACCAACATTACAATCATAACAGAAAGGAAAAAGGCTATCATAGTATAAATTGATCCTATTTCGAGCAAGCGACCAACATCGAAGGCAGCAGCAGCCAAGGGCAAATTATTTGGCACATCGCTCATAAAAAAAAACCCTAACAAAAAGAATTTCCTTTTTATTCATACTTTCAAACTTTGTCCATCCCCTATTTAAGAAACGCCAGTTTGGTGAAAAATAAATATTTGTTCTGTTTTGTTTGATTTTTATATAAATCGTTAGCTTAAAAATATTTGACTACATATCCTGCTGACTTGTTTCAACATATAAATAAAATAAAGATCAGGGATAAGTCTAAATTGCATTGGACATTGTCACTGCCTTGGGGAATTTGCGAATCACTTGCTCAAACCTTACAGGTGACCTGCTCAGCACAGAGAGAAAAAAACAATGGAAGAAAGTTATGAAGATATGCATGGGTATGCTAAATATTTGCCTTAACTCCATGAAAGAACTAGCATGCACAGAATACTGTAATTGACAGCTAACCGTATTTCTTTATCAAGTAGCAGTAGAGGAAAGAGAACATGCATTCAGTGTGTTATCTATTTTAAACTGTTGCAGATGTAAACTTCCAATAAACCATCCCAAACCTTTGCAACCTCTAATTTGATCAAGCACCTTATCCGATTCCATTACGAAAATGTGGAGAAACCGTATAGGAAGGCTGTTTTCCATAAAAATGTACAAACCCATCATCTATAATCTGCGCAAAGGTATCTGCTGTAGAAAAGCTGGTCTGCAGCACTCTCTTCCACTTCGTTTGCTTCCTCTGTTTCCGGCCACCTCCACCCAACCTCCCACTATTCCACCTATACCCAATCTGCAAATTAATGTGTTTGAAATTTGATAACTGCATCAAAGTGTGAGATCGCTCCCTAGATGGTTACCGAAGAGCTATTTTAGAACACCAATGCAATTGCTGCCACTACAATTATATATAATTTTTTTTCTGTGGCAACCTTTTGAATCCCCTTTTTTACAAAATTAAAAACAGAAAAAAACACATAAAAAGAGCAGACACAGCAAATACATAAATCAAATATTAGTTGTGGACAGAAATTGCATTGCTGAATCCTATAGCCCATGATAATGAGCCCGATCTGATATCAGTGGTTATTATGACTAGCACACACAACACTTCAAATCTACAAATATGTAAATATTTATTAAACACTTACTTTCACATTAGCCACACTCTTGCCATGTACACACTGTCAGTTCTCAAACCAAAAGGATGAAATTACAGAAAATGGTTGCTTTTATACTTTCAAAAATGAATACCACGAAAAGAGATACTAAAAAAACTACTAAAATGGATGACACAGTTTCACCACAACCTACCACAGACAGGTACGCAAATAACAACAATGAATCACAAGCAATCAAACTAACTGAAATCCTTTGTATTCCTGTCCACCATCTCTCGTAGCCGTGGCTACCACAAGTCCACAAACACACGACATGCCATTTGCCGGAATATAGCCGTGGCTACACAGGGTGCCATTTCTACCTCTGGGTAGCAACGCCACACACTGAGCGGGTGCTGGATAGCCGCAGATAGCTACCCCAGCCGCTGATGTGGCTGGGCGCGATCCTCAATGCACCAATCACTCCCCTTTTTTGTATAGCCACGGCTATCAGAATGCTTTTTTTTAAATCTGATTATGAAATAGTATGACAACAGAGACAGTAGTTATACAATGCTACTTAAAATGTATCAGTACAATACATGACTGTTCATGGAGTTATTTAAAGTGAATGATAAAGTATATATAATATTTATGATAAAGAAGATTGAGATTAGATAGGGTAGATAAGATTCAAAAACAGGTAAAGGGTGGGTTGGACACAAACAAGGAGAGCATAGTGCATAGAGAGTTCTTCAATCAGAAGAACAAAACTGCATACAATTATAGCTTTTTTACTTTCCAAAATAAAAATAAAAAGAGCACTATATTTACTAACAAAAATACAAAAATGGCCTACGCATTTTGAGTGTAACCAATGACAGACAAACACAGAATTACAACTGGAACATCAACCAATTATAAACACCAAAACACACACATCATACATACCATATTCATAGACATTACTAGAAATTCAAACTAGGAATAATTTTTGTGGAAACAGCGAAAGACTGCACATATAATGGCTGGTTTGAAAACTGTGTGGCTGATCGGAGACAGCTGGCTGTTTTGGTTACAGGCTTTTGTGAGAACCAAAATATTAACATGGACCTTGGTTTGAGAGATTTTACAATTAAATGCTTTGGATTGCGGGGAATGCTTTGGTTCCAAGTTTTTCCATAATTATTCAGTCCAAAAAGTACATGGCACCCAGACATCATACTAATTCATTGTGGAGGCAATAATTTAGGGAATGTACCAGGTGTGTCCCTTACTTTAATGATGAAACAAGACTTGCAAAAACGAATGGAACTTTTTCCTCACACCGTCTTTATCTTTTCCAATCTGACTCGCATGCAAAAATGGAGATGGACCTCCAAATTTAATGGTAAAATTGAAAAATCACGGACAAATATTAAAAAAGTAGTTTCAGCATTCAAGAGACACCACAACCAATTATGGATTTCAAAAAACACGATACAGTTCTACATGGCCAATTTATATAGACATGATGGAGTACACCTGACAGATGAAGGAAATACAGTATTCCTTCATGACATCAAAAAAAGTACTCCAAATGTACTAAAATAATACTCACTGTACCCCAAAACAGTCCTTTTAAGGACTATTTATCACATATAAATAAACAAATACAATAAAATAATACCCAAACATATTTTTTTAAATATAACTGTGGTTAGAGTTCATTGCCTTTTTTTTTAATAACCTCAGTTACAAATTGTTAGTTGAAGGGGGGGGCTCACTTTGGGATTTTTAATACAATAGAAATAAAAAGATCAATACAGTAAAAGACTGCTCATGTAGATATGTAAGGTAGATGAAGATAAAGAAAGCTGAGTATAGTACATCACAGTAAACTAGGTGGGGATACATTTAATAGATAGATACAATTACACACGATAAATAGCATGGGTGGGCCTCATGACGAGTTGGATGTTAGGCCTGAAACCCAGCGATAACGGTATTAGCGCCGCCAATACCTTTCCAACGGATCAGGGCCCTGCCCAATTAGCTCTGGTCCCAAAAGATACTGGCACTGTTACAGCTACCGCTATTACAGCTGACACAATTACAGCTGGCGCTAATAACGCCGACAACACACAGCGCAATTACAGCCGGATCACAACTCCATGTACAGCGGTATTGGTGCCAAAAACCAGCGCTAATACAGCAGAGAAAAACCTCTGAGCCTACAGCTGGAAGTAATTGAACCCAGGTGCCATAAATAAAGCGACAGGTGAACACAATGCACACCAAAGGCCTACATAAGACAGAGCTAGGCTCCAAACACTGCTACCAAAACCATGCAACCATTATTTGCTGGAAGCTGGGACGGGCAGTTGCTCATGCTGTGCCTGGAGCTTGAGATGCAGGAGGAGGAGGAGGAATAATAATAATAATAATAATGAATGGCATGAAATACAAAGGATGCACACCCATTACACATAAAGATTGCATGAGTAGGATGCACACAATAATGCTCACAGCTGACAATGGGCAGATACATTGAGACTGCAGACCCATGCATGAGACAAATGATTGATGTCCGTATTTCACACCATGCAGGTGACTCTGGAAATCCGCAGCTGGCATAGCTGATGATCCCTGTGCGTGACCTACATACACCACATGAGACCATGTGCACGGTGTGGGGCCTTTTTTGGATAAGTTGCAGAGGGCGGAGAGAAGAGGCAGGCAGATTTAGAAAGAGGCTGTTGCAGTAGTCCAGCCTAGAGAGAGCCAGAGCGCTGGAGACAGTGAGCTTCTGGGGGAAGGAGAGGAAAGGAAGAAAACCTCTGATGAGGTGCAGCTGGTAGTGTGAATTCTGAGAGACGTTGGAGATGTGAGGAGAGAAGGAGAGTGTGGAGTCGAAGATGACCCCAAGATTTTAGCCTCACAGGTGGGAGCAGGAAGACGGCCAAGAGAGGCAGGCCAGAGAGTGACAGGAAAGGAGGGAGCAGTTTTGCCGATGAGGAGAATCTCACTCTTACTGGCATTAAGGCAGAGATCATTGGCGGCACACCCTCCTGGATAGCAAACAAACAGTCAGAGATGTGAGAAGGAGAAGAAGTGGCTGAAGGGATCCTGAAAATTAGTTGGCTGTCATCCGCATAGCACTGAAAGCTGGGGCAGAGAGCAGCAATGCAGTGGGCAAGACATGCCAGGTATTTGTTGAACAGCCAGGGAAAGAGGTTGGACCCCTAGGGAACTCCACAGGTATAGATAGAGATAGAGATAGAGATAGAGGAGAGGAAGGACCCAAGTTGGACCTGGGAGGGTCGATAGGAAAGGAAAGAAGTTAGCCAAGCCAGGACCTGATTCGTGATACCCTGGTTATCACAGAGACGGTTGAGCAGGATGGCATGTTTGATCGTGTCAAAGGCAGAAGAGAGATCAAGTAAGATGAGGGGTGTTTGAATCAAGGTTGGAGAGCAGGTCTTCACGGATGTTCAAGAGAGCAGTTTCCGTACTTCTGGAAGTTCTGAAGCCAGTCTGATGGTCATGGAGACAACCAACAGATTCAGTGTGAAGATTAAGCTGGGAGATGGCCAGCCTTTCCAGGAGTTTGCCCAGGAAAGGAGTGATGGAGATTGGGCGATAGTTAGCCAGACAGGAAGGGTCGGCAGAGGGTTTCTTAAGAAGAGGGTGCACAAGGGAGTGCTTCAGGGGGGGAAGGGAAGACTCCAGTGGTGAAGAAGTGGTTGCAAAAGCCAGAGCAGGAGCCAGGGTGTCAAGGTGGTCCTTGATGGTTTTGGAGGAACAGGGGTGCACCTGTTTTGATAAGGCTTTCATAGATCGGACTTGTCTAGAAGCATCATCTGGCGAGTACAGGGACAGGGGAAAGGCAGAGAAGGAGGGACGATAGGGACTTCCAAAATTATAAGATATTTAAAAGTGTATTGGCACCTTGAACATAATTTCATTGGCAAGTGATAACAATAGTTATATTGCAGTCTCTTGTTACTCACCCTTCTTATTTTTTGGTGAACAGCCTGTACAATGGACCTCATGCCTGTGTCAATTTTAGGCTACAAAAATAAAAGTACAAAAAAGACAATGATGTATGTTTCTGTAGCGTGTGGCTTGTTATGTTTTTTTGTGCATCAACACAGAACACAGAGTAAAGATGGTGAATGAGGATTCATGATTTGGTGGAAGATGGTTTGATAAACATTTACAAATTCTACCCTACCCTTTACAAAAGGACATTTACGCTACTGAACAAAACAACCATGACTGGCTAATCTGCATGGAATCTGATGTGTCAGTGAGCACAGAGAAAGCACTGCCTCCCCTTCCCATGTCTTCTCCTGCTGACAAGAAATGAAATGGTTGACAAGTAAAAGGCACAGTCAACAGATGAGGATATGGGATGTGATAATCCATTCCACTAGGTCTCTAAACTAAACAGACACATATTAGTGACATGCTTGCTTGGAATTTTAACCTAAGAAATAATTCATGCTACTGCACAAATCAACAATGACTAGCATACCTTCATGGATTGGCTGTGTCAGTGGGTATCCAGAAGGCACTGACCGCACCGGTCTCCTCCCGCTATCAAAAATTGAAATGGTTAAAGAGTAAAAGGCAGAGTTATTACATCACAATATTTAATGGGCCAATGTATTCCACTAGGCCTTGACACTAAAAAGACACATGTTAATGACGGTTATATGTGATGTTACCGACAAACATTACAGAGTGGTACATATCATCGCGGTCAAAACACCCTCAATCCCCCTGATTCTCTACCCTTATAACACTACTTCAACCACATCCCGACCCATTTTAACCCCTTACCCCACTACCCTTTATATATTTATTTAATCTTTTTGGTGTTATAGTCTGCTCTGTTATGTACCACTCTGTAATGTTTGCTATAAATTGTCTGGGTACCATTAGTGACACGCTTGCTTGGAATTTTAACCTAAGAATACATTCATGCTAGTGCACAAAGCAACGGTGAGTAGGATTCTGTTATGCCTTATCTGCTTTCCTGATGTCGCTGGCAAGTCTGGGGACCATGCAGCATTCTGCCGCTCTGGCACCGATTCCCTGTGGTCTCATCCATGGTTGCTAGAAGGGCAGCATCATTGCCTCCATCAAGATGGTGGCCTGCAGGCCACACACCCACCTCCTACAAGATGGGGACTTCCGCTTCTGTGTCGTAAGCAGCAGGGACACGGCAGCCTTCACTGGCATAAATGTATGGGCCGGATTACTGGAACATGAGCATTACTTAGCGTATGTGTGCCGCTAGATTCAAATTTGTGGATTCTCTTTCAATGTTGTTCTTTTGCCTTATTGGCTTGCTCTCTCCTCATGAACCTCCCTTTCTTGCCCTGCCTTTCCTGCTGCATTACCTTTTTCGACATCTTATTCCTGCTCCTGGTCCAGAACTGCCTATGCTGACATCGGCTTGCCCAGTTACAGACACCATTACGACAAGCCGCAATCTGTCTTCTCACCACATCTCAAAGGGTTTACCCCTTCAGGATTTTCCCATTCATTTTATTGTTCCCTAGGTTGAGGCCTTCTTTGGGGGTCACCTTGGTGGTTGTTGGCTATCGCCATCAGGGTGGCTTTCTCAGAGAGATTTCACATATTCACCAATGAAAGGGACACGTTTTAGGAAGCAAGACCTGCAATTAGCAGATACTTGAAAGGACTGTGATGTGTCGGTAGCAAGAAATGAAATGATTGAAGAGTAAAAGATGCAGTTATTACATCAGAATATGGGATGTGGCAATACATTCCGCTTGGCATAGACACTAAACACAAAGATATTATTTAAACACTTGCTCTGAAGGTTTGGGGGTGTTTCATCGTGAGAGAATTGATTGCGGCAAACTGTTAAAAAAAACAGCCAGCATGCGATCAAATCTCAGATGATCAAACACTGATCTCCCCACCCCCCTAAAAACAACTTAATAAAAGATGTTTATGTGTTAAACTGTATACAATCTGAAAATACAAGATTGCACGAATGAAATGTTTGTTAAAATGTTTATTTTGAAAAATTAATGAAATCAAACGGACATATTGATTTAGAGTATTGAGAAACTTTTTATTTACTTTTGGATTAAAAAACATGTTTGTACCAGATGAGATTCAGTAATTTGTTTTGCATGTTTTATGCTCAAAAGTGTGCACAGAGTACGATCATTTTAGCTAGAGTGATCACACAAACCTCCCCACCACCTTCCCTATCTACCTGTTCGTTTGCCGCCTGGTCCACTTCAGCCCTGCAGAGTCAGATCCGATGCTACAAGGTCCCTTTCTATTTTTTTCAGTCCCCCGCCTCTTGTAAATCTGTTTTGCGCCTGCAGGAAGCAGGGGACACCCCCGCAACCACCCAGGGCTAATACATAACAAAAACGTGGAGCCGGGGACACCCCCGCTCCACATGTTCGGTATGTATTAGCCAAATTGTTAATTTTTATTCGGTCGATTGGTACAGGCCAAATTTGGTCAAATGTATCATTCGGCCAAATAAAAATGAACACATATACTAATAACGCTCTGAATGTTAACCAAACAGAACTTTAACGCTATTCAACAATGCAACCGTGGCAGGAACAACCGCATGGCCTGCAATATGTCAGAGTTTACCAAAACAGTACTGGCTGTCCCTGTATCCCCCTGTGGACAATACATGAAATGGGCTATGAGGAAATAGAGACATACAAAGTGCACATGCACTGGTGCAGTACATATGTCTTTACAGCAAAGATCTATGTTCTACTCACTAGTTGACATTGATGTTGAAAGAGCTTTGTACAGCAGTAGCAAGTAATTTCTTAGTCAGTCTGGAATGGCCCTTCTTTATCATTTCTCTGACTTGTACATCAGTGCTGAAATGTTGGCTGCATATTCCAGTGGATTGGTGAACAATTTATTTGTAAAAAAGCAAGCAACAGAACAGAAACAAACCAACAACAGTACAAGACTTTGACGCAAGTAAGAATACCCCTCTCTCCGTGCACTGTTCCCTCATACCCAAAGAAAAATGTGTATTTCAAAGGGGGGTCCAGACAGGGCAATGAATCATACTGAAACAATGTTACAAGCAGGGAACAAAGCCCCCTATCCAAATCTTTGATACCAGCTGCATTCTTACATGCAGCACCCATCACTGTGCCCCTGCTCTGGAGATAGAACTGACCTGCCTATACAAAAAAGTTTTTTGTAGGACAATAGTCATAACTTCCACAATGAAACCTGCTGGGACTCTATGTTGGGTCACCTGGTGTGTGAGAAAACTGCACACAGTCTCTATCGCTTCCTCCTGGGGGATGTTCGTATAAAGCGACTTTATGTCCATGGTGACCAAGAACTTATTTTCTTCATCAAACAATTCCCTGTCAAATATGTTGATGGTGGTGGTGTCTTTTATGTATGTGGTTGTTTTCTGGTTTATAGGTTGCAAGAACAGGTCTATAAATTTACATAGAGGTTCTAACAAGGAGCCACATCCCGAAACTATGGGTCTTCCTGGGGGATAGGAACGGAGCCTGCCTCTGCTGCACTCAGGTCGACAGCAAAGGGGTCAGTCACTGAATAGTACGAAAATAAGTAAGAAAATAAGTGACTTGAATGCCCAACTGTCAAGGAAGTCCCAATAAGCTTCTTTTGTGCATGTATGATTTGCGTTTGTTACCAAAATTACATTTTTTGGTCCAAAATGTTCCACATTAATTGCATAATCTTTGTGAAGACATTTTCATCTTCTGATTCTTTCTTTCCAGTACGGAAGTGCATTAATGGGAAAAATAATCTAACCAAATGGCCATCTTTTTGTTCTGGTGACGATTGCCAATTTATGTGCCTTTACACAGCTGCTATTTGAATATTGGACAAATAAGTGGCATGCATGCTTAAACTTTCCTTCTTAAACAATTTGCTTATGCCAATTTCTTTACATGTGAAGTTTGTGTTTGCGGGCCCCATGCATCATAATTGGCACACATGTTACATATTACTTGTATTGCAGTGCCTGGTGGGAACATTCACATTGTATGATGCTTTTCTTATCTAGCATGTGACTAATGGGTTGATAGGGGGTATGAGTTCCAAACTGTGCACAATTAATTAGTGTAGCTACCAATTGCATTTCACTTAAGTTACTGAAAATTATTTCTTAGTAACATAGCAATTATTTTTACTTTAGTATAGTATTTCCTGCTAGATTCTTCCTGCTTCTAAATTCATTAAGAACGTATATTACCCAATGTAATGTATTGAATTCATAAACCTCGAAAGATGAATGGCTATGTCAACCCTGCCACAGGTTTGAAGTTGCGAAGTGCAGGCTGACCCTATGTCAATGGAGTGCACTTAACAAGTGAGGTCTACAACCACAAACATATGGGGCCTCATTCCGAGTATGGAGGTAACCATGCCACATTTATCGGCATGGCTACCCCCATACCGGCTACCGGATCCGGGTTCGCTGAATGGGGAAATACCGGGCCATTCTGACCTTGGAGGGTCCGGTATTTCCTCATTCAAGGAACCCAGACGCGGTACATCCCCATTCCCATTTGAGCCCCCATAGGGCCCAAGGGGAATGGGGAGGATGCTAACAACGGGCCCGTTAATGACGGCCAATTGTTAGTATCCTGGTCTGCTCGCGGGATCCGCTAAGGCTTTACCAGGTGTCCTTAGCGGGTCCCGCAAGCAGACCTCGTAATGAGGCGGTAGGGGGTTAACGGTGCCAGCAGCCCTACCAGCGCCCTCAACCCCCTACCGCCAGGGTCATAATGAGGCCCATAATGTGTACAATATGAAGGAAAAACCCACCCCTTCTGTAAAGTGGTCTTCAAAAGTTCCAATGTGTGAACAAAGTTACTGGTCCACTAGCATGCTTAAAAATGCACCACTTACAACTATATTTCCCTGGGGATTGCTTGGGGAAAGAGTACCCAAATCCATCAGACATATTTTGTTTATTCCTAATCACATGTCTTAAATGTAACAGACCTTGAGTGCTTTAAAAAGCACTTTTTTCCACTAGATTTCTTAGGTGGATAACCCTCCCCTCATACAAAGCCTGGTTGAAATGATCTTTAAATTCTACCAGTGTTACTCATCCTGTTCTCCTAAAAATGCACAATTTTCCCCTAAAGATCCCGACAATCCCTTTGGAGGGATGGGTGGGGCAGCAACAAAATAAGCCTTTATATTTTGTAGTAAATGCTACTGTTGAAATGTGCTTCAAAAACATTTGCCACTAAATCGCTTGAACATTTAATGGTAGAGAACTCCAACCACTCAAATATTTTGTTATCACAATTGCCTTCCAAGTATAGGTAAACCACTATTTGCCTTCAAGATGTCGCAAAACCTAAAAGACCAATTGGTGCATTCCAAATCCAGCCAATTGAAGTCCAACACCAGTCATCGGATTCTTTGCCCCTTTGTGGGCCACTTTCCTTGTGACAATTGCCGGGCCTGTCAACTCACAAAAAAGACTACCCACTTCCAGATTGAAAACAGAAAATGGGATATACGATTCATGTCAAATTGTAAAACCAGTAATGTGGTATATTGCATTGAGTGCCCGTGTGGCCTTAGGTATGTAGGGCAGACCACCAGGCTGATTCATATACGAATCAATGAACACCGTTCTAGAATACGGTGTAAAAACCATGCAGCACCCATGCTATCCCACTACATTGAATTGTTACACTCACCAGACAACATCAAATGGTGGATACCTGATGTAGTGAAAAACAGCCTTAACACACAGCGAACATTGACCAACAAGTAATCCAGATGGATCTATCGTCTACAAACTTTGGACAAATCAAAAGGGCTCAATGAAGAGACACCGTTGTATGATTCGCCCTCGTAATCATTTGTCCCTTGTATGTTCCCTTACACCCGGGGCTCCAGACTTTGAGGTTCCGCTTACGCTCCTGGGTCAAATGCCACATTCCTTCTCTGGAACGGGATTTCTTCAAACTCCTGTTGACCTTATACTTTTGCTCCTCCATCTCTGAATGGCCACTCCAGGGTTGCCCTCTTCTGTGACCAACAAGTCTCCACTTTCCTTATATACATTTACTATGTACCTCTATAGTTTACCGGAAAGGTTAGGACCTGGTCTTTGTATAGAAGCTTCTACCATCTATATACTGTGTGCTGTGTTCACATTGCATGTGTCGCAGTTGGCCTACATGCAGTTCCTACTTTCGCCACTACAGCCTGCTGGCGCACCATCAGCTATACGGCCCTTGAACGACAGTGCGTCTCCTCGACAACCATAGTAAACACAGAGAAGACGTGGTGCTGGTGGTGATGAAGGAGAAACGCGCCATTGCGCCTCTTCTTACAGGTACAATGGACTTGCATCTCTTGCCCATATTCTGCTCCGTGACCTGTAGGGATGTAACGGTATAACAGTATACCGTTAAAGATACCGTGAACCACTTAATTGAACAATAATAACCGTCACATTGTTTATACCGTTATACCGTTCATACCGTAAAGTGTGCTTTTCAATCTGATTTGGAAAGGCTGCAGTAAGCAAGTGCTGCGCAGTCTTGGTCTTGCACTGTTGGATGTGCCGTCTGCCAAGTAGTTTCAGTTGGAGCAGTTTTTAATGCCATTCCATAAACCACACGTGCCTGACACAAAATCAATATGTTAGCAATAGGAAGAATAGATACAGTGCCAAGAAGGAAAAGGGTTTACTTTGGGTTGGCGGCTTTGGGGTTTATATATTTATAATGGATAATGTTCTCTAAACATATGGCAATGGGGGATTTCCCTGGTTCTATCATTGAATTTACATGTAATAAGTCATACTGCGAAATTCACTCATCTCTGTGGGTATTCCCTGCTGCCATTCCAAAGGGTAACATGTCCGTGATTACTGAACATCTTTTGGCCTGCAAGTAAACTAAAGGCTGTAACGTAAAGAGAGTGCGTCTGTGTGTGTGTGTCTTTGTGTCTGTGTGTGTATATGCGCACAAGCGTATACTACCATCAGCCTCCATTGATCGGTGGCATGCAGATTATCAAGATGGCAACATGTTCATCTTCACCAGTTGCCAGTGGGGGAGCATAAAGCCTAAATGACCACTTAAGAAAAGCTATTCAGTTGCAGCAGGCCCCCCCCCACCTCCTCTCCACACGTGTGTTTGTGTTTGGAGGAAGCAAGGCATTTCAGTGGAAAGTATGTTGAAAAGCCCAATTATGGCCCTGGGTGCCTGGTTTTGTTTGTGATGCTAAATCTGTCAATTTATGATCTTTTAGAAAATATTTGTTAAGATTATTTTACTCCACCTGCTATAGCGCGATAACCATGATATACCATCATTTGGCAAGAAGGTTATCGTACCGTCATAAAACTAATACCGTGACACCCCTAGTGACCTGCATACGCTCTAGGGCTTAATGCTTGCCTTTGTCCTTATACCCTTCAGTTCGGACATTGTTCCCGACTCACTTTCTACGTGAGCCGCACCTCACAGAAGCTTGGGAGCCACGACTGTGGCCGCCATCTGTGTGCCCTCTATCTGCGTGCCCTCTTGAGCCATCTGTTATAAATCCTTGGCGTTTTGAAGCGCCCCTGCATGCGTTCCCACTCAGTGCAAAAAGATAGGCTCTTGGTTGTCTGCTGTAGTTAATATCCCAATACAGAGTGTATTGAACCTTAGAGGGTGTTAAGTACGCTTCTAATACTATCCTCCTTCTCTTTAAACAGCCGAGACATGACAAAATTAACAGTGTCATGTAGTCATTTATGACAGACCAGCTGACATTTGGGGACCAGCACTTTTTCTAAATTACCAGCGTTTTTTCAATCAATTCGGATTTGTGAGTTCTAATTTATTCACCCTTTTCAACACTATGCATGTGTCTACACTCTCACGTTGTGGTGAGCAGACAGTTCATTTCTGACATGGGTTTCTTGCACAAGACCCTTGGTAATCAGTGCACCCCTCCACACACAGGTGCACCCTATGGCTTTGGTCAATACACTCTCTGCCATTCCTGGCTGTTTTAATTCCTTTTAAATTCACATGCATGCCTGCTTTCTGGCAGCTTCCCTTAAAGTTCACTATCTGTATAGGTCTTATAACCTATCACCTTTTCAGGTGGTACTGAACTTGAGCCTACCCATGTGTGCCTATAGGGCACACTCAAAATTGACAACTTTTCAATTGACAATTGGTCAGTTCTTTCCTCCACCCTCTTTTTACTTCTGATACTCTTCTCCTTACGGGTCCTCCCAACTCTACATCTACCTTGGGTCCTGAGTAAGGCAGATATTCTATCATCCCGCCGAAACGCAGTTCACTCCTGCGTCAACATACAGATACGCTAAAGTGGTGCACCGCTTGAGAACTACGCAGGCACCATAGGTAGACCCCCGAGTAGACCTGAAAAGACATTTGTCCTATTCAACAGTGGAATTGCATAAAAATCACGACAATTTCTCAAATTCATGTATGTAATTTTAGTACCTGGCGAGGGCGCAATCAGAATGAAACAACCATTCTGATTGGCCCTCGCCGAGGCATTACCCGACAGGGAATCCCTCAGCTGGGATTCCACGGCCAATGTACCCGGCGGGGGGCGTGGCAGCCCCTCAGCCAATGAGGAGGCTCGAAGCAGTGCATCCCTGCTCCAAGCCTCCCCATGGCTGAGAGGCCGCATTCGCCCCCCGCCTGGGACTCAGGTAAGGCTTCGATGGCAGCCTCCAGCCATGTGGAGGCTCGGACCGGGGCCATCCCCGCTCTGCGCCTCCACATGGCTGGAGGCTTCCATTGTCCCCCGCTGGGGGCTCGGGTTTTTGTTTTTTCTTTCTTTTTTCTTTTTTCCCCTTCCTCCCTCCCAACCCCACTTACCTTATTCTCCTTTTTTTTTAGGGAGTGGACGTGCTGGGACCACTTCTGTTTGCAGCACGTCCGCTCCCGATGGCTTCGATGGAAAGGGAAAACAGACTCTGTTTTCTCTTTCCTGGCGGCCATTTTCTTGGTCGTTTTCTTTTTTTGTTCTTTTTTCCTTTGTCCCGAAACCATTCAGGACAGAAAAAAATCCTTTTACTGCCCCGGTCACGCAAATCTTGCAGGCCGGGGTACTAAAAGCAATATGACCAACGCGGCGGGGCATTACCAACTCAGGTAATGCCCCGGGGCCTTCATTAAGGCCCTTGCTTCACTCGGGCCTATAACCATGGGCCTCGGGGCATTACCTGAGTTGGTAATGCCCCGCCGCTTGGGTCATATTGCTCAAGAATTACATGTTACAAGGAATTGACCACCCAGTGATTTGTTCATGGTCATAATATATTGCTATATTCATGTCACATTTTTTTTGTGTTGCAATTGACTTGTTGATGTACTCAAAACATTGTTTGGTTGTAAATATCAATTGTAATTGTGTTAGATTTTCTCTACTTTCTTTTATCCTGTTTTTTCATTATTGATTCTGACTTTAGGCTTTCTTTGAACCATTAAAGTCTATTTAATAATTGTTTGTTTCTAGAAATTGCTCCTCTAGAATTTGTTTAACTGTGCCAGCTAAAGAAATACAATGTTAAATCTTTTGTTACTTATACGTTGAGTGTCCAATATAGAGTGTCTTGGTTCCTACACATTTGAGAACCTTTTTGAGGACACCAGAATATGCATTATTTAATAACACACAATGATGGCCCCCCATTGGGTAGAGAGCCATCATTAGGTCTCTGTACTAGGTAGCAAGTAAATGCACATAACTAGGATATATTTGGTCTCTGGTAAGTGCATATGGAGACAGCACACAGTGAATTGTTTCACTGTTAGAGTTCATATTTTTCCTGTTGGGCCATCCTTTCTTGTTTGAAGGCTCAGTTGGCGGCAACATTATCTTCGTAGATTTTGTACTTGATCAAGCCAGCGATCACCTCATAGTGTACTAGAGCTCCAAGTGGCATATATATTTTAGAGTGCTAAGACAGGGATTGTCTCAATAAGGGTGGGTTCAGTGGAGAGTAATTATTACTTCTGATTACAGAGCAGTACAGGGTGTCTTCAATCACTGGGGACTGTCTCATCTGAATCCCCAAGAGATTAATTTCCATAGCCACCCCCTTGTTCCCTGTACCCATCTGGCCTGCCCCACTACTCAGACCATTCTACTGATGCATCCACAGCTAATGCTTCAACAACTAACAGTATGTCATGCCTATCAAATAGACCAGGCTGATTGGCTAGCCTTCCTGCGCAGTTCTGGCTCAGGGTACACTGCCATTTATGTCTCATCCCTGAATGTCCTTCTTAGCCTCCACACAATGGCCCAGAGCAACTGGCGAGCAACATTTTAGGGTCATTTAACTTCTAGGTTTATGATAGTATTTAAGCGGGTGAGGGGAAGAATGATCGCTTATTTTCAACTTGTTGTCAATGTATTGTAAGTCTTATGAATAGGAGGTTTTCACTGGAATGTATTTCATTATATGTCTGTAAGATGGTAAATTGAATAAACTAGTTAAAAAACAAAACTGCGGAACTCAGCTCGCATTATCCGGGACTTTAAATATAGTTTTCTTAATTCATGGGAGGCACGGCAAAAGAACATAAAATGTACGACTGTTTCCTTGTTTGCCTTACACGGGGCATTCACTTGTATTTCCAGGCCTTCATGAGGCAGTAAATTTAGCTACCAGCAGAGAACCCAATCTGAAGTTAATAAAAAGTGCTCTGGCATACAGTGGTGTAATCCAGTCTTTGGGCCTCATTATGAGGAAGGAGGTAGCCATGGTGCTATTGCCACCATGGCTACCCCCTTACCGCATTCTGGGTCCGGGTTCCCGAAATAGGGACTTACCGAGTCATTCCAACCTTGCAGGACCCGGTAAGTTCCCATTCCAGGAACCATTCCCCATTCCCATTCGAGCCCCCATAGGGCTCAATGGGAATGGGGATGGAGCTAATACCGGTACGGCAATTTGCGGTACCGTTATTAGCTCTGAAGTCCCTTAACGGGTCCCATCCGTAATGCCTGGTAAAACCAGGTGTTAAGGAAGGGACTCGCTAAGGGACCTCAGAATAGGGTAGTAAGGGATTACCGGCACCGGTGTCCTTACCGGTGCCAGTAATCCCTTACCACCTACCTTGTAATGAGGCCCTGTGTATTTTTAGAAGCCATATTTTAGCCGTTATACATTTGTACTTTAATTTGTTTATCAACTGCGGTTGGGTCCATGCTTCCTGCTCATTTAGGCCGATAAGGCTTTTTCTGACGTGTGCCAGCTATGGCAATTTCATGGCTGCCTCCTGGTTCATCAAGTGGGTCATAGCCTCTCTAAATTATATGATATGATGATGATATGATAGGTTATTTATAATGCTCTTAATACCCAGAGGTTTCCAATTGCGGACTCGGGGATCGAACCTCTGGTGCTCCATGTCGTCTTGCTTCCAAGGCGAGCACGTTGCCCCTCTGCTATCCTCCAGAGCCAAGTTCTGGTGTCCCCTAGAGCTGCAGCCAATATAGAATTGGTTTTGCGGCAGCAATTGCATCTATTGGGCAAAATATCCAGTTCAAGGCGCAACAACGCATTGGGCATCGATGCGGGGAGGCAGAGTGATCTCTTCAGAAACTTATTTTCTACTATTTCCAATGATTTTAAGTCTACACATCCCCATAACTCTTCCCTATGAAGTATGGCAGCCGTGGCCTGCTTCTTGTACAGGTCCAGGGCCAGAGAAACTGCACCCCTGCCATGTTTGTTAAAGAAACCATGGGTGGCCCCACTGTATTTTTCCAGCGTAACGGTGGCTCTCGCGATTTGGCTTGTCCAATTGCCACTATCACTGGACTATATGCCCAGGTAGTCATAGTGACTTACTTTTTCTAGTGGCTGCCCCCCTGCATCGACCCCCAGATTCGTTGTTTTACCAAATCTGGGCCAGAGAACCGCTGTTTTTGTTTAAATACTGGTCTGGTTTAAAGGAGTATTGCTTATAAAGGTTTTTTGTGATTGCTTACAGAACCTGTATATATTGAAACTCCTGATGAAGAGAATTGATACTTGAAACGCTTTGGGTTCAGCTGTTTTTCTAGAAAATAAAGAATTGGCCTCATTACAACCTTGGCAGTCTGGAAACAACAGTGCCGGTAGCACCGTACAGGCCCCGTTTTCCGGACTGGTAAATTCCGACTCACAAATGTAGAAATATTGTCAGTGCAAAGTGACCCCCGCTGTGCTACCGGAACCCAGTAGCACCGTGACCACAAACAGCAGAACGAGTCGCCGGACGTCTCTGAATTACCGGCACGGCAGTAGTACAGGCACATTCAGAGTTCCCCCTACACGGAAACACCGCCATGAAAATGGCGGTGGCACTGTGACCACCGCGTCTATAATACCGGCACTGCGGACCCGGCGTTAAAACAGTACCAGGTGATCAGCAACAGGCCGCAGGTGTAGCAAATTAGCCCCCCTGCACACCATTCCATGCTGGCAGTCGGTGTAGCAGCAATGGGGCTGGGGAACCTGCAAGTAGCTATTGAGGCTGTAGCAGCACTGAGGCAGAGGAGGAGGCGTAGGTGCAGGAGACGAATGAGGAACCAACTGGCCATTCCTAACATCAATGTGCAGCAGGTAGCACCCCGCAGGCAGCCACCAGTTCCCTGCATCAGGGCCTTGCCCTGGCACCAGGCCAAATCAACAGTTTATACTGGCTTGACAGGGAGAGCATTATATCAATAGTCACCCTCATCAGTGATGACATCTGCAGCATGATAAACATCCAGACTGCAATTCCACCCTTGCTGAAGGTAGTGTCGGTACTGCACTTCCTTGCAACCGGCACATACCAGCACACCGTCGGTGAGCTGCACGGGCTGTCACAACCCTGTTTTTCCAGTATATTGTTCCAGGTACTGGATGCACTGCTGAGCCATGTGGCAGACCACATCCGCCTACCCCGAACCCCTGCCGTGGTCAATGCCATCAAAGTGGCCTTCCATGCCCTTGCAGGTATGCCCAGTTGCATTGGTGTGTTAGATTGCACCCATGTGGAGTTGGTTGCCAGACATGCCATTGAGGCAGTTTATAGAAATCAAAAACTATTCCACTCCCTCAACGTGCAGATGGTCTGAGATGCTGAACACCTTAATACCCATTGCTGTGAACGTTTTCCGGGATCGACACACGACTCAATGGTCTTGCGGAACTCCACGTTGCCAGGGTACATGGCATGTCACATCGGAGAGAGCACCTGGCTGTTGGCGGAGTAGAATTACCAATGCATGACCTCTGTGTAGTGGGGTGTGGGTAAATAGCACTCACCAGAGTGCACCTGGCTGTTGGGTGAGTAGAATGAACAATGCATGACCCCGGTGTAGTGGGGGTGGGGGGTGTAAATAGGCACTCACCAGAGTGCACCCAGCTTACCACTGCATTAGGTCCATGACAGTTTGCCATGTCATGGGAATACATGTACCCGTGTTATGGTCATGAAGTCAGGGGCACAGGCATGCAGGGGTCGCATGCACAGGAGACCAGGGTGGACACTGTAGTGGCGCCAGGCTCATGAACAGAAGTAAACAAGAACATACATTGAACACCAAAAAGCTTTTATTATGGACATAGCACTTCAGATGCATTAACCTTGAACACTCCACCCATTAAGCAGGATGCGTAAACCTTGAACATTCCATCCATTAAGTAGGAGTGGCAGGGTGTGGCTTGTAAACCGGCCTAATGGGCGTGCCCATGATCTCAGCTATATAAGCTGCCCCGATCCTCAAGACAGACGCTTCACGTTATTCTGCACTTGAAAGCAGCGTAACGCTCTCCGTCGCCTGAGGTCAGACTTATCTTTGAAGATCCTGCTTCCTGGATATCCTTCTTCCTGCCAGCATACTTACCAACTGGGAGAAGCTGTTCTTACCTGTACATCGGCGAGCCAAGTATTCATCCTTACACTTTCCGGAATGCCGTAACCTTTATCTTGGCACCGCAGCATGACACGCTCCATCGTTGACAGCAGCGCCTGCAAGGAAAAACAGATGACAAGGTTAGACATTGAAAAAACAGTCAGTTTAAGGTTGTGCTTCGCCATACTTCGCGCTTTTCCTTAAACCATCACTTACTTGCTGTCGAACATTGCGGTAGCATCCATCTTCCATCCGGCTGCGTCTCGTGTCTATCAGCTGCATTGAGTCTGCATTTCCATCTAAGGGAAGAAAACAGAAGAGAGACATTATTGCGGGCATAAATATGAGCAACATATAAAGAGATTAAACAGAACAAACAGCATCACAAGAGCTCAAGAAAGACTTACCAATCGTAAGGAGAAGCATGGCTGCAGTTGGACTGAGCTAATCCTTATCAGGGATCAGTGAAGGAACTAGATCCCATTCGACACGCCCCTGCCAGAAGTAGTAGAACGGAGAGCTTATCTTCCATAATTCACAGGAGCAGTATCACCACATACCACTGCTCACAGCTTTTCTATTGAGGGAGAGGCCTGAAGGGGGTGGTTCAAGTTCAGGGCGGACTGCAACCGTGCCCCAACGCCTCCGCAGAGACCAGGTGAGCGTAACAACCGGCTAATAAATACGCCTTAACCATGGAGTGGCACACTGTGCAATGGTGACATATAAATGGGTGTATTGCAACCGGTGACAAAGTAGCAGCTGCTCCAATGTGCACAGTGCCAATTTTTCTCCATGCGCACTACAGTGCCTTCACTCTTGTGCGCTGCGGGTGCAAGCCCCATGTGCATTCTCACAGGGATGTGCATCACCACCACCCCACCAGGTTGAACCTCATGGCACAGACAGCAGTGCTGAGGAAGTGGCTGTTGAGGCAGGCAATAACAGCAGCGAGGACAACAAGAACACCCCAGATGTACTGGACACAATCAGCCCCATGACCCCCAGGAGTCCCATGCGCTCGCCCATCCCATCACTCCAGGAAATCACAATGCTTCTCCAATGGATGGAGGAGCGGCAGGACACACTGGGCATACTGGTTCAGCAGCACCTACAAGAGTCACGGCTACAGAGGGAAAGCAACCAGGCTATTGGGCACCGGTTGCACGTGCTATTGGGCGTCCGGCCTCTGCCAATATCCTGATGTCACGGAGGGTCCGTGAGGGTATTAGTGTCCAGTCTAACAATGCCAAAACAATGGTGCTGGCCCTACAGGCCATCATGACACGTCTACCGCCTCATAACACCCCAATGCCCTCCACCAGCACCACGCCTACTAGCTCCCAGTCAGGCAGCCCCAGGAGAAGGTCAATGCGCCTGTCTAGCTCGTCTCAGAGGAACAAACATGCCGCCAAGTCTGGCAAGAAGAAGTGCTGATTAAGTGACACTTGTTCCACATGGCGCCCGGTCAAAGTTTCGAATCAAAAGGGTCGAATGCCCTTTTGATCAAAACCAAAAGGATTGAAAATAAAAAGCGGTGAATTTTTTATTTTATTTATTTATATATTTTTTGTTTGGTATGTGAAAAAATTAAATAAAAAATAAAAAATGCGACCCTTATTTTCCGTCCTTTTGGTGTCGAAAAAAAAAGGCATTTGAGCCTTTTGTTTTTGAACCTTTAACCTAGAACTGTTCCACATGTTGCTATTTTTGGGCTGGGAGGTGGGAGGGGACGTTTGGGAGGGGATAACCCCCTCCCTTCATCATTGTCGTCATCCCCATACTCCTTATCTGCTGGGTCCATGTCCGGGGGCAGTGCAATGTTCCATCGAATACACATATTGTGAAGGCACATGCCACGACGATTTTGCCAACCTTTATGTGGCTATACATGGATGCACGGCCGGATCTGCTGAGGCAGCGGAACCTGGCATTGAGCAGTCCAAAAGTCTGTTCTATGATGCCCCGTGTACGGATGTGTTCCCGATTGTAGGCCTCCTCATGCCTGTTTTGTGGTCGTCTAATGGGTATTATCAGCCATGGCGTTAGGTGGTATCCTGCATCACCTGCATGGGAGTGACAGAGAGGTGATTGGATGTTTATGGTCGAAATTTGTTGTCAGTGATGATAGCATGGACACATTCTCAGTATTTTGTTCTCACACAACATAGTATATGCCACAGATGACACAGTGCATTTTGCAAAATCTGATTGTCACAATCATTCTATATTCCAAACGTTGCTCACTCATTCCTACTGAAACTGTTTTGCCTGCTCAATGTCTGCAGTCATGATATGGCCTTCAATGCTACTACATGTCTTATTCCTTTCAATGTAGACAATGGTGTGTTTCTGCCTACTAGGAGCCCCATGTCTTGTATGGTGCTGACAATCTGCGTCCCTCTGGCTATCACCCCTGCTGCCCCCTGGCTATGTCACAGGGGGCAGCAGGGGTGATAGCCAGAGGGCTGGCTGTGTCACGGGGCAGCAGGGGTGTCGGCCACCTAAGCATGGTGTACCATAGCAGTTGTAACTGACCTGATGGCTGAGGCGCCTGGTTGAGGGATGGTGTGCTGTGTGCCATGCATGTCTGATGTCCCTTGATGTTCCAGCTTGTCCGCCATCCTTGTCAGATGATGTTCCTCTAGGTGAATGAAAGACATGCTGTTAGGGGACAGACTGGATGAGTATTGTACAATTACATGCAACATGGTCATCGAGCTAGATTACATTGTGGGTGCAGGCATTGACGCATGTTATGTCTATCTCATGCATGGGTTGTCTTGAGTGAGCTGCAGGCACTGTGCAGACGACACATGTGACACAGCTGTGCTGGGTATGCTCACATGTACACCCATGCATGTCTGCCTGTGTGCAGATATTTGGGATGTGTGTCAACATGTGGGGTGGGGGGGCGTGCCTGGAGTTGATGTGTGACCTGGTTGCCTGTCCAGGATGTGTGTGGTATCTTCATGGTAGGGTTGCCAGGTTCATATGAGTAACATGCACTCCACAATCAGTGTATGCCCATGTCTCCGTGCGGGTAAGGGCATACCAGTATTGTGATGTGGTGGCAGTGGCAGCATGGCAGACACACATGCAACACTTGTGACAAGGATGCACATTGTTGCATTCGTAGATTATGTTTTGTGGTATAGTATTTGGGCCTGCTGGAGAGTTGTTCTTCTGTGTGAGCATGTGCGGATAATGGGTGGGGCCTGGGTGCGTGGCCTACGCCATAGCCATGCTGTACATGCAGCTGTATATGGGTGTGTGTGCTGCAGTGTGCAGGTGACCCTGTGCCTCATTATGGGTCCTGTATTGACCATGCCAGTTCTACTGGCACCTTGCTACTGGAGCCATTACCAATGTACATATGCTGACTTAACAGTTTAACTCGGATAAGCTAAGTACAGGGGACAGGAAGTCAGGCGGCAGGATGTTCTTGATTCACATTTGCGTTTGGGTCTCATACAGTCCCATTTGTGTGGGTAGGCATGTGTAGTGTCAACGTTGTTGACGGTGGCAGTGATTACATGGCAACTCAGCATGACAGGAGCACAGCACCCGCCACAGACGGGCATGTTGTCCGCTGCAGCCCTGGCAGCCACTGTAATGGGCCATCCTCATGCATTAGCAGGACCTGTCTCATGTGTGGTGGTCTACTTACACAAACCATGGTGTCAGTTCACAAACATTCATGTGTGGTGCATTGTCATGTGGTTGTATATGGGTTATACTTGGGGGCAGGGCATGTGACTGCCTTTGCACTGCATTCAAGGAGGGGGGGCATGGGAGTACTGGGTGTGGTCAGGGTGATGTGGGCAGTGCTATGGGCATTTATGTGCATGGATGGTAGAAGGCAGGCAGGAATTGCTTGATTCAGCTTTATATTTGTGCACTTTCTGTACTCACCAGCCTTGACAGGTGTCCCAGCTCCTGTCTCTGCTGCACCAACTCCCTCAATGCCCTCCAGATGCAGCACACTGCTGCATTTGTCCTCCCATGGGAGCAGCTTCAGGAGTGAGGGTGGTCCGCCACCTGTTGATGTGCATTTGCACCGGTGGGCAGCCAGAAGGTTCTGCAACCTTAGGCGGAGGTCATCCCACCGCTTGTGGCAGTCCTTTATGCTACGGGCTGTCACACCCACAGATATCACCTTCTGGGCTGCCTCTGCCCATATGGCCTTGCGCCTGAGCTGCGTGCTGAACAGCTGGTCGACAGAGAAAACCTCCCCTGCATTGGCCACTATTTGCTCCACCAGCATGGTGATGTCTGCCTCACTGAAGCGAGGCTTCCTCTGCCGATTTTGGGGATTCCTTGATGACATGTCCCTTTGTGTGTTGGGCCACTCACTAATGCTGGATGGCTTCTGGTACGGGGAGATTGCAGTGCATTGTGATTTTTGTAATGGCCGCGGGCCTATTTCCAGTTCCGCTATGTCCAGCAAACATGCGGCGGAGGCGGATGCACCGCCAACATTGGTGACGGTACATCCGTCTACACTGGTGTTAATGTGATGACGGTGCCACCGGTTCCGCACATTATGGATGCACGCGGCCGGCAAGCCGTAATCCTACCTTGTTTCCGGCACCCCGCAGTGGCTGACACAGTAGGACCGCCATCGCGGTAACACCAGATTTTTACCGCCAGACTTGGAATGAGACCACTATCTTTCTATGAACTGAAATGGAGTTCATATGAACTAACATAAATATTGTGCACTAAACTGTCCCTCATAATACCATAATTACAATTTGGCTTTTGTGGCCACAGACAGTGTGCCGGGGACGGGAGTTCCCTAATTGGGAACTTTTTCTTTGTTCACTTATATAGTGGTTTTAGAAATGTCTGTCAGACTGTTTGTGGTACTTACCTTTGGACACAGTTCAAAAACAAACATAGAAAGATGTAATAATCAGGTATTAATTATTAGAAGAGTACAACCTAAGGGGGCCATTCAGAGTTTGGTTGATTTTTGGATACTGCTGATGAAAGTTACCGCATCCGCCGGTGACATTTACGAAAATTCACCCTACTCAAAGTTTCCCACTGCAGAGATCAGATTTTTGGAATTCCTACAGAGTTTTTTCAGAAATACCACCTCTGATGGTGGCAATATAAAAATAGTTTTTTTTAAACATTTCTTTCAGCTATTTTCAGCATCAACTTGAAGGGAGAAATGGATTTATGAACATTAGTGGCTCATATCACTACTGTTGATATTCTTTATGCACAAAAGGGCCCATTTTTGGCCTTCTTGTTTGTTTGTTTATTTATTTATTTGTATGGCGCACCGCACCCAAGGGTTTCTGGGCACCTTTAGCACAGAGCATACGAGTATAATTTTAGCGTTGTTACATTAGATGCAATATACAATATGAACCATAGATATATACAATTTATACAAGAAGAGCATTATACATTCAAACTGTCTGCCTAAAATACCACCACCTATATTCCCACAAAAGACCACCAATGGTATTTGATCAAACCTTGAAATGGGTGAACAGCAAAATCAACAGTATTTGTCAATTATTGATGCTTTTAACACCCAACTCTGATGGACATGCTAATCTATGATTGTTTTCCATTGTCTTGGCCAGATCTCTCTTTTCTTATGTGACCAACAAAAGTCAAAGATATCAAATCAACACCAGATACAGATATATAGATACAAAGTTACATGAGCACAGATCGATGCTTCCACCTATACTTTATACTGTCACAGATACACTCAAACACATTACCCCACTCACAGAACCTGAACAATCCACCTTATCTGAAAACACACATGGATATAATAGGTGGCTCTTGCTTCCTCTCCATCACCAGGTTCAAGGTGTATTCCCCTTGCAGTTCTCTCTGCTTCCGTGTGTTGAAATATGCAGACCACATTGACACAATTTCCAGCAAGACCCCCAACCTCGGCTTCTTATCATGTCTGGCAGAGGCTGACTGTCAAATCAAGGTTGTCTACTGTTTAACTGTAAGCCAGGGCAATGCAGGCTGGTGAGGGGTAAGGAATAGGCTTTGTGTGATGGGCAATTAAAGGGCGTGAGTAGCAAGGAATTGGTGACTGTGGGAATGGGAAGGAGGGGCTTGCAAGGTAAGGGAAGGGGATTGAGTTAATAGTTAAAGAATGGAGCAAAAGGGGAATGGCGGTCTGAAAGTTAATTGCAAGAAACAGGGGGGCTTTGAGTATGTGGTGCAAGGGAAGGGCATTAGAGGATGATGAGTAGGGAACATAGGGTAAATTAGATGGAGGTACACATCTGGAACGGTCGGTCAGCAGGTTGACTGTTGCTGAGATCTCTGTCTAACCTGCTTGCCACTGCACTTGATTGTGGGACTGGCTTGACCCCCTTGCTTTTTTCTGACTAACTTATGCATACTTGATTAGGAACATATGTTTCAATGACTACTTCTTTTATCTTTTAAGGCTGCTTCACCATGTGACTTGGTGCTTTGAAAGTACACACAATTATACATACTTTTATTACAATTATAGTACATTTTCATTATAATTATTATCTTATTCTGTTTCGGAGATGTATTTGCCTCAGGATATCGACAATTTATAGGCTTCCTCCTTTAGATACATTGGTCCTTTGAAAACCAGATTTATTGAGCACTATACTAGTTCAGTCCTTGAATAACAACTTTTCAGAAAGCATTTTTTTGTTTATAATTTTGAAGATGGAATAGGAGAAGATGATGCCTCCCCTGCTTTCTGAATTGGAAGGTGTAGAACCAAGAAGACAGGGCCACTTTTCACATTTCATACTTTATGTGATCATGATAAAATCTTTAGTTTGCAAAGGTAGCGGGCGCCCCTCTCTCGACAGAACAAGGCCTGATAACCTGTTCAGTGGTTATTAACCACTTGAGAGTTCGCAGCCACTGCTTTTACTCACGGTGCCTTTCACAGATGGGAAATATCCATTTGCATATCAGTCTTTGTCCTGCCCAGGGGCAGTCCAGCACCGAAATGCAATGGCAACTCCAACCTGAACGAGAGTACCACCAGCAACCCCATACACGTGTTTCACCCTTGTTGGGGATCATCAGTGAGGTGAAGCTGATGCCTCTCTAAGCACAGTGAGAGGGAGACCACGTCTGGTTGCCCCCAGGAGACCTAGGGTTACCAATCCCAGGTTCCTTGAAATTTAGTTTGCAAAGGTAGCGGGCGCCCCTCTCTCGACAGAACAAGGCCTGATAACCTGTTCAGTGGTTATTAACCACTTGAGAGTTCGCAGCCACTGCTTTTACTCACGGTGCCTTTCACAGATGGGAAATATCCATTTGCATATCAGTCTTTGTCCTGCCCAGGGGCAGTCCAGCACCGAAATGCAATGGCAACTCCAACCTGAACGAGAGTACCACCAGCAACCCCATACACGTGTTTCACCCTTGTTGGGGATCATCAGTGAGGTGAAGCTGATGCCTCTCTAAGCACAGTGAGAGGGAGACCACGTCTGGTTGCCCCCAGGAGACCTAGGGTTACCAATCCCAGGTTCCTTGAAATTTAGTTTGCAAAGGTAGCGGGCGCCCCTCTCTCGACAGAACAAGGCCTGATAACCTGTTCAGTGGTTATTAACCACTTGAGAGTTCGCAGCCACTGCTTTTACTCACGGTGCCTTTCACAGATGGGAAATATCCATTTGCATATCAGTCTTTGTCCTGCCCAGGGGCAGTCCAGCACCGAAATGCAATGGCAACTCCAACCTGAACGAGAGTACCACCAGCAACCCCATACACGTGTTTCACCCTTGTTGGGGATCATCAGTGAGGTGAAGCTGATGCCTCTCTAAGCACAGTGAGAGGGAGACCACGTCTGGTTGCCCCCAGGAGACCTAGGGTTACCAATCCCAGGTTCCTTGAAATTTAGTTTGCAAAGGTAGCGGGCGCCCCTCTCTCGACAGAACAAGGCCTGATAACCTGTTCAGTGGTTATTAACCACTTGAGAGTTCGCAGCCACTGCTTTTACTCACGGTGCCTTTCACAGATGGGAAATATCCATTTGCATATCAGTCTTTGTCCTGCCCAGGGGCAGTCCAGCACCGAAATGCAATGGCAACTCCAACCTGAACGAGAGTACCACCAGCAACCCCATACACGTGTTTCACCCTTGTTGGGGATCATCAGTGAGGTGAAGCTGATGCCTCTCTAAGCACAGTGAGAGGGAGACCACGTCTGGTTGCCCCCAGGAGACCTAGGGTTACCAATCCCAGGTTCCTTGAAATTTAGTTTGCAAAGGTAGCGGGCGCCCCTCTCTCGACAGAACAAGGCCTGATAACCTGTTCAGTGGTTATTAACCACTTGAGAGTTCGCAGCCACTGCTTTTACTCACGGTGCCTTTCACAGATGGGAAATATCCATTTGCATATCAGTCTTTGTCCTGCCCAGGGGCAGTCCAGCACCGAAATGCAATGGCAACTCCAACCTGAACGAGAGTACCACCAGCAACCCCATACACGTGTTTCACCCTTGTTGGGGATCATCAGTGAGGTGAAGCTGATGCCTCTCTAAGCACAGTGAGAGGGAGACCACGTCTGGTTGCCCCCAGGAGACCTAGGGTTACCAATCCCAGGTTCCTTGAAATTTAGTTTGCAAAGGTAGCGGGCGCCCCTCTCTCGACAGAACAAGGCCTGATAACCTGTTCAGTGGTTATTAACCACTTGAGAGTTCGCAGCCACTGCTTTTACTCACGGTGCCTTTCACAGATGGGAAATATCCATTTGCATATCAGTCTTTGTCCTGCCCAGGGGCAGTCCAGCACCGAAATGCAATGGCAACTCCAACCTGAACGAGAGTACCACCAGCAACCCCATACACGTGTTTCACCCTTGTTGGGGATCATCAGTGAGGTGAAGCTGATGCCTCTCTAAGCACAGTGAGAGGGAGACCACGTCTGGTTGCCCCCAGGAGACCTAGGGTTACCAATCCCAGGTTCCTTGAAATTTAGTTTGCAAAGGTAGCGGGCGCCCCTCTCTCGACAGAACAAGGCCTGATAACCTGTTCAGTGGTTATTAACCACTTGAGAGTTCGCAGCCACTGCTTTTACTCACGGTGCCTTTCACAGATGGGAAATATCCATTTGCATATCAGTCTTTGTCCTGCCCAGGGGCAGTCCAGCACCGAAATGCAATGGCAACTCCAACCTGAACGAGAGTACCACCAGCAACCCCATACACGTGTTTCACCCTTGTTGGGGATCATCAGTGAGGTGAAGCTGATGCCTCTCTAAGCACAGTGAGAGGGAGACCACGTCTGGTTGCCCCCAGGAGACCTAGGGTTACCAATCCCAGGTTCCTTGAAATTTAGTTTGCAAAGGTAGCGGGCGCCCCTCTCTCGACAGAACAAGGCCTGATAACCTGTTCAGTGGTTATTAACCACTTGAGAGTTCGCAGCCACTGCTTTTACTCACGGTGCCTTTCACAGATGGGAAATATCCATTTGCATATCAGTCTTTGTCCTGCCCAGGGGCAGTCCAGCACCGAAATGCAATGGCAACTCCAACCTGAACGAGAGTACCACCAGCAACCCCATACACGTGTTTCACCCTTGTTGGGGATCATCAGTGAGGTGAAGCTGATGCCTCTCTAAGCACAGTGAGAGGGAGACCACGTCTGGTTGCCCCCAGGAGACCTAGGGTTACCAATCCCAGGTTCCTTGAAATTTAGTTTGCAAAGGTAGCGGGCGCCCCTCTCTCGACAGAACAAGGCCTGATAACCTGTTCAGTGGTTATTAACCACTTGAGAGTTCGCAGCCACTGCTTTTACTCACGGTGCCTTTCACAGATGGGAAATATCCATTTGCATATCAGTCTTTGTCCTGCCCAGGGGCAGTCCAGCACCGAAATGCAATGGCAACTCCAACCTGAACGAGAGTACCACCAGCAACCCCATACACGTGTTTCACCCTTGTTGGGGATCATCAGTGAGGTGAAGCTGATGCCTCTCTAAGCACAGTGAGAGGGAGACCACGTCTGGTTGCCCCCAGGAGACCTAGGGTTACCAATCCCAGGTTCCTTGAAATTTAGTTTGCAAAGGTAGCGGGCGCCCCTCTCTCGACAGAACAAGGCCTGATAACCTGTTCAGTGGTTATTAACCACTTGAGAGTTCGCAGCCACTGCTTTTACTCACGGTGCCTTTCACAGATGGGAAATATCCATTTGCATATCAGTCTTTGTCCTGCCCAGGGGCAGTCCAGCACCGAAATGCAATGGCAACTCCAACCTGAACGAGAGTACCACCAGCAACCCCATACACGTGTTTCACCCTTGTTGGGGATCATCAGTGAGGTGAAGCTGATGCCTCTCTAAGCACAGTGAGAGGGAGACCACGTCTGGTTGCCCCCAGGAGACCTAGGGTTACCAATCCCAGGTTCCTTGAAATTTAGTTTGCAAAGGTAGCGGGCGCCCCTCTCTCGACAGAACAAGGCCTGATAACCTGTTCAGTGGTTATTAACCACTTGAGAGTTCGCAGCCACTGCTTTTACTCACGGTGCCTTTCACAGATGGGAAATATCCATTTGCATATCAGTCTTTGTCCTGCCCAGGGGCAGTCCAGCACCGAAATGCAATGGCAACTCCAACCTGAACGAGAGTACCACCAGCAACCCCATACACGTGTTTCACCCTTGTTGGGGATCATCAGTGAGGTGAAGCTGATGCCTCTCTAAGCACAGTGAGAGGGAGACCACGTCTGGTTGCCCCCAGGAGACCTAGGGTTACCAATCCCAGGTTCCTTGAAATTTAGTTTGCAAAGGTAGCGGGCGCCCCTCTCTCGACAGAACAAGGCCTGATAACCTGTTCAGTGGTTATTAACCACTTGAGAGTTCGCAGCCACTGCTTTTACTCACGGTGCCTTTCACAGATGGGAAATATCCATTTGCATATCAGTCTTTGTCCTGCCCAGGGGCAGTCCAGCACCGAAATGCAATGGCAACTCCAACCTGAACGAGAGTACCACCAGCAACCCCATACACGTGTTTCACCCTTGTTGGGGATCATCAGTGAGGTGAAGCTGATGCCTCTCTAAGCACAGTGAGAGGGAGACCACGTCTGGTTGCCCCCAGGAGACCTAGGGTTACCAATCCCAGGTTCCTTGAAATTTAGTTTGCAAAGGTAGCGGGCGCCCCTCTCTCGACAGAACAAGGCCTGATAACCTGTTCAGTGGTTATTAACCACTTGAGAGTTCGCAGCCACTGCTTTTACTCACGGTGCCTTTCACAGATGGGAAATATCCATTTGCATATCAGTCTTTGTCCTGCCCAGGGGCAGTCCAGCACCGAAATGCAATGGCAACTCCAACCTGAACGAGAGTACCACCAGCAACCCCATACACGTGTTTCACCCTTGTTGGGGATCATCAGTGAGGTGAAGCTGATGCCTCTCTAAGCACAGTGAGAGGGAGACCACGTCTGGTTGCCCCCAGGAGACCTAGGGTTACCAATCCCAGGTTCCTTGAAATTTAGTTTGCAAAGGTAGCGGGCGCCCCTCTCTCGACAGAACAAGGCCTGATAACCTGTTCAGTGGTTATTAACCACTTGAGAGTTCGCAGCCACTGCTTTTACTCACGGTGCCTTTCACAGATGGGAAATATCCATTTGCATATCAGTCTTTGTCCTGCCCAGGGGCAGTCCAGCACCGAAATGCAATGGCAACTCCAACCTGAACGAGAGTACCACCAGCAACCCCATACACGTGTTTCACCCTTGTTGGGGATCATCAGTGAGGTGAAGCTGATGCCTCTCTAAGCACAGTGAGAGGGAGACCACGTCTGGTTGCCCCCAGGAGACCTAGGGTTACCAATCCCAGGTTCCTTGAAATTTAGTTTGCAAAGGTAGCGGGCGCCCCTCTCTCGACAGAACAAGGCCTGATAACCTGTTCAGTGGTTATTAACCACTTGAGAGTTCGCAGCCACTGCTTTTACTCACGGTGCCTTTCACAGATGGGAAATATCCATTTGCATATCAGTCTTTGTCCTGCCCAGGGGCAGTCCAGCACCGAAATGCAATGGCAACTCCAACCTGAACGAGAGTACCACCAGCAACCCCATACACGTGTTTCACCCTTGTTGGGGATCATCAGTGAGGTGAAGCTGATGCCTCTCTAAGCACAGTGAGAGGGAGACCACGTCTGGTTGCCCCCAGGAGACCTAGGGTTACCAATCCCAGGTTCCTTGAAATTTAGTTTGCAAAGGTAGCGGGCGCCCCTCTCTCGACAGAACAAGGCCTGATAACCTGTTCAGTGGTTATTAACCACTTGAGAGTTCGCAGCCACTGCTTTTACTCACGGTGCCTTTCACAGATGGGAAATATCCATTTGCATATCAGTCTTTGTCCTGCCCAGGGGCAGTCCAGCACCGAAATGCAATGGCAACTCCAACCTGAACGAGAGTACCACCAGCAACCCCATACACGTGTTTCACCCTTGTTGGGGATCATCAGTGAGGTGAAGCTGATGCCTCTCTAAGCACAGTGAGAGGGAGACCACGTCTGGTTGCCCCCAGGAGACCTAGGGTTACCAATCCCAGGTTCCTTGAAATTTAGTTTGCAAAGGTAGCGGGCGCCCCTCTCTCGACAGAACAAGGCCTGATAACCTGTTCAGTGGTTATTAACCACTTGAGAGTTCGCAGCCACTGCTTTTACTCACGGTGCCTTTCACAGATGGGAAATATCCATTTGCATATCAGTCTTTGTCCTGCCCAGGGGCAGTCCAGCACCGAAATGCAATGGCAACTCCAACCTGAACGAGAGTACCACCAGCAACCCCATACACGTGTTTCACCCTTGTTGGGGATCATCAGTGAGGTGAAGCTGATGCCTCTCTAAGCACAGTGAGAGGGAGACCACGTCTGGTTGCCCCCAGGAGACCTAGGGTTACCAATCCCAGGTTCCTTGAAATTTAGTTTGCAAAGGTAGCGGGCGCCCCTCTCTCGACAGAACAAGGCCTGATAACCTGTTCAGTGGTTATTAACCACTTGAGAGTTCGCAGTCCACTGTGCTTAGAGAGGCATCAGCTTCACCTCACTGATGATCCCCAACAAGGGTGAAACACGTGTATGGGGTTGCTGGTGGTACTCTCGTTCAGATTGGAGTTGCCATTGTATTTCGGTGCTGGACTGCCCCTGGGCAGGACAAAGACTGATATGCAAATGGATATTTCCCATCTGTGAAAGGCACAGTGAGTAAAAGCAGTGGCTGCGAACTCTCAAGTGGTTAATAACCACTGAACAGGTTATCATGTCTGTTCTTGCGAGAGAGGGGCGCCCGCTACCTTTGTAAAATGATAAAATCTTTACTTAATAGTATAGCTCAGTTGCAACACACTCATCTTTGAAGCAAGACGACACAGAGCCGCACAGGTTCGAATCCCGGGTCCAAGCATAGGCACCTCTTCGTTATTAAGTGTGTTATTAAAAAAACAATTATGCAAAATTATAATTATACTTTTAAGTTTCTTTATTCGCAAAATTGCAATTTTCACCAAAGAATGCACAATATAGACATAATAAAATCATAACAACGCATATATAAAATAGATAAAAATGAAATAAAACAACCTATGGATATTGGGATGAGCAGCACATGAAAAATGTTGTTCACGGTAGTTTGCTGCACAACGAAAAAGCACTTTCAATATAGATGTAAACACACTGTGCTGTAAACAAATCTGGGACTGATAAAAGATGCCCAATGGCTGGTTGAACATGTCTCACTCCCCAAGCCCTAAATATTGGGAGTGGGAATTTCTTCCCCTGGATCACAAAAATAGGGCAGAAAAATAAGAAATGTTGCAAATCATGTGGGTTGTGTCAAGACACACAGTTCCCAACCAATGGTACTATAGTTCTGAGGAAAGGGTGCCATTTTGTTTATGAAAAGTAGGTTTGTTCTGAGATAAAGGATAATTGCCCTTTTCCTTGGGTTTGTAAACCACTGGCCTTAGCCTATCTTGGCAACTGCGGCAGGAATATTCTTGCGATAAAATTGCACACCTTGGGGCTCATTATGAGTTGGGAGGTATCCCAGCGATAAATCCCCTGGAATACCGCCCAAAAGAATTTCCATTACTGCCACTTGGTGGTGGCGGTGCGTGTAATTACCAATTTAATTTGAGTCCATTGGACTCAATGGGGCTTTTTTGGCATAAATACCGTGGCAGAATTTCCGACTCTTGTGATGATTTTTCGGCAGTGAGTTGGAGGATTTCCCTCCAGGATTTTCATGGAGGCAAATCCTCCATCCCATGCCCAAACTCATAATTTGGCATAGGGGTTAAGTTGGTGGTAACAGAGTTACCGCCAACTTTACCACTTACCACCAAGTTCGTATTGAGGCCATTTGTGCAATTTGTTTCTACTCCTGGCATTTGCTCTATGAGAAAAAAAGCTGTTCACGAGTTCCCTTTCTCCAGCATTGCCAACCAATGGTTCCTCACTCAGGAAACGCATGCAGTCAAGCTGGCGGAGAGATTACTTAATGTAATTTAGCCAGGGAGAAGAGCCACTGACATTCCAGATCATTACATCTCTCACCAGGGTTCTGGTAAATGATGGATGAGAGTTTCCCCATAGGAGTAGCCAATAGATTAATGGTTGTACTGATGTGAGGTCTTCTATGTGGTTCAGGTCAAGTCCCCCTGGATAACTTGTGGCACACCCTTGATTTTCATCAGGAATTGATTTTCACAGGCCTGTGCTATCTTCTCAAAGTGGTAACCCCACACAGTTGCGCCATAAGACTTTCTGCCCCATATCATTTTTGTTTTTGTTATTGTGCACTTTGTGTAATACCAAACTTTAGGCACTTAGGAAAGAATAAAACATTTAAATAACAATACAACAATGAATAGTAGCACTTATCCTAAAACAAATTAATAAATGAATCACCATATATGGACAATCAAATCACAATTGATGTTTTTAAAACATTTTCAACACTTCCTTCCATATATTAAATGCTGCAGCCACTATATCAATTGATGGTGCACCAAATAGAGTAGACCAACATTGATCACCTTAGCAATCCTCGATATTGGTCAAAAATCAACGTAACCACTTAAGTAGGAAGTATACAAGGATGTACAGTTAGTCAGGACCTGGTGACAAGTCTCTATTTCGACATAGCAAAGTTGACAAAGGCGATCCTTCTGAAGGATCTTCAGCCAAGCGCCATCAGTGTCCACAGTATGTAATAAGTTGAGCCGCAAATACAAAATAAAACATTTAAGTTCAATAGGGCACAACTTAGTCAAGTAAGTAGAAGGCGAGTGGCTATTAAAACGTTGTCTCGACAAATCTTTGTACCTAACTTTACCGTAGAGCTTGTCAACATTATTCGCCATATCCCAGCACCTACCTTTCTTTTTTATTTTAATTTCAAAGTTGGGATCCTTTGTTAACACATCTGAAACAAGACTTCATTCAGAAATAAAGGTTACTGCTGTGTTCTTTAGATCAATAATAAAGTTGTTTTTTTCCATATGGTCAAGGCTTCTACCCATCTATATGAATAAAATTGTAAATGTTCGTTTGTTCAAAACCTTAAATCTCTGAAAGTTCTTCACCGATTGATTTGGAATTTTGACACAACGTTGCATTCGAATAGACCCATGTTTTTATATACCTACTATACATAGATGTCACACCTCTGACAGATAAAAACATGCTTTTTCTGAAAAACAGTGCCATCTGTTGGACGTAAAAGCAACACACGCTATACTAAACATTTTACTGCAAACCAGCGCCATCTGTTGGACATAAAAGCAACACACGCTGGCTCAAATAGGTGCCAAGGAAGCAGCAGAGTGACGTGCAGCCAGACTTTAGGATGCTCGGTTGCGAGCACGGCAATCGCATTCTACAAATTCAGATCTGCTTCGGACGCGACAGGCAGAGAGTGGCTGAACAGATCAGAGTCAAACACGACTCTGTGCTCAGCAATCACACGTTCACAATCACCTTGCATTCCGGTACAACCCAGCTGATGATTACAGTTTGAGCCGGCATGGTCTCATCGGCACCATGACTGAAGTGTTTCCTTATTGGAAGGCTCTGAAATTTGATGGAGAAACTAAAGGAATGTGTTGCGCCACCGAGAAAATTAAACTACCTCAACTTCGAGAACCGCCAGAGCGATTTAAAAACTACCGACAAGCATTGTGCGTCAAACACGACTCTGTGCTCAGCAATCACGCAATTACAATCACCTTGCATTCTGGTGCAACCCAGCTGATGATTATAGCTTGAGCCAGCATGTTCTCATCGGCACCATGACTGAAGTGTGTCCTTATTGAAAGGCTCTGAAATTTGATGGAGAAACTAAAGGAATGTGTTGCGCCGCCGGGAAAATTAAACTGCAACTTGGAGAACCACCAGAGCCATTAAAAACTACCCACAAGCATTGTGAAATTAAACATATTACAAACGTGCGGTTTCTCTTTTCTTTCTTTTCCATTTAACCAGACTGAGCCACAGGAACGCGTGGCCGGGGACAGCTGGTTAATAATAAGAGGTCATTTGAGTCGTGGCTATTGCTCAAGAACTTAGCATATAAAAGTGTTCTTTAAACAAGCCATAATGTTATGAGTGAGGTAGCCCGGAACTCAAGTCGCAAGGCCTCTACAAGTACTGAGTTTGGCACATTAATGACGGAACTCAAGAGTTTACCTTCAAACTGTTCTAGCCAGGATATCTGCTTATGTTTCAGGGCAACCATACCATAGAGTATAGAGGGTACCATACTTACACGGCATGCCTCTAAAAGACCTTCGATGTTATAACCACCATGCACAATATGTTTTATGGCCAGCTATTTTCTCCAAGCTTTAGCAACAAACTTTTCCTGGTAAAATAAAAATTACTGGAAATCCCAGATAATTATATTCAAGAACTCTATCAAGGGGGATGTCATTAATGTACCATACAAACTTCCCCTTATCTATACTCTTTTTACTTAAACGCAAGATTTTTCACTTGGATGAATTGATAACCATAGCGTTTGCGTTGGTGTAATCCGCTAATGCACCAATAGATCGCTGCAATAGGAGTGAGGTCGAACATTATTATACCGTCAGCATGAGAAAGCCAATCTATCTGTATGCTGTTAATCCTAGGTGGTATGTTATTAAGTGAATGAAACACAAGACTCAGATTCGCTGTAAATAAATTCTACAGGATCAGGCCCAACACGCACCCTTGCTTAAGGCCACTGTGGATGTCTTGATATTTAGTATAGGGACCAGGAAGGTTCAGTCGAACTGTAATCGATGTATTAGTATACAGCTGCTGGATGTAATACAACAGGTTCTCGTCGATACCCCCAAACAATTAGTTTTTTCCAAAGCAATGCACGTGGGATTAGGTCGAAAGCCTTGCTAAAGTCCACACAGCAGCTGTAGAGATATGGCCTATTAGGATTTTTTTCTGTTTCAGCTGTTAAATATTGCAAGGTACATATATTAGTGACAGTGTTGTAATTTTACCTAAAACTCGTCTGAAAAAGACTAAATATTGCATTATCGTCAGCCCATCTTGTAAGTTTGTGCAAAAGGATTGAAGCGAAGATCTTTTGGCTAGTATCCATCATGGCTAATAGCTGATAATTGGGAGGGTTGAGCCGGTTGTCCTTCTTGAAAATAGGGACCAGGATGGATTTACGCCAGCTATGGGGTATAAGTCCAGTTGATTCTAGGTGCTTATATAAATAACCAAGTATCCGGGCCCAGAGTATGGGGTGAGCCTTTAATAAGGCACTAGAATGCTGTCGGGGCCTGGGACACGAGAGCTTTTTTATTTCTTGATGATGTTGGACAATCGCTCCTCGTCAATGTCAAAATTAGCCATACTAAATATTGCAGCTCAGTTTGTAAGTATTCAAGGGGTGCTTCAGGATCGAAATATAACTCCTCAATGTACTCCACCCATTTGTTTTCAGGAGCAGGGTTCAATTCGATCGGGGAGACACCCTTCTTGTAATCGTTCAAATGGACCCAGAATTTCTTACTATCATGCGACTTACACCAACCAAATAGGAGGAGCCAGTTTGAGTTAATTAATAGTTTGTTGTTTATTCCAATTCTTGTATTTAGTTACAAGTTTTTTATTTGAGACAATTTATCATCAGATCTAAATACTATACTGTTTTTAACCATGGTTCTATCTTTGTGGTATACTTTCTTTTTACAGCTATGGCATTGTATGGTTGTTTTTTTCTTTTGGGTGATACCATTACTAACCATGCCACCACTAACCTTTATACGTGTAGGACCAGCATACATGTGCACCATTCGTTCAAGGTCCCAGTTTGCATTTGACAAGGCAGCTTGTATACCATTCCGATCCTGCCAAAATGCATCATTAAAAACCTTTATTTTTGTTGCAGACCAACTTATACTATGGTCCTTAAAATTTGAACCTATGTTGGCTGCCATATGTTTTTTTTCATATAAGATGTGGGTATACAGAATTGCCATTTGAGTGCAGCATGATCGCTCAGGTTGTTAATAGTAGTAGTGACTTCACTGCACCTTGATTTAGTAGCAAGATCAGTGATGCTGTAATCAATGTGAGTTTTAACAATACCATTCAACCATGTATAGGACAACTCAGTACCTTCGGCAGCTTTAAGGGGCAAAAAAAAAACCAACTCATGGCAGGCCAAAAAACTAGCCAAAATGCTCACACCATTGGTGGGCTGGAAAGAGAGACAATGCACATTTCTAAGGTTCAAGTTACCTGCTATCACAACATGGCCTGACTGAGATAGTACAAACCATTGCAAAATGATATCTTCAATGGTAGATAGAATGGACTTGGTTTGAAGTCCCCCAGGGGGAGTCATACACATTCATGACTAGGATAGGGCTGGAGCTGTCCTCAGAGAAACAGAGAACAGCAGGTAAAACATGGTGAAAAACTAGAAGAAGAGAAGGTTTCCAAAGAATGTACTAATCTAGTGCCCGCAAGGCTACCACATAGTCGGCCACATACAGAAGGTATTGCAGGATTATGTACTATCTGGAAACCATTTATAAATAAAGGCGAGGGGCACCAAGTTTCCTGTAAAAGAAAGACTTTGCTTGAAACAATAGAAGCAACCCTCACAGGGTTTAGGAGGAAGGACCGATAACCACATGTGTTCCATGATGTCCAAAGCAAAGTTTTCTCAGAGATGGAATGTCAGTTTGCACCGTTTGTAATCCGTGTGGGTAGCCAGCATTCCCTTTCACAATAGTTTGCTATGACTGTGTCATTGTTGGTTTGGAAAGTAGGTAGAGATCCTCTCTCAGTTGAATGATCTGGTAAGGATGAGAGACATTGTTTTTTTCCGGGTGAATGAAGGTTGTTCAGAACCAGCCTTTTATCTTTGCAGCAGAGTATTAGTGATAGCCCTAGTGGCGTAAAAAACGCTGGATGCGAAATAAGCAGAGCAATCACCAATACTGAGGAGTATTCAATCAATGCCCAGTTAGTGGGGCTGCCTACCCCAGGGTGCTCAATATGCTTAATGTCAGTATAGCCTATTCAACTTAATCGTGGTAGTTCCTGGAAGATTGCCAATAGTTGTGATCGATTTAAAAGGGTATTTCCATTGTTTTTAGACTGATCCAGGAGGATCATTCCAGCAGTGGTAGATGTTAAAGCACAGCCTGCCTCCTGTTTCCTGATGTTAGGCACGTTTTTTTTTTACCTTTTTAGTGTTTTTTTGGACAAAAGGCCCGTTGAGGGCAACTCGACGTGCAGTGCTATCAGGCAGAATGTTTATGACCATTTTCTTCCCGGAGGGGACAACCTGTACTGTAGGCACGGCGGGTGCGATACTGGATGGCACTTGAGTGCTCCGTTTTTCGTGTAGTTTTTCTTGGACAAGGGAGGCGGGCATGAATTTCACGCTTTTAGATAGTTTGGCGTGATGTACAGCTTGAGGTGTTTCTAATGCAAACACAGATGAGGGAGGGACGCATATTTCCTCGTAATCACAATTTGGTTCCTGAGCATCAACTTGCTATGAGTGTATGAAGGGATAGGGTGCCAAATTGGGGGAAACAGCAGCGTCACGGACCAAGATAGACGAGGTCCTGACAGATTTGGTCGGTTTACTTTTTGAAGTTCTTTTGATACAGTTGACCAAAGGGATGACTTCATCAAGCCTATCCAAAGTCTGAGCGAGTGAGGCTTTAATCTTCCACTGATCTTTAGCCAAAGTAGCAATCAGCGTTGCAAAGCTTCCACTTTGGCCATGATGCTATCAAGACCTCTGAGGATAGCCATGTTGCTGTCCTCCAATGCAGGATTGTCCCCCACATCAATATCAATGTCCTCCTCACAACTTGATTCAGAAGTGTCGGAGGTCTGGTGAGTTGGATAAATCAATGTCAATAATGTTGTCGTCGAGGTCCAAAGATGAAGGTCCCTTAGTATCACCCAAAGATGCACGCCTAAGACGCACGCACATCTTGAGTAACAAGTTGTTATTGTCAATGGTGCGAGAAAATGTTACGCCTACTCGCCAAACTATATTGACGAAGCAGAGTCTGCCGTTTTCCTGCTTTCTGCAAGAAAGAAAGCAGAGATTTCAGGTTGTAAAGAGGTAGTTTTATTAGGTTGAGTTGATTGGGTGTACGGACGTTTTGCAATTGCTGACCTGGCCCCAAGCTTGGCACATAAAGCAGTGCTACACAGTGTGGCCCTCCAACTAGTTTGTGAGTTAATTTTTAGGGGCACAAAAGGTTGCATCAAGTCTGAGAAAAACAATAGATCTCACCTTATTAATGTGCCCAAAAGGTAAGGAGCGAGGTTCGAGCAAGAGTCAAGAACACAACACACCGGACACTCCGAGGGACTCCTGTTGCACGAAGCGCGCGCTGATGTGCACGTCCCCAAATTTTATCACCACTGCCTCTTCCAGCCAAGAGTGAGTGCAGAGGATCCAACCAACCAAGAGGAAACAATCCCAGATTGGCGAGCACCACAGATGAGGTTCACGACCAAAATCGGGGGAAAGCAAAGCACTTGTAAGTCAGTGCAGCACAGCAACACAGGACCCTCCGAGGCACTCCTGTTGCACGACGTACCGTTACTAAACCCTTTGACCAATGTTTGCAGAGCCTGCTTTGTTTGAGCTATCAGGACTGTCATCAGCATACAAAAGTATGCACGTTTTTCTGCCTGCCATCCTGGGGACATCACTTGTCAAGTCAAGGATGGCATTTGGCAGTGAGTTTATATAGAGGTTAAAGAGTAACACGGCTATTGCACACCCCTTTCTCACTCCTTGAGGGATTCAGAATTCCTGGGTTGTTTTACCTCGGATCCCCACTCTCACTCTTGCCGATACATTTGAATGCATTTGTATGAGGACTTGCAAGATCTCCTCTGTAATACCTAGTGCATGAAGAACTTACCAGAGCTTGCCATGGTTAATGCAATCAAATGCAGTTGAAAGGCCCATGAAGCCCAGATTGTTCCTTTGTAACCACAGACATATACTTATCCATGACCTCGCTGAAATTCAGTATTTGATTGACTGTGCTGATACCCTCAAGAAAGCCGTACTGGTACTCAAAGAGGATTCCATTTTCTGTGACCCAGTCCATGTTCCTTCTATGCAGCACCCTCCCAAACCATTTTTCTGAAGTGTCAGATGGGAAGATTGGATGGTAGCATGCTGGATCACGTCTCTCACCCTTCTTAAAGATTGGTACTATGATCGCCTCCCTCCAAGAGTCCGGTATGGCCTTTAAATGTAGTATCACATTAAAAACCACAATGACTGCTGGCACCCACACCACCATCACATCTTTGAAAAACTCAATTGGAATTGAGTCCGGTCCTGCTGATTTGCCATTGGCCATGCCTTAGAGAGCTTTAGCGACTTCACTCGCCGACATCACCAGACTGGGACCAATAGTCTGCCAAGTATTACAAGCAACAGGGTATCGGTCTGCGATTTCTGGAGTGCTCGCGCCCCTCTCATCACGTGAGTTATCATATAATGCCGCTAAATGTTTCATCCATTTAACCTCCCTCACTAAGTCTGTGATTGTTTGGAGGTTTGTCATTAGGACATAATGCATCCGGGATGGTTCTCCAGTACTCCCTTAGGTAACCTCACATTGCAGCCATATTTGGTTTTAAGCAGGCTTGTTCCGCCAGTTCCTGTTGGCTATATCATCTTGATCTATACTTTGCTACTTAAGTGTGAATAAGAGGGTTTGTTTTGCGAATCTACATTCTAGATTGAACCACTGTGCACTGTTTTTTTCTGAATGCCTGACTGACAATTGGTGGTATATAAACCCAAGCCAACCATTTAACCTGGTCAGGGACGCCAGGGTGTTGACATTTGTCCAGATTATCTCTAATTGCGTGGATTACCCTTGTGACCAGCTGGTCTGAGTCCACGTTCCCCCCGTGCAGCGTTTTATACATGCTGACTTCGACCCTGTTATCCGCCAGGAAGGGCGAATCATCCCACAGTCCATACCATCAAGACAAGGTGGTTCATGGTCACTTTCAACCCTATGGACCACCTCAAAATCTTTAATCTAGGGCCAATTGTTGACAAACAGTATGAAATATTCGATAGTTCTGGAGTATCTAGTTGTTACAAAGGTGTCCTTGCCTGGAACGTCAGATGGAAATCTTCCATTTACTGCCCTAATCCCCAATTTAATAAGCGCATCCATGCATTTCTTGCCCCTGCTATCCATACTGGACTCTGTGAGATTTGGTGGATGAATACAAAATACTATGTCCTCTTCTACTGCACCATCAACGGTACCACCATAACTTCTCATTTTCAATTAAAATCACCACCCTATACGTAGTTAATGTCCAGCGGAGGACCTTAGTGGTTTCTTGCAACATGCATTACATCTAGTATCCGCCAAAGGCCCACTGCTGTCATTTTCACAGGGTGCATTATATAAATTGCCTAAACACCATAAAGTGCCATCGGCCAGTTATATGTCTATGATCACCAGTGTCGATGAGGTGGAGAATTGGCTGGTCTTCTTATCTTCTGGGAACTCAACGCATATGTGTCAAGACCTCCACGGTTCCTGTCCCTTACAGATGGAGAAACCTTCACATTAAAGACCTCAAAATTGTCCATGTGAATCGTATCTACAGCCCACATCTCCTGGAATAATAGAATGTCTCCTTTTTCCAAGAATGCCACAAAGTCAGGATCTTTGAGTCTAGTGCTTAAACCAGTGACACTCTATGAGATGATGTTAATGAAACACAGACAAGTATTGTCATTGTTAGGGCCTGGATAGAGGAACATGTGCGATACATCCATAGACAGTGTGCTTTGCACTACTCGTTAGCGTGGGTAAAAAGGATCTGGCCAGTACACCTTCCAAAGCTGCTTGGTTCAGGTCCACCATGTTCGCTGGAGTTGAGGGGCCATTAAGTCTTAACTGCGTAGACCCACATATGTTTGTGTCCTTCACCTGGGACATCACCATAATATCGCACAATGGTGCATGTCACATGTCATGTAAGTGGCATAAGACATGCTGCTTCTCCTGATGTACTTCTACACTTCTGTGTGCCGTGGCATCCACACAGTTCAGTATGGCTGCTCGCAGGTGCTGATTGACCATCCAGAATCTCACATTACAGCCACCGCAGTACATGCAGTCTGAAAGGATTCACGTTACCAAATTTCTTTTAAAAGATAAGTCAGTGATCCCCAAGGTTTCTGCTACTGCTTTGATCTGTGATCTCTTATCAGGAGTTCTTGTTGCCATGATTCAGGCCCTTGAAGCAACACATGATGTTTACTTTCCTCCAGCCTGCAAGGGAGTCCACCACAGATCTTTCAGTCAGACCGTGTCTGTTTGTAATCTCAGGACCCTTCGGGTGTATCAGAGATGAGTTTGGTATCTGCCCTCTATCTTGGGTGGCATTTGACGACCCTGGGCTGGCTAGAAGTTCCGATAAGTCAGCCAGCCAGCTGAGGCAAATTTGCAGTTTTATGTGATATGGTCACAGGAAAAATCCTGCAGCTGAAAAGACCAATTTTGTTTTGCACTTTTCAGTGCAATCATATGTGGGTGAGCCCCCCCTTACACTAAATGATTAGCCCAACCCACCCCACATATAATTGTGTTAAAAAGTGCAACAACAAAAACCGGTCTTTTGCTGCAGGATTTTTTCCTGTGACCATATCACTGGACACCAAATTTGCACCAGCGTTCGCTCCGCTATTCACTTTCCGTGGGTTCCAACCTCGCAGATACTTTGAGCTCCTGGTTGTCCAGAACATCTGAGTTTGAGTTTTAGTGGCTACCAAAGACGAAGTTAAGACTGCAAGGCTGGGGCTGCTCTCAGTGGAAGCCTGTTTGTCTGCCATGGCCAGCCCTGGCTCAGGGGCTTGGACGCACGTATGTTCAGTATGAGTCCCATAATCCACTTATGCAAATTTCTTGTTGTTCAGGGGTGTTTGATGGATGCTATCTCTGGCCAGTTTTAAGATGGTTTCCAGGCATTTATCCAGACACTGCTCATCCCTAATTCGTGACGCATGTAACGTGTGGATCTCATCCTTAATATCTATAGGGAGGCCAATGTCATTTGGCCACACTCCAGTACTCTCTTGCTTTCGGTTGAGGATTGCTGACCTCTATTAATACTGCAATCTGCCTCCTCATCGTTACCCTGGTTTTGACAGAGTTGGAATTGCTGAGAGTGGGTGTCAGCATCCGGTATGCTCTCTGGACCATTAGAGGAATCCATTTGCTCAATCGTCACTAGAGAGGACCCTCTCTCAGCTGGTACTGAGATATGATATATGATATAATATTTTATTTGTATCACGCTCATACACAAGTGTTTCAGAGCAAGTGACTAGGCAAGGGAGGGGGACAGGGAAGAACAACACAACAACAACAACGATCTTACTAGACCCAGTGACATTGAGACGCGCAAGTGCATGGGAAAGGGAAAAGGGAAAAAGTGCATGGCAGGGGGAGAGTGGAAAGTGCAGAGCAGAGGAGAGCAGATAAATAATAAATTAAAATAAATAGAAATGGAGGCAATAAACAGTGGTAGTGCAGCCAGCAAGTGGCAAGTGCTGTGTTTAAGGCAGCAGACTGGGAAAGTCTGATAAGTGCAGAAAAAGAATACAAATCGGCGGGGCTGTATGGGTACAGATACAGTCCCCAGTGCAAGGAGAGGCCAGGAGGCAGTGCAGGAGGGTGGCAGGGTGAGCAGGTACCTGGGCCCAGGGGATAGAGGGTGGCCAGGTGCACAGTGCCAAGAGAGAGCAGATCAGCAGGGGAGAGGGGGAGCGAAGGCAGAAGCAAAGAGGAAGGTCTTGAGGTTCTTCTGGAACTGGAGATGGTTCTCCTCAATTTTTAGATTGGCAGGGAGGCTGTTCCAGAGGGAGGCCCCAGCCAAAGATAGAGATCTAACCCCAGCTTGTTTCTTTAAAAAAACGATTGACCCAGAGGGAATTAGAGGTAGAGGAGCGAAGAGGTATTTTCGGAGGGATAGCTGAAGTTATTTTGGACCCAGGCCCCAGAAAGCCTTGTGTACAATGCAGAGGGTTTTGAATTTAATCCTTGCATCCACTGGGAGCCAATGGAGAGATTTCAGGGCTGGAGAGCTACGATCCCAGGGCTTGAGGCCAAGGACAAGTCTCGCAGTGCTGTTCTGGATAACTTTGATGATGATGATGATGATGGGGGCTGATGGGGAAGGTGGGCTTCTTCTCTCAGGGCATCAAGCCACCCCTGATTTCCCTATGCACCTCTGTCACCTCCCCTCTGGCTGTCACTGACACAAGTTCCATTGGGTCAGTAATCACCTCTCTAAACAATGGGACTACCAAATTACGGTTTAATAATTTAGGCCTTCTGCAGAGAGCTTCTCTTTTGCTACATTGGACAGTAGATTCTGTATTCGAGGGGGGGGCATATGGTTCACCTGGGCAGCGTGCAGCTCAATTACCGCACGCTCCACCCGCTCCACATTCCCCTTGTGAGGGTCCATAACAGATGGTACAGACATCATGCAATTCTATGAGCAAATCACTTCATCACTTTGCCTTATATTCCTTACCTATCTGTAGAGAAAGTCTCACGTGATGGGTTTATACTATGTAGTGTTATTCTATAAATGTGTATAATTTAAACAATTCATGTTGAGCATACTGGGGAGGAAGCAGGATGACACGTGGGGATCTTAGGTTGTCGGGGTGGGTACACAGGGTGTGGGTTTTGTGTTGTGGGCTGACGAGGCAGGAAGCCATCTAGGAGTCCTTTGCCACGCCAGCCCATATTTTTGCTCTGAGAGCAAACCCAAAACAACTGGTTCAGCATTGGCTCTGCTCTACCAACAAATTCTCTAGCTCTGCCACCCCATTACATTGTTCTAAAACTAAAGATGGAATTGGATGGGAGGATATGTAGCCTGCTGTCAAATTACAAAATGCAACACAACGAAAACTAGGCTCAAATCCAAGCTTTCCCATTTAACCGATTATATTATCCATGTGAAATAATGTTGACTATGTTTGGTAACTAGGAGTATTTAAGGGTTCTAGGTCTCTAAGAAACCACAAACATACTAAAAATTAGGTTGCATGAAAGGAAAATAATGTCAATGATGTCTACTATATTTACTTCAGAATGTGTCGGAGAAGGGAGAGGTTGCTATTCAGTTTACTTGTTCTGGAAGTTGGGGCAGCTGCACTCTGGGTTTGGGCCATTGTACTATGGGCCAGAAAAGTAAACTCCCCAGGCCAAATGTTGCTGGTTCTCCCCTGCCCTGTAGTGTGGCAGTGATGTCCCAAACCTGTGTTTACTGGGCATTTAGGAAGGTTATGTGCAACTGCCAAAACTGTATGTCTAGGGACAAGTTCTAGAAATTGGCAAACAATGCTATGGGCAGAAAGCTAGAGGGGTTGGCAAACAGATGACTGGCGAATGGAAAGGGGCATGTGGAAAATGCTCCAACTTTGGTTAGGGTAAAACTTTGCGGGTGAAGCTTTGAATTGTTCCAGGTCAAGTGAGTGGAACGGTACTGGGGAGGATTACAGTTTCATATGTTAGATTCCCCACATGGGAACGAGGAAGGAAAAATTGGCAATGTGCGGTCCTTCTGTGAGGGAACAGGAGAATCTGAAGAAAGAGATTCCAGAGGGGTGGCTGGTGTAAACATTTCCATTACCTCCGCTTGTGGGACTGGTAACAATTGTGAAGTAGAGGCGCACATATACATTTTTTACTCCACTGACCCCGTGTGCTGGGGCTCGCTCGCTCGTGCGTTGTTATTGAAAACTCATGCCTCCTCCCCTTGCATCATGATCCCCACTTCATGAGACCGGTGGTCCCTTTCTCTACACCACAACTATATTGGGCCTTCCTTGTGCCCAATAAGGTATGTAGTGTTATGAACAGTGGGATGTGGCGCGAGAAAAAAGAGCCAGGAGCCGGACCTTCTGGCAAGTCCCGAGCCAAGAGTGAAAGTGGCCTGACGTGTTTCTCTGTTTCCTCCCAGGCCCAGCTGCCCTCTACAATGCAGCAGAGCTCCTATCCCTCAGAGGAAGCTCCTGCGATCAAACACTGGCGACGTGTGAGCGATGTGAACCACGTGCATAAAATAACTTTCCCCAATGCCAGTCAACAAAAAAAATGTGGACCGCGCCTCAAGAAACTCTTATGTAAGCAGCATGCAGCACAACCATTTCCAGCCCTAATCCACAAGGCCGCAAGGCAGAAGTATTAAGAGCCCACATCACCACACCAGAAAGGTCTCTAAAGACGGAAAGTGGGAACACACACCCAGCATCCATGCCAGGAAGCAGCTGCTCTCCAGGTGAGAGGGACCACCCCAATTTACACTAGAAGGGAAGCATCGTGCAAAAAGGGATATGGCAGAGGGTACATCCATGCCCAGGCCAAACACTCCTTTGAGGATGGCGGCATCGCTCACCTCACCCTCGACAACATGTGGACAGGGTAGTAACACAGCAGCATTGGGTCCTTTTGACCTTTACACTGATCCATCATCGGTGGGGCCTAGGTGGACAATCTGGATCCAAACATTTTTAGGTGGCAATGTATTGCAAAGATGTAACAACACCAATGAAGATGAGGTCTCACCTGCTATTGAATGTAGAGGGTGATGTATTACATATTTTCAACTCACTAGCCATTCGAGGTGGTACGGGTGCATACCAGTCAGCGAAGGACGCCCTCACAGCACATTTCATGCCACATGACTATGAGACTTTACCTTTTTATACTATAATTCAGACCTATGACGAAACGCTTGATGCGTACCACACAAGGCTCCGACGGTTGGCCCTATCCTGCGAATTCGATGACGTTGAGAAAGAAATCATACGACAAATAATAAATGGCATGCAATCTGAGAAGCTGCAACTGATAGTTCTAAGCGAGAAAGGTATCTCCCTAGCGAGGATACTTGAATAGGGGGGTCAGAGGGAACTGTGACACACAAGGGCAGCCCCCATGGGTACTAGCATGCAGAAGCTACAACTTATCCCAGCGGCAATGGTGGTACAGATCACAAATTGTCCGATAACCAGAGAGGAGAACAGTGAATGTTCACACAGCCCCAGGGTGGCAGCCAAGGACGCCTGGACCAAATGAATGCGGATGGTGTGGGGGTCCACGCCATAGAAACTGCCCAGCCCAGGGAACCACCTGCATCTCGCACGCTGCCGCCGAGATCATTACACATGTAATGGGTGTGCTGTTCATCTGGTCCACCCCTACAAAATCGGACCCAAGCTCCAAGAAAGTACACCTAGAAAAAGAAATAAGCAGATACTCGCCTTGTAGTGACGGGGGACAACTCCTCCACCAATGAGTCCGGAGAGGGACATGATGGAGCAGCAGCAGCAGTTGAAATGGGACGTACAAAGAGAAGGGGAAAAATACACCACATTTCAGCCATGGAACAAGGGAACAAAACATCAAAGAAAAAGAGGGGGCCAAGATGTCTCATACACGTGCAAGGACAAGAAACAGTGGCTGTGGACAAAGGAGCATCCGTACATTTCATGCCAGTGGCTATGTTCAAACAGATGCAACCTCAGCCAGAACTGAAGAATACGGACACCCTCTTATATGCCTATAGTTGCAAGCCACCACTGCCGGTAGTGGGACGATTCCGGGCGACGCTCAGCAGAGGAGACAAGGAAATCAGATCGAAGGTATACGTCATTGATGCAGGCATATAATGCCTACTCAGCTGGGACTCTGCAGAAGAGCTTGGGCTGACAAAATTCATCTGCAATGTTACAGACTCAAATGACGTATTGGCGAAGCACCCCAGCCTACTCCAGGGAATAGGATGCCTGAAAGGAAAAAAAAAGTCAAGCTACACATTGACACAACAGTTCAACCCAGAGCAGTGCAGCACAGGAGAATGCTGTTCCACATGATAGACCTGGTAGCCAAAGAGCTGCGTGAGCTTGAGAAAGCAGACATAATAGAGATGGTATCAGGCCCCACACCATGGGCCTCTTCTATGGTTGTCACCGAGAAACCAAAGCAACCAGGGAAGGTACGAATCTGCATCGATATGCGCCTGCCAAACACAGCTATATCAGGGAACGGCACATTACAAAAACCCTAGACGAGATCGTGACAGACCTCCCTGGATCCCGATTCTTCTCCAAACTAGACCTCAATGCTGGGTACCACCAGTTGAAATTACACCGCATGGTACATGCCATTTTCAACACACCTTGGCCTAAGACGATACAAAAGGTTGAGTTTCGGAATATACTCTGCAGTCGGAATATTCCAGCAGGCAATCCAAGCGGTTATCCAGAGGATCCCAGGGGTAGTCAACGTCAGCAATAACATCCTGGTACATGCCAACAGTAGGGAAATTGTAATGGTCCTCGACAGGTTGGAGAATGCCGGGCTCACAATTCATAAGGAAAAATGTGAGTTGCTGAAAGAAGAATTGACTTTTTGGCTATGTTTTCAACACAAAGGAGTGTCCGCTGACCCGCTCAAGGTTGCAGACATTAAAGGAGCAGCGCCACTCACTACACCCACAGAGGGGCGCAGCTTCCTGTGTATGGCCACATATTGTGGTAGGTTCATACCAAACCTGGCTACCATATCAGAGCCTCTTAGGGAACTGACCAAATCCAACACCAAATGAGACTGGAGCAATCAGTGCCAGGAAGCCTTCAAACAGATCAAGGAGTCATTATCGGCAGATACAACCATGGCATACTGCAATGCCACCCTACAAACAAAACTCTATGTGGACGCAAGCCCTGTCGGACTGGGAGCGATCCTGGTACAACCATTGCACACTGGAGAAATAAAACCAATTGCATATGCCTCGCAGGCTTTGACACATACAGAGCAACTATACTCACACATAGAGAAGTAAGCCATTGCAGTCCTGTGGGGTTGCAGACATTTCCACCTATACCTCTATGGTTGCAAGTTTAAGAGATACACTGATCACAAGCCACTATTACCAATATTCACCGGCTCATCCCCACATCCTCGCTGGCGAGGATTGAAAATGGGTACTGTATCTCCAAAAATATGATTTCGATAAACTGTACAAAGCAGGAGCAGAAAACCCTGTGGATTTCCTGTCCTGGCATCGAGTGCAGTGACAGCAGTGGAAATCAAGGAGTCTAAAGAGACAAAAGAGCACATCTACCAAATCGTGAGCACCATAAAGCCCAGAGCCGTCAACATCACACATATCCTACAGGCAACCCATGCGGACAAGTGGGATGGTCAGAATCAAGGGCCGGATACGACACAGGGTGTGTTTCCCCCAGACAGATGCAAAGGTCGAGAGCGTGATTTCGTCATGTCCCCCATGTCAAGTGACCATCCCACCACCGAGGCCGGAGCCAACACTATCTGCCGTGAGTGGCTCAGCATGTTGGGAAGCAATCAGTGTCGATTTCTGCTCGGTACAGGAGGGCGATATACCTGTTGGTCGCTATAGATGACTATTCACGTTATCCTGAGGTGGAGGTTGTACAGTCAACAGTGGCGGAGCAGTGATCCCCGCCCTGGAAAAGATATTCGCCGCACATGGACTACTGAAGTACATCAAGAGTGACAATGGCCCCCCTTTTCTTTTTTTTACTTTGATGTTTATTGGCATTTTCAAAAAGATACACAGTCACAATATGTCAGCAAAGAAACAACAACTATCGTCATTCCCCCACACCCCTACCCTGTTACCCACCCCCCCTCAAATGAAGTCACAGTGATCATTCCAAGCAACAGGACAACGTGGACACACCATCAGGCAAAGGTGCCGCATCAGGCCTAGGCAAGGGTTTGTCACATTACCCCCTGGATTCAACGCTAATCTCCCCTGTTGGAGGGCTCGGAGGCCGACGTTCATGCGTACTCTGGGCACCACGTCAAAAGCTTATGCTTCCAAAACCTAATTTCAACATGAAGATTCCCCACTCCAGGAAGAATGTCTCCATGCAGTTGTTGACCATCGCTGCCAATTTTTTGTAAGTAAAAACGTCCCATAATTTCACCATCAGTTGTTTGTTTGATGGGGTGACTTTGTCCTCCAGTTTTGGGCTAAGGCTACTCTCCCCGCTCTCAGCATTGAATCTACAAGCTTCAGGAGTCTGTGCTCACCATTTTTAATGTCTGTGGCACCCAGCCAGATCTGGAGGGGGTTTTCTCAAAGGGTGTGAGGGGAAGCAAGATCTCCGAGAGCCATTTGGGATCGGACATGAGGCCCTTTAGAAGCGGCTATTCAAACACATTCAGGGAGCTTTTTTCCAGGGTTTCGCTAAGGGGTTCATAGTCCTCGATGGCATTGGGAGGGAAAGCCAGGACCAGCCCCAAGTGGAGAACGAAGAGGAGACAACCACCCTGACACAGCCCACACTGGAAGAGGTGGAGTTGCCCCAAGCAGCGACAGATGAGGTGCCAACCAGCCCTGTTGCTGGCCACGCAGACCACTCCAGCGACATGGCCGATACAACCAGAGGGTGGCCCCCGGCTTAGCTGAGAGACAATGGGCCTCATTAGGAATGTGGCGGTAAGGCAACAATGGTGCCGGTAGTGCTACGGGCACCGTTGTTACCATACTGCCACATTATGAGTTCTGCTCGCGGGTGCCGCTCTGCACGCCTGCTCAGACCAGGCGTGCAGAGCGGCACCCACAAGCAGAACGCGTGATTGCACCAGCACTGTTATAAACGGGGGCCGGTATGGCCGGGATCCCGATCCCCATTCTGCCCCAATGGGCAGAATGGGGGTGGGGAGCATGGTTGCACCGGCACCCGCAAGTGGACAATTGCTGGCCCATTCAACTCGTAATGGCCCATTTGTGGGTGCCGGTAGCGAGTTTGGCGGTAGCCGTGACCTTATTAAATAATACGTGCCAAACTCGTAATGAGGCCCAATGTGTGTTAAGTAGAACTGAAGTCAGTACATTTATGGACTTTGAGAAAGTTACATTGTTGATGTATATTTTGTGTTGAAGAAAAATAGGAATGTTATGTACGCGCCACGTCACTGCGTGCAGAGGGACATGGCGTGAGAATAAAGAGCCAGAGGCCAGGACTTCCGGCAAGTCCCAAACCAAGAGTGAAAGTGGCCTGATGTGTTTCTCTGTTTCCTCCTGGGCATGTCAGCCCACTACAATACGGTGGAGCTCCTATTCCTCACAGGAAGCTCCCGCCGACCCAACCTGTAGGACTATGGGGTGCTCTCGAGTGTGTGTATGCAGTGCTTTAAGACAATTTGAGGGAGACCTAATTTGTCACAAAACAATATTTGGAGGCATGACATAAGAATGGCACGTAGGTAAAGAACCATTAAAAACATGTGGGTTATGGTAACAAAGGAGTGGCCTAAAAGATGGTCGAGTTTTTTCATAGCTGGGAAAGAAGGGGGAACATCTATTTCAAAAGGCGTATTGAATATAATATAATTAAGCAACACTCAAAACATTGAACAAAATAAAAATATACAATTTTTAACAAAAATGGATAAATGCAGGTTCCAAAGGCTTCAATATAATATGATGCATCAATCAAACAATATATTTTCCTGTCAGAGTACTACAAAACAAATAATCTAACTCTGTCTGAAATTCATGGCGGGATTTTAAAGATTGGTGATTGTGATATATCTACTGGCGAAGAGCAGTATTTTCACTCGACACAGGCCGCCCCAAGAGCAATTTTTCGACTCTGCCGGTTAGGCCCCGCTCCACTTGACAGAATAAAAGAGGAGAGGAGAGAAAGAGAGATAAACGGAGAGAGAGATGTGTGCTTATTATTGTTCAGTAAATGTGGGCGCTGCCAATCACCTGCCTACTCTAATTCTGAGTATGTGCACCCCCCTCTGTTAAGAGGACTCTTTTTATCACAGAGAGGCCCGCATTGCAACTTTGATTTCAGGAAGCCGAGCTGGGCCCTTTCGGCCTTTGTACATTATGCTAATAAAGACTAATGCATTTTTCACAGACTGCGGCACCATAATACCCAGGTGAACTTGACTCCTTTTGATCACTTTAGCGGTATGCATGTACATCAGTCCGTACTTGCAATGCTCAATAGAGATAATTCAAATATTTCTGTGTACAGGTTCTCAGATTCATCTCCTCCTGCTTATCCACACAACGAGTAATGTGAAATACAATTCCCCCTCACATTTTCTGAGCACCTTTCATCGTAAAATAGGCTAAATGTAATCAATAATGGCACTTAGCGCTCAAAACCCAGCTCTTAGCAGTGCCCATTGGATTTCACAGAGCAGACGAGGAGACAGGCTTTGAATGTAGTTCGAAAGGTTTTTTGTGTGAAACAAATCAGGATCAGAGTCTCCTGCAACAAAATCAGGAGAGTAGAAGCCAGTGCTGCTGAAAGGCGAGCAGTTCTGGGGAATGATCAGTCACACGTCAGCCCTTCCGGTATTTAGATCTCCCCATTTGCCTATCATCTGGTCCAACCTCGTTGGGAATGTCCATGGGTCTCTGTCTATTTTGGTGGGTCCAAGCTCTTAAATTATTCATTCATTATTCCGTACCTAACATATGAGAGAATCTTCCCCAGCTCTACTGGCCTTTCCGAGAGACTGAAATGTTTGCAACTCCCATAATTTATGTGTAGAACAATGCATTGGTCCCCACAGTAGCTCCAGACTCTTCCCCAGCTCTACTGGCCTTTCTGAGAGACTGAAATGTTTGCAATTTCCACAATTTATGTATAGAACAATGCATTGGTCCCCACAGTAGCTCCAAAACCCAACGCAATGGCTTGAAATCCATGAAATGTCATCATTAGTAAAGTCATCAATGATGTCATTGATGATGCTGTCTGTATGTGGACAGTATGTTTGTGATTCCCCAAAACTGCCTTAAAAGACCCACTGACCTTTTCTTTTCAGTCACATGATAACTATAACTGTTTTTTGTACAACACTTGCTGCTGCTGTCTCTTGGCTCTATTAACAATATGCATTATCTCGGATTTGGCTGGATTGTCAGTGGTGTGGGTGGACGGAGGTGCAGAGCTAAGTGTCGAATGATGTGCATGGCCTGAATATAGGATGCTAGTTGCTTTGCATAAAAATTAAGTGCAGTTTGGGAATTTAAGAAAGACCACCAATTTATCAAACATGTCTGTGTTAGTATTCAAAATGTGAATTCCTCTGAGAATGCAATGCACACTTGATATGGTGCTCATTTCCTCTGTCAGAATAGTCACCCTGACGGTTAAATGTGTGCAATGCATGAGACATGTATACAGTTTTAGACAGTTTCATTGTTTAAGTTTGGGCTGTTGAGCAAAGGATGACTTTCAGATGTAGTCTGTGAATGCGTGCTTAGCTGCACACATCTCTGGCAAGACAGTTGTTGCCCAAATCCTCCCCTCTGTGCACATCATACCATGGAGACTGCCACTCTCCAGCTGTTAGTTGATGTCCTCGATGGTGCCGATGTTTTTTGACCATGCTGATTGATCCCTTATTGGCTTTTCATGCAGTTGATGATGCACTCTCACCTATACTTACTGCACACACTGGCATTTGTGATGAGCTCTCCAGTAGATTAGATTGGATCTCTCTGACACATTTCAATCTGTTCAGATGGGTCCCTTAAGAACACCTCAACTACCTTTGCTTTTTGGAGTGCCTCAGGTATCTATTTGATTCCTATTGTAATTCAACTCCTATGTGGAACAGGTTGGGAGACCTGAGACTGTAGAAGAGCATCACATTGATAAGTATGGCAATGACACTCAGTTATACCTAAAAATGTCATCTAGTAAGAATATTCAGTGCGTGTCTGAGTGTTAGGGTTGGTTGAGTCCTGGATGCTGAAGTATATTGAAAATTGTATTCTCTTAAAATTAAGTTTTTCCTTCCCGTAGATAAAAAAGTGCTGAAGATGTTCATATGTTGCTTTTTATTTCTGCCATAGGTGTTATTTCTCCTAGTCTGCTAACTCGGCTCGATTATTGGGCTTTCTGTGAGATTGTTATTGTCTTTATAATAACATGGCCAAAATGCACAAACAGATTTCTCTTTTATGCCGTCTCAAGCCATAAGCCTTATCTTCCTATAGAATTGCTTCAGTTTGCTTTTTTCAAGATCAATACATTTGGCTGGATGTAATTTTCCTCAGGGAAATGTAACGACCCGCCCTGAGATCAAGTGCACACAACATTTCTATGCAGATCCTTTAACAGATGAGAATACGGCCAGTTTATTGATGCTTATGACATGATCCCACTCCACAATCTGGGACAAGAAACAGACTTCCCAACAGGGAAATTCACCAAGCCAAAATACTATTAATAAACTGGGTTTGTCATGAAATACAATTTGACATCATAATACAACCTGCCTATTGTATGGTCTTCCTAATAAACATAAATCATAGAATACAGAAAAAAGATTGCTCTTTTAAATAGACATCATCCATAAATTATTAACTGCGAATGTGTACCCTAAAACCTGAATCCCTCTGTATAAAATCACTTTAGTAACAAGCAGAAAAGTATCAAAGGTATTGAAATGTCATACAATAAAACTTGAGCAAAGCACAATGAACATAATTCAGTAGTTCACGGCAGCCATACAAATAAAGAGTATCAAGTTATGAAACATAATCCTCCATTTGGAGGTATGTGCAATTGTTTTGACATTGCCTGGGCTTTATCAAGGCACAGTTACCATAATAATGTGTATGTTATAATATCGCGTGCGTGATTCAAATAGTACAATCCCGCGTAATTGCAACACATAGTACATATATCCAGTGTTTTTAAACATTCAACTCATAGTGATTATACATACTGAATTGAATACATCATTGTGCATTCCAGTCTTAGCAACTAAGGTTCAAAATAAAGGTAACGCCAGCTGAAATCTAAATCAAAATTCATCCTGATTATCCAACATGGGAACTGAATTGGCACCTTGCATATGGCCATTACAAAGGATATAGAGAGAATGATGGACAAAAGTCACACTGCCCATGGGGAATTTCACAACTACCTTAATATGAGAGAAAAACTGGCTATTGAAAAAAAACTAAAATCAGACAAGGAAATGATTAAAGAGGCCGACAAGGGAGGTAACATTGTGATTCGCAACAGATGTGATTACATCAAGATGGCTATTTAACATCTGGCAACACCAGGATGTTACAAAAAAGTGAGCAACGGTTTCATTACCCACACTATACAAGATTTGAAAACTCTAGTTTGCAAATGGCAGATCAAACCAAGGATACCAATAATCTACCTCCTGCCAAAAGTACACAAGAAAAATACTAACCTTCCTGAAGTAAAGCCCGTTGTTAACAACATTGGCTGGGCCACAGGGAACCTATCCAAATATATCGACACTATCATTAGACCAGAAGTATACATAGCGGACTCAGACAACAGGGACAACATGCATGTGCTAGAGAACATAGGAAAATATAATGGAAAGATCACTACATTCTGGCCACCAAGGACGCACAGCCCTATGTACGACAATAAAGCACACTCTGGCACTCAAAACCATTGACTATACCTATCAAAATATCTTGGCATCCCATTATCTATTCATTGAAATGTTAAAAGAACCTGTGGCATTTGTCTTGAGTAACGATGCTTTCTTATTCAATGATACATTATTTCAACAAACAAAAGGAATAGCGATGGGCACATGCTTTGCCCCCCATTGCTAATTTATTTGTGGGAGAATTCGAGCACAAGCATGCATTTAGACACACATCACTATCTCAGAATGTAGTGAAATGGCAAAAGTATATTGACAACATCCTTATCACATGGAATAGAAATGACGGGGAACTATGCAGATTCTGTGACTATCTGAATGACGATAGCTTTGTCCTCCAATTTACGATAGCAATGAGTCGCATAGAAGTAACTTTCCTTGACCTATACATCCATGTGGAAGATGGAATCCTACATACTAAAACATTCTGCAAAAACACAGAGGTTAACGCTATGCTACATGCAGACAGCGGCCACCTGAGAAGCACCATCAAAAATATACCAATAGGGGAATTCATGAGGAATGGAAGAAATTGTACCAAAGACAGTACATTCAACACAGAATGTAGCACCATCGAAGAGAAATTTCTATCCAGAGGCTACCCCAAGGAATGTATAAATGAAGCTAAAACCAAGGTTAACAGCAAACAGCACCTGGAATACCTAACCCCTAAATACACAAAAACTGATGAGGACACAAAGTGAGAATGATCATGCAATGCTCAAAAAAACAATCAAACAATTAAGAATATATTTCGGAGAAATTGGCATCTACTGAGATTAGACCCGGACCTAAGGGACTACATCCCAGTGAAACCAATGATTACTTCTAGTAAAGCCCCAACATTGCAACTGAAACTAAGCCCCAGCTTCATGGAAACTCTCAAAACCAGTCAGTCTAGTATATTGACTGGAAACACTATCAAAGGGTTTTAAAAATGTGGGAATTGCAATATGTGCAGATATGCTCTTGAAAGCATGCACACATATGATACCACCAGGATGTACCATAAACATTCAGGAATTCATTAACCTTTTAAATGCCAAGGATGAGGTATCTCGTCCTTGACATTAGGTTCGTAGTGCCAAGGACAAGATAGCTTGTCCTTTTTGGCATTCTGTTTTGGGCGATCCCTGCAAAGCAGGGCTCACAAAAAACTTAAATCCAACCCCGTGCTATGTGAGGGGGAGGTTCCTCCTCACGGCCCGGGGGTTGGATTACCTTCAGTTTCACGTCAGCGTGCGTAATGCACGCCGACGTGAAACTGAAAGTAATTTTCACAGCGGCAGCCAAAAATGGCTGCCGCAGAGAAAATGAAGGGTGAGTCTTCACCTTGTTCCCCCTCGATCTGCGGCACTATTGTGCTGTTCAGATCGAGGGAGGTGGTGTTGGAAAGGGGAGACTCTCCCCTTTCCAACAACACCTTTTTTGAAGCATTTCTGGGTGCGAGGCGGGAGCAGAGCACTCGATCCGCACCTAGCAATGCCCACTAGAACACCAGGGATCTGTTTCTGAAGCATTGGGCCAATACCCTGGGGGCAGATGGGTGATCATCTGCCCCAGGGAAGGGGGCAAACAAAAAAAATAGTTTTGGATGGGGCTGGGGCCACTAGCCACCAGGAATGTTTTGCCAAATGAAAGGGGGGTGGCCCTCTCCACCCACCCTAAGTGGATAGGGGGCACCTCATGTAGCCCTCCCCGGGGGCAGACATCTGCCCCTATCTGCCCCAGGGAGGGCTACATGAGATGCCCCCCATCCATTTGGGATGGGGGGAGAAGGCCACCAGAAATGTGGGTTTAGCCCCCCTTAGTGTGAGGCAGTATGTTTTCCCCACCGTGGGGGCAAATGGGCACACTAATGTGTCCATCTGCCCCTAGGAAAGGGGCAACAAAAAATTATAACTTGTTTTTGGTGGGTGTGGGGGTGGGCACTAAACCACCATGGAAGTTATTAGTGGAAAGGGGGGTGGGCCTCTCACCCCACCCCAAATGGATGGGGGTATCTCATGTAGCCCTCACTGGGGGCAGATTGCTAATGCAATCTCCCCCTAGGAAGGTGTACATGAGATGCCCCCCCATCCATTTGGGGTGGGGTGGTAGAGGGCCACCAGAAAATATTAGAATGGCTCCCCAATGCATGGGGCAGTACGTTTTGCTGACCCTGTGGGCATATGGGCACACTAATGTGCCCATCTGCCCCTAGGAAAGGGGCAAAACAAAAATAAAAGTACAACCAAATTATAACTTGTTTAAGGTGGGTTGGGGGGGCACTAAACCACCATGGATGTTTTAAGTGGAAAGAGGGGTGGCCCTCTCCCCTACCCCAAATTGATGTGGAGCATCTCATGGCGCCCTCCCTGGGGGCAGATTGCTAATGCAATCTGCCTAGGAAGGAGTACATGAGATGCCACCCATCCATTTGGGGTGGGGGAGAGGGCCACCAGAAAATATTGGAATGGCCCCCCATTACATGGGGCAGTACGGTTTTGCCCATCCGCCCCTTGGAAAGGAGCAAAACTAAAAGAAAAGTGAAAGAAAATTATAACTTGTTTTGGGTGGGTGTAGGGGGCCACTAAACCACCATGGATGTTTTTAGTGGAAAGGGGGATGCCCACAGAAGTGCATGGAGTTCCTGTTTTCCTTGGTGGCTTTGACACCCTAGCCCCAAATCTGTAGGTTGTCCACATGAGCAGAATCCTGCAAAATCTACTCTGCTGAAAGACTTGGGGTTACCAGTGAGTTAGCCTTTTCCCTTTGCGCCCAGGTAGGTGCCCTCACACATTTGAGTTACCGTTTTCGTTGGGACACCTGTGGGAATACGGGATGGTAGGAAATGTGTTGCTGGCAGTGTGTTTCGGTGGGTGGGCAGAGGGAAATGTCTAAAAATTGGACTTTGTAAGGGATTGTGGGTAATACATTCTTGGCCGATTCGCGCAAGTCAGACAACTGTGCATTCCCACAGGTGTCTTCTTTTTGGAAATACATGGGGTTCCATGTTTCCCTTAGTGGCTTCAACACACCAGGCCCAAATCTGTAGGTTGTCAAGAAGAGCAAAATTCCGCAAAATCTGCTCTGCCGAAAGACTTGGGGTTTCCAGTGGTTTAGCCTTTTCCCTTTGCACCCCGGTAGGTGCACTCACACGTGAGGTACAATTTATGTCGGGACACCTGTGGGAACACGGGAAGGTAGGATATGTGTTAATGGTGGCGTGTTTCGGTGGGTGGGCAGAGTGAAATGTCCGAAAATTGTTTTTTTTTTTCTGCCAAATTTTGGAATTTTGTGGGTAATACATTCTGGGGCAATTTGCGCAAGTCAGACCCCTGTGTATTTCCACGGGTGTCTTCTTTTTGGAAATGCATGGGGTTCCCTGTTTTCCTTGGTGGCTTCGACACCTTAGCCTAAATCTGCAGATTGTCCACATGAGCAAAATTCCTCAAACACTGCTCTGCTGAAAGACTTGGGGTTACCAGTGGTTTAGCCTTTTCCCTTTACGCCCAGGTAGTTGTACCCACAGATGTGAGGTACTGTTTCCGTCGGGACCCCTGTGGGAATGCGGGAAGGTAGGACATGTGTTGTTGGCAGCGTGTTTAGGTGGGTGGGCAGAGTGAAATATCCATAAATTGTGTTTTTTCTGCCAAATTTTGGATTTTGCCAGGGATTGTAGGTAATAAATTCTGGTCTGATTCACGCAAGTTAGACCTCTGTGGATTGCCACGGGTGACTTCTTTTTGGAAATGCATGGGGTTCCCTGTTTTCCTTGCTGGTTTTGATACCCCAGGCCCAAATATGTAGGTTGTCAAGAAGAGTAAAATTCCACAAAATCTGCTCTGCCGAAAGTCTTGGGGTAACCAGTGGTTTAGCCTTTTCCTTTGTGCCCAGGTAGATTCACCCACACATGTGAGATACCATTTTTGTCAGGACACCAGTGGGAATGCAGGAAGGTAGGACATGTGTTGTTGGCAGCGTGTTTCAGTGGGTGGGCAGAGTGAAATATCTGGAAATTGTGTTTTTTCTGCCAAATTTCTGACTTTACCAGGGATTGTGGGTAATACATTCTGAACCGATTCAAGCAAGTCAGACCTCTATGGAATCCCACAGATGTCTTATTTTCAGAAATGCATGGGGTTCCCTGTTTACCTTGGTGCCTGCGACATCCCAGGCCCAAATCTGTAGGTTGTTAAGAAGAGCAAAATTCAGCAAAATCTGCTCTGCCGAAAGACTTTGGGTTACCAGAGGTTTAGCCTTTTCCCTTTGCGCCTTGGTAGGTGCACCCCACACATGTGAGGTACTGATTCCGTTGGGACACCTGTGGGAATGCGGGAAGGTAGGACATGTGTTGTTGGCAGCCTGTTTCAGTGGGTGGGCAGAGTGAAATATCTGGAAATTGTGTTTTTTCTGCCAAATTTCTGACTTTACCAGGGATTGTGGGTAATACATTCTGAACCGATTCAAGCAAGTCAGACCTCTATGGAATCCCACAGATGTCTTCTTTTCAGAAATGCATGGGGTTTCCTGTTTACCTTGGTGCCTGCGACATCCCAGGCCCAAATCTGTAGGTTAAGAAGAGCAAAATTCAGCAAAATCTGCTCTGCCGAAAGACTTTGGGTTACCAGAGGTTTAGCCTTTTCCCTTTGCGCCTTGGTAGGTGCACCCACACATGTGAGGTACTGTTTCCGTCGGGACACCTGTGGGAATGCGGGAAGGTAGGACATGTGTTGTTGGCAGCCTGTTTCAGTGGGTGGGCAGAGTGAAATGTCTGAAAATTGTGTTTTTTTCCAGCCGAATGTCTGAATTTGCCGGGGATTGTGGTTAATAAATTCTGGACCGATTCAAGCAAGTCAGACCTCTATGGAATCCCACAGATGTCTTCTTTTCAGAAATGCATATTTTCCTTGGTGGCTGCGACATCCCAGGCCCAAATCTGTAGGTTGTCAAGAAGAGCAAAATTCCGCAAAATCTGCTCTGCCGAAAGACTTGGGGTTACCAGTAGTTTAGCCTTTTCCCTTTGCGCCCTGGTAGGTGCAACCACACATGTGAGGTACTGTTTCCGTCGGGACACCTGTGGGGATGCGGGAAGGTAGGACGTGTTGTTGGTGGCATGTTTTGGTTAGTGGGCAGAGTAAAATATCCAAAAATTGTGTTTTTTCTGCCAAATGTCGGACTTTGCCAGGGATTGTGGGTAATACATTCTGGGCCAACCTGCGCAAGTCAGACCTCTGTGGATTCCCAGAGGTGTCTTCTTTTCAGAGATGCATGGGGTTCCCTGTTTTCCTTGGTGGCTTTGACACCCTAGGCCCAAATCTGTACGTTCTCCAAATGAGCAAAATTTCTCAAAATCTGTTCCGCCGAAAGACTTGAGGTTACCAGTGGTTTAGCCTTTTCCCTTTGCGCCCTGGTAGGCGCACCCACACATGTGAGGTGCCATTTTCGTTGGGGCACCTGTGGGAATATGGAATGGTAGGACAAGTGTTGTTGGCAGCGTGTTTCGGTGGGTGGGCAGAGGGAAATGTCTGAAAATTGTGGGAGTTTTTTTTCCAGATTTTGGAATTTGTCAGGGATTGTGGGTAATAAATTCTGGGGCGATTTGCGCAAGTCAGACCTCTGTCAATTCCCATGGGTGTCTTCTTTTCAGAAATGCATGGGGATCCCTGTTTTCCTTGGTGGCTTTGACACCCGAGGGCCAAATCTGTAGGTTGTCTCCCCAATCCCTTTGGGGGTTACCAGTGGTTTAGCCTTTTCCCTTTGCACCCAGGTAGGTGCATCCACACATATGAGGTATCGTTTTCTTCAGGACACCTGTGGGAAGATAGGACATGTGTTGTTGGCGGCATGTTTCGCTGGGTGGGCAGAGTGAAATGTCTGAAAATTGTGTTTATTTTTGCCAAATGTCTGACTTTGCCAAGGATTTTGGGTAATAAATTCTGGGGCGATTTGCACATGTCAGACCTCTGTCGATTCCCACGGTTGTGTCTTCTTTTCGGAAATGCATGGGGTTCCCTGTTTTCCTTGGTGGCCACGACACCCCAGGCCAAAATCTGTAGGTTGTCCACAAGAGCAAAATTTCTCAAAATCTGCTCCGCCGAAAGACTTGAGGTTACCAGTGTGTTAGCCTTTTCCCTTTGCGCCCTGGTAGGTGCACTCACACATGGGGTACCATTTTCATCAGGACACCTGTGGGAATGCCGGAAGAAAGGACATTTGTTGTGTTCGCATGGTTTTCATAAAGTTTTCGACCATTTGCTGCTGATCTTTGTCACACAACCCTTTAATTTCTCAAATGTGACCTACATTTAGTCGCTGCTTTAGGCACTATACACTTTTGTAACCTGCACAAGTCACCTACCCTTCAAAAGGTCTCCCTGTGTTCTTTCTAAAACTGTATGCGTGCTCTTTCTCAACGCATTTGTTTTCTTTACTTACACATGCTAAGTATGTCTGTACAGGCGGTAAGCATAACATAGCTGTGTAACATGGCTCTGTTTTTGGCTTGTGGTATTGCTTGTTTGGTGAAACATTACAAACAAAGTGTAATTTCCTAATTTGGAAGATTCAGGGGAATATAGCAGAGCATTGCTTTTCTCAAAATTCACAGAAGCCATTGCCTTACCAGCCAACCATATCCACCACATAGCTTTTTTTCTGTAATTTTCCCAATTATTCCCCAAACTATGGAGTTTTTCCCTACATAGTTGTTGCCTGACCTGCGCAAATCACCCTTTACTAAACTTGGAATTGTGTCTACTTTTCAGAAATGTATGCCTTTCTGTCCCCATTCAGCTTTTCTACCTTTTTCTTCCATTCCGTCCACGCATGTCCATTGGAAAAAAAGGCAAAAATTGCCTACCTCTCAAAAAGCGGTTGGTAACCATATCAAAATACGTTTTTTGGGTTTCCACTCAACCTGTTCTTGAAAGCCTGAGTAATGGGTAATTCAGCACAGCACACCATTTGTTCCTAGCATTTACAAGGAAAAAACTGCAGGCTTCTTTATACATCCTTTTATTGGCATTTTCTGAAAATAAACACCACATTTTCTTCCTTTATGGTTATTTTCTATCCCCCCCCCCCCCAACAGAAAACTAGGATTCCTTGGTGGTGTTACGACCGCCTACAAGTGGGAAAAAAGGGGCCATATTTGGCTGAGATTTCTCATGTAACAAAAAAGTTACAAAGCATTGAATGGCGACATACCGAAATCATCAAAAAAGGCTTTGGCACGGAGGGGGTGGGGGGGAGGACTTATGGCAGTTAAGGGGTTAACAGTAGAACATCCTATGTGATCTACATTATCATAAGTTTGTGTAGTAAAATATATGTGGGTAGTACAATTCAGGAACTATGAACAAGGATTAGGGAACACTGGAGAACCTAAACCCACCAGAATGTAAGTCAGCACTAGCAGAACACTGGCAAAAGGAGAACGCTACAAGTCATGAAAGAAGACTTCCCGTTCTTTGGGGTGAAGCAAATAAAACTCGATGTGAGACTGAGAGACCGAGAAAAGACTCCCCTTCAGCAAGAAGCCTAACTAATCTGTAAACTAAGATCAGTATTTGCGGATCGCAACACCGATGATAAAATGCACTATTTCCTGTGATGTTTGTATGTAACAATGTACAGTCACCATATCAGAGGACGGCATCCACACCCCTGAGATTACAGATGACGGTAAAACACCCTATATACCAGGTTACTTTCATAATAAAGACACACTCCATGGACTATAATCCAAACAACCACATTCATTACCACTAACCTCAAATGACAGCACATCATTCCTTCAGGGCTCCAAGGACTGAAGTCCATTCCTACCTACCAAAACCAACTGAGCAGTGGCGTGACTACTATATCTATAATCCAGTTAGACTAGAGAGTCCCAACTATACTTACTATACAATAGTAGGCACTTAGTTTGACTGCATTATGAATTCAATAAGCACACTTGGTTATTTACACCTTCTATACAAATTAAAATTAATGGTACTTAAACAGAAGGATACTACACACATAGCCCTGCACTTACTTGATTCTCAGAATTAATGACTACTTACTAGTGGGACTCATGTGATAGTTCCAACCCATGCAACCAGTGACCTGAATTTAAAATGGAATACAAAGTTTTAAGCTCAGTTTTTCCTATCAATGTTTAAATTAAGCAGCTAGCTAGATATGTGTTTTTTAACCAGAATAACCCCTGTGTTAATATACTAGACCATGCAAGGATAGAGTTAGATTTCTTCTTGAATTTAAAACCGGCTTATACATGGACTTTACCAATTGAAGGGAACCCTTATTGATAATGTTTAATTCAAGCAAATAGCTAGATTCAGTTTTTTTTTTACCTAAAAGTGCCTCTGTTATTACAGGCTGAAATATTGGATCATGCAAGGGCAAAAGAATGCCTTTATTTATTACTATTTGTAGTAAACCCAATTAAACATAAGTATTCCCACATTTACAGAGGCCACACTCAGCATAGAGGCACTGAAGTTCATGCTGGTGACATGGATCAAACCATTATTAATCACAGACCATTTGTGTATTGATTTTCGGGCGCCAAGTGCGATCGCAGCAATTTTAAACCGGCCGATGACGAGAATGATGTTACCACATTACTATGGGTGACATCATCACGTCAACTGCACGATAAAACCCACTTTCAGGATGGCAGCAAACCAGCAAGCAGCGGAACGCCACCATCCTGAAAGAAATCCAGCCCTAGCAAGGACGATCGCTCACTTGCTCCTGTAGCTCCTAATACATATAGGATAACCATAAGGACACTTTTTGATCCTCTTGCATTTTTCTTAAAACACACTGCAATGAGTTTTCAATTTCTCACTAAACTAATGTTAAAGGCCAAGGCCCCACTTAGGATAAAAGGCATGAAATAAGAGCTACTCACCTAGATAAAGGGCTATTGCTTATTTAGACTCTAACTTAGAGCCCATTGTATTACAGACCGACCCATAAAAAGGGATATTTAGAAAGAACTTCAAGACAGAGAACCCAGCATCCCAGTAAATACAGGTAAGATGCAACCAGAAGATTAAACGGACTAATGTTAATCATTTTCTGAAACGTACCCGATGCTAGGCCATCTAACCTATTTTTTTCGACTGATTCACAGATGCAATATATAAAGGAACCTTTGCTACTAGAAATATATTAATCCCTGAGACCCATCGACTCCATTTAGACACCAGGTAACTCAAAGCACAACTATACCACTGCGTTACAGTGCCAAAATTAAACAATATGGTATTGAATTTCCCTAGAAAATTATGCTAAGCATCCAATACTGGGATCACTGTGAAAGCAACGCTAACCAGAATCATAAGGAATTAAAACTCTGGACTCTTAAGATTGATAAAAGTACAGAATTCAACCTGGATCTCTATAGGCAATACGTAACTAGATTTCACCATACTTTCTGATATTACCTGACCTAACACAGGTTTCACTCAACCTTAACCCAACGAACACAACACTACTTTATTTATTTTTCCCAACTCTTTTTTCCCCCTCCTACATTCAGAGATGCTATTCTTTTATTTTGAACATTAGTTGCTCAGACTAGAATGCACAATGATGCATGACATTCTGTATGTATAATCAATATGAGGTGAATGTTTAAAAACATTGGATATATGTACTTGTGTTGCAATTATGCGGGAATGTACTATTTGAATTACACACATGATATTATATCAAATGCATTATTATTGTAACTGTGCCTTGAGAAAGCCCAGGCAAGGGCAAAACAATTGCACGTGCTTGCAAATGGAGTATGTTGGCACTTCATGAACAACTGTATGCTCACTTTGGTTTAGAAACAATACAATTTAATCTCACTTGTGGGAACTCCTGTTTTAAACAAAGAGCTAGGCGCAAGCAACCCAACATACCCACGCTCTGTATCTTCGTCACTGACTGACAAGTGGATAACAGTCATTGCTGGGTTCTGCAACCATGCCAGACCATCTTATCAAATACGCTCATAAAGTTTAGACACCGAGGGGAAGGCGCACTGAATATTATCCACTCCCATCTTTCCACTATGAACATAATCCCATTAATATTTTTGGTTTAAAGATTACTTCACTGTTTCACTCCATGTTCACTTTTTATGGTGAATCAGAATTGGAACATACATTTCTGATTTGTGGCTTTAGGGAACATTTAATTCAGCCGAAATTATTCAAAATGTGCATAAGAAAATTTTACTGACCTAAATTGAAATATCAGAGAAGAAATGAGAGCCACACAACTGATGACTCTTCAGAACAGATATGTCTTGGACATGATTACAGCAATGGATGGAGGTGTTTGTGCAAAAATTGGAGAATCATGTTGCACATTTATACCTTCTAATGATGACGAGAATGGCACCTTGACAGAGGCCATAGACATGCAGACAAAGCTCCATGGTAAAATGATAGACGAAGTAGAAGACATTGCTGATGACAGCTGGTTTGGATCACTCTTCTCTTGGGTTCCACAATGGATGGGAGACATGTTCAAGTTCCTTGGAGCCCTGACCGTGTTGGTGTTGCTTGGATTCTGTGTGATCAGGATAATACTGTCGCAATGTAAGAAGACAGCAAAGAAAGCCATAGGGATGAAAATCATGATTGATGTTGATTCAGGATGGAAAGCCAGAGATCTGACAGATGAAGAAATAAGAGACTTTGTGAAAGCCAGTATCCATGCACCTGAGGGGACAAAGTTCCTGTATCCAGAGAACCATAAGAAGTATATGGGAAGATGGATTTATTGCAATCCAAGTGGACAATGTAGTCTTAGACTTGGAGCAAAGATGAGCATGTTAAGTCAGCTGGATGCCTGAAGGGAGTCATGAAGATATGGGTCCCTAAGAAGCTCTTTTTTAGAAGAGCATGCCTTGATGTGAAGGATGATGAGAGTGTGGTCGATGAATCACCCAAAGGGGGGAGTGGATAGGAGGAGCCATGTACTCCTACCTCAACTGCCCCAACCCTTTTACCTGTATGCTGGAAACTAGAGTATGTGACGTACACAGAACAGTTGAAGCAACAAAGGGCAGAGTATGGACTGTGTGTGGTACCAGTGAAAATACTGACAGCAAAGAGACTCCTGGAGGCAAGGTTCCCATTGACAAAACCATACCTGCATACAAGAGAATATGATGGTCATTTGAATGAAATCCCTGAAGAAGCAGAGCCAATAACGGTAAGGGCAAATGGTAACGTCATCAACCATCACCAGTATATGCCACACAGAACTGAGATGACGTACCTAGAAGAAATGCAGAGACCAGAGAATGCAGATATTCTATAAGGCATCAAGAAAGTATCAAGGATAAGTGACATCTTGGGATCAAGATGAAGAAGCTTATGCCACAGAAACAGATGAAGATATCAAGTAATTTTACACGTGCACAGATGCAAAAGAAACGCAAGCAAAGTAATCTTAAGGCTGGCTTTGTGGTGAATAGATTGCAGCAAGCGCCAATATATATATATATATATTACATGGCCACGGTAGTGGCCATGTAGGTATGGTTAAGTTGGTGTTTCCATAGGAAGAGCACTTTTTGGGCGGCTTATAACTTCGCTCCGCCTGGACGAATCCTCACCAAACTTTGCAAAAAAAGTATATGGCCCACTCTGAATCTTTTTCCAAAGTTTGGTGAGGATTCGTCCAGGGGGGGAAAAGTTATAGGGGGGGGGTCCCAAAACTTTTTTTTTCCCATAGACTGAATGGGAAAAAACTTTGCGCACGGCTACAGCCCGAACCGCTGGACGGATTTACACCAAATTTGCGGCAGGAGCGGCGGCCTGGTCCCGACAGTGTGCTTTTGCAAATTTGGTGTAAATCCATCCAGTAGTTTTTTAAAAAATGACCAAAATGTAAGGCAAAAAAATTAGTGATATCTGTGTTCGCTTCGCGGACAGACTTCCCTGTTCGCTCCGCGGACAGCACCCCGATTGGCCCATGGCCTTGCGTCATGTCCGCGGACATGTGACGTGTTTGCTGATTGGACGGCGAGGGGCGTGGAGCGCGTCAGATTTTCTGTGGCGCCCGCCATCTTGTATTCGCCGTCGACCGCGTACAGTGCGGTGAAACGTGGATAAAAAATTGTATTTAGTGCCCTGTGTTGGGCATCGACCTGGATGGGCCCCCCTCTGCATCCGGGTTGGGGGCGCCGAGCGAACGTTCAAGACCGAGGACGTGGGGGTGGTCGACAGTTGGAGATAAGAGAAGGAGACCACGGAGCGGCGACCTCCAAAACACAGGAAAGCTGGGGGACGCAGGAGGCGGCTCTCCCGCTAAGTCTTAGCTTGCACAGGTACTCATAGGGGTGGTGGGCCCCATAGGGATGCGGCAGGCTAGTGGTCTCATGAGGAGCATCCATGTTGGAATCGGTAAGGGCGTAGATGCCCGAGTCAGGAGTGGAGGGAATGCGGGAAGATATTGGCCTTCAAGGGGGGTGGAGGGAGCGTAGGAGGGGAGGGGAGGGAAGGAGAAGTGGGCAGGGGGTTGATATCGAGCAATTGATAGAGGGGAAGAGTAGACAAACACCTTCACATAGGGGCATTATCCTCTGGATTGAGCTCATCTCAAGTATCTGACGCATAATGTGAGGGGTTTAAATACCCCTCTAAAGAGGAAGATACTTGAACTCTTTACACAGAAGGAAGGACCGGACATAATGGGGCTCCAGGACACTCACCTTATACACAGGGATCAGGGCAGGTTGAAATTGCGCGGTTACGACCGGATTCTTCATGCTTCGGGGCATACTAAGACGGGGGGGGGGTGGCCCTGGCTATTAAGAACTCAGTTGATTTTAAAATCTCTGACATAGCTAGGGACAAAGAAGGATGATACATTGTGGTAAGGGGGACGCACTACGAGGCCCAATACACACTTGCGGTGGTGTACTCTCCTAATTCTGGTCAGGAGCAATTCTTACATCGGGTATTGAACACTCTGGAGGAACAGGCTTGGGGCCATATAGTCTTAATGGGAGACTTAAATGTAGCCTGGGATAGGGAGAGGACTGGCATTCAGAGAGACGGGGGGGCGCAGTAATGTCCACGGGTATGAAAAACAGGATTGGTAAGATGGGGCTGCATGATGCATGGAGGGAAATAAGGGGGAGGAGGAGGGTTATACTTTCCTCTCAGGGGTACATGGCTCCCAGTCTAGAATCAACTACATTTGGGTCTCGGCCGGGTTGGTGGGCTCTATAAGGGAAGTTCACACAGGCCCGATTGGCATTGCGGATCATAAAGTGGTTTTGGTGGTATTAGACCTGGGTCGAAGGGCGAGGGGGGGTGTGGGGATGGAAAGTCCCGGGTGCCATTCTTAGAGATTCCGTGGCCCGGGGAACTCTTGAAGAGAAAACGAAGCTATACTTTGCCACTAATAAGAAAGGGGATACAGATGAAGGCATTAGGTGGGACGCATATAAAGCTACGCTCAGGGGAGAAATAATTGCACTTTCTGCTCATCGAGCTAAACAACTAAGAGCTTTGGAAGCTCAATTGTAAGCGGAGGTGGAAGCGGCTAGGCAGGCGGCGGGTGGAACCCCCTCGAGAAGAGCGATGCGCACATATAGGAAGGCGATGGGCCAATTGGTGCTAGTGCGAACTAAAAAGGCGGAGGGGACGCTTCTAGCAGTAAGGCAACAATATTATGCAAAGGCCAATAAGGCAGATGCCCTAATGGCCGCCTCTTAAGGGGCAAAAAGGCAAAAAACGCTATTTCGGCACTGCAACTGGGCCCGGGTGAGCGGATCACTAGGCAAGAAGACTTGCAGGAAGCCCTGGCACAGTACTATGACTCTCTGTATGCCTCCCAACATCCCCAGATTGATAAACAAGAACCATTTCTCCAGGGGGTTTGACTGCGGGAAATAAGTAGAGACGCGAGGGAAGCCCTTAACCGAGAAATATCTGAGAAGGAGGTTAGAGGGGTTATAAGGGCGCTCCCGGCACATAAAGCACCCGGCCCAGATGGCTATACTGCCACATTCTATAAATTGTTTATTTCGCAGTTGGCTCCGCACCTAACTTCGTTATACAACTCGTTCCATCAGACCGGTCGAATTACTCCGTCCATGGAAGAAGCCAAGGTTACTCTTGTCCTTAAACCACAGAAAAACCCAGAGGAGAGAGCTTCGTATCGCCCCATAGCTTTAATAAATATTGATGCGAAGATTTACACTAAGATCCTGGCGAATAGACTCGATTCCATCCTCCCGTACCTGATCCACCCGGATCAAGCAGGGTTTATTAGGGGCAGGCAGACCGCAGACAATATTAGGAGAGTGGCCCATATAGTCGAAAAAGTACAGAAGACAGGCGTTCCCGCAGTCCTGGTAGCACTAGACGCGGAGAAAGCTTTTGACCGCGTGGAGTGGGCCTTTCTATTTCGAGTAATGGAAAAGATGGGCTTCGGGGGGGGGGCAGTTTCTGACAATGGTTCGGGCCAATTATCAGGCTCCATCCATTCGAAAAATGGTAAATGGCACGGCTTCTAGACAGGTGCGCATACAGAGGGGAACTAAACAGGGCTGCCCGCTTTCCCCAATCCTCTATGCGATTTATTTGGAACCGCTTCTACAGGCCATAAGGGAAGCGGCGGAAATCCAAGGCGTTCCCTTTGGAGGCGAGCAGCACAAAGTCGCAGCATTTGCGGACGACATGCTGCTTATGTTGTCAGCGCCAAGCGATTCACTTCGTGCTAGTATTGCCCTCTTGGAAGAGTTTGGTGCAGCCTCGGGCTTGAAGATCAATGCCAACAAGTCAGAGGTTTTGGACTTAACTCTGGGGGTAACCGACAAAGACAGGTTGAGGAGAAATACTCCTTTACAGTGGAGCCCGGGTGGGATTCGCTACTTGGGAGTAAAATCACGGCCTCCCTGGCAAGCTGGTATTGGGCTAATCTCCCTCCTCTTCTTAAGGCAATTTGGAAAGACTTCCAACGGTGGCATGGCCTCAGGGTATCATGGTTGGGGCGGATTGCGGCGGTAAAGATGGTCACTCTCCCGAGGCATTTATATTTATTCCAGGCAATCCCACAACTGATCCCGGCAAGTTTCTTTAAAGAACTGGGAGCATTAACGAAGAGTTTCATATGGGAGGGGAAAAGACCCAGGGTGGGAATTAGGTTTCTACGGGCAGCTAGGGGGGAGGGAGGTTTGGCCTTACAGAATTTTAAGCGTTATTACGAAGCAACCCAAATTCGCATTATCAGGGAGTGGCTGAGGGGAGAGGAGGCGGCGCATGACAAGATATGGGTGAGAATAGACAGGGCAGTGGCTCATCGCAACTTAGCAGAAGTGCTGTGGCTTCCCAAATCGCATAGACCCCAGCATCTATATAAGAGTCCCATTACCAAACTTATGGCCGATACTTGGGACAAGTTAGCAGGACCCGCGGGGATCACCACTTTTCCATCTCCCTTCACACCCATTTCTGAGAATGAAGATTTCACCCCAGGCTTGGAAAGGGGAGCATTTGTCAAGTGGCGGGAGGACGGCTGCAAAAAGTTGTCTGATGTGTTCCGTGGAGGGGAGTTACTGTCCTTCTATGACTGCAAGAGGGAGTTTGCGATACAGGAAGGGGAAAGGCTGCGATATGCGCAAATACGGCATTGGCTTCTGCACCCAGGGGTCAAACAAGCAGCTACACGAGAGCCTACCCCATTTGAGAAATGTCTTCTTAATAATGATGGGGCGAAAGGCCTCATATCCAACATCTACAAAATCTTGGACAAAGACTATCTTGTCACGAGCTGGCCCTATATGAGGGACTGGGATCGAATTGTGGGGCGCGAGATCACTAGGGAGGAATGGGAGAAACTATGGAGGAGGATTCCCAAACTGGCCAAAGCGTCCCAACTACAGGACATCTGGTATAAGGTTCTTTTTGGGTGGCATTACACCCCGATCCGGCTACATAGGATGTTCCCTGAAAAATCGGAAAAATGCTGGAGGGGCTGTGGGATGACAGGGTCAGCAGAACATATTTGGTGGAGGTGCCCCTTGATAGAGCCTTTCTGGGAAGAAATTCGACGGGCGCAGGAGCAGGCCTTCGGGGAGGTGGACGAAAGAACTCCAGCACACATTCTGTTAGGCTTCCGGAAATCACTGAGCCAGGGGGAAACGAGAGGTAGGGAAAAGGCTAAAACTATCCTGGTCCTGGCAGCTATGTTGCTAATAGCACAGAGATGGAGGGGCCCGGAGGTGCCTCAGTATCAAGATTGGTACCGGAAGATTTGGGAAATAGCGGCTTTGGAATGGGCTACGTTCGCCAAGGACAATAGAGTGCAGAACTTTGCAGCAGAATGGGGAGAGATCATGAACTTCCTTAGAGACGATTTTAGGGTAATGTGGTGCCCGCAGCGCTTGAGGCTATTGGACCTACACTGAGCATGGGGTGTTTGCTCGAGAGGGCGAAGATCTGGGAGATATTTCTCGATGTCGAGGGAGGGGGGGGATAGAGGTAGGGAGGGGGTTGGAGGGAATGTTTCTGTTATTATTATTGTTCATCTAAAAATTCAATAAAAAGAGTTTTAAACAAAAAAAATAGTATTAAATACACGAAAAGGCTCGATTCCATGGTCTCCAGTCACATGGAAGCATGAAGTTGGACAAAAGAAATTATCACACCTATGCACAAGGGCAGACTGTGCTTCTCACTCCCTACATTTCTCAGAGCTAAGAACACTCCTAAGGCCGAGCTTTAAAGGCCTAATTGACAGTAGACCACTGAGGTGATCATGGATTGATATGCTAATTGGTGGGAAGCTAATGTTAAGGTGAACACACCAGCACCTGATTGGCCAGCCTACAAGGCTGCTAGACATAGGTGGAAAAGTACTGACGGAGGTTAGAGTGCCAACCAATCATAGAGGACTGCGTGTTTAGGGGTCCTATAGTTGTGTGAACCAATGGGGTGTCGTGTATTTAGTGATGTTCATAGTGGTCATTTTTAGGGGAGGGCATAGTTGCCCGACCTGATAAGTAACCAATCACATAGTCACACTTTTTTAGACTAGTATGGATCGTATACTTAGATATTCACTCAGAACCAATCACCCATACTCATAGGTTTTTGTAGTTTGCCACGTAGGATGACGTTGATAACATGTAGGTTAGACGTCATTGATGCTGAGTATTGCTTATAAGATCTCAGTTTTTACTAAGAATGTTTGAGTAAGAGGATCGAGCGAATTTGTTGATGTTTGTTATACTCCCTGTTTTAGATACTTGATATTAAAACAGTCTTCCTTTTGCCAACTTCCTGAGTCATTTCTATGATTGATGTATGAATAAAGTCTGCATCCCTATCCATCTCCAGGGTAATTGCTACTCGTCAAGGGGACCGGGTTCTCCAGTTCAAGAGGGATACCTGTAAACCCAGATATGTTTATCTACGGCATTAGAGTGCTTGCCAAAGCAGTGCCCCATATTACCAGAAAAGAGTGGAGGGTACATGCTGGCTTTGTTTTCCGGCCTGTAGCAGTTCCTGAAGTGGATGCTGGTACTATCTTGTTCTTAGACTTAGAGGGGTTACAGGTGTCTGCAAAAGGAATTGTGGTACTGGGAACAGATATTCATGAGTGTCAATGGCGCACAGTGTCATGTATTGACCCCAATATACCCTTGAGAGAATTAACAGATAAGGAACTGTTTGAGGATGGGCACAACAACGGCAAAATAATACTGGAGATTTGTATACCTGTGACATCATGGTACACTATAGACAGGTACAGAGCCCCCTTATGGCAATTGTTAGTGGTCCTCCCCCATTCTGTGAAGCTGACCTGCAGCTGGTCCCACCACACTTATGGACCACAAACCCACATGACGTAGGGATGCTAAAAGAAGTGACCCTAGTAAGAATAACACTCAAACCAGGTGCAGGGCTACCAAGAGTAAAACAGTATCCCCTGTCTAGAGAAGCAGAAGAAGGAATTCGGGAAACACTACAGGCCTTGCTACAACAGGGAATCATAGGGCCCTCCACTTCACCATGCAACACCGCTATCTATCCGATCGAAACGGCCACAGGGGGTAGTTGGAGAATGATCTAGGACCTCTGCCCCCTTAATGATATTGTACATAAGGGGATTCCTCTTGTTCCTAACCCGGCCTCTATCTTGTGTAGAATCCCAAAACAGGCCATCCATTTTACTGTAGTGGACCTAAAAAATGTATTTTTCTCTGTGCCAATCACCCCAGAATCACAGTATCTTACATCATTTACCCTGGGAAGGAGGCAATATGATCATCATCGCTTGCCCCAGGGTTACTGTGAAAGCCCCAGAATTTTTAACCGAATACTACACTAAGACCTTGTCAACATTCAGCTGCCCAGCAAATGTAGATGACCTACTGGTCTGCAGCAACAGCGAGCACAGCTGTCGCAGGGACTCCATTGCCTTATTCCAGTTGCTAGCTCAGAAAGGATATAAGGTAGATAAAAACAAACTACAATACTGTTTACCCGAAGTGTTCTACTTAGGGCAGCTCATCTCCAAAGATGGGAAGAGAATAATACCTGACAGGGCTGCCACAGTGCATGCAAATATCAAAACAACAACAGTAAAAGAAATGCAAAAATTCCTAAGTCTCTGCAATTATTGCAGAGCATGGATTTTATACTATGCAGCATATATCAGGCCACTACTGTTAGGCCTCAGGGAGGCACAAAAAGAAGATACAATTTTCCAGTGAACTGCAGAAATGGTGACTGCCTTTAATGACCTAAAAGATGTAATTTCAACAGCCCCAGTTTTAGCGACCCCAGATTAGACTCAAGAGTTCTACATGTTTTCGCACTCCAATGGCACCCCCATGACCACAGTACTGACACAAAAAAGATCCATGGGACAAAAACCTTTGGCCTACTATAGCGGCACACTTGATTCTGTCATGCAGAGACAGTTTGCTTGCAAACAAGCACTCGCTGCTGCGGCCTTCGCCATTGGAAAAAGTTCCACTATCGTGATGGTATGCTCAACAACGTATGTTGAGCACTCACTGTTTGCAATACTGGAACGCTCCAAATCAACTTTGACCACACAGAGAGCATATGCCTATGAAATAATCTGTGAAGCCCAAATATGCATGTGGTACAATGCAGAACAGTAAATCCTGCCATATTCCTGACAGAACCCTACACTGCTGAGGACACTGATCACCGCCCTGTCAGAGCCCTCAGTAGTAGCAGTGATTAAATGCTTAGCTCACACTCAAAACACAGATTAAATATCTTTGGGGAACACTGCAGCAGACTCAACTGTGAACAAAGCAGCATACCTTGCAGTGCACCTAAGTGCAGAATATGTCTTAGCCAGTACGGCAAACTGCCCTCCACCACAGATGCATACACAGCACTCCCCATTTCGCAGATCGAGTTGCAGCGGCAAGAGCCCAAAGAAGAGCAGGAACTCTGATTCAAACGTGGGTACATTCAATCACCCACAGATCTCCTCTGGCGATAGCAGGTAACAGGAAAGGTTGTGATGCCTGTTGAACTACTCTATACAGCATTTGAACAGCTGCACTTCCCATCCCACAGTTCCAAACAACGCATTGCTGCTGATCTCCAAGAAGATTGGTTCATTCTGAATTTGCAGGAGGACCTGACACAAATGGTTGTCCAATGTACCACGTCCAAGTGTTCAACACAGGGATGATATTGAGAACTTTACGGGGAACATTGCCCCGCCCTGTGGGCCCTTTCCGAGAGCTGCACATTGACTATGCAGACATGGAAGAAAAGTGCAATGGAGCACGATATTTGATTGTGGGGGTGTGTCCATTTTCTTGGTGGGTGGATGCAGGTCCATGCACCGACCCTGATGCCAAGTGTGCCACGAGATTCCTTGTTAGGGAAGTTTTCCCCAATGGGGAGTGTGCGATGTCCTACAATCAGACAACGGGACTCACATTTTCAATGAACTGTTGAAAGAGGTTGACAAAATTATTGGGGATCAAACACATAAAATGCTCCATTGGTGGTAGAAAAAATGAACGGCCTCCTCAAAAGTAGTCTGTCCAAACTATGCAACACGCTCAAGAAAAATTGGGTGTACTGCTTACCCCTGGCACTATTCCAATTGTGGACACAGCCTAGCAAGGACCACCAGCTGTCCCCCCACGAAATAGTGACTTGTCGACGCATGCAAACGCCACTGTCAAAACAAATTACGCCCCCTTCATAGAAACATGAGAAACATGAGAAACTACAACCACTCTGACTGACACTGCCCCGACCCAACCCTTGTTACCTGGGGAGTGGATCTATGTCAGAAGCTTCATCAGGAAGTGTAACATACCCCGATACCATGGACCACTTCCAGTAAAGGGGTTAAGATACTGGATACACCTCCCAAATGTTTGCAAAGCACCAATCAGCACCACGCAAAACACGACTGTAAACGACCAAACTACCTCAACATAAGTAGCCCTATGCCAAATTTATCTGTGCAAGTAAAATGTGCTAAAACATGCATTGCTGCTAGAACATGGGCTACCAGTAATTAAAATTTCCCTCTCTCTCTCCCTCCCTCTCTCCCTCTCTCCTTCTCTCCTTCTCTCCTTCTCTCCCTCTCTCCATCTCTCCCTTTCTCCCTCTCCCACCCACTCCCACCCACTCTCCCTCTCAAACCGACCCGTTCGTTCCCTCTTCGCTGGTGCAACAATCATGATGATGACGCCACTGCAGGACACATCAAATGTAGATAGAAGTAGGGGGTAGAATGAGGTTTTTGAGAATGTATAGCTATAATTGTGGATTGCATTTTGTAGCTATCTTGTTTACTATATTAATGCTCACAATGGATATTTACTGGGGAGCATCTTTTATCTGGGGGGACCATATGAAAGAAGGGGAAGAGGGGGGCAAATAAATGTGGGATGGATACAAGTGGACTTGGAATGGAAATCTGCCGATAAACCTAACAAGTTTGCATCAAAATATGACAAGAAAGGTCCCAGGTGTTCGTGTGTCAACCGAAAATGCAACTGACAGGGCACCAGATGCCCCAAATGCCATGCCTATACCATCTTTTATTTTTTTTATTTGACATTTTTAAAGCACTCACACAGCCCGCAGGCATGGAGGCGCTGTTACAGGAATTGTTTTTGTATTTTTTGCGTAATTGTTTTTGTCTTAGTTGCATATTTATTACGCGCTTAAACATCCAGAGGTTTCTATGTGCGGACCCGGGGATCGAACCTGTGTTGCTTCATATCGTCTTGCTTCCAAGGCGAGCACGTTGCAGCTGAGCTATCCTCCTCTTTAGTACTTACCCCCAATCATCTACCTCAGTATTTAACATGTTCTCTACCCCTGCCCTTAATGTGGTTACAGGTTTTTACCACTTCTTAACCCTGAGTGAAAGAATGAATGAAAGCATCCATGTAATGAGAATTGAACCAGCTGTTGGAGCAACAAACAAAACAATGTATAATACCATAAATACCACATGTAGAAACTCTGAATCCAAGCCCTGCAATAATTTAATGTTTACTCCTCACAGAACAGTGCTGGGGGGAGAAGATTCCCCTTGCGTAGTGACAGAAGAAATCAACAAACGCGCCAACATAAGTATGATGCCTATCGTGGTTTAGGATTAGATGCAGTGGAAGACCTTCGCCACCCGAACATTCAAACCGTTGGTACTCTGATATGAATGTGATGGGAAGGTGAGCGAGTAATGGGAGTGGCTATGTCTGTTCTCTAATACCACATGCATCTGGGGGACTCAAAGTCTTAATACCACAAGAGGTACCATTAAATTAAACACAATGGTCCTCAGTACATGTTTGCCAGTCCAGAATTAACAGTGCCGGTAGAGCCGTACCAGCACCGTTTTCCAGACCGGCAAAGTTCTGCTGGGGGGTGCCGTCCCGCCCACCAGGTCTAACCTGGTGGGCGGAATGGCACCCGCCCGCAGAGATGCTCGGAAACACCAGCACCATTACGACATGGTGCCGGTGTTTCCGCGGTCCGCATTCCCATGGAACCCTAGTAGATGCCCCAGTAATTCCGGCAAGTCTGGTGCTGGTAATTCACTACGGGTCCGCGGCAGCCTGCGGGTTATACCAACACGGCTACCGCCGGACTCGTAACGAGCCCCAATGTATGATTCATCTTGCATTATGTAGGATCAAAGGCACTTTCCAGGCACGCAGTGTTCACTTACAACTCATCGAGCCCGATACTTGAAAATGCAACCCAGCTCCACCAACCCCAACTGCTTCAAAGAAGCATTCCTCGCTATACAAGGGACACCATATATGGACAATAAGTGGCAAGAAGCAACTTTCATGTGCAAAGCAGAAGGACTTGTCAGTTACTCAGAAGAAACACTAGCCCTTGTTGAGCAAGCATGTGCACAAATATAGACAGAACATGTTGCAAAACTGACAGCGATTGCATAATCAGTGAAGGTGCACCAAGAAGAAAGCTATGAACTTTGTTTTTACAGTGAAGAAACTGTCTCGATGGGATCAAACAAACGGTGCAATAAAACCCTGTTCATTCCGGATCTCTGAAAAGGCACTGCAGCGCTGATGGACTACTACTGGGTCTGTGGTCAGAAAGCGTACTTGCACATCCCGTATTCCTGGAGGGGCTACTGTTCACTTGCAGCGCTGCATTCAGCCTTGCTTGTAATCCCCGAAGAAACCCAAAGGGGGGGACCCTTTCCAGACAAAGATCAAGGGGTGCTTGAAACCACAGCAATAGCACCCATCATTTTGCCTCCAGATTTCTGCATCCTACCAGAAAAGGAACGCCATGACCAACTGTGAAGAAATAAGCATTCCTTTAACTATTTGTCTCAAGAATCATCAGACCTACTTGCACAAATACCCAATGAATACAGACTGTACAATTCCACAGAAACATTTTTAACATCCCTTGTGCCCAGCATCCAAACCTGAGATTGCTAAATGACTCCAAATAGTTTGATGGGAATTGATCCAGTTAGCAAATGACACTGAAGAGGGGTTCAATGTCCTCAAAGTGGAACTGAGAGCTCTCGGACTAATGACAATGTAGAACCGCTATGTCCTCGACCTCCTGATGGCCATGGAATGCAGGGTTTGCAAAACGATCTGGAGTTCATGTTGCATGTTCGAACCTTCTGCTGACGCTGACAATGGGACACTATCACATGTCAATGCAGCAGTACATGAACTTGGGGTCAAAATGAAGAAGGAAGCAGGGATCCAAGAGGACTACTGGGTGAACATGACATTCGGCTGGGTACCATCCTGGCTCGGAACACTGATAAAGATATTGGTCCCTATCCTTGTGTTTATTTTGGTGATGTTCTGCACGTGCCAATTGGTTCTCCGTTGCTGTGCCATAGCAGTACCTAATAGTGCAATGATGATGGTGACAATTGGGACAAGTCAAAATAAAACCCCTTGTGATACACAGGAAGTAGAAATCCAAACATAAGAAAACAATGACCCTAAATATTTTATAGTTGCCGTCTATCAATGGCACGGGGATGAGGTAGACACTCTATACCATACAACCACTGCACCTCCAGCCAGACCCCAGAAATTACAAGGAAGTTTGGGTGGATTTAGCAGGGGATGTGGGATGTATATATATGACCTGCATGCCTGAACAATACACGCAGAGTGGAGAGAGCCTAAGATATGTTTGTAGAGCAGGGATGCCCATAAAAGGGACACCGGCATGGGTCGAAGCAGAAAGACCGGCACATGAATGGACATATGGGGTGTGAATTTGTTACTGTAGAAGTAATGAAACTTGGGAATGTTGGGATGGAAATGAGCCTAACCCACCCCCCTGGGGGCTTCCACATAAGGCGAAACCCATACGAGGCCATCTAACTTACAAGGGGAGAACAGTCTACGGCACCAGGCACCATATAGAGACCTCATAGGGCATAGAAGCGGTTGTTTAACACAAGAAATGGTCACACTCTGCAACGCCATTTTTGTAATAGGCCCCAAACGAGACATGCTGCAGAACCACGCTGCTCACGTTCCCAGTTCACAGAGCCCAATTTCTACACCACATGATGGCTCCGCTGGAGCCTTGTATCCACAGAAGTCCATTTCCCTCTTGTTCCTCCAGAGTTGCAAATACTCAGCATCGCCTTCAGGAATGTGCCCGACACAGAGTGTGAGACAGTACCAGGCTCCGGCATGTGTCTATTCATCTCCACTAAACTGCCATTGAGCCTTTGACCCCCACTGAGCCAGTCCGGTGCCGGCCACACATCACTAACCTGACCCCCACTGCCCTGGCTCTCTGATAAGCACCTGACCCCCAGGTCCTAACCTCCATAAAGTACCCACCCAAGATCTAAAGCCCACGTGACTGTATATTTCCCTAGCAGCAACGCACGTCCCCAGTAACATGAGATACCGGAAGGGTAAATCAAAGATCAATCCCCAGAGGGGAGACATTAGGTGCGGGGACTGCGGTATCAATGGAGCCCCGAATCTATGGATCAGCATGACTGTATCTGATCCACCCCTCTCCTTGGCACCCCTTTCCTGTGCCGCCCAGGTGCCTGCCATAATGCATTCATTCTGTCTTAGTTGTTTAGTTTAGCTAGGAAACATTGACCTCATTACGAGGCTGGCGGTAGCCGTGCCTGTAATACAGGCATGGCTGCTGCCAGCAGTTTATTTTTTCTGGTGCCCAGAAATGGGCAATTACCGGGTCATTACGGCCTTGCCAGACCCGGTATTTGCCCATTCCTGGGTGCCGGGAAAAATTCTTCCCCATTCTCATTTGAGCCCCATAGGGCTCAATGGGAATGGGGAAGCCGGATGCGCCGGCACCGTTATGAACGGTGCTGGTGCATCCGACATGCTGTGCTCTTGGGTGCTGCTCTGTTCCGCCAGGTCAGACCTGGTGGGCAGAAAGGCACCCGCGAGCACAACTCGTAATTTGCCGGTCCGGGAACTATGGTACTGGCAAGCTTACTGGTACCGTAGTTCCCGGACTGGCAAACTTGTAATGAGGCCCATTGTGTTTTATGGCTCCCCTGACCTTCACCGCGAGGATGAGCACTGCTGACCCACGTGGAGCCAGATCGACGGAGAAGAACCAGCCAATTACTGCTTGGCATCCCCTATGGTGCAAGCCCATGTGTAGGGTGCCTCCAATCTGGAGCGCCGAAATGTCCTGTATGATGATGATGCTTTTCGTGCTTATAACCCCATGTTTGCTGATGTAAAACCAGAGCGCTCTAGAGCAGCAGAGTTCTTTGCTGGCATTTGTATTTTGTACGAGTAAACCTGATTGGCCTTGCAAAGCTATCTCCTGGCCTATTTTCCTAGTGGGTTGTATTTAGGACTGTACCGAATAGCGTATTTGGTATTCGGCCGAATACCGAATTGTTTGTCAACTATTCGGCCGAAGCCGAATATGAAGCTGAATAGTTGCTTTATTTAATAGATCATGTTCCAAAAAAACACGCTTATTAAAAAAACAAATAAAGCACCATTTTAAATGCATTCTATACTTGTATTTCTCTTCTTTGTAATTAATGTAGCATCTTTATTTAAAGCATAAAAGCCAGAAATAAAGCAGCTTTAACCAAAATGAAGGGACCAAATGTACAGAAGAGTTTTGCATATTCAGTAGGAGGCTTCACAAATGCAAAAGGACTGCCTTTGTGAATCAGATGCATTGCATTCTCTATCCAGTTGCAAAGTCGATGCGGTCGAGTTTCGAAACTTCTTTGCAGCTCACATAGAAATGTATAAAATGGTGCATGTCAGATCATGCAGGACAAGTCAAGAGGAAATCTGAAAGGCGTGAACTCCACCTCACAACTATTCACCCCACCCAAACAAATACTGCTCACTTTTCACTTATCTTAGCCACTCCTTCTCGCCAATACACAAACATTTGCAACTTATCATTCCTGATAAAATATCAGATAATGTAAAACTCAGGACTCAAGTTCTTAAAAAAAAAAAATAGGGGGGGCTATGACGTACACAATGCAAAGTGACGTGACAGGAACTGAAAGTATCTGTACACATTTCTTTCAGTTTGTCTTTTCCAACTGAAAAAAGTGCACATTGTATATAAGCATTCACCAAAAGAAAACATTTTCCTGTATTGTTGCAGGCTAAGTATAAAAGATGAGCACCTTTTATGTCTAAGAATCTGTATAAAAAATGCCCTAAAGAGCAGATTACAATGTAAGATATTTTTCAGCTGTGTGATGGGAATTTATCTGGTCTAATTCTATTCAGTTTTGCAAACTAAAGTCAATATTTGCCTTTCTGAGTTCATGTTGCATTGTATTCAAATGAGAATGTCAAAATATTCGTTAAGAGCCAAATAGCAAGAAACTATTCGGCCGGAGCCAAATAGCTTTTTTTCAGCCGGAATTCGGCTGAATACTTACTCTAAGCCGAAGTTCGGTACACTCCTAGTTGTATTTACTCTGGAGAGTGTGTTTAGAGGTACTTGCCTTAATTTCCCATCCTTCCCTTTGATGACAGGCTCAGGGTGCATTAACCTGCGGACAGATGCACTTTTCTGAAAACAGAAAGGTAGCTATTCCATTTGCTTTAATATTTTCAAAACTGCAAGGCACCCATTGCCTGCTTCAAAAGAAGAATAATCATTACCATGTTTTATGTTATAAAAGTCTTTGTAGCCATAGCAAGAACATTAAATGGATATTTCATGCCACCTTGGAATTTAGCGACTGATAGACTTGGCCTGTGGCATTATCTTTATATGACAAAGAACTTCACAGTGACTTATAATATCCTTAATGTGTACAGTTTAGGATATATCATTCTGTATATTATGTAATGTGATTAAGCTAATGCTGCTTTTGAATTTAGCCACAGTAGAACTGTACTGATATGGTATCCACTGCTTTGAATTTAGCCACACCAGAATTGTACTTATTTAGTTAATGCCGCCTTAGACTTTGGCCACATTACAACTGTACTAACTTATTTCCTGCTGTTTTTTAACATAGCCACACTAGAATTGTACAGATTTAGTTAACGCTGCTTTTGAATCTAGCTACACTAGAACTAAACTAACTTGGTCCGCCTGTTTTGAAGTAAGCCACACTAAAATTGTAATGATTTGGTTAATGATGATTTTCAATTAGGGTACACTAGAATCGACCTGAGTTAATTTAGCCACACTAGAATTGTACTGATTTAGTTGTTCAGATTTAGTTTAAAGGTGCGCCTCCAGAATCCATACACCGGGACCAAAGATATCACAGAACAATACAGAATGAAAAACCAACAATAAAACTACTCAACACCCAGAGATCACATGAAACCACCCCTTCTCTTTGTCACACCCTCACACCTCTCACGTACCACACACGCCCAGAGGCCTAGCGAAACAACCCACCAAAAACTCTCAAACTGCACACCCCTTTCTAATCCTACTACAAACCCAATATGTGTAGACAACACCAGGCGCTACCCTTGTGGGCACAACGAGCCCAGTGCACATAATAAAGAATACCCAGAAAGCTCAAACGCAGGGACAGCAGTTTTTCCTGGTACTGCACGCATCAAAAGATGAGCGCTAACTCTTTCCTATCCTTCTCTCCCTCACAAACCAACCCTACCCACTTTTCTTACAGAGTCACCTGAGCACCTGGAGACCATGCAAATGGCAGGGCTGCATGTTATAAATCAACATAACATAACATAAAACACAACATAACATCACATCACATCACATAACAAGCAACCAGGAAGCCCTGTTCCAGGTCCCCGAATCAGCCTCTTAACATGCGGTGCTTCACAAAGCATTATAAATGAATTCATAAAGGAGGTGATCAACCTTTCATTCCTCCTTTACTGGTCTCCAGATTCGAGAAATAATGTTCCACGCTTGTAAATAACGCCCCGTAAACATGCCACGCAATTTGGCAGAGTGATAAGGCCGTCACATTAAGCGTCTTTTGAAGAACAAATGAAAGAAGCCAGCGCTAGGCTCCACATTTAGTTACATAAATAATGGAAATAGCATTTCCTTTTATGATCTAAGGCATTGACTCTGCTAATGGGATCCCGTTTATTACAGCTGCCTTCCTATCCGTCACCTCGTGCGCATGGCAGTCCACGAGCGTGCACGGGAAGTGGGGAATGGAGATTTGGGCTGAAATTGTGCTGCTTGGAATTAATGCCCTTTCAAATCAGAATGTCGTATCATGCATTGTTTTTTTGCTGCTGCCCATGAAAAACAAAGGGCAGCAAAGGAGTATAACGCGCCTTTTTATCCCTCGTCCATGTATTTCGGAAAATGCCGTACACCGGGAAGGCCAAGAGGTCAGTGAACCTCAGTAGAGGGGACATTGGCGACTGGCCAAGTCTGTGCGAGCACTCAAGGGTCTGCCAGTGCTGGTTAATCCTGATGATACTCAGGTGTGCCCATAAGTGTTTTAATGTTATAAAGAATTAGTGTGTTTTGGAGCTGGGCAAAGATATATCGATTTCACTAAGAAATTGCAGCAATTGCATTCTTTGCTGCACTTCTGTTAGTTACCACACTGCATGCAGGCATAGATGTATGGGAAAAAGCATCTACTGCTAACGAGTTCAATTAGTGCCACTCTTCTGAAGCAAATGCTCTGTGCATGTCATATCCTTTTATAAGTTGACACGTTTCGCAAATTGACAAACTTTGGATGTAGTGCACTTCAGCATTTATTTATTTTTATACATTTGTAAAGGGCACTTAACCCATGGGCGTCTAGGCGCTGGTTACATCTTAGTATGTTACAAATAGCAGGAACGGGGCTGCTAATGAAATAGGTGAGTTATCAGTCTCTTTCGGAACACGGTGTAGGAGGTCTCGGATCTCAGGGCATGGGGAAGGGAGTTGCAGAGTGAAGCCACAGAGACAGGGAAGCCGGAACCTCTAGCTTTAGCATGCTTGTATCTAGGACTACACAGGTGGTTAACATAAGCAGACCGCGTGGTCCTGGCCGAAGGCTGGTTTGGAAAGCCTTTTGGACAGGTAGCCCGGGCGGTGTTGTTGAGGCAGCAGTGGGTGATGATCTTGAATTTTATCCCTTCTTGGATTGGGAGCAAGTGTGCTGCTCTCCTAGCTGCAGTGATGTGATTTTGCTTGTGTAGCCCCAATGCGACTCTCAAGGCATTACTCTGGATGGTTTGTAGTTTGTTCAGTTTTCGCTCTGGTGTGCCTCCCAGGAGAGCGTTACAGGAGTATTATTTGTGCTTTTGCATGTCCATACTTGTGGATGCACCTGTGAATTCCTTTTTTAGCGGAGCTAGTTTCAGTATGAAGATGCTCTTTATTTCTTCTTGTTTCTGTTGTTTGCTGTGATCCGGGTTCTTACATTTATAACTCGTCGCCACACCAGCATGAGCAAACTTGTACTAGCATTTTTAGTCTCTGAAATGTTTGTGTTGAAGTTTACATATGCCAGTGGCGTGCCCACCACAGTCTACATTTTAGTTGATGGGCAGTGTCTTCTGAGAGTGTTGAGAGTGTGCACTTCTCAAGCCTCCAAACCACTACCTCCAAGCAGAAACCAGAGGGGAACACAGGACAAATTACTTAATGATATTCAAACCTGGGTGTGACAGACCACTCGGACTAGGCAGGTAACTTGAACAAAGGTTAGTCTTTATTGACTTTTAAAGAAAAAAAAATAAAAATATTAAATCAAGCAACAGTTCTCTTTCCAGCCGAGATGACTCTGATGGGTTTTCTGCGAGTGTAAGGCAGAAATCTCTGTTTAATCTTCGTAAGCCCACTGGTATGGACTTGTGGTCTCCTCGCTTCCAAACCAATTCTGAAAGAAGAAAGAGAACTCCCCATCAGTCTTTCGTCTCTCTTTGCTTTATACAGGGGCTGGCCCCTCTTGACCCAATCAGATCTCTCCTTATGTCCGAGGATATAAAAACCCTCCCAAGCCCCACCCCCTTCCTTCTGTGCTCCCAGTCGCCATGATGTCTCCCCGCCATGTGCCACAAGGGGAAGATTGGGGTTTATACAGTCAGAGGTCCACAGCTTTGGTAAGGATAAAGTCCTTCTAATATCCTTCTGTTTGGTCTCTTTTCTCTGTTTTACGAGTGTGAGGTTATACTATTATTTTGCTTCTCTTTACTCAGTTCCCCGTTTGTGGCGTCTTGGCCCAACAACCTCCCCCCGTTGGTCGTTCGTGCTGCGGTACACGTGGCACATGCCGGCAGACCCTTGCTCCGTCTGGTTGCCTGTGTCGTGGTTTCCGCGTTCTTCGCCCGCGCCACTTCTCAACCCCGCTACCGGCCGTGCGTTAGTGTTTCCACTATCCGCATTCAGGCAAAACAATTTGCGGATGGCACCCAGGTCTGCCCCCGACCACAAATGACTGCTTCCTTCAGTGTTCTCCTCCTCCTCCTTTCAGCCCGTACGTTCAGGTTCGAGATCTGCTTCTCCAGTGTCCACCTCATTGCTTCCTGCGGGCCCCTCCGTTATTTCCCATGGCCTCTGATGCAGTTTGTCTGTTCAAACCTGGGTATCAGACACCAACTGCACTGGCGTCCCAAGGAAGCTTGTCATATTTTCACAAAAGAAACATATTTCTAAACAATTCACCCCAAACATAAAATTCTCAAAAATGAAAAGTGGAAGCTAGAGAAGATCTGGAGAGAAAACTGCATACCAACAGACAGATTGACTTACCACCGACAGCACTAGATATTGTGAGGGGTCAGTAATGCAAGGTGAACAACTGCTTGTGGTTTTCTCAAGCTTTGACATTTTATTGTTAACAAAGAGTGCAAAGAAAACCTAACTAAACCTACTCTACCAAGTAGTTCCCTACCTAGACTAGGTTATAAAGGATATTCTACTAACATAAACAAAACTGATCCTCACACTAAACAACAAGACATACAAAGTAAATCATAAACATGAATAAATGATTACCAAATAAACAGTGACTTGGATAACCTTCGGCTGTGCTGGGTAGATCCATTTCCCAGGAATGTCTAAAGTCATTCGCTCCATGTGTTCACAGAGAAAAGTAAAGTCTTGAATTAGTTTGTGAAAGTTCCAAAGGAAACAAAAGTTCACCCAAACAAAAATCCACCGGTAACAGTTCTTTATTCGTCTGTTGAAAGGTTCCCTTTCCAATTCCAGCAAAGAAAACAGCACCAATGGTAATCCTGGATAACTTCCTCGCAGGATGGACTTGGCACAGTTTGTAAGACAACAAATACTACTTCTGCTTCAACAACTGTCCATATATTTGTACCTTCTACAGCGTCTTTAATATCATTTGTCAGGATGCTCTTTCTTAGGGTGTTGCTTTCCACTTGACAACCCCCTTCTGCTACTGTCACTGTGAAGGCAAGCTCCTTTACCCCACAGTGTTCCAACTGCTTCAACGATCTTCACTACAATTATCTCTGCCAATATTTTAGACCACCACAGTTGTTTTAGCTCTGCTTCACTTGGTACTTTTTAGATTGTTAGGCAACTTAAAGACAAGACTCGTCAACCTCCACAGGTAGGCAAGCCACTCTTCTTTCCTCTATTAGCAGAAAAGGGCAGCCTCTTTGCCTCTATCTGTCTTACTGCTATCAATGAAATCTGCCTTTGCTTCTAGACCGCTTCTTTCTCTCGCAGCTCCAAAAGTCTCAACATTACAGATTGTTGATTTGTACAAACACCCACCTTCCTTCCCCAGCTTTATGCACACCATCTTAATTCTTAATTCCAGCAGCTACTCATCAGCCTGGCGGTCATGCAGAGATTTTGTTGATACGCATGCCACCATTCCCGTCATAGTGGAATGCCCCCAACTGCTGTGCCCATTGCACACCATTATCTATTGGATTCCACTTGACACCACTCTCATAAAATACTGAGGTGACCACATCACAGTATGCCTGACAATCTGGGCATTGCAGGCCCCCATTATCCAGTGTAGATGTTAGAATACGTTTAGAGACCCTACTTTTCCCACCCTGACATATGTAGTTCATGACATCCCTTTGCAGCTTTTTAAAATTCTTGCCTGGGGACCTGTATTGGTAATACCTAAAATAGGCACAGTAAACATCGGATTACATTAATTTTAACTGTGTTACTTCCCAGCCATGATATGGTGATTTTCTTCCATCTTGCCATGTCTACCCTGATCCGAAAAAAAAAGACCCCAGTAATTCAAATAATAGTTTCTCATTGTGTGCAGCCACATTTACACCAAGGTTTTTAACATATCTTACCCCCCATTTAAATTGGCATGTGTTTTGTAAAAGTTCCTTCTGATCTGGGCCGTTGTCAAATTTAGAGCATCTGATTTACTAGAATTAACTTGAAAGCCAGAGGATTTCCCACATGACTCCAATTCTTCATGTATGAATATTATGGAAGAGGAAGGTTTTCTAATTGATAGCAATGCGTCGTCCATGAATAATGCTATCTTAAATTATGTCTGATCAAACTTAATACCTTGGATGCCAGGGTTAGGCCTTATTCTCCCGGCTAGGGGCTCCATGACTAGAGTATATTATAGTGGGCTGAGCGGACAGCCCTGTCTCGTTCCTCTACCGACATGAAGAGTCTGTGATAGTGTGCCATTCCCCCTAACTCTGGCTTTTGTTTCTGCTTAAATGGCAGAAATCCCTCTAATAAAGCGTACAGCAAATCCTGACCCCTCAAGTACCGCCCTCAGAAAGCCCCAATTGAAGCTGTCAAAGGCTTTCTCTGCGTCAAGTGACAGCAGCATTGTCGGGTCCCCCGTGAATCCTTAAGATTTATCTATCAGGTATGCAATTGTCCTAAGATTGTCAAATGTTTGTCTGCCCATTACAAATCCTGCCTGGTCAGAATGTACGAGGTGTGGATGTTGAGGCTAAAGTTTTAGTGCTGAGACCTTCTCAAACATTTTTTCATCTAAATTCAAGAGGGCTATGGGCCTATATGAGCCGAGTTCTGGGTTGTTCCCTGATTTGGGTCTTATCTATATAATAACCTGCCTCATAGATTCCATAATCTTTCCTGACATCTGGAAGGAATTAAACAACCCTACTATGAGTTTTATCACGTCTTTACAAACGTCTTTGTAAAATAGGTCAGTCAGACCATCGGGCACTGGGGCTTTATTCACTTTCCGTGATTTTATAGAGGATATAACTTCTTCTAATGTTATGGCCTGGTCCAGTTGGACTTTCTGTTCATCAGTTTCCTTTCTCATTGAAGCTTCCTGTGAACATTGCCAGCTCTGGTTCCCCCCCCCCCTTTGTCGGTCATATATCATTTTTCATATAACTTTCTAAAGGCTTCTAGTATATCCTCACTTGAGGTTAAGCGCCTTCCCTCTTCATTCCTTAGGGACTGTATTTGTGGCTTTAATTGTTTTGCCCTGATCGCATGTGTCAATAGTTTATCTGTTTTGTTGGCCTTTTCAAAAAAATTACATTTTAAGTTTAGTAAGGTTCTTTCTACTCTGTTGTTTGCCAATGTGTTGATCTGCCCCCTTACCACATTAATCTTCCTCAATATTTTGGCTCCTGACTGTCTATATTTAATATCTAGTCCTCATGGATCAATGTTCAGTCTCGCAACCGTAGCTAACTGGGAGCCGAAGGCCAAAAATTTCCCTCTAATTGTTTCCTTAAATGCATCCCATGTGCTATTTAAAGAAGTGTTGACAGGATTATTATTGTCAAAGAATTCTTTAACTGAGTAGATATTTCAGCTTTGACCAATGCGTACCTAAGTAGATGTCTAGGAAATCTTCAGGTACATGAAATATGAGATTGTTCATCAAATTCTATTAGTAGGCTAATGGGGCTGCAGTCTGATATTGTAATATCTCCCATAGTTACATATTTAAAGGGTAATTCATGGAATTAAATGTGCGCCAAAAAGGGGAGCACAAGCGTGAAAATCGCAGCGCACGCATGCTAAAGCCGCGTACGCAGCCGTTTGGCAATTCATGGAATGCACTGCGCGTGTAAACCCTGGGATGTGCGCCAAATCTGTGGGTAGCGCACACGGGCGGCCACATCACTAAACGCTGTGCGTGACGTGCACAGCGAAAGCGCACAATGTGTAGTGCACACAAGAAAAGGGGGTGGAACACGGGGCGTAACACACGGAATGGGGAACGACACGTGAAAATGTGGGCGTTACGGGAATAGTACTGCAGGTAAATGCTCACAACGCCCACACGCGCACTAACAACACGTATTCACGGA